>NC_141691.1:1352264918-1354868695 GCF_964263255.1 Lissotriton vulgaris | reverse complement strand
ACTTACCAATACTTACGATGTAATGGTATGCGTTGTAATAGCATCTGCTATGTAATGCCATGCGTTGTAATGGCATGCATTGTAATGGTTTTTGCGATGTAATAGCTGCGTTGTAACAGCATTACGTTGTAAAAGATGCGTTGTAGCGGTAACACACCGAAGGGAGGAGGGAAGGGAGAAATGAAGGCTGAGGGGATGAATGAGGGAAGGGAGAGGTGAGGGGCAGGGAGGAGGGAAGAGAGAGGGGAAGGGTGAGGGGAAGGGAGAGGGTGAGGGGAGGGAGGAGGGGAGAGGGTATGGTGAGGGGAAGAAGGAGGGGAAGGGAGAGGGTGAGGGAAGGGGAGGGGAGGGAAAGGGGAGGGGTGAGAGGAAGAATGAGGGGAAGGGAGAGGGGAGATGGAGGGAGAAGGGAAGAGAGAGGGGAAGAATGGGGGGGAAGGGAAAGGGGAGGGGAGGGAGGAGGGAAGGGAGAGGGGCGGAATGAGGGGAAGAATGAGGGGAAGGGAGAGGGGAGAGGGAGGGAGGAGGGAAGGGAGAGGGGAAGGGTGGGGGGAAGAATGAGGGGAAGGGGAGGGGAGGGAGGAGAGAAGGGGGAGGGGAAGAATGAGGGGAAGGGAGAGGGGGAGGGAGGAGGGAAGGGAGAGGAAAGGGTGAGGGGAAGAATGAGGGGAGGGGAGAGGGGAGGGGGAGGAGGGAAGGGAGAGGGGAAGGGTGAGGGGAAGGAGGGGAAGGGAGAGAGGAGGTGGAGGGAGGGAGGTGAGGGGATGAATGAGGGGAAGGGAGAGGGAGGAGGAAAGGGAGAGAGGAGGGGTGAGGGGATGCATGAGGGGAAGAGAGAGGGGAAGGGTAAGGGAGAGAGAGGAGGGAAGGGTGAGGGAGAGGGGAGGGGAAGGGAGAGGGAAATGGTGAGGGGAAGAAGGAGGGGAAGGGAGAGAGGAGGTGAGGGAGGAGGGAGAGGGGAAGTGTGAGCGGAAGAATGAGGGGAAGGGAGAGGGGGATGGAGGAGGGAAGGGGGAGGGGAAGAATGAGGGAAAGGGGAGGGGAAGGGAGGAGGGAAGGGAGAAAGGAAGGCTGAGGGGATGAATGAGGGAAGGGAGAGGTGAGGGGGAGGGAGGAGGGAAGAGAGAGGGGAAGGGTGAGGGGAAGAATGAGGGGAAGGGAGAGGGGGTGAGGGGAGGGAGGAGGGGAGGGGGTATGGTGAGGGGAAGAATGAGGGGAAGGGAGAGGGTGAGGGGAAGGGGAGGGGGAGGGGGTAGGGGTAGGGAAAGGGGAGGGTTGAGAGGAAGAATGAGGGGAAGGGAGAGGGGAGATGAAGGGAAAAGGGAAGGGAGAGGGGAAGAATGGGGGGAAGGGAAAGGGGAGGGAGGAGGGAAGGGAGAGGGGCGGAATGAGGGGAAGAATGAGGGGAAGGGAGAGGGGAGAGGGAGGAAGGAGGGAAGGAGAGGGGAAGGGTGGGGGAAGAATGAGGGGAAGGGGGAGGGGAGGGAGGAGAGAAGGGGGAGGGGAAGAATGAGGGGAAGGGAGAGGGGGAGGGAGGAGGGAAGGGAGAGGAAAGGGTGAGGGGAAGAATGAGGGGAAGGAGAGGGGAGGGAAGGGAGAGGGGAAGGGTGAGGGGAAGAATGAAGGGAAGGGAGAGGGAAGGGAGAGGGGAGGGGGAGGAGGGAAGGGAGAGGGGAAGGGTGAGGGAAGGAGGGGAAGGGAGAGAGGAGGTGGAGGGAGGGAGGTGAGGGGATGAATGAGGGGAAGGGAGAGGGGGAGGGAGGAGGAAAGGGAGAGAGGAGGGGTGAGGGGATGAATGAGGGGAAGAGAGAGGGGAAGGGTAAGAGGGAGGGAGGAGGGAAGGGAGAGGGGAAGGGTGTGGGTGATGGGGGGAAGGGAGAGGGAAGGGTAAGAGGAAAAATGAGGGGGAGGGGGAGGGGGGGCGAGAAGGGAGGGGGGAAGGTGGAGGGTGAGGGTAGAGGGTGAGGCAAAGGTAGAGGGGAAGGAGAGGGGAAGGCAGAGGGGCAGGGGAAAGGGAGAGGGAGAGGAGAGAAAAGGCTGAGGGTGAAAGGGTGAGGGTAGGGGAAAGCATTTGGGGAAGGGGAGGGTGTGGGGTGAGGGGAATGGTGTGGGTGAAGCGAGAGGTGGAGAGAAGGGAAGGTAGAAGGGTAGGGGAGGAAGAGGGAGGGGTGAGGGGAAGGGAGAAGGGAAGAGTGAGGGGAAGGGGGAGGGTGAGGGGGGATGGAGGAGGGAAGGGATAGGGGAAGTGTGAGGGGAAGAATGGGGGTAAGGGGGAGGGTAGGGGAGGGAGATGGGGAGGGGGAGGGAGATGGGATGGGTGAGGGGAAGAAGGAGGGGAAGGGAGAGAGGTGGAGGGAGGAGGGAAGGGAGAAGGGAGGGGTGAGGGGAAGAATGAGGGGAAGGGGATAGATGAGGGAAGGGGGAAGGGGGAAGGAGAGGGTAAGAATGAGGGGAAGGGGTGGGGGAGGGAGGAGGGAAGGGAGAGGGGAAGGGTGAGGGGAAGAATGAGGGGAAGGGGGAGTGGGGAGGGAGGAGGGAAGGGAGAGGGTAGGGGAGGGAGGAGGGAAGGGAGAGGGGAAGGGTGGGGGTGAGGGGAAAAATGAGGGGACGGGAAAGGGGAGGGGGAGGAGGGAAGGGAGAGGGGAAGGGTGAGGGGAAGAACAAGGGGAAGGGTGAGAGGAAGAATGAGGGGAGGAGGGAAGGGAGAGGGGAGGGGAGGGAGGAGGGAAGGGAGAGGGGAAGGGTGAGGGTGAGGGTGAGGGGGAAGAATGAGGGGAAGGGAAAGGGGAGGGGGGAGGAAAGGGAGAGGGGAAGGGTGAGGGGAAGAATTAGGGGGAGGGAGGGGGAGGGGAGGGAGGAGGGAGGAGGGGAGGATGGATGGGTGAGGGGAAGGAGAGGGGGAGGGGGAGGGGAGGGGAAGAATTAGGGGGAGGGAGGGGGAGGGGAGGGAGGAGGGGAGGATGGATGGGTGAGGGGAAGGGAGAGGGGGGAGGGGATGGGTGAGGGGAAAGAGGGGAAGGGAAAGAGGAGGTGGAGGGGGAGGGGAGGAGAGGGGAAGGGTGAGGGGAAGAATGATGGGAAGGGAGAGGGGGATGGAGGAGGGAAGGGTGAGGGAAGAATGAGGGAGGGGAGGGTAGGGAGGAGGGAAGGGTGATGGAAAGGGAGAGGGGGAGGGAGGAGGGAGGAGGAAAGGAGAGAGGAAGGGTGCGGGGGAGGAGGAGGGAAGAGAGAGGGGAAGGGGGAGGGGAAGAATGAGGGAAGGGGGATGGTGAGGGGAGAGAGGAGGAGAGAGGGGAAGGAGAAGGTGAGGGGATGGGTGAGGAAAGGGGAGGGGGAGGGGGAGGGAAAGGGGAAGGAAAAGGGAGGGGTGAGAGGAAGGGAGAGGGTGAGGGGGATGGAGGAGGGAAGGGATAGGGGAGGGGTGAGAGGAAGAATGACGGGAAGGAGAGGGGAGGTGGAGGTAGGAGGGAAGGGGAGGGGAAGAATGAGAGGGAAGGGAAAGGGGTAGGAGGAGGGAAGGGAGAGGGGAAGGGTGAGGGGAAGGATGAGGGGAAGGAAGAGGGGGGAGAGAGGGAGCAGGAAGGGAGAGGGGGAAGGGTGAGGGAAAGAATGAGGGGAAGGGTGAGGGTAAGAATGAGGGGAAGGGGTAGGGCAGGGAGGAGGAAGGGGGAGGGGGAAGAATGAGGGGAAGGGAGAGGGGGAGGGGGAGGGAGGAGGTATGGGAGTGGAAAGGGTGAGGGGAAGAATGAGGGGAAGGGGAGAGTGGGGAGGGAGGAGGGAAGGGAGAGGGGAAGAATGAGGGGAAGGGTGAGGGGAAGAATGAGGGGAGGAGGAAAGGGAGAGGGGAGGGGGGAGGAGGGAAGGGAGAGGGGAAGGGTGAGGGGAAGAATGAGGGGAAGGGAAAGGGGAGGGGGAGGAGGAAAGGGAGAAGGGAAGGGGTGAGGGGAAGAACGAGGGGAAGAGCAAGAGGAAGAATGAGGGGAGGAGGAAGGGAGAGGGGAGGGAGGGAGGAGGGAAGGGAGAGGGGAAGGGTGAGGGTGAGGGGAAGAATGAGGGGAGTGAAAGGGGAGGGGGGAGGAAAGGGAGAGGGGAAGGGTGAGGGGAAGAATTAGGGGGAGGAGGGGGAGGGGAGGGAGGAGGGGAGAAGGGAAGGGTGAGGGGAAGGGAGAGGGGAGGGGAAGGGTGAGGGGAAGGGAAAGAGCAGGTGGAGGGGGGAGGGGAGGGAGAGGGGAAGGGTGAGGGGAAGAATGATGGGAAGGGAGATGATGATGGAGGAGGAAGGGTGAGGGGAAGGGAGGGGGAGGGGTAGGGAGGAGGGAAGGGTGAGGGGAAGGTAGAAAGGAGGGGAAGGGGAAGGAGGGGAAGGGAGAGAGGAGGTGGAGGGAGGAGGAGGGAGAGTGGAAGGGTGAGGGGAAGAATGAGGGGAAGGGGGGGTGAGGGGGAGGAGGAGGGAAGAGAGAGGGGAAGGGTGAGGGTGAGGGGAGGGAGGGGAAAGGAAAGAGGAGGTGGAGGGGGGAGGGGAGGGAAAGGGGAAGGGTGAGGAGAAGAATGATGGGAAGGGAGAGGGGGATGGAGGAGGGAAGGGTGAGGGGAAGAATGAGGGAGGGGGAGGGTAGGGAGGAGGGAAGGGTGAGGGGAAGGAGAGGGGGAGGGAGGAGGGAGGAGGAAAGGGAGAGAGGAAGGGTGAGGGGGAGGTAGAGGGGGAGGGGAAGGGGAAGGAGGGGAAGGGAGAGAGGAGGTGAGGGAGGAGGGGAGGGAGAGGGGAAGGGTGAGGGGAAGAATGAGGAGAAGGGGAGGGGAGGGAGGGGGAAAGGGAGAGGGGAAGGGGGAGGGGTTGAATGAGGGGAAGGGAGGGGTGAGGGGGAGGGAGGAGGGAAGAGAGAGGGGAAGGGTGAGGGTGAGGGGAGGGAGGGGAGAGAGGAGGGAACGGAGAGGGGAAGCGTGAGGGGAAGAATGAGGGGAAGGGAGTGGGAGGGGAGGGAGGAGGGAAGGGTGAGGGAGAGGGGGAGGGGAAGGGAGAGGGAAATGGTGAGGGGAAGAAGGAGGGGAAGGGAGAGAGGAGATGGAGGGAGGAGGGAGAGGGGAAGTGTGAGCGGAAGAATGAGGGGAAGGGAGAGGGGGATGGAGGAGGGAAGGGGGAGGGGAAGAATGAGGGAAAGGGGAGGGGAAGGGAGGAGGGAAGGGAGAAATGAAGGCTGAGGGAAGGGAGAGGTGAGGGGGAGGGAGGAGGGAAGAGAGAGGGGAAGGGTGAGGGGAAGAATGAGGGGAAGGGAGAGGGTGAGGGGAGGGAGGAGGGGAGAGGGTATGGTGAGGGGAAGAATGAGGGGAAGGAGAGGGTGAGGGAAGGGGAGGGGGAGGGGAAGGGAAAGGGGAGGGGTGAGAGGAAGAATGAGGGGAAGGGAGAGGGGAGATGGAGGGAGAAGGGAAGGGAGAGGGGAAGAATGGGGGGAAGGGAAAGGGGAGGGGAGGGAGGAGGGAAGGGAGAGGGGCGGAATGAGGGGAAGAATGAGGGGAAGGGAGAGGGGAGAGGGAGAAAGGAGGGAAGGGAGAGGGGAAGGGTGGGGGGAATAATGAGGGGAAGGGGGAGGGCAGGGAGGAGAGAAGGGGGAGGGGAAGAATGAGGGGAAGGGAGAGGGGGAGGGAGGAGGGAAGGGAGAGGAAAGGGTGAGGGGAAGAATGAGGGGAAGGGAGAGGGGAGAGGGGAGGGAAGGGAGAGGGGAAGGGTGAGGGGAAGAATGACGGGAAGGGAGAGGGGAGGGGGGAGGAGGGAAGGGAGAGGGGAAGGGTGAGGGGAAGGAGGGGAAGGGAGAGAGGAGGTGGAGGGAGGGAGGTGAGGGATGAATGAGGGAAGGGAGAGGGAGGAGGAAAGGGAGAGAGGAGGGGTGAGGGATGAATGAGGGGAAGAGAGAGGGGAAGGGTAGGGGGAGGAGGAGGGAAGGGTGAGGGAGAGGGGAGGGGAAGGAGAGGGAAATGGTGAGGGGAAGAAGGAGGGGAAGGGAGAGAGGAGGTGGAGGGAGGAGGGAGAGGGGAAGTGTGAGCGGAAGAATGAGGGGAAGGGAGAGGGGGATGGAGGAGGGAAGGAGGAGGGGAAGAATGAGGGAAAGGGGAGGGGAAGGGAGGAGGGAAGGGAGAAAGGAAGGCTGAGGGATGATGAGGGAAGGGAGAGGTGAGGGGGAGGGAGGAGGGAAGAGAGAGGGGAAGGGTGAGGGGAAGAATGAGGGGAAGGGAGAGGGTGAGGGGAGGGAGGAGGGGAGAGGGTATGGTGAGGGGAAGAATGAGGGGAAGGGAGAGGGTGAGGGAAGGGGAGGGGGAGGGGTAGGGAAAGGGGAGGGGTGAGAGGAAGAATGAGGGGAAGGGAGAGGGGAGATGGAGGGAGAAGGGAAGGGAGAGGGGAAGAATGGGGGGGAAGGGAAAGGGGAGGGAGGAGGGAAGGGAGGGGCGGAATGAGGGGAAGATTGAGGGGAAGGGAGGGGAGAGGGAGGAAGGAGGAAGGGAGAGGGGATGGGTGGGGGCGAAGAATGAGGGAAGGGGGAGGGGAGGGAGGAGAGAAGGGGAGGGGAAGAATGAGGGGAATGGAGAGGGGGAGGGAGGAGGGAAGGGAGAGGAAAGGGTGAGGGGGAAGAATGAGGGGAAGGGAGAGGGGAGGGAAGGGAGAGGGAAGGGTGAGGGGAAGAATGAAGGGAAGGGAGAGGGAAGGGAGAGGGGAGGGGGAGGAGGGAAGGGAGAGGGGAAGGGTGAGGGGAAGGAGGGGAGGGAGAGAGGAGGTGGAGGGAGGGAGGGTGAGGGGATGAATGAGGGGAAGGGAGAGGGGGAGGGAGGAGGAAAGGGAGAGAGGAGGGGTGAGGGGATGAATGAGGGGAAGAGAGAGGGGAAGGGAAGAGGAAGAGAGAGGGAAGGGAGAGGGGAAGGGTGTGGGTGATGGGGGGAAGGGAGAGGGAAGGGTAAGGGGAAAAATGAGGGGGGAGGGGAGGGGGGGCGAGAAGGGAGGGGGGAAGGTGGAGGGTGAGGGTAGAGGGTGAGGCAAAGGTAGAGGGGAAGGGAAAGGGGAAGGCAGAGGGGCAGGGGAGAGGGAGAGGGAGAGAAAGGCTGAGGGTGAAAGGTGAGGGTAGGGGAAAGCGTTTGGGGAAGGGGTAGGGTGTGGGTGAAGGGAAGGGTGTGGGTGAAGCGAGAGGTGGAGAGAAGGGAAGGTAGAAGGGTAGGGGAAGGGGGAGGAAGAGGGAGGGGTGAGGGGAAGGGAGAAGGGAAGAGTGAGGGGAAGGGAGAGGGGGATGGAGGAGGGAGGAGGGAAGGGATAGGGGAAGTGTGAGGGGAAGAATGGGGGTAAGGGGGAGGGTAGGGGAGGGAGATGGGGAGGGGGAGGGAGATGGGATGGGTGAGGGGAAGAAGGAGGGGAAGGAGAGAGGTGGAGGGAGGAGGGAAGGGAGAAGGGAGGGGTGAGGGGAAGAATGAGGGAAGGGGATGGATGAGGGAAGGGGAAGGGGGAAGGAGAGGAGAAGAATGAGGGGAAGGGGCGGGGGGAGGAGGAGGGAAGCGGGAGTGTGAGCGGAAGAATGAGGGGAAGGGAGAGGGGGATGGAGGAGGGAAGGGGGAGGGGAAGAATGAGGGAAAGGGGAGGGGAAGGGAGGAGGAAGGGAGAAAGGAAGGCTGAGGGGATGAATGAGGGAAGGGAGAGGTGAGGGGGAGGGAGGAGGGAAGAGAGAGGGGAAGGGTGAGGGGAAGAATGAGGGGAAGGGAGAGGGTGAGGGGAGGGAGGAGGGGGAGAGGGTATGGTGAGGGGAAGAATGAGGGGAAGGGAGAGGGGGAGGTGGAGGGTAGGGAAAGGGGAGGGGTGAGAGGAAGAATGAGGGGAAGGGAGAGGGGAGATGGAGGGAGAGGGGAAGGGAGAGGGGAAGAATGGGGGGAAGGGAAAGGGGAGGGAGGAGGGAAGGGAGAGGGGCGGAATGAGGGGAAGAATGAGGGAAGGGAGAGGGGAGAGGGAGGAAGGAGGGAAGGAGAGGGGATGGGTGGGGGGAAGAATGAGGGAAGGGGGAGGGGAGGGAGGAGAGAAGGGGGAAGGGGAAGAATGAGGGAAGGGAGAGGGGGAGGGAGGAGGGAAGGGAGAGGAAAGGGTGAGGGGGAAGAATGAGGGGAAGGGAGAGGGGAGGGAAGGGAGAGGGGAAGGGAGAGGGAGGGAAGGGAGAGGGGAAGGGTTGAGGGGAAGAATGAAGGGAAGGGAGAGGGAAGGGAGAGGGGAGGGGGAGGAGGGAAGGGAGAGGGGAAGGGTGAGGGGAAGGAGGGGAAGGGAGAGAGGAGGTGGAGGAGGGAGGTGAGGGGATGAATGAGGGGAAGGGAGAGGGGGGGGGAGGAGGAAAGGGAGAGAGGAGGGGTGAGGGGATGAATGAGGGGAAGAGAGAGGGAAGGGTAAGAGGAGGGAGGAGGAAGGGAGAGGGGAAGGTGTGGGTGATGGGTGGAAGGGAGAGGGAAGAGTAAGGGGAAAAATGAGGGGGGAGGGGAGGGGGGCGAGAAGGGAGGGGGGAAGGTGGAGGGTGAGGGTAGAGGGTGAGGCAAAGGTAGAGGGGAAGGGAAAGGGGAAGGCAGAGGGGCAGGGGAAAGGGAGAGGGAGAGAAAAGGCCTGAGGGTGAAAGGGTGAGGGTAGGGGAAAGCGTTTGGGGAAGGGGTAGGGTGTGGGTGAAGGGGAAGGGTGTGGGTGAAGCGAGAGGTGGAGAAGAAGGAAGGTAGAAGGGTAGGGAAGGGGGAGGAAGAGGGAGGGGTGAGGGGAAGGGAGAAGGGAAGAGTGAGGGGAAGGGAGAGGGGGAGGGGGATGGAGGAGGGAAGGGATAGGGGAAGTGTGAGGGGTAGAATGGGGGTAAGGGGGAGGGTAGGGGAGGGAGATGGGGAGGGGGAGGGAGATGGGATGGGTGAGGGGAAGAAGGAGGGGAAGGGAGAGAGGTGGAGGGAGGAGGGAAGGGAGAAGGGAGGGGTGAGGGGAAGAATGAGGGGAAGGGGATGGATGAGGGAAGGGGGAAGGGGGAAGGAGAGGGGAAGAATGAGGGGAAGGGGTGGGGAGGGAGGAGGGAAGGGAGAGGGGAAGGGTGAGGGGAAGAATGAGGGGAAGGGAGAGTGGGGAGGGAGGAGGGAAGGAGAGGGTAGGGAGGGAGGAGGGAAGGGAGAGGTGAAGGGTGGGGGTGAGGGGAAAAATGAGGGGACGGGAAAGGGGAGGGGGGAGGAGGGAAGGGAGGGGGGACGGGTGAGGGGAAGAACAAGGGGAAGGGTGAGAGGAAGAATGAGGGGAGAAGGGAAGGGAGAGGGGAGGGGAGGGAGGAGGGAAGGGAGAGGGGTAGGGTGAGGGTGAGGGTGAGGGGAAGAATGAGGGGAAGGGAAAGGGGAGGGGGGGAGGAAAGGGAGAGGGGAAGGGGTGAGGGAAGAATTAGGGGGAGGGAGGGGGAGGGGAGGGAGGAGGGAGGAGGGGAGGATGGATGGGTGAGGGGAAGGGAGAGGGGGAGGGGGAGGGATGGGTGAGGGGAAAGAGGGGAAGGGAAAGAGGAGGGGGAGGGGAGGGAGAGGGGAAGGGTGAGGGGAAGAATGATGGGAAGGGAGAGGGGGGTGGAGGAGGGAAGGGTGAGGGGAAGAATGAGGGAGGGGGAGGGTGGGGAGGAGGGAAGGCTGAGGGGAAGGGAGAGGGGGAGGGAGGAGGGAGGAGGAAAGGGAGAGAGGAAGGGTGAAGGGCGAGGGAGGAGGGAAGAGAGAGGGGAAGGGGGAGGGGAATAATGAGGGGAAGGGGGAGGGTGAGGGGAGGGAGGAGGGGAGAGGGAATGGTGAGGGGAAGGGAGAAGGTGAGGGGATGGGTGAGGAAGGGGAGGGGGAGGGAAAGGGGAAGGAAAGGGAGGGGTGAGAGGAAGGGAGAGGGGTGAGGGGGATGGAGGAGGGAAGGGATAGGGGAGGGGTGAGAGGAAGAATGACGGGAAGGGAGAGGGGAGGTGGAGGTAGGAGGTAGGAGGGAAGGGGAGGGGAAGAATGAGGGAAGGGAAAGGGGTAGGAGGAGGGAGGGAGAGGGAAGGGTGAGGGGAAGGATGAGGGGAAGGGAGAGGGGGGAGGGAGGGAGCAGGGAAGGGAGAGGGGAAGGGTGAGGGAAAGAATGAGGGGAAGGGTGAGGGGAAGAATGAGGGGAAGGGGTAGGGCAGGGAGGAGGGAAGGGGGAGGGGAAGAATGAGGGGAAGGGAGAGGGGGAGGGGGAGGGAGGAGGGAGGAGGTATGGGAGTGGAAAGGGTGAGGGGAAGCATGAGGGGAAGGGAGAGTGGGGAGGGAAGGGAGAGGGGAAGAATGAGGGGAAGGGTGAGGGGAAGAATGAGGGGAGGAGGAAAGGGAGAGGGGAAGGGGGAGGAGGGAAGGGAGAGGGGAAGGGTGAGGGTGAGGGGAAGAATGAGGGGAAGGGAAAGGGGAGGGGAGGAGGAAAGGGAGAAGGGTAGGGTGAGGGGAAGAACGAGGGGAAGGGCGAGAGGAAGAATGAGGGGTGGAGGGAAGGGAGAGGGGAGGGGAGGGAGGAGGGAAGGGAGAGGGGAAGGGTGAGGTGAGGGAAGAATGAGGGGAAGTGAAAGGGGAGGGGGGGAGGAAAGGGAGAGGGGAAGGGTGAGGGGAAGAATTAGGGGGAGGGAGGGGGAGGGGAGGGAGGAGGGGAGAAGGGAAGGGTTGAGGGGAAGGGAGAGGGGAGGGGAAGGGAGAGGGGAGGGGAAGGGTGAGGGGAAGGAGGGGAAGGGAAAGAGCAGGTGGAGGGGGGAGGGGAGGAAGAGGGGAAGGGTGAGGGGAAGAATGATGGGAAGGGAGATGGGGATGGAGGAGGGAAGGGTGAGGGGGAAGGGAGGGGGAGGGTAGGGAGGAGGGAAGGGTGAGGGGAAGGTAGAGGGGGAGGGGAAGGGGAAGGAGGGGAAGGGAGAGAGGAGGTGGAGGGAGGAGGGGAGGGAGAGGGGAAGGGTGAGGGGAAGAATGAGGGAAAGGGAAGGGGAGGGAGGGGGAAAGGAGAGGGGACGGGGGAGGGGTTGAATGAGGGGAAGGGAGGGGTGAGGGGGAGGGAGGAGGGAAGAGAGAGGGGAAGGTTGAGGGTGAGGGGAGGGAGGGGAAAGGAAAGAGGAGGTGGAGGGGGGAGAGGAGGGAGAGGGGAAGGGTGAGGGGAAGAATGATGGGAAGGGAGAGGGGGATGGAGGAGGGAAGGGTGAGGGGAAGAATGAGGGAGGGGGAGGGTAGGGAGGAGGGAAGGGTGAGGGGAATGGAGAGGAGGAGGGAGGAGGAAAGGGAGAGAGGAAGGGTGAGGGGAAGGTAGAGGGGGAGGGGAAGGGGAAGGAGGGGAAGGGAGAGAGGAGGTGGATGGAGGAGGGGAGGGAGAGGGAAGGGTGAGGGGAAGAATGAGGAGAAGGGGAGGGGAGGGAGGGGGAAAGGGAGAGGGGAAGGGGGAGGGGTTGAATGAGGGGAAGGGAGGGGTGAGGGGGAGGGGGAGGGAGGAGGGAAGAGAGAGGGGAAGGGTGAGGGTGAGGGGAGGTAGGGGAGAGAGGGAACGGAGAGGGGAAGCGTGAGGGGAAGAATGAGGGGAAGGGAGTGGGAGGGGAGGGAGGAGGGAAGGGTGAGGGAGAGGGGGAGGGGAAGGGTGAGGAGAGGGGGAGGGGAAGGGAGAGGGAAATGGTGAGGGGAAGAAGGAGGGAAGGGAGAGAGGAGATGGAGGGAGGAGGGAGAGGGGAAGTGTGAGCGAAGAATGAGGGGAAGGGAGAGGGGGATGGAGGAGGGAAGGGGGAGGGGAAGAATGAGGGAAAGGGGAGGGGAAGGGAGGAGGGAAGGGAGAAATGAAGGCTGAGGGGATGAATGAGGGAAGGGAGAGGTGAGGGGGAGGGAGGAGGGAAGAGAGAGGGGAAGGGTGAGGGGAAGAATGAGGGGAAGGGAGAGGGTGAGGGGAGGGAGTAGGGGAGGGGTATGGTGAGGGGAAGAATGAGGGGATGGGAGAGGGTGAGGGAAGGGAGGGGGGAGGGAAAGGGGAGGGGTGAGAGGAAGAATGAGGGGAAGGGAGAGGGGAGATGGAGGGAGAAGGGAAGGGAGAGGGGAAGAATGGGGGGAAGGGAAAGGGGAGGGGGAGGGAGGAGGGAAGGAAGAGGGGCAGAATGAGGGAAGAATGAGGGGAAGGGAGAGGGGAGAGGAGGAGGGAAGGGAGAGGGGAAGGGTGGGGGGAAGAATGAGGGGAAGGGGGAGGGGAGGGAGGAGAGAAGGGGGAGGGGAAGAATGAGGGGAAGGGAGAGGGGGAGGGAGGAGGAAGGGAGAGGAAAGGGTGAGGGGAAGAATGAGGGGAAGGGAGAGGGGAGAGGGGAGGGAAGGAGAGGGGAAGGGTGAGGGGAAGAATGAAGGGAAGGGAGAGGGGAGGGGGAGGAGGGAAGGAAGAGGGGAAGGGTGAGGGGAAGGAGGGGAAGGGAGAGAGGAGGTGGAGGGAGGGAGGTGAGGGGATGAATGAGGGGAAGGAGAGGGGGAGGGAGGAGGAAGGGAGAGAGGAGGGGTGAGGGGATGAATGAGGGGAAGAGAGAGGGGAAGGGTAAGGGGGAGGGAGGAGGGAAGGGAGAGGGGAAGGGTGTGGGTGATGGGGGGAAGGGAGAGGGAAGGGAGGGAGGAGGGAAGGGAGAGGGTAGGGGAGGGAGGATGGGAAGGGAGAGGTGAAGGGTGGGGGTGAGGGGAAAATGAGGGGACGGGAAAGGGGAGGGGGAGGAGGGAAGGGAGGGGGGAAGGGTGAGGGGAAGAACAAGGGAAGGGTGAGAGGAAGAATGAGGGAGAAGGGAAGGGAGAGGGGAGGGGAGGGAGGAGGGAAGGGAGAGGGGAAGGGTGAGGGTGAGGGTGAGGGAAGAATGAGGGGAAGCGGAAAGGGGAGGGGGGGAGGAAAGGGAGAGGGAAGGGTGAGGGAAGAATTAGGGGGAGGGAGGGGGAGGGGAGGAGGTGGGAGGAGGGAGGAGGATGGGTGAGGGGAAGGGAGAGGGGGAGGGGGAGGGGATGGGTGAGGGAAAGAGGGGAAGGGAAGAGGAGGGGGAGGGGAGGGAGAGGGGAAGGGTGAGGGAAGAATGATGGGAAGGGAGAGTGGGGTGCGAGGAAGGGAAGGGTGAGGGGAAGAATGAGGGAGGGGGAGGGTGGGGCGGAGGGAGGCTGAGGGGAAGGAGAGGGGGAGGGAGGAGGGAGGGGAAAGGGAGAGAGGAAGGGGAGGGGAATAATGAGGGGAAGGGGGAGGGTGAGGGGAGGGAGGAGGGGAGAGGGAATGGTGAGGGGAAGGGAGAAGGTGAGGGATGGGTGAGGAAAGGGGAGGGGGAGGGAAAGGGGAAGGAAAAGGGAGGGGTGAGAGGAAGGGAGAGGGTGAGGGGGATGGAGGAGGGAAGGGATAGGGGAGGGGTGAGAGGAAGAATGACGGGAAGGGATGAGGGGCGGTGGAGGTAGGAGGTAGGAGGGAAGGGGAGGGGAAGAATGAGGGGAAGGGAAAGGGGTAGGGAGGAGGGAAGGGAGAGGGGAAGGGTGAGGGGAAGGATGAGGGGAAGGGAGAGGGGGAGGGAGGGAGCAGGGAAGGGAGAGGGGAAGGGTGAGGGAAGAATGAGGGGAAGGGTGAGGGGAAGAATGAGGGGAAGGGGTAGGGCAGGGAGGAGGAAGGGGGAGGGAAGAATGAGGGGAAGGGAGAGGGGGAGGGGGAGGGAGGAGGGAGGAGGTATGGGAGTGGAAAGGGTGAGGGGAAGAATGAGGGGAAGGGAGAGTGGGGAGGGAAGGGAGAGGGAAGAATGAGGGGAAGGGTGAGGGAAGAATGAGGGAGGAGGAAAGGGAGAGGGGAAGGGGGAGGAGGGAAGGGAGAGGGGAAGGTGAGGGTGAGGGGAAGAATGAGGGGAAGGGAAAGGGAGGGGAGGAGGAAAGGAGAAGGGTAGGGTGAGGGAAGAACGAGGGGAAGGGCGAGAGGAAGAATGAGGGTGGAGGGGACGGGAGAGGGGAGGGAGGAGGGAAGGAGAGGGGAAGGGTGAGGGTGAGGGGAAGAATGAGGGGAAGTGAAAGGGGAGGGGGGAGGAAAGGGAGAGGGGAAGGGTGAGGGGAAGAATTAGGGGAGGGAGGGGGAGGGGAGGGAGGAGGGGAGAAGGGAAGGGTGAGGGGAAGGGAGAGGGGAGGGAAGGGAGAGGGAGGGGAAGGGTGAGGGGAAGGAGGGGAAGGGAAAGAGCAGGTGGAGGGGGGAGGGGAGGAAGAGGGGAAGGGTGAGGGGAAGAATGATGGGAAGGGAGATGGGGATGAGGAGGGAAGGGTGAGGGAAGGAGGGGAGGGTAGGGAGGAGGGAAGGGTGAGGGGAAGGTAGAGGGGGAGGGGAAGGAGGGGAAGGGAGAGAGGAGGTGGAGGGAGGAGGGGAGGGAGAGGGGAAGGGTGAGGGGAAGAATGAGGGGAAGGGAAGGGGAGGGAGGGGGAAAGGGAGAGGGACGGGGGAGGGGTTGAATGAGGGGAAGGGAGGGGTGAGGGGGAGGGAGGAGGGAAGAGAGAGGGGAAGGTTGAGGGTGAGGGGAGGGAGGGAAAGGAAAGAGGAGGTGGAGGGGGGAGAGGAGGGAGAGGGAAGGGTGAGGGGAAGAATGATGGGAAGGGAGAGGGGGATGGAGGAGGGAAGGGTGAGGGGAAGAATGAGGGAGGGGAGAGGTAGGGAGGAGGGAAGGGTGAGGGGAATGGAGAGGAGGAGGGAGGAGGAAAGGGAGAGAGGAAGGGTGAGGGGAAGGTAGAGGGGGAGAGGGAAGGGGAAGAGGGGAAGGGAGAGAGGAGGTGGATGGAGGAGGAGGGGAGGGAGAGGGGAAGGGTGAGGGGAAGAATGAGGAGAAGGGGAGGGGAGGGAGGGGGAAAGGGAGAGGGGGCAAGGGGGAGGGTTGAATGAGGGGAAGGGAGGGGTGAGGGGGAGGGGGGGAGGGAGGAGGGAAGAGAGAGGGGAAGGGTGAGGGTGAGGGGAGGTAGGGGAGAGAGGGAACGGAGAGGGGAAGCGTGAGGGGAAGAATGAGGGGAAGGGAGTGGGAGGGGAGGGAGGAGGGAAGGGTGAGGGAGAGGGGGAGGGAAGGGTGAGGGAGAGGGGGAGGGGAAGGGAGAGGGAAATGGTGAGGGGAAGGAGGGGAAGGGAGAGAGGAGATGGAGGGAGGAGGGAGAGGGGAAGTGTGAGCGGAAGAATGAGGGGAAGGGAGAGGGGGATGGAGGAGGGAAGGGGGAGGGGAAGAATGAGGGAAAGGGAGGGGAAGGGAGGAGGGAAGGGAGAAATGAAGGCTGAGGGGATGAATGAGGGAAGGGAGAGGTGAGGGGGAGGGAGGAGGGAAGAGAGAGGGGAAGGGTGAGGGGAAGAATGAGGGGAAGGGAGAGGGTGAGGGGAGGGAGTAGGGGAGAGGGTATGGTGAGGGGAAGAATGAGGGGATGGAGAGGGTGAGGGAAGGGGAGGGGGAGGGAAAGGGGAGGGGTGAGAGGAAGAATGAGGGAAGGGAGAGGGGAGATGGAGGGAGAAGGGAAGGGAGAGGGGAAGAATGGCGGGGAAGGGAAAGGGGAGGGGAGGGAGGAGGGAAGGAAGAGGGGCGGAATGAGGGGAAGAATGAGGGGAAGGGAGAGGGGAGAGGGAGGAGGGAAGGGAGAGGGAAGGGTGGGGGGAAGAATGAGGGGGAAGGGGGAGGGGAGGGAGGAGAGAAGGGGAGGGGAAGAATGAGGGAAGGGAGAGGGGGAGGGAGGAGGGAAGGGAGAGGAAAGGGTGAGGGGAAGAATGAGGGGAAGGGAGAGGGGAGAGGGGAGGGAAGGGAGAGGGGAAGGGTGAGGGGAAGAATGAAGGGAAGGGAGAGGGGAGGGGGAGGGGGAAGGAAGAGGGGAAGGGTGAGGGGAAGGAGGGGAAGGGAGAGAGGAGGTGGAGGGAGGGAGGTGAGGGGATGAATGAGGGAAGGGAGAGGGGGAGGGAGGAGGAAAGGGAGAGAGGAGGGTGAGGGGATGAATGAGGGGAAGAGAGAGGGGAAGGGTAAGGGGGAGGGAGGAGGGAAGGGAGAGGGGAAGGGTGTGGGTGATGGGGGGAAGGGAGAGGGAAGGGTAAGGGGAAAATGAGGGGGGAGGGGAGGGGGGGCGAGAAGGGAGGGGGGAAGGTGGGGGTGCGGGTAGAGGGTCGAGGCAAAGGTAGAGGGAAGGGAGAGGGGAAGGCAGAGGGGCAGGGGAAAGGGAGAGGGAGGGTGAGGGTGAAAGGGTGAGGGTAGGGGAAAGCGTTTGGGGAAGGGGGAGGGTGTGGGTGAGGGGAAGGGTGTGGGTGAAGAGAGAGGAGGAGAGAAGGGAAGGTAGAAGGGTAGGGAAGGGGGAGGAAGAGGGAGGGGTGAGGGGAAGGGGAGAAGGGAGGGCGTGAGGGAAGGGAGAAGGGAAGAGTGAGGGGAAGGGAGCGGGTGAGGGGGTGGAGGGGGGAAGGGATAGGGAAGTGTGAGGGGAAGAATGGGGGTAAGGGGGAGGGTAGGGGAGGGAGATGGGGAGGGGGAGGGAGATGGGATGGGTGAGGGAAAGAAGGAGGGGAAGGAGAGAGGTGGAGGGAGGAGGGAAGGGAGAAGGGAGGGGTGAGGGGAAGAATGAGGGGAAGGGGGATGGATGAGGGAAGGGGGAAGGAGAGGGGAAGAATGAGGGGAAGGGGTGGGGGAGGGAGGAGGGAAGGGAGAGGGGAAGGGTGAGGGGAAGAATGAGGGGAAGGGAGTGGGGAAGGGAGAGGGAAGGGAGAGGGGAAGGGAGAGGGAAGGGTGAGGGGAGGGGGAGGGGGAGGGGGAGGGGGAGGGAGGGGGAAAAGGAGAGGGGAAGGGGGAGGGAAGAATGACGGAGAGGGGGAGGGAGGAGGGAAGGGAGTGGGGAAGGTGAGGGGTGAGGGGAAGAATGAGGGGAAGGGAGAGGGGAGGGAGGAGGGAAGGGGGAGGGGAGGGAGGAGGGAAGGGGGAGGGGAAGGGTGAAGGAAGAAGGAGGGGAAGGGAGAGGGGGAGGGGGAGGGAGGATGGAAGGGAGAGGGAAGGGTGAGGGGAAAATGAGGGAAGGGAGAGGGGAGGGGAAGGGAGGAGGGAAGGGAGAGGGGAAGAATGAGGGCCAGGGAGAGGGAGGGGGAGGGTGGAGGGAAGGGAGAGGGGAAGAATTAGGAAATGGAGAGGGGAGGGAGGAGGGGAGGGGGAGGGAAGGGAAGGGTGAGGGTAAGAATGAGGGGAGAGGGGAGGGGGAGGGAGGAGGGAAAGGAGATAGGAAGGGTGAGGGGAAGAATGAGAGGAAGGGTGAGGGGAAGAATGAGGGGAATGATGATGAGGGGAGGGGAGGGAGGAGGGAAGGGAGAGGTGAAGGGTGAGGGCAGGAGGGGGAGGGAGGGAGGAGGGATGGGGGAGGGGAAGGGAGAGGGAAGGGTAAGGGGAAGAATGAGGGGAACGGAGAGGGGGATGGAGGAGGGAAGGGGGAGGGAAAGGGGGTGGGGAAGAATGAGGGGGAGGGGAGGAGGGAAGGGAGAGGGAGAGGGGAAGGGTTGAGGGTGATCGGGATGAATGAGGGGAAGGGAGATGTGAGGGGGAGGGAGGAGGGAAGAGAGAGGGGAAGGTGGAGGTTGAGGGTAGAGGGTAGAGGGTGAGGCAAGGGAGAGAGGAAGGCAGAGGGGCCAGTGGAAAGGGAGATGGAGAGGAAAAGGGTGAGGGTGAAAGGGTGAGGGAAGGGGAGAGGGTTAGGGGAAGGGAGATGGTGTGGGTGAGGAAAAGGGTGTGGGTGAAGAGAGAAGGGAAGGGGGAGGGAAAGTGGAAGGAAGAGGAAGGGATGAGGGGAAGGGAGAGGGGAAGGGTGAGGGGAAGATTGAGGGGAAGAATGAGGGGAAGGGAGAGGGTGGGGGAGGGGTGGCAGGGAGGGAGGGAGAGGGGAAGGTGGAGGGTGAGGGTAGAGGGTGAGGCAAAGGGTAGTGGGTAAGGGAGAGGGGAAAGTAGAGGGGCAGGGGAGAGGGAGAGAAAAGGGTGAGGGTAGGGGAGAGGGTTAGGGGAAGGCGAGGGTGTGGGTGAAGGGTAGGGTGTGGGTGAAGAGAGAGGAAGAGAGAAGGGAAGGGGGAGGGTAAGTGGAAGGAAGAGGGAGGGGGCGAGGGGAAGGGAGAGGGGAAGGGTAAAGGGAAGAATGAGGGGAAAGGAGAGGGTGAGGGGGAGGGAGGAGGGAAGGGAGAGGGAAAGGGGGAGGGGAAGGTGGAGGGAGAAGGGAGGATGGAGGGAGAGGGGAAGGTGGAGGGTGAGGCGAAGGGAGAGGGGAAGTAGAAAGGAAGAGGGGAAGCAAAGAGGGGAAAGGAGAGGGTGAGGGGGAGGGAGGAGGGAAGGGAGAGGGAAAGGGGGAGGGGAAGGTGGAGGGAGAAGGGAGAAGGGAGGATGGAGGGAGAGGGGGGGAGAGATGGAGGGAGAGGGGAAGGGAGAGGGTGAGGGAAAGGGAGGATTAGAGGGGGAGGGGGAGGGGAGGGGAAGGAAGAGGGAGTGGGAGAGAGTAAGGGAGAGGCAGAGGGAAAGTGTGAGGGGAGGGGAAGGGAGAGGTTGAGGGTGAAGGGAAGGGAAGGGAGAGTAAGAGGGAAAGGGTGAGGGTGAAAGGGTGAGGTTAGGGGAGAGGGTTAGGGGTAGGGAGAGGGTGTGGGTGAGGGTAAGGGTGTGGGTGAAGAGAGTGGAAGAGATAAGGGAAGGTGGAGGGGTGGGGTGGGGAAGGAAGAGGGAAGGGTGAGGGGAAGGGAGAGGGGAAGGGAGAGGGTGAGGGGTGGAGGAGGGAAGGGAGAGGGGAAGGGTGAGGGGAAGGAAAGGGAGAGGAGAAGGGAGAGGTTGAGGGTGAAGGGAGAGTAAGAGGGAAAGGGTGAGGGAGGGGGAAGGGAGAGGGAGAGGTGAAGGTGGAGGGAGAGGGGAAGGGAACGAGAAGGGTGAGGGTACATGGTGGGGTTAGAGAGGGAAGGGGAATGGTGGGGGGTAAGGGAATGGTGAGAAGAAGGGAGAGGGGGACAGAAGGGAGGACGGGGTGAGGGGAACAAGGACAGGGGAGAAGATCAGGGAGGGAAGGGAAGCGAAATGGAAGCGAGGAAACCGAAGGAAAGTTGATCGGAAGAGAAGGGAAGGTAAATTGAGTATCAAGCCAGTTTCAAGTCAGTTTCAAGTCAGTTTCAAGTTAGGTTTCAGTTTGGTTTCAAGTTCGGTTTTCAGTTCAGTTTTCGTTTGGTTTATATACTCACCTTGTTCCTTTAGACCCATCCCCACCCACTTCTTTTTGGATCCTTGCAGGCCCCCGCTGCTTCCGCCTCTCGCGGGCCTCAGCTCCAGCCGCCAGCAGAGGTCCTCTCCGTCCGGTGCCCATGGGTGCAATGCTGCGGCTGCCTGGTTACCAGCCTTTTACACCAAGGACACGTCACAATAGAGACGTTCACCGTGTCATCATCATACATCACTGGTTTATGGGCGATGACAGGTGTTTCAGTGTAAGGGGGGGCGGAGCAAGCGAGACACGGTTTTAATTCACTTTTTCGTAGGGAAAATAAAAACTATTTAGTCACAAAAATGATCCTGGATGAACCTCAAAGACGATCCCATCCAACCCGACATTCTTCCCCATCAGTGGCCTCTGCTTGTCTCTGCTTCGGCGGAGGCCTCCCCTCTGCACTTAGCACGGACCTCGTGACATCACAGTGAAGGGCCCGTACTGGCCTGGCCGGTCACAGGGGTTCCATGCACAGGATGCGGCTGCTGGTTCTCGCGCGGAACTCGTGACATCACAGTGGAGGGCCTTGCGCGTGACGTCACAGGGGTTCCATTCACAGGATGCGGCTGCTGGTTCTCGCGCGGAACTCGTGACATCACAGTGGAGGGCCTTGCACTTGACGTCACAGGGGTTCCATTCACAGGATGCGGCTGCTGGTTCTCGCGCGGAACTCGTGACATCACAGTGGAGGGCCTTGCACGTGACGTCATAGGGTTCCACTCACAGGATTCTGCTGCTACTGGGAAGGCGCGGACCTAATTGGCACAACTTGCTTGCACACTCACATTCACACTAACACATGCGCAGACTCTTAAACGGGGGTTTTATTCCGGGGTAACTCGAAAACTCATTTTGGCACATCCAACCTTTGAGCGGCGGATTGTCTTTAGAGAGGGCAAGAGAGCGGGAGGGGCCATTACCTCAAATGACTGCTGGGACTTCGTTGCCAGGCATCTAGATCACTTTCAAGGAGTTGCGATCCTAGGTTTCTCTTTGAGGGAGCGGAAAGGGCAGCTCTCTTTCCGGAATACTGCGCTCCTGTCCTCCGGGCTCTGCGGATTCTTTTGTGCAAACCTTCTCTGTTTATATCTTAAATGTGGTCCTCTCTCTCACTCTCCCAACTTTTCCTTTGTGACTCATTTCTTTGTTGAATACTACATATGTAAGTTTCTCTTTCCTTAGGATCCAGGTTCGTTCACCACTTTCTTTCCTGTCTGCAGCGCTGCTGTATTTCGAAGCCTCAGCTGTTCCGTAAACCAGGGTTCAGGGCTCTGTGCAACATTTGCCAATCGTTAAAGGCATCGCGCTCATATGAACAAAAGATAAACTCGTTGGACTCAGCACACAAATTGCCTTTGTAAACGCATAGTAGATAAATAGGTCATTGTCGAAAACACATGAAATTCAATATGAGCACATCGCAGCCTTGGTGTAGGGCCGGATTTCTGCGTTCCTTCATCATTGTCTGGGGTCCAAAGCCCAGGTGTGTGTGAAGGCAAGAAGGGCACCTCCAGGAGTTCCCACCAATTCGAACCCTCCCGCCCAGGCTCTGGCACACCTGGAGGCGTGGGAGTGGCAGAGGTACTGCCAGTAACGGGACACAAGCACCACTGGGCAAGGGGGTTGAGAATGGTCTAAGGGGACCCTCTCAACCCCGTGCACAGTAGGGGCTTGTTTATGCTACTGGCAGTACGACTACCACTTCCACGCCTCCAGTTGTGGCCGTAGGTACAGTGCCCTCCTCCCCGGGACCTACTCGTAACTCCCTCCCTCAGGCAGACCAGCCCTGCGCTGATATCCAGAGGCAGCAGCACTTCTCCCAGGGTCGTGGAACTCTTTCCTTCGCCAGGTTGGGTTACGGTCTTCACATCCCTTGTGACGGGGGCAACTCATGCCAATATCTGGAGGTAATACAAAAAACAGTGGTCGCGGACCTGATTTATAGTAAGATATGAATCTATTCACATTTGAGGCATTTGCTTATCTGGAGGTAGACACCCCTCCTTCCTGCACCAGGGTCCTGCTCTCACCTGTAGCAGTGGCTAGAGAGGATTGAATTTGAATACCGCCTAATGCCGTAGATGAGGCATTGAAATTAAAGCAAGGATTGCTCTGCCAGGGTGTTGCCACTTTCTTCTTTCTGGTTGGCGCCTCTTCTCAGTTCATCATGCCCCCGGAACTTGGCCCACCTGGGGGCTAAATAATTACGAAGTGTGGGAGCCCACGCTACATTTTCTTTAGATTTACAGATGAAATTTGCGCTGGGTGCACGAATCTCGCCAATTTATAACAAAAAAAAATCCTTTTTTGGCCATGGGGTCCATGTAGGACCCCCTGAGCAGGCCTAGGGGGTCAGGTCGTTTCTACCCTGCCCCCTTTTCATTTTTTTTACCTTTGCTTCCCTGTTTTCGTGTGCCTCCGTTCTACCGAGTCACAAGATGGCTGCCAACACTTCCTGTTTGGAGTGTTGACAGCCATTTAGAATAAAGATTAAGATCGGGAGGGTGCACGGATCCTCCACGCCTCTAAATATCGAAACTTTTTAAAAAAAATTTATTAGCAACTACTGAACAGATTTACACCATTTAAAAAAAGGATGCTTTCTGAAGCAAGCACTACCTTTGTGCCAAATTTGGTGCAATTCCGTTCAGCAGTTCCAGCAGTAGCCGTGTATAAAGTTTCCAATGGGAAATGCATTTTTCAACCTCTTTTTTTTACAACTGAACTGATTTACACCATTTAACAAAAAGGTCTCTTTCTGAACCAAGGGCTACCTTTTTGCCAAATTTGGTGTAATTCCGTTCAGCAGTTCGGGCTGTAGTCGTGTCTAAAGTTTCCAATAGAAAATAACATGGAGAAAACATGTTTTAGGACCCCCCTTTTTTCTCGGCCCCCGCTTACTGAATCAACCCGAATCTTTGAGAATAGGAGCTGACCGGAGCGCCCCACAAGTTTTGAAAGTCTGCGAAGATTCGTCATCTGATGCCAAAGTTATTGGGAAAACAAAAAACGCTGTTCCTATTGAAACTAGGTCCTAACTATAACTACCTACTGGTGACCGCCAGCAGGTAATATATATATATATATATACATATACATATATATATATATATATATATATATATATATATATATATATATATAGGTGCTGCGACCTTGCCACTGATGAAAGGAAGACCTGAAACGTGTCTGGCAGAGGCTGCCTGAGACTTTCTAAAGACACGCTTTGTTTGGTGCTGCTGTATCCCATTAAATGGAAAAGTGCATTCAAATACTTACCTGGTGGCTCCTTCCTTAAGGGTAAAACTTCTTGTTGGATTTGAGCGGCTGTCCCAGTCGCGGAAGTTGCCCCTCTGCAGCAGCGGACCTGTGTTGACTTAAAAGCTCGAGGTCATCGAAAAAACAGGAGGTAAATGCCTAATGGGGTCCGCAATGAAAGCAGCACGTGAACAAGGATGTTGTTATTACCCACTTGGGATTTATGAATTTAATTTGGCGAACTCTGGGTGAGTGCAACTACAAGGACCAGCATGCCGTAGTGACGGCGACGCCCACTTGGGAGGTCATTGGGTACTGATTAGTATCACGCCTGCCTGGAAACTTTGCTGCGACCTTGCCACTGATGAAAGGAAGACCTGAAACGCGTCTGGCAGCGGCTGCCTGAGACTTTCTAAAGACACGCTTTGTTTGGTGCTGCTGTATCCCATTAAATGGAAAAGTGCATTGAAATACTTACCTGGTGGCTCCTTCCTTAAGGGTAAAACTTTTTGTTGGATTTGAGCGGCTGTCCCAGTCGCGGAAGTTGCCCCTCTGCAGCAGCGAACCTGTGGTGACTTAAAAGCTCGAGGTCATCGAAAAAACAGGAGGTAAATGCCTAATGGGGTCCGCAATGAAAGCAGCACGTGAACAAGGATGTTGTTTTTACCCACTTGGGATTTATGAATTTAATTTGGCGAACTCTGGGTGAGTGCAACTACAAGGACCAGCATGCCGTAGTGACGGCGACGCCCACTTGGGAGGTCATTGGGTACTGATTAGTAGCACGCCTGCCTGGAAACTTTGCTGCGACCTTGCCACTGATGAAAGGAAGACCTGAAACGCGTCTGGCAGCGTCTGCCTGAGACTTTCTAAAGACACGCTTTGTTTGGTGCTGCTGTATCCCATTAAATGGAAAAGTGCATTGAAATACTTACCTGGTGGCTCCTTCCTTAAGGGTAAAACGTTTTGTTGGATTTGAGCGGCTGTCCCAGTCGCGGAAGTTGCCCCTTGTTGGACTTGGCCCTTCTGGCAGGCTCACCCCTAAACTTTTTGCTTGTAATGGTGACCTGGTGATGGTGATTTTTGGGTTCTGCGCACTTTCACTGTGTCCCAGTGGAAAGTGCGTGCGCACTCTGAGTGCATGTGATGAGATAGGCCTGCCCTCCCATAGGAATGCATGGGGAATGTATGTGTCCCTGGTAGTTCCTGATGCATGGGGTGTACAGGTTCGAATCTGATATGTGCGAACTCGTGAGAGCGAATGCTTCGCAATGGTGTGTGTTGCATGCGTGTGTCATATGTAGAAGTGCAACTTCTAGGAGTTTGCATATTAGAGTAAAATATGCCTGGCGTGTGATTGGCTGGAGCTGGCTGGTGAGCCTGGCTCCAGGAAGGCTGGGTGGGTCTGCCCGGTGGTGAGTGAGAGATTAGCATGAGTGATGTGTGGGAGGAGTGTACCTGTGTCCTGGATGGGCTGGGTTTTCCCCACACAATGCTGGCTCCGCCCCCCTGTGGTGTGACTGATGACCCTAGCCCTGCCAGTGAATAGAGAGGGTGGTTGAGGTAAACAGAGTACTCAAGAACCAGCTGCAACTGGTTTCTCCCCCACCCTGCACCTACAGACAAAGGATTTAGGTGTATAAAAATGGGGCTGTGTCCCCACCGAAACTGTTCTCTTCCAGGATCCTGAGGGGGCTGCTGCTGCTGTCGCTGGGCCAGAGGACCGCCACTTGGGGTGTCTCCCTGCCTGGAGACCCAGTGCGCTGGCTCTGGGCCCAACCTTGCCCCCCTACCTGCCTAGGGGAGCTTCTGTGCTGGTCCCTGGACTTTTGGGACCTGGTGGCACTTTTGCTTCCCTTATAGCGCTTGGGAGCGCTGTGACCCTGTTCCTAGCGCTGAGAGTGCTTTATTGATGCCCCTGGCGCTTGGGAGCACTTGGTCTGCTGGAGCCGGTGCCCACCCGGCATGTCCTTCGCTTTGTTGCCTGCTCACGCAGGGAGCGCTTTGTTTTCCCCTTGTGGCGCTTGGGAGCACTGTGGTTGCTCTCCGGCGCCTGGAGCGCCTTGATTGCTTTGACCGGTGCCCACCCGGCATTGCCCAGCTCAAGTGCTGCCTTAAATTGCCCCGTGGTTGCCTGCCGAGTCCTGGGAGCAGCGCGCCCCGGAGCCTGGAGGCTCGACCGCAGGGCCGCGCTGCAATTGGCTGCCCGGCCGGAAGCCAGGCAACCCGTGGGCGGGACTGCGGGACAGCAGGAAGCAGTCCGCTGGCCAATCCCTGCGCGGCCTGCCTAAAGAGCTCCGGCGCGAGGAGAAGGAGCCGCCTGTCCTGCAGCGAGGCTCCCCCCGGAGTGAGGAAGCCCCGCCGCCCCCTGAGACGTGGAGCAGGACCGGGGGAAAGAGCCCTGCATCCGCCTCCAAGCCGCCCAGAACAGCCGGTGAGTGTACCCGAGAGGAGGGGCGCGGGACACATTATCGGTGTCCGCCCCCCCTCCAGAAGTGCGATCTCGTGCGCGGTGCAGCTGTGAACCCCGAGGGCTTCAGGGGGCATAATTGTGTTCGAGCCCATGCGAGGCTCATCGCCCACGTGTGATTTACAAGCCAGAGAGGCTCTGGGGGCATAATCATTCTCGAGCCCCAGAGGGGGCTCCAACGACCCCGCATTTGAGGATAGAGCCACGGAGGCTCTAGGGGGCATTTTGATTTACTTAGAGCCCTGAGAGGCTCGAGGTGCCAGATTGATTCAGAGCCCTGAGAGAGGCTCTAGGCGCGCCAAGTGTTCCTGGGTCCCCCGTGAGGGACCCCACAGCCCAGTGGGGCTGCACCTTTGCTTTGAGAGCCCAGAGAGGCTCTAGGGGGGAACATCTTTGTCCTAGGGCACCGAGCCTGCGAGGCTCCCCCGTGTGTTTTGCCCCACTATCTTCACAGCTGCCCAGCACTTCGTGGGCAGCTGCTCTGTTTAGGCCCCCTGACATTGGGACACAGGGCGTCCTAGCCCTAGAGAGGCCAGTTGGCCTAGGGACAGTCACAGGTGGTGACTAATGTGGATTTTGCGCTATTGTGTCTCCTTTCCTTACACCTCTGAATGAATGTTATGCTTTGCATCATGTGTTCTGTTCTTACACCCCTACAGGTATTGTGATACTTAGGTGGTTGTTTTCTCCCTAGTACAGGTGGTGCTAGTGAGGTCCTAGTTACCAGTGATTACTGGTTGTTTGCTATTTTGTGCTAATGTAATTTTACATTCTAAGTGCTATTTCTAAAAAGTGTTACTTCTAAAAGTGCTGATTCCTGACAGTGTTCCAGGTGGCCCTGTCTTGTAGATATCCCCTGTAAATTCTGCCCGTGCCCCTGGCACATTGTAAAGTGTGTGTTCTATCAAATGTGTTTTGGTGTAATACAAAGGCTATTTTTTATATAACCTTGTGTGGAGTTTCCTTTGTGGTGGGCCTTGGGTGTTGTTGCTGGGGTGCGTGCGCAAATACTTAACTCATATCGCCTCCAAGTTTAGCCTTGCTGCTCGCGCCACGTTACCTAGAGGGTGAGCAGGGGTTATCTTGGCGTGTAACTCCCTTGCCCTGACTTAGGAGTGGTGGTCTCTGACTGACTTTGGCGCAAGCCCTGGCCAGCCAAGGATCCCATTTCTAACATTGGACGCAGCGGTGAGGATAAGGATTTGTGTTTGCGTTGTACCACAGTGGCAACTGGCCACTACAAAACTCCACATTTTAGATGACCACATTTTAGGGGATTATTGTTTTTGAAGTTCCATTATTTTCTTCTCCAAAAGGTATCATTGTGCAATTGTGTCAAGTACATTTATTCCCCTGCCCCGCGCCCAGAGTTTGGTACCTGTGTCACATGTGGTCAGGTTGAGGAATCAGGGGTGGTAGAAACTGCCTTACCAGTCCGAGGGGGGGGGGTTGTGTGTGAATGAATGGTATGTGGCACTAGGCAAGTGAGTGCGAGTTCTCTGGGAGAGGGAACTTGCTGAACCTTTGTGAATTGTGTACTCCTGTGTTAAGCCCAGACCCCTAGGTTCCCTGTGTAATCTTTTCTCTAGAACGTCCGCCAGAATGGAGCCTGCTTTTGATTTCTGTGATCTGTTTGGATACAGTATGGGAGAGTTGGTAAGGTTCTGTGAAGAGAGAGACATAGGGGTGGATGAGTCAGACACTCAGTCCGAACTTAGGAGCAGCCTGATCCTATGGCAAAAGGGTCAGTGGGATCTTGAGCGCAGTGAGGAAAGGGCCCGGGTCTCTTGCCATGAGGGTGGTGGGTCTGTGGGGAGCCCTGAAGAGTCTGAGGAGGAGGAAGAAAATGACAGCACAGGGATGCCAGCAGATAGTGAGGACCCCATAGATAGGGAGTCCCTTGCTGGGTCCAGCGTAGGAGGCAGCGCCTCATCCCTTTACCTGTCCCCAGAGGAGTTGGAGGATAGGAGGAAAGAAAGGGAGCACCAGCTGGCTTTAGAGAAGCTCAAGTTAGAGCATGCCCAGGCTATGGAACAGCTGGGCGTTAGAAAGCAACAGCTAGAGGTTAAGAAGCAACAGCTAGAGACTGAGAGGGTCTTAGCGCAGGAAAGGATAGAGGAGGCTGAGAGGGCCTCCACCAAAGGCAAAGTAGCTCTGGAGGGTAGACTATCCCCTGCGCGCAGTGTTGATTGTCTGGACTCCCCAGGGCAGGTTGGGTCCAGTGGTGGCAGCTATGTAGATTTCAGTGTAGGAAATCCCAGTCCCAGTTCCCCCAGTCTGGCACCTGTTTCCCAGGAAGAGGAGTATAGGTTGAAATTCAGGGACAGTAGGAAACTGTCTCACCAGTCTTGGGTGGAGTTTGAGGATGAATGTTGTGATACACTGTTTGATTGGGTAAAGGTTCACACGAAAGATGATTTTGATGTCTTGTTTGAGCTGATTGTCAAGGAGCACCTGCTCAGTTGTTGTTCTCCAGGGTTGCGCACACACCTGTTGGGGTGTGGATTGTCTGACGCATGTGAGCTTGCAGATGAAGCAGACCGCTGGGAGAGTGCTAGAGGTTCTTTAGAGTCCCTAGTGAGTGAGTCCAACAGTAGTGGTATAGGTATCTTCCAGCCCAGCGTGGTGGAAGAGGCTCAGTGTAGCCCAGCTAGGTCCCAGTATAGTGAGAGAGGTGGAGGGGCTGACTACCTGGCTCAGTGGAGCAGGAGTCAGTGGGAGGCTGAGAGTCCCCAGAGGCCCGAAGCCCTATCTCAGAACCTGGGTGGTTTCTTGAGGGAACACCAGGTTAGGGACCTAGGCTGTCCTGTTAGTACACTTGAGGAGGATCTACTAGTGTCTAGGGAACCTGGAGCTTCTGTAACTAGAGCTCCAGTGGTTCCAGTGTCCGGCAGTGCTACTCCAGGAGGGAGGGCACAGAAGTCCGAAGTGAGGAGTGATTGGGGGTGAGTTTCCCAGTGGATGCACCAGTGGACCAGGGACTAGCCAGTTGGGCTAGATCTTCTTGGGGGGACCCGGGTGGCGCCACTTCTGGTCTGGGGGATCTTTGCGCACTGTCAGGTGGACAGGAGGCGGGAGATCTGCGCCAGGCAGACAGACACACGACACATGGGTCATGTGTCTGCCTCAGGGGGATTGCGTGTGAGTCCCCAGAAGCCCTGGAGTGCCAGGCAATTATTCCGCCAAAGGTTTTAGACCGGAGGTTGGGAGACCAGGTTCAGGTTCAGCCTGACCTGAAGGGTAGGACGACTGTAACCAGTGTCCTGACCGGTTCTTCTTCCAGAGGAACTTCTCCAGTTGGGAGAGGGCAGACCTCTGTAAGGGGGTGCAGAGGGTGGGAGAGCCCACCTCTGACCCCGGTGCAACCTGAGGGGTTAAACCCTGGGTTGGAGTGGCGTTGTAAGGGTACCCCTCGCAGGAGGAGGAGGAACCCTAGAAGAAGAGGTAGGGGGAGGAGAGCCTTCCCTGAGACTCCTGGTCCGCCTGAGGTTGTAGGCCCTAGGCTGGAGAACCAGTGGCAGTCTAGTCCTGTCTTGCAGACAGGAAGAGTGGAGAATGGCTACTATGTACCAGGGGTTACTACCCCCCACTCTGTGAATAGGCAAGGACCGGTGGCACCTGAGTGGCCCAGGGCCTGGTCCTGGCCACGGACAGCTTGGGAGTACCAGTGGGGTAGCCCAGTTGGTCCAGACAGTGGTTTGAGAAGGAATCCCATGGGTTCACCGTGGCGTAGAACAGGAGGGTGTCCCTGCAGTTGCGGGCCCGCGTCCGTGTTCTATCGCCCCAAGCAGGAAAGTCCATCACGGTGGTGATTGTTCTCCCCTGCGGTTTGGCTGGAAGGGGGTTGTGTTGGACTTGGCCCTTCTGGCAGGTTCACCCCTAAACTTTTTGCTTGTAATGGTGACCTGGTGATCGTGATTTTTGGGTTCTGCGCACTTTCACTGTGTCCCAGTGGAAAGTGCGTGCGCACTCTGAGTGCATGTGATGAGATAGGCCTGCGCTCCCATAGGAATGCATGGGGAATGTATGTGTCCCTGGTAGTTCCTGATGCATGGGGTGTACAGGTTCGAATCTGATATGTGCGAACTCGTGAGAGTGAATGCTTCGCAATGGTGTGTGTTGCATGCGTGTGTCATATGTAGAAGTGCAACTTCTAGGAGTTGGCATATTAGAGTAAAATATGCCTGGCGTGTGATTGGCTGGAGCTGGCTGGTGAGCCTGGCTCCAGGAAGGCTGGGTGGGTCTGCCCGGTGGTGAGTGTGAGATTAGCATGAGTGATGTGTGGGAGGAGTGTACCTGTGTCCTGGATGGGCTGGGTTTTCCCCACACAATGCTGGCTCCGCCCCCCTGTGGTGTGACTGATGACCCTAGCCCTGCCAGTGAATAGAGAAGGTGGTTGAGGTAAACAGAGTACTCAAGAACCAGCTGCAACTGGTTTCTCCCCCACCCTGCACCTACAGACAAAGGATTTAGGTGTATAAAAATGGGGCTGTGTCCCCACTGAAACTGTTCTCTTCCAGGATCCTGAGGGGGCTGCTGCTGCTGTCGCTGTGCCAGAGGACCGCCACTTGGGGTGTCTCCCTGCCTGGAGACCCAGTGCGCTGGCTCTGGGCCCAACCTTGCCCCCCTACCTGCCTAGGGGAGCTTCTGTGCTGGTCCCTGGACTTTTGGGACCTGGTGGCACTTTTGCTTCCCTTATAGCGCTTGGCAGCGCTGTGACCCTGTTCCTAGCGCTGAGAGTGCTTTATTGATGCCCCTGGCGCTTGGGAGCGCTGTGGTTTGCTGGAGCCGGTGCCCACCCCGCATGTCCTTCGCTTTGTTGCCTGCTTGCGCAGGGAGCGCTTTGTTTTCCCCTTGTGGCGCTTGGGAGCGCTGTGGTTGCCCTCTGGCGCCTGGAGCGCCTGGATTGCTTTGACCAGTGCCCACCCGGCATTGCCCGGCTCAAGTGCTGCCTTAAATTGCCCCGTGGTTGCCTGCCGAGTCCTGGGAGCAGCGCGCCCCGGAGCCTGGAGGCTCGACCGCAGGGCCGCGCTGCAATTGGCTGCCCGGCCGGAAGCCAGGCAACCCGTGGGAGGGACTGCGGGACAGCAGGAAGCAGTCCGCTGGCCAATCCCTGCGCGGCCTGCCTAAAGAGCTCCGGCGCGAGGAGAAGGAGCCGCCTGTCCTGCAGCGAGGCTCCCCCCGGAGTGAGGAAGCCCCGCCGCCCCCTGAGACGTGGAGCAGGACCGGGGGAAAGAGCCCTGCATCCGCCTCCAAGCCGCCCAGATCAGCCGGTGAGTGTACCTGAGAGGAGGGGAGGGGCGCGGGACACATTGTCGGTGTCCGCCCCCCACTCCAGAAGCGCGATCTCGTGCGCGGTGCGGCTGTGAAGCCCGAGGGCTTCAGGGGACATAATTGTGTTCGAGCCCATGCGAGGCTCATCGCCCACGTGTGATTTACAAGCCAGAGAGGCTCTGGGGGCATAATCATTCTCGAGCCCCAGAGGGGGCTCCAACGACCCCGCATTTGAGGATAGAGCCACGGAGGCTCTAGGGGGCATTTTGATTTACTTAGAGCCCTGAGAGGCTCGAGGTGCCAGATTGATTCAGAGCCCTGAGAGAGGCTCTAGGCGCGCCAAGTGTTCCTGGGTCCCCCGCGAGGGACCCCACAGCCCAGTGGGGCTGCACCTTTGCTTTGAGAGCCCAGAGAGGCTCTAGGGGGGCACATCTTTGTCCTAGGGCACCGAGCCTGCGAGGCTCCCCCGTGTGTTTTGCCCCGCCATCTTCACAGCTGCCCAGCACTTCGTGGGCAGCTGCTCCGTTTCGGCCCCCTGACATTGGGACACAGGACGTCCTAGCCCTAGAGAGGCCAGTTGGCCTAGGGACAGTCACAGGTGGTGACTAATGTGGATTTTGCGCTATTGTGTCTCCTTTCCTTACACCTCTGAATGAATGTTATGCATTGCATCATGTGTTATGTTCTTACACCCCTACAGGTATTGTGATACTTAGGTGGTTGTTTTCTCCCTAGTACAGGTGGTGCTAGTGAGGTCCTGGTTACTAGTGATTACTGGTTGTGTGCTATTTTGTGCTAATGTAATTTCACATTCTAAGTGCTATTTCTAAAAAGTGTTACTTCTAAAAGTGCTGATTCCTGACAGTGTTCCAGGTGGCCCTGTCTTGTACATATCCCCTGTAAATTCTGCCCGTGCCCCTGGCACATTGTAAAGTGTGTGTTCTATCTAATGTGTTTTGGTGTAATACAAAGGCTATTTTTTATATAACCTTGTGTGGAGTTTCCTTTGTGGTGGGCCTTGGGTGTTGTTGCTGGGGTGCGTGCGCAAATACTTAACTCATATCGCCTCCAAGTTTAGCCTTGCTGCTCGCGCCACGTTACCTAGAGGGTGAGCAGGGGTTATCTTGGCGTGTAACTCCCTTGCCCTGACTTAGGAGTGGTGGTCTCTGACTGACTTTGGCGCAAGCCCTGGCCAGCCAGGGATCCCATTTCTAACACCCCTCTGCAGTAGCGAACCTGTGGTGACTTAAAAGCTCGAGGTCATCGAAAAAACAGGAGGTAAATGCCTAATGGGGTCCGCAATGAAAGCAGCACGTGAACAAGGATGTTGTTTTTACCCACTTGGGATTTATGAATTTAATTTGGCGAACTCTGGGTGAGTGCAACTACAAGGACCAGCATGCCGTAGTGACGCGACGCCCACTTGGGGGGTCCTTGGGTACTAATTAGTAGCACGCCTGCCTGGAAACTTTGCTGCAACCTTGCCACTGATGAAAGGGAGACCTGAAACGCGTCTGGCAGAGGCTGCCTGAGACTTTCTAAAGACACGCTTTGTTTGGTGCTGCTGTATCCCATTAAATGGAAAAGTGCATTCAAATACTTACCTGGTGGCTCCTTCCTTAAGAGTAAAACTTTTTGTTGGATTTGAGCGACTGTCAACGTCGCAGAAGTTGCCCCTCTGCAGCAGCGGACCTGTGGTGACTTAAAAGCTCGAGGTCATCGAAAAAACAGGAGGTAAATGCCTAATGGGGTCCGCAATGAAAGCAGCACGTGAACAAGGATGTTGTTTTTACCCACTTGGGATTTATGAATTTAATTTGGCGAACTCTGGGTGAGTGCAACTACAAGGACCAGCATGCCCTAGTGACGGCGACGCCCACTTGGGAGGTCCTTGGGTACTAATTGGTAGCACGCCTGCCTGGAAACTTTGCTGCGACCTTGCTGCTGATGAAAGGGAGACCTGAATCGCGTCTGGCAGAGGCTGCCTGAGACTTTCTAAAGACACGCTTTGGTTGGTGCTGCTGTATCCCATTAAATGGAAAAGTGCATTCAAATACTTACCTGGTGGCTCCTTCCTTAAGGGTAAAACTTTAAGTTGGATATATATATATGTATATGTATATATATATATTCCAACAAGAGTGCCTGCTGCTTAAGGACGCCACTCCACGAACAATAAGTTCACAGAACCCTTTATTTTGTGAAACCAGCTCAGCTTTCCAATTGTTCATTACCTTCCCTGACGCGTTTCAAAGCAACATGCTTCTTTTTCAAAGGGAAAACACAATCTGTCAGCCACAGATCTGCACAGCACACTCTCCAGCCTTCAGTTCGTTTTTTTCATCAATTAACCTCCCCCGAGGCCTCACTTAAGCAGGTGTGGAAATTCGTGTGCATTCTGGGGTTTGAAGTTTTTGTGCTGTGCCCAATTCTTCCCCTCCAGTGGGGTCTGTGTATTTGCTTGCAGATGAAATTTTTAAAACAGTGTTCATTATCCGATTATTTTGAGCCCTCCAGTGGGCCTCAGAAAGGCATGCCGGTTCCTTTTATTTATTTTATTCCTCGTGCTGCATACAGGTTAAGCACAGTTCCAACCTTGCAGACCCATCATTTAAAGGCGGTGCATCCTCCACGGTGAGGCTACCGTGTATGAAAATTCCAACAAGAGTGCCTGCTGCTTAAGGACGCCACTCCACGAAAAATAAGTTCACAGAACCCTTTATTTTGTGAAACCAGCTCAGCTTTCCAATTGTTCATTACCTTCCCTGACGCGTTTCAAAGCAACATGCTTCTTTTTCAAAGGGAAAACACAATCTGTCAGCCACAGATCTGCACAGTACACTCTCCAGCCTTCAGTTCGTTTTTTTCATCAATTAACCTCCCCAGAGGCCTCACTTAAGCAGGTGTGGAAATTTGTGTGCATTCTGGGGTTTGAAGTTTTTGTGCTGTGCCCAATTCTTCCCCTCCAGTGGGGTCTGTGTATTTGCTTGCAGATGAAATTTTTAAAACAGTGTTCATTATCCGGTTATTTTGAGCCCTCCAGTGGGCCTCAGAAAGGCATGCCGGTTCCTTTTATTTATTTTATTCCTCGTGCTGCAGACAGGTTAAGCACAGTTCCAACCTTGCAGACCCATCATTTAAAGGCGGTGCATCCTCCACGGTGAGGCTACTGTGTATGAAAATTCCAACAAGAGTGCCTGCTGCTTAAGGACGCCACTCCACGAAAAATAAGTTCACAGAACCCTTTATTTTGTGAAACCAGCTCAGCTTTCCAATTGTTCATTACCTTCCCTGACGCGTTTCAAAGCAACATGCTTCTTTTTCAAAGGGAAAACACAATCTGTCAGCCACAGATCTGCACAGCACACTCTCTAGCCTTCAGTTCGTTTTTTTCATCAATTAACCTCCCCAGAGGCCTCACTTAAGCAGGTGTGGAAATTCGTGTGCATTCTGGGGTTTGAAGTTTTTGTGCTGTGCCCAATTCTTCCCCTCCAGTGGGGTCTGTGTATTTGCTTGCAGATGAAATTTTTAAAACAGTGTTCATTATCCGGTTATTTTGAGCCCTCCAGTGGGCCTCAGAAAGGCATGCCGGTTCCTTTTATTTATTTTATTCCTCGTGCTGCAGACAGGTTAAGCACAGTTCCAACCTTGCAGACCCATCATTTAAAGGCGGTGCATCCTCCACGGTGAGGCTACCGTGTATGAAAATTCCAACAAGAGTGCCTGCTGCTTAAGGACGCCACTCCACGAAAAATAAGTTCACAGAACCCTTTATTTTGTGAAACCAGCTCAGCTTTCCAATTGTTCATTACCTTCCCTGACGCGTTTCAAAGCAACATGCTTCTTTTTCAAAGGGAAAACACAATCTGTCAGCCACAGATCTGCACAGCACACTCTCCAGCCTTCAGTTCATTTTTTTCATCAATTAACCTCCCCAGAGGCCTCACTTAAGCAGGTGTGGAAATTCGTGTGCATTCTGGGGTTTGAAGTTTTTGTGCTGTGCCCAATTCTTCCCCTCCAGTGGGGTCTGTGTATTTGCTTGCTTCGTGGAGTGGCGTCCTTAAGCAGCAGGCACTCTTGTTGGAATATATATATATATATATATATATATATATATATACTAGCAGCCCGTCCTGACCTTGTCCGGGATCAATCAGGCTTCCCCGCCCCCCGCCCGCCCCGACATTGTCCAGCAGCCTGGGACCCCGGCCCGCCCCGACCCCTGTCCGCCCCGACATTGTCCAGCAGCCCGGGCACCCGCCCGCCCCGTCCCCCGCCTGCCCCGTCCCCCTCCTCCCCCACGCTCCTCAGTTCACCTCTCCGCCGCTCCTTGCCGCTCGTCACCGCTCCTCCTGCCTGTCCGCCGGTCCTCACCGCCTGTCCGCCGCTGGTCACCGCTCCTCCCCCGCGCCATGTCCGGCGCTCCTCCTCGTGCTCCTCCCCGCGCTCCTGACGTCAGCACGCAGGTCGCGGCCGGCGCTACTTCGAAGGGACTACTTAATTTTTTTTTAAGATACATTTTTTAAATAACGCATATTTTTATAGTTTATATAGCCTATGTCCACCTGCACACCCTGATGATTACAATGATGTATCGGGTGTGTGGATTGGCGCTGTGGTTCCTGAGTTTACCCGCCTCAAAGGTTCAAAGTTCTTGCTTTATAATAGTAGTATAGATCTATACTACTATTATAAAGAGAGAACTTGCACCTTTTGGCCAGGTAAACTCGGGAACCACAGCGCCAATCTACACACCCGATACATCTATGAAAATGTCAGGGTGTGTAGATGGACATAGGCTATATAAATTTAAAAAAAAAGTAAATTAAAAAAATTAAGTTTGTAAACAAAGTAGTCCCGTGAAAAAAAGGTTGGAACTGTGCTTAACCTGTCTGCAGCACGAGGAATAAAATAAATAAAAGGAACCGGCATGCCTTTCTGAGGCCCACTGGAGGCCTCAAAATAACCGGATAATGAACACTGTTTTAAAAATTTCATCTGCAAGCAAATACACAGACCCCACTGGAGGGGAAGAATTGGGCACAGCACAAAAACTTCAATCCCCAGAATGCACACGAATTTCCACACCTGCTTAAGTGAGGCCTCTGGGGAGGTTAATTGAGGAAAAAAACGAACTGAAGGCTGGAGAGTGTGCTGTCCAGATCTGTGGCTGACAGATTGTGTTTTCCCTTTGAAAAAGAAGCATGTTGCTTTGAAACGCGTCAGGGAAGGTAATGAACAATTGGAAAGCTGAGCCGGTTTCACAAAATAAAGGGTTCTGTGAACTTATTTTTCGTGGAGTGGCGTCCTTAAGCAGCAGGCACTCTTGTTAGAATTTTCATACACGGTAGCCTCACCGTGGAGGATGCACCGCCTTTAAATGATGGGTCTGCAAGGTTGGAACTGTGCTTAACCTGTCTGCAGCACGAGGAATAAAATAAATGAAAGGAACCGGCATGCCTTTCTGAGGCCCACTGGAGGGCTCAAAATAACCGGATAATGAACACTGTTTTAAAAATTTCATCTGCAAGCAAATACACAGACCCCACTGGAGGGGAAGAATTGGGCACAGCACAAAAACTTCAAACCCCAGAATGCACACGAATTTCCACACCTGCTTAAGTGAGGCCTCTGGGGAGGTTAATTGATGAAAAAAACGAACTGAAGGCTAGAGAGTGTGCTGTGCAGATCTGTGGCTGACAGATTGTGTTTTCCCTTTGAAAAAGAAGCATGTTGCTTTGAAACGCGTCAGGGAAGGTAATGAACAATTGGAAAGCTGAGCTGGTTTCACAAAATAAAGGGTTCTGTGAACTTATTTTTCGTGGAGTGGCGTCCTTAAGCAGCAGGCACTCTTGTTGGAATTTTCATACACGGTAGCCTCACCGTGGAGGATGCACCGCCTTTAAATGATGGGTCTGCAAGGTTGGAACTGTGCTTAACCTGTCTGCAGCACGAGGAATAAAATAAATAAAAGGAACCGGCATGCCTTTCTGAGGCCCACTGGAGGGCTCAAAATAACCGGATAATGAACACTGTTTTAAAAATTTCATCTGCAAGCAAATACACAGACCCCACTGGAGGGGAAGAATTGGGCACAGCACAAAAACTTCAAACCCCAGAATGCACACAAATTTCCACACCTGCTTAAGTGAGGCCTCTGGGGAGGTTAATTGATGAAAAAAACGAACTGAAGGCTGGAGAGTGTGCTGTGCAGATCTGTGGCTGACAGATTGTGTTTTCCCTTTGAAAAAGAAGCATGTTGCTTTGAAACGCGTCAGGGAAGGTAATGAACAATTGGAAAGCTGAGCTGGTTTCACAAAATAAAGGGTTCTGTGAACTTATTTTTCGTGGAGTGGCGTCCTTAAGCAGCAGGCACTCTTGTTGGAATTTTCATACACGGTAGCCTCACCGTGGAGGATGCACCGCCTTTAAATGATGGGTCTGCAAGGTTGGAACTGTGCTTAACCTGTCTGCAGCACGAGGAATAAAATAAATAAAAGGAACCGGCATGCCTTTCTGAGGCCCACTGGAGGGCTCAAAATAACCAGATAATGAACACTGTTTTAAAAATTTCATCTGCAAGCAAATACACAGACCCCACTGGAGGGGAAGAATTGGGCACAGCACAAAAACTTCAAACCCCAGAATGCACACGAATTTCCACACCTGCTTAAGTGAGGCCTCTGGGGAGGTTAATTGATGAAAAAAACGAACTGAAGGCTGGAGAGTGTGCTGTGCAGATCTGTGGCTGACAGATTGTGTTTTCCCTTTGAAAAAGAAGCATGTTGCTTTGAAACGCGTCAGGGAAGGTAATGAACAATTGGAAAGCTGAGCTGGTTTCACAAAATAAAGGGTTCTGTGAACTTATTGTTCGTGGAGTGGCGTCCTTAAGCAGCAGGCACTCTTGTTGGAATATATATATATATATATATATATACTAGCAGCCCGTCCTGACCTTGTCCGGGATCAATCAGGCTTCCCCGCCCCCCGCCCGCCCCGACATTGTCCAGCAGCCTGGGACCCCGGCCCGCCCTGACCCCTGTCCGCCCCGACATTGTCCAGCAGCCCGGGCACCCGTCCGCCCCGTCCCCCGCCTGCCCCGTCCCCCTCCTCCCCCACGCTCCTCAGTTCACCTCTCCGCCGCTCCTTGTCGCTCGTCACCGCTCCTCCTGCCTGTCCGCCGGTCCTCACCGCCTGTCCGCCGCTGGTCACCGCTCCTCCCCCGCGCCATGTCCCGCGCTCCTCCTCGTGCTCCTCCCCGCGCTCCTGACGTCAGCACGCAGTCGCGGCCGGCGCTACTTCGAAGGGACTACTTAATTTTTTTTTAAGATACATTTTTTAAATAACGCATATTTTTATAGTTTATATAGCCTATGTCCACCTGCACACCCTGATGATTACAATGATGTATCGGGTGTGTGGATTGGCGCTGTGGTTCCTAAGTTTACCCGCCTCAAAGGTTCAAAGTTCTTGCTTTATAATAGTAGTATAGATCTATACTACTATTATAAAGAGAGAACTTGCACCTTTTGGCCAGGTAAACTCGGGAACCACAGCGCCAATCTACACACCCGATACATCTATGAAAATGTCAGGGTGTGTAGATGGACATAGGCTATATAAATTAAAAAAAAAAGTAAATTAAAAAAATTAAGTTTGTAAACAAAGTAGTCCCGTGAAAATAGCGCCGGCCGGGATCTAGCGCTGGCCGCTACGCGACGTGCGTGATGATGAAGGAGGAGGGCGGTGCAGTGATGAGCGGCTGTGCAGTGAGGAGCAGCGGCACAGGTAAGGAAAGGGAAAGTGAGACTGTGTGATGCAGGGGGGGCAAGAAGGAGGCAGCAGTAAATGAAAATGTCGGAGCGCGACTGAGTCGGGCGGGAGGGGGGCGCGAGTGAGTCGGGGCGGGAGGGAGTCGGTGCGGGAGGGGGTCGGGGCGGGAGCGGGTGTACTGCCCCCAGCCCATTTCTGCCCCAGGCAACGCTGGGGCGGGCTGCTAGTATATATATATATATATATATTCACCCATTCACCGAAAAAACAACGGTTACAGCAACATTATAGTTAAGCTCAGAGCTGACTCATACAAAACCAGTGAAATTCAGAAGTTATTCAGCAGTTACCTGAGATAACTGTAACTTATGCCCCCGCAATGCACTCCTTTTGACCTCCCCTATAACATCGGTCATGACATGCTCAATGACATCGCTGAAGACAACACTGATGACATCTCAAATGACATCACTAATGAGATCATCCTGTGAGTGTGTTTTGTAAATCTTTCATAGACTTAAAGATGTATAAAGCTACAGCATAAGGTCAATTAAGGGACTTTCTCTACTAGTAATGAGTGATACTGTTTCTCACATGTCTCCTGAGTGGTTTTGTGACTGTCTGTATCAGTGTGTGAGTGGGTGTCAGAGTAACTGTGTGGGTGCGTGAGTGGGTGTATTAGTGGTTGTATGGGTGTGTGAGTGGTTGCATGGGTATGTGAGTGGATGTGCGGATGTGTGAGTGGGTGTGTAAGTGGTTGTTTGGGTGTGTAAGTGGGTGTGGGAGTGTGTAGGTCTGGGAGTGGTTTTGTGGGTGTGTAAGTGAGTGTGTGAGTGGTTGTGTGGTTGTATGAGTGTATGAGTAGTTTTATGGTTCTGTAAGTGGGTGCGTTAGCAGTTGTATGGGTGTGTGAGTGGTTGTATGGATGTGTGAGTGGATGTGTAAGTATTTGTGTGATGTGTGCTTGGTTCTGTGGAACATGTTATCAGTGATGCCATCAGTCATGTGACTTTAGATGGCATCAGTGATGTCCTCAGTGATGTCACTGACCATGTCATGAGTGATGTAATATGTGAGGTCATAAACAGTGCATTGTGGGGCCGTTAGTTATAGTTAGCTTAGGTAACTATATTTCACTGATTTTGTACCAGTGAAACCTGAGCCTAAATATAATGTCGCTGTAACCTTTTATTTTTTTCTGCGAATTTCTCAGGGTTTTTTAAATTCGATTTCTTGATTTGCTTTGATTTGATTTGATTTTGAGATTTGTAGAGCACTCGAATGTCCGAGGGCGTCTTGGCTCTGTCAAAGATTAAGCAGCTCGACGGTGGATCTGGTGCACCCTCCGGCTAAGATGAGAAAAGCCAGGTCTTTAGGTTCTTTCGGAAGGACCACAATGAGGGCTGTTTTTCAGTTCGACGGGAAGCTTGTTCCATGTTTTAGCCGTGTTGCCTATGAAACTCCCCCCCCCCTTCCCCACCTTAGTTGTTTGAATCTGGGGGTCATGAGGAGCTTAACTATAACATCCCTGTAACCTTTGATTTTTAGTGAATTTCAAAGGTTTTTTTAACTGTTATTTTCTAACTATAATGTCCCTGTAGCCTTTGTTTTTTTTAGGGAATTTCTACATTTTTTAATGTTAATTCCTAACTATAATGTCTCAGTAACCTTTTTTTTGGAGGGAATTTCTAACGTTTTTAAAATTGTATTTGATAACTGTACCATGTGACCCATGAGTGTGAGTGTGTGAGTGGCAGAATAGGTCAGTGAGTGGATGTGAGTGGCTGTATGGGTCTGTGAATGGCTGTATGGGTCTGTGAGGGGTGTGAGTGGCTGTACGGGTCTGTGAGTGAGTATATGAGTAGATGTGTGGGTGTGTTACTGGTTTCGTGAGTGGCTGTATGGGTCTGTGAGTGGGTGTGTGATTTAGCTATATGTGTCCGTGAATGGGTGTGTAAGTGAATGTATGGATCTGTCAGTGGGTACATGAGTGGCTGTATGGATCTGTAAGAGGGTATGTGAATGGCTGTACAGGTCTGTGAGTGGGTGTGTGAGAGTTATGTGGGTGTGTCAGTGAGTATGTCAGTGACTTATGGGTGTGTGAGTGGCTCTGTGTGTCTGTGAACAGGTCTGTGACTACCTCTGCTGTTCTTTGAGTGTGTCTGTGAGTGCCTGTGTGGGTCTGTGAGTGGGTGTGTAAGTTCCTCTGTGTGTCTGTGAGTGGGTGTGTGAGTGAGTGGTACAATGGATTTTGGCCATTATAAAACACAGGGTATTTAAGAGGAAGAACCATGGACTGCTCTCACCAGGAGATGACAAGAAAGAAACCACTTATCACAGTCACTTCAGATCAGATTGCGCTCCAATAGATAAACAATGCATTTACCTCCAATTAGGATTTCAGATCATTTTTCAACATAGAATACAAGAGGAAACACAATTGCTTTCCCTATGCAAAGCCCAAGAAGGTAGGATTGTTTGTGCTTTACTGATGTGGAGCTTCATCTGGGGCACCTGCTATGTTTATATTTCTAAGTGCTTCCCATTAAGGTTTAATTTCTGTGACACGAGCACCAGGCCTGAATGGAACCTAACTTTTTCCAAGAAGAGTCCACAGTTTTGCTGAAAATGTCTATCCAACTGGGGAGAGGGGAGTTGCACGGTTATCCTCCCTGGGACGATTTTGGTCCCTGGGATCCATTCCTCTGATGCCTGGGATCCCTTCCCCCTTCATGCTGGGTGCCCTGGTGCCCACCCAGGGCACCCAGTGTGCAAGGTTTGGCACCGTTGGTGGAGCCTGAGGGTCCCAGCGGTCTCAGCTGACCCACCACCTCCTGTGGAAGCCGCAATGGCTTCTGCACGCAGTGAGCGTCAAAAAGAGCAGTTTTGTGCATGCAATCCTGTCATCTGTTTTCCTGCCCTCTTGACAGCGGGGAGGAAAACAGATAAAATGTCTGCTCCCAATTAGCAGGTGCAGTATTCAGGCTTCAGCCTGCAGGGAGTGGGCTTACAGTTTGCTCTCACTTGGCATGAGTTGTCAAAGCTCCTGCCAAGCAAAAGCAAATTGCTATCTTCCAAGGGTGGGCACCTCAGGAGATGGGGACTCTTTCTTGGGGGGCTGTGGTCCCCAGGGCCAATAGTGGCTCCTGGAAGGGCAAGGCATGCTCTCCCTCCTGTTGTTTGCATAGTGCAGGCCCCGGGAAGGTGGTGGCCCCAAGGCTGGTTAATGGACCAGGAGGGGGGCTGCACATCCCCTCCCACTTTGCATTTGTCCATGCACTGGGGAGGTTGTGGTCCCCGGGGACAAATATGGCCCAGGAGGGAGGCAAATGAGCCCCGTCCCCTTATTTCAGTACTTTTGTTTTTTGCTTTGAGGAGATATTGCTTGTGGGAACTCTGGCAGAACCTTAACTGTTGCCATAGCTCAATTACCTTTTAGGAAAATCTGTTGCTCCTATAGCATTATGGCCAACATTTATTTTAAATTTGTTCTGTTGACGTTCATTTTTTTAAAACATTTGTTGGAGATATCCCTCTACCTGACATGCAAAACTTTCTCACCATGCTCACTAACAAAATTTAACTTGGGGCAGGGTTAAACATTTTTCTCAGGACAGAGTTTGTCTCCCAATCTGGACTGCAGTGTGATTACAGTTTGTAGGCCCATTCAAAGGAAGAATAGTAAATATACTCCCATAAGTATACTATCTCACATAGTTGTACTTTTACTCATTTTTAAATTCATAAAGGTTTATACAGTTATGGCTGAAAATATTGTGGGTTGCCTGGAGCCCTCATATAATCCATTTTGACATGAGCAAAAATACATGGATATTTGTGCATGCAAACTTTCGCCTTACAAACTTAGGAACTTAGGGGCTTCTTTACAAGCCCAGTGTGCTGCCAGAACGTCACTTTTAATAACGTTCCAGCAGCACACAGTGCAGATCCATAACTACTTGGCCATTGTAAGCCACCCTGAGTGGCTTTTCATTTCCTCGTAGATATGGTGTAAGGCAATGCAGCGCAAGTCGCTGCGTTGCCTCACACTGCCTCGGGGAGGCATGCCATGGGCATTGCAGTGGGTTTTCTCACTCAACACCCATGGTTTTTGACACATTCCCAGATTTACAACATACCGTAGATCTGGGAATGCGTCAAAACCCTGCGCCTCCTCAGGAATGGCGTATCGGTTGTTTTGTGAAGGACGGTGTCCCTTCCTTAACAAAACAACCTGATTTCAATGCAGACAATCTTGTGCCATGGTACAAGTGTGCCTGCGTTGGTGCTAGGTAGCCATTCATGCGCCAGCACAAAGCAAGAGGACAGGAATGTGCCAGATCTCATAGATGAGGCGCATTCCTACCCTTTTCTTTTGACGCAGGGCAGAGATGCATAGTGACGTGCAGCCCGGCCCTGCTTGAAATTTTAATTTCCAGGGGGCAGGGCCGGACTGGCCGTAGCGGGCACCGGGCAATCCACCTGTGCGCTGCACAGGTGGGGGCCGTTTTTGTTACAGAGCCGGTTTTGCAGCGTAGCTGCAAATTTGGCCCTGTAACAAAATCGGCCGAAAACCGGCCCTGGCAAAGAGCTCGGTGGCACCCCCAAACCCCCCCCCCCCTCCCCCCCTCCACCCGGGAGGGGGAGGGGGGTCGTCCGAGAACTGTGCCAGGGTCGGTTTTGGTTCCCAGTCCGGCCCAGCCAAGGGGAACGATGTTACCTGCACCCCATTTTGGTGGTGTTCCCACCCTGGAAATGGAATGACCACTTCCCTGAGACAGAGCAAATCTCTGACCTTTCCCCAGGGTGCAAGGGGTAAGGGAGGAGTTTGTGAATACCCACATTTGTGTGAGTTTGCGGGTATGCAGAAACACGTATCCTTCACCCTTGGTTTAAATCTTCTCACACACGCAAAAAAATCATCTTGTGAGTAAATATATTTATGAGTGCAAAACCAACTTTTCAGAATTAGCAGCGTGTTTTCACACTCATCAGTCAAGTTATTTGTACATGTAAGTCATACATAGTTTGAGAATCAGGCCCTGGGTTTATGTACAGAAGAAGAAATGACAAAAAATAAACACCAACATATAGCAAATCAAATATTTTAGATGGAGGATATGGGCTTGCTGTAGGGAATTCTTTGTTTCAGCGAACAAACGATAGGGGATGTTCGTATTTAGACATAATAGGACGAGGGGCCATATGTGTTTTAAAATGACATTCGCAGATGGTCACCGTGCCCTGGGGATGGTGCTGAAGATAGTGAAGAGTGCTGCTAAGGGATCCACTTAAGGGGAACACGACAGAACATCCATCTGTTGTCTGCCGGGAAACAGCGAGACACTTGAAAATAATGTCAGTTTGAAGTGCAGAAGGTTTCAAAAAGGCAAAAGAGCTGTTTTTATTTCTGAATATAAGTGGCAGTCAGGAGCGCAGTGGGCTTGCACGTCCTGAACCTGGGCCGTCCACTGGCTGTTTCTACATAACATCTTATTTTTTAGGCCTTGTTGACTGTGATAGCATCCGATCTTTACAAAAACAATTATTTTGGGTTATGTTTTTGTAATGTTGCATTACAATGACTTAGAACTGTACGACTGGACATAAAAGCAGTAAAATATTGCACATTTTGTAGGGCTGGCAGGCAATCTTCCATACACTACATTGCATACGAGTGTTATATGCGGATCTCTGAAATGAAAGGTTTTACTTCTTTTATGTAACAAATAGGATTTCAAATGAGGCCCACACATAACCAATGTATCAGTGGCATAGAAAGGGCGCCAAAGGCCCAAGTTCAAAAATGGAAAATGGGCCTCACTGTCCCTTTTTTAGGTGGTGAAATACAGCCCCAATTGGGGTGTAGAGGGTCCCTCACGTCCGATGCCATTGTATTTGCTGCACTAGTCATAGGTTTACACTATTGACGGCCACTGGTATCATGCTATGCTGTGGCAGCTGCATTTTCTGCATAATTGTGGATTTCCTGCAATTGTAACATTTTCTACCAACTTCTGAAAAATTTGCACATTTTAACAAAAAAATTGATTCTAGCTGAAAAGGATCAAAAGTGACTAAAAGCCCTGCAACACATATTGCCACAGAGTAACAGGTCTTTGCAGTGCAGTGGCATGTCACCTTTCATTTGCTGAATTCTGTATTAGGTGTTAAACTGATACTAATGATCTGAAACCTTTGCCAAAACAGTGTGACAAAATAGTGAATGTGGCCACAAATTGTGCTGCATTACTCTATATAATTTACCTTTGTGTTGGATAATTTAATCAACTCCACCACACAATTTGGCTTTCCCCAGCCATGTAATTCCAGTCAGCCCTTCCTAACTCTCCTGCTTACTGAAAGTAGGTAGCTGGTTGGGTTGTTTCCAATCTGTGGATTTTAAGCTAAACAATGGGCTTGAAGATGCATTCCTGATTCTGTGGCCAGGATGAATGAGGCGCTGTGGTCTTGGTAATAGCCATGTTTTCAACTATCAACTGAAGTGCTTATGCTCCTGAATGATTCGAGAGCAAGCTGGTAATGAGTTCCAGAGCTTTGCTGCTTGTACTGAGCAAGTTGTGCCTCCTAAGTATTTCTTATGGTAAGGTGGAATGGTGGTGCAAGCCTCAATTACAATGTCCTGACTTGTTTCTATTGCTTGAATTCAGATTTTATACATAGCCATGTTTTTTGCTGGAGGCTCTGGGGACAATGCAAAGTGCCTTAAACATTGCCCTTCTTGCTTTGGTAGCCAATGAAGTGATCTTTTGGGGGAAGGCAGAGAAGATGTCTTGCAGCAGCATTTTGGATGAGTTGTATTTTGTGTATGATGAATGCGGGTGCATCAAGGTGTAGGTTGTTGGTATAGTCAAGTCTGGAGATTATGAGTGTGAGGGTGGCTTGCAGTTTCTGTTGTTATCCAAGGTATGGAAGGATGCAACGCAGTGTTTTCATTGTGTAGCAGGCACTCTGTTTTATGTTGTTATGATGTTGATAATAGATAGGTCCATGGATACCTTATGTTTCTGACTTCTCTTCCTACTGTTTGCTGGGCCTCATGTTCCTTAGGTCATACAGTGGTAGGCTGGAATTTTTGCCATTGTTTGCATGTCATAATCTCTGCCTTTGTGGAATTTAGCTTTAGATGCCTATTCATCATTCATGTGTTTATGGCACAAAGGCAGTCAACAAGTTGTAGGGGTCGATCAGATCAAAAATGATTTAGGTGTCATCTAAATAGTCATAACAGGTGAGTTTGAATGATTTAATCAGGTTGGGTAAGTGGATTAGGAAATGTTGAATGTTAAAGTGTTGTATGTGAGGGGTTGATATGAAACCCTTGTACGGTGTCACAGCTGAGAGGCCAAGAATGGAATGGGCATCAGCTGAATTTCCTTCTCACCTTTCACATATATTATGTCAAATACAAATTAGCAGTACAACTTTACAGGACAATGAGTCATGTTGTTCTTAAGCCAGCAGCTTTTTTGACATTTCCTATCCCTGATACATAGATGGTTGTCTTTACTTAAACCTACCAGTCGTTGAGAATGAATGTCCAATCAGGAAACTCCAGATTCCAATACGGCATGGTGCTTTGATTAGCCTATTGTGCTAGAGCAGAGTTATCACAAGTCAGGTCTGACTTACAATGGGCGGACATTGCTCCAGCCTACACTGGCCTGTTGTAAAATATAGCCTGTTGAGAAAATGTATCTGCTCTAGAGATTGCTATTTTGCTTGCAGGAACCAATTAGTTTGTTAGGTTAATATGCCTACTGCAGAGAGTGGCAAATACCCTAACTAGTAGTAGCATAAATCTGAAATTACCCAATAAAGCCTGCAATGCCACAAACGGCTGCTATAATAGACTATCTTTTAAAGATGGTTTATTAACTAGATAACTCTGCCAGGCTCAACCCACCGAGGAGTTATCTCCTTACACCAAATATTGAGGACACCATAATCAGGCCATACAATGCTGAAAACATTTGTACTATGAATGACCTTTCTACACATCTTCGCAAAATATTGACTAACATTTGTTGAGTTTTCTATATTGTAATTTAAGAACTGTTTAGAATGAATCTGTTTTTTCACATTGATTGACTGCTTTGAAATTCTGCTTTACTTTTATCTAATTTATGGTCATGGCAAATAAATTGCTGTTGTGATGTCTAATATAATTAATGTACTAAATGCATAATATTTAGTGAATATTTGTGAGAATTGCAGGTTATTGTAATTTTATGGATCCTTACAGACTCGGAAATGTTCCTTCACAGTAATGTGATCTAGGTGAATGTGGTGTTTGCAAGACCTTCTGCATAGGAAAAGGTATTGATATTCATGCAAGTTACACCCTCATAGACTACCCTATGTGCCCTGTCGGGTACTGGCAGGTTTCACTGGGTGCCAACCGAGCCTTGTCCTAGATTCAGCAGCTACCCAAATCACCAGAATTGGTCAATATGCAAGGTAACATTTTGAAGTTTCCTGGTCACAAAGCTGACTCCTGGTGGAGAGTGGTTGGCTGAGAGTTGGCCTGGAGGCCCAGGATTTCACAGTTCTTGACCGCCAGAGGCATGGGCAACCCCTTTCAGTAGCCACGTTGCTGCCAACACAGAAAGAGCCAAGGTAGAAAGTGCCTTCCAGAATAGTCCTCAGGAAGGAGGAAAAAGCCAGAGGGTAAAAAACTTCAGAGATGACTTCTGGGTGCAGTTGGAGCTTGAGGGAAGACAAGGCTGAGGACTGCAGGACCAGGGTTCCATGTTCTCGGGCCGCTCTGGAACCTTTAGTCAATGGTACGTGGTAGGGGGAGAGAAATTGTTAGCAGGTCAATTATTTCAGTTCCAATTTACTATGACTCTCGAGAGATTAGTTGGTGTAATACAAAGCTAAGAATACCTGGATGTACAGGCACCTCACGTGAGTGTGAATAAATACATTGGAACTAATACAAAGCCAAATCTACAGGTGAAGTTAAGGTGGTGCAACAAGCACAAAATGTTTAGTATGAGAATCAGGATACAAAAGATTATGGAGCAGACATCCAGATTCCCCTTCATTGGAAGCTTGTGGGTGTAAAGCATGAGTCTGTCCCTACACTAGCACAATCGTGACATCCCTACACAGTATTTCCAAAGGGCAAGGTCAGTTAAGGTGTCAGTGTGTGAAGCCTTCCTAAGAAGTCTCCAAACATTAGTTGGGTCAAGCAGCATAAGGTTACTAAGACAGAGCTTGTTCTAAGACGCTCTTTCTCTCAAGGCAAGGCAGAAGTCCCCAGACACCTTCCCCAGACACCTTCCCTAGTTATAATACAGCAATACCACAGGAAGTATCACAGGGTCCTTTGCGGATCACGCCATCCAGTCAGGCCACCTCCTCCTAGGTAACTTTCCAGTAGGCAGCGATGCTCCCAAGCTTGAAGAGATGACCTTGAGTCCCAGGCTCGCTCTTTTCAGAAAGTACAACAGTTTGCCACTATCACTATCAACGCTCAATGTATCCTCGTATACCTAAGCAAAACTCCTAAAACAAAGACATTATTCCAACTAACAAGGATAATTCTTCCACCTGCGACAGAAAAGTGAAAAAGAACAAATCCAACATGCACATGAAATTCAACTATTAAATCTAATGTGAGAGCTTCCAGGGAAAATGCATTTCTGACCTATAGAAATTGGCCAATATAAGAAAATAGCACACAGGCATTAGGAAATCAAATATACAATGTACAACTCCTAACTGAGCATCTCTAAATGAATACATTACATAAGCACTCCAAATATGTGAATAATTGTCAAAAGCATGTACAAATTCTACACGTACATTTTTTCAGCTAATCACATACATGGCTTCAACGTTAATCTCTTCATGTTTACATTGAAATGTCCCTAATACACCACAATTCAGGTTATTACAGTTCACGTTCTACAGTCTCATGTTAATACAACAAGGGAGTATATGTGGGTGCAAACTACTCATGATTATAAAGTACCCCTACAAAATGCCAAATATTTTAGCACTACATCAGGACCCAATCAACGGGATGACTGGAGATTCCGGAAGAAGCCAAGGAAAGATTGGAGGCCTGGAACATACTACAGGAGATCTGGAGCATTGCAACTCAAGGAGAGAAAGGAAAAACCTTCCTTATATTGGCCCTCCACAGGAAGTTAGACCATCATATTGGATTGGGAATGTACTATTGGAAAGAATGGAGAAGGCATTATCTTGAAACAGTAAGTATTTCCTGTCCCAGAAATCATCTCCAGAGGATTGTGGAAAGAAGGAGAAGAAACTTGAAGACTCAAAGGCTGTCTCAGAACATGTACTCAAGGAGAGGACCACAATCTGAAAGAGCATCGGCTGACTGGCTGCCCTAAGGTGTGTATGTTTAGGGCCTGTGGCAACCCGACAGTGCCTCCGCGGTCTTTCTCAAGGTCTTGCTTGCTCCCACTGGAGCACGTGTCCTGCCCACTGTCGGGTGTCAGCTTTGGGCAGGACACCACATTCCTTAACTCTTAGGGGCATTAAGGAGCCTTGCCCTTGGTAGGCGATAGCTGATTCACACAACAGGGGTACTATTATTATTGGGAGAAATGAAGTAATGCTGTGAGGTGGGACAGTTGTTGATACCTTAGATTCAGCTAGAGTGGTCTGCTTTTACTTTTGCTTTGCTGTGTAAAGTCAGTGCACACAGTGTGCTACGTAATACAAGAAAACAAAAAATCTGATTCTGGAATTGTGCAAAGCATTTCCCTTGAATGCTGTCTTTTATTTTGGTGTTTTACCCAACACATTTTCTTTTCCAGTGCTATGGATGAGACATTAAAGTCCATTGCAGTGTTGAAGGTAGTGTGGTGGACTTCAATGGGCCATCGTCTGCCCTAAAGCAGTAAAAACCCATCAAATCTATGGAGCTTGATGTCATGTCCAACAAGAATTTACAAGAAGCTGCTGAGATCTGATGACCACATTGCACTAACTTCTTTGTTCCATGATTGTGGGGGACTTCTCCAGTTCCAGGAGACTCCCGGGAAAGTAGGCTTCTGGGACTGGGGAACACCCAAAAGCACAATCGTTAAAGAAAGGTGGCAGGTGCTGCTAACTGCCATACATAGTGAAGAGAAAGTTTCAGTTGCCATTCATAGTCTATGGAGAATAGGGTTAGAGAGAAAATAACAAATCTTGACAAGTACAACGAAGTTCGAAAAAAAGATAGAGAGATGAGGTTCTAGAAAAAGAGAAAAGATTGAGCAAAAGAAAGGAGAGTAAATAGAAAAGGCAAAAGAGAGAGAGGGAGATACAGAAATGACAAGATAGACGCAACATCAAACAGAAAGGGATGGTGGGGAAAAGGTTGAGAGAGGCAGTGGGGGAAGACTTTGGAAGAGAATAAAGAATGTAGGAGAGCAAAAATGAGAGTGATTGGAGATTTTAAAATGGAATGTATAGCTTATCATAATTTGGCCAAAAACCTAGCCCACTGTGATTTCAAAGCACGATTTTGCATTTTATTTTCTAAAAGGGATCTTAGTGTAAGATCCAAAATCACCTTGCCTAGTAGTCTTTAAAATTCTACTAAGGACTAACCATTGTTACTCGATCCAAATAGCATTTTGCAAATTGCAAAATAGCACCCCCTTAATATTTGTTACTATGGGCCATATGTATCATCAAACTATTTTGCATTTCCTAAATAGCGAATTTTAAGGAATCGCTATTTAGGAAATGCAAAATGGTATGTATGAACAAAATCGCTTTTTATTTGCGATTCCTTAAGCTTCCTTATTTGCGAATTCGCAATTAAGGAATAATTTCCAATGCATTCCTATGGGCCAGGAGGCCCATAGGAATGAATGCAAAATAATTCTCAAATTGCAATTTGAGAATTATTGCAAGGGTGCAGGGGTGTCTCAAAAACACCCTGCTGCACCCCTGAAAAGAACATGTGTGCGCATATGGCGCACATACATGCCCTATGGGCAAGTGTGTGCATCATATGCCACCTTTAAAAATGCCAATTTGTGCATTTCTGGACGAATTCGCAAGTTACCATCAACTGAAAGTTGGTGGTAATTTGCGAATTCTTAAACAAAATTTGCAAGCTACAATTGCTACATACATAGCATTTAAGGAATCGCAAATTTGTGATTCCTTAAATGCTATGGAAAAATAAGGAATCGCACAAGTTTGCAATTCCTTATTTTGGGAATGTTTCATACATTCCAAAACGTGCAAAACAGCCGTTTGCGAGTCGCAAAGGCCGAAATTCTGCGAATTTCGGCCCTTGCAATTCAAAAATTGCTTGATACATATGGCCCTATATGCTCTTGGAATTAAGTGCTGAGGCCTTCTCTTTTAATGCATATCAGCTGTGTCTACATTTGCTGATATTGTCTCTTGAAAGTGCAACCTACTTTCTGAGAAGTCCAGATTCTATTATGGAGATGGTTTGGCCTTCTAATGTGCAATAAAATACAGCAGTCTAACAACTGTTTCATTACATGAACCTTTACTTTTATTTGCACCTGTTTTTATGCCAATCAATACTTCTGCAAGTAAATAATTTCCTTTTCTAGTACTCATGGCAGGCATTCATGCTCTATATATTCACCCCTCAGAAAAAGTGTATGCCCGTCCAAGCAATTTCAGTCACATAGTTGGTGCCACCTTTAGATTCTATATTTACAACAAGGGGTGGTGAGGGACAGAGTCTCTGAATTAAACAGAATACTCCCACCCAGTCAAGAGATCAGGGCTAGATCCAACACCGTTTTTTAGCTCACTGCACCATCCCAGTTTCAGAACCTGGCTGTATGCAAATTAGTCTGTTCCTGTCCCAGTGCATGATGGGAACAGGGCAAACCAAACTACAAAAGCCAATTCTTACACTGGGAAGGAAACAAGCTACCGGGGACCGGTTTCTGGCATTTCAGCCGTCTTCGGCCCGGCTTGCTTGAATCCTGATGGTGCAATGAGCAAGGGACTCACATCTGAGTATACCCTTCCACGCTTAGGGTGGACAAAAATATTTACAACAAGGGGTGGTGAGGGACAGAGTCTCTGAATTAAACAGAATACTCTCACCCAGTCAAGAGATCAGGGCTAGATCCAACACCGTTTTTTAGCTCACTGCACCATCCCAGTTTCAGAACCTGGCTGTATGCAAATTAGTCTGTTCCTGTCCCAGTGCATGATGGGAACAGGGCAAACCAAACTACAAAAGCCAATTCTTACACTGGGAAGGAAACAAGCTACCGGGGACCGGTTTCTGGCATTTCAGCCGTCTTCGGCCCGGCTTGCTTGAATCCTGATGGTGCAATGAGCAAGGGACTCACATCTGAGTATACCCTTCCACGCTTAGGGTGGACAAAAATATTTACAACAAGGGGTGGTGAGGGACAGAGTCTCTGAATTAAACAGAATACTCTCACCCAGTCAAGAGATCAGGGCTAGATCCAACACCGTTTTTTAGCTCACTGCACCATCCCAGTTTCAGAACCTGGCTGTATGCAAATTAGTCTGTTCCTGTCCCAGTGCATGATGGGAACAGGGCAAACCAAACTACAAAAGCCAATTCTTACACTGGGAAGGAAACAAGCTACCGGGGACCGGTTTCTGGCATTTCAGCCGTCTTCGGCCCGGCTTGCTTGAATCCTGATGGTGCAATGAGCAAGGGACTCACATCTGAGTATACCCTTCCACGCTTAGGGTGGACAAAAATATTTACAACAAGGGGTGGTGAGGGACAGAGTCTCTGAATTAAACAGAATACTCTCACCCAGTCAAGAGATCAGGGCTAGATCCAACACCGTTTTTTAGCTCACTGCACCATCCCAGTTTCAGAACCTGGCTGTATGCAAATTAGTCTGTTCCTGTCCCAGTGCATGATGGGAACAGGGCAAACCAAACTACAAAAGCCAATTCTTACACTGGGAAGGAAACAAGCTACCGGGGACCGGTTTCTGGCATTTCAGCCGTCTTCGGCCCGGCTTGCTTGAATCCTGATGGTGCAATGAGCAAGGGACTCACATCTGAGTATACCCTTCCACGCTTAGGGTGGACAAAAATATTTACAACAAGGGGTGGTGAGGGACAGAGTCTCTGAATTAAACAGAATACTCTCACCCAGTCAAGAGATCAGGGCTAGATCCAACACCGTTTTTTAGCTCACTGCACCATCCCAGTTTCAGAACCTGGCTGTATGCAAATTAGTCTGTTCCTGTCCCAGTGCATGATGGGAACAGGGCAAACCAAACTACAAAAGCCAATTCTTACACTGGGAAGGAAACAAGCTACCGGGGACCGGTTTCTGGCATTTCAGCCGTCTTCGGCCCGGCTTGCTTGAATCCTGATGGTGCAATGAGCAAGGGACTCACATCTGAGTATACCCTTCCACGCTTAGGGTGGACAAAAATATTTACAACAAGGGGTGGTGAGGAACAGAGTCTCTGAATTAAACAGAATACTCTCACCCAGTCAAGAGATCAGGGCTAGATCCAACACCGTTTTTTAGCTCACTGCACCATCCCAGTTTCAGAACCTGGCTGTATGCAAATTAGTCTGTTCCTGTCCCAGTGCATGATGGGAACAGGGCAAACCAAACTACAAAAGCCAATTCTTACACTGGGAAGGAAACAAGCTACCGGGGACCGGTTTCTGGCATTTCAGCCGTCTTCGGCCCGGCTTGCTTGAATCCTGATGGTGCAATGAGCAAGGGACTCACATCTGAGTATACCCTTCCACGCTTAGGGTGGACAAAAATATTTACAACAAGGGGTGGTGAGGGACAGAGTCTCTGAATTAAACAGAATACTCTCACCCAGTCAAGAGATCAGGGCTAGATCCAACACCGTTTTTTAGCTCACTGCACCATCCCAGTTTCAGAACCTGGCTGTATGCAAATTAGTCTGTTCCTGTCCCAGTGCATGATGGGAACAGGGCAAACCAAACTACAAAAGCCAATTCTTACACTGGGAAGGAAACAAGCTACCGGGGACCGGTTTCTGGCATTTCAGCCGTCTTCGGCCCGGCTTGCTTGAATCCTGATGGTGCAATGAGCAAGGGACTCACCCCCCCCCCCCCCTTTTTGTAAAACCTTTAGATTCTATGCAGGAAGTCTCCTGCATGTGAAAAAGCAGAGAATGGCCATATTTCTGGAAGTGGACTTCTCTGTAGCATCCAAATCGGGGTATTAAGCAAGCATTATCAAACAGAAATGTTATCACAAAGCTTGATCTTAGATGCAAATCATGAAACCACCACTCAGAGCATCAGAGGAAGTGATGCTGCCTACCATCTATGGCTCCTCAGTGGAGAGTTAAATTCAAAATTCAATTACGAAGTTGGTCAGAATGAGGAAACTCCACATTTTACAAAGCAGATAACATTACCTAGTTGTACGTGAGGTAAGGTTAACCCTTTCGGGCCTTCCAGGTGTGATGTTTTCCTGATGTGATATATCCCAGATAGGACATCCTGCAGCAAAACAACTGTGAGTGTGGATGCTGAACACCTACCCTCGGAGGTAAGAGGTGTGGAAGACAGGGCTCTGATTTGAGGACAGCTTATTTAAAAAAACTTGATAAGCTTTGCATTGCACAAAATGTGAGTAATTTTCTAAATTACTCAAAGCTGCGAGTCAGCCTACTTACACACTTGACAGGATTTAAAGTTGGACTGTGAAAACTTGATTGAGTGAGCTTTAACATGTAACTTAAAAAAACACATATTCCATTACAAAGATTTACATGGTGTGCAACTGAATATCGAAACTAGAACATCACAGGAACAGAATATTGAGGGCAGAAGATCGATTCTAAAATATTAACAGCTAAGTAGGTATAGTTTTTCTATACCCTACTCCTCAAATATGTACCTACGCAATATATATATATATATGTATATATATATATATATATATATATATATATATATATATATATATATATATATATATATATTACCTTCTGGCGGTCGCCAGTAGGTATATATAGTTAGGATTTTTTTCCTATGGGATTTCTGAAAATTCTATGTCGAATAAGTTTGGCGTTTGTGAACGGAAGTGGCTGAAATTTTCTGGAAAATGGCACATTTTGTTTCTGAGCAGCCCCTGAAAATTGGGGGGGGTTTCGTCTAGGGGGGGCAGAGAAAAAAGGGGGGTCTCAAAATGCATTTTTCCCATTCATTTTTCCATAGGGCGGTTGGACTCACTTTTAGCTCGAACGGCTGAATGGATTTCTATGAAACTTGACAAAATTGTAGGGACTGGTAGCCCAATGTGCCTTTGCTAGGTCTCAAGATATGTGCTCCAGTGGATTTTGAGAAATTAACGTTCCAAAAAATATATATATCTGTGACAGCGTCCCGGTTAGCGCCCCGGTTCGCGTACCTGACGCGTAACGGAACTTCGCGAGAAGAAGCGGATTGGCTCTCCGGTGACTGTGAACATTCTAAACAGTCCGGAGCGGCCGCCATCTTGTGTCTTGGTAGGATCGAGACACAAGAGGTGGCAAAAACAAAGGGGGAAATGAGCATAAGGGGGCAGAGTACATCCTCCCTGACCACCTAGGTTTGATGAGGGGGCTTTAAAAGGGCTCCGCGGGCAAAAAAATAATAATTTTTATTATCGTTTTTTTTGCGGGGGGAGCGCCCGGTACGCGCACCGGGAAGCTGTCCGGGAAGCGTAATATAGGGGGAAAAAAATGAAAGAATTTTCAAATATTGTATGTTTATTGATTGTTCTTTTTGTTGTATTTTTTTAATTTTTTTTTTATTTAAGTACCAACATGTAGGTACCAATGCAGAGTCTAAAAATAAATAAACACTGTCTTCTTTGTAGATATCTTGCATGTTGTTTCCGAAGTTATTGTGGTATAAGGAATTCATAACATAGTCTGTCAGGAAAGCAGAAAGAACATAGAGGCAGGAGATGATAAAGAGATGTTAAATAAACATTGGAGATAATATAGTGGGAGAAAGGAAGTAACTATGAGCAAACTTACTATGTAACACAAAAAAGTTGCACAGTATATTTTAAGTCTCACTTTATATTTTATCTTTTTGGGTACTATTTCATAATTTTCATATTAAAAAGAATAATGTCTCAAACAATTTTAACTTTTAAAATTTAAATTTATTGTTCTGATTTTTCATAATCTAAGAGAATTTGTAACATTAAATCATCAGGAATGTCCTCCTTTTCATTCCAAGAATCACATTCTTCAGCACATTTTATTAGTTCTTGGTCTACTGTTTCATCCATCAAGTCTAGTTCTTCTTTTTCTTTGTTAGGATTGTTTTCATTCTTAATTTGAAATGAAATTGTATTTTCTTTTTGCTGTGCTTCCATTTTCTTGCTGTAAATTGCATAAAAAATAAATATATTAGTGGAGATAGGGCACTGTTGGGTTTAAGTTCAGACAGGTACTTGTGAGTTTTTAACAGTGAAGTTATCTTTGGGTAGTGCATGGTTTCAGGCAGGAAGAAGAACTATTAAAAAGTGCCTGTGATGAAGCCTAAGTAAATTCATAATTACACCACAGAAGCCTAACTCAATCAATAATTTAAATAATTAAGTCTTTCTCAATGAATAACTCTTATAAAGGGACAGTCTGTAACTATCTGAAAACGCTTTCCTAAATTAATTTAAAGTGCATAACATAGTTCTCCTTTCAAATTTTTAAAATTATATCTTACCTTTGAAAAAGAAGTTTAAGTTCTCAGTGAAAAAGCTCTTCAAATGTACTTCAGGAAGTAGTAGTCAAAATGGCTGTGTTTCTCTCTCTTTCTTAATATATATTCAGGTACATAACCAATCAAATGTCTTGAAATAATAGTAGAAAATGAAAGACACATTTTAATTGGTTGTCAATTCTAACACTTCATATGTGTTTTTGTCATGTAATTTACCTCAGGATATTTAGTCAGGCCTACAGCATAATTTTCTCAATGGAATTCCATCAAATTTGGGTAAATGGTAGGGACTGCTATGTAGTAGGGCCTATTCTATATTTGATGAAAGTGTCTCCAGTGGTTTTTCTGTAAATTACTTTCCCACCTTTTTTAAGCAAGCGCTCACCGGTGCGCGCCCAGGTACGCGTACCGGCAGTGTTACGGGAGTCCTCCATTTTGTGTATCGGTAGAATTGAGACACAAGATGGAAGGGAAACAATGTTCGGAATGGGTAGAAGGGGGCACGGTAGACACTTCCTGACCCTCTACGTTTTCTGAGGGGGGCTTAGGACGCTCATATAGGCAAAAAAAAAAAAAATCACGTGAGAAGCGCCCGGTACGCGCACCGGTAAGCGAACCGGGGAGCGTACTTTGGTGAAAAATAGTGAAAAAAGTTAGAAAAAGATAAACGTTTTGAATGATCAGAGGTAGGGTAGCTCTGAAAAGAGCTATTGGGTTCTGTGGCTAATTTAGGTACCTACAAGTAGGTTCCAATGCACAGTTTTAAATTCAGGAGGAATATTCTATTCCCCTCATCAGAGAAGTGCACACCATCTCCTCTGTAGATGTCTTGCATGTTGTAACGCAAGTTATTGTTGTATATTAAACCCATTCTAAAGTCTCTCATGTAAGCAGAAACAGATTTATTCACATGTTTCCGTGCTTTCTCAAATTGTGGACAAAATTGGTTGGACCAGTTCCATTTCTGTCTTTGGCATATATTGGAATATACCAAGGCAGTTTGGGGAAAAAGTGTCATCAATTGATGAAAGGTGTCCTTTAAAAGCATTTCCAGACCAATCCCAGTGATAGTCCCAAAATAATTTCCACCACAGTGCACTATTAAGAGGTCAGGGTTTGGCAGATGCATAAAAAAATTATATTAAAAAGATATAAAATATATTGCTCCTTTAAAAGGAGAATACATTTTACAGCTTTTGATATTTGCTATTAAAAAACCATTGAAATCCACTGAAAAAACCATAGGTTATAGACCATATATAGTTAGGAATTAGCATTTACAAAACCTTGAAAATTCACTGAAAAAACCATAGGTTATAGACCATATATAGTTAGGGATTAGCATTTACAAAACCTTATTTTACTCACACAAAACCATTGAAATTCACATATATAGTTAGTTGCACTAACTATATATCGCGCACCCGCAATCCACTGCTGATGATGTCACATATTACATCATTCATGACATGGTCAGTGACATCACTGATGACATCACTGATGACAACTCAAATGACATCACTGATGACATCATCCAGTGACTGTATGTTTCTGTAAAGTTAAAATATGTCTTACATATTGAAGAATGAGTGGATGTATAAGTGTCTGGATGAAGGATTTAGTAGGTGCATGACTGACTGTATGACAGAGTGATTAAATGTGTCTCACTGAGAGCATGGGTTAGTGACTAAACTGTCTTAATTTGTGCATAATTATTTCTGTTGTTCTGTAAACTGCTGCATGTGTTGATCAGTAGCTATACAATATATGATTGGTTGCCCAAGTATTTGTATGGGAGAGTGAGTGTGTGTGTGGGGGTGGCTGGGAGATGTGTGACTCTGAGCATAGATGTGTGAACAGTTGATTCACTAGATGTATGGGTTCAAAACTGCATGTGGAAACAGCTGTATTGGTGGTTGTCTGTGTGCATGAGTGTATTGGTGAGTGAATGGATATGTCAGTGCTACATGTCAAAGTAAGTACATTTGTAAAACACAGTACAAGTGAGAGTTGACATATATAAATTACTGTGTTTAAGAGCCAGTGAATGTGTGAGTGGCTGCATGGATCATTTAAAACTTGTATCAGTGATTGTAAAAGAGAGTAAATATGAGTTAGAATATGTTTGAATAAGTAAGGTGTGTATAACTGTATAGTTGAGGAAATGGAGGTGTGATTGATTCTTTGCATGACTGACTAGGTGTATGAGTAACTCCATGGATGAGTGACAATCTGTGAGTGTCTGTTTAAACTGAGTGTATATATATATATATATATATATATATATATATATATATATATATATATATTAAAGCTCCAAGTCACCCATAGGACAAGCAGCACGCGAACATCAACAGGTAAGTCAAAGACCTTTTATTAGGTATAGATGCAGTCCCTCCAGCAGATTCCTTTAGCAGCCTTTCATCGCGTATAGCTTGACACGTTTCAAAGTTTACACTTCTTCTTTAGAGGCGGCAATCCGGTCAAAGTCCACATTCAATATACACGCCCTTTATGGGCCACTCACATGATGCTGTGCATTCTGGGGGATGTAGTACCGGTAAACTCACTCCTCAGATGGAGGCCTGCACAATCTGACTGCCGGATACATATATATATATCGAAAAACAAATCCTGGCCGCTGATCTCGCAGCGGAACCAAGCAGGTGCAGACCTCTTCCCCCAAAGAATATCGTTCAGTAACGAGCCATCAACACACAGAGTTGTGTGAGCAGTTGAAAGTTTTTTATATCAAAATCACAGGACGGCTGTCCTCCATGATGCGTTTCGCTCCGCGAACGGAGCTTGATCACATGGCGCGCCTCGGCAAGCTGTGCAATTTTAAAGTGTATTAAAAGCCCAAACAACCAAAGAAAAAAGGCTGAAGGGCAGCAATCAAATGCTGATAAAGTATACTATGGATCAATTGGCATGGACTGACAGTGCACCCACTGAGGTAACACTAACGCGCACTACGCATCCCACAAGGCCACAGTGAAGGCCAAGCCTACCAGGGAAGGAATGAGGATATTTAAGTGTGACGTTCTAGCGCTTGCATTCATGCTGACAATCACGCCGCTGAGGAAGGGACTTTGCATCCTGAAACGCGTCCGGCTATTATGTGGTAAATTAGCTATCCTGAACAAGACTTTGCCAGCAAGCTGCCATAATGAAAAATAAAGAGCGTATCCTTCACTTTCTGTGGTCTCCTTCAAATTGTGGTTCCTGTTTGTTGGATTAGTAACGGCTTGCCCGAGTCGCGAAGGAGATCCGCCGCCGGAGGCAGTCCCGCTTCGAACATCACGCTGATGTCGGAATTGGGGAGAAAGGTCGATGCTGGCGCTTTACAGGGAAGCGCTTGCTTGGAGCTCTCTATGGCATCTGTAGAGCGGGGCAGACGTCTACCAGGACGGCAAACCAAAGACTATGGATCAATTGGCATGGACTGACAGCGCACCCACTGAGGTAACACTAACGCGCACTACGCATCCCACAAGGCCACAGTGAAGGCCACACCTACCAGGGAAGGGATGAGGATATTTAAGTGCGACGTTCTAGCGCTTGCATTCATGCTGACAATCACGCCGCTGAGGAAGGGACTTTGCATCCTGAAACGCGTCGGGCTATTATGTGATGAATTAGCAATCCTGAACAAGACTTTGCCAGCAAGCTGCCATAATGCAAAATAAAGAGTGTATCCTTCACTTTCTGTGGTCTCCGTCAAATTGTGGTTCCTGTTTGTTGGATATATACATATATATATATATATATATATATATATATATATATATATATATATATATATATATGTGTGTTAGTTTGCCCCTGCAATCTCCTTTATGTAGGAAGCACTAAGCTTCCTGTACATAAAAGAATTTTACAACATTTACGGGCAATAACAAATCAAGATAATACATACCCTGTAGCCAGACATTTTAAAACCAAGCACAACTCTAGAAGCAATGAACTCAGGTACTATGTTATTGATTGTGTGCAGGCAAGTCGACGGGGTGGCAATAGGGAGGACAAACTACGCCGCCTCGAGACAAAATACATAATAGAACTTAACACAAAGCATCCCTCAGGCCTTGATATCACGGAGGACCTTTATACTTGCCTTTAATACTGAGAATCTTTTGGCCGGTTTCTTCAAGTTACACAGGAATGTATGGGATTTGTAAATCATTTAAGCATGTTTTATGGGTTTTAGATGAATATTTATACAGATTATGTCTTAACTATTTTATGTTTTTAACAATCAACTTATATATGATGGTTTTAAACACACTATATGAATTCATGGTTTTAGCCATTTAGTAACCATTTTAAGGTTTTTATAGGCATATTTATGAATCCTATGCTGGTGTATATTTAATAACTACCAAGTATTGATTGTTAATTTATCTGTATAGTATATATGATCTTATCTCCATAAACATGCGCTATTTGCACAATTCCCTATCATATACATTTGTGGCGGTAATAGTAATTTGAATGTTGCAATGGGGCAATAAGGTATTTTACCGATATTATTTCCCAATTTTGCAGAACCCATTTTACTAATGGTACAAACCCCCATGCTGAGGTGTAATGTCTCACCTCATCACAGCACTTTACTCTCTTCTGCCAACACAGTATATGGACAGCAACAGCATATGGGGCTCCATATCGTTTCCATTTAAAATCTGTGCAATTAATTTCTATAAAGAATGCACGTTCCATAATACTTTGAACATCAGTAGTCGCTTTGCACTTCAAGTTTTTCACAATTTTTCTGAAATTTTGACTTTGTTATAAACATATACTTTTTTTCTTTTTATATCACTATCACTATTAAATTTAGACAAAAGGTTTCATATTTCACACAATAAACTACAAAGATCCTTTCAGCATCAAATAAATTGTTGAAACTAAAACGTAAATTATTCCAAACTGGTTGAAATGTGTAAACATCTTGTGTGGTTTTCAACGCTATAACTCTTCTATGTCTATACCATTTGTAGGCTTATCTGTCATGTGATAAATGTATTTAAACCTATGCCCGGTGATCAACTGTGTCATGTGATCAAACGCTCTGTGAAGCGCGAAACGCGTTGTGAAGACTCGGAGAACCGAAGCCAAATAAATCACCTTTTTGCACTGAACCTGGGTTCGTGTCCGTACTTGCAGTTTGGAGTAAACCTACGCCGTGCTGGATTATCCCTGGAATATATATATATATATTACCTATTCGCGGTCGCCAGTAGGTATATATAGTTAGGATTTTTTTGAATAGGGATTTCTGAAAATTCTATGTTGAATAACTTTGGCGTTGATGGACGGAATTGGCTGAAATTTTCAGGAAAATGGCACATTTCGTTTCTGAGCGTATCCTGCAAGTTTGGGGGGGTTTCGTCAAGCGGGGGCTGAGAAAAAAGGGGGGTCTCAAAACGTGTTTTTAACATTAAGTTTCTATACGGCGGTTGGACTCACTTTTAGCTCGAACGGCTGAATGGATTTCCACAAACTTGTCAAAATTGTAGGGACTGGTAGCCCGATGTGCCTTTGCTATGTCTCAAGATATATGCTACTGTGGCTTTTACGAAAATTAACTTTGAAAAATATATATTGGGCTTCATTGGGCTATATATATGTTAGAGACCAAATGTAGCCCAATGTAGCCCAATGTAGCCCAAAGATGGCCACCAGAGACAAAATGTCACTGACCATGTCATGAATGATGTAATATGTGACATGATCAGCAGTGGATTGCGGGTGCGCGATATATAGTTAGTGCAACTAACTATATATGCGAATTTCAATGGTTTTGTGTGAGTAAAATAAGGTTTTGTAAATGCTAATTCCTAACTATATATGGTCTATAACCTATGGTTTTTTCAGTGAATATATATATATATATATATATATATATATATATATATATATATATATATATATATATATATATATATATATATATATATATATATATATATATATATCGAAAAACAAATCCTGGCCGCTGATCTCGCAGCGGAACCAAGCAGGTGCAGACCTCTTCCCCCAAAGAATATCGTTCAGTAACGAGCCATCAACACACAGAGTTGTGTGAGCAGTTGAAAGTTTTTTATATCAAAATCACAGGACGGCTGTCCTCCATGATGCGTTTCGCTCCGCGAACGGAGCTTGATCACATGGCGCGCCTCGGCAAGCTGTGCAATTTTAAAGTGTATTAAAAGCCCAAACAACCAAAGAAAAAAGGCTGAAGGGCAGCAATGAAATGCTGATAAAGTATACTATGGATCAATTGGCATGGACTGACAGCGCACCCACTGAGGTAACACTAACGCGCACTACGCATCCCACAAGGCCACAGTGAAGGCCAAGCCTACCAGGGAAGGAATGAGGATATTTAAGTGTGACGTTCTAGCGCTTGCATTCATGCTGACAATCACGCCGCTGAGGAAGGGACTTTGCATCCTGAAACAAGACTTTGCCAGCAAGCTGCCATAATGAAAAATAAAGAGCGTATCCTTCACTTTCTGTGGTCTCCTTCAAATTGTGGTTCCTGTTTGTTGGATTAGTAACGGCTTGCCCGAGTCGCGAAGGAGATCCGCCGCCGGAGGCAGTCCCGCTTCGAACATCACGCTGATGTCGGAATTGGGGAGAAAGGTCGATGCTGGCGCTTTACAGGGAAGCGCTTGCTTGGAGCTCTCTATGGCATCTGTAGAGCGGGGCAGACGTCTACCAGGACGGCAAACCAAAGACTATGGATCAATTGGCATGGACTGACAGCGCACCCACTGAGGTAACACTAACGCGCACTACGCATCCCACAAGGCCACAGTGAAGGCCACACCTACCAGGGAAGGGATGAGGATATTTAAGTGCGACGTTCTAGCGCTTGCACTCATGCTGACAATCACGCCGCTGAGGAAGGGACTTTGCATCCTGAAACGCGTCGGGCTATTATGTGATGAATTAGCAATCCTGAACAAGACTTTGCCAGCAAGCTGCCATAATGCAAAATAAAGAGTGTATCCTTCACTTTCTGTGGTCTCCGTCAAATTGTGGTTCCTGTTTGTTGGATATATACATATATATATATATATATATATATATATATATATATATATATATATATATATATATATATATATATATATATATATATATATATATATATATATATATGACTGAGCAAAGCCCTGGAGCTTCAGAGTAGCACTCGATGTTGTCTCTGGCTAGATAGCCTGTGGTTTGCCTCGCTGTTGTTTGCTTTCCTGCGCATCTTCCCTCATGAATATAAAACCTTTTCCGACGCGTTTCGAGGCTGGAACGCCCCGTAATCATGGAGTGTGTCACAGATTAGTCAGACTGCAGCGCTGTTTTAAACCATTTATTAGGTCGAATGTATCCTCCCTCAGTGGGCGTGGCACATTCTGGAAGCGTGGAATGCTGGAGATTGAAGTCCTTACAGCGCTGCTCAGTGCTATCCTTCAGTAGGTTCTGACTGTTTGTGACGGTATTACACATTGTTTTGTTTGTACCTTAAGTAGGCGGGATTGTCCAGGTATGCAAACTGTTAGCTCCCTCGAGACAGCATGCTGATGCAGACAGGAAAAGTTCCTATCCATCGCCGTTTTCATGTTGACCTTGGGTGATCTCGATGAAACTGGTGCCTCCTCTCACGGCCAGGGGCCGTGTAATATGTGACTGAGCAAAGCCCTGGAGCTTCAGAGTAGCACTCGATGTTGTCTCTGGCTAGATAGCCTGTGGTTTGCCACGCTGTTGTTTGCTTTCCTGCGCATCTTCCCTCATGAATATAAAACCTTTTCCGACGCGTTTCGAGGCTGGTACGCCCCGTAATCATGGAGTGTGTCACAGATTAGTCAGACTGCAGCGCTGTTTTTAAACCATTTATTAGGTCGAATGTATCCTCCCTCAGTGGGCGTGGCACATTCTGGAAGCGTGGAATGCTGGAGATTGAAGTCCTTACAGCGCTGCTCAGTGCTATCCTTCAGTAGGTTCTGACTGTTTGTGACGGTATTACACATTGTTTTGTTTGTACCTTAAGTAGGCGGGATTGTCCAGGTATGCAAACTGTTAGCTCCCTCGAGACAGCATGCTGATGCAGACAGGAAAAGTTCCTATCCATCGCCGTTTTCATGTTGACCTTGGGTGATCTCGATGAAACTGGTGCCTCCTCTCTGTGACACACTCCATGATTACGGGGCGTTCCAGCCTCGAAACGCGTCGGAAAAGGTTTTATATTCATGAGGGAAGATGCGCAGGAAAGCAAACAACAGCGAGGCAAACCACAGGCTATCTAGCCAGAGACAACATCGAGTGCTACTCTGAAGCTCCAGGGCTTTGCTCAGTCACATATTACACGGCCCCTGGCCGTGAGAGGAGGCACCAGTTTCATCGAGATCACCCAAGGTCAACATGAAAACGGCGATGGATAGGAACTTTTCCTGTCTGCATCAGCATGCTGTATCGAGGGAGCTAACAGTTTGCATACCTGGACAATCCCGCCTACTTAAGGTACAAACAAAACAATGTATAATACCGTCACAAACAGTCAGAACCTACTGAAGGATAGCACTGAGCAGCGCTGTAAGGACTTCAATCTCCAGCATTCCACGCTTCCAGAATGTGCCACGCCCACTGAGGGAGGATACATTCGACCTAATAAATGGTTTAAAAACAGCGCTGCAGTCTGACTAATCTGTGACACACTCCATGATTACGGGGCGTTCCAGCCTCGAAACGCGTCGGAAAAGGTTTTATATTCATGAGGGAAGATGCGCAGGAAAGCAAACAACAGCGAGGCAAACCACAGGCTATCTAGCCAGAGACAACATCGAGTGCTACTCTGAAGCTCCAGGGCTTTGCTCAGTTATATATATATATATATATATATATATATATATATATATATATATATATATATATATATATATATATATATATATATATATATATATATATATGTTAGTTTGCCCCTGCAATCTCCTTTATGTAGGAAGCACTAAGCTTCCTGTACATAAAAGAATTTTACAACATTTACGGGCAATAACAAATCAAGATTATACATACCCTGTAGCCAGACATTTTAAAACCAAACACAACTCTAGAAGCAATGAACTCAGGTACTATGTTATTGATTGTGTGCAGGCAAGTCGACGGGGTGGCAATAGGGAGGACAAACTACGCCGCCTCGAGACAAAATACATAATAGAACTTAACACAAAGCATCCCTCAGGCCTTGATATCACGGAGGACCTTTATACTTGCCTTTAATACTGAGAATCTTTTGGCCGGTTTCTTCAAGTTACACAGGAATGTATGGGATTTGTAAATCATTTAAGCATGTTTTATGGGTTTTAGATGAATATTTATACAGATTATGTCTTAACTATTTTATGTTTTTAACAATCAACTTATATATGATGGTTTTAAACACACTATATGAATTCATGGTTTTAGCCATTTAGTAATCATTTTAAGGTTTTTATAGGCATATTTATGAATCCTATGCTGGTGTATATTTATTAACTACCAAGTATTGATTGTTAATTTATCTGTATAGTATATATGATCTTATCTCCATAAACATGCGCTATTTGCACAATTCCCTATCATATACATTTGTGGAGGTAATAGTAATTTGAATGTTGCAATGGGGCAATAAGGTATTTTACCGATATTATTTCCCAATTTTGCAGAACCCATTTTACTAATGGTACAAACCCCCATGCTGAGGTGTAATGTCTCACCTCATCACAGCACTTTACTCTCTTCTGCCAACACAGTATATGGACAGCAACAGCATATGGGGCTCCATATCGTTTCCATTTAAAATCTGTGCAATTAATTTCTATAAAGAATGTACGTTCCATAATACTTTGAACATCAGTAGTCACTTTGCACTTCAAGTTTTTCACAATTTTTCTGAAATGTTGACTTTGTTATAAACATATACTTTTTTTCTTTTTATATCACTATCACTATTAAATTTAGACAAAAGGTTTCATATTTCACACAATAAACTACAAAGATCCTTTCAGCATCAAATAAATTGTTGAAACTAAAACGTAAATTATTCCAAACTGGTTGAAATGTGTAAACATCTTGTGTGGTTTTCAACGCTATAACTCTTCTATGTCTATACCATTTGTAGGCTTATCTGTCATGTGATAAATGTATTTAAACCTATGCCCGGTGATCAACTGTGTCATGTGATCAAACGCTCTGTGAAGCGCGAAACGCGTTGTGAAGACTGGGAGAACCGAAGCCAAATAAATCACCTTTTTGCACTGAACCTGGGTTCGTGTCCGTACTTGCAGTTTGGAGTAAACCTACGCCGTGCTGGATTATCCCTGGAATATATATATATATATTACCTATTCGCGGTCGCCAGTAGGTATATATAGTTAGGATTTTTTTGAATAGGGATTTCTGAAAATTCTATGTTAAATAACTTTGGCGTTGATGGACGGAATTGGCTGAAATTTTCAGGAAAATGGCACATTTCGTTTCTGAGCGTATCCTGAAAGTTTGGGGGGGTTTTGTCAAGCGGGGGCTGAGAAAAAAGGGGGGTCTCAAAACGTGTTTTTAACATTAAGTTTTCCATACGGCGGTTGGACTCACTTTTAGCTCGAACGACTGAATGGATTTCCACAAACTTGTCAAAATTGTAGGGACTGGTAGCCCGATGTGCCTTTGCTATGTCTCAAGATATATGCTACTGTGGCTTTTACGAAAATTAACTTTGAAAAATATATATTGGGCTTCATTGGGCTATATATATGTTAGGGACCAAATGTAGCCCAATGTAGCCCAATGTAGCCCAATGTAGCCCAATGTAGCCCAAAGATGGCCACCAGAGACAAAATGTCACTGACCATGTCATGAATGATGTAATATGTGACATGATCAGCAGTGGATTGCGGGTGCGCCATATATAGTTAGTGCAACTAACTATATATGCGAATTTCAATGGTTTTGTGTGAGTAAAATAAGGTTTTGTAAATGCTAATTCCTAACTATATATGGTCTATAACCTATGGTTTTTTCAGTGAATATATATATATATATATATATATATATATATATATATATATATATATATATATATATATATATATATATATATATATATATATATATATATATCGAAAAACAAATCCTGACCGCTGATCTCGCACCGGAACCAAGCAGGTGCGGACCTCTTCCCCCAAAGAATATCGTTCAGTAACGAGCCATCAACACACAGAGTTGTGTGAGCAGTTGAAAGTTTTTTATTTCAAAATCACAGGATGGCTGTCCTCCATGATGCGTTTCGCTCCACAAACGGAGCTTGATCACATGATGCGCCTCGGCAAGCTGTGCAATTTTAAAGTGTATTAAAAGCCAAAACAACCAAAGAAAAAAGGCTGAAGGGCAGCAATAAAATGCTGATAAAGTATAACGACAGGTAATGACACAGAGAGGTCAAATAAAAGCAGGAAATGCACAAAAATGATTAACTCGACATAGATATTCAAAGTTCAAATGTAAATTTCATAAAGAAAACAGCAGTTCATCAGTGATAAGAATTATGGAAAGTCCCCCTAAATCACTACTATTATTTACAAACACAGTAATAAATAATCATTACGAGTTGCTGCAGCATAGAAGCATGAGCTAGGTCTGAGAATAAAGTGCAAATGCAGAGAATTCAAAGACAAAAGATTGATATGTCTATGTCAGTGCAAATTTGAGACAATAAAGTGCTTTAGATCGTATCTAAAAACCTCTCCAAAAGATCAACAGTATATTCAGCAAAGCCAAATTGCATGTTGTCAAAGCTGATGGTGTCAACCCATACGAGTCGTAAAGTGCAAGAATCTAATTGAAAAACAAAATATAAACAATATATATACACAAACACATAAACAGTATAGCGGAAGCTGCATGTCGTAAACTTACAATGCAAATTATAGACTTGTAATGCGAATACAGTAATGTTTGCATTGGTACCTTGGCAAAAATAATTCAAGCAATGGATTGTCAAATTTTTAGTAAAGCATGATGGGCATGTCAAAATTCCCAAAGTGGAATGGAACCACAGATTTACAAAAAGTTAGGAAGATCTTCAGTCATGTTTGACCCATTTGCACCCTTGTATCCAATAGCAAAATAAAATGTGTTTCCTTTTGCCTGAGAAGCTTTTCACGGCCCCCCCCACCCGTCCGGGATTGGGGACTGAACCCAGAACAGTGAATTCAAAATCCTTGAGTTTGTTACTATGCACAGCTTCAAAATGTCGAGCTACTGGATAGTTACTATCCGAGTTGACAATCGCTCATATGTGCTGCAAAATTCGTTTGTTCACTGGAAGTTTAGTACATTTCAAGTACATTTCAGTTTATAGATGACAAATTCTGAACGACAGGTTAAGTACTCTGGAATGGCTATTTGTTTTTCACTAAAAGCAGTTTGATAGTGAGTGCCATTCTTCGCGAGCGTGCAAGCACGACATGAAGTACACTTGAAAAAATCAGTTTTGGATAACCAGGTAGGTTTGGGTACATTTTCAGGCATGGGCCTATCCAACGCGTCCCTCATTGAGGGTGCCCTTCTAAAAGTAATAGCCGGCTGGCATGGTAGGATAGGGCCTAGAATGTTATCTGTGAGAACAATTGGCCATTCAGAATAGATAATACACCTTATTTGCCTCTCTTGAGAACAAAAGGTGGTAATCAGGTGAATAGGGCCAAATTTATGTATTTATTTATTTTTACAATTTATACAGCGCGAACAAATGCCCGTAGGCGTCTCGGCGCTAAAAACAGTGCGTAGAGTTCCCACAGAGGCTAAATCGGCAGCTATTCTTGACCAAACAGCCAGGTCTTTATTTTTCTGCGAAATTGCATCAGGGACGGGCTTTCTCTGATGGCTACTGGCAAAGAATTCCACAATCTGGGAGCAGCCACCAAGGAGCGCCTATCGCCCCAAGTGACTGGTTTGGTTCGCGGTACCAGCAGAAGATTGAGGTTGTTAGATCGGAGCGATCTTGTAGATAAGTGGAACCTAAGATGGGCTTTCAGGAAATGCGGGCCATGATTATGCAGTGCTTTGTATACTATGCAAAGGGTTTTGAACTTAATCCTATTCCGGATCTTAAGCCAATGAAGATCTTTTATGGTCTTTGAAATTAGCATAAACTTCGGGGTTCCAGACAAGAGACGGGCTGCAGCATTCTGGATTGTCTGCAGTTTATTGGTCACTCTGGCCTGGGCATTGATAAATAAGCCATTGCAGTAGTCGAGGGAAGACAACACCAGGGAACTTTCCAGGGTTTTTCCTGCTGCAACTGGCAAGAACGGCATAATTTTCTTAATCAGCCTGAGTTTATGGTGGGCAGTGGCTGCTGTTTTGTTTGCATGGGCCATAAAATTCAGGTTCTCGTCAAAAGTCACTCCGAGATTTCTGACAGTAGGGACCGGTTTAGGGGGGTCCCATACGTAGGCGGCCACCAGGTAGTAGACCAACTGGGTGAGAGATGTCCGAAAATGACCACCTCCGTTTTTTCGGAATTTAGTTTTAGGCAATTGGAGGCCATCCACTCTCCAATCGCCCGCATGCCCCCTTGAAAGTTTTCTGCTACCCTCTCTCCATCACCATTAATGGCCAACACAAGCTGCCTGTCATCTGCGTAGGAGGTGAGGCTCATCCCATGGGCCTTGATGACAGAAGCCAGGTCCGACACATAGATATTAAATAGTGTCGGACTTAGGGATGAGTTTTGGGGTACCCCACACGGCAGTGACAGCTTGTCTGATTGAAAATGCCCCAATGTGACCACCTGCTTTCTCCCAGCCCAAAAAAATGCATTGGAATCAGTGACTACGGCAGCTTTGGGTTTTAGCAACTGTTCTCTAGATCTAGATTTGGCTTTACAGAGTGCCTGATTCAACAATTTAGATTCATAGCCCCGTAGGAGAAACCTTTGAAAGGATTCAACAAGGCACTGATTAGAGGTCATTGTGTCACTACAAATGCGTCTAATACAGATAAATTCTCTGTAGTGAATGCTTTTGATAGTATGGGCAGGGTGGGCGCTCCGGGAGTGAAGAATAGAATTGCCCGCCGTGGACTTTCTATGAAGTTTTGTGTGTAACTTACCCTCCTCAATGTACAGATGTATGTCCAAAAACTCAGCCGAGTCATTGGTAATCATGGCCGTAAATCTTAGATTACGGTCATTCGTATTGATAGTACGCACACAATCGTGAGCTTGTGCTTGTGTCCCCCTCCAGATGAGGAAAATATCATCAATATACCGCCAATAGTAAACCATATAAGGTCCCCACTGGCGATACGTTGTCCCCAGCTCGTGCTCCTCCCACCAGCCAACATGCAAGCATGAATAGCTGGGGGAGAAGAACGAACCCATTTCTACACCACGTTGTTGGTGATAAATGTCATTCTGAAATTGAAAATAGTTGTTATTCAGACAAATTTCAATCATCTGAAGGAGCATGATGTTATGATCTCTTAGCAAAGCATCATGATTATCAAGAAAATACTTGGTCGCCTGTAAACCCTGTCCATGATATATACTAGTATACAGTGACTCAATGTCCATTACCACAAAGCAATAGTCAGAACACCTATTCACATGCATAACTTTGAGTAAAAAATCAGTAGTGTCCCTGAGAAAAGATGGCAGTCCAGTCATGGGGGGCTGAAGAAAGAAATCAACGTATCCAGACAAGTTCTCATTCATGCTCCCTTGAGCTGAAATAATGGGGCGGCCTGTTTATGTATCTTCGGGAGAAGATAAAAAACAGGGGTAATAGGATGTTCAACACTCAGGAATTTCGCCTCCTCCTTGGATAGCAAGCCTTTTCTCTGACATTGGTGGATAAATGTGCACGTATTATCCTCAGTCTTGCGCATTGCAAATTTAGTTGTCTTGAGATAACAAGCAGGGTCTGAAAGTTGTCTTTCTGCCTCCTTCAAGTAGTCAACCTTTGACCATAAGACAGTATTGCCTCCCTTGTCAGAGTTTTTAACAATAATATTAGGATTGCTCTGCAATTTTTTGATCAGAAGATGATACTGGTCATTATTGTAATCTGCCTGTTTACGTTTCCCCAAGGTGGCTCTATTCAATTCCTTAAGTTCCGTAATGACTCTGGGCCCGATTCACAGAATGAACTTAAGACTCAATCCTAAACTTACTACTGTTTTGGTATTCACAGATTGCACTTACTACTTTTGGTATTCACAGAATGAACTTACTCATTTCGGTATTCACAGAAGTTAGGACTCCTAACTTTAGGACTCCTAAATGCCTTCTGTGAATACCGAAAGTCTTAAAATTAGGATTTTTCTCAATTTAGTAGTAGTAAAGTTAGGACTCCTAACGTTAGGACTCCTAAATGCCTTCTGTGAATACCGAAACTCTTAAAATTAGGATTTTTCTCAATTTAGTAGTAGTAAAATTAGTAGTCCTAACTTTACTACTACTAAATTGAGAAAAATCGTAATTTTAGGACTTTCGGTATTCACAGAAGGCATTTAGGAGTCCTAAAGTTAGGAGTCCTAACTTTACTACTACTAAATTGAGAAAAATCCTAATTTTAAGACCTTCGGTATTCACAGAAGGCATTTAGGAGTCCTAAAGTTAGTAGTCCTAACTTTACTACTACTAAATTGAGAAAAATCGTAATTTTAGGACTTTCGGTATTCACAGAAGGCATTTAGGAGTCCTAAAGTTAGGAGTCCTAACTTTACTACTACTAAATTGAGAAAATTCCTAATTTTGAGACTTTCGGTATTCACAGAAGGCATTTAGGAGTCCTAAATTTAGGAGTCCTAACTTCTGTGAATACCGAAATGAGTAAGTTCATTCTGTGAATACCAAAAGTAGTAAGTGCATTCTGTGATTGCCAAAAGTATTAAGTTCATTCTGTGAATACCAAAAGTAGTAAGTGCAATCTGTGAATACCAAAACAGTAGTAAGTTTAGGATTCAGTCTTAAGTTCATTCTGTGAATCGGGCCCTCTGTCACTAAAGACGTCCACCGCATCCTTGGGCATGAGAGGAAGAAATGTCGATTTAATTCGGAATGGGCTAGGAGTGGATTTGTTAACAGTGATAGCCTGGCTGACTGTAGGTGCACCTTGTGAACTGTCTTCATGAGCCAGGTCAAGGAGAGATTGCAGTCCTCCCAGATTCCGGACTTGAAGAGGATTGATGGTGCTATCCAATGCAGTATTGACAGACTCCTTGGCTTTAGACATAGGGTGTAGTTGAAAGTAATTAATAAGTTTGATCTTACGTATAAATTTGAACACATCTATGCGAGCCTGATTATAAGAAAAGTTATTTTTAGGACAGAATGTAAGACCTAAAGAGAGTAGCTGTTCTTCTGCTTTGGAAAGTACGATATCAGTCAAATTTATCACTGTATTTTCAGTTGTCACAGTTACCTTTTACAATTCCTTCGCGCATTGCTTCGTGATGTACCTTTGTTTGCATTTGCGCCTCCTGGCGCGCAGTTTCCTGTTTGGGCACTGCCTTTTTGTTGTAGAGGATTGCGGGGGCACAGGGAATACCTCCGGTCCTCGCTGACAAAATTCAATTCGTCAACGACAGTGAAATTAATTTGCTCATTTCGGTCTAAGGATGTCCTTGGCCTCCTGTCGCCCAAATCACTGTTTCAAGTTAAAGATGCCGCATCAGAGTCGGTATTATCCAGAACAGCTGAAGCACTTTTTGTGGCAGCAGGACCCAGTCTTTTTTGTCCTGTAAGGGCTTGGCGTTTGTAATTGTCATATTTTTTGGCGAAGGTGAAGATGCGACCAGTGGCATAGTCTTTCTGATACCTGGCAAACTTATACATTTTGGGTTCTTTTATAGAATCTTAATACTTCGCCAGACGTACCTCTATCTCCTTTTTAGTTTTGGTTATGAGGTCCATTTCACCTGAAGCATCCTAAAGCCCATTAATACGATCAATTTCCAATAAAAGCGCATCTCTGTCTGATTGAGCATATTTGATGAGGATGAGTAACATATTCCTCGAGGCCTGGAGATTGTTATCAGCCCATTCCTGCAGCATTTTTGGGTCAGGGTTCTCATAAGTTGGCACAATGAGTACTCGGAGGCCCCTGGGTGCACGGTTAGCGTTGCAGTACTTTTCAAGAGACTTTTTTTCCCACCATTTTGACAGTTCATTGCGAAGCAATTTCTCTAATGTTTTAAGTAATGCCTTGACATCATTGCTCGCATTCGTCACTCTATTCACAGGCGGTTCTTCATTGACCGCTGGTAGGTTATCAAACAGAGCTTCGGCCACTGTTTCCCTGCTTCGTAGCGCGTCACTGGAAAGCATGTTGTAAATAGTAATTATATGGCCTCTTAGATATCACGCCATTATACTGCTAGATGTCAACTGCTGATGTGTAGATTGTGGGGAAATATCCCATAACCTGCAATGGATATCCAAATAAAAAACAAGTTGTCTACACGAAGTGCCTTACCGGAATCGGTATGCAGATGTGAAGTTAGGAATAGTACACCTCTGCTACCCTATATCCACTTAACTTTAGATATTCTGTCCTCGATATTCTTGTACCACAATATTTTGAGGGTTGATATTTAGTCATACTTTGGAAAGAATGCACCTTTAGTGCACAGCTTTGTTTGGTCATAGCTGAGGGCCATGCCCCTCTAAAACTATACTTCTGGCTACGGGCCTGCTCAATATCTCTTTTTTAAGTCTCATATCTATTTAACAAGAGTAGTGCCTCTAATCTCCATGTTCCATTATAAAACTAAGGGAACAGATACATTCAAAATAATTTTGATAACACTTCTGATAGCTGAAATGTAAAGAGAAATGCAATCAAAACCAAAAGGCTTTGCTATATACATATTATATTATTATGAATTACCTGAAACTTTGCTGAGTTTGAATAGTCTGTGGAAATACACAGATACTTCTTGGTCTTCAGTACAAAACAATTCCACACTGCTGTATATAATGTTCACACGAAGTGTCAAAACCATTCAATAGCAGCTTTCTTAACACCCTTAAATATGAAAATTGAATATGGTAATAACATCGTGTCAGCCCCAATGTATTAATATCTGCGTTTTCACTGTTCTCCTTTTGTAAATGAATTTAGTGTTAGACATTCTTTCACAGAATTTGAAGATGACTTTACTTTCAGTCTTCTCAGATAAAGTCCACACTTCGCCTTACACAACGAATATCAAATCAGAACAGGTGTCTCTCATCCTACGAACGCATTGCCATCAGTTCATGCTGTAACTCCCACAGATGTTGAATTTCAATTTACTTATGGAAACTTGATTTGCATAACCCGCTTGGATACAGTATACGAATGCACTTGTTGAAAGGAGCATTATCAGTCAGGCGCCTTCTGTGTTACTACAAATACTAGCTTGTTCTGGATCTGGGTCAGGATTACGCTCTCATACACTTTTGGTGAAATTATAACATGCCTTTTCTTTCAGTGTGAGGTTAGTCACTGTAAGTACATTGTTTTTCCATAACCAATAGATCTCCCCCTGCGGGCGAAAATTTAGACTAAAGTAAGGCTTGATCGAGTACTATTTAGGACACTCAGCAAAGCTGGCAGTAGTTAACATTGAAACATCAATCCTCACACTGTCCTTCATCGACTTAGTCCTACTTATAGGAGTTTAGTAGGCATCAAGGCATAAAATTCTTCCAATGCCACTCATGTGGCATCTAAGTGATTCCCTGTATCCTTATGACTACAGGGTCAGACTCTCACCTTCACTGTAGGATGCTCCCTCAAAGTGGGTAATTTCCATCAGGAAATTGGTACCACATTCAGGCTACCAGAGACCCCGGGTTTGACTCAAATTAAGAGCTAGCTAAGGGTTTACGTTTGTGATGGCTCTTTCTTTGGAAACCTTGTTGCAAATTGGCTCCCATCTCATCACAATCCCTTTTGTGAGAAATCGGGCTGTTGGTTGACAGTGGGAGTAAACCCTGGTCAAGCAACAGCCACAATCCCTTGCAGGATGAATCACAAAAAGTCACTACATTTCCCTGTAGTTAAAACTGGGTAGCTTGGCACAAAAAGCAGTCAGGCTTAACTTAGAGAAAATGTGTAAAGTATTTATGCAGCACACAAACAGTAATAAAGTGAAAACATAACACAAGAAAAAAATGCTACACCAGTTTAGAAAAGTAGAGTACATTTTATGTAATGTTTTGAGAACGTCACAACAAAAATCCAATCAGCAGGAGCAGAGTTATGGATTTTTAAAGTTTTCTGTTGAAACTAGCTCCTAAAAGATCAAAGCACCAACTGCAGACATCTAGTGACACGAGACCTGGTCAAAGTAAAAAAATATGGCCAACAGCAGTGGAGCATGGTTCAGATATAAGAAGTGGATTGAGCCTGGTCAGCTGTTACCTTCAGACTTAGAAGAAAGTTTGACGAAAAATGTTCTGAGAAGGTAAAGTTCAGCTGGGCAAAGCTGCAGGAGGTGTCTGCGAAGGGAGTGTCATTGTTGGGAGCCTTGGGTCGAAGCTGCGGTAAAGATTTCTGCATCCTGACATAGTCGGTTTTACGGTAGTCAAAAATCTCTGCAGGAGCGAGTCAGAGGTCTGTAGCCGAAGACAGTTCCACAAGGCCAGAAACCCCCTCTGGCAAAGGAGCGCTGAACAGGATTTGCTGCTGTAGAGTAGAACCTGGAAAAACAACACACCTGCCTATGCTGAGCAGTTCTTTTCTAAAAATGATTAGAAAAATGTGCATGAAAAATAAGCATGAACACTTGCTTTAGGAATTGCAACATTTGTTTTAATCCTTTGCAGACTATTTTGTTTTTTAGTCTTTCTTTGTTTTTTAAGCATGAGAATACCAAAATAGTAAAAAGAAGAAATACTATACATTTACATACAAACAAGGAAACAATAAATAAACTTCGGTATGTACATCAATCACTCAAACTCACATCCAACACATTCATGGCCATCCAGTCATACAAAAACATTCACACTGGTCCCATTGTCATAACACAGTTGTGAAAATACAAGCAAAAATGGCATTTGCTAATTATAAACATTAGTCACAGTTTTTCAGTTCTTTCCAAAAGAATGATTATTTTCAATCCTATGATATATCCTTGTAACAAATAATAATGACACGGGACCGGGTCAGGTCGACGCGTTTCGAACCCTATCGTTCCTAGGGTTCTCTTCAGGACCACAGTGTTACTAAAAAAGAAGAGGAAAGCAATAATCACTACACCGGAACCTGGGAGATCAACGTCTCAACCGATGCCCCGCTAAACTCAGCCTACCTCAAAAGGTGGGTCTAGGCTCCTCAAGTCGTATGGTGAGGCCAATGTATGTATTCCCAGCAAAGGAGAGAGCGAAGAAGTGCTGTGAAAGAGAACAAGTAACCTCAATCATACAGGCTCTCAGATATATCTTTGTGTCTGGACTAGTGAAGTCAATAGGCCGGGTTCGCGCACTCACCTGAGGAGCAGCGCGTGTCTGCTGAACAGATGTTTGCCAGATGGGTTGCGCTCGGTCCGCGTAGCGTGTGGATCCGGCGTCCCTGAAAGGGGGAAGGGGAAAGCTGTGCGTGAGGACTCGAAATTCGAAATTCGAAGTTCGGTAGCAAGGCGCCAGTGTAGCGGCTTCGAACCCGCGCTTACACGTGCCTTGGTCAGCTTACCTTGAAAAAGTATTCCAACACTCCAAACAGTAATTCGGAAAAGATCGCTCCTCACCCTGCAGTCACTCGCAGGTTACTGAGGCCTCCCTGCAGTGTAACTCAAGAGAATGCTCGCGCCCCAAGGGATGTAGGGAGTTGTAGTCTCATGTAAGGTGTTCTGGGAGATGAAGTCCTGTGGATGGTGTCATGGATAAGTTTTGTAGATTTCAGAGATTTCGTTCAATCCATTGACCGCTGTGTCATATTTCATGATCAGTAAGGCCTCTCTCTGATTCAATCTTAATTCCAAGTCCCCTCCTCTTGGGTCTTTTTCGATTTTGGACAGGACAGTCCATTTGAGACTGTTTTTGTCATGTTTTTTCATCATCCAATGGTGTACCAAGGGCGCATTTTCAACTTCTCTACGAAGTCTGGATTTATGCTGCGTAATGCGTTGTCTAACCTCTTGGGTTGTTTTCCCAATGTATAGCTTTGGGCAGGGGCATAGGATAGCATAAACAACATTCCTTGTTTTACAGTTTGTGAAAGCTTCATGCTTCCAATGAATGTTGTTAAAGGAGAACACTGTTTCTTCCATGGTGTCATGACAGCAAATGCAAGTACCACATTTGTGATGTCCTTTAGTTTGGGGAAAGCCAAATAGGCTTCTTAGAGTTGGTAGCTGTTTACTGGGTAATGCTGCCCTCACGACATGGTTGGCCACGCTCTTTTCCTTCTTAAAGGCAAATAACGGTGGATTCCTAAAGTCTTCATGCAGATCTTTCACTAGATGCCAATTAAGATTTATCAGCCTCTTCAGTTGATTAGCAGCAGGGCAGAAGGTAGAAACACACACCAATCGATTTTGCTCAGCCTTAACTTTTTTCTGCATTAGTGTTTCGCGAGGCGTCCACCACGCTCGCTTGAGGGATAGCTTTAAAAGTTTTCTCGGATACCCTCTCTGGAGAAGCCTCTCCATGAGAGAATTGGCGTGATCAAAATAATCCTCTTTTCCAGAACAATTCCTTCGGATTCTCAGGAATTGCCCAAATGGTAAATTCTGTCTCAAACTTCGTGGGTGGTTACTAGTGAACAACAATGCCTTGTTCCTATCAGTCGATTTTCTGAATAGAGTTGTTTCCAGGCTTCCGTTACGGGGGACTTTAAGAAGGAAAAGAGCGTGGCCAACCATGTCGTGAGGGCAGCATTACCCAGTAAACAGCTACCAACTCTAAGAAGCCTATTTGGCTTTCCCCAAACTAAAGGACATCACAAATGTGGTACTTGCATTTGCTGTCATGACACCATGGAAGAAACAGTGTTCTCCTTTAACAACATTCATTGGAAGCATGAAGCTTTCACAAACTGTAAAACAAGGAATGTTGTTTATGCTATCCTATGCCCCTGCCCAAAGCTATACATTGGGAAAACAACCCAAGAGGTTAGACAACGCATTACGCAGCATAAATCCAGACTTCGTAGAGAAGTTGAAAATGCGCCCTTGGTACACCATTGGATGATGAAAAAACATGACAAAAACAGTCTCAAATGGACTGTCCTGTCCAAAATCGAAAAAGACCCAAGAGGAGGGGACTTGGAATTAAGATTGAATCAGAGAGAGGCCTTACTGATCATGAAATATGACACAGCGGTCAATGGATTGAACGAAATCTCTGAAATCTACAAAACTTATCCATGACACCATCCACAGGACTTCATCTCCCAGAACACCTTACATGAGACTACAACTCCCTACATCCCTTGGGGCGCGAGCATTCTCTTGAGTTACACTGCAGGGAGGCCTCAGTAACCTGCGAGTGACTGCAGGGTGAGGAGCGATCTTTTCCGAATTACTGTTTGGAGTGTTGGAATACTTTTTCAAGGTAAGCTGACCAAGGCACGTGTAAGCGCGGGTTCGAAGCCGCTACACTGGCGCCTTGCTACCGAACTTCGAATTTCGAATTTCGAGTCCTCACGCACAGCTTTCCCCTTCCCCCTTTCAGGGACGCCGGATCCACACGCTACGCGGACCGAGCGCAACCCATCTGGCAAACATCTGTTCAGCAGACACGCGCTGCTCCTCAGGTGAGTGCGCGAACCCGGCCTATTGACTTCACTAGTCCAGACACAAAGATATATCTGAGAGCCTGTATGATTGAGGTTACTTGTTCTCTTTCACAGCACTTCTTCGCTCTCTCCTTTGCTGGGAATACATACATTGGCCTCACCATACGACTTGAGGAGCCTAGACCCACCTTTTGAGGTAGGCTGAGTTTAGCGGGGCATCGGTTGAGACGTTGATCTCCCAGGTTCCGGTGTAGTGATTATTGCTTTCCTCTTCTTTTTTAGTAACACTGTGGTCCTGAAGAGAACCCTAGGAACGATAGGGTTCGAAACGCGTCGACCTGACCCGGTCCCGTGTCATTATTATTTGTTACAAGGATATATCATAGGATTGAAAATAATCATTCTTTTGGAAAGAACTGAAAAACTGTGACTAATGTTTATAATTAGCAAATGCCATTTTTTCTTGTATTTTCACAACTGTGTTATGACAATGGGACCAGTGTGAATGTTTTTGTATGACTGGATGGCCATGAATGTGTTGGATGTGAGTTTGAGTGATTGATGTACATACCGAAGTTTATTTATTGTTCCCTTGTTTGTATGTAAATGTATAGTATTTCTTCTTTTTACTATTTTGGTATTCTCATGCTTAAAAAACAAAGAAAGACTAAAAAACAAAATAGTCTGCAAAGGATTAAAACAAATGTTGCAATTCCTAAAGCAAGTGTTCATGCTTATTTTTCATGCACATTTTTCTAATCATTTTTAGAAAAGAACTGCTCAGCATAGGCAGGTGTGTTGTTTTTCCAGTTATTATTGGCTCAGCCTTGCTGAGTGTCGAGTCAAGACCCTCTTCCGTTGTTTAAAAAGTAGAGTAGAACCTAGCTGGAGAAGCTGCAAAGTCAATCCAACCGGAGTTGCATCTCTGACGGAAAGGAGAGCTGGTTGGTCATGGTTTCCTCCTTGTCCTCAGTTTTGGGATCCGGCCACCTGGACACCATTAGAACCACAACTAAGGTTCCAGGTCGGAGCCTTTAGTGTCGAGGTAGCACCAAACACAAGGCCAGCAAATTAGCCCTTGAAGTCCCTCTGGTAGTCCTAGGTTTAGGTGAAAATGCAGGGCTCAACAGCAGAGCAGGCCTCTGAGGGTTGTTCAAGACAGGATCGAGGAAGCAAAACAGTCCTTCCAGGTACAGCAAAGCAGTCTTGCAGAGTGCACAGCCAGTCACAGCAGCAGGCAGTCCTCTAAGAACCCTTCCACAGGTCCAGGAGTAAACTGAACAGTGGGTCTACCCCTTGTGCCCTTCCTCTGGACAGTGGGAGAAGCTTCTAGAAACATTCTTTGAAGTGCATGGAATTTTCTGACTCCCCTGCCCTGGTTCCAAGTTGGCTACAGTGACAATGTGGAGGTGATAGGTCCTCTGTGTGAAGGCGGAGCCCACGCGATTCAGTTGCAAGTGGGGCTGAGCTCAGCTCTGCCCCCCTCCCATCCTGCCAGCAGATGGCCTTTCAGATATGCCAATTCCCTCTACTGTGTGACTGTCTGGGAGGAATTCACCCCTTTTATCCTTGATTGGGGCAATCCGTTTATCTGCTATTACAGCTACAATTAGGAGTCTTTCATAGTTCACTCCCGTTCAGTGCAGATGTCAAAAGATTTGGGGTTCTCCTTACCTAAGGATTCTAAGAACCTGGTTCCATTACTGCCTGCCCATTTGAAACTGACCCCATTTGTATCCCCTGATCTAATGGGCATTGCTTGTTTAGTAACCATTGTCTTGCAGTAAGACATGTTGAGTGTAACTTTAGCACTGAATGTTCACTGTGTATTGATGGTTCTGTCTTAAGTGATCTGACCAAATTGGGCTCAGTTACCGAGATGAGTATATGGTCTATGATCGAAAAATGCCCATTCCCATGGAAAGTAGGTATCAGAACTTTATTTGGTTGAACATCCCTTTTCCTCTTTTCTCACACATTCTCACCTTCTCTGATACAATGCAACTTTTGGAAATTCCACTGCTCACACTTTTCCAGAATCACACAGAATCTTCCCACTTAAGCAATATGAAAAGGGCCTTTAAATTTGGAGAGACCTCTTGCTACCTTCCTTGACTTCACTTTGACCCAATCACCTACCCCAAAGTTCGCTTTCGCTTCTGCCATAGGTTGTACCACACCATGACCTCTATTTTTGAACCATTCTCTTAACCAGCTTGTAACCAGTTTGGTCCCTGGCAAATCTTTATGCATTTCTAGAAAAGGAACCCTCTGGTGAACACTGTGGGGTGTTATATGGTCCACACCATACTGATAATCGTTGTTTTAACATCGCACTGATTCGTGAAGATCAACTGTATGGTATCCTTCATCAATCTGTTGACCATTTCCACCAAACAATTTGCCTGGGGATTATATAATGAGTTGTATGAATGTCTGATTCCACATTGTTTTAAAAACATTGTCATTTTGTGAGAAGGTAACACCAACTGAATACCTTCTTCCTGAAACATCTCCTCCAACACTAAAATAATGCTTTTAGTGGTAACATCTTTCAAAGCTTTTACAGTAATCCACTATGAATATAGATCAACCACAATCACAGCAAACCTCAACCCAGCCCAGGTAATTGCACCATGGGACCAATCCAATCCAAACAGATGGTATGCCAGGGCTTATCCGGATCTTCAACGTGTCCTCCTTCACTTTTGCACCCTACTCTGAACCTCTTCTCACTCTCTTCACAAATACCACAACACTCAACCCACTTTTTGACTTGATCATCAAGACAAGGCCACCATGACTCAACCTTAAGTCTCTTACTAGTCAAACATTGTCCCACGTGACCTTCATGTGCTAAGTCAAATAGCTTGTGCCTCAAACCTACATGAGGGATAAAACAATCCCCCCTTATAATAACAATAAGACCACACACTAACAACACATCCAAGACTTTAAAGTACAGCCTCACTGACTGTGATAAAGTACTCTATCTTGCTGCTTTATTCAAAATACATATTTCTTTGAGAACTTCACCCAACTCCATTTCCTCCTCCCATTGGCCCATAGTGAAAGCACCCAAGACACTGAGTACTGCATCTTGCACAGCGGCAACCACACCTTCTGACTGAAAATTCTTTACCGCTACACCATCCACAGTTTCCCATGCCAGGTGAAACCTGGATAGCAATCTGCCTGCACATTCCTCCAACCCTGCACTAATTTCACTGGGTAAGAACACTCCTACAGAGGAGCTGCTAGCCTGGCCAACCTGGCTGATCCCTTACTTGCTTCACCAAATGACAAGATCTTAATCAGGGGTTTGTGATCGGTATGCAGGATGAAAGACAATCCCCACAAATACACACGAAAATGCTCAGGACCCCAAGCGGCAGCCAACTCCTCTCGTTCTATAACTGAGTAGTTCCTTTCAGCCTGAGTGAGGGTGCATGAGGCAAATTCATCAGTCCTTTCCTTTCTCCAATCCAACTGAGACAGTACTACCCCCAATCCTGTAGCACTGGCCTCCACTGTGAGAGTAGATTCCAATGTTTTTTTTAACAAAGCCAAAATCCCTGCAAAGCAAATTGCAGTTTTGATGTTGTCAAAACACAACTTCTATTATTTTTCCCTCACAAATGTCTCCCTTTTACGTAGCAGTCTTCTCAAATTCTCCATTTATTGGCAAAATTACCTACAGCTTAGCATGGTACTCTACAAATCCTAAGAACAGCTGCAGTTGATCCTTCTTGGTGGGTGCAGGTGCCATTCTTATTCAACAGGGATCTCTTGGGTTTGACCTCGCCGCTGGATATGGTGTACCCTAAGTATTCTATCTGTTCAGCCAAGAATGTGTATTGTTTTTATTCAGTGTTAATCCAAACCCCCCTAACTCCTTCAACACAATCTTTAAATTGATGTTTTGTTTATCCACTGTTTCTCCCATTAATAAAATGTAGTCTTCAAAACAGACTACATTTTGCACAACCTCAGAAATCTTAGCCATCATACGTTCAAAAATGTCACTCACATCCAACACTAAGCCGAATGGCATGCAAGTGAATTGAAACGTATCCTCATTGCAATAAAGGCTGTCAAGGCTTTAGAATGATCGTACAATCTGACCTGAGGATAAGCACTCCTAAGATCCAATTTTGAGAAGTACCTACCATCCTTTACCATATCATTTCATTGATATTTGGGAGGAAAGGGTATCTGTCACAATTCCCTGGTTGAGGGACCTGAGATCCACACAGAATCTCAAGTGGCACTTTGCCTCTCCCGTTTCTTGTTCCATATTTTATGTTACCATCCATATATCCCCTGAAATCAATGGGTTCCCCGATACCCCGCTGGATTGATGTCACTGGGAAGCAATTTTACATCATTCCACTGCACACTAAACAATTTCTGAGGTATGATGGTATACATTGATCCTGAATCAATCATGAGTTCTACCTCCTTCTCACACACAGAAAATATAGCTACAGATTTTCAAATGCTCCTCTTTTCACCCTAGCAAATGCATACATTCTATTTTCCAGTAGAGTTGTCAACAAGGAGAACTCTGTCAGTGTAATTGCTATCATTCACTTCTTCTACAGTGCATACCCTTGATTTATTTTACTTGCCCCATGTGTCGGTTCAGTTACATATGTGGGCATAATGACCTTTGTGTCGCATCTCCTGCATTCTTTACTAATAACAAAACCTTTTTTTTATCTGAGGAATGATAATTGCTGTCACACCGTGTGCACTCCTTATCTTTGCTTTGTTAACCCCTTCCCTCCTTTTTTTTCCAACAAAAACTTCCCCTTACTATTTTGATTGTCATCTCTCACCAAAGAAACCTCACCCTTTGTTTTTTATGGTACACAGTCAAAATATCGAGTAGGAAATATCGACCTACCATAATATCGAGTCTGAAATATCGAAGGAGCATAATATCGAAGGCAAGAATATCGTAGGACAGAATATCGACCCAAGGTAAGTAATATCGAAATACTTAATATCGATGTAAGTAATATCGAAGTTAGTAATATCGATAGCATATATATCGATGTTACTAATTTCGATGACACTAATATCGATATTTGTATTATTTTATAGTTTTTTATTATGTATGTGTTATATGTTTAATTTAAGTATTTAAAATAATTACTATTATATGTGTATAAATTTTCTATAATAATAAATAAATTTATAAGTAAATTTTATGTTTTAGTACCGGAGTGGGTTGTGGGTTTATAGGGGAATAGGGTGGGAAGTAATTTAATTAGAGTAAATTGATTATTAATTAGTAGGATTTATTAATAAATTATAATTAATTGGTAATTATTTGAAAATAATAGGAAAATAATTTACATTAATTTATTAATTGATATATATGTTCTGTAGCGGGTTGTGGGTTTATAGGGGAATAGGGTGGGAAGTAATTTAATTATGGTAAGTTGATTAATAATTAGTAGGATTAATTAATTAATTATAATTATTTGCTAATTAATATTGATTAATTGGGGAAAAATTAATTGATTAATTGATATATATTTTCTGTAGCAGGATGTGGGTTTATAGGGGAATAGGGTGGGGAGTAATTTAATAATAATTAATTAATTAATATATGTTTTTAAATATTTATTATTAATTAATTGGCAAATAATTAATATTAATTAGTTAATTAATTAATATAATTTTGTACATATTTTAAATTAGTAATTAATTGGTAATTAAATAATATTAATTAGTTAATTACATTAATTAGAGTAATTTATTTATATATATAATTTTAAGTTACTGTTAATTAATTGGGGAAAAATGATATTAATTATTAAATTATATTAATTACAGCTTATGTGCTAATATATTTACTTTATTGTTATTGTTAATTAATAATTATTTGCTAATTAAATAACATTAATTAAGTTTGGGTAAAGGAGTATTTTTAGGGTTCAGGGTCAGTTTGGGGTTTTTGGGTAAAGGGGTATTTTTAGTGTTCAGGGTCAGTTTTGGGTTATTGGGTAAAGGGGTTTTTTTAGGGTTCAGGGTCAGTTTTCAGTTCTTGGGTAAAGGGGTATTTTTAGGGTTCAGGGTCAGTTTTCAGTTTTTGGGTAAAGGGGTATTTTTAGGGTTCTGGGTCAGTTTTCAGTTTTTGGGTAAAGGGGTATTTTTAGGGTTCAGGGTCCGTTTTCAGTTCTTGGGTAAAGGGGCATTTTTAGGGTTCAGGGTCAGTTTTCAGTTTTTGGGTAAAGGGTTTTTTTTAGGGTTCAGGGTCAGTTTTCAGTTCTTGGGTAAAGGGGTATTTTTAGGGTTCTGGGTCAGTTTTCAGTTCTTGGGTAAAGGGGTATTTTTAGGGTTTAGGGTCAGTTTTCAGTTTTTGGGTAAAGGGGTATTTTTAGGGTTCAGGGTCAGTTTTCTGCTTTTGGGTAAAGGGGTATTTTTAGGGTTCAGGGTCAGTTTTCAGTTCTTGGGTAAAGGGGCATTTTTAGGGTTCTGGGTCAGTTTTCAGTTTTTGGGTAAAGGGGTATTTTTAGGGTTCAGGGTCAGTTTTCAGTTTTTGGGTAAAGGGGTATCTTTAGGGTTCAGGGTCAGTTTTCAGTTCTTGGGTAAAGGGGTGTTTTTTGGGTTCAGGGTCAGTTTTCTCTGCTGTTGCACTCTCTGGAGTGGGAATAGTAATTTTATCCCTACGCTATCAAACGCTTTCCCTACTGTTGCACTCTCTGGAGTAGGAATAGTAATTTTTACCCTTACGCTATCCAACGTTTTATATAATTAATTGTTAAAATATCAAATGTTTATTTTATTTTTTATATTACTTACATTTTATTTATGTTATTGTTTTATGTTTGTAAATGTATTAGTAAATTAGAATATATTTCATTAATTTATAAATTAGTAAAATAATTATTAATACTTATTGTTCAGTACATATATATTATATATTCACTGTATATATTTAATTAATGTATTATTAATATATATGTATTATTTATTAATTTTAAACATTATTAGATACTTTTAAATATGTATATTTTATTTATTAGTGTTATATACTTAATTTTACATTTATATATAAAAAGAAAAAAAATCGATATTTTTAACATCGATATTTTTTACATCGATATTATTTTTTCGATATTTTTGTACTTACCATGTTGTAGATAGGATGTCGATATTTTTGCCCTCGATATTGTTGACTCGATATTCTTGTAGGTCGATATTTATGAGGTCGAAATTCTGTCAGTGATCCGTTTTTTATTAAGCCCCTTCATGCACCTTCGAGGCTCCTCAATAACTTTAGCTATTTCTATCACATTTTTAAGTGCTGGATCCTTTACTGCCCACAGCCTCTCTTGAATTGTATTTGTCTTCACATTGAACAATGAGTTGATCCCTAATTAACTCATAGTCATAGCTCCAAAGTGACATTTGACAGAAAGCTCGCCACAGATTCATCAATTGACTCATGTTCTGCCTGAGGCTGTGTATAAAATTTATACTGTACCATGACTAAATTGAGTTACGAAAAGTGTTGCCTCGCTGGGGAAAAACAGAAATGCAACACTTTTTATTGCACCATCCTTGCGACACCATGGATGCGCCATATTTACACTACAGCGCTCCATGTCGCAAGGATTGACCAGATACGTCAGGAACCCTGATGTATCTGGTGGTGTAGTAGTGACACATTGCTGGAGCATGTAGGTAACCTGACGCAACTTCAGCAATGTGTCATTACACAGGGGATGAGTCCTATGTGAAAGGACCTGCGTCACTCCTTACACCTGCTTCAAGCAGGCATAAGGATTTTCACTGCACCACTTCTATGAGCCTTTTTTACGTGGGATTCCCCACCTTCATACATTACGCCTGATGCAGGTATAAGATAGTGCAGGCATTTACAAATTGATGCATATGCCTAGATGCATAACTTTGTAAATAGGGCGCAGTATGGCTCATTGATTACGCTGTGCAGCATCACTAAAAAGTGACACAACAGCAGCATAAGGCCATCATAAATAAAAGCCCTAGGGCCAGATGTAGGTGGCCGTTTCAGGCCATTTACCGACCGGTAACGGCCGATTTTGGCCGTTACCGATCGGTAAATGGGTGACAGGTATGTAGGGGGCATTTTTTTACCGAATCGGTAAAATTACCGATTCGAATCCGTAAAATCAAAATTCGGTAAATTTACCGAATCTGATGCACCCAGATGTAGGTGGGACTCTTCTGAGTCCCAGAGGCCTTACCGAATCGGTATTTTACCATCAAAACCAATTTGATGGTAAAATACTGATTCCGGTGTGCATGCACATGTGTGCATGCCCACCTATGCCATGTGGCAGGCAGACCTGCCCTTAGGGCATGTATGCCTGCCACATGGCACCCGAGCCTGTTTTGGGGGTGCCAGAGGGTGTCAAAGTGACACCCCCTGCACCCTTGGGAAAATCGGCATTTACCGATTCGGTAAATACCGAATCGGTAATTCCCATTCATTCCTATGGGCTTCAAAGCCCATAGGAATGAATGGGCATTACCGATTCGGTATTTACCGAATCGGTAAATACCGGATTTTTCCGATTCGTTATTCCAGCACATCTGGAATACCTACATATCCACCACTCAGTTTTACCGATTCTCAATTACCGAATCGGTAAAATTCTGTAATTTTCGGTAATTGAGAATCGGTAAATCTATTTTACCTACATCTGGCCCCTAGTTTCCAGTCCTTTAATTGACTCTTTATATACATCAGCAATGGGCTGTCCATTGGGACCCAAGGCTACAGGAAAATATTTGAACACTCTTTGACCTTCATTACCCAATGCACTCAGCAGTAATGCCTTCTTGATTGCAGGTGCATAATGTTGATCACCCAATGCTGTGATTTAATTTTCTAACATTTCCACCCAGTCCTCCCACAATATTACTGGAGGCCCTGGTGCTGATGAAGAAAAATTGTGGAGTGATAATATTACAATGAACAGCCATACTCCCTTTGAATACACCTAAGTGCTTAAACAGAGATCAAGATGAACAGAATCTCAACCGCACAACACCGCTGGGGTAAAAAAACATAATGGGCTATTAAAAGAACCATAGGTTTGCAGATCACTGTAAATACGCCTGCACCAGTCTCCACAATATTGCCTGAGGCGAATCTCAGAACAAAGTTAGGCTAAATGAACAAATGGACTACTAATGTACCTTAGATGTGCAGATCACCGTAACTATTATTTGCACAAGTCTTCCAAAATGAGGCTCATGAACGCCATCTGTGCGCACTCTGTAAAGTGTGTAGATCACCGAAAGTGGTGCCAGCACGGCATTGAACAGTCCCTTCACATGCAACCTCTTTCTGCACTGTCAAGGGTGAGCCGATCACTGGTAGCGCAGCACTCCCCACTCTAATCAGCACCACTCTACGTCACTGCACTCTACCCTGCACCAATGTACTCAATGTCAATGCACTTTACGTCACTCTATACCACCGCACTCTATGACACTCTACTCTGCAACATTGCACTCTACACTACAGAACTCTGTACCACTTCACTCTACTCCTCTCTACTCTACACCACTCTACTCTATGACACTGAACTCTAAGCCACTGTACTCTGCACTACTCATTCTATGCCAATGTCCTCTACGCCACTGCACTCTACGCCACTCTACTCTGCATTACTCCACTCTATGCAACTGCACTCTATGCCACTGCACTCTATGGCACTATATTCTACTCAGCACCACACTACGCCACTCTAATCTGCACCACTCTACGTCACTGCACTCTGTGACACTGAACTCTACCCCACTGTACTCTCCTCTACACCACTCCAATCTACACCACTGCATTCTATGATGCTGCATTGAACACCACTAAATTCTACAGTGCTACACGCTGCGTCAATGCTCTCTACACCAGTCCACTCTGCTGTACACCACTTTACATGACGCCACTCTATGCCACTCCAATACAAAACACTCTCTGCCACTCCACTCTACAATACTGTACTTCGCTCTTCGCCATTCCACTCTGCAACACTCCATGCCTCTCTCTTCTACGCCACTAACATTTACCCATGCTGAACAGCAACCACGCTGGTGTACAAAATAGCTAAAAAAACACATAGGTGAGACCTATTGACTATAAGTGACCGTGCAATAGTGTATGCCGGCTAAAATGTATTTGGGGTGAATTAATTAGTAAAAACATTTTGAGTTAAAGTATGGAGAAATTGAATCTATTCACGTCACTGGGACTTTTAAAAGTCTAGCCCGTAGAAGCAAATGTTTACTTTGTAAAAGAACTTTTTATGAGTGCTATAGAGAAGCCTTTACAGGTGATTTCCAGAGAAGTGTTCCTTAGAGAGACATTGGAGTATTCAGCAACATTTACAGCTCAGGAACTCACAGTTCGAACAGTTTTCAAGCATTGTCGGGTTATCCAAGGACAAATGAAAAGATGGTAGTTTATTTCCATATTTGTAGGAACAATAAATCAGAGAGCATGCTTCTGCGTACATTTTCCTTTGCATATAAATGTACATCTGTAATTTTTTTTATACAAAGCCCACACCAAAGCGCCCTGCTTCCTTTGAATCTGTTTACGCAGGTACTGGTCTCTCAGCTTTTCTTTGTTAGCTGCTAGCATGAAATGACAGTCAGGCACCTTGTCCAGTACACAAGTCTTTTCAGCTAGTACTGCTCCCGCTGCTCACCTAAATTAGCAAAGGTTCCAGCACAGCGGCGGCCTCCGGCCCTCAGAGCCCGGTGCTTCCCCTATGCCAGTCATTTAGAATGCGTCTTTCCCATCAGCCCCAGCGCTTCGGCCAGAACAGCTCCAGGAGTTGGCGGGCCTTTAGAAATTTATAGTTAACAACGTCCGGGGGAGGCATTTATATTTTATTATGAGCAGGTCCATTTAGAGCAGCACATTTTGAATTTTAAATTGGCAGGCTTGGAATCCGCTCCAGCTAACTTAAAATATACCGGGATCCAGCTGGGTTACCTTTCAAAAGCACTTCCAGGTCGTGCTAATAATATGGTCCAACCGCGCGCGTGCTAAGGGGCAGAGTCAGCACTAAGGGGCCAGGAATGGGGTACGCTGCTGCTGTATAAAAGAATTACTTCCTTGGCAGCCGATCTCCAGCTGCCGAATGTCTGTTGAGGCAGGTGGAGGAGACATAATTTGAAATGTCCGCTCTCAGTACAGACCTACCTCGCCTGGCGCTGCTTTGCGGCATTAGTTTAAAGCGGCCCTTTCCTTCTTTTTCCCGAACTTTGCAATGCATGAAAGGACGGGCATGTCCCCCAATCCTTATTTTCGCCCCAGGCCCTAAGGAGCAACTATGAGGCTTCTGAAGGATAATGGGAAGGGCTGAAGGGCAATTAGTGGGCGTTCCCACTCACTCCACACCTGTTGCACTTCACAAGCCTCCTATTTTTTTTATTAAAGTGCTAGGGAGGACAATTGGACGGGGGGGGGGCGGGGTAGGCGAGGAGGGGGGAGGTCGTGGACTAAGGGAAATTATGTAGGCTCTTAGGGAGTTTTTTCCTTTCCTGGAAGTGCCCTGACATAATTGTGAACTGTTCTTTTTTCCCCAGTATTTCTTTATCGATTTTAGCAACAGCATACCATATATTCGCCGTATATATTTGCATGGGAGTCAACATGCATGGAATGAATTGTCACAGTTGCATTACAGTGCAAGTTCCCATCTTCCTTCACAGTTCAAAGAGGACATTGGTGAGGGGAAAGAAAGCTGCCTTTACAACCAAAACTGGAACTTACATTCAGCTTGGCCGGTGAAGTGTGTAGGAATCAAGTCTGCAGGTTTCTATGGTCAGTGTGGATGTTGCACACGTACAGGTGGGAGTGGCATGTTCAAGTGAGTTGAATGCAAAAAATGCTAGGGAGGAGGCGAAAGGATCATGTTTGAGGGCTCGTCCGCGTTCAGTATGGGGTGAGTGCATCTGGGGTGCAGGCACCTAAAATATGTGGGAAAGTGATATAGAAAGGTCGGTGTCATGTTCAGGGTGGTCTCGCATAGGGTTTTGTCTCTGCCTTCCTTTAGAAGGCCTCCCAGTGTAGTGGTGTAGCAGGGTGTCCAGTGGGAACTGAGCACTTTGCAACAGTGTAGAGTTCTGCAAGTATCCCTGTTTTGACGTAATCCAGCCATCTGTTAAGTGGGAGAGACATAGAGCATTTCCAGGCCATCGCTATACAATGCTTCACTAGCAGTGAAGCGAGGTGTAGAAACCTATGCAGGATTTTAGTGGATTTGGCACGGGTCACACGTCCCAATAGGACGTGTGTGGAGTCCTCTGTGATCTGTCTGGCCACTATCTCCGATTAACACATTGTTACCTCGGCCAATTGTCCCATAAGTTGTGGGCAGAGCCATACCATCTGGTAGAAATCAGCAACAATTGCGGCACAACTCCGACAGCTTAGTCTTCTAACTTCTGCAAATTAATCTGCTTTGATTCTGGCACATGGGTTCCCTTGCTTTGCTGAACACTAAGAGGTATAACTATTTGACCTCCTTCTTTCTTTTTGTATGCTTAAAATGTCTTGTTGATGCCAACTTTGGCATCGCACATGGAGTGTAAACTATGGTCCATACATTTAGCTTTTGCTAATGCTTTTAGCTATATTAAGAGACTCTGGGCCAGATGTAGGTAGCCCAATACCGGTCGGAAACGGGCAAAAATACCGATTTTCGTCCGTTTCCGACCGGTATTGTGCTTTTGGGATGTAGGGGACTGAAAATTGTCAGAATCGGTAAATTTACCGAATCGGTAAAGTTACCGAATCGGTAAACATTCTGAATTGGTAAATTTACCGAATCGGTAAAGTTACCAAATTGGTAAACATTCCGAATCAGTAAATTTACCGATTCGGTAATTTTACCGATTCGGTGAATTTACCGAATCGGTAAATATACCGATTCGGTAAATAAGAAGTGGTAAAATTGAATATTAAGATGTAGGTAAGCTCTTAAATACCGAATTTGCTTGAAATTCAGTATTTAAGAGTCTGTATTTACCATGGATTGAAATCAGGTGGTAACCAGGTGCAGCCTATAAAAAAGGACCCAAAATGCAATACTTTTTTCACAATGGCGGCATTCTATGTCATTGCGAGGCGGCTACAGGAGGAAGGAGAGAGGGAATGGCTGAGACAGGAGCGGGTCTACAGACAGAGGATCACCTTGTTCATGCTCACAGAGCCAGAGATTCTCCATAGGTACAGGTTGGACTCAGACACCATCTTGGGCCTCATCAGGGACCTCCCACTGTTGGAGCACACTACCCCAAGGGTGCACACCATTCCACCCCACGTGCAGGTGCTGTGCAGCCTACACCGGCTTGCGTCTGGGAGTTACCAGAGTGTGGTTGCTGCGGTAGGTGGGGTGACCCAGAGCTCTTTACTGGAGGAACGTGATGTTAACAAATGGGAATCTTTACGCTGTTTTCGTAGATTTAAAATCAGCTTTTGATTTAGTTCCTCTTTCTAAACTTTGGAGGGTACTTACTGAAGCTGGGTTGGCCCCGGAATTGCTAACGCTTCTTGTTCGCCTGCATGAGAACAATTATGCTAGAATTAGGTGGGGGGCTCAGGGTGAGGTGACGGACACTTTCCCTGTCGAACGTGGGGTTCGGCAGGGGTGTGTTATGGCACCCACACTGTTTTCTATATACATCAATGGCATCGTAGACCATCTAAGCCGCTCTCCCACCGATGCTCCTGTTCTAGCAGGGGCACGCGTGCCAGTCCTCATGTTTGCGAACGACACGCTGATAGTTTCTCGAACTCCGAGTGGGCTCCAGAAGGCAGTTAACACTTTCAGTGAGTTCTGTCAAACGCGTGGACTTGAGATAAACACCTCCAAAACAAAGTTCATGTGTTTGAACCAGCGGAACACATTTAAAGGTTCAATTAATTTTAATGGAACTCCCTTAGAACAGGTTGAGGCCTTCAAGTATCTAGGAATATCCCTTCAGTGTAATATGAGATGGAAAAATCACATTGATATGGCTGTTTTAAAATTCCACCAGCTGGCGGGTGCTGTGACACTTAAACATAAAGCTTCATTGACTAAGCCAATCACCCCTGCTTTAGAAATTTATAACATGAAGGTGATTAGTGCCTCTTTGTATGGCTCGGAACGGTCGGCATTCTCCAATTTGAAACAACTAAAACTGGCGTAGAACAGGTTTCTACGACGCCTTGTTGGGGTTCCCCAAAGTACTCCTACCGTTCCATTGGTATATGACCTCGGCAGGAAGAACATAGAGGATCTGGCACGGTTGCGACCCTTATTATACTGGAGACGTATTATGACTACCCCTGAACTAGCTCATTATGCCTCTGCCCTGAAGGATATCATCAGGGTAGATCGTTTTCATTCGATCCTGTGGATAAAGGAAATTAGGGGCATGCTAATTAAGTTGGAACTAGACCATTTATGGAATACTCCCAATGCCTTAAGTTTTCCATCAAAGGCAACTCTGAAAAAAATGTATTGGGATATGGTTTGGTTGACTGCTTATAGTACTGGATCCAATACTAATTTAACAGGACGTTTTCTTGATATCAAACCTTTACCATATTGTGAGCCTTACTGGGACATTATTGAAAGGCCGTTTGATAGAAAATTGTATTTTCAATTCAGAACCGGGACCCTTCCTTTAAAGGTATTTACCCATAAATGGTCAGCAACTCAGGATGACAAATGCCACCACTGTAAAGACTTGATCGAGAACATCCCTTATCTGCTGTTTGTTTGTCCCCTTTATGTAAGCCCCCGACGAAAGTGGATCAAATCTGTGTGCTTCAATTTAGGTACACGCAGGTACATAGAGGCGTTAAGAGTACTGGAATCAGATTGCACACCCTGCGTGGCGATTGCCGTTGCAAAATGTTTAGGGTGGGCGTGGACTATACGCACCCGCACTTTACAACTCTTAGATGCTGCCCAATGAATTTATTGACACCGCTTAATGTAGATCAACTTTTTAAATTCATGTTTTATTGAACTATTTTTAATTATTCTGTATAAATTCTTTTTTAATCTGGAATATGACAGCATTATGGTTTAATGAGTTTTTAAAAAAATAATGAATTTAACATTGTAGTATTTATTGTGTAGTGTTAGGATGTATAACTGCTTTTATGACATGCTGTTGAATAAAGCTTTGAAATTTGATTTGACTCGGGCCAGATGTAGGTAGCCCAATACCGGTCGGAAACGGCCGAAAATACCGATTTTCGGCCGTTTCCGACCAGTATTGTGCTTTTGGGATGTAGGGGACTGAAAATCGTCAGAATCGGTAAATTTACCGAATCGGTAAAGTTACCGAATTGGTAAACATTCCGAATCGGTAAATTTACCGAATCGGTAATGTTACCAAATTGGTAAACATTCCGAATCAGTAAATTTACAGATTCTGTAATTTTACCGATTCGGTGAATTTACCGAATCGGTAAATATACCGATTTGGTAAATAAGAAGTGGTAAAATTGAATTTTGAGATGTAGGTAAGCTCTTAAATACCGAATTTGCTTGAAATTTGGTATTTAAGAGTCTGTATTTACCATGGATTGAAATCAGGTGGTAACCAGGTGCAGCCTATAACAAAGGACCCAAAATGCAATACTTTTTTCACAATGGCGGCATTCTATGTCATTGCGAGGCGGCTACGGCTACAAGAGGAAGGAGAGAGGGAATGGCTGAGACAGGAGCAGGTCTACAGACAGAGGATCACCTTGTTCATGCTCACAGAGCCAGAGATTCTCCAGAGGTACAGGTTGGACTCAGACACCATCTTGGGCCTCATCAGGGACCTCTACCCACTGTTGGAGCACACTACCCCAAGGGTGCACGCCATTCCACCCCACGTGCAGGTGCTGTGCAGCCTACCCCTGCTTGCGTCTGGGAGTTACCAGAGGTTGGTTGCTGCGGTAGGTGGGGTGACCCAGAGCAGCCTGTCACGCTTTTTCCACAAATTCCTTGACGCCATGGTACAGAGGATGGACCAGTATATAACTTTCCCTGAAACCCATGCTGAACTGCTCCAAACGAAAACTGACTTTTATCTGATGGCGCATTTCCCCAATATCATTGGGTGCATTGATGGCACCCACATTCCCATTTGTCCCCATGCTGCCACCGAATACATATATAGGAATAGAAAGTCCACCCACACCATCAATGTGCAGGTGATCTGCAATGCCAAGTGCGCCATCACTGACCTTGTGGCAAAATTTCCTGGGAGTACCCACGACTCCTTCATATTTCAAAACAGCGGTATCTATGCAAGGCTGACAGCAGGGGAATTTGGTGAAGGATACCTGCTAGGTAAGACACAGTGTGCGACCCCATTAACACCTATTGCAGAAAGAAGTACATGTATGCATGAGAGTAATGTACTCCCATTTCCTTTTAGGGGACAGTGCATATGCCCTCCGCTCCTTCATCCTCACCCCCTACCTCAACCCCTCAACACCCAGCCAAAGGAGATATAACAGGGCCCACAAGAGCACAAGAAATATTGTGGAGCGTACCTTTGGTATATGGAAGAGCAGGTTCAGGTGCCTGCATAGGAGTGGAGGTGCCCGGCAGTATACCCTCATCACCTGCTGTAAAATCATTGCTGCCTGTGCCATGTTGCACAACCTTGCCGCGAAGAAGGGCACAGAGGTGGAGTTGTCAGACTTTGAGGATCATGACGACGAGGTTGCTGTGCCTGAACCACAACCTGCTGGAGTGTCAACACCAAGTGATGGCAGATACAGACGTGAGGAGATTCCACACAACTATTTCTGAGTAAGTAATGAGACACAGAAAGGTTGTGTATGGGACCAGCGTATTTTAATGGTGCCACAACGTTTAAGCACGTAAGCGCAACAAAAAAAAATATACACGTGGGGACTGTATGTCCCGGGTTATTTCGCCCATGAACGGTAATGTCACTTGCGCCCGCGCTCCCCTGAGCCACTTGGATGTTGTTCGCTTTGTTCAGCGTGCCCTGCAGCCTCAGCTTGGCGCCTGGTACTCCTCCATGTCTCCACATTAGAGCTTGCTTTGCTCCTCCAGCTACTTGTGTCTTCACCCTCTGCCACGTCCAGGGTAGGATTCTGTGCTGTGTGGGATATCAACATTGCCTCTAGAGCACTGGTCATTCTGGCCATGCCCCTGGTGACCTCAGTTGTATTCTGCGTCAATGCCTCCTGCATATTTATGCCTCTCCTGCATAGCAGGGATGTGGCAGTGGCCAAGCGATTGATGGCTGAATTCTGGGCACAGGCATCCCTGCGCCATGTGTGTGACACACTGTCAAGTTTAGAGCATAGCTGCGTTACTGATTGGCTCATCTGCTGCATCCCTGCTGCAATTTTCCTATTTGTTTTGGCAACTCCTTTATTCGCCTCCACTATATCTCTCATGCCCTTCCCTATGTCTCCTATTTGCACATTCAGGGCTCTGATTTGGCGTTGGCAGGCTTGGATTGATTTGCCCTGCATCCTTTGAATGTGCACCATGCTCCCCTCCAGCCCACAGAACACAGTGCCCTCACTACGTCCACCTGCACTGCTGAGTCTGCTTTGTCTTCTGCGAGAAGGGCCCATCTCATTTGTGGACTGCAGTGCTGCTGAACTCTCATCCACGGTGGCTTCAGCTTCCCCCTCACCCTCTGCTGCCTCCATTGATGGTAGTGGGGCCACAACACGCCTCCTGGCTGGTGGGGTTACAGGAGTGGACTGGAGCAGAGATGGTGAAATTTCTGGTGAGAATTGCAAGTGAGGGGATTGGGAAAGCTGTGGGGAGTGCAGCAACTCTGAGGTCAGTACAGTGTCATCTTCCAGGGACATGCCAGTTGTGTCACCTTTGTCCTGCGAGACTTGCACTCGGCTTGGACCTGCTTCCTCACTCTCCCCCCTCTCTGGTGCAGTCCCTTCTGTGTCAGTGGGTCGACTGCGTGATTTGGCCCCTAGGTATAAATGAGCATACATTAACTGAGTGCTACTGTTTCACGGTCACTACAATAAATGATTTACACATTTCACTTTCATTTATCTGCAATCATTTCACTAACTTGCTGATGTCTGCGCTGCTACACATGGTCTTACATTTGCTGACTACATCTCCCATAATGCATTGCTCCTGTATAGTGCTAGCAGTACTGGACTGGGGTTTGCTTGTCCTCAAAGGGTAAAGGAAAGCAGGTTGGTATGGGGTGTCATGCTGCGCATGCGCCTTACTTTTTTTTGTTGCACCTCTGGCTCAGCTGTCCACATCTCCCAGTCCGCAGACGCTGTCTGCCTCAATGGTTGAGGCCACCAACTCCTCCAGGTCAGTCAGGGGGGGGGGCTATGTTCCTGCCTCCACCGGTTAGGCCTGCCCGCTTGTGGATTTCAGCCATTTTCCTCTTGGCGAGGCTCCTGAGGTCATAGAATCTTTTTTAAGGTCCTCAGTGTTCCTGGTTTTGACTCCCACAGCATTCACTTTCTCAACAATTGCCAGCCAGATTTTTCTTTTGGCAGACTCGGCAACAGTGAGGGATTGCCTGCCAAAAACTTTGTTGTGCACCCTCACTACCTCCTCCACAAGTACCTGCAGCTCCATGCTGCTGAACTTGATTTTCCTCTTCCTGTCTGACTTTTGACTTTCACTGCTGCTTGCCATTTTTCAGTTTGTAAAGTTACAAAAAACTCTCCCTGCTGCTCTGTGACTCTGCTCAGCTCTGACTGCCTCTCCAGAACCTTCTAATTAGTTACAGCTGCCTGGGTAGACACTTCCTGGTAGGGAGGGGGAGTGTGTTTGCACCTGATTGGCTGCCTTCATAGGTTTCACTTTTATTTTTATTTTCCCCGATTCGGTATTTACCGAATCGTTATTTACCGAATCGTATTTCCCATTCAATCCTATGGCCAAAAAGTCCCATAGGAATGAATGGGGAATACCAATTCGGTAAATACCGATTCGGTAAATACCGAGTCTACGATACCGAATTTTACCGAATCGGTAACAATTACCGATTTTTTTCCTACATTCTATTTACCGATTCTGAAATACCGAATCGGTAAAATTCGGTATTTTAGAATCGGTAAAATGGATTTACCTACATCTGGCCCTCAGTGTACACTGTGTGATATTTATATATATATATTGGTTTTGTTTTTGTTGTTTATGTATGTCTTGGAACTAAAATGGCTTTCCTGAAGAAGGCATCTTGCACGCCGAAACGCACGTAGAGAAAATCAAGACCGTTTCATTACTTCAGCCACTCTTTTATATTTACAAAATTATTTTTGATTTATGTTTATTGTGGTATATAAAAATATTAATATTTGTTGTTTGTCAAGTGTTAATATTAGTTATGTATAACTGTTTGTAACTACCAAGTGTCTATCATGATGCACTATGGTCGTTTTAGTGATCTGTGTTTATGTCAGAACTGTTTAAACGTTATATGAAAATATATTAATAAAATCAAAGTTTTAATCTAAATGTGTTGTACACTGGTTCTCAATATATATCACATGTTCTTTCATATAGTACTTGAGATGTTAATATAGCCCTTTAGTAGCCTAGCATAATTTTTTATATGCTCCGGTGGCGTAAGCGTCCTGACCATACCTGTAAGGCAGAGCACAATCACCCTGCATGGCTTTGCATACCCTCATAGATATGGAGTAAGGCATAGCAGCGCAAATCATTGCTGTACTCTGTGTCAAGTAGGTGTTCCATGGGCTTTGCATGGGGTCCTCAAGCAACACCCATGGATTTTCATGCTGTCCCTTATTTACCAAATCACTTAAACCTGAGGCAGCTCCAAAAACGGACGCCTCCCCAGTGGAGGCGTAATGAGCAGAAATGTTTTCATTTCTCCTCGTTTTTCCTGTTTCAATAAGTGCAGCATTCTGCAACTCACATAGGAAGAGGAAAACGCCCCTCAGGATTGTTTTGGTGAAGGAAGGTGCCCCTTCCCGTACAAAAACAATCCTGCCTATGTTGGTGCTAGGCAGCAATTTGTGCACCAAAGCAAGAGACAAAGACTGGAATGCACAATATTTCATAAATACGGTGCATTCCTGTCCTTTAACATTGCATAGAGCAGTGCAGCAACAAGACTTGCGGCGCTGGCTTACACCAATTCCACATAAATGATGCCCTCTGTATTTAGCTGCACCTTTGGCTACACTCTACGCTCACCGACCTCTGGTTTGCTAAACACTGTTTAATATCATTTCCCCACCATAACAATTATTTGCTGTGGTAATTGGGAGCTGTTAGAAATGGGGGTTTCTAGTTGGCAATGGTTTGCACCTTTGTCCAAGTAGGGACCCTTCCTTTTAGTCAGGGTAAGAGGGATACACTACTGAAATAACCCCTGCTCACCCCCTTGGTAGCTTGGCAGGAGCAGTCAGGCTTATTTCAGAGGTGTGTGTAAAGCATTTGCACATAACCAACAGTAATACAGTGAAAACACTACAAAAGGACACCACACCAGTTTAGAAAAATATCCAATACTTTATATAGTCAAACCAAGACCAAAACGATAAAAATCCAACATACAGGACTTAAAAATATGCACTTTGCAAGAATAACCTTGAAAATGTAGTTCCTTGAAGTCAGTAGGTCCGTCCGGTGCTACAGCTGTGTCGGCATATTCGTAAACAGTACCTTTTAATTGCAGCCCATGCCGTTGGTGCAGGCCAGCAGTGCCACAGTCGCGGATGCGTTGTGAAGTGGAGTCGTGCGGTGTGGTGGTGCCCTCAAGTCGCAGTGCAGGCAGTGGCTTGGTGACGGTCATCCACCGGCATCGGTGAAACCAGGGATGCGTTGTAGAGTGAAGGCGGTGCTCGTTGCAGAGCTGACAGATCACGGTGCAGGTGACAGTGCCGGTTACGGGGAGCTGGCGTCGTTCGGTCTGGATTGCGGTGTGGGACGAGGCTGTGCATCGCAAGACTTACAAATGGTGCCCCCAAGCCAAGGTGCAGTCACAGGTGTTGAAGTCAGCGGGCAGCAACAGCGTTGGTGACACTAGGGTGGCGGAGTGAAGTGAGGCAGTGTGGAGTGCGGTGCCCACAGTACAAGCACAAGCTCGGCAGTAGCAGTTATCGTCGGTGAGACCAGTGTTGCGGTGTGAGATGAGGCAGTGCCCTTTGCGGTGCCTTCAGGACATGGAGCCAGTGACGGAGCCAGCGACGGAGTCGGTGACGGAATCAGTTGCTTTCCCCCCTCATTGTGGCAACTGGAACCACAGTTCCAGAGGTGGTACCCAGAGGTCAGTGAAGTCTTTGCGGTCCCTGAGACTTCAGAACAGGAGGCAAGCTCTACTTCAAGCCCATTGGAGATACTCGGCAACAGGTGAAGAAAGTCCAGTCCAGTCCTTTCACTGCCCAAGGCAGAAGAAGCAACTGCAGGCCAACCCAACAAAGCAATACCACAGCAAAGGGGCAGTACTCCTCTTGGCAGGTTCCTTGATTCCAGTGAGTTCTAGAGTTCTGGGTTCTGGGCCCCAATATTTATACTCAGTTTATCTTTGTGATTTTGGGCAGAGAGTGTCTGTGCCTAGCCCAAACCAGTTCCATCCTCTGTGGCCCTGCTTCCTGGCAGAAGTTGGCAACAGCATTATCCAAGGCAGACCAGGCCCATTCAGGTGCAAGAAAATCTCCTCCTACTACTCTAAGTAGAGCCCAGGTCTATTAAGCCCAGCCCTGACTCATCCAAGAAAGCCAGGACAGACCTTGACCCACCTACCCCTCTCTAGTGGCTGTCTAATGGAAATGCACATCCCAAGCACCTATTACTCCAAAGCCAGACAGCCAATCCACAAGCCCAGAAGAGGCACACAGGATGGCTAAGCAATGTTTCTAAAAGTGGTGTTTTCAAACAGAGAACATAAAAACCATCTTTACTAAAATATGTATTTTAATATTCTGAGTTCAGGCATACTAAACCCAATTTCTCTATCTTATCCCAATGGGAAGATATGCTTATAGGATGTTATAAGTAAACTCCTATTCTATTTTTTGGGACAGATAGCCTTTCCATAGTGAATAATGAAACACACTGTAATTCACTACCAGGACATGTCACACACACCAGTACATGCCCTACCTTTAATATACATGGCACCCTGCCCACATGGGTACCTTGGGCCTACCCTAGGGGTGACTTACATGTAAGAAAAGGAAAGATTAGGACCTGGCAAATACCAGGTCGACATGGCAGTTACAAACTGTACGCAGAGACTACAGTGGCAGGTCTGATAACCCTTTTCACGGCTGCTTGGGTGAGTGGCAAAATCAGTTCTGCTGCCCCACCAGCAGCATTTGATTAAAAGGCCCTGGCACTCTCAGTGCACTTTACTAGGGACTTACTAACAAGCCAAACATGCCTATCATGGAAACACCAATCCATAATACAATTTGCAATAGGAGCACTTGCACTTTAACACTAAACAGCAGTGAGAAAGTGTGCAGAGACACTTAACCAGCAAAAACAGAGTACAAACTAGGAGGTCAGAAAACAAAAAGACAGGGGAAACATGCCAAAAGATGCCAGGTCTAACAGGGACATTTATAGTTGTCGATGATGAGGTGTACCAGTTTCTAGAAAACTTTGTCAGAAGCGGGTCCTTAACCCTAAAAAGGTTTGACAAGGGGGTCTCGGCATCAAAAAGTTTGAAGACCTCTGGTCTTGTGTAATACTCACTGAATGTCTCATTAATTTCTGCCTGATTATTTACTCTTTTCTCCTAATGATTCGTGATTACAGTGATTGGAGTCATGGAGGCCTCAGATCGCAGGAGCCAGGCTGGCAGTCGTCCCTCTATGTCACCCTTCGAATGTTGTTAAGCTGTGTAATCCCTGTAATCTAGTGGTCATAGGTGTGCAAGGGTTGCCTTACAGTCCGTCCTCTTTTATGTCAACCGGGACAAGGCGCCAGTGTCGCGCACTGAGGAGCGTTCAAGCACGTGGATATCAGTTTCTAATGTTGTTACTTCTTGGCCAAATTACCAGTTCAGGGCTACATTATCAAAGATCAATGCTCATTTATAAATCATGTACTAATGAGTAATGCCTCTGGGTTTGGTAGTAACCAGATGTCCACCACCTGCATATGTGTTATCCATTGCTGCAATCGCCTCGTCGTTGACATGGTGAAGGCACCAAGTTGGTGGTGGTGGTGGTGGGGGTGAATCTGTCCTGATTTGTGGTCTGCCACTGTGTTGAAATCACAACCCCAGATGCAAGGGGCTTGGGGCCCGATGTAGGTCGGTCAGTAACGGCCGAATATCGGTATTTTCGGCCGTTACCGATCGGTAAATAGGCGAATGGTATGTAGGGGGTTTTATTTTACCTGAATCGGTAAAATTACAGATTCGGTAATTTTACCGAATTGGTAAAATAAGAAATCAGTAAATTTACCGATTCGGAGCCACCCATATGTAGGTGGGACTCTTCAGAGTCCCAGGAGCCTTAACGAATCGGTATTTTACCATCAAATCCAATTTGATGGTAAAATACCGATTCCGGTGTGCATGCACATGTGTGCATGCACACCTATGCCATGTGACAGGCAGACCTGCCCTTAGGGCAGGTATGCCTGCCACATGGCACCCGTGCCTGTTTTGGCGGTGCCAGAGGGTGTCAAAGTGACACCCCCTGCACCCTTGTGTAAATCGGTATTTACCGATTCGGTAAATACCGAATCGGTAATGCCCATTCATTCCTATGGGCTTCAAAGCCCATAGGAATGAATGGGCATTACCGATTCGGTATTTACCGAATCGGTAAATACCGAATTCATCCGATTCAGTATTCCAGCACATCTGGAATACCTACATGTCGGACCCATAGATTTACCGATTTTAAATTACGGAATCGGTAAAATTCGGTAATTTAAAATCGGTAAATCTTTTCTACCTACATCTAGCCCTTGGACATTTCAGAGAAGGGAGTGGTGTAGAGAGTCTTTAAATGTGGCTTATTTAGTGTTGGGTGCATGCAGCACAGTTAGTGTAGGTGGGAGGTCATCCTGCAGTCCCTCCAAAACAGCTTATCTGCCTTCCGGGTACAAAGCTGTATTGTGATTCATGTAGGGGACCCCTGTGGCCGCACTTGCTCTAACTCCCCGCCACATTGGCGGATTCTGTGAGCACCTCAGGAGTTGGCAGAAGGGGTGATGGTAAGTGTCAACGCCGTCAGGTGCCAGCTGGAGGCTGAGAAGCCATGGAGGATGCCGTCCACTGGGATGGATAGGCGGCCCTCAAATCTGAGCAACCATTCCAGTCACCATCAGACTCCGTTTGGGGGTTTTGGTAAGAGTGGCATGATGGTTTTGTGAGCTGAACACTAGGATGTTTCATTCATTTGTTGTTGCAGGTTCTTATGGTAATATCAAAAAAGCACCTAGATAATTGTCACTAGACAAACATTCATAGAATTAATTGTGACTCAGAAGAACACTAAATGAAACACAACCCTGAACGGAACATTTCCCTTGAGGGACATTCTAATCATCAGACAGGTGTACAAATAGCACTATTCTGTATCCTTACTGTTTACAGAGAGAAAAATAAAAGTTTTTGTTTGGGTTTGGGGCATGGTGTACATGAAAAGAGATACTTTCAGACAAAGTGAAAAGAAAAAATATTTGCAAATCACAAAAAAAGAAATCATCTTCCAGGGAATTCAATCAGTATTGTAATTTTTCCTAATTAACCAAACAAATACCTATTGAGATACTCAGACTCTAAACCGTTTACCTTCAGTGTGAGAGTCTAAAACCTTAATCATTAGGCCAAAAGTGACTCTTTACTATGTTGGATCAAAACATAAGTATGACAATCAACCCAATAATACAATTCAATGCAGTGATATAGGTGAATGTACACTGACCAGCTACATCATCAACAGAATGGAATGGAAGGAGGGGGAGAGAAAGTGCAAAGTTGTTTTTAGCTTTGCAGTATGGTATATGTAATCTGAGATATGTTCAAACAAAGTGAAAAGAATTAATATTTGTGAATCAAAAAGAGATATTTGTTGAACATTGAACTCTCTGAAATTAACCAGACACATGATTATTGAGGACTCAAAACCTTAATCTTCATAGTGAGAATATAACACCTTAATCTCTGATTTTGTTACTAAGTTGGATCAAAATATAACTATGTTATTTGAACCAAAAGTTGCAAGTTAAAATGGTGTTATAGATGAGTGTACACTGAGAGATACATCATTTACAGAATAGGATGGAAAGAGGGGTAGATAAAGAGGGAAGTTGTTTTTCGGTTTGAAGTATGGTATATTTGAAAGGAGATGCTTTCAGACAAAGGGAAAAGAAAAAATATCCGGGAATCAAATAAAACAGAAAACATCTTTCAGGATACCCATTGAAATTTGGACCTCTCTTTAATCATTCAGACACAGGAGTCTAACCCTCAACCTTTCAAAGTGACCTCTACGCCTTTAACCATTAGGCCACAGGTTGATCCTATACTATGTTATATCAAAGTATAGGTATGACATTAGAGCCAAAAATAAAAGTCAAAATGGTGCCATAGGATTGATCACTGACTGCTACCTCATTTACAAAATGAGATGGTAGGAGCGAGAGTAGAAAGAGAGTAAGAGAGATATTTTCAGAGCAATAGCTAGAAGAAAAATATCTGCAAATCTACAAGAAAAAAAGTATTTTTCACACTTTTTTGGAACATTGGAACCATCTGTAATTTGCCAGACATATTACCATTAAGACAGCAGGACTCAACTCTTTATTTTCGAAGCTTCATTTTATTGTCTTAACTATTAGGCCACAAGTGACCTGTTACTATGTTGTATAAAAACTGAACTATGACATTTGGCCCAAAAGTGCAAGTCAATATGGAGCCATGGTTGAGAGTACTCCGACAGCCACGTTATTCACATCATTTACAGACTTGGGTGGAAGGGGTGAGAAAGAGATACGTTGTTTTTTCAGCTTTGCAGCAATTTTGATTGCAAACACTGGAGTGGGAAGAAAAAGAGAGAAGTTGTTTTTATCTTTGCACTATGGTGTACTTAAAATGACATATTTTTAGAAAAAGCCAGACGAAAATATGCGTGAATAAAATAGTTTTTTAAAATGTTCGTGGAGCATTGGAACTGTCTATTATTGATAAAACACATGACCATTGAGACAGCAGGACTCAACATTTAATTTCCTAAGTGAGAGTCTATGGGCCTCATTTATCAAAAGTGAAGCATCGCTGCGTGAAAACAGCGATGTGTCACTTTTCATTGCGCCCTCCTTGCGTCATATTTACAGTATGACGCATCATGTCGCAAGGAGTTACACATACGTCAATATTTCTGAGGTATCTGTAGGCACAAAAATGATGCATTGCTGGAGTGTGTTACAAAAGTGATGCACCTCCAGCAATGGGTCCTTTCAGATGGGCAAGTTCCATTTCAAATGTGCCTGCGTCAGTCTACGCCTGCTGTGAGGCAAGCGTAAGATACTGACGCATTTGCGTCCTAGAAGTGGGGCAGTGAAATCTCATAGATTTCACTATGTCACTTCTATGAGGCTTACTTGCGTCAGAACGCCCACCCTGCATACATTATACCTGGTGCAGGTATAATGTGGCGCAGGGGTTTACAAAGTGACGCATCTACCTAGATGCGCCACTTTATAAATATGACGCAACACTGCACATTTTTTACGCCATTGGTGCGTCACAAAAAGTGACGCAAGGGCTAATAAATAAACCCCTAAGACTTTAACCGTTTGACTACAAGTAACGCTCAATGAGGTTGGATCAAAACATAAGTATGACATTCGCTCCAAAAATACAAGTCGCTGTGCTATATTTGAGTGCACACTAATAGATATATCATTTGTAGATTAGGATGGAAATGGGGAAGGGTAAGAGAGAAGTTGTTTAAAGCTTTCTGGCACGGTGTACTTAAAAATAGATATTTCCAAACAAAGTAAACAGAAATAATTAAAAAAATCAATAAGAAAGAAATTATCTTTTATGAAATTCAATGAACGTTGGAACTCTGTGTAATTAACCAAACACACAGTCATTGAAATATCAGGATAGGAATCCTTCAGCTTCACATTGAGAAACCAAGAACTTAACTGTTAAGCCAAAAGAGACCTTTTACTATTCTGGATCGAAATGTGCCGCAGGTGAGTCCTTACTGCTGGGTACTTCATTTACAGAATATGATGGATGGGGGAAGAAAGAAGGAAGTTGCTAATAGCTTTGTGGCAAGCCATAAATAAATAAGGGAGAAATAATATTTGATTTAATGATTATTGGAACTATTTTTAATTCACCAGATATGCGACCTTTCAGCCAACTCACTTAAGCCCTTAATTTTCAGAGTGAGGGTCGAAGACTTTACCCATCGGACCAAAATTGATTCTTCGCTATGGTGGATGAAAGCATACGTATGACGTTCGACGTGTGTCTTTTGCGTTCGACCCAAAAATGCAAGTCAATGTAGTGCCACAGGTGACGGTACTCATTCATAGAAGATGAAGGAAGGAGGGGGAGAGAATTTGTTTTTAGCGTACAGCATGTGTAGAGAGCCACCCGGCCTCACACATACTTTGTATCAACTTATACATGCATCCCCACACCCCCGGGGCGGGCTCGCTCCGGGGTATATAATAAACAAGCGAAAGACCGCTCGGGGTCTTTCCGGCATACCACTAACCTGCATGCCTGTGTATTATTTAGTCCGCCGAGTATCCACGTGCGAGGTCCTGCCCTCGCACTCTACATTGGCGATGAGGCCGGTACTGACCTCGCGCGTACCCTGCCACCTGCCGAGTGCATCGGCCTTCCTCAGCTGGCGCCTACACCTCAGCGCGCCACCTACGCCGAGCAGATCGTGCCGCGGAGCTCACCCGCTGTGGCCGACAACCTGCCCACAGCCTGTCTACAACGAGATGCAGCCTACGCGACGACTCGAGGCCCGCCCACTCGTCTCCTCCGAAGGAGAGCGGCCAGCCGGCGGGGCTCGTCGCGTGTGCACAGGGGTGAGTGACTTATCAGCAGCCACGCCCACACGGCGCATCAGCGGCCTAGTCGGGCCCCCCCGCGGCACGCACATCGGGCCTGCCCCGTATCACGCGGCCCTAGGCGCGCAGCAAACGCGCGCTGCCCCGGTGGGGGAGGGGTGAAGAGAAGCGATGGTGCACATCGGCTCCGGCCTTCCTTTGCTGACCTGCCTGTCCCGACCACAGTCCTGCCTGCTTCTTTTGTCAACGGCAACAAGCATTGGCCGAACCAAGCGCCAACACCTCAGATCCCAGGCACACAAGCATCGGCTGGCCCATGTGCTAACGCATGATCGTACCAGTGACCCTGGCTACTCGTGGACTGCGTCTTGGAGGGAAATAACAGCGCTACGCCACAATTTAGTGACCCGGCCCCACCTGCCTTAACCGTCTGGTAGCACACGCGCCCGCAGGGAACACAATGACGGACGAAGCGCAAGGTGCCGCGGCGACAGCACCAACACCACCTGGCCCCGCAGGCCCAGCCCAGAACCTCGCCACTGGTCCCCAGATGGTCGGCCATGCCCACACAGGAGTTGCACCTCTTCCTCTATTCAGCGAATCGGCTGACCCGGCGACTGCAGCGCCGCTGTGGAAAGCGTGGCTCGGCCGACTCAATCTGTATTTCAAAGGAACCCGCAAAACAGACGGAACGGTCAAGAGGTCACTCCTCATCCTATATGGAGGCCCCGAAATATATGACCTTTTTGAGACTCTCCCCGACACTGGAGCAGAGAACGACTACGATGCAGCGGTCGACGCCCTCAACGCTCACTTTGACCCCCAACTGAACAATGATTTCGAGAACTTTAAGTTCAAGAGGGCATGGCAAACGGAAGTGGAATCGGTGGACATGTATTACGCCAGACTACACCGATTGGCCAGTAGCTGCCCATTCGTTAACCCGAGAGAAGAGATAAGAGACCAAATAATCGTGGGGTGTCATTCAAAGTTGTTAAGAAAACTCATTCTCAGACAGCCTGGGATCACTCTAGATGAAATACTCGTCCTTGCCCGGTCCCACGAACTGTCGGACACGCGGGCTGATGAAATGGAGATGGCGTTGCGCTCACCAATGGCACTGCGGGCAACATCCAAAATGGTGCCAATCAAGGAAGAAAGGGTGGACGCACTGCAAAGAAGACCACAAGCCAACCGCCCGCGACAATGGCAATCCCGAGGCACCCAGTGCGCCTACTGCAGTGAGGATCACCCGACGACAGCAACATGCATTGCAAAAGGGAAAACCTGCCTAAAGTGTGGCAGGCTGAATCACTTTGCAGCAGTATGTCAAGGAGGGAGATACAGGTCAAACGCCCCGAGACCACGTGGAGGGTATGGACCCAAGTCATTAACACAACGAGTCAGACGACTGTCGCTGGAGCCCGAACATCAGCCCCCGGTTAGCCAAGCCCAAGAAAGAAGACTGCGCTATGAAGACGACGACGATGACGAAGTTAACGTGATATCATACGTCAGCAGGGTGTCCACAAAGAGAAGACCGCCACCCATGTGCACTGTCTCCATCGAAGGTACCAAAATGCGAGCACTCATAAATACAGGGGCGTCAGTGAATGTTATGGACTCCGAACAATATGAGCAAATGTCACCCAAGCCCGCACTAGCACCATCGAGCGCACGCATCTACACTTATGGGGGCACTGACCCACTGCCACTGCAAAGGGTCATCAGCACCACCATCGTAAACGGCGAATACTTGACCGAAGCTTGATTCCATATTACAGAAGGAAAAAAAGGCACACTCCTAAGCTGTCACACAGCGGAAGACCTGGGGCTAGTGTTCTTCGCAAACCAAGTCCACCAATCACATGCGGACAGCATGCTACAGGAATTCCCAGCACTATTCAGCGGCCTAGGGAAACTAAAAGGAAAGAAAGTGCGGCTACACATCTACACCTCTGTGCGCCCAGTCGCCCTCAGGCACCGGAGAGTGCTGTTCAACCTCCGACCACAAGTGGAGGCCGAACTCAAAAGACTGGAAGATCTCGGAGTCATTGAGAAGGTGTCAGGACCGACTCCCTGGATATCACCGCTGGTCGTGGCGCCCAAACCCAAACAGCCTGGCGCCATCAGACTGTGCGTTGACATGAGGCTCCCCAACGCCGCCGTAAAGATAGAGCGCCATATCACTCTGACGATGGACGACATCGTCGCCGACCTGAACGGAGCGAAGTGGTTCTCCAAGCTGGACCTCAACGTAGGGTACCACCAACTGAAGCTAGAACCCGAAAGTCGATATATAACGACTTTTTCGACTCACGTCAGGCTCCGACAATACAAGAGGTTGAGCTTCGGCGTATCGTCTGCCGCAGAAGTGTTCCAGAACGCAATAAGGGACGTATTGTCGGGGTTGAGTGGGGTAATCAACCTGAGCGACGATATACTCATATACTCTAACACTCTGGAGGAACACCACACCCATCTGAGAGCCACGCTGCAGAGGCTGGTGGAGCACGGATTGACCCTGCATCGGTTGAAGTGCTTGTTCTACCAAGAATCAGTCGACTTCTTTGGATACACGTTCACACGAGAGGGTCTGAAAGTGGACCCGAAGAAGGCGGAAGCAATTCGGATCGCGGGCACCCCGCGGAATCCCTCAGAGTTGCGAAGTTTTCTTGGAATGGCCACCTACTGTGGCCGATTCATTCCCAACCTAGCGGCCCTGGCCATTGAGGGCGCTCACACGTCAAGATCAGGAGTGGGAATGGACATGCTTAGCAAATCAGGCATTCCAGGACATCAAAGCGAGCCTTCTTGACAAGGCGGTAATGGCATATTTTCAACCACGCCGGGAGACAGAATTGATTGTGGACGCTAGCCCTGTGGGCCTTGGAGCCGTGCTGCTGCAAGAGTGGGATCGAGCGGGAGGCCCTTGCCATAAAGTGGGCGTGCCAACATTTTCATTTGTATCTACGCGGACAGGAATTCACCATAGTGACTGATCATAAACCACTGTTTCCCCTCTTCACAGGATCATCAAGGCTTGCACCTCCATGAATTGAGCGTTGGGCCGTCCAACTGCAAGGCTACAACTTCAACTTAGTGTTCCGACCGGGGACACACAACCCGGCTGACTATCTGTCCCGGCATCCAGACGTGACGAGGAAGGTGCTCCCGCTCGCCGACGGACAAGGGGTGGAACAGTTCGTCCACATGGTATCCCAAGCAGCTTGCCCGGACACATTGACGTTGCAGGAGATAGGAGAGGCCACCGCCGCCGACGAGACACTAATTCGAGTGAAACATGCCCTCGAAGAAAATCGCTGGACGCGATTCCTCGACGGGATCCAGAGCCTAAGGCCGGAAGTGAGCCATGCCCGACAATAGATCTGGCAAATCCGAAATGAATTGAGCATAGGAGATGAAGGGGTTGTGCTTAGAGGACATCTCATTGTAGAGCCCGAGAGCCTCCAGCGACACATGCTAACCATCGCCCACGTGGGCCACCAAGGAATGGCCAAGACCAAAGCCAGGCTGAGAAGCAAGGTCTGGTTCCCGGCCATGGACAACATGGTGGATGAAATGGTACGATCCTGCCACGCTTGCACCATAACAGGAGGAGACCCGGCGCCAGCTCCGATCATCACGGAGGACGCACCTCAAACCCCTTGGACTCAACTGAGCATCGACTTCGGAAGCTTCCCCGATGGCAGACACACGCTCGTGGTGGTAGACTCGTTTTCAAAGTTTCCCGTGGTGGAGGTCATCCCGTCAGTTGCATTCCCTCAAGTCAGAAAAGCCCTCGACCACATTTTCGCGACAATAGGACTCCCTGAAGAGATAAAATCTGGCAACGGGCCACCATTTCAAGGAAGAGACTTTCAAATCTATCTGGAAAACCTCCGAATACGACATCAAAAGATCACACCGCTATGGCCCCAAGCCAATGGGGAAGTAGAAAGACTCATGAGAACCCTTAACAGAGCCCTCAGGATCGCCGTAGACAGCGGAAATGACCCGGAAGCTGCCCTGGATCAATTTCTAAGTGCCTACAGACAGACCCCACATAGCACCACAAAATGTGCTCCAGCGCACGTGCTATTCAAAAAGGCACCCCGAGGCAATATACCGACTGCACCTACCTGGACACCCGAGACAAGGGACGGTGAAGCCATTCAGTCATGGAGGCTAACAACCAACCGGAAGGCGAGTGCGGCTCGGCATGCCCAACAACCGGGCATTTATGTACACGGTTTCAACAGGGGTATATTTACAAGGGAATGGGAAATGACCATACAAACAGTATTCAATAATATATACAATGACTATTTAATTCATAGACATTGATTAGTTGGTTCATTCCCAATGAGCGTCGACGGCGTTTCGACCCTTTAATGGATGGAGGGTCTCGTCAGGACATGGGCGGTGTGGGACATCTGTGGGAGTGAGAAAAGGGAGTGAGCTCCGAGTATAGGAAGGTGGAGTTAAAAAAGGGAACTGTATATGAAGGGCCTGGTACCTGTAAGGATGAAATCAAGGGCTCAGTGATGGAGTGGGTGCCGACCATTCGTAAAACAGGGAAGATAAAGGTACTCACAATGAAATTGAGTTCCGTTCGCAGAATTTGCAGAATTTGGGTAATTTTGCGTTCCGCGGAGAACGCAAAATTGTCCAAAATTGTGCGTTCCGCCACTTCGTGAAATTATTTGCTTGTTTGCGTTCTCAAATGCGTGTTTGCAAGATATTTCTCCCCGAGCATGCAAACAGCGATTGTAAACAGGCAAAAAGCATCGAGAACAAGCAATTCCGCATGTTCGCAGAATTTCTAGCGTGTTTGCTGAGATTTTTTACCGTTTCGCAGAGATTTGCGCCCAAAATGATTAATTTTATGAATGAAAGTGATTTTGGTGTATTAATTTTTGCTCATTGATGACATTGTTTTCAACATAAACTTAATTTTAACTCCTTTGCTGCGGCGGCTATTCCGCCGCAGCGCTAGTGGGGAGGGAGGGCCATGCGGCGCTCCCGTACACGTGACGGAACCGCTCCATCACAAGCCTCGGTCGCGCTGAGCTTGTGACGGAGTGGTTCCATCACGGCCCCGCCCGCACAATAGGACGCGCCGTGCAGGCGCGAAATCAGCGCCGCGCAGGCACGCCGAGCGGGCCCTGGCGGAACCGCTCCGTCACCAGCACAGCACGACCGAGGCTGGTCACGGAGCGGTTCCGTCACCAGCGCCGAAAGGTAGCAAAATTATGCTCATGAAAACATTAGTTCTATACAAAAGCAAATTGTATTCTTTGTAAATATATATACTTGTAATATTTCCTGAGTGTTTTCTGTGGGACCAGCTGCTGACCTGTATTGGAAAATGGGAAACAGGGAATTCTGGCTAGTTCACAAGTTCACTTGGAAATCAGCTCCCCTATATGGAGCATGGCATCATCCACATTGAGCTAGAGAGTGCCAAAGCATTTTGCCATTTTTACAGAAAAGTCTTTAAGCATAGGCTTAGCAAATGTCATCCATGCGAATGTGTTAGAATTGGGGGTCTCTAGTTGGCAATGGTTTGCACCTTGTCCAAGTTGGGACTCTTCCTTTTAGTCAGGGTAAGGGAGTTACACTCCTAAAATAACCCTTGCTCACCCCCTTGGTAGCTTGGCACAAGCAGTCAGGCTTATCTTAGAGGCAGGGGTGTAAAGCATTTGCACACATAACCAACAATAATACAGTATAAACACTACAAAAGGACACCATACCAGTGTAGAAAAATATCCAACATTTTTATATATTAAGACAAGACCAAAAACAATATAAATCCACAATACAGAACTCAGAAATCTCAGAAAACAGTTCCTTGAAGTCGATAGCTCCCTCTGGGGCTATCATGGCGTCATGAACAAACAAATCCAAACAGTTCTGGCTGACCGCGGCATCGCGGGCCAGCTACGGTGTCGGGAAGACTTGCAAAACAGTACCTCTAGAAATGCAGGGCGTCGGCGACCACTCGTTGAGCTTCCAAAATCACGGCGTCCGCAGGCAGTGGTTCCGGAGGTTGGTGCAGGAGCCGTCGGGCCCTTGAAGCCATACGCATTACACATTGAACTCCTTGCGGTTGAAGTCAGGAGCACTGGCGTCGGCAGGTGTCAGGTGCTTTGGTGTGAAGTGCAGCGGTGCGGCGTGCTATGCCCTCCGGTCGCGGTGCGAGCAGCAGCTCGGTAGCGGCGTCAGATGGCGTTGTCGGAGAGACCAGGGTTGCGGTGCAAAATGATGCGGTGCTCATCGCGGTGCTGGCAGGTCACGGTGCAAGCAGCAGTGTCATCGTTGCTGAAGCGCTGTTGTCGGCTGACTAACTGGAGTTGATGGCGCCAGCGTCGGTAGGCCAAGTCTGCGGTGTGGGATGGGGGTGGCGCATTGTGTAACTTTACGAGCAGTGCCCTCAAACCATGGATCAAGCAGCAGCATTGATTTTGGCGTTGAAGCTGTGGCGTCAGGGATACCAAGGCAGCGTTGTGAAGCAAGGCGATGTAGAGTGCGGTGCCCACGGATTGCGGTGCGAGCAGGGGCTCGACGGCAGCATCAGCAGGCGTCATTAGTGAGAACAGGGTCATGGTGCGGCGTTGTGGCAGTGCCCTCTGCGGTGCCTTCAGGACACGGATTCAGCAGCGGCATCGTAGACAGCGTTGGGTTGCTTTTCCTTCTGTTGCAGCACAAAACACAGTTCCAAGTGCTGAGGGCAGAAGAACTTGAAGTCCTTCTTGAACAAGGGGCAAGTTCTACCTCAAGCCCACGGAGAAATTCACAAAAATAGTTTGCAGAAAGTTCAGTCCAGCCCTTTCACTGCCCAAGACAGAAGCTGCCACTGCAGGCCAACACAGAAAAGCACTCAGCAAAGTGGTGGTTCCTCCTCACAGCTTCTCCAGCTCTTGTTCTTGGCAGTCTTCTTGGTCCTAAAGAGTTCTAAAGTTCAGGGGGTTGGGCCCCAATATTTATACCACAAAATCCTTTGTCTTCTCAGGCAGAGAGTGTCTGTGCCCAGCCAGAACCAGTTCTGCCCTCTCTGGTGTGGCTTCCTGGCAGGAGGCGGAGATGGCATTGTCAGAGGTAAACTAGGCCCATTCAGGTGAAAGGAAATCTCCTCCCCCTACTCTAAATGCAGCCCAGGTCTATTCAGACCTTTCCTAACCCACCTAGACTATCTAGAGTCACTGCTGCTCCCCAGCCCCTTTCAACCAAAACCCAGACAGTCAATCCACAAACCCAGCAGAGACCTGCTGGATGGCTGAGCAAGAAAATACCTACTTTCGAAAAGTGGTATTTTCAAACACAGAATGTAATAATCACCTTCACTAAAAGATGCATCTTTAGATTCTGAGTTCAGGCATACCAAACGTTACTTTTCTACCTAGTTCCCAGGGCCAGTTATGTTTATAAAATGTTATAAACAAATCCCCCTTTCTGTCCTATGGGAGCAGGTAGCCTTGCAATAGTGAAAAACGAAATTGGAAGTTATTCATAATCAGGACATGCCACACCCACAAGGGCGTGTCTTACCTTTCACATACACTGCACCCTGCCCCTGGGGGTACCTTGGGCCTACCTTAGTGGTGACTGACATGTAAGAAAATGGAAGGTTAGGGCCTGGCAAGTGGGTGCACTTGCCAAGTCCACATGGTAGTCCCAGACTGCACACAGGCTCTGCAATGGCAGGCCAGAGTTATTCACAGGCTGTTTGTGTGGGTGACACAATCCGGTGCTGCAGCCCACTAACCGCATTTGATTTAAAGGCCCTTGCACACTCAGTGCACTTAACTAGGGACTGACTAGGGACTGACAAGTAAATCAAATATGCAAATCATGGAAACACCAATCCATAACACAGTTTACACCAGGAGCACTTGCACTTTACCACTGACCAGCAGTGAGAAAAGTGCACAGAGACACTAAGCCAGCAAAAACAGAGTCAAAACCGGGAGGTAAGAAAGCAAAATCTCAGGGGAAACACGCCAAAAGATGCCAAGTCTAACGCAATGCAAACACCTGTTTCACTCTAGTTAGAGCTCATCAGTGAGGTATAGCTTCCTATATAGGAACTTCTTTCATCCAAAATTTGGGAAATCACCAGAGTTCTCTGCTTCCTTTTTGCATAATGTATGCAGCACACTAAGCCTGAAAGGGTATTGTTTTGACACTTCAAGTGTTTGAGGTCTGCTTAATAGCTGGTGTCATGCTAACAAAGGGTAGCAAAGGCCCCCTGAAGGATTCAGGTTTTGTCTGCACACTGTGGGGGGCTGTGCCCAACAGTCCAGTTTTTAGGTCTCGCCTGTCGATGCGCATCGAGCAAGCGAGACTATGGGGGCTTATCCACTCTTCATCCACTGCAAGGAATCGTGGCGATTCCTTGCAGTGCCCGTGACTTTTAAGCTCAATGCGCATGCGCATTGAGCTTAAAAGCGCGTGCACGTCCGTCTTGTTTTACCCGCTCCGCCCCCTCCCCTTCCCGCCGTGTCGCATTTCTCCTCCCCCCTCCCCTCTCTTCCCTCCGTCTTGTTTGTTTATTTTACCCGCTCCGCCCCCTCCCCTTCCCGCCGTGTCGCATTTCTCCTCCCCCCTCCCCTCCGTTCATCACACGCGCAGCAGGAAACAACAGTTTAACAACGACAGACCCAACCGTGGCGCGAGCACACACATACAGAACACTTTCAAGATGATTTAGTCTCCCGGATGAGTACCTAGCTGGCACGGTGCCTCCGCCTCCTAAGTGTAAGACAGTAATGCAAAAGGGAGGCTTGTCAAAACGCCACTGCCTAAAAAGACAACCTTAGAGACAAAAGCACTAAACGAATGCCGATCGCCCCGCGAGCCCGGCACACATCCATTGCTCTCCGTCTGCTGCCGGATCAATACTGCGACCTCATTTAAAAATAAACAGGGACGCTGCAAGTAGGTCGAGTTTACTTTTGATATAGGATTCACTGCGGGGAACAGGGAGCTCTGCTTGACCTCCTGCCTCGCGCATGCCACCCGGCAATATTTCTTCGCTATTCTCAGAAGGAAGCTTCATCTAAAGTGTGCTACCGGGCTGACTCTATTTATTGGTGTACAGGGGAAGCCTCGCTTTAATTACGATATATGCATGCTGGTGCATACTTGAGCTCTCGCAGCTGAGCATGATTAATGCTCCGACGCCTTGCGTCTTTTGTTCTTTCTCTCTTCCTTCATCCGCGCGCTCTTGCAGGTTGCACAGCTCTGTCCTCGTGAAGTTCCCAAACTCGCTAACCTCTGCGTACAGCATCCACTACTTACAAGTATGTAGTGATGATGACAAGAGCAACTAATATACAAAGATGTTTATTTGCTATCTAAGCTGTGAAATTGTTTTTATTCAAACATACGTGATGACAAACTCAACAGGTGTTTCAAGTTCAAAGCAATCACGAGTCCCTGAACGTTCTGATTTTCGTTGGCTCAAAGTGCCATGTGCTTCAATTTAAGAGAAAAACTGAACCTCCTGTGAGCCATTGTTACAAAATGGCGCATTATTTAATACTCATAGGATGGGGTAGAACAGCTGCACGGAAGAACAGAGAAAGATGGATTCCCATTGCGCTTATTAATGTGAAAAGCCTCTAATTCATTGACAATGCAAACATTTATGTGTGCCATTGAGTTAAGCTATGTTATATTACTGTGTCCTAGGAATCAACTTCCTCTTAAGATAACCTAACACCACTATTTAGGTGTACGATACTCACCGACAAGAAAGAATGCATAAGACATCAGTGGGTTTTTCAGATCATTCAATAAACACATAGTCAACAGGTGTTTCAAGTTCAAAGCAATCACGAGTCCCCGAACGTTCTGATTTTCGTTGGCTCAAAGTGCCATGTGCTTCAATTTAAGAGAGAAACTGAACCTCCTGTGAGCCATTGTTACAAAATGGCGCATTATTTAATACTCATAGGATGGGGTAGAACAGCTGCACGGAAGAACAGAGAAAGATGGATTCCCATTGCGCTTATTAATGTGAAAAGCCTCTAATTCATTGACAATGCAAACATTTATGTGTGCCATTGAGTTAAGCTATGTTATATTACTGTGTCCGAGGAATCAACTTCCTCTTAAGATAACCTAACACCACTATTTAGGTGTACGATACTCACCGACAAGAAAGAATGCATAAGACATCAGTGGGTTTTTCAGATCATTCAATAAACACATAGGGCATATGAATGGCTTCCGGAAATACACAAGGTACTAAACAATATGATATGGGTCCGTCCCTCACCTTCAACACCTCACCCTCACTCACCCTCACCCACACTCACCCTCACTCACCCTCAACGCCTCACCCTCACTCACCCTCAACACCTCACACTCACTCACCCTCACCCTCTACCCTCACTCACCCTCAATACCTCACCCTCACTCACCCTCACCCTCACTCACCCTCACCCTCACTCACCCTCACCCTCACTCACCCTCACCCTCACTCACCCTCACTCTCACCCTCCCTCACTCTCACTCACCCTCAACCCCTCACCCTCACTCACCCTCAACCCCTCACTCACCCTCACTCACCCTCACCCACCCTCACCCTCACTCACCCTCACTCACCCTCAACCCCTCACCCTCACACAGTGCAATAGGTCTCGGAGCATTTGAGTTAGAGCTTTTAGAAATGTTTATGGCTTTTTTTTTTAATTCTTTAGCATTGGCTACAGGAAACAAAAATGCTAAAGATTTACAAAAAAACCCATAAACAATTCTAAAAGCACTAACTCTAATGCTGCGAGACCTATTGCATTTCCAATGCTTGTTCACACTGTGGACTGACAAGCATGGTAGAGAATTACTCAAACCGGTTTGCAGTGCAGGTTGTAAATCGCTTGTTCAAATTCCAGTTCACCAGTTTTTAATGATTCTGTTATAACACAAATGGAATTTGCTCAAAGTATGAGTTAGAAAAAGCAAAGATAAATCTACTGGTTGAAATACCAAGTTGGATCGCTGGTACCGTGTTGTCTGAGAACTGTTTCCTATAGAGTTTAATTAGCTGACCAGATATTGCAGACCGTCATGTATCAGAGGGTCCTGTTATGTGTGTATCTCTCCTTATGGCATAGGAAATTACGTTTACCCAGACTGAATAATTTGCATGACCTTCCTCATAAGCATTTTGCATCAGAAAACACATTGTATCATTTTTAGCATATTGTAGCGTGAACAGATGGTACAAAACTAGTTTATAAGCACCGAATGTCCAAAAATAGGTCCCCGGGCTCTGTATGAAAACAATTATTTGACTTTTTTAATCTGACAACGGACCTATGCGTTCTCGTGAATAATATATAATTAAGAAACGAGTGAAAAACGTATGTTATTCTAATGCTTACCTGGAACCGCCTGCGCCACACTTGAAATTAATAATAAGATGGGGCGAAGAAAATGCTTTCAGGTTTTATAAAAGGTTCGGAGTTGTTGCTATCTTTCTCTACAGTTCTCAAAGTTTTTATAGATTGATGGTATCATGGTGGAACAGCGCCTCTCACAGGTGCAATATATAAGCGCAGCGAACTCTTTTGCTCTGTTGATGTTTTATGGAAGAAGAAAAAAACGTAGGTTTCCCAGCTTCCCTTACAAAATACGTAGTTCCTCAAAATGTGATAAGAAAACGTTCTATGCATAGCACTATATTGTAAATCAATGAAAATAGATAAGAAATTCAAAAGTTACAGTTAGTGAACCCCTTAAGATAATGAATTCGGCCGTATCAATGCAGTCTGGTTGGTCATTTAATTAAAATATTATTTTTTAAAGTGGCCTAGTGTAATAATGAATTATCCCCAATCAATTGCATCCATCAGCCAATTTAGAAAACATTAAACACATTTGGCAAATTAGTGCATTTTGTATCACAATTTTTAAATAGGTTAACTAAAACCCACAGTTATGAAGGTTCATGTTCATGAAGTATTTCAGGGCTTTCCTGGTGTGCCAAGCAATCCCAGGGCATAGTGGGCGCACCTTCTCCAATGAAAACTTGAGAAAACTGAGTAAAGTGTGCTCCTTTTAAGAACAGTTCTCACATTGTCAAAAAGTCTTAGATATATGGAACAGGTCGTTTATGTATGCAGAAATTACATTTCACATTACCTATCCTTTTTATTGCGTTTTCTTAAGTTTTACAATTCACATCCTTTCATCTTTTCATCCTGTCCCATCCATAGGAATGTACTATTTTGCCAACCGGCACTTTTCATTTTGGAAACCTAACCTCAGTTTCCCAAAGCGTGCAGCATTATTTTAGAAAGGAAATAGAATTTATGTCCTGGATTACTGGATTTTCATTTTCAGCAAATTCATACTTGGCACCCAAAGACAGACTTCTCATTTCATCAACTATTCACTGTCAAGCTTGAAGATACCCTTCCTTGGATGCCTATGTTAGCCCCATCTCATGCCAAAAAAAGGCAGTCATTTCACCTTCATGCCAGGGGTGGCCGCCATCATGTCAAAGAGGTCCACACATTGCAAAGAATGAACACCCTCATGCCAGGGCCAAAATCCTGGCAGAGATGAACAGCGTCCTCAATTTGCCAGCACAGTTTTACAAGTCTGAACTCCAATATGACAGAGATGGGAATTTTAGATATTTTATATTTAGTGTCAAGTTGGGTTCTGCAGTAGTGAGGACAAATGCCAGGAAGTAGAACACCACAGATATGGGCACATACTTTCACTCCCTCACGAACAAGCCAGCAGACAAACACAGAAACACTCAGACACTGACACTTGTCCACACACTTGGATGCACAAGGGCAGTGAGAAACAGTAGATAAAAACACATACTCCATCTCACCGACTTGGAGCCCTGCACAAACCACATGCACTTTAGCCACATGACAACTGAGACAATCTTTTTACTTTGACTGATGAAGGTTATATGTCTTACATTAGAACATGCAAGTGACAGGACGCCATTGAAAACTAAATTGAGACGAGTGGGCTCCAACAGACGGAAAAGGCTCCAACAGATGGTAGAGGCCTGTTTAAAAATTGCATGTTTTGACTTCCCTGCTGTTAGTGAATGGCAGCAAAGACAGACGCCATGCAAAACAGCAACTTCAAAAAGTGCAGGTATTACCATAACCTCAGTTCTCCCACCATACTCACTTAACCGTAATTATTAACCCACACCACACTGTATCAAACATCAAACATGTTTTACACAGACAGTACCACATTGCATAATGTACAATATCACAAATTGCATCAATAAAGAACAGGGGCGGCTGGTGTAATTTGAAACTGGTGAGGCGTATGCAGATTAAATCAACGAATGCGAGTGAGCACAGCGAGTGACCCCAACGGCAACAAGGAGAGTTTGGGGGGTTTCTCCCTCCGTGAAGAAATTTGTTTAAAATTGGCATCTTTTTGGTGTGATTTTCTGCACTATTTCTGTGATAAATGGACTAAAAATTCAGTTCTTCTAAGCATTCATAAAAGAAAACTCATACATTATTTCAGATAATTTCTGGGTTGCCGAGCAAGTCTGACTTCTGAAGAGGGCTAGGGTACGAAGCAAGACTGATTTGGCTCCACCCTTTCCAATAGAAAACACTAGTTAGCAATGTGGACAAGTTCAATGGACAAACCTGGGGTCTAGGGAGAGTCCCTCTTCTGAGAAATTTTTTTCTTCAAAAGATTGGCAAATGGTGCCTTTTAAAGCAAATTAATGCAGCGATAAAGCAAGGATTATTAAACAGAGGGATCATATAGTCTTGAAATATTAAACACATTAAAAACTGCCCGTATCATCTTGCATTAATTTGTTCAACAGTTACTGTAATATGCAAATTGTTCTGTATAACAACTTTAGCCCTTTAAAATGTATGCTTGCCCAGTGTCTTGCACTACTCTTGGAATGAAAAGACAAACAGAACATTTACAGTCTGCAGCCATAAAAGTTCCCAAACATGTAAATCAATACAAAACAAAGAAAACACCAAGGCAATTCAGCAAACGTTATCGAGGGTTACTATAAAGGAAAACGGACAGTGTCTCCAGGTTTGTGTATGTAAAGTGTACGTACACCCAGCCGGCAAATCTTTTTTCTTTTTAAAATATATATTTCTGATATCCTTGGGATACAGTGAAAATATTTCTGTTTCAGAAATTTCATATAATGACAAAGAGAATAGCAGCAAAAATACTTATAATTCATCAAGCTCTACACCTCTACCCGAAAGTGGAATACAACTGTATATTCAAAGTTATCCAAACATTACATCTATTCTAGCTACATAAGCATGTTATCTACTCTAAAGTGCAGGTACAGAAAAGAAAAAAAGTGCATATGCTGTTCCAAACACTATTCAAGGACTGATTACTACAAGCCATTTACACACAATCATTATTATGTGTATCTCAATAAAATGGACCTAAGCATACAAAAGCCATCGGCAAAGGTGAGTAGAACACAAAACATAGAACCCAACCCCTACTCTTCAAGTGCATTATATACTTGTATCCAAAACGATCTAAAAAATCCAGTATAAAAACTCTGTCTTCTCTAAAGGGAAACTGCAATGTAGGAAAAAAGGCTTAGATACTCCTACTACTATTTAGGTGCATGAATACCGTCAACCAATGTAATCAAAATGTGCTGGGGCCTATTTCAACTGACAATTCAGAGATTAACCCTTCATGCCTAAGGGGTTTATGCCATTGCGAAGGTACACCATATTTATCTATAGCGCTGCTCATGCAGCGTATAATAAAGCCAAGGAAGACCAGGACAAGAAGGAAGTGTTAAAAAATTGTTTCGTGGGAAAACGAAGTCCTAAGCAGAAAGGCACATCGACCATGGGCTGTCAAGATAAACAAAGGCACTACAACCTCAAAAGCACATAGGCCTCATAATATCTGACTCAGGGCACTTAGCCAGCTAACTAGGTGCTGGACTGCCACACTGTGGAAGACTAGGGGAGAAAAGAAAAGGACGAAATAATAAAATCTAGGCAGGGGTTCTCACCAAGCAGTCTCACTGCCGGTCTCATCGGCACATGTAGGTGTCAATCTCTCAAACAACTGCACCTTTGTGTTGGGGGGCTCAGCATATGCATGTGACTGCCAGCAGTTGTCACGTTTGACTGGTTTCAATTTGTTTCCTTTATGAGGGAGTAGAGCAAGCTTGAAGGCTTCTCTTAGTTACCTGGGCCTCTCCACTGAGGAGATTAGTCTCCATGGTGAGTTTCGCAGGGCTGTATTGTCAGCGCCTCTGACAACACCGCTCTGCGAAACTCACCATGGAGACATGCCAACAGGGGGATGTGGGCGACCTTGGAGGAGCTCCTAAATCCATATGACCCACCATGAATAAATACTAAATCAATCAAGTGACTCTACACCGCATCCCCACAGGGTTCAAGACTCTCACGTGAAGAAAGTAAACTTCTGTATGCTATCTCTTTTTCTCCCTACCTTAATTCCTTTCCCCTTTTCTCACACTACATTCCTCCTACAACGACAGTGGATGGGGGGCAGCCAAGCTTATATACTGTGTAACTGTACCACCATTAACATAGCCAATGTGGGCTGCAACCTTGTAACAAAGATGTGCTGATTGAGTTTGAGTTTGAGTTTGAAAGTTCTTGTAAAGCGCACGTATACCAGCGGCTTCTTGGCGCTATAGCAAACGGGGACTGAGGTTTGAGGCTGGGAGGGCAGGGGGAACATTAATCAAAAGATGTTGTGAATAGGTGGGTTTTAAGGCATTTGCGGAATTGTGAGTAGAGGGGGATGGAGCGAAGTTCAAGGGGAAGGGAGTTCCAGAGGATAGGGGCAAGGATAGCGAATTTGGATCCACCCCACTTCTTTCTCCGGAAGCGTGGGATGGTGAGGAGGGATTGGGAGGAGGAACGTAGAGCCCTAGTAGGGACGTATGAGACAATCTCGGAGGAGATGAAGGCTGGCGCCAAGCCCGATCGGGCCAGGAAGGTGATGGATGCGAGCTTGAATTGAATTCTAGCTCGCACGGGTAGCCAATGAAGTGATTTCAAGAGAGGGGTAGAGTGATGGAATTTGGGGAGATTGAAAGCCAGGCGGGCCGCCTGGTTTTGTATTTGTTGTAGGCGACGCAAGCTGTATGCAGGGATACCGGCATACAGAGCGTTCCCATAATCCAGGCGGGACACCACCATGGCCAAGATGATAAGTTTTAGGGCAGAGAAAGTGAAGAAGCGGGACACCCTGCGTATAGTACGCAGTGAAAGAAAAGAAGAAGATACCACAGAGCTAACCTGGGAGTGAAGGGTGAGTTGAGAATTAAGCTTTATGCCTAAAGTTTTAACTGAGGAAGAGGGAACAGGAGAAGAACCAAGAGAGGGGGGCCAAAAAAGGGGGGACCAGGGGCTGGATGAACCACCCGTCAACACCAGTTCGGTTTTATCAGGGTTGAGTTTAAGGTGGTTGTGGTTCATCCAGTCCCTGATATGAAGCATGACAGTTTGAAAATTAAGAACAGCAGAAGGAGAGGAAAGATTAAAGACCAGCTGGAGGTCATCCGCATAATTAAATACGGCGACCTCCATCTGTTGAAGAGAGAAGATCAGGGGGGCAATATACAAATTAAACAAGAGGGGAGAGAGAGAGGAACCTTGGGGAACCCTGCACTGAACTCCTCGGATGTCCGCTGTAAAATCACCCAGGCGGACAGCCTGGGTGCGGTCTCTCAGGAAGGAGGATAGCCAGACCAGGGCACTCCCCCCGATCCCCGCCGCCGCGATACGGGAAAGTAAGATGTTATGATCCACCGTATCGAAGGCGGCTGAGAGATCTAGGAGCACAAGGGCCTGGTGCTGATTAGTGTCCATACCCTCCCTGAGGGTGTCAAGGACCGACATAACAACGGACTCCGTAGAGTGTGCGGGGCGGAAACCGGCTTGACGGGGGGCAAGGACTCCATGCTTCTCCACAAAGGAGCTCAGAGCGCAGGTGACATGGCGCTCGAGCACCTTAGCCAGAAATGGTAGGAGGGAGATGGGGCGGAAATTGGCCGGGATAGAAGGATCTGCCCCAGGTTTTTTAAGAATGGGCACAATGACCGCAGATTTCAAGGAGTTGGGGACTATGCCTTGAGAGAGGGAGCTATTGAGGAGGTGAAGGGGAGGGTCTGGGCAAGAGACAAAAACGTGACGGAGGATGTGGGCAGGACAGGGGTCGAGCGGAGAGCCAGATTTGATCAAAGGCACCAAAGAGGTCAGACTTTCCCGAGTGATAGGGGGAAAGGTGGTCAGTGCGCCTTTGGGGGGAGGACATTGAGGATCAACAAAAGATGGGGAAGGAGAGGGGATGTTGTCCTTGATGGTGGCAATTTTGTGAATAAAATAATTATTAAGAGAGAGGCAAAGATCTTCGGAGGGGGCTGGTTTTAGAGTAGTTCTATCCGAGAACGCCAGGTTGTGGACGATGGTAAGTATCTCTTTGGACTGGTTCTCTGCTGCTAAGATTTTGGAGGAGAAATAATATGTTTTAGCCTCCAGGATGGCTTTTTTGTACTGGCTCAGGATGTTAGTGTATTCCAGTTTCAAAGTGGGGCAATAGTTTCTCCTCCAAGCCCGCTCCGCACGACGGACTGTTAGTTTGGTGGTTTTAAGCTCATTACTAAACCACCGATTGGCGTCTTTGTCGCGTTTGGAGGTAATGCGTTTGAGCGGGGCAACGGAGTCGCAGCTATGAGAGAGCCACTGATTTATGGCATCAACCTGGGAGGCGGTGGTAAGGCCCTGAAGAGAGGGGGGAGAGTCAGTAAGGAGGGAGGAGAGGTTTTCAAGGTTGACGCGGCTCCATGATCGGACCCAGGTGTTTTTGGGCCAAAGGGGCTTGACTGGGGGGAGAATAGGAAGGAGAAAAGAAATCAGGTGGTGGTCAGACCAAGGGCAAGGGGAAATAGAAAGTGATTCCACAGGGCAATTCAGGGACCAGATCTGGTCAAGCCGATGACCTTTAATATGGGTGGGGGAGTGAACATGAGATGTGAAGTTGAGGGAGTGAAGGGTTTCGGAAAATTCCTTAGATGACGGACATTCGGCGAGATCAGAGGGCCAGAAATTAAAATCGCCCAGGAGCAAGATAGAAGAATTGTTAACTGTAATGGTGGCCAGGACATCCAAAAAGTCGGGGAGAAACTGTAGAGGGGACTGGGGAGGACGGTATGTGAGGAAGCAGGTTAGAGGGGGAGAAGTGGAGACTGTGCGGATCACCAGAAATTCAGTAGTAGCGATGGTAGGTAGAGATAGAATTTGAAAGGGGAGATCGGTACGTGCGACGACCGCCACGCCGCCCCCGGCTCTACTTGACGAACGATCCGCCCTAAGGGCATAGTAGGAGGCCGGTAAGGTGGATAGAAGGGCAGGGAGGGAGTCGCCGCAGAACCAGGTCTCAGTTAAGAAGAGGAGATCAGGAGTATGAAGGTCCAGCAGGACTGAAAGTTCGTGCGCATGAGCAACAGCAGATCGGGTATTAAGGTAGAAAGCTGTGAGGTTTTTAGAAGTAGGCAAAGAAACAGACCCACAGATCTTGGGAGGAGTATCGACTGAGGGAGAAGGGCAAGAGATGGGAGATGTTTATATGTTTGGAAGAACAATAAAAGATATTTTGGAAAAAAAAAAAAGAACCCTTGGTCAACCACTAAAGATCAGGGACCACCACTGAAGCCATCACACCCTCTCCCTCTAACATGTGACCCTAAAAATAGTGGTTTATAGATTAACGTAAATATCACTGACCAGAGATAAACAAAGGTATTTAACGTTACGGGAAGCAAAGTCTCGTCGGGCCTGCTTTCTTGAATGTTGCCAATATTTACACATGTAGCATTTACCGGACTGCACAAATAGGGCTGACTGCATCTCCCAACATACATGTGTATTCCTGCAGATGATCCAACTCGAAACTGCAAATCCTGTATACATGCATTAAACCGAGTTCCAGATTTGGATTTGGGAAACCGGGCTGAAGACTCAGCGACTACTCAACAACATCCTGTGATTCTGGGTGAATCAATTGATCTTTCCCTGCCTGCCAGAAATGAATGTGTCCTTGTGTAATGTAACTGGTGCACATGTAAAGTGTTCCAATATCTTCGGGTCAAGTTTACGCTATATGAAACTGAAAAAAATAAAAATACTCTTTCTTTTCAGGATATTCTGCTATGGTCGCGAGAGCATCGAGAGCATCGCTGCATACCTCGAATCCTCTGCCTTTAAGTTGCTAGACCTCACTGCTTATCAATACATATCTACCAGCATTAGGCATACATTGGTACCCTGTGAATTCTCTGAACAGCGCCCACCATCCGTTAAGTTTACTTAATAGACATTAAAACCAATATAAACTGGACCATAATCAAAAAAACAGAAAACAAACGAAGGCCTCGGTTACGAATCCGTCCTAAAAACCCGACACCTGTGGCAATCACTGTTTGGATAGGTGGGAATTATAAGATTGCTGTTAAAAAAATCTTTTGGATTTCCCCCTGTTAAATGTTCAATTTACAAGGTGAAAAGTGACTGGTAAATACCTGGATATGTGAGTTTTATTGCAGTGAGCACCAAAAATCCATGTTATGCCCCATTTTAATGTGAAAACACAGAATCGGTGTTGTATTCCGCATCCAATAAATCCCGATAGCCAGAGTATCGTTATTTTTCTGGCGAATTCAATAAACCTCCATTAACAATGAGCTCTACAAAAGGAGAAATCTGAGTAATTAACACTCACTTTCTAGATGCGACAGATAAGCAATATTGAGATTATAGGACTATAATAATCTATAAACTTGTAGCTAAAGTAAGAGTTTCCTTGTGAAACAGCATGTTGTTTGCTTCTTCAAATATATTAGATTTCAAATAGGGAAGATTTGCAATACCTTTACAAGCCTTGATTATATTGTCATATTGCAGTCTAGTAGTCCCATCATGACTATTCAATAATAAAGTATCACGATCCAGGATTTTGTCAAAAGGAAACCACATCGTTTCTTTGCAGTTAGGCCAATATGAAGAGTCCAAAGCAATCTACACACTGTCACAATGTACAATGCCATGCTGTCTAAATGTCAACATGTACCATGCAGCTACATACATGTGTACACATTATAATACACCATGGCCCCTTCACATTGCAGGGGCACCATCAACACCCCTTGCAGAGCAATCTCAGAGCAATCCCAGCCACTCTTCACTGATGACGATGAGGACACCGCCAGCATCGACACTCAAGCCCTCCAACACATCACTGACATCATCCGCAACTGACCTCGAGGATCAGGGCAGCCCAGCTGCATCGAGGAGACCCCACCCACTACCCAAAGCATTCAGCAGGAGGCACCCACAGCCCGGTGCTCTCCCAAGACCCCCAGGAACAAACCATGGCCTTCCAACACCATGTGCTGGAGGGCCAGAGGGAGACGGCTGAGCAGGTGCAGTGGGGTTCGGCCTCATGGCTATCAAACTGGACGTCATCCATGGGTGTCTAGGTCCCATTAGGGACCAGCTTGAGTGCCTAATGGACACCCATGGCCCACTCCATGGTCTCCAACGAGCCCTGACTGACATTCCTGGAGTTGTGACACAGAGAGAAGAACACCTGTCCACTCAGACTGATTCCAGCCATGAGCTGGCACACATGTGGAGGCTAATGGAGGACATGGTGCGGATGGAGTCGGATGGAGGCGGAAAGGATGGCAGCCACCACTGCATATCAGTGAAATGTAGCTGGGATCTGCCATGCCCTGCAGATCCTCATCATGGCATTGCTGCCACAAGGTGGGGCGCTCATGAATGCTGCTGCCCCCACACCATCCACCGCCCCCCTGGTGTGTCAGTGTCTCACAGTGTGGCAGGCGTATCCACTCCGGCACCTGATGTGCCACTGCCACACAGTGTGGCTGAGAATCCACCCCTGATGTGTCAGTGGCACACAGTGCTGCAGCTGGCACTGCAACACCCACAGGTGGGGCAGAGCACACAAACGAGGACGAGGACGTGGATAGGATTGATGTCAGAAGGAGGCAATAGCATTCATTTCCGCCACCTGGCCTGTTTCTGCTTGGCGTCGTACATGGCCTCATGACTTTCCCCTGACCCCCGATACACTCCGCTGCACTCACCTTGGACCACGACATGGACTGCCATATCCTGTTTGATGGCCAATGACAAGGCGCCCAGACTGTCAACTGTACCCTTCCTCTTCCGCAGTACCTGTCATCCCCAGATGGACTCTGGATGGCCCTCCACTGACCCATATTGTGTGGTGTGCTTGGCTTCGACTTGTACTGCTCCAGCTGCAAAACTCCACTGGATTTGCAATAAACACCCACTAACGCACTGCTGTGTCATGTCTTTCATGATTCCTGCTTGAATGTGTGGATGGAAGTAGGGACAGTGATTTCCCCAACGTCAATGATGCTCATCTAGTGGGATGCCAGTCACCGTGTGCTACATTGCCTATTGTGTCCCAGGTGCCGTGGACACTACACAGGTACACATGCATTAGTCACTACCTTGTCCGGATATGGACTGAACCACGACCAGAGCCCCGAGTCATTGTTGCAAGCCCTGCGCTGGTCCGGCGTACGCCAGGCCAGACCACTCCACTGACATTCGAAGGGAGGCACACATAGCTACCTGTCGCAGGTGTACTCGCTGGTGGTTTTCAGGTTACTGGTCTAGTTGTCAGCATGTCATGGCCACTCCCTGAGGGCAGGTCTGCCAACAGACCACATCCATCTGGCACCTGCGTCACAGGCCATGTGACCCCGCACATATAAGGGTCAGACAACGTCACATTCCCCTCTGCTGGTGGTGACTGGATGATGGTCGATCCACGGTGCTCAATCATAAAGGGCCCATGATTTGCTGCGCACACGATTGGTGGCACCTGAGGTCTTGTGGCCAACACGGGCCTACCACCAAGTGGCGCTGACTGGCGTTGCACAGAGTTAGTGGCACCAGTGGCCTTGCTGCTGACACAGGCCTACCACCATGTGGCGCTGACTGGCATTGCACAGGGTTAGTGGCACCCGCGGCCTTGTGGCCAACACAGGCTTACCACCACATGGCGCTGACTGGTGTTGCACAGGGTTAGTGGCAGATGTAATTGCTGAGCGGGTGTGCAGCCTGCAATGATGATGTGTGCACTGATGTGGTCCCTGCCATGGTGGCGTGACCAGGACCTGAAGTTCGCACGGGCACGTGGTGTATCTACTGATGAACACACCGGTGGCAGCAGGTTAATACTGGGGCCTGTGTCTCTCTCTCTTTCTTCATTTCCTTCTCTTTCACTCTCCCTTCCCTCTCTCTCTCTCTCTCTCACTCTGTCTCCCATCTCTTCCTTCCCTCTCTTTCTCTCTCTGGCTCACTTTCCTTCTCTGTTTCTCTGTTTCTGTGTGTCTGGCTCCTTTGATCTGCGCATGACTCACGTCCTGATTTTGTGCTTTCTTCTCCAGGCTGCGTCGTTGAGATTGTCCCTGGCGGACCCGACAGGAGTCTTCCGCATTGCTGTTTTGTGTTGTGTTTCAATAAAGTTTTTGGTTGTTACTTCAGTGCTGTGTGACTGTTTCTCGTTCTTCTGGCCACACATGTGAGTATTTATTTTGGCACTGTGCGTCATCATGTGTTTGTTGTGGCTCTTGTGTTGTGCACTGTATGTGTATGTCCGGGGGGCCAGGGGGGGGGCTGGGGTGGTTGCGGTGGGTATTGTGGCCCTCATGGGTGTAGGGAAGCCAATAATAACGCAGGAAACTTGTGGAAGTAGGACGTGAGTTTATTAGATCCTCTCGTCTCAAGCTGCAGGCTAGTAATGCCAGTAACAGTTACACAGTCTAAACACTGCCACATTCCACATATTCAAAAGCAAACATGGTAACCCACTACACGAGCTTGCCACGAGCTACAGACCACTGTGGGCGCTCGTGACAGCTCCAATAAACATATGTACATACCCAACACACCTTCCCCCCTTAAAATGAAAAGAAAAAAAACAATGAAAAGAGAAAAAAAAAAAAAAAAAAAACTAGTTCATCACAAAATCATTAAACCGAGCAGGTAAACGATGAGAACGTGTAACTCTAGTATTATCTAGGTCACATTCAGTAGGTACACATTCCCCATCATTTCTTTGTTCTCCAACATCCAAAAAGACATTGCTGTCAAGATCATCCACCGATTGACTAATACCATTAAACAAAGAAACTCTGCTCAAATTCCACACAGAACCACCATCGACTCTGACCGCATTCCTAAAAACTTCAATAACCTTCCTTGGACTTGACCAAACAGGAAAACCCTTACACACACCCTCTTTCTTCTTAATGCGAACAAGATCACCCACCTTAATAGAACGGCTGGACATAGAACCAATCTTCTTAATCATATCCTGTTTCATCTTATCCTTGTACAACTGAACCCTGTGTTGAACAGCTTCAAAATCCACTTTCAAACAATTCTCAAATCCAGCTAAGTTCCTTTTTAACCACCAAGGAACTAACTTAGTGCTAGGCTTCCTTCCTCTCAAAAGCTCAAAGGGAGTGACCAGAGTCACTGAATTAGGTGAAGTCCTGTAAGCTAACAACATAGATTGCAATGCATTTCTCCAATTCAAATTGCCCTTGACAGAAAGTTGTATGGCTTCTTTGATCACACGGTTGAACCGTTCAACCTGGCCATTCGCCTCTGGATGGAAAACTGCAATTCTTCTATGAGTGACACCACATTTATCAAAGAACTGTTCCATTTCCTTGCTCACAAACTGCGGACCATTGTCAGTCACAACTTCCTGAGGGATGCCTTCTCTGCAAAAAATCTCATCTAAAAATTCTATCACTTGACGAGAAGTTACCTCTTTAACCATCTTGACCTCTGGCCATTTGGAATAATAGTCTATAAGAACGATACCAAAGGCTTCCTGTTTTGGTAAACAACCAAAAGGCCCAATGATGTCTATCCCCAGTTTCCGCCAAGGACCTGAAGGCAAGTCAATGGGACATGGTTCCGGACGTAAAGCAACAGCCGTTTTGTCACTGTCATAGCAATAAGAACAGGAACGCACAAAGTGGTCCACACAAGAATCAATACCTGGCCACCAGAAAGACTCCTTTAACCGTCTTCTGGTGAAAGATATCCCCAAATGCCCTTCATGGGCAATTTCAAGTAAAGTGTTTCTAATAGAAAAGGGTGGAACAATCTTGTCACCACGAAGAATTAGATCACTTTCCACAGCAAGTTCCTCCTGAACTTTAAAAAAAACCATTACATTTCCAGATAACTTCCTCTGTTCCGGCCAACCTTGCACCAGATACTTTTTGACACTGCACAGTTCCAAGTCTTTACTCATCTCTTGCATCCAAACATCCTCCTGCAAAGCAAACCGTTCACCGCACACCAAATTGACATCATGAAAAGTGAAAGCAACTTCACACTCCTCTTCGCTAACCAGTTCAGGAGGATTAGTATCAGAGATCAATCTGGACATGCAATCAGCATGTACATTCGCCTTACCCTGAACATATTCAATACTACATTGAAAAGATTGCAATCTTGAAGCTAATCTTGCAAGACGCGCTGACATAGTTCTACCTCCACCTGGAGCCATGAGATACACCAAGGGCTTATGGTTAGTTTTTATCAAAAATCTCGTGCCCCATAGAAAAGGTCTAAAATGCTCGGCACCCCAGACACAAGCCAGTAACTCTCTCTCTATGACAGAATAATTCTTTTCTGCATCTCTTAAAGCTCTTGACGCATAAGCAACAACCCATTCTTTCTCACTATCCTTCTGCAGAAGTACTCCACCCAGACCAGACGAACTTGCATCTACCATAATGATACATTTCACACCAACGACAAAAGGTTTGAGACACTGAGCATTCACGATGAACAATTTCAAAGACTGAAAAGCGTCTGTCATTTCATCAGTCCAATTGAACTTAGCATTTTTCTTCAGTAAACACCTGAATGGATCAACCTTAACCGAGAAATTAGGAATAAACTTAGCATAAAATTCGATAAGACCTAAAAAAGCTACCAGTTGTTCTTTCGATGTAGGCACGGGAGCATTCGTGATACTCTTAACATGATTTTTCTTAGGTTTGATTCCCATACCACTAATAGTATGGCCTAGGTATTCCACTTCCTTTTGTCTAAATTTGCATTTGTCAAGACGTAGTGTAAGACCTTTCTCCGCTAAAGCAGCAATCACACACCTCAAATTATGGTCATGTTCTCTGTCATCTTTCCCATGCACCAAAATGTCATCTTGAAATGCTATGGCACCACTCAAACCCTCCAAAGTTTCCTTCATGAGCCTCTGGAACACTGAGGCTGCACTCGCTAATCCAAAAGGCATGCGACAAAACCTGTATAAGCCTTCAGGTGTGATAAATGCGGTTATGTTCTTAGACTCCTCAGCTAGTACCACCTGATGATAGGCACTGGCTAGATCAACACAGGAGAAAACTTGCGCACCTGCCAAAGTCGAAACCATTTCATGAAGGTTGGGTAGGGGATGGGAGTCCACCCAAATGGCACCATTAACACTGCGGAGGTCAATGCATAACCTAAGCTCGCCAGTGGACTTAACCGAAATTACAATGGGGGAAACCCAAGGTGACGACTCAATTGGTTCAATTATGTTTTTCTCACATAAATCTTTAAGCATTTCTTTAAGTTTGAGTCTATAGGATAGGGGAACATTCCTTACTCTATGCCTAACAGGAATAGCATTCTCATTTAATTTAATGACATGTTCAAACCCTTTATACCGACCCAAAGTGCCACTGAAAACATTAGGAAAAGATTTTTGTAAGCTCTCTACAAGCAATGAACTGTCTCCAGTTACACAAGAAACATTCAAAGGTTGTACAACATACACAGGAGGATTGGCTCTTGGATCAATTTTCATCCCTAATTGGTGTTGGTGTGGCCAACTTAACAGTGATAACCCAGATCTTGACACATAAATTTTCCCAGATATGTGTCGATCAGAAAATTGTATATTTGCAATAAAATAACCCATTAGATCAATTTTGTGGCCTGTGTAGCCACCAGGTGATACATCAGACTCAAGTAACTTCTTATTCGGGAATTTATCTCGAAATACACTTAAAGAGATTATGCTGTACCATGCACATGAATCTACGAAAATCTCCAAACTCACATCATCAATAGTTATGATACAGGATGGAAATTTAGTGCAATCTCCATCTTCACATACATTAATAACAGTATTAACATGAAATGTTTCTTCATCGTCTAATTGATAACTTTCGCAGCATTCATGTATACAATTCATCTTCCCCGATGATGACCTACAAAATCTTGTAAAATGGCCTTTCTTGTAGCATTTTGAACATGTTTTCCCTAAGGCTGGACAATTTTTACAATCCGCTAAGTGTGCATCACTTCCACACCTAAAACATAATAATTTTGAGGTTTTCTTGTCATATTTTTGACTCTTAAATTTGTTATCATTTCTAGATGAAAATTCGTTTTTCTGTGAAAAATTTCTTTTCGACTTGTCAAAATCTTTAGAGACACTAAAAACATCACTTTTATCGTTGCCCCTAATCTCCTTGACAAACCTCTCTGAATGTTCTATTGACTTCGCAATATCTATGGCATTATTAAGGGACAAATCGGACGTTGTCCAAAGACGTTCTTGTACTTTTTTGTTATTTGTCCTCATCAAAATCTGATCCCTTAAAACTTGCTCATAAGATATGTGCTCGAAATCACAAGTGACAGCCAAGGATCTTAACGCTGAGACAAAATCTTCTACAGGTTCATCTGTGCGTTGTTTCCGAGAATAAAAGATAAACCTCTCCATGACAACATTCTTTTTCTTCCCATATCTTAAACTTAATTGTAACGAAGCATATTCATACACATTAATATTCCCCGGACTTACTAGTGCCGGTAATGTTTTGAACTCTTTCAAAGCTATTCCACCCAAGCAATGTTTTAACAATGATAACTTCCTTTCTGGTTCACACTCCCCCTCTTCCAACACATCTACGTAAGCTAAGAAGACAGGTTCCCAAATCTCCCAAGCCATAGGTGGTTCACCAGGTGATGATAAAAATGAAGGGGGAGGTACAATGCCAGACATATTGAATTCAATTATATAACATATAAGTAAAATAAAATAAAATAGAGAGAAAAAAAAAATAAGTCCTAAAAATAAAGATTAAATTTCGGAATAGCAATTAAATTACAGTAAAACACGCAGTGTGCGTGTCACTGAAAACCTTTTAAATAATTCCTTCAATGTGGTTTATTTTCCCCACTCGCGTAGCAAAACAATTCTCCTCAACAGCTGAAAGTCTCCGTGAAGGAAATGTGATGAAACGATGTCTGAATGTAGTAGTCGTTTCCGCGTTGAGATGTAGTGAAGTAACCCCAACGAGATCAAGAAAACAAGGAAGGAGCGCCTCTGACGCACGTCTCTAATGCTCTTCAGATCGTGCGATGACGTCAGACGTCGCGCTGCTCCACGTTGATTGGAATGCTCATGCTCGAACCCTTGCGCGCGTACACTGGGAACACTCCTCGTGAGTCGAAGTTGGCAATTCAAAGAATGCCACCACAAAAGTAAGTAATTTCCTGCTTTTTAAAAAAAAATTACATCTTCCGCTTCCCAAGGAATTGTGGTAGTCTTGCGCCGCTCTTTAGAAATCCAGAAAGCGCAAAATCAACTTCAGATAAGTCAGAAAGGCAAAATTCAAGAAGAAAAAAAAATAATTCACGATCTCCTGATGTCCTTCTGATGCGGTAACGAATCCCGCCCGTCGCCAGTGTAGGGAAGCCAATAATAACGCAGGAAACTTGTGGAAGTAGGACGTGAGTTTATTAGATCCTCTCGTCTCAAGCTGCAGGCTAGTAATGCCAGTAACAGTTACACAGTCTAAACACTGCCACATTCCACATATTCAAAAGCAAACATGGTAACCCACTACACGAGCTTGCCACGAGCTACAGACCACTGTGGGCGCTCGTGACAGCTCCAATAAACATATGTACATACCCAACAATGGGTATCCGCGTTGTGTGATCATTGTCTCCATGGGATCTGTGGGTCTTCAGGTGTGGCTCTTGGCTGGGCTTCCATTTATGCTGCAGGTAGTTGTCCTGCTTAACACCAACAAAAGGCAGGTGTTATTTCCCTGCTACTACTGCGGCTTATCACCTGCTTTTGGTTCGCATCGCAGGTCTGGCAGTTCGTTGTGAAAGTGGTGTTGTGTGCACGGGAACGCCCACTCTGCATCTCATTAGGGTTAGTTGGTGGTGTCCACCGTGGGGATACATTTTGGGGGAGTTATCATGGGAATACAGGCGATATTTGCAGTTTGCATCAGCTTGTGAATGGGTGTTAAATCTATCTCCACTTTTGATGCGCTACAGTGGAGATAATTCAGAGCTGAGTTATTGTGAATGTCCCCCTCAGATTTACTAATAATATTCTACTTATTGTTCAAGTCAGTTTTAGATTGGCATGAGCCTATTTGACAATTATTCCTGCCTCTAATTTGTTACAGACAGAAGGATCAATACCTAGATATTTCTTGCATGTAAAATGAGGTCCAGGAAGGGAGCACCTCTCACATTTAGTCCCCTTTTATTCCAACAGTTGAGACTAGAGCAGTGAGACTGGAAACCAAGCAAAGTTTTACAACTGGATGAGCACAATAGAGCTAAGGTTTCCAGATGGGTTCATGTCATAGGAGACATGTTGTTTCATTCCTTGTCATTCAATTATCTTTAGACATTGGAAATTGTAGTCCTAATTCACATACATTCAACAAGTTACATTAACGGTATGCTATACAGCGTATGGTGCTAAGTGTTCTGTGTACATTTTAAGGTTTTTTGTGTAATCAAGTTGTACTTTTGTACCTCACAATATACTCATATGGCGTTCATTTTTATTCTTGTTTGGTGTCGGAATCTCTGGAACCAAATGAAAATATTTGTATTTACGATAATCGTTTGTATGTAGAACACTCTTAGACCTGGTGCGGCTCTCCAGAGGTAGAGATGGCTCTCCCATGACTAGCCTGAATGGCGGAAATGTCTGAGAAGCCTGCAGGAACAGTGAGCAAATAGGTAGAAGTTGGGATGAACCTCAGTGGTCCACCACAATGTGATGGTATTGTGGGGCTACTGGATTCTGAGCCATGAGTCCACTTTGCTAAGAACAGACTACAGCTTAAGATTCACAAAGGCAAACTTACACTTGTGTGTAAGTTTACTCTTTCTTGGTATTCACAAACAAACAATTTAATAGTAACTTTACCACTGTACATGGCAGGGCAGGCTGGGTAGTGTAGGTGGCAAGTCAAGGGCGCTCCCCCCTCTCGGCGGCCGCTGGGTCAGGTGCGGCGGCGGGGAGAGCGAAACCGGAGGCCGTGAAGTTCTGGGGACCGCACAGGTAATTCTGGTGCCAGCAATGCCTCAGCAAAGTTTCACCCCCGCTCCCCAGCAGGAGCGTCTTGCTCTTATGCGCCTCCGGGCGCGGGAAGCTGACGCTGCAGCCGGCGTCGTCCATAAAAAGATAAGCCTGCCCTATATCTTGAAAGTTTACCTTTGAGAATCAGGCCCTATGGGGTAGATTTACAAGAACTGACGCATCTCTGCATATTAGCAGAGATGCATCAGTTAATTTGCAACACGCCAAAAAATCCTTGCGCTACCGTGGATGCGTTCCATTTACAATTCGGTGTACCGTGGCGCAAGGATTGATGCATGAAGCATCTATTGGTGTAAAGTCAACGCATTGCTGGAGTCGTGTCGCAAGCACAACGCAACTCCAGCAATGCTTTGGAATGCCTATTTCTATTATGCTGTGTCACTCCTTACGCCTGCTTCAATCAGGTTTTGACGCAGTGGCATCGTAAAAGTGACTCAGTGAAATCTTGTAGATTACACTGCGTCACTTTTACGAGGCTTTCTTGCGTAGGAACACCCACCCTGCATACATTATACCTGACGCAGGCATAATGTTACGCAAGGCTTTACAACGTCACGCAACTGCTGTGTAAAAGTACTGCAAGGGCCCTGTAAATCTGCCCCTACATGTCTAGAATTCTTCATTCCACTGATTGCATCCATCAGGGGAGAAATCTGTTCTCATATGAACCAGCTGGTGGAAACCTGCTTCCTAAGTAACGGGAAACCAAATGTAATTGTTCTTGTGTGACTCACCTAAACTATTCTTACTATGAAACTTTTCTTTTTATGTAAATCTCCATGCCGCTCCTTTAGTCTTGTCCCTGCTATATAAAATGCTAAATAAATAAATGTTGTACATTATAGTGTTTTGTCGAAGGAAATACCAGTGTGGAATGTGGTGTACCACATGACACCGAGTGGTCTCGTGGCTTCACGCAGTACTACACTTCTACCTTTCACTATTCGAAAAATAACTTATAAAGGCTGGCTCTCGCTTGCCTTTTTTTGTGTATAAAAAGAGGCTGTGACCTCTTGTAAAATGTTCTTGTTTCCTGACTTGAATCTGCCAGGGGCGTGCTGCTGCTGGCGCCCAGGGGAAGGCTTGCCTCCCTGGGCCCTGCCCAGCCCCTGGATGCCCTGGAGGACTTATTTTGGACCCCTTTTGGACTTTTGTCCTTAAAACCTTTCCCAGGACCTTTTGCCAGATGGGAGCGCAGTATTTTTTACTTTGGTTGCTGAGGCCCCTTTGCTATGGGAGCCCTTTTTGGGGGGCTTGAGGTCAGCCTGCTCCCTAGTGCTTCGTGAGCCCTTTATTTTCAACTGTCCTGTTACTGGCGTGCAGGTGCCCACCCTGCGTTCTGCCCGATTTTATTTTGGGTGCTTTTCTTTTGAAATTCGCAGGAGCCTACCCTGTGTTATGCCCCGATATTCCAAGGGTGCCTACCCCTCGTCTGTGCATTTTTTATTTAATTAGCACCGCGGGTGCCCACCCCGCTATTTACTTTCAGTACCGAGGGTGCCCACCCCTCATTTTGTGCCCTCGAGTGGAATCACCGCCGCTGCACCGAGGAGAATGCCGCCAAACCCGGAAGTCCGGCCCGTGGCCGCCTGACTAGGGGCGGGGCCTGGCGTGTGTGATTTCCGCTCCCCCCGTGCCTGGGGGAAGCCTGTGGCCATTTTGCCGGTCTCCCCTGTGAAGAGGGAGACCGGAGATGCTGCCCGCCGCGCCGAGAGTGAGAGTCCCCGAAAATAGGTGGGGGCTCGCCCGCGGGTCCGTGCGGGATCCGCCGCAGGCAGTGCTGACCGAGAGATGTCGTCTCGCGGCCCGGGGCTCCGGTGAGTTATGGAGAACCCCGCGACCGCCAACAGGGAGAGGAGTGTTGCCACGGGAGTGCCCGCACCCGGAAAGGAGTCCCGCTGCCGAGAGGAGCCCCCACGAGAAATCAGCCTGGTGAGTGAGAAGGGCTGGGGGGGCTCCGGAGTAGCTACTGTTGGGGCACAGTGACGGTGGGGCAGCTAGGGCGGCCCTGGATGGCAGTGGGCCGCCCCAACATTTTCCGGAGCCAGGATGACTCCGCCAGAAGCCCCCATTGTTTCAGGGAGCCCAGAGGGGCCCAGGCTTGGTTGTGTAGGGGCGTGATGTTGGGGCACATTATCGGTGCCCGCCCCCAGGCCCCCACTGCTGTTGTTAACACCCCTCATTGCTCCTAGAGCCTAGAAGGCTCCAACGATTGGGGACACGATTATGTCAGAGCCTGCGGGCTCCAACGAGGCCCCAAGTGGTTCAGGGCCCGCGTTTGCCTTACTTCTCAGAGCCCCGTGGCTCTAACGGTGGCCTCAATTATCTAAAGGGCCCCAGTGGGGGGGCCAGAGGGCCAGAGGGGCCTGTGTTCCTTGCCCCTGAGGGCCCCAGTGAGTCCCAGTGTCAGAGGGCTCCAAAAGTCCACAATGTGTATTTCAGAGCCAGATGGCTCAGCTTGGCGCAGTTTTGTTCTAGGGCCAGTGAGGGCCCTGGTGCAGTTTTGTTGATTTACAGCTGCCCAGCAAGTAGTGGGTAGCTGCACCATTTAGGTGCAATTTGAGAGTCCCTGAGAGGGACAGAAGTGGCACAGAGGTGCAGCTGGCACTTAGTGCCAGCTGCAACGTTTAGGCCCTGTGATTGTTCCCAGCTGCCCAGCAATTAGTGGGCAGCTGCAACGTTTAGGTTTGCGCCGGTGGCGCACCCCTGACTGGCGCTGCATTGGCAGCGGGCCCTGACATTCTGGACACAGGGCATTTGAGCCCCTCCTTGAGATGGCCAGTTGGCCAGGGGGCTGGTATGTGGGTAGGGCGCAAGGCCCTAAGGTGATTTTTGCGCAATGTGATTTTACTATGTTTATGATGGTAATTGCCTAATGTGTTTTATGGGTTAGAGTGATGTGGTGCTAGGAAATGTAATGCATTTAGTATGTTTTACGCGCCCTGTATTAATACCTCTAGAGATGGTTTTTCCTGTGGAGGTTTATGTTAGTGAGATTATGTTTCACTGTGAGTTATGCCCCTAAATGTGATTCATTCTTAGAAGGCAGAGTCTAATGTGTTTAGACTAGTGAGAGATTGCCTACTGTAGTTATACTGTTTAGGCCTAAATGTGATTGCTGCGTAATGTGCTTTGCCCTTATGCTTGTGTTATACTTCTAAAGGTGCTCATGCTTAGAAGTTTGCTTTGCCTAGTATAGTTTGTACTAGAGAGGTTATGTGTCCATGCGTGATCTATGCCTATGGTTATTAGTATTGTGTAGTGTGTACCTATCTGTTACCAGTGGTCACTGGTTGTGATCTATAATTGTTATTTGGTGTTACAGTTATTCTAAGTGCTAGTTCTACTAAGTGCTGATTCTGACAGTGGCCCGCGTGGCCTTGTCCTGGTGTAAATAATCCCTTGTGAATATTGCCCATGCCAGTTGGCACAATGTATATTGTGTGATTACTATCTGATGTGTTTTGACAATACAAAAGTTATTTTTATGTAACCTTGTGTGGAGTTCCTTTTGTGGTGTGCCTAGGATGTTGTTGCTGGTGTGTGCGTGCGCAAATGCTTTACACATTGCCTCCGGGATAAGCCTGTCTGCTCGTGCCAAGCTACCAAGGGGGTGAGCAGGGGTTATCTTGGCGTGTGACTCCCTTGCCCTGACTGGAATGGTGGTTTCTGCTTGGCTTTGGCGTAAGCCTTAGCCAACCAGAAACCCCCGTTCTAACAGTCAGTGTCTAAGCACATTATGCAAGTTCACATTGTAATGTATCGTCATTGGTGAAACTATTTAACTATTCCCCCATTCATGCCTCATTCACCACCCTGAATGTAAGTCTATTCTAGTTATACAATAAGGAACGAGTGACCACGCTTGGATGTCTTACCGTTCAGTGTCAGTGCTTACCATTCTTCAGAGCTATGGCTCCATCTTAACTAACTTCTTCCTGTCTGTCCTGTGTGTATTTCAACTTTAGTGATGTCCTCTCCTTGCGCTACACCTCCTGTTGCAAGTCGTGCTTCTCCTTTTGTGTAATGAAGGTGTCCAAAAGGTGTAGTATTTGGGAATCTATTAAATATTGGAGTGGTGCACACCATTCCTCTACAATCTCATCTGTTCTACTTCTCTTCATGTGTAGCACCCACCATCCTTTATAGCTTCCATCCAGGTTGTTGCATGGGGTCTGGTCGGTTGAGCCTAGTGTATTCTATTCTTTGATTAGCTAATATTATCTCCAAAACCACAAACTGAGCTTTATTTTTTCATATGTATATGTCAGAACCCCTTTTCAGAGGGCCATGGGACATGCAGGCGCTACTGGTCTCAACCGCGGTGGCTGAGGCCTTCAATTTCTGATGTCCTTGGGTCTGACCTACTTTGGATCTTGCACAACTGGGCCAAGTACCCCTTCTTCACTTGACTCTCAGTGATCACTGTGGTTGAGCATTACATGTAATGGGGTGACCCTGTAACCCTCAGAACCTGGGTGGGTAATACAATCAATATTAATGGTTCTGTCGGACGGAAATACACAGTAGTATAGTATTCCAATTGTGTTATTTGTATACTTCGTCCCTAATGAAGGCACAAAGACAGTGGTACCTATACCAGTATAATCAAACACACTGACCACAAAGCAAAATATAAGTGAAGTTTTACTCATGCACTTTCATATTCTCTGTATTTAAATCAAAATATTAATGTTGCTGTCCAAAATTCAAACATACAAAACACGTAAATTCTGTGCAAGACTGGTACACAATTAAAACAACATATAAAATTGTCAATTCATGGACTTATTGGCGATGACAACTATATGTACAATAATCCAGTAGGTACATCAATTAATTCTTGGGTCCTAGAGGATTTTTAATAGTTGGTTCGTGCAAGAAGGGAATGCGTCGACGTTTCGACCCTGGGGGGCGATGCGCTGATTTTGGGCATCAGAAGCGGGTCTTCATCAGGACTGTGTAGATATAGGACAGCCTATTAGATATAATGGACATGTATCAGGAGTTGGTCAGTGGTGTTATGCATAAAAGGGTGAGGACACAGTCAATGCTCACCTTTTACGGACCTGGCTCCGCTTGGAGACCAGGTCCTTTTTAAATAGTACTGCTGGTCCGCCGACTCAGACAATATAGTGAAGTTCCTTAGATCTACAATTAAAAATGTGGTGATTATTCCACATATCAAGCCCTGGCTTCTCATCTATTTAAAACTAGGTGGATCTGCAAGCGTTCATGCATTCATACGTACCTCTGTAATAATTAGTTATACAGGAGGTTGGATGAGAGAGGCGTTGTTTCCTTGATCTGAAAGGAAGGGGATGATGTACTCCATTAATCACGGGCTTTAGTGTGAGGTGTAGCTACCTTATACCGTGAGTGCTCGTGGCATCCCTGGTGTGGTTGGGCATAATGTAGTCGTGCCTTGACATGATTATACAGAGGGTAATATGTGGGTTCATTTGTGCCTCCCATATCTCTGTCCTTATACCGACGACTTAAGGGGTCTTCTCGGCGTCCTCTTTTGTCGCGGTTTACCGCGTGGGCCCTAAGGTGAAACAAGGGCGTGGCCGTATATAACGTGATTTAAATCGTAAATATCAAACAAAGGGTGTCTTGTAGTTGGCTAATCCTCGTAAATAATAGGTTACGGGTGAGTTTTAACCGCTAACATGCATTACTTATCGACTCCATAGTCACTGTGCACCTTCCGGACATTTTCTAACAAGGGTGTTCAAGCCGTGATCTTAAAAGCACTTTGGCAGAGTGCTTAAACGTAAATCTATGCTCCGTCTCCATTCACTTTTTAACGGTTGTCCGTGTCTGTCTCCTCACTCTTGCGCGGGAATGCCGATTTACTATGTTGCGAGCTACTATTTAACCTGCGTTGTAACCGTACATCACGTGTGTACGTATCCCTTAGTCTACACTCTACTGTTAATACTGTTGTCAGTAAGTGGGTAGAGCCCGCCATCTGGTAGGGGAACCCCGAAATGTAGTTATCTATACCGCGGTAAACCCTATATTTGAGGGAAGTTACTGGTATGTTAGACTTAATAACACGCTTGATCCCAGTCAATAGTGTATATAATTTTGTCATGAACAATTGGAGATTAAGATAACTCGGTGGTGGGCAGTTCACAACATATTTAACAAACGATTTCAGCAAGCATACAATCATATTCGTGAGCATATCCGTACATCATTTTTCCATTTAGATCCTAGATATTAATCATCTATTAGTACACCATGTAAACACAAATTTATACATAGGCTAGCGTAGTTATGATCAACAAGGATATTCTAGTCGTTTATGCATACATGCTTTGCGAAAAAACTTGTCCCCTGATTAATCTTGAGAAGTGATTACAATGTCAACTTATGCACATCTTACTTCGTTGTATAAAGGCAAACTTACACATTTAGGTTGCGATTTTTGTCTTAGACAGCGAATTAGATTTGTGTGTGTATTTCAGCACTATGAGATACGTTATAAATATGCCCCAATGTTGGATACTAAAATGATGTATGATCTTTCTCAGTATAGTTTATTTGCAATCATTATGATCCTGTTTTAAGGATACTGTAAGGACGTTGAGTATTTACAGGCTTCTCATTTGAACATAAGTCTCTTCCTGTTCATTCAGGCCCTGAGTTGTCGCTTCCATGGTATGTATCCATCTGCATTCTTTGTAATTCAATTGATTGGTAATGTCTCCACCTCTAGGGTGTAGGACAATTTTTTCAAGTACTGTCCACTCTATCTCTTCAGACGTATGTCCAAGTCGTGAATAGTGCTCAACAAGTGGTGCTCCCACCACTTTACATTTGATTCTGCTCTGGTGTTGGAGAATCCGACTTTTCACCTTTTGTGTCGTTTGACCTATGTATATAAGCTGACATGGACATCTAATAGCATACACCACATTTTGGCTATTGCAATTAGTGAACTGATTCAGGCTGTAGGTCTTTCCTTGGTGTACAATTTTGGTACCAGTTATGGAGTATTTACAAGCTTTACAGGCACCGCATCTTTGATGTCCTATGATGGGTTGAAGGCCAAGTTGCGTCCGAATGTCCGCTGGTGGAGTAGCTTCTAGAAAGGAGGACACCACATGGTCTTTAATGTTTTTAGCACTTTTGAAAGCGAACATTGGTACTTCCGGTATGCCAATTTCTGGGCCGACCAAATCCCACTACTTTCTTACGATGTTATTTATTTAGTGGCTCTTAGTGTTGAATGTTGTAACACATATTAGCCGGTCAATTTTCTTGTCCCTTTGTTGGATTTCCAATAGCGTTTCTCTAGGCCTGTACCATGCACGTTTCCTCGCACGGTTTAAAAGTCCTTTTGGGTATCCTCTGTCTCTTAGTTTGCTGATAAGTTGATCGCTCTCACTGAAAAATTCCCTCCATTCTTTAGATAACTCAGCCTGATTTACATATGGCCATGTCTGAACTGGGGTGGCTGAGTGAGCTAAAGAATGGTGATGGATTAAACCCAGATCAGTTGGCTGTGGGTGAGTGTTTGATTAGCTCAAATGCTCCGTCCATCATCCACTTTTGTATCGCTTTGTTCGCCCTAAGTTGGCAGGGTATACTCAGACTTGAGTCCCTTGCTCACTTGGCCACTGGATTCAAGATAGCCTGGCTGATGAGGATTATGAATCCGAAACTGGTCCCAGGAGGCTTGTTTCCGGTCCAGGGAAGACAAGGCTTGGCAGTTCGGGCTGGACTGTTCCCATGAGGCACAGGGTCAGACTGATTTGCATATGGCCATTTCTGAACTGGGGTGGCTGAGTGAGCTAAAGAATGGTGATGGATTAAACCCAGATCAGTTGACTGGGGGTGAGTGTTTGATTGGCTCAAACGCTCCGTCCATCATCCCCTTTTGTATAGCTTTGTTCGCCCAAAGTTGGCAGGGTATGCTCAGACTTGAGTCCCTTGCTCACTTGGCCACTGGATTCAAGATAGCCTGGCTGATGAGGATTATGAATCCGAAACTGGTCCCAGGATGCTTGTTTCCGGTCCAGGGAAGACATGGCTTGGCAGTTCAGGCTGGACTGTTCCCATGAGGCACAGGGTCAGACTGATTTGCATATGGCCATGTCTGAACTGGGGTAGCTGAGTGAGCTAAACATTGGTGATGGATTAAACCCAGATCAGTTGACTGGGGGTGAGTGTTTGATTGGCTCAAACGCTCCGTCCATCATCCCCTTTTGTATCGCTTTGTTCACCCTAAGTTGGCAGGGTATGCTCAGACGTGAGTCCCTTGCTCACTTGGCCCCTGGATTCAAGATAGCCTGGCTGATGAGGATTATGAATCCGAAACCGGTCCCAGGATGCTTGTTTCCGGTCCAGGGAAGACATGGCTTGGCAGTTCGAGCTGGACTGTTCCCATGAGGCACAGGGTCAGACTGATTTGCATATGGCCATGTCTGAACAGGGGTGTCTGAGTGAGCTAAAGAATGGTGATGGATTAAACCCAGATCAGTTGACTGGGGGTGAGTGTTTGATTGGCTCAAACGCTCCGTCCATCATCCCCTTTTGTATCGCTTTGTTCGCCCTAAATTAGCAGGGTATGCTCAGACGTGAGTCCCTTGCTCACTTGGCCACTGGATTCAAGATAGTCTGGGTGATGAGGATTATGAATCCAAAACCGGTCCCAGGATGCTTGTTTCCGGTCCAGGGAAGACATGGCTTGGCAGTTGGGGTTGGACTGTTCCCATGAGGCACAGGGTCAGACTGATTTGCATATGGCCATGTCTGAACTGGGATGGCTGAGTGAGCTAAAGAATGGTGATGGATTAAACCCAGATCAGTTGACTGGGGGTGAGTGTTTGATTGGCTCAAACGCTCCGTCCATCATCCCCTTTTGTATAGCTTTGTTCGCCCTAAGTTGGCAGGGTATGCTCAGACATGAGTCCCTTGCTCACTTGGCCACTGGATTCAAGATAGCCTGGCTGATGAGGATTATGAATCCGAAACCGGTCCCAGGATGCTTGTTTCCGGTCCAGGGAAGACATTGCTTGGCAGTTCGGGCTGGACTGTTCCCATGAGGCACAGGGTCTGACTGATTTGCATATGGCCATGTCTGAACTGGGGTGGCTGAGTGAGCTAAAGAATGGTGATGGATTAAACCCAGATCAGTTGACTGGGGGTGAGTGTTTGATTGGCTCAAATGCTCCGTCCATCATCCCCTTTTGTATCGCTTTGTTCCCCCTAAGTTGGCAGGGTATGCTCAGACGTGAGTCCCTTACTCACTTGGCCACTGGATTCATGATAGCCTGGCTGATGAGGATTATGAATCCGAAACCGGTCCCAGGATGCTTGTCCAAGGAAGACATGGCTTGGCAGTTCGGGCTGGACTGTTCCCATGAGGCATAGGGTCAGACTGATTTTCATATGGCCATGTCTGAACTGGGGTGGCTAAGTGAGCTAAAGAATGGTGATGGATTAAACCCAGATCAGTTGACTGGGGGTGAGTGTTTGATTGGCTCAAACGCTCCGTCCATCATCCTCTTTTGTATCGCCATTAATTCAAGGAGTCACACAGATGTGTACTGTTTACATACACATGCAACACATCCCAAGTCTTCAAGCATGTCAGCAAAGATGATTTGAGCAAGAAAAGTGAGACCTGGGAGTGTTTACCATCAAGCAATATTGCTTTAGTAGGAAAAGTGACGCTTTAGTACAAAACGTGATGCATCAATCCAGGAAATGATGCCATGACTCAGCCATGCTGCAAACCAGGAAGTGAGAAGTTACTTTCACTTACAGTCTACCATCTGTGCTGTCTAGTGGAGGTGTTTGGTGTGTGCTCTAGTGATAGATAGTGTTTTTGGCATTATTGGTTTATCTGCTGTACCTGTTTTGTTTTAAGATTGTTATTTGTGTGTTTTGTGTTATATTGTCCATAGTATTGTTGGTTATAGGTCTATTTAGGGGTTTGTAGTGTATGGGGTGGGGAAGGGTTAGTTTCAGTTGTGTTGTACTTAAGGGAGGGTAGTTTGGGTAGGGAGATGTAGGGAGGGCCAGAGCGAAGAATCTGTCCGAGGAGGAGTTTAGAGGCCTGCTGTGACTGGTGTCCACTTTCTTCCTGACATGATCGAGAGTGGGGTAGGGTCAGCAAAGGTTACCCTACCCAAGAGAAGCATGAGCGGTGGGAGAAGGTTTGGTACACCATGAGCCATGTCTTCAACATCCAGGGTACTGTCCACCAACTGAAACACCGATAGGCAGACGCGGTCAGCCAAGACGCAGATCTTCTAGATCATCTGGGAATCGTAGTTGGTGGGCCTGTAGTTGAGTACCTATACTGCCTAAGCTTGTATCTGTGTGGCTTTAGCTACTGGAAGGACCAGATATGTATTTGGGGTAGTATACCATGATACAGACTAACTCCATTAAATGAACAGAATATGACACAAGGCAAATTCAATATGGCATTACAATCGCCCAAGCAGACCACGCAGTGCTGGGGAGGCCCAGAGGTGCTGTGGGACCCATCCAGCACTGTGCAGGGAGTATTGTCACCTTGGCATGCTAGGTCATTACATACTCCAAACTGTGGAGTCACCAACCATGTATGGTGCAAGGCAGCGCACTCACCCAAAATATTTAATATACACATTTTCTTTGTTTTTAAATGGTCACAATTCCTTAATGAGCTTGTACAGGGCTTGAATGATCAATGTTTATTTACCGTGCACGAGTATCATGTAAGGAGTAAAGTGAAGAAGATAAACATGCATGGGTACTATTGAATAATCATGAAGGAGAATGGACACTTGTAACTACTTTACCGTAGGTTAGATTAAATCACCCTCATAAACGCTGTGTCAAATGTGCGGTATATATCTTTTTTCCACCCCACACTCGCGTTACGGCATTATCATTGGGTTTCCAAATACGTGCTATATGCCTGCCTCATCCAGAGGCAACATCTGGTTTCAGTAGTAGTGTCCAGAGATAAGAAGGGCACCCCCAAAAAAGAACGAAGGGAGATGAAAAAGAATCTAAAAAAACAGAACTTCACCACCAGTGAACTTTAATAAAAAGGTGAGGTTTTGTTGTTAAAATATTGTAGGTATAACTCGAGGTTGGGTTATTGGATCTCTTTATACCGTATCGTTGACAAGGTCGACATGTTTCTGCTCCATACCATCTACGGAGCATTCGTCAGGACAAACACAACATACAACAAATGTGTTACTTACACAACTTGTGTAGTAATTCAGAAAGTGTTGATTTAAACACTTAGTTTCCAGCTTGTTCAGGTTTCCTGAAGTGGGAACAAAAAAGAAACACAACATACATAATGGGGGTGCAAATTTAGCACTATATCAACTCTTGGATTCGAGATTTATTAAAAAAGTGGCAATATTATGCACTACATTCAGAAAAATTGTACTTTCAGGAGAAAACAAGGTTTGTGCTACTCTCTAGGCGAAGTGTTTTGGGTACAGACATACAGAATTCACATGGTCCCACTGCGTAATTATGTATGATTAAGGTCTCCCAGTATTGAGCTTCAAGACTGTCGGCGTGGTAAGTAACATGGCAGTTTCTTATATTAACAAAGAGAAGTTACAAATAATATGGCCAATTTCATTAAGAATACTGCGTGCTAATAACAGGGTCGTACTGGTGGTATGTACCGTGGATACCATACTCACGGCGTGTAAGCCGTGAACAACGTAACTAGTTATATCAATTTGTGTATAATTTATTATCGCTCATTGTAATACTGGGCGCACTGTAAATGTTATTTATATCAGCCGGGTTAAGTGCCAATATCCTCTGTTTTTCAAGGGAGATGCAAATAATACGTGGCCAATTATGTTGAGGTTACAGCGTATTAATTAAAAAGCAGCGGTCTGTTTTGGATAGATACTCGTGGTATATGTCGTACTGCCAAAGTTTGTGCGCAACGTCACTCGTAGTGCCCATAATTTGCACAATTCAAAGTAGCTTGTTATAGTTACCAACACACTAGCAGATCCTTGAGATTTTTTGTCTGTTTGTTAGCAAATTTGGGTTTAGGCCAGTTATATTTACCAGTAGCAAGGATACGCCAGTTTTTATTGACCAGTTTTTGTATGTCATATGTCGCTGGGCAGTAAGTAGTGACACATGTTAGTAGGTCTGGGATCGGCTCTTTTGTATTTAATTGGAGCAGACACTCTCTTGGTTGATTTTTTGCTCTCTTACGGCACTTATATATAGTCACTGGTGTGTAGTCTCTGGCTATTAGTTTCTGGCTCAATTCCTGTGCTTGCAGCTTATAATCAGCTGCAATTTCTCTTTAGCCGTAAAAATTGTCTGATGTGTGTAGCATTGTTCAGAGCATGTATTGACTTGAGAAGTCCCCTGCAAAAATCATACCTTGCAGAGTGTGGTCAGTTAAATTGGTCTGTTCACATAGCCATCAAAGCCAGGCACTCTTGCACCATGTACAAAGGTAGGCTGGTTTGGTACTTTGTGTGCACTCTGTGCATCTGATAGGTGATTTCCCTGATATGACCTGATAACACTGAAACATGGCATACATATGTCCATCATCAGGCCATGTCAACTTTGCCATGTGATACCTGCCCAACATGCTAACAATACTAGACCTTTGTGAAGGCAATGTACTGTGCTTCATATTTACACAGTGTACATGTTCAACATTCACAGAGCAATGTACCATGTTTTTGCCTTGGAGGTCGACTGGAACCATACACCGTGGCAAGATGGATACCTTCAGTGTTCCCAATGCTCCCAGTGAGTGTCACCTGAATGTTTTCTGTACTCTGTAAGGATTGTGTGTGATCTCTGATATTGGTTACATTGAGATGTGTAAGGGGAATCATCAGTCTTCTGAAACAAGGATTACCTTACATGAAGTATCACAACTGAAGTAGGACAAAGTTCATGTGCAATAGATATGGACAATAGTCAATGTGCATTTATGGCAAATGTATGCTGGGCCACATGATGGATGGCTCTGAATCTACTGTAGTATTGTTTGACCATCTAGGGTGTGGATGCTTATGGCACATTGACCATCACCAGCCCCAAGACCAAAAGATGGTCATAAGTTCAAATGTCTCTCACCCATACTGTGGACTGAAAGTGACAACATTTTAGCCAAATATTGTCACAGAAAGGTTGCATGGGATAGACTGATTTTCCAGACACAGTATGTTTGTCCAAGGCCAAATTTGAGCATGACACGGATTTAACACAAATCCCAGACAATGCTACCAACAGCCAACAACAAATGTGTATCGGAAACTATGCACAGTGAACATATTTTCAAACTAAATTGTCCGCCTATTGTCTGTTCACATCTTACAATGCCCACACATGCAGAATACGTTCCTCACAGCTAACACAGTTGGTACATTTTGATTGATTGAAGGCATGTTCAAACATTCATGCTCTTCATGCAGCAAAATGCTTTAGGATCCCTACTATACCAGTTGCTCAGCGTCTAGACAACGTTTGTACTCCAATAAACTTGTGTAAGCATGTGAGCAGGCTTGGCATACTGAAACATGATTCCTTCCTAGTATAGATGCTGCATATGTATTTGTGAGGTGGTATCGTTAAAATGTATCATTTATTAGAGCAAAAGAATTGGGAAAATGTCATATCTCCTTTTGTTGCTGTGAGTGTGTAAGTCCATTGTTCATATAAATAACTTTACTTGGGTTCACCACTTTGCCCCCATTTATCATGATATGTGGCAACTGTCATCCAGCCTCATGGGTACCTGAGCATCCCTCAGAGTACTGCATATCAGTGACATGTGAGATTGGATGACAGAGGAGACATTTGCAAAATGCCATGGTGGTTTAAAGGATGTTGTCAAGAAACTCTATGTGAACAATATACTCTATGTGAACAGAAAACTTCAATCTGCTTGTCTAATGCACATTGCTAGTGTAGTTGTCCACATGGTACTGTATGGACAATTTTGTGTGGCAGGTTGACACAGGCTGTGGGGATTCTTACTTAAGTGCAGAAAGAATGCAGTAAATGCCTCACTCATGCCTTCATGTACCCAATGTCCTACAATTGACATGTGATAATACCTTTGCAGTGTTTTACGAATTAAAAGGCCAATGTGTGCCACAGGCATGTATGCTTGGTGTTGTCAGCAAACAGCCCATTTCACAGTCCACCTACCGGTGGCATTACCCATACTGTTTCCCCAAAATAACTGTCACCATTGGATACTTTTTGCCAACACAAGATACAGCACAAGCTACTCATACTTATGAGATCTACAGCATGATGCACACATTCATTACATGGAGTTTATGTGCATCAAGGTAATATTCCTTACTGAAATATATGGACAGTCACTAGGATATGTAAAGGACTGCAATGAGAGCCTTTGTTCCTACTTAATGCGTAGGCTCCCATTGACAAAAGTGGTGGTTGGGAATCATTGTGCACCCGGTGTACCTGCCACCCTATGCATGGTCTGACAGGAGGGACCCATGGGCACAATTTAGCGGGCCGCAGGTGTAGACCTATTACAGCAGCCTTTTTGATCCGGGCAAAATGAATCGTGAAAGCTGTCCAAAACGTTCATCGTACTTGCTTGTTGGAAACCCTGCTCCATAGAGCTAAACGATTCGGCTCCAGAGGACTCTGTCTCTCCGTATGCCTTCCGGAACCGACTCGGTTAGCACTAGGAGTGTCCAGGCATTGTAGTTGGTTGTTTGGTACTAGGAACGAGTCGGTAGGAAACAAGGGCTCCAGATCGGTGTAGGTAAAACCAAATCCGACTTGGAGCCCTTCCGACGGAGATCAGAATTGGGTCCTTGGACGATTGGAAACCTTTCCGAGTCGGTCGGAAAGACACATTCCCGATCCGATTTGGACGGAACAAATGCCATTAGGAGGCCTTCAGAATCAGGCCATAATCCGTAAAGGTGTAGGGGGAAATAGGAAGGAATGTTGGAAGGGCTGTGCACCCACAGACAAAAGGGTAAACCAATTGCTATTCACAAACTGCACTTCTAAAGTTACTATGACCAAAAAGGGAACCAAAGCCATAGTAATTTACTCCAGCTCAAATTTGGAGCAAGTCCAGCACCACACATGGCCAACTACTGGTACTGCAACACCCTCTCAAAGAAAATAAAGGAGTTAGGGACTTAAAATAAAACCCCAAAGGAAATTATGTTAAATTTGATTACATTATTTAAAATAGTAAAAAATATAAATGAAAATAATGTTAAAAAATATAAAGTAGTATATATTTATTTAAAAATTATTTTAACAACTTTTTAAATGTATCCTTTAATATAACATTATGTTAATTAAAATATAATTAAATTAATTTTAATACATTGATTTTAATAATAATAATAATAATGAATGCATAATACAAGCTTAAGTTTCCTTCAGATGATAATTTATATTTTGTTTTAAGCTTCAACAGATAAATGTACTTTAATGAATTAAAGATTTAATTCAAAGCAGCATTCTATTCTTTTTTCCACACTTTAAACACATATGCAAAATTAATTTCTATCAAAATTTACCATGAAAATATTGTATTCTTTTTTTCAAGTTACATCAACTTTTTTACTTTTTCATATGCTTCAGCATAGGGAGATTCCACAGTGAGGGCAGAGATCGCTGTAATTTTTCTTTGTGTACCAACCATACAGTAAGTCATAGGATCAAATCAAATGAATGAAAATTAGGTAATAACACAAACTGGCATTTTTTTAAATGTTCCCTAAAAAAGGCTTGAAAGGCAACAAGGATGCATCAACATTGAGCTCTCACAATTGAACACTTTCGGTGTATTTCTTTCCCATGCATTGTGCTCACCCTTAGAGGTGGGGTACACAGGTGGGGTACACAAATTCTCTGGATACATATAAGAATCCCAGATGTTAAGCATTTTGCTATTGACCTGAAATGCCTGTCATTTCTTTTAAAGAAAATTATCCAAATGAATGTTTAAGGATCACAACTTTGGCATGGGCACTCTGGTTAAGAGAAAATTCCGGGGTTCATGCAAGTCACCCCATTCTGGATTCCTGTGTGGTGGTAGGTATAGGAAATATTCTAGGTAGTTAGAGCTTCCTGTGTGTTGTCCATCATACTTCTGAATATATAACCAAACTAACCATACAAAATGCTGGCTTTGAAAAACCATTAGTCACCTTACCACAGTCAAATGTTCGGCCATTTCCTATGATGAAGGAAGGCTTCACACATTGTGCACCATTTTTATTGTGGCCAGTCTGCAAATGCAATGGAAAGACAAATGGCATGACCTTTGACCCACACCCAACACACAGAAAGAACACTGTTAGAAAGTTCTTAACAAGTTTCAAGAATACAGAAATTAGATTACATGACTGTACATGATACACTTTTGAGTTAGTCACATTTCATACATTACTGAGGTACAACAATTGTACTCATACCAAAACACACTAAACTTACAACATCACACAGCCATTCCATCTAAAATTTTGGTTAGGTACATGGATCAACTCCATGTGAGCAGCAATGCCCTTTCACTACACGAACAATTCTACTGTACATTCACACATCAGTTTTGCAACCAGTCATGCATATGACATGCTGATACCCACCACAGATCAACTTTAGCAGGTATCTAAAGACCACAAAGTACATAGCATTCAACACTTTCCCACAACACTCAGCGTAACTTAATCAACACTACTTCTGGCAACTCAGTCGCCTCTTTTACCACTTGCTACACAGGTGCCCCACAACTCAATAAACTCAATAAAACAACACATTTCCTCTCGCCACTCAATCACACTTCTACAAAAAACAATGACCCTCAACCAAATTGTCATTCCCACTGTCAAATCCACCTCTCTTTCACCTTCACTTATACAACGTGATCTAGATCATTTTTCGGTGTCATACACATTCAAAGGACATATAAAACACAAAAAATACATGTGCACTAAATATGTACATAGTTGAAGGACAATTGGAAAAACAAGATACCAAAAAATCCAGACGAATAGACTCTACCACAAAATTCCTCCTTTGTGTGGAGGCACAGAGCTGGATTTGAGGGACACTGGCGAAAGCAGTGCCTGCTCACTTGCCTGATTCCCATTTTGACACAAATCTGACAACACCGATAAGATCGGTGCATCTTCTTTTTTGCAGAGAGACATTCTCGAATGTATCACCAAACTAACTCTGTGTGTACAGCTCCAGCTACAACCAAAACAAGACTCTTAATAATTGACTTATCAAAGTCAAGGAGAGACATCTTGCACCCTGGAGCTATTTTGCAAAGCACACCAAATACAGTGGAAGTTGCCTTTTGCTTCAAGTGCTTAACTACCAACTGCACGTCTTACATGTAGCATGATAAGGCTCAAGCCTCTGGTCGTTCCTATTATCCCCACCCTTGTATTTGTAGAAGTCCAGAAGATAATAGGTCTTTTGCACTTCACCCATCTGCCCATGAATAGACACTGGTGAAATTGTCATACTGAATGATGGTTGAAAAGTGGATATCCCTTCGGTCAAAGAACTTGACCACAAGCAGTTCTTCATAAAACAAAGGCTTGTGCTGCCATGTTTTAAGATTTTGTTCCACCAGCTCCTTAGGAGCACCTTTCTGGTTGTGCTGTGCCACAAGCAACCCCATGGCAAACAAGTCCTTCAAAAGTGGAATTGATGTGTAGAAGTTGTGCCGGTACAAGCAGTACTCCTTGGTTAAAAGAATGCTCATCCCAAACAATTTGCTTACTGGTCCCTAATGAATCTGGGCAACCGGAAGTGAAATGTTAGAGTCCTTCCCAGTGTACACATGAAGGCTACAAGTATATGCTTTCACACAAATTGTACAACTTAATGCCATTCTGACCATGTTTGTTATGGATTTACTACCTAACAAGCAACTGTCTTTTATACAAAAGCGAAGACTCATCCGCAACTATGTTCTGTCCAAGTGCGTAGACGTCAGTAAATCGCCTTGACAAGTGATGCATCACTGGGACATAATTCAAACAGACAATCACTATGGATGTACTCTCAGGGAAAGGACTGTGCATTGTTATTGAAATGCAGCAAGTGCTGCAGCAACAGAAAACAGTCACTGCTACTGACAGAAGTGAACAGTGGTGTGAACCACAATACAGCAGACCAGTAAGAGTACAATGAAGGCTAATACACAATCCCCAGCAGAACAGTCAGACCCCAAATATTTCTTGCATTTTGTAACACTAGTTACAGACACCTACTGCACTCTGGTATGGGGTAGTACCTCAACTACTACTCAATATGGTGTTTAGTTTGGACGACTTCTCTGTCTGGAAATCCATCATCGTCAAATACATTGAAATAATCAACTGGGTGGAGAAGCGTGGATCAATGGTTAGTGCGGCAGACCCTGATGCAGAGGTCTGGCCTGGGACCAGGGTTCAATTCCCGCCTCGGTGGCTCTTGGACTCAATCTTCCCGGACCAGATAATCCTTGCCTTGGTGCCTAGTCTAATCATGGGTCCCAATCTGTGACTCTGGGCAATAGCTTGCTTAATCTCCACAACGGGCCCAGCAGCGCTTGGATGCCTGGCTTCATCTTGGGGGTGCCCAGGCGAGGACATCTCACGGGAAAGCCAGGAAGGGTTCAACAACGGTATGAATACAGCGCTACGAGACCTCTGGGTAGAAGGCGCTATATAAATACAAACACAAACACATTTTACAATTGAATTTGAAAGCACAGGTGCACCACATATAGAGATTGTGCAAACTAGGTCACAGGTTTGTCACAAACAATACTGCAAACAATGTCCAATTATTTTTCAAAATATTTTTTTTCTTTATTGTTCCATTTGTAAAGAAGAACAGCCGACGCATTTCGTCCCTAATGGGAGATCTTCAGGGCTGTATTGTAACAAAAAGACAAAACATAAAACATACAATTAAAATCATTTCCTGTCTACATGCTCAGCCGAGCCACAGATAATTACACATTAAAAACATATAGCTGCCAGTTTTACAGTATCAACATCAATTATGATGCACAAGAAAAAAGGCACACAAACCCCCATACACCCTAGAGGTGGTGATAGACTATTAGCCCTAAGGAAGAAGGAGGCGACCTGGATCTGCAGATTAAGAACAGTTGAGTTTGGTCATAATTTTGATGATGAGATGCACTATTTTTTAACATAATAATTCTCTGTATTGGGCCTTATAAAGCTTTACATGGATCTGTGCACTCTGAATCTCTGTTATCACCTTTCCAGTTTCATGTAAACAATGCTTTGCTTTATATCCTTTGTGTGTGACTCTCAGAAAACGATCTGAATGTATAGTGTATAGGAGAATCTTATATACTGTGGAAAATATAAAATATTATTGGTAGTCACACTCTGTGAAATTTGCCCAGAAAACTGTATATTGTATTGCATCATATAAATGCTTTTCTGTATGTTTTTCATTCAAAAGATGACTGATGCCCCCAAAAAAATGAACTAACCAAATAGATATGATAACTCTGCCCTGTGCCTTTAAATGGTAAAACAATGGTTTATTATTTTATATTTATATCTTTATTCTTCTTTCTGTCCTTCTCACTTTTCTTTTTCTTAAAAAATAAATGCACTTCCTACTGAGCGATGACAATGCCACGTGACGGAGACTATACCCCTTACTGTGATTCCCTTGGATGGTAATCTGTTTTCAAGTCTCGATTTTCATATTACGTTTCACTTACCATAATCCCTTTGGATCGGTTTTTTATCACTTTAACATGGTCATTTTTTCCCACTAGATAAGATACGTTGAATTTATTTGGATCGAAATATCCTCATTCTGTTGATTAAAAGTCTTTGAATATCCAAAGATGGCCTTCATTTCCATTTTTGACAAAGAAACTCTTTTTTCGATTACGATAAGTCTCTTTGACCATCCTGGGATGGCCACCACGTAACCTCTACCACTAAAATCTTTTGACCATTCCAAGATGGCCACCACCTATTTTGGATTGTGCATACTGCTAATAACGGGACGGTATTACCTTCCGGTTTTGATTATTATAATATTGATACCCTTATCCCTAAGATATTATTAGCTTTATATACATAGTCTGCTTCCTTGGTGTCACTTCTCTTTGGATATATAGACGTTGACCCGCATTAGATACATATTTGATATGTTACAATATGGCGGTCTTGTTTTATAAGGACTGCCAGTTTTACATCTCTATCGTCCGTGTTAGATTCACACAGGTGTGTGAAATCAATTAATTAGTTGGGGTTATATATACACCTACTCTGATATCACCCACTTCTGCCAGGTGCTATACGTACAGGAGGAGCGAACACACACTTTGAAGGAGACCTGTTGAGCCACTGTTTACCATCTTTTCGCGGTAAGAGCTTATGCAAATCAATACTCGTGGGGAATCCGATTCTGGACATCGTGTCTATTGTAAGGGAATTTGGGGAGTAGCCTTTCAGCCTATTTGCTACCCGTTCATTTGCATGTTGAGCGCAAACTTCTGTTTGTTAGTATGAATTTCTTAAATATATATACCGACAGTAATTTAAGCAGGGATCTTTAATTAGACCTTTTTCTGGGAGACCAACAGGTCTTAAAATACTTGGGCCATGAGTTGGTTTTTTTCTCCATCATGGCGACCACTAGAATTTAATACCTCGTATAAGTAGGGAACTTTTTTATTCCCTTATTTTAACCGGCAATTTACAGTTTAGTTTTTCATCTGTATTTGTATTTAGAGTCGGCCGCGAACTTATGAAGGTTTGGTTCCACACTGGGAATTGCCGACCGGAGTCAAAATATCGGGGTTCAGGTAATACAGCGCATCTATTTTTCATGACGGGATATAGTTATCAAGTCAGATATTTAAAAACGCCCGCCGACGTGGTCCAGTTATATAGCCATTCATTCAAACTTTTAAAAAAACAAATAAATAAAATTTTTCTTGATTAATTAATCCCATTTTTCTTACCTTTTGTAGAACTGTTCATGATTATAAGAAAGTTACTTGACACGTTGAAATATCGTCCTCAAGCCTGAAATTAGGACCCAGGTATTACAGCACTCGAGTGTTACGTTTGCGCATTATTTTTAATGAAATTAATTAATTAAAGACCATGCTTTCTCTTACTTTTCCTCTTAGGCTTTTAGGGCACACCCGATAGATGGTGTTCGCCTGGATACCATATAAGTTTCTGAGTTGCTTTGATATATAAAGGGTGAGCATTCTCTACATAAGAGGAATCCCTATATGGTTATTCGTAGGAGCACCCCTTAGGGGAAGGCACAACGATGTCATTTGTACATTGTTTCTCTCTATACTTTTCAGATTAAAATGGTACTGAGCTAGATAGGGATAAAGTTTGCACAAATATTTTCAACATCCAGGTGTGATCATGGTGTGGATATGTGTTTTGATGCTCCCCCTAGGGGAAAGACAGTAAACGATTTTTATATTTGGTTGTATACTTTTGGTTGTGAATGGGATCATGAGACATAGGGACTAATATTATGTACAGTTTTTGTATTCTAGATATATACAGGAGGCTCACAATCTCCATCCCACTTTGGTCTTGAATGTTGATTATGACTTGACTTGTCTTTTCAACGATTTGAAAGCTCATATTTAAATATCTATTTATTTATTTGTTTAAATACTCTCCACAGTATTAACCACAGCTCCCTATCCTCCGTTTCCTGACCAGTGACATCTTCTTCTTCAAAGAAAAAGTGCATTCTCTTAAACGTGAGTGTCTATCTCTGCACTTCATTCGGGGCAATTTCATCCTGCATTATGAATGACAGGGAAATGGGCAGTTTCTAGTTAGGAAGGCCATTATGAATAGTGACTTTCCTAGACTTACACATGCTCTTGCATTTTTTGTGTTTTTGGAATAGATACATCCAGATTGCATTTAACATAGCAATCCTCGTTATGATTGTCCGCCTTCACACGACCTGCTGATTTGCCTATGTCTCTCTAACCGATTTCGGTAGGTTTCCAGACATATACTATTCCTATGATTGCCATGGCTCAGCATGTGCTTTTCCTCTCTCCTCGCCTTCTACGTCTTCCACTTCTATTATAAGATATACATATATATATATATATATATATATATATATATATATATATATATATATATATATATATATATATATATATATATATATATATATATATATATATAAATAAATGTTTCAAGTTTTACTATATGACATTGTTTTTCAGCACTTGTAAAGGCAGAGTATGGCTATATCACTGGCCCTCAGGGATTGTCCTTTTTCTCTTGTCCTTTCAAATGCCTATTTTTTTTAAATTGAAAATTAGAATAGATACAAACCAAAAGAATGAGACATAACTAGGTAATGGGAAGCGATGGCCTTTGTCCTGGCCTTGGTTTGTGTGCCTTTTTTCTTGTGCATCATAATGGATTTTGATACTGTAACACTGGCAGCTATATGTTTTTAATGTGTAATTATCTGTGGCTCGGCTGAGCATGTAGACAGGAAATGATTTTAATTGTATGTTTTATGTTTTGTCTTTTTGTTACAATACAGCCCTGAAGAAGTCCCATTAGGGACGAAACGTGTCGGCTGTTCTTCTTTACAAATGGAACAATAAAGAAAAAAAATATTTTGAAAAATAGTTGGACATTGTTTGCAGTATTGTTTGTGAAAAACCTGTGACCTAGTTTGCACAATCTCTATATGTGGTGCACCTGTGCTTTCAAATTCAATTACGCTAAAGTTCTTTATGGAACTATCACTGTGATGGTGGGTGATTATCGGTGTGCACACTGATCCCTTACTTAAATACAAAGGGAAAACTATAATTGTAATTATTTTGGTTAGGTGCATTTGCAAAGAAGGTTCCACCATCCACCTTGCTTGTACATTTACACAATTGTCTGTGTTCACAGAACAACCAGAAACATCAGTTTATGGAGGAAGAACAGGCTAGACTCTTTCCAGAGCAACCACACACTTGAGGTTCCGTGACGATCGTAAGTGGTGTTTTCGACTCGCACGAATATGGTCGAGTCTGGTATCTATGAACCGCAAATGACGAGTTTAGTGGGTGTACGCGTTTTCGCTGTGCTAGCCTAAACCGTTCGTTTGTTTCGTGGGTTTCTACATCCGAGCCCACGGGTTCCATCTTAGATGTGGCATCCATTTTGTCTCTTGCCCTCAAGTAGCCAGCGAACGGACGCTGCCCGCTTCGCGACCCTGGGATTCCCAAACTCTTGCAGAAGACATCTTTCCTTTGAAAATGTCTTTATGATGAGGGGGACGGCACTGTAAGGCAGATGGCCCCGCTCGAGGCTCATCTTGCCGTGCCGGTCTATTGTCTTAGTTGTGCATTCATTAAGCACGTCCCCTTTGATGCCTGCAGCTCGTGTTTCCCGACACCACCCCTTTTACACCCTTTCCGATCTCCCCACTGTTTCTGTCTTCCTCTGCACCTGTTTCTGTCCCTTCCTCGATCTGTTTACTGCTGATTGGAATGTACTAATGGTGGGAAGATGGGTTTTTACAGTTGGGAACTACCAAACGTTTCTGTACTTATGTTCCGGGCCTTGAATACATGAAAGCAACCCCTTATGGTCTTTACGATGGGAACCGAGTTGTAAACCTTTGTGTACTATGATATTCAATGCGTTAGAACTGTATAAAAGGAGCGATCCACAGAGGCAAGTTGAATCAGACTCCTCGAACCTACACATGTTGTACTTCCTGTGACTTCTGTGTTCCCTGCAGTAATAAACCTCGAATCTTTGACGCCGAAGGAAGTGTCCCGTGTCTCTGTCATTTGTACGCCGGAACAGGTTACCTACGAAGGTTTCAGGTGTTATCCCTGGCACCGCTGGGTCTTAAGAAAACCCAGTCCTTCAGTTGGCGCCCAACGTAGGGCTGCATCAGTGGTACCGGTCCAAGCCCGACGATCGTGAGGAACTTCGTGTGAAATCTCCGAGGGAAGGTGCACCCCGCTTCATCGATCCTGTTGTCGAAACAAGTGGCCCGACGACTTTTCCCGCGAAGATCCCCGCCTCCTGACGGCTGCGACGGACTGCTGCCCTGACTGTAGACCTGTTTTGACGCCTGGCGTGGACCTTGGTACAGCGAGACGATTGACGGGCCTTCCTGGTGACGCCATCGATCTTTGAGTTAAGTATTTGTGGGTCGCTCCCAGAGTCCTTAGTTGTGGGTGCTTAGTTGTTGCATGGTTCCATTGCATTTGTGGTTCTTAGTATTTGGTTCTTTGTTGTGATATGTGACGTCTGCAGTCGCCAAAAACCGAGGGTTTTTGCTCCTTTCAGGGACATTGTTAATCCTATAACCCTTGACGTTTGTGAAACTCGGTTAGTGTGCAAGATGCCTGGCCGTAGTACTTTGTTCAGTTGTTTTAGACGTTGTGGTGCGGATTCCCGACTGGAGGACTCGTGTCCGATACCTCCGGTTGGAACTCCAACTTATGAGCTGTATAGCAAACACGGGTTAGGTCCAAATACATTCAATGAGTGTTGGGTTCGCTATACTAAAAAGGATGGTGTCCTTAGTTGGCCACCTCATGGTAGTTTTGAGACCCCGATTTTAGACAATCTTGAAGCCAAATTGTTTCAGAGAAAATCAAGGCCGGCCATGTTTGATTCCTTTCGGTTGTGGCGTAAAGAAGCCAAACAGAGAGAAATCAAACAGATTAAACGTAACAAGAGAGAAGGAGTTGTTACCACGGTAAGAAATGCAGAGCAGTTTCAGCGAGATAAGGAGGAAAAGGAAAAGGAAGTTTTCGATAGATTGCAGCGTATGTCTGTAGATAAGTGTTACCCCGCTTTACCAACAGGTACAGATAAAAAGGAGGAATCAGCAGATGACCCCTTGTTGTCCTATCTCTTGAAATCACCACCTCCGTACGCACAGGGTACTGTAACTCCTGTGGTTCTACCTGCCCCTGTTCCTCCTGCTCCTGTTCCACAACCTGTCCCTGTTCCCCAACTCGTTCCTGCTCCTCTACCTGCTCCCGTCCCTACTGCTCCTCCGCTAGTACTTCCTCATACTCCTGCTCCCGCTGCTCCGGCTGTCCTGGTTACTCCTGCTGTCTCTTCTGCTTCTGATACTTCTCTTGTTACCCCGTTGTGTTACTCTTCTTCTCCATCTGTTCGACGTCGTACCCCTTCTGTTGCTGCTAACTTCTTTAATTCTCTTGGACCTATTCTTGAGACCGCTGGTTCGGACGGTCCTCAACGACGTAGTCAGCTTCCCCATAGTCGGGAACGTGACGCACTGTATAATATGGCGATGAATTGGATGAAATACCCCCTTAGAAATCCTCCACGTGTGGTGTTAGATACGTTTTGTCAATTCAATATGCCGACACAACGATTTGTTTTTGAAGAAATGTGTAAGGCTCTCCGTGATCAAATATCGACTGATGCATCTGACGAGGTTTTGACTGCTTTGACTGATCTGCAGCTTCAGTTTTCGAGTGGAATGTTGGTGGGCACCAATGTTCGACGTGCTGTCGAGCAGTTGTTGTCTTTTCGTCCATCTATAATGCCTCGGGCGTTGTTTTTAGAAGACATTGAGGGACCGCTTGCAGCGCCTGGTCAGTATCCCATGCGCGAAGTTCCGCCAGTATGGATGCCTGGTGATGCACAGGCTGTTCCTATCATCCTGCCGCACTTTCAGAGAGTGTGGATACACCTCCCATGGAAACGGTCGGAAGTTTTGCAGGTGAAGCAATCTTTGCCTGACCCTCGCAAGAATCCTGCAGGGTATTATAAAGAATTATCGCAGCTTGTGGATGCTACGATAATGAATCTTGCTGATATTGATATGTTGTTTGGCAATGTCGTACCACAACCGGTATGGGCAAAGATTCGTCAGGAAGACCATGCGGGGGAACTAGGCGGTGATTGGAATGCATTGCGGGCTGCTGATGCTTTGCAAGTCGGTGGGGCCAAGCCTGATCAATTAATTACGGCTTTGCCCCAAAGAATTATCGCTCTGATGAAAACGCTTATGCCAGCTATGAAGGTAAACTGGGACAAACTGTCCGCTTGCAAACAAAAGAAGGATGAGAGTGTCTCTGATTTCTTTACGAGATTTGAGGAGGCATTCATTGATCATAGTGGTCAGGATATTGGTACTGAAGGAGGTCAGCGATTGTTTGCGGATAAGTTTGTCTCAAATTTGCTGCCTGACTTAAGCAACAAATTGCGTAATTCAGAAAGTGCGTGGGCTGTTTCCACTTCTGCTCAAATATTGGCCACGGCCCAATATTATGAGAATAGGGAGAAAGAGGAGAATGATCGTGCCGATAAGAAGACGAAAGAGCTCAAAACTAAAGTGTTGTTGCAGCAGGCGTATCCTCCACGTTCGAATCAGAATGATTCGCAACAGCGGAACCGATCACAATCTCAGTCGAATAGGTCACAATCACAAAATGACTCCTCTTCGCAGAGATCTTCGTTAGGGTACAATCAATGTGCCTATTGTAGGGGTGAGGGTCATTTGAAATTCGATTGTCCAGTTTTGCGTGATCGAAATAGTGGTAATTCATCTAGAGGAGGTCGTAGCGGCCCTCAACAGACATCACGTGGTAGAGGTCGCGGTGCTCAAAATGATCGTTCCAACAATACTTCTGACTCTAATAATTGTTTCGATCAGCGCGGATCGTCGCAAGGGCGATCTGCTCAGTACAATGTGGACGATTATTACGTTGATCAGGATGCTGACGACGGTAATTATTAGGACAGCCATAGACAAGGAGAGGGAGTAGTATCAGTTCCGGTTGATCAGAGAGGGCCTTACGTCGCAGTTGCCACCTCGGGCGTCGTTGAGCCTTTTCTGTTGGACACTGGTGCAGCGAAAAGTTCCATCATACATTCGAAACTCCCTGGCGCACCTTTGTCTGGCTTAACAAATGTTTCCGTTGGATTCTATGGCGCCCCTGTTAGCAATCCGGTTTCGTGCCCTTTGCCTCTTACAATTGGGCCTCGTGAGCTGAAAGCTCCGCTGATTTTGACTACTGGTTGTGGTGAAAATCTTTTGGGCCTGGATTTGCTAAAACGTCTGTATGCGACTTTGTATTGTTCTCCTGCGGGAGTGAAGCTTACGTTAGGTGAGAGAGTCGTCTCCCCTATGTACTTATCCCTCGATAAGCTTCCACCGGAATTGAGTTATCTTCCTGCATCTTTGTGGGCAGCAGGTCCCAATGACGTGGGCCTGCTTGACATCTCCCCTTATGTTGTTCACTTGAAATCTAATGTGCGACTGCCACGTATCCCCCAGTATCGTATCTCCCTTGATGGTGAACGAGCGTTGTTAGCAATTATCTACGATTTGATTGAGAAAGATGTTATCGAGGAGACTCGGGGAAACGTGTGCAATAGCCCTGTATTGCCCATTTTAAAACGCACTGATCCATCAAAACCCCCTGTTTATCGTTTTGTTATTGATTTACGGGAGGTGAATACAATTGTGATTCCTCAGTTCCCTGTGGTGCCTGACATTACGGCTCTACTAACTCTGATTCCAGCCTCTGCATATTGGTTCTCAGTGATCGATCTGAAGAATGCTTTCTTCAGCATTCCGATTGCTGAGGAAAGTAGAGACCTTTTCGGTTTCTCTCTAGGTGGTCGCAGCTTCCGGTTTAAACGTGCTCCTCAGGGCTACTGTGAGAGTCCATCGATATACAGTCAAGCCTTGAAGGGCCAACTTGATGCGTTTGTGTTGCCGGCCGGTGCAGCCTTGATCCAATATGTCGACGACTTATTGGTGGCTGCTGATACTCAGGACATTTGCAAACTTGCAACGGTGTCGTTGTTGCAGCATCTCTGTGACTTACATCACAAGGTGTCACCTTCTAAACTACAATATTGTTGTCAAGAAGTAACCTATCTAGGTCACTTATTGTCAAAGGAGGGAAGAAGGTTGACCCCAGAGAGAATTGCGGCGATTGCTCGAATGACTGTGCCAACAACTCAGAGAGATGTGCGTGCCTTTTTAGGTATCACGTCGTACTGCAGGCAATGGATTCCAAATTTTTCATTGCTAGCGAAACCATTGGTGGCTCTTACGTGCAAGGATGTTCCAACTCCTTTACCATGGACGGATGAATGTCAGAAAAGTTTTTCTGAACTACGTGACGCGTTGTGTTCGGCTCCTGTGTTAGGGACACCTGACTACAGTAAACCGTTTACACTATACGTTAACGAGAGAGAAGGTTGTGCGTTGAGTGTTTTGACGCAACAATTCGGCGGTAAGCAACGTCCATGTCCATATTTTTCCTCGACCTTGGACCCAGTAGCTAGAGCATTGCCGAGTTGTTTGAGAGCAACAGCGGCAGCTGCGGTGTCCATCCGACAATCTGCAGGATTGGTCATGGATAATATGCTTACGGTAATGGTTCCGCATGCAGTTGACACTCTTTTAAATCGTACGAAAACTCAGCACCTGACGTGTGCAAGGTTGTCTGGTTATGAGTTAACGCTTTTGGCAAGTCACATTCAAATAAAACGTTGCAACGTCCTGAACCCGGCGACTTTGTTGCCAATCAGCATGGAATCAGATGAAGTAGCACCTCATGATTGCTACTTACGAACGGAAGAGGAAACAAAAGGTCGTGTGGACTTGAAAAATACTCCATTGGAAGATCCCGATGGGACCTTGTATGTGGATGGTTCATGTTTTAAGTTGCCGAATGGCGATGTAACGACTGCGTATGCTGTGGTGACATTGAATACTGTTGCGGAGACTGCGAGATTGAATCAGAATTCTGCTCAGGCGGCAGAGCTGATTGCTTTGACTAGAGCGTGTGTGTTGTCGAAAGGGAAACGGGTGAATGTGTTTACCGACAGCCAATACGCATTTGGCGTGGCACATAGCTTTGGACGTTTGTGGAGAGAGAGAGGTTTTATGACATCGCATGGTACGAAGATACAACACGGACAGCTCGTGAATGATCTTTTGGATGCACTTACATTGCCCAAGCAGGTGGCAATTATTAAATGTAGTGCACACCGTAAGGTGACGGATGATGTTGGTTGTGGCAATGCGTTTGCTGATGAAATTGCCAAGGAGACTGCTCGGAATCTCAGTACTAGAATGTATGTGACGAGTTCGGTTAGGTGGCCTACAGAGACTGGTATGTGTGAGGACACCATCGAGAGTGTGAAAGCAATTCAGAATGAGGCCACTGAATCTGAAAAGACGAAGTGGAAGGAGAGTACGGGAAAGTTGGATGTGAATGGCTGTTGGATTGATTTGTCAGAGAATAAGAGGTGGATGTTGCCGGATGCGTATGTGCTAGCTGTTGTGACGATGGCACACGGTTTGGCACATATTAGCGCGAAAGGTATCTGTAAGTTGTTGTCCCCTGTATGGAAGAATGATGGTATTACCAAGTGTGCAGAGAGATTGGTTAAGAATTGTATGATATGCATGATGTACAATCCTGGAAAGGGAACCCCTACACCTCCTGGCCATTTTGCTCCCCCTTCATGTCCCTTTGAAGTGATTCAGCTAGACTTCATCCATATGGAGCGGTGCAATAACCTGAAATACGTTTTAGTTGTGGTTTGCGCGTTCTCCCGATGGATCGAAGCCTACCCTCTCAAAGATAACACCGCTTTGTCCACTGCGAAAATCTTACTGAAGGAATACTTTCCTCGGTATGGAATGCCACGAATTGTATGGTCTGATAACGGAAGTGAGTTTGTGGGGAGTGTGATGAAGAGTGTGTGTAAGGGCCTTGGAATTACCCAGAAATTCCACAGCGCCAATCATCCCCAGTCAGCAGGTTTGGTTGAAGGGTATAATGGCACCCTTAAATTGAAGCTGGCGAAGATTCAGGCTACGACTGGTCTCTCGTGGCCTGACGCTTTACCTCTAGCCCTTCTGTCCACTAGGGCGACTGTACACTCCCGAGTAGGGCTTAGCCCCTACGAGATTGTGTTCGGCCGCCCTGCAAATGTTTGGGGGGTCCCTAGACCGAGTGTGTTCTCTGATCTTGAGTACCCAATGTTGATCGATTATCTGCATGATCTGACTGCTAAACTGAGGTTAATTCACCAACAGGTCTTTGAAGCACTGCCGACGCAGACGGAGGGTCCGGGCCACCAGCTCCAGCCTGGAGACTGGGTGGTAACGCGAAACTTCGGCGAAAACACAACCTTGAACCACGCTTTACTGGACCCTACCAAGTACTTCTTGCCACGAGGACTGCTGTTCGTTTGGAAGGATGCAAGAATTGGGTGCATGCCACCCATACTAAAAAGGTACCGATACCTTTACCAGCAGACTCGTGGGTAAGGAAGGGCATTGCTTCGTCTGAAACGGAAACTGCGCAGACCTTTGTCCCTTTTAGCGACGCTCAGCCTGTTGGAGAGTCCTCAGTGCAGCAGAACGACATTGTTGAACACTTACCATTGAAAAACTCAAGATCCGAACAATTGACTGACCAACAGAACTCTGTCCCACCATCGGATCAGTTGTTTGACGAACAGACACGTCCTGGGAGAAGCCGATACTTTCTGCGATCCAATACCAAAGACTAATAAATAAGCTTTTGCTTTCTCCCTTGACATCCACGTTACCCCATTGACACCATTCAGTCTGAACACACTCGTATAATTTTGGTTTTTGTAAATATTGTGAGTTTGTTTCCAGATATGTGTTTTTGTTTCCACAGCTAGGAGATTTTGTATATATTTGTAAATAAAAATACCTTACATCCGGGTGGACCGTAGGGCCGCGCGTGTACTTCCTTCTGGTTAGTAGGTCTTGACACTAGGTCGAAGGCCGTCGGTTCCTGGGAACTCCTGGGGATTGACTACTGCTACACAGAATGAAGTGCGTCAAAAAACGTTGCGGACGGTTTTAGAGGATGCCGTTCTCTAAGCTGGTGGATTTGGAAAAAGCTCAGGCCCAAAGATTCAAGTTGCAGCAAATTACTCTTACCTAACGCTTCATGTTTCAAGTGTTCCTTCTGTTTTTAACTGTTTCTTCGCTATTGGTGGGTGGGGTGTATTACCTGATATTGACGTTCTTGCCTTCTGCCTCACCTACCCTTTCTCCTGAACCTAAACCTACCTCCACTGTTTCCCCTCATTCCTTCCACATCTTACCCCAACACGAGCAGGCCAGACGTGCGGAATTTATGAATAACTCCTTTATTCAGCTCCTTCATCAACATCAGTTGGTGGTTAACACTACCAATTGTTGGGTGTGTGGGTTGATGCCGCATACCACCGATAAGGGAATTCCGTACTTGGTCCTTCCTTATAGTTCCCAGGGTTCAGCTCGAGCATTCCAAACAATGTTTCGAAGTGCACTAGATTCCTACCCCAATCGAGAGCCACGTCCTCCGCACTTTGGTCCTGGTCCGTACCACAAGCCTTTGGCTATAGCGATCGCTGATTTAGATAGGGATATCTATGAGCCGTCGCTCATCCCAGAGGAGGAGGTGCGAGCCTATAGGGATCTGAGTGAGGCTGAGTATAGTGCGCTCGTGGGTGAAAGACAGCTTAAAAGCTCGTCTCCAATATGGATCGTACCTCACCTTGGTAATTTCTGTCTAAAAGGTCGTGGCTGACGCCCGAGAGCTCATCTTGGAGAGAGTGCTTGCTCCGAGACATATGTCTTACCAATGCTCTCTTCCCCTGTGTTTCTGACTGCCAAGGGTACGTACTTTGTTTGTCATGATCGTGCGTATACGTGGTTGCCCTCTGACTTTGCGGGCACATGTTATATTGCAAACTTGTTGCCACCGACTTTTACAGTCGCCTCCGATTACCACAAGACTCGAATTGTGAGGGGCGTGATTAGCGAAGAGGATACTGCCGGTCAAGAGGCAGGAGAGTTTTTCAAAGGTTTCTTTCCGTTTTGGGGGCCTATGGGTAATAGTAGGAACCTGAGACAGTTGACCCGAGTAGTGGAATCGACAGCTAATATCACTGCCAGTGCCCTTGGTAATATCACAGCAGAGCTTCAGGCGGATAGGCTTATGACGTTACAAAACCGTATGGTTTTAGACGTTGTTTTAGCAGATCGAGGTGGAGTATGTAAGGTGATCCATTCGAGCTGCTGTATTTTCATTCCAGATAACGCTCCGACTGTCTATCAAGCCATCTCAAAGTTGCATAAGATCTCTGAGTCCATACACGTGGACGTAGGGGATTGGACGCTGCTTGGATGGTTTTGGGGTTTAATGTCGACTTGGGGTTGGAAAATTCTGATGATCATCGGGGTTGTTGTAGCATTCCTGTTCACGTGTTGCCTTTGTGTGCAGTGTGGTCCTGCCTTATTTTTTTTTTGTAAAACAATTTTTATTGCAGATTCCAATGTTCACATTATAGTGTATATACAATTTTGTTTGCGCGGGACCCTAGTATTCACAGTGTTACCAAGTAGTATGTACACAGCCTTATAACCCGCATCCCTGAGGCCGGGTGGCGTCGATCGCAATCAGCACATTCTCCTCATTACTCAGTGTTGGCATTTCCAGTGGTCAACCGCTATCTGCTTTTAACTTTTTTCGAACCAACCCCTCCCCTCCAGTATCCCAACAGTGTGTACTGGTGGTCCTGCCTTATGTGGCCTCTGCGCTACAACGTGTATAAGACAGCCGCCTGTTACCAAAGGAACACTGATGGATAGAATTATGTTACAGCAACATCTAGATGGTCTGATGAATATCGAATATGATTCCGACTAGTGCTTGCCTACATGAGGGCAAAAGGAGCGTCTGAGGTTCCGTGACGATCGTAAGTGGTGTTTTCGACTCGCACGAATATGGTCGAGTCTGGTATCTATGAACCGCAAATGACGAGTTTAGTGGGTGTACGCGTTTTCGCTGTGCTAGCCTAAACCGTTTGTTTGTTTCGTGGGTTTCTACATCCGAGCCCACGGGTTCCATCTTAGATGTGGCATCCATTTTGTCTCTTGCCCTGAAGTAGCCAGCGAACGGACGCTGCCCGCTTCGCGACCCTGGGATTCCCAAACTCTTGCGGAAGACATGTTTCCTTTGAAAATGTCTTTATGATGAGGGGGACGGCACTGTAAGGCAGATGGCCCCGCTCGAGGCTCATCTTGCCGTGCCGGTCTATTGTCTTAGTTGTGCATTCATTAAGCACGTCCCCTTTGATGCCTGCAGCTCGTGTTTCCCGACACCACCCCTTTTACACCCTTTCCGATCTCCCCACTGTTTCTGTCTTCCTCTGCACCTGTTTCTGTCCCTTCCTCGATCTGTTTACTGCTGATTGGAATGTACTAATGGTGGGAAGATGGGTTTTTACAGTTGGGAACTACCAAACGTTTCTGTACTTATGTTGCGGGCCTTGAATACATGAAAGCAACCCCTTATGGTCTTTACGATGGGAACCGAGTTGTAAACCTTTGTGTACTATGATATTCAATGCGTTAGAACTGTATAAAAGGAGCGATCCACAGAGGCAAGTTGAATCAGACTCCTCGAACCTACACATGTTGTACTTCCTGTGACTTCTGTGTTCCCTGCAGTAATAAACCTCGAATCTTTGACGCCGAAGGAAGTGTCCGTGTCTCTGTCATTTGTACGCCGGAACAGGTTACCCACGAAGGTTTCAGGTGTTATCCCTGGCACCGCTGGGTCTTAAGAAAACCCAGTCCTTCACACTAATTCGCCTCTGCTGGCACAACCCTATTAGAGAGGGGTAAGCTTTAATCATTGGCTTATTGGTTCTTCGACATCAGATGTGTCTCCAGTAAGAAACAGACTTACTTAAGAATACTGCTGAAACAGAAATGTTGCTACCAGAGTCCTTTCCATGCTCTCCCTCAGATTTTGTGTCAATCTCTGAGTTGTGCTCTTGGGCCAGTTCAGAAATGGACTCCATGAGCAACTGCAGTGCTTTTGCAGCAGTTGTCCCATGAGAAACCACAGTACTGTAGGGAAAGACACAACCTACAAAGAAATCTAAAATCGCAGGATCAAAAAACCTTAAAACTCTTATGAAATTACAAACTGCAATTGCTTAAAAAAATCCATACTTAACCAACTACAGTACTGACTAACAAATAGTAGCTTAAAAAAAGGAATAACAAACCAACCTGAACACTAAGCAACATGTAATACACACTGGCAAGTCAAAATGCAAAAGAAGAAAGTTGAAACAAATCTTAACAAAAACAGTTAACATAATTAGAGAATAAAATTACTAATTAACAATGCAAAAACAAGAAATTCAGACTCATCAACAAAATAAAACACCAAAACCTTACGCAGAGAACAAGTAGAAATGAATTGAAAAAATGAACTCAGAAAGATACAATCACAAGAAGCTGGTAGAAAATAGACACGCTTAACTTCTAAATATATGGCATTGAATGCTTCAAAAATGTATAAGTAAAATAAGCAACACTAATTAACCCGTAAAGTACACCACATTGTCTAAGGATGGCCATAGAAAGCAATTGTGTGAAACTTCAGGAGTTCAAAGATTGGAGGTTACGCAAAAAGATACAGAAGCAGTGCAAAACAACAGTGCAACAGTGATATGGAACAAAAAACACAACAATGTTGGTATTAAGAGCACCCACTTCAACTGTAGGCCATGGTGCCAAAAGGTCTAACGCAACAGAGATATGTATATGTCAGACATCATGAGACAGCACAAACCCATTTCTGACAGGGGTAACATAAGGGCATAATGGATTGTACTTTTGACTGTTTAAACAGGAGAAATAGTGGAGTTTGTAAAGTCATCACATTGAAAAGAAAAACAAATGCCACCAGGGTACTGTCCTTACCCATGTTACCAACATCAGAATTAGTCTTCCATACACTCACAGTTCAAAAAACTAGAAGATTGCACATCCACCATATTCATGCACCAAAAGCCAGAATATTCCACCAAAATCGCAAAACAAATACTACACTCTACAGCAGGGTACTCAAATTCCTGGATCAGTATGTTCATGATTTGCTATTGTCATTTGTTAATTTACATCACTGCACTACAATTTTTCCTCACTGAATTGGCTAAAAGGGAACTCAAGACTTCAAAGGAGAAACTGCAGTTTTACTTTCCCTGAGTGCAGTACTTTGGCCATGAAATCTCAGCCAACAAGCCGCACTTGCCTCCCAACTGCATGGAAGCCATTCATAAATTGCCCCATCCAATAACCATCTCTCAGGTCCAAACTTTCTTGGATATGTCTTGGTACTAAATACAATGGACCCTGGGCTATGTCAAGATGCTAAAGTCTCTGCAAGACTATGTCAGAAAAGACACCCATATTCCTTGCAGTGGTCAATAGAGAAAAGGCATTTTTTTTATAAATAAAACAAGATCTGATTTCTGCACCTGTTTTAGGACTTCCTGATTAGGAATAATAATGTACACTACATTGTCATGAGCATAATGGGTTTGCCCTTTGAGTAGTGGTCCAAGATCACGGGGATCAGAAAAAAGCCTGTAGCCTATTGCTCTGCAGCCTTAGACCCAGTCGCTGCATTGCTATCACCATGTCTCCTCTACAAGGCAACTACTGCCCATCTTGTGAAAGTCTCTGAAACCATTATATTGAGCTCCACTCTTTTGTTTTTGTTACCGTTCTTATTACCACCAAAGCCAAACATTTTTAAGATATGAAATGTTATTACTGTCTGCTTCTCATATTACTCTTGTTCATTGTCCAACTTTGAATCGTGCATTTCTGAAGCAGAATCTCACAATTGCTTGTTTCCTGCTGCCCATGTCATCAAGATTCGTATTGATTTGAATCATATTTCCATCCTAAATTATGAATTGATTTACTTTGTTAATTGTTCAGAAATTATGACATTATCTTGGTCACATGTTATGCTGTGTGCACTGTATTTCAAATAATTGAGAGTCTCCAATTGTCGAATGTTTAATCTGCTCATGTTTCTGAACCTATTGCACTGACTGAAGCCTATATCCTGTCCAAGACATAAATTATAACTGTGGACATGTGTCCAAAATACACGTTTGAAGTGACACAAGTTTGGGCTCCCCAGTATGCAAAGGTGATTCCTAACATCTGCTTGTACTTCCTTAAAAATTATCAAGATATGCAGAATGTATTGAATGCCTTAATGTTACCAGAAGCAACTTGCCACAGTCAAATGTGCTATCCACCAATATCGTCACCTCAAGTTGGCCCAGTGGAATACCCTTTCTGATTCAAACACTAGTCCCTCACAGCTGATGTTGCAGGGGCGGCTCTAGGCTCATGGTGGCCCTGGGCAGAGAGCGTAGGTAGGGGCCCCCGGAGGAGGGGGTCCGGCCGGGGCGGAGCGCGGAGGCCCGTGAAGATGTGGGGGAGTCAGGTTGTTTGGAAGTAGAACAGAGCAGGAGGCCGCCTAATTCCCGCCAAATATGTATCCATCCTATGAGGATTATTATATTAAGGATATTTATTGGTGTGGTGGCCCCTGAGGTTTGGAGGCCCTGTGCAGGTGCACAGCTTGCACATGCCTAAGGCCGCCCCTGGATGTTGTCATGTACATATTTTAGGAACTGGTTTGCTTCCTGCACCTTCTCCTAAAGATTTGTCAACGTTGCAGAAAAAAAAGCCTCTGAGAGGAAGAAACAGTTAGATCAAGCAGAAATTCTCACAACACTATGAAGGTGTGAAGAGACAGCATAAAGCACGTGGATGCACAACTCCCTAATCTTGCATATTTGTATCAGCGTTTTTGTAAGAAATTATTTTTGGTATGATAAGTCCAGAAAGATTGAGTAAATATCAGGAAGAAGAGTTGTTATTTTTGTTTAAGAATATCACAATGAGAGCCAAAGCTCTTCATGAAAAATGTGCTGAATTAGCACAGACATATGGAGTGGGTATTGAAAAGTCAAAGACTTTTCAAAAGACATAGCTATTGGACTTTAGAGATAAAGATTTAGAGAGTTTGAATGCTTCTGGGAAACAATTGCAAATTAAAAAGCTAATTAATACATTAAAGCGCTGGGGTGTGTTAGAACGATGGAAGGGCAGATGGGCTAAAAATAAAAGAAGAGATGCTTGCAAATGCAGGAGCAACATCATCAATGTATCCAGTGAGGGAAACAGATAAAGAGACAGTGATGACTGAAATGATATATCCAATTAGAGAAGTACCAGGTGGTGGATATGTTCATGTGCCATGGAATAGACTGGATATTTTGGGGCATATTATCTAGGAAGTGGCGGTGAGAGCTGTTAGCCTCCATGGCTTAACGCCTCTCATTGCCACTTCGGAAACATCAGGTTGCACCATATTACCAAGGATATGGTGCAGTCTGGCGTTTCCCCCTGCGATAGCGCTAAGTCTCACGACTTAACACCAACCAGGTATCCTTGCACCAGAGTGCAAGGGAGGCTGCGAGCAGGGAAGTTTGTCCCTTCATGTACATAAACAAACCTAAAATGCCATTTTGTAACGTACATGTGTGCTGCTTTATGCCCACATGTAGGTTACAAAAAAAATTCATTTTCAAAAAAGGTTTGTTTATGTACAGGAAGGCACACCTTCCTGTACATGAACAAACCTTGGCATTTTTGCTTTTTTCCATGTGTGCTGCACAAGGCAACACACATGGGAAAAGCAAAAACGAGGAGAAATGAAGCATTTCTCCTCATTTCGCCACTTTAAGACCAGAATTTTCCTGGTCTTAAGTTCGCTGCTGCCACCTTTTATCGCCTCTCTTGATAATAGGTGGCAGCGTCGAAGTCAATGGGTGTTGCGGTGGAACGCCCACCGCAACACCCACTGCACGCCCCTTTCACGCTAAGTTTAGCGTGAAAGGGACACTATTACCAGCGTTAAACCACTTAATGTAGTTTAACGCTGCCTTGGTAATAGAGCGCTGACCCTATCGCCACCACTACGTCACAAAAAGTGACGTTGTGGTGGCGATAGGGGCTTAGTAATATGCCCCATTGTCTTTACAAATGAGTTTCCTAAATTGAGGGAAACCCCGTTGAATGATCTAGACAAGTGGAAAGATTTATAAAAGTGTCAAAAGTTTTGCCCAAAAGATTTGGATGGCTTGTTTGATTTTGTGGTGCCAGCAGATCTGTGGGTTGAATGTAAGATTTCAACAGATTGGCCTAAGGAAGATTACCTTAGAGATCCAAAACCAGGAGCACCATCAGATGAAATTATGAAGAAAAAAAATCAAGTCATTACATATTTGAAAGTTAAAATGTCACCAAAAGAGACAGATTGGGTTAATATAGAAAGGACAAATCAAGAGTCAAAAGAAACAGTGCATGCATACTATGAGAGGCGTTTACATGTGTTTAAACAATATAGTGGTATGGAGAATATCACTGATAAAGAAATGGGTCATTTTGTGTATAGGTTTGTGTTCGTTTGAAACCAGAGATTAGCAATTTGATTCAGCAGCATTTGATATGTTGGCCAAGTAAAACTATAGATGAGATACAGTCAGTCAGTCAAATTTGCTTTATTCGAGATAAAAACTCATAAAAGCTCATCAGATTTGTTCTATGTACAATACATGTGCAAGCTACAATAGATATGGCACAATTAAAGGTTAAAAAGAGAACACTTTTTCTAAAAATAGATGTACAAAACATTTTGACGAACTATTAAAAAACAGCAATAAAACAAGCAAGACACATAAAATCGCGAAATGACTCTCATAACAACACAAATAAAATTGGTCACAGCTCAGGATACAAATTTCCTTCTAATTGCCCATGCCCACCCCAAAAATGTGGCAGCTGCCACTGGGATGACCGGCAAAGGGCTAGAGCAAATTAATCTTTGGGCCACATTACTGTCCCTAGTGCCTAGCAGTTTGCACATTGGTCTTAACCAAACTCTTCGTGGCGTAGAGTAGGCCCTACATACAAAAAGTAGATGGGCAATGGTCTCAGGACCATTTTTACAAGTCGGACAAACATTGGAATTGGCTTCCGCCCATCTGCCTGTTAGTGATATAATTGGGAGTGACCCCACTCTGAGCTGGAAATAAAGGTTCCGATCCCCAGGCTTTGTAATGTCATCCTAGTAGGACTCCAAGCTGGGAGAGACTTTCACTTCCAGATAACGGCCTTCCATAGTGGAAGGATCAGCATCATTCCATTTCTGATAAGCTACCATTTCCCAGTACTTGGCTTTTAGAACCTCTTTGGATGGGAACTGGGTTGTCTCGGGGTTCTCCCACAACCCCTTCATGCCCATTATAACCAGTGTTTTGGACAATTCCTTCAACCAGCTGATCTTGTGAAGTGTGTCGGTTTTAATTACATCCACGAAACCCTGGGCATAATGCGCAAGTTCGGGGGTGACCCAGATACAACGCCAGTATAATATAGGTCGTAATCTGGCCATGTCCGAAAGTGCTTTCCTACCTAATTCATAGCGCAAAGGCTTCATGGGTGTGCTGTTGGGGAGACCAACAAGATTTCGCAGAAATTTATTTTCAACCAGTGTTAATGAGGCTAAGTTGTCATAGCCCCAAATTTCAGCTCCGTAAAGAGCTGAACTAAGGGCTTTTTCCTCATACACTTGGAGTGCTGGCTGTATCGGCTTTGTCAAAGATTTCCTATGCTCAACAGTTATGGCACCTGCATTTTGGCGGAGTTTAAGAGCTGCCATTTCTATGTGCTTCCCCCAATTAACCACCTTTGCTATATGCATGCCCGAATAGACAAAGTCCGATACCATTTCTACTTTTTGACCATCCATAAAAAAGTTCCCTTTAAAGCTGGGATGGGGATTAAAGGCCATGAGCTTTGTTTTTGTTACATTAACTTCAAGCCCACGGTCATTACAAAAACTCTCGAAGATCTTCAGAGCACTCTGTAGGCCACTAGGAGTTTTGGAAACTATAAGCGTATCGTCTGAAAATAATAGGATCGGGATCTTCACTCCAGCCAGGGTGGGGGCATCTACAGATCCTGACAGCATACGCTCCACTACCCCATTGATATACAGAGAGAAGAGCGTGGGGGCCATGGCGCATCCCTGTTGGACTCCACGCTCAACTGGGAATTCGGTAGTTACTTGCCCGTGCCCCCCCCACTGGATTTTTGCGTGGTTTGACTCATGCAGCCTCATCACTAATGATAAAATTTCCAGCGGCATACCCATCTGGCTTAAGACTTCCCACAGCTGAAAACGAGGAACTAAGTCAAATGCTGCTGGTAAATCGATAAAAGCGGCATAGAGGCTACCTTTCCCTAGCAGGACCATCTTCCAATGAAGTAAAGTGAAGCGAAATATCTGATCTGTGGTGCTAGTTAGCTTTCGAAAGCCTGCTTGGAAAGTAGACAGGATTTCTTTCTTCTTCTACCCAGATCATTATTTTGTCTAGGGTCATTTTCCCTATCACCTTTTGTACTGTGTCTATTAGGCTAATAGGCCTAAAGTTCCCAGGCAGTGTTTTATCGCCTTTCTTGTGCACAGGAATTATAACAGCCCCTTGCCACGACTTTGGTACAGGGACCCCTAGCGCCACAGCATTTGCCAACTTCATTATATACCGGTCTCATCGAACTTTATCATGAAGAAAAACATCCGCAGGGACCTTGTCGGGTCCGGGTGCTTTCCCCCGCGAAACTGAGTCAAGGGCCATTCCTGTTAACAAATTGACCAACTTCCACGGGAACGAAGAATCCCTCCACCTCCAGGACACAGAAGCAAGAATGCGATATGAAACACACTCCTGTCTACTGTCCCCTAAAAGTATGAGGGAATAACCCAAGGAGTGCCCACCATTTTCCTCATACGAGGGGGTCAGCTTGCAGTAGGAAGAGTCTCAGGTGGTGGTCCAGGCTAGGAAACAAAACCAGGTTGCACTATGTAATATACACTCCAACTAGATAATGCTGTAACTTGTAAAACATTGACATGCGTGGTTGTACCAGGTATTCTTACCCCAAATGAAGGTTGGGATCTCCTTATTGATGAGTTCAGGGAAGAGGGACTTCAGAATGCCCACATAATAGGCCAGAACAGACAGAACTCACAAAGAACTCACACACCAAACTCACAAAAGAAACAATAGAGGGAGTGATGTGTACCATCCGGCTGTATAGGGGTCTGAACAGCGGAGCAGTAACACACTCAGGAGAAGAGACACCCGGCCTTAAGGGGCTTCCAGGGCGGAGCGCTCTCTCTCAGAAGGAATCAAACACAACAGGGTTAAATAAAGGATGCTTTTTGTCACAGAGCTGGAAGGGAAAGAATAGTGTCGAGCAGAACGCCCGCAAAATGCGTGAGGAAAGGTAGGAAAAGGAGTCGAGCAAGACGCCCGCAATATGCGTGTGAAAAGGTAGGGAAACAAACCAGGCACACGCGCGCGAATACTGAGAAATGCCGAAGACCGGCAAGAACTTTCTCACTGAGCACACGGAAGGTGAGACACTGCGGGAGAGGGTCAGTGACCAGCAGCAGGAAAGGAATTCTCCACAAACGCCCAGCGGGATCTGCAGCATGCCAAGAAGGACGCAAACAGGAACCAGGAAGAGGAGAGGGGGGCGTGGTACTGGAACAGTAAGCCAAGCAACGGCTACGTTCCGACGCGTCCCCTTACTCGCATTAGGGAGCGTCAACAAAGTGCAATAGATAAAAGTTAGGGCTCTGGGCGAAATACCGGAATCTATGCAATCCCACATGTCAATGTTCCTAAATCCTAACAATTCCTACATCGCTCTTATTAAAGGGAGGGACCGAGAATACAATATTAGCTGCAACTTCTCTAGTCTTATCCTCAGGACGGCAAGTGTTTTGGGGATCAAAGTATTCTATCCAACTACTCTGTGATACAAAGTTAGTTGGCGGCTCAGGGTGGCCTCCTTTACCCCACTTGACAATGCTCCAAAACAGTCTAGAATCCTTAGCGGTACTGGCAGTTTTAAGATCTTGCCAGTGTTGCTCGTCCAATTGCTTCTTAGCCGTAAGTATACAGGTCTTATACTCCTGTCTTGCATCCCTGACAGCAGACAGAACTCTACTTTTAATAGCCGTTCCTAGTAATGTTCTTGCAGATCTGCAGGCCTCGTTATACCACCCCCTTCTTTTGGGGCGCTTGGTGTTACATGTAAATTAGTAATTTCTTTCAGGTCACTTATATTCTCTGTTCCGCCCATTAAAGTGGCTTCCAGGGCAAGAGTGGTTTTGTCTAGTTCCTTGCTAATGCTCTCTAGCACCTCACTTTTGATCGCAATTTGGGCCCACCTCAACCGCCTCATATCATTAGTTGGGACGATCTCAACCAGGGCCTCCTCACAATTGCTTAGCCCCTCTGGGTCTCCACCCCATAGGAGGTGAGTAATACATAGGGGGTTATGGTCACTCTCTTGCCTACCCACTACCTTCATGTCCTTCATATGATGCCAGATTGCCAGGCTGCAGATAGCATAATCAATCCTACTTTGTGAGCGACCGTTATCAAAAGTGTTAACACCTTGGCTGTCACTCACAGTTCTTCCGTTTAAGGCTCTAAGCCCTCTTTCGCTACATAATGCGTTAATCTGTATTATGCTATCTGTCCATTTATTAATGGGTTTAAGGTCCAGTTTGGGGATCCCTCACAGGGAATCCTCATCTTCCCCTGGATACCAGTCATCTACAGTGAGGGGCTTGAAAGTCATATTTAGGTCACCTGCTATTATTATGTTATTCTCAAATGACTGGGTATCAATCAGGTGGAGTAAGGATTTCCCACTACCTGCCCCTCTAACGTACAGATTGTAGATGTCTAATGTACCCCCTGAACCCAAAGTAATCCTGATCAACTGAATGTCACTACTACCAGTCGGAAGCTCTATCACTCTATCAAAGAGTGCTTGCCGTGCCCAGATAGTTAACCCCCCTTTTGGACGACCCTTGGGACTCTTAAGGGCCGGCACAAAAAAGTTCAAGAAACCCAGGAGGAACTGAGGTTCGCAGGCCCAGGTCTCTTGAAAAATACAAAGGTCAAAGTCGTTTATAAAAGAAACCCATTCTGGAGATAGTAATCTAGGGCCCAGTCCAGCTAAATTCCATGATACCATACTTCCTCCTTTCCTACTAGTTTCACACAGCAGTACTGGGATGGCTGGGGCATGAGTACTTGGGCCCTTTACATTTAGGGGTTCCAGGCCCATATTTGGGAGGGGGTTAGAATCACCAGAAACAACCCCGACGGTATCACAGGGTACCACATCATTAACAGGGCAGACTCTTGTCAGTTCCATGAGGTTAATCCCTTCGACCAGACTACAGTTTAAACCCTGATCTCCACCACTGGACCCCACATATTCGATTCTGTCCCCTGCTCCATTACTTGGTAGTCAGTCAATGGAATAAAGCCTAGAGGTGCTAATCCTATGCCTGTTTTCTCCTACGGACATAGCAGGAGCCAGTGAAAACGGAAAAGGGGGCATCTTCCTCAACTGTATACCCGAATGGGGGGGAGGACTAGATCTAAATTCCAGCTGAAATAAATTCTCAGCTATATCATCCGAGGACAAGGTTAGTTTGATGACATCATAGGCAGCCCCCGGGTAACTCATTCTCCTTGATTTGACTATATCGTCCCTTATAACCGATCTACACCCCCTGACGTACCGTAGCCAATGAATGGCCTTGTTGGTCAGGGAGTCTACCCCTTCCCTGAAACTATCAGCCCTCCTTTCTTGCTTAGGGACATTCGTCATAAATATTTTGTTTGTAGGAAAATTACCCCTAGTATAAGCATGGCCCCTACCTGGCCCTAAGTTTTGAATTTTGGGGGTGCTAGGTTGAGATGCTCCTATCATCCATTTTATCTCGTTTGGTTGGGGAACCCCTATCAATCCCCTGCCCCCACTGGGGCCCTTCTGTACACTAGAGCCGGGCTGCTTTGCTTGCTTGTTTTCCCTCGCGGGACCGGGTATCTTTTTACTAATAGCTGTGGTGATGTTTGCAGAACGAATCTGGGGAACTTTGCTACTCATAGAATCACTTTTCCCTACTAATGGAGGGGGACCTTGATTCAGTTTAGTTGGATAAGCTGCGGCTGTATTTTCGGAGGCAACTACTTGGGACCAAGAGACAACAGGATTTGGTATTGTGGCTGCAGTTAAATTAATAATTAGTTTTTTCATGGCCACGATTTCGCCCCTAAGTAAGGAGACTAGTTTAGCTAAATTGCTGATCGTTTCAGGGCATTTTATACTGCTGGTAACGACATCGCCATCGTCTATAACAATGCTTGGGGGAGAGTTATTTTCGCGCCTAGGATTGATGTTGTTCTCCTCAGACCGGATCTCTGCTAGTACCATGTATCTATTGGAGCAAGGAATAGGGTCAGTGTCGATTGCAGTTATAGACTGGGTTTTGTCAGTCTCCCTTTTCCCCTCCAAACGCCCTTCTTGACCTTGCGATGGGGATGAAGTAGCTGGATTGAGGGGTCTGGCCACGGGCGGTTTAACCTGAGGTCGAAACATTTCCGGGATTATAAAAGATGGACCTTCAGTCTCATGAATAACAGGCTTTCGGCCCCCCGCCACCGTAATAGAGTCCGACACCTCTGAGGTCCCCAAGCCGTCAGTCAATATTTCTTGACAGTCATCCAAAATGGCATCAATTCAATCCATGCTACGTATGCAGTTTGTACAATGGCAATGGTTCTTAAAGCTTCATGCCTAAAGGGAGCAGTTTCAGTGCATATGTCAGAACTTGTGGTGCTAACCACAGCATGTATATTTGGGAAAAATCTAAGAGTAACCATATTCACTGATAGTCAATATGGTTAAGGGGTTGTTCATGATTTTGGACAACTATGAATGCAATGTGGATTTTTAACTTGAGCTAGGTCACCAATGCAAAATAGTAACTTTGTAAAAGATTTATTGGTTAAATTACAGTTGCCCAAAGAAATTGGAAAGGTAAAATGCTCTGCACATAAATCTGGAAATGATTACATTACGGTTGGCAATAAATATGCTGACCAGGTTGCACAATTCTGTGCACAAAATTCAGTCTCAATAAATAAAAGTACCTAGAAATCTGATGCAGATTGTCATTTTATGTTTTCTTCTGTTGAAACATGGGATGAAATTAGACAACTGCAGGAAGAAGCTAGTGATGAAGAAAAAGAATTATCGATTAAGCCAGGTTGCACGCTTAGGGAAGAAGACGTGGTGTGGGTATGTAGTGAATGAAAACCAATAATGCCAGATTGCTTGCTGTCACAGATGGCAAGAATATATCACGCCGTGACACAAATACGTAGGGATGCTATGATCAGACATTTTAAGCAGACATTGTATAATCCCAAATTCAGGGTCATTGTAGAGAGTGTTTGCCAAATATGTGTGACGTGTCAACAACAACATGTAGGGAAACAGTTGCCAGTTGGGGTTGAATAATTGAAACAGCTGCAGGCCCATTTACAAGATTACAGGCTGACTTCATTGAACTACCCTTTTAATGGACTAAAATATGTGTTGGTGGTGGTTTGTCTGTTCTCTTGTTGGGTGGAGGCTTCCCAACAAGGCAAAATGATAGCCTAACAGTGGCTAAATTACTTTTGAGAGAGATAATACCCAGATTTGGATTTCCAGTCTCTTTAGAAACAGATAGAGGGACACATTTTAATTACGAAATAACTCAGATGATCTGTGCAGTTTGCAAATTGAAAATAAATTACATTGTGCCTATCGACCAGAAGCCTCAGGTGTGGTCGAACTGATTAATAGCACTATCAAATCCAGATTGGCAAAAGTATGTGCATCCAAAGTACTCAAATGTGCAGATGCTTTACCCCTAGTTCTGATGAGTCTGAGAAGTATTCCTGATAAGAAAACAGGTTTATCCCCTTATGAAGTGCTTATGTGGAGAGCAATGAGACAGCCAATAGTTACAGCAAATCAATTAATGACAATAACTGATGAACTAGTGCTCAATTATTGCAAAGGAGTGGCTGATGTGGTATGTTCTGTGTTTCATCAGGATCGGAAAAGTTGCAACCACAGCACAGCAAGAACAAGCACACAACCTAAGTCCAGGTAAATGGATCCTGGTTAAGAAAAATGTGAGGAAATCGTGTTTGAAACCACGTTGGCATGAGCAGTTTCAAGAGATACTGGTAACAACAACAGCAGCAAAGTGTGGTGGCTTACTACATTGGATTCATGCAAGACACACAAGAAGAGTCCCAAGTCCACTAGAAAGATCAAGAACAGGATGAAAATAACAGAGAGTCAGAAAGTGATATCGTAGAGTGGTCATCATCTACTGGGTCCCAAGAATCTGCAGAGACTGTTGTCAAGGAGGAAGAAGAACAAATTCCAGTTCAAATAAAAGTTCAAAAGAAAGAATAAACCAAAATAAATTTTGAGAATTGTCTTGAATCTGGGGATTCTGTGCAAGTGAAAAAGGCAAGAAAAGGAATGTATAGCCAAATGGAGTAAAAAGACTGAAATATACTCTGAAAAAGAAGGTTCCAAATCCAATAATAGAAGTATCGAGCCAAACAGAACAAAGGGATTCAGAGGACGAGACAGTTCGGAGAACAAAGAGAATAAAAGTACTGGACGAAAAGTACACAGCACCTGAATAGACATATGTGGTGACTGAAAAGGTCAAGCAAAAGAATCAAAGCCAAGAAGATGTTGTAGCAGGTTCAAGTTGTGAGCATTTTTATGAGCCACCCTAAATTAACTCTCAAACACACTCTAAAAAGGTGTAGAAAATTGAACTGGAACTGAAGTCAAGAGCTGTGAAATAAAAATATATAAAAAAGAGGGTAAAGAGGCAGGCTTAAGTAGTGCTTGGATACACTATATTTTCTCATTTTTTAATTTCTAGATTATTTTGTTTTATTTTTTACGTTTTTTTATTATTTCTAAACTGGCAGAAATAAAACATCTTGAGACTGGATATCAAAATCAGGGTTGGAGATGTGTTTTTGTTTCATAAGTATCTTACTACTAATGTTTGGTTAATATTGATCATTGTAGGGCCTTATTTTATGTATCCTACCAAAGGTCATATTACTGATGATGGAATTGATGAAAAGATAGATGTAGGAAATCTTAAAGAAAAACCTCAGACTAACATAGAGAAACTAACAGATGATAGCATGTATCATCAGGATAATTCAATTAATGCCTTTTTTTAAAATGTTTTTACCAAATTATTATATGAATACGTAGACATAATGGATGCAAGATCTGCCAAATGTGCATACAATTAATGTTGTCTGTGTCTGAGGGAGTAACTTATCATCACTCACCTCTAACGTATGGTGTCTCATGTAGTGTCTTAACAAGTCTCTTTTTTGAGAAGGGTAGTTTACAGTACTATTACTCTAACTACGATCTGGTAGTTTCTGAAGTACCTATCAGAAAGAAAATGAATAAAGTGAGTAGTGCAAAAGATGCAGAGTATTTTGGTGATGTCTTCCATACAAGTAATACAATTGACAAGGTATATGCACGTAGAAATAATTTAACCTGTAGATTATGTCACAAAGAGATTGAATTAATAGATTTAGTGGAAGAGAGAAGACAAGGTTTTAAAGAAAAGGCTGCCAACCAAAAGTCTCATATACCTCCATGAGTTTTTAAGAAAGGAAATTGTAACAAAGGTGAGACATATGATGCAATGACACTGGATTGGAATCACAAGGGAAAGCTTTGTTTAATTAGGCAGAAAACAGAATTTGATAACTATTCCATTGGTTCTAGTGAATGTGATGATGTTTTCTTAATCACTGGTGGATGAGGATTAAATGGTGGTACTGACCCAGTCTTTCCTGGAATTTATTATGTGTGTGGCACAAATGCCTATTATAGATTGCCTGCACATTGGTATGGGTGTTGTTACATGGGAATAGTTTTTCCAAAACTGTATCATACAGACAAAAATCATGGAACCAATGAAAAGATGGTTGGACTAACACAGAATAAAAGGGGAGCAAGTTTTGCTGAAATTGTGGGTGATTTATTCGCAGCATTGATACCTTCAGTTGGGGTTATCCTTAATTAACACAAAACTGGAAAATTGTCCACAGTGGTTGATCGTTTATCAAGGGATACTGCTGGAGGATTCTTAATGATTGAAACTGAAATTGTTGCTATAAGGTCTATGGTTTTGCAGAATAGACGTGCTCTTGGTGTAATATTGGCGAAGGAAGGCGGAGTCTGTACAATGCTGAAAATTCAACAGTGTTTTACCTATATCCCAGACAAAAGAAAGAATCTAGAGGGATATATTAGGAATATTACTGATTTACATAAGGATTTAGCTGAACTGAATGTTTACGGTGCATGGGAGAAACTTGGTAAAGGTTTCTCCTCAGTAGGTAGTTGCGTTCCTAACTTTAGTAGCAGTTTGTTGGGGAAAATACTAACACCAATAATTGCGGTGGCTACAGGAATGCTAACATTGATAATGATATGTAAGTGTTATAAATGCAAGAAAGGAACATTAGATATTAGACGTAGAGCTAGGACAAGAAAAAGAGAAGATATTGAACTAGAAGATAGAAAAATAAATCACTATGAAATAGTAAAAGATATAGATGAAATAAGAATGAAACAAAAGAAAACTACAGCTTTTTAAATTGAAAATGCTGACAATCAGATTTTTGGGTTATTAGTTATTGATGGCTCCAATTGCCATCAAATGGGGGATTGATGGAGCAGGGTTTTCACGTAATAAAACCAGCTCGGATTAAACCTCTCATTTTTGCAAAATAATCATTAAAAAGTTAACTGTGTGCTATTAATTGGGTTTGAATTTAACAATGCGCCTGCGTAAAGTGAGAACTCCTTTACAGAAATACGGGGTACGCCGCAAGCCCACACATGAGTAATGCAGAAACTAATGACTAAAGAGCTGCAAGTTAATGATCATACGAATGCTTTTTGAAATCCTATGCAAAACATTCATATTGGTGAGCAAAGCACTTTAAGAGAATAAACTCACGCGAAGAGATGATATTCACGTTGTATTTGTCTTTTCTTAGAAATGGCTTTTTCCGTGCTGGAGAGAAAGGCTTTAGAAAATTCTGCTTGAAATATTAAACCATGGTGTGAGGACAGGAGAGTGCCTTATCAGTTTTCTGTGTGTCTTCAGTGATGACCAAGGTTACAGAGGAAACAATGAGCCTCTGAAAGCTATTTCCTCTGGAAGTGGACATGCGAACAGAAAAAGCGTCATTAAACGTGAACAAAATGTGAACATGCTGCGGAAGAGAAAGAAACAAAAGCATGAAAAATTACGGATTGAGTTTGGACAATAGTGTGTTTGAAAATCGGAACTTGCTTGGAGTGGTGTGACAAAGATACCCCTTGTTTTAGCCAATTAGAATCTTTAGTTAGGTGGGATGGTTAGAGTAGAGGCTGGATTAGTGTGAATTTGGGGTATAATTATATCTAGGAAGTAGGTGGGGTTAGGCGGCGTATTCCTGACTTTGCGAGAAGAGAGAGCTGTACCGCTGTTTCCTATTCTTGTGGGCTGGCTGATAATCTGCTGTTCCTGACTCTTAAACTTTGCATTTTAAATTCTCCTTTGAAATGCCATGCTTACTCTCATGGCCAGAGGGTAGCATTCCTAATCTTAAAACTTGAATCATAGGTAACTATTATCAGTCTCTGATTAGCATAATTGTTTGCAAATGATTTCTCTTCTTTTGTCTCTCTACCTATCCACTCTCTTATTGCTCTGTTCATGAGATGTACACTGTTTGATTGAAATCGAATGTTACTTCATGTGAATTGCTCAGATTTGCACTGTATTTTGTACTTGATGAGCATCACATTATTTTTGATAAAGATCATTGATATTAACGGAAAGTGTCTGTTGTTATAATGGTATGGTATTGAATCACGGTGTAAATTATGATTATTATTTACCAAATACCTGCCTTCTTAAAAAAGATCCATCATTTAGAGGTGATATATAAGTTGGTAAGTATGGTCTAAACTCATACATTGTGGAGGGAACTAAAATTATATGGCTCCAGGGTTATGAATGATTTCCTCTGTGTTCCCTCACACTCTGCACCAACGTTCATCAGAGAAAGACCTTCTTGCAGCCTTACAAGGGCAGCCCCTACCAGATCCTCATATTATTAACACCTATGTTAGGTGTCAAATTCTGGCAACCTACATCTACTCTTCGCATTACAAGCATGCTGCTGTGGCCCAGACAGTCGGCCCACAATTGCCTAGTCCTTGATCTACATCAATCCCCCGGATGGGGCTCTCTACTGAAAGTGTTTCTGTTCCTTCCTTGCCACCTGCCAGTGGATCAGATCATTAGTGCCCATCTTCTTTGCCTATCTGCCGTTAGCCATGCAGCGCTGCACCCGCTGCCCCTCATCTAGCCATCTCGGATACACTGGATTCTTTTGCGGGTAGGCCTGCTATCTTTGCCTCTGCCCTCAATATCTGGCTTTTGATGGGATACTTTCTTGCTGTGGTGTTGAGCAGGCTATTCGAGAGACTAGACACAATAATGAAATACTAGAGAAATGGCCAACATGGCTTTTATCTCTTTGGGGTTAATTCAAAATCTGTAAGATTTCCAGATGTTCATGCTCTTGCAGAATATAATGGCTTTAGGTTATCTCTTGGCAGCGAAATGGGAGTGCTGCACATTAATCCGCTCTGAGTGTTGTACACATTTTCCCAACAACTCACTTATACATGAACAGATAGACCATAGTAAGAATGGTATTTTGAAGATACATGAAAATCAAAATGGATTTTTTTAACCTGAGTGGTGTCTGGTCTTGGTTTACATTGACCTTCATAAATTAAGGCATTAAAATATTTCAAATTTTGATTGCAATTATTCTGATTCTGACCTTATGTGTTAAAATAATCATTTGCATCATGCAATGTGTTTCCAAAAATAAAGGTGTTTACCACGCTTGTTCACTTAATACATTTGAGGATGATGGAGACAGTGAAAATGAAGAGATTTAATGGAAATCCTAAGTTTCTTTGCCATTTAATTGCTACTCTCACTACTTCACGACTATCTACTTCTCCTGCCTTTCAATACACCTCTCACTATCCCCATCTCTTTACTTTACTTTACTTTTTCTCATTTATAGATCGCAGTGAATCATCCCCAGGGGGATACTCGGCGCTTCGAGAAATGGGTACTCATAAGCAGTGACCAACTAGAACAGCCAGGTCTTTAGCAGTTTCTTAAAACTGGATAGCTCAGAGCAGGACCGAATATTTTGGGGTAGATTGTTTTGAGTGCCTGGAAGCCAAGTGGATGAAGGCTCGGCCCCCATTTTCACCTTGTTTATTCTTTGTGTGCACAAGATCTCTCACTGTCTCTTACCTGTTCACCTCTTTCTTCTTTAATTCTCCGTAGCTGTGTCTACATCTCCAACACTCTTGCTCAATTTATGACACCTCTTTCTGCACCTCACCATCCTGTTTATCTTATATTTCCCTGTAGAACTCCCCCATCTACTTCACATCTGTCTCAACCTCATCTCCATTTAACTGACCTCTCTATGTCTCTCTCTCCATCTCTGTATACCACAACTCTTTACATACCTCTCACCCCTCTATCTCATCACTCACCACATCAGCATGTTATGTCATTTATTTCTCCCTTGCTTATCTCCCATTACTTCATATCTCTCTAACCCACCTCTGTTTTCCTCTATCGACTTAATGTACCTCAAACTTTATTCATCCCCTCCCCAATCCTCTTCCTAGCTGTTCCTATTTCAGCTCACCCACTCCACACTAGCTCTCTCCCTCACCCATTCTCTCTTTCTACTTCCCTCCAAATCACTTCTCTGCCTCCACCTGTTTCTATACCTTTTTGCTGTCTCTGCCTCACCTTCTTTCATAACCACTGCATCACTCTTGCCTCTTCTTCTCGCCTCTCTTTCACTCCCTCACCTCTGTCTCTCTACTTCATTCATTTCTATGAACACCTAAACTTCCTTGCTACCCGTAACCCCTCTCTCAACCTAATACTTTTGTCACTGTTCCTTACCGAATCTGTTTTCCTATACCACGATCTTTCTTTTTTCTTTATCTCACCTCTTTGTCTGTCTACCTCTCCCTCTCTCTAAATCACTTCTCTTCTATCTACCTCTCTCTCTCTTGACCTCAAACCTCGGTGTGCTCCACCCCTCTCTCAATACGTCATATCTCTAGCTTACTATACCTCTCTTCTTTTCCCAGCCCTCTACCTCTCTTTTTTTTCTACCTGCCTCTTCCTCCTTCTACTGCTCTGTATCTGTGTTTCTTTCTAGCTTCCTTGCCTTTCTCTCTTTACCTTATGTCTGTCCCTAACTCACCTATCTCTGTGCCTCATCACTTTCTCAACCACTCTTCTGCCTTTACTTCGCCCTTTCTCGCTTTGCAGTTCTTTTTGTCTCTTTTGCTCTCTATCTCTATTTTCTCCTGCCCCCTTCAATGTCTCTTGATGAGAATAGCCAGAGTAGAGCACACATGTGTAAAGGAGAGAGAGGGTAAGGCAGAGCGAGGTAACTAAGGAAAACATTATCGTATTTGCTTGATGGTTTGGAGAAAATACTCACAACACTACTTTGCTTGCAGATACAGAATGGGTGTAATAGGAGATTATTTATAATTGTGATTCTCCTATTAACATGACCAGAGAATCTGGATTTCATTAAAGACACGGAGGCTATCATTATGCATATTACTTTTAATGCAGAACCAAGCAGCCGCCTACATCATAAAGTAAACTTCCAAAATAGAACGTTATAAACCAGACAAAGGACAAGATCACTAGGCAATCCTCCTCTTTTAAATGTGTTGAGAAGTAAGATAAGGAAATGTCCAAAAAACTCCAAGGAAAGGAACCATGGCTTCAAACTTGGCTTCAATCAAGGCTTTAAACTTGAGGAGGGAAGAAGAATGAACAGAACATCTGGACTATGGTAATGTTCTTTTACTGGGTCTCAATCAAAAGAGCCTGCACCAGTTATAATGCATACAAAATTCTGCAGCGCGACTGGTGCTCGGTCTCCCTCGCAGAGCATCGACAAAAAATGCGCTTGCCAAGCTTCACTGGCTCCCTGTTAAAGAAAGAATAATATTTAAAACTCTCTGCTACACACATCGCATTGCCCAAAATAAAGACCCTAGCTATCTAAGAGGCCTCATGACCATCCACAGGCCGATCAAAAATCTCAGATCAGCAGGCACGATGCTGTTTCAAATCCCTCGCATCATCAAAGCTAAGATGGGAGGAAAATCCTTCCGCTATTTAGCCACTAAGTTCTGGAATGCCTTGCCAATTCAGCTACGTATGGAGCCATCTGAAACAAGATTCAGAGCCAGACTCAAAACCCACTTATTTCCCTAAAAATAATCCCAGTTCGCCTGATCTCTTCCTCTAGATGGTTTGCATTTGCAGTCAGCGCGGGGACACACAGTTTTGTGCAGCCAGGCGCTTAATAAATGCTTATTATTATTACATCCATAAATAAGACCACGAAGTCATGAAAGGTTATCTGAAAAGATAAAAGAGATGTTAAAAATTTCATAAATAAAAAATAAAATGGTATACCTGAAAGAGATAAAAAAGCAAGTTTAAAGCGAAATTTAAACATTCAGAATCAGATATACAAATTGAAGAATAAAAATATCAACATTAGAAGAATCAACCACCCAGGGAAAGGGTGGGGGGATAATGATAGCCTCCGTGTCTTTAATGAAATCCAGATTCTCTGGTCATGTTAATAGGAGAATCACAATTTAATTACAAGACCAGAGGCTACATTATGCATGTTGGTAGCCATGTAAAACAACATCAGACATATGAGAAACAGGTTTATAATAATGATGAGCTAAAGTCCTGGAGTTAGACCAATCAGCAGCCTTGAGGATATCATCCAACTTACCACCTGACAAGAAAGACTTACTGGCCATCGCGCCTCTGATAGAGTGTGGTTTGAAGATACTCAGATCAACACCATCAAGTTCCATGACAGATTTAACCCATCTTGCAATAGAGACAGAAGAAACACCTTTGTGAGGTTTAACAAAGGAAATGAGTAATTGACTTACACCAGAAGGACGGAGGGAGTTCATTCTCAAATCGTATTCTTTCATACAGTTAACAACACAAAGTTTACTGCAAGTATCAAACCGAGGATAAAAAATAGAATCAGACATAGTCTTGGTTCTTCTATGCAGTTCAAATTTAACACCAAACATATCATAAGATCTATATGAAATATCTAAAGCCTTAACATCGGAGACCGTACGACAAGAAATTAAGCAAAGAAGAGTAGCTAGTTTGATAGAAAGGAATTTCCTGCTTAAAACAGCATTGTCTGGCCAACTACAGAAAAGATCAAGAATTAATTTCACATCCCAAAGAGATTAATATCTAGGTCTAGGAGGTCTTCTAAGTCTAATACTTTTGAGTATCCTACAAATAATAACATTTTTACCTACCGTCTTACCGTTGATTAAGGAATGACCAGCAGAGATAGCAGATCTATAACAGTTGATAGATCTGTAACTCAGACCTCTATCAAATTGTTCACCAAGAAAATTAACTATGCTAACAACAGGTGTCTCCACAGGATCCAGGTCCCTTTCCAAGCACCAACGTAACCAGGTTTTCCAAATGTTGTTGTATCGGTAGTGTGTACCGGGGTCCCATGATTCTCCAAGGAGAGATGAAGCTGTAGACGAAAGTCCTGCGAGATTGTTGGATCTCCTGACACTCTCCAGGCAAGAAGGCTCAAATTCCCTGTTTGAACAAGAGGGTGAATGTGACCGTCTACGTCTGTAAGAAGATCTATCAGGGATGGGATTAGGAGGGGAAGATCGTAGGTCAGTTCTAGAGCAGCAGGGAACCACGCTTGGGATGGCCAAAAGGGAGTAATCAGGACAATTGAGGTGCGTTGGTGCCTCACTTTCTGAAGGACTCTTTGAATCATTGCAAAGGGGGGAAAGGCATATGCAGTGATCCCTTCCCAAGACTGGAGAAATGCATTCACTGCTAGAGCACCCGGATCGGGCATCCAGCTGTAATAATCCTTCAGCTGAAAAGTCAATCTGCTCGCGAACAAATCTACTTGGAAGGGACCCCAACATTTGTTGAGGGAAAAGAAAAGAGAAGTGTTGAGCTTCCAATCGGAGTGATCTAAGAGGAATCTTGAGTTCCAATCCGCACAAAGGTTGGATTTCCCAGGAAGATATTCCGCCTTCAGAGAAATCTTGTGTTCGAGGCAGAACATCCATAGTTTTCTGGCCAGATTCGAGAGGTCCACAGATTTGGTACCTCCTAGACGGTTTATATAAGCTACTGCCGACATGTTGTCCATTTTTAGAATAACAGATCTGCCCTGAAGGGAGTGTTTGAAACTCATCAACGCGTAAAGACCCGCAGTGAGTTCCAGGAAATTTATGTGATATAAAGATTCCTCCAGAGACCAAACTCCTCCAGTGCTCTGATCTAGGAGACAGGCACCCCAGCCATGAAGACTCGCATCGGACTCAAGAACGAAGTCCGGCGCTGAACCAAATATTGCTCTCCCGTTCCAAGCATCTAGGTTCTCTAACCACCAGTTTAGTTCCACTATGGCCTCCTGGTTGAGTGAAAAAAACACAGTTGATGGACAGAATGTAGAACAATGTCATACATTCACCCCAGTACAAAGATCTGGGCCTAAATCCATCGTTTTTTTGCACTCCACACCACCCTGGGTTAGACACTGGCTATATGCAAATCAGCTCTGACCCTGTGCCCCATGGGAACAGTCCAGTCCGAACTACCAAGCCATGTCTTTCCCAGACCGGAATCAAGCATCCAAGGACCGGTTTCTGGCTATCAGCCTTCATTCAGCCTGGATAGCTTGACTCCAGTGGTGTGGATAGCCTGGGACTCACGTCTGAGTATACCCAGCACACTCGGGGTGAAAATTGCAAAAAACACAGTTGATGGACAGAATGTAGAACAATGTCACACATTCACCCAAGGATTTGCATATAGCCAGTGTCTAACCCAGGGTGGTGTGGAGTGCAAACAAACGATGGATTTAGGCTCAGATCCTTGTACTGGGGTGAATGTATGACATTGTTCTACATTCTGTCCATCAATTGTGTTTTTTGCAATTTTCACCCCGAGTGGGCTGGGTATGATCAGACGTGAGCCCCAGACTCTCCACACCACTGGAGTCAAGCTAACCAGGCTGAATGAAGGCTGATATCCAGAAACCGGTCCTTGGATGCTTGATTCCGGTCTGGGAAAAACATGGCTTGGTAGTTCGAACTGGGCTGTTCCCATGAGGCACAGGGTCAGAGCTGATTTGCATATAGCCAGTGTCTAACCCAGGGTGGTGTGGAGTGCAAAAAAACGATGGATTTAGGCCCAGATCCTTGTACTGGGGTGAATGTATGACATTGTTCTACATTCAGTCCATCAACTGTGTTTTTTGCAATTTTCACCCCGGGTGGGCTGGGTATGCTCAGACGTGAGCCCCAGGCTCTCCACACCACTGGAGTCAAGCTATCCAGGCTGAATGAAGGCTGATAGCCAGAAACCGGTCCTTGGATGCTTGATTCCGGTCTGGGAAAGACATGGCTTGGTAGTTCGGACTGGACTGTTCCCATGAGGCACAGGGTCAGAGCAGATTTGCATATAGCCAGTGTCTAACCCAGGGTGGTGTGGAGTGCAAAAAAACGATGGGTTCATGCCCAGATCCTTGTACTGGGGTGAATGTATGACATTGTTCTACATTCTGTCCATCAACTGTGTTTTTTGCAATTTTCACCCGAGTGGGCTGGGTATGCTCAGACGTGAGCCCCAGGCTCTCCACACCACTAGAGTCAAGCTATCCAGGCTGAATGAAGGCTGATAGCCAGAAACCGGTCCTTGGATGCTTGATTCCGGTCTGGGAAAGACATGGCTTGGTAGTTCGGACTGGACTGTTCCCATGAGGCATAGGGTCAGAGATGATTTGCATATAGCCAGTGTCTAACCCAGGGTGGTGTGGAGAGCAAAAAAACGATGGATTTAGGCCCAGATCCTTGTACTGGGGTGAATGTATGACATTGTTCTACATTCTGTCAATCAACTGTGTTTTTTGCAATTTTCACCCCGAGTGGGCTGGGTATGCTCAGACGTGAACCCCAGGCTCTCCACACCACTGGAGTCAAGCTATCCAGGCTGAATGAAGGCTGATAGCCAGAAACCGGTCCTTGGATGCTTGATTCCGGTCTGGGAAAGACATGGCTTGGTAGTTCGGACTGGACTGTTCCCATGAGGCACAGGGTCAGAGCTGATTTGCATATAGCCAGTGTCTAACCCAGGGTGGTGTGGAGTGCAAAAAAACGATGGATTTGGGCCCAGATCCTTGTACTGGGGTGAATGTATGACATTGTTCTACATTCTGTCCATCAACTGTGTTTTTGCTCCTGGTTGAGTGAGACACGGTCTTTGTACCACAGACCTGATCTCAGGGTGTTTGCTTTTATTCTTTGAAGGGCACGATAATTCAGTGGTCCCGGAAAGATGGCTTGGATAGAAGAGGAAAGGAGACCGAGGAGTCTGGCTAGTTCTCTTAAGAAATAGGAAAATAAAAAAGCAGATGGTAATTTAAGTCATGACAATACATTGGAAGAGGCAGTCAATCATCAAAAGTGATGTGAACTGAGAAAGAAATGACAATAAATTGAGTATTAACTACATCAATGTTAATCACAGAGATAGGAATGTACAATAAACATTTATCAGATATAAATAAAATCTATTGAAAAAACATTTATAAAGATTAACAGAGAAAGTGGAGAGAGTAGCAAAGGGTAAACATATCTGCTTGGAGCCGCATTTAAAAGCGGAGGATTGCCTAGTGATCTTGTCCTTTGTCTGGTTTATAACATTCTATTTTGGAAGTTTACTTTATGATGTAGGCGGCTGCTTGGTTCTGCATTAAAAGTAATATGCATAATGTAGCCTCCGATACAGAATGGGTGTAATAGGAGAGTATTTATAATTATAGATATCTTGTAATAAATACTTCAACTTCAAGCACTATGGGCATCTATCCTATTCAATATCATTCAGTAGTCCATTAAGCCATGCCAAAGTCACCTTTAACATCACTTTTCTACAATGAAAGGACCTGGCTCGTTAGGTGCAAGGATATTGATAGGGGGGTATACCCAGCTAGAGTCACTGAGACCTGGGCTATCTAAGTATTGGAAGGAAGGGGTCCCAGTTGCATAGGAACGATAAACACAAAAATGAAAATAAGTCAACCAAACAACAATTTAGTCCACATTGTTTTAATCACAATGGGAGTGTATATTGGATATACAGTTTGTCAGAACAATAAGTTAGTGGTTTTCACAGTGCCCCAAAACGGGAAAAGGAGGGAGGGTGGTGAGTGATAGTGTGAGGATGTAGTGAAAGAAAGAAGGAAAATTCTTAAGTGACAGTATAATCAACAAATATAACTCATTTGTCAATGTTACAAATTATGTACAGAGAACAGGACCGTCAGGTTTATACACTCATCTCGAACAAAAATCATACTCCACAAAGTTCAATGAATGAAAACAATGGGGCGTGGAGTTGATTGTCGTGGCCAACCACAGAAACAGGTGCATTTCCAGACGGAACCACAACACGGGGAACGTGTTACTTGCAACAAAACTTACAGATGGTAAATAACTGTGAGAATTACCCTAGACTAAGACTACTGGGAGGAGCTCCCCCGGTGGTTGACAGCCCTGTTCACGTGACTCGGTGATTGCACTTTGGTCCTGATCCTTCGGGCTCCAGGTGTATTACCATGTCCCAATTAGCAGTCGTCTTCAGTGATCCATGGCCTTGTCCACCCATGTCGGGTCGGCTCATCCCCAACTGCTCGTGACTTAATGTTTTCCAATGTGTATTATATTGTTGTGACGATTTAGCGCAACTTAAGCCAATGCATAAATGCCTTATTGACATTGTCCCAGTAACTTTGTCGGGACCCTGTTAACTCACAACCCCTACCGATCCCACCATGGGTCGATGTGCCGTTTGTCCTTGATATATCTAGGGATACTTCTTCCCGTGTCTAAAATATATATTTATATACCAAATAGGTTATGTGTCCCAACCTTCCAGTCCTGAAGAAGACCCCGCAGCAAGATTAGTACTCCTATCTGCACATATGAGGGTCGAAACGTCGACAACCACCTGCCCTTGATTATCAACTCCACGCCCCATTGTTTTCATTCATTGAACTTTGTGGAGTATGATTTTTGTTCGAGATGAGTGTACAAACCTGACGGTCCTTTTCTCTGTACATAATTTGTAACATTGACAAATGAGTTATATTTGTTGATTATACTGTCACTTAAGAATTTTCCTTCTTTCTTTCACTACATCCTCACACTATCACTCACCACCCTCCCTCCTTTTCCCGTTTTGGGGCACTGTGAAAACCACTAACTTATTGTTCTGACAAACTGTATATCCTATATACACTCCCATTGTGATTAAAACAATGTGGACTAAATTGTTGTTTGGTTGACTTATTTTCATTTTTGTGTTTATCGTTCCTATGCAACTGGGACCCCTTCCTTCCACTCGTTAGGTGCAAGACAAACAAATGCAGATCCACGCACATGGTGTTAGCAATGCTTGTTCAACCTTTCTTGCGGCATTCTTTGGCTGACTGTTGCAGGGGAGCACCAGTTTTGAGATATGTTTGCATGCTCCCATTTGTGAAAGTTCAAGATATAATTGCATATAGTTAGGCATCACAAGGGCTTTAATTAGCTGAAAATAAGTACTACATTTAAAGTTATTTGGAACAGGTGGACCTTAAACATGTTCAGCCAGGGGGTAAAGAGCTGGATTAACCAAAAAGAGATGTTCAAAATGGATAGCTACAGGAGTAAATTTTCTTTGGAGGTCAGAGATTGTTGGTTCTATAAAGTTTCACTCAGGGTGTTGATGAACCGAGATTTCAAAATCATAATACACATCAGATTTACTGAGTTAAGACATGAAAAACTGAAAGTGCACCTTGCACATGTTAGAGACAGTAATACATGAAATTTAGACAAGTTTAGGAGAAGGACCGTAAAAGCGTGTTTTTAAATGAAAGACAAAGAAAACACATACATAATTATATTAATACATATAAACGAGTTGCACTAATAGGAGATACTTATGTAAATGTTGTTTATTAGCATGTACTAATGAATTCATTTCTTATTAATACAGTGGTCAATCATTTCAATTGCTTTTTTATTAGAATACACCAGGTTGAGAAGTAGGTGAAAAATGTGTAGAAACATGGTACAAAATTGAAACTTTGCAGAATGATATTAGAGATTGTATAGTTTATTGAAATGTAAAAAAATATATAATGTGCGCTTAGAAAATAATATTCTCATGTTAAGACTGAGAAAGATTTGTAGTAGTAGAATATTTCTAACGTTAGCTATTGCCATATAATAATGTTTGGTGAAAGGTTCTACTTTATTTCATTTTTGAAAAGATTTTATTTCATTATATTTGATATTGATTTAGAGTTTATTTCATTTAAAATGTAATATACCAATTTGAAGTTTTTTTCTCCAAATAAACGTTCTATAATGCTGACTTATTCTTTGACCTAATACAATGGTTCTTTAACAGAAAGTGAAATGTTGCTTTATTTGTTCACTACATGTGTAACTTTCTTTCTTCAAGGTTCGCAGTGAATTATTCATGTGGAAACAGTGTTTCAGTGGATGTTATAGACAGATACTTTGTATTTCTTTATCACCAATGGTAGGTCTATGAGGACTTCTCTTGTTTCTAATGACTAACACAAGAAAGCATCTCACACTTGCAATGTCGTAGGTGACATTATGTGAATCTGAGCATGTGACAGTCTTTCGATGGCGGTGTGATGCTACATCACTGGAACTTTTACAGAGACTTTATAAAAGGAGAAACCCCAAAGGGAGGCAATGCAAAGCAACTTGATTTTTGCTTCTTGATGCACATTCGCCATTCAGATTCTTCCTACTTTGGGACCAGGACGCTATGCCGAAAGACTTTTGATGGTTACTAAGAATCCTCTCTTTACTTTTGAACTACTTTACTGAATGCTAGAGTGGGTAGCAGATTGACTAATCCTCTTTGCCGAACCAATCCATTTTTATTTCTTTGCCCTATGCTAATGGCCTTGCCCTTAACAGACTTTAACCCTGAACCCTTTCCCATGTACTTTAGGATTTTGAGCTGTTAGATGACTGGACTATCCTTCTGCCCTTTGATGGTAGTGGGACTCTGTAACTCTGCAAACTGTTTTAATTCTAGGAAAAAACGTATTTAAAGCCTAGCCTAAATGGTTGGCATTTTGATGCAAACTGTGATATTCTCAACTGCAATACTGAAAATGATCGCTTGTTGCAATGAATTTTAAATCTTCAATACAATTATGACATTAATTTGCATTTCTTCTGAGGCTATTATTAAATCTGGTTGAATCTTCAATCAAAACTGTGCTATATTAATAACGATTTAAATGCATTGTAGGGAGAATCAACAAACTTTTACTGAGCATCAAGTTCTGCTTCTTTTGTTCTGCATAGCTGTAGAAGAGCTTTTAGTCTCATAATCCTAGTTCGACTTTGCTTCTTCAGGAGGTTGGGTCTTCCTTTGCAATTCTTTATTTCTATAGTAGGGTCCAGAGGGTGGTGTACCTAAACCTGATCACAAACTTGTGAGTTGGCTGTCAATTTTTGGTCCTCACTGGACAGCTAACATGGTGTTTGGTGACTCTAATTTCCATCCCTCCTATTAGTGTAGAAAGATTTATCAGAAGATCATTGCCTCTGTGGTAAATGAAAATGCTGAAGACTGTCTAATCATGAAGGGCCAAGTACGGTTAGAGTAGTGAGGAAAATAAACGTACAATAAAAAATGTTACCAGGCTTGCGCTGCAACAAAACTCTGGTAACAGAGCTATGGTTCTGCCAGGTGAAGTAAAATTTTAGAGTGCCAAAGACATTCCTTGCCCAAGTACAAAGAGTCAACAGTTTTTGATTTGGCAAAAGGAAGGATTGTTGGAGTGCTAATGGAGTATCACTATGGAAACAGTCAACGACTAGCAGCAAAGGAGTGTGAGTATTAATAGGGATGCACAATGCTACTTTTGCTTAAGATTGCGGTTTTTGAGATGGCTGTGTGTTGTTGAGCGCAGTGAAGTGGCTAAAGTCCACATGGTTAAAGTCCATGTATGATTGTGGCACTTTGTGCAAAGCTATAGCAGTAAGTGGGTCAGTCGAGGCCTAAGATTTTAAGATATTTACTTATGGGTTTTCTCAGGGTAGAAAACACTGAGTAAGTTATCTGCTGGTTTTATGGTTTGAGATAATGGCTTCTCTTTGTATGTTAATGGTAAATGATTTGGTATGATTGATCTCAGGTGCACAGGGAATAACTCTATCAATTAAGGGTGGAATCCCGCTGGTCAAGATTTCAGTCAAAGTAAATAAGTATAGAAAAGTTTTAGTTACCTTGTGAGAGGGAATTTCCTTTAGTGGAGCAGGCAGTTTTATTTGTTGCTAGCATCGTATTATCATTTTGCTTAGAGAAAATGAATAGCAGAAGATTGTAAAGGATGGCAAGCTGCCAGGAGGAGCGAGATTGATATCACAGTGTGCAGCGCTGTGATTGGTCAGTTTGTCTGAACCCACACTGGGATTGGTTGACTACGTCATAAGAGTTGCACTGGTATTGGTTGAGGTTGCTGAAGAGGTGAATTGAGGGGGAATATTATTTCCTGGATTTACAGAATTCATTTGTAAATACAGAATAAAATCAAAATTATATTTTTCAAGTTATTGCAGAAATTAGTAAGCAAAGATGAGACCATATCTGCCCAAGCAAAGGTAAAGGTACCAGCTGAGGGTATGCCAGGATACACTGTCATGATGGACAAAGGATTAGATCCATGTCTATGGTTTGAGTTACGGTATAAACTTACTGAGAACGATGACACCTTATAGTTGAGGCTCTAAATACCTGGAAGCATATTGCTCAGCCAGAAAACAAAGAGAAATACCAAGGGAGGTAAAAGAGAACTATGGATTATTATTCAGAAGCTATGTGGGATGCCCAACAGAAAATGTTGAGAGGTAGAGGAAGATCCTAAAGGCAGGAGTAAAGAGAAAAAGAAGCATTTATAGATAGACTAAAACAATTCAGGGAAAGAAGGAGATATAGATGACAAACTATTGAATGTTTTTTGATGAATCGTCCACCACCTTACAATGAGACTTGATACATTCTAGTATAGCTGAGAAACCTAATGCTCCTATAATGCCTGAAGTGCCAAAATAATCTATGCTTATTTCTCCTGTGAGTGGGAGAACAGAAATGTCAGCTACTATGAACATGATTGATTCAAGTACTCCAGACGCTTTGACTGTTCCTGTTACTATTGGACATGTAGTGCCCCTTTACAAAGTCTGGGTTACAAGTAAAAATGGTTCACAATTTGACTGTACCTATTGGAGTAAATACAGTACGAGGGAGTTCATCAGATTTGACAGGAAGATCACTGCTTCATTCTCCTATGGTTCTGATTCGAAGCAATAATGCTGCAGCTATGAATGTTGTACCAAACCAGGCGCAATTTGAGAATAACAGTGCAGGGTTTTCCACCTTTTTATTGCCCCAGACCAAGTGGACCACCTGAATTATTTATCGTGCTTCTGACAGGACAGTGTCAATTGGTATTTCAGTTATGGATACATCTGTACTAAAAGTGCAACTAGGAAGGAGTGCACATTTAAATTATGGAAGCTTAAATTTAAATAATGCAAGAGAGCAATCAGGGTTTACTCCTTATGAATTTGTAGACTGGCTAAATGGATATAGTACACCGAATAATCAGAACTCCGCAATAGTTCCAGCTTCAATTCCAGTTTCCATTATGTATACATTTACACCACAAATTCCAATTTCTAGTTCAGTTCCAACTTCGATTTTGATTGCAGGTTCAAGTTTAGTTCAAAATTCAGTTCAGGAAAATAGACCACCTATGGATGTGAACGGATTAAACGCTGAATTAAAAGAAATAATTCAGGGAACACAGCCTTTCATGATTAGATGCCTAGCAGGAGGGGGAACTACTGTTTCTTTTTAAAGACATTGCGCAATGAGCAAAATTGACACATGAGGGATTGCTAGAATTGGCTCAGAAATATGGAGTAAATATTTGAAATTCAAAGATTTTACAAAGGTCATAACGGTTAGACTTTACTGACAAAGATATTGCAAACATGACAAAGATATTGCAAACATGAGAGCAACATGAAAGAAAGTGCAGATCAAAGAGCTAATGGTATTAATCAGAAAATGAGAGGAAAGAGAAAAATTAGAAGGTAGAAGGTTGAAAAAGAAGGAAACGAAGGGAGTTAGGGTACAGACGTCACCACCTGATGTTTTTGATGGAATAAAACAGGGCCACGTGCATCAAGCTTTTTACGGTTCGCAAAATGCCCTATTCACAAATTCGGCCTGTTTGCAACCAGAAAAATCCCTTTTCTAATGCACAAACCCATTTCCAAATTAAGTCATCACAATTTTTCGCGATTGCCTAAAATGCGAAAGCATTTTGGGAATCACAAATTGCGATTCCCTAAAGGCGATACATCAAGCCTTTCCTAAATGCAAACTGTGCATTTAGGATAAGCTAATTACCATCAACTTTAAGTTGATGGTAATTTGCATTTTCCTTTGAAAAATGCACAAAAGTGCATTTTTCAAATGACATGTGGCGCACACAAATGCCCATAGGGCATGTGTGTGGCCACATGTGCACACATGCCTTTTTAAGTGGGTGCATCAGGGTCTTGGGAGGGGCCCCACGCCAGAATGGTCTCAATCAGTGGTTGTAGCGGCACCACCTTGACGCCCCCTACTTGGTCTCCCAAGTACACCACAAACCCCTTCCCTATCTGGCACTTACTGGCCTTGATAGTGAGTCCGGCACACTGCAGTGCCCTCAGTGATTCCTGGAGGTGGACCAATTGATCCTACTACCTGGAGCTGAAAAACGCAATGTTGTCAAGGTAGGCGGTACTGAAGTTCTCCAGCCCCGCGAAGACCTGGTTGACGAACCTCTGAAAGGTGGCAGGTGCATTTTTCAATTTGAAGGGAAAAACCTGGAAATGCCCTTCTGGCATCGAGAAGGCTCATGTCTCTCGCGCTGTGTCAGTTAAGTAAATTTTAGATACAGATACAGAGGAACTTGGCAGCCCCAAGCCGATCAACGAGTTTGTTCAATCGGGAGATGGGGTGCGTGTCAGCCTGAGTGACGGCGTTGAGCCCACGATAGTCCACACAGAAACAAAGTTCAGGTACCATTCAGGCGGAGCAGCCATGGGTACCAATACCACAGGACTAGACAAGGGGCTGTTGGAGGGCTCAAGCACTCCGTAGGCTAGCATCTTCGAAGCCTCTTGTTAAATGCCAATCCCTACCTTATCTGACAACCTGTAAGCTTTATGCTTAATAGGTAGACTTTCCTGCATATCAATATTATTGATGCACCAATGGGTTGATCCTGGGGGTGGGCAAGAACAAGGGTGCATACTGCCCCAGCAACCAGTGGCAGTCTCCCTGTTGTTACTGGGTCAGACTAGGGGAGAGACTCACCCCCTCTATTGGCCCACCCTCCTCCATGGAGGAAAGGAGGTCTGGGAGAGGTTCAGTATCTATTTCTACCCCATCTTCCATGACCAACAGTATGGTCAACTCAGTCCTCTCAAAATGTGCCTTGAGGCGATTTGCATGCAGGACCCGCAAAGGGTTCTTCAGAGTTTGCAAGATGACCAGATAGGTGACTTGTCTCTTGCACTCCTTCACCTCAAACCACTTATCCAGTACAGCAAAAAGCTCTACTGGGGCCATGACCCACACTTTCTGGCCATGCTGAAACTCAACCAGAGTTAAGTTCTAGTCATACCATCATTTCATATTCTCTTGGTTAGCTTCCAGGTTCGTCTGTGCAAGTTTCCTGAAGCAGGTTGTTTGGTTACGGAAGGCAAGGACATAACTGAATGCATCTTGGGGCATCTTCCTGGGAGCTTGCTCCCAGCTCTTCCTCACCAAACTGAGAAGACCCCTCATGGGATGCCCATACAGAAGATCAAATGGGTTGCACCTAACCCCCCCATGCGGAACATCCCTGTAGGCAAACAAAAGACAGGGCAGGAGGACATCCTGCTTACGCCTCATGGGATCTGACAGACCCATAATCATGCCCATCAGGGTACGGTTGAATCTCTCAACAAACCCATTGGTTTGAGGGTGGTAGGGGTGGAGAACTTGTAGGTTACGCAACACTCCTTCAACATGGCCTTCATGTATGAGGATATGAAGTTGGTCCCCTGGTAGGAGATCACCTCCTTGGGGAAACCCAGGTGGGTAAAGATCCGGAACAGTGCCCGGGCAACAGCTGGCACCATCACCAGCCTCAGGGGGATCGCTTCTGGGTACTGGGTGGCATGGTCCACCAAGACCAGGTTGAACCTGTTTCCCATGGCAGTTTAGGGATTCACAAGCCCCACAGTATCAATGCCCATACACTCAAAAGGGGTGTCCATGACAGGAAACGGTTGCAGGGGGGACTTGCACCTCCCTCCCATCTTGCTGCTTGCCTAGCTGGTCGTATAGGACAGACAGAAAGCGTATGAGGCATTCCTCATTTGGGTAATAGAAGTGGGTGCGGCAAGCCTGTCAATGATCTTGCCCTGCCCCAAATGACCTGCCAGCACCACATGATTAACCAAACCCAATAGGAAGGTTCTGAAACATGGGGGTACCACCAAGACATGGACAGACCCTGGTTTAGCAACATTAGGCTCACTGTACAAGAGACCATTCCCTAATGAATCCAGTGGGTTCCAGAGGTGTCACAAGCTGCCTGGGCCTCAGCCTGCTGCAGAAGACCCACAAGAGTAGAGCACTCTTTCTGTGCCACACAGAACTCCTCACTGGAACTAGGGAATTGCCAATGTATTGTCTAAGGAAAGGCAATCTACCAGCAAATCCCTCATAAAATGAGCTTCTGGAGTCCCCTAGAATCTTAACCAATGAATTAGGGGATCAAATGTGTGTGTGCCCTCTAATGTGCTTTATTTTATGACCTAGGACTACTGTCCCTGTCATTTGTTGAATACATAAAGCTATGATGGTAGATTACTGTGCTTTTAGGATCAGTAGTGTGACCAGACCTTTTTGTGTGGATCACTGGATTGGAGGCCTCCTGGCCCACACATATACATTTTTGCTACCATGTACTTTCCTGGTCCTTTGTGCTAATATCCTGAGTGCATGTTAAGCTTCTTGTTGTGTGCAACCAGCGTGATACATGCACATGCTAGTGAGTGTGCCAAATTAATGGAGGCCAGTGTTTTCCATTTTGGATACCCAAACCTGGTAATGCACAAAATGGAGGGTGAGGACTGTGCTCCCAGATAGTGGATGTGTATTGCTTACATTCCTGCTGTGGGAGGGAGAAAACCTAGACAACGAAGTGTGTAGAGTTGAGACAAGCTCTTTTAGTTAGTCTATTAAGCCTTTTTAGCAAAGAGCGGCTGATTAGTCTGCCGGAGCACTAACATTTAGTGCATGGTAGAGATGAGGGATGGGACTTTGTTTTGAGAGGTGGGGAAGCTTCAGGTGAGGGCTGTCCTGTTATCATTACCTGATTACCTCTTTATTTGGACTGATGACAGGTGCAACAACCTTAAACCTCTTTATGCCTCTGTTTGAGTGCTCCAGGGTGAAGACAATTCTGCTGTGAGAAACAAAACTCTATGTAAAGGCTTTGTCTGGACAGTAGCCTTGAAAAGACATTTGAGAGAAAAACTTCCCCAAACCAGTTCTATGGTTTGAGGCAGCTGATCTATGTCTCCTTTCTTCAAAGAGGGCTGCATATACCACACTGCTGAAGGCCTGTGTGGGGCTACATCTACCGAAGTGCTGAAGGCAAGGTTGGTGCTAAACAAGTGTGCTAAGAAAAATGCTGTGCAGTTAGGGCTGGTTTCTACCTGACAGTCTCACAGAGGTACGGGAACATCATCTGAAATCTAATCTGGATCTCTTGCTGGAGGAGCAGCATACCTTCACTGTAGCACACAGAATGTTGCCTTCTTAGAGAGGGAAGATGACTGCCTGTCCCCGCAGGAGGAGAAAGTGCCTAACTGCTAACAGCCCATGCAGGGCTGCATATACCACACTGCTGAAGGCCTGTGTGGGGCTACATCTACCGAAGTGCTGAAGGCAAGGTTGGTGCTAAACAAGGTGACCAGTCAGCTTGGACATGTGCTTCAACTCCAAGTTGGACAGACCTTCTGGGGCTGTACCTACCAATGGCCCAGTCGGAGTCGATTCTTCTTCAGTACTGCTGATCATTTTCCAAGGATGTATGACGGTACAACGCGTGCTTTTACAACGCGTACCGTTACGACGCAGGTTTTACAACGCAAGTCGTTGCGTTGGAGGGCGCTGGATAGTGAACAGTTTAATTTACTATTCCAACTCCAGTCCCCGTGGATAGTAGGGAAGGTGTTGGATAGTAAATTAAACTATTACCTATCCTAGAGCGCCCTCCAGCGAAAGTCGTTGTAATGACTTTCGTTGTTAAACCTGCGTCGTAACAGTACTTCGTTGTAAAAGTTCTGTTGTAAAGGACGTTCCCTGTTTTCCAACCAACAGCACCAGTTACAGTGGAGCTGCTCCATTCAGGCTGCGCTGACCACAAAGAAAAAGCTGGGCAGACACGCTGCCAAATACAGGTGGGGGTGTGTTGCCAAAGTGTGAGGCAGCCCTGAAAGGCCTCTGAGGGAACTTTTTCTTTGCACAAAGGGGCAAGACTTGAGAATGAGCACCTCTGTATGCTGCAGGTGATTAAACTGCACTTGAGCCTTATTCGCAGCTGATAACCCCTAGGGGAAGGGGAACCATGAACCAAGAGAGAAAGGATAGGAGAGAGTACAGAAAGTCAGCGGAGTGGGTGTACCTTCTACAAAAAAGTAGAGCCAAGAGACACTGACTTCTATATGAACATTGTGGTGCGAAATATTTCATTCAATTATGTGATTAAAGTGCTTTCAATCTTGCAAAGATAGGAACTGGCTTGGAGAGTCACTCACTGTATTGGGCCTGCAGATTGATTGCTGAGCTCTGATCTTGAGACCCCCACACAACCTCCCTGAGAAGCCTGTGACAGTTCAACTTCATTACAGTGAGAGTCAAGTTCAGAAAGGGTTGTACTTGGCCCAATTTGGAGAACGAGAGGTAGGATGGGCTCCGGTACATCAGAGGCAGACAACCTTAACCTCCATAGATGAGGCCCAGGCGTTTGTCACTGAAAATCACTTTGAAGAGGGTAACACCTACCCTCCACCAGTTGTAATTAAGGCTAGGGCTACAGGCCTGTCTGCATAACCCAATGAAGCATCTCTTAAGTCTGGGTACATGGTTGGGAAGGTAATGAAAGCTACACCCCAACTCCAAACATTACAGCAGTCACACTGCAGTCTGGATCCAGGTTCTCAAAGCAGTCTTTAGGCATACCAGGTATATGTAAAGTGAGGTGCTGTGCTTTTAGTGCAACATTGTTGCTACCCCTGCAAGTTTACTACAAACTGTTTTATTAGGGAAATTGAGAGTTATAACAGCATAGGTATAACTTATACATTTTTGTGCCTTGCATGCTTTCTCGCCCTAAGTGAGCCAGGTATGCCCAGATGTGGGTCCTGGGCTCACTGTACCACTGGAATCACGTTATCCTGGCTGAAACCCCGAAACCAGTCCTAGGATGCTTGTTTCTGGTCCAGGGAGGACCTGGCTTGGCAGTTCGGGCTGGACTGTTTCCATGAGGCACAGGGTCAAGGCTGATTTGCATATGGACAGGTCTAAACTGGGTTGGCATGGTGAGCAAAATAATGATGGATTTAACCCAGATCTCTTGACTGGGGGCGAATGTTTTGATTTGTTCTGCATTCAGTCCATCAATTGTGTGTCTTTTGCTTTCTCACCCTAAGTGTGCCAGGTATGCCCAGACGTGGGTCCTGGGCTCACTATGCCACTCGAATCAAGCTATCCTGGCTGAAGAGGGGTGAAACCCCAAAACCAGTCCTAGGATGTGTGTTTCTGGTCCAGGGAGGACCTGACTTGGCAGTTCGGGCTGGACTGTTCCCATGAGGCACAGAGTCAAGACTGATTTGCATATGGCCAGGTCTAAACTGGGGTGGCATGGTGAGCAAAAGAATGACGGATTTAACCCAGATCTCTTCACTGGGGGTGAATGTTTTGATTTGTTCTGCATTCCTTCAATCAGTTGGGTGTCTTTCGCTTTCTCGCCCTAAGCGCGGCAGATATATCCAGACGTGGGTCCTGGGCTCACTGTGCCAATGTAATCAGACCCCATTAATATCTGTAATGGCTCATTGCAAGTAGCCTTGATGCAGGTGCGGAGATACTGGGGCATGGTCAGAACTTACATCAATCTTTCAATTACTAGATATTCAGGATATAATTAGTAATAAAATTTCTGCCCAATATTTTCCAGTCTACATTTGAATGTGAATCCATATTATGGGACCAGTAACAGGCCCTTTCACACTTCCATTTGTCACCTGCTGTGAGCGTGTCTAGGGTAAATGGAGGTTGTTGCTAGGTTGTGGTGAGTATTCCATGCTCCCTCCATGTAGCAGCTAGCATTCAGTGGGTGCTAGCTGGGCTGATGCCTGCTTAACCTCCAGGACTGGTCACAGGCAGATGTCTTGCAGAGCTACCCCTCTTCGTACAGCATGTCTGGCAGCTTGAAAGTCTTTGGGGTCTCGAGCTCCACTTCTTATAGTCCATTTTCAGACACCAAATGTGGTTTATGGTCTGAGTCTTTGAAGTTTGTGTTGGGAGTCGGCTTCCTTTTGGCATGCCCTCTCCTTTGCCCTACCCTTCCTCCAGAAAGCAGTATGTCACAGCAGGAGCAACTCCAAATCTAATAGCCCCACAACACAGGCCATGGAAAGGTCTAGAGGCTCGCACATTGATGTTGGCAACAGTGATTTGGGCTTCAAAAGGTTACCCCGGGGTCCCACCACTACTCTTTATGATTCTCTCATTAACCCCGTCTCCTTCCTGAGATTTGCCCAGGCCACTTTCCTATGACCTCTCCCTGAATCAAAGAGCATCAGTTGAAGTGTACTGAGAGGCTGGTTTTTCTTCCTCCAGTGTGTGCCCCACCCAGCTCACAGGAATGCAGAAATCCACAAATATGTCTGGGGAATTCCTCTATTTCCTCAAGCTCCTCCATTGAGCCCTGAGTCTCTCAAAATGGAACCCACCATCTTCCATGTATTTTAGCATCCACAGGCAAACATACACCCAGCTTATGCATTTAACGCAGACACGCTGCACAACACTACATGCTAACTTGATGTAGGACAAGGGTGAGCTAAGCACAAAACAGAGGAACCTTATATGAGTAAGCCTGTAGGCCTCACTCCGGTGACACAGGAAAAAGGGCCTGTTCTCTTCTACTGATCAATGAACGGTATGCTGCCAACACCTTGCCCAAATTGCTTACCTCCTGGCAAAGGCAATAGATTTTCACCCCAATGAGGGTAGAACTTTGGGCACCCCTCTTGGTCCAACAAGACCGAAATCAGTGACAACAAAAACCAGTATCAGGAGTTAGGCCTAGCGCCTTCTGGTGTGGTTTCCTTTAGATTTTTGCCTTCTGACCTCCTGTTTTTGACTGTGTGCTGAACTTCCTTTTGCTGGCTTTAAGACTATGTACAGTTTTTCACTGCTGACCAGTGCTAAAGTGCATGTACTTGGTGTCTAAAATGTAATGGCATTTGGTTTCCCCATGATTGGCATATTTGATTTATGGATAAGTCTCTAGTACAGTGCACTACATGTGCCCAGGGCCTGTAAATGAAATGTTACTAGTAGGTCTGCAGTGTTGAAGAGTAGCGCTTCAAACAGGTCTCCGACTTGCCTCTTCAGAGCCTGTGTGCACAGTTTTAAACGGCCTTTTGACCTGGCTATTTCACCTACTTGCTAGGCCCAAACATTCACTTTTATTACTTATAAGTCGCCCCTATGGTAGGCCCTTTGTAACCACATGTTCAGGGTGCAGAGCATTTAAAAGGTAGGACATGTACTTATCAGTTCTACATGTCCTGGTACTAAAATACTCTCAAATTCTTATTTCACTACTGCAAGGTCTGTCTCTCTCACAGGTTAGCATTGGAGCTGCCTTGTAACCCTTTACTGTAACTTTCAATTGGGAAAAGATCAGAAGAGTAAGTTTGGTGTCTCTGGACTCACAAGTTAAAAATACATCTTTTAGTGAAGATGATTTTTAAATTACAGGAAAGCTAGCATTTTCTTACTTTAACCATTTTGTTCCTCTGCCTGTCTCAGGAATACATGTCTGGGTTGGGTGGCAGCTGGGCTTTGTGCATTCCTTACAGACAGTCACACACAAAGGGAGCTAAGGTGTTCCCTGAATATCCTGATGGCCCATCACCAGGCTGATGGGTCTACCTGAGCTAGAGTGAGAGTGAGGAGCTGACACATGCACTTAAATAGGGCTGTGCCTGACCCCACACAAAGAGTTGCATACTCCCTGTAGTGTGTCTGGAGCCAGGGCAGGGAAGAGCAGGGTCTTATGCACTACAAATACCTTTCTTTGAAGTTTCCCTACTTCAAAGGCTGCAATGGGTGTAAATGCCGGACATCCCACACCATATATTCAGAACACTTCTGGAACTGAGGACATTCTACCATGAAGAAGAGCTGTTGTGCTGCCAGGAGGGCCTGCCACTTTGCTGCTTACTTTGCTGTAATGGCCTGCTACTTCTTGCCTGGGAGTGAGAGAACTGGACTTGACTTTCTAAATCCTGCATCTCTAAAGGGTCTTTAAGGGCTTGTTGGGATTGCCTATTGTTTCTTGAGTCCAGGGATATCAAATAATTTTTCTGCATCTTGCTACCAGCACCTGGGCTCCTCTTCTCTGAGCTCTGCTCTGCCAATTGGTGTCAAATCCAGTCTGAACCCTTCAAAGTGAGTGATTGGTGCTGCAACCCAAGCAACCAACGCATTGACATCAAAACGTCGATTGGAACCGGTGTATTTCGTTGTAAAATGGATGCATCACTTCTGCCGGCACTGAAGTCATGGACACCGCTCACCAACAGCACGATGCAATGGCCTGAAATTACAATGCAGCTCTGACTTTGCCAATGCAGCGCCTCCAAATCACTGCTGCCGCATGAGTCTCAGACACAGCACTGTTGACCCCTGCGACCCACGGTCCAAGACTCTGGCGCCTATGCATCGCCCACGGCTCGGTGGTTTGATATGTACACTTCGGAACTGATGCACAATGCTCTTGACATCGACGCATCATTGAAGTTGCCCGACTTCAGAACCGACGCATCGCCTTCGACAGTGACGAATCCCCTCCATTTTCAACGCATCCCAGGTACTGTCAGCAGATCTTCGTGACTCCTCTATCAACCCGCACTCCATCACAGTCGGCGTAAACTTTTGGAATTTACCTGGTCAAGCGCAACAAAATAGCCCCAGTAAGAGATACTGACTTTTGAGCACTGCATTTTGGTTTAAACTTTCAAAATTCATAACATGACTTGTGTATGTTGGATTTTTGTCATTTTGGTCTTGTTTTACTCAGACAAATAGTGGTTACTTTTCTAAACTGGTGTGGAGTACTTTTGTGGTGTTTTTACTGTGTTACTGCACATGTGTGCACAAATACTTTAAACTTTGCCTCCTTAGTTTAGCATGACTGCTCTGTGCCAAGCTACCAGAGGGTAATGACAGAAACACTTTTAGGGGCTTATTTACAAGCCCTTTTCGCCCCCGGTGCATCACTTTTTGTGATGCAGCAAGGGCGCATTTTTCTGCCCCATATTTCCAATGACAGGATAAGCCACCCTGCGTGGCTTTTCCTGTCCTATACGGCTCCTTTACATGCAGCACTTTGTGTGAAAGTGGCGTTCCATGGATGTTGCTGTGGGTGTTCTCACACAACATCCATGGAACCTGACACATTTCCAGATTTGCAAGAAATCGTAAACCTGGAAATGCGTCTGAATGCTAATTCTCCCTAGGGAAAGCTTAGGGAGGCGCAACGAGGAGAAATGTGTTCATTTTTCTTCTGTTTTTGTCCTCGTTCTAAGCGTGCTGCATTCTGCAGCACACCTAGAAAAAGTAAATCACCTCTTGGGATTGTTTATGTGCAGGAAGGTGTCTCTTCCTGCACATAAACAATCATTAAAAAATGACGTTTTACAAGTGTTCTGTGTGCTAATGCTCCATACATACAAGTTGAAAATTGCCTTTCTGATTGTTTAAGTGCAGGAAGGGACACCTTCCTGCATGTAAACAATCATCCCCGTGACGCAGGCATCCTTGCACCGTGGTGCAAGGATGCCTGCTTCAGCGCATGGCAGCCCATTTTGCACCAGTACAGGGGAGAGCAAAGGGATCCCTCATATCCTTGTAGATACGACACATCCCTGTGCTTTGAAAGTACTGCAGCGTGGCGCAGTCAAAGGGCTTGCGGTGCCGCGCTGTGTCACTTACTTGCAAATGAGGCCATTAGTGTGTACTACACTTACCCTGACTAGGAGTGTGGCTCCTGCTTGGACATGGTGCATACTTCTGCCAAATAGAAACCCAATTTCTAACAACTGGGATCAAGATATCATTGCAGCAGGAGCACTCAGGGCAGGGGTGCATGATCACCATGGGAGGGTATTTACAAGCCAACAAGTAGTATCTCACCAGAGGCGTAGCTAGAGCTTGTGGCGCCCGGGGCTATCCTTCACATTGCCGGCCCTCTTGGGGGGTGCTGGGGAAAAAGGACGGCGAGCACCTGAAAGAGGTCCGAGAGACAAGTAGTATCGCTGCTAATAGTTACTTCAATCATGCAAGTTACATGCACGTACATGACACGGTCCAGGGCTAGACAGCCCCTGTTCCCAAAATAGTGCTGCTGGGGGCGGACCGCCCCCACCTAGCTACGCCACTGAAAGAAAAGCAGAAGGAAATCCAAAACTTACATCAGTTCTACTTACCTTGTTTGTGACATCTCAGTCATAACATCACAGCTTGCGCAGGACCCTTGTCTCCTGTCTGCCCCGTCCATGACCTCAGCAATGTCTGCAGACCGGTCCACCACACTGGGTTTGACCACGATTCCCCTGGCAGCACCTTCAGGATACTACAGGTGAGTCCAATGCACCTGATCACTAGACTAACTTCAGTTCTGCAGTTGGGGCAGTACCAGCCCTGCAGTGGAAGCCTTCTCACTCCACCCAAGCCCCCCATGAGAGCTCAGTAGAAGCCATCCCACGTGCCCCTCCCACTACCCACCAACCCACCTGGAGCACAGTAGGACACTTCAAGGAAACGGGTCTTATCCGGGGGTGTCAGGCACCATAGCTGATTCACCCACCGTCATCAGGAAGTGGTGGTAGGGGTGCCAACAATTCGTGCATTTTCATCACATTCTGAAGCATGCCAACCAAGTGCGAGCAGAGATAGACACACAACTACATACCGTACAGCTGGCTATCACATCACGTCATACTTGTCAACAAAAGACAACACATAAAGTACATTACAGTGAGCATCCCTCATAAAGATACACTGTGTAGCTGGCTATGAGGGGTGACTAAACCAGTATGAACCAAATCATGTTACGTAAAACATCACTGAGCCTGACTCTGCCTTAGACGCTGAAACCAACGACGCCACCCTGGGCCTCAACGCTGGACCGAGCTAAAAACGAGAGCACTTTTAAGGGAGTCCGAAACTCAATTCGCACCCCACAGCCCTCCACAAGGTCATACACAGCGAACTTTTATTCTTTTTTGGAATCTGAAACCTCCCAACCTCCTACTGATACTGACAATGAAGATGAACCCTATGATGGAGAGACCATTGTTTTGGATTTATTTGATGCTAATGGCCTGGACAACTCTCGAGATACTGTCCTTTCTTCGCCCAACCAGGCTATGGTATAGAAGAGTCCATCTTCTTTGTCACAGTGATTAGGAGGGCGACAGAAGTTTTAGACTTAACCCTGCCCATGGCAGAAGTAAAAATAAATGTCCTGACCGAGGTGCTCAATCCAGGCCAAACAAGTCAATAACCTCCTCTTCTGTTTAATGAAGCCCTTGCACATGTGCTGGTGTGCACCTGGCCCATGCCAGGATCTTTCCTTGTGGTTTCTACCAACAGCCTTGCCCTCAGGTCCAGCAATACTAATTGCCTCCCGGGCAGGTATGTGTTTGCACTGTGGGACAGAGTGATGCCAGCTGTCCCAGAAGAAATACGGCCAAACCTACAATCTTGGATGGTCAATACGCAGCAAACTACTCTACCTTTACTGACCTGGATATGACTTTATTTATTTATTTATGCGTTTTTATATAGCGCGGACTTTCCCGAAGGCGTCAAAGCGCTTCACAATAGGAGCAGTAATGATACATGAGGAGAAAATTACAAGTGAACAAATTACAAAAGCAGACGTTAAGTTACATGAGGTAAGAGTGACAATTGTGAGCAAACAAAATACATGAGTGTTGTATCCAAGGAACCACAGGAGAGGAAGGTAAACTTAAGGATTAAGTTTAATTAAGAGTTTCAAGTACAGCATTAGATCCATCAGAGTGCACATCCAACAAGCTCCAGTCTTCAACTGAAGATCAGGAGCAGAACATTCTACTATCACCTAGCAACTAGATGCTAGGATGCAAACATAGGAAAAGCATTAACAAAGAAGGAAACATAGGATATAACACACCTCCTTTCCCACAATAAAACAAAAGAAATAAAATAAAGAGATAAAACAAAAGATGAAACAACAATTACAATTGGACAACATTTCAGGTGATGTAATCATTTAAATATTTCGGTGTAAACTTAACTCTGGAAGATTTTGAACATGAAGCAGAGACCTCAGAAGTGCAATCAAATCACAAGTAAGAGGGAAAAGACTTACTTTAAGTGAAGTTAGCATTGTTTCTTGAAAATATTCAATTTGAAGTAAATTGATAGAAGACTTAGATCCATGGAGGAAGGTAGAGAAATTGAAGAGATAAGGATGGGCACTGGAATCTGATGAAATCTGAATAAAATTAAAATCTTGAGCGTAGGTTCGTGGATAATGCTGACTATCCCACCCTCGTCGCCAATTTATGTTGTATCCAAGGAACCACAGGAGAGGAAGGTAAACTTAAGGATTAAGTTTAATTAAGAGTTTCAAGTACAGCATTAGATCCATCAGAGTGCACATCCAACAAGCTCCAGTCTTCAACTGAAGATCAGGAGCAGAACATTCTACTATCACCTAGCAACTAGATGCTAGGATGCAAACATAGGAAAAGCATTAACAAAGAAGGAAACATAGGATATAACAATGAGGTAGCAAACAGTGCATTACAGGAGGAAAAAGTGACAAGTGTGCAGGTTACAAGAGAAAACAAAGTACAATTTGAGGTATAATACTGCAATATATGCTAGACACTCAGGCACAAGAACAAAAGTTACGTAGGCAATGGTGGCACTTGTGCAAGTATCAAAAGCAAACAAAATGTGAGAGGTAGCAAACAGTGGCTCTGGACCTAATTGAATGTAGAGGATGAAGTAGTGTCCTACCCAAGGGGATGCACCCACACCATTCCTCTATGATAATGAAAGTCTGGGCGCTTGCAGAATTTCAAGGACGGAGCCCACTTCTAATATTTTTTGTCAGCACCAGCCCAAGGCATGAATGTTACTGGAAGGCTGGCAACTGCAACTTCTTAGCTTTGTCAGCATGCGTTTAGGAGCGTTTAGAGTATCCCACATGGAATTGCAATGTTTAGCAAAGTTGTATCAACGTTCTAAATTTGGAACAGATATAAGGGTCTAGACAAAGGGTTTTTAGTCAGGTAGAGAAAGGGCACACAGCTAATTGCTAGCGCTAAGTTAAAGCCAGTTCTAGTGAGATGTGAGGTGCCACGAGGTGGAGGGGATAAGCCCTATAACCCCCTAATTTCAGTGATAGCCTAAGCTGCCACTGTATAAAGTACAACACAAACACCTATGCACACTCTCGTATATAAATTAATTTTGTCAAAGTGGACATAAGAGGCAATGGACACAAAACTTATCAATCAAACAATTCAAAATAATAGTTCTTGTTCTTGGAGTTGGTCGTTTCAAAAATGGTGTCTTTAATGTTCAATAGAAACCAGCCGACACGTGTTTCGTCGCACAAGGGACAGTCTCCTGCGACTCCTCAGGGCTCGAAATAAACAGAGTGTTGTTGCGAGAGTCGCTCTGTCGGTGATAATTCCGACCCGACAGGGCCCAGGACTGAAGGTAGGCAGTGGAAGTCGTTCCGGAATTCTCAATCTCCCAGGATTCGAAGATGCTGGAGAAAGGGTATTGGACGGGTATCCAGGACACTCCAAGATGAGGTATGGATACTCCGGGATGTATCTTGTAAGTTCACTATTGATGAAACAGCTGTATTTTAAGGGTAACGATAGAGGTAAAGAAACAAATCCTTATCAGGAGATCTCGATACCACAGACGGGTGCAGCTGTAACCGGTTCCTCGTACCGTGTTCTGGGTAGGGTCACAGATATATTTGGATTTCAGAAAATGTTTATTTGCAATTTGTCATCCTAGACCTGTGGAGATGTTTGAAAAGCAATTTTAGACACTGTGTAGCGGTTAGAGAATTGTTTGTGTACCTTGGCATGGGGGTAAAAGTTACTCTGTAGCGCAGTGTCGGATTAGTAACGGGGGCATTCGGGAAATAGCCGAAGGGCCGGTAGCCGAGTTCCAGCTTTGGGCTGCTGTTTTGGGCAGCCTGGGGGCTCTCTGTGCTTTTAGGATGCCCCCTGCGGCCCAGTGGGTGCCTGGGTGGCCTTTCTGGAGGCAGATGGGTCGAGGTATCATTCCCTTTCTCTCGCTTGGCCGGCAGGGGGCCTGAGCAGAAGTGGTCTCACTTACACATGTTTGGCTCAGAAGTGTGAACTAATCTGTGCATTTCTCAAAAATCTAAGTGAAGTTAGTAAAACATGCCCCCGCCCCCTTTCTTGTCATAAAATGAAGCTGATGCAGTATTTTGCAAAAAGGCAATAGGGGCCACTTCGTTTTGTTGTGCCCCTGGGCCGATTTTTGATCCCAATTGATCCCTCCTGTGGCGTGGAAGATGCTTTATTGCTGGGAAACGCTGCACTTTGTTTTTAAACTCAAGAACATTTCTTTGCGATAAGTGGGGTGCTTAATAACGAGGCATGTGTGGTGGGCAGAAGATGCAGGGGTCCAACCCTCAGATGATGGCTAAAATGGGGGTAAAGAAAGGCACACCATGCAGTGCCCGAGTCCTGGTGGACTGTCTCGGAAACGGTGATTATCGCATCCGACACCAAGACGTTCGGAAGTGATTAAATGCAATATTTATTGCCAGTTCTGACAATTTGGGAAATAACAAAAGGCGTGGGTGCTTACCACACCATAAACTGCATGTTCCAGTCAACACTGTGTCACTGTGTCACCCTTATTAAATTCTGACAGGTTTGACCTGCCGAAATTTACGAAGCGTACACTTTATTGCACCTGACAATCACAGAAGGCCATAAACAGCGCATCGTTTGTCATTCCGATTCCTGCTGAAACAGGTGTGTGAGTGTGTGCAGGGATTGCAACTTAACTGACTGTTATTACCTGGATGTCAGTGGCATAGCGTGGTGCTTCGGCACCATGCCTGTACTCGCTCCACCGCACACGGTGGTTTGAGGCAACTCGAGTTGAGACTCCAAGTTTGCTTGCAAGCCACTGAAAATAACTGCTCTTGCCATAGTGTTGTATAACTACTTTTGTCATTGTGTTAGAATCTTGACGGCATTTTAAATGTTCAAAAAGCTGTGCTCCTATTTTGGGACAATCAGCTGCCAGCTGCAGGCCAGTGTGCCACCTCACCCCTCAGTGAAGCTATGAAACATAACCACACATACTGCAGCAGCGAGACATGCCCCCTTCCAACTCCAAACACTTTGCTCTTCTGGGGCCTTATTTATGAAGGCCTTGCGCCGCCGGTGCGTCACTTTTAACATGGAAAAAAGTGACGCACTGGTGGCGCAAGGCGTTCATAAATAGGGCCCCTGGTAAGTACGAATATTCGAGAGACCGCGTCTTTCTGTGAGGAAAGACTACCTGCAACTACATCGACCAGAATGCATTGCAGAGGACTGGGACACCTTGACACCCAGTCTACAACCCGATCATCTTACATTGCAAATGTCTTCATTAGCGCCGGATCAACCTTAAACATTGGTTTCCCGTCCCCTGTTTGTGCTGATACAGTAAAGTAAGGCGCGCTGGGCTTCTTGCAAAACGAAGTCGCCGGGCCCCTGTCATTCTTATCTGACTCTTAAAAACCACCGGCAGCCTCACACCCACAGTGAGCCCCGTAGCAATAAGGAGGGGCTGGTCTTGTCTCAACTATTTAACACCTTACGTTCCTCTTTTGTGTCAGAAGAAATTTGAGCACAATGGGGAACAGAACTGTCGTGGTGTTTTTGGGTAAGTGTCATTCATTTGGAGTCCATACAATGCGCTGCCGGGCGCGCGCGCCTTTAGATGCTGTTACTCCTTCTGAAAGTTCTAGAATGATGAGTCTTGCTTTAAAAGCCACAAACTACCATTCGTGGTTACTAAAATGTGTGCCAGACCTCTGGGAGCTCGGATGCAGGTTTGTCGTTAAAGATGGGGAAATGAAGGCTAGACGAGGGACCAGAAAGGATCTCTTATTATGTGAACTATGCAGGGAGGCTGTGTGGGGGATCGCACAGTGGAAGCAGGGTAGTGATGCATAGGATGAAAAAAGTGGGGCTCTCTAAAATGGGCGAGGCCAGTGCAATGAGGGGCGTGGCTTAAACAAATAAACTGAGGGGCATATTTACAAGGAAACTGTCAGAGTGGGGCGGTAAGCCAAAATTGGTAATGCTGCGCTCCAACAGTTTCCAAACTCAGGAATGCTCCCTATTTACAATAATGTGGCGCACTCCTGCGCTTTCCCTAGTGCTGGCGCTAAATTTAGCTGCCTTGTGTCAACACAGGCTTCCTTGACTATTGTGCAAGGGTGCCTGCATTGCAGAGAAAGATTGTTTGGGCCTTATTTATGAAGAGTGTTGCATCACTGGGGAGAAAGAGCGATGCAACACTTGTCATTGTGCCATCCATGGGACACCATGGATGTGCCGTATTTACACAACGGCGCTCCATGTCGCAAGGAATGCATGTATCTGTGCAATTCTTGTGTCTGCGCTTTGTGCAGCACACATAGAAGTTGCAACTCATCATTATTTAATGATTGTTCATGTGCAGGAAGGCACATCATCCTGCATATGAACAAACACTGGTGGCAATTTGCTGTTTCAGTGTGGGCACACATAGTAATAGCAAAAAACAAGAAGAAATTAATCATTTTTCCTTGTTACTCCAGCTTAGGACAAGATTTTTACCGGTCTCATTTTTGGCGCTGCCTGATATTTAACCCCATCCATGCGGCCGCGATTCTGCGCCTGTGCGGCAGAATCGCGAGTGGGCGGGTTTATGACGGCCCCCAGCCGTCATCAGCACACGAGCACCGTAGTGCATGACGGCTGGGGGCTGTCATCAGCATGCAAGGGGTTAAGCCACCCTTGTAAATAGGGGGCAGCATCAAAATGAGTGTTGACGTGGAATGCCCACCGCAATACCTATTGCACGCCCCTTTCACTCTAAGTACTGCATGAATAGGGGCATTATTTACAAGGGGGGGTTGAGCCACATTAAGGGGCATATTTGCAGGAAAGTGGCGAAGCATGTCATTAAGCTTAGAAGGCTAACTACATGCTCCGTCACTTTAGAAACGCAGGCCTGCATCATATTTACAAGAGTATGGTGCAGTCCTGCGTTTCCTGCTGAGCTGGCGCTAAATTTAGCTGTCTAGTGCCAAAGCAAGCACCCTTGCACCATAGTGCAAGGGTGCCTGCCTGCTTTGAGGGGAGTGATTGTTTATGTGCATGAAGGTGTCCCTTTCGGCACATAAACAATCTTTAAATGGCGTTTTATAACTTCTATGTGTGCTGCTTAATGCAGCACACATAGAAGTTGCAAAACTTCATTTTTTTAAATGATTGTTTATGTGGACGAAGGGACACCTTCTTACACATAAACAATAAATAGCGTTTTGTTGCTTCCCTGTGTGCTGCACAACACAGCACCCATGGATGCTTCCCTGTGTGCTGCACAACGCAGCACACATGGAAACATCAAAATGGAGGAAAAATTTAACATTTCTCCTCATTGTGCCCTGTTAAGACCAGGTTTTCCCTGGTCTTAAATTTGCGCTGTCCAAAGTGAATTTTTTAACTTCACTTGAGTGTGTCCATAAGGACTTTTGTTTTTATTTTGCTCGCTGGTGTGGGATCGTGCACTCTTACCTCTGGCCCCCCGGTCCACCTCAGTCAAGAGCGGACTGTTTGAGTGGAGGGAGGCCATGGGGAAACTCTAATCGTTGATTGTTTACCCACTTCCGGGTTGTGCCACACGCCGCCGTCATCTTAAGGCAAGGGACGCTCTAGTGCTTGCGTTCCCTTCCCAAGGCCGGACCTTTAAAGGGGGGCTGTGGGACTCGCGCGTTCCAACTACCTGAACAGCAAAGCGATGCGAGCTGCCCTTTGCCGCTGCTAATCACTCCGCACTTTTTTCTAACTTTAATAATCTTGCCTAGGAATGTGATCTGTATTATTTGTAAATTGCTGCAAAAAATTGTTCTTAGAATTTTTTAACTTCTCTTGAGTGTGTTCATAAGGACTTTCGTTTTTATTTTGCTCGCTGGTGTGGGATCGTGCCCTCTTACCTCTGGCCCCCCTGGTCCACCGCAGTCAAGAGTGGACTGTTTGAGTGGAGGGAGCTCAAGGGGAAACTCTGCTTGCTGATTTTTTACCCATTTCCAGGTTGTGCCACACGCCGCCGCCATCTTTAGGCAAGGGACGCTCTAGTGCTTGTGTTCCCTTCCCAAGGCGAGACCTTTAAATGGAGGCTGTGGGACTCGCGCGTTCAAACTACCTGAACAGCAAAGCGTTGCGAGCTGCCCTTTGCCGCTGCTAATCACTCTGCACTTTTTTCTAACTTTAATAATCTTGCCTAGGAATGTGATCTGTATTATTTGTAAATTGCTGCAAAAAATTTGTCTTAGAATTTTTTTACTTCACTTGAGTGTGTCTATAAGGACTTTCCTTTTTATTTTGCTCGCTGGTGTGTGATCGTGCACTCTTACCTCTGGCCCCAACGGTCCACCGCAGTCAAGAGCGGACTGTTTGAGTGGAGGGAGGCCACGGGGAAACTCTGCTCATTGATTTTTTACCCACTTCCGAGTTGTGCCACACGCCGCCGCCATTGTTAGTCAAGGGACGCTCTAGTGCTTGCATTCCCTTCCCAAGGCGGGCCCTTTAAAGGGAGGCTGTGGGACTCGCGCGTTCGAACTACCTGAACAGCAAAGCGTTGCGAGCTGCCCTTTGCCGCTGCTAATCACTCCGCACTTTTTTCTAACCTTAATAATCTTGCCTAGGAATGTGATCTGTATTATTTGTAAATTGATGCAAAAAATTGTTCTTAGAATTTTTTTACTTCACTTGAGTGTGTCCATAAGGACTTTTGTTTTTATTTTGCTCGCTGGTGTGGGATCGTGCACTCTTACCTCTGGCCTCCCCGGTCCACCGCAGTCAAGAGCGGACTGTTTGAGTGGGGGGAGGCCACGGGGAAACTCTACTCGTTGATTTTTTTACCCACTTCCGGGTTGTGCCACACAACGCTGCCATCTTTAGGCAAGGGACACTCTAGTGCTTGTGTTCCCTTCCCAAGGCGAGCCCTTTAAAAGCAGCCTATGGAACTAGCATGCAGAGGACGCACCCAGCGGGCGCGCCAAAGGCAAGCCCGTCTGCGCCCGTCCGCGCCAGGCCAAACCCCTGCCCCTCGCAATAGCACCAGAATAAAGTTCTCCTCTACCCAGCTACTTAACCTCCGCACCAATCTCCGACCTATGTGCGCTTGCTGTGATGTTGATGACAACTCTTCAGCCTGCCCAGGTTGTAATTTTTTATTTAAAACTTTCTTCAATGAACCAGGTGATGTTATTACGTCCAGCAATACTATCCACCAGACATCTTTGATCTCTTAGAAGACCTACAACCCGACGCCATCTTCTTAACGGAGACATGGCTCAATAGCTGCTCGGGGCCTGACGTGGCTAGAGCCTTGCCTCCTAACTACGTCATTGTTAGAATAGATAGAGAAGATAGGGTGGGAGGAGGAATCGCCATCATTTTAAAAGAACTTTCTGCTGTAAATTTGATGACTTATTAATACCCCACTGTGAAGCTGCAATCTTTAAACTCAATCTGACTCCACAGTATACCTTGTCTGGGATGCTGGTGTACCACCTTCCGGGCTATGCTGGTTCTTGGGCATTATACTTCCCCGACTTTGTCACTCCGCTTTTGCTTCATTCAGCTAACTTCACAATCATAGTTGATCTTAACCTCCATCTAGAGGATTCTAACTGCACCATTGGTAGCACTCTGGTTTCTGATTTGGCGGCTATGAATATCCTACTTCACAATAGTGGACCCACACATAAAGCAGGCCACCTCCTTGACCCAATTTTTTCCAACTTACCTTCTCTACACTGCCCAGCAGCTACTCCGCTTAGCTGGACTGACCACTTTTTAGTGGGCTTCAGTTTCGAAGCCCCCCATTTCGCACCTGCGAACAGTAGCAGAGCTGCTACACCTTCTAGGAACTGGAAAAATCTCGACATCACCAAGTTTAACTTATTGCTGTCCAATATTGCTCCTATTTTCCATAATAATGTCACCTCGGACCTGTTAGCGTTTTATAACTGGATACAGTCGGCCCTCGACATCTGCCTTCCACCTTCAATCAGGAAGTTTAATAATCACCGCACCCCCGCCCCCTGGTTCTCTGACGAAATAAAGCGGGAGAAAACCAAATGTAAAAACCTGGAGCATCAATGGCGAAAGACTTATTCACTTGAAGCTAAATCTGCTTACCTCACTATTAAACGGGCCTATCATTCTCACTGCAGGGCAGCACGTGCTAACTATGTTTCGTCATCCATTACGCAGGCAAATAATTGTTCAAAAACTTTATTCAATCTGGTCAAAGATCTGTCTGGCTCAGCCGCCATGCAACCACCTCCCACCCTCAATACTACACAATGTGAGGACCTTGCTCAATTTTTTCTTAATAAAGTAGAAACCATTTACTCCGCTTTGGCTAGCACTGCCTCCCTCTCCTCTTCCTCACATACTGCGTCCACTATCTGTTCCACCTCAGCACCCGACAATTGCACTGCCTAGACACAGACAACGATTACTCTCGACTCCTGGCCACTCTTGGACATGGAATCACTTGCACATCACCTCAGTAAAATTAAATCAGGATCCCCTTGTGATCTATTGCCTATCACAGTTCTGCGACAAATCGAACCACCCTCTCTCGATCATATTCTTCAGCTGCTCAATTCATCTATTACGAACTCAACCGCCCCCCCCTACTGGAAATATGCAATAGTTGTTCCATTATTAAAAAAAACTAATGCTGACCCTGCACTTCCTTCTAACTTCCGCCCTATTTCACTCCTGCCTTCCCTCTCAAAGATTCTTGAGAGACACATAAATGGGCATCTGCCCAAGTTTATTGAAACTAATGGGCTTCTGCACCCTTCCCAGTCCGGTTTTCGGACTGGCTACTCTATGGAGTCAACTCTCCTAGGAGTTACAGAAATGCTGCGACATAAGATTGACGCAGGTGAAACCATGGCCTTGATATTACTTGACCTAAGTGCGGCCTTTGATACGGTCTCCCATACCGTACTCATAAAGGCCCTTCAATCATCTGGTGTCATCAGGGCAGCCCTAAACTGGCTTAGTTATTTTATCGCTGACCGCACCTTTCAGGTCTTTTCTTTTACATCTAAGTCTAAGCCTCATCTCTCTCCTTATGGAGTCCCCCAGGGTTCGATTCTCAGCCCCTTGCTGTTTAACATTTATGTTAAACCGCTGGCAGATATGGTACAGGAATCCGGGTTGTCGCTTTTTTCTTAAGCTGGCGATACCCAGATCCTCTTCTCTCTCTCAGCAGGTAAAACCTCCCAGCCCTCTGTAATTAGATCCGGCCTCAGGAAAGTTGTGGCCTGGATGAACGCCAATTTCTTAAAATTTAATGGCGATAAGACAGAGGTCCTGATCCTGGGCAAAGATCGTGACCTCTGGGGCCCTCAACATTAGCCGCCTGAGATGGGAATGCTGCCACAACCTTCCACCCACATGCGTAACCTTGGCTTTATCGTGGATGACTCCCTTTCTATGCGAAGGCAGGCCACTATAGTTGCTGCTACCTGTTTCACCATTCTGAAATGGTTGAGAAAGATTGTGTGGATGCTCCAATCTCATGCCCAGCGCACATTAGTCCAGCCCTTGTCACCTCTAGGCTGATCTACGGGAATATCCTCTACTTGGGTGTCAACAAAGAGGTAACTCATAAATTACAGCGAGTACAAAACTCTGCGGCTAGATTACTCTGCCGAGCTCCCAAATTTTCATCTATGTCTGGGCTGCTAGCTGATCTCCACTGGCTCCCAGTGGAGAAACGGGTCAAGTTCAAGAGCCTCACCTACATGTTTTGCATCAAGAACGCACAGTCCCCCCGCTATTTGCAACTTTTAGCTTGTCCGTATGTCCCTTCTCGTACTCGTAGATCCTCCACCCAAGAAAAATTTCGAGTCCCTAAAATCAAACTCTCTCGCATGGGGGGGCGCTCTTTTTCATACTTGGGCCCTACCTTATGGAATACCTTGCCCCTGCCTCTCCGCATGCAACCTAACCTTCTTTTATTCCGTAGATCCCTGAAAACATGGCTTTTCAGCCAATAAGTTGCTCTATCCTCTTCTGCTCCTGTACAGCGCAGGGAAACCCTTCTGGGTACCTGTGAGCTAATATAAATTTAAATAAATAAATAATTACGCCACTCTTGCAAATATGTGGCAGCGTCAAAATCAATGGGTGTTGGGGTGGAACACCCACAGCAACACCCATTGCACTCCCCTAAGTATAACGTGAAAGGGTGCCATTCACAAGGCAGCGTTAAGCCACAGTAAGTGGTTTAACGCTGCATTATAAGTAAGGCGAAGCCCCTATCGCTACCACAATGTCTTTAAAAGTGATGTTGTGGTGGCTATACAGGCTTGTAAATAAGCCCCTAAGTGCCTTAACGCCACATTTTAAATAAGGTGAAGGGCTTATCTCCACCAGAATGCCTTAAAAAGTGGCGATATGCCCTTGTAAATATGCCCGTAAATTTCTGTGATTCCAATAGTGTGCCACTCAGCCGATATTTTGGTGCCTCTCTGAGCTTTCTGTTACTGCATCCAGATATGGAACACAACTGACCTACATCTAAAACCAGCCTGGTTTTAGATGTAGGTCATCTACAGCCATTGACTTTGTCAATGGCTGCTAGCTGTCTAAGATGAATGAGTAAAAACAATGATTTCGCCGTAAATAATTCTGAAAATGTTTAAAATTTGAAGTTATGAGATTGCGAAATAAACATTTTACACTAGACATATTCTTCAGAAAAAAAATGCAGAAACACAACTTCCTTGAAATACCAAACACTTGGGAAACGCAAAATTGAGTAAAACGTGAAATAGAAACGTAATCGCTGACCTGGGTTAACTTTATTATTCAGAAGCAGGACACGATGAGTACAGGCCCCAATGGTGACCCGTTTTTTTAAATTTTATTACTAGCGGGTCTGAGAGGCCCGGAAGAACCTGACCGACTGAAAGCCCCATATGCAGGTGTGGAAACACGCCACCTGTCGTGTTCTACCCAACCTTGGCGCTACTGTAAAGTCATCTATGTAACGCTCTGCTTTTAGTTTCACTTTACAAATTGTTGGGTGTGCCCAAAACATTTTTTAGAAACTGGTTGTGCTTGTTTCAGTTGTACAGTTCAGTGGGCGAATGTTCTCGATTCAGAGATGTGTGTTCACAGGCTCAAGCCTGGCAGGCGAAAAGGACCTCGAGGCCAGTTTACGCTCGCCTGTTCGACTAACATGAGCCAATGGCTAGATTTCCGGCGGCACGGCTTTCACGAAAAGTGACCTCACAGCTGAAAACCATTTTAGGTAAATGCAATATTTTCACGCAATATTGAAGAATTATAAGGGGAGTGAATCCATATTATGGATTATATATCGTCAGAATAAATAGCTTGTCCTAAATAAATATGACTTAGAAAAATATCACCCCATGAAAGTTAATAAAATTAGATCTGCCACCAAAAGGGTGGTATTTTATGAAAATAAATAGGACACCATGGGGCTTATTCACAAGCACCATGCGCCGCTGGTGCGTCACTTTTTCCCATTTTAAAATTGACGCACGCGGCTCAAGGGGCTTATTTATAGGACACAATATTTTGGCATGCAATCGCAAGGGCTGAAAAGTGATGCTTAAAACCAAAAACATCTATGTGTGTGGCCTCTTCTCACTGCAAATGGCAGGCGCCAGTCGTTTTCCAGGCTGGGAAGGGATTTTGAAAATCCCAAATGTCACAGGGGTGTTAGGGATGGGGTTTTCCCATGGGGAGACTATATTTTCCCGTGGAGAATTATTTTTTCTTGAGCCCATTACCCACAAAAGTGCACCCACAGAGAGCCTTGGATTTAAAAACACAGGAACTTATTTACAATCCCCTTGCGCCGCCACTGCGTCACTTTTTTCCATGTTAAAAGTGACGCACTGGCGGTGCAAGGGGCTTGTAAATAAGCCCCAAAGTGTTGGACAAAATAGAAATTCTGGAAAACATAAGGCATTCCATTCCATGTGTCATACCCAAGACTGCGGGAAAAGGACTGATGGAACTAAAACATAGAACTGACATTACCATCAACCCACGTTTGATGAACTGTCTGCTAAGGACTACCGAGTTTAATTTGACTAACTATAACTTGTGATTGAACAGGCCTTTTTCAATGTGTCTTTCTTAGCTCTTTTGTAAGATATTACCACTTCTGATTCATGTATTGGTAAAATAAGTTTTGATACAAAAGAGACTATGTAGTTGTTTGTTACTGTTCAATCTTAGATATTATTTATTGCAAAAAGAAACCAGCTCCCCCTTATATGAAAATGTGTGTCTTTTACCCTGTGTTCTAAACATTTTTGGTTGGTAGGTATGCCAACCTTGTGGGGTGCAGCTTCTTTATCAAGACCGCTGGTGTAGGAGAGTGCCTTCTCCCCTACTCTTTATTTTAATGTCCAGTCAACCCACTCCCTATGAGTTTAGAATTATAATAATCAAACAACAGTCTAATCAACATTGATGACAAGATCTTCTCCACGCTGATACATAACGCCCTTGAGGACTGGATCAAGCTCAAGAACATCTTAAGTATGATAAAAGGTGGTCTCAGAGAAAACCTCGCCACAACCAATCAGATCTTCACCCACATTGTATTTAAGTACAGTATGCTAAAATAAATGCCCTCTGCGTTGCCTTCCTTGAATCCATGGTTGTCTTCGACCTTGTGACAAGGCTAAGAATAAGGGATATACTGCAAGATATAGGGCTGCTGGTTGGGGTATTGGATCAGGCTATCCCCTTGGAGGCAAGGAGATGTCTCCTTGATGTGTGGGAACCAATAGATTTAACCAACAACAGAATAACATGGGTGACACTGGGATTGATGGAGGTGAAACGAACTATTGCCCAAAGATAGGGAGCAACTCAGACTCCGACTGTGTCAGCCTGGAAGAGGGATATGGACTGGTGCATGTTCTGGGAAAAAACTGTATATGTAGCATGGGGGAGCGGGGAAAAGGGGTCTTGCATATGGAACGATTGGAATGTATATAGAGGTGAAATTTGTACCCCACCGATGCAACCAGCTCGAGATGATCCAGTATTATCAAACGAACTTGTAACTAATGATAGGTAACAACTAATTTGTATATGAAACCAGTGTATTGCGCCAAGGAAACTTAGTACAACATGACAATACACCTTACAATGTTGATTTTCTTGTTTAATAAAAGAAAGCAAAAAAAAAAGATATGGGCCTGCGCCAGCTTTACAGTGTCTAACAAGGATGCTCTACACAGACACTATAGCACACATTAGGCTAAACTAGAAAGGCTTTCTGAGCAAGAAACTAACAGTGTGAAACAAGGCTGTCTTCTAGCCTCACCACTTATCTCGCTATATACAAACGCATGCAGAAATGTAGAAAGCAACAGCAGATGTCCCAGCAATTTACTGCTCCCTGTACCCGCTCTATTACATGCAGACAACTCCCGCTTGATCACACGAACATCAAGAGGCCTGCAAACCCAACTTAGTGCTCTGACGAAATACTGCCTATTGAATGACCTGAAAATAAACACCTTGAAAACCAAGATCACGGTTTTCAGAAAAAATAGGAAACAAAGGCCTTCCACATTAAAGATAGAAAACTAGAAGAACTTGACCATGATCGTTTACAAGAGCTTTGACAATTTCAAATAACCTTCAGTTGTACAAAGAGATCAAGGGTGCTAGAGGAGACAGAATCTTCTTACAACACAATATTAAATAAAGCCAAGGCACAACAACCTCACTTCTCCTTGAACATAGACAAAGTCATAATGGCAAATTCTTGGGGCCAAACTTCATTGAGCTGAACTCTGGGGCTTGGACCACACACTGTTCAAAACATGGAGCCAGGAATGAAAATTCTGGTAAAACCTACCGATGTTACTAGTAGGATCTTCCACTGCCGCCCTTGAGGCATATGTTTGTTACACCTCCATCCGAAGCAGATGCCAAATGACTCCAATAAACCACGGTCTGAAAAGAATTAGGGCCTGATTCACAGAACTAACTTAAGACAGAATCCTAAACTTTTTACCATTTTGGTATTCACAGAAGGCACTTACTCATTTTGGTATTCACAGAAGTTAGGAGTTCTAACTTTAGGACTCCTGAACTAAGAAAAATCCCAACTTTAAGACCTTCGGTATTCACAGAAGGCATTTAGGAGGGGGAACATCCTTTACGACGCGGATGTTACCCCGCGCTACCATTATGACGCGTCTCTTACAACGCAAGTCGTAACCATGACTTGCGCTGGAGGGCGCTCAAGGACAAGGAATAGTTAATTTACTATTCCAACACCTTCCCTACTATCCACGGAGACTGGCGTTGGAATATTAAATTAAACTATCCCTAAGTCCGCACCCTACAGCGCAAGTTGTGGTAACGACTTGCGTTGTAAAACACGCGTTGTCATGGTACGCGTGGTAATAGCCCGCATCGTACCGTCATACATCCATTTAGGAGTCCTAAAGTTAGGAGTCCTAACTTTACTACACCTAAATTGAGAAAAATCCTAACTTTTTAGACTTTCGGTATTCACAGAAGGCATTTAGGAGTCCTAAAGTTTGGACTCCTAACTTCTGTGAATACCAAAATGAGTAAGTGCCTTCTGTGAATACCAAAATGAGTAAGTGCCTTCTGTGAGTACCAAAATGGTAGGAAGTTTAGGATTTTGTCTTAAGTTAGTTCTGTGAATCGGGCCCTAAGAACCCAAGTATCAAACTTGATCAACAAAACTTGGAAAGAGTGCTTCATGCTCAGTCAACAACCTCCATTTGCAGCCGGCTGGAAAAAAGAGGTAACCCACCTTGGAAAAGCACTGACACCAGACCCACTCTGAAACTCACTTCCATACAGAGAATAAAAAGATCACACACAAACAATTTACCATCGAGAGAATAAAAGCAAGACTCAAAGCTCTTGGGAACTTCTGCCTGGTGGAGCAAGAAGGACTATTCGATGACTCTCAGAAAGCCAAACCTTGGTCAAGCTTATCGACTACAGAGAAGGGGACTCTTGCTTTCTTGGAGTGGTTCACTTCCTTTAAACTCCACGCTGTTTAAAAAGAAGGCATCTTCCTCCACAAAGTCCATATGCAGTGAAATTGAAGATCTCACTAGTTTTCTGCTTAAATGTGTCATTTACAACATCAGGTGGCACATACATTAGAAACGTCCTGGAGAAGAACAACTGGATTCTGATGAAAAAAAATGTGTATTATTCCTCCTTAGTGACGTCTCTGAGGAAGTGAACACATGAACAGGAAGATACCCGGCTAAAAGCCAGGACCTCTTAGAAAAAAGTCTGCCTTCAACCGAGAAACGAACATCTGATGATCCCTGAAGATCGCAACCTCTGTCATTGGAAAAAACATGCTCAATATTTCTCTCAGACTCACAGACTCAGTCATAAATGCAGGACACAAATACATTGCAGTGACTTCGTGAGACAGATCCATTTGCCCATGGTTGTGAATTGTGAAATCCTTTATAATGGGGAGGGTCAATTCCACTTTGGAATGAAAACCTGCAGATCCATTGCAGAGGAAAGGCCACGTGGTGCTTTTCTGGAGACATTTAAATTGGTTAGGCTTTAGATAACCATCTCCTCGATGTCACAACGTATGCAGACTTCCCAAATATTAAGGGTGCTTGCATATTGTAGGGAAATGCAAAAACAACAATTGATGGACAGAATGCAGAACAATGCCAGAAACCGGTCCTCGGAAGCTTGTTTCCGGTCCAGGGAAGGCATGGCTTGGCAGTTCGGACTAGACTGTTCCCATGAGGCACAGGGTCAGACTGATTTGCATATGGCCATACCTGAACTGGGGTGGCAGAGTGGGCTAAAGAATGGTGATGGAATAAACCCAGATCTGTTTACTGGGTGTGAGTGTTTGATTGGTTCAGATGCTCCGTCCATTACCACCCCCTTTTGTACTGCATATTGTAGGCTAGCACCAAAAGAAAAGCCTTCCAATGCGCTGGTTGAGTGAATGAGAGTAGCTCCCAAAGGGCAGCAGCGACCTTAGCAAAGAATTCCATGCTGCCAGTTCATGCCATCTATATGAATATTTTGCATTGAGGAAGATTTCACAAGTCACAGAGATGAGTTGTTGCAATATTCCCACATAGCCAGTGCATTTCACTGACTCTTTGGCTTCTGTGTAACATCTATAGGAAAACACCAACATCCTCCTTTTTTGTATTTTTAACTTCTTCCTTTAATGAAAATCCACTTACAAAGTGGTTAGAATGTATTGATTCTTTACAAGAGAGTGCATGACTGGCACTTAGTTGTGTATTTTGTGTCCGCTTCTGTTGGTTGGAGACAAATATTCTTCAATTCAGCATCTTTTCTTCATGAAAGGCTATTTCAAAATAATCTAAGAAAGTGCATGTGTTGAGTAGCTTTGTATTTTATTTTCAGTGTAACCTGCTGAATAGAATAAGAATTAGTTTGTATCCTCAAGAAGATTGAACATTAATTATAGCCCACAATTTTGTATGAATCCAATATTTATTCTGATCATTGCTTCAAGTGTGGGAAGCAGACATTTACCTTGCAGTCTGGTAGAATCCCTTTCAGAGAGTCATGGGGGAGGCAAGGGTTACTAGATCCAACAGTGGAGGTGGAGGCCTTTTCCTCTTGCTGTCCTGCAGCCTGACTTATTCTGCACTCTGAGTAACTAGGTGCAGCACTGCCCCTTCAGCAAGTGATTGTCAGTGGTAGCGTGGGTCGAGCAGTCCAAGCCTATTCAAGGGGAGTTAGGAACAGACATGCATAGGCTCAAAACTAGACATTACGAAAGTGATCACAATGAGTTGATTATCCAGTCCAATACATTGCTCTACTTATTATACATTAAAGATAATGGGATAACCCAGTAACCCTCAGAACCTGAGTAAGTATGCTAAAGAAAAACAATGGTTCTGTCGGGAAAATCAACTGATTAGCACAAGGTACTTAAAACATTCAAAGAAATATGTTTTAGTCATATAGCAAAGTAACACACCAAGAAACAACAACCTTATGCCCAAAAATTTAATTTCTTTACTTATATTTTTATCTATGCAAATTAATAGAAGGCTGTTTAAGACATTAAACACAAATGGTATTGAGCCAGTGGCTGTGGAGTACAATTGGTGACTGGTAGTGATCAGTGACAAAGTGCTGTACAGGGCTGACATAAATAACATATATGTAAAACAAGAACAATATTTAGCATGTAAGTCCACAACTCATTGCACAAACCTCAACAGGATATACTATTTTCGGTTCTGGTCGGGGGATTGCATGGACTACTTAGGACAACAACTTCGATGTTTCAACCCTTAACAGTTGTGCAGATTATTAAGCATCAGAGGCAGGTCTCATCAGGACAGGGGAAAGGATGACAGCCTAACAATTTGGAGTCTTATATTCAGTGCATCAAAGTATGCGGCATTATTCAGGGAGGTGTCAGCCAACACCGCAAACTCACATCCATAGATTGTGGTCTGTATAAACCATAAGATTCTTTCTTCACCAGCCAGTGGAATAAAATAAAGTAGGGCTGCCAAGGCGATCAAAAATTGTTTAAAGTGGGAAGGGGACGTCCTTGTTCATCCAAATCAGTAGATATGGATGCCGCCGATTCCCCAACGCTGCGCAAATTCCCCGCCTATCTGGAAGAATTAATTAGTGGGAGGAGTATGGACGGACCCCGGTCGTCCTGAGCTCGCGTCCAGCGTGAAGTAGGGCAGCCCCCGGCCGTCTTGTGCACACAAGGGGTTACACCCCCTAATATAAATCCCTGCTCCGCAGTGGAATTAGCGCCACAGGGAAGGGGTTAAAATCATTTGTTTCTTTTAATTATATGTATTATTTACTTTATTTTACATTATTTTTAAACATTAAAAAAACAATATTTTTAACAACAATATTTTTGACAACAATACATTTATTTCGATATTTTTGTACTTACCACTATGTAGATAGGACTAAGGTATTCTGGACATCGATATTTTTTTTGTCTATATTTTTGTACCTTGTTATTCTTACTGTCTATATTCTGTCAGTGATCCATCATGGGTTTAAACAAAGACGCAGGTTTGAATGGACTTGCTGCAGAGGCAAAAGCATTTATACCTTCATCACATATTGCAGCTTCGGTTGAATCCTCTGCATCATTGTTACTCTCATCATTAAACAGATATTGTAATAATCGTAGTGTTTGCACATCTGACACGTGTACATTTTCGGCGCTCCCATCACTCGGGGATTCTCCCTGAGTGTTATGTCTTCCTGATTGTTTAATCCTGAAGTATTTAATAAGTTTAAGTTTTCCAATGAATTTCAAAACATCGATTCTTGTTTGACGGCAGTTGAAATTGCTTTCAGGATAGAATTTAAACCTAGTGATAAGATTTGAAATTCTGCTTGGTTCAGTTCAATATCTGACAAATTGATGACTGTATTGTCCATCCCTTTAACTTTCTTCGACATCTGTTGCCTTGTTGTTTCCTGTTTTTTTTATTTGCTGAGTTTTCATCCTATCCCATTATGTTTGACTTCTTCTTTGTCTAGTTTGTGTTTTGGATTCCGCGGTCTTAACGTTTGTCTGCGGTTTCACCATAAAATATCAAGTTCTTCAGCCAATGTTAATTTCCACAGATCAACTCCTCTATTGTTGGGGATCATTCTGCCATCCTGATAATTCTCTTCACTCTGCACTGACCTAAGGTCAGATGCAGACACTGTATCAGCTTTTTGGTTATTCATTCTTTCATTTTGCCCCTCTATGTTCGAATTAGTGAAACGTTACCGTTCGGTGGAATTGAATATCCTTGAGAAAGTAAATATCTGGCCTGGTTCGTAATCTGTTTTATCTGTTGTGAATTTAAATGCTTTTCTTGTTTTAACGACATCTTCATGCTTTTTAAGTCTATCTTTTATTTCACCCCGACTTTTGGAAATTAAATCCTTTAAATCAGATGTGTCCAACTCTTTGTTGATGATATCAATTTCCTTTAAAATTGATTCTCGATCTGTTTGAACATATTTTATAAGAATTTTTTAACCAGTCTCATTGACACATCTAGATAACTCTCACCCCATTCTTTCAGCATCAAAGGATTCAGGTTTTCAAAACTCGGGCTAACATAATGCGCAGACTACATGATATCCGACAGACTTCTAGGTACTTCTGAAGCGATTTTTGTTTCCACCATTTAGTCATTTCACTTTTCTTGTTGTTTTCTAATGCCCATGTAATTAACAAAATAGACGGCAGTGAAAACAGACTAAAGACAGATTCTCTGTTGTTTTTAAAAGACAGACCAATCACATCTCACATTGATATGTATTGAAATATAATTATAGTCTTGCATTGACAAACACATTTTTTTTAAAATCATGCATTATTATTATTAGCTCAAAAGCTAAGGCTTCACATTAAAGTGCACATTATTGGTGCACACAACCATACACATATTTATGGAACTGTTGTTATAAGGAGTTGTTGATATACATGCCTGTAAGCAAATGTTTGTGCAGAATGGAAATGTTAGTATTAGTTCCAATATTCTAAGAGTGATCTTATCTTATATCAAACGCTAGTTGATCACTAGTGTATTGTATCATCATTATACAACAGAGAAGAAAACTGAAAATTATGGGCGGAAATGCTCAAAGGTGTTTAGTACGCAGACTGCACTACATTCATGATGATATTAATTCACATTGTCTTTATTCGTAATTGCCAAATATCTAAACATTATTACCTAAAGTGCTGACCATGAAAAGTGCATAGTGCAAACAAAGAGCTTAGTGTAATACCGTACAGTAGTGTGTTCCAATTGCAACCGGATCCCTGTTGCCATAATGAGGCGCACTAGTGGGAATTTAAGGAATTTTCCTTTATTTGCCAGACAATTATGTTATCTTATCTATCAGAATGTGCAAATATGATCTTATCAATTGTATCTATAAGGGCTTCACTATTGAAAAGTTAGGGAAGAATATAAAATGCAAAGAAATAAATATAAATGAGTAAACAAATAAAAAAAGAATGAAAATAAATACATTAGCTTTACAAACAGCAACATTTGAAAGTCCTAGTTTCTAAATATGTATCCATACATGTACATATGGGCCTTTATATAACACAATTTCATATCTCTTTATTATTTTCCATATACATGTATACTTTTTTATGTAGTTATGTATCTATATATGTAATAGCTTGCTCCCACTGTAGAAAAAAACCCTTTAACTTTCTCAAACTCAGTACTCTATCTCTCATCCTATACCTCTTATAATATATCATCTACCTGCACTCTCTGACTAATCCAAAATCTCATTCTGCTATCATGCCCTTCGAAATAACCCTTTCTAGATGCTTCCCTCCTCTATCCCTCCTTTGACTCATCCCAAACCTCATTTTTCTTGGTCCCTCCTTATCCTATTCAATCCAACTAACAGACTCAAAAGTCCACTGCTCCAATTAACAACTTATTCTTCCCTATACTCATCCATCACTAATCCACTTTAGGTTATGGAGTAGCGTGCATCTCAACAAAAAGCGCTTCAATGCTCCATCAGTGGTAATAAGCTCTATATAAACACAATCACAATTCCAATGCCTGGGCTGTTGTATCTACACAGTGTAGGGCGACAGGCATGAAGCTCCTAAGCCTTAGGAATAAGAAAACTTAGCAGCCATCAGGTTTGGAAGCATGAGCGCCTAATGGAAATTTCAGTATTCAAATTATGCTGCCTGCCAATATCTACATCAGGCATGTTTCATCCTTCTAATAACCAAACAAACTCAGATTTTTTATTTGATTTGCATTTAAATTTATAGAGCGCAATATTTACCCAAAGGCGTCAAGGTGCTATTATCGGTCCTCCAGTGCTAAAGCCTAACTGAAATTCCACCTAAAAAGCTGTCTATAACGCATAAAGCCAGGTTTTAAGAGCTTTCCTAAAAGGCAACAACTGTGGGGTTGCCCTGATGCTCAGCAAAGAGGAACAGGTTTAACACCTGCATGAAGCACTATAGTTATGTAATACTGGTATTTTAATTTGTGGACACTTGAAGCTGTCCTGTCAACAATTGTTATTTTTGACTCAAACTGGGTGCACTTCTATAGCATTGTCCCTATCTTCCTAAACCCTCTAACCATCTGTGTATACTATCTACTCCAGATGTACCAAATCTGTACTTGTGACTGGTATGTTTATATTCAGTGAAGTCTAAAGGAATCGCTTTGTGAATGCATGCTGTAGGGAGGACATTGCTAACTGCAGTGCATCTCGAAATTTCTGCGAGAAGAGCTACGCACCCCTCCACCCCCACGAAAAAAGCAAAAAAAGAACAGTCTCTCTTGATCCAGAAAAGCACCCAACTCCTGAGTCTGAAGGCAGAAGGCTGATTTCATTGTGAGCTAGAGCAAGGACCCTGCCTGGACAGGTGTCCCAGTATATGAGCTTCGGCTGCACCTCTTGTGTGGTGTCTATTTAATCACAAAAGAGCAGGCACGAGAAGAGAACTGATTATACCTTTCACCAAAAACATTGAGGAAGATTTACAAGCCTGTTGCGCTGCCAGTGCGTCACTTTTTTGATGCATGGTCAGCGCATTTTTGGGCCCATATTTACAAGGACAGGAAAAGCCACCCAGCGTGGCTTTTCCTCTCCTTGTAAATATGACCCCTTTGCACGCAGCACTTTGCGTGAAAGAGGAGTTAAACGGGTGTTGCTGTGGGTGTTCTCACGCAACACCCATGGAACCTGACATATTTCCAGATTTACAAGAAATCGTGAATCTGGAAATGCGTCTGAATGCTATGTCTCCCTTGAGGAGGCGTTGGAAGGCGCAATGAGGAGAAAGGGATTCATTTCTCCTTAGTTTTTCCTCTTTCTATGCATGCTACATTATGCAGCCACATAGAACGAGATATGTGTAAGAAAGTGTCCCTTCCTGAACATAAATAATCCTTTAAATCTATTAAGTTCTATGTGTGCTAACTCTGCACAGATAGAAGTTGTAAAACGCCATTTCTGATTGTTTATGTGCAGGAAGGGAACCCTTCCTGGACATAAACAATCATCCCCGTGACGCAGGCATCCTTACACCATGGTGCATAAGTGTCTGCATCCGCACATGTCAGCAGTTTGTGCACCAGCACAGGGGGGAGCACAGAGATGCGACATATTGTTGTAAGTATATCGCATCGCTGTGCTTTCCAAACTAACACAGCACGGCGCAGAAAAGTGACTTGCTGCACAGCGCTGCATTAGTTTATTGTAAATCTGCCCCACTGTTTTTTATCACGCACAGAGTTTTTAAAAATTATTTTGGAAAATGCTAAATTATTTTACTGCACAGAGCAAGTACACAATTATTATTTAAATATGGACATGATCATTTAGACTCTCAACGTCAGCCCTCCAGTCACCCAGTTTAGAGGAGTCCAAAGCATCCACCATCCTACCATATTGAGAGTTCTGTACCTGCCTGTGCATCACTCTGTACTGTTGTATTTCTATCTAGGACCCTAATTCGATATTCTTGATTCATGCCCTTATGTGGTTATAGTTAATATTATCCTTATAAAGGCATAAGAATCATATCCATATTCAGTAATAGCCCATGCAGTCCAAAGCACAGCACGGTTACTCCCATCGACTCCTAGAAAGCACAACGCATTCTTTAAACAAACCAAGCCTCCAGCAGCCCGGGAAATCCCCCCTGCTTTTGTTTTGATTTGAACAAGAACACCTGGAGTCCAGAAAGAACTGTTACTTCTTAGTGACGTCTTATGTCCAACCTTACGTCCAACTCGGCACCTTTCAGGTATAAATATACCAACAGTTGCCTTAAGCAAACACACGGTGGTTTGGAGCAGAGCGGCTATCTACTTGCCCGAGAGCCCAGCTGATGCGAGAGCCCACGGAAGCCGCCCCTCCCGTTCGACGCACTGAGAGAGACGCTGTCTGTTTCTACAGCCGAGAAAATCCAGCTCCGGTGTTTCCAGCCACCCTTGCGGGTTGTTGGGAGATCGAGTCCTGAAGAAAGAGATACCAGACCTCCCACATTCTATTATCAAGGTACGGAGCTGACTAAACCCTTAAGAGAATACTTGATTCAGATTCTTGGCAAAACAATCTTAACCAACTTAACTTAAACTGCTACTTACTTACTCCTTCCCAAGTATTAGGCTTAGGTCAGGTACACCGGGGTAGGCGTAGTTAGAAGCACCAGTTGAGTATGTTAGTCAATGTTTTTATGTATGTATATATTTTATCCATTTTAAAGTACCATATGGCTAAGAAACCATATCAATGCTTTTACAGTACTATTTCATAATACTACTTTTACTGTACGCACTTTACTTTATGATAAGTATTGCAATTGTGGCAATTCATTTCTCTTGCAGAAGACTGCTCAATAAATACCACCTTTAATTGAAAACGCCCATTTCGCTATTTCTCTGCACTCTGGTGAAACTAAGTATGCACGGTTGACTGAGTGAAATAGCTGCCTATTGTTTTCACACGACTCTAGAGATACACTCTTTTCTGAGGGAGCAAAGTTGACATGTTTGTATGGTTGTCAGAAGCTAATCCCTTCTTGTCTAAATCCGGAGAGTTAACTCTTTCCTGAACATTCGAGAAAATTTCTAGTGACCTCCGAGCTAGCTGGCGAAACTAATTAAGTCTAATATAGTCAGTAGAGACCTAGTCGACCTCAGCCCTACGTCTACATTGCTGTTTATATTATTCCAATGCGCAGAGCCTATTGGGAATATAGGAACTACACGGCAGTACCTTAACCGCATCGCTGCGGCGGTTATTTTTGCGCTGCGCGGCTTTTTTCCAAAAGCCGCGTTACATGACGAGCTCAGCTCGTCATCTGCACCCGACCACCGTGGCTGATGACGAACTGAGCTCGTCATCAGCATCGAAGGGGTTAAGGGACATATTTTTCAAGATGTGATGCAGTGCGGTGCAGCAAGCCATCTTGCTGCACTGCAGTGCATGACAGGGAAAGGGCAGGAACACCCTGATTGAACATAATACGGCACATTCCTGCTTTTTCCCCAGTGCTGGTGCACATTGTGCTGCCTACTGCCAATGCCGGCATTCTTGCACCATGGTGCAAGGGTACCTGCTTTGTAAGCAGGGCTATTTTTTGTACAGGAAAGGACACCTTTCTGCACAAAAACAGAGAGGCATTTTCCTCTTTCTATGTGTGCTGCAGAATGCAGCTATATGAAATATGCACAACGCACCACCCATAGAAAGAGAATAAATAAACATATTCCTCCTCATTACTCTTCACCTGGGGAGGCGTAGCCGTTTTGGCACATTCCCAGGTCTACCACTTGTGGTAAATCTGGATATGTGTTTTGCATCGAAATCACCCATGCAGCACCCATGGAAGGACTCCCTGGGGCAGAGTAAAGCAAAGCAGGGATTTGCCCTGCAATGTCTTACTCTGGATTTATCATGGCACTGAGGGCTACACAACACCTCTTTGATTGACATGATGATGTTGCTTGATGCAAAAGCAATGCAACCCTTTGATTAATGTGGCCTTTAATGTATCCACTGGTATGGTGGGTGTGCTTAAAACATGCCTTGGGAAGTGCACAATATCAATGGCTTGATGTCCAGGGAGTTTTCTGCCTGTATATCAAGAACATTGATTGTTTCCTTCCACAAGTTCTCTAAGTCTCACATGGTGGTTCCATCCAGTGAAATATAGTGAGGGTCATCTGGTTATCTTCACTGTGACCTGGTGGACCTTTCGGTGACAGACTGCAGTGTCAAGGAGAGCTTCCACCAGTGGAGCAGGTTGAGGCTTCACTCACAGAAACCATTGCTGTCCCCACCTCCAATTTGGGTGGGGGAACTTCGTGGTTGGCGAACCCAACTTCTAAATAAAGATAATAAAGTTTCTATTCCAAGCTTAAACACTGACTATTTAAGTAATTGATATGTAAAGGATTCATTTATATTGATTTTCTGATTGATTTAATGTCTGGACAAGGAAATAGTGTGGTTTCAAAAATCAGGACAGGCATGTTTATCTAAAAGGTGCACTTTTACTGATATAGTCTGCATAGTCTGTTTATGTAAAATTTGCAAAGTCATGGTTCAATACTTGACCCTTTTTGGCCAAATAACTGGTAAATGATGAAGCGAAGCTGTCTTTTAGCTTTGTGGCTGGAAAGGGATGAGAGAGTGGACAAAAGCAAGGAAGAGGCTGTCAAACCCTTTTCATGCTACATACAACCAACCACAAACATCCCATTTGTCGCTTCCAAGCTACATCTAGGAAGATATTTGGCCTCAAGTGAGAGAAGTATCATTCATCTGAAACCTCTTGTTGTCACTAAACTCATATTTTTTCAAGTCTAGGGGCAGGGGAAAGGATGGCCATGTACTTTGGTGTCGCTGGTCTGGTTTTTCTGAAAGAAAGGCCCTAGACCACTGTAGAAATTAGAACACTTAAGGAAACATTGTAGCAAAATGATTTCTGCCCAATTAATCCATCTGTATTTTTTGCTTTTTGATCACATAGATTTTTGCTTTTTATTGCTGGTGAGCCTCACAATTGGTGTCCCTCCTATGGTATTCACATGGTAAACATACTGTGCATGTTTACCAGCAGTGTCCACCTTTCAGGATGAGGCCGCTGCGACATAGCAAGCAAAAGGGGCAATTGGCTAGTTACATGTAAACATGTGTGCATACACCTGTGCACACTTGCGAGGACTGCACCTGTGAGACTGTCACCGTGCACAGCCTGGTAGCTGTGCACAAGTAGCCTGATGCAAAGGGGACTCAGCAGGATTACATATTGTCCTGGGGTAGGCCTTATAATATTGGTGGACACTCATAAGGAAAGTCAGTGTAGTTTACTGTTTTGTCTGCAGCGACACTTTATTATAGACATAAGGGGAACTCTGCCTTGGAATGCAGTATTGCTTCCCTTTAGCCTACAAATGACATCAATAGGGTGAACTGTGCGCACCGAGATGGATTATGCAAGTCCCAAGCAGATATATGTACACCTTATGGGTCATCCATAATTATCATATTTCTCTGCCTCAGCTCAGGATTAGAGTCTATCTCCCTGCAAAGTGTTCCATCCTAGAGACCAGGAGGCACAAGGAAGAGGTCCCAGGAGGCTAGAGATCCCCACTTGGAGCACAATGAGCACTCAAGAGTGATGCGATTGGCCCACCAGAGCCTGAGATTTGCAGGGGAAAAGGATTTGAACTATGACCCCACCAGCCTAATCAATATGCATGCCCCCACAAGGGAGCACCAGCATAATACCCTGCAGAGCTACGAATGCCCAAATGTCAATCAATGTGAGGGCCTCTGGATGGCAGTGGGCCCACCAAGGCCAAAAGAGAGTGTGGGTGGCTGCAGGAGCACAGCAGCTCCCCCTAAAGACAGTTTAAAAAGGTACTGAACTTAAGTTTGCAGGGTCTAAGAAAAGATACCACCCCTCCCAGCTTTCTGCCTATAAATCAAACACTCCCAAAGCTTCAACCTTTGTTGTTGAGCTTATGAGTGCACCAATCTCTGTTAGTTGGTGCTATGGTTGCTGAGCTACATGGTTCAATGAAAACGACAGACCCATGTAATATGCATTACTTTGTGTTCATATTGCTACGAGTAATGATTGTTCATGAAAGGCTGCAAAGCTTTATTAATTATAATGGGTGGAAATGGTTGCAATGCTTTATTGATTATAATGACTTCAGATGGAGTACGGTTACTGAGGTCAGTGATAGAATGACGTATTATGAAGTGATAACATTGAGAACGCCAATCGGTCTGCTTGATTTAATGCGACACCTCTCTATATGGTTATGTGTTATATTGTACAGGGGCCTGCTATGATATTTGTGGTCACGGTTTATTGGTACCAAAAATATCAGCCTTATGTATATATTCGTAAATGACTGCTTAGTATTAAATAGTGGATGTGGAATACATGTACTTTTCCTTTTCTGAAGAAAAGTTACAAGACGGACCATCATTTGTTGAGTGTTATTGTGTTACTAGCTCACATAACCTCCCCTGAGCAGCCACTCATTGCAGTTGGAGATGCAGTGCACTCAACGAAATTCGTTTTATTTATTTAAATGTTTACTTACCTGGGATACTCCGTAATCCATACATTACTACCCCCCCACCCTGCCCCTCCCCCTCCCTACGTCACCGCCCTGCAGGTACTACCACTGCTGGCCGCAGCTGCCCCCGAGTAGGCCTTGAACTGCTCTCATACACTTCCCACAGATAGTCAAGCACTCCAACGGGTGTGTTTGGTTTCCAGTGACTGGAGGATTGTGGATCCATTACTCGTGCAGGCCACACAACTAATGACCCATTTTCTTACAAAGATCCTATCATATTTGTAAGGTTCAATTCAGTGGCAGCTGGTGGAATTTGAATGGGGTGAGACGCCTCTTGTATTCTTTTAACATGTGGGAGTGTTTCACTTTAGTACATCAGTTTATATCACCGAGAGGCATTTATTAAAACTGTTAAGAAATGCCTCTCAATATAGTGATATGAACTGATGTACTGAAGTAAAACACTGCTGCATGTTAAAAGCATACAAGGGACTACTGCACTTTTAAATAAGTGAGTTCAGCATTAACATATCTTGTACTCACACATTTAAAGGTGCTCTCTTGCATGCTTTTAACATTCAGGAGAGTTTCACTTTAGTACATCATCTACATCACTATATTGAGAGGCATTTACTGACAGTTTTAATAAATGCTTCCAAATAAAGTGATATAAAGTGATGTACTAAAGTAAAACGCCCGCATGATACCTGAACACAAAGGGAGCACTTTTAAATTTGTGAGCTCCGGGTGTGTGCTCTGTTGTGCCAGCCTGCAGGTTACTTTTATTGCTTAAGAAAACAGTAAAAAACTAACCACAGGCTGGCAGGCTTAATGGAAGGCCTCCACCCCCCCATTTCTCCTTACCTGCAAATCCTGCTCTGGAGCAGGCACAGTGTCTCACAACAGGGTGTTTTGCTGCTGTTCCAGTACAGGATGGCAGGCTAGCGAGTGGCAAGCATGCCCTCGCGGCTTCCAATGGCTCGAGATCACAGAGTCCATGACTTTGTGACCTTGAGTCACATGCTTGCAATCCTTCTCAGGCTGCAAGCAACAGCCTATCCCAACACATCACAGGTGACGAGTTGTGAAAGCATGGTTGGAGCCTGTGAAAGTGATTGACATGCAGTCACAAGAGTACAGGGCTTATGCTCTGGAATTCTCTCCCCACTCACCTCCGCCTTACACAGAACCACCTTTCCTTCAGAAAGCAACTTAAAAACCTGGCTATTTGACCAGTAATACACAACCCTCCCCCAAGCGCCTTGAGACCCTCTGGGTGAGTAGTGCGCTATACAAATTCCTGAACTTGAACTTGAACTTTCTCTAGACACCCGGACTGTTTGTAAATATGATGCTGCTAGCGTCCTTGCCTGAACATTTCAGGCAAGGACTGTAACTAGGTCAGCCTTTAGCAATAGGGATTCTTTTTTTATTTTTTTTTTATGAAAATGAAAATGCTGAGGGACAGTTGTTCACTAGAGCATGTGTCCTACTCGAAAGTGCCCGGCTTTCTTAGTAATCACAGCAAGTGTGAGAGGTAGTCAGGCACTTACGCAGCACTCTGCATAGGTTTAAAGCCCTTATTTAATTACAAAGAGTAAACTTATGTGGATGGTAATTGTTCTTTGCAATCACAATCCACATAACTTGAAAAACAATGTGGGTGGCGCCCTGGCACCCTCTAGTGGCAGCCGCTGCTGGTTCCATTACAATGACTAATGTTAATTGTCTAATTTCTGAATTGTTTTTTGGGGTGGCGCTCCTGTAATAGCATCTATTCTTTTGGAATTGCAGTGAAATTCATTTACAATTTATTGTAGTTTCTGGGGCTCTAATAGACCTAGTTAGCTATCTATCTATCTATCTATCTATCTATCTATCTATCTATCTATCTATCTATCTATCTATCTATCTATCTATCTATCTATCTATCTATCTATCTATCTATCTATACAAACATATATATATGTACTTTGAGTGTGCCCTGGGTTCCTGCCAAACATGTACCTAGGACCTAGGTTCTTTCCCTAAAACTGCATTAAGACAAAACCCAATTGGCACTCATTGGCACATGTCAGTCCCTTGTAAATTGTATCACAGGTACCAACGGCACTGTGACCAGGAAAGGCCTATAAGGGCTGCAGAACTCATTGGGCCACCCTTGGAGGCCCTGTACCTTTACACACAGACACTGCCATTGCAGGCTGTGTGTTTTGGTACAAACAAAGTGAAGAGTCGCCATGGGACACATCCCTCTGTGCCATGCCTACAACCCACTGCCCTGCATTTTACCAGTGGTGAGGGTACAGGTGCATGAACCCTGTTCCCCTACAGTGTCTAAGCCAATTCTTAGACTTTGTAAGTGCAGTAATGCCATTAAGAGTATATGGTGCTGGGAATTTGTCATTACTCCCCAGCACCATAATGGTTTTACTGAAACCTGGGAAGCTTGGTATCAAAAGTCTCAGCTCATTTAACCCACACTGAGGCCAGTTTGGGATTTAATTAAAAAAGCACTCAGAGGGCATCTTAGCGATGCCCCTGAAAAAGGACCTAACTCTAGTGTCCTGGCTGTGTGGCTGCATGCCAGCTGCCACCACCAGACATGTTTCTGGACCCCTGGGTCGAGAGCCTGCTGCTCTCGGGGGCCTGAAACAATGCCCATGCTGGAATGAGGTGTCAAGCCTCCTCCCCCAGGATGGGCAGGGGCCACAAAGGGGAAGCTTGCCGCCTTTGCGAGCTAACCCAGCCCTTTGCTGCTTCCAGCAACTGTCTCCCACCGGTTCTGACCCCCACTTTGGGCGGGAGAATCGGCAGGAAAACCATGTGAGGAAGGGAGGTGTCTCATCTTTGCCAATCCCACCCATCAGGTTGGGTAGGCGTGGTGAAGCACAAATGTCAGTCCTTGCCATCTTGCTGATGGGTGGGCCCAGCCAACCAGAGAAAGCATATGCCCTTTTCCGCTGGATAGTGGCATAATAGGGGTGTACCCACCCCAAGGAAGGTACCCATTGGTGCCAACCTTTACTTACCTCAAACACCCAGAATCTAGTTCTTAGGGGTAACTCTGAATCTTGCCTCCTCAGACCAGAACTGACATGAAGAAGAGAAGAAGGAGGACTGAAGAAGCCTTGCTTTTACTAAGAAGAGGAGGACGCCCACTGACGTGGCCCCAGCCCTACCGGCCTGTCCCCACCTTCAACCTGCTCCAGCAAAATCCTGGTGTGTCCTGCAGCCAGCAGCCTCGAGAACCCAAAGGACATGCCCTGCCTTCCAAATTCAAAACTTTGTCTCCCTTGAGCACCGGATTTTATCATCAACAGACTCTGGCCCCAGCCAAAACAGTGAGTCTGCAACACTCTGCACCTGACGTCCATGGCCTAAGGTCGAGTGGCCCAACATCACAAGATCTCCCTAGCGATTGTGACCTGAGATCTGGTGATCTCTGACCTGCCTCGAATCTCCAAACAACGCCTGCAGTATCTTTCTGGAGGATGCCCCTGATCACGACCGGAGCTAGTAAGAAAACCAGATGCCTAAAGACACCCCTGCACCCGATGTCCAGCAGCCTTAGGTGGCCCAACCGACAGTGTCCCAGCATCCCAACTTACCTTTCCAACCAGTGGTCACCTCCAGAAGATCTTCGGCGCCGAGCCTGCAGTCTTTGTTGCAACTAGAGAATCCCTATTGAAATCAACAGTGCACCGGCGCCTAAACAGCACCCTGCACCCAGGCTCACCAGCTCTGCTGCGGGTGTACTTTGGGTGCTAACTCAGATCCCCCTTTGCCTTGAGCCTGACACCAGGAGCTTTGCTCTCACAACCTTGCGGACTGCTCATGAGCAGCCATCAACCGGAGGGCCCTATCTCCAATTGGATAACATTGACATTCTGCACTCAGGCGACCTATTGCCGCAGAGGATGTTTCAAGGGTGTATCCTTGTCCCTGGGGGAACCCTGGTTCTAATACCAGAATACCAACTCCCACAAATAACTACTTACCTGTATACCAATAACTCTATTTCCTACCATAGGATTGCATTGACTGTTTTCCGTGAAAATTCTTCAAATTGTGGAGTTGGTTTTTATAAAAGACTGAAAAACTGCAAATGTACAAAAACTGATTTACTTACCTTTTCTCTAGGGAATTTCCCAGTGTGATATCTAGTCATATCACACTGAGTAGAAAAAATAACTTAAAAAATTAATCTAAAAAGTAATGCACATAGTCATCTGAAAAGTAACTGAAAAGTAATTTCGACATATTGACTTACCTGTAATTCAACCAACTGCATTTGAACCTGCATTCAATTGTAAAAAATTGCAAAGCGTTTATTTCACTTACCTGCAGCAGGCTTGGCTTGGTTCTAGAAATAAAATAATTTAATATTATTTTTGATACAAACAAATTGATCTGAGGTCTGTCTTTGAGTGTGTAACATCATTTGCTGCCTCAGTGGGTACAACAAATGCTTAACATTACCCTCCAATAAAGCCTTACTGCTCGCCCACACTACCACAAATAATGAGTAAGGTACAACCTGACTACCTTTGGGGTTCGACTGGACTCTGTGCACACAAAACCTAATTTTGGTATAGTATATACAGTGCTAGCTTCCTACTATACATATATATTTATATAAATATATATATGTGTGTGTGCATGTGTGTGTGTGTGTGTGTGAAGAAAACAAAGGTTACAGAGATCTTATAGTTATGCTCATATTTCACTTTAATAAACCCAGTGAAATTCAGCAGTTATAGTTACATGAGCTAATTATAATTTTCCACCCCGCAATGCACTGCTTATGACTTCACATATTACATCACCTCTGAAATAGTCAATGACATCACTGATGACATCTCAAATGACATCACTGATACAGCCACTAAGTCTCCCATACAGCTGCTCACACAGCCACTTACACACCTATGCAGCCACTCACAAGTCAAAAAATGCTTTGTCTATGGAAACATGGCCTTAACTATAACTACCTACTGTTATATACATCTATATATATGACTTGTGAACAAGGGGTTGTCCCCGAAACGCGTTGGGTCTTGACGAAAAGCTAAAATAAAATAACAGCGCTTTTTCAACATTTGTGTTCATGGCGTGCAGTTTGATCATCCAGAAGGCAGCGCATTTGGAAGTATATATATATATATATATATATTCCTTGGATTCCCTTGCCTCCTTCGTTTTCCAGCAAAAGTCACAGCACCACAGCAGGGTAGGTTTAAATTTTCATTTATTAAAACACCATTGTGCAATTGTGCAAACGTTAGGACGGCCTACGCGTTTTGGCCAATAAACGAATTTCACCCGGACCCTGGAGTGCGAGTCTTTTGTGTTTCCTCTGATCTATCGAGTGGGGAACCCTACATATATATATATATATATATATATATATATATATATATATATATATATATATACAAATCCAAATGGAACCTCCGTCTGCGCACCAGCGTCGTACACGCTACTTCGAACACCAAAGGAACCATGAACCACAATCTTCAGGCAAGTATTTTATTTTCTGTTGCTTTTCCTCCTCACGCATTTCGGGCACCACTAGCCCTTGTTCAGATATACATATATATATATATATATATTCACAGAAAAAAACATAGGTTTCAGGGGTGTTATAGTTGTCTGGACATTTCACTCGTACAAAACCATAGAAATTCCTACATTATAGTTAGTTTTGCTAACCATAACTCACGCCCCCGCAATGCACTGCTGATGACATCACATATTATAACACTCATGACATGGTCAGTGATATTGCTGATGACATCACTGATGGCATCTCATATGACATCACTTATGACATCATCCAGTGACTATGTGTTTCTGTAAAGTTTAAATAGGTTTAATATATATAGGGAAAGGCGTATTGAAGAATGAGTGGGTGTATAAGTGTATGAATGGATGATTTACTAGGTGCGTGACTGACTCTATAAGTGAGTGATTAAAAGTGTCTTACTGAATGCATGGGTTAGTGACTAAACTGTGTGATTGTCTGTATCCGTTTGCCTGTTGGTGTGTAACCGGCTACATGGGTTTGTGAATAATTACATGAGTGTCTATATGTGTTATTGATTGGTTTTCTGAGTATCTGTATGGGTGCCTGAGTGTTTATGTGGGTGGGGTGTGTGTGACTCTGTGCATAGATGTGTGAGTGGGTGATTCACTGGGTGCATGGTTCCAAGAGTCAATCTGTGATGGAATGTATGGGTGGGTTAAGTGTGTTTATGGGTGTGTTAGTTAGTGAATGTATATCTCAGTGGTACATGTGTGAGTAACTACATATGTGAAAGGCAGTATATATGTATGTTGGAGTATATAAATGTCTATAAGTGGGAGTGTGTGATTCTTAGAGTGGCTGTATGGATGAGTGTGTGCTTGTATTAGTTATTGTAAAAAAGCATAAGTATGTGCTAGTATTTGTATGAGTGATTGAGCTGGTTTGTGTATAACTGTATAGGTGAGTTAATGGCAGTGTGATTAATTATTTGCATGACTGACTAGGTGTGTGAGTAACTCCATGGATGAGTGGTGGTGTGTGAGTGTTTATATAGGTGTATGAGTACATATGATAGTTCTGTACTGAGTGACCATAAGTATGAGTGACTGTACGGTTGAGTGAGTGGATGTGTGTGTAAACCTAAGAATCATTGATTGTGTATGTAGTTATTGCTGTTGGAGTGTCTATGATTTTGAGTCATCAGTGATTATTATTTTTTTTTAAATATCTTTATTACATTTTATCTTTTCTGGTACATCAGTCCACAAGCATCTGCACATATTAATACGTCTTCGATAGCACTTGTTATATAACTCTGCGTATTATGATCAAAAACATTTCTCACAGTTTACATCGATGACAACCATAGCCAGGGCGTAGTGGTTACATTTATATGGACAAGCCTCTTTGGGCTCCTACGGCCCGCACATTCTGCTATCTCCAATGAAGGACCAAGACAAAAATATTTAGGGCGCCTTTCTATGACAGCGAGGGTGATTCGTTAGGACATCAATGCATACAGTCATGTATATTGCACACTGAGACCCAACACTAAACTTGCATCATGCTACGTGTCACTGGTAAGTGGCTCAATATACATTTCAGCGTCAAGTCCGTGTATTAGATATTAATTTTTATAACAGCCATTCTGCTTCACCCAACTACTATAAACAATAATGCACAACAAAAAGAGAGAGACATCAGTTAACCGAGGGCATTATTTTCAAGTGTCTTCCGGATGGACCCGCGACCAGACTGGTGTACAGGTAAGGTGCATGAGCTGCTACTTTAACTTTTTATGCGAGTGCGCAGTTGTAGAGGTGATGCACTACAGGGATTGCTCCCTCAGTGATGTCATCAGTGATGTCATTTGAGATGTCTTCAGTGATGTCATCAGTTATGTCACTGACCATGACATGAGTGATGTAATATGTGACATCACCAGCAGTGCATTGTGGTGGCGCGAGTTATAGTTAGAAGAACTAACTATAACAGAGGAATTTCTATGGTTTTGTACGAGTGAAATGTCCAGCTAACTATAACACCTCTGAAACCTATGTTTTTTTCAGGGAACTTCTAAGGTTTTTTAAATGCTAATTTCTAACTTTAACGTTCCTGAAACCTATGGTTTTTTCAGTGAACTTCAAAGGTTTTTTAAATGCTAGTTTCTAACTATAACGTGCCTGAAACCTATGGTTTTTTCAGTGAATGTCAAAGGTTTTTCAAATGCTAGTTTCTAACTATGCCTACAGAAGTAGGACATGTGAAGAAAGAAGAAAAAACGCACAGAAAGAAGCAAAAGAAATGCAGAAAGAAGCAACAGAAGTCCACAAAGACGAAGAAAAGTGAAGGAAGAAGCAAGATATGTGCAGAAAGAACCAACAGAGAAGCAGAAAGAGGCCTTGTTGCAAAATCATCCTGTACCCACAACTTTTTCAGATGGGTACTGGTGTTAACTGACTGACTAACCAGGCCTAGAGCCAGTGCTATGCTAAAAGACACTTAGAATGCAGTGAAAACACCTACATACACTAGGGAACACTATGTTTTGGGGTACCCCTGTGATTAGCATGACCTCCTCTGTAAGGTCCTACTACATAATAGGGCAAGGGGGTTAAAACTATGTCTTAAAACGCAACACGGGGCGCTTTTGCACAGTGGTGAAGGGAGGGGGGGCCTGAGTGCATTTTAAGTTGGGGGATTAAGTCCCCTTGAATCCTGAGGGTCCCTGGGGTCCAACTAGCCCATCAGGTACCTCCAGTAGGCGCCACAGAGCTGTGTTGCAGAGAGGTGTAAAAAGGGGCGTGGCCTCTGAACACCTCTCTGCAACGCGGCTCCCTGGCACATAGTGGAGATACCTGGTGGGCTAGTTGGCCCCCAGGGCCCCTCAGTATTCAAGGGAAATTAATTCCCCAACTTTAAATGCGCTAGGGGGCGCGTTTGCTGAGTGTTGCAGGGAGGGGGCGGGGCCTAGCCGTGATACCAACTTTTTTTTTAAACCCAGTGAAATTCAGCAATTATAGTTACCTGAGCTAACTATAATTTCCCACTCCCGCAATGCACTGCTTATGACTTCACATATTACATCACCTCTGAAATAGTCAATGACATCACTGATGACATCTCAAATGACATCACTGATACAGCCACTAAGTCTCCCATACAGCTGCTCACACAGCCACTTACACTCCTATGCAGCCACTCACAAGTCAAAAAATGCTTTGTCTATGGAAACGTGGCCTTAACTGTAACTACCTACTGTTATATACATCTATATATATGACTTGTGATCAAGGGGTTGTCCCCGAAACGCGTTGGGTCTTGACGAAAAGCTAAAATAAAATAACAGCGCTTTTTCAACATTTGTGTTCATGGCGTGCAGTTTGATCATCCAGGAGGCAGCGCATTTGGAAGTATATATATATATATATATATATTCCTTGGATTCCCTTGCCTCCTTCGTTTTCCAGCAAAAGTCACAGCACCACAGCAGGGTAGGTTTAAATTTTCATTTATTAAAACACCATTGTGCAATTGTGCAAAAGTTAGGAAGGCCTACGCGTTTTGGCTATATATATATATATATGGCTGATGAAGAAGACCGTCTGGTCGAAACGCGTCGCCAATAAACAAATTTCACACGGACCCTGGAGTGCGAGTCTTTTGTGTTTCCTCTGATCTATCGAGTGGGGAACCCTACATATATATATATATATATATATATATATATATATTCACTGAAAAAACCATAGGTTATAGACCATATATAGTTAGGGATTAGCATTTACAAAACCTTATTTTACTCGCATAAAACCATTGAAATTTCATATATAGTTAGTTGCGCTAACTATATATCGCGCACCCGCAATCCACTGCTGATGATGTCACATATTACATCATTCATGACATGGTCAGTGACATCACTGATGACATCACTGATGACATTATCCAGTGACTGTATGTTTCTGTAAAGTTAAAATATGTCTTACATATTGAAGAATGAGTGGATGTATAAGTGTCTGGATGAAGGATTTAGTAGGTGCATGACTGACTGTATGAGTGAGTGATTAAATGTGTCTCACTGGGTGCATGAGTTAGTGACTAAACTGTCTTAATTTGTGCATCATTATGTCTGTTGTTCTGTAAACTGCTGCATGTGTTGATCAGTAGCTATATGAGTAACTATATGGGTTATTGATTGGTTGCCCAAGTATTTGTATGGGACACTGAGTGTGTGTGTGGGTGGCTGGGAGGTGTATGACTCTGTGCATAGATGTGTGAGCAGTGGATTCACTAGATGTATGGGTTCAAAAGAGCATGTGGAAACAGCTGTATGGGCGGTTGACTGTGTGCATGAGTCTATTGGTGAGTGAATGGATATCTTAGTGCTACATTTCAAAGTAAGTACATATGTAAAACACAGTACATGTGAGAGTTGACATATATAAATAACTGTGCATGAGAGCCAGTGAATGTGTGAGTGGCTGTATGGATCATTGTGAACTTGTATCAGGGATTGTATAAGAGAGTAAATGTGTGTTAGTATATGTTTGAATAAGTAAGGTGTGTATAACTGTATAGTTGAGGAAATGGAGGTGTGATTGATTCTTTGCATGACTGACTAGGTGTGTGAGTAACTCCATGGATGAGTGACAGTCTGTGAGTGTCTGTTTACACTGATTGTATCTAAGGTTATATTAGAGTCTGAAGAGGTTCATCGTATTATCACATGAATGATATCATCAGTGATGTGATCAGTAATATCAAATGAGATGTCATCAGTGATGTCATTTGAGATGTCATCAGTGATGTCATTTGAGATGTCATCAGTGATGTCATCAGTGATGTCATTTGAGATGTCATCAGTGATGTCATCAGTGATGTCACTGACCATGTCATGAATGATGTAATATGTGACATCATCAGCAGTGGATTGCGGGTGCGCGATATATAGTTAGCGCAACTAACTATATATGAAATTTCAATGGTTTTATGCGAGTAAAATAAGGTTTTGTAAATGCTAATCCCTAACTATATATGGTCTATAACCTATGGTTTTTTCAGTGAATTTTCAAGGTTTTGTAAATGCAAATTCCTAACTATATATGGTCTATAACCTATGGTTTTTTCTGTGAATTTCATTGGTTTTTTAAAAGCTAACATCTGTAGCTGTAAAATGTATTCTTCTTTAAATCCCAAAATATATTTTAGATGTTTATTGATAATTTTTTTTTAAATATTTTTTTTCTTCGCTTCCGGTAAGCGAACCGGGAAGCTTTCCGTTAGCTCATCTTGATGCCGCGACCTAGTCCGCGAACCGGTAAACATTTCGTTAGCGCAACTGTGACGCGTTGCGGAAGCGCGACGTATCATTGTCGCGTAATGCGTCTTATGACGCGCCGCGTTAGCGCTCCCGGAAGTGTTCCGGACCGCGAACCGGAAACGATCCGGGACGCGGCGCGCACCGCGTAACGTAAGCGGAACAGGTCATGTGACTTGTTTATCAAACTTTTCATTGGTTCATTTCACTTTTGGTTTCCAAATGATGTATGACTAGGTCATGTGACCTAAAAATAACACTTTTCATTGGTTCAGAACTTTTGCTTTTCCCAAATCATGAAAACCCCTCCTTCTTTCCTCACTCTGACTTTCATCTTGGTGAGAGAAAGACCATTTTCCTGTAGTTCAGCAATGGCTTCTATCCTTGCTTCAGCTGGTGGACCCCCACCACCACCTCCACCTCCTCATGAGAAGAGAGGACCACCATCTCAATTCATCTCCAACAGAGAGGAGGAAGAGGATGACCTAGAGGAAGAGGAGACAGATGAACCACAGTTTATACAGGAGTTGCCCCGTGTTTCCCGACGGAAAACAAGTTTCATATGGCAGTTTTTTTCAATCCCTCGAGGGGAGAAGAAGGTCAATGCGAAGTATGCCACCTGCCTCATTTGCAAATACAGATTATCTAGAGGCACTGAAAAAAAGTATAGTATGGGAAACTATACTATGCATCGCCATATGGCCAGGTGGCATCCACTAAACTACAGCCGGGCAGAGTTGCGTGACCTGCAAGATAATCCCCCAACAACTCCTGTGGCCAGGTCAACGTCAAATATCTATTTGACAGGAAGAGAGGCACAGGAAACCGTGCCAAACATACAGCAAAACTTCAAACACATGAAGTTTACCTGCATATATTGTGGTGCTCTGCTCTCATGTGGGAACATGAGCGTGAAATTAATCAACATTGCGTACGAAAACCACAATTGCCCTAACCCACCCAAACAGTAATTTTTTTTTTGCTCCTGTTGAGCCCTTTTCAATGCCTGTTTTTTGTTGTTTCCCCTCCATGAAAAACACAAAAAAAACATAAAACTGTTCTAAAAATACAAAAAAAACAAAAAATGTTCAGAAAAAAAAAACAAAATAAAACAACAAAAACATTAAAAAAAAGTTCTTTTCAGAACTACCTCCCCTTTCAAATAAAATTGCTAGAATGTTTAGCACTCTGGCAAGCTCTATTTCCTTTGGTTCGCTTTCCGGTTCGCTGCCCGGTTCGCGAACTTGAAGCGAACCAAAAAAATATTTTTTTTTAAAAAAGAAGAGTTAGTATAAGGGAAGTAAACAGAGAGTAATGTTAAAAGAAAGACAGCTATAGGGAGTAAACCAGAGATACTGTTTAATAGATCTATTTATTAATTCAGGATGACAATAAGGTGTGATCTCTCCTGAGGTTTGTTTAAGGTGAGACCTACTCAGGGTTACAGATCAATTTTACACTTGTTGAAGAATACAGAGCAGATAATGCATGTGAAGGCCTACCGATGAAGTAAGCCATGTCCTCTTATTACATCATTCATGACATGGTCAGTGACATCATCAGCAGTGCATTGCGGGTAAAAAGAGTAGAAAACATTTACCTTATAATTCTTGTTAACTTTTTAAAATATTTTTTCATACTTTCAATCTGTAAAAGAGAGAACAAACATTTCCAAAAATATTAAAACATGTATTTAAAAATTAGAAAAGAAAAGGGAAAAGGTTCAAGAAGAAACAGTTTTTCAACAACTTTGACATTTACAGAAGCCTCTGCTTCTCTACGTCCCCTACACAATCCTAAAGATATATATTTTAAACAAACAGTATCTTCATGCTGATGAACTGAGGCCTATTTTGGAACATGGTGCTTCTTTTGCACTGCTGATGTCTCACAATAGTGATGCAATAGCAGCGCAAAAAAGATGTAAAGCCATCATAAAATTGTGTCTAACATTTTAAATGATTGTTTCAGGATGCAAATAAGATGTGTGCTTTCAAGAGCTTTCTTTGAGGTGAGGCCTATTCCTTTTTTTAAAAAAAAACAGTACCCAGAAGTACAGCACTGTAAGCATTAAAATTGACACTTACAGAAGACTCAGTTTCTCCATATCTACCTCACATTTCTAAATGTATATCATAAGTACAAAAAGCAGAACATTAATTATACATGTTAAATGGTTTATTTTTGCTGTTCTCAGAATGTATCAAATTTCACTTAAATCAGTGACTTGAAGGTATTCATCATGTAACAGCGGGGAAAAAAAAACACAATCAAAATGATTGTGTTTAAAAAACCCATACAACCTAAGAAATCTGAATTCAAAACTCCTTAAAATTAACTTACTTTCAATGACGTCGAAGGATGTCCTATGAACAGCGTCCACTCTGTTGTGCTATAAATATTTTCAGCCCGCCACTTTCTGAAAGAAAACCTCCATCGTTTTGAAAAATATGTTACATACAAGAAAAGACTTCTCACATTCTACCACATGTTTCCACTAGGCCAAATCATGTTGCAGCGATTCACAACTCTTGTAATTCTTCCAATCAAATCCCGTCATTTTCTATTTTCGCAACTTTCAAAAAGAAAAACATTTAAGATTATTTTCACAATCCTGGACTACTAATATCTTCCCTTCTTTGTCACTCATGCTCTCCTTTTCCTATGACACTGATACTGCTTACACATTATTTATTTTTATATGTTTATTGAATGTTAAAAGTTTAATGAATTATGACACACAATCAAAATTTAAAAAAAAATACTTTTAAAATAAAGAAAACAAAAAAAAACAACAAAAACAACAAACAATTAACATACAGTATTAGAAAAGTCTATCATTCTTTTATCCTTATAGTACGCTGCCCAGAACGCTTTCCGGTTCGCGAACCTGGCGCTCACCACGCAAAAAAAAAAAAAAAATTTTTTTTTTTGACCCTCCTGGGCCCTTTTAAAACCTCCACATAAAACCTAGGGGGTCAACGAGGATCTACTATGCCCCCTTATGGTAATTTCCCCCTTTGTTTTGCCCCCCTCTTGTCTCTCGATCCTACCGAGAGACAAGATGGCGGCCGCTCCGGACTGTTTAGAATGTTGACAGACACCGGAGAGCCAATCAGCTTCGCTTCGCAAAGTTCCGATACGCGAAAAGTTCGCGAACCGGAGCGCTGCCCGGAGCGGTTACAGATATATATCTTGTTTTAAACATTAATTTCTCAAAATCCACTGAAGCACATATATTGAGACCTAGCAAAGGCACATCGGGCTAACAGTCCCTACAATTTTCCCAAGTTTCGTGGAAATCCATTCAGCCGTTCGGGCTAAAAGTGAGGCCAACCGCCCTATGGAAATTAACATGGGAAAAACGCGTTTTGGGACCCCCCTTTTATCTCAGCCCCCCCTTGCCGAAACCTCCCCAAATTTCCAGGAGCTGCTCAGAAACAAAATGTGCCATTTTCCAGAAAATTTCAGCCAATTCCGTCCACAAACGCCAAAGTTATTAGACATAGAATTTTCAGAAATCCCATAGGGAAAAAATCCTAACTATATATACCTACTGGCGACCGCCAGTAGGTAATATATATATATATATATATATATATATATATATATATATGCAAATCCAAATGGAACCTCCGTCTGCGCACTGGCGTCGTACACGTTACTTCGAACACCAAAGGAACCATGAACCACAATCTTCAGGCAAGTATTTTATTTTCTGTTGCTTTTCCTCCTCACGCATTTCGGGCACCACTAGCCCTTGTTCAGATATATATATATATATATATATATATATATATATATATATATATATATATATATATATATATATATATATATATGTATATATATTCACAGAAAAAAACATAGGTTTCAGGGGTGTTATAGTTGTCTGGAAATTTGACTCGTACAAAACCATAGAAATTCCTACATTATAGTTAGTTTTGCTAACTATAACTCACGCCCCCGCAATGCACTGCTGATGACATCACATATTATATCACTCATGACATGGTCAGTGATATTGCTGATGACATCACTGATGACATCTCATATGACATCACCTATGACATCATCCAGTGACTATGTGTTTCTTGAAAGTTTAAATAGGTTTAATATATATAGGGAAAGGCGTATTGAAGAATGAGTGCGTGTATAAGTGTATGAATGGATGATTTACTAGGTGCGTGACTGACTCTATAAGTGAGTGATTAAAAGTGTCTTACTGAATGCATGGGTTAGTGACTAAACTGTGTGAATGTCTATATCCGTCTGCCTGTTGGTGTGTAACCGGCTACATGGGTTTGTGAATAACTACATGAGTGTCTATATGTGTTATTGATTGGTTTTCTGAGTATCTGTATGGGTGCCTGAGTGTTTATGTGGGTGGGGTGTGTGTGACTCTGTGCATAGATGTGTGAGTGGGTGATTCACTGGGTGCATGGTTCCAAGAGTGCATCTGTGATGGAATGTATGGGTGGGTTAAGTGTGTTTATGGGTGTGTTAGTTAGTGAATGTATATCTCAGTGGTACATGTGTGAGTAACTACATATGTGAAAGGCAGTATATATGTATGTTGGAGTATATAAATGTCTATAAGTGGGAGTGTGTGATTCTTAGAGTGGCTGTATGGATGAGTGTGTGCTTGTATTAGTTATTGTAAAAAAGCATAAGTATGTGCTAGTATTTGTATGAGTGATTGAGCTGGTTTGTGTATAACTGTATAGGTGAGTTAATGGCAGTGTGATTAATTATTTGCATGACTGACTAGGTGTGTGAGTAACTCCATGGATGAGTGGAGGTGTGTGAGTGTTTATATAGGTGTATGAGTACATATGATAGTTCTGTACTGAGTGACCATAAGTATGAGTGACTGTACGGTTGAGTGAGTGGATGTGTGTGTAAACCTAAGAGTCATTGATTGTGTATGTAGTTATTGCTGTTGGAGTGTCTATGATTTTGAGTCATCAGTGATTATTATTTTTTTTAAATATCTTTATTACATTTTATCTTTTCTGGTACATCAGTCCACAAGCATCTGAACATATTAATACGTCTTCGATAGCACTTGTTATATAACTCTGCGTATTATGATCAAAAACATTTCTCACAGTTTACATCGATGACAACCACAGCCAGGGCGTAGTGGTTACATTTATATGGACAAGCCTCTTTGGGCTCCTACGGCCCGCACATTCTGCTATCTCCAGTGAAGGACCAAGACAAAAATATTTAGAGCGCCTTTTTATGACAGCGAGGGTGATTCGTTAGGACATCAATGCATACAGTCATGTATATTGCACACTGAGACCCAACACTAAACTTGCATCATGCTACGTGTCACTGGTAAGTGGCTCAATATACATTTCAGCGTCAAGTCCGTGTATTAGATATTAATTTTTATAACAGCAATTCTGCTTCACCCAACTACTATAAACAATAATGCACAACAAAAAGAGAGAGACATCAGTTAACCAAGGGCATTAGTTTCAAGTGTCTTCCGGATGGACCCGCGACCAGACTGGTGTACAGGTAAGGTGCATGAGCTGCTACTTTAACTTTTTATGCGAGTGCGCAGTTGTAGAGGTGATGCACTACAGGGATTGCTCCCTCAGTGATGTCATCAGTGATGTCATTTGAGATGTCTTCAGTGATGTCATCAGTTATGTCACTGACCATGACATGAGTGATGTAATATGTGACATCACCAGCAGTGCATTGTGGTGGCGCGAGTTATAGTTAGAAGAACTAACTATAACAGAGGAATTTCTATGGTTTTGTACGAGTGAAATGTCCAGCTAACTATAACACCTCTGAAACCTATGTTTTTTTCAGGGAACTTCTAAGGTTTTTTAAATGCTAATTTCTAACTTTAACGTTCCTGAAACCTATGGTTTTTTCAGTGAACTTCAAAGGTTTTTTAAATGCTAGTTTCTAACTATAACGTGCCTGAAACCTATGGTTTTTTCAGTGAATGTCAAAGGTTTTTCAAATGCTAGTTTCTAACTATGCCTACAGAAGTAGGACATGTGAAGAAAGAAGAAAAAAGGCACAGAAAGAAGAAAAAGAAATGCAGAAAGAAGCAACAGAAGTCCACAAAGACGAAGAAAAGTGAAGGAAGAAGCAAGTTATGTGCAGAAAGAACCAACAGAGGAGCAGAAAGAGGCCTTGTTGCAAAATCATCCTGTACCCACAACTTTTTCAGATGGGTACTGGTGTTAACTGACTAACTAACCAGACCTAGAGCCAGTGCTATGCTAAAAGACACTTTGAATGCAGTGAAAACACCTACATACACTAGGGAACACTATGTTTTGGGGTACCCCTGTGATTAGCATAACCGCCTCTGTAAGGTCCTACTACATAATAGGGCAAGGGGATTAAAACTACCTCTTAAAACGCAACACGGGGCGCGTTTGCACAGTGGTGAAGGGAGGGGGGGCCTGAGTGCATTTTAAGTTGGGGGATTAAGTCCCCTTGAATCCTGAGGTTCCCTGGGGTCCAACTAGCCCATCAGGTACCTCCAGTAGGCGCCACAGAGCTGTGTTGCAGAGAGGTGTAAAAAGGGGCGTGGCCTCTGAAAACCTCTCTGCAACGCAGCTCCCTGGCACATAGTGGAGATACCTGGTGGGCTAGTTGGCCCCCAGGGCCCCTCAGTATTCAAGGTAAATTAATTCCCCAACTTTAAATGCGCTAGGGGGCGCGTTTGCTGAGTGTTGCAGGGAGGGGGCGGGGGCGGGGCCTAGCCGTGATACCAATTTTTTTTTTAAGAAGGTGGGCTGTTTGGCCCTCCTTCTCTTGCCTTTTTACTTGTGCCCTGGGGATCCCATCCCCAGGGCCTGGCCCCCTTTTTAAAAAAACAAAAAAAAATTTAATGGTAGGCAGGCCGTGTGGTCCCCCCTCCTGTGGCCTATTCCGGCCCCAGTGACCCCATTCCCCGGGGCATGGCCACACATACTGATGTTTTTTAAAGGAAGGGGGGGCTGCATGGCCCCCTCCTAAGGCCTCTATTTGCACCAAGGACCCCTTCCCCCAGGGCCACACCTTTATTTAATACATTATATGGTTTGGAGGGGGCCACTTCTGGCCCCAGGGAAGCCATCCCCCGGGGCCTGGACCTTTTTTTTGTTTTTTTTTTGTGAAGGGGGTTGCGTGGCCCCCCTCCACAGGCCAAATATGGCACCTGGGACCCGTTCCCCGGGGCCTCCCCCCTCCTTTTATGATTTTTTTTTAATATACAGGGGAGGAGGGCCACAGGCCCCCCCTCCTTGGCCACTTCTAGCTCAGGGCTGGCCCTCTCCTTTGGGGACCGTGGGAGGAGCCCTAATGCCTACGTGGTCCCTGCCTGCGGGAGCCAGCATTGCTTTTCCACATGCGGAGCTGCTGACATGCAGCGCTCCGTGGACAAAAGCAAAGGGGTTTGGATTTTGGAAGAGAGAGCAGGTTTCCTGCTCTCTCGTCAAAATCCAAACCAAACCGCGTGGCCCCCCTCCCAACATTGGCAAAGCCCGGGGAGGTGGTGGTCCCCGGGGGGCGGGGGTCCATAACAGACCCCCAAATTTGCATAGTTAGTGCCCTGGGGAGGTGGCGGTCCCTGGAGCTGCGGGGGGGAATGTGCCCCTCGCAAATACTTTAGAAAAGCCCTGGGTGGCGGTCCCTGGGGCTTGGAGGACCCACACCCATTTAAAACACAAGCCTTGGGAGGTGGCAGTCCCTGGGGCTGTGGGGGGGCCAAGAGACCCCCACAAATATTTATGAAAAGCCCGAGGTGGCCGTCCCCAGGGCTGGGGGGCCCCTTTGGGCCCCCATTACAATATTAACATTGCCTTCGGGACATGGCCCACCCAGGGGCTAAATAATAATGAATCGTCGGAGCCCGCGCTTTGTTTTATTTTCTTCGCAGCAGGATCCGTGAATCCTCTGTGAATTTTACCGCTTTTTTTCATAAAAATGCTTTTTTGGGCCCCCCTGAACAGTCCTAAGGGGTCAGGGTGTTTCTACCCTGCCCCCTTTTTTTGTTTTTCGTGCTTCTTTTACTGCTTTCTTGTGCCTCGGTTCTACAAAGGCACAAGATGGCTGCGAATACTTCCAGGTTTGAAGTGTTGACAGCCAATTAGAATGCAGCTTGTGATCAGCAGGGTGCGCGGATCCTCGGTGCCTCTATATATCGAAACTTTTATTTTTTGCTTTTCTCAGCAGCTACTGAAGGGATTTACATCATTTAAGAAAAAGAGTTCTTTCTGACCCAAGCACTACCTTTGTGCCAAATTTGGTGTAATTGCGTTCAGCAGTTCGAGCTGTAGCCGTGTCTAAAGTTTCCTATGGGAAATGCATTTTTTGACCTCTTTTTTTTAAATTTCTCAGGAACTACAGAACGGATTTTCACTACTCAAAGAGTTCTTTCTGAAACAAGAGCTACCTTTTTGCCAAATTTGGTGTAATTCCATTTAGCAGTCCGGGCTGTAGCCGTGTCTAAAGTTTCCTATGGGAATTAACATGGAGAAAACACGTTTGGGACCTCCTTTTTTCTTGGTCTCTGCTTGCCGAATCACCCCGAAACTTTCAAGATAGGAGCTGACCGGAGCGCCCCACTAATTTTGAAAATTTCGTGAAGATTCGTCAACCGGCGCCAAAGTTATTGGGAAAAGAAAAAACGCTTTTTGAATAGAAACACAGGCCTACCTATAACTACCTACTGGCGACAGCCAGTAGGTAAAATATATGTACATATATACACATTCCCAGCGTGTGACCCAATCCAATGTTCACCAATTGAGGCGCACACTGACACCGTAAGTTTACGAAAAAAATAATAAATATATATATATATATATATATATATATATATATATATATATATATATATATATATATATATATATATATATATATATATATATATATCAAAATCACGAAGATTGCCTGGGATGGAAAGAGCCCACAAACAGGTAATTTTTGCTGACAAATCTTTTAATGAAGGTGCCGTGTGAGAAGGACAACTGGCAGCCACACAGGTTGATGAAAGTCCTGCCCGACGCGTTTCGTGCTCCTGTAGCACTTCTTCATGGGCTGTGGCTTTGAATGCAGCGTGGAGGCATCAGCATGGTTTCACGCACTTAACAGTCCCCCGCCCCTGTGGGCGTGGCCACGCCCGTGGCCTGCTGGAACTAGTAGTCTCCTGGAGTGCCGTGATATTTCCCCAGTGGGTTGTGATGCCTTCACGAAGTTAGCAAATATTAAAAAAGTCCAAGTGGGTTGTGGCATCCCAGTAGAAACTTCCATCGGCAAGTTTCTCCCCCATTAAGCAGCACCTGTTCTCCTTTGCTTCCCTGCCGGTTGACAGAGAGGCAGGACTGTTGAAAACAGCAGGGCTCAATCCGCGGGTCAGGCGGCACCGCTACCATCAAAATCACGAAGATTGCCTGGGATGGAAAGAGCCCACAAACAGGTAATTTTTGCTGACAAATCTTTTAATGAAGGTGCCGTGTGAGAAGGACAACTGGCAGCCACACAGGTTGATGAAAGTCCTGCCCTGCTACAGGAGCACGAAACGCGTCGGGCAGGACTTTCATCAACCTGTGTGGCTGCCAGTTGTCCTTCTCACACGGCACCTTCATTAAAAGATTTGTCAGCAAAAATTACCTGTTTGTGGGCTCTTTCCATCCCAGGCAATCTTCGTGATTTTGATATATATATATATATATATATATATATATAAATACAAACACACAAAAAAATAAAGGTTAAAGTTAAAAAGACATTATAGATAGGTGAAACATAACATGTTAAACTCTAAACACCGCTGAAATTCACCAGGTATATGACTCCCTCGCCATGCACAGTGTTGTCATAAAACGTAATTTCAGATGTCATCAGTGATTTTATCAAAGATATCATAGGCCATGTCAAAAGTGATGAAATATGTGAGATCATAAGCAGTGCATGGCGAGAGCGTGAGTTTTAGTTGTGGTTTTTTAATGTAAGCAACAATAGAAAGGAGTGTCATTTTAGATAAGTCAGACCCACTGGCTTTGTTTTGGGCTTTGTAAAAAGGTCAGAGTACCAAAATATAAAAGGCAGACCTATTGGCTTTATCATGACATGCAAAATATATAAAACAGATCTATCAACTTTGTCAAAAAGTCACCAATAACTATAATCAAATACATATTTTATAAATACATTGTAATGTTTAAAAAATGTATTATCACAAAATATTTTCATTAAAATGTTTTTTTGAAATAGGCATAAACATGTCCTTAAATCTTTTTATTTCATTTTACATTTGCCAGGCCACAAAATGCAGCTAAACAATCAATCACAATGGAATCCTGAAGTCTAACTGGAGTACACAGCTCCAGTTCGTAGTGTTTTAAAAATAATAGTAAACTCTCCTGTGTTATACTGCAATTTTGTGACTGGGGGCTGCTGCACTCCCTGTACACCCACCCCCCTCCCAGAGTACTAAAAAAAATGCTTGGTGGTGCCTCTGCTGCTTCTAAAAGCACCATCAGGATCAAAAAGTATAATTAAAAACGTATTCCCAGGGCATGTTATGGCTGCTCACTAAATATTTGCCTTTTTTTTTTTGGGGGGGGGAGTTCTCTGTCCTACCATGTTTACCCATAGATTGTTACAGAATTGAGGGCCGTGGAGGGAGCCTTAAGGGACCTGTGGCCCTGCCGGCTCCCCAGTGTATACATATATATTTACGCTTTTATTTTTGTTCTCCTTAAGATTCCCTTACTGACTGTGGAGCTCAATGTGGGGTTGGTCTTTGAATTGTTTCACAATTTTCTACTGCTCAATTACAAAAATATTGTTATTTTTTGGGGGGTTCTGATTCTTGTTGCTATCTTCTTCACTCAGTTAGTGAAAGTAAGTGCAACTGAGATAGAATGTAATAAAATGTGTTTACATTACTGACCACCTCAGTCTAGAGGCTGAACGTTAGGAGTTAGCTCCATGAGAACAAAGTCATTGATGTACATAAGAATTGACCATTCACAATATGTTCTAATCTTTAAGAGAAGATGTGGACTGATGCCATGATTTCAGAAAGATCTGCATTGTATTGCAAAAATGGCAACAGAACAGAGCATGAATACAATCCTGTCTTAGACCATTTGATGTGGGATTTCTTTTAGGTAACAATTGAGTGCCCCCTATCATTAGCCTTGTTTAGGTTTCTTAATCTGTTGCAATGATTATGGTAAAAATGCGGCTGGAGATCACTATGTTATTCATTTTTTACCATAGGGTTCGTGAATCTATACTGTCAAAAGCAGAAGTGTAATCAAGGAATGAGAAATATACAGGATATCTTTACGTTGTTTTGTAAAATTATGCCTAACAATATAATATTGTCCATACCGCATTGCTAGTTCCAAACACCTCTTCAACCATGTGTTTTAGTGCCTTCAAATATATTTTTAATTAATTATCTGCAGGAGAACAATACATGTATTATTGCCAGTATCTGCACAAGAGCATTTTTTTTATATAAGGGAGAAATTGTTGCATTCATTTTTTACGATGGCAGGATCATCTGGTTTTATTAAGAAATGCTCAAATACAGATTGAAGTACTGAAGACCAAATCATTACTATTTTGCTTTATGATAGACATCTGAATACTGCCAGTCCAGGGGTACCCACATTTTATAAACCTTTTTCAGTTATTTTAAACAGTCTTACCAAGTGATTTTCTCAAATATGTTAGGTATATTTTTGGGAACTGCTGATCCCATTTTGACTGCCATATTTAACCAAAATGTTATCAAATTCCTAGCTTTGGTGTTATGAATATTTAACACCATACTCAATCCTCTTGTCTTCACTGTAACTCTCTTTATATTCCCTTGATCTCCTTTTTTGCTCATTTTATCTTTTTCTCCTCATAAAATATTATCTCTTGACAGATGGTTTAATTCTCTCTTCCTACAACAATTCAGTGCAGTCTTTTGACTGTAGCGTAGATCTCCTGGGGATTTCGGCAACATTAACCTATAACTTCTTTATGATGTAACTTCTAATGCTGCCTGAGAAGTACGAAAACTCTCAAATATTTTACGTGAAACTTCAAAATCCTTCAGTTATTATCAACATATTTAAACATCTCAGCTAAGAGTTTATTATTTAAAAAATCTTTCTCCCCTCTGAGTACATTTTGATGAAAATTGTAAAGAATGATTGCTCAGTACTTGTATCATTATTGCAAAGATTAGGGCCTCGTGTGTCCCAGAGGACAATGACCCTGGAATAGAGATAGACCACATCAAATCAAGCTTACACCAAAAAATCTTCAAAGACAAAACTGTAATGGTGTATTTAAGATTCCAAATTATTACAGAAGGCAATGATTAGTTTGTTCAAATCATTTAGGGCCCGATGTAGGTCACCAAATACCGGTCGGTAACGGCCGAATTCGGCCGTTACTGACCGGTATTTGGTGATTGAGATGTAGGGGCCATTATTTTACAGAATCGGTAAATTTACTGAATCAGTAAATTTACCGATTCTGTAAAATACTGAATCGGTAATTTTATCGATTCGGTAAATCCCAGATGTAGGTAGCACTGTTTACAGTGCTACAGGCCTCCAGAATTCGGTATTTTATCACCCAATACCGAATTCAGGTGTACATGCACATCTGTGCATGTACACCTGTGCCATGTGACACACAGACATGCCCTTAGGGCATGTATGTGTGCCACATGGCACACAAGCCTGGAATTGGGGTGCTACAGGGTGTCAAAGTGACATCCAGTTCACCCTTGCAGGATTCGGTATTTACCGATTCGGTAAATACCGAATCGGTATTTCCCATTGATTCCTATGGGCTTCAAGGCCCATAGGAATCAATAGGAAATGCCAATTCGGTATTTACCGAATCGGTAAATACCGAATCTTACAGATTCGGTAATTCTAAAATAAGAATTACCTACATCTGCCCCCTTCCTATTTACCTACTCTTAACTACCGAATCGGTATTTAAGAGTAGGTAAATAGGAATTACCTACATCGGGCCCTAAATCTTAAAATACAAATAAATGGGAATTAGCATCTGGTAATGAAGGCTGACCTGCTCTATTCTAGTTATAATAGCCAGCTACATATCCAGTTTAGCATAAGGCAAAATAATATGTAACATTCTAACCGAAGAGTGAAAGAGTTGAATATAAATGTGTCTCTTCCCAGAGAGAGCAAGAGAAATTCTACGCTCACATCTCAACAACAGCATATTATATAGGTTTACAAGCAGAAGAAGGACACTGTCGGCATGGTGTGAAACAAACGATGCATCACAATATCCAATGGTAAAACAGAAAGCACTCCACATAAAAATGAATTTTGCTCTATTACCAATGAATAATCATACACTGTACTACACTACAGAAAACAAAGGCACATTTAAAACTATATACACAACGTCCACTACCAAGAGCAAGTGCCCATGAACAGATACAGTCCAGCTTTGCTTTGCGCAAGAACACAAAAAAGAATATATTTTAAGATATAAAAGAAACAGGACATAATACTGCTTGAAGTGTAGATACTCCTCCCCGAGTGAGAAGATACCACCCATAGTGTGGAGAATACGCCCCAAGTGGGGAGACTCCGCACTCGTAACTTGAAGATTTGTAAGTCCCTTTGTGCATTGGGCACATAGTTGACTGTGCCACGAGGGCTTATGAAACCTGACACTGCCACTACTGCAGCCATTTCAAAGTTCCCAGACTCAACAAATTAGAAAGTCACTTCTTTGCCCAAGTCTGCCCTAAAATTTGCAATGTTTGTATTTTTTTTCTATTTCAGTATTTCTCAAATATCTTGAGTTGACTTTGGAACGTTCTTTTCCAGATGCACCTGGTAAGTTTTATTTATTTACTTTTTCTAAAACTAAGAATTCAAAAGGGATATGGGGGTTGATTGGTTTTGTGTTTTTTAGGTAAAACTTTACATTTCACATTTATATGTCCCGATTGTTATTTTGAACTCATTTGAATAGCAATTCAGAATCAAATGGTGTGGTGAGTAGTTAAGAGCAGCCAAGAGACTGAGAATGCATTTTCAGTAGAGTGGAAGAACACAGATCTGTGTGTAACTCAATACATAGAGACCATTTATTAAATGAAGCAGATATTGTTTTTCAGTGGATCCATACTAGAATCTTTCGGAATAATGCTTGATCTAACTTTCTCACATGAGCACAATACAACCATGTGTTATTGTGTTCAGGTATACTTGGATGCATTGTGTTTCTGTTCTGACTGTCATCATGTATGGCCTGTTTCTCCACCTTTGTGGCAACTATTATCTCTGTCATAATGCCCACAAGTCTTTATGTTGCTCTGTCCATGTCTGTTACTGCCTCTACGTCCATTACAGTGTGTCTTGGTGTTCCTGTGTCTCTTCATCCGTGTGTCGGTGCTTCGTTGCCAGAATGCCCCCATGCCCTTGATGTCCTAAATGTTCAATTGAGTTCAATTGTGTATTTTAACAGTGAACAGATGGCAAACAGGCTTCTTTGCGCAGGGATAAGAGAGTTGAATGTGACTTCTGAGGTGCTAATGGAAGGTCCTTCACAAGGTCCATTCTGCAGGCCAGAGAAAAAGAATTACAGATAAAGAAAGTTCCTAAACTTGAGTACGAATTCAGAGATAGCACACCTGAAACACCTGACAGCAATTACACTTTGGAATAGTCCTGGGTTGTGGTATTGGTACTCAATGAATCTTCATCACAGGCCTTTGAGATCTACTCACAAATTTTACCAAGTCACATTCAAAGAGAACAGCATTTTGATTACTTTGCAATCTGCCTATGAAGAGAGCTGGTATTCTTAAATAAAGTGCATTGCCGTATTTTAATTTAAAAGGCCTGATTTAGAGTTTGGCGGCCGGATAATCCTTTACAAACGTGGAGAATATCCCATCCACTTTATTACAAGTTTCATGGGATATAATACACTCATAACAAGTTGGATGGTATGCCCCATATGGTTTGTGATGGAGTAGCCCAGCCCCAAACTCTGAATTAGGCCTTAAGTATCTGCAATAATAACATTTGCCAGAACACCATGTTGAGCTAAGGTAAGAAAATGAAGCATTCTCTTTAGCAGACCCGCCTGATAGACTCATGTAGATTCTACAAAAGTGTATTTGAGTGCATGTTTAACAAGAGACCCTTCCCCAGTTTAAAGCCTAACTTAATTACTCAATGGACAGAAAGTGGATGGGAGGGGGGCGCTCAATAAACTATTGTCAAACTAATGAGTCCTGAAGGAGTGAAATGTCCCCTATCGTTATCTATCAATAATTATTTAAGGGTTAGTAAACTACCTAAAGTAGGTTGAGAGATTTAACAAGCTTATAGGCCAAATGTCCTTAAATAAGGGCGCCATTAGCGTAGGAAAAAAAGTGGATACTGAAGGGCCCGATAAAATAGTGCAAGGCGCAGAACATAAATTAAAAACAAATTGGGGCTAAAGAAGAGTCATGTGTGACACCATAGGTGATTGAAAAAGGCAGGGCAATTAATTGGCACTGCTTGCTTGAAGAAATGAAACACTGTGGTGATATCTATGATGACTACAGCAGTGCACCTTCAATAAGCTGAAAATCATCCAGGAAGACTACAAGGATTGAGTTTTAGCCTTTGGATTGTCTAAAACCACATCATAATTTGGGGACATTCATGGGTAGACCATGCAACTTATCCCCAGCATGTCCTTTGCTACCATATTCCTTGTCCTAACTGTCCCTTGTCTGTGGGGTCAAGAAGGCAACAAAGGAACATAATGTAAACAAACTCCTGTAGTTGCCATGCTTTGAATTTCTCCCAGACTTTCAATAGCGACAACTGGGCTGTTGCGTAACTAATGATGGTGTAAGAAGTCAATCATGTATTATCACCAGGGAATGAATAATCTACAATGTCATTTCTGATGCACAGGGCATGTTGTGAAACAACTTTTATGTCTGAAATCACCTTGTTGAACATCATAAAAGCCCCACTGATTCCAGGTAGACTTTGAGTCATTGACATGATGTTTTCTCTGATGTATCACCGGATACAAATAGATCTCAAAATAATGAGTTCAAGATGAGGCTTTTTAATTTAGGTAAGACGCTAGCTGTTTTTATTGACTAAAGTACAATATCAATATGAAAGATAAAACAAAGATATATGTTAGAGCTGGAATGATGACTTTGTCCAAAAGCATTAGTGGTTAGTGGGCTCCAGAACTACAAACTGTTTCCAACACAATTTTAAGAGCATAGGATATAATTGAACGTGCACTTTATGTTGTTTGCTGATGCTCGAACTTATTACACATTTCTCTGGCAACAGAAAAAAAGGATAAAGGAAAAACAGTGGTACTGATGATGTCATGATTATAGTTCAGGAGATGGAGCAATGATACAGTGTAGGTATATGAAGGAGAAAGCACTGGTGCAGGAATATATATCTTGGTGAGATTGACCATAGATGCTAAACAGAGAATGAAGGGAACAAGAGAAAGTGGTGCTTAAAAGGAAAGGTGAACAAAAGGTGGGAGGGAGGAGGAAATGTGTCTGGAAGCAGTCTTAGTCCCTTTGGTCATGGTAGGTGGAAAGGTGTTGGGTAGTGAGTGGAATGCCAGGGTGCCCTCTAGTGATCTGAAGGAGGAAGTAGAGGTGATGTGGATGTGCACTGTATGGGGAGTGGAAGATTTTACTGCCTGACACAGGGGGGGATATAGGGTAGGTGTGGTTTGGTGCTCTGCAAGACAACAGGTGGAGTTTTCTAAGGGACATTTAGGGGAAGCTTAGGGTGGCAGAGAGGGTTAAAGGAGAGAGTGCATACAAATGAGAGGGATTGGGGATAAAGATGGAGCAGAAGATTCATGTACAGGAAGGGATGAGAAGAAACCATGTGAAGTGATCTCTCTAGGAAGCAAGGTCGCATGCTGAAATGTTTTGACGATAACTCTATGATCTGCATGATTCAACTGGTAACACCATCTCTAGACATCACCTGAATAGCTCTTAGCTCCGTGCTGACTCTTACATGGTCTGTCTCGGAGGCTGGAGGATCTGGTGTGGTTACAATACATTGAATCCTTCGACATACTTTGCTTCCAAGAATCTTGGTGTAGAGTGGACTTTAGCCTAGATGGTTATCAGAAATATAATGTTCATGCAGAGCCTTCACAAGCAGGAAGAGCCAAAGGCGGTCTCATAACAGCTATTTCCGTAAAACATAACCTAATAAAAATGACCCTGCTGATGGACTCTCCCTGGTACCAAATGCTCATGATCAAGGGTTTATTTTCAGTACCTCTGCTTTTAATAAACTGGTACTATAAAATATTTGATACCAATGCTACCGCGGTTATTGTAAAACTACAGGATGAGATTGTCAAGGTGACTAACATAGTTTTCCCCCTTTTTATTATATGGATAGGTGATTTTAATTGTACTTTGCGTAAGTTCAGTGGGTCCAGAGTGTGTGGCCTGATAGATTCAACTGACCAACCTTTGGCCCACTTTACTCACTCAAAACAGGGGGATGCTCTAAATAATATTGTTATGATTAACAAACTATATGTCCTCGACATGCCTAGTTTCTCCAGACCAATAGGTATACCCACTTTTCAGGGTACAGGGGCCGGATGAGTACAATTGACTTCGCCATGGTCTCTATCAGGTTTGCTCATCTTGTTAAGGATTTTCAGATTGATGTGAATCCTACTAGCGACCATAACCCCCTAATTGTGAGTTTTGACCCTGTATTTGAAAGAACCCAAACCCTGGAACAGCCAATAAAATATAGTCAGAACCAGGGGGTTACACTAAGGAGGGACAAGGTAGATGTGAGAATATTGGAGGTGGATATTTTTAAGAAAAACAAGGCGGAGATAGAAGTCTGTTTAACGCCCACCATTGAGCCAGATACAATAATTAAAAAATTTTGAGGCACTCTTGGGAAACGTGGCTTCCCATCTCATAAAAACTGTGAAAGGGAAAAAAGAAAGCCGACCAAAATGGTTTGACGCAGAATGCTCTGCTGCGCAATCAAGTTTAACAAAGGCTTTACATCAAGTACCACGGGACAGAAAACTTGTTAGAAAATCCAGGAAAATGTACAAAGATGCGATTAATAGGCAAAAATCAGAATTAGGGGCCAACGCCTGGGAAGATCTGGGGATAGCGGCAGAACTGAAGGATAGTAGGTTATTTTGGGAGGTAATAAACCGACCTTTTTTAAAGAGTGAAGAAAGGAGTAACATGATAGTACATATACCGGGGGACACCTGGGTAACACATTATGGTAAAATTTTTAATCCAAATGAGGTGTTGCTAATCTCTGATGAGGAGGCTGGAGACTTTAATTTGGAGTCAGCTAAAACACTTAGCCTCTCAATCACCCTCTCAGAGATAGAGATTGCCTTGAGGAAGGGCACTCCATTGAAAGCCCCAGGGCCAGATGCAGTTCCTCTAGATTTCTTCAAACATAATGTGGAGGTGTGGGCACCACTCTTACTAAATGTTTTTAGAGCAATTATGATGGGGCGTATCCCAACCTCTTGGCAAAAGGCGGTAGTGGTACCGATTTTTAAAAAAGGTGATAAGTGTGACTCGTGCTGCTACAGGCCGATATCTTTAATAGATGCGTCCTGCAAATTGATGGGCAGAGTGATATTGGCATGTCTCGAAACATGGGCGGAATCTGCAGGTATTATCGTGGATTCCCAGTATGGTTTTAGGAGAGGTAAGGGAACCACTGAGCAGTGTCTTAATTTGGCATTAATAATGGGTAAGTACATGAGGGCCAGGCATAGTTGTATTCACTTGGCCTTCATGGACTTATCTAGTGCCTTTGACACTGTATGTAGGGGTAAGCTGTGGCAAATGATGGAGACCATGGGGTTTGAAGAACTGCTGGACACCTTGCTTCGCAGACTCCATGCCGCAACATCAGTGAGAGTTAGATTCGGCCTAGGTGGTGAAAAGACAAAATCTATTCCATCTACCGAAGGTGTCCGCCAGGGATGCATCTTGGCCCCTTTTTCATTGCTGGTATATACAAATGGTCTGGAAAGCTTTTTGTTGGACAGTGGTGTCGACTTTCCCCAGGCAAATGGTAAACAGATTCCGATGTTGTCATATGCAGACGACACGGTTTTAATGACCCTCACCGCCAATGGCATGCAGAATTGTCTAAATGCCTTTGAAGTCTTAATGGAAGGTTTAGACCTCAAGGTCAATTTCACTAAGTCTTTTGCCATTGCCTGCGGCCTGAAAGGGGTAAAATCTCGCAGGTACATGATGAAGAACTCACTTATTGTGAAAGTTGACAATTTTAATTAGCTGGGTAATTTATTTAACAAAAAACTGAATTGGGACCCCTTAATCTCAGCCAGTGTACAAAAGGTTACACAATCGATTGAGGCCCTTTTTCGCTTTTCTAGCAAAATGGGTCAAAGGCCGATTCTAGAATTGATTACTCTATACAAAGCTAAATGCCTTTCTGCTGCAACATTTGGGGCTGGAGTGTGGGGGACCCAAAACTGTGACAAGATGCAAGTCATGGAAAATACATTTATTAAAAGTCTCCTATCTGTCCCATCTGGTACCTCAAATAGCTGTTGCCATGAGGAGGTGGGTATTGAGTATGTGAGCGACATCACTCATGTGTCTCCTTTGTTGTTATGGTATAAAGTTTGGCAATCTGAAGAACTGAAATTGACAAACGAAATCCTGCAAGACTGCCTTAAACTTGACCACTCTATGGAGATTCCATGGTTGTCATATGTTAGGGACACTTTCTATAAGATTTGGTTGGGTCATATGTTTCAAAATCCTGACATGGGTGGTAAAGACTCCAAGTTGAAAATTAAAAATGCCTATTATACTAGTTTAGGTATCTTGAGAAATAGTGAACGGGCACTATATAAGAGGGGTAAGCTGCAGCAGCAATTTTACCTATCAAATATCATTCACACGCAATATCGTTTCATCTGACAAGGTTTCGTCTTAGCTCACTACATTTTCTGTTTGCTTTTCCAAAACAAGGGGGGTGGTGTGAGAGGCTACCCCCTTGCAATATTAGGGTTTCACAAAGTACTCTGCACCTTATTCTTTTCTGTTCTTTGTATGAGGACCCAAGAAATCAGTTTATTAAGCCTGTTTTGTTAACCCTAGGATCCCGCTTTTATAAAGAGGGCTATGAACACTTATTGTCCTTGTCAACTCCAGTGATATGTAGTGCTGTACTCAGTTTCATCAGAGTGGCTCTCGTTATTAGAAATCGATACTGAACAGTAGTATTAGTGGTAATCCTCCGTAAAAAGACCACTGTGTGGATTTGTTACTGAAATGCATATGCACTTTATGGAATGTGTACAAATTTGAACTGTCTGTTTTAAATGTATTCTAATCATAATATGGACTATGTACTGGTTCCTGAGATAACTTTATGTTTTAAAAAATTTGTATTGCTCTTTTTAAATCTGTGTACACTTTTATGATTCTATCCATGAATCGAAATAAAGTTATTTGACCTGACTCTTATATGGCCCTGAACACTTTGCACAGTTGATCTGTGTTGTGTTTAATCAGTCATGAAATGGGAGTATTGTAACCTTAATTAAGCATTATTCTACTTTTTATGGCTTTTGTCAGATTATTGTGACCTGTGAGATAATTCTGTAGTCTTAGGCCTGAACCTGTAAGAATAGCCTGGGCGACAGCTAGCCTATCTGAGATTTGTACATTCTGTGCGGCCTGAGGGACATCTCTGCCACCTAAAGTAAAGAAACACATTTAAGATATGTACACATGAGTGATAACTCTAGTACTTAAAACCAAAGCATTTTAGCATTGTGGCAGTTCTTGGGTAGCTTATTTGTGAGATGCCATGTGTCTTCTAAGAGGTAACTTGACTGCCTGAAGACATTGCTGTTGGTCTCTGTAACTCGAGGTAAAATCCTGCTAAGTCCTCAGAGGGCAGGTCTTTGCAACTTAACAGAAAGCTCTGCAGACTAAGGGCCTTTTATAGATCTTGCCGAATGGAATACTCTGTCACACACTTGCAGCCGCGGTCTGTGCTGGTAACAGCGGTGGGGGCAGTGGGGCCGGTTAAGGGGGGATTTCAAGGGACAATGCAGAGGGAAAATGTATTATTTATTGAATTTTTCCTCAACATCGTCTTACGAAATCCCTCCACCCCTGTTACCTGCACGGATCGCAGCTGCAAACTTGACAGATATCCCGTCCGCATGAATTACGATCTCCATAGGATATAATGGGACTGTAATACGGGGCGGGATATCCCTCATGTTTGTGACTGAGTATTCCCCCCGCCAAGATCTGCATAAGGCCCTGGGTTTTGAAAACTCTGCTGTTTGTACCCTTACCACATATATCAACTAAGGAAAAGCTTTGCTGTCTAAGGCATGAACACGTAAATGTGCTCAGTTAAGAGGACAACTTTTTCAGTTTGTTGCCACGTTCTACCTCCTAAATTCAAATTTTAAATTTCTGTGTCATTTGAAAGATAGTTCTGGTGCAAAAGCTTCGGAGTTCTAGTGTAATAGGTGTATGAAAGTAAAAACATTGTTGCAGCATTTTTTGCACGAGAGGTGTTGGATGGAAAGGTTATTCGTTGAAAAAAATACATGAAAAGATAAAAGAAGAGAAATAATGTAGTTTCAAAACTCCCAAATATACACATTTCAATTAACATTCCCAATAGTGAGACGGTGGCACAATTGTCCACATTTTCACAAGAAGGCAAAGATTTTCATAGTAAAAAGTCTCTAAACACTATTGTAATTACAGTAAGTGTGTGACTTTGTCAGATGTGAAAGAGATATTTTAGTTAACTCGGCATACTAATAGAGTAAATTTAAAGTAAATAACGGAGAAAATACTAGGAGCCTCTGCAGATAAATGGATTTCTTGCCCAAAATTAGTTAGTAGTGGGTGGAGACTTCTGTGTTTCTTTTATATGCCTTATTGTCACTCTGCATTATGCTTTGCTTTAAAATGATCTTTTCTTTACTGAGTGAAAATCTCCCAGTGGCTAGCTATTTATTTACTGTGCAGACAGAAGAAAGACCCAATGCACCACGAGGCTGATCACAGTGCAATGCTTTGTGTTGAGCTGCCAATGGCCTCACAGTTTGTGATATAAGGGAACCTAAAATCCAATGCAGCACAAAGGGACTTGTCACTGTAATTCGCACACTGCCCATGTGATCATCATCATCATCATCAATTATCTTTATTTGAGCGTCAAACACAATCATAAAAGTATACATGTAAAAACAGGTAAATAAATAAATAAAACGCACACATCTACAAATTCATACATTTACGATAAAATATAACTGATCTGATTAGGTTCCCCACTCTGAAGCGCACATCCTCATTTGGCAACAATTGCAAATACCGAAGGGTAACTCTATATTGCATAAATGTATGCATCTTTAAGACCGGTTATAAAAAGCGTGAACGAAAAGCGCTTTAAAATTCACAAATTACAATATAATGTTGCAGGGATTGAATGGAGGTGCCAGCACAAATACATTGCCCATGTCAATCATATTAATTCAGTCAGTTAGAAGACTCATTGCGAAATGTAGCTGACACGAAGGCCTTCAGCCTAACATTTACATTCGCAGTGTGTCTGCACTGCTACCCTTAGCCCTTAAATGGACAAAGGTCACAATGCCACCAATAGTGCCACATTGTGAATCTGACAACAGAGTGTGGATGCACTAGTCCACGAGACGACTACCTGCACCGCCTGATGTCAGCAGCTTGTACACGCAAAGTGTAAGCCACCAAATGTTGCTAGTTTACACTTTGTAAATGGATGCTGTCTACCCTAAGTAGGCAGAAACCATTTCATATCTGGTACCCCAAAAGTGGTTGTGAAGTGTTTGTGCATGCTGTTGGATTTCAGTTTTCCATCCTGTTTCCCTGTAACACAAAATGACTCCCAATCTGTGCATTGCAAATCTTAATAGCAGTTACGGATAATGCACTTTTTATTTTGTGAATTGGAACTTTGCATTTGCAAAGTAAGTTACACTGCTTTGTGAATATAAATAATTTTGTGCATCAAAGAGTATCTCTTTCAAGCCATAGTTCAAGGAAACTACACTAACATAAGTCACACAGAAGAAAAGTAGGATCCTCTACCTGTAACCGTTTTAGAATTATTATTTTTTTGTTTAAGAAATTGTTATTAAGGTTTAACAAATACAATAGAAAGCCATAAAATAGTTCAGGTAAACCAAAAATGGCATATGATAAAAGTTAAAAAAGAAAAAGTTAAGAGAAAGAAGATACGAAGAAATAGACAGTAAAGATTAAGAGAAGAAGAAAGAAAAGAAAAGAAGAGGTGGGAAAGGGGAAAATAGAAGAAAAAGAGAAAGCTAGATCAAGGCTAAGGGGAATATTTGCAAAGTAATCAGCTGGGAGATTGGGACGAGAGGTAGATAGTAAAAGGGAACCATAGAAGATCAGATTTGATTTTTAAAGAGACAGAAGAAGAGGAAGCAATAGCAATCCTATGTTCGTCACAAATGAAATTCCACCAAGTAAGTACAGAAAATTTGGAGTTATCTTTCCAACAAGAAAGAATCACTTTAAAAGCAATAGCAATGAAAAGATCAAGCAGTCTAGCACTAGATGGTACAATATCGATATCAGCAGATACAGAGCCTAAAAACACATTTACTAATGATAAAGAAGAGGAGCAATGAAACATTTGCATGCAAATATTCCAAACAGAATTCCAAAAGGATAACACAGGAGGACACTCATATAACAGATGTTTGAGTGAGCCAGTTTCTAAAGAACATGACCAACAAAGCGTAGAAACTGATGATGAAAACTTAGAAATACTTACAGGCGTGATAACAGCTCTATGATAAATAAAAAATAGTGATTGGGTAATGCGTGCAGCAATAGAAACTTTAAACAATTTTGACCATAAACGATCCCAAACATCAACAGATAAAAAAACAGACAAATCAGTTTCCCAAGCAATCTCAGCAGTTGATTTAGGTCAATCAATAACAGTTGATAACAATAGTTTATATACAAGGGCAGCTTTAGGTTGGTGTAGTGAAAACAAAGGATAAAGGGGAGTAGAGGGAGAGAAAGACGGCAAGGTATCAGTTGCTGAAATGTTCAAGTTGGGGTCTTTCTGCTTATTAAATGCTGTACCCCAGGAAGCTAGTTCCAGCTTCTAATTGAACCAGAACCCAGTGAGGTTGTGCAAGTCAAAGGCAGGATGGCATGTCTAGGAACATAAGCTGGTTCAAGAGTTTGTGAAGCCTCCTGGTGTGGAATCTTCTGCAACATTGATTCTGGAAGATGAGGGTTCAGATGGAAATGTGTTGAGTGATCCCTCAGCTAAGGAGGTGATTTCCAACCCTGTATTACATGTGGGGGGGTGACCCCTGCTGACATAGTCCGAATGAAGGAAACTGATAAGGTATGTGGTCCTGAGACTTTCGCTATGAAGGCCACTGACTGTGTGCATTCCACGGTAAACCCCAAATGTTTTGTTCGGGTACCAGGATTATCTAATATCATGAAGAGAAGAGAATTTTGGTGGGCTCAGTTTTTTGTTCCATTTTGTTTTGGAAGGAAGGCTGGCTTTAAGCCAATTGGTTAAAAATATGTTTTGGGTTGGGGAAGCATTTCTGAAGTATCCTTTTGTTCCCCGCTATTATGACTGGGATGGTCTCACCTACCGGTAATACAATCTACCCTATATAAAGGTCTGGGTCCAAGGGGAGTGGCAAGTAGTTAAGGAATTCAAGGCCAAGATTCATAAACGTTTAGCATCAGGTTAGCATTACTTTTTTAACACCAAACCAAGGCTAAACCTTTTTGGGGATTAACAAACCAATGCTACTGGTATTTGTGTTGGTTTGTATGAAAAATAATGCAAAGCAACGCGAAACGCTGCTTTACATTACTAAAACACAAATTTGTATTACTTTGCGTTAAGGCGGGATGTTATATGGACGTTCGTATGCACCCACCCATGCTTTTTGATGCTAAACCTATGTACTAACATTAGTAGATAGGGTTTAGCGCCAAACAATAACGCCTCTGAAAAGCAGGTGTTAAAGGAGAAATGTTTTAATTTCTCCTTGCTTTTCTGACTTTGCATGTGTGCTGCACTGTACAGCACACATACAGAGCAGGAAAAGGTTTTCAACTTGTCTAGCCACAGTACTTTGTACAGGAAGGATATCCTTCCTATACAAAACCTATGGTAGACTGAGTCACGCACCCAAGTACTATGGCGCTAAGATGTCTTCCTGGTGCACATCAGCAGAAATCAGCGCCGGCGCCAGGGAGAGGAGAGGAAAGAGTCTTATGTAGATATGGAGCTCTCCTGCTCACTCATTTTTATACAGCGCAGAACTTTTGGCTGCTGCGCTGCGTTCCATGAGTTTTTTGAGAATCTGGGACTAAACGCATTAACACTACCTCCTTCTGTGCTCAGTTTGTGGGTGCACCAAGGGATAGACCCGCGGCCAGTAGAGGGAGAGAAAGACGGCAAGGTATCAGTTGCTGAAAGAGTAGCCAAGTGAGATTGAATGGCGGCAGTAATAATGGTATACTCAGTAAGACAGGTTAAGGGCAATTGATATAAAGCTTGTAAATCATGAAAAGGAATAATATTATTATTGGAGAAAAATTCATGAACAAATACAATATCCTTTACTTTCCAATATTTGTAATAGAAGGAATACAGTGGATGTCAAAAAACATTGAAGAGGGGATAGATCCTTAGAGAATGTGTTGTGAAGTAGTGTTTGTGAATATTTTAGAACCGGATGTTTGGCCAAAAAAGAACAATTTGACCTAAAAACAGTGTGTTGAAACGATAAATCCTTTAACAGTGATCGTTCAAACGCAACCCATGTGGGTAACGAGGTATCCATGAAATCATAAGCTAAAGAAAAGGATTGTTTGATCAGGAAAGGAGAATGATAAGCTTTAAAATTGGGGTAACGTACACCACCCTCATTCTTAGGGCGGATGAGTTTGTGTAAGGCAATACGAGGGTGCTTATCATTCCACAAGAATTTAGAACAGATAGAGTTTATACGATTAAAATAGGAATTAGGTATTTTTAGAGGGAGCATAGAGACAGTGTAAAGTATATGTGGTGTAATCATCATTTTAATAGTATCTAGTCTGCCCCACCAGGACAAAAACAAGGGAGACCAAATGTGTAGGAGGGATTGGATTTTTTGAATAAGGGGGCCAAACGTAAGTTTGAGTGTGGCAGCAAGGGATGAAGAGAACCAAATACCAAGGTATTTGAACTTGGAAGGGCACCATGTGAAATCAGTACAGTCAAACATGTATTGATAGCAGATGGAATTTAAAGGCAAAACTTCCGTTTTGGATAAGTTAAGCTTATAGCCTGAAATGGAGGAATATAAACGTACTTCATCTAAGAAAGGAGGGAGAGAGGTAACAGGGCTAGCCATATAAACCAAGATGTCATCTGCATATGCCGAGATTTTTGTTTCAATAGAGAGTTTAAAACCATTAACATGAGGGTTAGTTCCAATTCGTTCCAAAAAAGGTTCAAGACAAAGGATAAACAATAATGGGGAAAGAGGACAACCTTGTCTTGTACCCCTTGATAAGGAAAAAAACCTAGAAAATTGGTTATTAACAAAAATACTAGCTCGGGGAGAGGAGTACAGGAGCTTAACCAGGGAAATAAAAGCAGGCCCAAAACCAAACCAATGTAAGGTACGAAACATAAATCGACAATTAATACGGTCAAATGCCTTCTCAGCATCCAAAGAAAGGGCTGCTAGAGGAGCTTTGAAATTATTACTGTGAAAGATAATGTTAGAAAACATACGTGCATTATCTGCTGCTAACCTGCCCTTCACAAAACCAACCTGGTCAGTTTTGATCAAAAGCGGAATAAGAGAATCAAGACGGGAGGCTAGGATTTTAGCAAAAATTTTACAATCATAGTTAATCAGGGATATAGGACGGTAATTTTTGCACTGGGAGTGATCTTTGTCGGGTTTGGGAAGTATAATAATCAGAGCATCCAAAAAGGACCCAGACGCCTTTGCGTCAGCAATAAACGAATTAAAAAGTTGCAGTAGTTTCGGCACAAAAATGGCATGAAATACAGAGTAAAACTCAACAGGCAATCCGTCAGGCCCCGGTGCCTTTGATTTTTTGAGGGAGTTGATTGCTCGAAGAACCTCTTGATGAGAAATATCTTTCTCTAACTGGCCAAATTCATCAGGGAGTGACGGAGGTGAAGGGAGACCATAAAAAAAAGACGTTAAATTTTGTTCAGAAGGGTGTGTGTCATCAGTATAAAGAGCTTGATAGTAACTATGAAATACTTCCGCGATGTCTTCATCAGACGAAACCAGTTTATTGGTAGAATCATTAAGAATAGGACCTACCGTCTTTCGTTCAGATTTTATTTTTAGATAATTAGCCAACATTTTATCAGCTTTATTTTGGCCCCCATGAAATTTAGATTTGACTCTTAGCAAGGTATTGCATGCTTCAACTGTAACGATTTTATTTAACTCAGTTTTTGCTTTTATTAGGTTTTGAAGGGCATCAGTAGACTTGGAAGAGAAGTAAGAGTGTTCAAGCCGTTTGATGCTCTTGAGTTGGTCTTCATAGTTAGTTCTATTTAGTTTCTTCTTTTTAGATACATAGGAAATAGTGAAGGCTTGTAGGGCGGCCTTAAAAGCATCCCAGTTATTAGGGATAGAGGTGTCTGATGGGTTGTTAAAGGTGAAAGACTCATTAATAAACACAGTAACCTCTTTTACAAAAACATTATCATTCAGGAAAAAAGTATTGAATTTCCAACAACTGAATTTAGAAGAGGTAAGGGTAAGGTCGAGGATTGCATGGACAGGGGTATGGTCCGAAATAAAAATAGAACCAATTTCGGATTTTTGAATGGAGGGGAGTAAACTTTTACTAACCAAAATGTAATCAATCCTTGAGCGGGTATGATGAACATTGGAGAAAAAGGTGTACTCAAGGGAATCAGGATTACAAGTTTTCCATACATCATAAAGGGGATGAGAGGTAATGGCAGATTGGAAACATTTGTGGGATTTGTCAGGATGAAATTTGCTGGAAGAGAGTCTATCAGAAAAAGGGTCTAGCCACTGGTTAAAATCACCAGCTATTACAATATTAGGGCAATCAATTGAGGAGATTTTGATATCATTCCAAAATTTGGGGTCAGGACGAACAGGACCATAAATGTTAAGTAAAACCAATGTCTTATTCTGGATCACAACCTTAGCCATTACCCAATGACCCTCATCATCAGATTGTGAAGATACAATTTGGACGCTCAAGCCCCTATGAAAGAGTATGGCAACACCCCCTTTTTTGTTAATAGCAGGAGAGAACACAACTTGACCCACCCAATGTCTTTTTAGCTTAGCCGATTCAACATCCGTACAGTGGGTTTCTTGGAAGCTTAGATAAATGAGACAATACCTTTTGACGCTTGACAGGATGCCCAAGGCCTCGAACATTCCACGTAAGAAAATTACACATGATGGAAGGTAGGGAAGAGGGTAGACACTAGGAGTATACACATTGCAGGAGAACCGCTACAAAAAAGGATACAACAAACAAATACATTACATATGAATAAAATATCCAACACATTCACATTAATAGGATGAAACGCGCCCAAAGTCATAAAGGGCAGCACCACAAAATTTGGAAACCATAAAAAAAGAGAGTGTACAGGGAAAGGGTAACAGACGAATACATGAGAAAGGAAAGAGATACAGAAAAGGGAAAAACAAGCAAGGAAGAAAAGAGAAAGGAAATAGGTAAGAAGAAAGAAATAAGTAGACAGATCAAGGCAAAAATGCCAGGTCTGAGAGAAAAGAAACAACCAAAACATTGGGAGCTAAGAGACGCCAAAGAGGGTTCGGACCCCAGCGAGCAACAGGAGAGCAGAGAGGGGAGCAAGAGAACTAATCAAAAGTTTGAAAAGACATAACCTCAGGAAGAGAATGACATAGAACAGAAAGTCTTAGCGGAGCATAAGTAACCACAACAGCATAACTATTACAATCAAAAAGACGAAAACTATCAAGTATTAGTGTCCATGCTGGAGGAGGAAACAGTTTGAAGGTAAGGGTGAAGTTTCTAAGGATCCTCAAACGAGCGGGTACGGCCATTATGCGAGATCTTGCAAAAGCATGGATGTAGGATACCATATTGGATGTTCAGCTGTCTCAATTGAGGACGAAGATTCAGAAATTCCTTGCGCCGAGCATTCGTTGCATACGAGAGATCTTGAGAGATAAAAATGTTATGGCCAGACCATATGAGATGTCGTTTGAGTCTAGCAGCCTTCAGAACATTCATCAACTCAGTAAACTCAAGAAAAAGAATAATAATCCCACGAGGTTTGGACGCGTTGTATGTAAGACGACCTAAACGGTGAGCTCTCTGGATGTTAAGAGGGTGAGACGCAGGTTGAAGATCTTGAAGTTCATGGAGGAACTTTTGTATGAAGGACACCATGTCGGACCCTTCCAAATTCTCCGGAACACCATAAATACGTAGGTTATTTCTACGATTGTTATGTTATGTTATGTTATGTGAAATTTGTAGAGCGAGCTGACACCATGGGTTTCCTGGCGCTATAGAACAGAGGTGAGACACAGGCTGGAAGTTGCAGGATTAGCAGGGTGGGGGGAAGAGGAAGATTTTGAGCTGCTTCTTGAAATGAAGGAGGGAGCTGCTGGATTTGATGATCAGGGGGAGAGGATTCCAAAACTTCGGGGCCAGGAGGGCAAACCCGCGGCGACCACATTTATTAGTTCTGGTTTTGGGTACAACAAGCGTGTGAAGATGGGCAGAGCGTAGATTGCGATTTGGGCGGTATGGATATATGAGTGAAGTCAGGAAAGCGGGGCTGGTGCAGTGGAGAGCTTTGAACGTGAGGCAGCCCAGCTTGAAGGCCACTCTTTGTTCTAAAGACAACCAATGCAGTTTGTGCAGCAGGGGTTTGGCCGATTGCCATTTGGGAGATTTGTAAATGAGGCAAGCTGCTTGGTTCTGGACTACCTGGAGGCGGTGGAGAAGTGATTTAGGAAGTCCGTGATAGAGGGAGTTGGAAAAGTCCTACGGGAGAGCACAAGGGAGATGATTACTTGGATCAGAGCAGCTGGGGGAAGTAAGTGGCTGACCTTCCGAATCTTTCGGAGTTGGAACGAGCAAGATGATATCACGGAGCCAACTTGAGATCGGAGGGAGAGTTCGGCATCGATAGTCACGCCGAGGCTCTTTACAGATTTCGCGGGGGTCGTGGAAAGCCCAGTTCAGTGGGCCAGAACTGGGTTCCCCAAAAAGAGGGGCTGGAGCCCGGGAGAAGGAGCTCGGTTTTTCCAGGGTTTAATTTCAGTTGGTTGGAGTTCATCCACTCCTGGATGTGAAACATGGCAGAATGGAAATTGTCCACAGCGTTCGGGGAGTTGAGTGGAAAGATGATCTGCAGATCGTCAGCATAGTTATATACTGTGATGTCCCAGTTTCGGAGTAAGTGGATTAAAGGCCGGAGGTAAAGGTTGAACAGTAAAGGTGACAGGGAGGAGCCCTGGGGAACTCCGCATGTCGTGGGGGTTTTGGGCGCTGTGTAGGGGCCCAAACGGACGGCTTGTGTTCTGCCAGTCAGGAAAGACTGAATCCAGCTGAGGGCAGGGCCCTGGATGCCAGCCTGTTTGACACGGTGAAGCAAGATGTTGTGGTCAACCGTGTCGAACGCGGCCGATAGATCCAGCAGTACGAGGGCCTGGGGGGTCCCCGAGTCGGCGTTCCTCCTCAGCGTGTCGAGGACAGCCAGGATGACAGCCTCAGTGGAGAAGGCAGGCCTGAAGCCGGCCTGATTAGGCTCCAGGTAGCATGAGGTCACGATGAAGTTGGAAAGGCATCGAGTGGCATGCGCTTCGATTAGTTTGGAAAAGTAGGGTAGAAGCGATATGAGGCCGTAGTTGGACAGTTCTGCTGGGTCCGCACCAGGTTTCTTCAGTAGTGGGACTAGGATGGCCTCTTTGAAAGTGCTGGGAACAATACCTGCGCTGAGCAAGCCGTTCAGCAGAGGTAAGATGCATTCGGGGAGAGAGTGACAGACGCTCCGTAGGATCGGGGGAGGACAGCCATCATTCGGAGAACCCGATTTTACCCGGGACGCGAGCTGCGCCAAGGAGGCAGGGTTGAAGGTAGGGAAATCGGTGAAGACGGATGAGTTGTTGAGGGTAGTGTCGGAAGCGGTAGTCTGAGGGGAGGTGGGGATCAAGGCTTTGATTTTATTGATTTTCTCAAATGATTGCGATTTTCAAGATCCTCAGTGTGTAGTTTTAGCTTTTGAATCTCTTGTTCCAGCAGAGGTATTTTAGAGGAGACATCCTGAATATCACTGACACGTTGTTCTAAATTCAAAACCTTGCCTTCCATAATGACCCATCTTTCTTCAATTTGCTTGAGTTTTTCATTAGTGGCAGACATAAAAGGTTGGAGACCCCGTACCTCCTCAAGGATAGAGTCCAAAACGGGATTTGGAGAGGTATGAATAGTGAAGGCGGGTCATTCTTAAGACGTTTAGGTTTTGTTCCGGTGTGAGAAGATTTTAGATTGCCTGCATCATGAGCCACTGCTATACCGTGAGGGCACCCCAAAATTAAGGAAAAAGTGTAAGATTTAAATAGGTTCAAAAGTCTGACAAAAAAATATTTAGGCAGAGGTGACTACAGAGAGGCTCTCATACAGATAGATACTGAAGACCACAATGGAATGATTACGCACCAGGATGAAGGCAGCAACCACCACCTCGTCTGGCAATAGATATAGGAGTACGCTGCCCAGTCACCACATCAAATTAGCTTTGGAAAGTCCTCATTTATTTAGGGAGGGTACAAAACGGCAAAGAGTCATTTAAATATGAACAATGTTGTGCCATTGAGGAGAAATCAGTGACAAGTAAAAGAGGAGCCAAGGTAGAAGTAGACATCCAGATTAATAGTTAAAATGGCGGCCGCTGTTCCTCATAAACATAAAAATAGTTGCAGCTGTTATAAACATGGTGGCACAAATGCAGCTGAAAACTCGCGAATTAAGCCATACCTTACTGTTGATGAGGGGAGGCAGGCAACGCGATAAGGATGCAGGCAAAACGGCATTAGACGGTGCTTGCACTGTTGGGAGGAAGGACGCGGGCACGGCGGCTCAAAATGGCGGCCGCCCGCGTCCCGTAGCCTGAGGAAATTGCCGATGCAGAAATACACTGTAAAAACTGCAGGAATCCCGCTAATGGAGCCTCCAAACGTCGCGGACCATGTTCGGCTGTGGAGAAATGCGGTAGGCAGGCTCCGGAGGGCGATACGTGAGGTCCAAAAGCTGCTCCAAGCCCCGTAGCTCCATGGAGCTCACGAGAGATCCGCCAACCCCCTTGGCGCGTAAGCCACGCCCCCCCATTTTAGAATTATGACAGCAACCGGGCATGGTACAGCTGTTGACTGGATACTGGGTGTGTGGTTTTGGTGTTGGAGCTGTCTCCTGGAAGGCTTTTATGAATTCCAGCTGCACCCCTTCTACTGACAACAAACCCTTTGTCCGCCAATTAGAGATGTTCCTGGATGTGAGGCATTTTAAGCTGGGTTGGCCTAGATGAGATAATGTGTCTGATGTGCTCTGTTGGTTTCTTGTGCCTGGTCCCAGTACTGTTGGGAGCAACGTGATTGCCAATCATACAGTATAATGGTTCAGTGTTGGAAGTATGCTGAATATTCTGTCTTATATTTCCCTAGTTATGGGTCTCTGTTGGTCAAGGTGAGGTTTTGCTTTTATTTTGGCAAGAGTTTTGAATTTTTTCTCTTGTATTTATTTGCTTAGCTTAAAACTAGTCACAGCAACTAACATTATGCTCATTTATACCAAAAGAATGTCCTCTGAGTAGGCTAGACTCTCTAATTTAATATGAGCAGAAACCTTTCATAAGCTATTGTGTTGAGCCGCGGGTCTATCCCTTGGTGCACCCACAAACTGAGCACAGAAGGAGGTAGTGTTAATGCGTTTAGTCCCAGATTCTCAAAAAACTCATGGAACGCAGCGCAGCAGCCAAAAGTTCTGCGCTGTATAAAAATGAGTGAGCAGGAGAGCTCCATATCTACATAAGACTCTTTCCTCTCCTCTCCCTGGCGCCGGCGCTGATTTCTGCTGATGTGCACCAGGAAGACATCTTAGCGCCATAGTACTTGGGTGCGTGACTCAGTCTACCATAGGTTTTGTATAGGAAGGATATCCTTCCTGTACAAAGTACTGTGGCTAGACAAGTTGAAAACCTTTTCCTGCTCTGTATGTGTGCTGTACAGTGCAGCACACATGCAAAGTCAGAAAAGCAAGGAGAAATTATAACATTTCTCCTTTAACACCTGCTTTTCAGAGGCGTTATTGTTTGGCGCTAAACCCTATCTACTAATGTTAGTACATAGGTTTAGCATCAAAAAGCATGGGTGGGTGCATACGAGCGTCCATATAACATCCCGCCTTAACGCAAAGTAATACAAATTTGTGTTTTAGTAATGTAAAGCAGCGTTTCGCGTTGCTTTGCATTATTTTTCATACAAACCAACACAAATGCCAGTAGCATTGGTTTGTTAATCCCCAAAAAGGTTTAGCCTTGGTTTGGTGTTAAAAAAGTAATGCTAACCTGATGCTAAACGTTTATGAATCTTGGCCTTGAATTCCTTAACTACTTGCCACTCCCCTTGGACCCAGCCCTTTATATAGGGTAGATTGTATTACCGGTAGGTGAGACCATCCCAGTCATAATAGCGGGGAACAAAAGGATACTTCAGAAATGCTTCCCCAACCCAAAACATATTTTTAACCAATTGGCTTAAAGCCAGCCTTCCTTCCAAAACAAAATGGAACAAAAAACTGAGCCCACCAAAATTCTCTTCTCTTCATGATATTAGATAATCCTGGTACCCGAACAAAACATTTGGGGTTTACCGTGGGATGCACACAGTCAGTGGCCTTCATAGCGAAAGTCTCAGGACCACATACCTTATCAGTTTCCTTCATTCGGACTATGTCAGCAGGGGTCACCCCCCCACATGTAATACAGGGTTGGAAATCACCTCCTTAGCTGAGGGATCACTCAACACATTTCCATCTGAACCCTCATCTTCCAGAATCAATGTTGCAGAAGATTCCGCACCAGGAGGCTTCACAAACTCTTGAACCAGCTTATGTTCCTACACATGCCATCCTGCCTTTGACTTGCACAACCTCACTGGGTTCTGGTTCAATTAGAAGCTGGAACTAGCTTCCTGGGGTACAGCATTTAATAAGCAGAAAGACCCCAACTTGAACATTCAAGACACGGGCTCTCCATTTCCTACTTATGGAGTTGTTTCGCTGCCACCTTAGCACCATCTGTCAGTGACTGTCATGCCTACTAGTGGCTCTGGAACGCGGGTGGATAGGACACACAGGCTCAGATGGACCATCCGAAACAGAGTTGGAACAGGGTTCCCCCAGTGATGTCATGCGGTGTTTGCTGGTACTCCATCACAAACAAATAAACATCCCATTCTTTATTGATGTTGCTCATCATGGGCAATGCAGATCCGTTTGGTAGGGGTGCTCGTGAACTACTCAACCTCGTTGTTCGCCTGTGGCCAGTGAGGCATTCATTGGAGGTAGTGGATTCCTAATCAATGTAGTCAGCAAATTCACGCCCGTGGAACGTGGGCCCATTGCCCGTGCTTAGCTCCTAAACTAGCCCATGAGTGCTCTACTTAGGCATTACATCACCAGCATCCTTGCTGATCACACCGTCCTCTTTTGGAAACTTAAAGAAATTGTCAATGGCCACAAAAAGGTCCCGGCCATCATGGAGATTGCAGAAGTTTGCACTCGCTCTGACCCAGGGTTGCTGAGGAAAGTCTTGAGTAATAACTGGCGGGTGGGACAGCACCCCTTGCACCATGGCACATCAACACCCCCTTACACATTCTCTACAGCCTTCTCCAGTAAAGGAAGCCATACTTTGTTTTAGAGGCCGATTTTTAAGTGAACAACCTTGGGTCTTCTAAATGCGAGCTGACTTAGAGAACCAAGCTTTGAGGGACCACTAACGGTGTCCCTTTAACCCTTTCGATGCTGATGACGAGCTCAGCTCGTCATCACCCACGGGTGTCGTGTGCTGATGACGAGCTGAGCTCGTCATGACACCAGCAAATTGGCAATTTGCAGCACAGCGCAAAAATCACCGCAGCAGCGATGCGGTTAATAAACAGCTGTCTCTGGAAGCAGCCAGCTCATTCCAGAACTTGACCAGAGACACAGGGGTTTGCTTGATTTCTGGTGTCTTCAGGGAGAGATTCCTTTTAACACTGATCCAGTTACCAAGCTGAATGCCCACAAAAGCAAGTTGGATGCATGTTTCATTTGCCATGGCCCTAGCATGTTTTCAAGCGATGTGGGTAAGTTTCTTGACCTTTCAATAACCAGCTGCATATACCCACCCAACATGGTCCCTCTAGGTGTTGCCTCGCGGTATAACCCTCGGCGCTCGGCGTACGCCGAGGGTTATACCGCGAGGTAACACCTAGAGGAACAGTACTCGGACTCCTGTGCTCGATTACTTCTGACAATTGAGAACCACGCTTTCACCTTATATACCATACTTGCGCTCACCAATCATTATCTGACTCTAGTGCCACAAAGCTTTATTTCACAACCCTCGGATTGATCTCTTTCAACAAAAATATAGTATGATGTTTACAATGGATAAAAAGTGATTACTACAATCTGATTGTCCGTAATGCCCCATCTGAATAGTACAGCAGGAGCACTGTACATAGAACCTGCTGACCCCCAATCTAGAGTGCTGGTCTTCGGATTCTTACGCTATTACTAACAGCCCTGAAGAAGTCGCTAAACCGATGAAGTGAACTGCGAACAAGTTCTACTAATAAAAGATCTGTGCTGAAGCTAAAGAACCGAGTGATCTCATTATTGACAAGAAACACAATAATTTTCTTTTCTATTCTACTGTGTAATTCATAGCAACTACTGTATGGTAATTAACCATTTGTACATGTAGTGTGTGCCCAGGACTCGTCAATTCTTGCAGAGGGCTCCCTCTACAGGGGTCTCATTTTTAGTAGTGTAGGGGAAACACTCCTTCCTCGTGGGCACCCCATTGAAACTCTTAATTTGAAAAATATTATGTCTTACTATCAGATGAGGGTCAACCGCTAGTCCTCTAAATTTTAAATGTGGAGGCTTACGTGTTTGCCTTTGGGGCACCATGTCCCTTTAAACAGCTATGGTAACTCCTCTAGCAGTCTTTCTATCTGGGCTTGGTGAACTCGGATTGCAAATCATACTAGGTGCAGCTCTGGAGCTGCTTGGCAGAAGCATGCCCTGTCCATCCTGCATCAGATATAGGGCCAGATGTAGGTAGCCCAATACCGGTTGGTAACGGCCGAAATTACCGAATTTCGGCCGTTACCGACCGGTATTGGGCATTTGAGATGTAGGGGCCAAATTTAAGGATTCGGTAATTTACCGAATCTGTAATTTAAGGAATCTGTAAATTACCGATTCCTTAAAATACCGATTTGGTAAATTACTGAATCCTTAATGTAGGGAGCACTCAAGTGAGTGCATTTCTGAGTTAAGGATTCGGTATTTACCATCAACTAAAAGTTGGTGGTAAATATCGAAAACCTTTGAAAAAGCAAACTTGTGCTTTTCCAAAAGTGCCATGTGGCAGACATACATGCCCTTAGGGCATGTATGTGTGCCACATGTACACCCATGCACTATTCAGGGGTGCAACAGAGTGTCAATGTGACACCCGGCCACACTTGTAGGTCTTCCCCCTATTACCGATTCGGTATTTACCGAATCAGTAATTACCATTCATTCCTTTGGGCCTCCAGGCCCATAGGAATGAATGGGAATTACCGAATCGGTAAATACCGAATCGGTAATTACTGAATTTTACGGATTCCGTAAAATTTACTGAATCAATACCTACATACCATTTACCGATTCTGAAATACCGAATCGGTAAAGTTCGGGGATTTTAGAATCGGTAAATAGTATTTACCTACATATGGCCCATATTGTTTTCACTGTGTGCCTTCGGAGCTCTAGGGTTGTTGTGAATACTCCTATGAGCCAAAGTGGGTTGGTCTGTACATATGCGCACACTCGTACCTAGGGCAGTTTCAGTTTCGGAGGATCTTTCAGCTCGTCCAATAAGCATTGGGCCATTACATTGACTTTCACCCATGTGTCAATGACTTCCATGATTGGGCTGCATCCTATAAAAATGCAGCACTAATGGGCTGACCTCAGCGACGGCCTGCAGTGCTGCAGGGAGTGTATCAGGTGGAGGACTTCTACTCCGTCATTGTTGTCCATGACTTGGGATTTCTGGTCTAGCCCAATTGATGCTAGAGCTCTCAAGGTTGTCTTGGCTATAGCTGGGTTAGGCCAGGATGACCTGTGCACAAGCCCCAAATGGCCTTCCCCATTGCTGTTCAATCTCCTTGGTCGGATGTTACACTGCCACTTCGCTTGCACAGTCCTTGAGGCTTATCTCTAGTTCCCCTTTTCTTTACCTCTGGACACACTGATGAATTTGCTCGTGCAGCTTGTTCAATGCACAACCCTTTATTATTGGCCTCGGATTTCTTCTGGCTTCTTCTTGTCTCTGAAAGTGCATGTGCTTGCTATCTCTTTCAGGCAAGTGTAAAAAGTGTCTAGGGATCCATCCACTTCCTGTCGCACTTGATGGAAGGCAAAACATTCATAATCAGGGTTCACTAGAGGCACTGAGAGCTGTTAGTAATTTGTCATAGGTATGAGGAGGTCCGGCTTCATGGAGAGTCTTTAATAGTTTGATATTTTTGGCCCTCCAAGGTGCAATAGTGCCAGGTGTTTTCTGCCTTTCTGGCGTCAGCCACAGGCTGTGTGGCTGCTTCATTCTGCTGCATGTGGCTCTGGTTGTTGGCATGAGCAGTGGTGTCTGCGACGGGTTGGGGTTTCACATCCTGTCCTCTGTCCGCAGTTGTTGTGTTAGCGCGCGGCCTAGCCCGCTGGTGCACCAGAAAATGGAGCTAACTCGAGGAGGTTGAGTTGATGCATTTTATTCCGTAACTATTGGTCACTCCCACCAGACAAAAGTTAGATTGCATCACCGTCAGCCGAGACCATCTCAGCCATAATAGTGAGAAACAAAACATGCATCAGCAAATGCTCCCAGGCCCAAAATATACTTTTGATCAACTGGTTTATAGCCAACAGAGGCCAGCACACTGCCCACTGCTGTACGTTTGCATCAAATGTGCAAAATAAACTATTGGAACAGCAATCACAACTGATCTCGAGGAGAGCTATGCATCTTTTTACTTTTTAAGATTGTGCCTTATCTAATTGGGATTAACAGAGGTACAGGTTCTCATCATCATCACAAACCCCACTAATGCTGCTCCGAAAGGTAAACAGTGTCTATTTGAGGCCTAGTCGAGTTCTGTCTGTAACACTAGCAAAGGTGGCATCTTGTGCTTGCCCAGGTGAGACACACAACAGTAGGAAGGATTCTGCCTGGCCAGAACAAGGCTGAGGAGACAGACCTCGTGTATCTATCCCCCCCCCCCAGGCATGTCAAAACCTTTATTTTAGTTTCCAGAATTTCTAGACTCCTCATGTGCAAACGAGATGGAACCCTTCTTCACATTTATTTTTAGAAAGGAATGACATTTCAGGCCAAGAGAAATGCGAGCACTTTAGCAAAGGACAGGAAATGTTGAGTTGAAGCAGACTTACCCTGCTTCTAGTGGCATTACCAACGCACTGCGTCTTATGGATTTAGTAGGAGGCTCTTTTTATTTAGTCTTATCACAGCTATTTACTGATACATTTAAAATTTAACTCTAGCTAAAAAATACATATGATACATTATTGATAGTGTACAATAACATCCACTGTGTGGTTTACTAGGAGTAAACAATATGAATGTCAGTTCATCTATTGATCCTAAGAGTTCAAGAAAGCAGTTGTCAGACTGGCTACAAAACAATGCTGAAAAATAACAAGACACATACAATTTAACTGAACAAATCAAACAACTAAGCAGCTTTTATAATCTTAAAAAAGCATGAAAATGATAAGCAAAAATAAAGTGAAAGCTCAGCTAGATTTTAATCTGATTATATGTTTGCGTGAAACACAACCTGCCATTCGTGGCATTTTAGTCCCCTCCATTTGGCAGGCACTTCTATGCAGCTCTGGCCAATATCCCAAGGCTCTAAAGATAAAGTGTCATGTGGCCTTTTAAAGTCAGCACTTTCCAAATATAAACTCTTTCGATGAAGGGTCCAAAAATCCCCCTCTTTATCATGTACGGCTCTGTGATGTGAAGGCAGTCTGGAGATTTCTGACAGCCAGATTAGGAAGGTAGGGCTTGTCTCCATTTGAAACGCTGCTTAGCAAGGGATGTGACCTAACCGCTGGAGCGGTCGACCTAGGACCCAGAGAACCAGCTTTGAGTCTGGACACTGGCTCAGCATCCTGTGATTCTGGTCAAATCGCTTTATCTCCCCATGAATAAAAACAAGCATTGGCATAGCCAATACGTCTTGCCTTTGGGACCTTATAAATGTTTAGCCATGCAACAGTTGATGTTGTTGAACTAAGGATATTGTACTGCATAACTAAATACTTATAAGGTCCCAAAAGCAAAACCTATTGGCTATGCCAATGCTTATTTTCCTTGGGGTCAGCCTCAATTCTCTGGCTCTCCATCAAAGGTAAACAAAGGCACCCTTAGTTAACCCTGATTACCTCTGAGGATTCCTCTTGGGTAGTGGGGGAGGTCAGGCAAAGGTCACAGCCTGTGATTTATGTCCTACACAACCTGACAGGAGCAATTTCCTACACGTGCCAAACCTATTCATTAAAGATGAAAACCTGGGATGTGCTGGAAAAGTGTGTGCAATTCTTAAAGCTGACGTTTGGAGACAAAATGATGGCAGTTTCAAATACCAATTTAAAGCTGATATTTGAATGATAATCACTACTTCTGCCTGTGACCCTGATCCGTAAGAAGGGCATATTCCATCTACTGTTGGAACGTATATGTTCTTCTTAAGCTGATTGTGTGGTTCTACCTTATTCCTTCCAGTGACCATAAAATTGGACTCCATTTCGAAATCGCATTTTCTGAATTTACTACATCATCTATGGGGTTGTAGACATTCTGTAGTGAGGTTGTGCTGTGCAATCTGCGCCATTTTAATAACGTTTTCTCAAATCTCTCATGAAATAGATGGGCTGCCAACAATCCATTGAAGCGCGCCTTGATTAGAACACCATAAACTCACTGAAAGGCTTCATAAATGCCCTTGCATGACTTTTTAGAATATTGATCCTGACGGAAGTAGGCCTTGGTGGCATCGGAGCAAGAAGTTGGGAGCAGGTATTCATGCGCAACCCCTCACAAAGGTCACCAAACTTCTGGTTCCTGAGCTTCCAGGGACAACAGGCAGCACTTGATTCAAATATCGCCCTATTGCTTCCGGGTTCTCAGGCCCTGGAAAACCAACCTGCTAATAAAACAGGGAGTGGAGCAATGAGAGATGGACGATCACAGCCATGAAGGGAAGTGGGGTTTGGGGACAATGTAGTTTAAGCTGCTGAATGTACCATGGTATGGAATGTGGATTCCGTGGTTCCCCGTCCATGCACCATCTTTGGGGATGTGAGGCACAGAAGGTCTTGCTCAAGATTAATCGAAGACATGTCCTGGGCCAGATTATGTGAACGCAGCTCCCACGCGCGCACTGCTTCGTATATAATAACGTGTCCAAAAATGCCAACACAACCAGTGTTACTATTACCCACCTTGCAAGGATGGAAGGCAGAACTGAGCAGTCTGAATTCGTGCCTGAGGCCTGGAGGTCACAGTGCACATTAGCAGTGAACGTTTAATGAGCCATCTTGTTGGTATCTTTCCTTTGCCACTCTGCCTCCGACCCTGCCTTCTCTGTACCTCAATATGGTGAATTCACAGAGTTCAGAGCAATGGTCTATTGCTCTGAGCCCTGTGCATTCACCATATTGATGGCGTTCTCTGACAGGATCTGATTAGCAGTTGCACTGAATATGTAGGGGGTGGCAGTGGAGCTCTGCATAGTGCCCTGCATCTGGTGTCACCATATTCCTCCCCATGGAGTTCATTCCTTTTCACACTGAAGACGTAATGGACGATCCTTCCACAGACATCTTGGGCTTGAGGTGCACGCAGTGCGAAAACAGCAACCTCTGAGGAAGAGAACAGCATCTGTGGCTGCTCAGAATGTGTTGGCCTTTGGCTACTGCAGGTAGTACTTTATGGCGTCATCAAATGTCAAATTGTCATTTTGTCTGGGATTCCTTCCACCGAAGCTGCTTTTTTAGTGTGGCCTTTCCTTCAAGATGCGTTTATTCTTCCATGTAAGTATCGGCCAAAGAATAGTTGGGAACTGTTTATTTTCACATTTGCCATTTGCCACTCTGCATGCGCATGCGATGAACATTCACATATATAATGACTGTGCATTCACATCTGAAGCTAGAATCTCGGTGCTGCACTCTAGCGCATTTATCTGTGCATGCTGCAATTAGAGGCGGGCGAGCCAATACATTTACAGGGAGAGCTGACCCACAATAGAGCCACGGATCCGGCTTATTTAATTTTTCTACTGTTTTTAATAGTGTGAACGTGACAGGAAAGCATTGGTGTGCTTTACAAGTACACCAGTTACACTACACAAGGTCACATGCTTGTTTATGGAAACGGGGAGATCAAGTGATGTGCATAACCACAGGATGTTTAGCCAAGGCTGTTGATGTGTCTCTCCAGTGATGTAACAGGAGCGTCAGGGAATAGTTCATGTACACCATGCATACCAAAGGGGGTCAGTGAAACCCCCATGCTGCCTGCCCGAGAGGTGTAGGCTGTATCACATGGTGCTGAAATAATAAAGATACCCCTGGCCGGATGTGCGGTAGTAGAAGATCCAGGACGGGGACAGCAACTCGATACACTGATGTCCATGTCCTCTATAATCCTGCGTCAACATCTATTAATTAGCGTACCAGGCCAGTCGCCGGGCCGCATTGTTTGTGCAAATAGCAGACACAACATTGACGAAGAGTTGGAATCGTCCTGCTTTTTCTGTTGGTCGCACACATGCTTATGTGCGCGGCGATCGTGCCACTGCCTCGGGCAGCTGATTAAAGTCCCCGCATCCTGGCAACTGATGTCTGATCCCACGAGTTCACCTTAAGGAAAGCGGAGTGCACTGCAACAGAAGGCTGTTCTACACACAAAGGGGGACGCAAGTGTGAGGAGGATCGCATGTGAAATCCGTCAGGTATTGTGCCACAGCACCATCTGCAGGTCGGTTCCTTGGGGAAGCTGGATTTGCTTGGGTGAGTGACCACACCGCCTCACAAAGAAACAAGCACAAACACGAGCGCCTCGCGCGGCGGGGGGAGAGGAGGGTGTCGGTGCGATTCACTTGCAAGAGTGATAATTGCTGCCAGATGGCGGCGCGCGCTCCCACAAGTGAATCTCCTGACATGCACGCTTTGCCATAGAAGGCAATGGAACGCGTGTGTAATGTTCTTGGCCGCAAGTCAGCGGTCTAGTCAACCGTGCACTGAAAGGTGCGCATACGCGAGCGTGTGACGTAACGCGCTCGCATATAAAAATAAAGTGGGCGTGGCCGACGGTCAGTCCGGACCACGCGGTTAACCAAGAAACAGTGTCCCGAGTATTATTACGAGCGCGGCGCTATTCACACCATGCGCCCGCGATCTGGGGACCTGACACTGGCGACGAGGGTCTGAGGACCCGTGCTGAAACCCTGGGCGATGCCCGCCTGGCCGCAAATGGAAGCGCAGAGCCGCGCGCCGACCCATTCCAGCGGTGGGCCCAGCGCGTACTGCGCCAGCAGAGTCACAGCTTCACAAGCGGCCCTGAAATTGGAGTGAGGGCATCGTCACAACACTGCCAGAAGGCCGCACCCCACTCCTAGCGCGGAGCTAAGGTCCGGAGGGCATTGATGATGTTCTGAGGCCACCAACCCCTCCATGGAAGAACCCGATCAAAAGGGGAAAGGAAAGGGAAGTCTGGGCAGCACGCCCTAGCGTCGCAGCCCGAAGGAGCAGACGGACAGCAAGCCACGTAGGCGGCAGGTCAGCGTCAGCACAAGGACAACCCAGACAAGCTCACGAATTAAGAGACGGGCCACCTGCCTCACCCCAACACACATGGCACGGCCGTGCCAGGCCGAAACCAGAGTACCACGATCAAGAATAATCCAGGCCACATGCTAGGCCCATCCACATTCCAACATGGCGTCAATTCCCGCCATCAAACCTTTTGTGGTAGACTGTGCCCCAGCATCCCAGGCGCCCCGCTGGAAAGACTGGACAGACCGCCTACAGATCTATTTTGAAGGCGCAGGGACAGCAAGGGAACGCCGCAGGGCCCTACTCCTGCATTTGGGCGGGAAAGACATACACATGATTTACAAAACCATTGTGGAGGCCACCCCGAAGACATATATAACGCTCCTCAATGCTCTGAACGCACACTTCGAACCCATGGCTAGCAAAGACTATGAAAGGTTCATCTTCCGACAAGCGAAGCAGGAGGCCGAAGAGTCACTCGACGCCTTCCACGGCCGACTCAAAGAATTGGCCAGCACGTGCGGGTTCCGCGACGAGCAAGAGGAAACACGAGGACAAATAATACAGGGGTGCTACTCCTCTAAGCTGAGGGTGACGATATTACAAGAAGATGGAAAACCATTGGCGGATATCCTAAAGCTGGGACGCTCTAAAGAACTCTCCCAAGCGAGGGCGTCGCACATGGAAGAGGCTCTCCACCGTCCAGTTGGAACCATACCCAGAAGCGGCTGGGTATGGTCTGAGACGGAATCCAGCTCCCTTGTCCCAGCTGGCGGACTTTGCTGTGAGCTGATCATGAACTGCCAACTCGTCAGGCTGGTAATTGGCCTGACGGCCCTTTCTTTTCAAGGTATTAAGACTCTAATGACAGTCTGCCTATTTTTGTTTGTTTAAATAAAGGTTAAAAAGAATGTAATGTTCTTGGCCGCAAGTCAGCGGTCTAGTCAACCGCGCACTGAAAGGTGCGCATTCGCGAGCGGGTGACGTAACGTGCTCTTATATAAAAATTAAGTGGGCGTGGCCGGCGGGCAGTCCGGACCACGCGGTTAACCAAGAAACAGTGTCCCGAGTATTATTACGAGCTCGGCGCTATTCACACCATGCGCCCGCAATCTGAGGACCTGACAGCGTGCACGTGCTAGACTGAAAAGCCAAAGCGATCGGAAAAGGTCTTTTTGCCTTTTTAGCGCATGAGCGTTGCAAAGGCAAGACCTAAAAATGAATGGGCCCGTCAGTAACGCAACTGGTGCTCATGTAAAGCACCCTGATACCTTTGGGTCTAGTTTGCGCTACATAAATCTAAAAAAGATAAAGACCAAAGGGATTAATTTCAACAACCCTGATGGACTTTCTCCATTATCGCCCCACAATAGCCTGACTACAGTCTTGGAAAACACCCCCACATCAGCAGAGAATCTTCAGCAGAAGTTCTTCTGCCAAGGTGACGGGGTCACTTTCAGTGAATAATTATTGTTTGACAGGTCCAAGATCCATGAAGTATTAATTTCTCAAAAATAAACCCCCAAAGCTGAGGATGTACAATGAATTTCCTCCCTGTACATTGGGAAGATGTGGGCTATTTCTTTCCATTGAAGAAGGAACACTGAACCAATAACACCTGCCCTAAAAAGGCGGGTCTTTTGATGTTTATTGCCCAGTGCAGTGGTGATGAACGCACTGCTGGCCAAAACTTTTCAATGCAAGAGTCCACCAAGATTCTCATGTCATAAACAGAGAGATCCTCTGTAAGGGTGGCTCCTCCAATAGGGCAGAGGAGCGTCGCCCCACTGCTTTCTCACAGCGAGAAGCAGAAACATAAAATGGTATTTTAAATACAATTTCATGTTTCTGCTTCTCGTGCTGCAAGAAAGCAGAAGGCAGGGTATGCCTGGTTGCGGTCGGGCGGGTCGGGGAGGAGTGGCTTGCCCACTGTTGTGGGTCCTGACTGTTTGGTCGTCCCCTTTGCGCACTCTACGTTTTCTCTATGGAGGATGCATGCTTCTTGTTCCAGCAGCGGGATCTGGCCAGGAGCAGAAGAGGCTCTAACTTAGGCATTACATCATCAGCATCCTTGAGGTTCACAACTTCCTCTTCCGGGAACTTAGAGAAATTGTCAATGACCACAAAATGGTCCCAGCCATCACAGAGATTGCAGACGTTTGCACTCGCTCTGACCCAGGGTTGCTGAGGAAAGTCTTGAGTAATAACTGACGGGGTGAGACAGCACCCCTTGCACCATGGCACATCAACACCCCCCTACACATTCTCTACAACCTTAACCAGTGAAGGAAACCATACTTTGTTTTAGAGGCCGATTTTTAAGTGAACAACCTTGGGTCTTCCATATGCTAGCTGACTTAGAGAACCAAGCTTTGCGGGACCACTAACGGTGTCCCCTTAATAAACAGCTGTCTCTGGAAGCAGCCAGCTCATTCCAGACCTTGTCCAGAGACACATGGGTTTGCTTGGTCTCTGGTGTCAGAAAGGAGAAATTCCTTTTCACACTGCTCCAGTTACCAGACTGAATGCCCATAAGAGCAAGTTGGATGCATGTATCATTTGTCATGGCCCCTAGCATGTTTTTAAGGGATGTGGGTAAGTTCCTTGACCTTTTAATAACCAGCTGCATATACCCAATTTCAATTTTCAATTTATTTTATTATGATTTGGAATTCCAAGGAATTTCACATAACATTACAATAAAACATTAATTCATAAAAAACAGTATTAAAAAGCACGAAAAGTTACACCCTTAAAATCTTATCTATGGGAGATGAATATTAAATGAAAACAGCGGCAGAATTTTTTATAAAGTGCCGTATAAAGTGCACATGCCATCTACAATGTGCAGACGCAACGAAACCATAATCCTAATCCAGGCCTTATACCTGATTCAAGCCTTTTGGCTTACCCCAAGATTACTAAAAACATATACATTTATGCAATTATTATCCAATATACAGGCAGTAGTTAACAAAAGCAATTAAAATATTTCTTATGTCGAGGACAGAGAACAATGTTAACAGCAGATGAGTTATGCAAGATGATACTAAAAGTGCAAATATATCAAGATAAAGTGCTAGTGCATCGACGCCCTAATCCAGGACAGAACTCAGGATAATTGCATATACCCACCCACCAGGGTCCCTCTAGGTGTTGTCTTGCGGTATAACCCTCGGCGCTCGGCGTACAACGAGGGTATACCGCGAGGCACCTAGAGGGACAGTACTCGGACTCCTGTGCTCTATTACTTCTGACAATTGGGAACCACACTTTCACCATATATACCAGACTTGTGCACACCACTCATTATGACTCTTCTGCCACAGAGCTTTATTTCACAACTTTCGGATTGATCTATTTCAACAAAAAAATATAGTACGATGTTTACAATGGATAAAAAGTGATTACTACAATCTGATTGTCCGTAATGCCCTATCCGACTGGTACGGCAGGAGTACTACACATAGAACCTGCTGACCCCCAATCTAGCGTGCTGGTCTTTGGATTTTTGCGCTAATACTAACAGCCCTGACGAAGTCGCTAAACTGTCGAAACACGTGTTGGCTTTGTGAACAAGTTCTACGAATAAAAAATCAGTGCTGACGCTAAACAACCGGATGATCTTATTATTGACATAAGACACAATAATTTTCTTTTCAATTCTAATGTGTCATTCATAACAACTACTGGATGGGAATTAACCATTTGTCTATGTAGTGTGCGCCCATCACTTGTCAATTTTGCACAGGGCTCCCTCTAGGGGGTCTCATTTGTAGGCGTGTAGGGGAAACACTCCTTCCTTGTGGGCACACCATTAAAACTCTTATTTTGAAAAATATTATGTCTTACGATCAGGTGAGCGTCAATCGCTTGTCCCCTAAATTTTAAATGTGGAGGCTTACATGCTTGCCTTTGGGGCATCATGTCCCTTTAAACAGCTCCGGTAACTCCTCTAGCAGTCTTTCTATCTGGACTTGGTGAACTCGGATTGCAAATTATACTAGGTGTAGCTCTGGAGCTGCTTGGCAGAAGCATACCCTGGCCATTCTGCATCAGATATATTGTTTTCACTGTGTGCCTTTGGAGCTCTAGGGTTGTCATGAATACTCCTATGAGCCGAAGTGGGTTGACCTGTACATATGCACACACTCGTACCTAGGTCAGTTTCAGTTTCGGAGGATCTTTCAGCTCGTCCAAGAAGCATTGGGCCATTACAATGACTTTCACCCATGTGTCAATGACTTCCATGATTGGGCTGCATCCTATTAAAATGCAGCACTAATGGGCTGACCTCAGTGACGGCCTGCAGTGCTGCAGGGAGTGTATCAGGTGGAGGACTTCTACTCCGTCATTGTTGTCCATGACTTGGGATTTCTGGTTTAGCCTCATTGATGCTAGAGCTCTCAAGGTTGTCTTGGCTATAGCTGGTGTAGGCCATGATGACCTGTGCACAAGCCCCAAATGTCTTCCCCATTGCTGGTCAATCTCCTTGGTGGGATGTTACACTGCCACTTCGCTTGCACAGTCATTGAGGCTTACCTCTAGGTCCCCCTTTCTTTATCTCTGGGGACGCTGAGGAATTTGCTTGTGCAGTTTGTCCAATGCACAACCCTTTATTATGGGCCTCGGATTTCTTCTGGCTTGTCTCTGAAAGTGCATGTGCTTGCTATCTCTTTCAGGCAAGTGTAAAAGTGTCTATGGATTTATCGACTTCCTGTCACGCTTGATGGAAGACAAAACATTCATATTCAGGGTTCACTAGAGGCACTGAGAGCTGTTAGTAATCTGTCATAGGTATGAGGAGGTCCGGCTTCATGGAGAGTCTTTGATGGTTTGATATTTTTGGCCCTCCAAGGTGCAATAGTGCCAGGTGTTTTCTGCCTTTCTGGCGTCAGCCACAGGCTGTGTGGCTGCTTCATTCTGCTGCATGTGGCTCTGGTTGATGGCATGAGCAGTGGTGTCTGCGACTGATTGGGGTTTCACATCCTGTCCTCTGTCCACAGTTGTTGTGTTAGCACGCGGCCTACCCTGCTGGTGCACCAAAAAATTGAGATAACTGGAGGAGGTTGAGTTGATGCATTTTATTCTTTTACTATTGGTCACTCCTACCGGACAAAATCCTTGATGTAAGTTAGATTGCATCACCGTCAGCCGAGACCATCTCAGCCATAATAGTGAGAAACAAAACATGCATCAGCAAATGCTCCCAGGCCCAAAATATACTTTTGATCAACTGGTTTATAGCCAACAGAGGCCAGCAAACTGCCCACTGCTGTACGTTTGCATCAAATGTGCAAAATAAACTATTGGAACAGCATTCACAACTGATCTCGAGAAGAGCTATGCATCTTTTTACTTTTTAAGATTTTGCCTTATCTAATTGGGATTAACAAAGGTACAGGTTCTCATCACAAACCCCACTAATGCTGCTCCGAAAGGCAAACAGTGTCTATTTGAGGCCTAGTCGAGTCCTGCCTGTAACACTAGCAAAGGTGGCATCTTGTGCTTGCCCAAGTGAGACACAAAACAGTAGGAAGGATACTGCCTGACCAGAATAAGGCTGAGGTGACAGACCTCGTGTCTCTATCACCCCCCACCACCAGGAATGTCAAAACCTTTGTTTTAGTTTCCAGAATTTCTAGACTCGTCCTGTGCGAACGAGATGGAACCCTTCTTCCCTTCTTAGCCTTCCTCTCTGAGATTTTCACATTTATTTTTTAGAAAGGAATGACATTTCAGGCTAAGAGAAATGCTAGCACTATTGCAAAGGACAGGAAATGTTGAGTTGAAGCAGACTTACCCTACTTCTATTGGCATTGCCAACGCACTGCGTCTTATGGATTTAGTAGAAGGCTCTTTTTATTTAGTCTTATCACAGCTATTTGCTGATACATTTAAAAATGTAACTCTAGATTATTGACAATGTACAATAACATCCACTGTGTGGTTTACTAGGAGTAAACAATATGAATGTCAGTTCATCTATTTATCCTAAGAGTTCAAGAAAGCAGTTGTCAGACTGGCTACAAAACAATGCTGAAAAATAACAAGACACATACAATTTAACTGAACAAATCAAACAACTAAGCAGCCTTTATAATCTTAAAAAGCATGAAAATGATAATCAAAAATAAAGTGAGAGCATCTGATTATATGTTTGAGTGAAACACAACCTGCATTCGTGGCATTTTAGTCCCCTCCACTTGGCAGGCACTTCTATGCAGCTCTGGCCAATATCCTAAGGCTCTAAAGATAAAGTGTCATGTGGCCTTTTAAAGTCAGCACTTTCCAAATGTAAACTCTTTCGATGAAGGTCCCAAAATCCTCCTCTTTATCATGTACGGCTCTGTGATGTGACGGCAGTCTTGAGATGTCTGACAGCCAGATTAAGAAGGTAGGGCGTGTCTCCATTTGAAACGCTGCTTAGCAAGGGATGTGGCCTAACCACTAGAGCAGTCGCCCTAAGACCCAGAGATCCAGGTTTGAGTCTGGACACTGGCTCAGCATCCTGTGATTCTGGTCAAATCGCTTCATCTCCCCATGAATAAAAACAAGCATTGGCACAGCCAATAGGTCTTGCCGTTGGGACCTTATAAGTGTTTAGCCATGCAACAGTTGATGTTGTTGCACTAAGGATATTGTACCGCATAACTAAATACTTATAAGGTCCCAAAAGCGAGACCTATTGGCTATGCCAATGCTTATTTTCCTTGGGGTCAGCCTCAATTCTCTGGCTTTCCATCAAAGGTAAACAAAGGCACCCTTACTTTACCCTGATTACCTATGAGGATTCCTCTTGGGTAGTGGGGGAGGTCAGACAAAGGTCACAGCCTGTGATTTATGTCCTACACAACCTGACAGGAGCAATTTCCTACACGTGCCAAACCTATTCAGTAAAGATGAAAACCTGGTATGTGCTGGAAAAATGTGTGCAATTCTTAAAGCTGACGTTTGGAGACAAAATGATGGCAATTTCAAATACAAATTTAAAGCTGATATTTGAATGATAATGTCTACTTCAGCCTGTGACCCTGATCCGTAAGAATGGCATATTCCATCTACTGTTAGAACGTATATGTTTTTCTTAAGCTGATTGTGTGGTTCACGAGAATGCAATTTTTGTGTATTTTTCTACCTTATTCCTTCCAGTGACCATAAAATTGGACTCCATTTCGAAATCGCATTTTCTGAATTTACTACATCATCTATGGGGTTGTAGACATTCTGTAGTGAGGTTGTGCTGTGCAATCTGCGCCATTTTATTAACATTTTCTCAAATCTCTCATGAAATAGATGGACCGCCAAAGATCCGTTTGAGCGCGCCGTGATTAGAACACCATAAACTCACTGAAAGGCTTCATAAATGCCCTTGCATGACTTTTTAGAATATTGATCCTGACGGAAGTAGGCCTTGGTGGCATCGGAGCCAGAAGTTGGGAGCAGGTATTCATGCGCAACCCCTCACAAAGGTCACCAAACTTCTGGTTCCTGAGCTTCCAGGGACAACAGGCAGCACTTGATTCAAATATCGCCCTATTGCTTCCGGGTTCTCAGGCCCTGGAGAACCAACGTGCTAATAAAACAGGGAGTGGAGCAATGGGAGATGGACGGTCACACCCATGAAGGGAAGTGGGGTTTGGGGACAATGTAGTTTAAGCTGCTGAATGTACCATGGTATGGAATGTGGATTCCGTGGTTCCCCGTCCATGCACCATCTTTGGGGATGTGAGGCACAGAAGGTCTTGCTCAAGATTAATCGAAGACATGTCCTGGGCAAGATTATGTGAACGCAGCTCCCACGCGCGCACTGCTTCGTATATAATAACGTGTCCAAGAATGCTAACGCAACCAGTGTTACTATTACCCACCTTGCAAGGATGGAAGGCAGAACTGAGCAGTCTGAATTTGTGCCGAAGGCCTGGAGGTCACAGTGCACATCAGCAGTGAACGTTTAATGAGCCATCTTGTTGGTATTTTTCCTTTGCCACTCTGCCTCCTACCCTGCCTTCTCTGTACCTCAATATGGTGAATTCACAGAGTTCAGAGCAATGGTCTATTGCTCTGAGCCCTGTGCATTCACCATATTGATGGCGTTCTCTGACAGGATCTGATTAACAGTTGCACTGAATATGAAGGGGGTGGCAGTGGAGCTCTGCATAGTGCCCTGCGTCTGGTGTCACCATATTTCTCCCCATGGAGTTCATTCCTTTTCACACTGAAGACGTAATGGACGATCCTTCCACAGACATCTTGGGCTTGAGGTGCACGCTGTGCAGAAACAGCAGCTGCTGAGGAAGAGAACAGCATCTGTGGCTGCTCAGAATGTGTTAGCTTTTGGCTACTGCAGCTAGTACTTTATGACGACATCAAATGTCAAATTGTCATTTTGTCCAGGGTTCCTTCCACCGAAGCTGCTTTTTTTAGTGTGGCCTTTCCTTCAAGATGCTTTTATTCTTCCATGTAAGTATCGGCCAAAGAATAGTTGCGAACTGTTTATTTTCACATTTGCCATTTGCCACTCTGCATGAGCATGCGATGAACATTCACATATATAATGACTGTGCATTCACATCTGAAGCTAGAATCTCGGTGCTGCACTTTAGCGCATTTATCTGTGCATGCTGCAATGTTATGTTATGTTATGTTAATAACACTTCTATAGCGCGCAGCTGCCCCAGCCAAGGGGCGTCCCGGCGCTTCAGACAGAGTACCCAAAACACAATTAGAGGCGGGCGAGCCAATACATTTACAGGGAGAGCTGACCCACAATAGAGCCACGGATCCGGCTTATTTAATTTTTCTACTGTTTTTAATAGTGTGAACGTGACAGGAAAGCATTGGTGTGCTTTACAAGTACACCAGTTACACTACACAAGGTCACATGCTTGTTTATGGAAACGGGGAGATCAAGTGATGTGCATAACCACAGGATGTTTAGCCAAGGCTGTTGATGTGTCTCTCCAGTGATGTAACAGGAGCGTCAGGGAATAGTTCATGTACACCATGCATACCAAAGGGGGTCAGTGAAACCCCCATGCTGCCTGCCCGAGAGGTGTAGGCTGTATCACATGGTGCTGAAATAATAAAGATACCACTGGCCGGATGTGCGGTAGTAGAAGATCCAGGCCGGGGACAGCAACTCGATACACTGATGTCCATGTCCTCTATAATCCTGCGTCAACATCCATTAATTAGCGTACCAGGCCAGTCGCCGGGCCGCATTGTCTGTGCAAATAGCAGACACAACATTGACGAAGAGTTGGAATCGTCCTGCTGACTCTGTTGGTCGCACACATGCTTATGTGCGTGGCGATCGTGCCACTGCCTCGGGCAGCGGATTAAAGTCCCTGCGTCCTGGCAACTGATGTCTGATCCCACGAGTTCACCTTAAGGAAAGCGGAGAGCACTGCAATAAAGGGCTGTTTTACACACAACGGGGGACGTGAGTGTGAGGAGGATCGCACGTGATATCCGTCAGGTATTGTGCCACAGCACCATCTGCAGGCCGGTTCCTGGGGGAAGCTGGATTTGCTTGGATGAGTGACCGCACCGCGTCACAAAGAAACAAGCACAAACACAAGCGCCTCGCGTGTCGGGGGGAGAGGAGGTTGTCGGGCGCGATTTACTTGCGGGAGTGATAATTGCTCCCAGATGGCGGCGCGTGCTCCCACAAGTGAATCTCCTGACATGCACGCTTTGCCTTTGAAGCCAATGCACGTGCTAGACTGAAAAGCCAAAGCGATCGGAAAAGGTCTTTTTGTCTTTTTAGCGCATGAGCGTTGCAAAGGCAAGACCTAAAAATGAATGGGCCCGTCAGTAACGCAACTGGTGCTCATGTTAAGCACCCTGATACCTTTGGGTCTAGTTTGCGCTACATAAATCTAAAAAAGATAAAGACCAAAGGGATTATTTTCAACAACCCAGATGGACTTTCTCCACTATCTCCCCACAATAGGCTGACTACTGTCTTCGGAAACACCCCCACATCAGCAGAGAATCTTCAGCAGAAGTTCTTCTGCCAAGGTGACAGGGTCACTTTCAGTGAATAAATATTGTTTGACATGTCCAAGATCCATGAAGTATTAATTTCTCAAAAATAAACCCCCAAAGCTGAGGATGTGCAATGAATTTCCTCCCTGTACATTGGGAAGATGTGGGCTATTTCTTTCCTTTTATTTCCATTGAAGAAGGAACACTGAACTATTAACACCTGCCCTAAAAAGGCGGGACTTTTGATGTTTATTACCCAGCGCAGTGGTGATGAACGCACTGCTGGCCAAAACTTTATAATGCAAGAGTCCACCAAGATTCTCATGTCATAAACAGAGAGATCCTCTGTAAGGGCGGCTCCTCCAATAGGGCAGAGGAGTGTCGCCCCACTGCTTTCTCACAGCGAGAAGCAGAAACATAAAATGGTATTTTAAATACCATTTCATGTTTCTGCTTCTTGTGCTGCAAGAAAGCAGAAGGCAGGGTATGCCTGGTTGGGGTCGGGTAAGTCGGGGAGGAGTGGCTTGCCCACTGTTGTGGGTAATGACTGTTTGGTCGTCCCCCAGTCTTGCGCACTCTACATTTTCTCTATGTAGACTGCATGCAGCCTAGATAGAGAAAATGGCTTTCCTACAGGCGCCCGGCTGGGCACTGTCTGCACCATTCAACATGCTGCCGTTGCAGCATTGTGATTAGCTTACGGGAGAGGAGGAAGGATGCATGCTTCTTGTTCCAGCAGCGGGATCTGGCCAGGAGCAGAAGCGGCTCTAACTTAGGCACTACATCATCAGCATCCTTGAGGTTTACAACTTCCTCTTCCGGGAACTTAGAGAAACTGTCAATGACCACAAAAAGGTCCCAGCCATCACAGAGATTGCAGGTGTTTGCACTCGCTCTGACCCAGGGTTGCTGAGGAAAGTCTTGAGTAATACCTGGCGGGGTGAGACAGCACCCCTTGCACCATCGCACATCAACACCCCCTTACACATTCTCTACAACCTTATCCAGTGAAGGAAACCATACTTTGTTTTAGAGGCTGATTTTTAAGTGAACAACCTTGGGTCTTCCACATGCTAGCTGTCTTAGAGAACCAAGCTTTGCGGGACCACTAACAGCGTCCCCTTAATAAACAGCTGTCTCTGTAAGCAGCCCAGACGTTGGCCAGAGACACATGGGTTTGCTTATTCTCTGGTGTCAGGAGGGAGAAATTCCTTTTCACACTGCTCCAGTTACTAGACTGAATGCCCACAAGAGCAAGTTGAATGCATGTATCATTTGTCATGGCCCCTAGCATGTTTTTAAGGGATGTGGGTAAGTTCCTTGACCTTTTAATAACCAGCTGCATATACCCACCCACCAGGGTCCCTCTAGGTGTTGTCTCGCGGTATAACCCTCGGCGCTCGGCGTACGGCGAGGGTTATACCGCGAGGCAAAACACCTAGAGGGACAGTACTCGGACTCCTGTGCTCTATTACTTCTGACAATTGGGAACCACCCTTTCACAATATATACCAGACTCGTGCACACCAATCATTATGACTCTTCTGCCACAGAGCTTTATTTCACAACCTTCGGATTGATCTCTTTCAACAACAAAAATATAGTACGATGCTTACAATGGATAAAAAGTGATTACTACAATCTGATTGTCCGTAATGCCCTATCTGACTGGTACGGCAGGAGTACTACACATAGGACCTACTGACCCCCAAACTAGCATGCTGGTCTTCGGATTCTTGCGCTAATACTAACAGCCCTGACAAAGTCGCTAAACTGTCGAAACACGTGTTGGCTACGTGAACTGCGAACAAGTTCTACGGATAAAAAAATCAGTGCTGACGCTAAACAACCGGATGATCTTATTATTGACATAAGACACAATAATTTTCTTTTCAATTCTAATGTGTCATTCATAACAACTACTGGATGGGAATTAACCATTTGTATATGTAGTGTGCGCCCATGACTCGTCAATTCTTGCACAGGGCTCCCTCTAGGGGTTCTCATTTTTAGGAGTGTAGGGAAAACACTCCTTCCTTGTGGGGACACCATTGAAACTCCTATTTTAAAAAATATTATGTCTTACTATCAGGTGAGCGTCAACCGCTAGTCCCGTAATTATAAATGTGGAGGCTTACATGCTTGCCTTTGGGGCACCATGTCCATTTAAACAGCTCTGGTAACTCCTCTAGCAGTCTTTCTATCTGGACTTGGTGAACTCAGATTGCAAATTATACTAGGTGCAGCTCTGGAGCTGCTTGGCAGAAGCATACCCTGGCCATTCTGCATCACATTTATTATTTTCACTGTGTGCCTTTGGAGCTCTAGGGTTGTCATGACTACTCCTATGAGCCGAAGTGGGTTGACCTGTACATATGCACACACTCGTACCTAGGTCAGTTTCAGTTTCGGAGGATCTTTCAGCCCGTCCAAGAAGCATTGGGCCATTACAATGACTTTCACCCTTGTGTCAATGACTTCCATGATTGGGCTGGATCCTATTAAAATGCAGCACTAATGGGATGACCTCAGCGACGGCCTGCAGTGCTGCAGGGAGTGTATCAGGTGGAGGACTTCTACTCCGTCATTTTTGTCCATGACTTGGGATTTCTGGTCTAGCCCCATTGATGCTAGAGCTCTCAAGGTTATCTTGGCTATAGCTGGTGTAGGCCAGGATGACCTGTGCACAAGCCCCAAATGTCCTTCCCTATTGCTGTTCAATCTCCTTGGTCGGATGTTACACTGCCACTTCGCTTGCACAGTCGTTGAGGCTTACCTCTAGTTCCCCTTTTCTTTACCTCTGGAGACACTGATGAATTTCCTCGTGCAGTTTGTCCAATGCACAACCCTTTATTATGGGCCTCGAATTTCTTCTGGCTTGTCTCTGAAAGTGCATGTGCTTGCTATCTCTTTCAGGCAAGTGTAAAAGTGTCTATGAATTCATCGACTTCCTGTCACGCTTGATGGAAGACAAAACATTCATAATCAGGGTTCACTAGAGGCACTGAGAGCTGTTACCAATCTTTCATAGGTATGAGGGGGTCCGGCTTCACGGAGAGTCTTTGATAGTTTGATATTTTTGCCCCTCCAAGGTGCAATGGTGCCAGGTGTTTTCTGCATTTCTGGCATCAGCCACCGGCTGTGTGGCTGCTTCATTCTGCTGCATGTGGCTCTGGTTGATGGCATGAGCAGTGGTGTCTGCGACGGGTTGGGGTTTCACATCCTGTCCTCTGTCCGCAGTTGTTGTGTTAGCGCGCGGCCTAGCCCGCTGGTGCACCAAAAAATGGAGCTAACTGGAGGGGGTTGAGTTTATGCATTTTATTCTTTTACTATTGGTCACTCTCACCAGACAAAATCGTTGATGTCAGTTAGATTGCATCACCGTCAGCCGAGACCATCTCAGCCATAATAGTGAGAAACAAAACATGCATCAGCAAATGCTCCCAGGCCCAACTGGTTTATAGCCAACAGAGGCCAGCACACTGCCCACTGCTGTACGTTTGCATCAAATGTGCAAAATAAACTATTGGAACAGCAATCACAACTGATCTCGAGAAGAGCCATGCATCTTTTTACTTTTTAAGATTTTGCCTTATCTAATTGGGATTAACAGAGGTACAGGTTCTCAACACAAACCCCACTAATGCTGCTCCGAAAGGCAAACAGTTTCTATTTGAGGCCTAGTCGAGTCCTGTCTGTAACACTAGCAAAGGTGGCATCTTGTGCTTGCCCAGGTGAGACACAAAACAGTAGGAAGGATACTGCATGACCAGAACAAGGCTGAGGTGACAGACCTCGTATCTCCCCCCCCCCCCCACCCCAGGAATGTCAAAACCTTTATTTTAGATTCCAGAATTTCTAGACTCCTCATGTGCAAACGAGATGGAACCCTTCTTCCCTTCTTACCCTTCCTCTCTGAGGTTTTCACATTTATTTTTAGAAAGGAATGACATTTCAGACCAAGAGAAATGCGAGCACTTTAGCAAAGGACAGGAAATGTTGAGTTGAAGCAGACTTACCCTGCTTCTATTGGCATTGCCAGGACAACTGCGTCTTATGGATTTAGTAGAAGGCTCTTTTTATTCAGTCTTATCACAGTTATTTTCTGATACATTTAAAAATGTAACTCTAGCTAAAAATACATGTGATACATTATTGATAGTGTACAATAACATCCACTGTGTTGTTTACTAGGAGTAAACAATATGAATGACAGTTCATCTATTTATCCTAAGAGTTCCAGAAAGCAGTTGTCAGACTGGCTACAAAACAATGCTGAAAAATAACAAGACACATACAATTTAACTGAACAAATTAAACAACCAAGCAGCTTTTATAATCTTAAAAAAGCATGAAAATGATAAGCAAAAATAAAGTGAAAGCTCAGCAAGATTTTAATCTGATTATATGTTTGAGTGAAACACAACCTGCCATTCGTGGCATTTTAGTCCCCTCCACTTGGCAGGCACTTCTATGCAGCTCTGGCCAATATCCCAAGGCTCTAAAGATAAAGTGTCATGTGGCCTTTTAAAGTCAGCACTTTCCAAATGTAAACTCTTTCGATGAAGGGTCCCAAAATCCTCCTCTTTATCATGTACGGCTCTGTGATGTGAAGGCAGTCTGGAGATGTCTGACAACCACATTAAGAAGGAAGGGCTTGTCTCTATTTGAAACGCTGCTTAGCAAGGGGTGTGACCTAACCGCTAGAGCGGTCGACCTAGGACCCAGAGAACCAGCTTTGAGTCTGAACACTGGCTCAGCGTCCTGTGATTCTGGTCAAATCACTGTATCTCCCCATGAATAAAAACAAGCATTGGCATAGCCAATAGGTCTTGCCTTTAGGACCTTATAAGTGTTTAGCCATGCAACAGTTGATGTTGTTGCACTAAGGGTATTGGTAAGTAAAAGAAACAACTCTCTTGGATGAATTGTTAATTATACTCAAATCCCGATTTCGTTATCGCAAGTATTTAGTTATGCAGTACAATATCCTTAGTGTTTGAAAAGAAAGGGAGTGTCCCCAAAAAACCAAGAGAGGGGGTACCACAGGTAAGTAAAAGAAACAACTCTCTTGGATGAATTGTTAATTGTACACAAATCCCGATTTCGTTATCTCATACTTTCACACTCATCCACATATCTTTCAGGACCCCCAGACCCTACTAGTCAATCAACACATGTATGATGAAAATGGCAAAGAAATACGTAAAAAGGTTATTTTATTTGAAATTCAATTTCCAATTTTTCAGATAAAAACACTTCAAAACATGAATAATGACATTAAAAACAGTACATCATCCAAAACAATATAAAAAAATATTAAAAAACTAGGAGAGACAGCAAAAATTCAGTGTGAACAAATGATCACATCAGTAATAAAGTTGTTTCCTATGGAATTCATCTGCTCAAGTGTGTAAGAGTCTACAGCCCTCTATATTCTATTAGGCCCTCACACATTCCTTGGATACAACCCAATACTGTAAACAAATGCGTTGACGCATTTCGGTGGTGTTATTCTTATGGCAACCACCTTCTTCAAGACAAAAAGTGATATACAGTCTCCCTTGAAAAAATCCCTGAATATTTCCCTGGGTGGACTGATGATTCAGTATCCTCCGTTTTTTGTAGGCAGGGCTCACTGTGGCTCCAAACACCAGCTATGTAATTTCTATTCCTGGGTGATGATCCTGTATATATTTCTTATGATTATCACCACCTTCTTGATCCTATATGGCAGTCCGTTATATTTTTGGAGATCTGCCAATTATTGTGGTGGCTCGCGCTGGTTCCACAATCACCAATAAACGCCTTGTTGGTGTGGTAGGACCTAGATGACCTGGAGCGCACGCAAGCACGCGGCCTGACCTCCCATGAAGGTATCTGGGAATTATACCGATATGAAAATAATATAATTGTGGAACCAGCGCGAGCCACCACAATAATTGGCAGATCTCTAAAAAAGATAAAGACCAAAGGGATTATTTTCAACAACCCAGTTGGACTTTCTCCACTACCCGCCCCACAATAGCCGGACTACTGTCTTGGAAAACACCCCCACATCAGCAGAGAATCTTCAGCAGAAGTTCTTCTGCCAAGGTGACGGGGTCACTTTCAGTGAATAATTATTGTTTGACAGGTCCAAGATCCATGAAGTGTTAATTTCTCAAAAATAAACCCACCCCCAAAGCTGAGGATGTGCAGTGAATTTCCCCCCTGTACATTGGGGAGATTTGGGCTATTTCTTTCCATTTATTTCCATGTGAAGAAGGAACACTGAACTATTAAGACCTGCCCCATAAAGGCGGGTCTTTTGATGTTTATTAACCAGCGGCAGTGGTGATCAATGCACTGCTGGCCAAAACTTTCCAATGCAACAGTCAACCAAGATTCTCATGTCATAAACAGAGAGATCCTCTGTAAGGGCGGCTCCTCCAATAGGGCAGAGGAGCGTCGCCCCAATGCTTTCTCACAGCGCGAGAAGCAGAAACATAAAATGGTATTTTAAATACCATTTCATGTTTCTGCTTCTTGTGCTACAAGAAAGCAGAAGGCAGGGTATGTCTGGTTGGGGGCGGGCGGGTCGGGAGGAGTGGCTTGCCCACTGTTGTGGGTCCTGACTGTTTGGTCGGCCCCCAGTCTTGCGCACTCTACATTTTCTCTATGTAGGCTGCATGCAGCCTAGATAGAGAAAATGGCTTTCCTACAGGCGCCCGGCTGGGCACTGTCCGTACCATTCACAATGCTGCCATTGCAGCATTGTGATTAGCTTACGGGAGAGGAGGGAGGATGCATGCTTCTTGTTCCAGCAGCGGGATCTGGCCAGGAGAAGAAGCGGCTCTAACTTAGGCATTACATCATCAGCATCCTTGAGGTTCACAACTTCCTCTTCTGGGAACTTAGAGAAATTGTCAATGACCACAAAAAGGTCCCAGCCGTCACAGAGATTGCAGACGTTTGCACTCGCTCTGACCCAGGGTTGCTGAGGAAAGTCTTGAGTAATAACTGGTGGGGTCAGACAGCACCCCTTGCACCATGGCACATCAACACCCCCTTACACATTCTCTACAGCCTTATCCAGTGAAGGAAACCATACTTTGTTTTAGAGGCCGATTTTTAAGTGAACAACCTTGGGTCTTCCATATGCTAGCTGACTTAGAGAACCAAGCTTTGCTGGACCACTAACGGTGTCCCCTTAATAAACAGATGTCTCTGTAGGCAGCCAGCTCATTCCAGACATTCTCCAGAGACACAGGGGTTTGCTTGGTCTCTGGTGTCAGGAGGGAGAAATTCCTTTTCACACTGCTCCAGTTACCAGACTGAATGCCCACAAGAGCAAGTTGGATGCATGTATCATTTGTCATGCCCCCTAGCATGTTTTTAAGGGATGTGGGTAAGTTCCTTGACCTTCAATAACCAGCTGAATATACCCACCCACCAGGGTCCCTCTAGGTGTTGCCACGCGGTATAACCCTCGGCGCTCGGCGTACGCCAAGGGTTATACCGCGAGGTAACACCTAGAGGAACAGTACTCGGACTCCTGTGATCTATTACTTCTGAAAATTGAGAACCACGCTTTCACCATATATACCATACTCGTGCCCACCAATCATTATCTGACTTTTCTGCCACAGAGCTTTGTTTCACAACTCTTGGATTGATCTCTTTCAACAAAAATATAGTATGATGTTTACAATGGATAAAAAGTGATTGCTACAATCTGATTGTCCGTAATGCCCTATCTGACTGGTACAGCAGGAGTACTACACATAGAACCTGCTGACCCCCAATCTAGAGTGCTGGTCTTCGGATTCTTGTGCTGTTACTAACAACCCTGACGAAATCGCTAAACCGACGAAACACGTGTTGGCTAAGTGAACTGCGAACAAGTTCTACTAATAAAAGATCTGTGCTGAAGCTAAAGAACCGAGTGATCTAATTATTGACATAAAACACAATAATTTTCTTTTCTATTCGACTGTGTTATTCATGACAACTACTGTATGGTACTTAACCATTTGTACATGTAGTGTGTGCCCAGGACACGTCAATTCTTGCAGAGGGCTCCCTCTACAGTGTCTCATGTTTTTTTTTGTTGTTGTTTTTTTTAAAATATATTTTTATTGAAGTTATTCAACATATCAATCATAGTGACAGCATACAGTAAGACATATAGCTTGGGTAGGTTACAAACATTCAAGTTCTTTGCCATTGACAGCAATTCATAGTCTTTGCACTCTCTCCATCGGTAACACAGCCCCTGCCTTGCCCCCCCACCCTCTCCTTACTCCTCACCTGAACTATCTCCGTCCGAATCTGGTAATAGATCACAGATGTCCCCTATATATGCATTCCAGGCAGACCAGATTTTAGTCCATTTTCGGGGGCTCTTCCGATTGGTATACCCTGTTCGTTCCATCACCATAATCAGATCCATATCTCTGCACCAACTCGCCATTGAAGGTACTTCCACCCCATTTCTGTGCAATATTCCATTTTGCTACCATGGGGTCTCATTTTTAGGAGTGTAGGGGAAACACTCCTTCCTCGTGGGCACCCCATTAAAACTCTTATTTTTTGAAAACTATTATGTCTTACTATCAGGTGAGCGTCAACCGCTAGTCCCCAAAATTTTAAATGTGGAGGCTTACATGCTTGCCTTTGGGGCACCATGTCCCTTTAAACAGCTAGGGTAACTCCTCTAGCAGTCTTTCTATCTGGGCTTGGTGAACTCGGATCGCAAATTATACTAGGTGCAGCTCTGGAGCTGCTTGGCCGAAGCATGCCCTGTCCATTCTGCATCAGATATAGGGCCAGATGTAGGTAGCCCAATACCGGTTGGTAATGGCCGAAATTACCGAATTTCGGCCGTTACCGACCGGTATTGGGCATTTGAGATGTAGGGGCCAAATTTAAGGATTCAGTAATTTACCGAATCGGTAATTTAAGGAATCTGTAAATTACTGATTCCTAAAAATACCGATTCGGTAAATTAACGAATCCTTAATGTAGGGAGCACTCAAGTGAGTGCATTTCTGAGTTAAGGATTCAGTATTTACCATCAACTAAAAGTTGTTGGTAAATATCGAAAACCTTTGAAAAAGCAAATTTGTGCTTTTCCAAAAGTGCCATGTGGCAGACATACATGCTCTTAGGGCATGTATGTGTGCCACATGTACACCCATTGACTATTCAGGGGTGCAACAGGGTGTCAATGTGACACCCTGCCACCCTTGTAAGTCTTCCCCCTATTACCGATTCGGTATTTACCGAATCGGTAATTCCCATTTATTCCTATGGGCCTCCAGGCACATAGGAATGAATGGGAATTACCGAATCGGTAAATACCGAATCGGTAAATACTGAATTATACCGATTGGGTAAAATTTACCGAATCAATACCTACATACCATTTACCGATTCTGAAATACTGAATCGGAAAAATTCGGTATTTTAGAATCGGTAAATAGTATTTACCTGCATATGGCCCATTTTGTTTTCACGGTGTGCCTTCGGAGCTCTAGGGTTGTTGTGAATACTCCTATGAGCCAAAGTGAGTTGGTCTGTACATATGCGCACACTCGTACCTAGGGCAGTTTCTGTTTCGGAAGATCTTTCAGCTCGTCCAATAAGCATTGGGCCATTAGACTGACTTTCACCCATGTGTCAATGACTTGCATGATTGGGCTGCATCCTATAAAAATGCAGCACTAATGGGCTGACCTCAGCGACGGCCTGCAGTGCTGCAGGGAGTGTATCAGGTGGAGGACTTCTACTCTGTCATTGTTGTGCATGACTTGGGATTTCTGGTCTAGCCCCATTGATGCTAGAACTCTCAAGATTGTCTTGGCTAAAGCTGGTGTAGCCCAGGATGACCTGTGCACAAGCCCCAAATGTCTTCCCCATTGCTGGTCAATCTCCTTGGTGGGATGTTACACTGCCACTTCGCTTGCACAGTCATTGAGGCTTACCTCTAGTTCCCCCTTTCTTTATCTCTGGGGACGCTGAGGAATTTGCTTGTGCAGTTTGTCCAATGCACAACCCTTTATTATGGGCCTCGGATTTCTTCTGGCTTGTCTCTGAAAGTGCATGTGCTTGCTATCTCTTTCAGGCAGGTGTAAAAAGTGTCTATGGATCCATCCACTTCCTGTCCCACTTGATAGAAGACAAAACATTCATATTCAGGGTTCACTAGAGGCACTGAGAGCTGTTAGTAATCTGTCATAGGTATGAGGAGGTCCGGCTTCACGGAGAGTCTTTGATGGTTTGATATTTTTGGCCCTCCAAGGTGCAATAGTGCCAGGTGTTTTCTGCCTTTCTGGCATCAGCCACCTGCTGTGTGGCTGCTTCATTCTGCTGCATGTGGCTCTGGTTGATGGCATGAGCAGTGGTGTCTGCGACGGGTTGGGGTTTCACATCCTGTCCTCTGTCCACAGTTGTTGTGTTAGCGCGCGGCCTAGCCCGCGGGTGCATCAAAAAATTGAGCTAACTCGAGGAGGTTGAGTTGATGCATTTTATTCTTTTACTATTGGTCACTCCCACCGGACAAAATCCTTGATGTCAGTTAGATTGCATCAACGTCTGCCGATACCATCTCAGCCATAATAGTGAGAAACAAAACATGCATCAGCAAATGCTCCCAGGCCCAAAATATACTTTTGATCAACTGGTTTATAGCCAACAGAGGCCAGCAAACTGCCCACTGCTGTACGTTTTCATCAAATGTGCAAAATAAACTATTGGAACAGCAATCACAACTGATCTCGAGAAGAGCCATGCATCTTTTTACTTTTTAAGATTTTGCCTTATCTAATTGGGATTAACAGAGGTACAGGTTCTCATCACAAACCCCACTAATGCTGCTCCGAAAGGCAAACAGTTTCTATTTGAGGCCTAGTCGAGTCCTGTCTGTAACACTAGTAATGGTGGCATCTTGTGCTTGCCCAGGTGAGACACAAAACAGTAGGAAGGATACTGCCTGGCCAGAATAAGGCTGAGGTGACAGACCTCGTATCTCGCCCCCCCCGGAATGTCAAAACCTTTATTTTAGATTCCAGAATTTCTAGACTCCTCATGTGCAAACGAGATGGAACCCTTCTCCCCTTCTTACCCTTCCTCTCTGAGGTTTTCACATTTATTTTTAGAAAGGAATGACATTTCAGACCAAGAGAAATGCGAGCACTTTAGCAAAGGACAGGAAATGTTGAGTTGAAGCAGACTTACCCTGCTTCTATTGGCATTGCCAGGACAACTGCGTCTTATGGATTTAGTAGAAAGCTCTTTTTTATTCAGTCTTATCACAGTTATTTTCTGATACATTTAAAAATGTAACTCTAGCTAAAATATACATATGATACATTATTGACAGTGTACAATAACATCCACTGTGTGGTTTACTAGGAGTAAACAATATGAGCGCCAGTTTTATCTATTGATCTGAGAGTTCAAGAAAGCAGTTGTCAGACTGGCTACAAATCAATTCTGAAAAATAACAAGACGATACCAAAGGGGGTGATGGACGGAGCGCTTGAGCAAATCAAACACTCAGCTCCAGTCAACTGATCTGGGTTTAATCAATCATCATTCTTAGCTCTCTTTACCACCCCAGTTCAGACATGACCATATGCAAATCAGTCTGACCCTGTGCCTCATGGGAACAGTCCAGCCCGAACTGCCAAGCCATGCCTTCCCTAGACCGGAAACAAGCATCCTGGGACCAGTTTCGGGTTCATAGCCCTCATCAGCCAGGCTATCTTGAATCCAGTGGCAAAGTGAGCAAGGGACCCACGTCTGGGCATACCCTGCCAACTGAGGACGAACAAAGCAATACCACAGGGGATGATGGACGGAGAGCTTGAGCAAATCAAACACTCATTCCACCACCCCAGTTTAGACATGGCCATATGCAAATCAGTCTGACCCTGTGCCTCATGGGAACAGTCCAGCCTGAACTGCCAAGCTATGTCTTCCTTTGGTATCGCTTCGTTCGCCCTAAGTTGGCAGGGTATGCCCAGACGTTGGTCCCTTGCTCACTTTGCCACTGGATTCAAGCTAGCCTGGCTGATGACGGCTGATTAGCCAGAAACCGGTCCCAGGATGCTTGTTTCCGGTCTAGGGAAGACATGGCTTGGCAGTTCGGGCTGGACTGTTCCCATGAGGCACAGGGTCAGACTGATTTGCATATGGCCATGTCTGACATGGGGTGGTAGAGTGAGCTAAAGAATGATGATGGATTAAACCCAGATCAGTTGACAGGGGGTGAGTGTTTGATTTGCTCAATCGCTCCGTCCATCATTTCCTTTGGTATCGCTTTGTTCGTCCTAAGTTGGCAGGGTATGCCCAGACGTGGGTCCCTTGCTCACTTTGCCACTGGATTCAAACTATCCATGCTGATTAGCCAGAAACCGGTCCCAGGATGCTTGTTTCCGGTCCAGGGAAGACATGGCTTGGCAGTTCAGGCTGGACTGTTCCCATGAAGCACAGGGTCAGACTGATTTGCATATGGCCATGTCTGAAAAGGGGTGGCAGAGTGAGCTAAAGAATGATGATGGATTAAACCCAGATCAGTTGACTGGGGGTGAGTGTTTGATTTGCTCAAGCGCTCCGACCATCATTTTCTTTGGTATCGCTTTGTTCGCACTAAGTTGGCAGGGTATGCCCAGAGGTGGGTCCCTTGCTTACTGTGCCACTGGATTCAAGCTAGCCTGGCTTATGACAACTGATTAGCCAGAAACCGGTCCCAGGATGCTTGTTTCCGGTCAAGGGAAGATATGGCTTGGCAGTTCGGGCTGGACTGTTCCCATGAGGCACAGGGTCAGATTGATTTGCATATGGCCATGTCTGAACTGGGGCGTTAGAGTGAGCTAAAGAATGATGATGGATTAAACCCAGATCAGTTGACTGGGGGTGAGTGTTTGATTTGCTCAAGCGCTCCGTCCATCATTTCCTTTGGTATCGAAAAATAACAAGACACATACAATTTATCTGAACAAATCAAACAACTGAGCAGCCTTTATAATCTTAAAAAAGCATGAAAATGATTAGCAAAAATAAAGTGAAAGCTCAGCAAGAATTAAATCTGATTATATGTTTGAGTGAAAATCAACCTGCCATTCGTGTCATTTTAGTCCCCTCCACTTGGCATGCACTTCTATGCAGCTCTGGCCAATATCCCAAGGCTCTAAAGATAAAGTGTCATGTGACCTTTTAAAGTCAGCACTTTCCAAATGTAAACTCTATCGATGAAGGGTCCCAAAATACTCCTCTTTATAATGTACCCCTCTGTGATGTGAAGGCAGTCTGGAGATGTCTGACAGCCAGATTAAGAAGGTAGGGCTTGTCTCCATTTGAAATGCTGCTTAGCAAGGGATGTGACCTAACCGCTAGAGCGGTAGACCTAGGAACCAGAGAACCAGGTTCGAGTCTGCACGTTGGCTCAGCATCCTGTGATTCTGGGCAAAACACTTAATCTCCCAATGAATAAAAAAAATGAATGGGCCCGTCGGTAACGCAACTGGTGCTCATGTAAAGCTCACTGATACCTTCGGGTCTAGTTTGCGCTACATAAAGATTAAAAAGATAAAGACCAAAGAGATTATTTTCAACAACCCAGATGGACTTCCTCCACTACCCACCCCACAATAGCCTGACTAATGTCTTGGAAAACACCCCCACATCAACAGAGAATCTTCATCAGAAGTTCTTCTGCCAAGGTGACGGGGTCACTTTCAGTTAATAGATATTGTTGGACGGGTCCAAGAGCCAAGAAGTATTTATTTCTCAAAAATAAACCCCCAAAACTGAGGATGTGCAATGAATTTCCTCCCTGTACATTGGGTATATGTGGGCTATTTCATTCCTTTTATTTCCATGTGAAGAAGGAACACTGAACTATTAAGACCTGCCCTAAAAAGGTGGGTCTTTTGATGTTTATTACCCAGCGGCTGTGGTGATGAACGCACTGCTGGCCAAAACTTTCCAATGCAAGAGTTCACCAAGATTCTCATGTCATAAACAGAGAGATCCTTAGTAAGGGCGGCTCCTCCATTAGTGCAGAGGAGCGTCGCCCCAATGCTTTCTCACAGCGCCAGAAGCAGACACATAAAATGATATTTTAAATACCATTTCATGTTTCTGCTTCTTGTGCTGCGAGAAAGCAGAAGGCAGGGTATGCCTGGTTGGGGGCGGGCGGGTCGGGGAGGAGTGGCTTGCCCACTGTTGTGGGTCCTGACTGTTTGGTCGGCCCTCTGGGGCCGACCAAACCAGTCTTGCGCACTCTACATTTTCTCTATGTAGGGTGCATGCAGCCTAGATAGAGAAAATGGCCTCCCTACAGGCGCCCGGCTGCGTACTGTCCGCACCAATCACAACACTGCCATTGCAGCATTGCGATTGATTTATGGGAGAGGAGGAAGGATGCATGCTTCCTGTTCCGGCAGCGGGACCTGGCTAAGAGCAGAGGCGGTGCTGGACCTTGTAAGGTAAGTTTTAATTTTTTTTCTTTTTTAACCCAGCGCGTACTTCAGCGTGACACCCCATCGGTGAGTATTTTCCAACCGCGACAGATCCTCTGCTTGTAATTGAGGCAGAAAATCGCAGGACATGCCCTCACTGAACTGTATGTGCATTTTAGTTTAGTGTGCTCCTCAGTTCTCAGGTTTGATAATAAATGTACAGATTATGGCATACCAATAGAAGATAGAGAAAACCTAATTTGTAATCTCTGTATTTTCAGAATCAGCCCTTTTCAATGCACATATGAGCATCAGCATGCATCTTCATTCACAAACATTCCACAGTAGCAAAAGTAGGCTATCCATGTTAATTGTAGGGAGACAATCTGCATTTCGGACGAGTGTCGCCATTTACCATTCGAGATGCAAGCTCACTGAATTCAGTGTGATTTGGCTTTGTTGATCGATCAAACTGCAAAAGTTGTTCAGATTGCATTCTGGTATTGGATTAAATAAACTCCCTGATGAATGGCACCTTGATTAAGGACAGACGGCTGAAACGCGTTGGGGTGAAACAATAAACAACAAAAATGAGTATAAAACAATACACATGCAAGACTATGTTTGATATATGGGAGATAAAGGCCCTGATGTACGATCGGGTTATTTAGCGAATCGCAATTTGCGAGTCGCTAAATGGCATGTACAACTGTTTGCGATTCCCAATATCATATTCATGAGACACTCGCAATTTTCGACCCCATTACGAATGACTGGCCTTCCCAGGTATGGTGACCTGCTGAGCTCAGCAGATCTCCATGTTTGGGACTACTTTTCAATAAAGCAAGTTTTTTTCTTAAATGCAGCCCGTTTTCATTAAGGGAAATATGATGCCTTTTTTTAAAAAAATTAAATGTTTTTGTTTAATTTTTTAAGGGCACGTAGTAATCCCTGGGACCACTGCCTGCCCTTAAAGAATATTTTCTCCTGCATTTGCATAGGGGAAGGAATCCCCTGTGGATCCCCTCCCATTTTGAGTGCATTACTACCCTGTAGTTTTGTAACCGCAATTCCTGTAGCGAAACATTCCTACATAGGGTAGTGAGTCGCAATTCGGAAGGGACGCCTTTGGAACACCCCTTCCTAATTGAGTGTCGCAAATCCTATTTAGCGAGTCGCAAATAAATTGTGACCCTCACTAAATAGGGTTTGTACATGGCCCTATTAGTTTTTGAATGTGCAAACGGGTCGCTAACCCGTTTGTGCATGCAAAAATGGGTCGTACCTCTGGCCCATAGACCATGAAGAATGTGTTATTCAAATGGAAGGTACACCAGGTCTTGATGTTCAACAAATTGTTGTAGAATCAAATGAATTCTATTTGAATGAAAATCATGATACATTAATTTTAATTATATTGAGGGTTTCTCAAACACACCCGTGTATGTTTGTGCAACTTCTTATCTTTCGCCAATTAGCACGAACATCGTAGCATGCACAGTACCTTAAACCAGAGGGTGCACCCAGACGACACATTGTATAGATTAAAGTGACACACCTTTCAAAATTGAAACACGAAAGAGTAGCAAAGGTGACATAACGCACTATTTGACATTACGCACGAGCAAAATGTACTGTACACTGGTGAAATCTTGCGTAATTTCTGGCATTTCGTGTTACAATTGTAGTGCCCGAGATTTGCCACAATGCCTCGTTGCGCAAACATTTTATTTGGGTAAAAAGCCTATCACGATAGGACAGAAACAACGCTAATGAACTAGCTGCTGTCCGTATCTTGCACGATTTCGCTCTGTTTAGTGGGAATGCCTCCTCGTTTCTATATTGTACCCAAGCTGCCATATCGTTATTCACGTGATAACACGTAATTCTGCGTAATATTTTGCCATTTCTCATAATTTCCACAAGTAACATCACGATACCCTCCTTGGTTTAAAACATCCCCAATGAGATTAGAAGGCTGGTATCTTGCCCTAGGCTTAACCCCTCCACAGTCTCCTGTTTGTTAGGGCCAAAGAAAGGTCAAGTGGCACCTGCAGAAAAAAAACAGCTTTATTGAGCCATGTTCACCTGCTGCTGTTCCTTTCGCCCTCTGCGTGACCTCTGAGAACAGAGGTAGCAAAGGCATTGCCATGGGAAACAGAGGACAAGCCATAGGCAGCAGCTGGCAACGCGCAAGCTCGAACTAATGCACATGTTCGTTGGTCCTTTGTGCAAACCCAGGGTCTGAGTTTTAAAAGATGCTACCTCGCTACTGTGTGAACTGGAATATACGGGAAATACATTAAAAAAAAGTTGAAAAAGAGAAGTGGAGAAAAGCACAACGGATGCTTACACGATAAGATAAGGGGCCTGTAAAGGTTTTCATAATCTTTCTAAAAGCACATGATATGAGTTAAGAACTCATTTCACTATGGACATTTCAGTTACACCAATTATACGGGAAAGTACATTCATACATGCATGTAAATAAATGCTTGCCAATTTCTAATAGTAGACGAATACATTTGTTTAAAACTAGATAGCTAAACTGTTTTAAATTACATGATGAGTGATAAAATTGTTAATTTTAGCTCGGGTTCCCTCTACACTCTTCACTCAGGGCTGGACTTGCCGTAGCGGGCACAAGGCGTTTTCCTAGGGGGCCGGAAGGATGGGGGTTGGTTTTGGATGTTTGGGGGCCATCTTTGATACAGGAGACCGGTTTGACAGCAGAAATTAAATTAAGTGAGGATTTATAAAGCGCAGCAATCACCCGGGGGTATCTACTAGTTACTAGGCAGACAAACAGGCTGAGAGGAACTGGAAAAGTCTATTATTTGCTGCAGAGCCAGGTTTTTAGAGGTTTCCTAAAGTCCAGCAGGTTTTTCTTAGTTTTAAGTTCTGTTGGGAGAGAGTTCCACAGCCTAGAAATGCAGAAGATAAACCCTCTCCCACCCCAATTGGCTTTTTAAAATCTGGGGATTATAGGATTACAGCTTGTGGATGAGCGTAGAGGGCGGAAAGTGATGTAGCATTGAAAACGCTGAATCAAATAATCTGGGGGCCAACAGCTTGTTGAGCTCTTAAGGCAATACAGAGTGTCTTGAATAGAATACGTTTGTCGATAGGAAGCCAGTGCAGATGAATCAATGCTTGGGAAGCTGATTTATGTTTTGGGATGCCCATTATAAGTCGTGCTGCGGCATTCTGCAGTGTTTGTAGTTTTTAAGAAAATGCTTTCAGATGTTAATGAATAGAGTGTTGCCATAGTCTACTTTGGAGGAAGTAAGAGTTTTGACTACCTTCTTTTGTAGGCTCGCTGGGATATATGGCAAAACATTCCCTAGAGTTTTCAGAATGAAAAAGCATGATGAGGTGATATGGTTTATCTGTCCTTCAAAGGATAGGTTGGTGTCAATAATTATCCCAATATTTTTTGCTTTGTTACTGGAGGTAGGCAGAGTCCTCAATTCCTGGGGCCACCAGTTGTTGAACCAGAAATATGGATTGTTACCGAATAGCATTACCTCAGTCTTTGGGGAGTTTAGTTTCAAACAATTGCTTCTCATCCAATCCCCGATGTGGAGCATACACTCGTGGAACTGAGCTGCCATGTCCCCAGGATTGTCTGTGATGGATACAACAATTTGTGTATCGTCTGCATAAGAGACCAGAGATAAGCCATATGATCTGACCAGGTCTGCAAGTGGGGTCATATAAAGATTGATCAAAGCGGGGCTTAGAGCTGATTTCTTCCATGGCAGTAATCAATGCCAACTCGGTACTGCGGTGAGTGCAGAAACCGAATTGTGAAGAATCTAAACAATTGAATTTGTCTAGGAAGGTGCTTAATTCCTTATAAAGCAATTTTTCAACAAGTTTAGCAGGGTATGGTAAATGAGTGATTGGTCGGTATTTGTTGGGGTCATCCATATCTAGCTGGGTCTTTTTTAATAAAGGCAGAATGGATCCTATCTTCCTGTCTTTTGGATAATATCTTGCTTCAAATAAATTATTAACGATGGTCATAAGGTGAGTGGCTATCACCCTCGGGACCAGATGTTTGATTGTGGCAGGACAAGGGTCCAATGGAGAGCCTGATTTCATCTGAGTCAGTGTCATTTGTGTCTGTTCAACTGTAAAAGGCTCAAAGTGGGTTAGTGTAGGGACACAATTTAAGTCCTTAGTTTGATTACAATCTCGGAAAGAGTAGTAAACAGATTTAACTTTATCTTGAAAATGAAGTGCTAACCTGTTATAAAATTGTTGATTTGTGTTTGGGCACTCAGAGTCTGGAAATTTTGATAATTTTTTGACTGTAGCGAAAAGCTCCTTAGAAGAGTTTATAGCAACTTCTATTTTGGCTACAGAGTATTCCTTTTTTACTGTAAGAATCTTCTTTTTGTAGGTCGACAGCTTGAGTTTATAGGACTCTCCATTGGCTGATTTGTACTTAAGTCTCCATTTACATTCAGCTCTCCTACATTCCTATTTTTGCTGTCTAAGGTCCTTGTTGAACCAAGGCTCGGAGAGATTAGACTTATGGCTTTGGGATTTTTTTTACTGGGAGTAGTTGTTTTAATGATGTATCCAGCCATTGATGGTAGTTGCAGGCTGATTTGTCTAGATCAGAGCAGATCGGAGGAGTTGAATGGATGAAGGATGCATTAAGCTGCCCAGCATCAATGTTACTCCACTGACGCTTCGTAATGCTCCCAGTATGTTTGCGAGCTGATTCTACCTTGGATAACCCTTTTAATTTGCAGTGCTGCAATATCGCCCCCCTGTACCAAAAGCAGCAGCAATGTCTTTCGAGTTCCCAGTAAATCACTTTGTTGACAGGTTTTCAGGGTTAGATCAATATGCTTACAACCCAAGCTTCCCAAGTAGGTCTCTCAAGCGGCTAAACCATGATAGATGTTACATGAGGCAATTTCGAAAGACCAGTCACCGCTGCTCGATAGGATGCTAATTCTTCAACAGACCATACTGATGCCTAAATATTAATAGTTTGTAGTCTATCTTAAGGGCCAATTGTCTATGAGCGAGGTCAAAATACAAAGGGATCAGAGGGGTACTAGAAGGTAGATTTAGAAGAGATCTGAGAAAACAATCTTCAATGATGGTAAGGCAGTTCGTATTCCCCTGCCCTAAAGTTCCACCCCATAGAGCTCCCCCATAGAACTTGTATGTTATAGATTTCTAGTGCAGAGCAACTTACCTGGAAACCGTGGCTTTTTGTATTTTACTAATATGGGCAGTAGCTGGATTAGCAACAATTTTACTTTCTCTATATGGGGAGCCCAGCTTAGGTTGGATGTCAGGCGAAATACCCAAATAATCAAACGCGACAACTTGTTCTAGGTTGCTGCTACCTACGTACAGGCATCTTTTTGATGAATTTCCGGTCCCTCTTGAAAAAATCACGTATTTACTTTTGGCTTCATTTAAGAACAGGCCCGCTCATCGCAAAACTGTGTAAAATCTGTCAAAAGTTGTTGGAGACCTTGGGGGGATTTAGAGATTAGTAGGTTATCACTGGCGAAGAGAAGTGCGGGCACTCTACTCTCATCTATTTTAGGGGCATCACACCCATCCCTATCTAAAAAATCTACCACCCCTTTGATAAAGAGGGAAAAGAGAGTGGGCGTTAGCACACATCCCTGTCTTAATCCACTTTGAAATGGGAATTGCTCTGTGTTTGATTATCCCCCCCCCCACCTTGAGCTGTATTTGATTGAATAATCAAATTGAAATTTCTAAAAGATTGCATGGTAAGCCCATCTCTTTCACTACTCGCCAGAGACTACATCGGGGTACTAAGTCGAACACTTACCATAGATCAACAAAGGCTACATATAACTTTCTGCCTTTGATGGCCACATCCTTCCAGTAAATACACAAAAAACAAAAAGCCTGGTCCAGCGTATTATTGTTAGCACAAAAGCCTGCCTGATAATCACTCAAGATACGGGACTCTAGGAACCAATCCTAGATCCTAGTCTGTACCTGCTTACAAAAGGGAATCAATGAGACTTATTGGTCTGTAGCTTGCCAGGGAAGCTCCATCATCCTTGTTGTATATGGGGAGGATTTCTGCTATCATCCAAGATGGATGGATGGTCCTTCCTGATGCAATTGCATTTGATAGCATATTAATATAAGGGCCCCAGACAGTTAGGTCCTCTCTGTACAAGCCATTGGGGATTCTATTGGGCCAGGAGCTCGAGCTGGAACACACAAGCGGATCGTTGCTTGGGTTTCTTCGATGGCGAAAACCAAAGCTTCTGCCATGCCAGATATATATTCCCGCTCCTTTCGATAAGGTCCTCTGCCTCACTGTTGCTTAAAGCATACAGATTCCAAAAATGGGACACCCACTCATCAGTAAATTCTACTCCCAAGCACACGTTTTTAGGTTATAGTAAGGTTTCCCTATTAATGACAAACATATACAATAATGTAAAGACAGGATATACACATTTTCTTTTAGTTTTCTTGTTCACGCTTTATTCTGGTGTTTTCAGCCACAGCCAACACGTGTTTCGTCGCAATAGGGTGTGATCCCGCGACTTCCTCAAGGCTGTACAAACATAAACATACAGAGTTCCAATGTCTTTAATGATGTCACATCATTCTATGTCAACATAGCTAGTCTTGTACTTATAATGGCCATTTATAGTCAATAACACAAGGCAAATCCAGCGTTTTAATGTTTAAAATATAGAAAAGCTTCAAACTACAGAAAACATTTTAAGATAAAGTATACGATGGAGAGAGCGGAGAAACCATCCTAGAGGCCAAGATGCCAGCGAAAGTACCACCTTATTGCCCAAGTATAATGGTGGAAAATGTGCCAAAGTCACCAACAGAGGCATATACACCCGTGCTTATAAAAATGATTATGTTCACAATGTTAGTTTGTGGTTTCAAAACCTAGGTCTGTGCGTCACAACGTGGAGTAACTAATACCAATTGATATCCCGTGATTTATATGTGTTAAGAGAAACTAGGCAAATATCTATTGTGTCCAAGTATAAGATTCTGTAAAATAGAAGAGAGGCACAAATATGCAGATTCGCCTATTCAATTGCCTACAAATGTCAACTCATCTTAAATTCCAATCACTATTCACTGAAAATAAACCTGCTGTAAATGTGGTGTTCATTCCAACCCCCAAAGGGGTTCTATGGAGTATCATGATCGTTCATAAATGCAATTCCTTTCACTTTCCAATCCAAGTCTTTCACCATACAGTTTGTCTTTATCTGTAAACCAATGTAGAGCATCAGTTCCGTGTTCATATGTCATTTCTATATCCAAAAGTCAGCAAATGCAAAGTCTCCCCTTTATATTAAGTGACTTATCCCAAAATGGAAATCAAAACATGGAGTTTAGAAGCTAATAAGCGGACTTGATGTAAATCACAGCACTACCGTGTTCAGCATTAGGCCAACTATTAGAGAGAATATCCATTCCTATGTTCATATTACAGACCCCACTGTCACTGTGTAGTAGTCCCTAACTTATAATCCGTCCTAAAATCATTATGAATAACGCACAAAGCTGTGTTTAGATCTCATTGAGGAGCCGCAAATATAATCATCAACATCATAATCTTGATTTAAAACCTTGCGTGTTATCTCATTCCGTTATGCCACTCAGTATCTATATTGCCCTTGTCACTAGGAAGCATCGATCCTATCTTACCTTACTTTAGTTGCAGAGTACAGCAAAATCCGAAAAGTCAGCAAACACCGTGTGAGGTATTCAAGCTCCCGATGTTCAGCGCCAACACCATTTATGACTCCCTTCACCAGACAGCACTTCCTCATTGTTTCTACTTCCGGTTTCCAGATACTAAAAATAAACAACCGACTATCCCGATTTTAAAGAGATGGTTGACATCTTTGAATTTACTGACAGTCTCCCATAACGTCCATTATGCCTAAAACCTCGTATTTGATTAACCAACAGTGCAACTTATAGAACTAAATACGAAAACTAAGTAAATACCCCAAAACAGAACAACTCAACGCTACGCGCACAGATATGTGTGTGCTGCACCTCTCTGGCCTACCAAAGGCCTACCCGTTCAAACAGTATACAAAAAGGTGAGCTACTCGCTCTCGTAGTGTGCACTTCCACTACCCCCGTTGTTCCCAAGGGGTGATTGTTTGTTGTCCAAAGCTGAGATTCCACCCACTGTGGGTTGCACCACCATCCAACAATATCTCAAATGTCAATAGATTTAAGGAAAAAATGTCCATCCAAAGCATATTTGCTTTTATTCTTCTTTATTCATATTTCATAAGGCAGCCAACGCGTTTCGTTCAAAAGATCTTCATCAGGGCGTGTGGTCTGTGTCCTGTTGCACCCAGACTTCTGCTTCAGTACTTCCCGTGCGGTAATTGGTAGGTATATTTTCAGCTTCTGTGCCAAAGAAACGTCGTGCGGCGATTTTATCGGATAGCTTGTAGGTATACGAATAAAGAAGAATAAATACAAATATACTTTGGATGGACATTTTTTACTTAAATCTATTGACATTTGAGATATTGTTGGATGGTGGTGCAACCCACATTGGGTGGAAACTAAAACTAAGTACATAATTATCATTCGTTACGGAGCCAAAGACTAATCCTTATACTGTTCATATTTATGTGGTTGATGCCTGGTGTGTTTCACTGTTTCATGGAAAATGATAATGCTGACTGATAGTCTTCCATATGGTCAGTTATGCCTACAGCCTTGTGTGAGACTAGCGAACAGTGCAACTTATAGTCCTGAATATTATATCATAAGGATAGTACTTTTTGTTAGTTATGAAATATAGAAGCAATCCTTATGCTGTCCAAGTGTATTGGGTTGATATCTGATTCATTTCACTATTTGTTATGTGTGTTGTCATATAGATGCTGCTTTTCTATATACTGTGTTAAGTTAGCATGAGTTTATTAAATGTTTAAACGACATATTTTCCTTTGGCTTCAGTTTGCACACAACACATAATTGTTATTGTAGCTTTCAACCTAGACGAAAGATGTGATTTATTTGAGAATAATATGTTATTGCTCTGATATCAGTCGTGCTTGGTACACTGTCTGAACAGTGAGTGCTAAACCCTCTAAGAATAACCTAACACAAGGTTGCTGGGAGCTCTGATCCTCGCACCACTAGACATAACACAAATACAGTTGCTGTAAACATTGGGCTCTAAGCGGGTTTAAGGTAGAGTTACTGAAAATGCAAAAACACACTTGATGGTGCTTCGCATGCAGAGAGCTGGTAGCTGATGATGTGATCTTCTCCTACTGACATTTAGAGGTATGGGCCCGCCCTGCTAAAACCCAACTGAGACCTTCTTAGATATAATATAGTATGCTAAATAGGGTGCGCGAAATATAGGTGATACAGATTTCTATTGATTTTTGCATTATAATATGCTATCACCGTTTGCTTACTATGGATTAGTGACTATGCTGATAACTCTGATTTTTATAATATGTATTCTGGTATTATATAAGAGACAGCGTTTGAGAACCTTGCATTCAATAATAAATATTTCAAAATTGCGCTTGTCTTCTTTTACTCCCCGTTCTGGTTTGAAATTATTATAGAGCGAAAGAGTGTTCATGTGTTCCACGATACCTGAGGTAACCTAAGTTCATGTTCTGGTTTGTCTAAGTCATTGGGAGTTTGTTATGACCAATGAGACACTGTAGCTAGTTCGGTAAGGGGATTTTGGATACTAAGGTGAGTTTTGGGTCACCCTAATTCACCAAGGTTCCAGGTCTCTATGCACAGTTCTGTGGGAGAACGGAAACCCTGCAACATGGCGTCCATACGTTGTTGGCCTTATATCATGACACTCGAGTAGTATATCATTCAAACCTTAACCCCTTCATTCCCGTTTCCGGAAAACGGTGGTGTCGGAAAAACCTACCTATTTTTGAAATAGGTCTTTTCAAGCTTGGATCTATCTAAAACGGTTTCCTTGAATTACTACCCAGTTGTGCTACAAAGTAATATTTGTTTTTTCAATTTCCTGTGCAGTCATGGCACAAGCCGTGGACATCCGGCTGCATAGTCGCATTGCGGTGCGTGATCATTTGCGGGCTTATGATGTTCCTGTGGAAGGCTTGGCTGTGGTTCTGGTGGTGAGTGCGGAACATGCTTACCCTTACAAGCTGTTTTATTCGTGGGTGACATTTCCGGCAGTGGACTCAAATTCTGGTGTGTTCCACTCGTACACTGCGTCACCTGTACCTGCAGAATATGCTCCGTACAGAGCACAGGAAGTACCTATTGATGTTTGGCAGCATGGAGTTTGGTTTGGTGGCGCCCTACACCACTCTTTAACCGCTCCGAGATTAGGTCCTTTGTCCATTCCGGGCGCAAATTGGCCCGCTTTGGCTGGATTTACTCCTCACCCTAATCACGTGACTTGTAACTTAGGTGAACTTAGGCGACTTCATGTAGTCGCTCTTGCCGTGATTAGAGCCCGTGTACATTACACGAGTCGTAATGTTCAAGGCGCATCCCCTAGTGGTGCAGCCCTTCCGGCAGGGCAGATTGGTTTGAAAATCAGTCCTGTCATGGTAAATTCCGTAATGGGCAGAAAGCCCCAAGATAAGGATGATTTTCCTTTCTGGCTTGCCGAGAAATTTGACCAGCTGGAAGCGGTATTTCCGAATACGACTCCTGGTGAAAAACACCAGATTCTAACGCTTAGCTTGCCGAAGGATTTAGCCCCTGAGCTTTGTGACTGTGAGTCTTGGGGTAAGACTTTTGCAGTGGTCTATTCGAGGTGCTATGGCACCCCGTTTATGTCCAATCTGTCTACGGTCCTTAAACGTGTTCAAGATGACCACCAACCGGAGTCTGCGGTTCAATTGGGTATGCGGCTGTGTGGCACCTTTGATGTGGTTTGCGATCTGATCCTTGCAAATGTCAGGGGAGATGCAGTGAACTTTCAGGTTGCTAACGCGTTAAAGGCAGTTCCCGAACCCGAGAAACCCCGACAGTTAGCGAGGATAATTGTGGCGGCTTATAAAACGGTTGGCCGCAATGCCAAGGGTCTTAAGCCATTTTCTTATAAAGAGAAGAAGCAGCCCCAGGGACAGACTTCGGCAGCGGCGGTTCAACCCAATAAAAGTGAAAGGGAGCGTGCTCTCTCCCCCGAAACAATCGCACAGCTAATGATGCCATCGTGGCAATAATGTGTTCATTCATGATATTGAAAAATTATCAGTGTACTCCTAGTATTCCATAGTTTCTCATTACATTTTCCAAATTTTAGTTCAAATCCACACACGGAGTGTTCATGCCATTTCCCAAACTTCTAATGTTCTGACTGTGTCCATCCAGGCCTCTTGAAAGAACATGACTGAAGCATAATTCATTTCAGGCAGCGTTTAATCCAAAACAAACCCAATGCATTTCGTGCATCATTGCACTTCTTCAGGGGTCACTGTAATTAATCATAGAAACACGCAATTACCAATTGTTAACTTCGCTATGATTTGCTATCTCATAAATTTATGCCAATTGTTAAAATATACCATTGTTTGTCCAAAAATTAAATATTTCATTAGTAAAAAATTACATTGTACTGGTAAAACGACAAATTTCACATTGGGCCACAGCTTCCCATTCAGTATCTGAGTTCCCCCATCTGTACATAACATCTCTGTATTCCCTATTTGGCAACCTGCGACCTTCCCTATTTTTTTAACAGTATATCGCCGATATTTAACCTTGTATTTTCACCTCCTTTCCACCATCTATTTGCTTACTACTCACTCTACATTGCTATATTTAACGATTTCACGTTTGTCTTCCCTCATTATGTTACACCTCAATCTCGTACTCAATCTTTACCCTTCCATAACACTGTAACTAACAATTTAGTCCATACCTGCCGTATACTGATAAAAACCTGCCATTCTCGCTGCTGCTTCCGGTCCCTCGTTTACACGTCCCACAATCCCTCTCTTACTTAGCCTGTGTTTCTAAGCACCCCATTGGCCCACTGATTCAAATCTGCCGCCATCCTCGCGTTCCACTTAATTATTCAGGTGCATTTTCTGCTAAAAAACTCTGTTGCCCATGATGCAATTCGATTAGGCTCAACCGGCATATGTGAGTAACATTGCTGTGATACGATAGTAAATCACAATGTGAAACCGCATATTTAACATAAATTTTTGACTTTCGTTCCATGAATATTACAAAATCATTTCTAAAAGTTTTAAACACTGTCTATAATGAACCACGATGTTAATCCTTGTGTGTGGACTCATACGTTATTTCCAGTCTCTGTCTTTTAATCCTTCTTTACCGGCGGGTGCAATCCTGATGCTGGGCATCAATTACATAACATCACATTAGGGACAGGATGCACACCTCGTTTCTCATTTTCAGCATAACTGTTCAGTGTTATTCATTGAATGCGTGCAGATTGAGTATAGTGCCATGCCCACACAGCACTGAGGTAAACAACAAAAGTGAAAGGGAGCGTGCTCTCGCCTCCGAAACAATCGCACAGCTAATGATGCCATCGTGGCAATAATGTGTTCATTCATGATATTGAAAAATTATCAGTGTACTCCTAGTATTCCATAGTTTCTCATTACATTTTCCAAATTTTAGTTCAAATCCAGACACGGAGTGTTCATGCCATTTCCCAAACTTCTAATGTTCTGACTGTGTCCATCTAGACCTCTTGAAAGAACATGACTGAAGCATAATTCATTTCAGGCAGCGTTTAATCCAAAAAAAAACCAATGCATTTCGTGCATCATTGCACTTCTTCAGGGGTCACTGTAATTAATCATAGAAACACGCAATTACCAATTGTTAACTTCGCTATGATTTGCTATCTCATAAATTTATGCCAATTGTTAAAATATACCACTGTTTGTCCAAAAATTAAATATTTCATTAGTAAAAAATTACATTGTACTGGTAAAACGACAAATTTCACATTGGGCCACAGCTTCCCATTCAGTATCTGAGTTCCCCCATCTGTACATAACATCTCTGTATTCCCTATTTGGCAACCTGCGACCTGCCCTATTTTTTTAACAGTATATCGCCGATATTTAACCTTGTATTTTCACCTCCTTTCCACCATCTATTTGCTTACTACTCACTCTACATTGCTATATTTAACGATTTCACGTTTGTCTTCCCTCATTATGTTACACCTCAATCTCGTACTCAATCTTTACCCTTCCATAACACTGTAACTAACAATTTAGTCCATACCTGCCGTATACTGATAAAAACCTGCCATTCTCGCTGCTGCTTCCGGTCCCTCGTTTACACGTCCCACAATCCCTCTCTTACTTAGCCTGTGTTTCTAAGCACCCCATTGGCCCACTGATTCAAATCTGCTGCCATCCTCGCGTTCCACTTAATTATTCAGGTGCATTTTCTGCTAAAAAAACTCTGTTGCCCATGATGCAATTCGATTAGGCTCAACTGGCATATGTGAGTAACATTGCTGTGATACGATAGTAAATCACAATGTAAAACCGCATATTTAACATAAATTTTTGACTTTCGTTCCATGAATATTACAAAATAATTTCTAAACGTTTTAAACACTGTCTATAATGAACCACGATGTTAATCCTTGTGTGTGGACTCATACGTTATTTCCAGTCTCTGTCTTTTAATCCTTCTTTACCGGCGGGTGCAATCCTGATGCTGGGCCAATAAAAAACAAAATTGGCCTAAAAAACAGAATCAGGGTAAGCAACAGCAACAACAGGCTCAGACATCTCGCCCTGCGTCTCCCTTGCCTGCGCAGTCGGAACGTGTTTATGATTTGCGCGACCGCGCGATGATTAAATATCCTGATCGGTTTCAGGCTTCTGACCAATGCTCTCCTCGTTCCTTTCAGGACTCATCGGCTCCGTCAACCGGTGGTGGTGGGGGGCGGCAGGGGCCGGGGTGGCCAGCAAGGACGTGGTCAGCCCCGCCCGTGCAACGGTGCAGACAAGCAGGAGGGCTCTACGCCTCAGAGACCGCAGTTTGGCAAGGAAAAAGTTGCAGCCTTAACGGCGCATCGATATGCCCCAGATTGTGAGAACACGGCTTCGGAATCTGACGTGGGCTCTGACCTAGCTGGACAGCGCGGCAGAGATTACCATAGTGAGAGAGGCCCTCCGTCCACTACTGAAGGTGACAGCGACTGACACTTATGTTGTGATTGAAACAGCTGATATAAGAGTTGCTCCCCCTGATAGACTTTTTGAAATTGTCCTGTTAATTGAAGGTGACATACAGCGTACCATAAAAGGGGTATTTTGGGAAAATCTTTCATCTACGTATGACATTTTGCTTTCGGAGGCTGACTGGCCCCCACCTTTTGTGCTCGCAGCTCCGAGAGGGGAGGAGATAATCCTCCCCAGTTTCGCGAACACTGTTTCGAGAGTGGAAGCGCTGCACTTTGCAGAAGAGTGGGCTCTGGCGCTTGCACCGGCTGTGTACCGCAATCAGTGTGGCTGGGATAAATTGTCCCCAAGCCACGAGATACCTTTACGGTCTCAGCCACAGCCTCAACCTCAATATCCCATACGACGTGAAGCCAAAGCTTCGGTCGCAGCGATCCTTGAACAATTGGAATATCAAGGTGTAATTAAAACATGTGTGTCACCGATGAATAACCCCCTTTTTACTGTAAACAAGCCGCACGGCTCTTATCGTTTGGTTTTGGATTACCGGCATTTAAACTAGCATTGCCGTAACTGTGCAGTACAGAATATTCACGGCTCTGCCCTTGTAAATAGTCTTGTGCTTAAGCGGTTCAAAACCACGCTTGACATTTCCAATAGTTTTTATGCCCATTCATTGGACGGTCTAAGTTCCCAATGGACTTCTTTCACATGCGGCGGTGTCCAAAAAATGTTTCGGCGTCTCCCAATGGGCTATAAGAATAGTCCTGGAGTATTTTCCGCCCGCATTGTCTCTCTGTTGGAGAGGGTCGACCCAGATGCTTGTTCCTATGTGGATGATATCTATCTCACAGACGACGAACTTTGGGAGCATCTGTGTCGAGTGAACAGTATTATTTGTAACTTTGCAGACATGGGTTACAAGTTTAACTTTGCAAAGTCGCAAATTGCAGAGTACACAGTGTTGTTTCTAGGTTATGAATTGAACAATGAAGGAAAAGGCTTGGCTCTTCACTTCCTGGAGAAATGCGCACAGTTACGCGCTCCGACAACACTGAAAAAAGTACAATCTTTACTGGGCTTTTTGAATTTCGGGAGAACATACATTCTGGAATATGCCCAGCGTATCAAGCCTTTGTATGCTTTGATACAACCATCTTTTTCCAAATCATGCTGGCTGCCTGAGCATTCAGCTATACTGCAGTCTTTGCAGGCTGATTTGCTCGCTTCTGAATATTTACAGACTCGTGATAACCAGACCAACCTGGTGATAAGAATTGTCCCTGGGACGGTGGGTTTCACGTACCTAACTTTTAATGAAGGAGATACAGTACCTATGGCTTACAAGTCACACTTGTACACTTCGGCTGAAATGCGCTTTTCCACTGTGGAGAAAGTTTTGACGGCTGTGCAGATGGCAATTCTCAAGGAACGTGCCCTGTGACAGGGAAAACGCATGTTGGTTGTTACCCCGTGTCCTGCCTTGGAGGCAGTTACGAAAGCCAGTGTACCAAATTCCAAAGCTTTGCACCCTAAGTGGATTCAATGGGCTGCATCCTTGATGGCCCAGGATGTCACGTTTATTTTTGACGCCACTTTACGGTCGCAGGAGTATTTACAGTATGAATTTGTTCATCCTGCTCCTTTAGCAATGCGGCCGTTGGAGGATTTCCATTGCATCATTTACACTGATGGTTCGGCGCAGGTTGCGCATGGCTCTAAACACGCCTACGTTTCCGCGTGCGCCATTGTGGTCGGTGCCATGGTGAACGAAGAGTTCAAGTCCAGTGTCGTGCACATGCAGACGCTTGCGGACTGCACCGCACAATTAGCAGAGCTTCGTGCTCTGATGCTTGCATTGGAGTACGCAGATCCTAGTGTGACGACTTTGATCGTAAGTGACTCTTACTACTGTGTCCAGTCTTACAATGAAAACATGTTCTTTTGGATACAGAATGAATTTCGTGATTCCAAACGTAGCACAATAAAACATAAAATGATCTGGGTCCGAGTGGCGGAACTTAAAGAAAAGTTGCCACTCGTGTTTGTGATTCATACTCTTGGCCATCAGCGCGTGGGAGTCCACGCTGTCGGTAATTCGCTTGCTGATGAAGCAGCGAAGTCAGCAGTATCAAAATACTTAGTTGCAGCAGTCACGCGGTCCAAAAGTAAGATAGATGATGACATCTTGGCAGCTGTTGCTGCCACTGAGAAGGGAGGTAAATATCCTGCGGGGTTCCCTTCGAAGTACACATACCACTTAAGTCCCGATAAGGTTCCTTATGTGAAAATTCCTGATGTTGGCGAACATTTAATTCCCAACTCGGATCGCAGGGCTACTTTGATTACAGCGGCTCATGAAGGTGTGGCGTCTGTGCATGCAGGCGTCTCAGCATCTGTAACACAGCTACAACAGAGGTTCTGGTGGCGGGGACTGTACAAACAGACGCGCGATTATGTCCTTCAATGTGACATTTGCCAGCAGATTAAGCCTTCAACTGCTGCGCGTCAGCCTCAGACACAGTTGTACATTTCTGATAAATTGTACATTTCTGATAAACCGCTTGGGTGCGTTTATTTAGATCACTGCGGTCCTTTTTCTTCTGATACTGCATATAAGTACATCTTAGTAGCAGTTGATTCATGCACACGCTTTGTGTGGGTATGGCCCCATCGGAGCGCTGATTCACGATCAGTCTTTGTAGGGATTTTTGCCTGTGGTACCTTCCATTCGGATCAGGGTCCGGCTTTCGCCTCTAAGGCGTATAAGGATGCTATGGTTTCGTTGGGGGTCCAAGTCAAGTTTTCGTCTCCATACAGACCTGAGGGTAACAGTGTAGTGGAACAAATGAACCGTGACTTAAAGCAATCTTTGACAGCTCGAATTATAGGCACTGGCAGAAACTGGTTGGCCCATCTCAATGGCGTGCAGCGTGCGCTTAATAATCTCCCTAGAAGGTCTCTGGGTGGGCGGACCCCATACGAAATGCTCTTTGGTATCAAGATGTATGTCCCTGACCTCGACGGTCTAGACTGCAAGGCCCAGGCCGCGGCCTTTGACGTAGATGAACATTGCAATGTTTTACAGGATCTACAAAAGACCAGAGACAGTCTAGCTAAGGAACATTTGCCCTCCACGTCGGATGATGCGTTGCAGATCCCGGTAGTTGGCTGGCTACCCCAAGTTGGAGAACTGGTTCGAGAGAAGAACGATAACAAGAAAGAGTTTGGTCCCTCATATCGTGCACCGGTTCGAGTTCTTGGAGTGAAGGGCACGAGAACAGTCATATTACCACCACTTCCAGGTCATAAGGGAAACAGATTTATCTCAATTGACAATGTCAAGACACACAGGGTGGCCGATTCTTCATAGCATGACACCGGCTGTATCCTGTCCTTCCATGGTGAGGCACTCTGTGCTGGCTATTACTTCTGGTACAGAACCGGAGGTGTCCCTCGAGATGCCTGCTATTTCCAGTCCTTTATTAAATACTATTCCTGTTACTAACATTGATGAGCTGAACTACACCTATCCAACTGATTTATCAATGCCAGATTTGCAGACTCGTTTGGCCGACCAGTCCAGATTCTCTTTTGACTCTGTGTCGGAACATTCAAAGAAACCCTCAACTATTGCAAAATATGCCACTTTATTTAAAAAACATTTTTTAATTCCCCCTTGGACATACATTTGGTTGATTCTATTTTCATTTTATCTTTTTATGTCAATTGGTTTTGTGTTTTATTTTTTCCGCCTGATCGATGGCCACTATGTCAAAGAAAGAACAGGAATTCGGTACCTTAATGGAACATTGGCCCCTCTTTCCTCTTCACATTCAGCACACAGACTGAAATGAGACTTGAATACAGTCAACATTACTGCTTGGCCTGTCCTTGATGGGATTGTGTGGGATGCGGTTAGATTTCAAATACATGGCCCCACTGAAGTGATTAATGTTCCGAATGTGCTTAGAGTAAACATGGGGGATGTGATTAAACAAAATATACGTTCTGATGATTGGGATATTCAGGCCGTAGAAGCATTATTCTCTGATTTGAAATATTATGCTGCTTTTGATGCTGAGGATTTATACTTAGAGTCTGTTAATTATGGTGATTTGTTTTGCTTCCAACATTATGGTAATCATTTTCTGCATAAGACAAGTTCCAGGAGGGTTGCTGTAAATTACACACAGTGGGAGCATTGCCCAGCTCCATTGGGAGGCAGCTCAAATACATTTCTGAAAAAATACACTTATTTTACAGACTTTAATCAATCAAATCCTGAGTCATTTTATTTCAAAATGACACAAAAGTCCATGTCCAAAGTTAGACTTACCGATACAAAATTGCTGTATTCGAAGTCCTTTCTAGACAAGTTAGCTGTAGATGGCTACGAGTTATGGAAAGGAACAATTGACCTTAAATCAGTTTGGGGTACCAAAGATTGGCAGGTACAAGGCACTGATGCTTTGCACCATGCATGTCTCATCCCGAATCACATGTTGTTTCTAAATTCTACTATTTCCCAAACAACATGCTTTGGATTGGCGACTTCTAAAAAATTAAATACACCAATTATCCCCGAATTGGAAGAATATTCAGGATGGGGTAATTATACTGAATTGTCCATTCGTGAGTTGCAAACTCTATTGCACAATTCATCCTTTAATGTATCCAGTTTGGATCCGAAGGGTTGGCTGATGTGGCATAGAAGTGCTGATTCTTGCCAACGTCGTTTTTTGGGTTTGGCTGAAGGGTTCTCACAAGTCAGACCTGATCCCCGTTTTGAAACTGATTATACTGTCACTACTTACTCTGTGGGGAAACTGTGTCAGAATTGGTTACAACATTCCACGTTAGCTGCAGTTAAACTACATCTGTCTCAGTTAAATGATAATGTGGATTTAAATGATTTTATAAAAGGCCCGGCTAATGGTAGGTCTAAACGGTGGATTTATGCGGTTTACAATGAAATTTGGAAATTTTCACAAATTGAGGCTGCTAAGCGCCTAAGGGCGATTGACCAAGCAAATTTGGAAAAAGTGCTTGCAGTTGTCGATAACAGTATTAACATGCTTTCTTCCCGAATTTACACGTTGAACAATATTGTCTCTTCTGTAGTTGACATTGTGAATGATGAGGTGTCTGTATTGTACCATGGTCAAAATCAATTGCGTTCTGTAATGCAGTTTGCATGGACACTACAGACTCTTAAGGCATGCCGCGTGCCCTGGAGTTACATGAACGTGTCCTCCCTATTTGCCCCATTTAATTTGACTGACAAGCAGCACATGCTTTCCATGCGAGATGCATCATTTTCTATGTTACACATTGAAAAGTTAGAATCTTTGCCCTTTTCTGTAGCTGAGGCAGCTGCTGCAACATGGCTTATCCATGGAGTTATTACGTTACCATTTGCTTTGTACAAGTTTACTAATTGTATGCGGTATATTGCAATAGGGCGATATGAACCACTAGGCAGGGTCTTTCCTCTATGAGGCATGGTCTTTACCATACACGTACAGATGTCTAAAGGATGGAAAGGAAGTGAATCTGAATGGTGAAGAATGCACACAGTCGCCTGACTGTTCACTGATATGCAGACACATCCAGTTGCATGGTTCTTGTAATCAGGACCGGACGAATTTAGCCTGTGTTTTAAAAGGCACGCCAGTTCCAGCAATAGTTCCCACATTTACATTATTGACAAACGGTAGTTATTTACTTTTGAATAACGAGGAGTGTTGTGGGTTAATGGTCGGTATCGCTTATGTGGTTACTGTATCAGAACGTGTGGTGTGTTGCAAGAACGTGCTATATCCACCCACGCATGGGAATTCAGATGTTTCCATCTGGCCGCGCATCCCAACCTTGAAAGCGGAGTTCAATGGTATGAGCAGAATAAGGGCTCTTTTGTCTCAAAAGGAAGTGGCCCTGAGCTCGGCCCGTGAAACTTATGTCCTTCACATAGCTAACACACGCACAGAGGTGCAGGCACTTTTAAATACTGACTTGCCGTTTCATTTCTGCGAATTAGTTCATCAAATCTTTAATGCCTCCTCCACGTCTGGCTTAGCTCATTTTTTTTAATTGGTTAGCAGTGGTCTCGTGACTACATTTGAAAAGATTTTTGGTGTCATCCCCGCTTTCTTCCATTCTATATTTTCAAGTCTGTTTGGCGGATTCCCTGTTTTGCTGGCTTTAGCTGCAGGCGTTTTGATATTATTCTGCTTCCTGAAACATGGATGCCCATCTGCGCAAGAAGCCGCTCAGCTCCTTCTGACACTGTTTCGTAACCGGATGCTTGATTACTATGGCACCCTGCCGTTTGCGACTTTAAGCACCGCATTTGGATTATCGTTTCGATTTTCCTATTTCACATCTGTCCAGCCTGTGTTTCATTGCCTGAGCTGCGATTTTGACTGGGCCATTGATTTGTGTCTCTGCTTGCCGTTATCTCCTGAAGTCGATTTTAATCACCTGATGGGCCCCATAGTTGCTCACGAGTTGGTTTGTTCTGGCGAAAGGATTATGGCCTTGGCAGCGATGCATGGATTAATGGGTCAGTGGGACATACCCGCAGCGGCGCATGAGTTTCTGGCACATAGCGTTCTTGAGAACCCACCGAGTTGTCCTCTGATGTTGCTAGAGGGTCCGGTGCTGGAGGAGCATGTATGTTCTTTCCCATTGCTTAATTGGATGGATGAACTGTTTTCGGATGATGACAGTGATTTCATGTTGGAAGCTGTTGCTACCTTTTTTGCATATTCTATCCACCCATGAGTTGCTTTGGAGACTTTCATTATAATGGCACGTGACTTTTTAGTAATTCTGAATGGTGCCTTTTTCTTACGAACTTTCAACTTCATATGATCTAGGCCTATGATTTTATATTTGGCCTCAAGTTCAAGTCTTATAATACATTTTGTTTGGCCACTATAGGCATTCATACATATTTTTATATACATTTTATATACATTTTTAGCTTGGCTCAATATTGTTGAACTCTGCTTTCATGTTATGCCTTTATTTATATATTTTTTGACCGTCCTCGGATCATTGGGGGGGTGTCATATAGATGCTGCTTTTCTATATACTGTGTTAAGTTAGCATAAGTTTATTAAATGTTTAAACAACATATTTTCCTTTGGCTTCAGTTTGCACACGACACATAATTGTTATTGTAGCTTTCAACCTAGACGAAAGATGTGATTTATTTGAGAATAATATGTTATTGCTCTGATATCAGTCGTGCTTGGTACACTGTCTGAACAGTGAGTGCTAAACCCTCTAAGAATAACCTAACACAAGGTTGCTGGGAGCTCTGATCCTCATACCACTAGACATAACACAAATACAGTTGCTGCCAACATTGGGCTCTAAGCGGGTTTAAGATAGAGTTACTGAGAATGCAAAACACACTTGATGGTGCTTCGCATGCAGAGAGCTGGTAGCTGATGATGTGATCTTCTCCTACTGACATTTAGAGGTATGGGCCCGCCCTGCTAAAACCCAACTGAGACCTTCTTAGATATAATATAGTATGCTAAATAGGGTGCGCGAAATATAGGTGATACAGATTTCTATTGATTTTTGCATTATAATATGCTATCACCGTTTGCTTACTATGGATTGGTGACTATGCTGATAACTCTGATTTTTATAATATGTATTCTGGTATTATATAAGATACTGCGTTTGAGAACCTTGCATTGAATAATAAATATTTCAAAATTGCACTTGTCTACTTTTACTCCCCGTTCTGGTTTGAAATGATTATAGAGCGAAAGAGTGTTTATGTGTTCCACGATACCTGAGGTAACCTAAGTTCATGTTCTGGTTTGTCTAAGTCATTGGGAGTTTGTTATGACCAATGAGACACTGTAGCTAGTTCGGTAAGGGGATTTTGGATACTAAGGTGAGTTTTGGGTCACCCTAATTCACCATGGTTCCAGGTCTCTATGCACAGTTCTGTGGGAGAACGGAAACCCTGCAACAGTGTGCTCATCTCCCACTAATATTGTGAGTGATGTGGTGATCGTGAAGACATTAACAGCTAGTGTATCGCTAATTTTGTCGTGATTCATGTGAAACTATATTTTGATTCAAGGCATGTGATTGTGGTGTGGTATCACATAAGTCCACTAAAAACTCTCCATCATCTACTATATCTATAATACAGTATGTAATATATTTATAATGAAACATTCCATTGGTATCATCTATGTAAGTATATTCACTTTAAATCATTTAGAGGTAAGCGTTGCTAGAGTGCAGAAGTACATAAACTCAATTCGTCATTTCATTAGCACACTATACAGTTAATGCAGGCATAGATTTAAGTTTCTTATTCCATTTAGCAATCTATGTCCATTGTATACTAATAGGTTCAGGCACACATGCGTCCATATATAGTGCAGTTCACTTATCATCTCCCAAAACATAATGTAGCTCCTGGTCAATGTTAAGACCTCACTCAGTACTGCGCATTTTGAGTATCCATAAAGCTTCCTTCCTGTGCAACATTAATTCCCTATTCCTCCCTCTGGGGTGTCTAGGTGTGTGGTCAATGCCATAGTATACAAAAGCCATTAGTGGGGAACGCAACATTAACGTTCCACACCCTGGTGCACAGCATTTTATTTAAAGGATACTAGATCCCCCGTTAAACTCATCTTTTTTTCTGTTACTGATTCGTCCATATTTTTAACTTAAACATATTCTTTTCAATATTTCCATCCGTTCCACATATCCATCAAATTGCGTGTTTTTTTGAAACTTTAAGTATTCACAGGTGCCCATCCAAGCCTCCTTGTAAATATGATTCATACACAAAAAGTAGTTCTCAGCAGCATCCTTTATTTACAACCGAATGCATTTCGAGCAATTACTTGCTCTTCGTCAGGGGTAGCTGTAATACAACATCACAAAATTCGTATTAATAATCAAGACACCTCATTAAACTCAAAATTCAGTTTAGTGCAGACATGGTGATCAGAATGATTTCATTGCATGCTTTAATTACATCAAAATACGTTCACTTTAAACCTCTCCCCTAGTGTTTTACCGTAGCTAAATGACATTTCAGAGTCGAGATACTTTGCAACGAGGCTATCTATCATTTTATCCTTTTTTTTTATATAGGTATATACCCGCTCTCATAACCTACTCAATTGTTATACACTTGTTCATTACGCCATAGCTACACTTTCCGCCTTGAAATGCTACCACTTCTTCTGTTTCCAACACGTACCAGTTTTTCACATTCGTATACGCCGGTGGCTTTATCGGTTTACATATTTAAGCAGAAACTGTGTTCTACATTACTAGAACTTGCTAATTCTCTCTGTGCGCCTTGCGTACCTGCTTACGTATCCTCCTCATTTAAAATCCAAGTTCCTCTCGAGCTCCTGGGTGTATTCCCCTTCGCCACTAACTTTATCAAATACTTCAGCTCCTCCCTCTCACGTGCAATCAATTAGCAACCTGCAATTCACCATAATATGCCCGCCCAACACATAATCCCATAATGTAGTGGGCATATTGACATGTGCGCTGCTAGGGGATATCTCATATCACCCTGCTTTACCGCCCTCATATGTTCACGTATTCTTTCTCTTAATGGTCTAATAGTGCTGCCTATGTATATTTTCTTGCACTTACACTCTATCGCATAGACAACAAATTTGGAAAGGCAGTTGATGTTTGTCCTGATCTCGTATTTCTTGCCATTAGGAACGTTGAAGAGTGTCTTTTTAGGGGTTGCCCACTTGCATGCAATGCATTGGTTGCAACTATGAAAGCCCTTCCCATGTTGTGATAACCAATTATCATTACAGAGAGATGTAGGGTAACTAGGGCTCAACATATTCCTTAGTGTGTGGCCTCTTCTGTCTGTGATTGCAGGTTTTTTCGTCACATATTTCTCTAGACATTTGTCCGCTTGTAACAGGTGCTAATGTTTACCCATGCTACGACTCAATACCTTTGACCAATTGGTGTATCCAGTAACCAACCGGATTGTATCAGCCTCATTATCCGTTTTCTTGTGGTCCCTCAGCGTGTCCTCACGTTTTATCTTGTCTATTCTAGATTCGGCCTTTCTTAAGGAAATTCCATCATAGCCTCTTTTGCAGAATCTATTTAGAGTCCCTTTCTTCTGTTCTTCAAAGTCTGTATAAACACTGCAATTGCGCCTCACTCTCATTAGTTCTCCATATGAGATTTCATGTATTTGGTGAGGTGGATGCGCACTGGAAGCATGCAAAAGTGCATTACATGCTGTCTCTTTCCTAAAGATTCTACTCTCAATTTTGCCTTCTTTTACAAAAAATTCAACATCTAAGAAGGAAATATTGGTTTTACTAGATTCTGAAGTAAATTTAGATTCTTATTGGTCGATAGACCTAGGTACCCCTGTCTGTACACCTTGCCAAATGTGCACAAAGGACTACAATTTGCCCCCGGAAGACCAATAATATCGGGAATAGGGGGACCAACCGAAAAACTTTCCCAGTTTATTAATTCGTACTTACGACCCTATGTCTCGAATTTACTATCATACATACGAGACACGAAACATCTATTAAACATGTTGTATGATGTTAAGTGGGAGTCAGGAATGACCTTAGTGTCATTTGTGTTTGTAGCACTCTACACAAATATAGAACATGAGAAGGGTTTGCATGCTCTTGAATATTTTTTGGATAGACGATCAGTGGAATTTTTATCTCACACTAATATGCTTATAGAAATGTCAAGGCTTGTAATGAACAATAACATCTTCCTTTTCAATGACAGCTGGTACAAACAGCTGTGTGGTACCGCGATGGGCTCCAGATTTACGCCGTCTTTTGCCAACCTATTTATGGGATGGTTTGAGGCAGTGCACATCTGGGGCCCACGTGGCCAACAGTGGGTGGAAGACATCCACAATTGGGGTCGATTTATCGACGATTGTGTAATTATATGGACTGGATCTTCGACTAGACTCAATGAATTTTTTGAGTTTTTGAATAAAAATGAACATAATATGACATTTACAATGACCAGGAGTCAGAAGGAACTAGTGTTCCTGGATGTAGAGTTATATATTGATGGGGATAAAATCCAAAGTCGAATGCACCGTAAGCCTACATCGTGCAACTCGTTGCTACATGCAGGGAGTGCGCATCCCAAGAGCCAAATTAATTTGATTCCTTATGGCGAAATGTTGCGGGCTCGCCTCAATTGCAGTCAGGACAATACCTTTGACCATAATTTGTGAGACATTAAAAAACGGTTCCTCACACGAGGGGATGATGAGGGTGTAGTGGTCAAGTCAGAGATGAGAGCACGGCAATTGGAACGCAGTAAAACACTGAACGAGAAGCCCTTAGAGAACAAAAAGGAGGATACTGTACGATTAATTACCAACTATCATCCCCACTCGCACAAACTGTACAATACATTGAAAAAACACTGGTCATTGTTAAGGATGGATAGGGATCTATGCAATCATTCAATGACAGCTGGTACAAACAGCTGTGTGGTACCGCGATGGGCTCCAGATTTACGCCGTCTTTTGCCAACCTTTTTATGGGATGGTTTGAGGCAGTGCACATCTGGGGCCCACGTGGCCAACAGTGGGTGGAAGACATCCACAATTGGGGTCGATTTATCGACGATTGTGTAATTATATGGACTGGATCTTCGACTAGACTCAATGAATTTTTTGAGTTTTTGAATAAAAATGAACATAATATGACATTTACAATGACCAGGAGTCAGAAGGAACTAGTGTTCCTGGATGTAGAGTTATATATTGATGGGGATAAAATCCAAAGTCGAATGCACCGTAAGCCTACATCGTGCAACTCGTTGCTACATGCAGGGAGTGCGCATCCCAAGAGCCAAATTAATTTGATTCCTTATGGCGAAATGTTGCGGGCTCGCCTCAATTGCAGTCAGGACAATACCTTTGACCATAATTTGTGAGACATTAAAAAACGGTTCCTCACACGAGGGGATGATGAGGGTGTAGTGGTCAAGTCAGAGATGAGAGCACGGCAATTGGAACGCAGTAAAACACTGAACGAGAAGCCCTTAGAGAACAAAAAGGAGGATACTGTACGATTAATTACCAACTATCATCCCCACTCGCACAAACTGTACAATACATTGAAAAAACACTGGTCATTGTTAAGGATGGATAGGGATCTATGCAATCATTCAATGACAGCTGGTACAAACAGCTGTGTGGTACCGCGATGGGCTCCAGATTTACGCCGTCTTTTGCCAACCTTTTTATGGGATGGTTTGAGGCAGTGCACATCTGGGGCCCACGTGGCCAACAGTGGGTGGAAGACATCCACAATTGGGGTCGATTTATCGACGATTGTGTAATTATATGGACTGGATCTTCGACTAGACTCAATGAATTTTTTGAGTTTTTGAATAAAAATGAACATAATATGACATTTACAATGACCAGGAGTCAGAAGGAACTAGTGTTCCTGGATGTAGAGTTATATATTGATGGGGATAAAATCCAAAGTCGAATGCACCGTAAGCCTACATCGTGCAACTCGTTGCTACATGCAGGGAGTGCGCATCCCAAGAGCCAAATTAATTTGATTCCTTATGGCGAAATGTTGCGGGCTCGCCTCAATTGCAGTCAGGACAATACCTTTGACCATAATTTGTGAGACATCAAAAAACGGTTCCTCATACGAGGGGATGATGAGGGTGTAGTGGTCAAGTCAGAGAGGAGAGCACGGCAATTGGAACGCAGTAAAACACTGAACGAGAAGCCCTTAGAGAACAAAAAGGAGGATACTGTACGATTAATTACCAACTATCATCCCCACTCGCACAAACTGTACAATACATTGAAAAAACACTGGTCATTGTTAAGGATGGATAGGGATCTATGCAATCATGTGAGGGAATATCCAAGTATCACATATAAGAAGGGTACATCCATAAGAGGAATTGTTAGTCCTAGTTACCCACCGGCGATTAGGACAGAAACGCGGCTGCATACCCTGAGTGATGGGTTCTACAAATGTGGGAGATGCAGCATGTGTAAAATAGCTATGGATGGTATTAAAGAGTTTGAGTTTAATGGTTCAAGAAAATTCTAAATCATGAATCATATTGATTGCATGACCAAATATGTAGTATATGTTTTGATCTGCAATTGTAAATTGATTTATGTGGGGAGCACTATTCGACCCATGAAAGAAAGAATTATGGAACACTTCAGAGCTGTTAAACAAAATGATAAGAGGTACCCATTAGCGCAACACATGAATGTATGTACTGCTCAGAGTAAACATATACAATTTAGGTTTCATGGTCAACAAACAACACCTATTGGGAGAAGAGGTGGTAACAGGCAGTTGAGGTTACGCCAGAATGAAGCACGATGGATCATGAACCTCGACTCTGTGAATAGTGGGCTCAATTTAGACCAAGAGATGCAATATTTCCTATGTGTTTAAATTAAGGGTCTACTTGAAAAATGTGATGTGATAGCCTGAAGATGTGTAAATACTATTGAGAACGTTGAACCATTAAACAATGACAGTACAATCTGAAGCTTTCTTGTTATGTACCAGATTCCACTGATTACAAGATGCAGTATGGTTTCTTTGTACCTTATTGTCGTTTATTGTTATCACTTTGATTATTAATTTTATTTATTCACTGATTGTACATAGGGGAATGTATATTTTTTTCCAAAGGAGAACGTAAGGGTGAGGTCGCTTCATCTGAGGATGAGTTTAAGTTGTTTCTCATTTGCATAACAGAGCAATGGTTACTTTGTTCTGGAACAGAGGATTGGTATAATATTGGATGTTCTATTGGAAACAAGCATCGCAGCTATATTGGGGTTCCGCTACATGTAATTAACAAAAGTCTTGAAAAACGGGACCTTAGTAAACACGGACATGGGGTGAATAATCTTATTCAAAAGAGGATTTTTTAATATATTTGATTATTATGGAGCCAACAAGTATATTCGGAATAATGAATTTTGAATAGAGCGAGTTTTTCTTTTGAGACACGATATAATGTCGGTACAAAGGAAATAGGCGTGATGGATTTTGTACTACTGTTATCCTCAGTACTGATAAAGTTTTATTGTATAGAAACAGTTGAGCCCCGTACGAACGTATTAGGAGGTGGAAGGTGAAGCATTGTGGCGGCCATATTGAGTAGGGTTTGATGGTCCTTGGTAATTATAAATTGGAGTTTTTATAGATTTTATTCTTTCTATGCAACTACGCGAATATGGCAATTGAACGAAACATAATATTATTGGGAGTTATGTGTATCACATGTGGTTGATATACCGAGTGAGTACACAAACAGAATAAATGCAGTGAACAAACCTAAGATGGCACATGCTTACAAAGCCGGAACGCCTGGGTGAGGAGAACTCTCGGTCATCGAGGTGAGCTCTCGAGTTAGATAATTTTTCTTTGTACCGTCATATTGGCAAATAGAGACATACTCGAGCTAGAAGCTGAGGCAAGTGTTTATAATTAGACGCTGTAAACGGGGGGTATGGAAGGACTGTTCATCACTGAGATTGTCTCTGTTTTGATTCATATAAGGACCCAACAGATTTTGTGAAGAGTGGGGAGGTTATCATAAGGGACATGGATTGTATTAAAGAAACTTGTGTTTATTGTGCAAGTTAGATAAGGAATACATAAGGGTACACATGAATTTATGAGAATATACAGACTGATGATTACAGACTGAGGATTACGATGATATTAGACTATGTATACATAGGTTCAGATAAAATGACCGCACAAATTAGAACAGGGAATATTGGGGGTAGTGAAATGTGTTAAAGGGTGATTAGGAGTTTGGATTGAGACGTAACATTGTCTCATATGTGCAGATATATATTTATAATTTTCAGGTAACAGACTACACTCTCTGTTAGACAACGGTTCTGGATGTGGAACTTACATGAATAGACGGTAAGGGTTCATGTTAAAAATAAAAATGCAATACACTTCACTCTTCAATATGTTAAATAGGAACGATTGAGAAGTATAACGGGTGGCCATATGATATTTGTTTTGCTTTGGTTGTATCCTTTTTTATCAAGTTACTTATTGGTTTCCCGAACTGGGGTACATAAGGTATACAACATAGTGGATGGATACTAGAATAGGTGAGCTTGTTTTCTTTGGAACATCTTTATGGGGACTTTTCTAAGGTCCTGTGGTTGTAGATTTTCACAATCCTGATAAAAGCTAGACTAGCACACTGTGTTTGTAATAATGAGTTGCATGATTAGTGTCAACATCATCAGCCTTTTTTTGTATAATAATAATATTTTATATGGTGGAAAGATGCAATAGAGATGCGGACAAGTGAAGAGCCTATCTAAACAAAAAGTCACTCTATGATCATCTGCTGAGCACTTTGGTGTTACGGTGGAGGTGACCATATGTGGATCGGATTGTATAATATGGGAACATATGTCTTCTTAAATCTGTTTATAGCCCTGAAGAAGTCAGAGATGCGGAGGCATTGTTAACTGAGGAAACACGTGTTGGCTAGAGAGGATTTGAAGGAAGTTACATTTGATTGAGCCGAAGATTTGATCAAACTTTAAGAATAAAAACAACATTGAAAAGAAGAATGATTGGACTTTTTTGAATTACATGAGGAGTTGTGCTCAGGACATTGTATTTCTTTTTGTATAGGATTGGTTTTCTGGTCCTTATCTAGGGACAAGAGTGGCTGTCCCTGTACTTGGGAGCACACTATACTGTTTATTTGGACTTATATGTGGGATAATTATAGTTACACTGTGCGCAGAGAAGCCTTGCCACTGTGCTTTTTTCTCTTTCATTCATAATGATGTTAGGACGGATTATAAGTTAGGGACTACTAAACAGTGACAGTAGGGTCTGTAATATGAACATAGGAATGGATATTCTCTCTAATAGTTGGCTTAATGCTGAACACGGTAGTGCTGTGATTTACATCAAGTTCGCTTATTAGCTTCTAAACTCCATGTTTTGATTTCCATTTTGGGATTAGTCACTTAATATAAAGGGGAGACTTTGCATTTGCTGACTTTTGGATATAGAAATGACGTATGAACACGGACCTTGGTTTACAGATAAAGACAAACTGTATGGTGAAAGACTTGGATTGTAAAGTGAAAGGAATTGCATTTATGAATGGTCGTGATACTCCTTAGAACCCCTTTGTGGGTCTGAATTAACACCACATTTACAGTAGGTTTATTTTCAGTGAATATTGATTGGAATGTAAGATGAGTTGACATTTGTAGGCAATTGAATAGGCGAATCTGACATATTTGTGCCTCTCTTCTATTTTACAGAATCTAATACTTGGACACAATAGGTATTTGCCTAGTTTCCCTTAACACATATAAATCACAGGATATCAATTGGTATTAGTTACTCCACGTTGTGACGCACAGACCTAGGTTTTGAAACCACAAACTATCATTGTGAACGTAATCATTTTTATAAGCACGGGTGGATATACCTCTGTTGGTGACTTTGGCACATTTTTCACCATTATACTTGGGCAATAAGGTGGTACTTCGCTGGCATCTTGGCCTCTAGAATGGTTTCTTCGCTCTCTCCATCGTATACTTTATCTTAAAATGTTTTCTGTAGTTTGAAGTCGCTTTCAGTAGCTTGAAGCTTTTCTATATTTTAAACATTAAAACGCTGGATTTACCTTGTGTTGTTGACTGTAAATGACCATTATATGTACAAGACTAGCTATGTTGACATAGAATGATGTGACATCAATAAATACAGTGGAACTCTGTATGTTTATATTTGTACAGCCTTGAGGAAGTCGCTGGATCACACCCTATTGCGACAAAACACGTGTTGGCTGTGGCTGAAAACGCCAGAATAAAGCGTGAACAAGAAAACCAAAAGAAAATGTGTATATCCTGTCTTTACATTACTGTATATGCTTGTCATTAATAGGGAAACCTTGCAATAACCTAAAAACGTGTGCTTGGGAGTAGAATTTATGTTTTGAGAGCTTCGCTCTTGCCCCGTGGAGTTTAGTGGTTCTCCAAATCTTTGAGCACCGTTAACTTAAATTTTGAAACGAGATACAACTAGTGCAATCCAACCTTGAGGCGCCAAAACCCACTCATCAGGCTGTACTGTAAACTCCAATACTGGTTTATTACCCTTGGGGTAATAGGCTGATTTCTTCCAGAAAGTCTTGGAGTCTTTGGATGTCGATGCACGTTGAAGTGAGGACCATAGGGAGTCTTCGCCAGTTCTTCATCGCTGTCACTATTGATTGCCTGTACCTTGCTCTACATGCCACCATATCTATAAGGACATTAGACATTACTGCCCGAACCAAGTCCCTCTTTGCTTCCCTTCAATCCTGTTTAAACCAGGATACCTGAGAATCATGCACAACTGTTTCTTATCTTCAACCTGTTTTTCTATTGTTTAGCCAACAGATCCCTGGTCTCTATACAGAGAAGTTCATGGCAAGTGCTCAGTTTTGTGACTACTTCTTCTTTTGGGTATTAGGCCAGCTCTCCCATCACCATGTAAACTTTGCATTTGGCTATATCCAGAGCTCCTGGGTGCTCCTCCACCCAACCCCATCTAATTGTTATCTGGTTGTTCACAATAGATAAGACACCCAAGTTAGGCCTACTCCTTGAGTCAGGTTCTTATTCTCCCAGATTGAATTAGGTGAGGGCAAGAGCTTTGTGGTCACTGTCTGGTGTTTTGACCACTGCTATATCATGGACTAGGGGGCAGAATTTGTGGTAAATCAAACAGTAATGGTTTCTGCTGGCATAGCCAGGTCTGTAAAAGGATAGTTTGCCATTTCTGTCAGATTTTGTTATCCCATTGGTGGCTCTTAGGTCGTGCTGCAGTGTAAGGGCCAGTCGTTGGCCTCCTCTCTTGGTCCATCTGACTGGGGGAAGATCTCACTTTGGGATTTGCCACACATGGTCCCACTTCTCTGTCAAATCTAATGGGATGTGGGCAAGTGCAATTAAAATCAACGGCCACTAACACCAGGATGTTGTCTGAGGCTTCGGACAGGAGATGATCCAAATTCATATGGTGTTGGTTTCCCTTGAACCGTTAACACCTCTACTGTAAACATTTAAAATCCTAACTTTCCAACTGCTATATAATGCCAAATCTGCCAGGATGTCCTGGGAATCTACATGGATTGACTTAACTTTAGATCGAAGAGCGGTTTTGACCCTGATTACTAAACTGCCCGAGGGTCTTCCTATCTTTTTTCTGGTGGCATTTCGGCCATATGAGGAGACACATTGTGGCATATGCCAGTAAAACCTGTCTGAAACAGAATGAGCATACTCTCAGCCAGCGAAGTGGAGTCTGGCTGTAGTGTGGGCCTGCAAAAATGTTCATGTTTTCTTATATGTGAAAAGTTTTACTATCTTTAAAAAACAAAAAGCTAAGATGCCACCCCATATTAAAAGGTGGGGGTGGTGACTGCAAGAGTACGGCTATGCTATTGTGCACAAGCTAGGAAAAGATCAAAACCAGGCAGATTACTTTTTACGAGTGCTCCTACATCGCCACAGTTCAATGTCCAAAGCGACTGAAGAGTATCTCAACTTCATTGTGATGACCGGCATGCCAGCAGCTTTATCCGTTGAACAAATTATTTCTGCTATAAACGCAGATAAGGACATGTTCATTCTCAAAGACATAATTACAACACAATCCTGGAAAAAAACTTTTCAACCCTTTGCTGGTGATGTTGAATTCCAAAAATTCAAGAATGTATAGGATGAGCTATACGTCACCCGAGAGTGTATCATACGAAGAGGCTCGAGAATCATCATACCTGTGAACCTGGGACAGCAAATCATTGAACTGGCCCATGAAAGACATTGTGGCATTGTAGCCACCGAAAGAAATCTAAGAGACCAAGTGTTGTTCTCTAGCCTAGATAAACGGGTTGAGAAAGAGCTGAGAGTTTACCTTAGAGAAGTAAGGTACTCACAAAATGTCTAAAATATGCATCAAACTTGAAACGACCTAATCAAGGGGTGGCGTACAAGGTCAGTCTCACTTCATACTCCGCTAAACTGGCTTCCAAAAAAAAAGAAATGGGCAGGAAAATCTTAATTTACCAGTAGACAAATTAGCCACTATTTATCATAAACTAGAACCTGCAGTTAGAGGATCTTTTGACTTGTTGCTGGTATATCTTAATTTAGTTAGATCAGGCATTCTGGTTGCTACATTAAAGCCATAACCGCCAACCAATATTAAAGCATTTTGATCATATTCCATCCTTCAGAGCAAGAAAAACAGAAGATATTAAACAATTTAAATACGTTACATCTAAAGAAGGAAAGTAAGTGCCAACAGTGAGATTTTGTTCACAGACAGTAGTACAGAAGGCGTTGGGCACTGGGAACAAAAAAAATACATGGACCTTTGCATGAACAACAAAGATCAGGTAGCTAGGAATGTAGTTTACCTTGTGTTAAAGGAACCTCGGGCTCAGTGTTTAATGGGATTTTGTTTGTTTAGGTAAAACGAGCTTTGAGTACAATTAAATGTATGTAAGGATCTCAAATCGAGGGGAAAGCACTCACAGTCATGATCCCTGCAACTTTGTTAAGGACTAGGATTTGAAACAGAGGTCAATTACTATCGCTATCCTGAAACATTCATAGTTTTGGCTGCCAAACCTCAAATGTAGAGCAAATGTAATTTGTAAAGAATCATAATATTTTAAGGATGCATGTGAGAAGTTGGCCTGATATGTAGTGTTTCCAATTCTGGAACCACTTGGTATCAGTCCAAACAAACCCCAAAGATGTCTGGTTGTAAGTCAACCTTGTTAGACAAGCTATCCTAGTGGTAGCATGGACTAAGCAGCCTTAAAGGCTTAACTTAAGAGGTCGTGTTAAGCGAGCTGTTTTACCACATACAACCCTGTAATCAAATGAAAGGACACCACACAAGTATATATTATAAAAATATATGTATTTATTTCTAAATTAATCCCCAGTACTCTTTATGAGGAAAGGGGCACAAGCGTTAAATCAAAAGCACAGTGTAACATACAAAGTTGCACAATTTTGGATGAGGGCGGGTGGCCACTCAAACCATATACTAAAAAAATGGTATAAGAGATACCAATCGAACAGTGGTTAGGCCTAGGGCCTAGAGAATCGCTGGGAGCAGTCAGGACTAGCAATGCTGAAGTCGGGAGTAGCCCACGGAATTCGGGTGCAGCAAGGAAAGTTCGGCTTGCACCAATGCAATGTCAATGGTGCGTAAAAGTTACACAAAGTGAGTTTAAAGATACTTCCGCTGAACCTAGAGGAACAAAACTTAAGACACAGACCCTAGAGGTGTGTACCAGTGTAGGGACACTGGCGTTGCAATGTTACCTCACCCACAGGAAGTGGGTGCACAGGGTCGAAGTGGCGTCGGGTTTTGACACGCAGGTTCTTGGCGCTTGAAGCTGAAGATGCTGCAGGCGATGTGAAGGAGAAGTGTTCGGTGGATCCAAGGGTGGATCTGAAGTAGTGAAGACCTGAAAGCAGAGGGGACAATGTTCAAAGTCACTGACCAGTGACCACCGTGGAACCAGATTGGAACCAGGCAAAGTCGGGTGCAAACAGGTGATGAGGTGTTGCTTCTCTCTGCAGCCACGTGGACACGAAGAGGTCAAGGACGTCCAGGAGTTGATCACTAGCTGTCCCTCGAAGGCTCTAGCTGATGGTGGTGTCGGCAACTCAATTGAAGCAAACAAGCCTTGGCTAATGCAAGCCACGGGGAAAGTGAAAAAGGCTTATTACTCGGACCAGCAAGGTCAGAGCGGGTACTCCTTTCTACAGGAGCGAGGGCAGGTCTGGAGCAACCAGACCTATAGTGTAAATTGTAGGTTTCGTTGCCAAGATGGCCGCTGACCATGTGACAAGCGGCCGGGATGGCGAGTCCAGTGTCACAAAACAAAAGGGCCCCACGCAGATCGTGGAGATGCTGGAGGGCTGATCTTTGGTACAAATGCTGCTCGGTTGTGGGGCTTCTCAAACCCCAAAGCACAGAGTCGAGGGTGCCTCGGGTGCTGCGCAGTCAGCGTCTCGGGGGTCTTTCAAGATGTCCGCTCCCACGTCTCTCGGTGCCTCCTTCTTTGCAGGGACTGTGGATCGGGCTGGGAGAAGTCTAGGAAGCTGGGTCTTGTCAGGCTCTGCACTCGGGCTCCGGCGGGAGGTGGCGGCAAAGCAGACGTCGAGGTGCTGGGTGGTGCCTGTGTTCACAGGGTGGCCCCTCCTAGGCCACAAGGGAGATGCTCTTCAGTCTTCTGTTCATCAGAATGTCGAAGTCCAGTCGTCTTCTTAGTTTAAAGTTGATTTCAGGATGATCTGAGTTGCATTGGCACTGCTCCCACTCTTATTCCAATCTGAGGGGTGGATCTCCTGCTAGGTCCCTCCCCTATGGGTGGGACCAGGAAGGGGGGTGGTTACACCCCCTTTCCTTTGTCCAGGTCTCACTGGAGCTGGGGCTGGGCTGCCCCAGAACGGGTTTGACCGGATTATGCAAGGGGAAGCCTTGTGCTCCCCAGGCACTGTCTGGTTTCATTCAAACCTCCCTGCTACAATCCACTATCTCCTGTCTGGGGTGGTGTGACACCTCCCTGCGACAGGAAAGCCTTTGTCCAGGCCTCCTCTGCTGAGTTTCGGTCAGCAACAGGAGGTCAGACATGTGTCTGTGGCAGAAGCATCCATTTTGTGGATCTGAGGCTCTTTTAAAAATCAACCGCGTTTTAGCAAAAGTAACATGTCGTCCCCTCTAGAGGGGTGGAATGCTACCCCCGTCGCCAGGACTGGCGAGGGGGTAGTATTCCAAATCGTATGACACCTTACACGATATGTTTTGATAAAGCCAAACCAAAGTTGACATATAACCGCGAGGATTATAATGCACTTAATAGTATATGGTTTGGCATTATCCCGGAACAGCTAAGGGAATTGGTCCCGACAGCTGCAGACAGGCTCAGCTCATGCTATAGCACCATCTCACATTAAACCACGCACTCTGCCTTCAGGATTGTTAAGGCCTGCCATAGGAGTGGCTCACAGGTTTATATGTGTCCAGATAGGTTAAGATATAGGCATACTATATCTAAGCAAGGGGTGATTACAGCACCTTGCCCCAGCTGAGTGATCAGCCAGTTGTGTCAATTTTAGATACCCAGCCAGGGGTGGCAAAAGATATGCTGCAGCCCCTGGTAGGCCTTGGATGCACCTATGCCCTGGGCACCTATAGTGCTCTGTACAGGGGCTGATAAGGTGACCCAAGCCAATCTAGTTATGCACCTAGGGTACATGGAATCCATTTTACAGAGAGAGCAGATAGCCTGGGGCCCTGGTTAGCAGGGAACCAGGCCAACTAAGTCGAAAACCAGCTAAACGCAAGGCAAAAAATCTGGGGTAACCATAGTCAGGTAGCCACCTTCCTACAATGCAAGACACTTGGCTATTGGTAGCAATGAACTTGCCAGGCTGCTTGTTTCAACTAATTGGCATGTAAAAGTGAGGCCGGATGGGCCTCTAGCTGACTCCCCACGATGTTTTCTACTGAAATGAATTGCAAATATTTAAAGCTGGGTGTGAACTACAATTGTGGGTTGGCAGTGTATTAGAAATGTATTTATTTATTTATGCCTTTTATATAGCACAAACTTTACTCAAAGGAGTCAGAGAACTTTACAATAGAACAAATTACATTACATAAGTACTTCGGAGAACATGCATTTAATAAAAGATACGAAAAAGATAAACTCTAAACTCACATAAGAATGGTAGTAAGTATGTATTTCTACTACAGATAGTAGTGGTTAGAGTTAAATACATACAAGTTGCAAATTCACTCAAGATTACGTTTTAAGAAAAGTTGAAGCGATTATGGTTGGACAAATATATAGTACATATTTGCAAAGCAAAAATCTTCATGCCATTGCTGCGGTTTTTGGGGTGCTCGTTTAGCAAGGCCTTCAAAGTGCTGTGATCTAGGGCCTGGAGGGATGCCCGAGCTGGTGACGGCTGGAGGGGTGGAAGGCCTGGTGGTGGTGGGTGAAGGAGCCGTGCTGGAGCCTGGGCTGTTCTTGAACTCGTGCTGGGCGCAAGCTTTGGGAAAGGGTATAGCTCAGCACTGTAGGGAATGAAGGCTCCATAGCCAGTGTAGGGGAGTTTGTAAATGAAGGAAAGGTAGCCATTGATTTGTTACTGTTGGAGAGAGACTGAAGTTGTAGGAGCCGGCAGTCTGCGGTGTGCCCCGAAGTGACTCCCTGAGGGTGGTTGTCTTCCTCAAAGGAACTTACCGATATGGCCGCGGGTGTTATCAGGGTGGCCCCCGCACTCAAAGGGAGGCCACCAACTAAGTCCTGGGGCTAGGGCTGTAGCCAGGAGGTATTGAGGGTGATATAGCAGGGGAGGGTGACCGGTTGACCAAAAAACAGGTCCCCCACACAACAGCAGCAAAAGAAGATGGCACTAGCCCCTTGAAACTCACTGTCGCAGCCACGGGTAGAAAAGGACAGTCCAGGTGCTCTTGGCATGGCCAAATGTCCGTGCTCCAGCCACCGCTATTGTATATGTGGCGAGTTGTGGGGTGGGTCTCCCAGTTCTTACGGCCCCCCAGGTTATCTGCCGGGAAGGGGTCACCTCCCCCGGCAAAAATGTACTGATGCGGCCGCTGGTGCATACCGGACGGCCCCCACGATCAGAGTGGGGCCGCCATCTTGGCTCCGTTATGAGTGTAGGAGATGGGATAAATCAGCGGTTCCCAGGCTCTACGTCGCACTCCTGGTGTTCTTTAAGTGCACTGCCGGTGTCTTCAAAATATAGGCAAGCCTCTCCCTTGGAAGCGGGAAGTTGATGGCTGCTGGGTTTTGGCCAGGGAGATCGCGGGCAGCAAGGAGCTTCATCGCCGCCTGTAATCTGTCGTAACCTGGAACCGGAAATTGGGTTTCTGCTTGGCAGAGGTATGCACCCTGTCCAAGCAGCGGTCACCCAGCCCAGTCAGTGATCAGAAACATGCAGCAGATACCAAATGGCTAGGGACAAGAAAATGCCTAACTTTCTAAAATGAAATTTTCATAATAGTAACAACAAATTGAACATTACAATTACAGAGGATTTATCTTTACCATTCCATAAGCACTAAACAGACAGAGCGACCTCTCAGTTTGGAATTGCAGCATATTAAATGTAAAACATCAATCAAACCATGTTTAGAGGAGAGAGCACATGCATTTTCGTACTGGTCATCAGTGGTAAAGTGCTCAGGGGCCTAAGGCCAATAAAATGAATACAGCAAAAAGTGGAGGTAAGTAGGCAAATGTTTGGGGAAGACCACCTTAAGGCTGTCAGTTCTAACACATTACTGCCCCTCCCCCAGCTGAAACTGGGAAAGCTGCCCAACATCCTGGGAGTTTTCATCAATACGGCGGAAGAACCTGGAGAGTCCATCATCATTGGTGTGGTCTACCTCATCTCAATGTTCCACCGTAAAGTCCATTCCCTGTAGGGAGATGAAGCACCTCAACAATTTTGGATTCTCACCCCTCATTTGCAGTAGCCACCTGAGGGGCCTGTGGGATGTCTGAATCCAGAACTGAGTCCCTAACAGGTATTTTCTCAACTTCTTCAGTGCCCAAACCTCAGCAACAGCTTCCTGCTCAATAGCACTCCACCTCTGTTCCCTGGGAAGTAACCTCTTAGAGATGAAAGTTACAGGTTGGTCTAGGCCCTCCTCATTCAACTGTGATGGAACTGCCTCTATGCCATGCTCCGAGGCATCAGTTTGCACAATTAATTCACTGGAAAAGTCAGGGGCCTCTAGCAGAGTGACTGTGAACATGGCCTGCTTTAGGGAGTCAAATGCTTTGCATGTCTATATCCAAATCACATTCTTGGGATGCTTCTTCGAAGTTAGCTCTGTACAGGGGGCAACCATAGGGCCAGATCCCTTGACACACCTCCTGTAGTAACCAGTGAGGCCTAAGAAGTCTCTCACCTTAGTTTGGGTTTTTGGGGGCTCCCAGGCTGTGGATGGAGTGCACCTTACCCCGGCCCACCAGGTGTCCCAAGTTCACCATAGACCCCTACCCTATATGGTACTTACTGGGCTTGATAGTCAGGCCTGCCTTCTGCAGGGCCTGAAGCACTTCCTGCCAGGGGGAAAAGGTTTTCCATCCAGCTGATATTGAATTAATCTATGTCATCCACATAAGCAGCACTGAAGGCTTCCATTCCGTTCAAAACCTGGTTCACATGCCTCTGGAAGGTGTCAGGGACATTCTTTCATCCAAAGAGCCTCACTCTGATCTGGTAGCAGCCCTCGGGAATAGAGAAGGCTGACCTCTATTTGGCTCCTTCTGTTAGGGCGATCTGCCAGTAACCTGAAGTAAGGTCAAAAGTACTCAGCAACTTGGCAGCCCCTAACCTGTCAAACAGCTCATCATCCTCGGGGATAGGATGAGCATCGTTCTTAGTGGCTAAATCGAGCCCCCTGTAATCCACACTGAACCAGAGTTCTCTTGTGGTGCCCTGTGGGGCAACCTCTGGTACCAGAACAACTGGGCTGGACCATGGGCTAATCGAAGGTTCAATTACCCCCAACTCCAACATCTTGCATATCTCATCCTTGATGCTGGCCCTAACTTTGTCCAACAGTTTACAGATTTTATCCTTGACAGGAAGGCTGTCTCCTGTGTCCACATCATGGGTACACAAATGGGTAGTCCCAGGAGTGAGGGAAAACAGAGAGAATTGTCCCAGCAACTGGTGACATTCCATCTGCTGTTCTGAGGTCAGGTTAAGGGGGATATGTACACATTCCACTGACCCATTCTTCCCTTTGTAGGCTAGGAGGTCAGGGAGAGGTTCACTCTCCTCTTCCTCCCTACAATCGGTCACCAACTGTAGGACGCTGGCTCAGTACATACTATACCAAAGTAAGGTATAGTGTGCACAGAGCCCAGGGGATCCCCAGAGGCTACATTAGATGACCACTAACAGCACTCTATGTGGTAGTGTGGTATGGCAGTTAGGCTTATCAGGAGGGTGTGTTAACCATTTATTGTATTCACTCAATCAAGAACTGATTGCACACACTCAGAGACAGCTCCAGACCAATTGGGTGATTAGAAAAAAGGTAAACGTATGTTTCATTTCTAGAACCATCAGGACTTGGTACAGGTAGGTAAAATGTACATTTAATTGTAAAACGTTACAAGGTAATGCAATTGGGAATGGATTTGCAATTGTTACAGTTTGGTATTTGCTTTAAAAAAAGTTTAAATTTTATGCAAATTGCTTTGATTACTTTTGCATTACTTTTGGATTACATCGAGTACTCGGGTGATATGCCTAGATATCACACTGCGGATCATACAATGCAATGGTAAGTAAGACTTTTTCAGGTTTAAAATAGAGTTACTTTTTTTCCATACAAAATACAGGTCAGCATTGATATTTTTAGGAACAAAAACTCTTAACATTGGTTCCTATGAGGAATAGAAAGTTAACGGTTTACAGGTAAGTAAGTGGCATGCAAGTATAGCTTTTGGGGGTTAGGACTAAGGTTCCCCAAGATCCAGTCAATCACTCACATTGCACCACCAGTGGCACTAGGGCGGCCGGGTGCAGATTGCAGGGTCCCAATGTTAGCCAATTGCGCTAAGGGTGACTTTGGGCAGGGACTGCTTATAAGCAGGCCACTCAGTTGTGGGAGTCAAACTCCTTTGGTTAAGGTCAGGGCAAAGGAGGTCCCAGGTCAGCACCAAGTCCACACCACCAGCGGCACAGGGGCGACTAGGTGCAGGGTGCTTAGGAGGGGTTGGGAGCCCATAGAAATCCTATGGAGGTTGCCAGTTTGGGATTTTGGCTGCAGGCTCGGTCCAGGAAGCCTTCTGGTAGGAACCTTCAGCTGGGCAGTTAAGTTGGAGGGCTCAAGGACTTAGGTGTACCCCAGGTCCTCTTCTCATGGGTGCAGGGCACCAGATGCAAGGTTTCCTTTTGAGGCTGGTTTTCACCTTACTGGGCCACTCTTGAATGGGGTGTCTCTGTGCGGAGGATGCAGGTGACATTGGTGAGTCCTGGAAGGGGTCAACCCACAGTGGACTCGGATACTGGAGTGCTGGGGGAACTCAGTGGGACTGGCAGGCCACTTAGACTCGGGCCATAGGAGATGGGTGCAGTGGTGGTTCCAGGCGTGGGATTTCTTCATTCTCAGCAGGCTCACTGTTTTCTTTGAAGTTTATTTTGAACAGAGCTGCTGGTCACAGGAGAACTGGTTTTTGTTGAAGGCAGTCAGTCCTCCCAGTGGTTATGGAGGTCACTGGCTGCAGGGAAAGTCAACTTTTGACACAGGATCTCCGGAAACTGCAGAGGGGCATCAGTGTGGGTTTAATGTGCTGAGAAGTTTGCTATCAAATTTCCCAGGTTTCAGTAAAGCCATTATGGAGCTGTGGAGTTCGTAGTGAACATCTCCTAGACCATATATACACTTTATGGCTTTACTTCACTTACAATATCTAAGAATTGGCTTCGACACTGTAGGGGTACAGTGCTCATGCAACTCTACCCTCACCTGGGGTCTAGTACACCCTGCTAAAGTGGCGATATACCTAGGCCCCAGAAAGTGGACTGCAGGCATGGCACATGTGTGCCATATCAACTCTTCACTTTTCTCCTCACCAAAACACGCATCCTACAATGGCAGTGCGTGGGTGTTAAGGTGCAGGATCTTTAGGGGTAAAACACACAAGACGCACACAAAAGTTGGATGGAATGAAGAACAAATCAGGCATTCACCCTAGTCAAGAGATCTGGGTTAAATCCATTGTTCTTTTGCACATCATGGCACCCCAGTTTAGACCCAGCCATGCACAAAACAGTCTTGACCCTGCTCCTCATTGGAACAGTCCAGCCTAAACCGCCAAGCCAGGTCCTCTCTGGACCATTAAACAAGCATCCTGGGACTGGTTTCAGGGTATTACCACTCATCAGCCAGGCTAGTTTGAATCCAGTGGCACAGTGAGCCCAGGGCCCATGTTTAGGCATATCCAGTAAACTTAGGGCGAGAAAGCAAAAAACATATAAAAGATGGACGGAAGGAAAAAAAATCAGACATTCACCCCCAGTTTAGGCTGGACTGTTCCCATGAGGAACATGGTCATAACTGATTTGAATATGGCTGGGTCCAAACTGGGGTGGCGTAGTGAGCAAAGAAAACAATAGATTTAACCAAGATTGATTGACTGGGGGGTGAATGATTCATTCAGCATTCCCTCCATCCTTTGTTGCAGCAGCACCTTTCACCCTAAATGAGATGGGTATGCCCAGACATGGGTCCCTTGCTCTCTGTGACACTCGAATTAAGCTTGCTTGGCTGATGAGGTGTGTTACACCAAAACCGGTCCCAAGAAGCTTGTTTCCGGTCCAGCGGGGACCCGGCTTGGCTGTTCTTCAAATCAGGAGGCTTGTCAGCTGGCCCTTGTAGACACTTTGGGTTTAAGTGATGGAAGTCCAGTTTTTACCCAGTCATAGATTAGCAGGCAGCAGGGCAATACAGTAATCTTCTAGATCAGCAGTCCAGCAGAGGGGCAGTCTTTAAGCACAGCAGTTCCTGGCAGAGTGGTTTAAGGCCCAGAAGTGTACTGAGTTGGTAGGAGCAGAGGTCCAGTACTCATACCCATTTCTGTCTTTGGAGTGGGGTTGACTTCAAAAAAGGGTGTTTGAAGTACACAGAGGTCCTTACTTCCTGCTCTGGCTCCAGACTCACTGTAGGGGAGTATGCACTCCTTTGATTGTGGGCCGGACACAGCCAGTACCCAGATGCTCTCTCCCATCCTCCCAGGAAGATCCTTGAAGGCACACCCAAGTTCCCTTTTCGTGTGGCTTTCTAGAGGGAATACGCAAAGTCCAGCTGTCACCCAGTCCAGCCAGTGATCTTTGCAACAGTGATCAGAGACAGACAGCAGACTCCATATGGATAAGAACAGGAACATGCCTAACTTTCTAAAAGTGGCCTTTTCAGAATAGTAACAACACATTCAGCATTACTATTTAAGAGAATTTATCATTATTCTTCCATGGGGACTAAACATGACAGATGTACCCTCTCTCAATTTAGAATAACAGCTTATTAAATCTAATAAGGAATCCCAAAAGTTAACCTATGTGAGAGGTAGGCCTCTTAGCACTGAAAAACTAATTTTTGAGTTGTTCACTGCCTTGACATATAAGACTTAAAACAAATTCCCTACCTTTTAGTTACATAGCACCCTGCCCTATGGGCTACCTAGGACCTACCTTAGGGGTGATTTATATGTATAAATGGGGAGTTTAAGGCTTGACAAGAGGTTTTAAAAGCCAAGTCTACATGGCATTGTAAACTGCACCCACAGGCTCTGCAATGGCAGGGCTAAGACATATTTAAGGACTACTTTAGTGGGTGGCACAATCAGTGCTACCGTTCCACTAGTAGCGTGTAATTTACAGACCATAGGCACATGTGGTACGCTCTACTAGGGACTTATAAGTAAATGAATTGTGCTAATTGTGGATACATTAAACCAACCATCCTTAGGGTAGAGAGCCCATGCACTTTAGCACTGTTAGCTATGGTCAAGTGCTCAGAGTCCTAAAGTCAACAAAAAGAATGCAGAAAATATGAGACAATCTGGCAAAAAGTATGGGGAAAACCACCCTAAGGCTATCAGGTCTAACACAGTGAAAGCTGATTTTTATGTTGAATTGAATCTTCTGGGGTTGATTTTTGTTATCAATTTGTACTTCACTCATAAGGATTATAATGAGTACACAACCAAATTGAACAATTTAACCCATTAACCGCGGCGGTAATTCCGCCGTGGTACGGGTGTTTTCGTGCGTGGTGGGGTGCCGTCGGCCAATGGCCGACGGCAGCAATTAAGGGGTTAAGGGGTGACTTAATGGAATTTAAACAGCGGCAGCTGCTCTGATTTAGACGCAGTGGGGCAATACGAACGCGGGGGAGAGGGTAAATAATAAATGAATGCACTTATGCTGCTGGGGCCGCCGCCTCAGTGCTTCTGTCCTGACGCTGGTGCACACTGCACAAGCTCCACGGGGCCAATCACTGTGCTGCTCTCCAGCATGAGAGTAGCACCATGATTGGCCTGAGCAGGCAGACTCGACGCTCGCTCAAGCGAGGGAGCCTGTGCCTGTCCTCCACCCAGCTGTGCAACACAGCTGGGTGGAGGACAAGTGTAAGTGTGCATGTCAGTTTGGCCATCCTAAGATGGCCGGTCAAACCAACAATGCCACTTAAAGTGCCCACCACTCCTCCTTCCTACTGCTGATGTGATGCTCCATCAGGATGGGCCCGCCCTAACATTTTGTTGGCAATGGTAGGTTAGGAAAAATAAAATGATAATACAATAGTTTTACTATGATTTTATTTTTCATGTTTGCCTCTTCTGCCTCACAACAGTGGGGCGACAAAAAGGAGGAGCCACCCCTGAATTCAAATTCAAGTATCCAGATGCAAATTTAGTTTGGGGTGGTGATTTCCATTTGATATCAACATTTGGAATAGGTGAGTTAAATAATTATATTTTGGAGGCCTATACTAAGGCCTTGGGCCATCATACTTGTGTTGGAAGGATTCAAGGAGCAAACTGTTAGAAGAGCTATGAATTTAATTTGATTTTGGGAATCTTAGTCAGTGGCTCTTTAATGACCAATCTGCTTCTTGTACATTTATACATGGATAGGTTCAGAATTCCATTGATTATATTTTATATATATTTTGTAAATTGTTCTGATTTTGTTGTTGCCTTTAGTAATGAATGTGAACATCTGCCACTGAAGGTTTTTATTTCATCCTTTGCCTTAAACAAAACAGACAATATCCTGGATCTTTCATTGATTATTCACAATTGCCATGCACTAAGGGACAAATTTACAAAAAGGTCATGGAGCACATCACACCATGTCACCTTGTTGCGCTGTAGACAGGGAAAGGGCAGGAATGAATCATATTTAAAAGAATACAACACACATGTGTCCTTTCCCCTGCACTGGCGCACAATGGGCTGCCTAGCGCCCATGCATACAGCCTTGCACCATGGTGTAAGGATGACTGTGTTGCATGCAAGTTTATGTTTGTGCAGGAAGTGTCACCTTCTTGCAAAAAAACATTTCTGAGATGCTTTTCCCTTTTTGTATGTATGCTGCAGAATGTCGCATTCCCTGGTTTACCAGTTCTGGTACATCTGGAATGCATCAAAAACCATGGGAGTTATGTGGGAAAACCCGAACAATGACCATGGAATTACATCCACATGCAGAATAAAGCAACACAACGATTTGCACTGTGTTGCTTTATTTGAAATTTATGAAGCCACTGAGGGCCATGCAAGATTGCTTTGCATGGATTCATACATTTCTTTTTTGAGTTGTGTTTCTCTTGCACAATGTTGCGGTGTGAAGGAGCGATGCAGTGGGGCTTGTACATATGCCCCTAACTTTTCTAATTGTGCCTTGTTGTAGATTAAAGTTCCACAATTAGATACTAGCAAACCACAGACTTTCAATTGTGATAACCCCCGTTTTGTGGTGTAAGCAGTGGTTAATTTGTAAAAGAATGAGTGTCGGGCCCAAAACTGTGCTCAGAAGCCAGCAGCGGTGCCATTAAATGTTGGAGTGCCCAGTACCAAGCCTGTTAGTCTTGAATCCACCTCATGCCTACTTAACCCACTACCAGACGCTCCCTGCCCCTTCATATCTGTGTTGCTGGTTCCGGCTTTCTCCATTTATGGTGGAGTTTTCCTCTTTCTCGTCCTTCCACTTTGTTGATTTTTCCATCTTTGCTCTCAGTGAATGTCTGATGCAGAACAATAAGTGATAGTTGACCCCAATGGCAACCACCCTGGTTGTGAGGTGTTATCAAAGGATGAGGAACTATTTTTAGTTGACAGAAATTCAGTATGCTTTTAAGCCTTCTCGATCCATATATGTAAAGGAGAAAGAATATTATTCGATTCTGACTTTCATAATCCAAATTTTTAATTTTGTAAATTTAAAACATGATTCAAGAAGATAATATGCCAGGAAGAAAGCTAGGAAGAAGTATTTTCAAATACTGAACAAAAAGAGGTTGCAGCCTAGAGATAAATGCTGACACAAATTGCTTGACATCATTTCAAATCGAATCAACCTTTATTGTTAGATTAATTGCAAATCGGTACAACGCACAAACGATCTCAATAAAAAATCTGAACTATCACAAAAAAACTAATTTAAAGCGGTAGACAAGGTGCAAGCGCAGGGACAGACAATAATAAAAAACATGTTTACATTTATAAACCTGCAGGGGCATATTAGCAAGAACCTCGTTAAAATTATCGCCGTTTTAGCGGCAGGAAACTGCCGCTAAAACGTCTATAATGGGCTTGCTAATATGCGTAGAATTCCAATAGAAGCCCAGGTTAGATGTCCTGCACATCTAACCTGGGCTTCTATTGGAATTCTATAATGCATATTAGCAAGCCCATTATATAAGATAGATAATTTTAACGAGGTTCTTGCTAATATGCCCCATAGTTTGTTAAAAGTAAGTGATAAACATTGAGCACCAATTCAACAGGTTCGTTGTTGGCAGAAAGCTTTTTACAGAAGGCTGAGGGTCACATTACTGGAGGTGTAGCCTGATTCATGTCCTATGGCAGTTGTGTTGCTTTTGCCTTTAAACAGGGTCCTCTCTACTCCTTGAAGATACTTTACAGTTCGGGAGATAGTTCTCTGAGCTGTAGTGTTATGCCAGGCCAGAATGGCTTGCCTGCAGGAGCACACCCCTGACTGGTTCCAAAGAGGGCACAGCCATTGTCGGTGTTTGTCTAGTGTTGAATGAGAGAGGCCGATGGTATGGACCAGATTTTCTGTTGGAAGGCCACATAGTTGACAGGTCATGTCCCTTTCAACCATCAGCCTGGGACTATTGTGTGTTTGAGACAGTAAAATCCCAAGGTGGTATTTCAAATATTTTCTTTTTATCCTGCAATTTAAAACTTCAACCAGGTACTGGCGTGGTCTCAGGGTCTTGTAACTGCTAAGTGTGAGCGACGTGTGGGAGAGTTTCTCTAAAGTTGTCCTGTCTTCTAGTGAGGATTTTATTTATCGCTTTTTTGTACCTGTTCTTTTAAAGAGGTTGTGGTTTGCTGCAGCCGGCCATAATTCTGCCAATCCTAACAGAGATAACTCTGGCTGGTGAGCGTAATTTTTTTGTGGCCTCCTCCCATATATGATGATTGATTGTTTCTCCTTAGTGTATTTAAGCTTGAAGCAGATGATGGCAAATGCTGAATGCCTGGCGTGGGACTGCTTTGTGAACCCAAGCTCCAGCCTGATCTGGGCTGGTGCGGTGTGACAGGGGAGCTAAAAGATATGCCTGTATATCCGCACTATGCTAGCGTCCAAGTCGGTTGTATCTCTACCTCAGAGAGTGTCCCTGCGTAGGCCAGGGTTGTGACCACTTTTGCACTGGCCGTTTCTAGCATAGGGCTAAACGAATGCCCATCCAAGTTCCTAAATATGGCCGAGAGCCCTTCCCCCAAGGCAATCCCTTTTTTTGTTTCCTCCTTTTGTGATTTGAATGAGCCATTGTTGCCAAATAGGAGGCCGAGGTACTTGCAGCATGTTTCGTCGATCTTGTTCCCCTGAAGGCACCAACTAGCCTTCCATTTTTAAGCACTCCCAGCAAGGATCATGATTTAGTTTTTTGTTCTTGTTTATTTTCAGCCAATTTTCCAGGGAGTAAGCATAGGGTGCTCCCAGGAGGTGCTGCATCCCAACCCTGGTTCTGCTAAGTAGTAGTATGTCACCAACCTATAGAAGATGAGACCTGCTGTATCGACTCTAGTTTAGGGATGTGTACATTTATGGAGGACAGAGCTGGAGAAAGGTCTGCCAGAAACAGATTGAATAAAATTGGTGCCAATACACACCCCTGTTTAAGGCTGCATAATTTTGGCATGGCGCTTGGAAAATTGGCTCCGATACTCAGTTTCTTTCTTATCCAGGTGTTGGTGTAGAAGTTCTCGATTGCTGTCAGAAGATATGGGGGATTAGCCAGTTCTTTAGTTTTTCCCAGGACTTGGTGCTGTTAACACTGTCAAAAGCAGCTTGATAATCAATAAAACAGAGTTAAAGAGGAAGTTTTGAGATTTTGGAGGTGTGAAGAGGAGTGACTGAGCCATCATGTTTGTTGCAGTGCCTAACTTCCTGGTAGGACCTGTTTGATTAAACCGAATGAAAAAGTTGGAGTTAGTCCTATCGCTGAGATGTTCAAGTAGGAGCCCTCATTATCAATCAGAGCTATCAACCTGTAATTCCCAGGGTCCAGTTTGTTCCCTCCTTTGAAGATGGGAGAAATTATAGAGCCTCTCCAGGGGGCTGGGATTGTTGCTCCTGCTAAAGCGTGATTGAAGAGTGGCACCATTGCTTCAAGTTCAAGTTCAAGGATTTATATAGCGCACTACTCACCCAGAGGGTCTCAAGGCGCTTGGGGAAGGGGGGTTCATTTTTTGTCGAAAAGCCAGGTTTTGAGTTCTTTTCTGAAGGAGATGTGGTTTTGAGTAAGGCGGAGGTGAGTGGGGAGTGAGTTCCAGGTCTTGGCCGCCAGGAAGGAGAGATCTGCCGCCCATGGTGGATTTTCGGATGCGCAGGACTGCGGCGAGGGCTTGATTGGACGATCTTAGTTGGCATGTGGGTATGTAGAAGGACAGTCGAGTGTTGAGGCATTCGGGTCCTAGTTTGTAGAGGGCCTTGTGTGCGTGGGTGAGAAGACGGAACGTAATTCTCTTGTTGACGGGAAGCCAGTGGAGGTCTTTTAGGTGTCCGGTGATGTGATCTTGGCGAGGGATGTCCAATATGAGTCTCGCTGATGCGTTTTGGATGCGTTGGAGTTTTTTCTGTAATTTTGCTGTGATTCCGGCGTATAGTGTGTTACCATAATCTAGTCGACTCGTGACCAGTGCGTGGGTGACAGTCTTTCTTGTTTTGAGGGGGATCCATCGGAAGATCTTTTTGAGAATGCGAAGTACGTTGAAGCAGGAGGATGAGACTGCGTTGACTTGTCTGGACATCGAGAGAGAGGAGTCTAGGATGAAGCCAAGGTTACGTGCGTGGTCTGTGGGTGTGGGTGCTGTGCCCAGAGCGGAAGGCCACCAAGAGTCGTCCCAGGCAGAGGGGGAAGATCCTAGGATGAGCACCTCCGTTTTGTCTGAGTTGAGTTTTAGGCAGCTATGTTTCATCCATTCGGCTACTTCTTTCATGCCTTCGTGAAGATTGGTTTTGGCGGTGTTAGGGTCTTTGGTGAGGGAAAGGATTAGCTAGGTGTCGTCGGCGTAAGAGATGATGTTAAGGTTGTGTTGGCGCGCGATGGATGCGAGTGGGATCATGTAAACGTTGAAGAGGGTGGGACTGAGTGATGATCCTTGTGGTACTCCACAGATGACTTCAGTGGCCTCTGCGTTGAATGGGGGAAGTCGGACTCTTTGAGTTCTCCCGGGGAGGAATGAGATGATCCAGCTCAAGGCTTTTCCTTGTATGCCGATGTTGCTGAGGCGTTGTATAAGGGTGCTGTGGCAGACTGTGTCGAAAGCGGCGGAGAGGTCGAGTAGAATGAGGGCCGCTGTTTCTCCGTTATCCAGTAGTGTTCGGATGTCGTCTGTCGCTGCAATGAGGGCGGTTTCAGTGCTGTGTTTGGCTCAAAATCCGGACTGAGAGGGATCGAGGGAGTTGTTGGATTCAAGGAAGGCGGCGAGCTGGCTGTTGACGGCTTTCTCAATGACTTTGGCGGGGAAGGGGAGGAGGGATATGGGTCGGTAGTTTTTAAGTTCAGAGGGGTCTCCTGTGGGTTTCTTCAAGAGGGCGCTGAGTTTGGCGTGTTTCCAGCTTTCTGGGAAGATGGCAGAGTTGAAGGAGCAGTTGATGACATCACGGAGATGGGGTGCGATGATGGAGTCAGCTTTGTTGAAGATGTGGTGGGGGCAGGGGTCGGTTGGCGAGCCAGAGTGGATTGAGTTCATTAGGCGGATATTGTCTTCGGTGGTTATTGGGTTCCAGGCGCTGAGGTTGTTAGTTGGCGGTGTAGGATCTGAGGGGGGTGGGGTGGGTTTTTCGCAGGGAGTGTTCTCGAAGCTGTTGTGAATGTTGGCAATTTTGTTGTAGAAGAAGGAGGATAACGCATCGCAGAGGTCTTGGGAGGGAGTGATGTCGTTAGATGCTGCAGTGGGGTTGGTGAATTCTTTGACGATGATGAAAAGTTCCTTGCTTTTGTGGGCGTTGTTGTCGAGAAGATCCTTGAATGCTGATTTCTTAGTGGATCGAATCAGTTGGTGGTGTTTGCGGGTGGCTGCCTTGAGGGTGGCCATGTTGTTGGTGGTTGAGTTTTTTCTCCATGTTTTCTCTAGGGTGCGGAATAGCTTCTTGGAGTTTTTTAAGGTCATCATTGAACCAGGGAGCCTTATTGCTGCCTGATTTGATCTGGTGCTTTTTCAGGGGTGCTAATTCGTCAGCGCTGTGGGTGATCCATTGCTTGAGTTTGGTGGCCGCTTGGTTTGGGTCCAATGGGAGGGTGGGAGGGTTTTGGTTGAGTGATGTGAGGAGTTGGTCGGAGGTGATTTTGTTCCAGTTTCTCCGAGGAATAGGTTGTAGGCGGTTGTGGGTCAAGGTGGTTTTGTAGCTGAAGTGAACACAGCTGTGGTCCGTCCAATGGAGAGCTGTGGTGCGGTCGAAGGAAATGTGCTTGCTGGAGGTGAAGATAGGGTCGAGCGTGTGTCCGGCTACATGGGTGGGGGTGTCAACAAGTTGTTTGAGTCCGAGATTGGCCACGTTGTCCAGAAGGGAGTTGGTGTTGCTGTCGTGTTTGTTTTCAAGGTGGAAGTTGAGGTCTCCTAATAGAATGTAGTTCTCGGAGGCGAGGGCATGTGGGCTGACGAAGTCAGTGATGTCATCGCTGAATTGAGTGCGGGTTCCTGGGGGCCTGTAGATGAGGGTGCCTCTAAGTGTGGTCCTAGGGTCGGTGTGGATCTGGAAGTGGAGATGTTCGGCGGTTGCAAGATTACCGTCGAAGCTGGTCGTGATTTTGATGGTGTTCCTATGGATGATGGCGATGCCTCCTCCTGTTTGGTTGGTGCGGTCTTTTCGGATGATCTTGTAAGCGTCCGGTATGGCTATGGCGATGTCGGGTGCTGATGATGTGTTCATCCATGTTTCTGTAAGGAAGGCGATGTCCGGTGACGCAGTGTCGAGTAGGTCCCAGAGTTCAGTTGCGTGTCTGTGGACCGAGCGGGTGTTCAGCAGGATGCACTTCAGGTGGTTAGAGTCGGAGCTAAGTTTGGAGGAAGTGGATTTGGTGTGGGTCCTGAAGCAGGTGAACTTGCAGGTGTGACAGGCGAATGGGCCGTGGGTACGTCCTGGGGTGGCTTCGCAGCATTGTGGTGTGCGTCCGGGGTTGAGGGCGAGGAGAGTTGCGGCATCATATGCGAATCTAGTGGGCTGGGTACGGCGGGGGCCAGGGGGTCTGGCGCTGGGCGCGGTCCAGCAACGGAGAGGTGTAGACGGGCTTACCTTTGGCGCACCTTCGGCGCGCATGGGGCGCGATCGCTGCGCGTAAACGCTGCGCGCAAAAGCATCTGTCATAAATGGATGGTGCAGGGGGCGGGGCCGAGGGAGGGACAGCTGGGAGGCCGAGGGCGGGGTGTAGGTCCGGGCAGGGAGGCACAACAACAAACGTGAAGATGGCTGCTGGCAACAAACCAAACTGGATTGGGGCAATACTACGCTATGCAATCATACATTCAAATGAAATAAAATAAATGAAGACACAATGCGGACTCGCTGACTGTGCGCTTCAGAATTGTAGCTTTCTAATATCCGGCAGCAAACAGACACAAATGAGCGTGTTCGAGTCTAATTAATTAAATTAAATCGATTTGGCAGCGCGGGTAAATAAGACGCTTGAGCCAGTTTGTGACTTAAAGTAGGCATTTAGGAAAATAGCCCAGGCTTCTTCTAGAATGCTCGAGTCTGACCTACCATGAGGAGAGTTTTCAAGGAGTTTGCTGTTTTTAAGAACCTGCTGGAGTTGTTATGCTTTAGGTCCCAGATAAGCCTAGCCCAGAAGGACTCTATATTTTGCCTCCTAATAACCCATATTGCTTGCCTGAAGTCCCATTTCGTGGCCCTCGAATTGGCAATGTGTGTTTCATTAAGTGGGAAGCAGCAAGCTACTCGGAGGGGCTTGTTGACATTCGCTTTAGGTTTTTCAATGTGCCCACCATGTGTATTTGTTGGCTATTCTGAGAAATTGGTTCAAATCGTTCCCTGCTTGGATTAACTTTTGTAGCAAAGTGTTTCATATAAGTGTCAATGAATGCCTCCCATTGATCTTTAGCTGTGCCTTGGAGTTGTTGAGCATTTTGCAGATGGTGTTCAGGCTCCTGTGCCAGAATCACTATTGGAGGACCATTTAATTCTTTTTAGATTGATTGAGTAGCTGGACCCGGCAGGTTCTACTCTGATAATCGGTTTTGGATCATAAGCCCATTTTAAAAGAGAGGGCCTAGTGTAGCAAGGAGAGAGATACCAATGTATAGTCAATTAATGAGTTTCCGTTAGATGAATGGCAGTGAGTTTGGCCCGTTGGGCCCCTCCTCCCTGTATTTATTTGAATTTGTTCAGGGATTCTCCACTGTCATTCCTGAGCCTCAATGACTTTGTTGATTCCACATTGACTGAATAGTTTCATGTTAAAATCCCCCATTACAATTAGGGGCAAGCTTGGATCTAGTCCACCCAGTTTGAGGATGTATTCTGTTAGGTTTTCCAATAGCTCCCCACACTCCTTGCACGCTGGTGGCACGTGCATTTTTATTAATATTATTTCCTGTTCATTCTCACTGATTTCAAGAGTTAGATGCATTGTTCGAAATTTGTCATATTCTGTTCTTATAGCCTTGCTTCTCACTTTCAGAGTAGTCACATTTGCTTCTGCCAAATTTTGCATCCTTGAATAAGGGTGTTAGAGAAGGCCAGGATTGAAATAGGCTCTGAAGCCCAGGTTTCCTGGAAGGCTATGTCTGTAAATGTATGAAGGCATCTAAGCATTTCAGAGTCTTCAAGATTATCCCTCAATACGTGAATGTTCCATGAGCAAAGTCTTAATTTGGATCTCCTCTGATCCGATCCTATTTCTATGGCATAGGTTCACTTCGAGGATGACTGTCAATTGATTGTTCCCGTAACCCACCACTATTCACTCTTCGGAGACTCCTCTCCCAGTTGGATTAGTAGGTCGATGTGTGGGTCTGGGCCTTTGTCCTTGTTTGCTTTTGTTGGTGGTGCCCCTTTCGTATTCCTAAGGACAGAATAGGGCATGGATGGATGCAGCAGGTTCTCTGCCTGAGTGTCCTTATGAATCCTCAGGGGATACGGGTATCTTTTTTCATGGAGGGTTTCCATGATAATCCCCCGGTGCATGAATTGCTTACTTTCATTAAGAATTTTCTGGGCTGTTTCAGTAGATCTTCAAGTGACCTCATTTGAGTTGCTGTATTCCCCTAGTGCTGAGTTGATGAACTGGACGGACTTGATTTCGGCTGAAGGGACCCTGGCTATGGTGAGGATCTTCCTTAGCAGTCTGAGTATATTCCCTCAGTTGAAAGTATCTTTGTTGCCTAGAGAGTGGTATTTTGGGTGGAACAGCATTACTCTTGGTGCCCTTTTTAGGGGGTTATCTGCAGCATTCCTCTCTGCCTGCATCAAGTGAGTTAAGGCCCCTTGGGCTTGATCAACGCTAAAGGCAGTTTGTCCTTGTGAGAATTTGAAATTTGAGGACCTGCTTGACGATGGCTGCCTGTGAACGACATAAACAGGATCTGGCGTGGGAGCTTCGGTGTTGCTTCCCATGTCCGACAACCCCTGTCAATTATTTTGTGCTGCTGTGAGATATGTGGTTCCCCATACTCCTGGGATGCATGATAAAAGTCAGCCTCTGTCCTGATATTTTGTCCCTTCCTTTTTACAGGCACAGAGTTATCAGGATTAACAAGTCTCAGGGTTAGTCACCCCCTTTCTGCAGTAGTAGAGGCTCCTAGGCCGTGGGTGCGGGGATCCGTTAATCTACCTCGGTCACCATTTTGTCAGGGGAACGGTTATCAATTTCTGTCATTATATAAAAGATGTACAGACCGGAATTTTGGTGAATAATCCATCAAGGTTTGCTTGATCATCCTTCTCGACCCTACTATTTGATGAAATAATCTAAATGTGAGGATTTTATTACTAAATTGCATAGCAAAAATGAATTTAATGTATTTAGCACCTACAACATATATTGTATGTGTACCTTTCTAGAATCTCTAATACCAGTGAATAATGTAGATGCAATTGGCCTAATAAAATTGACTTCGCCTGCTACTTTTGATAAGCTACCAGGTTCGATTTTTAGGATGACTACTGAATGGCGGGCACCTCAACTTTGTCCCTTCTGCCTCAGCAATTTTTCAATGCATAAATATGGAATGGTAAAGGCTCCTGTGTTGTGCAGCTGCTCAGAGGCAGAGAACACGCAAGTTTTGAAGTCTTCAATTACTCTAGCCATGCGCATGTTTTCCTTCTTATGAAGGGCTTGAAGGGAATTTTATCTTCAAATCGATCCTTGCTATGCCTCCTTTCTGGTCTCACTAAAAGTTTTTACTGAAACTGATACTCAGGGCCAGATGTACGAGAGCTTTTTGCATTTCTTAACAAGACGAATAACAATGTTGACCCGTTCAAAAATGTAAAACAGCCTTTTCATATGCACAAAGGCCAAAAAACTTGTTGCAATTTGCAATTTCTACACAGTAGAAATCACAAATTGCGACCACGATTTAGGAAATGCAAATACGGATTACCTATATGCGATTCCTAAAGCACATGTACAAAGCATTTCCTAAATGAGAATTGCGCATATAGGAAATGCTATTACCAATGACTCAAAGTCGATGGTAACCATGTGCAAAATTAAACAATGCATTTTTTAATATGACATGCACCGAAAATATGCCCCTAGGGCATATGTGCACTTGCATGTGAACTATGAATTTCAGGGTGCGCCCTGAGGCACTCTTGTGTTTGGATTTCCTGAATTGCGATTTCCTATTAGGCAAACGCAATTTAAGAAATGCAAACCATTTCCTATTTGGCCCATAGGTGGGAATACAATAGCATTTCCTATTTGTGATTTCCTAATAGCGACTCCTACTCTGTAGGAATGAGAATGTTTTCATACTTCTGGCCTGAAGTCTGAGTATTTTCACAATTTAACCAAAATTATGAAGGGAAACGAAGGCTCCATGACCCAGAAATGATACGTATTGAAAAGAAGTGAGCTACAAGATCAGTAGCTGACTATGGAATGCTTTTTGTGTACATATAAAATGTTGGCTGTGCTCCCTCAACCTTGCAGCGCCAACCCCTACAGTGACTCCTCTATGAAACCTGGAGTGAGATGTACGAGAACGTAATTTTACATTTCCTAAATAGTGACTCCTTAGGAATCGCTATTTAGAAAATGCAAAATAATATGTATAAAATTATCGATGAATTAACAACACTACCTATGGCAGGTTGCGGGCACCAAGCACTCAGCCATGGGGCGATTGACACACCTGGAAGTACTCCAATTTGTAGCTTTAAATGATATACTTGTGCCTAGGTAAGCTGTTATTTCTCATTTATTCAACACTGATGTAGATCTAATCAATAACTTGTCATGCATGGCTGCTTCTTGTAGTGCAAAAACGCAATAAAAAGTATTTTTTTTTAATGCATGAAATTACCATTTTCCTAATAGCGATTCCTATGCAATTAGGAAATCCCCTGTCATTCATACCAATGGGCTGATTTTCCATTTCCAAAATAGTGATTTCCTATTAGGAAATCGCTATAAAACCATGGATGGCTATGGGCATATGTCCCCCGTAATGCACCCTAAAAATAGGGGTGCACATTTAGAGCACATGTATGCCCTAGGGGCATGTGTGAGCTGTATTGCACTTTAAAGAAAGCATCTTGGGTGTTTTTTTAAATTACACATGATTGCAATTGACTTTGAGTCGATGGCAATTGCATTTCCTAAATGCTCATTTTGCATTCAGGAAATGCTTTGTACATGTGATAAGAAATTACAAATAGGAAATCCCTATTTGCAATTTCTAGTTTACGGCCACAGCACAAGCTCCCATAGAGAAATGGGAGCTTCTGTAAATCCCTGTACCGTGTTACACATATCTCAAATTGCATGAATTTGCCGTTATAATGAAAAATATAACCAGGTCAGTATAAAAAAAGGGAGCTGAGCAAGCAATAGCAGGCAAGCACAGCTGAAAAGAGGAGGCTCTCTGCTCCTATAAAGTACTACCCCAAGTCAATTACTGGCCACAATCGGTTATGGAGGTTGACACTCCAGTCAAACGGCCATGGGAAAACGATGCTATTGCTTACTTGAGAAATTATTAGAGGGGTGGTCCATGTCCCTAGCCCTAGGTTCCTACAAAAAAACTATGACAAGAATATGAACTGAATTCTTTGATTCTCTGCAGATTTCCATTTCCCCATTACATACATGAACATACAGATCTTATGGTGCATTTTAATCCTTTCCGTGCTCATGAGTCACGGGCGGCATGTTCTCATGCCACTGCTGCTCCGCCCACGCGGGACTAATTCCCCACCTGTGCGGGTGGATTAGTGAGTGGGTGGGGTCATGAGGGCTCCACGCCGTCATGAGCACACGCCGCCCGTAACTCATGATGGCGTGGAGCCGTCATAAGTACCGGAGCGCCACGTCCAACCCTTAGCTCCGCCCACGCCGCGGTGGAATTCGCGGCACAGGGAAGGGGTTAATTGTCGACTGTCTCTGGGCACACAAATAAGTGGACTCCTCTGAACTTTGAGCAAATAAAAACAAGATGCGCAGAGGAAGAGGAGTTTTTCTTGTTTCCAAAATGCCATAGTGTGGACATTTTTGAAGAGCATCATAGCAGGATGCAAATCCTTAAGTAAATCATTCAAAAGCAGAAATAATGTTGCTGTTGTTAAGTTATGTATTAAAGACTCTTCTTTACCCCAAGAGTCCCTATAATGGCATGTAGCACTTTAAGAGTATCTGACACAGCTGAGATAGTTGCATGGATATCTGCAGATGACCTTGTAAGCAAATGTTGAGCTACTGAGGTTAAGCCGGAAATGGGTGTCTGCTTCCAAGTGTATCCAGCAGATGGTCATGATCTTTCAAGCAAAAGCCTCATTTAGATTTTGAAAGGAGTGAGGTCTCCTAAGAGTTGGTAGAAAGCGGCAGGTGCTCATCCACTCATTTTTGCTGTTCAATTCAGCGGTGGGTAAAGACCAGTGCTTAATTTGAGCCGGTGGTTGCCGGTGGGGGTCAGCGGCACTCATGTTTCAGGATTTTTTTTTCCTGATCAAACAGAGTAAGAGAGAAAAAAGCACAAAGGGGAAAAAAGGAGAAAATGAAATGCAGGAAAAATTTCACAAAGAGAGAAAGCAGGAGCCAGCAAGAGCTAAAGAGTAGTTGATTAAGGAGGCCTTTAGGTGGATTGAAGACTACGCAGCCTTGGTATTCGAGGTGCAGACATGTAACCGAAGCAGAACTTTGAGCACAGGCACTCATTCATTTACAAATTAAGCACTGGGTGAAGCCTCAGGTTTATACCGGCCGATCCTTGGTTGGCTCCTATTGAGGAAGCCTTTGAAGGTTTGTCTATCTGCCAAAGCACTGTAGGCCAATGTACTTCAGATTATGTGTGTTTAGGTAGCTCTAACTTAGATTTTTCCTGTTCGGGACCACCAGGGAAAGCCGGGTGGAACTGAACAGGAAATAATAGAAATTAGCCCCATCTGCTGGAGCAGAACTCCGAGCGTGTCAGACAATTTGTTCATCGGTTTTCAAGAACACAAGTTAACTTTGGAAGTTTGTTTTTAAAAAATAACAAACTTTGCAGTGGGAGTGCCCCAAACATGTTCCATGCTCATCGAAAATTCCGCTGTTTAAGTGAAAGCCCTTGAGGTTTCTCCTACTCTGGATTGAGTTAAACAGTGGGAAACAGATGCGAGATTGGACTTGGCTTTGATTTAAACAAGCATTGGCATAGCCAAGAGGTCTCGCCTTTGGGGCCTTATAAAAGTGTCTAGCCATGCCGCGCTAAGTCCTGACTTACTCTTGAAATGTGAGAGAAAGTCTGTAATACCATAAGAGTAAGACCTGTCAGCATGTTTGGTAATCCTGCCCTAAGTGTTTGAATATATGACTGCATGCACCGGTGTGTTTTCATGCAGCGCATTGATGGAGTTCTGAGCTCACTGTGCTAGATTACTATTGGAAATTATGAACTGCACAGTAACAAAAGGATCTCTGTGACAAAAGCAGTAACCCACAGAACTATGCACATAAACTACCCTGCTGTGATTTGCGTTGTACACATTCTTTGCAGCAGTCATGTTAACCTTTAAACATGGTTACTAAACAAAGGCATAAAACAATTTGTTTATAAACTGGAGAAAATTAAAAGTGCTAAATAAGCCCTTAAAATTCATAAGGGGAAAATACCAGCAAGGAAAACTAGAATGGTTGGCACTGCAGAGAAGTTTCCAATTCAATAGTCCAGTGTTTTAACCTCTCGGGCAACATTATTTTGATTTGCGCGCTGACTCTAGGCTTGACCTAAAAAGTTACCACCAGCAGTTAGTGACTGCCACCCTGGTGTCACTTTTGAGACTCCGTAGCTAAATTCAGTGCGCTCATCGTTAGGCGTGCCATGTCTCCTCAATTATTTTGTGAGGTGAGAGGTCTAGGATAGACACAGGGGTGAGGCAGATGCCAGTCAGACCCTAATTAAGTTTTTCCCCTTCAACTTTACAAATTTGTGTAGTTCTGCACCTGCTTAGTTCTTTAGCAATTTACATTTCCAATGGAGGTGGCACTTTATTGCCGCGACAACCTACTAACTAAAAAATTCCCATTTGCAATTAAGAGAAGCAAGGCATTGGGAGATAAACTGATTTAGGTATGATCACACACTGCATCAACTGGGTGAATCAACTCTGGAAATTGAAGTCCTATCCTCAGTTTATTTAGTTATTGTGGTTTTAAAGGCTCTGTGAAGGCTGGAGGGTGCATCAGTGACATTTCAAACGCTATTATGAGGCCTTCAAAGACCTGCGAGGAACTGGAATTAACAGAAGCTGTCCTCCAGTGGGGAGAGACAAATATTTGTTCGGGGCTACCTACGCTCCCTATGTTATGTTATGTTATGTTAGTAGTTTTTATAAGGCGCGCAGCTGCCCCAGCCAAGGGGCGTCCCGGCGCCTGATCAGATACCACAACACAACAAATCGATGCTGGGAAGGAGAGGAAGGAATCAGTCAGCGATTGGAAACAAAAAAGTTTTTATGACGCGCCTAAAAGAAGTAAGGCTGTTCAAGGCTCGAATATGGACAGGGAGAGAGTTCCATAATCCTGCCGCTAATACTCGAAAGGAGCGACCTCCCATCCTACTCAGTCTAAACCGTGTATTGACCGCCAGATGGAGAGATTCCGATCTAAGAGACCGCGTAGGAACATAGGAGGAAACAAGCTTAGCGAGGGCTGGAGGAGAGGAAAGCTTCAAGATTTTAAATGTCAGGCAGAGAGCCTTAAATTTAATTCTCTGTCTGACCGGCAGCCAGTGGAGAGAGGTCAAAACTGCAGACACAGAGCACTGTCTAGGAAGGCCCACAATGGCTCGCGCCGCGGCATTCTGCACCCTTTGCAATCTAGTAGCCTCCGCCTGGTTCACTCCGAGCAGCAGCGCACTCCCATAGTCCAGCCGAGAAAGAATGGAGGCTTGGACCACCAGTTGCCGAGTAGGGGGGTCGAAGAATTTGAGGACCGGTCTCAGCCCTCGCAGAATACCATAGCAGGTAGCTGCAACCTTCTTCGTGTGGCTGGTAAAAGAGAGTGTAGGATCCAGCCAGACCCCCAAGTTCTTAACTGCGGCAGCTGGGATGGGAGTCACCCCCAGTTCTGGAGGCCACCACTGGTCTCCCCAGAGCTCCGCTTGCTTTCCTAAAATCAGGACCTCGGTTTTTTTGGCATTTAACTGCAGACAGTTAGTTCGCATCCAATTTGCCACGGCTATGAGTCCTGCACGGAATCTGGTAGCGTTCACCTCGGGATCACCGCTGAGTGTCACCGCCAGCTGCGTGTCGTCGGCATACGATGTCATGGTTAGGCCACATTGTCTGACGCCTGCAGCCAGCGGTTTCACATATAAGTTGAACAAAGTGGGGCTCAACGCAGAGCCCTGCGGAACCCCCAGCCCCAGTGGATGGAAAGAGGACTGACAAGGTGGAATAACCACTTTAAAAAACCGGTCCGAGAGGAAAGAGCGAAACCATTGGAGAGCAGTCCCCTCAATTCCCATGTGGAGATGAGACTGAAGCTCCTGCCTTCCTGGGGACTGGCCCTTTGATGCTGTTTGTTGCTCCGGCCCTGTAGGGTGCAAGGACATTTTGCTGGGCGAGGGGGAGCAAACACATGCATGGCTAAGTACTTTGGATGCTCTTAGGTGTTTGAGGAGCCCTGGCGTTGGCATTTGTGGTTTATTAGAGGAGGGGTCAAGACTGTTTGGCTCTCCGGCGTGGAAAGTATGTAATGCACTTTTTGTCATTCAACTCCACCATAGACATTAACGTGTGTTCCATAATTCATAGTGTATTATCTGCCGGACTTCAGGTAGAGTCATGGGAGTGAATGCATATTAAACCTTGAGCCTAGCTTCACACACGGGAGGTTACAAGTCATTTAGGGGCAGATTTACAATAACTGGCGCATCCCCAAGGATGCGCCAGTTATTGTGCGCAGCAGCTCCGCCACCCATGGTGCGCCGCATTTACAATGCGGCGCACCATGGGGCAAAAACGGCACAGATGCGTGACGCATTTGTGCCGTAAAGGCGGCGCATTGCTGGAGTTGCGTCCCAAGCACGACGCAGCTCCAGCAATGCTCTGGGGGGCCCTATCTGTCCAATGCTGCGTCAAGCCTTACGCCTGCTTCAAGCAGGCGCAGGGTTTTGACACAGCATGGGCCTAAAAGTGACAGAGTGAAATCTTGTAGATTTCACTCAGCCACTTTTAGGAGGCGTTCCTGCGCAGGAAAGCCCCCCCCCCTGCGCTGGAACACCTCCTTATGGCGCAGGGCTTTACAACGTGACGCATCTCCCAGATGCGTCACATTGTAAATACCCTGCACCATGGCGCATCTTTTGCGCCGCTGCTGCGTCACAAAAGTGACGTAACGGCGGCGTAAAAGAGGAGCAAGGGGCTTGTAAATCTGCCCCGTAGTATGTATTGTTGCTAAATGATTTTAAACACAAGCTTCTTGTCTGCTTGCGCTTTAAGTGATTTGGCCGCAAGGGGTAGCTGAGAGGTTTAATGTAAGATTTAATTGAAATACCGTTACCTAGTACACAAATATCCGCGAAGGAAGCAGGTAATGTAATGCCACTTATCCAGGGGCATCGCACAGAGACATCTGCTGGCTGGGAAAGAAGGCTGTCCATATCCGCCACCGCTTACGGTAGGTAGTACAGAACATAATGATACACTGTGGGTGTGCGACAGCCCAAGCTCGGAAGTGCGCAAATGTACTGTAACCAGTGGTCAAAGTGGGGAAAAAAAGTAGGGGAACTGTGGGTGGAGAATCAGGGGGCGGAAATAACCGAAGATTGAATCAGTGGGCGGAGTCAGGGGTGTGGCTAGAAATAGCAAAACATACCAATTTTATGTACGTTTAGCATTTCATTGACCAGTTACAACTTATGACGTTATTTAATTAAAACAATGGATAAACATGTTTATTTGAGGTTTAATTCAGGAAAAAGCAAACACTCATAGGGAATACAGGTTTATGTAAAGAGTGTGAAATATAAGCAGGAACAACATGTTACCTTAATGCTTTTACTCTCATTGTTCAGAAATCCATGATTATTTTTTGTCTCAAACATTGAGGACATGAATACAGGGCTCCTCCTGTACACATGTGTTAAGCAGGGCTCAGAAGAGAAAGGGACTCTTCAGGAGAATCTAGACTCACGGAAACCCGCAAAGGCTCCTTCATATTCCTTCCAGCCAGCTAGCTGCTCAATCATAATATAGGAAAAAGAAAAACTGGTGGACAGAATGCAGAACAATGTCATACATTCTCCCCAGTACAGAGATATAGGCCTAAATCCATTGTTTTTTTGCTCACCATGCCATACAAAACTGGTCCCCCAAAACTAAACTGGCCCCCTAACCTTCCAGTTGCCCTGGGAAACGCCTGCTCCTGCCCTTTCACTGCTCCTGTCCAGTCAGTACTTCTGCTCATGGTCGATCAACACTCCTGCTTCGTCAATTCCCCTGCCCCCTCCCTTCTCCTGGCCCGTCACTGCTCCTGCCCCGTTCACTGCTCCTGCCCCGTTCACTGCTCCTGCCCCGTTCACCGCTCCTGCCCGGTTACCACTCCTGCTCATGCCTAATCACCGCTCTTGCCCCATTACTTCTACTGCTTCGTCACCTCTCCTGCCCATCACATCACCTGCCTGTCATGTCACCTGCCTGTCACTTCTTGAGCCCCATCACTTCTCCTGCCCAGTCACTGCTCCTGCGCTGTCACTGCTCTTGCCCCGTCACTGCTCTTGCCTCGTTCACTGCTCCTGCCCCGTTCACTGCTCCTGCCCCGTTCACTGCTTCTGCACCGTTCACTGCTCCTGTCCTGTCCTGTTCACTGCTCCTGTCCTTTCCTGTGCACTGCTCCTGCCCCGTTCACCGCTTCTGTCCTTTCACCGCTCCCGCCCGGTTACCGCTCTATCTCATGCCCCGTCACCTCTCCTGCCCATCACCTCTCCTGCCCCATCAACTCTCCTGCCCCGTCACCTCTCCTGCCCAGTTACCTGTCCTGCCTAGTCACCTCTCCTTTCCTGTTGCCTCTCCTGCTCTGTCACTGCTCCTGGCCCGTCACTTTTCCTGCCTTGTCACGTTTCCTACCCTGTCACTTTTCCTGCCCCATCACCGCTCCTGCCCGTTCACTGCTCCTGCCCGTTCACTGCTCCTGCCCGTTCACTGCTCCTGTCCGGTCAGTACTCCTGCCCAATCACCGCTGTTGATATAATTAGTTTTCTTTAGGGAAGATGACGTATGCAATGTATCACGTCTCCCCTATGCATGTCCGCCTTACAGTAGTGGTTTGTTTTTATGGTGTTTTGAGTTCCAACAAGGATCAGTATGGTTTTTATGAGGGTTAGAATTCCAAACTGTTGGGATCAAGCCTTGGTGAAACCTGGTTGTAACACGGAGCAAGAAAGAAAAATATTTCTTAAAGCATCATCTTGTGTGAAGCACGTTATTCACCCTACAAGGAGCTCCTTAGAAGGAAGAAAACCTCTACCCATTTGCAAATTTGAGGCTACATGAAGAAATCAGTAACAGGAGTTCTAGGGAAGACCATTGATGTTAGATGTGGCAGAGATTACCTAGGATTCTGGATAATGGGAGTTCAGGAACAGATAAAAGCAACTAGCTTCAGAAACTGAGAGAACACAGTTCTTAAGCATTGGTGTGAGGTTTGATAACTTGACAACAAGATTACATGTGTGTCTGTTCGTCTTTTGACTTATCTAAGAATTTGGGCTACTGGTTGAGTGGGATTAAACCCTACTGAAGCAACAACCACAATTCTTGTCAGGCTACAGTCACAAGCAAACCCCAAATTAACCTGTGCTCAACCCACCTGTAGCTTGGCAGGAGGCAGCTGTCAGGATTAATTGAGAGGCAATGTGTAAAGTATTTTTGCAATACTTTCATCAATAATAATATGAAATCACAAAGCTGGAAGTATCACACACCAAGTTAGAAAAAAGAGTAAATGTTAATAAATAAAATAGGATGACAACACCAAAAATCCAATTAGTAAAACCAGAGATATGCAAATTTGAAGGTTTCAGTGAGCACCAGAAAGCACAAAGCAACAACTGTGGATATTCGATCAAGCTGGACCGGGGCAAAGACAAATTAGGCCTGCTAAACAAGAGTACCTTAAATTCTGGTTGTGGAGTGTTGCGAGATACCACATAGAGGATGCCTCACGCAGCCGAGCCGATGCAAGATCCAGATCAGAGATGTATTGCACAGAGTTAGTTCTGGGGAGTTGTGAAGCTGCGATGCGATGTCCTGTGTCATCGTCGAGGAGGCCATCGATGAGGGGTGCTTGCGATGCGAAGTCCTGCATTGGGGATGCATTGTGCACTGGCTAGTTCCACAGAAGCTGCGGGGCTTGCGATGTGGAACCCTCCGTCGTCATCAAGGATGCAATCAATGAGTGGCATGCAATGCGAGTGCCTGCTCTGAGAATGTGTCCCCCTGGGACAGTTCCGATGAGGCTGCAGGTTGCAATGGCAATGCAAAGTCCTTGCAATGGGAAAAGCCACACAGCATAGGCGATGCTTCGGTTCTGCTTGGTGTTGCACTGCTCAGCAAAGGAGATGTGTTGGTTCTGCTGGGTCCACAGATGGTCTGGCAGAGCACATTCAGACTCACTTCCAAGGGTCCAGGACTGGTGTGGCACCATTTGGCAGGGTAATACTCACAGTTACAGAGTCCAGGTGCTGGTTACAAGACGCTAGCCCTTTGAGTCACTCTGGTCGTCCTGGGTACAAGTTGCAGGTCCAGTCCTTCTCACTCAGGCAGGAGGGCAACAGGGCAGCAGGTCAGCACAGCAGGGCAGCAGGGCATCAAATTAGCAGTCCTTTCAGCAGCACATAAGTGCGTCATCCTGTCTTCCACAGCTCCAGAGGTGTACTGATGAATTAGTGAATGAGATTTAATATTACCTGGTGCTTTCTTTGAAGTGGATGAAGCTTCTACATGGTTCTCTTTGAAGTGTCCAGGTTTCCTACCTCCCCTGCACTGGCTCCAGACTAATTACAGGGGGTATTAAGTCCTTTGTGTGAAGGCAGGACACAGTTTATTCAGGTGTAAGTGGAGCTGTGCCCAGATATGCCCCCTTATGCTGCCCGTGATGGCCCACCTAAGCTCTCTATTGTGTGTGGCTGTCTGGGAGGAATGCAAAAAGACCAGCTGCACACTACACCTAGGCATGTGACTCAGAGGCATACTGCAAACACTAGATGGCTAAAGCGGGAAAATGCCAGCTTTCTAAAACTTTGTAATCCTAAGAAGTTAGGTCCATCAGGGCATGGAGTAGGCTGGACCCTTTTTAAAGTAAACAGCAGAAAATGTGCCCACACCACCCGTATTTTTACGCAACACAGTTTATATAGGTCAAAAAATATTTATTAAATTTCGACCTGGTATTTTTATTTTATACCATTCATTTTTTTGTTTTTTCAAAAACTTTTTTTTGGCATTAATTAGCAAAAAATGAACAACTGCACATTCATATATTTACACTATTGTACATAATTATTTACAAACATAGATCAAAAAATCAATATATACACTGAGAAAAATCAATAAACACCATCCATACAAAAAACAATTCTTACACAAAAACGACACATATTATGTACATGTATATTTGATATCAGGAAATGAAAGACAAAATCAAAAGACGAGGAATACAGTCAAATGCATGAGATTAATCAATACTTTCTAGTCTAGCCACTGCTAGGTTCTACTGTAATAAGTCATTTATTCCTCCAAGTTTGCCGACGCGTTTCGAGGCCAGAAAACCAGTTCCTGGACTCTCATCAGGGCTTTTTCGTTTTTCTGTAAGTGATGTAAAGAAAACAATAAAGTTTTATTTACACAATTCGAAGCTCGTCTCCATTTACGCTACACAAAGGTCCTTACAGACTGTATCTGACTCAGACTAAGTCTACATACTGAGTTCTTTTAAGTGGGGGGACTGTAGGGAGGATTTCCTTATTCTCACAAAGACCTTCTCTTTTAAATTCAAAAGCCATATGCGCTGACTCCTTGTTCTATAAACCACACAACTCTGATCAAAAAAATGACATCTATTAGTCATTTGTGTTTATCGTGTCTTTACTTGATTTAAAGAAGGTATCCAGACTTCGGCATACCTTTCTTGTAGTGTTCGTTCTTTTAATGTTTCTCTTTTGATACTTAAACCAGCTGTATTTGCTTACACACTGGCAAACGAGCCAGTCAGCCCAACATGTTGCGTCTCATATGGTAACTGTATCTACAGAGGGTCGAAAACGAAAACACGTTTAAGAATTATCGGCAATAATTGCCATGTAACCAAGTAACAAACTGCTTGTGCGGAGGAAAGGGGACATACCTGTCTTATTTCGTGTAATGCCTCAGTGTGATAATTAAGATGCGCTCTAGTCCTGTGAAAAAAGTATATGCCGGTGTTTTAGGATAGTATTCAAAAACAATGATCTTTCAAATGTGCCCACTCGTTCCGCTGCCACATTACCTTTTGAACGAGTCTTGCCGCCATCTGGATCCCAATTGATACAAGATGGCGGCTTGTTTTTTTTTGCTCGTTTTATTTCGAAGAGCTGTGCATAAGGATTGTGGGACATGTAGTCACCCATTTAATGTATGAAATATATTGCGCTTGTGTGTAATGTGATTAATTAAAAAAAAACTGCCCATATCCTTGCATGTTTTTGATCGGCAGAGTGGATGTTTCTAAAGCAAGAAGCGCACTCGTTCTTTATAGGACATGATGTCAAATCCAGGCGGCAACTAAGTATTTACTATCCGTTTCTTTTGAAAGTAAAATCTTTCGAAATTATGGGACATGTAGTAGCCCAGTTCATATATGGCGGGCTCTACGGGCAGGGTGCTATGCTCTAAGAACTTCTTTAGTTTTATTCAATAGCTTATGGGCTTATTGGATAGACGCGCATAATTTATGAGGCACATTCTATGTCGATTAGTAGTTAAATTTTAATCATGCTTATGAATATAGAGGTCTTTACGATGGCTCTAAGCTAGATCTTATTTTGCAAACTGCCAAGTATGTGTACCAGCACACAAGTAACTCAGAGAAAATGAAAAATTACACCACAATTATCAGTGGCTTCTGTCTCATAGGGATTTCACAATCTCGCTACCTCAGATAAGTTGTTTAACCCTGTCTGTGAACTGTTAAATTTCAAAATAAGGTAAGCCTCCTTTTGTAGTAGCGTTCGTTCTACACCTAAGGACCGATTCACTGTGAACAAGATGGACCATTTGAACTCATGTTCCTTGTGTCCTTTTTCAACGAAATGCTCAACCATTGGGGCTGTTATCACTTTCTTTTTTATCCAAGATTTATGTTGGCTGATTCGCCAATTAACTTGTTGGCTAGTTTTGCCAATATAAATCTTCAGGCAAAGACACAGTTTCACATAGACTGCATTTTTAGTCCTACAATTTGACAATTCCAAGTGCTTCCATTTTGTACCAGAATGACAAAATTCTTTCCCTTCGATGGTATTGGCACATGCCACACAATTCCCACATTTATGGTAGCCCTCGATCGGTTTCATATTCCACTGTGATAACAAAGTACTCTTTGGCCTTGGCAGTACCACATCTGCCCGGATGATCTGCTGGCCTATACTCTGGTTATTCCTATAGGCAAATATTGGCTTGGGAAAAGGATAGTCCAACCCCTCCAGGAGGAGCCAGTTCTTCAAGACAGCCTGTCTCACTTTATGTGTGTCAGGACCAAAGGTCGTAACGCACACCAATGGTTCCAGTGCTAGTCTCTTTTTAACTTGGAGCAGTCATTCACGGGGCGTAAACCGTGCTCTCTTGAATGAATGTTTCAAAAGTTTTTTGGGGTAACCCCTCTGTTTCATATTACAGAAATTGTGGGCATGTACATCATAATCTCGCACATCATGTGCGAGATTATGATGTACATTAGCGCATGTTAGCAGCCATTTTGCAGACGCCTCGCTTAACATCTCTAATTAGATGCAAAGTGGGCATCACTGGGCATACCCCTGACGGACTACCTTCTAAATTATCGCGAAATGCACATCGCTATATTTACAAGGTGGCCCTCAGGATTTGAGCAGACGTTAGTCTTTGGATAAAACTGCGGTTTTCGCCAAAAACGAACTTCTGCTAAAATCCTGACTTACCTATTCACAACATAGGGGTGGATTTTGCTGATACAACCACAGGGTCGTATGAGCAAGGTTATAGTCATTTTCCATGGAACATCGCTGGAAAACCAGCGATGTTCCATGGATAACACCGCTATCGCAGGGATAGTTATCACCATTGCGCTATGCGTTGTTGATACAGCGCTGGCATGGCGATAATTTCCTGCGATAGTCTGCAATAACAAATCTATCGCTAAGCGCGGCCAGCCATAATTATCGCTGGCTGTTGATAATATGCCCCCATATCTTTAGAAGAGTGGGGCTGTGTCAGTGTGAATGCAATGTCTCTTGGCCTGTTCTTGCAGTGTTTGGGTCAAATCTTCTTTGGCATGGGGGAACGTTGCCCTTGGAAATGTAAAGACCATTGCTGTAAAAAAACAGACCTAAGAGATGGTCTTTTGACCAGTTTTGGTGGTGTGATGTTCATATCTCTCTTTTTGGTATTGTCAACTCTCTAAACGAATTAACTTCTAAAAAATTTGAATCACGGGAAAGGAAAATTCCTGCACTGGGGCGCACAGCCAATACCATTAGGAAACACTTGCACATATTTAATTTTCTAGTTGTCAGTTTCTTTATTTATTCAATTAGCAAATTTATCATCACAATAAATAAAAGTTAGTTAGAATCAGCAAATTCATAAAATGAGGAAAATGCCAAGTGCCCTAATAAATTCGCCACCGCACATCTGACGAATAGTCAAATCAATGATAGGTCCCAATACAAAAGGAACACAAATGCAGAAAAAAGGTAACAAGGAAAATTCCTAATGAAAAATCATACTCAAAATGCCAATGTCCCTCAAAAATAACAAGCAGCATTTCTCAGTACAATAGAGAATGAACGCATATTTTTCAAAGAAAAATAAAGCAAAACCAACAATGACGCAAAGTGCTGAAAAATTTGAAAATGTCAAAAGTAAAACATATTTAAAGTAAAAGTCTATAAGCTCTGAATATTCAAAATGTCTGAAGAAAATGACTTAAATGTCTGAATGTCATAATATTTACAGATCCTTTATAATATTTTGGACATTGAAAGCACATGCTTTCATGGCAAGAGGGGACGTGTTTAGTGTTACTAGCAAAGCAAATCAGTCTGTCAGTTTCCGAACCACCCCAAACAACAGTTCCTTATAAATGATTTTCACTGGCTGTTACGAGGTAATTAGGTGCACAGAGGAAATCATGAAACTTAATACACTGAACTGTTCTGCACAGTCACAACAATGGACATAGCAAAGGAGGCATATCTCAAACAACCTTGCAAATTTTTCAACAACTTTCCTTTGGTTAAGGACAATAGAGAAAATATACTCTGCAAATGCATAGAAATGCCATGGCAGAACTTTCAAATTCGTACATTTCCTGCACAACTTGTAAAGATGCATATCCAGTAATGTGGCATGGTGCAGCTTAGGTATGCTAATTGAACCAAACCTATATTAAGCAGTATTATTCTACTAAAATCATATTCTTTCACAGTATAGAAAGTCACGATCTTTTCAGTTGTGACACTTCTTCTCTTGTTAAAATGCTATGCCTTCCCAGGTGAGGCATAACAAGGAGAAATATCTCTATTATTTTTCCTCTTTGATGTGTGCTTAGGAAAACGAAAATGCCTCACAGGATTGTTATTGTGGAGGATGGTGTCCCTTCCTGTTCAAAAACAATTCTGCTTCCAGCGCAGGCACGCATTGGCACTAGGCAGCACATTGTGCATCAGCGCAGGGAAAGATGGGAATGCACCATATATTGTTAAACACAGTGCATTCCTACCCTATCAAGCAGCACAGCAAGGTGGTTTGTTGCATGATCTTTCGGCAAATATGCCCCTCTATGTTTAACAGCCCATGCAGGGCCACGCAAGGTGGCCTTGCGTGGCTTCAAAAATCTAACTTAAGAGTTGTGTTGTTCTTGCGCCCCGTTGCGTGGTGCAAAAACAACACAACTCTTTGATAAATTTGCCCCTTAACCCCTTCGACGCTCATGACGAGCTCAGCTCGTTATGAGGTACACATCTCGTACACTCATGACTAGCTCAGCTCGTCATGAACGCATAGGTTTCCGTTTGCGGTCAGCGCACCGCGGAAATCTGCACCGCAACGATGCGGTTAATACATATCTTTTCCTGACACTTTCAACTTAGGCTCTCCATTTGTACACTCAGGGTGAAAAAAACTAAACTTAACTCTGCAATAGTACTATCCATCCCTGCTTTTGATGTAACTTCAAAGAGACTCATTTTTCAGTTTTATATAGCGCAAACTTAGAGCACTTTACATGAGCACCAGTTACATCACACAAGGACATATTCATGTTTTGTCAGAGTCAGACTTGAACCTGCTTTCTCAGCTCCGAAGTCGGCAGCTTTAGCCGTTAGGCCACATCCTCTCTCACAAGATCGGAAGCATTTTCAATATAATATACAGCAAGTTCACTTAGAGCGCTTTACATGAGCACCAGTTACATCACACAAGGACATATTAATGTTTTGTCAGAGTCAGACTCGAACCTGCTTTCTCAGCTCCGAAGTCGGCAGCTTTAGCCGTTAGGCCACATCCTCTCTCACAATATCGAAAGCATTTTCAATATAATATACAGCAAGTTCATAGTTGTTGTTCATTTATCCTATGCAATTTAAAACCATTTACAACCATTGACAAAGCCAACAGTGCTGGCTTGTAGGGGTAATGTTACTTGTTGTGTTATATATCTGGATCAAAGGACAGATCAGCAAAATACCAGTGGGGCACTCACTATAAGTACAGATTTTTAGATGGAGTGTTTTAAGCAACACCCATTAATTACATCGGCCACGCCCCTATGAGAGACCCCCCCAGTTTTTTCATCCCACCTAAATCCCTGGTAGCCAGGTCTTTTTCTCCCATCCGTTGTACTCTCCTTTGTTTTCCCTAGCTGTTTAGGAGCAAATCTGCTGAAGCAATGCCTTGTGACACATTGCAACTAAGGTCTTCCACATTTCCCACCAAGTTTAAGAGCATCCTGACCATGGTTTCTCATTTAAAAGCATTGATGTTTGGGGATATATTGTTTTGGAATCTACTTTTCATCTACAAATCCCACCCTCAGGCTTCAGTTGTGACAGATGCACTCCTGATTTGTTGAGCAGGTGCGTTGTCCTTGTGTCACTCAAGGTGACGCAAGGCAGCACAATTCCTTAATTCATATTTAGAAAGCAATGCAAGGGTCTGTTTGCATTGCCTTATGTGGCTTTGTAAAGAGATGTAATCCAATTCAGCTGTTTGCACTGTGTTACAGTACATTTTGAGCTGAGACCCATTCCATGGGTGGAACATTTGTGTTCCTGTTACCTCACCCATGAATTTGACGCATTTCCAGATTTACAACAGTTTGTAACCCTGGGATTGCGTTAAATCAGTATCTCTTCCTGCACAAAAACAATCCTCCATGTAATGCAGACACTCTTGCCCTGTGGTCTGTGTTAGCACTAGGCCGCACACAGTGCACCAGGCAAGGAGAAAGCAGAAATGCTGTGTATCTTTGTAAACAAGGAGCATTTCTGCACTCTCTGTTCAAGCAGCAGAGGCACATTCCTTGCCGCACCGCGTTTCATGAAATAATAGTAAGTTTGACCTTAAGTGCACACCTGGGGGATTCCCAAGAGGAAACATCCTTTACAACGCAACTTTTACCACGCATGCTTTTACATCGCAACTTTTACAACGTAAACCATTACAACGCATTGCGCTGGGGGGCGCTCTAGGATAGGGGATAGGTTTAATTTACTATCCAACACCTTCCCTACTATCCACGAGGACTGGAGTTGGAATAGTAAATTAAACTGTTCACTATCCAGCACCCCTCATAACTATGCGCTGTGAAGGCATGCGTTGTAAAAGTTGCGATGTAAAAGCATGCGTGGTAAAAGCATGCGTTGTGATGTCATACATCCATTCCCAAGTCAATAATAATGGTGATTATAGAATGTCTGTCACAAAAACATGACACCACAGTACCTGCTTTCGTGGAAATGGGCAAAACCCATCGGGAGAGATCATTTGTAAGGTTTTGCTTGGGGGCTAAAGTGGTGCAAGCACACGCAGAGCACACCATCAATTCACATACCATTTTAAAAGCCAGTAGGTGCAGAAAAAAACTGGGCATCTCCTTTGCAATTCTTACTAAATCAAGGCCCAAGTGGGCCGAAGAAATAGAGCATCACACATGTCTTGAAACTGATATATGCTGCAGAGGAATCACGGTCAAAGTAGGAATTTCTTTTTGGGGTGATGCGAAATTCCAGTTTGTGCTAACATTAGTCATTAAAAAAAACTCGTGAAACTGCTTTGATGGGATGCCCTTAAGGATTTTGCTTTTGTACTCATTTCTTCATGTATTTCCTCATGTGTTCCAAGGTACAGTGAATTCCTAGGTCAAGGGGGTTACAACTCTATTAAACTATCAGGATATTAGGAAAGGCAAAAAAATACGAAATATGTTCTCTGGTCCTTTAGCGACAGAGCCGGTGTCACTGATAAGTTAGGATGGTCTAACTGTATGATATAATGCAGGTGCTACCCAAACATTTTAGAAACATGTTCAACTTTTAGAATGATAAACTTTCATGATCCACCTTTTTTTTTGATTTCAGTAAATTTTTATTGGAAATTATATTTACATGGTGTGTGACATATACATGGTGAGAAATTTGAGTAACAGACATATGGAAAAAGAAAAAAGAAAAACGCCCTGGGTGGGAGGGGGGGGGGTAAAATCACAAATAACATAAGTCCAGCAATGGATTAGGTAGGTGATTTATTAGTGTAACTAAAGCATTGTGTGGTAGCGCACTGTCATTTAGTGACAACAAACTTTACATTGAAATCGCCACTAAATGTGCACAGACACTCTGTTTTACTGATAAAACCATCCTGAACACAAATGGTGATGCGTGGAAATCGTGGTAAAGTGTCTTGATTTATTTTGACCATATTAAAATCTTTTTTTCCATTACACTGCAGAATTGAAAAAAATGTGATACATATTTGTTTTCCTAACTGCTGATTGTGTACAGTTCATTTATAGGCATATTCATTTTTTGGGTGTTACAAAAAATACATCCTACAGCTTTTCCTTCCACACTAACTACTCCAGCAAGATTGTCACATATTTTACTTTACTTTTCTTACTCTGACTGAGGTTTGTAAAGCAGTTTGTCTGAAAACATAGCCTGAAATTTGACCTCTGTCTTTGAAGTGAAGCAAATATGACAAGAAAAATTGCTTGTACTTTCACTACCCACCAAAAATCGGCTTCTGGCCCACCCGTGGTCGGGACCCATAGTTTGCAAAATACTGATATCCTCACAGCTAATTTGCATAGTTCTATTTGGGTCGTCCCACTTCTCACTGTGAGGAATGATTCAAAATGGTCAACCCCAGTTGTGACACGAGTGATTTTAGTACATTTGACTTCGATCCCCATAAAGAGTGTTAACACAGAAGCATAGCTTGTTTCGGGGCTGGGCCTGGGTACTTAAAAAACTACCAGTCAGCCAAACATTCTTTCTTATGCTGCTTTGGTTCCTGACATAATGTAAGGTTATCGTGACTAATTCTAAATCTCGATTTGAAAACACTGGTTCTCTATCTTGTATTCTGATTGTATGCTTTCCACTCGGCGGGCTGTTCTTTATTTTACAGCTATTTATGAATGCTACCTGAATCCTGCAGTTTGTGGGCCTCACACTATATGTACCAGCAAGGGTAACGGAAGGCATGAATGCAGCTGCTCGGAAGGATTTTCCCCTACTGATGGAGTCTGGATAACTGGCAGAACCAAGTGCACAGGTAAATGCATCTATTATTCAGTGGGAAATCAGAGAACATGTCTTTACAGCTGCAAGAATCTCACCATGTCACTAGAGTGGGGCCATATTGCTGTGCACATGGTCTCAGTTTTGCTACTTGCCCAGTATGAACTTAGTAACAAAAGTACAACTTTTAAACTCCCTCTTTTAAGAATTGCTCTTACACTGCTTTGTCTATTGTCTATACAGGGAACATATTGCTAGTGTGAGGTGGAAATATTCTACCTCAAACACCAGAGCTTGTAGTGAAAGAGGGGAGCAGGGTAAATATAGAAGTAGCCTATAGTGTTTGAAAAATATTACATAAAAAGTGTTTCATCCAACTATAACTCCACTTTAATCCTCGATTTATTCAGTGAATTTTTGAATTTTTAAAAATGATGTAACACATAAAAAGATCTATGCTCCCAGTCCTCCTTGGGCAGTCAAACTCCGCTGTGCATGGCGTTTGACCATGCGCACCATGAGATGGCTACACGGCCCAGCCAAAGGCCATGTCCTGTGCCCAACGGCACACGGGAGGCCAGCCAAGCTGCGCATAGCCTTCAGCCTTCACGGATCAGCATGAATTTTGGTAAACTTTTAGCATGCTTGTGATTATCTTGGAATGTCAAATTTTATGCAGAGCAATCAAAAGAGAGCACATTAAAGGGGCAGGGTTGAGGAGGGTTACAACATTTTTCATATGGTAGGTGCCTTTCCATAGATGTGCAGGAAATATGTCAGGCTCTTAATAAGTACAACTCTTGCTTTACTGAGTTTTGTTAAAAAAACATCAAGGAGGCCCAGAGTTGAATTGGGGGTAGGAAGGCCAACAAAGTATTAACCTGTAACTAATTATGGCGCTGGTTGACAAATTGGCATGATATTTGATAGGCTATTAACAAGTTGAGACCAGTGCAGGAATCTCAATTTTCTGGTAATTAAAGCATTGGTCAAAAATGATTTTAGTTGATAATATCTTTGGTGCCGTACCACATACCGGTATGCAATTTGTAGTAAACACCAGCAGGCTTAGATGGATTAACTGTAGGTTTATTGCATATGCTGACAACCCAAGCGGAGAACAAGACCATCTGTAGTCCAGGTAGAGACAGAGATCACCAACTGTCCACAGTGGAATACTCAGCGCAGCTGAACCACATAGAACACTGGCAACCTAGGACTCTAAGACAGAGAGGAGAACAAGCATAGCTAAATACAACCTTAAGATACTACATATGCCTTTTCCTAAGAATGAAACTTGAGCACAAAAGGGAAACGGAGCAAGAAGGAAAGTTAGAGAGAGAGAGAGAGAGAGAGAGAGAGAGAGAGAGAGAGAGAGAGAGCTCTAAGGAAGGGGAAGAAAGGTAGAGTGGAAAACAAAGACAGGGTGAAGGATGGAAAAGGGTGAAAAGAGAGGAGAAGAGTGGACAACAGGAAAGAAGAAAAAGGGAGCTGAAACTGAACCATTGAGAATAAGTAAAAAACTTAAACTCTATATCTATGAGGAACAGACTTAGTGCGAGAACTGCGCCTCAGGACCGTTTGTCCCATACAATCTTGGTGTAGACAGGCGGCAGAGGAACTTATGAGAGAAGTGGAACTACCGTGTACAGCCGGTAATGAATTGGTGACAGCAGAGGAACAACCGGGCTGTTCCAACAAGGAGCATTTCGCCAAACGACTCTTATTCCACCAACACCCATTAGTCAGTTTGACTGAGTTCCCTCTGACCTCACACACTTGAACAGGAGAAGAGAATTTAGAATGCCCTTTTTTCACATGAACAGGCTTTTTAACAGAGACGAAATCTCCCGGGACCAGATCAATCACCTTAACATTCTTCCTCTTATCGAAATACACCTTCTGTTTAGACTGAACAGACTCAACATTGGAACGCACAACTTCATCATTCCAACACCCACCTTTCACCCACCTGGACATCCATCCGGGACAGGACAAGGTAGAAGCCTTCCGACCGCGTAACAACTCAAACGGAGAGACCCCAGTGGTGGAATGAGGCGTGGTCCTGTAAAACCACAACATGCTTCTTACAGAGCTACTGACAACACAGCTATTCTTCAGAGCCCACTGAATGCATTCCCCAAGGACTTTGTTCATCCGTTCCACGAGACCATTCGTTTCTGGATGATATAGGGAACTCTTCAGGTGTTTGATACTACACCTGGCCAGGTAATTTTCAACCTCAGATGAGACAAATTGAGTGCCGTTGTCTGTAACCAAAAACTCTGGAAACCCCTCCTTCAAAAAGACATCACACAGGAAGTCAACAACAGTCTTGGCAGTAACCTCTCTGACAAACTTGACCTCCGGCCATTTAGAATAATAGTCTATAAGGACCAGGGCAAACCTAGAGGAAAAATCAAGAGCATAGAAGGGACCAACAATGTCCAATCCAAGTTTCACCCAAGGTGCAGGAGGAAACTCAATGGGGGACAAGGGCTGAGTACGTAACTTTACAACCTTGTCACAGCTAGAGCAGATGACACATCGCTTAACGAATTCATCGATCTCCCTGTCCATGTATGGCCACCAGAAGGAAAGACGAACTCTTCTCTTGGTCAATGTTGCACCTAAATGCCCTTCATGTGCGCACTTAATCAACCTTTCCCTCAGGACCAGTGGAGGAACCAATTTGTCATCTCTTAAAATCAAACCACTTTCAAGCGTAAGCTCATCTGCAACTTGTAAAAACGTTTTGAGATCAAAGGTGAGATTCCTTTCTCTAGGCCAGCCATTCCTGATAAAGGTGACAACCTTCTGTAACATCACATCTGAAAGTAGGGCTTGTCTCCACTCATCCTCGGTCACCGCACACAACTGGGGAAGATCAATAGAAGCGACCAGGTATTGGTCTTTGTCATCCTGATCTGCATCTAAATCCTTATCAATCATATCAGAGGAACGAGAAAGAAAATCAGCACACCCATTCTTGTTCCCAGGGATATATTCCATCAAAAAATCAAACTGAAGTAACTTGGAGGACAGGCGTGCGATTCTTGGTGTGAATCCTCTTACATTCTTCCCACTCAGGATAAACACAAGGGGTTTATGGTCAGTCCTGATGCAAAATTTCCCACCCCAAAGGAAGTTCCTGAATTTCATTACAGCCCACCAGCAAGCTAGTAACTCCTTTTCGATGACAGAATACTTGGTTTCAGCACTGGACAAAACCCTAGATGCAAAACCCAAAGTATTGAGGTCACCATCCTTTTTCTGTGACAGGACAGCACCTAGCCCCACATTGCTGGCATCAACAGTCAGAGTACACATTAACGAGGGATCAAAATGCTTTAGAACATTCGGGGAAATCAGTTGTTGTTTCACCCACACAAAAATCTCATCACACTCCTTGTTCCACTCAAAAGGAACACCTCTCATTAACATTCGTGTCAAAGGTCTCAGCTTGGTTGCAAAATCCTTTATGAACTTAGAGTAAAACTCACACAATCCTAGGAAGGACTTCAAATCACTCTTGTCAGACGGAGCCTTGGCCTTAGTGATAGACTCTACTAGACTAGACTTTGGGAAGATTCCCTTTTCGTTTATCATGTGCCCCAAATAATCCACTTCACTGGTAGAGAAGACACATTTGTCGCGCCGTAATACAACCCCAACCTCTTGAAACTTAGACAAAACTTTTTTTAAGACAGTATCATGAGTGTTCTTGTCAGGAGCGTGTATAAGTACCTCATCTTGAAAAATGGACAACCCGTCAATACCCCTCAGCATCTCAGTCATGACTCTTTGGAATACGGACGCCGCTGAGGCCAGCCCGAACGGCATCCGTACGTACTGGAAGGTTCCAAAGGGTGACACAAAGGCAGTGAGGGGCCTGGACTCAGGTGTGAGTTCGATTTGATGATATGCGGATGCCAAGTCCAACTTAGAGAAGAGCTTGGCATCCTTCAAACTAGCCAACAATTCGTTAATGTTTGGAAGGGGAAAGGAATCAACCCAAATTTCCCTGTTTAGGCAGCGCAAATCCACGCAAACCCTTAGTTCGCCATTCTGTTTTCTGGCAACCACCAAAGGAGACAACCACAGTGAGGACTCTACTGGTTCAATGATCCCCTTATCACGCAATGTCTCTAACTCCTTCTCTAAGTCATGTCTAATGCTGAAAGGTACATTTCTAAGTTTATGTTTGACAGGACAGGCACCATCCTTCAGAATTATCTTGTGCTGAAAAGATTTTATTTTTCCTAGCTCTCCTGAAAAGACATGAGGAAATTCATTTATTAGTCCCTCCAATTCAGGACTGTCTCTCACGGCAACTACTTGATTCTTTGTACCAGGCCTTAGTTGCATGCCAAACAGGCCTTGGTGGAACCAACCTAATATATTTAGCCCCTTTTCAGCCACATAGATTTTTCCAAAAATCCTCCTCCCCTTAAATTCTAAAATATCTTCAAAATATCCCGCTACTGTAATCTCACGTTCTTCGTACGAGACTGCTCTTCTATCAGGGGGAAGGAGAACCTTGGTAGGCCAAGTGGTACGAAAAAGATCCAGAGTGATCATTGAAATGCGTGCACCAGAATCAACTAACAGGTAAAGAACCCGGTCACCTACTAGTATGTTAACATAAGGGTCTACACATAGTTCGGGATCACCTGTAATGACCCCATCATCTCTTACAACTACAACCATGTTGCACAAGTCTTTAGTTACACACTCATCTTCCGTTTGTGAGGTATCAGAATCAATCACACATTTCACTGGATTAGACTTAAAAGAAACTTTGTTCTTCCCCAACTGACACACTTTAGCAAAGTGTCCTATTCTGTTGCAATTTTTACAAGTAACAAATTTTGCAGGACACCTCCCATTCAAACCATGGGGTCGGTTACCACAACGAAAACAAATGTTTGTTCTGTTAAAGAAAGAATTCTGCTTATCAGTAGACTGTTGTCCATCTTGAAACTTATTGAACGGGGGTTTTGTGTCTCTTAACTTTACTGCTGTGACAGTCTCATTCTTCTTTTCTTCTAGCTCCTTTACGGAGATTTGAGACGTTTCTATGCTTTTCGCTAGTCTAATTGTTTCTTCCAAGGAAGGATTTCCCAAGGATAACAGTTTTTGTTTGATTGTCCTGTCAGTACATTTCGCTATGAACTGATCCCTTACCAACTGGTCTGTAAAATTTTCAAACTGACAGTCAGAAGCAAGTGCCCTCAGTGCAGTTATGAAGTTGTCAACATCCTCACCAGTATTTTGTGTGCGCTTGAAAAAATTGTGTCGTAGAACTACTATACTGGGTTGGACATCAAATCTAGTTTCAAGTTTCTTTAATGTCTGTTGGTATTCATCAAGAATTTCTCCTTCAGTTAGTACTAACTCTGGAAGATGTTTGTAAATCTCTCTGCCCTCAAATCCAAGTGAGTGTAACAGGATGTACTTCTTTCTTTCTGCACGATATCTGGACGCACCAATTGCGCCAATATAAGTTTCGAATCCATCAAACCATTTGCGCCACTTGATAGGCGGATCACCAGGTGTTTCTAGAAAGGGAGCAGGTGGTAGAACTCCTTGCAAGGACATGGTGAATGAATCCAGAAATATGGAGAACGAATTAAATTGTAAGGAAAGTGGAAGCTAAACGTAAGGTAAAGCTGGTGCAGAATAAAAAGACACAAAAAAAAATCAATTCTGTATTGCCAAAGTCTTTTATGACGACCGTAAGTAACTTGGCCTGACTGAGAGAGGTGTGTATTATGATGTCACACCATTGTTCGAGTGTTCTCTGAAAATAGAACTGTTCCGTGAAATTTCTCTTCTGAACGAGAGTATTGTGTGTTTGTGACGTAGACAATGGAACACCGGCGTGTAGTAGAATTGCTGATGCGCTCCGTTTTGGCAAAAATGACGTGGAGTGAGCGATGCGTTTCAGGGTGAAACGCAAACGTCACAGTCACGCAAGTGACGGTGCGTACGTCACGTTAAATTTTCAGTTGCTGGAACGCACCTGCTGGCCTTGCGTTCCAGCGCAGTACAAAGCGCATTGAACAGAAATATACAGAAAAATCCAGTTCCCCGCTCTCAAATAGTCAATAGGCATTAGCGTACAGCATGCGCGGCTTACCGCAGTACAGCTACCATCAAGGGGAGTACCGGGTGACGGAGACACTGATGACACGATGTTTCTTCGATGTCGGAAGATGTGAAAAAATAGTTTTTCAAGCGTCTCCAGTGTGCTGGAATAAGATGGTCGATGCCGCAGTGCTGAAAAATGCGAGGTGATGGTTTAAATTGTAGAACAGCCAGTAGTATGCCGAAAACGTTGAGAAGTGGTGGGTTCGTGTGGGTTGTTCAGCACCCGTCGCCAAAAATAGATGTAGTAAACACCAGCAGGCTTAGATGGATTAACTGTAGGTTTATTGCATATGCTGACAACCCAAGCGGAGAACAAGACCATCTGTAGTCCAGGTAGAGACAGAGATCACCAACTGTCCACAGTGGAATACTCAGCGCAGCTGAACCACATAGAACACTGGCAACCTAGGACTCTAAGACAGAGAGGAGAACAAGCATAGCTAAATACAACCTTAAGATACTACACAATTTGGTAGAACTTTAGAATCTTTACCTTATCCTTACTAGATGGAGTTTCGTACAATTCCATCAACAGGGGACACAGTTCTGTAGTGGAAGCAAGTATGTGTTCATTTGTTAATCACTTGCAAACCGACTGCAGATGCCTGATACCGGATACGCATGACCTTCAAATATGCGTAGCACAGGCTGGCCAGAGAGCCTATGGGACCGATTACAATGTCCGGCCTCCATCGCAGCTGCAAAAGTTACCGCCCCCCATAGGTGCGGCGGTCACACCACACTGGCGGGCGCATCCTGTATTTTTACATTGCAGCGAGCATCAGCACCCGCCACAATGTAAAAATACATGTTGTGCATTTGAATGTACAACATGACAGGAACCGTGCGGTGCCTGCTACCTTGTGCATGCAAATGCAGGGGGGCACCATAGGTACCCCCCATGTGCAGCACCCAACCCCTCCATCCCTCCGGGGGCCCGCAACGGGCCCCCTAAGGCATTCTCAGCCTGTCTTTTTATGGGATCTCTGCCGAAAAAGACAGACATCGTAATGCCCACAGTGGTGCCTTTACGGCACCGCTGCCATTACACCATTGTACTGTGTCCCGCAAGGCGGGCGGAAAAGGACCACCTTGCGGGACCACGGCGGACGGTCTTTCCGTCCGCCACGGTACCATTCCCATTCCCACCGCCATCCTGATGTGACGGTGGGAATATTCAGGTTGATGGAGGGCGGTCCTCCACCACCGGGCCGGCGGTCCTCACCGCCGGCCCAGCGGTGGCGGACTGCCCGCCATCGTAATCGGCCCCTATGTTCTTTGTCTAAAGGGGGCTTTTCATTTTTAAATGTCGATCCACTGACAGTCTGCAAAGCTGGATTGTCTACACATTAATGGTTACACATTAATGGTCCAGCTATCACTTTTAATCCATTTAGGCCCATCAAAGGGAACTTCATCCCCCAACCAGTTGTGCGTCAGCAGGCACGTTTGAAGAGTGGTGGAAAAAGGGGGCCTCCAAAGTCTTCTCAGCAATCAGGCTGTGTGGATTTCATCCCCCAAACAGTACTGCACTAGAAGGCGCATTTGCAGAGTGGTGTGGGCTGGCCTCCGATGGCCTCTCAGCAATCCCATTGTGTGGGACTTACTGCAGTTATTAGCGGGGGTTATTGGCACCCAAGGACCCTCAGCAGTCAAGAGGACCTCCTCCCCCAACCATTAGTGCACCAGGAGGTGCCTTTGCAGAGTGGTGGAGAATGGGTGCATGGCCTCTGATGACCTCTCAACAATCCCACTGTGTGGGACTTACTGGAGGTAACAGGAGGCCTTGTTGGCCCCCAACCAGCAGTATATCAGGATGCACATTTGCAGAGTGGTGGAGAAGGAGGGCAAGGGCTCCGGTGACTTGCCGGGCCGGCCTATTAAAAAAGAAAATCTAAATTTATTCTGGAAAGGGGGCTGCATGGCCAATCCTTCCTTGGGCCAATCTCAGCCCTTGAGACCCCATCCCCTGGGGCCAGGCCTTTCTCAAATGGGGAAAGGGGCCCACCCAAGGCACCTACTCACCCTTAATGGGACCGCAGGTGGAGCCTGAAACCTATGCGGTCCACGCCGGCTTAGCATCTCCCGTGGGAGCTAGCATTGCTTTTACAGAGAGCGAACAGTCAGCTCCCTCTCTGTAAAAGCAATTGTGCTCTCTTTCAACAAGTGAGAGCATTTTCAATGCCCTCACTTGCTGAAAGTGGGGACAGTTTGCTATGGCTTGGTAACAGCAGTAAAGCTCCTGACAAGCCATAGCAAACAACTATGTCCAGGGGTAGGCACCCTGGGACATAGCAGGAGCCAGCCCTGGGGGGTGGTGGTCCCCAGGGCCATGTATGGCTCCCAGAAGAGGGCTGCCTGGCCCTCCACCAATTTTAACTTTTGCCCCAAGAAGGTGGTGATCTATAAATGCAGGGGGGCCCACATGGCCCCTGCAGCCTTAGGGAAGTTAATTGCCCCAGTGAGGTGTCGGTCCCTGGTGCTGCAGGGGGCAGTGCAGGGGGCAGTGCGTGCCCCCTACACTTCTATAAATAATTGTCCCAGGGAGGTGGCTGTCCCTGGGGCGGCCGGGGATGCCGTACAGGCCTCTCCCGCACTAATTTTCCAACCAGCCCTTGGAAGGTGGCCTCCATGCACTATGTTTCCAAGCAGCCCTGGAAAGGTGGCGGTCCCCGTGGCTGCGGGAAAGCTGCATGGGCACCCCCTGCATCACTTTATTGTATGCCCCGGGGAGGTGACCGTGCCTGGGGTGCGGGGTGACGCATGGGCACCCCCACACAATTAAAAAAACACTGCCCCAGGGATTTGGTCCACTCGGGGACTTCAAGAAAAAGACACGTTGGCGCCAGCGCATCCTTTTTTTCAAATTTGCTGCGGATCAACAGGTCCACCTGTGAATTTTGCGGCAAAATGTAATAAAAAAACACTTTTAACCCCCCGCGGGGTCCCTGTGGAACCCCTGACCATTATCTGGGGGGAAGGATATTCCTACCCTGCCCCCCCCCCTTCAATTTTCTTCCATTTTTTAAACATTTTTGTGGGTCTCTGCTTCTAGCCAAGTCCAAAGCTGAATGCTAACACTTCCTGATTGAAGTGTTGGCAGCCAATCAAATTTCAATAGGATCTGCGAGTCATTTGCAAGGACTCGAGTCCCCAGATAGCTACATTATTTTTACTTAAATATCTCAAACTACTGAATGCATTTACACCAAATCCCAAGAAGCACTCTTTCTGGACCAACATCTAGCTTCCTGCCAAATTTGCTGTAATTCCGTTCAGCAGTACGGGCTCTAGTCATGTTCAAAAAATGAAACATCCTGTACACATAACTTGAGAAAAAAATCAGTTTTGGGACCCCCCCTTTTCTTGGCCCCCTCCTAATGGATCACCCTGAAACTTTGTACAGCAGCTGAACCAAAAAGGGGACGTTTAAAAAAAAGTATTCAATATTTAATATTTCGTGAAGATTTGTCAAGCTGCGCCAAAGTGATTGGCAAAATAAAACGCTTTTCCTATGGAAACCTTAGTCATAAATATAACTACCTACTAGCTATTGCCAGTAGGTAATATGTATATATATAAAATCCAAATTCAATAGTCCCTGCACTTCCAGCAACTGGCTTGGCGAACAGAGACCACTCGAAATCCCAAGTTTTAGGCAAAGATGTTATTTATTTCAACAGAGTTGACAGAGCTCACGGTCTGACGCGTTTCGGGCATGTGCCCTTGCTCACAGATAGTCCTGCACTTTAATGGCATTTTTTTATATATGCTTGGGTAAACACCATGTGACAATAAACAAGAAAGAAATACTTAATGTATATCGGCAATTGATACTATGAACAGAGGCAATTCATTCTTTCTGTCATGAGTGAACAGTCATGTACTACGAATAAATTCATAGATTAAAATGGTCCAGATCAATAAAAAATACGCTGATTAATACCATAATATATCAGACACTATATACAGGCATAAATGTGCATAACAGTTGCTACGTATAAATACAATTTATCTTCACAGCTCTAGAATCATGAATATTAAAAGCAACAATGTATATATGATATAATAACAGTCCTAAAAACAATATGGCTTTGTGTGATTAATTCTCTACTTGGCTCGATGTTGAATACCACTGTGAACCTCTTTGGTGAAAATTGATTACCAAACGGGTACTTGTGCAAATATGCGTTAATGGATGTAAACATACAATATGTGCAAAATGCAATGTGTAAATGTCTGCAATTTAATGTAAACATATAATATGTGCAAATTCCACAAATATTAGATAAAATTATTACTATTTCAAAATAAAAAAATAGATATCCATAAAGCGGTACAAATTACAAATGCAACAGTACTTCCGATTTGAGCAATGTTATAATCACTAACGAGGAGCAAACTTTAAGATAATATATCATGAAGCCATGTTATAATGAAACACTGCTTATTTTTCTACAAAATGCATTTTATATCACTGGACTGTTAATGGTCAAGCCTGTTATATATATAAATATGCAATAATTGTCGAGTATTTTTGTCTCGATTGAAATATAGGGCCATAATAATGGGCGCGAGTATTTTGCGCTTTTTCGCACAAACACGCCTTTAATACCAATTACTGTTTCTTGGTTTTTATAATATTATTTTGTATAATCATGTTTGGAAATCAACCCCGCAATGAATGTATTATTTATATATATTTTTTGACGGAAACAAGAACTACAGAAGCCAGCGTAAATCTGTCTTTCAGTTCTATGATTTTACCTGTCACGTGATGCATCACGTGACATCTATGCACTTTAAATGTTTGTATGTGTATTGTAAACTTTAATCGTGACCAAGCCTGCTAGGTCAGGCGAAACGCGTTGACACGCGACAAGAGAATAAAAAGAAGTTTTTCACCACGCTGTTGTCGTCTCCTCTTCAGATCGATTGTTGAGGTTTGAGCTCGTAATGTGATTCCTGCCTTTGCTCATGAGGTCGGAAGACGACACGCCCTCTGATTTGGTGACGGCCGAAGTTCGTGAGCATTTGGAGAAGTTTGTTTGCTGCCGTCCCCCTCACGCAGACCGAGTCGGAGAAGTCAGAAAAGAACTCCGCAGTGTCCCGATTTCACACGCCGTGCAGAACCCGCGCCAGAACCTGGGTGAGTGCTAATAATCACCGGACAACTGTTTGGCGGTAAAAGAGGCGTTTGTGACTATTCGGGGTACGAGAGTCTGCGGCACTGAGGAAGAGGGAAAGCTGTGTGTGGGAGGGTCTGAGATTGAGTCGGCCCCACACTAGCGGTTGGTGTAAAACGCAAGGATTAGAAGTAATTGAAATGTTGCTTGAGGAAATGAATGAACGCGAGCAGGAAGCACTGTAGATATTTGATGAAGCAACCATTGGTGCTGCGGCAAAACAACAGCCTTCAAGAGTTCGAAATGAGAAAATGCCTGACGTAATGGTGCGATTGAAGCGCCTAGAAAAATTATCCCGGGGTGAGCTTTCAAAATGGTGGGAATCAAGATCCCTACAGCGCTAACTTGAAGTAGGGAGAATTCCAAGGGGGCTAAGAATACTTGTGGCCCCAACCTATGAAGACCCCGACCCCCTAATATTACAGGAGTGGGCGGATAATAATCAAGATTCATCTTGCCGCATGCTGAGAATTTTAATTAAGTATGCGGAGAAAGATTGCGCAAAAATGAAGGAGGAAATTAATCAAATTAACGACATGCTGGCTAAAGAAGATAATCAGGAACCAATTGTTCTCTACAAAAAGGAGATGGGAGAGCGGTTGAAAAAGTTGGGAGCTTCTATCAAAGAACGAAAAGCACAAAAGTTCATAAGGGATAAAAAGGATTACGACCGTGGGCAGATTTATACATTTGCCAAAAAATTTGAAAATGTCAGGAGAATGAAAATGAGTGGCGCAGCACAAAAACAACAGACAGCCCAATCTGGCATAAGCAGCGTACCAAGTTCAGATGTGGTGACCTCAGCAGAGGAAGGGCCCAGTGGGGAAGTGGAAGAACGAATCCCTACAGTTATTGACGAATTTGTTTTTTTTCAAGAGGACCGACGGTTCAACCTTCGCCCAAGAACAAGGGTAAATTACGCCAAACCGCCAAGAGGAAAAGGCAAAGGAACAAAAGGCGCCAAGGTGCAAAACAAAGAGCAGTGATCAATGCACAAACGTCTTCTGACATTATCCCAGATTTGACCCAACCAAAAACATCGGTGATTAACTTGACTAACATGGAACTGTCTATTGAGGAGGAAAAGATCCTCAACTTAGGACTATCATTTTGCCCGATTGCCGAATTTAACTACGTCCAAACTCGGATAGACATTTTCAAATTCGCAAGACTTTTGAAATTAAAAAAACATTTCTCTTTGAACCAGGGTTCAGTGAGCGAGACATTAAACCACGGAAACAGTGAGGCTTCACTGGGAGAATTAAATGTACAGGACATGGACCTCATGCTCGATATTCAACCTTCTGGTAGAATATACGAAGAAAATGAGAATGTTGTGAGCTTTGAAAGACAAATAGCTGATGAACCATTAGAACTAATGGGTCAAGCAGATGAGGTAGCAAGATCTGAAGGATTGGTCATCAACGCGAGTGACCCAACTAACTTTAGACACAGATCTCGATATATTCCTTACACTGCACGTGATACCATTGACATTTTCAACAATTTGGTTGTGAATGATCTGAAGAACTTGGAGAAATGTACTAGTGTGTGCAATAAAAAATTTAGCAAGCAAGAAAAAGTTCAGACAGCCCTTATTAATAAGATCATGCAAGAGGACAAATGCATAGTACGTGATGCTCATAAGGGCGGGAATGTAGTCCTTTGGGATAGACAACAATATTTATCTGAAGCTTATGAACAGTTGAATAATAGAGCTTGCTATGTAAGGGTTAAACCTGAGATTATGCTTAACAGCCACGCACAATACAATTCAGAATTGGATAACTGGTATGGACAACTACTGATCACTCATGATGAGTATAAATATCTGAAAATAATTAACCCAGTTACTCCAGTTTTCTATTTGCTCCAGAAAGTGCATAAGGACCCTTGCAACCCCCCTGGTAGGCCGATTATTTCAGCCATAGGTAGTGGGTTAGAAAATACCTCAAAATTTATTGACTCTTTTTTAAATCCATTGGCTGCTCAACTCCCATCGTATATTTTGGATACAGGGGATTTTCTTAAATCCATCTATGATATTCCCTGGGAAGATGATTTGATCTTGGTGACTATTGATGTCACCACCTTGTACACGAGCATTAAGCACAGTGATGGACTTAATGCTATAATACATTTCCTTGGGACAAGACCAATTAAACTTTGGGCTCATACCCAAATGCTTCTGTCAATGGTCTCAACTTGCTTAAAAAACAAATACTTCATCTTTAATGATGAATTATTTCACCAAACCTGTGGCACTGCGATGGGCACCTGCTTCGCCCCCAGCTATGCTAATTTGCATATGGGCTGGTGGGAGGAGCAGGTGATCTGGAAGCAGTGCCAAAATGAATGGGAAAACAACATCCTCCATTGGAGTCGCTTTATTGATGACTTGTTTGTTGTCTGGAGAGACCCCCTATCTGATTTAAATATGTTTCTGGCCAAAATACAGAAAAACAGTTTAAACTTGAAATTCACCAGTACTGTAAGCACAGAGTCTGTCAACTTTTTAGACCTCACAGTCTACATTAAGGACAATAAATTACAGACTAAATTATATAGGAAGGAGACCTCTGGAAATACTGTGCTTCATGCCAGTAGTTTCCACCCTACTAACTTGGTGAATAGTATCCCCTATGGGGAAGGTCTAAGGGTTTTGAGAAATTGCAGTGACCCTAATGACAGAGATTGTGCATTAACTGACCTTCAAGTACGATTCAAACAGAGGGGGTACAGTGATAACTGTCTTAATACATCTTTCAGTAAAGTCAAGCATATAACCAGAGAAGAAGTCCTCTTCAAAAACAGTAGAAAGATGAAGAAGCAAGCAGAAAATGAGTGTAGGTTGATCACTAACTATAACAAACTGCATAGATCGGTGAGGAAAATCTTGACACGCCATTGGCATATTATCAAAAATGACCCAATCCTTGGCCCTTTACTCACCAATAGACCACTTATAACTTTTCGTAAGGCAAAATCATTCAAGCAAATGTTAGTGAAAACCACGTTGACTAAAGCTAAGAAAAAGACAAAAAGTAAAAAGAGCAATTGGTTGTCCAGAAAGGATGGGTTCTTAAAGTGTAATAAATGTAAAGCGTGTGAGCATGGAAAGAATGCTAGTACATACCAACCAGGCCTTTCTAACAGAACTAAAAAGATCAGAGGACAATATGACTGCAAGACAGACTTTATGTTTTGCGATGTAAATGCAACCTACAGTATGTAGGGAGCACGATTAAGCCCGTTCATCAACGGGTGTTACAACATCTGAGGGCGATCAAAAATGCAGATAGATCTTATCCGGTCGCCCGGCATTTTGAAAGGTTTCATGAAAAAAATCCAAGCAGTCTGTCCTATTTTGTTATTGATTCCGTACCCTTGAATGAAAGAGGGGGGGATAGGGTTAAAAGGCTCCGCAAGCTTGAATCGTGGTACATAGTGGAATTAAATACAAAAAGCCCATACGGATTAAATATTGAAGAGGATCTGTACACACACCTATGAATTTTGATTAAATTGTAATAATGATGAATTTTTGGTAAATTTAGCTTCCTGGTTAGTGGAATTCATTTCTTTTAGTTTAGAGTTTTTTGTGTATTATTATTTGTTTTCAATTTTGTTTTGACACTTAAATGATTGAACTGATCGGATTTGCCCACTGGGGCTAGATTTGTAAACCTTTTGGTTTCAGGTTTCTGAGGTTAATCCGCCATTAAAACTTTGGGGCTTTGATGCAAATGCGATTTACTGAATATAAACCATGGATTACAGGTTGTTTGAAGGTGGTTAATCTAAGCCCACTTGGGCTGTATTATGTGCAATAATTGTCGAGTATTTTTGTCTCGATTGAAATATGGGGCCATAATAATGGGTGCGAGTATTTTGCGCTTTTTGGCACAAACACGCCTTTAATACCAATTACTGTTTCTTGGTTTTTATAATAATATTTTGTATAATCATGTTTGGAAATCAACCCCGCAATGAATGTATTATTTATATATATTTTTTGACGGAAACAAGAACTACAGAAGCCAGCGTAAATCTGTCTTTCAGTTCTATGATTTTACCTGTCACGTGATGCATCACGTGACATCTATGCACTTTAAATGTTTGTATGTGTATTGTAAACTTTAATCGTGACCAAGCCTGCTGGGTCAGGCGAAACGTGTTGATAAGCGACAAGAGAATAAAAAGAAGTTTTTCACCACGCTGTTGTCGTCTCCTCTTCAGATCGATTGTTGAGGTTTGAGCTCGTAATATATATATATATATATATATATCCAGAAAAGACGTGCGCAATAAATCACGCTGCACGGACCACACCATCAGTACTTGCAAGAGTTCTTTTTATTAAAAAAAAAACACAGGCATAACGCGTTTCGAGTTTTCATAACTCTTCCTCAAATGCCAAGCTGCCGTGTCCGTGGGTTGGTTGAGGTTTAAATAACGTAGCTCATAGGACAGTGAGAAGGGACTTCAGTCATTTCATCCAGTTTAAAGGGACAGTGTATGAGGTGTTTATTCAACGTTATCTTAATACTCCACAGCAGAAATGAGTACTTCGGTTTTACAGGGTTCAAAAATAACCACCCAGTGGAGCCGGTATAACAGTTTTCTCTGCTGTCTCATATTCAAAGTCGTGTCACTTAATAAGGGACTATCTTGCCCATAATGCTCCACTGCCCTTCAAAGTTGTGCTGGTTCCCACTGCCGATCTTGGTGAAATCTCAATCCGCACGATGTATCCCGAGTGCAAATCTTGCTTTTAAAAGGAAAGTGTTCCATACCTCGTTACGTCTTGCAGTAAAAGTTTATATATATATATACACACAGACATATATATATATATATATATATATGCGGCCATTGTAAAGCCTGTAAAAACAGTACCCATGTCAAGAAAGTGGAACACAACGGGGTGGAGAAAGAGATCAATCAATTTCTCACCTGTAGCACCACGCATGTCATTTGTGTGATTGTATGTCCCTGTGGATTATGGTACATAGGGAGTACCACAATACTTGCCAAAAAGCAGATACTGGAATATTATAGAGCCATTTCACATAATGATGAGAAATATCCAGTAGCGAGGCATTTTCATGACAAACACTATTCGAATCCCTCACTGTTGAGTTTTTTTCATTTTGGAACAAATTGAGAGGAACCCCAGAGGGGGTAACAGGGTATTACGATTGAGGCAGAAGGAATCTAAATACATCAGTAACTTTCAGACTAAGGATCCTGGTGGCCTTAACCAGGATGAGGAGTTAGCAGTCCATCTCAAAGAGAATTGATGAGTTTCTGTATGGTGTAGTTGACTGCCTATTTCTGTGGTTATGATTACCATCTTTTCACCCCCTTTAGTTGTTTTATGACACATTGTGGATGTCATTATTATCCATAGACCATCTATGTACACATCTGCCTTTCCCACTATATGGTTCTACTATGTCAGTGTACATTTTCTTCCTCCATAAGACAGCGCTATGTACAGTTTATTTATGTTTTGTGATATACTATACAAATGTTTTAATTAATGTTTTCTATATATCTTCCAACAGTAGAAGAGATGGGGAAAGGGGCCAAGGCACTACACTCACTCTTCACTGCCATTTTTCGCCTTTTCTCACCACCAGTAGTCACCTCACTGAGCACGCCTCTGCAGGGCATTTCGGAACAGGCATTGGGACATCGTGACAAGTCAATGGGTTCTGCAAGTAAGGACTTGTAATCTCTCAGCAGCGGGACCTGGTATTTCACCTATTAACTGTTCACTGCACAACTGCACACGTTCACTGGTCGGCTGAAACATGTTCACCCCTGATTCCAATGGTATTTTACCTGGTAACTGCACACTACCATTAGTTGTTAGTATGATGTGCACCCCTATAGCCGTATTCCCTACACCTGAAGGCACCTTTTATTTTGTCTGATTTGCTACTTATTTCAGCAGCAAACTTTGGATTGTGGCTTTGCGGGATTTTACACACTTCCGTAAGCTAAGATTAGTGCACATGAGATCACACGCGTTCCATGCTTGCATAGTTGTCTTTATTCCATGTTATGATTGTAATCACACATTCTCATGGATGACAGACTTCGATGTTATTTCGGAATTTACATGATTTTATGTTTGTTTAAGTTTGAGATGCACACATGCTCGTGCCATACATTACAATAGTAGTACTATATTATTCCTTTTGTATATACCTAAAACATGGGATGTATATTTATGTTTCCTTTTGACAGTTCACTTTGTTTGACCATTCCAAGATGTCAGCCATTATGGCTACGGATTTGCTTGTCCCATTTTTATGTTCATGACCTGTATGCAACTTTATTAACACAGATAGCACACCAGTTCACTTACGTGATCAAGGCTTGTCAGAGCCGAAACATGTAGTAGGTGTAAATAAACACCCTTGGATTTTGATACCTGGCATGGCGTTTTGTTTCTGAGAGCGTTGCTAACTTTGGAACTTGGATTATATATATATATATATATATATATATATATATATATATATATATATATATATATATATATATATATATATATATATATATATATATATATATATATATATATATATATATATATATATATATTCCAAGCAATCGTTTGCACAATCTCCAAAGAACGACGTCCAGGCCAACAGCTCTGTTCAGTAACTTGTGTTTATTCACAACGCACTCGACGCGTTTCGGGAACTAAATTCCCTTGTTCACGAGTGATAGTGCTTGTTTACAATACAGTTTAAATGCATACCATGTGACATTCATTTCAATAAACATAAAAAGCAGACTACCAAAATTACGTGTCATCTGGAGCTATGGGAACAGACTCACAGTAATTAATCAGCAAGCATTACATTTCATTTGTTATGATGGTTTTTTAAATACATAAATAAATTTACAGCTTGTGACAAAAATGATTACAGAGTGAGCATATCAGGGGCATTCAAACTCGCATTTTCAAAATTGCACGCAACGTGTACCTGGTGCATTAGCTTAGTGCTCCACAGAAGCCTTGTTTCATTTCCCCCCCCCAATGGGCTGTAACTGTAGAACAGTGAAGGTTTTGGATCCAACGTCTGCCCAGCCTGGATCTCAACAAGAGGGAAAACAGAACAGGGTGGCTGGACAGGAAAATTGACAAAGCAAATTACTGCCACGTAGTCAATATATACCACGTGACCACCGGGTAAGAATCCCAAAGCAAATTTATTTTCTTTTTTGACTCAAGTTATTAAGGATTCAAAGGCACGAACACAAACAAAACAACTGTTATGACAGTGAATTCATGGTAACAATATCTACACATATACAAATTTTACAAATGTACAACACTTACAAAGATGAATCAAGCGAAACAAGTAAGCAAGACACACCGAAACAATACAAAATTCAGTGAACAACATAGATTGTAATTATATACAGTGCAAAAACTTTAGAGTGTAAAGCAAATATGTGACCAGTCCATCGGACTATGAAACCATGGGACAGGCGGAGGAGATGGAATGAAATGCCTGCCTGTCAACCAAGCCTGTGGTTAATTGTTTATAGCGGGTTGCACAACTAGGATCCAAAGTAATCGGTGGAATTCTATCCTAAGGGCACCCTTGGCGTTTGCCACAGGGTGGAAGTGTCGACGCGTTTCGAACCAGCGTTATTACAGGTTCTCTTCAGGACAGGGACTGGGGACCGTGGTTCTGTAAAAGATATACAGAGTGGGTGTCAAAGATATCTATCATAGTATTGTTACAGAGTTACTCTGACTCCAGGGAACAAGGAAAAACATGATTACCTGCACAATGGCATAGAAATAGCCGTGGTGTCGGTTAAGCTCAACGGGACAAGATTTCTGAAACAACAAGTGAGAGAGTGGGCTTAGCGCGGTGGCACACCAGGGAGATTGGGATAATACAAATAATGGCATAGGGCCATAGTGTGAACTGTTATGTGAGTCCTACCTGTACTTTACCCAGGGGTTAGGCTGGAGATGTAGTGCCCGCGGAGCGGTGCACGGTCGGAGTTGAAGACGACTCACATGTTGAAGCGTTTATGTTTTGAAACTAGGGGAGACCATAGAAAACACAATACCCAAGGTTAATGTCGCTATGACAAGTGTGCGAGCCCACTAGTTACAGTCACGGACCCATGGAGGAAACATCCTACCTGAAGTCACAACAGACAGATGGAAGGAGTCTAATCCACGCCAGCAAGCGGTTAGTTGCTAGTGCTGGGACCTGTTACAAGGAAAGCGCAAGCTTTGATTACTGACAGGCTCGGGCGTTGCACGCTAGCGATTGCAAGAAAAAGCGTGTCCCATGGGCGCAAGACACTTACTCTAGAAGGAGGAATAAATCCAGCGTTTCGAGAGGCAGAGCAGTCAGTAAGTGAAGAGCCGCGCTCGAACGCGTAACTAAAGAACCCGCCCGGTCAGGAGGCTAGTGGGTGTGGCTAAGGAGGGCGCTCCTAGAGGATGCTGGTAAATGTAGTTAGTGTAACTCGGCTGGTAGGAGTATACGGGGGGGTAGAAGCGAACCATTTTTAAGCATGTAACATGTTGCAACAAATGTATAGAAATTCCGCAACAGTGTTAAACGAAGCGATTGCTGTGAACAGTTGTAAGCATGTAACTTGTAACAACAAATGCATAAAAATTTCGCAGCAGTGTCATAAGATCGACCTCAATAAAAAGCAGGCAATCCTTGGTCTCACAACAAAATCAGTGATCTACACATAGACCTCAGTAGTCTCATGGGTACGTTTGATGATATTTACAGTTCGTAATAAAGACATCAATCCTGGGCATACACCGGGGGAACCATATTGCATGCTTCTATCATCCCAACCCCGGTTGCCTCAACGCGCCAAACAAGAAGGAGTGCACAAACAAACAAGGTTAAAGATATATAAAATGCAGAAAGATGGTTCATAGTAGACGCACAGCCAAGCTCAGCCAAAAAATTCAGTTCATAGGCTGGTAGATTCAGTCATTTCGTTCAAGCCAGAATTGGATGTGTCAAACTTTAGTATGAGGTACGCCTCTTTTTGTGATAGGCGGACGTCTGGGTCGCCATTGCCACCCTTGATGACCGCTAGCACTGTCCATCTCATGTCATGACTGGAATGTTTTTGTTGTACGAAATGAGAGACCATGGGGGCCGTCATAATTTTGTTGTTAATTCTTGACCGATGTTGCATGATTCTCTGACGGACCTCCTGTGTGGTTTTGCCAATGTATAACAGGTTGCACGGACATAATATGGTGTACACTGTGTATTTGGTCCTACAGTTTGTGTGTTCGTTATGACTCCAAAATTTGTTTCCATCCGTAAAAAGTGAGCCTTCCATAGTGAGTTCGCATACGGAACATGTCCCGCATTTGCGATGCCCTGTGACTGGACTTGCACCGAAGATTGTACTTTGAGAGACCTTTTTTGGAGGCGGTCTGGTGGATGTAATCATTTGGCCAATGCTCCTGTTCTTCTTAAGTGCAAAGAGAGGGACACCTATATCGGGGAGGATTTCCTGCACCAAATGCCAACTCCTTCTGATGATTTTTCGGAGTTGATTGGTGTGGGGGCCAAAGGTAGAAACACACACCATCCTCTCAGTCGTCGGCCTGGATCTTTTTTCTAGGAGATGTTCCCTAGGTGTCCATCTAGCCCTCTTCATCGAGTGCTTCAAGAGTTTCCGGGGGTAACCACGTTCTTGTAGCTTCGAGGTGAGACCCTGACCATGCAACTCGAACTGTTCAGTGGTAGTGCAGTTCCGTCTCACTCGGAGGTATTGGCCATAAGGGAGGTTATCCCTTAGGCTCCGCGGATGGTAGCTCTTGTAATGAAGAGCATTGTTCTTGTCCGTCTTTTTTTGGTACAAAGAGCACGACAACACATTGTCTCTGACTGAAATTTCGACATCCAGAAATGGAAGAGATCTTTCATGGTAGCTCAAACTGAACTTGATATCTGGACTCCTATTGTTCAGCCACACATGGAATTCTTCCAGTTGTAAAGATGTTCCGTTCCACACACACCACACGTCATCAATATATCAGAACCATTGTCCAATGCAGCCTCTGTAGGGATTGTTGTTCAGGACATATTTTTCTTCGAATTGGCCCATATACAAGATAGCCATTTCGGGGGCAAAAGGGCAACCCATTGCTGAGCCTTTGATTTGGAGAAACATTTCCTCTTCGAAGGTAAAAAAGTTCTTTTTCAGAGCCACAGTAGCCAAGGAGATTATGAATTCGGTAGGGACTCTGTGAGGGCGTGGTCGACTGTCCAGATAAAGTTCCATTGTATCCAAGCCATCTTGTTGTGGTATTTGTGTGTATAAAGATGACACATCCATGGAAACTAAAAGTTGACTGCAGGGATCAAAAGGAAGGCCTTCGACTTTGTTTATGAAATCCATGGTATCCCGCAGAAAGGATGGTACCTGCACCACAAGGGGTTTCAAGAAAACATCAACGAATTTGGAGATGGGCTCAAAAACAGAGTCACACCCGGACACAATGGGGCGGCCGGGTGGTAATTTAGGGTCTTTGTGCACTTTAGGGAGAAAGTACAAATGAGGGGTTCGTGGATGTTTTTTGATAAGGTATTCTGATTCTTTAGGTCCAAGGAACCCTGCATCCTTGGCGGCGTTGACAAGTCTTCTGACTTCATCTTGTATCTGTGCAGTTGGATCGTGGGTGATTTTGCGGTACCACTCTTGGTTGTACACATGGTTCCGCCCCTCAGTACGGTATAGATCTTTGGACCACAGGACCACCGCGCCCCCTTTGTCAGCTTGCCTGATGACGGCCTCCTGCTGGGTTTTAAGTTCTTGGATGGCTTCTCTGTGTTTTTTTGTGATGTTTTTTGGGACTAAGGGGCGTTTTTTCTCCAACATATTCAGAGATGACATAACTGAACGTTCAAAAGCTAGTATATTTTTAGAGACATTATGATTAGGTGGACAAAACGAGGATTTATTTCTCAATCCTGAGGCTTCAGGAGAGAGTGGTTCAGTCACATCCTTGAAAAACCATCTCAAACGGACCTTTCGAAAAAATTCCATAACTTCCATTTTGATTTTGGTAAAATCCATGGCGACCCCAAGTACAAAGGAAAGACCCATCTCCAGAACTTCTTGCTCAGCTTTGGACAAGATCTTCTCCGAGATATTAATAATGGCAGATGGTTTCACGAGTTGTAGTGTTTCTTGCGTGTGGTAATCTCCCATTGGGGTTTGAATCGTGTCCGCTTGGGTTGTTGGCCCTGGCCTAAAAAAGGCCTCTTAGGGGTGTTCCTATTCTGTTGATTTCTATTCGAGGTGCCTTCTCCTGCGTCGGAATCTTCCATGGATTCGGAAGAAGATGTTTCAGAGAATGTAGTGAATCTTCTCTTCGATCTCCCCTGATTGGAATTCAGGTACCAAAATATATATATATATATATTTATTCCAAGCAATCGTTTGCACAATCTCCAAAGAACGACGTCCAGGCCAACAGCTCTGTTCAGTAACTTGTGTTTATTCACAACGCACTCGACGCGTTTCGGGAACTAAATTCCCTTGTTCACGAGTGATAGTGCTTGTTTACAATACAGTTTAAATGCATACCATGTGACATTCATTTCAATAAACATAAAAAGCAGACTACCAAAATTACGTGTCATCTGGAGCTATGGGAATAGACTCACAGTAATTAATCAGCAAGCATTACATTTCATTTGTTATGATGGTTTTTTAAATACATAAATAAATTTACAGCTGGTGACAAAAATGATTACAGAGTGAGCATATATGGGGCATTCAAACTCGCGTTTTCAAAATTGCACGCAACGTGTACCTGGTGCATTAGCTTAGTGCTCCACAGAAGCCTTGTTTCGTTTTCCCGCCCCAGTGGGCTGTAAGGCATCAAAGTCTGGGTTAACCAGACTACCAGGCCCACACGCTAATGAACTTAAGTTGCCGCCCCAGTGGGCTATACTTTCAATCAACCTCGATGTACCCGCATTCGGTACACTTCTTTACTTTTGATCAATAGTTGTACTGCCTTGATTCAAGCAGTGTCTTGTGTTTACCACGTTGCGCTTATTGCATTCTATTAGTCCATCTACCTTCCTTCAGGTAGTGCCTTGTGGTTTCACCATTCAGCTCATCCAACCCCTGTGGGTCTTTCCAGTTATTAACTTAATCATAAGCAAAGCTCGCTCCAGCATCTCTGTCTTTCACGTGCTGTGTCTCACCTTCTCCCAAAATGAATAAACTCAGTACCTGCAGTGAAAACAAAATAAAGACGTGAATTATCTCACATTCAACAGTAAATTGTGCACATTCATACAAATAAAATCTTGAGGTTATTGAGGCAGCTTTATCTCAATAGGCATAAAGTGTTTTCATCATTTATCCTAGGTGTACCCCGAGCGCCTCATCACAATTATGACCTTGGGGTTGCATGGTGTGATACTTTATAATGAACCTTGATTCAAGGCGTCTCAATTCTTGTAGTCTATTACCACCTCTCTCCCTTACTGGGACTTGATCCAGTACAACAAATGTTAGAAGACCATTGTTGCTCTGGTGGTGCATAGCAAAGTGCCTGGCTGCTGGATATTGTTTGTCCAGGTTTTTTATTGCCCTCAGGTGTTGCAGAACTCTCTCTTTCACTGGTTTAATAGTACTTCCAACATAAAATTTGTTGCAGGAGCACCTTAGTGAATAAACGGCGTATTCTGTGTGACAAGAGACATGTTTCATAATTTTAAAAGGGTCACATGATTCAGACAGTTTGATTTCTTTTGTATTGTGGCTGTACTTACATGCTTTACAGCGACCACAAACATAGAATCCCTGAATGGGGTTGTTCCTCTTTTTGTTAGCAACTCATGTCTGACACACCTTGTCTTTTAATGACATAGGTCTTTTGTATGTTATCTGGGGGAACTCCTGGATGCCTGTTTTTATGTCCTTGTCCGTTTTTAAGGCATTCCAGAATTTGTTAATGGCTCCCCTGACCTCCCTGGATTGTAAGTTGTTATCAGTGATGAACCTGACAGTTTCTAGGTTCGCAGTGTCCTCATCTTTTCTTGCATCAGTTTTAGTTAACTCCTTGTCAATTAACTTTTTGTACAGCTGTTGAAATACACTTTTTGCTATACCCTCTGTCTCTGAATCTCTCACACATAACCATTTTTTCTTGCTCAAAGTCTTCTGGTTTCGTACAGTTCCTTTTAGCTCTAATGAGCTCCCCCAACGGGATAGAATTGATAAAATTCCGTGGGTGACAGCTCTGTGCGTGAAGGAGGCTGTTTCCAGCTGTCTCTTTCCTGTACAGGGCTGTCGTGTGACGATTGTCCTGTATTCTGACTTTAAGGTCTAAAAAGTCAGTGGTTGTTTTACTGATGTGACTTGTGAAGGTGAGGTTAAAATCATTAACATTCAGGATTTTAACGAACTCAGTGGCTTCATCCTCGCTGCCTTCCCATATGATGAAGATATCATCTATGTACCGGAGCCATTTACGTACTCTGGTATGGTATTGATGAAGCGGCCTGACTACCTGCTCCTCCCACCAGCCCAGGTACAATCCTACGAAACTGGGGGCGAAGCAGGTACCCATCGAAGTACCGAGCAATTGATGCTAGATGGTGCCATTAAAAAGGAAATAATTCTGGGTGAGGCAGGTATGTATCATGTCCAGTAACATTTTCGTGTGGAACAGGTAAGAGACTGACCTACTGCTCAGAAAATGTCTACAAGCTTTGATTCCCATTTCATGTGGAATATTGGTATACAGGATGTTCACGTCAAGGGTCATAAGTAAACAGTCTGCATTAAGTTCAATATTTGCAATTTTTTGCAGAAAATCCCCAGAATCTTTACGATATGCCGGGAGGCTCTGCACTAAAGGCTCAAGAAAGTGATCTACATATCTGGACGTATTTTCCAGACAGCTGTTTCTGGAAGAGACAATCAGCCTTCCCGGGGGATTCGTGGGGGTTTTTGTGCAATTTAGGCAGTAAGTAGAGAGCCGGTAACTTCGGAAACTTACATCTTAAAAAGTTAAACTCATCAGTCTCAATTAGTCCCTTATTTCTCCATTCATTCAATCGCTCCTGGTATTGATTATTTTCTGTGTCATAGACTTTTCTGTTACTTTTCTCATATTTATCAACATCATTAAGCTGTTTTAAACCTTCATTAATGTACATGTCCCGGGACATAATCACAATATTTCCACCCTTATCAGATTTCTTTACAATAATATTAGTATCATTTCTTAAACTGTCGATAGCTAGTCTTTGTGCTTGAGTAAGGTTATTCCTGCCCCAACTGGTTTTCCTGGCTAGTTCTTTAAATTCAGCCACCACTCCTTTCTCGAAAACACCAATAGCATCATTGGTGATCATTGGTAAAAAGATTGATTTTGGTTTGAACTCACTGTTACTGTTCAGGTCCAACCGTATGTTTTCATTTATCAAGTTAAGGGTGGGGTTCTCAATCACATCTGGGTTCCCCCCTAAGTCATGTAACACTTGTAGCATTTCAGCATCGCCTATCTCAAGTGTACTGGGTGCTAGTGAGTTGCTGCTAGGTTCTTGGCTCATTCTAGTGGCAAACCACTTTTTCAGTCTTAGTTTTCTCGTGAACTGGAAAAGATCAATTCTACTCTGGGTATAGTTAAAGTTATCAGAGGGACAGAAAGATCCCATATGACAGTACCTCAATTTCTGCATCATTGAGATTCCTGCTGGAGAGGTTGACCACCGTCTTTGTGTCTTTCATTTTAGTTTCTTCTGGCCCATTGTCCTTGTTCCCACGGGATTGACATATTTGCTGCCAATGTGTTTGGCCTGCTTCCTCCTCTGCCTCCTCTCCCTCATCCTCTTGTTCCTCCTGTGTTTGTCTAGCTCTGGGCTTCTAGTCTTCCTTTTGCCATCAGAGAGAATTCTTTTAAAATGTGATCTTTTGGGCTTAGGAAGCCGGCACTCATCTTTTCTGGCCGGTCTCCACTTCCTCTGTTTCTTCATCCTGCATATTGCTTGCCCCCTCTGTTGCCTCGGATTCGGATCTGGTTTGCCCTGCTGTAGGTTTGGGGATTGAGGTCTGGGAGCGTAGGTGATCATATTTCTTTGAAAACATGAGGACCTGCCCCTTTTCATAGTCCACATGATCTCTCAGGAATTTCCTTTGTTTCTTTTCTTTGATTTCTTTTTCAATCATTTCCAGTTTTTTGTCAAGTTTGGCCATATCTGTTTCAAACTCATCTTTTTTGCAGATCGATTTGAGGTGTTCAATCAGATCTTCAATTTCCTCAGCCCACTTTTCGCAGTCTTTTCTAGCGTATTTCACTAGCAGCTTAAGCATTACCATTGAACATTCGTGACTGTTTGTTGACCACTCTTCCACCAGATCGGGGTCCGGATCATTAAAGGTAGGTGTCGTGTATATTCTCAAACCTCTCGGGATTCGTCCTACCTCAATATACTTAGCCAGGGTGGTTGCCTCCCACCATTTTGTTTGTTCTAGCTTAAGCAGTTTCCATAGTCTATTCCAGCTGTCCAGCTTGGTTTTTGCATCACCAGATAAAGATAAAGCTGCCTCAATAACCTCAAGATTTTATTTGTATGAATGTGCACAATTCACGGTTGAATGGGAGATAATTCTCGTCTATATTTTGTTTTCACTGCAGGTACCGAGTTTAATAATTTTGGGAGACTGTGAGACACAGCACGTGAAAGACAGAGATGCTGGAGCGAGCTTTGCTTATGATTAAGTTAATAACTGGAAAGACCCACAGGGGTTGGATGAGCTGAATGGTGAAACCACAAGGCACTACCTGAAGGAAGGTAGATGGACTAATAGAATGCAATAAGCGGGACATGGTAAACGCAAGACACTGCTTGAATCAAGGCAGAACAAGTATTGATCAAAAGTTAAGAAGTGTACCGAATGCGGGTACATCGAGGTTGATTGAAAGTATAGCCCACTGGGGCGGCAACTTAAGTTCATTAGCGTGTAGGCCTGGTAGTCTGGTTAACCCAGACTTTGATGCCTTACAGCCCACTGGGGCGGGAAAACGAAACAAGGCTTCTGTGGAGCACTAAGCTAATGCACCAGGTACACGATGCTTGCAATTTTAAAAACGCGAGTTTGAATGCCCATGATATGCTCACTCGGTAATCATTTTTGTCACCAGCTGTAAATTTATTTATGTATTTAAAAAACCATCATAACAAATGAAATGTAATTTGTTAAAATGTGTAAATCAATTAAGATGCTTTAGCTGCGCCCATGCTGGCTGATTAATTACTGTGAGTCTGTTCTCATAGCACCAGATGACACGTCATTTTGGTAGTCTGCTTTTTATGTTTATTGAAATGAATGTCACATGGTATGCATTTAAACTGTATTGTAAACAAGCACTATCACTTGAGAACAAGGGAATTTAGTTCCCGAAACGCGCCGAGTGCGTTGTGAATAAACACAAGTTACTGAACAGAGCTGTTGGCCCGGACGTCGTTCTTTGGAAATTGTGCGAACGATTGTTTGGAATACGGGGGAGTGGCGATCCCGTCCCGCCCGCCACTGCCAGCGGCCATCCCTGCTTCTTTGCCGACTTTTGGTGGATATATATATATATATATATATATATTCAGCTCAGTAGCGCCAAGATCCGGGTCACTCTCAGGCGGGTGCCTCTCGTGGCGGCGCCCCACGTGATAGATTGCAGCTCCTAGTTTCTTTCGCGTTCCACAGAAAGAAATTACGGCACTCGCAGGGGAAGTATTTAATGTATTTTAATCGCTCAGCAGACAAACGCGTTTCGGTATTCCTTCGTCAGTGTCTACCATTGACACGGAAGGAAGCGCATTTAAAAGTCTTTCATCACAGTCTTGCATGCACATAGAAAGAGGACTGACGTTTTACCTCCGTGAGAAGCAACATTACACAGTAAATTACTTTTTACTTCAACATTTCGGAATCACTATCATAAAGGCTTTGTGAAATACATTTTGATAATTTCGGGCGCTCTACATTTTGTAATTACCGAAATTACTAACATTTTTGTATAAAGTATATTTGCCTTTGTTGTGTGGTATAAGTTATTCAGCCGTGGATCGGCATTGCTCACGGGGTATAATATATCTCGTGACTTACAGAGTTTAGGCTTTACCTAAATGGGAGGCTAATTCTTCATTCCTATTTAGACCTGAGGGGGCCTTTGTTTGGAGATCGATTATATAGCGGGATTCAAGTCTTCTTATCTTCCGCAACCTGTCTCCACCCCTTGGGTCTACTGGTATGTGATCTAGCGCAAAAAATTGTAAGAGTTCCCTGTTGCTGTCATGTTTAAGGGCAAAGTGTTTAGCTACGGGATAGTTGAAATCCTTATTCATGATGGCACGTTGGTGCTCCAGTACACGTAACTTGACATTTTTCACAGTACTGCCTATGTATTTCAGTCCACAAGGGCATAATAGGCAGTAAACCACATATGTAGTTTTGCAGGTGAGAAACTTGGATATTTTCTTACTATGTCCTGCCCCTGGTATTTCATATGTTGTTCTTTTTTTGCTCTTCTCGCAGGCCTTGCATTTGCCGCAAGGGAAAAAGCCTGGCATGTCTCTGATTCTGCCTGTCACTGTGGTTTTCTCTGGTAAGTGACTATGTACAATTTTATCCCTGATGGATCTTCCTTTTCTAAAGGTGATTAAGGGAAAAGCTGGAATCTCCTTTCCTATAACCTGATCCGTTTTTAGTATATGCCAACTCCTCCTTAAGATAGTTCTCAGATGGTTAGAATCTTCTGAGAAGGTTGTTATCAGTCTAAATTTCCCATCATTTTTGTTTAGATCTGATTTCTTAGTTTGTTCTTTCAGGAGTTGGTTTCGAGGGATTCATTCCACTCTTTTCAGGGTATTTTCCAGAAGTATGTTATCATATCCTCTGGCTTGGAATCTTTCCATGCTTTCTCTTGCTGCTTTAGCAAAGTCTGCAGCTTTAGAGCAATTTCTCTTGATTCTAAGAAGTTCTCCGTAGGGGATACTTCTAACTAGGGTTGGGGGATGGCTGCTTCCGGCGTGTAAAACCGAGTTACCAGCAGTTGTTTTCCTGAATAGTTCAGTCTCAATTGTCTCACCTGTCAAGTTAACTTTCAGATCCAGATAGTTTACTGTTGACACGTTAATATCTGCAGTGAAATTCAGATTTAAGTTGTTAAGATTCAGGTATGTCACAAACTCTTCTGCTGAAGTCACAGTTCCCTCCCATACCAAAAAGAGGTCATCGATATACCTATACCAGACCTTCAGGTTTCCTGCCCATTTTTGGAAACCAGGGCTTTGGGTCACCTGCTCCTCCCACCAGCCCACAAATAAATTTGCGTAGCTGGGGGCGAAGCAGGTTCCCATCGCCGCCCCAGTGACCTGCCTGTACAATTGTCCTTGAAACAAGAAGATATTATTAAAGAGACAGTATTCAATGAATTCCAGCAGCATTTGACTATGTTTGGTGAATTTCATAGGTCTCTTATCAAGATAATACTTCATTGCCAATAGTCCCTGGTTATGGTCTATGCTCGTGTATAAGCTGGTAATATCCATAGTTATTAAAATACACGTGGAATTACATTTCACCTTTTCAATCTTATTCACAAAGGCTCGGCAGGAAGCAGCTACAGGCATGTTTCAAAAGCGCCAGAAAGAGACAGAGGGCGCCAAACCTAATGGGAAGACAAGCCAAAATGGTAAAGACATACTGATCAATCTGTTTACCAAACTTGAAAGACTGCGCGAAAGAGAGACTAGAAAATGGTGGGAAGCCACCTCTTTACAAAGCTACGTGGATGTGAACAGAGTGCCGAGAGGCTTAAGAATTTATACCGTACCGGCGTACGAAAATCCAGACCCCCGACTGTTGGAATTATGGGCAGAACACACAGCCCTATCCAGTCAGGGGATGTTAAAATTGCTGATACGATTCGCATGGAGCGATAGAGAAAAAGCAATTAATGAAATCAAGGCACTAGAAGATGAGATCAATAAGGATACGAATACTCAAAGGAAGGACGAGCTACGAGTTGAAATGAGAAAGCGACTCGAGAGATATGAACTAAAAATACGCCAAAGGAAACAAGAAAAATTCGAACGGGATGAAAGGGATTATTCCCTAGGCAGAATACTCACATTTGCAAAGAAATTCGATGAAGAAAAGAGCTGCCCGTGCGTCCCAACCAAGAGTAGAAACTTCCGAATCAGAAGTAACTGAAAATGAACAGTCTGGGGATGAAGTGGCAGGTACCCCACAAGAGAAGACTCCTTTTCACATGGAGTACGACCTAGTTCGGTCAACTTGGTTAAGGGGAGGCAAAAGCAGACCCCCGGAAGTAACCGAAGAACCCGAAGAGGGGGCTGGAAGGGGCCGAGGCAGAGGCAGAAACCAAGGCAACTTTACGCCGAGAGTCACGAGAAGCAAAAGAGGAGCGAAATGGTAGAGACCAAAGACAGCCTAACAATCGTAAATTTAACTGACAAAGTCCTGTCACCACTTGAAGAAAAACTTTAAAGTTAGGCTTGTCATTCTGCCCCAACGAGAGACTCGAATTCACGCAAACCAGAATTGACCTGTTCACCTTTGTGCGAAAAATGAAATTACATAAATACTTTAAACTAAAACCATCGTCCAAAGAAACAAGACAACTAAGAATAAGAGAGACTGATATCTTGACAACTAATGATATCACAACTTGGGAGATCTTAGAAGAACTAAGGACTGAAGAAAGTGGAGATTTAGAAGATATTGATTCCATCACCCAACGAACCAGAAGGATTGGTGTGGAACAAGAGGCACCAAAAACAAACTTCAGACCTCCCTCGATATTCGTACCAATCATGCCTTACGATGCGATTGATGCATTTTCAGAGGCGGTAACTAAGGATCTTGTGAAATTCAGAGCAAAACAAAGAACAATGACACGGAAAAAACGAAATATGACTAAGGAACAAAGAGAAATCCTCAAAACCCTTGACAATGACCCAGACATCATTTGTAAGCCATCGGACAAAGGTGGCAACATCGTGGTGATGTCCAGAGCACAATATTGCCAAGAAGCATATAGGCAATTGGAAGATCTGACATCATATGAGAAAACAACAAGAAAAACATATGATGAAAGCACTGCCAAATTTCAAACACTTATAAATAAATGGCACAGCAATGATATGCTGGGCACTGATGAGTATTTCTTTTTGAAAAACAATAATCCGACTGTGCCAACCTTTTACCAGTTGCCCAAGATACATAAAGACAGTAAAAACCCACCTGGCAGACCAATAGTTTCTTCGATAGGAAGTGTATCGGAAAATATGTCTATTTTTATTGACCACTTTCTTTTTCAGAGTGTCCTACAACTTAAATCTTACATCAGGGACACCAAAGACTTTGTGAATAAGATTGAAAAGGTGAAATGTAATTCCACGTGTATTTTAATAACTATGGATATTACCAGCTTATACACGAGCATAGACCATAAACAGGGACTATTGGCAATGAAGTATTATCTTGATAAGAGACCTATGAAATTCACCAAACATAGTCAAATGCTGCTGGAATTCATTGAATACTGTCTCTTTAATAATATCTTCTTGTTTCAAGGACAATTGTACAGGCAGGTCACTGGGACGGCGATGGGAACCTGCTTCGCCCCCAGCTACGCGAATTTATTCGTGGGCTGGTGGGAGGAGCAGGTGACCCAAAGCCCTGGTTTCCAAAAATGGGCAGGAAACCTGAAGGTCTGGTATAGGTATATCGATGATCTCTTTTTGGTATGGGAGGGAACTGTGACTTCAGCAGAAGAGTTTGTGACATACCTGAATCTTAACAACTTAAATCTGAATTTCACTGCAGATATTAACGTGTCAACAGTAAACTATCTGGATCTGAAAGTTAACTTGACAGGTGAGACAATTGAGACTGAACTATTCAGGAAAACAACTGCTGGTAACTCGGTTTTACACGCCGGAAGCAGCCATCCCCCGACCCTAGTTAGAAGTATCCCCTACGGAGAACTTCTTAGAATCAAGAGAAATTGCTCTAAAGCTGCAGACTTTGCTAAAGCAGCAAGAGAAAGCATGGAAAGATTCCAAGCCAGAGGATATGATAACATACTTCTGGAAAATACCCTGAAAAGAGTGGAACGAATCCCTCGAAACCAACTCCTGAAAGAACAAACTAAGAAATCAGAACTAAACAAAAATGATGGGAAATTTAGACTGATAACAACCTTCTCAGAAGATTCTAACCATCTGAGAACTATCTTAAGGAGGAGTTGGCATATACTAAAAACGGATCAGGTTATAGGAAAGGAGATTCCAGCTTTTCCCTTAATCACCTTTAGAAAAGGAAGATCCATCAGGGATAAAATTGAACATAGTCACTTACCAGAGAAAACCACAGTGACAGGCAGAATCAGAGACATGCCAGGCTTTTTCCCTTGTGGCAAATGCAAGGCCTGCGAGAAGAGCAAAAAAAAAAAAAAAAAAAAAAAAAAAAAGAACAACATATGAAATACCAGGGGCAGGACATAGTAAGAAAATATCCAAGTTTCTCACCTGCAACACTACATATGTGGTTTACTGCCTATTATGCCCTTGTGGACTGAAATACATAGGCAGTACTGTGAAAAATGTCAAGTTACGTGTACTGGAGCACCAACGTGCCATCATGAATAAGGATTTCAACTATCCCGTAGCTAAACACTTTGCCCTTAAACATGACAGCAACAGGGAACTCTTACAATTTTTTGCGCTAGATCACATACCAGTAGACCCAAGGGGTGGAGACAGGTTGCGGAAGTTAAGAAGACTTGAATCCCGCTATATAATCGATCTACAAACAAAGGCCCCCTCAGGTCTAAATAGGAATGAAGAATTAGCCTCCCATTTAGGTAAAGCCTAAACTCTGTAAGTCACGAGATATATTATACCCCGTGAGCAATGCCGATCCACGGCTGAATAACTTATACCACACAACAAAGGCAAATATACTTTATACAAAAATGTTAGTAATTTCGGTAATTACAAAATGTAGAGCGCCCGAAATTATCAAAATGTATTTCACAAAGCCTTTATGATAGTGATTCCGAAATGTTGAAGTAAAAAGTAATTTACTGTGTAATGTTGCTTCTCACGGAGGTAAAACGTCAGTCCTCTTTCTATGTGCATGCAAGACTGTGATGAAAGACTTTTAAATGCGCTTCCTTCCGTGTCTATGGTAGACACTGACGAAGGAATACCGAAACGCGTTTGTCTGCTGAGCGATTAAAATACATTAAATACTTCCCCTGCGAGTGCCGTAATTTCTTTCTGTGGAACGCGAAAGAAACTAGGAGCTGCAATATATATATATATATATATATATATATATATATATATATATATATATATATATATATATATATATATATATATATATATATATCACCAACCATAAGCCACAGTAGTAACTTACAAACGGCCACTCCAAACGTGCTGATTTATTATTCTTTTAATGGAAACAGCATAGCTTTTTGCACGACGCGTTTCACCTTCCATGAGGCTTAATCATATGCAGCTCTGCGCAGGATGGGTTCGTTGGCTTTTTTAAAATTCAACGTAACTCTGAACACTGAAAAGGGACTAGTGCCCAACAGATCTTACTTAAGGTGACAGTAAGGTAATCTTGATTCATTTTATGTCGCACAATATCGGTAAGTACTCGCAGTCAGTTTTGGACAGTTCCGTTGAAAATCAAGTATTTCCATCATACCTGTTTACCGATATGTGCCTTCTTTAGTCACTGTTCTTATCACTGTGTAAGACGGACCACAGTTCCCAGAATACACCTTCACTGTTACTCTTTTGCAGGTCAAGTCTTTCAATGTAGTCCTTGGCAAAATTCGTTTTCTCTGGGTTCACCGGCAGTCAGTTTACAGTATCGCCTTTAAAGGAACAGTTCCGTGTGTGGCATGTATTTCCCGGCTGCCGTTTTTTTCCAAAGTCAATCTCGCTACCATCCGGATTGTATTTGACACATTTTCATCATCCAAAAAAAAGGGGTGTTATTCAGCACGTCGGGCTAGGATCAATCTCCTTCGCCAACTCTGGCTGTTCTGTATTCATCTCTGCAGTCAAGGCGGGCCCCTCACAGAGACCACTTCCATTTTTCTGTAGTAGGTTTCTACTTCACAGCCGGTGGGCGCTTTAAAACCGGATTCTCTCCAATGTCACTATTTCCTGACAGAAAAAGCGCCTCAGCCAGTCGAGTCTGGGTCGTTTAACCAAGGTGTGTCAGACACCTTAAACAAATCACCAACCATAAGCCACAGTAGTAACTTACAAACGGCCACTCCAAACGTGCTGATTTATTATTCTTTTAATGGAAACAGCATAGCTTTTTGCACGACGCGTTTCACCTTCCATGAGGCTTAATCATATGCAGCTCTGCGCAGGATGGGTTCGTTGGCTTTTTTAAAATTCAACGTAACTCTGAACACTGAAAAGGGACTAGTGCCCAACAGATCTTACTTAAGGTGACAGTAAGGTAATCTTAATTCATTTTATGTCGCACAATATCGGTAAGTACTCGCAGTCAGTTTTGGACAGTTCCGTTGAAAATCAAGTATTTCCATCATACCTGTTTACCGATATGTGCCTTCTTTAGTCACTGTTCTTATCACTGTGTAAGACGGACCACAGTTCCCAGAATACACCTTCACTGTTACTCTTTTGCAGGTCAAGTCTTTCAATGTAGTCCTTGGCAAAATTCGTTTTCTCTGGGTTCACCGGCAGTCAGTTTACAGTATCGCCTTTAAAGGAACAGTTCCGTGTGTGGCATGTATTTCCCGGCTGCCGTTTTTTTCCAAAGTCAATCTCGCTACCATCCGGATTGTATTTGACACATTTTCATCATCCAAAAAAAAGGGGTGTTATTCAGCACGTCGGGCTAGGATCAATCTCCTTCGCCAACTCTGGCTGTTCTGTATTCATCTCTGCAGTCAAGGCGGGCCCCTCACAGAGACCACTTCCATTTTTCTGTAGTAGGTTTCTACTTCACAGCCGGTGGGCGCTTTAAAACCGGATTCTCTCCAATGTCACTATTTCCTGACAGAAAAAGCGCCTCAGCCAGTCGAGTCGGGGTCGTTTAACCAAGGTGTGTCAGACACCTTAAACAAATCACCAACCATAAGCCACAGTAGTAACTTACAAACGGCCACTCCAAACGTGCTGATTTATTATTCTTTTAATGGAAACAGCATAGCTTTTTGCACGACGCGTTTCACCTTCCATGAGGCTTAATCATATGCAGCTCTGCGCAGGATGGGTTCGTTGGCTTTTTTAAAATTCAACGTAACTCTGAACACTGAAAAGGGACTAGTGCCCAACAGATCTTACTTAAGGTGACAGTAAGGTAATCTTAATTCATTTTATGTCGCACAATATCGGTAAGTACTCGCAGTCAGTTTTGGACAGTTCCGTTGAAAATCAAGTATTTCCATCATACCTGTTTACCGATATGTGCCTTCTTTAGTCACTGTTCTTATCACTGTGTAAGACGGACCACAGTTCCCAGAATACACCTTCACTGTTACTCTTTTGCAGGTCAAGTCTTTCAATGTAGTCCTTGGCAAAATTCGTTTTCTCTGGGTTCACCGGCAGTCAGTTTACAGTATCGCCTTTAAAGGAACAGTTCCGTGTGTGGCATGTATTTCCCGGCTGCCGTTTTTTTCCAAAGTCAATCTCGCTACCATCCGGATTGTATTTGACACATTTTCATCATCCAAAAAAAAGGGGTGTTATTCAGCACGTCGGGCTAGGATCAATCTCCTTCACCAACTCTGGCTGTTCTGTATTCATCTCTGCAGTCAAGGCGGGCCCCTCACAGAGACCACTTCCATTTTTCTGTAGTAGGTTTCTACTTCACAGCCGGTGGGCGCTTTAAAACCGGATTCTCTCCAATGTCACTATTTCCTGACAGAAAAAGCGCCTCAGCCAGTCGAGTCGGGGTCGTTTAACCAAGGTGTGTCAGACACCTTAAACAAATCACCAACCATAAGCCACAGTAGTAACTTACAAACGGCCACTCCAAACGTGCTGATTTATTATTCTTTTAATGGAAACAGCATAGCTTTTTGCACGACGCGTTTCACCTTCCATGAGGCTTAATCATATGCAGCTCTGCGCAGGATGGGTTCGTTGGCTTTTTTAAAATTCAACGTAACTCTGAACACTGAAAAGGGACTAGTGCCCAACAGATCTTACTTAAGGTGACAGTAAGGTAATCTTAATTCATTTTATGTCGCACAATATCGGTAAGTACTCGCAGTCAGTTTTGGACAGTTCCGTTGAAAATCAAGTATTTCCATCATACCTGTTTACCGATATGTGCCTTCTTTAGTCACTGTTCTTATCACTGTGTAAGACGGACCACAGTTCCCAGAATACACCTTCACTGTTACTCTTTTGCAGGTCAAGTCTTTCAATGTAGTCCTTGGCAAAATTCGTTTTCTCTGGGTTCACCGGCAGTCAGTTTACAGTATCGCCTTTAAAGGAACAGTTCCGTGTGTGGCATGTATTTCCCGGCTGCCGTTTTTTTCCAAAGTCAATCTCGCTACCATCCGGATTGTATTTGACACATTTTCATCATCCAAAAAAAAGGGGTGTTATTCAGCACGTCGGGCTAGGATCAATCTCCTTCGCCAACTCTGGCTGTTCTGTATTCATCTCTGCAGTCAAGGCGGGCCCCTCACAGAGACCACTTCCATTTTTCTGTAGTAGGTTTCTACTTCACAGCCGGTGGGCGCTTTAAAACCGGATTCTCTCCAATGTCACTATTTCCTGACAGAAAAAGCGCCTCAGCCAGTCGAGTCGGGGTCGTTTAACCAAGGTGTGTCAGACACCTTAAACAAATCACCAACCATAAGCCACAGTAGTAACTTACAAACGGCCACTCCAAACGTGCTGATTTATTATTCTTTTAATGGAAACAGCATAGCTTTTTGCACGACGCGTTTCACCTTCCATGAGGCTTAATCATATGCAGCTCTGCGCAGGATGGGTTCGTTGGCTTTTTTAAAATTCAACGTAACTCTGAACACTGAAAAGGGACTAGTGCCCAACAGATCTTACTTAAGGTGACAGTAAGGTAATCTTAATTCATTTTATGTCGCACAATATCGGTAAGTACTCGCAGTCAGTTTTGGACAGTTCCGTTGAAAATCAAGTATTTCCATCATACCTGTTTACCGATATGTGCCTTCTTTAGTCACTGTTCTTATCACTGTGTAAGACGGACCACAGTTCCCAGAATACACCTTCACTGTTACTCTTTTGCAGGTCAAGTCTTTCAATGTAGCTCCAAAAATGAAAGCCAGCCCAGCACTAGCGGGCAGTTAAATCCCAGTAGGATTTATTTGGCACAAAAGAAATATGTACAAATATATATATATATTCACTAAAAAAAACAGATATGTTATAGTTAGGAATTAACATTTAAAAAACCCTAGAAATTCAGTGTAAAAACCATAGGTTTCAGGGGTGTTATAGTTAGCTGGGCATTTCACTCGTACAAAACCATTGAAATTCCTCCGTTATAGCTAGTTCTACTAACTATAACTCACGCACCCGCAATCCACTGCTGATGATGTCACATAATAAATCATTCATGGCATGGTCAGTGACATCACTGATTAAATCACTAATTACATCTCAAATGACATCACTGATGACATCATCCAGTGAATGTGGTATGGTTCGATATATAAATATATATTATATATATAGCATTCTGCATTGAAGACTGACTGGATGTATAAGCGTCTGGAAGGAGTATTTAGTAGCACTGTGATTGACTGTCTAAGTGACTAATTTAAAGAGTGTCACTAAATATATAGGATAGTGATTAAACTGTGTGAATATCTGTTTCACTGTATCTCTTGTTGTGTAAACTACTACATAAGTTGATTACTAGCCATGTAAAGTCTATATTAGTATTAATTATTTAAGTGGGTATTTGTATAGGATAGTGAATGTGTGTGTGGTTGGATGGGAGGTGTGTGACTGTCCAAAGATGTAGAAATAGTTGATTTAGTAGGTATATGAGTTAAGACTGCACGTGGAAACACTTGTTTGGGTGAGTGAATCTCCTTATGGTTGTGGTGATGAGTAAATTCTATTTCTCAATGATACATGTCCAACAAAGTAGAAATGTAAAAGGCAGTGTATATGACAGTTGTTGTTTATAAATAAGTATACTTAACACTCAGTGATTGTATGAGTGACTGTATCGAAAACTGTATACTTGTAATAGTGATTTTATAACACATTAAGAATGAGTTACTATCTATATGAATCAATAAAGTGGTGTTTGTATACGTATGTAGCTTACTAAATGTAAGTATGATCAATTGTTTGCATACTTGAGTAGGATGACTGCATAAGTGAATAGGATGCGTGCTGGTGTGTAATGTTGATGTAGGTGTATAAGTATATGTAATAATGTTCTATTGATCTTTGTTAGCATGTATGAGTGAATCTATAGGTAAGTGTTTAGATGTGTGTGTAGATGTAGGAATCACTGAGTGGGTTTTTAGAAGCTTGTATTGGTGTGTCAATGGTTTCAAATATGGTACTCCATATTTTATAATGAAGGCTGAAAGGTTATACTAGTGTATGATGAGGTGTATCAGATTGTCACGTGGCTTTATCCCCACTAGTTGGTTTCTCCCCAAACACCAGAGGTCTGTCTTTTCTTCCAGTCTCTCCTTTTCTCTCTCTCAATCGGTGATCCAAGCGTAAGGCCAAATCAATAAAGGCCGCACATGTGGTAGGCTGGGGTTCAACTTGTGCTATGACGTCTTTTAGATTGTCTGTGAGCCCTTGGTAGAACAGAACCATCTGTTTGGCTTCAGGCCAATCAGTTTCAGTGATTAATCTCCTAAAATGGTTCAGATAGGTCACTAAATCGGAATTGCCTTGCTTAAGAACAAGCAACTCCTTATCAGCGGAGAAGGTTTCCGCTCTCCTATCAAAAGTTTTTTCAAATTCGGCACGAAACAAGTCCCAATCATACAGGATTCCATCATTATTCCTGACAATAGGGACCGCCCACTGAGCTGCTTCTCCCCCTAAATAGGAAATGAGAAAGGAAACCCTTGATTGATTGGTAAGGAAACATTTGGGCTTACAGGTGAAATGCATCATCACCTGTGTCATGAACACCTGCACCTTCTTTCTATCTCCCATAAATCGTTCCGGGGGTGCTAAGGGAACAGGGGATGGCATTTCTACCACCACTGAGGTAGACTGAGGGGCAGGGTTCCCTGCATCAAACGGGTTCCGCTGCATAGCATCCATCCGTGCTTGCAACGCAGCCGTCTCCTGGCGGGAGGCGGCTAATTCTGCCTGAACTAAACCTAATGCGGTTAGTACCTCCTCTAAAGTGGCCATCCCTTGGATCAACCCAACCGGGAGGAGCAAATATTCTTGGGCCGATTATTCTGTCAGGTCTGTCGTGGTTGCTCCTCAGGATTGGATCGATGCTATAGGGGGGCCCACCTCTAGATCATCCCAAGTCTGACAGTAAACGTCACAGACTGTTAAGGAGATCAAGCGGGGGAAAAAGATAGGTCCGGAGGGGAACAGCTGGGCAACTGGAACCGCAACCTGTAATTACAGAAGCAAGGGATAAGTGCACCTATAACCCTAAGCTGGAAAACAGGCTAATCACTATACCACATGCTATCTCACCTGTAATCCTACAGGTCTGTATGAACAAAAGAACAATTTAAAGGGCGGCTTCTAAATCCCCTGGTTCTGCTGCTAGAAGATAGAATAAAGAGAACATTAGAAAACCCCCATGTTCCCTCCCTTCCTTTGGGCTGAACCTTATGGATAATGAAACTGGAAGGACACCTACCCAGATTTAGGATGAAGATAACCCAACACTGCCCAGAACAAAAGGAAGGATGAGAATTCTCATTGACAGAAGATCACAACCCAAGGTTCCTCCTCCGAGGAAATGTATGAAACCAATGTTCCCGGGAAATTGCAGGAAGAGTCAACCCCAAGTTGTTGCATACATTCCCTACACAGGTTGTTGATCAAATGAGCAAAAGGTACTAAATCATAAGCCCAGCATAAAGCAAAAACAAAGCGTCTTTACAGATCCATCTCTGTAAGCGCTAATGGGACAGTACTGTACAATGTTTGGTTTGGCAGCACCTAAGCCCAGGTGTCCTGCACGAACCGGAGCAAGACGCTCCCTGAAGGTATTAGTAAAACTAATACACAAACACCAGTTTTCAACCAAGTAATTCACACACTCAAGCACCCCACTCCGTAACGGAAAACCTGAGACTTTGTTGACAGTTCACGATGTGGGCGTTTCCTAAGCCCCACCAGGGTAATCCAGAAAGCAGGTGCCAAGAAACATGTGGACCGGTCAGATGTAGGCGCTTCCTAAGCCCCACCAGGGTAATCCAAGAACCACCAGCCAATAGCGCTAAAGCACAGCGCTCGTAGCGGGCGCTTCCTAAGCCCCACCTCGGTAAACCACGATCCAGACCAAACGGACCAACGCTTACCGCCGCCGATCACCAAGGAACCTTCAGCTCGATAACAGGATACACGCTAAGACACTCTCCTCGCAAGCAGGAATAATCGGCAGCGCGTCCACCGTAAGACGCCATATTGATCCCTTTAGTCGCACCGCGTCATAGCAGCGCGCCGCGCAAGGGATCATGGGATATGTAGTTTCCCAACCCATTCCATAGAAAAGAGCAGGCAGTGATTTACCAGCGGTCGGGGGAATCGTGACAGATGCCATCAGTGATGTCATCCGTGATGTCATTTGAGATGTCATCAGTGATGTCACTGACCATGTCATGAATTATGCAATATGTGACATCATTAGCCGTGGATTGCGGGCGCGCGAGTTATAGTTAGTAGAACTAACAATAATGGAGGAATTTCAATGGTTTTGTATGAGTGAAATCTCCAGCTAACTATAACACCCCTGAAACCTATGTTTTTTTCACTGAATTTCTAAGGTTTTTTAAATGATAATTCAGGGGCCACACCCCTTATTACAACACTCTGCAACGCAGCTCCGTGGTGCATACTGGAGGTACCTGGTGGGCGAGTTGGCCTCCACGGACCCTCAGGATTGAGGAGGAATTAATTCCCAAACTTAAACCGCACCACAGGGTGTGTTTGCACACATGTCACCTCAGGCCATGCCCCCTTCCTTCACCACTGTGCAAACGCGCCCCGTGGAGCGTTTTAGGTTGGAGGATTAACTCTCTTTTAATATTGAGGGTCCCTGAGGGCCAACTAGCCCAGCAGGTATCTTCAGTATGTGCCAGGGAGCAGCGTTGCAGATAGATGTTCAGAGCTCACGCCCCTTTTTAAGCCTCTCTGCAATGTTGGTCTGTGGCACTTACTGGAGGTACCTAGTCAGCTAGTTTGACCCTAGGGACCCTTAGGATTCAAGGGGACTTAATCTTTCAACTGAGAACGGCCACAGGGCGCGTTTACATAGTGGTGAAGGGAAGGGAAGGGACGGGGCCTGAGGTGACGTGTGCAGACACGCTCTGGGGTGCATTTTAAGTTGGGGAAATAATTTCCCTTCAATCCTGAGGGACCCTGGGGCCAACTTGCCCACCAGGTACTTCCAGTAAGCGCCTGTGCGCTGCGTTGCAGAGAGGTGGGGCAGGCCATGCCCCTTTTTACACCTCTCTGCAATGGTGCTTACTGGACGTACCTAGTAGGCTAATTTGCCCATAGGGACCCTCAGGATTCAAGGGGACTTAATCTCCCAACTTAAAATGGACACAGGGCGTGATGACACAGTGGGAAAGGGAGGGGTCGGAGCCTGAGGCAATGTGTTCAAACACGCCCTGTGGTGCGTTTTAAGTTGTGGAAATAATTCCCCTTCAATCCTGAGGGACCCTGGAGGCTAACTAGCTCACACAGTGCTTCCAGTAAGCGCCACTGCGTTGTGTTGCAGAGAGGTGGTCCACGATGATTTTGCAACAAGGCTTCTTTCTGCTCTTCTGTTTGTTCTTTTTGCACGTTTTCCTTCTTCCTGCTCTTTTCTTCGTCTTTGAGGACTTCTGTTGCTTCTTTCTGCAATTCTTTTATTTCTTTCTGTGCGTTTTATTCTTCTTTCTTCACATGTCCTATCTCTGTAGGCATAGTTACAAATTAGCATTTAAAAAACCTTTGAAATTCACTGAAAAAAACATAGGCTTGAGGCATGTTATAGTTAGGAATTAGCATTTAAAATACCTTAGGAAATCACTGAAAAAAACATAGGTTTCAGGGACGTTATAGTTAGCTGGATATTTCACTCGTACAAAACCATTGAAATTCCCCCCGTTATAGTTAGTTCAGCTAACTATAACTCACGCGCCTGCATGCACTGCTGATGACGTCACATATTACATCACTCATGACATGGTTAGTGACATCACTCATGACATCCCTGATGACATCTCAAATGAAATCACTGATGACATCACTGATTACATCATCCTTGTGATAGAGTGGCAGACCCTAATATAACCTTTGATACACACACTCAAAAATAGAAACTAACATTTTCAAAACGATGGACATACTAATACCACTTACAACACACCTATTTAGTATTTCCAAGATCTTCACACACATCCACTCAATCGCCAACAGTCCTATACAGTCACTCATACATGTACTCACTCATCATATGTACTCATACACCTATACATCCTGTTACACACTGACACTCATCCATAGAGTCACTCACACACATATTCTCTCATGCTAATACAGATTCAAACATCCATTTACTTGCACATACAGTTATACACACACCACCACACTTACTTCTACAGAAACTTACACATACTTACTTATTGAAACACATACTTATTCATATAGGAACTCTTCCAATCTCTCACTCTCACATATACTCAATTATATACACCAATACTCACATATACTAGTTTAAAATATATGTAGTTACTTATAAAAACACTATTGAGACAGTCATTCACTCACTAACACACCCATACACACACTCATCCACCCATACAGTCCTGCACACATACTGTCTTCCACACATACAAATAGTGACTCACTCATTCATGCATGTATGCACTAAGTAATACCCCCCACTGAACCAAACAGACACTCAGACACTCATACTGATGCTCGAAAAACAAAGTAATAACCCATATAGACACTCATGTAGCTACTCACCAAACAAAACAGCCACTTATACTCAAAGTGAGAGACTGAAACAGATATTTATATATTTAAAGATTACTCACTAACCCATGTATTCACTAAGATACACTTAATCAGTCAGTTATACAATCAATTTTTCATTTTAAAAAAATCAACCATTTAGACACTTATATACCCATTTATTCTTCCATCAAACTTGAGATATACATATATAAAACATATTTAATTTTCAGAAAAACACACATTCACTGGATGATGTCATAAATATTACCTACTGGCTGTTGCCAGTAGGTAGTAACAGACAGATAGGATCATGTTTCCATAGGAAAAGTGTTTTTTGATTTGCCTATATCTTTGGCGCCGTTTGACGAATCTTCCCAAAAGTTTTTCAAAAAGTGTGCCATGACTCTTATTGGGCATGGAAAGTTTCAGGGTGATCTGTCAAGCGGGGGCTGCGAAAAAGGGTTGTCATAAAGGTGTATTTTCCCATATTAATTCCTATAGGACCTTTGAACATGTCTACAGCCCAAACTACTGGATGGAATTACACCAAATAGGGCAGAAAGGTAGATTTGGTTACATAGATTGTGCGTTTTGTTATTTAGTGTAAATCCGTTCAGTAGTTGTTGAGAAATGTAAGAAAATACAGTTAGTGATATCTGTGGCTGTGACAATTTAACAAAAAATAACAAGCTTGTGCAGGGAAATGCAGAGCTCCGTTTGGCTGCAACACTTCAACCAGGAAGTGTTTGCAGCCATCTTGGGACTCAGCTTCAGACGAGTCCCATAAAAAAACATTTTAAAAAGAAAAGGGGGCAGGGTAGGAATACCCTGACCCCTAAGCCTTGGTGGTCTTGGGATCCCCTTGGACCCCACCAGGCCAAAAAAGGTATTTTCAAAAACAAATGCTAAAAAATTGCGATATTCATGAATTTGCAGAAAAAAAGCCAGTGCAGGCTCCCATGCTTGCTCTTGAAAGACCATTGGGCGGGCCAGGGCCTTTATAACATAAAAATAGGAGGAATTGCATGGGGCCTGTCACCTCCCTGGGGCATTGCCTTTTATGTATGCAGGTGGTGCCCATGCAACACCCCTGCACCCTGGGGACCATCAGCTCCCTGGGGCAAATATCTATAAAGTAATGCAGGATGAACTATGTGGCCCCCCCATGCAGCCCCGGGGACCGCCACCTCCGCGGGGCATTTAACAATATGCATGCGGGCAGGCAGGCAGGCCCTAGCTGCCCTCCAACACCCTGGAGACTGCCACCTTCTCCAGGCAGATAATACTAAATTAATGCAGTGGCCTGTGTCCCCCCCCCCCACAACCCCAGGGACAGTCATCTCACTGGGGCAGTATAAAAAATGCATGCAGGCAGGCCCGCGGGGTCAGCCTGCACGTCGGGAATTCGACGACCCCGGGGCAAATTATTTTGAAAAAATTAAGGGGACCCCTGCGGCTGCCCCAAAGCCACCTCCCGAGGCTAAATTAAATTAATGTAGAGGGTCTGTCGTGGACCCCCGGTTCTGGGGACCAACACCTCCAGCCGCTATCTTCTATGATGAAGGGGTGCAGCGAGGCCTCACTACTAGAGCCATGGATGGCCCTTGGGACTGCTACTGCCCCAGGGTTGGCTCCTGCTACCTCCCGAAGATTCTCAGGAGGCAGCTGTTTGCTTTTGCTTAGTGGAAGCTGATATTTCCCACCCTCAGGAGGTAGCTCTTTGCTTTTGCTTGGTGGAAGATGACAGCTCCCACCAAGCAAAAGCAAACATAACTCTGTTTTCTGCAAGCCGGAGCTGTCAAACAACTCTGGCGTGCAGAAAGCAGAGCTTTCATATCTTTCATATGCATGCAGGGAAACAGATAAAAGCATTGATCTGACAGACAGGGAGCCTTTCAGCAGCCCCCCGTCTGTCAGAGCAATAACGGCTCATGCAGGAGGTGGGGAGCAGGCTGGGACAGGGATGGCCATGAGGCACCCCCACGGTCATATTGCACACTGGGTGCCCTAGAAGCTCTCAGGTGACATGGGATAAGATAACCAAAGGGGATGATGGACGGAATGTTGAGCAATGCAAGCACTCACCCCCAGTCAACTGATGTGGGTTTAACCCATCATCATTCTTTAGCTCACTCCGCCACCCCAGTTCAGACATGGCCATATGCAAATCAGTCTGACCCTGTGCCTCATGGGAAGAGTCCAGCCCGAACTGCCAAGCCATGTCTTCCCTGCACCGAAAACAAGCATCCTGGGACCGGTTTCTGGATAATCAGCCGTCATCAGCCAGGCTAGCTTGAATCCAGTGGCAAAGTGAGCAAGGGACCCATGTCTGGGCATACCCTGCCAACTTAGGGCGAACAAAGAAAAACCAAAGGGAATGATGGACGCAGTGTTGAATAATGCAAGCACTCACCCCCAGTCAACTGATGTGGGTTTAATCTATCATCATTCTTTAGCTCACTCTGCCACCCCAGTTCAGACGTGGCCATATGCAAATCAGTCTGACCCTGTGCCTCATGGGAACAGTCCAGCCTGAACCGCCAAGCCATGTCTTCCCTGGACCGGAAACAAGCTTCCTGGGACCGGTTTCTGGCTTATCAGCCGTCATCAGCCAGGCTAGCTTGAATCCAGTGGCAAAGTGAGCAAGGGACCCATGTCTGGGCATACCCTGCCAACTTAGGGCGAACAAAGCAAAACCAAAGGGAATGATGGACGCTGTGTTGAATAATGCAAGCACTCACCCCCAGTCAACTGATGTGGGTTTAATCTATCATCATTCTTTAGCTCACTCTGCCACCCCAGTTCAGACGTGGCCATATGCAAATCAGTCTGACCCTGTGCCTCATGGGAACAGTCCAGCCTGAACTGCCAAGCCATGTCTTCCCTGGACCGGAAACAAGCATCCTGGGACCGGTTTCTGGCTTATCAGCCGTCATCAGCCAGGCTAGCTTGAATCCAGTGGCAAAGTGAGCAAGGGACCCACGTCTGGGCATACCCTGCCAACTTAGGACGAACAAAGCAAAACCAAAGGGGATGATGGATGGAGTGTTGGTTTTGACATGGGATATGATCCCTGGGGCTACAATTGGCCTGGCGAGGGGGTCATTGCGACCTCCTCTTTATAGAGCAGGTGCCCGATATAATGTCCCACTTCTGTCAATCAAATAATTAAGGTTCTTATAAAGCATGCATGAATCCACTGCGATTTTTCACGAGGGACCGCACTGAGCGTCACGGCTGATACACAAATTCATGTGCGTAAAACAAATATTCTTAGGACAATTTCTTGCCACTTGCTCCAGTGTGCTGCTTGAAAGAAACTAATAACTAAAATCACTAAGGACTTTAAAGGTGCCTATTGAAATGAGAGCATAGTTTCAGTTCTCCTTTGCAGAATGACTGGACCTGTGTCCCAAAAATTTGGACATGTATTAACAATTTGAAAATATGTCAGAAGGCAGGTCCAGTACTATAAAATCAGGACTGTCTGGGAAAATCTGGGAAGGCTGGTCACCCTATAGATAAGGAAGCCGCAAGTTGGGGGGCATGGCTTGGCATCATGGCCGCATGGACGTGCTCTGAAAGAGCTCCGTGCGGTGGCCCGAGATAAATATTTAGCCTGAAATATCCTGGCTCCCAAACACATGGAAATCGATCTCCTGGGACCCATGAGATCATCACCTGCCATATGAGCAAAGAATCGAGGCGCAAAACTTCGGGATAGTGGAAACGGAGCCCCGATTTAGGTGAACAGCTGGCGCCATTTTGGGTGCAGCTTGATGAGATCGAGCAGAGACACCGGGCCTACGGTCTTCCTAGATCCTGCTGAGGTTGACAGAGTTAGAGCCTCAGGAGGAGAGGCAACGTCCACGTTGAAGAGGATAAGATGACAGACGACCCACGCCTGCAGTAGCGTAGTCTGGCCCCGCTGCGGCCTGATGCTGCTTACGGTCCGGTGGAGTATCTGGAGTGCGGTGGGTATGGCCTGTTGAGATCAGACAGAGACGCCGGACCTGAGGTCTCACTGGATCCCACTGAGAGGGGAAGGAAAGAGTTACTGCCCTGGGAGGAGAGGTGCTGTCCCTGTTGCAAAGAGTGAAAAGGCAGAAAGGCAGATGACCTTGCACCCGTAGAAGCGGAGTCCGGTCCTGCAGAGGCTGGTTGCTAATTACAATCTGGATTGCAGCGATGAATCAGTGATACAGTCAGGCCCCCGCTGCGACGGCGCTGCTGTTTGGTATCCCTCGTGGAGGCCAGACCACGATCAGAGCAGTGGAGGACAGATCAGACTGGAACACGTGGAGGCGTGCTGCATGGGTCAGAGAAGCAGAGAGGAACCCAGAGGAACGTGGCTGGTTCTGCTCGGCCACCAGGCCGCCCAATGCAGGTGAGCCCTTGAGGTTTTGGAGCTCGCCTCTGATTGGAGGTCCCCCCCTGAATTTTGGGGAGTGTCCAGCACGTGACAAACCAGCAGGGTGAAGTACTATTAAAAGGTGGCATATTGAAGGATCACTGAGGTGGTGGGAAAGCATGCTGCCTGGATCCTGTTGAGCTCTGACTCGTCCTAAGACGGTGGACGTAGGGAAGAGTAGAATTGCCCTAGACCCCATCAGATGTGGAGAAATAGGGGAAGATTTGAAGGGAGCACCCCCCTGGGAGCATGATTTGAGGGATTGTGGCAGGCTGACCAGATTCACCAAAGAGAGACAGAGGTATACCACGGCGAGCAAGGGTCCCTTACTCGAGGGGCGGAAACATAATATCAGCCCAGACTATTACTGAAACCCTGCACATACCAGGGCCAAGAGAAACTCACTATGTGTGTGAGAGAGCTGTACCCTAGGTGGGGTTACAGCTGCTGGGAGGGATACCTCAGGGGCACCCCTGCTGGAGAGGGTCATATAGGACAAACCCTGTTGCAAATAGCTGGACAGTATGGGGGAAAGATAAAGCGGCAAAAGAGCAATCCAATAAAAAATCACATTATGCCCAGCCTATATTCCATGGTCCAGAGAGCAGAAGCGAGGATCAAGTAATGAACAAGGGGACACTGGAGGGGGCTGCAGAAGATGCACCAACACTGATGGATGTAATCCAGGCCGTTCAGTCGACTAGGTAAGATATGATCGGGAAGATCAACGGGGTGGCCATAGATGTTAATCTACTGAGATGCGATCTCAGGAAAGTCTCAGACAGAGAGACAGCCACAGAGAAAGATACAGATGTCCTAAAAGAAGAGGCCAAGAGCCTTGGTGCTGCAGTAGTTGAGCTGAAAAGACAATTGATCAAGCTTGACGATCGCATGGAGGACTCAGAGGGTCGCTCGAGGAGGGGGAACCTAAGATTAGTGGGGTTCCCTGAAAGAGCTGAAGGACCCGATGTAAGCCTGTTCCTGGAGAAGTGGGTCACCTGTGAAATGGCCCCTAAACAATTGTCGAAGTTCTTCAGTGTTGAACGAGCACACAGAGCACTGGTGGCCCCCCTAGACCTGGAGCGCCTCCTTGAGCTATAATTGCAAAACTATTTAATTTCAGGGATAGAGACCTTTTCCTTCAGCTTTCTCACAGTGGAAAACGGTTCTACTTCGAGGGACATTCCATAACAGTGTATCCCAATTACTCCCAAAGGGTCCAGGAACAGAGGACGATCTTAATCGCAATTAAGCTGCGGCTCAGAGACATGAACCTAAAGTATAGCCTTATGTTCCCGGTAAAACTGAGAGTAGAAAGTGAGGACCGTGCCTTGTTCTTTTTCTTAGCAGAAGAAGCAAGAGACTGGTTGGATACCAGGGCCCCGGATGAGAGACGCCTGGTCCCCTGTAAGAGCTCCACCAGGACACCTTGCTCGCAACCCTACCTAAGGGGTCACAGACAGCCTACACAACAGAAACAACAAAAGAGAATGATGAGCTTGGGCCGTATCATGGTCCTAAGGGACGGCACGCTACAAGCTTCCGATTTGAATGTTGTCTCAGACTCGGTGGAATCAACACCGGACATTGAACGGGGAGCCAGAGGACCAGGCAGTGGACATGAATGAACTCTTTACGTTGAACACTAATGCTGAACTGTACAGATAACTTTGCTTTGTATGGTAGATGGGCAATCACTTTTGGGTTTCCTAGGAGAGCTACAATTTGGGAATGTAGGAGTGGCATTCTGACCTTCTTACTATAGTTTTCCTGTTTAACCTTAATTCAAACTAAAGAGTATAGGTTGAGGGCCAGGGTGAGTGATAACTATACTGAGAGCATGGGCAGCCGCTGTGGTAGTGACACCCCCACCAGAGACCAGGGCCGCCAGGGAAGCTTGAGAGCAATCTCACGCCCGACATCACCAGTTCTCTTGTACAGCGATCAATAGACATTACTATTGGCATTTCAAACAAGGCTGGCCTGGACTATGGCCCTAAGCCTGATATACGGACATTAAAGTGGTTAAGGTAGGGAGAGGGGGTGTGGGGCAGTGCGTATTGTTTGTTATTGGGATCGTGAGATGCAGATACAAATCTATACTACTGCCAATGGGTGGGGGAAGTGTACGAGATTGTTTAGTTCTTACAAGTTGGGTTGTTTGTTGGGGAACATTTGGAGTCACACAGGATTATACCAAGGCACACTGGCTATGGATACGACGGGACACACCGGAAAGGGGGGGATGCAGGCTTGCCACTCAACACCGTATTATCATGACAATGCAAAAGCTGCCGTTTCTTAATTGTAACATCCGAGGTATGGCAGGCCTAGATAAATGTTGTAGAATACATGCCTTTCTGAAGAGATACAGAATAGCAATTGCAGGACTACAAGAAACGCACATACGGGGGGGACACACTAACAAGCCTACGTAGACGATGGAGGGGGCAGATATATGCCACATCATATTCTGGTTATGCACAGGGGCACTGGTGTGGATGGCATCGGAGGCCCCATTCTAACATTCGTGCCATGTTCTAGACCCTGATGGACGGTATTTTATCCTGTTTGGGAGGTGGAAGGGAAGGGAATTGTGTATTATCAATGTCTATGTGCCCAACTTGGATTGCCCCCGATTTTTACCCAGCAGTCTTGAAGGCAGCGATGCCGTACATGGGTGCTGAGATCCTCCTTTTTGGAGACTTCAATTGCGTATTTTGGTGGGAACCTGGACAGGGAGCCCCCTGAAGAAAATACTAAACCCCGCAAGACGAGATCCCTTACAGGTATCCTTCAGAGTATGCAGTTACGAGACGAGTGGAGAGCACGCAACCCCTCTAAGAGGGACTTCTCTTGCTTCAACCCCACAGCCAACACTTACTCCCGTATTGACCACTGTTGTCTCTCTGCCGGCCTTTCAGCTACAACACAGGCCATTTTATATCTGCCACGATACTTGTCCGAACATGCACCACTGTTGTTGACTCGGTCCAGCAGACCTGGACGACCACTCATTCCATTATGGCGGCATACAGCGGAGGCCCTTGCAGACCACCCAAATGTACAGACTGTGATGGAAGCCCTCAGACATTACTTTGGGAAAAATTGGGGATCGGCAGCCACTAGGTCCATGGAGTGGGAGGCAATGAAGGTCGTCAGTAGGGGGGTCTGCATGAGGACTACCTATGGGGTCAGAGCATCAGCTTAGTGCTGACATTGATACCTTAGAAAAACAACTACAGATCATAGAGAGTACGCTAGATGAAACTCAGGCCGATGTAGTGGAGAGGTCGCAGCTCCGAGAGGAGTTCCTTGAAACTTGGTCACAATTAGAAAAACACAAGTTTACCACCTACAGGCAGAGACTGTATATGGAAGGGGACAGGTCAGGAGCCCTCTTGGCTCGAATAAACCGTACGGAGACGAAACACATACCAATATTAATGCTCCGCAATAAGATGGAGAACGTGGTGTATACCCAAGATGCAATTATAAAAGAATTTGAGACCCACTTACCACAGACATGCTCGACTGCCGCCCAGACCAGACCGCTTGCACTGCAGTACTATTTAGACAACATAACGCTTCCCATCCTTGAGGAAGAAGACGCTGAGGCCCTAGGGGTGGCACTTACTAGCGAGGAAATATTTACATCACTTAGAAAGCTGAGGTCGGAGAAGTGCCCCGGGAGTGGCGGTTTCCCCGACGAGTTTTACAAAACGTTTGCCCCACAGCTGGTGTATCATCTCCACAAGGTGTTTAACTAGTCTTTCACCAAGGGGGGACTTCCTAATACTATGATAGAAGCACTAGTGTCCATGATTCTGAAGCCAGATAGGGATCCCCTCTCCCCGGGATCCTACAGGCCCATTTCTCCTTTGAATGTCAATGAGAACATCTTGAATTGCATGTTGGTGGCGCGACTCTTACCATGACTGACTGGTCCAGCCGGACCAAGCTGGGTTTATCCCAGACTGGAACACCACATATAATTTGCTCAGACTAGCACATATCTGGCATGCCCCGGACTTACGGGAGATGGATTGAGCTCTATGTCTCCTCCATATTCGGCAGGCCTTCGACTCCGTTGAATGGAATTACATATGGATGGTACTTGGTCGGATGGGATTAGTGGATAAATATCTGAAATGGTTGAAACTGCTCTCCAACAAACCAACGGCCAGGGTTCGCTTTCGCAATCAAGTATCAGATAGTTTGGAGCTCCAGAAAGGTACCCGACAGGGTTGCCCCCTGTCTTGTCTCCTTTTCGCCCTTGCGATGGAGACCCTGGCGATCACCCTCAGACGCAAGATGGAGCGATGGGGAATTCAGCTGGGATCAACGGTCCACACGGTGTCAATGTATGCCAATGATACATTGGCGCACCTTCGACATCCTGAGGAGGCAGTCCGGGAGCTCCTTAGGGAGTTAACTGACTTTGGTGAAATATCAGGACTCTGCCTTAACCCAGGGAAGTCTAAACTCTTCCCTATGGGAAGCCTGGAGGACAAGGAAGGGGACGAGTTACCATAGTAGGGATGAATTGGGTCAGAGACACGGTCCGCTATCTTCGGGTCAGGCTGGTACACAAGCAGGAGGCTTACCTAGAACAAAATATGGGGCGATTTGTGGAGGGTATCCGTTAATCAATTGAGTCCTGGCGAGATCTGCCCTTATTCTTGATGGGGCGGGTAGCCTTAATAAAAATGGTGATCCTTCTGCAAAGCTTATATGTTATGCAGAACTCCCCCTACCGTATTACACAGGCGTAATTTCATGGATTGGACTGTTTAATGGTTGACCTGTTGTAGGGGTCCGAAATGGTGAGATTGGATACATTACAGAGGACATGGGAGCGGGGAGGACTGGAGGTCTGTAGGTTGAGTTTCTATTAGATGGCGTGGCAAGATGAGAACAAGAATTGGGGGAAGCGACTGCTAGAGGGAACTCACAAAGGGACCCTCTCCCCAACCTCCTTATGTTGGGATCGCGGGTGCCCGAACGACTCCCACACATTATTAGGCATGTAGCCGCAATCTGGGACTCCGCAATTAAACTGCGGTGAATTGAGTGCCCTACGCCCCGGAGGCCCCGCTGTGGGCGGTGGTACCATATAAACAAATCAGTCAAACCATGTCCATTATTAGATGGAAGGAGGGAGGCTGTCGCATGATGGAAGATCTGTACTAGGGACAGTGGTTCCTCACCAGGGAGGAGGCGGAATAAATGTTTGAGCTGGGAAGGGGGCAGTAAATTCAATAAGCAAAGATCTCAGCGGTGGCATGCAAGCAGTGGCCGGCATTCCCGGAGAAGCCGCTTATTGCCGCCACTCTTCAGGCTCTTGTGACATTGGCGGGGGGCTTTATGCTGGTATCTTACCTCTACAGGGTGCTAAGGGAGGACCTTGCTGCACACCAGCTCCCAGTTCAGGCCAAATGTGACTTGGTACTGGAAGAATGTCTAACGGATTCGGAATGGGAAACGGTACATGAAGGGGTTAAGCAAATTAGTTCTAACACCAGATTTAAACATACTCAATTCAATATCGTTCATCAAATGTATCTGACTCCAAGTGTACTTCACAAAATATACCCGGACCTCCCTGTTCCTTGTCCCAAATGCGGTTATAATGAGTACCAGTTCTTGCATATGATATGGGAGTGTCCAGGGCTACGACTCTTCTGGGGGTATGCATTGGAGCGATTTTGACAGGTAACGGGATGGATGCTACCCCAATCGATTAGGGAGGTATTGCTGGGTCTTCTCCCAAGACCGAAATGGAAAAAGTTCACACATAGCTTCCTCCAGTTGGGACTGATGCTGGCCAAAAAGAAGAATTGCAATTAGCTGGATGGGCTTGGTGCCCCCCACGGTGGAAAATAGGGCCAGGGACTTGAGGAAATGGGCGACCGCAGAGCTAATTTGACTTAGGCGAGTCGGGAGGGATGAGAAGTTGGAAGAGGTCACAAGATCCAGGTACACTATGATATCGGAGATCCCATTGAAGAGGGCCTCACCTCACAAATATCGGGGGAAACACACACTGACCGTGACGGTTCAGAGGAGGAGGCGCAGCCAGAGGGCAATCTCAGCCTGTAGAAACACCTAGTAAGCGAAGTGGTCTGACCTGTGCTACATGCCTAGGAGAGGAAGTTTTCCTTATGTGACCCCGGGGGGAGGTGGGTGGGATAAGTTAAGAGTTAACACTTTATGATTTGCTTTTATGAGAATCATCTGTTTAGGTCTGAATACAGTACTAGGTGTATTAACACAAGATCTGTGTTGTGAACAAATCTATCATTTGACAAGATTGTTTTGTGTTGTTCTTTGAGTGTTCGTCACTTAACCACAATTAATCGAGATATGCAACTATTGCTGTGTTTGTACTGTACTGTGCTTTTGGACGTTAGAAAATCACAATAAAAAAAAAATAAAAAAAATAAGGAAGCCGCAAGTTATGGTTAATTTAGTCTAGCTATCAAGTTAACTAGCTGAGAGGATGGCAAGTGAGTTAAGCCACAGATGCATACCTCAGTAGACAAACCATTATAAAAACATTCAACACAAGCTCATCTTTTAGTGATAACCAAAACATGTTCTATTCTTCTTTTAGATATTGATGAATGCAGAAAAAAATCAAGCTGTCCGGAACGCTCTTCATGTCAAAACACGAATGGAAGCTTCTACTGCATCTGTGATTCCGGCTATTCCTGGTGGAACCAGACAGGAAGAGGAGAATGTTTAGGTACAGCTGCTTTGTAGGAGGACTATCTTGTTGAAGCATCTATCAGAACGACTGAGTTTATTACCCAGGCAGTTATTCCATCTAGCATTTTCAATGGATTAGGTCTCACATTTACGCGAGTTTGAGATATTGACATTGCAAATAACAATGACTTTTATTTGTGTTTTGATTTTTAAAACATAAATAAAAGGCATTGTCATTTACAATGCCAATAGCTTAAACTTGCGTAACTGCGAGACCTATTGCATTGCAAATGCTTGTTTTATACACCAGTCCTGAAGTCCCACGGGCATTCATCACCTTCTCTTCTGCTTTACTTTCTTTTTCTTCCATCCCTACTTTCATTTTTCTTCAACTCTTCTTTCTATCATTGTATGTTCCCTGCCACCCTTCCTTAAATCTTTACTTTCCCCAGCTCCCTTTTCTGCACTGTTTCTCAATTTTTTCTTCGAAAGTTTTGATAATGTCTCACATTTTCCCTTCACTGTGCTTAACTTCTAAGTTACATCTCATTAGTACCAGTTTAACAGCTGGATACACACGCAGAATCAGGGTAGTGGACTCATGCAGAGGGGCAGTAGGCAGTATAATGAGAAATCCCGAGTTACTGCTGACAGCCCCTTCTACCACACCTGCCAACCCCTGGACTAAAAAAAAGGAGAATAAAGTCAGGCATTAGGAGATTGGGGAACAAGCATAAACAAGATTTAAAAAAAGAAGCAGGTGACGGCCCCCAACTGCGAAAAATTTGACACTCCCTTCAAATATACATCTTCTGATGGAGATATCCTGCAAATCCGTATTGAACAGTTGACTAACTTAGCGCCTCAAAATTTTGACAGGCACCCCTGAGAATGGGTGTAAGTGTGACTCTAGGGATAGGCAGGTGTGATCCCTTCTTCCATTCCGCCATTGAACCTGAGAAAGTTTGTAGAAGGAATTTGTCCCGCCAAGTTTTGGACATTCCTGGGTTGCAGGTTGGTGAGGAAAAAACTGTCCTGCGCATTAAGCGACTGCTGCCCGTTGCCAAAAGCATCTTAGGAGACCTTTGCTCATTGGTGTGTGTACATTGCAGACTAAAACGGCATGCAGTAAAAACGCGGGGTCGAGGCATGGGCGTAGCCAGAGGGCAGTGCCTCACCATTACCACCGAGAGCCAAGCTCCCGGAAGGCTCCATCTGCCACCCTTGCACTGCCAATCGGTACCAGTGAGGGAAGGGTGTGCTTCCAGCAAATCACCGCCTCTGTTGACATCGCTGCAGTTACAGGTAGGAGGGGCGCTCGCCGACTATGCTGTCACTGCTTGCAGCTGCCCCCAGATCACACCCACAAAGCACCGGCTGAAACAGAATGCAGCAACATCAGTAATCAATAAAGCCCTCTGGATCGAACTAGAAGATAATAGAAAATCACCCTATAATCAATATCTAAACAAATCCTTGTCTATAACCTGCACAAATTATTTATGGAATTAAAAGTTGCCATACCAGTCATTCAAACGAACAATAAACAAAGTAGCAAAAACTCACTCGCTACTAATTGACAAAAACATCTTCAGCACAAGGTTGCATGCTTGGATGGTGATCAACAAGTACAACGCACTTGCACCAGCACATTATTTGAATACATCATTTTCTATTTATCTGAAAAAGCAATTAATGGCTATACGCTATGAAAAATTACCATCAATAGCGGACCAGCCTACATGGGTATACAAAGGGCCAAAATCATGTTGACTCTGTGGTTACCATAAAGAAGACCTCATTCATGTAATTTGTATATGCAACCAACTTCGCAATGCTCGAGCCACTCTTCTCAGACAAACTTTTAAAGACCAAAGCATAAGGGCCTGTAGAGCGGCAATAACAGCATGTTTAAATCCATCGGACACACAACTAAACTGTAAATGGATCAAATTTCTCAAAGTTTTTGAACACGCACACCAAAGTTCGTTATACGGATTGACCTCAGTAAAGGGATAATAATGTGATAAAATCTTTGTTACACAATCATATATTATGACTTTTTTATTTTTTTTATTTTGTATTGATGTAATGGGACTGTTTCCTTTTTAATGTTTTAACTTCTATTTTTATAAGTGTTTATATTGTTCAGGTTTTAATTGACCAAACAATAAACATTTACTTACTTACTTACTCACACCCACAAGGCCACCTAGAGGACTTGCCCTTCACGTGGACTTGAAGAGCCGCCTGGCCCCCCCAGTCAAAGTAATTGCTGTGCTTTTCTACCTGTATTCCGAAAATTGCAGTTGTGTGAAGAGGGGGCGTGGCTTACGGAGAGACGCAAGAGTGAGGGGTCCGGTGTTCCATTGTTTCCAGCTCCCCATCAGAATGCGCTACCCCATCGCCGAAACAGCTGCGATGCTTTAGGGGAGGCGTAGACATACGACCAGACACCAACATACAGGTTATAACTGTATTTATAAGCTCCCTTCTGGCGTAGGGAAGGCACAAACCGACGGGGGAGCAGATCTAATTAGAATGCACTCCCCACAAAAGACCAGTGTGCAGGGGAGGGGAGGGGGAGGCCTATCCTTCAATGTCAGGGCTTTCTCAGAGCCCAGCAGGAAGGTGGGGAGAAGGGATACTTTGCAAGTTGGGGTCAAAGCCTGAAAAAAAGAGCAAGGAGCATAATAATCATTTTCAAAACTGAAAGTTCAAGAAATATTCTCAGGTGCTAAGAACGGCAAAACGAGCAATAAGGCGCATAATAATCATTTTCAAAACTGAAGGTTCAAGAAATATTCTCGGGTGCTAAGAACTGCAAAACGAGCAATGACCTAATTAGAAACAGATGGCCCCCTAAAGCTCGCTCTGCAGAATGAAACAAGCGATGAACTAATTAGAAACAGATGGCCCCCTAAAGATAAGAAAGTGCTTCACAACAGCCAAAAAGCAGACGATTCAGTCCGGATGGGCTGTAAGAAAAGGGGAAAGGGCGGACACCAAAAAACCTCAGTTTGAATGGGAGGCCACCATTTTACATAAACGAAGATGCCAGTCAATGAAAATGAGGGGCGGGGCTTCAAGTCACCTTCTGAAATCTCCTCATCCAAAATATCTCTCGCAGAGCGAGCAGCACATGCGCTGCAACACTAGGCGAGACCTAAAAAAACGATGTTAGCAATTGTCTTTAACACCTTGTCCATTCAAACTTACATTCAAGCTCTGATTAAAAAAATATATCTCACAGAACCCCAAATCTTAAAAACAACATTCTGATCATAGCTGATACAATCACACTATGAATTAGTGAAATCATTCATCCATTTTACTTTGAGCTAAAAAAAGATCCAAACAAATGAGTAAGAAACGTACCCCTAAAAAGGTGAACTCTGAAATGCAGAGTGCTGTTACATCGATTGTGATTCTCCACTGCAAACCATACCTGTAGCATTTTCTTTCTTCACTTTCGAAAAGTGTTCTTTTGCCCTTACACTCTAAAATTGGACCTTGCACAAACCTCTGGCCGGTCCTCTAAATCAAATGCAATCCTTGAATGCATGAAAGCAAATGCATTAGGGAACTTGATAAAATTTAAGCAAACTAAAGGTGAAGATTCCCTTTCTTCGTTCTCTTGAACACTGCCTTTAGCAATTTCAAGTCATAGCATTTTTCTTTACTTTCTCTAGCGGCCACCACTTTGTTGAACATCTTGCCATAATTCTGTTTAGAGAGCCAACCCGAAGCCCTACACATTATTTTGGTTGATACAACAAAGAATGAGGGCCTACACAAAGCAGATACAGAACATTAACTTAAAAGGTGGGCAAATCAATTGAAAGTTCTGAGGCCCACAACATGAGTTATCACATGCAAGAGTGTAGTGGTCTATATTTACAGGGTGCGATGATTATCGCCTAGCACAAGTTTTTGGGGGATAACACACACCAAAATCGACATGTTCCAGTGCTCACCAGACTTTCCACCCACAATAATCTTTAGCAGGTTTCATCTGACGATATTAAACACGAAATACATAACGAAGCTATGCGCGATAACAGGAGTGACAGCAAATATAGGAATTTATCGGCCCATTTGTAATGAGGCCCTATGACTAAGGACTTCCATTCAGATAGCATGTTTAACAATATCACAGCTCCACCTGGGAGCCATACTGCTGTTCATGCCACAACCTTTGCTTTCTAAGAGCATTTTATTGATTCTGTATTGAGGCCTATCACGTCTGAGTAGACCGTGCAACTCCTTTCAATGTTGCAGACCCTGCCTTTAAGAAATTGGGTTGTTGGTTGACTAGGGTGGGAGCTTGGTCAAGCAGCAACCACAATGCTTGTCAGGGTGAGGCACAAGTCAATGCTAAATTACGACCGCGATGCAACATAGACTGGCTACAAGGATCCAGTTAGGTCTGCTGAAGTCCCTTAAATCCTGGTTTGCTGAGCGGTACGAGGATCCGCGTTGAAGATTCTTCTCACAGCCAAAGCAATGTGTTGGTACCGAGATGCGGCGAGGCAGCGATGCGAGGGCCAGGGTCATCACTGAGGATCCCATCACGGGGATTGCGGTGTGAAGTACGGCATCGAGGATATTTTATGCAGTCAGGGAAATGCGACGTTTCGAAGAGCTGCGAGGCTGCGATGTGGAGTCTGCTTAATCGAGGCTGCCATTGATGAGGGATGCAAGGGCCTAAACCGAGGATGCGCCACCTTAAGCACCTTAAGCCCAATTCCAAGGTTCCAGGACTGGGAAGACACCACTTGACTATGTCGACTCACAGGTGGCTGACTCCAGGTGCACGGTTGTTAGAAGTCTCTTGTGTCCCCGAGACTTCAGTTCAGGAGGCCAGCCACAGAGTCCTTGGAATCACTCTGGTTTCTAGGTTCAAGAGATGCAGGCAAGGTGGCAGCAGGTCAGCACAACAGGGCAGCAGCCCTTCAGGGCAGCAGTCCAGCAGAGCTGCAGTCCCTTCAGCAGCACAGCAGACCTTTTTCCTGGCAGAGTATCAACAGGTCAAGAAGTGTACTGAAGCGTTGGTGTCTGATGTCCAGTACTTATACCCATTTGTGCCTTGGAAGTGGAGATAAGCATCTAAAGGTCTGCCTTTGAAGTGCACATGTGCCCTGCCTTTCTAGCCCTGGCTGCAGACTATCTAGAGGGGGATATACTGACCTTTGTGTGGAGGCGGGACACAGCTTATTTGAGTGTAAGTGGGGCTGGTCCCAACTCCTCCCTCCCATCCTGCCAGTGATGGCCCATCCAGTCACACCTAAGCTCCACCATTATGTTTGACTATCTAGGAAGAATACACAAAGCCCAACTTTCAACTACACCCAGTCATGTAACCCATAGACAGGATGCAGGCACCAAATGTCTAAGACAGAAGAAATTAAAATATTAGTGCAAAAGCGGACACCTTGAGGATAAGTCAATTTGAACCTTGGTGTCCTTAAAAAACAAAAGTGGTCAACATGTTTCTGCTATCACGAGCACTTTTCACTCAGCTTTCTTCAGGACCAAAACTATCCCACACAGGTGTACGCACCCTAAAGCGTACCCATACTATGGCGATAGACAAAATGTTCACAAACTCACAGAACTAATGTCTAGAGTCTCCTTAGGTTGTGCTAAGGTTCTCGTATCTGAAACACAGAAAATCATTATGGCACAAGTATGGCATTTAAAAGACATAAATAATAAGATGCTCGCACTTATTCCAGTGTTTTCAACAGTGTTAATAATCATCTAAGACAATTGCTTTATATGCTCATACAATCATTCTTCCAAAATGTAAATATATACACACAGTTCTCCATATAACATAACAATTACTGACCGAAAAACACACCACACTATATTCAATGGGGGGTTTTTCTTACAAAAAACCTTGCAAAGCTGAGTTGACCCAAAATGATGAGCCTAAAAAGGCATGCAACGTTGAATCAACCATTTTTGGCTTTAGCCTGCAAGGTATAGTTAGCTCAGAAATATGTGAAGTCTACATACTTCTCAATGCTCTAACCATTCAATTTATTAAGAGCACATCCAAATTAATATTTGGAAATCAAACCGTTCATCTGTTGCGTGAGCGGTAATTTGAAAATGTAAAAACCACTATAGGTACCGTACAACACCTGCACTCCGTGAAAGATCGATAAAGTTTAAATGAAAACATGCCCACTCACATTTGCTCAAAATTATGGTAAGCAACATGGGCTCATGGCAGGGGCAACCTTCACTCCCAGTGTTTACTGAAAACCAAAAGAGAAAACTTAATTAAAGTAAGGCATAAATCAGGTTCTTTGAGAGTAGTGTGTAACATTATCTCTCATTGTGACAAATATCGACGATGTCCAAAAGTTAGATGCCGTCGAGAAAATCCGGCGCTACAGAGTTATAATAAGCACTTACTTCTACCGGACGACTCCCCGCTTGTAACCTATGCGTTTACATCCACGACCCGAATGGTACTGGGGTGGAGTGATGCCGAGTGTTAACAAGCGTGTTGACGTTCGTCATGTGACCGGAGCTTTCTCTCCGGTCTTAAAGGACCGGCAATCTTATTTTCATCCAGCCTGCAATATCAGCAAATGCCCCGAAAGTAACGTACAGTCAAAGAGGCATTTGTCAAGAAAGATCGCCGCCCAGAAAAACAGATCTTAATTTGGCAAAAAGTCTTTATTAGCAAAGGGAAATCATGTGTCCATTTATTTACTATTAAAATCGCTTGTTTTAGACCGCATCCTTTATTGAACATGCAACTTATCGCCTGGCACTGCACTCGAGATTGGGCAATTCTGATTATAAAGACGGCTCTCCGCCTCTCAGAAGCTTTACTAATAGAAATACAAGCCACAGAAAATCACATTAAAACAACTATAACTGGCTATCAAAAGAAATTGGACGAATTTAACAGAGAGCTCAATGAGTACAAAGACTCTCTAGCTCAATCTAAAGTCCAAAAGTTTCAAAAGGATCTAAAGAGGTGATCATATGTTAAAGGTTATCCATATGCTAGTCCGGACTACGCTCCTCCCAATCGTACAGACTACAACTCAGATGCATCTGAAGATACAAATTCCAGTGGATCAAGCACTGGGAGCGTAGGGAACAAACAGCGAGGTAGAGGCAAGGGTAGGGGCAGAAGGAACCAGAACATTCAACCATGGTACCCCTACCAACAACAAGGGGGTTTTAACCCCAATGCATTCCAACAGCCCCCTTTTCCTCCCATGATGGGTTGGCATCCATCTTTTGCACCACCCCCACAATTTCAGGGCAATATGTACCCACAGCCGTTTTTAAGGGAGAGACTGGAGAGGCAGGGGCAGGAAGAGAGGGACCAACCAGGTTCATTGGGAACCAACAGAGTCAGTGGGAGACAACACCAGGAGCAAAACCCTCGAACAGAGAGCAGGCCCCAGCAATCAGAGAGTCTGATTACCAACTTACCATCAGTGCCTCTCAGTTCAGCAGAGAACTCAATTTTGGAAAAAGGCTTGGGGTTCATTCCAACACCCCGCCTTGACCGGTTCAAATTGAATTGTGAATTGATGGATTTTTTTCCGCAAGCTCCAACTTAAGAGTTTCTTTGAACCCCAATCCCAAGACAGTTCTCAGGCTGCAAGTAGTGACACAGGCTTTAGATTAAAGTCGACCTTTACACCACCCCGACACATGGTACCACCTGAGATAACTGTATTTGAACAGGCAGTATATAATGAAGTAGAAGCATTGGAAGAACCTACACCATACAAAAATCTGAATGCAGAAGAATATAAAGCCATCCAATCACTTCGAAACAATACTGAAATAGTTATCAAAAGTGCAGGTAAGGGGGCGGGATCGTGAGTCAGGATGTCTCAGCTTACGATCACTTAAGTGTAGGAGACTTCTTGACAACAGTATCAATTATGTAAGCCTAAGAGATCCCTCACAATCTCTGAAGGATGAGATTTTGGAATTAGTCACGACAGCAGAAAACAATGGTCTGATAAGCAAACAAGAAGCCGATTTCCTTACTGTTTCAGAGGGTAAAATTCTATACTTTTATACCTTACCCAAAACTCACAAGAATCGCCATCCTCCACCTGGGCGCTCCATAGTTTCGGGGATTGGTTCTCTCTTAGAACCGCTGTCGAAATACTGTGATTTCTTTCTAAAACCTTTGGTACAAGCAATGAGTACTTATATTAAGGAAATCAAAAGCCTTTTAGGCTTCATGCTCACAGTGGAAATGCCAGATGAACCTTGCTTTCTTGTCGCACTTGACATAGAAAGCTTGTATACCTGCATTCCGCAGGATGCAACCATTAAAGTATTAGCTGATGTCTTGGAGAGATCGTCCTGGGAGTACACCACCTCCCGGTCCTTTGTCATTGACTGTGCCACCCTGGCACTAAAAAGGATTTTTTTCGAGTACCAAGGTCAGATCTTTCTTCAAAAGACTGGCACTTTGATGGGCAGTACTTTTGCCCCTAGTATAGCGGGGTTGTATGTCTACAACTTTGGGAGTACCCACATTCTGGGAGCGTCGAGCCCCTACACAGCCAATGTTATCCTTTGGCAAAGGTACATTGACGACGTGTTCCCTATCTGGAAGGGCTCAGAAGATAGCCTTTTGGCCTTTTTTGATTGGGTGAATACATGTGATCCTCATTTAAAGTTCACCCATGAGTACTCTACAGACTCAATTGTTTTCCTAGATGTTATTATAACCAGAGAAGGGAATCACTTGCAAACAAAAACATACTACAAGCCAACCAGCAAGAACAACTTGCTTCATTTTTCAAGCTTCCACCGACGCTCCCTTAGAGAAAATCTCCCCTTCGGACAATACCTCCGTATACGGAGGAACTGCAGTGAACTGTCGGATTTCAGAACACAATCAGAGGGATTGACAACGAAATTGCAGAGAAGAGGCTACCCCAGTAACATCCTTAACAAGAGCTACAAAAGGGCAAAGAACCAACACAGAGAGGCCCTTTTGGAAGATTATCCTAAAAATCCGGAAGCCAGTACCCCTTTGACTTGTGTGACCGCTTACAGTAGCATTTCCAATGCTGTAAGCCGTTGCATTAACAAGCATTGGAATGTATTGACGAGTAACAAGCACGATTGGCAGAAACCACTGTTTTCGTATAAACGAGAAAGAAGTCTCAGAGATGCCTTTGTGCACACGCGTCCTAGAGAAACAACTTCAGGCACTGATCATAATGTTTTGAGGGCATGGGGTTTACCGTCAGTGATTGGCCATTTCCCGTGTGGAGGTTGTGTTGTTTGCCACCTCACAACTAGTAGTAAGACACTGGACCTGGAGCCTGGCAAACTCTGGGAACAAAGGAACCATACGAACTGCAATTCTAGCAATGTAGTTTATTTGATAGTCTGCCCATGTGGTTTGAAATACGTGGGCATGACGACCAGAAAAGTAAAACAGCGCATCTGCGAACATAGCAGTAATATCCGGTGTCGCAAAAATACCACTAAACTAACGGGACACTTTCTACAAGTAAACCATACCCCAAACGATATCAAATGGACAATTATCGAACAGTTGAGACATGGTACTGTGGCTAATTTATTTGAGAAAGAACAGCAGTGGATTTACCGCCTTTCCACACACATTTCCGGTCTTAATGATGCCATTCCCTGGGAGTCGGTATTGAAGCGTTAAGTATTTTATCTAGCAATCTTCCCTCTCTTTTTTGACGTTCTGTAAAGGGGTTTTGTCATACTGTCAGATTAAAGCGTTTCTCCTCCTCACTTACAGTAAGAATATTGACACATGAAGTTGGTTCCAAACTACAGAAGAAGTATATATAACACTCCTTTGAGTCAAGCAATGCAGGCATTTTTTCACGCTACTTCGTGGTTGTCAATAAAGTTGCATTGAATTGTAAAAGAAATAGATATGACATCGGTTGAGTGATACAATGCAGGTACTTACTTACGCCACTTTACGTCTGTTTTATGCATACAATTAGCATTCTACTATCGAATAAAGACATTACTAAAAGAGCTGGCCGATCATTGTTGAGTTCGGTAGGGAGTTGCATGTTCAATAAAGGATGCAGTCTAAAACAAGCGATTTTAATAGTAAATAAATGGACAAATGATTTCCCTTCGCTAATAAAGACTTTTTCCCAAATTAAAATCTGTTTTTCTGGCCGGAGATCTTTCTTGGCAAATGCCTCTTTGACTGTGCGTTACTTTTGGGGCATTTGCTGGTATTGCAGGCTGCACGAAAATAAGATTGCCGGTCCTTTAATACTGGAGAGAAAGCTTTGGTCACGTGACGAACGTCAACACGCTTGTTAACACTCGGCGTCACTCCACCCCAGTACCATTCAGGCCGTGGATGTGAACGCATTGGTTACAAGCGGGGAGTCGTCCGGTAGAAGTAAGTGCTTATTATAACCCTGTAGCGCAGGATTTTCTCGACGGCATCTAACTTTTAGACATGGTCGATATTTGTCACAATGAGAGATAATGTTACACACTACTCTCAAAGAACCTGATTTGTGCCTTACTTTAATTAAGTTTTCTCTTTTGGTTTTCGGTAAACACTGGGAGTGAAGGTTGCCCCTGCCATGAGCCCATGTTGCTTACCATAATTTTGAGCAAATGTGAGTGGGCATGTTTTCATTTAAACTTTATTGATCTTTCACGGAGTGCGGGTGTTGTACGATACCTATAGTGGTTTTTAAATTTTCAAATTACCACTCACGCAACAGATGAACGGTTTGATTTCCAAATATTAATTTGGATGTGCTCTTAATAAATTGAATGCTTAGAGCATTGAGAAGTATGTAGACTTAACATATTTTGGAGCTAACAATACCTTGCAGGCTAAAGCCAAACATAGTTGATTCAAGTTGCATGCCTTTTTAGGCTCATCATTTTGGGTCAACTCAGCTTTGCAAGGTTTTTTGTAAGAAAAAACCCCCATTGAATATAGTGTGGTGTGTTTTTTGGTCAGTAATTGATATGTTATATAGAGAACTGTGTGTACATATTTACATTTTGGGAGACTGATTGTAGGAGCATATAAAGCAATTGTCTTTGATGATTATTAACACTATTGAAAACACTGGAATAAGTGCGAGCATCTAATGAATTATTATTCATGTCTTTTAAATGCCATACTTGTGCCACAACGATTTTCTGTGTTTCAGATACGAGAACCTTAGCACAACCTAAGGAGACTCTAGACGGGAGTTATGTGAGTTTGTGAACATTTTGTCTATCGCCATAGTATGGGTACGCTTTAGGGTGCGTACACCTGTGTGGGATAATTTTGGTCCTGAAGAATGCCGAGTGAAAAGTGCTTGTGATAGCAGAAACATGTTGACCACTTTTGTTTTTTAAGGATACCAGGCTTCAAATTGACTCATCCTCAGGGTGTCCGCTTTTGCACTCATATTGCAATGAAGAATGGCTATCCCTCTATTAAAATTAGTCTAGGGAACTGCTGTGTCTTCTTTTAATCACACTATCACTTTCGAGCTTGACTGGATATGCCCTTTGAGAAATAGAACCCAATGATGAAACTGGTCACCTACTTGTCTGGTGTATGAGGGTTAATTTCTCATTTCTCATTTTTCCATTTCATAGTTCTTCACACTACTGTCTTTCGTTTTCCTTGTCCTGGTTTCCCCATCATTAAATAATTGATTGTAGGTTATAAGGTTTTTTTTTTTATATAGATGTACCTGTCGCTCTTTAGTTGTTTGATATAGTTTATCTTTGGGGCTCAAGAGCGATCTTGTTTTAGCCCTTTCTCTCTCATTGTTTTGACTAAGGCAGAAAAATGCCATCTCTCTAAAACTAGGATTTTCTAAATTGTAATTTAAAATCTGACTTCAACATTTTAGGATTTTGTATTAGAATTCCAGAGCCACCAAACATGAACAGATTACCTGTTCCCCTTTGGAAATACACTCATGAAATGTAATAAGGCAACTCCAATGTTATCCTACGGGAGAGGTAGGTCTTGCAATAGTGTAAAACACATGTACGAGTTTTCACTACAAGGACATGAAAAACGTAAAAAGACATGTCCTACATTTTAAATACATTGCACACTGCCCTCTAGGCTGTCAAGGGCCTGCCATTGGGGTAACTTATATGTAATAAAAAGCAAGGTTTGGGTTTGGAAATAGGTTTGCTTTGCCTGGTCAAAATAGCAGTTTGAACTGCACATACACAGGCTGCAATGGCAGGCCTGGGAAATGTTTAAAGTGCTATTTAAGTGGGTTGCAGAATCAGTGCTGCAGGTCCACTAGTAACATTTCATTTAAGGGCCATGGGCACATGTAGTGCCACTTTACAAGGGGCTTACAAGCAAAATAAATATGTATATTGGGTATAAGCCAATCAAGCATGTTTTAAGGAGAGAGTACACTCACTTTAGCACTGGTTAGCAGTGGTGAAGTGCACAGAGTCCTAATCCCAGCAAAAGCTAAGTCAACAAAACAGGAGTTCTGAAGGCAAAACGTTAGGGGGAAAACCACACCAAGGATGCCAGGTCTAATACTGCATAGCTATAGTCACCCTCAAGGGCCTAGGCAATGATACTAATGATTAGAGTCCCTAATATACTGTGATCACAATTTATCTGCATTTTTAAGGAAGAGTTGATTTAGGTTAGCCGGTGGCTCATCAACACAAAGCTATATTCAAACCCCCTTGTATGTAAATCAAAGTCTCTAGTCATTCTCTGTGTTTTGCTGCAATTTAATGCATAATTGTTAGTGCGCACCTCTTACTTTTTCTCAAGTATTTGGCCATCATTTTCTATAGGGTGTGTTGGCTATCTTGTCAGCTTTCTCTATTCAAGCGCTTCAACCCATGCTGTCAGAGAGTATAGAGACTGTGAATTCTGTAATATTTTGAGGTCCAGCTACCCATGGTATTTTGATATTCATGTGACTACTTTCCAAATCAGGATGTCAAGAACAGTCTGAAGAAATATGTAACTATTTCACCACTTTAAGAAGTCTGGGGCTTCCATGTGATGCAGATTAAATAAAGGTAACTAGGCCAAAGGAGGTGTGTGGCCAAGCCCAAGATGGCACCAGATGTGTGATCCCAGAGCTCCATCCCTAGCCACGACCTTGCTGATGCTCTGTTGTGCCGTCCTTCGCCATCCTTCTGGTCCAGGGTGAGAATTGCCTCCCAAGCACACTGAGAACATTAGTACAGTGCTTGGCCTGCGAATGGGCTGAGACACAAAACACAAGCACAAGGTGCACAAGATGACAGTGGCCCAACAACATTGAGCCATCGTACAAGTCGGTAAGCTTCCACCTCCCCAGGGGCAGGTGAGAGTAAGGGTTGGGAATTTGAGGCCGCGCAGACCCATGAGGAGCTCAGTGTGGGATGTGAGCCCAGCTACCTTTACATAACCACCCAAAAAATTCCCCGTAAGAGCAAAGAGGCAGGGGAGGACCTGACCCCCTGAGACGTGTACCGGACAGAAATGAAGAGGTTGCTGGGCCTCCTAGTCTGACAAGCACAAATGCACTCCCTGAAGTGGCAGCACAGCAGTCACAGTGCATCAGAGGGTGCCACTGTAAGGTGGGGAGCCTGCACTTGAGGAGGAAGACCCCTCACCTGGCAACAGGCCTTTGTGGCACCCCTATTCTGGTCCCACATTGCTGCCGGGAAGGTCTCACTGAAGCTGCATTGGTCTGGGGTGCCCAGGACCATGGAAGTGGCAGGTGGCCTGTGGCAAAAGAGGAGATTGTCAGGTGGGCTATTCTGTGAGCCACTGGGGCTCAGAGTGGCTTGTGGTGGTGATGGGGGAAGGACTACCTTCTACTGAGATACGGCGGATGAAGAATTGCCCCATGTGACAGAGATATGTGAAATCCTGGGCCTACTCAATATTGCTCAGTGTTGGGGGTGTGCCCTGTCTTCCTCCCCTTACCCACCCAGAGGTGAAGATTCCTGACATGGCCAGTACTACGAGTGTGGTGGGCCTCCCAATTGACAGGCAGTGTAAGTTGACTCCTGTAATACCCCAGGGACCCATCTTTGTGTAACACTTATTGAGGAAGTGACCCCCCCCAAACAAGGGTGGAAGACTTGACTGCCTACTACTGTATTTGATCCCGCAAGCTAGAGAGGCTGGTGCTCCCAGTGTCAGCCAGATTGAGCTCAGTGAAGATTGACCCTGAACTTGTATCTGTTGCAGTAGTTTGAAAGCGAGTTTTTAGGACAGCTTGGCCTACTGCAGCTTGCTGCTTGACTTGCAAATCAACACAGTAGTGTTTAGTGAAGGTGTGTGTTGTAGACCATGTTGCCCCTCTAGGGGGATGTTTCCTAAGAAAGTCATAGAGGCTCCTAGTTTGCGTGTTGAGTGCGCTCTAGGAGGAACTGTTAATGTACGTTTTGCTTTTTGATAGCATATTTGTATACATTTTACAATCCACCTTGCAATGCCACCTTTAGAGATGGGATTGCCTTTATGAGGTGGAGAGAAAGACACAAACAGTTGTTTTGTTTTTCGAAAATATTTAGTCCTATCTATATAGTAGAGAAGAGCTCTTTTAACATCTAATGTGTGTAGAGCTCTTTCTGCCACAGAGTCTGGGTCTTGGAAAAACACAGGTAACTCTACAGATTGGTTTAAATGAAAAGTACTAATGACTTTTGGAAGGAATTTTGGATTAGTTCTTTTTACCACTTTATTACGGTGTAGTTGTAAAAATGGTTCTTGTATTGTGAAAGCTTGTATCTCATTTACTCTCCTAAGAGAAGTGATAGCAATAAGGAAAGCTGTTTTCCACTTGAGGAATTGCAGTTCACATTTATGTAAAGGCTCAAAAGGGGGTCCCATTAGCCTTGTAAGAACAACGTTTAGGTTCCATACTGGAGATGGTGGCAACCTGGGTGGTATGATTCTTTTTAATCCTTCCATAAAAGCTTTAATTGCAGGTACTCTGAAAAGAGACAGATGTTGTCTGTTTTGTAAACATGCTGCAATTGCTGCGAGGTGCAGGCGTATGGATGAATATGCCAAGTTACACCTTTGTAAATGTAAAAGGTAACAAATGATATTCTGGATGGAAGCATCTAGGGGGTCAATTTGGTTAATTTTGCAGTAAATAGCAAATGTCTTCCATTTAGCAGCATAACAAGATCTTGTAGTAGGTCTCCTGGCCTCCTTAATAATGTTCATACAGTCTGGTGGTAGATTAAGAGAACCAAACTCTAAGATCTCTGGAGCCAGATCGCCAAATTCAGTTGATTTGGGTCTGGATGTTGGATGGCTCCATGGTTCTGCATGAGCAGGGATGGAGTCAGTCGTAGCTTTTGGTGTGGAACTAGAGATAATTCTAGCAGTGTGGTGAACCACGTTTGGCGTGCCCATGTGGGAGCTACTAGGATTAGTGTAAGAGACTGTTGTCTGAGCTTGCGCACTACTAATGGTATTAGTGGTAGTGGCGGAAAAGCGTACGCAAATCTGCCTGACCAGTTCATCCATATCGCATTGCCCTTGGATAGCGGGTGTGGAAACCTCGCGGCGAAGGTTGGGCATTTTGCGTTTTCATGTGTGGCGAACAGATCTATGTCTGGATGACCTCACTTGTGAAAGAATGGTTTAAGAATCTCCGGATGTAGTTCCCATTCGTGAATTTTTGTGTTTGCCGACTCAACAGATCTGCTATCTGATTGTGAACTCCTGGAAGGTGCTCTGCCAACAGATATATATTTTGTGGAATGGCCATCTCCAAATGTTCTGTGCGAGCTGGGACAGTTGTAGAGAGTGTGTCCCCCCCCTGTTTTTGTATATAATTCATGGCTGTCATGTTGTCTGTCCGGATCAGGACAGCTTTCTTCTGTACTTGTACATGGAATGTTTTAAGTGCTAAGAATATTGCTAACAGCTCTAGATGGTTGATATGGAACAATTTTTGTTGACTGTTCCATTGTCCTTGAGAGTTGTATGATGTAGGAGATGGGCTCCCCATCCTGTGAGGGATGCGTCTGCTGTGAGCACTAGTTGTGGAACAGGTTCGAGGAACGGCCACCCTTTTGTCAAGTTTTTGGTGTACCACCACTGCAGAGAGCGATGTGTGCGGCTGTCTACCAACACCAGGTCTGTTAGTTGACTTTGAGCCTGGTTCCACTGCTGTGCTAGGCATTCCTGTAACGGACGCATCTGCAGTCTTTCATGTGGTACTATGAAGATGCAAGATGCCATCATGCCTATTAGTCTCATGAACACCCTGGCTTGCAGAGCTTGTTGCTGTTGAAAGACTGTGACTAAAGCTTGAATGCTCTGTATTCTTGCTGGACTGGGATACGCTAGAGCTGTAGACATATTTATTGTAGCCCCTAGATACTGATGTATGTGAGAGGGTTGCAGGTTCGGCTTGGTGTAATTGATGGCAAACCCTAAGTCGTGCAACGTTTGAATTGTCTGATGTTTGTGTTGGACACACTGATTGAATGATTTAGCTTTTATGATCCAATCGACTAGATAAGGGAAGACATGCATTTGTTGTCTTCTGAGATGTGCTGCTACTACTGCTAGGCACTTTGTGAACACTCTTGGTGCCGTTGTCACTCCGAATGGAAGGACTTTGAACTGATAATGTTGTCCTTCTAGTACAAACAGTAGATACTTCCTGTGAGCAGGACGTATAGGAATGTGGAAGTAGGCGTCCTTTAGGTCTAGTGTTGTAAGGAAATCGCCTAGGAATTAGAAAGTACAGCGAGTAAACCCCTGTTCCTTGTTCTTTTAAAGGAACTATTTGTATTGCGTCCTTTTGTAGAAGTGACAGAACTTCTTGTTTGAGCAGAGTATGGTGTTCTGTAGACATTGGACTCTGCCTGGGTGGTATGTGTGGAGGGGTTGCTGTAAGTTCTAGGCAATACCTAGTCGTACCCACCTGTCTGTTGTGATGGAGTTCCAGATAGGCAGGAATTGCGTTAATCTGCTCCCCAACTGAGTGGAATGCTGTTGGGGGAGCAGAGGGAAGTCACTGTTTTGAGGTAGAAGAGGTTTGATTACTGGTGTTACCCCGACCTCTTCCTTTATTGTTGTTACCTCTATATCCTCCTCTAAAATATCCCTTCCTGGAGGATGTTTGTGTGTTAGATTTGAAGGATGTTGTGTTATCTGCACCAGTTTGTTTGAAGCCCCTTCTATAGAAGGAGTGACGAAAGGAACCTCTAGTTTGTGTGGACTGTAAAGCTCCCATAGATTTGGCAGTGTCTGTATCCTTTTTCATCTTCTCAAGTGATGTGTCTACTTCTGGTCCAAACAATTGGTTTTGATTAAATGGCTGATTTAAAATGGTAGTTTGCACTTCCTGTTTAAATCCTGAAATGCGTAGCCACGCATGTCTTCTAAGTACGGCACTGGTATTTACAGCCCTAGATGCAGTATCCACTACATCTAGTGCGCACTTAATTGAGGTATTAGAAATAAGCTTGCCTTCCTGTATGAGGTCAGTTGCTTGTGCCTTATTTTGGTCAGGTAGATGTTCTAGCAGTTTTTCTAACTGATCATAATGAGCCCTATCATACCGTGAAAGGAGTGCTTGTGAATTGGCTATGCTCCATATATTGGTAGCTTACGCAGCTATTCTTTTGCCTGAGGCATCTATGATCTTGGATTCCATGTCAGGTGGGGGTGCCTCACCTGACGTTTGTGAGTTTGCTCTCTTCCTAGCATTTGACACAACTAGTGAGTCTAATGGTAGTCGTCCTTTCAATGTAGGTTGGATCTGCAGGTGCAGGCCTATATTTTTTTTCAATTCTAGGATTTAAAATTCTAGTACGTACAGGGTCTTTAAAAATTTCAGGCGCATGTTTGATGACCCCTTTTATCATAGGAAGAACTTGGACAGATCTCTGTGATTGTTCAAATGTATCTAAGAGAAAGTCTTCCTCTGCCTCATCAGAATGCATTGTGACCCCATGGTAAATGGCAGCTCTGTTCAATAGGTGTCCAAAGCCGACGTTATCTTCTGGGGAAGAAGGTTTTGATGGGTATGACTGTGGGTCAGGAATATCTGGTATATCCTGTGGGTTTGGGTACTCCCATACTGTGTCACCAATAGGGTATGGGAAAGGCTCATCTGTGTCTATCCCTCCTCCTAAACTATACTCATCATCATTTTGAGGTGAGTGTGGTGATAAGAGAGGAGAATGTGAAGGAGACATCTGAGGTGAACTGTTAAGAGGAGCAGGAGATGAAGGAGAAGGAAGTATAGGTGAAGAAGGGTGCATAGGGGATGTGGCAGAGTCCTTCTTCTTGGCAGGAACCACAGGTGTGGATGTTTCATCTGCCTTCCTTTTCTTGTGAGGTGTAGTGGACACCTGATCTGTTTTTGGGTCAATGTAGATCTTCTTTTGCAGAGGATCTGGCTGGAAAAGTTCTTCTCCTTGTGGAACCTTTGTCGGCGCTATTTGTCTGGTACCGGACGAGGTTGTTGCTTGTCTTTAGCCTTAGGAGTTGTTACTGTGTCCTTTGGCATAGTTTTCGACGCCAAAGGTGTTGTTTTCGGTGTCGTAGGCTGTTTCGAGGTCTTGGAGGCATCGGAATCAGGCCTTGTTGTTTTCGGTGTCGTAGGCTGTTTCGAGGTCTTGGACGCGTCGGAATCAGGCCCTGTCGGTTTCGGCACCGAAGATGGTGTCTTCGGAGTGGAAGCTGGTCTCTTCGGCCTCGAGGCTTCGGACGCTAGCTTTGTACCCTTGACTTTAGAAGTCGACGGTTTTAGAGCCGAGACTTCTTTCGGTTTCGGTGCCGAAGGAGCTGGTGGGATCGGCATGTGTGGTTTGCTCGGTACCGAGCTACCGAAAGGCTTAGTTACTTTCTTCGGAGCCGGGCTTAATGGCGGGGCTGTCGAAGTGGTTTTTCGATCGTGACTGGGCCCCGGAGGCGGAGTGTTGACCTTTGCCTTCGATCTGGGTGTTGTGTGTGGTGCAGGGGCAGTAGTACTCATGCGCTGACCCGATGGTATGTAGTCATCTGAGTTGTCTGCCTCTAATACGATCTGGAGATCATCTAAATCTTCTTCAGGAACGAGTGGAACCTCCTGGTCGAAGATATCCACCGGTTCCGGAGCTGATTTCTGCATGTCGTGTCGACGGGCCCTCCGATCTCTGATGGTTTTCTTGGATCGAAAGGACGCACAGGCTGTACAGCTGGATTCGTCGTGTTCTGGCGATAAGCACAGGTTGCAGAGCTCGTATTGGTCAAAGCGTGGAAACTTTGCTCCACACCCGGGGCATCTCTTGAATGGCGTCCTTTCCATGAGGTGTAGGCCTCACTGCATGGATAGGCCAAAAGGCCCGCGTCGATGACCGGAATCGAGCTGATGGATTCGAAATTATATTAGTCGGTATCAAAGTTAGTTTGGAGAGTTTTGGGAAGTTTTTTGCACTTCGAAGGGCTTGAAAAGTTTATTCCTAGCCAGAGTGGAAAAAGTTCATCCGAACCCAGTGGCAGAAAAAAACAATCTAAGGATGAAGCTGATGCCCATGCGCACTATTGCCCAAGGGAGGAGTCACCTATCTCGTGACTACAAAGACTTCTTCCAAGAAGACAACAACATGCAATCATCCGAGCCCAATAACAGGTGGAGATCTAATGCTAAGTGTAGAATCTGCAGCTCATATGCCTCGAACATCTCACTTAAGCTCTTTTATTGCCTTGCATTGCCGTGCACAGTTTAAGGGGAATTTAAGTGCTCAGTTATTCTTGCCCCTGATGTCTGAAATGAGGCACGTTCTGGGAGACCTTGGCCAGAGGGTCAAATCACTGGAGACAACTCAAGGCAGACATTTGCTAGAAAACCTTATCATCCTTCAGGGATCACAGGAGGAAATTGAAAGTTGCTCCTGGAGATGCAGGGGTCACATGTGTCAAACAAAGCTGAGATATCAAGGGGTTCCTCCAAGGCCTAGCTGAGAAACTTCTCAAGGAGCAGGAATCTGATCCCCTTCTGCATAGACTGTGCCCATAAAGCAGGCCCACACAATCCATAGTCAAATCTTCTTTCAGATATTGAACACTTTGAGGATAAAGGAACAATTCTGGAAGCAGTCCGAGGCGGCGTTCCCATTATGGCTCCTTTTTGAGTGGCAAGGCAAATTGTGAATCGTCAAATGAGTCCAGTAAACATGCCAGGTGCGGATCCTGTTCTCCCTGACACAGAGATTGCTCTATCCCAGGATCTGCCAAGACTGAAAAGCCCGGAATGGAAGACAGTGAAGGGCAAAGATGGTCAAAGAACTCCAAAGCTGGAAGAGAAATTAGTAGAGCGTAAGGTTGACTTGGAGCAGATCCAGAGAGTGAGTGGAATTCTGAAGCCTGGATCGTCTGAGGGACTATCTCCATCTCCGAAACTGGAGTACTCAGTGGAAGGAGTTTTCTGATCAGTACAAGAGCATCCCCGCAACATAGTTTCCTATATGGAGACCATGGGAACAAAGACACTATGTATAAGATATTTGATTGTCGCTGCCTAGGGCAGAAAGTTCATTGTGCTGACTTCGAAAGAGGTTGTACTCCCCATATGCTTTATACAGTGTTCATACTGTTCCTTCCTCCGGTCTTCTGCCCTCTACATATGGGCCTTACAGGAGGTGAATTTGTTGTCTTCTTCTTTATTTATTTCCGAGGTGTGACACTGTTAGAAATGGGGGTCTCTAGTTGTCAGGTTGGTACCCTGTCCAAGTGGGGAGCCTTCTTCCTAGTCAGGATAAGAAGGATACACATCTAAAATGACCCCTGCTCACCCCCTTGGTAGCTTGGCACGAGCAGTCAAGCTTATCTCAGAGGCAGTGTGTAAAGCATTTGCACATAACCAACAGTAATATAGTGAGAGCACTACAAAAGTGCACCACACCAATTTTAGTAAAATATCCAATATTGTATCTGTGCAAAACAAGACCAAAAACTATACAAATCCACCATGCAGATCAATTTCTACTTGCCTACTGCATGCTCGCGTAAGCTGCTACTACCTGCTGATTTTATTTGCCTCGCAGGACTCCCGCGCTTGGAGGAGGTCATAAAAGCAGGACCTTCCTCAGCTTAGGCAGACTTTCTACTTGCCTACTGCACGCTCACGTAAGCTGCTACTACCTACTGATTTTATTATTTTAAAAAATACTTGCACTAGCACTATCGCGCTGCTCGAATTTAGGACGCAAGCGCTTGGAATATTGTGGACCTCTTTGGGGGCCATAATTAATTAAGTTTGCTCTTACCTGCACTACAATCGTTTTTTCACACGCACTTGCGGGACTCAGGTCGATTCAGGGCTTGTGGGGACCGCATCGCAGCGTTTTGGCTGCCATCTTGGGTGTGGGTAGCCAGGAGGTGTCGATTCTCGTGCCATCTTGGGTGAGGTAGATACTGTACATATGAACCAAACAATATGTAAGGAAGATTCAAATCATAGAATGAATCACTTTAAATTTGCATTTTATTTACACTTTTTCTTTTTAACTTATACTTTTTTTACCATTTCAAAGATTTTTACAAAACATTGTAGTGAAACATATTACAAAAAACGAACATCAAGGTACTTTTCTCATCAAAATCTCATTCATACGCATTCATACAATTAGACAGTTCATTAGTACTCAAAAACATTATTTCAACTAACAGTCTAAGACAACATATACTTTTTACAATTTATATACACTTTATGACTCGGAAACCATAGAATCTCATTTGTGAAAGTAAATCCCTCTAGTCAAAGAGTTGTTCAATTTTCTTATGGTTTCAACGTGAGAACGTTATCTGAGAATTATTTGGCAGTACTGGCATTCTTTTTTGATTCTAATTAAGGCAGGGTTTGGCCTTACTGCTTGGGAACCCATACCCAGTGGAGACCAGCATCTTGGGTGAGGGGCCAGAGGTTTGCCTCGCAGGACTCCCGCGCTTAACGGTATTTAAGATGCATATACCTTAAGCGCGCAGCGAGCGCGCCGCTGGCGCGCCGGAGGTGCGCCAGAGGTAAGCCCGTTTGCGCCCATTCGCGCACAGGTCGCACCTAGCGCTAGCCATGCTGCCTCTCCGGTTCACTCTCGTCACACATACTCTAGGGCAGAGCTCCTTCAGCTTAATCAACACTACATGGTAAGTAGTCTACCGGATACTGCCATCAATAGTCCGGGGGTTCTGTCTTGCGGTCTGTTCAATGTTCGGTCTCTTTGTAAACACCATACTGAAATCGCACTCCTAATTGAATCCTATGGGTTGGATGTGCTTTTTCTTACTGAGACATGGACTCGAGCAGACAGCGAGGTAGAACTGGGGTTGGCCTGCCCTTTGGGCTATAAAATCAGGTATAACCCTCGCTCGGGGAGTAGAGGGGGAGGCATAGGATTTATCTTTAGAGATACTCTGGCCTTATCCCAGTTTGAGGTAAAGCAGGTTCCAGGATTTGAACTGCTGGGTTTCTATTTAAAGGGACTAAAAGGAGTCCTGCATTCTGGTCTGCTATGCTATAGACCACCTGGTAATGCACTACCTAATTTATCTGGATTGATTGACCTTATTTACGATCTTTCTAACACACATGCCAGGTTAACTATTCTGGGAGACTTCAATATGTGGCCTAATGGGCCATTGGATACTGCCTATAGGGAACTATGCCAGGCCTGCAGCAATTTACAGCTGCAGCAGTTGATATTGTCCCAGACGCACCTGAAGGGCCACGCCTTGGATCTAGTGTTCGCGGAGGCTAACCAAGCTGTGATCAGGGATATAGTCTTTCAATGTTGGACGGATCATGCTCTTGTCTACTTCGCTCTATATCTCCCGTCCGACCTCTCGAGAGATAGGGGCCTGGGGCCTACTAAATCTAGTAGGCAATGGTCCAGACTTTTGAAGAGCACTGGTCCACCTACCCTGCTTCCTGGTGGTTTCTCCTTGAAGGGAAATGTGGAGGAGAGCTATTCAAGTCTGTGCCAGCAAATTACTAACTCTCTGGATAAAGTGGTTCCTTTACGGAAATCGAGAGATAGGCACAGGCCTGCTTTGCCGTGGTATTCTAACAATCTTCTCCAATGGAAGCTACGGTGTAAACAGGCAGAAAGGGCCTGGAGAAAGTACTATTTAGAGTCAGCTAGAACCCTTTATAAACAATCACTGCTGGTGTACAAAGCTCAGATTAGGAATGCTAAAGCCAAATATCTTGAGGATATGTTGATGCAGGCAGCTAACAAGTCGCAGACTCGGTTTAAAATCGTCAATGATCTTTCCCGTCCGGCGTGTGCCACGAACAACATCCCGGTCTCTCAGTCCCTATGCGATTCCTTGGCAGCAGCTTTTGAGGATAAGATCGCTACCATTTTAAGTGGACTTTACAGCTCAGGTTCTCCCTGCTCTCAGTCTTTGGCAGCTCCGACACCAACTCCCATCACAGGTGATTTAGGAGGATCGATTGGTCAACTATGGCTGGACAGCTTTATGATTCCCCGTTTGACGACTTTTGCAACCTGGCACATGGTGTGTCCTCAGGCTCTCCGTTGGATCCGCTGCCCCATAAATTCTGGAAATTTTTTCAGGAGGAACTTTTTCGCCCTCTTTATTCCATCTGCAACCAGTCTTTCAGTACCACCACGGTTCTGGAGTGTTGGAAGCTGGCAGTGGTTTTCCCTCTTTTAAAGAAGCCTACACTTGATCCTATCTGTCCGGCGAACTATCGGCCAATCTCGCTGCTTCCCTTTCCTGTCAAAATCATGGAGAATCTCGTCACCCGGACTCTTTCAAGCTTTCTGGAATCTAACACCTGTTTGGATGTGGCCCAGTTCGGCTTCCGGCCAGTGCATGGCACGGAGTCGGCGCTGGTGGTCGTGCTGGATGACCTTCGCTCACGGGTCGACATTGGCCGGGCAGCCTTTTTAGTGCTGCTCGACATGTCGGCCGCGTTCAACATGGTCAGCCACACCACTCTTATCGGCAGGCTGGAGGAGATTGGGGTGGCGGGGTTGGCGTGAGACTGGCTTGTCTCTTATCTCCATAACAGACATCAAGTGGCGGCCCTGCCGCCTTTCAGATCTGTCATTAGAAGAGTAGGGCAGGGTGTGCCTCAGGGGTCGGCGATCAGCCCTATTTTATTTAACTTGTACCTCCGCCCGCTGATCAGCCTGATTAAGTCCTTTGCACCTCGGTGATCAATTATTCTGACGACACTCAGCTTATCTTTTCCCTTGAAGGCAAAGATGCAGCGTCCAAAGAGACTTTTCATCGATGCATGTCAGCTACTGCAGATTGGTTGAGACTCAACTCCCTTCAGTTTAATGGCTCCAAGACGGAGGTGCTGTATTGCTCATCTGACCGTATCCCACGCCCTCTGCCGGAGAATTTTTGGCCATCTTCTTCTTTTGGTACTGTGGTGAAGGCGGAGTCTGCTCGCAACCTGGGGGTCATGTTCAGCCCCAATTGACAACTGGATGCTTTTGTCAATAAAACCATCGCCACTTGCATGATGTTACTTCGCACCTTGCATAAGATTCTTCCTATGCTTCCAGTTCAGGTGAGGCCAGAGGTAGTGCGTGGTATTATTCTCAGCAGGTTGGATTACTGCAACGCACTGCTTTTGGGTGCACCTGGCACTTTGATTAGTAAGCTATAGCGAGTACAAAACATGGCAGCTAAGCTTGCTTTGTCTATGCCACGTGCTGCTTCTTCCTCTTAGGCGCTAAAAGACCTTCACTGGTTACCTGTTGTAGTGTAGTTCCTATTTTCCCTATAGGCCCTGCGCATTGGAATAACATAAACAGCAGTGTAGACGTAGGACTGTGGTCTTCTAGGTCTCTACTGACTATGTTAGACTTAATTTTGGTTTGCGCCAGCTAGCTCAGAGGTCAATGGAAACTTTCTTGACTGAATAGGAAGTGATCAGCTTCCCTGGCTCAGACAAGAAGGGATTCAGCTTCCGACAACCGCATAAACATGACAACTTTGCTCCTCAGAATAAGAGTCAATCTCTAGAGTCGTGTGAAACAATAGACAGCTATTTCACTCAGTCAGTTGTGCAGATTTACTTTCACCAGGATGCAGAGAATAGGGAGACGGGCGTTTTCAATAAAAGATAATATTTATTGAGCAGTCTTCCTTCTCATGCAAGAGAAATGAATTGCCACAATTGCAAGACTTGTTATTATAAATAGTGCATACAGTAAAAGGAGTATTACGAGATAATACTGTAAAAGCATTGATATGGTTTCTTAGCCATAAGATGGTTAAAATAAATAAAATATATACATTCATATATACATTGGCTAACGACCTCAACTGGTGTTTCTAACTACGCCTACCCTATCGTACCTGACCTAAGCCTAATACAAGGGAGGGAGTAAGTAACAGTTTAAGTTAAGTTGGCTTTGCCAAGAGTTTGTTTCAAGAATTCTCTCTAAGGGTTTAGTCAGCACCGTACCTCTGGAATAGAATGCAGGAGGTCTGGTATCTCCTCTCAGGACCCGAGATCCCAGTTACCCGCAAGGGTAGGCTGGAAACGCCGGAGCTGGATTTTCTCGGCAGGAGAAAAGACAGCGTCTTTCTCAGCGCGTCAAGGAGGAGGGGCAGCGTCCATGGGCTTCTCGCATCTGCTCGGCTCTGCAAGGGACAGCTGTTCTGCTCCAGTATTCACCACCACCGTGTGCTTGCTTAAGACAACGTTGGTATATTTATACCTGAAAGGTGCCGAGTTTGACGTAAGTTTTTGGACATTAGACGTCACTAAGAACTGGTCGTTCTTACAGTGCTCGCAGGAGTTCTATTACTAATCAAAACAAAGCAAGCAGGGCTTTCCCAGGTTGCTGGCGGGTTTGAGATGTCGAAAGAACTCGGTGTGCTATCTAGGAATCTAAGGAAGTGGCTTCTGTTCTGTCATGGACTGTCATGAGCTGCAGAGACGAGTTACTGAAATATGGCTCTGATCGTTATGCCATTATAGGGATATGTATTGATTATAGCCGTATAGGGGCATGAGGTCACAATATTGATCGGGGTCCTAGATAAAACACAACACCCACTCCACGAATTTATGTCCATCAAATTACTAAAAACTAAAGCAATAAGAAGCACGTGTATTCATACCCACCCCAAAATACATTTTGCATTTGAAATGGTGTACTTGAAATACATGGAAATGAATTGGTACAGTACGTTATCAAGCATAGTAATCATTCAAAAATATTGCATATGTAATTATTTGAACGATTCTGCGAAGATTTACACATGAAAAAGTCTCTAAATACAGAAAAGAAGGGCGAGACTATTTCATCACATATAAATCCAATTTGCTGTAAAATGTGCTAGAGGCTAAGGTAAAATGTTGTCTCTAGATCTACTAAAAATAGAAGCTCTGTTCTTTATGAATAGTTCTACTTTAAGCAAAGGACGTGTGCCAGAAAAAAAGGTAAATATTTTGGAAAAATTAATTGCATGGTGAGCGGGGAAAAATAGTTCAAAACGCTTTTCAGTAGCTTTTTGTTTATCAAAGCTGAAGGCCGAATTCAGCGTTCATGGGAACGCTGTGTGCCGGAATGTTTTTCCAAAAAGTTATTGTTTCTGTTCAGGGGAGAACATCATTTCAGACAGGCTCGCAAAGAATTGGTCTATATATGCAGGTGACAGTTCGACCAAGTTCGATAATGCTGTAACTTGGCAGTTGTGAGAATGATTGCTATCATCTATTTCAGGATCAGCAATGCTCACAGAAGGTTGTACCTGGGTGATGCTGCTTTCATTTCTTGCTTCACTGCCACCACCTAGTCGTAGTGCAGGAGTCTCAACGAATGCCGTCATCAGGATTGGTAACCGCTGGGGACAACATGATGCGTGAGCCGTTACTGGACTTAGCAAAGTATTGACGTCCATTGGTATTGCTGATGGTAGTGCAAGACAGGTGTCTAACACGCATTCCTCTCCGCATAGCATACATCGAAGCACAGGTAAGATGCAGGTCTGCCATATAGGTCTGAATGAAAGAAACCAGGTCATATTCAGATCTCGTAGCCGGGCTATCCCAAGGACTTTAGTTATGCGGTCCCGGTAGCGTATTGCTAGGATCGTTTCTTCCATCCGTGCCGGAGTCATGTCTGCGTTTTGGTTTGCCATATCGGAGCAGGAGAGTCAAAAATAAAATACCTGCTACAAGTCCCAAAAGTAGTGGTACGCCGCCAAAAATCGAATGTACAAAATTTGGAAAGATACCCAGGACTGCTTCAAATGGTGTTAACAGTCCCGAAAAAACTGTCTTAAATACATTCGAGATACCACTGGCATTCGACATATTTAGTATTTGGCTGAGCATTTCTTTGAAATGCACCGAGCAATTTGTTGATAAAAGTGCATGTATCTCTCCCGCCGTCCTTGCAACTTGGAGATCATACGTCTCTTTTGATGACGAGATGGGCACTGTTGTCTGCAAAAGTACAGACTTCATTCTGCTTAAAGTATCAATTCCTATAGAAGAGATATTCAAATTAGGCCAAATCGGAGCCACTGAGTCTCCAGGGCCGTTTGGATACAATGCTTGCATACAGCAAGTGACCATGGAACTCGTACTTAAGAGATATGCTTTCCCTGGCACCAAGCCACAACAGCTGTGATCCGTTATTAGAACGTAACTCCTGTTAGAAAGTTGCCTAAAGAATGGCTCTATTTGTGCTGCAGGTGTGCCATGTTAGTGGCATGAAAGGTTGTTTGAAGTACCCTCACAGGCCCCATGTAAGTTAATACCTTGGCACAAAAGTATACCGCTTAGTGAATGTTTGCACTCATTACCACTAAGAAATACATTTTTGTTGTTGTCGCTATAACATGTGTGTGTATAAGGTAATTTCCATGATGACTTAATGTATCCTTTACCCAACTTTTCATACTGGCCTGCCGGTATATATTCAAGGCAATTTTTAAATTGGAAAGTTGTTATCCGAATTGTGATAATCCTGTGTATTATCCATTCAATGACAGGTCTTTCTGACATTGTCAATGGTAATCTCTCAAGTTTTTCGATGCTCAGGATTGTATAGTCTGCTCCTTTCTGTGCCAAACTGATTTGTTTATCAGTAAGGTTAAAGATGGAAAACAATGACGTTGTGTTGATTAAACGCCATGGCACATAGCCTGAACGAAGATTTTGCAACGTCCAGCCTAGCTGTACAATAGAACGTAATTGGGACTGGCCATGTTGTAACATTAGCAAGTCCTGGTCTATTATATCAATAGCAGATGATACAATACTGTCCAGTGAATATATTCTGGAGGACAGAGTCATTAACCCATTGTCCACAACAGAAAGTGATTTTTCCAAAATAATACGATCAATTTCACGTATTTTCTCGGCTGTTTCAATTTGAGTTTCTTTCCAAGCCTCGTTGTATGCCGCATATATGCTGGCCGCTATGAAACGTATTTGACGCTGTTTGCGTGGTCCCATGATGAAATTGCGCAAGTCAACACCATCTTTAAGTAAAGACAAGTGTTGCTTAATTTGTGCCAGTGTGGATGTTTGTAGCCATTCAAGGCAGAGTTTCCCTACACTGTATGTTGTTACTATCCCTGGATGTTGTCTCTGGGAGTATCTAGGGTCTGGTCTGGACATTTTAACCCCTGTAATTTGTTCAGGAAATCTATCTTGACAGTTATTCGTCTCTGTAGGCCAGATTAACCACTTTTTCCAATCAGGATGTGTTCTGTTTTCATTTCAAATTTGGGATACATCTATCTCAATATCTGTGGTTCCATTATCAGGTATTGGCTTTGGAATAGATGGTTTGTTAAGGTCTTTAATCTTAGCTAGGCCAAGACAGGTTGTTTGTTGAATTGTGTCATTCAAGAACATTATTTGTTCTGGGATCATGCAGGCTCGAAATAATGCTTCTAGGCCTTGTACCTGCCAATCTTTTGTACCCCAGATGGTTTTCGTTTCAATGTTATTTTTCCAGAAATCAAAACCAAATGAAATCATTTTTTCATAAAATGCTTCTGAATATATCAATTTAGTATTTGTCAGCATGGTTTTCGTCCCTGTTTTTTCCAACAGTTTATAATACAATGTTTCTGCATTACTTGTGTTAAACCCTGAGAAGTATTGGAATTTCTCATAGAATGTTATTGAACTGCCTTTAGGTGGAGTAGCACAATGTTCCCATTGGTTATATTTAAAAACATTTCTATGTTGGGCAGATTTATGTAAATAGTGGTCTGCGTAATGTGAAAAACAGTACATCTGTTCATAATTAGATGAACCTTGTAAATAATCATGTTCTGTAAATTTTGCTGACAACACCAAATCTAACATCATATCATTTATACTTTTAAAGTCCCAATCATCAGAGAATGTACTTGGTTTTACAAAGTCACTTAATGAAACCTTAAACTGGTGAGGATATTTCAAGAACTCGACCGGGCCATATATTTCATAGTCTGTCTTGGCCCAAACTACCCCGCCGGGTATTGGAATGGCTGTGACATTTACTGATGATAGTTCTCTTTTCTTGACGTGAGATGATCTGTGAGGTTTCAGAACTAAGTTGATGTTCTGACTTGCTGTGTCCATTGAACTGTATTTTCCCTCAATGAATTTTCCCAAGCAAAGTACCATGATGAGCCAAAGCAGGAGGAAAAATACACCTAGCCCAATCCAAAATTCTAACCATGGAGAAATAAGATAGGTTTCTTTGAGTTGATGAAAGAGTTCTGTTGCTTTTTCTTTAAAAGTCTTTGTTTTTGGCGTAACTTCAGGGTCGCTTTGATCTTCAGAAAAGTTGTCGAAGTTGATGAAGTAGCCAGATGCAGTTCTGTCGATTGTTGGAATAGTTTTTCCCATTTGGCTTTCATTAGCACATTCTGATGCTACATCATTGTAGACTGGTATTTCATGACGAACTGTTTCAATTTGGGTTTCAAGAGGCACAAGTTCCATGGCATTTCTGCATAGTCCTTTTTTATTCACTGCAGGTTTATCAAATGTGATTAGTCTTTCAGTTTGAACCTCTTGGATACTTGAAAATTTGGGTATTCTGTTACTTCTTGGGAGTCCACTGGGCCTGCTATTGATTATAGGCCACATGATTGTGGTTTTACCAGGTCGATTGATACAACTCTGTTCTCCTTTTTACCAGCAAGGGGCGGTAGTACTACTGATCTTGTTCCGTTGATTGCTAAGACAGGTACTGCTTTTCTGTAAGAAGGCCCAAATTCCTTCTTCACCGCTATTTTCTCTCTGACCAGATCCCCAATCTTTGGAATCCAGACAGGTCTTGCTGGGACAGGTGGTGTGTCTTCAGTGGTGGTTGGCTGTTGTTTTAACTTTATGTTGCTCAGGGCTTTTCTTGTTTCATTTAAGTCCTGTAAAACAGCCAAACGATCTTTGATATCAAAGTCTTTATTCTTATCTTCTACCACTGAAGCAAGACTATCTAATTCCTGAACATGCATTCTAGTGCCGAACAATAGTTCGTACGGGCTGAAACCTTTTAGAGAATTTCTTGGCAGGTTGTTAAGACTACGTTGGACACTTATTAAATGTTTGACCCACCCATCACCCAAACCTTTGCTGTTATAGATTGCTTTATGTCTCGTTTTTTTCTTTCCACTACGCTATTTCCCTCAGGATGAAATGGACAAGAGAATCGCAATCCAATGCCCATGCTGGTCATGGCCTCCTTATAAGCTCGAGAGCTAAAAGCAGGACCCTGGTCAGAATGAAGCATGGCAATTGCGTATGTGCCGATAAAGACTCGCAAATCTTTTATAACAGTTTTGGCGTCAGCCGAGCGCTTGGGCCACATTTTTAAAGTGAATGTAGTCTTAAACAATTAATAGGACGCTGGATTGCATGTGTAGATAGCTCTATGCTACCTTCATAAATGGCCATGGCATTACTCCGCTTGACTCGTTACTGCGGTCTCTGTCGCAGTCTGGACAGCTCTTTACAAATTTATAATGGTGCAGGCTCATCCCCGGCCACCAGTATACTGATTGTAATTCGGTCAGAGATTCCTTCATCTGTTTGTGCCTTGGACCTTCCCCCATGTGTGCGTCTGCTATTAATACCTTTCTCCGGTTCGTGTTTGGAATTACCCTATCCCCCACTCCAAGGATTCGAGCAAAAGGAACGGAGTTTGCATCAATTACATATGTATAATTGAGTGGATAGTTCACAGGTAATGCTGCACAGTTGCCTTTTGAAGACGTTTTTACTGCCACCATGGTTTCCCCGTCTATGTATTTTTCTGAACGCTTTTTTGTGGCTACGGAAGCCGGTTTACTTGCTTCCGATGTGGCTGTATTAGCCAATGAATTCCCTGCAACGTGAACGCCATCACGTCGATGACTCAGAGTGTGTATCACGTGAGTCTTTTGTAGTTCCTTCTGTAAAAGAACTACTTGTTTCCAAAGCATCTTATGCTTGATTGTGGCACCTGTGTCATCTTTGTAATCATTTTGAACCCAGTTCCGCAAATATTTATTGTAGGAGTTGACGCAAAAATGCGAATCGCACACGATTAGTGTCGGGAATTCACGTTCAGCATTTTCAAGCGCCAGCTTTAAAGATCTGATTTCAGCTCGCTGAGCCGAACATTTTCTCAGTGATTCAGTTTTTGTTATTTTCGGTCTGAATTTACCGCAGAGCCAGCGACCTTTAACAATCGCGAAGGCTGTGTCGTAGGATTTATTTTCTACATTGTAATGCTGTATAAATCTGTCTTTATAGATTATACAGGAGTACTGTTCTAGAGGGAGAATTTCGATTGGCAGAGGATATTCTTTTTCATATTTTAAATCATTCAGTTTTTTCATGTGCGGGGCGAAATAGTATTTCACGTCTTCTGCAGCAAGAGAATTTTCCCACTGTATCCATTTCGGATCCAGTGACACTGTAGGTAGGTTTACTGGGCTGAATAGTGCCTCGAAGGCGGATTCTGCTGTGAGAACAGTGATCCTTTTGCCTTGTGCTAGTGCATGTTCTTTCGCTATAGCAGTTTGCACTGCCTTCACAGTATTTTCTTTGAGACTGAATGTTTTTTCTGCTTGTGTGTACAAATGTGATTTGTAAGCTATTGGTACCGTTTCTCCCTCATTAGAGGTCAGGTACGTGAATCCGCATCTTCCTGGGATGACTCCGATTACAAGGTTGCGTGTATTGTCACGTGTTTCTAATTTTGTTTTTGCTAACATGTCTGTTTGCAGTGATCTCAAAATTTCTGTGCGTTTTTTAGTCCAGTTGATTGGTTTTAAATCAGGTTTAATTAATTTGTAGAGAGGTTTAATCCTCTCTGCATAGTTTATGATGTAAGTTCTTCCGAAATTCAGGAAGCCTAGAATCGATTGTAAGTTCTTCAGCGTTTTCGGTGCTTGGTGTACAGCGCACTTTTCTAAGAAGTTGTCCGCTAGGCTTTTTCCTTCACATGATAATTCGTATCCTAAAAATAAGACTGTTATATGGGCAATTCGTGACTTTTTAAAGTTGAATTTGTAACCCTCTGCTGCGAACCCAAGTATTATGGTATTCACCCTTTTCAAGTGAGTATCCAAGTCCTCGTCTGTGAGATAGATGTCATTGACATAAGATAATGCCTCATCATCATATATTTGTAGTAACTCTGTTACTCTGGCTGATAATAGTCCTGGGCTGTTCTTGAATCCCTGTGGGAGCCTACAAAAATATTTCTGTGACCCCATTATTGAGAAAGCAGTTAAGTACCTACTTTCTGGTGCAATGTTTTGGCAAAAGAACCCATTAGATATGTCTAATGTCGTTTTGTATTTTTTGCGAACTATGTTATTTATTAGTGCAGCACTATGCAAATTTTGTACTGCAAATGTTTTGCAACATGAGTTAAGGTGTCTGTAGTCCAAGACTAGACGATATGAATCGTCCGGTTTGGAGACAGGAAACAAAGGATTGTTCATTTGAGAGGTGCATGTTTCAATTACCCCTTGGTATTCAAGTTGATCTAAAATCTCCCTGACCTGTTTTTTAGCTTCTTGCTTAATTGGGTGCTGCCTTTGTGTAGTCGGTTCACTTTTTAACTGGATTTTGTGAGGAGGAGAGTCCTCATCCCATCCTACATGATTTTTATATAATGCTGGTGCCTGGGCTACTGCCCATTTCCTTGCATATATATATTTAGTGTGAATTGGAATGTGATCTGAGAAGGCAGGCATAATCATTTCTTCGCCATGAGGGCACTCCCTGACAAACTCTGGGGGCCAATCTTTCTCAGCTAACAGGATGTCATAGCCTTTTGAGAGGTTATCTCAAAATAGACCCCTTATTCTTCTAGTCTTATCTCCCTCTATACGCAGTGTTATTTCGTATATCTTATGAGGTTCGTTAACTCTGGTGTCTGCAGTTTCTACCTGAGTGTATTCATTTGTGTCCACTGTCTCCAGATGACTCATCAGGATCTTGCGAGCTATGCTGATTTCTGCTGCACTGTCTAGCATTGTCTGTGCCCACTCTCCGTTTTTCAGCTGCGTCAGTATTCTCGGCATGTTCGATTACTCTAATACTGGCTACCTTCTTCCTCGGGAATTGTAATTTTTTACTTTGAGCACGTTCCTTGTCTTTGGACTTGGTGTGCTCTTCCCTTGGGTCTGACCGTCCTCTTCTTTCCGATTTCTGCGAAAAAGATTGAGAGGGACGTGTATCAATACTTTGATATCTATCAGGCTTTTTCAAGCTATCCCTATTTCTAAGGTTATATCTTTTTTCACAGTGCTCCCCCTGGGGAGACTGGTGTTCTCGATTCGGAGTTCCTTCCCTCCGTCGAGGAGACCTTCCTCTGGACTGGAAAACTTTTTCTTTGGGAGTGGATTGTTTATTTCCATCCCAGCTCTTTTTAGGAGTGTTTAGATTATTTTTGATAAATAATTTTTCAGGATTTTCGAGTAGTTGCGGTTTTACTGATTTCCCACCCAAACTATCTCTACCTACTTCTTCATAGCATTTTTCTATTATTCTGGCAAGCTCAATTGGTTGATCCGTTATATCTGTTCCTTTCAATTTCTGGCGGATCGCCACAGATGCTGCTTCTCCTTTTATGTTGGCTAGTAATATAGCCGAGACCTGCTTGAAGTCTTTCAGTAATTTCATACCAAGAGTTAAAGCAGGTTCTGGACCGTATTCATTCTGAATTTGTTTTAGCTCATCTGGTATTACTGCCATGGACGGAACACCATGTGTTTTTGTGTAAATGGAAGCAAAGACTGTACCCCAAGTGTCACAGTCCTCCACATGTGGTGCGACCCACTCTCCGTTTTTCAGCTGCATCAGTATTCTTGGCATGTTCGATTACTCTAATACTGGCTACCTTCTTCCTCGGGAATTGTAATTTTTTACTTTGAGCACGTTTCTTGTCTTTGGACTTGGTGTGCTCTTCCCTTGGGTCTGACCGTCCTCTTCTTTCCGATTTCTGCGAAAAAGATTGAGAGGGACGTGTATCAATACTTTGATATCTATCAGGCTTTTTCAAGCTATCCCTATTTCTAAGGTTATATCTTTTATAGTCTGAATTCTGTGTTTCTCAAAAGGGGTAGTATTCGGGAATACTGCCTCTATTTGAGTAATTTTCTGTGCTAACCAAAAAGGAATTTGTTCCCGTTTTGCAGGATTTTTTCCAAGATATGATTGTATTTTCTGTGGTATAATTTTATTTGTGTTCCCCTGATGAGGGGTCAGCTGTGGAACATTAACAGCTGTTTGGACTGTTGCAGTCCGTATTACATATTGGACTAACTGTCTATGTATTTTAATCAGTAATTTTAGCTTTTGCTAAAAGTACTTCTCTTGACATTTTTTCAATGTCTGGATGTGGTGTGTAGCTGGCTAGAACCGGCCACGTTGCTCCTGGTCTACCTAGTGGACCGAGCCTGGTGATGTGATCATTATGTTTTAGGGCGCCTTTAAACCAGAGCAGATGCTCTTGGTATTTTAATGGGATTTCAATCTCCTCGAAAGGAGCGTACTCTTCCGGTGGTTCCTCTATTTTGTAATAGTGAAACTCGTGTGTTGTAGCGTTTGCCACTGGAAAGTTTATCCATGAATAGAATACCTCTGTCTGCCGATATTCGTGTGCCTCTATCACGAAAATGACTGTACCACCTCGTGATGTCAGTCCGTTTTCTATAAGTTTTAAAGTTATAGTTTTTCTTATGTTGACCGGAATGAGGATAGCATTCTGGTCAGTCTGTAGGAGACTCGTGTCTTCCTCCATTAGTTGATTTGCTAATATAGCAGCATCTCTTTCTTCATCACTCATTTTACTGTCAGAAAGGTTTTTTGTTGCAGATCAGGTTTCAAGGAAACAAAAGATTGGGTGCACAATATTTTGGAACACTGTATCCTTCAACGTTGACTAAACCAGAAACTTTACATAGGAATCTCTTCCTACTAAGTTCCGGCGGTTTTTAACCTTTCACCCACTCCAGACGTCTATTGGAGTATTTACGGTAGAAAGGGTCTGTGTGAAAAAGCACGACTGAGTTACTCTAACGTCTTGCATTAGTTTTATCGCCTTACCAAACGTTGGGCGCCATGCAGTGTAGTTCCTATTTTCCCTATTGGCCCTGCGCATTGGAATAACATAAACAGCAGTGTAGACGTAGGACTGCGGTCTTCTAGGTGTCTACTGACTATGTTAGACTTAATTTTGGTTTGCGCCAGCTAGCTAGCTCAGAGGTCACTGGAAACTTTCTTGACTGAATAGGAAGTGATCAGCTTCCCTGGCTCAGACAAGAAGGGATTCAGCTTCCGACAACCGCATAAACATGACATGTTTGCTCCTCAGAATAAGAGTCAATCTCTAGAGTCGTGTGAAACAATAGACAGCTATTTCACTCAGTCAGCTGTGCAGATTTACTTTCACCAGGATGCAGAGAATAGGGAGACGGGCGTTTTTAATAAAAGATATTATTTATTGAGCAGTCTTCCTTCTCATGCAAGAGAAATGAATTGCCACAATTGCAAGACTTGGTACAGTAAAAGGAGCATTACGAGATAATACTGTAAAAGCATTGATATGGTTTCTTAGCCATAAGATGGTTAAAATGAATAAAATATATACATTCATATATACATTGGCTAACGACCTCAACTGGTGTTTCTAACTACGCCTACCCCAGTGTACCTGACCTAAGCCTAATACAAGGGAGAGAGTAAGTAACAGTTTAAGTTAAGTTGGTTTTGCCAAGAGTTTGTTTCAAGAATTCTCTCTAAGGGTTTAGTCAGCACCGTACCTCTGGAATAGAATGCAGGAGGTCTGGTATCTCCTCTCAGGACCCGATATCCCAGTTACCCGCAAGGGTAGGCTGGAAACGCCGGAGCTGGATTTTCGCGGCAGGAGAAAAGACAGCGTCTTTCTCAGTGCGTCAAGGAGGAGGGGCAGCGTCCGTGGGCTTCTCGCATCTGCTGGGCTCTGCAAGGGACAGCTGTTCTGCTCCAGTATTCACCACCACTGTGTGCTTGCTTAAGGCAACGTTGGTATATTTATACCTGAAAGGTGCTGAGTTTGACATATGTTTTTGGACATAAGACGTCAATAAAGATGTCACTAAGAACTGGTCGTTCTTACAGTGCTCGCAGGAGTTCTATTACTAATCATAACAAAGCAAGCGGGGCTTTCCCAGGTTGCTGGGGGGTTTGAGATGTCGAAAGAACTCGGTGTGCTATCTAGGAATCTAAGTAAGTGGCTTCTGTTGTGTCATGGACTGTCATGAGCTGCAGAGACGAGTTACTGAAATATGGCTCTGCTCATTATGCCATTATAGGGATATGTATTGATTATAGCCGTATAGGCATGAGGTCACAATATTGATCGGGGTCCTAGATAAAACACAACACTGTCTTGCAGTGTATTCACTTCAAGGCTTCTTGCCTGGTCTTTAAGGCCCTGCATGATCAGGGACCAGTCTTGTTGCAGAATCTTTTCTCCTGGCACCGCACAGCCAGGCCTTTGCGCTCCTCTACGACATGTTTGGTAGCAGTTCCTAGAGTCCAGAGATTACGGATGGGTGGTCGTTCCTTTGGATATGCTGCTGCCAAACTTTGGAATTCCCTCCCCTATTCTTGAGGAGCCTGGGGGAATTTTCATCTTTTAAAAAAGGCCTGAAGACTTACCTCTTTCCCAGGGTAGTGTAATTTTGTGATTGTGGATCTGGTCAGGTAGAGTCAAAGCACCAGGATACCCTCTGGGTGATAGTAGCGCTATACAAGTGTGCAATACATAAGCAAAAATAGACTTAAAATACAGTTCCTTGAACTTGAAAGCTCCATCTGGGGCTTTCACGGTATCATGAACAACAAATCCAAACACGTTTGGCTGGCTGCGGCATCGCAGGCCAGCTACGTTGTTGGGGAGACCCGCAAAACAGTACCTTTAGGAATGCAGGGCATCAGGGACCTCGCAGTGTGCTCAGAAGAACCTGTGTCACCAGGCGTCAGTCCCACAGGTTCGTGCCGGAGTCGTCGGGCCCTTGAAGTCACACGTGTTGCTGATCAAACTCTGTGTGGATAAAGTGGGAAGTGTCGGCGGGCGTTGAGGCTGCGCTGCACAGTGCAATGGTGCTGCGTGCAGTACCCTCTGGTTGCTGTGCAGGCAGCGGCTCTCAGATGGACGTCCAGTATGGTGAGTGAGACTAGGTGTTGGTGCAAAGTGGTTCGGTGCTCGCCACGGTGTTGACAGTTCATGGTGCAAGCATTGGCGTCGTCGTTGCTGAAGCGATGTTCTCGACTGACGAACCAGAGTCAAAAGCGCAACTGTCGGTAGGCTAAGGCTGTGGTGTGGGATGAGGGCAGTGCGTTGTGTACCTTACGAGCAGTGCTCTCAGACCACAGTGCAGGTAGTAGCGTCAAGGTCAGCAAGGAGTGGATACCAGGACAGTGGTGTGAAGTGTGGTGCTCGCAGTTCACAGTGCAAGCAGTGACTCGGTGGCGGCATTGAATGGCATCGTCAGGGAGAGCAGGGTTGTGATGCGCAGTGCCTTCAGGACACGGTGCCAGCAGCAGCATCAGTGACAGCGTTGAGTTGCTTTTTCTTCTGTTGCAACACAAAACATACAGTTTCCAGTGATGGTAGTAGATGAACTTGAAGTCTTTGCTGTTCCAGAGACTTCTTGAACAGGGGTGAAGGAAGTGGCCCGATTCGGGTCACCCGGGTCACTAATGACTACCTCTCAGCCTTCCATACCAAATGAAGAGTCAGTTAGACAGTAGAGAATACAAACCAATAACTGTTTATTCATATGAATGAATGAATGAATGAAATAAAATTTGTAACGCGCGACTAAGCCCGTAGGCATCAAGGCGCCTAACCAAAGAAAATCAAAAAGGCAAAACCAGAGCTAAGGGTAGGCTTTGGCAAATAGCCACGTCTTAAGAGCCTTTCTAAAGGCTTGCTTTGAGGGAAGGGTTTTGATCTCAGACGGCAGAGAGTTCCACAGCCTTGGAGCCAAAGTTGAAAAGGCTCTGCCACCCCACCTAGCTCTACGGACACGGGGGATTGATAGCAAGAGTTTGTTAGCGGAGCGCAAGGATCTGGAAGGGGTATATAGAGTTAACAGATCCCTCAGGCCTCCAGATTTGTTAGTGGCCAGGGCCCCATAGATCAAACAAAGGGACTTAAAAGAAATCCTGGCCTCGATTGGAAGCCAATGCAATGTTTTCCTGGCAGCCGTGGCAGAGGCCCGCCTGGGGAGATCTAGCACAAACTTTGCGGCGGCATTCTGCACCATTTGAAGTCGCATTATCAGACTCTTGTTAATGCCAAGATATAAGGCATTACAATAATCGAGTCTTGAGCCTATTAATGCTATTACAATTTGCTTTCTGGTTTGAGGGGACAGATAATGTTTTATCTTCCTCAGGATGTTTATTATGCCCCAACAGGTGGAGATGGTCCTACTTACTTGCTGACCCAACCCCAAAAGAGGGTCAATCATGACTCCTAGGTTCCTGGCCAGGGCGGTGGGTGTTGGGCACACGCCCAAAGATGAAGGCCACCATTCCGCCGACCAGACGTCCTCCTTACCTCCGAACACCAGAATCTCTGTCTTCTCGCCATTGAGCTTCAATGAATTTCAAATCATCCATTGAGCCACTGCCTCCATGCAGTGTCTAAAATTGGAGGCAGCCGAGATGGCAGGTTGGGCGAGAGACATCAATATCTGCGTGTCGTCGGCGTAGGAGACTACCTCCATCCAGTAAGATCTAATGAGCCTGGCAAGTGGGGTCACATAAATGTTAAAAAGGGTCGGACTTAATGCCGACCCCTGAGGGACCCCACACTGCACAGGAAGGGATGGAGATAGGAACTCCCCCAGCTTAACTCTCTGTTCCCTCTGGCCGAGGAACGAGGTCAGCAAACTAAGTGCGGACCCCTCAACCCCTATCTCCCTCAGACGAGATGTTAACACTGAGGGAGACAGGGTATCAAACACAGCCATAAGATCTAGCAGGATGAGGAGAGTAGTCTGGCCCTTATCCACTCTAGTGCGGATGTTATCAAGCACAGTGGTAAGGGCCGACTCCGTACTATGCTCTCTCCGGAATCCATGCTGCGAGTGATCTAAAAGGCCAGAGGTTTCCAGGAAGGCAGCAAGATGCTGGTTGAGATATGTTTCCAACATCTTTGCTGGGGCTGGAAGAAGCGAAATGGGGCGGAAGTTTTTAAGAACACCCGGGTCCAATGTAGGCTTTTTTAGCAGTGGTTTCACCACCGCTCTTTTCCATTGTAGCGGGAAGGTCCCATCTCTCATTGCCCTGTTCATGATCTCTAATAACAGAGGCAGGAGAGTCTCCTTGCATTGTTTAAGAAGTTTCAAGGGGCGAGGGTCTAAGGGAGACCCCGCCCTGGTCTTGAGCAGGAGAACTTCAAGTTCCTGCAAGGAGAGGGGTGGAAAGCTGGAAAAACACCCTGACGGTACCTCCTCGGAAGATATTAATGGGGGGACAGGAGAGCACGGAGAGGAAAATAGTGCCGACCTCTGAGATTCTAAAGCCGAATAAATGTCCACAATTTTAGATTGAAAAAATTGTGCAACATCGTTACAGAGCTGCTGTGAGCTGACCACAGGGTCCGGCACCTTCAATGATGTGAGCGTGTCTACGATCTTAAACAGCTCTTTCGGCGAGGAGAGTGAGGAGGTCAGAGAGGTGAAATACTCTTGCTTAGTCCTTATCACCTCCATTTTGTACTTCTTTAGGAGGGTTTTATGACTGTCCCTCTCTCGCAAATCCCAACTAGTCCTCCAAAGACGTTCCTGTCTTCGAACTCCCTGCCTAAGGAGTCTTAATGATTCAGAGAATCACAGTGCCGATGGGCTTTTCCTCGCGGAGTAACGCAGTGAGGCAGGGGCCAAGTCATCAATAGCTGTTTTGATGGCAGTATCCAACCTCTCTACTGCATTACCTACGTCCTCCTCTAAGGTGATCATCCAACTGGGCAATCTCGGGGCGAGCATGTCATTGGTAATGCTTTTGAGGTTACGCCTCAGTTCCATTTTACTTGGCTCATTCACCTTACTCTTGACGGTAGGGATCGTTAATTCTAAAGGGATTGCGAAATGGTCCGACCAAGAGAGAGGGATGGGAGTCCCGATGGTCAGCCGGAGGTCGTTAGAAAAGACCCCATCCAGCATATGACCTGCTTGATGGGTGGGATCATTGACTAGCTGTTTCATCCCACATCCGGAGAAAATATCCAATAGGGATAGAGTTTCCTTTGACTCCGGATTTTCCAAATGGAAATTCATGTCCCCCAGAACAGTAAGATGCTCACAGCCAAAGTGTGGCTCTAAAATTGTGAGCATGTGATGACCAAAATCTGCTCTGGACCCCGGTGGTCTATAAATGAGGAAGCCCGTAAACGGAACTACATATGATCCGTTGATAGAAAACTGAAGGGCCTGAAAAGAGTTTTGAGGTGTGGAGAGTGGGATAGTATGGCAGGAAAAGCAGTCTCTGTAAAGGATGCCCAGCCCCCCCCTAATACGTCCCACTCTATCTTCCCTCACCAGCGTATAACCATCCGGTACTGCCTCAACCAAATCAGGTCCCGAGGAGTCCTTGGCCCACGTTTCTGTGATGAAGACCCAGGCGGGTTTTCTGGACAAGACGAAATCCTTAAATGCAAGATTATTCTTGATCAAAGACCTTGCATTTATGAGAAACCCCTTATCACTCCTCATCATGATTCCCGATTTCGCTCTTGGACCTACCGGTGTGACGACTGCAATGGGAGCCGACACCGTACACTGGCGTAGCTAGGGGGGGGGCGGGTGGGGCGGTCCGCCCCAGGCGGCACTACATTGGGGGCGGCGGCACCTCGCTGCAGGCTGCTAACTGATCTATGCAATTCTAACTGTGCATATTTATATATACATTTATAAAAACAATAATTGTGCTGGGTATATATGCACACGTTAACTGCCATTATGTTAATGCACTGTGAAAGCGCACCTGTTTACATAGTCTGCAGTGCACGCCACGTACCGACGCACGCACCACCTAGCAAGGTGGTGGTGGTCCGGTGCCTGCCGAACCTTGTAAGTGGGTCCCAGGGCTGTCAATCTTGTAGCGCGCAAAAGCGCTACCAATGACGGCCCTGGGATTAATTTTTAGCCATCCCCGCGCTGTCCTCCTGTGACGCACGCCTCCACCATGCGATTGATTCAGTGGAGAGACAGTCTCGGCAGGGGAGTGCTGGTTCCTTGCATTTTCGTTCAGCCCCCAGAGCACCAAGTCTGGCAGGTATTCGCACTAAACAACACTTTGACAATGTTATGTCTCGGTTCTGCTAGATTACTCAGCATTATCTTGCAAACAATGCCGAATGGGTATGGATCTCGCAGGCAGCATCTCTCTTAATATGGGTCAGGCGATTCAGTTTATTGTGGGAAATATGAGCTTGCAGTCCCTGAAACACTTAATTAAGGTAGACACGAGTCTTAAAAGTGTGAATGCAATTAAATTGTGCTGAGGTACCTTCACCTGCTAATGCTAAACATAAAGTCTCTCCTATTATCAATATTCCTTTGCGAACACTTGGAGGGCATAACTATATAACAGCACATTTGTGTGCTATCTTGACTAGCCACTTTTATTTTTCTCACCGTCTGTAGTAAACAGTAACCCATCTGCTCGGCTTCTCCTGGGCCATGATACTCTTGTAAGTAAGCCACGTCATAGTCTGTACATTACATACTTTTAGCGCGGTTGATAAATACTGTAGTTGTCCACCAGCACCTACTTCATCACACCTCAGTAACCCTTGCGGTTGTGTCAACAACACCATTTATTTGTATAGAAAATGCTCAGATACTGCGCAGATGGGGGAGACCAAAAACTAACTCTATAATCTAAAAATATCGTTCCCATTTCAGACACAAGTATTGGTAAAGCGCTAGAGGAAAAGACAATTGCTAAAAAAGATGACAAATATGTCAGCAGGAGGAAAATGAGGAAGTAAGGAAGGTATTTTGCAGAACAAATGAAAGTAGCATGATACAAAATAAAGGTTGTAAATAAGCATGAATGGGAGCTGTTCCAAGTAAACTGCATTTTTTTGTATTTAGATGTGTAAAAGAGATGTTTCCACTGCCGGGGAGCAAGCAACTAGATGACTAATTGATGTGTCCTAGATTAGCATAGGACCTGCGGTTGGGGCAGCCTCCTGGCATGAACTGTGCATACTCTGGAGCCGGTCCACCTGTCCTTTGGACTCTGCAAAGAAAATAGCTTCCTCGGAACACCGTGAGAATGTAATTATTATTTAGATTGCATGATGGCACAGATGTCTGTCTAACTGGGAGATGAAAAGAAGGGAACCTTTTACCTCGTGCTCTCCAAGGCTCTGTCTTCTGAAAAAAGAATAGAGGTCACAGCCCTCTGGGGTCACTGGATGTAAATTTGCACTCATGTGATGTGGCACGCCTTATTTAATATATCTGAAATAGGCGCATGTGATACATCGCACATAAACTCAATCTAGAAAAGTAAAATCTGGACAGGATTCTGGACATAGTGATGGTCATTTCTGCACCTGAATGATCCAATTGGTCTGCAAGCGGTGGGAGGGAGCGGTGGTCAGTCTGGAGCAAACAAGTCAGAGTGGGGAGAGGATTACAACTATCTCCCTACCTCAAAGGGATATAATACTGCACATAGGAACAAGTATGGCCTCCAAGACTGACAAGAAATGATTTCAAACTGTAAATAAAATAAGAGACAGTACTGAAGACAAACTACACACAGCACAAGTGATCCCAGAACAGAGACTGCTCGAAGACAATGATTACAAACTGCACACAGCTTCAGTGACCTCAGGACAAAGACAATACAGAAGACAATGATTCCAGAAGCGAACACACACGGGACCTCTAGAGTAGAAACAGTGCAGAAGGCAGTGATTCCAGACTTTGCACAGCATAAGTGAAACTGAGACAGCACCCCAGACAAGTGTCTAAATTGTACACAGCACAATTGACCTATTGTGTGAAATAAGCATGCCAAGAATGTCAGAGCACAAAAGCAGTGTGGGATTTCTCTAAGTCACTAGGCCTTGTATGAAATGAGCTTCTATATATCAATAATCAGCTGGACTCTCTTCTTTGGCGCGATAGAGCCAAGCTACACTGTTGACTTCATTGGGCTCCAGTCTGTTGGTATCAGTGCAAAGTCTCTGACCTCTCACCTGCCTATCTGCACTATTTCCGACATGTTAGTCTCTGTACCATGACTCACCTGTTTCTGTGTTCTGTCTCCCTATTGGTCTCTGTATTACACCTTCCTGTTGGTTTTAGTGCAATGTCTCCCCGCTTCCCAGTCTCTCTCTACTATGTCTCCCTGTTGGTCTCAGTGTTATTTTTCCCACTCATCTGTGTCTCTGTACTCTGTCTCCCTTTTGTTCTCAATACTATAACTCCCAAGTCTCAGTATTTTGGCTCTTTGTTGTTCTTGGTACTATGACTCCCCTGTCTTAGTATTGTCTCTCTGTTTTTCTCAGTAGCATGATTGACCAGTTTCAGTATAATGTCTCCCTGTTGTTCTCAGTACTATGAATCTTTTGTTTCAATTTAATGTCTCCCTGATAGTGTCCCTACTGTGTCTATGGACCATGTCTCTGTCTGTTTCAGTACAAAGCTTCCCCTGTCTGTCCCATTGCTATGCCTCATTCTGTCTCAATGCTATGAACCCTGTCTCTGCAAGTGCCATGCATTCTACGCCTCTATCAGTCCGCTTTCATTTAATGCGACCCCCTGTATCCCCATTCCATTTGCTGGGTCTGGCCTATGCATCTGCCGAACCTGTCTGGGACTATATATTCAAACATCACGGCAGGCTCTGGAAAAGGATGCGCCTAGAAGCGTGATAAAACTCCCTACAAGTCTACAGCTCCACATTGTGAATACTTTTAGCATGCAGGGGAAACAGATCATATACTCCCCAGTACTTTCTGTAAAAGTTCTGACTTGATGTGAAAAGTACAAGAATTCAGCAGAATGGACCATTGCATTTCCGCCCAAGCATGGCCTTTAGTCTCAACACAGCCTCCTGCACTCCTTGTTCTCTGTGTTTGAGTTGTTATTTTATGTTATAAGCACTTTTATAATCCATCTCAAGTGCAACTAGAACTTGCATTCTATCACATTCCTATTTTCCTCATGCTTCCACCTTTTTATTTTCTCACATTCGTTGTTTTCTAGACACGCTCTCGTCCCCTTATTACCCCTTCACTCCTGTAATTGCTTTCTATTTGTTCTCTTCTCATCTCCAGTTGTCTCTCCTATTGTATTATAGGACAGTGGGTTTCTTGTACCAGTACGAATGCGCACAATACTAGGCAGAGCTGTTCTGGACCCGCAGATTTAGGTAGTACGAGTATCACAGTGAAAGACCTATTTATTAATCTTCCAACATCTTCTTGAGTTGTTGCTTTTCAGTAGCAGGCTTGAGGCCTCTTGTGTGGTTGTTTGGTAATTTAATGCCTGCCAGTTCCTGGTACAAAATGGCTAGCCTCTCTAGACTCTGACGCCTAATTGAAACAGTCGCCATTGTCACCGGCAAAGGAACAGATGCTCCACGTGGGGAAGTTTTGGAAAAAAATCGGCAAAGCAGGTTTTGTTTTTGGGTACAATTATTCCTTCCTAAAATGAATGCCTTGAAGCTATGGTCTTTCTTGCAGCACATGCAATCTGTGTTCTCCTTTATACTGCCGGTGTATTGAACTGTGTAGCCTTGGACCATACCATGTATGTGCCTGCAACTTGCATGATTGAGGCCATGTGTCTCTCAGACCTCTTTCAAGTGCTCGTGACCTTTTTCCGCAGCACATTCCCCCCCACCCCAGCTTCCTGCCATGGGCGGCATTCTGAAGGATAGCCCCGGGCGCCAGAAGCTCTAGCTACGCCCCTGACACCGTAAGAGTAGGCCGAAAACAATGACAGCCTGGGGAGGTCAGAACCGACTCCGGGCGTACCTGTGATGGCAAGGCAGAGTGGGAGGCTTGAGAGTCAGCATGTCCTGCCAAGAATAGCTGATCTCAGTAAACTCGCTGTCAGCATGTCCAGTCTCCCAGCCCTCCAGCCCGTCCTTAGCGCGGACGGGCGCAGACGGGCTGGACTCTGGCGTGACTCCGGCGTTACTGCGGCACACACGATGCGCGCACACGCTGCGCGCTTGCATGTCTCGCCTATATAGGGCTCTAGCGAGTCAGCCTAACTGCTAGAGCGCTCCCTGGACTGGCGACCTACCTACTCCCAAGATGGCGCCTATATTCACCGAAAGCACGAAACTCGCTGGAAATGACCCGCTGAAGCCGCGGTGAATGGCCCAATTATGGTGCAAGTGAGTGGGGTAATTTAAGAACAAGGGAAAGTGCTTTAAAACTAATTTAAATAAACAGACAAAAACGGGAAGTTTTAAAATTGCAGAGCGCCTAAATACCACAGCGCAGCGCGCAGCAAAGGTAAGCCTTAACAGGCAGACCCACCTTCAACTGCCCCTTATGTAGGTTGTGATACACTCAGAGTTGAGACCAGTCTGCCCAGTCTCTAGGAATGCTGCAGAGGGAGTGAAATCAACAAGCATTAAGATACATTATGTACATTTCATAACTGAACTAAAACACGCTTGTAGTAGAATTTTCCAGGCAGGTGCAGCTAGGCAAAGGAACACCAAGAAAAACAGTCTCAGAGCTGATATCTCACACAAAATTGCGAAGTCCAAGGTTGTTCCAGTCTGGCACATCATCAGACAAGTGGGAGAGGGCCTCTATCTAGTGTGAATGGTATGCACTAATAGGAACAGTGTACTCATTAGAGAAGCAAAACCTAACATTACAGAAACGAAACATAACAGAGGCTTTTTCTTAGAAATAACAAAAGATTAGTTTCGATCATGACTCAAAATGGCACCAAAATAGAAAATGCTGCGGTGAATGCTAACTTACATAAGGCAATGCACAAGCATAAACATTTCTAGTTTAACAGGGAGCAAGCTCTACCCCAAGTCCTTGGAGAAACTCAAACAAAGAAGTTTCATAAAGTTCAGTCCAGTCCGTTCTCTGCCCAAGACAGAAGCAACCACTGTGGGCAAACACAGCAAAGCACACAGCAAAGTGTTAGTTCCTCCTTGCAGCTTTTTGAGCTCTTCTTCTTGGCAGGTTTCTTAATCCAAAAGAATTCTAAAGTTCTGAGGTCTGGGCCCAAATATTTATACCACATTTCCCTTTTGTTCTCTTGTGGCAGAGAGTCTCTGTGCTTAGTCTAAACCATTTCTGTCCTCTCTGGCTCAACTTCCTGGAAGGAGGTGGAGACAGCATTGTGTAAGGCAGACCAGGCCTATTCAGATGCAAGGAAATCTCCTCCTACAATTCCAAATGCAGCCCAGGTCTATTTTCAGGCTATCCATGATTCATCCAGAAAGGCAGGACACACCTCACCCCCTCCTACCCAGTAGCTGTCTACAGTGAATGCACATCCCCAGCCCCTGTTACTTTAAAGCCAGCCAGTCAATCCACAAGCCAGCAGAGGCACACAGGATGGTTAATCAAGAAAACACCTATTTTCTAAAAGTGGCATTTTCAAACCCTAATTTAAAAAGCATCTTTAATAGAGATGCGTTTTTAAATTCTGAGTTCAGATAACCAAATCTCTATTTCTCAATCTTGTCCCAATGGGAAATTATACTTGTAAGATGTTACACAATATCTCCCATTCTATCATATGGGACAGATAGCCTTTCAATAGTTAAAAATTAAATACAATGTATTTCACTATCAGGACATGTCACACACAATAGTACATGTCCTACCTTTCACCTACACTGCACCTAACCCATGGGAGTACCTTGGGCCTACCCGAGGGGTGTCTTACATGTTAGAAAAGTGGGTGCACATTCCAGGTCAACCATATATACAGATACTACAGTGGCAGGTCTGGGAACTCTTTGAAGGGCTGCTTGTGTGGGTGGCATAACCAGTGCTGCAGGCCCACTAGCAGCATTTGATTAACAGGCCCTGGGCACACACAGTACATTGTACGAGGGACTTAAAAGTAAATTAAATAAGCCAATTAACAAAACACCATAAACACAAATTACGGTAGGAGCACTTGCACTTTAACATTGATCAGCAGTGAGAAAGTCCATGGAGACCGTAAATCAGCAAAAGCGAAGTCAAAACCAGGTGGCCGCATCACCGAGATACAACGATTGCAAGGTAAGTGCTTTTATTGATTTATTTATTTTATTTTCCCTATTCTATAATCTGTCGACTTTCCCCTGCCTTGCTCCACCGCCCCACTGCTCCTACTTGAACCGGCCGTGCCTGAATGGAGTGCTGAAACTTTTAAACCACTCACTCCCAGTCACAGATATACCAGAGTCAAATTCAAGGTACCCGGTGACTGCATATTCATGAAGGAGTGTTTCAAAATACTGTGGGGCTTATTTACAAGCCCCTTGCACCACCAGTACATCACTTTTTCCAATGTTGAAAGTGACGCACATGCATTTGCAGCTATACAGTAGGGAGCCCACACCCAAAGGCCCTGGCGCTTCAGAGTGGCCTTTTACCACGTTCATGCCTAAGGCCCTTTCACAGACTGTTGGCCCACTCTACTACATTTTGGGTAACTCAGATGAAGACTGCATTCAGAACAGGTCCCATGTTCAGTCTTCGAAGTCATGTAGCTAGATTATTTCAGGATGGATCAGCCGAAGAAAAAACTGCCAAGAAATCTGCATCTTATTCATTTTACCTCATTAAAGCACCTAGCTACAAGCACACACATGCACTGGAGATCTACTGATAGGCACAGCACCCACTCCGATCCGGGAGTCACCTAAGTCCCAGTGCTCTTTGGGAGATTTGACCATTCATTGTAGCCCTGTCCGTTTTTAAAACCATATTGATAAAGGTTGATCAGAACCCGAAATCATGCAATGGGGGTTTCCTAAGGTATCCTCCTTGACTCAATTTTATTAAATACATTTCAAACATCCAGATTAAGTACCTCAGTCAATAGACATAAAATGATAGTGAACAGACCACATATAAATAGAAACAATAATTAACAATAATTAATTTGAAAGAAAGGGTCTAGTTGCACTCAAATTCAGAAATGCATTGGACACAAAAAAACAATATAGTAACAAACATGCTGTTGTCCATGACAATTGACAAACAGATGATCCTAGCAGTTGACTGAAGAGTGGACTACTATTTGGATGGTAAACAGCAGCAGTAAAGGCGATGACAGAAAAGTTTACTGAAGTATTGTTTGATAAAAGGAGAAATTGGGTAAATCATTTAAAAATGTCATTTGAAAGGAGAGAAAAACATACTTATGATGGCTTTGGCTTGATTCAGGTCATGCTTACTGGATTTTATATAATAGCACTCCTTTCTGCATGGGTATTGGATCAATGATTGACTAATAGGGATACTATTTCTGGTAATTTAGAGCCACCTTCATTTAAGATCCTGTCTAACAGCCCTAGACATAGTCTGGGTCGGACACTTTAACCGCGACCTAAGATGATAAAGCCTGGATTTCATGGAACGCCTGATCCTGTGACCTGTGTACTATTTGATTTTTTTGTCTAAGAGTCTTATACTCCGTAAACATACTTTGGTTTGTAGCAAACTAAAAACTTTATTTGTGACTTTCTACTTCACACGCCTCCTAACCTTCAGAAAGTCATGACCACTGTGAAATAAATAACTACAAAATATCCCCAGGAGAACAAGCACAGTGCATTTAATGCTAAATCTTGTTTTTTGATATATTTTAGACATACATGATGAGATCCTGGTAGTTTCAAAGACATGATTGAATTTGAATTACTTTATAGATGTGAATGAATGTGATCAAACACCTGCGGATTGTGGACCTCACACCATCTGCACAAATACACTTGGAAGTTACAGCTGTTCTTGCCTGCCGGGGTTCAACCGGCGACCTGCAGTGCTGCAACCCAGAGGGAAAGTCAACTGCAGAGGTAATGTCACTCCAAGAAACTGAAAGACAAGAACTCTACCTTAGAGTTTTAGAGTGGTTTAAACTTAATGCCCTTCAGAACTCTGTCCTCCTGATTTGATTCTGTTGTTAATGGCAAGGCATAATTATTGTTTTCTCACATGCTTTTAAATATTTTGTAGACATTAATGAATGTTTTTGGAATCCCAATGCCTGTGGACTTCACAGCACCTGCACCAACACACTAGGAAGTTACATCTGCAGGTGTACGCCGGGGTTTAGCGATTCTGCAGAAGGAACACAAATAAATGGGAAAATCAACTGTACAGGTAACCATCAATCATCTATACAAAGGGAGGATTAGGATTTTTTATGAATCTCATTTTGCAAGTCTGAGTCTGAATAAAAGGGGGGGCATATTATTAAGCCTGGTATCACTGTGTTAGCAGTACTTTCATGCCGCTAATACAGGAATATTTTTATCACACTATTAACAAGCAGCAGCTAACGGGCCTTCGCATGAGTTTTTTGCGATAGCGGATTTTTTTTTATCTCTTTGCATGTCAGCGCTATATATAGCTAATGACATGCAAAGTAGGCGTTCCTGACTTAAACTTCCTTGAAACAGTCACAAACACAACTTCCCTCTATTATCAATGCCCGCGAAGCAATAAGAAAACTCACACAAACCACGCTTATCGCTGGAATTTAACACCTGAAAAAAACTTGACTTAACCCTCTGGTCAATGGGAGGTGGATTGTTAGGTTAAGTACACACTTGCCTATTAGCAAGCTTTTCATTAGCGCAGTTGATTTATCGCTGGAATTCTCATGCTATTTCTGGTTTTACACGCTATCGCTGAATTACCTATCGCCTTTGCGATACACGTTGATAATACAGCGCTATCACAGCAAGGAAATCCAGCAATTACCGGCAATGAAAAAAACAGCGCTAAGCGCTTTTTGCGATAATTATCGCAAATCATTGATAATATGCCCCATAATTATGAATCCTAGTTTCATTTTCATTGTAATGAGAGAGACGATAAGGAGTCAACCAGAGAGTTGTATTGGTTGGTAGGTCAATTCACCCAAGCTCACCAAGACAGTATAAAAGCAATAGATTCAGTGGTATTGTTGCTATGCTTGATTTATTTTCCAAAAATAAAAAAAACTGAATTGAAAATCTTGAGTTCTTTTTTTAGCCTGTTCATTTTTTCTTAGTCTCAAACTATCTTTCGTAGTAAGTTTGTAACACTGTAACTCTACATTTTTTCTTGTCTTAGATACCTAGAAAAAAAGATGCTTAAACCTCTTTTAACAATGGCCTACATTTTCTTCACGGTCTCATAAAGTAGACTACTATTATAATTTTCCTTCATAGCTGTTAACCATAGCTGTCTCCCTGTGTTCTTGCTATTGCAAGTTTTCTATGTGGCTGATATCTGCATCTTTTTCTGCAGAAACCCCCCTGTGATATCTTCTCAGTGCTTTTTTCTGTGACTTCCTTAGCTGCACCTTACTGTCAAATTTTCATTGCTCCTCTCTCCCTCTTTTCTCTTGTCTCTGCTTCATATATGCCTTTTCCTCTCTACTTTACTCCCCATACAAGGCCCTATCTTCTGCTGTAGATATGGAGGAGAAACTCTTTCCGACTTGCATTCATTTTTACTTCATGCAAAATTCTTACCTCTGCTTCTCAATCCCATATCCAACTCTCTACTTCCCTGTAGACCCTCTAGGTTCTTCACCACTCCTCTCTGACAACTCTCAGTTCCTTTGCTGCTCTGCCTTCAATCAAACAAACACAAGGGGCCCGATTCACAGAATGAACTTAAGACTCAATCCTAAACTTACTACTATTTTGGTATTCACAGAATGCACTTACTACTTTTGGCATTCACAGAATGCACTTACTGCTTTTGGTATTCACAGAATGAACCTACTACTTTTGGTATTCACAGAAGTTAGGATTTTGTCTTAAGTCTGTCTTAAGTCTGTCTTAAGTTTGTCTTAAGTCTGTCTTAAGTTTGTCTTAAGACAAACTTAAGACAAAATCCTAACTTTTGTGAATACCAAAAGTAGTAAGTTCATTCTGTGAATGCCAAAAGTAGTAAGTGCATTCTGTGAATGCCAAAAGTAGTAAGTGCATTCTGTGAATACCAAAATAGTAGTAAATTTAGGATTGAGTCTTAAGTTCATTCTGTGAATCGGGCCCAAGGAGATGATGGACGGAGCCCTGAAAATTTCAGAAACACACCCCATTCAAAGATCTGGGTTGAATACATCATCGTTCTTTAGCTCACTTCGTCACCCCAGTTCAGACTAAACCGGTCCCAGGATGCTTGTTTCTGGTCCAGGGAAGTCCTGACTTGGCAGTTCAGGCTGGACTGTTCCCATGAGGGACAGGGCGCAGACTTGCATATGGCTGGGTCTGAACTGGGGTGGCGAAGTGAGCTAAAGAACAATGATGGATTCAAGTCAGATATGTGACTGGGGGTGAGTGTCTGAAAAGTTTCAGTGCTCCGTCCATCATCTCCTTGTGTTTTGTTTGTTTGCCCTCAGCTGGCAGGGAATCCCCAGACGTGGGTTCCTTGCTCACTTTGTCACTGGATTCAAGCTAGCCTGGCTGATGAAGGGTGCTACCCCGAAACCGGTCCCAGGATGCTTTTTTCCGGTCCAGGGAAGACCTGGCTTGGCAGTTTGTGCTGTACTCTTCCCATGAGGAACAGGGTCAAGACGGATTTGCATATGGCTGGATCTGAACTTGGGTGGTGAAATGAGCTAAAGAACGATGTGTCTGAAAAGTTTACCCATTCCGACCATCATCTCCTTGTGTTTGCCTTGCCATCAGTCAGTCACTGTGATCAAGTTTAATGTCATGACCTTAATGTCCACATAATTGGCGCAGTGCTGATTGATGGAGCAGTGTCTTTCTGTCTGGAAATATACTGACCAGGCAATGTGGCTCTATTACACATAATGATGCTAATTTGTTTGACCATGTCACTTGGGATCATCTACAAAGGAAATAAGAGTCTCTCTAAGGCATCTTTTAGAATTAACATCTGCGATCATAGATTGGCATCCCTAATTCTTTTGGGAATCTTAGTCCCACATTTAAAACAGAGCTAGATCAGATGGTGGCTTTTCCATTTATTCTCTTGTAGACAACTACGCTAATGTACTGAAAACAACTTGAAGCAAGAATATTTTCCAGCAAGGCAGCCCTTATTTTCAAAACAGCAATCTCACATATCTGTGTTTTTATTGCCTCACTTACTGGAGCGTGACATTCCAAAAATGACACATATTATGGGTCTTTGTGCACTCTCTACCAACTTCTTTACTCCTCACACCTATGAAGGCAAGAGTAGCCAGGGATTTTTCAGCTTGGAGGAAGAGGAAGAGATGAGCATGGCTCCATTTTCCAATTAAAGAAATGATATAGTTGGCACCAGCATAGTCTTTGAGTCGTTTAGTGGAATGTGCCTATAAGAATGCATCAGAATTTGAATGTATTGTTCGTGTAAAGTGCTATTTATACCAATGAATTCTTCACAGTTCTGGTTGAGCGTGGCAAAAGTTAATAGGTCGTACTGACCATGCCATTCAAGATCAAGGGCCCAATTTAAATATCAATAAGCATACACCATCGAAACAATTGAGTGTGTTTCCTGTCAATATCATAGCACACACACCGAATATAAAAGCAAGCAAACTATACTTTGACCACCATGGAGGCTACTCTGTCCCCACTGTGGCCAGACTTCTCCCACGGCCTGATGGAGTGAAGGTCATCAGAAAATTGTCTATATGTCCTCCAACCTGATTAGATGGGCGGACATATAGCCATTTTTCGCTGACCATCACCGCTAACCAAACTCTTGTGGTAATGGACAGTGTAAAACTAAAAATGCCCCCTGCCATGGGAGATCAATAACATGTCAAGAAGGGCATTATTTGTTTTATTTTCAAACATTATCTTGCTGAAAAAAACCTGTAAACTTTGACACACTGCTCCATCATGTTTGATAGTGCCTTTTGTCAAAGTCACAGTACATAGACACAAACTGCCATAACAGCAGGTCCTGCTCATGCTAGAAATGTCCACCAACCTCATGGACATTTATAATTCTGATGGGCAATATCTATGTCAGGGCCTCAGAGTAATTCTCTCCATCTCACTGGCGGAGAAACGGGCCTATGGCCGGGAGGTAAATCATGTCCCAAATGCTTAGGCCCAGCGCCAGGAACCCTGGATCTCCCGCCATCTGCCGGTACTCTGGATCAGAGCTCACCACCCTGAACTCCAGACCCCGCAACAAGAACTGCCTGCTGCACCTCTCCCCACTCATCACTGTACCACCTCTATGAGCTTTTTTTTACTGTGGAAAACGCCCCACCTCCATACATTATATCTGATGCCGGTATAATGTATTGCAGGCATTGATGCATCACTTTGTAAATAGGGTGCAGTATGGTGCATTGATTAGGCTGCAACAACGTCACTGAAAAGTGACGCAACTGCAGCGTAAGGCCTTCATAAATAAGGCCCTCTGTTTCTGAGGTTGTTAGTGGGTGCACACTCTTGAACCATCACATATCTCATCTCGATTTCTGCTCCTTTTATTCGCTTTGATCATGGTTCCTTTGCATTTCGCCACAGTCCACACTGCCTTTACATAGAGTTTTCAGTATTCCCATATAGGATACCTATCTTTTATAATTACTCAGCCTCCTTTCCATGTTTCTCTTTCTCTGGTTCTTAATGTTATATACACTCCACCACTGGCTGTCTCCTACCAAGAGTCTCTTGGGTCTGCATTTTGCTATCTTTGGTAACGCATCCCTAACCTTTCTTCCGAACATTAGCAATGCTGGAGTACAGTATGTTATGCAGAGGGGCATGTTATGGCTTCCCCTTAGAAAGTTGTCAAGGCCATATTCGGGATCTTCCCCCTTTTACACCCCAATCCAATGCACCTTTGTCACAGTGCACATAAGCCACTCCTTGTCCAAATTGCCTGAGGACACCGTGGAGTGATGCACCAGTGTGCCACCTTCAAGCTCTCCAGATATGCCTGAAACTCAGGCCTATGGAATACTGGTCCATTGTCGGACCCTAAGGTCATCAAAAGGCCGAAGGCAGCAAATGTCTTCTCCGTCCTTGGTTTCGCATGTTTAAACGCTGTGGATTCAAACAATTGAGCTACTGGAAATTCCGAATATGCGTCCATGCACGCCAAATTAGTTCCCAAAATCAACAAGCACCGTAGTCCCTAGGTGATACTGACCTCCTCAGTGATGGTGGGGGCTGGTCTTCCATCCTCAATGTTCACATGGCAATACAGGCACTGGGCCATGTGCTATTTTCTCCAGCATCCATTCTGGGAAACCACAGTTTTTCCTGCAGTCTTGCCTTAGTTTTCAGAAAATAGTCAGTTCCCTGAGCAAACAAAAACATTTTTTTAAATATATAATCAGATTTCAAATCGTACTCATGAACAAGACAAATCTATCCAATAATCTCTGAAGATCCATTCCAGTTTTTGACAGCATAACGCAGTCATCTGCATATAGAAATGCATGGAGACTCCTTGCTCCCACCCTGGGCGTATCCACCTCTCTTTGTGTTAAGAATGAATCAAGGTCATTAATTCATAGGCAAAAAAGAAAGGGTCAACAACACACCCTTGCGTGACACCACACTTGATCTTAGTCAAGGTTATGCATTCACCATTAAGCCCATACCTGATGCACCCAGTAACCTCCACGTGGAGTTGGCCTAAGAGATGTACTCCCATTTCAAGAATTTCTCCCCATAACTTCCCTCGGTTGATGCAGTCAAACGTGGAACTGAGGCCCATAAATGCCAAGTATAAGTAACCTCTCTTCACCTTAGTATACTTGATAATTAAATGAAGGTTCAGGCATTGATCTAATGTCCCTAAACCCTTTCTGAACACATAATGAATGGTGGAGTTTAGTCCCTTTTCCGAAACCCAGACCTCTAAACAAATCAGTACTTTCGCTGGCAAGTCAATTAAAGAAATGGGTCGATAACAAACATGGTCGGCTCTGTCACCCTTCTTGTGAATGGAGACAATCATGGAATTCCACCATGACTTAGGGGGATCTATGGTCACTGCGATTCTTAGTATATCAACAATTCAGGGAGCCTATAATTCTATGTTATCTTTAAATAAATTGAGTGATACCTAGTTGGGACTTGGGGCCTTACAGCTTGGATTCCGCTCAATCGCAGATTTTACCTCCACCAAAATGATAGCTGAAAAGGCTCTGCTGCCCTGTATGCATTCTATGCATTCGTCCAGTGTTGTGCTACAATGGCTATCGGATTCAATGCTCCTATCTTACACCTTTGAAAAATGCTCAACCCATGTATGTGGGGGATAGTCATATCTATAATGGTACTGTGGCTGTCCCTAAAAAATGAGCATTTGCTGTTTTCCAAAAGAGGCAGGTATCATTCATGCTGCTAGCCTCGCATAATTGCTCCTAGACTAACTGCTGTATCGCTGTCTTCCTGTTCTTGATCACCTGTTTGCAGTTCAATCTACATAGCCTCTCTCCCTCCATATCCCTAGAGGACCTATTAAGAACTTATATAGGACATCTATGTGCGTGAGACCAAGCCCCATCAAACCATCTCTGGCTTCTGGCCTCCTATTGGGAATGTGAGATAGTTAAGTCACAGTTCTGCATATCACATTGTATGCCATTAATAGGCAAGATGGATCCACGAGCTCCAAACACATCATCAGCTGCACCCTATATCTAGCCACAAGCTCAACTAGCAAATGTCTAGAATCTACTTAAGCCAATTTGCACAGAATGCCATTAATGTTACTGATGTTTATTCTTGGGAAGGGTTGAATATGCTGAGGCTGTGCTTAATCCATGGGTAAAAATAGTGCCAAAGGGTTGTGGTCAATCATACAATTCTGAAGAATAGAAAAGTGGCCAACCTTGTTACTGAACCTCTCTAAGTCGGTAATATAATCAGTCATGCGGCCGGAGCCCTTTATGGTGGAAGTGATTTGTTTCTGGGCTGGGGTTATCATAAATCTAATGCAAGCACAAGAAAGTGATTGCTCATGATTGTATTTCAAATGTCCCCACTTGAATTGTGTTCAAAGTGCAAGTAATCCATACAGTCACATTCCATCATGCCACAAATAGAATTTCTTGAAATTGAGCAAAACCTGCTATTAAAATCCGCCCAGATTGCAACATAATCCCCCTTTAACTCTCCCAGTGCCTTTCTGAGAGCCCAATCAAGTGAGTCTACGATATCTGTATTTCGAGAATTCTAATTATTTTAACACAAGATAATAATGACAACTGTTTGCTTAGCAGCAAGTGTCAAACATTTGATGTAAAAATTTGGTGAGTCAAGATACAAAATCCTGCTATCTATTGAAATAGAGCTCAGAGTTGTCAGCCCACCCCTTTGGTACCCCAGCCTAGAATAAACAGCTGGGGTTGAGACAGAGGTAAGCCCATAAATATATAGCAGTATTACAAGCCCAGGTCTCCTGCAAGCGCACAATATGATCTTTCTTTATCAACGACTGCTGCCTCGCATAGACATGCCTCATAGCGGGAACTTTCACATGCATCTGCTTCTGGTTCACCTCCACAGGACCTACCGACATCGCAGTCATCAGGGCCATAACAGCCCTATCAGCTGAGTCCTCCCTGGAACAACTCAGCCGCCTCCTGAACCAGATCCTGAGCTAGCACGCCTCTGAAATATGTGACACCATCTCCATCCTTGCCCCTAATGTGACCTTCACATGGCCCACCCTTTGTGATTATCTAGAAGGGCCCGGGGACCCCTTGCCCCAGGCCGTAACTTTGAAAATGGGGGAGACACAGGGCCTACAAGAGCCATTTAATAGCCCAGTAGAAGCATCCCCTGGGGCCAGCTCAGGGACAGTGTCTCGGGGACCCCATCTCTGAGGAAACCAAGAGCCTGGACAGGGAAAGTGTAATTTTTTCCCACCCAGAAAACTACTCCTGTCAACTGGGAGCCCAAACTTTTTCCCTGCCCACGTTCTCAGACTGGGAAAGACACAGAACTGCACCTGCCTGGCAGGGGCAAAATAAAAGCTACTCCTGTTGGGTGGAGTAATGCTGGCTGCCGCTGCACCCGGGATGTCTACAGGCAGAGATGGCGAGGCTGCAGGGACCGTGGGGCATGTTCTTGGTTGTCATGGGTGGGCATAGGGGTGCCCCACTTAAAAATAAAAAACAAGATGCCTGCTCCTACTGTAACAGAGAGCGGGTGGAGGCTCAGTGGCCCTGGAGCTCCTCTCACAGACCACAAGAAAAATAACGGTGTGGTGTGACCCGGATACCTGGTCACCCATATTATTTAAAAAATAACATTATTAAAAATATGTGGTTGGCTCCTGCCCAGCGATTGGTGACGCTTGCAGGTATGAAGGCTGTGGGGGCCCTAGGCTCCCCCACAGTCCCCAACAAAATAATAAAGATCTTGGTGTCTCAGGTGAACACCAGGATACCTAAAATATAAATTAAAAGCAATGAATAATAAATGTCAGGAACCACTTATTTATTAGTCACTGTTCCTTGCAAGGAGGGCCCTATACTATCCTGCTAGGACTTTTTAAACATAATATTTCAAGTCTGGTAGTGTCCGTAGAAGAGGCAGGGGCACCAACAAGCATTTAATTTAATTTTGTGAGGCTGCTGGACGTCCTGCAGCCCCCCAGCAACATTAATAAAGAAACAGTGGTCTCCAGGGTCATTAAATCTATGATCACTTTAGACTTTACCAAAAGCACCTCTAGGTGGAGCTCTAGGCTCTTCAGCTGCTGTTCAGATCCCTCTTGTAGTTGGTTGTTCCAGGGGAGGTGTTTCCAGAGTGCTGGTGAAAGGGGGCGTGGTCTCTGGCGACTTACAGCCGATTTAGAAAAATTCCTTTTATTAGGGAAGGCCCCCTTCCCTGGGCTGATTCTGTCCCCAGGGACCCCATCTTCCCTGGGCCTGGCATTATTTCATTAATATTATTTTTTATGGGAGCGGGCCACGCAGCCCTTCTCTGTGGGCCAATTTAGGCCCAAGGGACACTAGCTCCTGGGGCCTTACCAACATGCCACACAGCCCCAGTCCCTTGGCTGATTTGGTTTAAGGGACCCCATTCCCGGGTCTGGCCATTCTGAAATTGTGGACGGGGGCCATGCGGCCCCCTTTCACTGGGCAATTTTGATTTCAGGGACCCCAGGCCCGGCCTCTATTTTGGGTGACCCCAGGGCACCCATCCACATCTGTTGGGGACCCCAGGGGAGCCTCAAGGCCCAGTGATCCCTGCCATCTCCCTGCCTCCTGCAGGGGCCGGCATTGCTTTCACAGAAAGGGAGCTGCTAAACATGCACCTCCCTCTCTGTGAAAGCAATTTTGCTCTACTTCCAGCAAGTGGAAGTGGAGCGTTTCCTATGGGTTAGCGGGATCAGTAAAGCTTCCGCCAAGCCATAGCAAACAGATATGTCCCGGGAGTGGGCACCCAAGGACATAGCAGGAGCCAACCTGGGGGGCTATGTCCCCCAAGGCTCCAGGAGGGGGGCCACATGGCCCCCTCCATTCTTGTTGGTGGACTTGCCCCAGTGAGGTGGTGGTTCCCAGGACAGAGATCGGCCTGGGAGGGGAACCACACAGCATCCTCCCATCTTTAGAAAATAATTTGGCCCCAGTGAGGTGGTGGCCCACAGGGTTCCTGTTGGGACCCCCACCCCCCAAGAGCCCCAGGGAGTCAGGGTATTTCTACCGTGCCACTTTTTCTTTTTTTAATGTTTATTCTGGGATTCTGATCAAGTCAAGTCCCAGATGGCTGCCAAAACATCCTGGTTTGAAGTGCTGGAAGCCAATCAGATCTCAGCACGAGATCGGAAGGTGTTGATCTTCCAAGTCCCTATATATACAACTGGAAATTTTCTTCAAAATACTCCGCAACAACTGAATGGATTTACACCAAATCACAAAAAGGCACTTCCCTGAAGCAACATTTACATTCCTGCCAAATTTGGTGTCATTCCTTTCAGCAGTTCGGGCTGTGGTTGTGGCTAAATTGCCTATAGAAATTAACATGGAAAAATGTGTTTTGGGACCCCTTTTTCTCTGCTCCCGCTTGACAGATCACTCTGAAACTTTGAAGATGGCAGCTCAACTGGGCATCAATCTAGTTTTGAAAAATGTGAGCTGATTCGTCAAACAACACCAAAGTTATTGGCAAATGAAAAAAAGCTCTTCCTATGGAAACTAAATCCTTACTATAACTACCTACTAGCGACCGCCAGTAGGTAGTATATAAATAAATATAGTAGGTAGTTATAGTTAGGATTATTTTCAATGCAAAATCTCAACATTCTATTGTGAATAACTTTGCCGCCGGTTGAGGAATCTGCCTGAAAATTTCCTCAAATTTGCCTCGCGGCGCTCCGGTCCTTCCTTCAAAGTTTGGGGGGGATTTGTGAAGCAGGGGCCGAGATAAAAGGGGGGTCCCAAAACGTGTTTTCCCCATGTTAATTTCCATAGGGCGGTCGACCTCACTTTTAGCCCGAACGGCTGAATGGATTTCCACCAAACTTGGCAAAATTGTAGGGACTGGTACCCCAATGTGCCTGTGCTATGTCTCAAGATATATGCTCCAGTGGTTTTTATGAAAATTAACTTTGAAAAAATATATATTGGGCTACATTGGGCTATATATATGTTAGAGCCCAAATGTAGCCCAATGTAGCCCAAAGATGGCCACCAGAGACGAAAAAAAACAAATGTAGCCCAAATATCAGCCAGATGTAGCCCAACTATAGCCCAATGACAGAATGTCCCAGAGTGTTCTAAAGAACAACTAGAACGCTAACAGTCTTACTTATGACAAAAGTATGGCACACCTGAAGTCATCTTGATTGGAATAAAGTGGTAACACTTGATACATTTAATTTGAAAAGGAACAAAATGAGGGGGGTTTCATTTTGCCATAGAAATTTTATATATATATATATATATATATATATATATATATATATATATTCACTGAAAAAACCATAGGTTTCACACCAGTTATAGTTAGGAATTAGCATTTAATAAACCTATTAAATTCACTGAAAAAACCATAGGTTTCACACCAGTTATAGTTAGGTGGAAATTTTACTCGCATAAAACCATTGAAATTCCCACGTTATAGTTAGCTGGACTCACTATAACTTGCGCGTGCAATGCACTGCTGATGACGTCACATATTACATCACTCATGACATGGTCAGTGACATCACTCATGACATCACTGTACCCCACTTCACTGTACACCACTCTACTCTACTCCACTCAACTTTATGGTATCCCACCTTGCAGCACTGCACTCTACGCCACTACACCCTACACTAGTCCACTTTATGCATCTCCACTATAGGCTACTCCACTAAACACAACTCCACGGTACGCTATTCCACTGTATGCCAGTCCACCAATCAGCACATCACTCTATGCCACTCCAGTCTATGGTATTGCACTGTACACCACGGCTCTCTGCGCCACTCTCCTCCACTTTGTTCCACTGTACACAACTCCAGTCTACTCCACTTCACTCTACCCTTTTCCACTGTATGCATCTCCACTCTAAGCCACTCCACTATGCACTACTCCACTATTCAACTGTATGCCAGTCTACTCTATGCCACCTCAGTCTATCCTATTCCTTTGTATGCCACTTCACTCAATGCAGTGTCTATGCTACTGTACGACTCTACTACACTGTACAACACTCTACGCAACTCACTCTATGCTACTCCACCCAACCTTTTTTTACTGAACTCTACTGTTTGAAACACTACTCCACTCTACTCCACTTCACTGTCTACTACCACTATGCTGCTCAATTCTACTTGTTTCAATGCTACTCCACTCTACCACACTGTACCACATTCTACTGTATTCCAGGTCAGTCCACAATACAACAATCTAATCCACTCTGGGGCACTCCACACTACGACACTTACCAGCCTCTACAACATGCCAGAGCACTCATCTGTTTGACATACCACTCAACTCTATGATGCTGTACTCCACTGTATGCTACGCCAGGCCACTCTATTCCACTATATGCCACTCTACCATACAACATGACACTCCACTCTATGTCACTTTACTCCATCCTACATGACTCCATTCAGCTCCACTTCACTGTACACCACTGTATGATACTTTACCCCACTCTGTGCCACAGTTTGAGATTCCACTCTACACCGTTCCACTCTACAACAATCTCCTCCACTCTGCAACTCGACTTTACAAAACTCTACTGTACTCTATGGAATTCTACAACATTCTACTGTACTCTATTCCTGTTCACTCCAATGTATAACTCTGTACTGCACTTTATGCCAGTACACTCCACTGTACAACACTCTACTCCACTCTAAGAGGCTTTCCAACACTTTATGACAGAGGACTCCACTGTACCCTACAAGACACCACTTAAATGTATGACACTTTATTCAACTCTACTCTATGCCACTCCACTCCACTCTACTCTACGAGACACCACCCCATTCAATGACAGATTACTCAAGTATATTCTATGCCACTGTACTCTTCTCCACTCCATAATAATACACTCCACAACGCTGGAATCTCTGATACAATCCTCCACAGTGATGTATGACACTGTACATAGTGACACTCCACTTGATGACACTGGACACATTTTTATTGAAAATTTTAAAAATAAATTTTAGGAAAAAAACAAGTTAAAATAAAAAATAGTTATAAATTGGAAAACTTTATGTATTCTTTCTATACCAAACAAACTTAAATTAAACAAACATTAGAAATGTTAATGTTAGTTATACCTTAAAATTATCATTTATGCACCACTGTAGTGTAGTTCCTATGAAGAATAAGGAGTGTATCTCCAGAGTCGTGTGAAAACAATAGACAGCTATTTCACTCAGTCAATCGTGCATGCTTAGTTCCACCACAGTGCAGAGAAATAGAAAGACGGGCGTTTTCAATAAAAGGTGTTATTTTATTGAGCAGTCTTCTTTCTCATGCAAGAGAAATGAATTGCCACAATTGCAATACTTATCATGAAGTAAAGTGCGCACAGTAAAAAGAGTATTATAAAATAATACTGTAAAAGCATTGATATGGTTTCTTAGCCATATGATACTTTAAAGCGGATAAAATATTTACATACATAAAAACATTGACTAACGAACTCAACTGGTGCTTCTAAGATACGCCTACCCCGGTGTACCTGACCTAAGCCTAATACGTGGGAAGGAGTAAGTAAGTTGCAGTTTTAAGTTAAGTTGGGTTTTTTGCCAAGAATCTGAATCAAGAATTCTCTCTAAGGTTTGAGTCAGCTCTGTACCTTGGTTATAGAATGAAGGAGGTCTTGTATCTCGTTTCTCAGGATTCGATCTTCCAGCAACCCGCGAGGGTGACTGGAAACACCGGAGCTGGATTTCTCGGCGTGAGAAAAGGCAGCTTCTCCAGTGTGTCAAAGGGGAGGGGCGGCTTCCTTTGGCTCTTGCATAAGCTGGGCTTCGGATAAGTAGATAGCCGCTCTGCTCCACACCACAGTGTCTCTGCTTAAGGCAAGTGTTGGTATATTTATACCTGGAAGGTGCCGTGTTTGACGTAAGGTTGGACATAAGACGTCAATAAAAGATGTCACTAAGAACTGACTGTTCCTTTAGTGCTCGCAGGAGTTCAATGACAAATCAAAACAAAGACATGGGTAATTCCCAGGTTACTGAAGGTTTGGTGTGTCGGAAGAACTCGTTGTGCTCTCTAGGAATCTAAGGAAGTAGCCTTGCCGTATTTGGGCTGCGTGGGCTATGGCTGAATATGGGTAAGATTCGTATGCCTTCATTAGGACATGATTTATAATAACCGCATAAGGGCATGAATCAGGAATATTTAACACCTTGGCTGCTAGGCGTTTTCCCCCTCCTGTGCTGGAAATTACTCTTATTCTCTATTCATGACGAGCTCAGCTCGTCATCAGCACACGACACCCGTGGGTGATGACGAGCTGAGCTCGTCATCAGCATCGAAAGGGTTAATTAGGGTCCTAGATACATTCACAACACCACCTTTTAATTTATTATAACTTTATTTATTTTTTCTATACAAACCAAGCTTAAACTAAACACACACATTGAACATCGTAAAGATATAGTTGTACCTTTGTTTTGATAATTTACAGACCACCTTACAGTGTAGTATACATATGTGCACCATTTGATGAATCTTCATGCCATTACAGAACTCTGGTACATGGTTCCTATTGGCATTCATTGTAAAGAAAGCCTATTTTTGAGGATCACAAAAAGGACTGCATATAAAGAGTGATTTTGGTCACAATCAAAATAATTTGCTCATGTTACTATAGTAATTTTAGGAATTGTGTTGGTATTCCGTGGTGATTTTACCATGTGAAAAATGCTAATCTTCTGCTGGGATTAAATCATCTAGGCTGGAGAACTGTTATCTCTCACGATTTTCTCATTGAGGTTATGATGATGCTCCAGAAGCAAAAATGTAGTGCCACATTTTCTTTACGTTCACACTACCTTCCACAACCACACGAGAATAAAGTCTAACATCCTGAGTAATACATGCTCTTACAACGGCATTAGCAGTCTGTCAGCTGATTTCCCAATGTTCTAATGAGCAAGTAGAGCTCTTTTGTTTTGTATTTATGACAAACCTGTGATGAACAAGAAGCCAACTTGATGAAATTAAAGCTGTAAAATTTAAAGTAAGGAAAATTGATTTTTAATAAAATAATGTTTAATATAGGTTTGGCTCAGTCAGCATATGTAAGGCACACTCAGTCACATTACCGACATTACCTGCTCAAATGTTGTGTGCGCACATTCTTTTTATATCTTTTCTGAAAATCAATGAAATTCAGATGCAGCCACAGTATATTTCTGTATGTGCCAAAGTAAAATGCTTCCCTCAGCTGTAGGTATATTTGTACGTTGTTTAGCTCAACCTCCATTGCTCTGCATGTGCAAAACTGCCCAGTGCATAATGTATTTCTCTTGATTCTGTCCAATGAAATTCATTTGAAAGTTGGTGGATTGGAAACGAACAGCCTGATTCATCAATCATATTTGAGCTCGCAAAGGGGCAGATTCTGAGAATCTGGCTCTTTGCGAATGAAATTTTTGCATTTGGGATTCATCATCCCAAATGCAAAAATCGCTATTTAGAAACTCGCAAATTTGCGAGGATTAGCATTTAAGGAATCTCTATTAGAGATTCCTTAAATGCTATTCTTGAAAGATTTTAAAATTGCGAAATCGCAAATATCGGCCGCTATTTACCGCGAGGTCAAACCTCGTGGTAAATAGCGAAAACTTAGAAAAATGCTTTAAAAAGCATTTTTCTAAGTTGCATGTTGCACACACACATGTCCTTAGGACATGTGTGTGCGCAACACCTGTTGAAATATGCATTTAAGGGGTGCTACAGGGTGTCCTTTGGACACCCCTGGCACCCTTCAAATCGCTAGCTTATTTGCGATTAGCTAATTGCTAATCGCAAATAAGGAATACTCCCCATTCATTCCTATGGGCCTTTTGGCCCATAGGAAAGAATGGGGAGTTATTCCTTATTTGCGATTAGCAATTTGCTAATCGCAAATAAGGAATCTGTAGGAATCGCATTTAATTTTGCGATTCCTACATGAATCCCGTTTTGCAAGTCTGTAATAGCGATTCCTTATGAATCGCTATTTCAGACTCGCAAAACGGATCTTTCATGAATCTGGCCGTAAATGTTGGATTATTTTGCTGTGCAAGTAACATTTTAGCACCACCTCTCTCCATAATGTGATGGGAAGAAACGGTTTGTTTTCTTTGTCTAAAATATTATAAATATTCTGCAAACATTATGGGCTTGACTCTCAAAGATAAACTTACACTTTAATGAAAATGTATGTTTTTTGGGATTCCACAAATACATTTTAAAAGTAGAATCATGAGTGCAGAGTCAAATCAAATCAAATTCTTTTATTGTGCATATAAAAATACCATAAAAGTAACAATTTATCCATATGTTATAATACCAATCTAATTTTTTTTAAAAGGAACAATACAACAGTTTAAAATCTACAGGGTACAGATTAAATATATCTAGCTAAAAATTAAACCTCACATGTAACATATCTCTCATAAAGCAGCCCCATCTGCAGGTCTAGTTCACGTACCCCTTGTAGTCCTTAATCTAAAAGCTATCCTTAAAAAATGTGTGATACAGAAGAGTTTAAAGGTGTCTGTGGCCAATTTCTGAAATAAAAGTGCCACCCGTGCTTTAAATCTGGCTTTTTTTAGGATACCCCTCAGAAAGACTCTTCTTGGATGAGAATAAAATGGGCAGAATAAAACAAAGTGAAGGGTATCCTGTGGAGACCTATGATCGCAGCCACAGGGCCCCTTCAACTCTGGATGCGGTATAAACCCTGCCCGTTCTGCTAAAATATGATGCAGAAGGTTTGGCCTGAACCGAGTCATTAAAAATCTATCAAGGGAACTACTTATACAGGACAGATAGGGTTCAATGCCCTTGGTGGATCTGGCAACTAAATGTTCTCTCACTCACGGTTTAAGTAACTCTCTGTCTTCCCGGTGCGACATTACATACTTAAAGAACCGATCCTTAACTAGTGTCCCATCGTATGTACTTATTTCCGAGGGGTTAGCAAATAGATCTGCATAACCAACTTTCACGAGGGACTCCTTCACATATTTTAGCAAGGGAATTTTGAGGCCATCATCCAGGGAGAGGCAATCTTCTATACCTTGCCTACCTTGTACAGCCTCCTCATTTGACCAGATCTTTCCCCAACAAACTAGGGGGTTGGCAGCCCACCTATCCATGATATAACGGACACCCAGTTCTTCGTGTATGATGTGGGAAGGAGTGCTCTGAGGAACTTTTACAGGCTCCTCAGATACTTGTTCTCCTCTATTTGTAATTGGTTTGCTTCAATAAATCCCCACACCTCACTGCCATACAGCACTCTAGCACAACACTTGGAGCTGAACAGTTTCAGAATCTGCTCTGAGGACCACTGTTCTAACCCTTGGACAAAATTCATTATTGATCCATTGCATTTGGCCATGGTGCAGCACTTCTCCTCTAGTAAATGTTTAAAATGTAGGCACCCATCAAATAAAATCCCCAGATACGAGAAGGGCTGCACCTTACCTAGACAATGAGATCCAATTGAATATTTGTATGATTTACCTGCCTTTTTGCCCCCCTCAATGACATAAGATTTTGCCAAATTGGGAGACAGGTCCAGATTCTCCATAAAGGAAACAAACCCATCTATTAGGATCTGGAGACTTTTGGGAGTGCGTGCGAGAAGTACTGCATTGTCTGCATAAAGCAGAACTGGAATTCCACGGGTACCTATCCTTGGTATCAGCGTGAAGAGTAATTAGTGCGCAATCAAGACTGTTTATATATAACGTAACAGAAAGGGAGCTAATATCCAACCCTGTGTAACACCACTGGAGCATGTAAAGGGTTCTGTTTTATTTCCAGCCTGGCAATATCTAACCGTGGTGTTCAAGTGTAGAGTTTTTTAAATATTAATGAGCCCAGGATCCACACCAAGCCCACCCATTAATGCCCACAGTTTCCCTCTATTGACTCTGCGAAGGCGGCGGTTAAGTCCATAAATGCTAAATACATCGTCCCTGGACTTACCACTGTGAATTTGGCTGAAATAAGGTACAGATTGACACATTGGTCAGTAGTGGATTTTCCTGGCCTGAAGCCAAATTGAACATCAGTTATGACCTTGTGCTCATCAGCCCAATCCATTAGCCTACTTAAAACCACCCGCCCTAGTACATTTGCTGATACATCGATGAGGGAAATCGGGCGGTAGCATTATGGGTGTGAGAACTGGGGTCACCAATTCCACGGCGGTAGCTTAGCGTAAGCGTGAAGACGCCCGAAAGCTAGCTGTAAAGTAGAAGTGCAGCACACACTCACACTGAGACAGGGAACACACACAATAAAAGGACACCACACCAGCTAGTCTTTTTAAAACAAGATGCTTTCATCTAGATTAGACTCATTGCTGGTAAATAATTCATTGTAATCAATTCAGCAGTAACTCATTAGACAACATTTCATTGAATAGGCATAAGTAAAATCACTCCTTTGAAACTCAGGTAATACTTCTTTAGATAACCATATGCAATAATATTCTTTTATAAATCAATCAACATTTCATTAGGTGAGCATAGCATTAGCATGGGCGTAAGCAGGGTCAATAAACCAGTATTCCAGGATCATTAAACATAAGGACCTCTGCGGGCGGGGCACATCAATAGTATCAACCCAGCTCCTGCTTAAAGGCAGTCTATAGAGTACAGTCTCCCTAGCTAGGGGTAAACTTTGACTACAGGACAGCCACCAAATACTTAATTCGGGCTCTTGCCCAGTCCAGGAGTCCCTATCAATACAACTGGGACCGACTGGGCCCAACTACAGTCTTCCCGGGGGGAGGGGTGTTCCCGGGGCCTCCTCCTTGCTCCCGGGAGGCCCCGCTTCCACTCGACCCTGCCGCCCTCCTCCCCCAGGGGCTTACCTGTGGCTTCGGTGCTTCGCGGGACCCTTGCAATGTGCGGCAAAGTCTGGGCCAGCAGGGGGGCTCACATGCTCCAGGGAGCCCCTTGAGGTGGTGCGGCCTTGGCCGGGCTGTCACTGGTTCTCCCTCTCCAGGGAGCCTCCTTCCGCCTCTCTTCGGTCTCGGGCCTCCTTAGGCTTCTGGGGCCCAGGACCAATCCGGCAAGGCACAGGTGAGGGCGCGCCCGCAGCCGCCAATTGCAGTGGGGCCTGCGGGGCGCGGTTGCGGGGCACCAATGGGAGCGCGTCTGGCAGTGGGGCCAGCTGATGATGTAGCCGGCTCCCCAGCCATGTGACAACTCCCTCTTTGGCTTCCAAGGCCTAGCGCAGCCTTTCCCGATATCGCGGCGGCCCTCCCCAGGCTCCAGGGGGGCCGCAGCGGGAATTCCTTGCTCTGGACGCTGGGCGGCAGCGGTGATCTCGGCCCACAGGCGCACTCCAGGCCAGCGCCTCTGTGAGGATTGGATGCCGGGCCCACAACGGTGATTGGCAGTGAGCGCACCGAAGCAGCCTCTTCCAGTGGCGAAGCTGGCGATAGCGCTTGGGTCAGCACAGCGCTTCGGGGCACAACAGTCTCCAGAGCCACAGCACTCGGGGGCACAGCAGGAGAGCGCTTTAGTAGTACAGCGCTTTAGAAATAGCAGCTCAGGGCAAGTTAGCTTCTGCAGGACAGCACAGGGGGCACAGTTTAGTCAGGGAAGCGCTAGGATGGTGCAGCGCTGTTACCTGGTTGATCCCCCAGCAGTCCTCCTTGCAAGTAAGTGTTCTCTTGCGGCGCTGGATGGTTTCTGCGCCTTTCTTAGGCAGTTTCTTGGGGGGTAGGCAGGAAGAGGGGTTGAGCTGGTGGCTTAGAGTCAAGAGGGTTCCCTTAGCTCACTTTAGTGGTTCCCTGGGTTCCCCAATGCTGGGCCAGATCAGTGGGTTTGGTAGAGTCCCTCACTCAGCTTAGAAATCAGTGCCTTGGCCCAGTCACTTCCAGTGGTGTAGGTTCCTCCCCTAGGCCCTACCGCCTAAACTCCTGCAGAGGTTCCCCCAGGTCCAGTGATGCCCCAACTGGCAAGCAGGTTTACCTCCTTTCCCTAAATACCTCTAGGTCAGGTGACCACTCTCTAAGGCGGCAACTGTAACCCCTCCCATATTCCGGAAGGTTACAGGAGCTTCCACAGTCTAGGCTATGGGCAGACAAGGCAGGATGGCATTGCTACAGTATCCTAATATCCCAGCCAGCTCCTAAATACTAGTGTGCGACTAAAAAGGCCACTCCGCAGTAGCAGGGGCCTGTGGCAGCCATGTTGGTAGGAGAGAGCACCTGCACCTTAGCACTGATTGGCAGTGGTAAGGAGCTCAGAGACCTAGGTCCAACGAAAAAGTTGGTGGAAAAACAAGGCAAAGGGTGGAAAAAAAAGGGGTAAGACCACCCTAGGGCTGACAGGTCTAACAGTGGGTCGTCCTTGTTGCCCTTTTTAAAGAAAGGGACGATTGTGGCTGTAGACCAGGATGTTGGCATTACTGTGTCCCCTGCTGCATTAATCACCCTAGTCAGGATTGGGTCCCAGAGATCCACATTATTTATAAAAAGATCAGGTGGAATCCCATCAGGGCCAGGAGCCTTGTTCCTAGTTAGACCCTCAATTACCTTTTTAACCTCACTCAGTGAGAATATCATCGGGGGTGTTCCCTGTTCCCCAATAAATTCCTGGGGTAGATCAGTACTTGGATTGAAATTGTACAGCCCGTGAAAGTGCTCATACCATTGCCCCGGCAGGATGTTATTGCTCAGCCCGGCTTTGTTCGATTCTTGAAAACAAGGATTATTTATGACTCTCCAGAAAGCTGTGGAATCTTTCAGTGTTATTGCCTCTGTCAGTTCATCCCAAGCTTGTTTTTGCAATTGGCATTCTCATCCCTTGACAGCTAACTTATAATTTTTACGGCAAACGGCCACCCAAACCCTATCTCCTGGAATGGTCTGCAGGGCGTCTTTCGGCTCTCTGAGAGCGCGTAAACAATGTGGATCAAACCATCCCAGTCTATCTCTTTTGACACTGGGCATAAGTGCTCTCAGCAAGGAGTCAACTATTTGGGCCACCTGTTTAAAAGCCTCCACTAAATCTGTCCCTTCCACATCAAGATCTAAACATCGTAAAATAACATGTTCACCTTCTTTTAGCAAGGATTTATAAAAGGCTTCTCCGTTAACCTGTGTCCACCACAGCCTCCTGCCCTGATCTGTAGACCTGAACAGCCCCCTCCCATGCCAGGTGACTCCTGATAGTGGCAAACATCCGCCAAGGATAAGGCGAGGGGGTTATGATCGCTAAACGCACAGTGACTGATGTTAAACCTCGACACACAGTTTCTAAGTGAAATGGAAACAAAAATGGAATCAATAAAAGAAGAACACCCTCTGCCTTTAAATGTAGGGTGAACCGAGTTATCCTGTTCAACATCAATCATATCCATAGTGTGCGTTAGCGCATGCATGTGTAATAAGCTACCTAACTTCCTGCCCTCCTTAGTGTGTTCCAAGTGAGGGCCATCCTCAAGCATGTAGGTTGACCAATCACCACAGTATGCTCTTAAATTTGGGCACAAATGGCAATTGAAATCACCTACTAACACTAATGAAGTCCCTTCTGCCCTTGCTCCTGCGCCGGCGTTAGTCTAGCATCCAGCGCATGCATGCTAGCGAGACCCTGCCCATGTGACATTGAGTTGTAAAAATTTATAAAAAATAGCCTGTAACCTTTAGTAAGAAAAAAGAGCCCCTGCACAACCTCGGAGTCCCAGGCCAAATCTATCCATCTACCCTGTATTGTGAGGTCAACATAAATAACCAACCCTCCCATGGCTCTCCCTGATGTGGCCTTTCGCGCCGGGCAAAATAATGTTTTATATCCCTCTAGGTGAAAATTATTTTTGATGGGTTCCCACGTTTATTGCAGACAAATAATCTGTAAGTCCCATATATAAGGCAGGAGTGGCTTAACACATGAATCCATTTCAACTCGATTAGGCCTTGTACTTTGAGAAAGGATCTGGTGCACGAGATCAGGATGCCTAAGTGTCACTATCACACAATCCCCTGGGAAGGCTTTCCTGGATCTACCGATCCATGACACCCTCCTTGCCATCAAGATATGTCTGTAGTCTCTAATGTTGAACCCCGCATTCCTACACAACCAATGTGCCACTTTATTAATCAGTTGTGTCGTTGGTTCCTCTTTTTGGCTTATATGTGTTGGGACGCCAGTTAAAACAATTGTGTATGGGCAAGATTCTGGTGGTAGGTCTAGGACTGGGAGGCCAGGTGTGCTCTGTAGTCTTACAGAGGACATCTCTGCAGGTAGTGACCGCACATTGTCTCCCTTTACCTGCCTTACATTATCTATTAGACCTGATGAGGGGTTACCTATATACCCCTCATTGGTTCACTCGCTCCCTATCAATAGTGGTAGCAGTAGGTCTCATTTCTTCTGTCTGATCCCATGGGACTCTGGAGCATTTCTCCCGTTAGCCTGTTCAGTATCCCCAAAATTCCTCCCTTCATTCGCAATCACGGGTAGTGGGGCTAATACCACAGGCTCCCCCGAACAACACATGCGCACATACATGCCCCTTGATTTGAAGCAATACTCCATAGATTCGCCAATGAAAGCAGTTTGTCTTTTATTGAGCTGAGTCTACATACAATTGGCCCCAAAAGAGCAGTTATCAAAGTCTCCAATCGCTCCCATTGGTCAGGGTCATCCCAAAACTCCACGCCGATTTGATTATCATTTTCACCACTGTTATGAGTCTGATTCACGGCCAAACCCTTATTCAGTTCCGGAACGGATTGGGCCTGGGTTTTAATTTGGGTTTGTATTTTTGCTTTTGTGTGGCTCCTCCTCTTGGGCGTTTCACAGGCGCCTCTCCATTACCAGTAGATGAGGACTTTGATATATTAATAGTTTTTTCGCTGGCGACCCTTTTGGTTCGAGTTATGACCTCCCCACAGCATACGCCAGATGAAACTGCGTTCGGTCCCGTAGCACTGGGCTGTGAATCTTCGACTAAGATATGTGACGGGTTGGGCTCATTAACCCCTGCGCTGTCTACTACAGCAACGGTGGGATCGTCCTGCACAAATGTGGTCGTCTCTAATGCTACTACCGAGGGGTCAGGGGGGTTGATTAAGTCACCATTTTTACTGGGGCTTGAGCTGGCATAATGCATGTGAACCACAGGATGAGGTGGGGACTTGGCCAGGACTATACCTCCCATTGAAGACCGTTTCTTGGCCGCAAAAGTATCCAATGAGAGTCTTTTTTCGGCGATTTGAATTTCATGAGTCAAGACTGATTCAGCTCTTGTTAAAAAGGCGTCCAATTCTAAGTAAATTTTTGAGTTTTGTGATGATAAGTTTGATATTAAAATACATATACAAACATTATCAACTCAAGAAGCCTAGTTTGCATGTTTTTCTTTAATGGATATGGCTGAGTACTTGATCACTGAATTCTCCCTTTCTTGCAAATTGACCCGCCTTAATGTTAATTGGATTGGGGCATCGGAAAAAGCTGTTCCTTCAGAAGTTAATAAAAATGAAAGTCTTAGGTTTGTCATAAATGTTATTGTTAGTGATCTAGAAACCTCAAATGAGGACACATTTTCGACGAGTTCTCAAATATCTTCCAAATCCATATTAGTAAATCCTTCTGACATGCAGAGTGAAACATATACTTCCAACACCAGCAGCAGTTCGTCAGTTTACTCCCTAATAATGCCTACAGTTTCCCACATTTTCTAATGAACAATTAGAGCCCTAACATTTGAGATTTATGGCAAAAGTATGGCACACCTGAAGCCATCTTGATAGAATCAAAGGTATGAAGCTTAAAACATTTGCTTTGGAAATTAGCAAAATAAGGGGGTTCATTTTGCCATAAAAAGGATTGATGCTGCCCCAGAAAGCTAAAATGAGGACATTTGTTTTTTATGAGTGAAAGCACATTTATTCTGAGTGAGGGCACATTTTTTTCTATGAGTTTTCTAATATCTTCCTCATCCATTTCAGTAAAACAATCTGACGTTTGTATTGAAACATATACTTTCAATTAGGGGGTCAGTTATAAATTCTGCTCCGCCGGCAGAGTTTACTGAGTTTTGCCCGCTCTACATTATGTTGTAATGCAGAGTTCTGGGAAATGTCTGTGAACCTCTGTGTGGTTATTCTTGCACTTGACTCGCCAACATTAAGATAGCGAGCGAGAATTAGTATCCCCTAGTGTGACTTTCAGGTCCTAGGATAGCACCTACCAAGTTTTTCTAAATGCAGGCGGTGGTGGACAGTCAAGACCGTTTGCAGTTGGTAAGCTACCACCAGAATAGAAAATCTATTTGAGCAGCAGCAAAGAAGCAACACCATCTGGCGTGCTGCGTAGTGCCATTGTTGTTGGTTTTTTTCCAGTGTGGATCAAGCTTCTGGCACTAAAAATCAGCATGATTTGACAATTCTGCCCGCTCACAGAACTCCGCGTAATATCATGGAGTTTTCATGTAACTGCAAAATTACGCTGAGTGAAAATTGCAAGTTCTGCCCGCCTCTACGTTCATTACTAGCCGCAGCCTACCAGTAAACTTCCTAATGATTGACTATAGCTTTGCCACAAAATTCTAATAGGCAATGTTAGACCGGACAACCTTAGGGTGGTCTTTCCTCCAATTTTTTGCCTGCTTTCCTTCAATTTTGACATTATCTTTGCTGGTGTTAGGACTCTGTGCACTTTACCACTGCTAACCAGTCCTAAAGTGCTTGTGCTCTTCCCCTAAACATGGAAATGTTGGTTCATCTAGAATTTCCCTATTTAATTTACTTATAAGTCCCTAGTAAAGTGGCTTCTAAATTAAATGCTCGAGTAAGCCAACAGCACTGATTGTTCCACCCACTTAAGTAGCCCTTTAACATGTCTCAGCCCTGCCAGTGCAGAGCCTCTGTATCCTGTTTACACTGCCATGTATAGCTGGCAAGATAACCCTCTTGCTAGGCCTAAAACGTTCCCTTTGTATATATATGTCACTCCTAAGGTAGGCCCTGTGTAATCCACTGGGCAGGGCACTATTTAATTCAATAGCAGCACATGTACTTTTACATTTTACATGTCTTGATAGTGAAAAACTCCCAGAGTTGTTTTTAACTAGTGAAAGGCCTATCTCCCTCATAGGATAACATTGGGATTACATTCTTACATATTATAAGTGCAACTTCCAATTGGGAATAGATAATACCCCCAAGTCTGATGTTTCCTCTAATCACAATTTAAAATCACAACTTATAGTGACGTTGGATTTTAAATTGCAATTTTGAAAATGCAACTTTTAGAACATTGCCATGTTCTTATTTAGCCTTTTAGAGCCTGTTCAGTCTGGGAGGGGTGACAGCTGGGATTTGTGTTTTCCTCCTAGACAACCACTCAAAAAAGGAAGATTAGGTGTGTCTGGTGGATCTTCCCGGGAGGATGGGAGGAAAGAGCTGGGCACAGCCTGACACTTACACCTTAATAGCTGTGTTGTGTTCACACACAAAGGCTGCATCCCCCCTGTAGTGAGCCTGGGGCCAGGACAGGAAGGGTTGAACACTGTGTCCTTAAAATGCTCTTCTATGAAGTCTCTCCCACTTCGAAGATACAACTGGGTATAAACACTGGACCTCTGACACCATGACTTCAGTACACTTCTGCACCTGTGACCACTCTGCCAGGAAGAAGAAGAACAGTTGTACTGCTATCAGTCTTCCACTCTGCTGGGCTGCTGTTGGCTGGATTCCTGCCTTGCTGTGTTGCCCTGCTGCCTGCTGTTCTCTCTTGCCTAGGTGAGGAGGGCTGGACCTGCATAACTTGAACCCAGAGTAACTCCAAGGGTTTGTTGGTTTGCCTCCTATTTTAAGTCTTGAGGACACAAAAGACTTACAACCCACCTGCTTTAACACTTGGGCTATATAGCTTGTGAGTCTGCACTGCCAAGATGTGCCACTCTAGTCCTGGAACCTTGGAAGTGGGACTAGGTGTTTGCTCCAGCTAAAGAGCAGAATCGACACATCACCACTGTTGCAGGATTGGCGCATTGATCTGGAACCAGTGCACTGCCTCCAGAACTGCCGCTTGGGAACCAATGCATTGCGACCGCTCTGTGGAGAAGATCGACGCATCCCCTCTATAGTGTGGAGAAACCTGCTGCATCGCGGATCTAATGCATCACTTTCAGAACCATCGGAGTGCCGCCTTTGCGTGCAAAAATCCAGAGCATTACCCCCACTGCATGAAATCACAAACGCATAGCTCAGCTGCATCTTTATCGATATAAACCAAAGGATGAGGCTGCTCAGCTGGCCTACGTAGGTCCCTCTAAGTGCTTTTTTGCATTTATGCTTTACAAATTAATATCTCAACTTCTACTCATCGAATTTTGGTCTTGTTTTATTTATTAAATTAAGTTCTAATTTTCTAACCTGGAGTGGATACTTTTTGTGTTGTGTTTTCACAGTTTTCCTGTTTGAAATGTTGCACAAATACTGTACACATTGCCTCTTTAGCTAAGGCTGCCTTCTCTGTGCCAAGCTACCAGAGGGAAAGCAAAGGATATTTTAGATTGTGCCGTGACTTACCCTCACTAGTATGCATAACCCAGCCAGCCAAAAACCCAATTTCTAACAGGCAACTAAAATGTTACATCTGAATTTATGGCAAAAATGTGGCACACCATATCTCCATATTTACGGAATCAAAGCTGTAAAACTGAAAGCATTCCCTACAAAGGACGCTGCAGTAAAATAAGAGTGAGGGGTTTCTTTTTGTTTTAAAATAAATTATGCTCAGTACTCTAGAAATCTAAAATGAACTCACATTTTCTTTGAGTTCTCAAACATCTTCCTCATCCATTTCAGTAAAACATTCTGGCATGCAGAGTCAAACATTCTACAACATAGTTGAACCCCTTCCATGCTCATGACGAACCCCAGCCGTCATGCACTACGTGCTCGTGTGCTGATGACGGCTGGGGTTTGTCACGGCCCGCCCCTGTTCGTGCTGTTTACAGCACACCAGGGGAAACGCGGCCGCATGGAAGGGGTTAATAAGCTAAATATAGCTTATGCCTCCGCTATGCATTTTAGATGTCATTCATCAGCGAAGTCATCAATTATACAATTTAAGGGGGGCGCGGCTTCGACGCTGAGAGCGATGGCCGCACTGCCTTAGGGCTCCGATAATCCTCTGGCTTTCGCCCCAAATTAATCCGTCATTAATCCGGATGCTTGACAGTTTTGTGATGCCGCAGCATTCCGATACCAGCAGGAGGTGAATGCAACAGGGAAGAAAGAACAAAGAACCGCTAACTCCGCAGTCCGGGAGCGCAGCCTAATCCGGCACCTGAAGCACCGGCCTCGATTTCAAGTGCGGCCAGCCGGAAGGAGGAAAGACAGTGGGACAGAGTGGTGGCCTCGCAGACCATTACTTTAATAACTTATAATAAAAAAATCATATAAATTATAAATACATCTATACACATAAAACAATAATATAAAAAAATATCTACAACAAATTTTACAAAGTTAAAACATGTTTTACTCTGTTTAATATTAATTATATACTACAGTAACTAAAATAATAAAAAAACAATATTACATGGTGGAGGTAATATAATTACTATTCCAACTCCAAACAGTGCAACAGTAGGGAAAGTGTTGGATAGCGTAGAGGTAAAAATTACTATTCTCACTCCAGTGAGTGCAACAGTAGGGAAAATGTTGGATAGGGTATGGGGTTCAAATTACTATTGAAACTCCAGGGAGTGCAACAATAGGGAAAATGTTGGATAACGTAGGGGTAAAAATTACTATTCCCACTCCAGTGAGTGCAACAGTAGGGAAAGTGTTGGATAGCGTAGCAGTAAAAATTACTATTCCAACTCCAGGGAGTGCAACAGTAGGGAAAGTGTTGGATAGCACAGAGGTAAAAACTATTATACCCACTCAAGAGAGTGCGACAGTAGGGAAAGTGTTGGATAGCGTAGAGGTTAAAATTACTATTCCCACTCCAGGGAGTGCAATAGTAGGGAAAGTGTTGGATAGCGTAGGGGTAAAAATTACTATTCCCACTCCAGAGAAATGCAACAGTAGGGAAAGTGTTGGATAGCGTAGGGGTAAAAATTACTATTCTCACTCCAGTGACTGCAACAGTAGGGACAGTGTTGGATAGCGTAGAGGTTAAAATTACTATTCCCACTCCAGGGAGTGCAACATTAGAGAACGTGTTGGATAGCTTGGGGGTTAAAATTACTATTCCCACTACAGGGAGTGTAACAGTAGGGAAAGTGTTGGATAGCGTAGGAGGAAAAATTACTATTCCCACTGCAGGGAGTGCAACAGTAGGGAAAGTTTTGGATAACATAGGGGTAAAAATTAATATTCCAACTCCAGTAAATGTAACAGTGTTGAAAATTTGGATAGCGTAGTGGTTAAATTAACATACACATTAATTAAATAATTTTTGAAAAATAAATAACATATTAAAAATTAAATAACTAAGAAATTAATATTAGAAAACAATAGAATTAAATTAATATTTACTTAAATAAAATTAAATTACTTCCCAACCTATTCCCCCTTAAACACACAACACACTACACATACAAATAAACATAAGTAATGTAAATATCAATTAATCTATTAATAAAAATGAATTACCAATAAATAATAAATTATCAATATTTAATTAACAACAAAACAAATAAAACATAATAATACATTAATTATAATTAATATTATTATAAATCAATCAATTATAAAAAAGTAATTACCAATTGATCAATGATTAACAATAAATTAATTATCAATAACAATAAATAAAAACATATTGTTTTAATTATTATAATTAAATTACTTCCCACCCTATTCCCCTATAAACTCACAACCTGCTACACATAAAAATTAACATAATTATTGTCATGATCAATTAATCAATGAATAAAAATTAATTACCAATTATTAATTATTTAACAATAAATTAAAAAAGTAATTAAAATGAATATGATGATACAATAATCAATTAATAAAAAGTAAATACCAATTAATAATTAATTCGCAACAAATTAATAATCAATAGCAATAAATAAAAACATATTAATTAATTAATTATAATCAAATTACTTCCCACACTATTCGCCTATAAACCCACAACCCGCTCTGATACTAAAACACAAAATTTACTTTAAAAAATTACTAATTTCTAAACAGTTAATACATCTATTTAAAAATAATAAAACTACATTACAAATGTTTTTAAACATACATATAAAATGCATACCACTAATATAAATATCAATATTATTAACAACAACATTTTTGCTATCGATATTACTTATTTTGATATTATTAACTTCAATATAAAAAAAACAATATTACTTATCTTAAGGTCGATATTCTGGTCAATTATATTCTTGACATCGATATTCTTTCCCTACAATATAAAAAAGTCAATATTATTGTATGTCAATATAAAAAAAATATATATTTTGACTGCTCACCACTGAATGTACTATTGGTGGGCCAGATACACAGAACTAACAAGACAAAATCCTAAACTTACTACCATTTACTCATTTTGGTATTCACAGAAGGCATTTATTTATTCATGAGTAAGTGCCGTCTGTGAATACCAAAATGAGTAAAGGCACTTGCTCATTTTGGTATTCACAGAAGGCACTTACTCAGGTGGCCTTAAGAGACTTGGGGATGGTGCTGATGGCACTCCCTACAGGAAAGTTGGTCATGGGTAGGGACTTTATTGGGGTAGTTTCAAGTAGTAAGGATCGCTACCCTCTTAGGATACTTAACATGACACAGGCGGGATGCTCTCACTTCTTGGAGGCCATGGGATAGTGGATCGTTGGAGAATACTCCATCCTAATCAGGTAAATTTCACCTTTTTCTCAGGGGCCCATAACAGCTTCTCCCACATTGACTACATCCTCGCTTCTACTGATCAGATCCAATGTATTCCACAGACCAAGCACCTAGCAAGAGGCATATCGGATCATTCCTCTATGGGTGCAGTTTGCGATGCACTACAGTAGTACTACCTGTGTAGCATCCATAAACCCATGGCACCTGCGCAATCCAGTAATTAGACTAAAAATCACTAAAGAAATAGATTACTACTTTAAGGAGAATGAAGGAACAGTAGACTCTGCAGGTACCCTCTGGGAGGCCTTCAAGACAGTCATAAGGGTGCAGGCGGTGGCACAAGTGGCATGGGGCAGGAAGGAAAAGAACGCATAGCTGCTCAGTTTAGAACTGGAGATATCACAGCCGGAGAGTGAAGCCATCAGTGGGGGGGGACAGGAACCCACACATACTCTTAAGCTTAAGCAAAACGCATACAGGGAAGAGGTGAGGGAAATCGCAAAAGCGTTAGACAGGCATAAATTGGGCCGTGTTTACGAATTAGGTGACAAAGACGGGAAATTGTTGGCATGGCTCGAAAAGAGGTATTACTGGAATACTGAATAATAAAAAGTGGGTACAGCAATACAACACACTAGCAAACTTGGAAATTAGTCCGTTCCAAGATGGCCCCCATCAAACTTGGAAACTAGTCCGTTCCAAGATGGCCCCCATCCATTGTAGGCATGCATATAAATAACACGTTACAAGATGGCCGCGAGGTCAATGGACACAGCAGATTTATACTCGGCATACACAACAAAGAGGTAAGATGCGTGATACATTTATGCGAATAGATACTAAGTTACATGCATCAGACACTTAATTCGTGTTTCCGTGTAATCACAGGAGACCAGCGATGGAGGGGAACACTGCAATTGCGAAGTAAAACAAGATGTTTTTTTAAATACAGCGCGGGACCGCGCATCTAAAGAAAGCAGGTATGCCTAACCGATTTAGAAGCAATGCCGAAACACTTATATAAAATGAGTGCACACGGGTGATAGAACTCTCCCCCGTTTGTCTTTGAATAATTTGTAGGAACACGAGGGCCACTCCTTCCATTGTATAAAATAAAACTGAGACGTGCAGCACGCCGCGCATGAAGGGGCTGAAGCAAAAAGAGGTATGCCTTTAAAATCGCCTTTATGGGAGATCTAGCAGACAAACAAACCTAATGGAAAAACTTATATTAAATTAAATGTTTCCATTTCTTCACAGTAATCGTAAATATTACGAAAAAAATCGATAAGGGTGCAAACACGAAGACAAAGATCGTAAAAGGTAGGCTGTGTAGCAATGCTTTTGCATACGAACTCCCGAGCTCTCAAAGAAAATAAAAATCCTGATAATGATACTTTACATTATAGATAAAGAAACACACGGTCTAGAAAGTGAATACTAGAGCTTACGACCAGCAACGATTCAGGTACTGGTTTCGTCATTCCGCGAATGGTAGAGAGGTGATTGACAAGAATTCTATCCAAATACTAAAATAGAATCTCATTTTTTCTTTTTTTACATATATCCTGTAGATAAATAAAAGAGACAGAACCCTGATGAGAACCCATAAAGTGACAGGAATGGGTTCGAAACGCGTCAGCTTTTGAATCAGGAATGCATTAATTTGCAGTACATTTAATGACTTTGACAAATTTAATATGCACTAATTTGCTACTTGTTGAATAATAGTATCTAAATGTTCACTTTGTCCTTTGTTTAGTTAGATATCATTTATGTGAGTCTAATTGTTGATCCAAATGAATATGGTGTCTATATATGTAATGTAATTTATGTGGTGTTTATATATGCAATGTGGAATGTAATTTGCTTTGAAAATTTATGTTGGAATTGTTGAATGTATTTAAGTGTCTTTTTTGTACCTAAACTTTTTTGAATATAATGAAATAAAAAGCAAAAAGGTATTAAGTAAATATACCAAACAGACCATATAGTAATACTGGTTTATTTTCCTCAATTGGGAGGTGTCAAGTAAGGTAAAGTTGGCAATTTTTTTGTACACATTTAAAATGCTGTTGTTGGCACACTAACATAAGAGACAGCAGTGGTAAAATGCTGGTGCTTGTTGTGAATGGGATACTACTAGCATAATGTTATTGATGGTATATTGGAGATAAATTATTGGCATAATGGAGGTCAAACTATGGTGTTTGGGCAGGGAACAGGTAACCCTGCTAACCATTCTTGATGTAAGTTTTGAAATATGTGCTGGCTATGGTATATTGACTGCATCAATGTAAAAATTCAGACACTGGCATTTCATGTTGTTTTAATCATAATCATGCCAAAGTGTTTTCCTGGCACATTGTAGATAATTATTGACACAAGGGACACCCACGGCACATATTGAAATAATGGTGGCAACTCATTGGCTGGGCGCACACTGAATCACAAATACACCTGTTTACCCCAATGCTGTTCAAAATGTTCTCAGAAGAAGAATACCCCCCCACCCCCCAATGAAGTAGGGCTTGCTCACTTCACACGTTCACTGGAGTCCAGTGCTAGTATTATGCACCACCACTTTCAAAAATCACCAAACAAAGCTGCGCAGGGCTGGTTACAGATATTATTCAAACAGTTGGTGGAGAACTATGCCCAATTAACACCCACATGGATGAGAAAGCAGATTTTTAAAGAATGGAGGCAAATGCATTGTAGATTTTTTGAGGGTGAGGGGAAGAGAGGGACCGCCTAATAAAGCATCATTTATAGAACCTTTGTTAGACTCTTAGTTAAACAGTGATGTATGTGTTGTAGTTGGAGGGTAGGGTCAACACACAAGTGTCACGAACTATTTTGGTAGGCAGTAAGTTCTTTATTGAATGTTAGGCCCTTAGGTTATAGTCACAGCAAGTAGGTCTTATTATGGCTGTATTTCTTCTCCATCCTTAATCAACTCCCATGCTTCATTCAAACTCATCATTCTTTGATTCATCACATTCTCACAGCATCTGTTCTCAACATTCTAGTAAATGTCAACTCAGCTCATACCTACATAGACAAAGCGCACCTTTACCTTATCTCATTTCCTTGCACCCAGTACAAACCAGACAACAGACACAAAGCTCTTTACACAAATGACATACATGTTACCAATTCAACAATAACTCTAAGGCAACAAGACAAGCTCAATACTTTCTCCATCCGTTATATTCCCAAGTTAGTCCTATGTAGCGAAGCAGCTTATTTCTTACAATGTCCTCACAATAACATTTCAGCTGTGACATTTTGCGCATATTTGCGTGCACAACAATGCTGGATTAGTTTCCTCAAAACTAAACTTGTTTACACATCTAGCTTCGCACAGCATTATCACAATGCCCTAGGTACACTTAGAGTACGTTTTGCATCGTAGGAGTACTCTCGAATACCTCCTTGTTTTTATATGCCTGCAGCGCACTGGCTTCCCTATAATTACAAGGCCATGTAAAGTCACCCTGCATGACTTTCATGGCCTTGTCAATATGTTTCCCTTTCACGCATAACTCTGCTTGAAAGGGGCATTCCATAGGTACTGCTGTGGGTCTTCCCACGCAACATGCATGGAACTTGCTGCATTCCCAGATTTACAACATTTAGTGAACCTGGAAATGCGTCAGAATCCTACGCCTCCGGAGGGGAGGCATAAGGAGGCGCAACAGGAGAAATACATTTATTTGTTATTGTTTCCTCTTTCTATGCATGCTGCATTCTTCAGCATGCATAGAAAGAGGAAAATGCCTGTAACTATCGTTTTTGTGCAGGAAGGTGTCCCTTCCTACTCCAAAGAAATCATCCCCTTAGCACAGGCACCCTTGCAAAATGGCGCCAGGGTGTCTGCGCTGGAGCATGGCTGCTGTTTTTGCACAGGTGCAGGGAAGAAGAAAGGAATGCTCTGTATCTTGTGGATACAGCGCATTCCTAACCCCTGATTTAGATGCGCAGCAGTGCAGCGGGAAGGCTTGCTGCGCTGCTGTGCATCAAAATATTGTAAGTGAGGCCCTCAATACCCAGTCACAGTAATTAGCCAAACAAACATGACTGTCCCAGATGGAAGAAAACACCTAAATATGCACCCAGCACCACACCCTTGGCAAGCTGCACAAACATCAGATGGAACATGTTTTGCACACAATAAAGACAGCTTCCAGTACATGTAGTCAGAAACCGCTGGAAATAAAGTATTCAAACTTTGTCTTGAATTCATGCATTCACAGGCACAAACAAGAAAATCACTAATGTCTCTAGTACTACACAACTGTCAAATCCTCCCATTTGAACAAAAGAACACCTGGTCCCAGGGCACATATAGGTAAAACAAAAACACAACAAGAAACAAACACACAATTATACCTCACAATAATATGATCTGGAGTCAGTGTCAACCACCTGCTGAAACATCCTATTGGTTCTACAACACACTCAAGTGGAGCTTGTGGCTTGAGGCCATAACACACAGGGTATTACACTTCCCTACATTAAATTATGTGGCAGGGTATAGTGACCTCTCCCCCTTTTGCACACTATTGGATACTCATCCATGCCATCTCATGAGAAAGGATACTCCCTTTATCACACAATAGGATGCTCCCCATGCATCCTCACATGATTGGGTTCTGCTTGTTCCAAATCTCGCACACCACAGGTTACTCCCCAGATGCTTCTTCACACCGACCACTACTCTTCCCCAATTTCTCAAACACTAGGATGTACCCCCATGCTTCCCATGCTTCCTCCCCAATTTTGGAGTCCACTGGTTACTTCCCAGTGCTACTTTGACTATATTCCAAAATTTAGCAATACGAGCTGTTGAGGTGCTGCTGTTTCCTCAATTGCACACCAAACTCCATGGCCCCATAATCTCTACTCTTAATTCCATAATACACATAACTTGAGGCAGAGTGCTCACTTTCCAGCATCTATAGTTGAATTCACAGGCATCAATATGGGAATCTGCAACACAGAGGACCAAATTAGGATGTCGGTCAAAAAGCCTCCAACCACAGGGATGAGGCTTTTCGAAAGACAGCCTTGGTTTGAATTCCGATCACCGAAATACAATTACGGAGGTCAGAAATCACCCCGGACAGTCATTCTGGCTGTCTTCCGATGGGCTCAAGTAGCCCGTGGGCCAGTTGGGAGCATCACCATAATACCATACGAACAGCATTTCCACAGTCAGGATTATATTGTTTTCCGACAAGCTTCCATGTCGGACTTTCCAAAATGAAATGCCTGCTGGAAAACGACTTTGAGGGCCCCTATCAGGGCCTCCCTTTATCAGTGGCCTCTGGTTGGGGGCTAATTGGGTGCCCTGCTGTAAATTCACGTGAGGTGCCTGCCACACGGTGCAGGGATTTACAGTTACTCCCATTTCTCTATGGGAGCTTGTGCTGCGGCTGGTTTCCGACCGCCTCACAAGCTCCTATAGGGAAATGGGAGTCTGTGACTGCACCATGTGGTCACATTGTAATTGCGTGCGGTTATGGTCCGCCGGCCCGTGGCTGGTCGGTTTCGAAACCTCAGGGATGTTGGTCAGAGGAAACTCTGACCGACATCCTAATTAGGCCAAGAGTTGGGAGCTGAATATAATTTCCTTAATCTGACATTCAAACTCCACTTCCAATTCACAGCACACAATGTAAGTCCTACTCAAATGTAGAATGGTATTTTGAACCTCTCCAAAAATGCCTATCAACCATTACCTTTGGACAGCACATGCTTCAATAGTACACAAGAAGAAACCATGCAGAGCACACATCCAAAAACCTGTAAATGACCAAAAACTTGAAGATAAATAAGTGTGACAATAAAAAAAAGTAAAATTAAATATCATTGCCTGCCCCATTAGCATAAATATCCCTGTACTCACTGTTAACTTTGTGAAAATTATTAAACCTAATAAATCCATTTCAAATCAATTTTTCCAATACTGAAGTTATATATATTTATATCAAACGGTAATGAATTAAAAGACAAAGAGACATCACCAGCATATCAAATGCATCACATAATAATATATAACACTACTGCTCTTATCCTTCATACCCAGAGCTCACACTGAACTGCTATAAACTGCTGACCATGTCACACACTTGCTGCTTCTTCCTTGCTGTCTCATATTACAGACTGTGTGCTTTGGACTCTTCAATGAAGGCATACCACAGTTTTAACTCCATTCTGCTGGGTTAATATCTTCTCTACCAGATCCTTGCCAACCATCCTCAGAAGACTCTGCCTCATTAGCAGCTATTCTGGCACTACTTGCTGGTGGAGGTGAGGTTGGGCAGCCTCATGCTATCCCTGTCTGGTCATACAGTCTCTCTACATCTTTAGACAGTCCGCTCCTGTGTCAGTCCTGCTGCATCTCCATGCGGGTGGCATTACCAATTTGTCCTCGAATATAATAGTGTAGGGCAGGGACATCACACAAGTGTCAACATCCATTTAGGAAGAAGGTCACTTTATTACATGCCTTTAGGTTACAAGAAAAGCTTGTAGGTCCTCTTAATATTCCATTATCCTTCCAACCGTAATCAACTCCTGGGATTCACCGACCACACCACCCATCACTTCATCATCATGACATTCTCACAAAATCCACATTCAGCATTCTACTGGCCCAATGAGCCCATGCATACAAAGACACATTATATCACTACAGTATGCAACACCTTAATTGCTTTGAAGTCTAGAAGATGGTGTCTGCTTTTATCACTCCAGTGTATTGCATCTGCTTGTTGTTTTATTGTAGATGTGGAAATCAAAAAAAATGTTCAAACAAAAATTTACATTGATTATAATTTTAGAACAACAGTATGAGGGCTTCCTATCTGGCAGATGAACTAACAACAGGTAGGATAGGTAGAGAAATCCTTTTTAGTTTTAACACAAACCAGAGAAAAATACATTATTGGCTCCAAGAATTGGTACTATTTGCTTTGAGTTGTTGTGACCTGAAAGCCCTTTAGACATAGGGAAATTAGAAAAGGATAAAGAAAGCACTGGCGATCCTTGACCTCTTTGGTTTTTTGTATCTGTTATTGATGACAAGATTTTGTTTTCTCACAAGCTTTTAAATATTTTTTAGATATTGATGAATGCGCTCATTCTTCCACCCCTTGTGGCCCTTACTCTGTCTGCACCAACAAACAAGGAAGTTACAGCTGCAAGTGCATCCCAGGGTTCGGCCGTTCACGTTCAGGGAATCTGAAGAACAGCACCAACTCCTGTACAGGTAACATCACTCCTGGAAACTAAAAAAAATTAAAAAGATGGACACCTGAGTGTTTTGGAGGGATGCAAACCCAATATATTTCAAAATCTTGTCTTTGTGGTTTGAGTCTGTTGGTCTAATTTAGATTTTGGCAGACAGAGGAGTCCCCATTGGCCTGACAGATGATTTAACGTCCACCAAAATGACATTATGCTGCTGGACGTTATGCTGCCCGTTAAAATTAGAAATTACCGCCAGGGTGGTGAAGGTCTCTGTTAACAAGCAAAAAAAAATGCTCCCTTTGCCAAGGGAGAACTCTCCCATGGCAAGGAGAGCATTTAGATATTTTCATTGACCCTTACCGGCAGGGTTTTCTGAGCGAGGAGTGCAGTTAAAACTGATCTCTAATTCTATCCATCCAAATTAGGCAGTAAATTTAGAATTCTGCCACCAACGGCCCTTACTCCACAGGGCTGCCCAGAATGGGCATGCCAATGCCCCCACAACCCCAAAACATAGCAACAGTCTTTTTGCCCCCTGGGGGGCAGATGTGGCAATAGCCGGCAATCTGCCCCACTGGGGGTCAGAAAGCCCACTAAGCACCAGGTAGTATTTTCTTTAGCCAGAGTAGGAGTGGGGGCCTTCCAGAACTGTCCAGCCCACTGGGAAGCCAAGGGCTATTTTTTTGTTGTAGTTCAGGGGTGGACACTGCCCAGAATGCAGATGCCAATGCCCCCACTACCCAAAAAAATAGCCACAGTTGTTTTGCCCGCACCCCAGGGGGCAGATGGGGGCAATGGCATGGCCCCCTAGGCAAGGGTCGCACCCCCTTTTTTGTGTGCACACATTTAGGCCGTTTCTGCCGCCCTTGGCAGCGATATTTTGACCCCAGGCTTGGCAGCCATCTAGAGAAGCCTACCAAACCCAGACATTTCTGAAAACTAGACATCAGGGGGACTCCAGGGAGGTGTGGTTTGCGTGGATACTCCAACATTTTTTTACCCCAAATCTCCTGCAACATTCAAATGTAGCTCAAACAAATCATGTTTTCCTCACATTTCCGTGTGAAAAGGTGGTGGGATCCCCAGGCATGCACAAATTTCCTACCATTCAGCATTTCCCCAGGTCTCTTGATACAAATGCTACCACACTTGTGTAGGTGGGCCAGTGCCCATGACAGGGAAGGGCCCAAAACATATTGTGGAGGCATCTAAATGATATAACACAAAATGACCTGGTATTGCTAGGGGATCACCTAATTTTTTGGTTCCCGGCTCTGTGGCCATCAACCGAAACTTACCAAACTCCAAAATTTCTAAAAAGTAGACACCCAGGGTAGTCCATGGAGGTGTGGCTTGCATGGATCCGCCAACATTTTCTTACCCAGAAGCCCCTACAAACCTCACATTTAGCTAAACAAATCATATTTTTCTCACATATATGTCTGGAATCACCGAGCGGGCGCATATTTCCTACCACCCAGCATTCCCCACAGTCTCCCAAGTAAATTGATAACTCACTTGTGTGGGGGGGCAATGGTCTGCAACTGGGAAGGACCAAAAACCTATAGATTGTGGGGATAGCACAGCGAGCTCAGAGCTCTACATTTCTTGTTGCAGGCACTCCAGATTCCAGAACTTTCCATTACAGAAATATGAGGAAAATGTGTTTGTTTGTATTACAAAGTTTGAGGTTTGCAAGGGATTATGGGTAACTGAGCCTGGTGAGAGCGACACAAGTCACCCCATCCTGGATTTCCCTGAGTGTCTAGTTATAGAAAATGTACAGTTTTGCTAGGTTTCCCTAGATGCTTGCTGAGCTAGGGTCCAAAATCCACAGAAAGGCGCATTGTTAAAAAAGGGTCCACATTGCATTTTGGGCTGTTTCCTGTCACATGAACTATGCCTACTCACAGAAGTGAGGTACCATTTTTATCGGGACACTTCGGTAATGGCTGGGAGGGTGGACATTTGTGGCTCCCCACAGATTCCAGAACTTTTCATCACATAAAGGGGAGGAAAATGTGTTTGGTTTTTTTACAAACTTTGAGATTTGCAAGGGATTATGGATAACAGAACCTGATGTGAGCCACGCAACTCACTACATCCTAGATTTCCCTGTGTGTCTAGCTTTTAAAAATGTACAGGTTTGCTAGGTTTCCCTTGGTGCCGGCTGAGCAAGGTTCAAAATCCACAGCTAGGCACATTGCAAACAAAGGGTCTGTTTTCACTGAACAAATGTGATGTGTCCATGTTGTTTTTTGGCCTGTTTCCTGTCGTGGGCACTAGGTCTGCCCACAAACACAAGGCACCAATTGTATTAGGAGACTTGGAGGAATACTGGGTGGGTGGAAGTTTTTGGCTTCCCACAAATTCCAGAACTTTCCATCACATAAATATGAGGAAAATGTGTTTTTATTTACAAAGTTTGTGGTTTGCAAGGGATTCTGCCTAACAGAAGCTGGTAAGAGCCACACAAATCACCCCATCCTGAATTACCCTTGGTATCTAATTTTTAAAAATATATAGGTTTGCTAGGTTTCCCTAAGTGCTGGCTGAGCTAGTGACCAAAATCCACAGCTAGGCCTATATTAAAGAAAGGGTCCACGTTGTCTGTTGGACCATTTCCTGTATCTGGCACTAGACCTACCCATAGTGAGGTACCCTTTTTATTGTGAGACTTTGGGAAATTCTGGGTGGGTGGATGTCTGGGCTCCCCCAGATTCCAGAAATTTCCATCACAAACTATGAGGTTCAAAGGGAATCTTGATAACAGAACTTGATGCGAGCCACACAAGCCACCCCATCGTGGATTTCTTTGAGTGTCTACCTTCCAAAAATGTACAGGTTTGCTAGGTTTTCCTTGGTGCCCACTGACCTAGGGTCCAAAATCCACAGATAGGCACATTGCCAGTTGTCACTGGAAAAATATGGTGTCCATGTTGCGTTGTGGCCTGTTTCCTGTCCTGGGCACAAGGCCTATCCATACACGTGAGATACCATTTTTATTGGGAGACTTGGGAAGTGATGGGTGGGTGGAAGTGTGTAGCTTCCCGCAGATTTCAGAACTTTTCATCACAGAAATGTGAGGAAAATTAGTTTTTTGTTTTACAAATGTCGTGGTTTGCAACAGATTATGGGTAACAGAACCTGGTGAGAGCCACACAATTCACCGCATCCTGGAATCCCTTGGGTGTCTAGTTTTTAAAAATGTACAGCTTTGCTAGGTTAACCTAGGTGCCGGCTGAACTAGGACTCAACATCCACAGCTAGGACCATAAAAAAGGGTCAGTTTTCAGTGAAAAAATGTGATGTGTCCTTGTTGCGTTTTGGGACATTTCCTGGTGCGGACACTGAGCCTACCAACACAAGTGAGGGACATAGTTCCCTCTAACATGCGCTGTTGCGAGCCCGCACACATGTCCTTTCTCCAGCGTGCACAATCTTTCCCAAAGATCCCATTTCAACAAGAAAGAACTTGCCAGCCATATACTGAAAGATAACACGATCGTCCTAAACAACGGTCACTTTGTTGGCAAAGTGAGAGAAAGCGATGGAGGCATTTTTGCAAAGTCGGTCGGAAGAACTGGTGTTTCTGCTACGTGCACATCGCTTTTGCAACATACAAGAGCCTGTCGCCTCTACACCTGTGGCTTGCTCAGGTGGTTTTGGGGGCCTGCCAGGATTGTGCAGGGAGCCTTTAGCGTTATGGTCAGAGCTGCCGTCTATGGAGCTATGGAGCCACGGAGCGAGGTTCGAATTCCAGACACTATACATGTTGTATTTTGTTTTCAGTCCCCATAAAAAATTCTGAAAGGCTTCATAATAGCCACAGGTTTGCATTCAGTAATTAAGCAACTTCTAGTCTGTGACTGTGTCCAAACATTTGGATAGCAGGTCCAGCAAATCTGTTTTCAATCTCTTGGAGAGGCGCTTCGATTTGCTGTAATTTTAGTGCAGCGAGAACAGTAAAACCAGGGGTATTTGGGGGTTTATGAATAGGTAATAGGTAACCACTAATACCAGCACTAAAAACACACCTGCTACAAATCCACACAATACTGATCACTCTTCTACCAAACAAAGTCCCACTATCACCAAAGGCCATTCACTAAACTGTCTACTAATAAATGCTCGATCCCTCTCTAAAAACAAACATCACATCTACGACCTTCTCACCGATGCAAAACCAGACATACTGGGCCCGATTCACAGAATGAACTTACTACTTTTGGCATTCACAGAATGCACTTACTACTTTTGGTATTCACAGAAGGAACTTACTCATTTCGGTATTCACAGAAGTTAGGACTACTAACTTTAGGACTCCTAAATGCCTTCTGTGAATACCGAAAGTCTTAAAATTAGGATTTTTCTCAATTTAGTAGTAGTAAAGTTAGGACTACTAACTTTAAGATGCCTAAATGCCTTCTGTGAATACCGAAAGTCTTAAAATTAGGATTTTTCTCAATTTAGTAGTAGTAAAGTTAGGACTACTAACTTTAGGACGCCTAAATGCCTTCTGTGAATACCGAAAGTCTTAAAATTAGGATTTTTCTCAATTTAGTAGTAGTAAAGTTAGACTACTAACTTTAGGACGCCTAAATGCCTTCTGTGAATACCGAAAGTCTTAAAATTAGGATTTTTCTCAATTTAGTAGTAGTAAAGTTAGGACTACTAACTTTAGGACGCCTAAATGCCTTCTGTGAATACCGAAAGTCTTAAAATTACGATTTTTCTCAATTTAGTAGTAGTAAAGTTAGGAGTCCTAACTTTACTACTACTAAATTGAGAAAAATCGTAATTTTAAGACTTTCGGTATTCACAGAAGGCATTTAGGCGTCCTAAAGTTAGTAGTCCTAACTTTACTACTACTAAATTGAGAAAAATCCTAATTTTAAGACTTTCGGTATTCACAGAAGGCATTTAGGAGTCCTAAAGTTAGTAGTCCTAACTTCTGTGAATACCGAAATGAGTAAGTTCATTCTGTGAATACCAAAAGTAGTAAGTGCATTCTGTGAATACCAAAAGTAGTCAGTGCATTCTGTGAATGCCAAAAGTAGTAAGTTCATTCTGTGAATCGGGCCCACTATTCATAACTGAATCATGGTTGGGAGAAGATAGGGCTCCAGTCCTGCATGAAGCCATTCCTCTAGGCTATCAAATAATCACCCAAAATCGTATAGGCAAAAAAGGAGGTGGTCTAGCTGTTGTATTCAGGCAAACAATAAATATCACAAAAATTGACAACATCTCCATAAAGAATTGTGAGGCTCTTCTAACAATGCAATCCTACACCGTCTTCCTCCTGTAACTTCCTGCTCCTTTACAGACCTCCACCTAGCAAGGCAACATTCCCAGACGCACTTCTAGACACAGTTTCAAACCTGATAACAATACACTCCAACCTATGCGTTCTGGGTGACCTTAACATTTGGTTTGATAAACCCAATATGACCCATCCAAAAACTATAATCACCGGCCTAGACGCATTGAACCTGGATCAGATTGACCACAATCCGACACACACCGCTGGACATATCCTAGATGTCATTTTTGCTAATACTGAACTAGTTTCCTTTCAAACTATAACTCCAGTCACATGGTCAGACCACTACTTGCTTGCCTTCCAAAATAAAACAACGCTAAACGACTCAGCTAAAACTACCTTACATCCATCCACCTATCGGCCGTGGAACAAACTCAATTTGGAACACTTGGAAACACAACTAACATCCAGTACAAATCTAGAACCATAAATTCTGTTCAAAATCTATATGAGTGGCTACAGGAAACGTTTGACATCCTGATACCACTCAAACCCACACAACAGAACAAAAGAAAAAAAGCGCCTTGGAGAAACATAGAAAAAAAGACATAAAATAACAAATTAGAAAGCTGCAACGTACCTGGCTCAAAACAAACGCCAAACAAGACAAACTTCACCTACAGAAAATTAACAGATTATACAAGTCTGCTATCAAAAAAGCTAAGAAAAGGTACTATTCAGACAGAATTCAAAACGCTAAATGTGCAAATAAAGAATTCTATAAAATACTCAATGAATTTCGCAAACAAAATTGCTTAGAAGGAACTCATCCTGTTACTCAAAATTTCACAGACAAAGTGCCAAATCATTACAGGGACAAAGCAGACACGTTGGAATCGTACTTAAAACAGAAACAAAGCACCAGCACTAACCCTTGTACAAAACAACAATCCAAGAATGCTCTAATCAAGCCTCTCCATTCCTTCCAACACATCTCACACGATGAATTTATGGACCTGGTCAAAGCAAACAGGCCTGCTGGCAGCCCTTTTGACCCCTGTCCGCCACAAACTTTCAAGACAATTCTTTTAACAACCTCTGCTGCCACTCCAGTAAGAAGATTCATCAACGATTCCTTAACTACTGGAATATTTCCAGAAGAACTCAAAAAGTCATACATACGCCCTTTACTGAAGAAAACAAACTTGGACCCGCTGAACCCTGACAACTACAGACCCATTACTAATGGACCATTCCTGGGAAAACCGATAGAAAGAGCAGCGTTCGCCCAGATGTCACAATTCATTGAAGAGAATGACATACTTTCAGACTTCCAAACAGGATTCTGTCCGGGAAGAGGCACTGAATCTGCCCTCCTTGCCATCTGGGATGACCTAAAGAATACAGTTGACCGCAACGGGGTTGCTGCGCTACTCCTCTTGGACCTCTCAGCTGCCTTTGACACGGTTGACTATGACACTCTGAAAGAAAGACCCTATGAAGCCGGCATAGAGGGAACTGCTCTAGACTGGATCGCGTCCTACCTTCAAAAACAGAACTAATGTCATCCATACCTCACCTTTCTCGTCCAAACCGTACTCCACAAAAGCAGGGGTCCCTCAAGGTTCCATCATCTCGCCCATGCTGTTCAACATCTACATGAAGTCATTACCTGTACTGATCAATAAATTTCACCTTACATGCTATAACTATGCAGATGACAGGCAAATACTCCTTCAACTGGAATGCCCCAAAGACATTGGAAAATCACCAAGTTTCAGCTGTCTCAGAGCCGTGGATCAGTGGATGACCTGGAGCCATCTCAAATTGAATGCTTCAAAAACTGAAATACTCACGTGTGGCGATTGGAAACATTACAACCTGCTTGCCACATGGCCTGATGAACTGGGATCATTGCCTAAAGTATCAAAGGAAGTAAGAAACCTCGGAATGACCATGGACTCCAAGCTGTCGATGAATGCCCAAGTGGATAAACTAGCAAGATCAAGCTTTTCTACTATAAAAACGCTGCAACAAATTTTCCCTCATTTGGGATTTCCACACAAGGACCAAGCTACCATCTCCCTTGTTCTGTCCAAACTCGATTACGCCAATAGCCTCTACCAGGGATCACCTTTAACGGCCATAAAAAGACTACAACGGATTCAGAACTCGGCTGCCAGACTACTCTTGCATATCAAGCCGCGAGACCACATTTCCCCTGCCTCGAAAGCCCTGCATTGGTTACCGGTTGCCAGAAGATCCACGTTCAAGCTGCTTTGTATCACCCACAAAGCAATACATGGAATGAGACCACTCTTCATCAGGAATAAAATCACCAAACACATTCAACAAAGGAACCTCCGTTCTAAAGGGCCATCTCGCCTCAAAATGCCACCATACAAGAAAAAACCATGGGTGGCCCATCCTTCTCTGTTCAAGCAGCCAGACTATGGAACTCTTTACCCCCAACATAAGGTCCACCGACAACCACCTTATCTTCAGAAAACTACTCAAGATTTGGCTCTTCCCCACATAAGCACCTTACACAAACAGAAATTTAAAGCATATCCCTCTGTATACAAGCATTTTTTGTCACTATAGATATGTACCTATCTTTGTGTATTACTTTGTATAAATATGTAAAATAAATATGTTGTTGAGAGACAACAATAATAATAATAATAAATAAATAAAAATCATCTTTGGTCTACATGTACATTCTTCTATTGTGCATCTATGTAACTTCCATGTACTTGGATCTGTGTGCCTGTTACTTTTCGCCTGAAAAAGCATATCCAATGCACTACCCTATTTCTCCTCCTGTGCCTCTATCAATATCTTTAATCTACATATACTTACCTCCTTTATGTATTTATATACTTCCAATGTAATTATGGATCTATACATTTATCACTTTCTTCTAATTTAGCATTTCCAATGCACAACCCTATTTCTCAGCCTATACTTCGCTCAATATATCTTCTAGCCCAACCTTCAGACTCATCTCAAACTTCTTCTACTACTCCTTCCAATGCACTACCCTATATCTCATCCTATACATCTATCAATATTTCCTCTACATCCACTCTCTCATTTATCCCAAACCCCATACCACTACTATGATTGCCAAAATAACCCTTTCTAAACTCTCTCCTACTCTACCCCTCCTGCATCATCTGACACCTCTTTTACTATACTGATCCCCTTAAAAAAAACCTTTCTAAACTCTTTCCTCTGAGTCCTCCCCTCCAAAACTCCTTTTGACTCACCCAAACGCCTCCTCCTACTGCTAAGACCTAAAAAAAAATCCTTCACTTTTTATCCCTCCACTATCCTTTTCAATCGAAATTAACAGACTAACATGTTCACTTCTCAAATTCCATATTAAACTATACTAATATACTACCCAAATAACTGAATACCATATCTCCTACTCAAATTACTTTATATTTCTTTTAATATACTAATTTTCAACAGTAATCCTTTATGGGTTCCGGAGTGGCGTGCTACTCGCCAGAGAAGTGCTTCAACACCCATCAGGGGTAACAAGTGCTATATGAATGCAAATCTTTCTACCCCTTTTATCCCTCTGGTAACCTTCTCACTCCAAGAAACTGACTTATATCCACCACTGAAATTACTTCATATTTCACCATATTAATTCACCACTAATCATTTGTAGGCTTCCTGAATAGCATGCGTCAACAAGCGCTATGTAAATACAAACCTTTGTCCTCCTCTATCCTTCTGCTATCATTCCAAAACCAATTAACTGACTAACCTATCCACCACTTAAAATGTACTTGCATGTTTCACTATACTAATTCAACACTAATCCTCTATGGGTCCCGGAGTAGCGTGCTATTTGCCGAAAAAGCTCTTTGACGCCTCGTCAGGGGTAGTAAGAGCTATATAAATGCAATTGCAATACAATACGATACAATAAGCAGGAGCCGTTGTCAGCGTGAGTCCAGCCAAGATTACTGCCGGGCCAATCACGATGTGCTTTTCCTTCGAGGAAACTGTGGTGGTGATACCCCCTACTTTGAGTTGGCTGAATAGAAGGAAATGAGGTAGAAACGTACCTTTTTTACGTTTCCCACGTCTGTTTCTGCCTTGAACCCCATTATCCAGGTCCTTTCTTTGCTGAGTCTACTTGATCAACTTGACCACAATGGTAATCAACACTGTTGTTGCCGGGATCTAAAGTAAGCTTCTTATACACTTGTCTCACTATGAATCGTATGTTGACAATTTCCTTAGCCTTGTGTATTTTTACATTGCTCTTGTGCGCAATAATGTTTGCGTGTAATGTATCAGAGTTCATTTTACAACTTATAAAGATAAAATGAACACAGTGTATTGACACTTAAAAATATATATATGTTGTTGTGGTGTTGTAGGTGTTGTGCTTGTGGTGGCTGTGGGTATGCATTCAATAGTATGTGTGTGCTTATTGTGTGCAATGTCATATGTAAAAAAGGAATAAACCAAAACAGATGTCAGTACTGAAGCTTATTTGTGAATTATTCAGTCGTCTGTACCATTGCTAATCTGTCAAAGGTGCCATGAAACTCCACCGGGGACTCACTCTGTCAGGAGTCCGCTGCTAGGACAACACCAGCACAAATGTGAAATATACATACGGTTGGGGAAAACCCACTGGCCTGATGGCGACAAAGTACTGTCAGCCAGCAGTTGAGTCCGCAGCGTTGATGGAGGTGTAACACTTATGCAGCTGTAAACAGTCTGTTGATGCAACGGCGGTTCATCCATTCCATGTCTAAAAACAGCGACCTGGACTCCATCAGCTCAATGGAGTACTTGTAACCGCCACCACAGAGGCATGACTGGAGTCCCGTCTAGAGCTAAATTGGGCCCTTAGTCTCTTATTTGGGAGTTGAAACTTTCCAGAAGGACACAGCTGCAGGCTGTATCCTACAAAGTCTCCCGGAGGCCGGATACATAAAATCAGATTGACTGACGATGCACCTTGGGCTTATCGGCGAGCAGGTAGTCCAGGTCTCCTTTTGATTTTCAGAGCACCTTTTGGCAGAATAAATTCCCAAGTTTTGAATTTGGGGTATCTGGGCACCGTTAGCACCTCTACCAAGAGTCTAGCGCTGAAGGGGCACCACTTGAATGATTAGAACTCGCTTATGCTGGATCCAGGTGCAGGTTCAGGATAGTTGGAGCTTTTTCTGCCTGTGAGGCTTTGATCAGGAGTGCAGTAAACTAACCGTTGGAGTCACTCTGGATATCTTGGGTTCAAGCAGAAGGGCAGGCCTCAACCATCAGGGCCATCCTCTGAAGTACACAGTAGGCTACAGGCATCAGGGTCGTCTCCAGAGATTCCTTCTGCATGTCCAAAAGTGCAGCACACAAACAGTAATAAAGTGAAAACACAACACAAGAAAAAACAAATCCTACACCATTTAGAGTAAAATTAAAAACCTTATTTGGCACCAAATAAATACAAATCAATTAAGTAGAATTGGAGATATACAATTTTAAAGGTTTAGGTAAAGATATTTCTTATAAGCACAAAGTGCCAACTGCATTTTTCTGGTCATACCAGACCAGGATAAAGTCACTAGTTCAGGCCGACCACAATGGAGTGGGAGCGGGAACACAATTAATCCCACTGAGAAATGTACCCTAAATTCTGGTTACGGAGTGTTGCACTGCACAGTGACAGCCCCAAGGAGCGATGCAAGGTCTGTGTTGAGGATGCAGTGCACACTCTGGTGGTCCTGGATTCAAGATACAGGCCCAGTCCTTTTCACTCAGGTAGCAGGACAGCATAGTAACAGGGCAGCAGGGCAGTCCTTTTTGCCGCTAAAGCATCACAGCAGTCCTCCTTCCAAGTCTTCCATAGGTCCAGAAGTCTTCTGAAGAGTTAGGTCTGAGGGTTACCTATTTATATCTGCCTCCCTGTTTGAAGTGAGATAAGCTTCTAGAGTTCAGATTGTCTAGGGGCAAAAGTACTAGTATTGAGTCCTATGTAAGTGTGTTGTGGCAAGGCCTTTGTGATGTGCAAGTATGGTAGGGGACAGCTTCACTCCCTATCAAGTCAGAGATAGCCCATCCTGCCAAAACGTATTCCCTCTTTAGGTCACTGCATGGCAGTAATACCCAAAGACCAACTGCCAGCAACACTTAGTCATGTAACCCAGAATACTGACTGTAGGCATCAAATGGTTAGGACAAGTAAATACCAACTTTCTAAAAGTACAAAAAGAACAATTTATGGACAGTATGCCGAACAATGTCAAACATTTCCCCCAGTAGAGAGATCTGGGACTGAATCCATTGTTTTTTTGTACCACATGCCATTCCAGTTTAAAACCAGCCGTATGCAAATCAGTCTTGACCCTGTTCCCCATGAACAACAATGACGGATTCAACCCAGATCTGTGACTGGGGGTGAGTTTCTGAAAAGTTTCAGTGTTCCATCCATCATCTCGTTGTGTTTGCTTTGTACTCCCTAAGTTGGCAGGGTATGCCCAGGAAAGGGTCCCTTGCTCACTTTGCCACTGGATTCAACCTAGCCTGGCTGATGAGGGGCGTTACCCCGAAACTCGGCCCAGGATGCTTGTTTCCGGTCCAGGGAAAACCTGACCTGGCAGTTCGGGCTGGACTGTTCCCATAAGGAACAGGGTCAAGACTGATTTGCATACGGCTGGGTCTGAACTGGGGTGGCGAAGTGAGCTAAAGAACGATAAGGGATTCAACTCAGATCTGTCACTGGGGGTGAGTGTCTTAGAAGTTTCAGCATTCCGTCCATCATTTCCTTATGTTTGCTTTGTTCGCCATTAGTTGGCTGAGTATACCCAGACGTGGGTCCCTTACTTACTTTGCCACTGGATTAAAGCTAGCCTGGCTGATGAGGGGTTTTACCCCAAAACCGGTCCAGTATGCTTGTTTCCGGTCAAGGGAAAACCTGGCTTGGCAGTTTGGGCTGGACTGTTCCCAAAAGGAACATGGGCAAGACTGATTTGCCTATGGGTGAGTCTGAACTGGGGTGGCGAAGTGAGCTGAAGAACGATGATGGATTCAACCCAGATTTGTGACTGGGATTGAGTGTCTGAGAAGTTTCAACGTTCCGTTAATCATCTCCTTGTGTTAACTTTCTAAAAGTGGCATTTTCAGAATCGTGGCTTCAAATCCAACGTTACCATTAAAGAGGATTTTAACTAACAATTCTTTAAAGACGAAACTCAACTTTCCTAACTGCTCCCCATTTGAAAGCTATCACTTATTTTTTTATTTATTTATTTATTTTATTTATTTTTTGTCCTCATTAGCCACTTAGTCGATCCAGGGGCGCTCCAACCGCAAGACACAGTCGCCTCTGTACCGTCAAGAAACCAGAAAGTGGTCTCATAATCTCCAGAAAGGCTGGCCTGATGTCTCAGCAGAAAAAAAGAACCCCACACGAACTATCTCCATACGAGCCCATTGTTGGCTGATAGTCCAATGTCAATATGGCTTGGGGTGCCTCCCGTAGGACATGGAGACTCAGGCTTAATCATCGGACCTGGGGGAAAAAAAAAAAACCTGGGCGTCTCCACTCAATTAAGAAGTTCCAAAATCTCACTGTACGGGGGCTACACGTTCTAGCTAAATCTACTTTCGATGTTACATAAAGTGAAGACAATCACTCTGCATGGGTCGGTGGATTAATATTGACCCAGTTTTTGCAAATTTGTCTTCTTGCTAGTAGAATAGCATAATATAGAAATTCTCTTTCTAATCCCTTGATGTTGTTACTTAGCCCAAAGATGATTAAAGACCATGAGAGAGGAATAGAGATTCTGAGAATTGATTCAAGTGATGTCTTGATTTCTTGCCAAAAAGTAGTGATGTTCGGACATTCCCAGAACATATGTAGGTCTGAGGCTGCTGGGAAAAGGCATTTGCTACAGCACTTCCCTGGTAGGAATTTCAAATGTTTTTTGGGGGAGTAATACGCCCGATGTAATGTGAATAGTTGATTGCGCCTTAACCACGCAGGTTTTATGATTGTATAGAGAAGGGTAAAGGATTCTGTCCATTTCTCTTCGGCCTGGGGTTCTCCCTCTCCTCCCCATAATTTTATCGGAAGGTTAAACTCGCCCTCCCCTTCTTCCATGATGTTCCAGTAATGAGACGCAACCTCCTTACCTCTATAGGGTTTCTCAAATAGATTTTTTTCTAGGGAGCTATATCCTTCAAATTTGATCTTTTTCTTAATTTGAGTCCGCAACCAGCTGGATAGTTGTATATAAACAAACCAGGATAGAGGTGAGGTTACCCTGTCTGAGAATGTTTCCCATTCCATAAAGGAGCCTCCCGCCCCTAGCTCTTCCCATCGTATTATTCCTGCTTCCTGTAGGACTGTTTTAACCGTCTGAGTGTATTGCGGAGATAACCCTGGTAAATCCCAGACCGGTGTGTAGTTAGAAAAGTATGTAATCCCACCCCTGGATTTGATTTTAAACCATTCTTTTATGGGACAATTTAATGACTTTAGCCTGACTTTTTTGAAGAATCTCTGGTGACCAAACTTAAATAAGAATCCGTCCAATGGAAGATCAGAACCCAGTAACATTGCTTTAAACATGTGGCCGTTCGAGTTGTCTAGTGGGGTCTTTAATAACATCCTGATGAATGTATATTTGGGGAGGATGGACATTTTTACTAGGCTGGTTCTCCCATAGATGGTAAGAGGGAGAAAAGACCAGGATTTCATCAATGATTTGGATTCGCGAGAGATCCGATCTAACTTTGTCTGGGTCAGAAGATTTAGGTCTTTTGTGATTTTATCCCCAGGTAACGCATTGAGAGTTTCACAGGAAGCTGAAGATTTGTGATGTTCCAAGCCATTATCTCTGTTTTTCTGGCGTTTATTTCATAGTCTGAGTATTTCCCAAATTCATCCGCGCTTTTGATGACCGTAGGGAATGCCTGTGTTGGATCTGTTGTCTAGCTATCACTTATTAAATGATAATGTTATGTTAATGTTATTGAGATTGTATAGCGCTACCTGTTACCCGGAGGTGTCCTGGCGCTGAGTGAAAGTCCTGACTGAAGATCATATCAGTGAGGTTGTTAACTGGTTGTCTTTGCAAAGAGCCACGTTTTTAGTGCCTTCCGAAAAGCTAGAAGATTGTTTATGTTTCTTAGGTGAGGTAGGAGGGCATTCCATGCTTTGGCCGCATTGGCTACAAAGCTTCTGCCGCTGCCCCAGTTAGCCTTCTTCACCCGAGGCACTACCGCGAGCTTTGCATCAGATGACCGCAAAACTCTTTTTGGTGTGTACCAGTGAAATCTTTGTTTTAAGAAGTCTGCCTCATTTCCATGCAGGGCTCTAAAGACCAGACACACTGCCTTGAACTCAGAAGGCTTCCTAACCGGAAGCCAATGGAGGTTTTTTATTTTGTCAAAGATCGATTCAAACTTTGGTGTGCCTGTGAGGAGTCTGGCTGCTGCATTTTGAAGGATTTGTAGTTCGTTCAGCAAACCCTCGTGGATCTTGAGATATAGACTATAACATTAGTCCAATCTTGACATTATTAATGCAGTGACTACAATTTGTTTCGCCTCCTTGGGTAACAGTGGCATTATATTTTTGCATGATCTAGGGATAAATGATGTTGAAGAGACCACTTTATTTGCCTGGTCCTTGAAGCTGAGTTTATTGTCTATCCATACTCCCAAGTTCTTCACCTTCCTGATAGGGGTAGGGAGCAGACCTGACGCTTCCGCCCGGCAACTAGGGGTCCAGAAATTGATGTTGTTACCAAGAAGCATAACCTCCGTTTTTGTGGAGTTAAGTTTTAAGCAATTTTGGGCCATCCGTAAGCCCACTGTATTCATACAGTCTTGCAACCAAGCTGTGGTTTCCTGGATCATTTCTGGCAAAATGGTCACCATGATTTGGGTGTCATCTGCGCACGACATCAAATTGAATCCAAAGGATTCAATTAAAGGAGCCAATGAAGACACATAAACATTGAATAGAGTTGGGGACCCATGCGGCACTCCACAGGGTAGAGAAAAGGGCTTTGCTTCAATTTGTCGAGGGCCACCATTTATGTTCTGTCCGACAGAAAGTATGTGAGCAATTTCCATGCCATGCCCTTAATTTCTATCTTGTCCAGACGGCCCATCAGCACAGCATGATGGACCGTATCAAATGCCGCTGACAAATCCAACATGATCAGCACAGCATTTCCTGCCTGGCCCAAAATGGTCCTAATTTCTTCTATAGATTTAAGGAGTGTCGTTTCCATGCTATGACTCTCTCTGAAACCATATTGAGTTGGATTTAGTGCTTGAGATATTTGCAGAAACTGGTTCAGTTGGGAGTTCATGGTACTTTCAATAAGTTTAGCCGGGAGTGGTAATCTGGAAATTGGTCTGAAGTTATTTGGGTCATTTGCATCCATATTCGGTTTCTTTAACAAGGGTAGGATTGATGCCTGTTTCCATTCTAATGTAATAAGGTGACTCAAAGTTATCTAATGGTAGGCCGGCCTCAATAAAGTGCAGGTTGGATGCACAAAGTGAATTGGGCCCAGACTTTGCTTTCCATCCAATTTAGAAGAAATGTCAGCAAAAAATGTGTGAAAATGTGAAGCTCAGCGGGGCAAGGCAGCCACTGAAGACCGAGGAGGAGGTGTCGTCATTGGTGGGCTTCTGGGCGAAGATGGGATGAAGATTTTTATGTTCAGACTTAGGGCCAGGTTTAGGTCGCCCAATACCGGTCGGTAACGGCCGAAATTTCTGAATTTCAGCCGTTACCGACCGGTATTAGACTACTGAGATGTAGGTGGCCTAAATTACAAATTTGGTAATTTACCGATTCGGTATTTTAAGGAATCGGTAAATTACCGATTCCTTAAAATACCGAATCGGTAAATGGCCGAATTTGCAATGTAAGGAGCACTCAAATGAGTGCATTGCATAGGTAAGGATTCAGTATTTACCACCAACTACAAGTTGGTGGTAAATATCGAAAACCTTTGCAAAAGCAATTATTTTGCTTTTACAACAGTGCGATGTGGCAGACATACATGCCCTTAGGGCATGTATGTCTGCCACATGTGCACCCATGCACTATTCAGGGGTGCAACAGGGTGTCAATGTGACACCCTGCCACCCTTGATTGAGTTCCCCATTTTACCGAATCGGTATTTACCAATTCGGTAATTCCAATTCATTCCTCTGGGCCTGGAGGCCCATAGGAATGAATGGGAATTACCGAATCGGTAAATACCGAATCATACCGATTCGGTAATACTTACCGAATATTTACCTACATTGCATTTACCGATTCTAAAATATCGAATTGGTAAAATTTGGTATTTTAGAATCGGTAAATCAAGATTACCTACATCTGGCCCTTAGTCTCTTATTTGAGAATCAAAAACCTTCCAGAGAAAATCTGCTGAACAGGATTTGCTGCTGCGGAGAAGATTCTAGCAGGAGCTACCATAAAGTCAGGCCAACTGGCGATGCACCTTGGGAGATCAGGTAGGTCCCGATCTCCTCTTTGTTCTCAGAGCACTTTTTGGCAGAAAATGTTCTAAGCCCCAAGTTTTGGATTTCAGCTACCTGGGCCACTTGCAAGGGCCCAGGACTGGAGGGGGCACCACTTGGGGTGTCAGGACTCACTCATGCTAAGTCCAGGTTCAAGATAGTTATAGCTTTTTCTGTCCCTCAAGCTCTGATCAGGAGGCCAGCCAACTAACCATTGGAGTCATTCCTGGAAGTCATGGGTTCAAGCATAAGTGCAGGGGTCAAGCCGCAGGGCAGTCCTCGGAGAGCAAAGGACAGGTTTCAGGTAGTAAAGCAGTCCTCTTGGAGCAGCAGTGCCTGCCCCCGGGGGTACAGGCAGAGCAGTAGTCTCCACTGCATGTCAGGCCATCTTTCCAGCGGTGGGGTGAGGCTCTGGAGTTAGACTTCATTTACACTATACAAATGGGATGCTGAAAGCCCTGCCCCACCTAGCATTTGCCTGTTTGTCTGCACAGTTACCTAAACAATTTCTGCAGCTCCAGGTGTGGGGGCCACAGTGATTGGGGCACCCTGGGGGGATCTCCAAGCGGTGCCACAGGGCTCACTGTGGGTCTGCAGTGCTTTAATGCATCCCTCAGTCTCCTCATTCATTTCACCAACCCAACTCCCTAAAAGTGGGTGAACATGGAACTGGAACCCACCTCACACACTGCGCTACTTGAGACAAACATACTTCTGCTATGACTGGGCCAGATTGAATTCCCTGGGCCCCTCACACAAGCACTACCCTATGTGCAAGCAATTGGAGACAATGTTATAGACATTTTGATTTCTGGTGACCCCATGTGGAGCTGAGTTGGGGCGGTAAGACTTCCACTGGGCCATTGAATACCGAAGTATGAGAGCCCATTAGGGGCCATATAGGGGGTAGGCATGCCTGTGGTGGAGTCAGCTGAGCTAGGTTTGGTGCAGTTTACAGCAGTGCATTTCCCATTTCGGCTCCCAAACACCACTAAGTGTCTTCCTAGCATCGGGTTCAGCCCCCTATATGCCATTGTTGCCAGGGATACGGAGTCCTTACTGCTCATGCTGCCTCCTGCACAGGGCCACAGTGGGGGTCATACAGGTCAGTTGAAGTGCCAGGTACTGCGATAGGGATAGCTGTGCCCTAGTTTGACACTGAAAGATGGGTAAGGATAAACACCACCCAGTGCAAACAGAACATCCTGGACAAGTATACCCAACGAGAGGGGCCCTCCTCACTGTCTGGGGCAGGCATCCTTGAAGATCCAATTCCTGACAACGCTGCCTTCTTGGCAGCAATCATGCAGTTACAAGACATGCTCAACGTCAAAATATGTGCAGTGGGCTCTGATGTCACCTTGCTCTGCCAGGACCTACGAAACACAATGGAGCGGATTACAGAGGCGAAAACCCAGGTCTCTGTAGTAGAGGACTCAGTCACTTCCTTTCAGCAAATGGAGTCATAGCTTATCTCCATGACCAGAGAGCTGGGGGCATGAGCTAAAGATTTGGAGGGCACAGCAAGCTGTAACTACCTCTGATTCGTTGGAATCCCCAAAGGTTGTGGGGGTCCCTCAATGGAACAGTTCCTGGACCAATGGCTCTGTGCATTGATGCCCTCAAGAAGGCCCTCTCTTCTTGCTTTGTGGTCGAGCAGGCCCACAGGGCTCTGGTGCAGCGTCCCTCTCTAGGATCTTGGCCCAGACCCATCATTGAAAAACTCTTGACAGACACACAGTCCTTAAACGCACTCAGCTCCAGGACTCCCCCTCCTCTTGCCTTGCTGTGTCACTAATCTTCCCCTCCTCTTTCCCTCCTCCACTCTCTGTCTACTTCCCCTGCTCCTACCCCCCACTTCCCTGAATATCTCCCCTTGCCTGCTTTCACCACCTAGGCCCCTGTCCTTTTGTGCCTTTTGACTAAGCACTCCTTCTCCCCTTTTTGGGGAAAGATCCAAGTTATATACGCTGGAGTCTCAGCATACCCGCTGAGAGAGTCCACAGCGCAAAGGGAGCCACTCTAAATTGAGGTATGGTATGACACCCCTTGCCAAAGCACTTCCGCTCCCCTTTTTGGGGAAGGATCCAGTAAATAGGCCTTGGAGTCTCGGAGATCCCTCTGACAGCGTCCACTGCGCTTAGGGAGCCTCTCGCAACAGAGATGGGGAAATGATACCACTCCCCCTGGAATCACAGCTTCTGGACTTTGGGCGCAGCTTTGACTCGTCTACCGGTTTGTGTCCCTGTCACCCCCCCCCCCCCCCTCTTTCCATGCCGTGTCTCTAACCCTCCCCTCCTCTTTCCCTCCTCCACTTTCTGTCTACTTCCCCTGCTCTTACCCTCCCCACACCCCTGAATATCTCCCCTTGCCAGCTTTTTCCCCTACCTAAATGTTCCTTTTTGTTTGTCTCAACCTTACTTGTAACTAAAATTTCCATGCACTGTGTAACCTTTGTAAAGCTGTAACCTGCCTCCTAAGTGACAGTGGTGGGGAACTAAGCTCCTGTTGGTCCTTCCTACAAACTCTGATGTGTAGAATGATCTTAGCGTGCAGCGGGGAAATAGGTTCTGCAGACCTATTCAAAACATATAACAGAGATTACCAGATTGAGATCTGGTTGTCCCGGTGCACTGCTGCCAGTCACTCAAATTGAGTGTACTAAGTTAAACAGAGATGTCAATCTTATTTCAAAACTTTATAATCCTCATTCCCATTTAGGTAGAGAAACAATTTCAAACAGTGAAGCAGAAGTAATCCTTTTCGTTTTGAATCAAAAGTCTTTATATGTAAGTTCCAATATTTCAAATTTCAAATCCATAGAACAAGATCCAAGAAAGTTCATCTTGAGTTTCACATTAAATCCCAATGCATTTCGGGCAAAAACAACAAGCCCTTCGTCAAGGGAATCTGTACAAAATAACATATTAAAGTCAGGCAATCGTTTTCACAAAGGCAACAGGCTATATAACAGAGAGTCAGTGGCCCTGCATAGAAAATAACTTAAGGTCATAAAGTGATGGTAAATTTAAAAACTCAGAGTGATAAACAGTCACGTGATCAATGAAAAGAAATAGTGGAAACAAGTGGAAAAAGTGAAACGTGAAGGGTGCCGGTTTTCTAGTATAGTGATAATGAAACGAAACGTGCATAAGAGGTTCAAAGAAACCGATGAATATCCATTGTACTACAAAAAAATGAACATGCGTGTAGAAAAGACTTGAAGTTAAGGTAGTTGGAAAAAATAGGTTCGCAAGTGTCGAAAGTTCTTACCAGGGTGCTCAACGTGACAAGAAAATCATAAATCAAGCTTCTGGGTCGGAATTAGTTGTGAAGCTGTCAAAGAAATTAAGTTTTAAAGAGCTGAATAGTGTGACGATAATAGACTATAAGCGGGTGCTCGAAGTGAAACTTCTTACCGTGGAAGTAACTAGTGTTTCAAATGGTGAAGGAGAGGGTTAGGTCGGTCTGCGGGAAAAAGGAAAAGGTTCAAGTCTCCGAGGGTTTGTAAAGGGAATACGTGGTAAGAAAGCCTGTGGGTGTAACTCACCACCAAAGACGATCAGCGGGGCTCCAGGTTTCAGAACGCCAAGTGCAGCGTGTGTGATACGGGAAGTGCAGGAAGAGCTAGCGTTAATGAATAGTGAGAGAAAAGAAACAAGCATTTACAATGCAATGGTCTCGGCATCATTAAAGGTAGAGCTATTGGCATTGCTCATGACATTTCTTTTTTTTTCTTTAAATCATAAATAAATGGCATTGTCATTTACATTGCCAGCACACAGCACTCTGCACTCAACAGCACACAGCGCTCTGCACTCAACAGCACATAGGGCTCTGCACTCAACAGCACACAGCGCTCTGCACTCAACAGCACACAGCGCTCTGCACTCAGGAGCACTCACCTCACACCACTCTGCACTCACCTCACACCACTCTGCACTCACCTCACCACTCTGCACTCACCTCACCACTCTGCACTCACCTCACCACTCTGCACTCACCTCGCTACTCTGCACTCACCTCTCTGCACTCACCATTCTGCACTCACCACTCTGCACTCACCACTCTGCACTCACCACTCTGCACTCACCACTCTGCACTCACCACTCTGCACTCACTACTCTGCACTGCACTCACTACTCTGCACTGCACTCACTACTCTGCACTGCACTCACAACTCTGGAATCACTACTCTGCACTGCACTCACTACTCTGCACTGCACTCACTACTCTGCACTGCACTCACTACTCTGCACTTCACTCACTACTCTGCACTCACTACTCTGCACTGCACTCACTACTCTGCACTGCACTCACTACTCTGCACTGCACTCACTACTCTGCACTCTGCACATAGTAAAGTTCCCGCCTGCACGGCTAATTCAGTGGCGGAGTTCCGAGAACTTAACACTGGGGAAATCCATTTTTTGCTAAAATAATGGCACGTTAGAAACTGCCCCACAACAATAGGAAGATAAACAACACGGATGAACAAAAATGCAACCTAATAATCAAGCGTATACTCATGCGCCCTCCGTAAATATACATCCGTCTAAGCGCGTGGAAAAATAACGTCGGGCACATAAACAGTAACATCCTGGACATAACTGCCGGTATGCTCTTCTCACGGCGCTGTTCTACTCTGCTCAGCCCACGATGGTCTCAGGTGCGAGCTTTGAGCAGGGGCTTGTGGGTGAAGTCTTGCGCTTTGGAATGCGAAGGATTTCTCTCCCTTCGGATATTCTGCTCCTCCCTGGTGTTGCCTCTGTCTCTGCCTCCACTCAGGGGGAGGCGTCTCGGCGCCTCGCAGGGGGCACTCTCTGTGTGCCGGGAAGAAGCAGAAAACCAATGCACAACGTTGGTGAGGTCTGCGTCCTGACTCTCACTGCTCCTGGGTGCGTGGGGCTCAGATGGGCAGCGGTGGACGTTCCCTTCGATTTGCGGTGGGCAGCAGAAAACGAGAGGCGCGATGTGTACTCTTGGGCACACAGAGACTGCCAGGTGGAGGAGGCTGCGACTTCTTGGGGCGGCTGTTGTTGTGAAATGGCCTAAAGAAAAGCGCCGCCATTTTCAGATTCGGGGGCGTGTTTTTTGCGCCCTGAGTGACAGACGACGTCACAGGGCTAAAGAATGCAAAAAATCACGCCCCCGAATCCGAAAAAGACGGAGCTTCTTTGGAGGGACGGCTCTCTCCTCCAATGGCTGGCCTCCATTTAGGAAGCCAGCCAATGGTGGAGAGACAGGGCAGGGAGGCGGGTTCTGAAGCCCCACTAGATGACATTAATTCTCCGGACCGGAAGCTGCTTCGCAGCTTAACGGTCCCTCGACCTAAAAATCAGCAAGGAAGACGGTATAACAATACGATACAAACCTCCGTTTTTGACATAAAACACTAAAATACGGCAGCAGTTTCTTATTTAAACTTTCAAGACTTTCTCTAGTTTTAGCAGGACTAGCGCTGAACAGTTTCTATTCACGTGAAACATTAAACTTCTAGAATGTCTGGCTCTGTGCAACGCCTTATGCTAGCAACAAAGAGGGGTGTGGGTTAAAGTTTTCTGGCCTTTTGTCCTTTCTTTTTATCCGTAGAAAGTATAATAGCACGAGCTCCGTTTGTGACATAAAACACTAAAATACGGCAGCAGTTTCTTATTGAAACTTTCAAAACTTTCTCTACGTTTAGCAGGACTAGCGCTGAACAGTTTCTATTCACGTGAAACATAAAACTTCTAGAATGGATCATGGCTGGCTCTGTGCAACGCCTTTTGCTAGCAGCAAAGAGGGGGTTAAAGCTTTCTGGCCTTCTGTTCTTTCTTTATATGGCATTGTCATTTACAATGCCAATATGTTAATCGCTCACAAATGCATGACCTATTGCATTTACACCCAAGAGCCACACACAAAGCCACCCACACACACAGAGCCCCACACACACACACACACACCAGAGCCCCACACACACACACCAGAGTGCCACACACACAACAGAGCACCACACACACACACACACACACAACAGAGCGCCACACACACAACAGAGCACCACACACACACACACACAACAGAGCGCCACACACACACAACAGAGCGCCACACACAACAGAGCCCCACACACATCAGAGCGCCACACACAACAGAGCGCCACACACAACAGAGCGCCACACACACACACACAACAGAGCGCCACACACACAACAGAGCGCCACACACGCACACACACAACAGAGCGCCACACACGCACACACACAACAGAGCGCCACACACACACACAACAGAGCGCCACACACACACCAGAGTGCCACACACACACACACAACAGAGTGCCACACACAACAGAGCGCCACACACAACAGAGCGCCACACACACACACACCACAGAGCGCCACACACACACACACCATAGAGCGCCACACACACACAACAGAGCGCCACACACACACACACACACACAACAGAGAGCCACACGCACACACACACAACAGAGAGCCACACGCACACACACACACAACAGAGAGCCACACGCACACACACCCAGAGCCACACGCAGACACACACCCAGAGCCAGGCACAAACCCACCCACCCAGAGCCAGACACACACCCACCCACCCAGAGCCAGACACACACCCACCCACCCAGAGCCAGACACACACCCACCCACCCAGAGCCAGACACACACCCACCCACCCAGAGCCAGACACACACCCACCCAGAGCCAGACACACACCCACCCAGAGCCAGACACACACCCACCCAGAGGCAGACACACACACACACACCCTGAGGCAGACACACACACACACCCAGAGCCAGACACACACACACCCACCCAGAGCCAGACACACACACACACCCACCCATAGCCAGACACACACACCCACCTAGAGCCAGACACACACACACACACCCACCCAGAGCCAGACACACACACCCACCCAGAGCCAGACACACACACACACACACACACACAGCCAGACACACACACACACACACACACACACACACCCAGAGCCAGACACACACACACACACACACCCAGAGCCAGACACACACACACACACACCCACCCAGAGCCAGACACACACACACGCACACACACCCAGAGCCAGACACACACACCCACCCAGAGCCAGACAAACCCACCCACCCAGAGCCAGACACACACACACCCACCCAGAGCCAGACACACACACACACACCCACCCAGAGCCAGACACACACACACGCACACACCCAGAGCCAGACACACACACACGCACACCCACCCAGAGCCAGACACACACACCCACCCAGAGCCAGACACACACACACACCCAGAGCCAGACACACACACCCACCCAGAGCCAGACACACACACACACCCAGAGCCACACACAGAGCCACACACCCACCCAGAGACAGACACACACACACACACACCCAGAGCCAGACACACACACAGACACCCACCCAGAGCCAGACACACACACACCCACCCACCCAGGACAAGATTATTAGTTACAGTTCTTGAGCTCACACTCCCCCCCTTATCTACCAAGACAAACACAAAGCTGTGTCCCTGCGCGCACACCCTCATCCAGCCAAGTGTCACTTATTTAACTTGTCCCAAAAGATTTCCACCCACACCTAAAAATAAAAAAAAAGTAAGCGTGCTAATTAGCATATAGGTGTGACATAGCTTCTTTCCAGTCCATCACTGCCTGGTGTGCAGTGTATTCACCTAGGAACCTTTAGGACTGGGCAGCTAGAATTGAACAGGTGTATTAATCTCGTGCTGGTTGCCACGTGCACATATGATCTTGCCACGGAAGACAGCATGCTTATTTCAAACCAACTAGGAGGGTTCTTGGCCCACCACTAAGATGTGACCTGCAGGTCAGCAGAGTTTCAGATCCCGGCCAGGTCAAGTCAGCCTTTCTTACTAATTCGATGAATGCCAAACATTAAACAGTACTATTTTCACACAAATAAAGTTCCAAGTAAAGGGCTACAAATAAATCGCCACAGAACGAATTTTAAAATTCCCTGCCTCAACCATTAGCTGAGAAAGCAGAATGCTTTTATTTGACAGTTTTTTTCTCAAAGCACAAAGGCCAACCATTCGCGTCATTATTTCCTCTGAACCCCGACCGCAATAAAAGGTGAAATTGTGAGCAGTTTCTTGTTCAGAGAAAAAGTGACACCCAGGTCCCCTCAGGCTCGACCTGTGGGCGGGAAGCAGAGGTAATAAAAAGCACCGTGTGAATGCCCTTTGGGAGGACTCGACAGCAAACACTGCAGATATGATAACTGGTGGTCACGCACCCACACCGACTCAGGCTGAGGGGATGCGCCCTTACCAGGCGTCAGACGTAGTCACATTTTACTTCACCACCAGTTCGTCTCTTCCGAATTCTGCACCATTGTTGCAGATGAACACACAAACACAAACATATCCTGTTCCCACTCACCTAACAGCCATATCCTCGACTCTCTATGAGAGCGCAACTACCCAGAGACACCCACAGAGACAGGTCTTTTCCAGTCCCCTAGACATACTTTACTCCCACACTCACACCCACCACCGTTACTGGAACCCCCACGCCCCCAACACAGCCACTTCCTCCAGGCTACCCACACTAGCTCACGTGGACCAAGGTAGGCAGAGCCATACCGAGGTAAGTCAACACGTGTGCTAGGCACAGATGCCACTCATTTGGTTCCATGTCTCAGACGGCAATGGCAGGCACAAAACGATGGAATGGAATGCAGCCCCGACTAATTATTAGCGGCTGAGATTATTTCAGGCAGTCCACTCCCACCCGTCACTTTTTTGTTTCGTTTGATCAATCAGCTGCCCCGGATTTGTCCTTCGGATCCCCTAGAAAGGACCTTGCTATCTCGGGTGTCAGGGGTGACGAAGGCAGCGCAATTAGGAAGTAAATGCGGTTCTCGGATCCCTCTGTAGATGCTATGGCTTCCAATCCTTGCCCATCCGGTAACCTGGCCCCTCGACCGTAAACACAAGGCTATTCAAGGGATAAAGGTGGGACAAAGGGTCAAGCAGATGACGCCATTGGCTGTCTGATGGTCCCTGATGTAAATTTGTGTTACCCCCAACTTGCGCTACCCCCGACATTTGGACGCATTGATATGCCACATGAACAACCCCATGAAAGGAGGGGGTGGGGGGGGAGAGGTATTGCCCGGCACTCACCCTGCCCAGGTACAGCTCGTCCAGCCGGTCGTCGATCCACTTCTCCACGTCCAGCCTCTTCTGCAGCTCCTTGCGGTCATATTTAACCGCCACTCGGGCTTGGCGCTTCTGGATGCCCCGTGGCCCCCCGGGGACCGGTTACCCCTGCACGGGGAGGAGTGCAGCTTGCACAGCCCCCGCTTCCCCAGCTTCTGGTCTGCCATCGGATGGAGGAGACCGCCCACTAAGGATCCTGCATATTCACTTTCACACAATCACAGATTCTCTGTGGCACCCGTGACCATTGGGGATCATCTCCGATATGTCCCGCACCCAAAAAAGCAAGTTACCTTCTAACGTCGCCTGTTCACTTTTCTCTCATCCATGGAAGACCTGACCTACATCCGCAAATACTGACTGGCTAGTACCAATTCCAAAAAAAAAACCCTCACGTCCTGTTCCGAAGATTCTCCCCAGGTTAAACTATCTCCTCCTTATGTATAGTCAGCCTTATTTCCAATACGTAAGAAAGCAGCAATGACCGGTGCCCTTTACCTGTGTAAACCAATATGGCCTACTAGGATTCGACCCCCTGCAAACAGGGCCTGTGCCTTCTCCTGAACTCCTTCCTCAGTGATCTGCTGCCCAACCTTCGGCGATCTTATAGTTTTTTAAGACCCCCTCCCCCCCCCCCGAGTTGCCCTGTATCCTTCGTGGTTATTATTTATTTATGCATGCATTTTTATAAAGCGCGAACTTTACCCGAAAGTGTCACAGCGCTGTACAATAGAACTCATGCAATACTCCGTATCCTAAACATCCCGCTGACCCCTCCAAGGACCCTCTTAAGCCCGAACCTATTCTCATCCAAGGGCATGCTCAGATCTGCTCTAGCCTCCTACAAGGACCATTTGTAATTCACTTGCATCCTCTGTCAGTAATACTGCACGCTTGCACCACTCTCCACTGGGATCCTCTGTGGCCTGCTCCCTTCTCAGAGACCATTCCAGACTATGCAGAAGAATAGCTAACATCGCTCACTCTCCCGCTGAGTCGGTCCTCCCCCGTTACTTCTTTGCACCAGATAGCTGTACTCACCACACCAAATCGCCTTGTCGCAGACTTAGCCCCGCCACCGTAGCAGCCATTTTACCGATCCTTGGTCTGCGTAAGACTAGCCACGCGTAGCATCTCGGGATCCGGAAGCCACGCCTCCTCACGTCCCCCAACAGCGACAAAATCGAAATGAAAAAGGCCAAAAACAGCAAAGTACAAGGAAATAGAGAAAGGACACGCATGGACTAACAAAGAGCTAGAGTGCTAACATTACTAATGATAGCACAGACCGATATTCTTAGGCGACATGAATTCTTTCTTTTTATATTTGTAAATAGCGTGAACAATACCCGATGTTGGCAAAACACTTTACAATCGAGCTATTTCCTTACATGGATAGTTACAGAGAGTTCAAAAATTACCAATTTTTCGGAATTGTATATTTGACAAGTGCTTGCTCCCCGGACTCCACTTCCAGCGGGGGGCAGGAAAAAGACACGGCTGAAGAGCCGGTTCACGGAGCCACTGCACAAGTAGCGCCTTGACCCACAAAACACAAGAGGACAGCGAGGCTCACCTTCATTGAATGGCGGCCGGCAAGCTCTGTCTTTTCGGATTTGGGGGCGTGTTCGGTGGGCGTGGCTAAAAAGTGGAAAGAAGAACACCGAACACACCTCCAAATCCGAAAAGGACGGAGCCTATTCGGAGTAGTGGCTCTCTCCTCCAATGGCTGGCCTCCATTTAGGAAGCCAGCCAATGGGAGAGAGCCAAAATTAGAGGCGGGATGAAGAGCCCCTCTAAGAAACATAAGACTCGCTACTTCCGGTTCTGATGAACCGGATAGTACCGAGACCTAAAAAGGACTATGAGAGAAAAGAAAAAGAAAAAAGGACTACGTGAGCGTGAAGGGAGAAACGATGGCGGCCATGTTGGGTTAGTGTGATGAGCAAAAGGTACTTAAGGAGTAAGCAGGGAAAGAAGATGTCACTGGAGGATGTTGCCAGTAGTAATATTACTATCATGCGAACGTTATACAGTATGAATACACAATTAAACAGTTTGAGCTTCATTCGTACTGTGCAAAAATAAAAAACAAACACAAAGGAGGACAGAATCCACATAACTGAAAGAAAATTTCAAGAGGTTCAGTATAAATGATTTTTCTCACAGAAAGAACACCTTTTTTTTTTTGCTCCGCTATAACAACAATCGTAGAAGCACTCCAGGGAGGCATTAGGCCCTCCTGGTGGAACCCTATGAAGAAGCATGTCACCGACCAGGTTGGTGAGTGAGGGTTCTTTTAAAACATTGGTTTATGTCCCGAGCTGCTCTTTTGTTTTCTTGTATCAAGTCAGGTGTGTCCTGGTTTGACTAGAGTCACTCCTTTGTTGTTGTTTAATGCTTTATAGGGGGTTCAGGAGTGTCCTTCTCTCTCTCTCTCGTTGTTATTTAGTATTATTCTTTATACGTCACTTTTTTTTTTTATTCCCATGTGCCTGCCCGAGGCCTATTTCCCGCAAGTTGATGCTATCTTCTGACTTTGCCATGAGTGTCATGTCACAGTCTGGTCCTATTAGCCGACTACGAGTGGTGTCATGGAATGTAAACAGCCTAATTGATGAGGTCAAGAGAGGGGTGGTTCTAAAACTCTCAAAGTGGGTGGGTGCTGATTTTCTACTCCAACAGAAGTCTCACCTCATCAGTAACAAAGTCCCATACCTGGGTACCCACAGCTCTATCACTCTGAGTTTACATGGGGATCTAGGAACACTGGCTTGTTGGTCAGAAATATAGTCCTGTTTTAACATATCAAGAAATGAACAGACAGACACAGTCGATACACTGCTGTTACAGGCATGTTGTATGGGGAATCTCTTGCACTGCTGAGTGTATATGCCCCTACCCCCTCTTGTGGCTCGGATGACGGGCCGTCAGATGAACTCCCTGGGGGATTCAGGGTATTGGGGGGTGACTGGAATAGAGTGGTGAGCCCCTATGTGGATAAGTGACGTCCATAAGGAATGCCCCCAGAGACCAGGACAGCACAGCTTTGCTCTTTTATATCAGCATTGGGTCTGGCAGATGTACGGAGGGTGCACTATGCCTTGGCAGGAGGATATACATTCTCCTCGGCTGTTTATGTTTCTTAAACCTGACTCGAATATTTCCTCATCCCATGCTCACATATTCCCAAGATCTCCGACATTACAGTTTTAGCTCGGGGTCTAGCCGACTATTCCCCAGTTGCCCTGAGGCTTCACATGGGCCACCAGCGCCCAACGCTCCAGTGACGGCCTGGCACCTCCTGAACCCGGAATACCATAAGCACATGGAGTGCTCTATCAATGAAAATTTCACACACAACATCAACATAGTGACATCCCCTGTGATGTGTGGGAAGCTATTCCCCAGTTGCCCTGAGGCTTCACATGGGCCACCAGCGCCCAACGCTCCAGTGATGGCCTGGCACCTCCTGAACCCGGAATACCATAAGCACATGGAGTGCTCTATCAATGAAAATTTCACACACAACATCAACACAGTGACATCCCCTGTGATGTGTGGGAAGCACTAAAACCCATGGTACAGGGGCAGACATTAGCTATTGTGCCGGGGAGCGGCTGTGCAGGGCACGGGAGCTGATAGATCTCAAAGCTTATACTACAGAACTAAGCACAAAGGGTCACCAGAGTGAATGCCAACTGACGTGCAGGCAGCTTGGTCTTGTGCAGCAACAATACCAAATAACTTTATTGGACGAGACCAAACTGGCTTGGCAGGAGGTCCAAAGCTGCAACTAAAATGCAACCTGAACAAGACAGAGATCATGATCTATGGAGCCTCTTCCCCTAACCTTTGGATATCTTGCCGGCTGACACAGGCCTGCAGCTGGGCCCTCAACAGAGTTCTTTAAGGAATCTAGCTATTGCATTTGTTAGTGCCCTCTCCTTTCAAACTTAGATTCAGGTTCCGACAATTTCCTGCTTCGGAATACTTCGGATGCTGAAAAGATTCTTGCCCCTTCTCTCAGAGTCTGCTAGGAAAAAGGTAATCCAAGCACTAATAACCTTGTGACTGGACAATTGCTGTATAACAATGTAATGGCGTCGGTGTGGGGGGTAGGTGCAAAGTCAGACATATGTTTTATACATCGGGGATGCGACTGGGTTGGCCCCTGTCCGGCCTGCTGTTTGCTCTTGCCATGGAGCCCTTGGCAGTGTGGGTGAGGATTGACACACGGGTGCAGGGCTTAGAGTGGGGAAAGGGGCTATTTGACAGAATAGCACTCTACGCCGATGACATCCTCTTCTTCCTTACTGTGCACAACATTACAGGACCCCAAATATTACAGATTATGTGTATCTTTGGGGAAACTTTGGGCCTCCACATCCATATGTCTAAGTCTACTGTGTTTGTGGTGTGTACTAGTCCCCAGGACTTTGAGTGGGCATCCGGACTGCAGGTTGAAACACATGGGTTAAAATATGTGGCCGTGTTTGTGTCCCCTGAAGACACAGTAGCGTAGATGGCCAACTTGGAACTGGTGCTGGCTCGCCTTAAGGAGGATATTAATATCTGTTCTGTTCTCCCCTTGTCTTTGATGGGACGGTCTGCAATCTTCCAGATAGTGTTTCTGCCCAGATTCCTCTATCAAATACAGAGCTTTCCATACGACATTTCATGGCAGTGGTTCGTAGGCTGAATTCCATCATCACTGCCTTTTTATGGTATGGAGGGACCCCTCGTATTGCCATCAACAAATGCTTTCAGTATACTTATTGTGGGAGCATTGTCGTCATGAATATTCACTCATACAACCTTGCAGTCCACCTCCTGATAATAATTGAGTGGTAGTATGACACTCAAGGCAACCCAGCCTTTGCATTAGATAAATGGGCAAAGGGGGGACACTCCTCTTGTTTCAACGGTGGGGGCGGTAGTGATGGTCTCCCCCCAGTGACAAAGGTGGTGTTAAATCTGTGGCTCTCTTCACTCTGATGTTTAAAATGGTGGGGCAGACTGACGGAACAAATACCACTCTGGCAGGGAAGTATACTTTTGCAGATGGCCGCATTAGAGATCTTCCGGAAATAACACCTCATCGGGATATGTACCCTAGGGGATGTTATGCACTATACAATTCTCAAATCTTTCCAATCCATTGCAGGCTGAGTACAGGCTCCAACGCAGTCAGGTCCATTGGTAAGTTTAACTCCGTTACGCACTGACCCCTTACATTACCACCCTATCTGATCTTTCCGAATTCAATCCGTTATAAGGAAAACTTCTCATGGGTGACCTAGGTGACCACAAAGTTGCAAATATCTACCAGACACTTATCTCTAATCAACCCAACACATTTGGTGCCCTCCACTTGGCCTTGCTGCCCCCCACAGGGTCTACTTTACTTGCTATAGACTTTGGCGGATAGTGGTGATTACCTCCCTGACCTGTCTTAAATGTGGTACAGGGTAGGGCACGTTTCTTTATACAGTGTGGAGCTGCCTGAGCTGGATAGATTGGCATGGGGTAATGGCCTGCCTAGGCAGGGTCCTTTCATGACAGATTCCGATGGACCAGAGACTCACCCTCCTCCACCTCAAGGATGATTTAGGCGTAGATAGGTATAAATTGCCTTTGCTATATTTAGGACTGACATTAGCAAAACGGGATATAGCAGAAGAGTGGAAGGCTGTGGACCCCCATCATTGGCAGTGTGGAAGAGAGGGATGGACCACTGTATAGGTTTGGAAATGGCGGTTTATAAAGCGGTGTATAAAGCAATGAGCTGTCCTCAGAAATATCTCAAGAACTGGAAGGGATGGGCTGATTATTGAGGCACAGAGTAGAAGCCAGTCCGTCCCATACACCACCTAATTGATTATGAAGTTCAGGTACACCAGAGAGAAGGGCAGGCGGGTGTGAGACGACCAGTCTACCATTTGGACTTCACTTCTCCGGCTTCACTTCTCCGGTTGTCAATCCGACCCGGACTGGCGGGTATGGTGGCCTGGACATGTCTCCCCCGGGGCGTTCGTCGCAGTCAGCTAAGAATTTGGGGGTTAAAATCGACAACGGTCTGACTCTTAGATCTCAGATCCTTACCCTCACTGGCACCTGTTTTGGGCTTCTCCGCATGCTACGGAAGTTTTTTCCGTTGCTCTCCGAGGATCATAGGAGGATTACGGTACAGGCCCTGATAGGGTCAAGACCGGATTACTCCAATGTCCTATATCTTGGTCTGCCCGAATATCTCCTGCAACGGATGCAGGTGGTCCAGAACGCTGCAGCACGGGCCATCTTTGGCCTGCATAGGCGAGTCAAAGTTTCTGGCCTGTTGCAGTCGCTTCATTGGCTGCCTATCCGACAGCGGATAGTTTTTAAAGCCCTAACCCTTGCCCACAAGGCCTTCTACGCCACGGGGGCTAAATATCTTCAGAAGAGGCTCGCCTCTTATCGCCCTGCTCGATCTTTGAGGTCAGAGGCGAAATTTCTTGCCATCGTTCCACGTGTGAGGAGGTCCCGTATCGGAGGCCGTTCATTCATGCTCCGGGCCCCTCAGCTTTGGAACACTTTGCCCTTGACTCTACGCAGCACTTCAAATCTGCTGGCTTTCAGGAAGGGCCTGAAAACCTGGCTTTTTGCTTCCTAGTCTCTTATGTTCTGTTGACCCTGCCTTCTTTTGTCTGCTGTGTTGTGTCTGTCTTCTTAGGTTGTCAATAAAGCGCCGGGACACTCTTCTGAGTAGCCGAGCGCTATAAAAGACACAATATAACATAACATAACATAACATAACTTATATTTTAGTGATGGTATGTGGGTGTGGGTGGGGATTAGGTTACAGAGGGCAGGTGTTGTTTCTTTTTTCACTCTATTTTTTACCATTTCACTGTGGTATGTACGCCGTACAGACCATATTAAATATTTCAATCTCAAAATAAATAAAATATGTTTTAAAAAATACAATGCATCCTGCTCTTAGGGCTGTTTAGGAATGTGAGAAATTAGATTACTGGTTGAGGGGGATAAACTCTACTCAAACAGCAACCACAATTTCTGTTCAGGGTGAAACACAAGCATACTCTAAATTAACCTGTGCTTAATGTCGCACATCTCAATGCCTAAATGGCTGTTCATGGGGCTCATTGCCCTGTAGTCTTGACAACGTTCTTGTCACTGTAATTATACCCCGGGGCCCTAGGCCACTGAGTCATGAAAAGCAAAAGTACAACATCAATATCCTCCAGGGCCTTCAGGCTGGCTCATCATGAATTTGGTGATATTTGGGCTGACTCATAGGCACATGACAATGGGGATACGTGGGCTGACTCATTGGCATATAACTGTAGGGTTATTAGGCTGACCCATTGGCACATGATTATGGGGATATTTGAGCTGACTAATCAGGATTTGGGAACGGTATTTACACCGCACTCAAACCACGACTGATTGCTTGGCTTAGATACTGGTTGAAGAGGACGAATCCTCTTCAAAGATCCTTCTCTCCTAAATGTCTCCACAACCTAGCAGAACTTCTTCTGCTTTGCGACTTGCCTGTGAATCTCTGACACTGCAGACATCTTCTGCCCTGCAAACCCAGAGACGCAGTGAACACCATCCCTGCAACACTGTGCCTAAAAGGCGAAAACACGGTTAAGTAACATCCTAAAGGTTAGTGAATTAACAGAAAGTGTATCAACCAAAGACTTGTTTTTATGATGCTGAAAAAAAAATCAGAAAACAGGACAACTCTTGAACATTGAGATATTGTGGGTATTGTTTAACGCACATACCAATGCTGTGGTATTAGCTCCCAGTGACATTCTTATGTCCCATCCTTTACTGTGCTGTAGTCTGTGAATCCAAAAGCACACTCTTGCATACCTAGTGCCTTGTGTTCAACATACAAGGTGTACCATAGTGTGCGATGTGAAAACCAGATATAGCTTCTGCCGGGACTCCTGGAATTCCAAGGATAACAGTTGATTTTTGGGAGTCTGTGCAGCAATAGATTCTTTATCGTGTAAGTGACTGTTAGTGCACATGTGAAAGGCGGGAGGGAATATTTAATGACTGCTCATTTGTTGAACAACCACTCTTCTTATATTTGCAGTACAGTTCACCGTGCACACATACCACAACAATGCTCTCCAGGACTGAAAAGAGACATACGTATGACTCCTAGAAGACAGTGACTGAGCTCGAAGGCATGAAAGTCTCTCAGTTTGTTAGTTTGTCCCAACACCCCCTTCCCTTCTGGGGAAGCAGTTGATTTATGGTTACAATTCCCTGATCAGATACCACCCTAGGAGAGATAGGAGGTTCAGCACAATCTCTGTGGACAAGAGCTAGGTGAGCGGCATGACACTTAACATCACTGGTAGCTTGGCACAAAAGTAGTCAGACTTCACTTTGAGGCTATTTGTAAAGTATTTATGCAGTACACAAACAGTAATAAAGTGAAACACAACACATGAAGAAAATCTTATAACAATTTAGAAAAATAGAGTAAAATGAATAACTTAATTGACACCAAAGCAACAAAAATATAATCATTAGAATTTGAAATATGCAATTTTACAGGTTTAGGTAAAGCTATTTCTTAAAAGCACAAAGTGTAAACTGCGATTTGCAGATCTTGCCAGACCAGGATACAGTCACAAGTTCAGGCTGACCACAATGAAGTAAATAAAGTAAGTAAAATAAGCATTGGTAATTGCTAAGACTGAGTGGATTTGAACTACTTCAATAATGTTGATGAGTGGGCTCAAACTCTGGCAGTTTGTGGTCCTTACACCATCTGCATGAATTCATCCTTCTTTTGGCATGAAAGAAACACAAAGGTACAGTCACCTGCATGTGTAGTATTGCTCACAAAAATCTAAAAGAGATGGATCCCTGAGAGTTCTTGAGGGCCGTAAATGCAATGCACTTTAAAAACATGGTCTCCGTGGTAGGAATCTATTGTTAATAGCAAGATATAATTATTGCTTCCTCATGAATGTTGAAATATTTTATAGATATTGATGAATGTGCTCGCTCTTCCACCACCTGAGGACCTCACAGCATCTGCACCAACACACCAGGAAATTACAGCTGCAAGTGCATGCTAGGATTCAGAGATTCACGTACAAGAAGTCTGCAGAACTGCACAATCTTCTGTACCGGTAACATCACTCCGAGAAATTAAAGAAATTAGAAAAGATGGACACCTTGGTGTTTTGGAGGGATGTAAACTCAAAATACTTCAAAGCTTTGACTTTGTGGTTTGGGTCTTTGGCCCAGTTCAGATTTTGGTAGATGCAGGAATCTCCATTGGCATGGCGGAGGACTTAATGTCCACCAGGCTGACACTATCCTGCCCATCAAATTTAGAAACGACTGCCAAGTTGTGCTCGCTTGGGTGGGTAATATACTAAAATTGGAACGATACAGAGAAGATTAGCATGGCTCCTGCAGAAGGATGAAAAACAAATTCGTGAAGCGTTCCATATTTAAAAAAAGTAATTACTGCCAAGCTGACGGTCCTTTTCTAAAACTTTAGCAGAATCTGCTGTCATGACAGTTCCTGTCAATGCTTTTCACAGTTTGGTGAAGGACTCCGTCAACAATCAAAAATATTAAAGTAAATTATCCCCTTGCCATGGGAGTACTCTCCTAACGCAAGATGAGCATTAAGCAACTTTCACTGCCCCTTACCGTCAAGAGGATACAGATGCAAGTACATGCCAGGGTTCACCCTTCCACCTGCAGGAAAGCAGAACAAAAGCACAGTTACCTACATAGGTAACATCACTCCTAAAAACTAAAATAGTTGGATACTTGAGTGATTTGGCGGGATATTGACTCACTATAATTCCAAACTGTATTTTTCTAGTTGCCTCACAAACGTAAACATATTTTACAGATATTGATGAATGTACTCAGACTCCCTCTGCCTGTGGACCACACACCATCTGCACCAACACACCAGGAAATTACAGCTGTAGATGCATGCCGGGATTTATCTTTTCTGCAGAAGGAGAGCAAACAAATGGGACAATCAACTGTACAGGTAACCATTGCTCGTCTATAGGAACGTGATCAAAGATTTTGTAATATTTTTTTCTTTGTTTTTATTTTGAGTCTGAAAAAAGAAATGCTGAATCTTAGTTTCATTTTGATTGCAATGAGAAAGTCTTTATTATTGTTGCTTTCAGCTATTTAGCCTTTTGCAAACAGATTAAAGAGAGGTTAAGGGATGGGCATGCACCCACCCAAGAAAAGGTAAGCCCAGTGCTATTCACCAACTGCCCTTCTATAGTGACTATAGCAAAAAAAAGGCACACAACTGTGGTGAATGTACTCCAGCTAAGAGCTGGCGTAAATCCAGAACCCCACAGGGTCTACCACTGGTACTGCAACACTCCCACAGAAAAAAAGGAGGTTGGGACATAAAATAAAACCCCATAGGAAGCAATGTTAACGATTTAAAATATAGATACATTTAATTTAATGATAGAATAAATGCCACTTAATACAACACATTTCTTAATTTATTTATAACCTTTTTTACTTTAAAAATTCAAATTAGTGGCATAAGTTTGTAACACAAATAATTAACTTACTTGTTATTAATTATATTCATTACTTTTAATGATTCTTTAATATGTAATAAAAAAAAAATTAAATTATCTTTAGGTGAGAATTTTTTTTCTTAATTAGGTAAGTTATTAATGCTGCCATTTTTTAATATTGATTTACATTCAAAATAAATATATAGAATGTATTAACATTTAAAATAAAATACTAAAGTTTAATACATTATGGGGCACATGCATCAATCTAGGATTTTGCATTTCCTAAATAGCGAAAATTAAGGAATCGCTATTTAGGAATTGCAAAATCCTATGCATCAAGAAATCCTACATTTTTTTAGGATTTCTTAAATTTCGGAATTTGTGATTCCTTAATTGCGATTCGCAATTAAGGAATGGCATTACATTGATTCCTATGGGCCTAGAGGCCCATAGGAATCAATGCCATTTTGCATTTCTTTTTTTAGGAAATCGCAATTTGTTGATACATTGCAAGGGTGCAGAGGGGGGTCCAAAGGACCCCCCCCTGCACCCCTGAAATGTATTTTAAAGTGCATGTTTCACACACACGTCCTAAGGACATGTGTGTCTGTAACATGACACTTTTCAAAATGCATTTTTGTGCTTTTTGAAACAATTTCGCAAATTAAGGTCAACCTCGTGTTAATTTTCACTTCCTATTTCAAAATTCGCATTTTTAAAAAAAATGATGCATTGCATTTAAGGAATCGCACAAATGCGATTCCTTAAATGCATTCGCATTTTTAGGAAATGCAAAAAAAAAGCGAATTTTGAAAAATTGTTTCATGCATCCCAAAAACGTATTTAGGAAGTGCAAACGGACGAATTTACCGATTCGCACCGTTTGCACTTTCTAAATAGGTTGATGCATGTGCCCCTTTTATACTATTCCCTATGCTTTACCAATACGGGTGTCTGCACCCCAGTTTCAGAGGTCTCTAAGCACACAGAATGTCAGATATGGTCAGTACTAGTGGCAACTTTACCAGTCATTATTGACATTTATACTGACGCCACCACCTATTTCAGCGGATGGGGACTTGTAAGTCTATTTCAGTCTATGAAAAATTCCCTTTGGGATATTCTCTTGTCATACAGTATTCCTCAATAATCAACAACACTCCACATCATTCATTGGGTCAATACTCACAACACCAGAAAGTCAACATATAGACAGAAATTATTTCCCATAAGGAAAGTATTTATTTTTATTTGATGTTAAAAAATCATTAAAAAGATGTCTTGCTATGGACTAGCACAAACAATGTACACATTAAAAACAATTGTAAAAACCAAGTCACAGAAATACAAAAAATATAATAAAAATTAATATCAGTTTCCAAATGGATTTAACATTGATCACTCATATCAAAAAAGATCATGTAAAGAATGCATTTAGTAATTTGTGAGCAAAGAGACAGCGACGCGTTTCGAAGGGTTCTGTTGATCCACCTCCTTCTTCAGGCTTGCTACACATCTATTTCACACTGCATATCTATATAAATATACATACAAAAAAGATTTTTTATTTGTAATATTTAACAACAACAATGTATATTACACATTTGCCTATATATTTAAATTGGTAACATTTCTGGTAGATTTGTTGACTTGGTTAGGCCAAAAAATACTGTACTAATATTTGAGTTACTGGTGTTGTTAACAAAGGATAGACCCAACTCAAGGAACTCCAAGTGAGTTAAAAGCACATTTAAACCACACATACACCCATTCACTGTTACACTCATTCACTGTTCTTCTGTTGTACAGAATGGCTTATAAACATAAGCAGACAACCCACTCTTGTTTAATGCTAGTAGGTTAGTTATACTATGAATGTTTGCTTCTAAAACCAGGGGGGATTTCGAACCTCGTTTCTAATATATAAGGTACATGTAATGTTCATAGTACCCACCAAAAATTCTGCACAGGTTCCCCAAGTTATTGTCTGGTATTCGAATATGGTAAACTTCTTGACTTCAGGGAGTGTTTAAAAACCTTCCTTTGGATTTTCTACAATTAAAGTAAAACAGCTCAATTATTGCTTAAGGTTTGGTGATCTACTAATCTACCTTCTTCATCAATAAAGTTATTTACACATACCAAGGCTAATATGCCTTAAGCACACCAAGGATGAAAAAATGGTCAGATAATTTCGGCCAATAGCAGGAAAGTGGTCCTGAAATCAAAAAATGATTATTATTATTTTTTTTGCCCTTATTAAAGATAATGTAGATGTATTGCTGTAAAACTTGTATTGTTTATTCTATTCTATTCTTATAGTACCTGTACAATCAGGGTTCCAAATCTTCAATTAATTTCTCTCATATACTTGATCCTTTAAGAAGGATTTTATTCCTTTTTCTCCTTGTGTTATTATCCACTGCACGTTTGGTGATCAAATCTAGAAGCAATCGTAATTATATGTTTATTTTAAAGAAACTAATCACAGTTATTTTAATGTCAAGTTATTGCAAAATAGGGATGCATATTATGACTCTATTGCGCAATCTATTTAAATTTGGTTCATCTATTTTTTAATTAAGGAGTCTTGTTATTCTTAACTATTTGCTGCTTCTCTTCTATCTAAAATAAACCCTCGACCGTTCTATCATGGGTCTTAGGATAATTTAGCTCACCAATTCTACAGGTGCATAGAGAGTACACTCCATTCTATCGGTCAGTGCTGTATATATATTTCTAAAGAGCACACCTAACAGAAGGCTTCTGTCCCAACAATATTACCCGTCTAGCGTGTGTATGACCCCGTCGTCTCCAGCTAGATGGTTCAAGGTGCGGTCCCGCACTGCTAACATATAAGTCATCCCCTGCTGAGTTGCAAACGCTAAGAGCTTCCCTTGTGCTACACTGAGTCAGCCCCCGCCGTCCATGATTAACATAGTTACGGGTACGCTCCCACACTGCCAGCATATACGCGGCATTCCCTGCAGAAGGCACAACCCCAAAGAGCTTCCCTTACAACAACATGCAGCCATCCGACTTACCGGGATTAAAAAATCTCTGTGATTCTCCCAAACGGCATATGTCGAAAGCGGGTGTTACCGAGCCCTTAAATGTGATTGTTAATTGGCCGGAACACAACCGTCATCATCGGGTTATTCACAACACAGATGACGGACTCAACTACGTCCATATACATCTAACAGGACATGCGGAGACGCCATATTGGAGTGGCCTTATATGCCACATTTACAATCTCCAATATTATTATAATCCTTTAGAATTATACCCAAATGACTATTACGAAATATTATTCCTATTAGAATACGAACAACTGACTATTATTGGCCAAACAATTGATATTAGGTGCCATAGCTAACAGGCTCAATCGAGGTTGTAATAACAGCTGCACCCTCATTCTAAATTTTTATATATTTCTAAAGATTGTTATTTATTGTTCAGGGACCACATAAAGTGAGTCTAAGTATTTATCAGTTTTGTTAATCAGGGTCTCTTTTTTTAGATGTTGCAGATATGTCCTAATTTTATTAACCAGGATCTATTTTTGGAATATTACAGATATGTCCTGCCGACATTTTGAAATGGTCCTATATATCACGTCTTTATAAACTTAAGAATTATATTGCACTAAATATTGTTGTCACTACTGTCTGTACTTAGCCTCATATTTCATTTATCCACAATATTATTCTATTATTGCATATATATATATATATATATATATATATATATATATATATATATATAGTGAAGTTGTTTTCGATTTCCTATATAATTCTGGAGCAAGAAAGCTTCATTTACGTGGGTTCATTTGTCCAGATGAATATTTAGTGAGATATATTACACATCTGGATAAATCAGACCATATCTACAATCTCAGGCGGCAACCAGTTTCACCTTATTAGTTTCTCCCATTCCTCTCTTGAATTTAACCCTTGTCTTACAGTATTCAATATAGAGATATACCACTGCTCACGCATTTTACGTTTATCTTCCATATTGCCACCTCTTTTATTTAAGGTCACTTTCTCTAAAATGAACCACTGAAAATCAGATTCTTTGTGTCCTCTCTCTAAAAAATGCACTACCAAGGGTGCTTTCATTATTCTAGTTTTTATTGCTGACTTGTGTTCAGCTAGTCTGATTCTCAGTTCGCGACTGGTTTCCCCCACGTAGGCTAATCCACACGGGCAGCGTAGGAAGTATATGATGTTGCGGCTTCTACAGTTATTCAATGTGTGTCTCTATTGTCATTCCATTATGCAGCAGTTTTTTTTATTTAATGCACTGACTACATATCATGCAGTTCCCACAAGGGACATTGCCTTTAGCAATGGCGTGCTTCGAGGTTCTTTGTCTTGATTGTGGCACATCCCTGTATGTATGTACTAATTGGCTGCGTAAGTTCTTATTTTTTTTAAAAGCAAAGAGGGGTCTTTCTAATTTTACATCTTCCCCATCATTCAAAATATTCCAGTTTTTATTGACTATATTTTTGATCTTATTGCTCATGGAGCTAAATTGGCTCACAAAAACAATTCGCTGCTGTTCCTTTGGTTTTTTAGGCTCATTTAATATTGCATCACGATCATAAAAGCGTGCTCGCTTAAATGAGTGGGATATTAATTTTTGGGGATATCCTCTCTCTTTTAACTTAGTTTTCAACACATCTGAGTGATTATAAAAGTCTTGCAAGTTCGTACAATTCCTCCTGTGGCGGAGGAATTGGCTAAAGGGTATGTTATCTTTTTGTGCTTTAGGATGGAAACTTGAATAATGGAGCAATGTGTTTTTTGCCATGGGTTTTGTGAATAACTCAACTGCCAACTGTCCTCCCACATCTTTGATGGTTATATCAAGATAGTCAACACTTACATTGCTCTGATGGGCCAGGAACTTAAGGTTGCTATCCCCCAAGTTCAAACCAGATTAGAAAATCATTGAGGAGATTAACTGCTCCGTCCCAAACAAAAAAGACATCATCAATGAATTGATGTCATTCCAACACATTTCCATAAAAAGGGGCAAGTTCATTATATATATGCCGGTCTTCCAATTCACCAACATAAAGACAGGCCAGATTGGGGGCACAAGTGGCCCCCATGCTGGTCCCCTTCCTTTGACGATATAGTTGATCTTTAAATAAGAAGATATTATTCTTCAACACCATATCCAAACATAGTATTATGAATTCCTTGCTGGCACCTTCAAGGGTGAGATTCTCTAAAATTCTACCCACTACCTCAACTGCTGATTGCTGGGGAATGTTTGTATAGAGGGACTCAATGTCTAGTGTTACCAGACACTGAGTCTCTCGGGAGAAGGGTTTGCCCTCAAGCATGCCAATAATGTGGGAAGAATCCCTTACATATGATCTCAATTTAAGTACCAGCGGATTAAGGAAGAAATCAAAATACTTGCTTAAGGGCTCTAAAAGTGACCCCAGGCAACTAAAAATAGGACGCATAGGGGGGTTGCTAGCATCTATGTGGACTTTGGGGAGTCCATACAGAGCGGGAGTTTTGGGGTTCTTGTTGTAAAGAAACCTCCACTCTGCTTCACAAATCCAATTGTTTTCTTTGGCTGTCAACAGGAGATCATTACATTTCCTATTTAAGGCAGACAATTCAGTAACATTCACTTTTTCATAATGTTCCTGTACTCCCAACATTTCTAACATCTTGTTCTCATAGTCAGGTGTATTAAACACCACCACCCCGCCGCCTTTGTCGGCGGGTTTTATGGGTATTGACTGATCTTCCTTGAGTGCACTAATTGCGATCCTCTGTTCTTTATTTAAATTGAAATCAAACGTGCGTTCTTGTTTGATAATGTTTTGCACTTCAATTTCTACAACCTTTTCAAATATATCTATATTTTTTCCTACTTGGGCAATTGATGGTGTGACATGGATTTGGGTTTAAAACCTGTAATATTGTTAGAATCATTAGATGGTCTATCTTCAAAAAGCCTCCTAAGTCTAATTTTTCTAAAAAACATTCTCATGTCTCGCTCTAATTGGAATTTATTTATTTTAGCCATTGGTACAAAACTGAAGCCTTTTCCTAGTATCTCATTCTCATTTTTGTTGAGGCCTCTATTTGACAAATTTATGATCAGGATTTTATCTAACGCCAGTAACTCTGTTTCCTGGTCCGCATGTATTGAATTGGTTGGTCTCTCATCTGATTTCCATTGAATCTTCCCCTCTTATTCATTGGTATTTCTCCCCATTTGTTCTCCTCTTGCGGTAGGTTCATCCTCTCCACTTGATCCAGAAGTATCAGAGAATGTAACCTCCCTTCTACCACCCCTTGTTTATCTGGGCCTATTGGAATAACCTCCCCATCCCTGTTCATTCTTTTGTTTATAATAATGTTCCCTAAGGTATGGGTATGCCAATTCTGCACTGAACCTATTTATATCCTTTTTTAATTTATTTGTCTTCTTGTTTATAAGATAATCCCTGTATCCATCTACATCCTTATTAATCTCCTCCAATTTTAGTTTTGCCTCATCAAGTGCTTGAATCTCTCTTAGTTCTGCTTCCAATTTTTCTATTGCCTCTTTCTCTAAAATGATTACCTCCTGTGCCGTCTCGATTATCAACAACATCCAATCGCGGCTACAACGGTTGGATATTTGAGACCAGACTTCTAGAAATTTCTTGTGTTCAATGAATACTCCTGGTTCATTGCGAACCTGTAACCCAATAAATTTAATAAGGTTCCCCATTTTTCACCTTTACCGGTGATCACAGTAAATTTATTACCTTTCTGTGTATTCATAATTTTGTTAAACTGATCATCATTAAAACCAAAGGTCTTGAACTGATCCATTTTGGTTTATCCGTAGTACAATATATTCTATTTATCATGCAGGGGGGGCCAAAGCCCAAACTCTCTCAGTCACAAAGACTGTACTTGAGAACTCAAAAATAAGAGAGGGGTCCAACCAGCCAAAGGGACAGGACACCGATAAGACACTTCAGTCTATGAAAAATTCCCTTTGGGATATTCTCTTGTCATACAGTATTCCTCAATAATCAACAACACTCCACATCATTCATTGGGTCAATACTCACAACACCAGAAAGTCAACATATAGACAGAAATTATTTCCCATAAGGAAAGTATTTATTTTCTATTTGATGTTAAAAAATCATTAAAAAGATGTCTTGCTATGGACTAGCACAAACAATGTACACATTAAAAACAATTGTAAAAACCAAGTCACAGAAATACAAAAAATATAATAAAAATGAATATCAGAATGGGGCGTGGCTAGCAGCCAAGCATGGCGGCAGCGTGAAGTGAGAGCTCCCTGAGGCATTACGGCCTTTTCTAAAACCCGACACTCTAATCCGTCACATTACCCACCCGAAGGAGCGGAAACCAGGTCAGGTACCAGAGCGGCACCATCCGAGCCAACCCAGAAGAAAATCGGGGGCTTGAAACTGCCTCAACGAACACTGGCGAAATTGGGCCTGCGGCTGGAGTGAAGCACCGACCTCGAGTGAAGGCCCAACCCCGGCGGAAGTGAGGTCTGGCCGGCGTGAACTCGAGGAGACCTCCCCTGACTGGGCCGGAGCGGAGGACACTCCCTAATCAAAGGACACAGTGAAGGCTTCCGCGGCGCCGCTGAGGCAGAGACAATCGGGGACGCCTGCCGGGCCCTGGGGATACCGCCGAGGGCATAAAACTGCTGCAAAGATAGAAACTGAAACTGGGCTGACGGCGACGACTCGGCCCCGGCCTCCTGTGATTAAGGCGCCCCAGCGAAGGTGAGACCTGACCGGCGCGAGTGAGGCGGTAGGAGTGCTTGCAAGCCGGGTGAGGGGAAGACCCTGCGACACCATCGACAAAGGCGCCGGTGACAGCACACAGCGTTGGCCTTCGGCGGTGATTACGGGAGCCCCGGGGGTCCCGCCGAGAACGCAGGCGGCAATAGGAGAGCATCCGAGGGACAGACGACTATCGCTGCAGCCCCCGAAACAAAAAACAGCCCAGGCCCAAAAGAGGAGTGACGAAGGGTGCCCCAGGCGGGAGAGACTCCAGTCGGACTCTAATCGGACCATTCAGCACAGCGCGAGTAGCAGAATTACTAAGCCGGCAATTACATACGCGGCGTACCCCCTACAGACTGAAGGACCAGGAATAAGTAGGTGCGGGCAAAACGGCAGGGGGCATATCGGGGTTGTCGCCACCCAACACCTCATCGGCGACTTGCCACACCACCACGCGGTAGGCACAAGCAAAGAGAGGCAATACAGGCCACAAACACCCCTGCCAGGCAGGCGATTTAACGGCCGGATAAGGTTCACATTGTGCGCATAACAGACATCCTGCACGATCAGTGAGGGGGGAGAGACAAAGTGACGGACAAGCTGCGGGCAATTTCTCGGAGCACAAAACGGACACTGTGTACTGGATACCCCTGCCGACAAAGCCAAGGTGACCAGAGGGGGAAACGCTACAAGACGCACAAGGTCGCTGGGACCACGCCGCGCCGCTGCTCCCTGGCCTAAACAGTAGACGTGACGATACTTGCAGTGCAGTGACGATAGTGCTGGCCGGAACTGGGACCAGTACCTACAGGCTTCGGGCCATGGCGGGCAAGGGACCCAGGAGTGGGTCAACACAGGCCAGACTGGATAAATTTGCATATAGCCAGCAAGAACAAACGCAAGTAAATGGGCGCAATTCCACAGGCTCTAGTCAAGACACGGACGGGGCCAAGAAAGTGACGCTGGAGGACATTATGAAGACCCTCTCTGAAGTGCAAACGACAGTGGGCTCCATTTCCTCCGAAGTTACTCTACTGCGAGCAGATTTTCAAAAAATAACCGAGAGGGTGTCACAGGTAGAGGTGGTTACGAAATCTCTCGTAGAGGACACTTCAGAATTGCAAATAGCTATGGAACGCATGGAGAAAGTCACCAGGCTACTGCAAGACAAGCTGGATGACCAAGAAGGGCGTTCCCGAAGACATAATATACGCATCCTTGGTATAAAAGGAGACAGAAGGGAAAGGAGCAATGGATCTCTACGTCGAAGATCTCATCAAAACTAAATTGCAACCTAAAGGGCTATCGCACTTCTTCTCGGTAGAAAGGGCACATAGAGTACCTGGCGGAGCACCAAAACCAGGTGCAGCACCGCGGCCTGTTTTGGCTAGAATGTTCAACTTTAGAGACAGGGATGCGATCTTACAGGCAGCGAGAGTGTCGCCACCCGTTAAGCTCCAAAACTCAACACTAGCATTTTTCCCGGACTACACAGCGGTAGTGGCCAGACGCCGGAAAACATTTAATGAGGTGAAAAAGGCACTGAGAGAGAAAGAACTGCCATACTCAATGCTGTTCCCTGCCAAATTGCGGATAGTAGCCGATGGGAAGACATGGTTCTTTGATAAGCCGGAAGTGGCGCAAGACTGGCTTGACGGCTGGAGACAAGTGGGACAGCCTCGCCGTACACACAGGGGTCGGCTAAACCATCATAATGGCAAGCACACGGATAAGCAGACCGGGAATTTGACAAGTCAAGGTGGAATATCAGAAGCAGAATCCGACATAGATCAGAATCCGCCTGACTCTGGGCAGCTGGCCCCTGTCTGAAGACAGGAAGACTATGGGACAGACCGAATGCGATACACTGGAACTTAGACTTGGTGAAGCGGAGTAGGGTGGGCAGAGCCGGTGCCTGTAGGGGACTCACCGACCCCACGAGCAAGTAAGATAGTTGGGGATGGATTAAAGCACTCTGCAAAGTTGGGGAAGCGAGCGGGGTAAGTCCGTGGAGCAGGGGAGCAGGGAGGGGGGATGGAGGGGAAGTTTTAAAGTTAATGTTAGTATTGATAGTCATCACTCACGCCACATGGTACACGTACGCACCGAGTAACGTGCAATTGCTACGCCTCAACATAGAAAGCTACAAATACACTGAGGCCAGTAACATGGCAGCCAGAACACTACCCAGACAATCCAATGGCCCAGCAGTTACACGCTACACCCACTGAGGGCGCGCCTACAACAATTGAAGTACCCCCCTGCGCTTGCTTACTTGGAACGTCAGAGGACTGGGAGATAAAATAAAGAGGGGATTGGTTCTGCAGGCAATCAAACGCCAGGGCCCCGACCTAGTATTACTCCAAGAGACGCACCTCACGGGGACAGCATGTAAGGCGCTTGATAGACGCGTATATGTGATGGCAGTACATGCCGAATTCACGACAGGCTCCCGAGGGGCGGGGATACTCATGAAAAAGACATCACCCTTTATGGTAGAACACCGCAAGACGGATGATCAGGGTCGTTTCGCAGCACTACATGGACAATGGGAAGGGAAGCCCCTCAACGTGGTTTCCGTCTACATCCCCCCGGCACTCCACTCTGTTGCTTTGCCTGCCCTAGGTAAATTCCTTCTGGACCTCCCAGAGGGCGACACGATCATAGGAGGGGACCTCAATGCAATAGTAGACCCAACACTGGACACATTTCCCATTAGAGAACGCCCTCTGGGAACTGCAACACTCCCTGGATTTCTAGAGGCAATGGGCATTGCAGACGTATGGTGACAGTTACACCCCGCAGAGACACAATACACATATTATTCCGCTGCACACAACAGCCTGTCACGTATAGACTATTTCTTGTTCCTAGGGGTTGGACTGGGGAAAATAGACAAAATAGACATCCTGCCCAGAGGCATATCTGATCATTCACCAATATCTCTGTCACTCACCACCAAAGAAAAGAAACGTGCTAGAATTTATCCACTATACCCGAACTACTTAAAAATCCCTAAGATCAGGAAGGAACTTAAATTAGTGACCACACACTATTTTGAGGAAAATGCGGGATCAGTTTCCTCTCCTTTGGTCTTGTGGGAAGCATACAAAACGGTCCTGCGGGGTGAAGCAATAGCAGCAATAACAGGGCACAAAAAAGAGTCCCGACGAGACCTCACAGAGCTCGAGCTGACACTCCATAACGCGAACACTACCCACATGGCGGATCCCACACCGGAAACAGCGCACCTATTACAATTACGGCAGCAGCAGTACCAGGCCCACCTTAAAACGAAAGTCCAAGGCTATGTCACAAACACAGCACATAGAATATACGATGTAGGCGACAAAGTTGGGAAAATGCTGGCGTGGTTAGATAAGAGAGGGGGAAGTAATAGAGGTATACAGAGGCTACACACACATGACAGACAGTTGCAGACACATCCGGAAGAAATAGTGTGCACCTTGGCACGCAACTTCCAAGAGATATATACCCCAGAGCAAGACGTCACTGCTCAGGCGGCGTCAATCTCGCTTGAAAACATTGACATCCCCAGGCTCACACAGGAGGCAATGCAAGAGCTAGAGGTCGACCCGACAGAAGATGAAATTCAACTGGCAATTCAGGCACTGCAATCAGGAAAAGCGTTAGGACCCAATGGAATACCCATAGAATGGTATAAATCGATGGCCGAAACACTCAGTAGACCGCTACTGGAAATGTACATGGAAAGCCTGGAAAAGGCGGAACTACCGCTGGACCAGCGCACAGCCACGATTGTAGCCATACCAAAGCCGGGCAAACCTCCGTCTGAATGCTCCTCGTACCGCCCCATTTCCCTGCTTAACGTGGAGGCCAAAGTTCTGGCAAAACTACTGGCCAACCGTCTGGTACAACACCTACAAACACTGATCCACCCTGATCAGTCAGGCTTTATGCCTCACAGGAGTACAGCACTGAATCTCAGGCGGGTTCATGGGGTACTGGCACGAGCACACCTTATCTCAGAAAAAGCAGTGATTCTCTCCCTTGATGCCAAAATGGATTTTGATCTAGTGGAATGGGAATATCTATTTGCGGTACTAACACGTATGGGCTTTGGACCGAAGTACATAGCATGGGTACGACTACTCTATACGAAACCGGTGGCACAGGTGGTAGCTAATGGCCACGTCTCGCAGACGTTCCCGCTGGGACGGGGGACTAGGCAGGGATGCCCTTTGTCACCCTTGCTTTTTGCCCTGGTGCTAGAACCCTTGGCAATCCTAATCAGAACAACACCATTGCTCAAAGGAATCAAATGGGAGGATGGGTGGGAAGATAAAATCTCCCTATATGCGGATGATATGCTGATTTATATGGTTGAGCCTGAAAACGGGATCCCAGCATTATTGAATCTCTGTAACGCACATGGGAAGTCGTCAGGTTATACCCTGAACTGGTCCAAGTCGGTGATTTACATACTAAGGGGTCCGGAACCGGTGCTGCAGGAGGACTGCCCCCTGGCATTGGCGCCAGACTCCTTTAAATATTTGGGCATTGTCATTACGAATAGTGCCACAGACTTCTTTGAAAAAAACTTGAAGCCGCCTATGGAACGCCTTCGTGCAGATGTTAAACACTGGGCGACCTTGCCACTGGCCCTCCTCGGTCGTGCGGCTCTTTATAAAATGATGGCACTTCCCAGGTTCCTAAATGTGCTGGAAAACACCCCATATCTTGTCGCACCGAGATATTTCAAGCAAGTTGCAGCACTGGTCTCAAACCTACTCTGGAATAATGGCTCGGCACGTATAACATATGATAAGTTGATAAAGAGTCGGTATGAGGGTATGAGGGAGGTATAGCATTACCTAACATACAGCTTTACTACTGGGCAGCCCATCTTAAAATAATAAACCAATGGATACATACTCCAAGAGATGACCCAGCATATAGAGCGGACTGGTCGCAGCTAGGGACAGACTGCATGCTCTCAGTATTATATAATAAATCGCACGTCAAGAGACTGTTGGGACCGATGCAACACACAACAGCCCTGTGGCACATAGCACAAACGCGGCTAGGTTAGAAAGGAAAAATCACCAAAAGGACACCACTATGGGACACAAAGTCATTAGGGAACCTAAGATTTTGTAAGGGATTTACGCAGTGGGACTGCATAGGAATCTCCACAGTCGGGGACCTATGGGACAAGGGTACGGTGATCGCGTTTCCGCAGCTCCAACAGCAATATGACCTGAGCCCAACCGAGACATTTAGATATGTGCAAATAAGACACGCACTGCTCCAGGCGATCCCAGCAGGCACTGATGTGCCAGAGTCCTCACCACTGGAGGATAGGCTGCTAACGGACTTTATGCAAGAAAGCGCAACTTCCCTCACATATAAAAAACTGATCAACAACCTAGGGGGCCCTACAATAAAACTACAAGAAAAATGGGTGGGAGAAATAGGTGAGGTTAATGAGTCAGAATGGAACGAAGCGCTAGCCTCCCCGAAAGAAGTAGGCATTTCAGCAAAATTCAGATTAGGGCAACTTAAAATCTTACATCGCATTGCCTACACTAGGACTTTGCTTCACAAAATACACAGGGCACCACATCCCTTTTGCCTTCGAGGATGCGGGGAGGAGGGGACACTGTACCATACAATCTGGGAGTGCCCGCACATACAGGAATTCTAGAGACAGGTTATGCGCACTGTCTCGCAAACGCTTAAGATCTCCGTTTTACCTGAACCTCGCAAATGCTTATTGAACATATGGGACCCCAATGATCTGGATGAATATGGACTAATATGGGCTACCCTGGCAATGATGGTAGCTAAACGAGACATTGCGCAAAAATGGGGAGCACCAGAACTGCCTACAGCTAATAGGTGGAGTAAAAATATGGACATGCTGATGGTTACAGAAAGAGCGGTGTTGGTGCTCAGGGCCTGCCCCCGCAAATGGAACAAGGTATGGACAGCATGGAATATTTATAGAGGAGAAATTTGTGAACCCTTACCGGAAGAAGAAGACTTAGACTCTGAAGGGGAGGATGAGTAGATAGCTGGGTGATGGTTTGCTAAAGTTGCTGAATCAGACAGTGTGTCGTTCGAATACAGATTTACTGAGCGGCATAACATGGAGCATGAGGGGTGGCGGGAGAATCGGTGTGAACGGGAAATGACTACCTAATTGTGATGACTCTTTTTAGTTTTAAAAATTCATATTATGATGGTTAATTTAATATACAGTGCACAACGGAAGGCCTTTAAAATATGCTCTAAGAATTGATTTATGAATACAAGGTTGCGAAAGTATGCATTATTGTTTGAAACAGGCTTGATATCTGTACGACTGAGCAGTAGATACTATGTTCTTAAGCTACAGGGGTATACGGTTAAGAGATGAAAGTTCAAATGTAACCTTGTACATGCAACTTATGCCTTGATTTCAATAAAGATTTTTAAAAAAAAATTAATATCAGTTTCCAAATGGATTTAACATTGATCACTCATATCAAAAAAGATCATGTAAAGAATGCATTTAGTAATTTGTGAGCAAAGAGACAGCGACGCCTTTCGGGGGGTTCTGTTGATCCACCTCCTTCTTCAGGCTTGCTACACATCTATTTCACACTGCATATCTATATAAATATACATACAAAAAATATTGTTTATTTGTATTATTTAACAACATCAATGTATATTACACATTTGCCTATATATTTAAATTGTTAACATTTCTGGTAGATTTGTTGACTTGGTTAGGCCAAAAAATACTGTACTAATATTTGAGTTACTGGTGTTGTTAACAAAGGATAGACCCAACTCAAGGAACTCCAAGTGAGTTAAAAGCACATTTGAACCACACATACACCCATTCACTGTTACACTCATTCACTGTTCTTCTATTGTACAGAATGGCTTATAAACATAAGCAGACAACCCACTCTTGTTTAATGCTAGTAGGTTGGTTCTACTATGAATGTTTGCTTCTAAAACCAGGGGGGATTTCGAACCTCCTTTCTAATATATAAGGTACATGTAATGTTCATAGTACCCACCAAAAATTCTGCACAGGTTCCCCAAGTTATTGTCAGGTATTCGAATATGGTAAACTTCTTGACTTCAGGGAGTGTTTAAAAACCTTCCTTTGGATTTTCTACAATTAAAGTAAAACAGCTCAATTATTGCTTAAGGTTTGGTGATCTACTAATCTACCTTCTTCATCAATAAAGTTATATACACATACCAAGGCTAATATGCCTTAAGCACACCAAGGATGAAAAAATGGTCAGATAATTTCGGCCAATAGCAGGAAAGTGGTCTTGTATTGTTTATTCTATTCTATTCTTATAGTACCTGTAAAATCAGGGTTCCAAATCTTCAATCAATTTCTCTCATATACTTGATCCTTTAAGAAGGATTTATTCCTTTTTCTCCTTTTGTTACTATCCACTGCACGTTTGGTGATCAAATCTAGAAGCAATCGTAATTATATGTTTATTTTAAAGAAACTAATCACAGTTATTTTAATGTCAAGTTATTGCAAAGTAGGGATGCATATTATGACTCTATTGCGCAATCTATTTAAATTTGGTTCATCTATTTTTTTAATTAAGGAGTCTTGTTATTCTTAACTATTTGCTGCTTCTCTTCTATCTAAAATAAACCCTCGACCGTTCTATCATGGGTCTTAGGATAATTTAGCTAACCAACTCTACAGGTGCGTAGAGAGTACACTCCATTCTATCGGTCAGTGCTGTTTATATATTTCTAAAGAGCACACCTAACAGAAGGCTTCTGTCCCAACAATATTACCCGTCTAGCGTGTGTATGACCCCGTCGTCTCCAGCTAGATGGTTCAAGGTGCGGTCCCGCACTGCTAACATATAAGTCATCCCCGGCTGAGTAGCAAACGCCAAGAGCTTCCCTTGTGCTACACTGAGTCAGCCCCCGCCGTCCATGATTAACATAGTTACGGGTACGGTCCCACACTGCCAGCATAAACGCGGCATTCCCTGCAGAAGGCACAACCCCTAAGAGCTTCCCTTACAACAACATGCAGCCATCCGACTTACCGGGATTAAAAAATCTCTGTGATTCTCCCAAACGGCATAAGTCGAAAGCGGGTGTTACCGAGCCCTTAAATGTGATTGTTAATTGGTCGGAACACAACCGTCATCATCGGGTTATTCACAACACAGATGACGGACTCAACTACGTCCATATACATCTAACAGGACATGCGGAGCCGCCATATTGGAGTGGCCTTATATGCCACATTTAAAATCTCCAATATTATTATAATCCTTTAGAATTATACCCAAATGACTATTATGAAATATTATTCCTATTAGAATACGAACTACTGACTATTATCGGCCAAACAATTGATATTAGGTGCCATAGCTAACAGGCTCAATCGAGGTTGTAATAACAGCTGCACCCTCATTCTAAATTGTTATATATTTCTAAACATTGTTATTTATTGTTCAGGGACCACATAAAGTGAGTCTAAGTATTCATCAGTTTTGTTAATCAGGGTCTCTTTTTTTAGATGTTGCAGATATGACCTAATTTTATTAACCAGGATCTATTTTTGGAATATTACAGATATGTCCTGCCGACATTTTGAAATGGTCCTATATATCACGTCTTTATAAACTTAGAATTATATTGCACTAAATATTGTCACTACTATCTGTACTTAGCCTCATATTTCATTTATCCACAATATTATTCTATTATTGCATATATATATATAGTGAAGTTGTTTTCGATTTCCTATATAATTCTGGAGCAAGAAAGCTTCATTTTCGTGGGTTCATTTGTCCAGGTCAATATTTAGTGAGATATATTACACATCTGGATAAATCAGACCATATCTACAATCTCAGACGGCAACCAGTTTCACCTTATTAGTTTCTCCCATTCCTCTATTGAATTTAACCCTTGTCTTACAGTATTCAATATAGAGATATACCACTGCTCACGCATTTTACGTTTATCTTCCATATTGCCACCTCTTTTATTTAAGGTCACTTTCTCTAAAATGAACCACTGAAAATCTGATTCTTTGTGTCCTCTCTCTAAAAAATGCACTACCAAGGGTGCTGTCATTTTTCTAGTTTTTATTGCTGACTTGTGTTCAGCTAGTCTGATTCTCAGTTCGTGACTGGTTTCCCCCACGTAGGCTAATCCACACGGGCAGCGTAGGAAGTATATAATGTTGCGGCTTCTACAGTTATTCAATGTGTGTGTCTCTATTGTCATTCCATTATGCAGCAGTTTTTTTGATTTAATGCACTGACTACATATCATGCAGTTCCCACAAGGGACATTGCCTTTAGCAATTGTATGCTCCAAGGTTCTTTGTCTTGATTGTGGCACTTCCCTGTATGTATGTACCAATTGGCTGCGTAAGTTCTTATTATTTTTTAAAAGCAAAGAGGGGTCTTTCTAATTTTACATCTTCCCCATCATTCAAAATATTCCAGTTTTTATTGACAATATTTTTGAGCTTATTGCTCATGGAGCTAAATTGGCTCACAAAAACAATTCGCTGCTGTTCCTTAGGTTTTTTAGGCTCATTTAACATTGCATCACAATCATAAAAGCGTGCTCGCTTAAATAAATGGGATATTAATTTATTGGGATATCCTCTCTCTTTTAACTTAGTTTTCAACACATCTGAGTGATTATAAAAGTCTTGCAAGTCTGTACAATTCCTCCTGAGGCGGAGGAATTGGCTAAAGGGTATGTTATCTTTTTGTGCTGTAGGATGGAAACTTGAATAATGGAGCAATGTGGTTTTTTGCCATGCGAACCAGGAAACAGAGTAACTGGCGTTAGATAAAATCCCCATCATAAATTTGTCAAATAGAGCCCTCAACAAAAATGAGAATGAGATACTAGGAAAAGGCTTCAGTTTTGTACCAACGGCTAAAATAAATAAATTCCAATTAGAGCGAGACATGAGAATGTTTTTTAGAAAAATTAGACTTAGGAGGTTTTTTGAAGATAGACCATCTAATGATTCTAACAATATTACAGGTTTTAAACCCAAATCCATGTTCACGCCATCAATTGCCCAAGTAGGAAAAAATATAGATATATTTGAAAAGGTTGTAGAAATTGAAGTGCAAAACATTATCAAACAAGAACGCACGTTTGATTTCAATTTAAATAAAGACCAGAGGATCGCAATTAGTACACTCAAGGAAGATCAGTCAATTACCATAAAACCCGCCGACAAAGGCGGCGGGGTGGTGGTGTTTAATACACCTGACTATGAGAACAAGATGTTAGAAATGTTGGGAGTAATGGAACATTATGAAAAAGTGAATGTTACTGAATTGTCTGCCTTAAATAGGAAATTTAATAATCTCCTATTCACAGCCAAAGAAAACAATTGGATTTGTGAAGCAGAGTGGAAGTTTCTTAACAACAAGAACCCCAAAACTCCCGCTCTGTATGGACTCCCCAAAGTCCACAAAGACGCTAGCAACCCCCCTATGCGACCTATTGTTAGTTGCCTGGGGTCACTTTTAGAGCCCTTAAGCAAGTATGTTGATTTCTTCCTTAATCCGCTGGTACTTAAATTGAGATCATATGTAAGGGATTCTTCCCACATTATTGGCATGCTTGAGGGCAAACCCTTCTTCCGAGAGACTCAGTGTCTGGTAACACTAGACATTGAGTCCCTCTATACAAACATTCCCCAGCAATCAGCAGTTGAGGTAGTGGGTAGAATTTTAGAGAATCTCACCCTTGAAGGTGCCAGCAAGGAATTCATAATACTATGTTTGGATATGGTGTTGAAGAATAATATCTTCTTATTTAAAGATCAACTATATCGTCAAAGGAAGGGGACCAGCATGGGGGCCACTTGTGCCCCCAGTCTGGCCTGTCTTTATGTTGGTGAAGTTGAAGACTGGCATATATATAATGAACTTGCCCCTTTTTATGAAAATGTGTTGGAATGGCATCGATTCATTGATGATGTCTTTTTTGTTTGGGACGGACCAGTTAATCTCCTCAATGATTTTCTAATCTGGTTGAACTTGGGGGATAGCAACCTTAAGTTCATGGCCCATCAGAGCAATGTAAGTGTTGACTATCTTGATATAACCATCAAAGATGTGGGAGGACAGTTGGCAGTTGAGTTATTCACGAAACCCATGGCAAAAAACACATTGCTCCATTTTTCAAGTTTCCATCCTAAAGCACAAAAAGATAACATACCCTTTAGCCAATTCCTCCACCTCAGGAGGAATTGTACAGACTTGCAAGACTTTTATAATCACTCAGATGTGTTGAAAACTAAGTTAAAAGAGAGAGGATATCCCAAAAAATTAATATCCCACTAATTTAAGCGAGCACGCTTTTATGATCTACAATCAAGACAAAGACCCTTGGAGCATACCATTGCTAAAGGCAATGTCCCTTGTGGGAACTGCATGATATGTAGTCTGTGCATTAAATCAAAAAAACTGCTGCATAATGGAATGACAATAGAGACACACACATTGAATAACTGTAGAAGCTGCAACGTCATATACTTCCTACGCTGCCCGTGTGGATTAGCCTAGGTGGGGGAAACCTGTCGCAAACTGAGAATCAGACTAGCTGAACACAAGTCAGCAATAAAAACTAGAAAAATGACAGCACCCTTGGTAGTGCATTTTTTATAGAGAGGACACAAAGAATCTGATTTTCAGTGGTTCATTTTAGAGAAAGTGACCTTAAATAAAAGAGGTGGCAATATGGAAGATAAACGTAAAATGCGTGAGCAGTGGTATATCTCTATATTGAATACTGTAAGACAAGGGTTAAATTCAAGAGAGGAATAGGAGAAACTAATAAGGTGAAACTGGTTGCCGTCTGAGATTGTAGATATGGTCTGATATATCCAGATGTGTAATATATCTCAATAAATATTGATCTGGACAAATGAACCCACGAAAATGAAGCTTTCTGGCTCCAGAATTATATAGGAAATCGAAAACAACTTCACTATATATATATAAATGCAATAATAGAATAATATTGTGGATAAATGAAATATGAGGCTAAGTACAGATAGTAGTGACAACAATATTTAGTGCAATATAATTCTAAGTTCATAAAGACGTGATATATAGGACCATTTCAAAATTTCGGCAGGACATATCTGTAATATTCCAAAAATAGATCCTGGTTAATAAAATTAGGACATATCTGCAACATCTAAAAAAAGAGACCCTGATTAACAAAACTGATAAATACTTAGACTCACTTTATGTGGTCCCTGAACAATAAATAACGATCTTTAGAAATATATACCAATTTAGAATGAGGGTGCAGCTGTTATTACAACCTCGATTGAGCCCGATAGCTATGGCACCTAATATCAATTGTTTGGCCGATAATAGTCAGTCGTTCGTATTCTAATAGGAATAATATTTTGTAATAGTCATTTGGGTATAATTCTAAAGGATTATAATAATATTGGAGATTTTAAATGTGGCATATAAGGCCACTCCAATATGGCGGCTCCGCATGTCCTGTTAGATGTATATGGACGTAGTTGAGTCCGTCATCTGTGTTGTGAATAACCCGATGATGACGGTTGTGTTCCGACCAATTAACAATCACATTTAAGGGCTCGGTAACACCCGCTTTCGACATATGCCGTTTGGGAGAATCACAGAGATTTTTTAATCCCGGTAAGTCGGATGGCTGCATGTTGTTGTAAGGGAAGCTCTTAAGGGTTGTGCCTTCTGCAGGGAATGCCGCGTTTATGCTGGCAGTGTGGGACCGTACCCATAACTATGTTAATCATGGACGGCGGGGGCTGACTCAGTGTAGCACAAGGGAAGCTCTTGGCGTTTGCTACTCAGCAGGGGATGACTTATATGTTAGCAGTGCGGGACCGCACCTTGAACCATCTAGCTGGAGACGACGGGGTCATACACACGCTAGACGGGTAATATTGTTGGGACAGAAGCCTTCTGTTAGGTGTGCTCTTTAGAAATATATATACAGCACTGACCGATAAAATGGAGTGTACTCTCTACGCACCTGTAGAGTTGGTGAGCTAAATTATCCTAAGACCCATGATAGAACGGTCAAGGGTTTATTTTGGATAGAAGAGAAGCAGCAAATAGTTAAGAATAACAAGACTCCTTAATTAAAAAATAGATGAACCAAATTTAAATAGATTGCACAATAGAGTGATAATATGCATCCCTACTTTGCAATAACTTGACATTAAAATAACTGTGATTAGTTTCTTTAAAATAAACATATAATTACGATTGCTTCTAGATTTGATCACCAAACGTGCAGTGGATAATAACAAAAGGAGAAAAAGGAATAAATCCTTCTTAAAGGATCAAGTATATGAGAGAAATTGATTGAAGATTTGGAACCCTGATTTTACAGGTACTATAAGAATAGAATAGAATAAACAATACAAGTTTTACGGCAATACATCTACATCATCTTTAATAAGTGCAAAAAAACAAAAAATAATAATAATAAAATAAAATAAATTGATTTCAGGACCACTTTCCTGCTATTGGCCGAAATTATCTGACCATTTTTTCATCCTTGGTGTGCTTAAGGCATATTAGCCTTGGTATGTATCTATAACTTTAATTGTTATATATTTTATGTTGTTGTTGTATTTTTAAAACTCACCAGCCTCTCTGTCGCTCACATAGGGACTGAGTCTGTCACGCTGGTATACCGCGCTGCGGATCTTATTGCAGCCGCGGCCTTCCTGCAAAGCCCCTCAGCTGCCGCCATCACCGGCGTGCACACAGGCCACGCCCCCCTCGAGGCCACACCCCCCTTCACCTCACCACCTTCAATAAATCATGTGTATGTGGAGGAAGCGCAGCGGACGAGCGCAGCGGGCGCGACGATTGTGCGCCGAAGGCGCGCTTACGGCAAGCTCGTCTGCGCTCGTCCGCGCCAAGACCGGGCCTAGGGCCACCCCTGCTACACCACAAGCCGCAAAACCCAGGCAGTACAGTGCCGCAACTCTCCTGGAACTAAGGCCCCATCAAAAGAAGTGCAGCCAGCATCCGCTTCACGTAGAAAAACTCCCACAAACCTGCCCTATCTGCAAATCGACCCTCAAACCCAAGCCGGCCTTAGACCAGTCCCACGAGTACTGCATGTTCATGCTAAATTGTAGATCCCTACCCAAACATAGGGAGGAATTTGCACTCCTGATGGAAGAACCTATGCCTGACATTGTCTTCCTGACGGAAACTTGGCTTACCTCAGACTCCGAGCCGGCCCTGGTCACAGCCCTTCCACCCGGCTTCCAAATCACTCATCAGGACCGGCCTGAGGGTAGAGGAGGAGGCTCAGCAATCATCTACAAAGAGCAGTTCCTCTGCCGAGTCATCCCAGAAACCATCCCGGACTGCGAGAGCTTAGCCTTCAGTCTCAAACTCTCCCCTAACAACTGCTTCTCAGGTACTTTAATTTACCGCCCCCAAGGTCCCCCCAAGCAATTCCACAACCATCTTGCTTCGATTGTGGCCGAACGAGTCAGCACCTCTTCTAACTTCACCCTGCTAGGTGATTTTAACTTTCACTTTGATTCTGAAGCAGACCACACGGCAACCACACTTACAGATGACCTAGCAGCGCTGCAACTAAACCAAACTGTCAGCTCTCGAACCCACGTTAAGGGTCACCTGCTGGATCCAGTATTTAGCAACTGCGTAGATCTGGAAACTGGTCTACGAATCCCCCTCCCGTGGACTAACCACCTATTGGTCCCCTTTTCATGGACCAAACCTAGGCCCTTAGCCATCAGACCCACAGTAAGAATAGCCAGACCCTGGTCTCGTTTTCAACCGAAAAATGGACCACCAAACTGGCTAGCAACCTACCTCTTCATAATGAGGACCCCTGCCTAGCAAACCAGACATACAAAGAATGGATCACTCAATCACTCGATCACTCCCTACCCAAAAGAAAAACCACAATTAAACGTTCCCATAAATCCGCTCCCTGGTATTCAGAGGCCCTTAGGGCAAAGAAACGCCAGTGTAGGCAAGCTGAAAGGAAATGGCGTCTGGACTTCTCACCAGGAAATAAAACTCAATACCGAAACTTAATCAAAGAGTACAAAGAAGAAATCATAGCCAGCCAAACAGCACACTTCTCTAATGAAATAATTTCAGCCAAATCAAAACCAAGAGAAATTTTCCAAATTGTGAAAAATCTTACTAAATTGCCACCTAGCCTGCTTGAGACCAAATCCACAGAACACTGCAACAAGATGGCAGACTTCTTCCTCCAAAAAATCAATAAAATCTACGAATCCTTCCCCTCCCTGCCCACCGCCCCCCCAACTCAGACCAATTCTACCCTGACACCCCCTTCATCTCAGCCTCCTCCCACACTGGACCACTTTCCCTCCCTCAATCTTGTGTCCCTGGAATCCGTGGCTCGGAAAGTCAAATCAGGCTCCCATGACGACCCAGCCCCGCCAGACATTATTATGTCAGCATCCCAAGTCACTCTGCCCATCATAATGGACCTCCTAAACTCTTCCATCACCGCCGGCACAGTCCCGCCGAAATGGAAACGAGACATGGTCCGAGCCCTGCTAAAGAAACCTAGTCTGGACCCCTCAGACTTCAGCAACTACCGGCCAATCTCTCTACTGCCTTGGCTGAGCAAAATCTTAGAGAGACACATCAACAGCTAACTGGTCGCCTACCTAGAAAACCATCACTTGTTGGACCCCACCCAGACAGGCTTCAGACCCAAGCATGGAACCGAAACCGCGCTCCTCATGGTCACGGAGGAATCCAGAATCATCCTGGACCAAGGAGGATCAGTGGCAGTGATCCTCCTTGACCTAAGCGCGGCCTTTGACACGGTCAGCCATGACATCTTGCTGGACCGTATGACTAATATCGATATAAAAGACAAGGCATGGCTATGGTTCAAGTCCTTCTTGAAGGACAGATCCTTTCGGGTATTCGACTGCGAGTCAATATCCACTAGCAGACCATTAAGATGCGGAGTACCACAATGCTCTTCATTAAGCCCGGCGCTCTTTAACATTTATATGAGGCCACTGGCTGAGGTTGTCCGTCTGTTTGGAGTGAAGATCATTTCCTACGCTGACGACACTCAGCTAGTGGTCTCATTGGCGCAAGAAGCCAACATGCCAAAGGGAGGAGGGCTCAGAAAATGTCTAGAGGAGGTAAAGAGCTGGATGTCCTCCTCATTACTCAAAATGAACGGGAACAAGACAGAGCTAATGCTTCTGGGCCCTGCTGACCCTAGCTCATTCAATGCTCTATGGCCACCCTGTCTGGGCACCCCCCCCCCGGCCCCCAAGGACAACATCAAGAGCCTCGGGTATGGCTGGACAGATCCCTTTCTTTTGGCATTCAAGCCACCAAACTCTCAGCTACCTGTTTTGGCCTTCTTAGGATGCTAAAGAAGGTTCTCCATCTTTTACCCATGGAAGCCAAACAGGTAGCCATCCAGGGTCTGATTCAGTCCCGCCTGGACTTCAACAACGCCCTCTACCTTGCTGCCCCAGAATATACACTGTGGAGACTTCAAACTGTGCAGAATTGTGCAGCCCGCACACTACTTCAGCTCCCTCATCGACAATCTGTCAGAGCCGGTCTGATCAAACTACACTGGTTACCAGTTCGCCAAATAATCCACTTCAAAACCATGTGTATCGCGCACCAGGCCTTCTGGAACACAGGTCTCCTAATCACCCGTAACCTAGTCTCCCATTACCAACCAAGCAGAAACCTTCGATCAAACCAGGCCTTCCTGGCCACAGCACCCAGAATAAAGAAGGCCAGATCTGGCGGTAGGACCTTCACCCATAATGCCTCCAAGACGTGGAACACCCTGCCCCTTCATCTGAGAGCCAACCCCAACCTCTCCTCATTCCGGAAACAGCTCAAAACATTCCTCTTCAAATCCCCACAGTAATGCTTTGCCAGTCCCCCCTGTTCCATCTCTCCCCTCTGTTGCTTCCTAGCGCTTGGACGCCCCCGGGCAGCAATCGCGCTCTATAAATCCACATACAAATACAAATACAAACTTTATTGATGAAGAAGGTAGATTAGTAGATCACCAAACCTTAAGCAATAATTGAGCTGTTTTACTTTAATTGTAGAAAATCCAAAGGAAGGTTTTTAAACACTCCCTGAAGTCAAGAAGTTTACCATATTCGAATACCAGACAATAACTTGGGGAACCTGTGCAGAATTTTTGGTGGGTACTATGAACATTACATGTACCTTATATATTAGAAAGGAGGTTCGAAATCCCCCCTGGTTTTAGAAGCAAACATTCATAGTATAACCAACCTACTAGCATTAAACAAGAGTGGGTTGTCTGCTTATGTTTATAAGCCATTCTGTACAACAGAAGAACAGTGAATGAGTGTAACAGTGAATGGGTGTATGTGTGGTTTAAATGTGCTTTTAACTCACTTGGAGTTCCTTGAGTTGGGTCTATCCTTTGTTAACAACACCAGTAACTCAAATATTAGTACAGTATTTTTTGGCCTAACCAAGTCAACAAATCTACCAGAAATGTTACCAATTTAAATATATAGGCAAATGTGTAATATACATTGTTGTTGTTAAATATTACAAATAAAAAATCTTTTTTGTATGTATATTTATATAGATATGCAGTGTGAAATAGATGTGTAGCAAGCCTGAAGAAGGAGGTGGATCAACAGAACCCTCCGAATCGCGTCGCTGTCTCTTTGCTCACAAATTACTAAATGCGTTCTTTACATGATCTTTTTTGATATGAGTGATCAATGTTAAATCCATTTGGAAACTGATATTAATTTTTATTATATTTTTTGTATTTCTGTGACTTGGTTTTTACAATTGTTTTTAATGTGTACATTGTTTGTGCTAGTACATAGCAAGACATCTTTTTAATGATTTTTTAACATCAAATAAAAATAAATACTTTCCTTATGGGAAATAATTTCTGTCTATATGTTGACTTTCTGGTGTTGTGAGTATTGACCCAATGAATGATGTGGAGTGTTGTTGATTATTGAGGAATACTGTATGACAAGAGAATATCCCAAAGGGAATTTTTCATAGACTGAAGTGTCTTATCGGTGTCCTGTCCCTATGGCTGGTTGGACCCCTCTCTTATTTTTGAGTGACTTGTAAGTCTACACATTAAATAATTTTACACTTGCAAATGATGTATAGCCAAAAGTAATAAAGCTACTCAAAAGTGTAAGAGTAAATTTACATTTGTAGATTTACCCTTGTGAATAGGTCCCATAGTCTTTTATGTGGAGCATTGATGATTTTGTGGAAGATGTGTTTCTGTTGATTTATCTCGTAATTGAGGTGGGCACATTTATTCCCCTAAGTCTTCCATTGATAGTTCTCATTTGGCCTCTTGTTTTGGGTTATCACACCAAAAGAGTTCTGTTAAGAGATCTAAATCTCCTTGTAGAAAGTGGCATTCTTTGCATTGATGTACAGCAACATGTTAAAAGAAGCTTTAGCATGATTTAGCTCAGTAGATAGATCATTTGGGGGATCATTGTTCTTGTGCTTAGTACTAATTGCGAGCCACCTAGCATTGCCCCTGGAGATCTGAGGAGTGGGTTTTTGGTGTGTAGTGGTTTATAGAGTCAATGTTGTCTCGGTTAGTCTTGACCTTAAAGTTGGTCTTCCCAGTGTTAAAGTGATCATTGACCTCATTATCTCCTGTTTTGCCCTGGACCTATTTAGTTTCACCTTCAAAGTGGCAATTTCAAGTTTTTGGACACTAGAATGAATAATACATGATTACGGCATAGATCAAGAACTTCTAACTTTGTGGCAAAAGTAAGATGAGTCTCGGTATGAAAGTTCTGTTCTCTTGCCAAATGAGGATCCCCACCTCTTGTTGCTGCTCCTTCAAGAGTGGCACTGGAACATTTAACTGTTGGTTTAGCACCTGGGCTCTTCTTTATCTCCATAGGTGATAGTTTTGACAGGTAGCAAAATTCCCTTTCTCTTCCTTTTATGTTCAGTAGAAAATGAGTCAAGGCCTGGATTTACTTCTATATCAGCAGTTGCTTTAAACAAAGGTGAATGGATGACCTACCAACAGGGCTGAGGAGAATATTAGTGAGGCATCTGAAGTGGGAACCTCTTATTTGTTAGGTCCTTGAAAGTTAGGCCTTTAGTGTGACTTTCCTCCTGTTCTGACTTCTTTTCCCAGCCATCTTCTTCTCTTAATGCTCCAATACAGGATTCCATGGATACTTTTGCTGGAGCCCATCGGTGGATGAGATGGAAAAGGTGGAAGATGATACTTTGGGGGATATTCTCAAAAACGTGAGATAATCATCGCCAAAATAGGTTTACGCAATTTTTCATATCGCCGTCTATCGCAGGAAAATAACACCATGTTAACTTTGTATACAAAACACAGCGATAACATGCAATAGTTTCCCGATAACATGTAAAATGTCGGTGATATAATTACCAGGACGGCGATAAAAATCTAAAGCCATATGTGAAAAAAGTGGCGATGAGCCCAACCGCGATAAAAAAATCCGCGATAAGCTGCGCCAGGCATGCAATTCACATACGTCAGTCCGATTCTCATTGAGATGAAGCCTTAGATATGTCAGGCTTATGTTAAAAGACCGAAATGCATTGGGACATGTTACGCTCTGTTACTGCATGCTGAACATAAGCTACATGACATGTTATTCTGATTGAATTCCATCTGCGACGATTAGGAATAAAAGCAGATTTCAATCAACTCCATGGTTTGAAGATTTCATTCGCAATCTTGGACTCTTTGAAAATTGTTTGGAATACTGTTGTCCACTTAAGAGTACTGTATAATTTTGTGACTATTTGGATTACATTATGTACACTGTAATGTGACATGTTTGTAGTGCACTGGACATTCCTGGATACACTTCTGGGTATTTCCTTTCACTTTTGAATTAGGTGGCCTGCAGAGCCCCTTACCTGGTGCACACTTGATTTTTCTAAAAATCAATCTAAGCTTGTTTAACTGATTTAAATTGTTAGAGTTAGTATCTTTGAGTGCATTCAAGCTGTGTATATCTCAAGGCCTATTAGTTTGACATGTATTGCCTGTGGCAAATGAGCGGCATCCATGTGTATTATGTTGCCTCACAGCTGCTCCTCACTCCACGAGCCTATTTACTTGTGTGCGCTGCGTGGTTGCATCACTTGCACTCCTAAGACACACCATTGTCACGACTGTCTGCGCATGTCCTCAAGCCTGACAACGACACTGTGATATTGGCCGTTGAAGGTGGTCGGCCATGTGTGTGTGGGCCTATGGTCAGGATATGGCGGGCACAGAGACACACGCATTATTTACTTTGGTTGCCATCCCAGAAGTAAACCACGCCCAGAGCCCCAGGCTATTTATTCCCATTCCTACACTGGACTAGGGTTCGCTGGCCCAGCCCACTCCGTTTACACAGAGACACACGCATTATTTACTTTGGTTGTCATCCCAGAAGTAAACCACGCCCAGAGCCCCGGGCTATTTATTCCCATTCCTACACTGGACTGGCGTTCGCTGGCCCAGCCCACTCCGTTTACGCTTACAGGGAGGGACGACAAAGCTACATGTCCAAGGTCTTCCCCACTGCCTGAGGTAACTTGGTTGTGTCCACTGTCCACAACACTACAAACACCAGCAGTATATTTATTTATTTCTGTATTTATTTATTTATTTTAGAGTTTTATAGAGCGCGAACTTGACCTGTTTGGGTATCAGAGCCCTTTACAGAGTCACAAAGTAAACAATAGGCAGGATAACACAAGAATACTGTAAATTAGGGGGGGAGGGGTTGCTGGGAACAAGAGGGAGAAGCATTATACAGGATAGTCAATATTACAATTGTTAAGGACGGACTCCAATTTCTTGGTGGGGAGAGGTTGCAGGATGGAGGCAGTAGTCTATGGGGTGGTTGTGGAACGGGATTAGTCAAGGAATTTACCCATGAGGAAGGATTTGGCCTCATTTTTGAAGCGTGCCAGAGAGGGGATTCTTCTGATGGCGGGTGGGAAAGAGTTCCATATTCTTGGTGCAACCCCAGCGAAAGATCGATTATAGGTTTTTTTTACCGAAAGCGAGCAGGCTGGAGTAGGAGGGCACTGGCCGATCGTGAGTTTCTGCATCCTCCGGATATCACAAGTTTCTGTGCAAGATACGCAGGGGAGTTTGAGCGTAGGGCCTTGTGCGTGATGCATGTCAGCTTGAGATGGATCCTATCCTCGAGTGGGAGCCAGTTCAATGATTTCAGATGAGGGGTGATGTGATCAAATTTCCTTGTGCCGGTAAGTAGTCTGGCAGCTGCGTTGAGGCAGGCTTTTAAGGGTGCTAGGGAGATCTTGGGTAAACCAGAAAGGGTGGAGCAGCCATATTCCAGCCTAGAAATAACTAGGGATTGGACTGCAAGTTCTAGGTCGGGAGCATCAAGGAATGGTTTCAATTTCCAAAGGTAGCTCAAGTGGAATCTGGCAGATTTGGCCATTGAGTTGTTGTGGTCTCGCATGTTTAGGTTATAGTCCAAGGTGATACCCAGAGATTTGGCCGAATCCACAATGGTCGGGGGGCAAATCTCAAAGCTTTGACTGGAATTGTGGTGACCGTGAGAGGCGCTTTGAAGTTTGTCGCTAGGCTCATTCAGTGGCTGTAAATCCCTTTGAATAATTGTAAGATAAGTCGTTCAAACTCATAAAGCAGATTTAAACTACGGACCTCTATCTTTCATAAATCACTGGATGTGAAGTAGACAAAGCGGATTTCACAGGCCATGTGCCAACATTGAAGCTGTGAATTAACCTAATTTTCCTACAGTTCCTGTAGTACGGATCATTTGAACTCAGCCTTTTGAACTGATTGAATAAAGTTCCACAGTCTTCTGTACCTATTGAATAAAGCATCAACGACGCTAATTGGCAATATTAAGGCCGCCCCTGAAACAACACTGAAGGGTCTTCAGAAAATATTATTTGTCCTGAAGATGGTCTCATCGATCCATCAATAGAGACCAAAACGTCGACTTACGCTTTTTCTTATCTGATTGTTAGTCCAATTGTAGGAAAGAAGAAAAGCGTATACAACTGTTTCAAAGAAGTGTTTTGATCCATTCCTATGATATATGCTTCTTGTAACGTTGTTATTTATTCTGTACCCTTTTTAATTTCTACAGTGTATTAAATACAAACTTTTACATATACACCCACACTAGTTTTCTTCATTCTGATCACATATGGTGACTTATCTAGATTAATTGATTAATTATTGTTACATTTTTGTACCATTGACCTAAATTGTGACGGGTCACTAAACAGAATTATCCGCCACTGTGCTGTGAATCAGTATAAACGAAATCCCTTGAAGGTATCTTCACCCTATCATATTTATTGCCCGAACCCTCAAGGGTATATTGGGTTGCTCGCTTTTTTGTTATCGGTCTTCAGATGTAGCTCTGGGCTGGGCTCGCTTTTATACTGCAAGTTGTCGCCCTGCTTAACACCAGTAGAATGCAGGTGTTAAATGCCTGCTGCTAACGCACCTTATCGCCTGTTTTTGGATTGCATCGCTGATCTGGCTGATCGTTGAGAATATCGCAAAGTGGTGTTTTCATGTGTTTTTGCAAGGGAATGCCTACTCTACATATCATTAGCATTAGTTGTCGCTCCCATCCGTGGCAATGTTTTTTGCGGCAGCTATCGCTGGAAAACTGGCGATATTGGCAGTTTGCACCAGCATGAGAATAGGGCGATAAACCTATCACCATTTTTGCGGCTCTAAAGTGCTGATAAATTAGCGATGAGTCCTTGAGAATATGCCCCTTTGAGTAGTTTCACTTAGAGCAGCTGTGAGAGGTTCTACTTAGAGCAGCTGTGACCCAGAGCATCCCCATTGCAGAAAGGGGAAAAGGCTTATATGCTCCTCTATTAGATATAAATCCAACCTGTGTGCTAGATTGATTGCATCTCACTTTTGCTGTTGCTCTGGTGGATCTTAGCACACTGGTAGCCAAAAACCCACAAGCCTGTAAACTAAGAAATCTGAAAAAGAAAAAAATCAGGACAGCAGTCCATTTCCATCTATGAACCCAGGATCTGGAGCAACATCCATAAGGACCACCCCAATTCAAAGCAGTTTAGGAACAAGTTGAAGACTCACCTCTTTAAAGAACATTACATCACAAAGCATTAACCATCCACAACCCGAGTCCTCTCCTGTTACTTGTTGTATTTATGTTTGCTTTGATCATGTACACCACTGATTTCATTTGGCTAGGTTTGCACTATAAAAATAGCATATGCATACATACATACTGTTAGAAATTGGGATTCAAGTTGGCATAGGTATGCACCCTGTCAAAGCAGGAACCATAATCCTAATCAGGGTAAGCCAGATACAAACCCTAAATTAACCTGTGCTCACCCTCTGGTAGCTTGGCAGAGAGCAGTCAGGCCTAACTTGAGAGGCAATATGTAAAGTATTTGGGCAACACTTAAAACAGTAAAACAGTGACAACACCACACAATAATAATCCATACCAGATTAGAAAGGTAGAGCTTACTTTAATGAACAAAACCAACAAGACAAGAATCTAATAAGTAGAACCGGAGTAAATAATTTAAAAATAATATCTTGTGCTTTGAAACATAAAGCGCCAACCAGGGCTATCTGGACATGCTTGACCTAGTCAAATCTGAAAGTTCAGCCCAACCGCGAGGGAGCATTGGTCACATCCAGGGACCAACCTTGATCCGCTGCAAGAGTACCTTGGAACCTTGGATGGAAGGAATGCGTCAACGTCGAAGCCCTGATACGAGTAGCAGAAGAGGCAATGCATCGGCATTGATCCCGTCAGATGCCGGCAATGCGTTGGTTCCGAGCCACGCAGTCTGAGAAAAATCGTCGTCAAACTGCTCACTATGAAGGCAATGAGTTGACATCAAGCCACACCATAGGCGATGCAATGATGTCCATGTCCTCAGTGGCACTGGCGATGCATCACGTGGAGGTGAAATTTGACAATTCTGACCAGTACAACAATGGCGATGAGTGGAAGTTTCTGCCAAGATCTCAGGAAAACCACCTCCAAGGGCACAGGACTGGATTGGCACATCTTGGCAGAGTAAGCTCAAAGTTAGCAGAGTCCAAAAGTTGGAGGAGAGTTTAAGGAAGTCTTTGCTATCCCTAAGACTTCAAAGCAGCAGTCAAGCCAGCAAGCCTTTGGAGTCACTTAAGTTCTTGAGGATGTAGAGATGCAGGTCCAGTCCTTATCACTCCCAGGTAAGGAGGGCATCAGGGCAGGCACAACAAAGCAGGAGTCAAGAAAAGTCTAACAGAGTGAAACTCCTGTCAGCAGCACAGCAATCCTTTTTCCTGACAGCATGTCATCAGGTCCAGAAGTTTACTGAGTTGGTGGTGTCAGGGGTCCAGTACTTATACCCAGTTGTGCCTTTGAAGTGGAGGGGACGTCTAAGAGAGGCCTTTGAAGTGCAGAGTACCTGTCCTGCCTGCCCTGTCTCCAGACTCACTACAGGGGGTATGCAGTTCTATGTGTGGGGATAGGCACAGCCCATTCAGGTATAAGTGTCAGCTCCTCCCTCCCATCCTGCCCAGTATGACCCAGTAGGATGTTGATAGCCCATCTGTCATACCTAAGCTCACTGTGTGTGTGGCTATTTGGAGGGAATGTACAAAGCCCAGCTGTCACCCACCCCAGACGGGTATTCAGAGATAGGAAGAAGGCACAGAATGGTCAAAGTGAGAAAATTCCAACTTCCAAACAGTAGCATTTTCAGACATTACATTTAAAGTCCAACTTTACCATAAATTGTGATTTTCAATTGTGAGTCCAGAGGCACCAAACTCGAAACATCAATATTTTCCCAAATCAAATTACACTTATAAAATGTAATAAGTTAATCCCAATGTTAACATTATGGGAGATATAGGCCTTCCAGTAGTGAAAAAAGAATTTAAGAGTTTTTCACTACCTAGACATGTAAAAACGTAAACGTACACATCCAACTTTTTAAATAGACTTGCACCTTGCCCTTGGGGCCGTCCAGAACCTACCTTAGTGGTGATGTATATGTATTAGAAAGGAAGGTTTGGCCTGGTAAGAGGGTTAACTTGCCAGGTCAACATAGTAGTTTAAAACTGTATACACAGGCTCTGCAGTGGCAGGTCTGAGCCATGTTTAACCCCTTCGGCTCTGCGCACATTTTCGCCCTGTGCGTGCGATTTAAATAGTGGGTGGGAATTGGACGGCCCCCGGACGCCCTGCGCACATGCCCACCGTGATGCATGACAGCCAAGGGCTGTGACGCACACCGAAGGGGTTAAAGGCATCTTAAGTGAGAGGCACAATCAGTGCTGCAGGCCCTCTAGAAGCATTTAATTTATGGGCCCTAGGCACATGTAGTGCACTTTGCAAGGGACTTATAAGTAAATTAAATATGCCAATTGTGGATAAGCCAATTTTACCATGTTTTAGGGAGAGAGCATATGCACTTTAGCACTGGTTAGCAGTGGTAGAGTGTCCAGCGTCCTAAAGTCAACAAAAAACAAATTCAGAAAAAATGGGAGGAGGGTGGCAAAAGGTTTGGGTGTGACCCTGCAGAAAGGGCCATTTCCAACACATAAATACATACATACATATGTACATAAATACATACGCACATACATACATACTTAAATACACTGCTCCATTTTGCCTTGACTGCCTTAGACTTACCATATCCATGGATAAGAAAGATAGGGAGGTAATGTCATCATGAGTGTGTTTGAAGAAAGGGAGAGAGAAACAGAGAAGGAGAGGAAAAGGAGGGCAAAGAGGGAAAACACCTATTACAGAACACAGGGAAAGCTGAAACTGAATATTCTGAGTAGCAAAGTACCACAAATTATGTTGTGAACTTGAGTGGGGGCATGCAGTGCCTTTAGGCTGTAGTTCTTGATGACACTAACTGACGGGATGCACACACAGTATCTAGATCTGAGGATGACCATGAGCAGTCACTCCCCTGTTTATTTATGCCCCCAGGCCACATCAGGCCCTCACATGCAAAAGTGTAACAAAGGCCGGATGGCACTCTACATCCCTCCCAACTTTTATTAACTGAAAACATTTCACTTCTACTGAGTATACATGTAGTCTTTCAGCCTCCGGCTGGGTGTTGGGTTAGGATGAAGTCCATATTTTAGGCTTTGGCCTCCTTTGTTCTGGTCACCGGCCAGTTCAGTACAGATGGTGCTTTGCGTTGCACACCCGCTGGATAAGGGCGAAGGTCCCACAGTCATGCAAGTGTTGTTGTCAATGCCCTGAGTTGTGGTACTGCACCACCATATAAGGAGCCAAGACGAGATCTTCCTCCTCCTGGTTCTCATCTACAACCCCTGCTGGGGCCGTCACCCTCCTAAACCAGGACATGTTATGGGCTAACGTCGTGTGGCCTCACTCTATGGTACCATTTCTCCCTGTATGCCCACAAACTTCCACATCTCTCTCTCAAAAGGTGTCCAAAATTCCCATCCAAGATGAAGATCAAGCATTATGACTAAGTCCCACACTCACAGGTCAGAAACTGTTGCTCGCCGAGCCAGACTGGCTTTGTTGTTTGTGTTACTCTTTCTTTCCTGAGTAGCATGTACATCCATTACAGCAGGCTTCCACTGAGGCCCTGTGGGGACTGAGTCTTGGATGGCCCTTTGCATCAGTAGGTACACTGGTGCACAGTTCGACGTGCTATACATTGTTTGTTGTTACGATATGAGGAACCCATGAAGGCAGAACTGCAGGTCCACCCCATTGTCCGTGCCTATTCTGAGCACCCTGTTCAGGGTGTGAATGAAGCGCTCTACCTACCCATTGGCTTGCGGCCATTGGGGAGTCACTTTTCTATGTCTGATGTTCAGCGACTGCAGAACTCCTTGAACTTGTGTCCCTGTAACGGGGGCCTAATGTCAGTTTTCACCTCATTCAGGAGTCTCAGCACAGGGAATACACTTGTTAATGCACATGAATGGCAATTTCTCACCTTTTCATACACCAAGGTGTCCATGCCAGGGGAACCACATCTTGCCCCTGAATCTGGCTTTTGTCTTTACCATTTCTTGGTGTCCTTGTTGAGCCAGTTGGACCATCCTGGCTTGGAGACTTTGTGGCATTACAATTTGCCTTCCTCAGAGCAGCACGCCCTTACGACTGGTGCTCAACTAATCTCATTCATTAACCTTCTTTCCATCGCCTTCAGCACTTTGAACCCATCCAGGCAATTCCACCACTGCTTTCTCAGGAGGGCTTCTTTGGATTTTGAGATGCTAGCGTTAGCCAGAGTGACTTCTGTGATTTCAGCAAGTGACAGCACTCTTGAACACAGATCGCGCACTACCATTCTCATGAAGTCTTCTGCCCCTTCATCTTCCTCGGGTAGTTCTGACACCTACTCTCCTGGCAGGTGTCATGACAAATAATCAGCCAGGTTGCTCACCCCAGGGCGATACTGCACTTCGAACTGGTAAGGTTGAAGCTGCACAGCCCACTGCTCACGCGGGATGGGAGGGGGCCTGTCACAAAGTTCTGGTGAACAGTCCAACCAGGCGCTTGTGCTCAGTGATGACCCTGAATTTCTGTCTAAAGAGATATATGTGGAAATGGCAACGGCTAGCACCTCATGTTCAATTTGCACATACCTGGTTTCTGTGTTCGAGAGTGCACTACTGGAGTATGCGATTGTGACCAAAGATCCTTCATTCTTCTCTTGCCACACCACAGCTTCTAATTCCACTGGGCTCGCATTGACCACCAGCTCCATCCGGCTCTTTGAATTGAAGTAAGCCATGGTGGCCGCCTCAAGCAGGGCCACCTTTACATGGTGGAAAGTCAGCTCAGGAGTCCCACTCCCACATGGCATCAGCTCTAGTCAACGCCCTCAGCAGCTCGGAAAAAGTGGCTAAGTTCAGGGTACATTTTCCACAATAGGTCGCCATCACTAGGAAAATCCACACCTTGGTGGTGTTCCATGGAACGGACGCTGCCCTGATGGCCTCCACTTTCTTTGGGTAGGCCCATAACCCTTCTCTCAGGAAGATGTATACGATGAACACTATGGACTCTTCACAGAACAAGCACTTTTGGCAATGAAGCATTAATCCACATTCAGCTAGTCATTGGAGCATGGCTCTGAGTCCCACATTGTGTTCCTCAAGAGTATCGGAGAATATTAGAACTTATGACACCAATCAGGCCAGAGAGTCTCATGGATGGAATTCTGAAACAAGTCTGCTGCAGATGAGATTGAGATTCCACAGTTTAATACCTTTTGAGACCTATATGGGTTGAAAATGTTCTTATGTACCAACTGGCAGGATCTAGTTCCATCTGACGGTAAACAGCATTAAAGTTTAATTTGCAGAACTATTGGGCTACATGCAGGTCTGCCACAATGACATTCACTGTAGGGTTGATATATTGTTCACTCTGGATGGATTTATTCAGTAGTCCCATGTCTACACACAGCCTGATGGCTCCTGGCTGTTTGGGCTTTGGTGTGATCAATAGTCGAGAGACCCATAGGGTTGGGCCAGTGACCTACTCTATCACATGTTCTTCTAAAATCCTCAACTCTTCCTCCACCAGCTGCCACAGGTGGAACTGGACCTTCCTGTGTTGAAGGGCTGTGGGCCACACAGTCTTGTCTATGTGCAATTGAGTCTTGGTGTCCTTCAGTTCTTCTAGCTTCCTAAACAGCTGAGGATAATCTGGCATGTGACTCATGGACCTGCCGGGCAAAGACGACGAGCACCAGGTCTTCCACTTCAACAGGCCGGTGTCTTTACCATACAAACTGTGACGAGTCCATTACATTGACAGAAGCCCCAGTGTCAATCAGTGCCCTGCCAAGCGTGCTGCCAATCTCCATTGTACAAATCGGCGGGGGGCTCTTTCAGTTGCCTTCTCGCCCCACAAATGAGATGGTAAATACCTCGCTGTCACCCTACATTATCATCTGTGTATGGTCTCTGGCTTCTGCCTGCCCATGGTCCCACTGTATTTCCCTCCTCGACTGATAATTGTTGAAGGGTGGATTTCATTTTGCCCTTGTTCCCTTGGAAAAGTAGTACATATGCCCACATTGTGAGTGGGCACATGTACCTCGGATCGGACAGGTGTTGGGTACTCGGTGCTCTAAACCACAGTTGCCTCACCTACCCTCCGTTGGTGTCCCTCTGTTGGGCATGCAGAGGTCTTGTTGGATGTATTTGGAAGGCGCCCACTTGCTCCTCCTTCGTTTTCATGGAGTGAGTCATGCTTTTCTGGGCTGTCTTCCTCACTAGGGCCATCAGCTCAGGTGTCAGCCAATTGATTTGATCTTGCCAGTACTAGTATGGCATCCAGGGTTATCCCCTGTTGGTGCAGAATTATCTCTTTGAGGGCTGCGGACTTGCAGTCTTGTATGAGTTGGGTCCCAATTTCATCTGGTTTATTGATGTGTCTGCATGTAACTGCCAACTTCCTGTGCAGTGCGTAGAACAGTCGACTGATTCATCTTCCTGCCGCCTGGTCTGGTGCAGCTTGAATCACTTGCAGTTAGGGTTGAGCTGGGGGTTAAAACTGCCACAGCTGTGTCAAACTCAACATCATCTCCTGTGTTGAGAAGGGTTTCAAACAGGTCATAGAGCTCTGCCCCAACAAAGTGAAGCAATAGCGATCTTTTGACTAAGCCACTTGTCTCTCTAGTTGCTCGGCAGTAGTGCTGTAGACGTCCAACCCTCTGTCACCAGTATTGCGCATGAGTCACGGGTCACTCAACCCGCTGAATGTGTCACAGGCTTGTGAGGTGTCTCGTTTTGCTGCTGTACATTCATGGCGGGACAAAGTGGGCCTCAGCGTGTGCTTTTGTGCTTCTGGTTTGTGCAGTCTAGTGCCACCGCTGTTGACCACTTCTTTTGGTCCTTATCTTACAACATTAGTGTCCTTTCAATATGGCTGAAAAACATGCCATACCCCAGTTCACTGGCGGCACTATTTGTCCTTCTGGTCCACTCCTCCTCTTTTCTTTAACTTTTGGGGGGATTTCTTTGTGATGCTTGTGTAGTGTGATTTATCCAGCCATTCAGGCCTCATCCCTGCCTAGGGCCTCCCCTAGCAGGAGGCTTTGTGGACCAGATCCTGCAGGGCGGGCCTCATTTCGACCGATGGCTTAGTTCAGGGCCTGTCTCTCCCAGTCCTCATGTGATGGAATGGCCCGGGCCTCCATATTTAGCTAGTTGCCTCTGGGTAGTGCGGTGAACTCAAGCTGCCAGCGGGTGGTGATGTGATAGTGGCCACATCTGCAATGTGGTCCTTAGGATCCCTTTAGATGCTCTATGGAGATAGAAACTCTGGGCACGAGAATGCATAGCTGCCAAGGTTTCAGATTGCCATGTGTAACATTCAATTAATTTTAGAGTAATTATGAGTGAGATTTCAATGAGTATGAGTGACACTTTCTCGCGATCGAAATCAAGCAATGAAGATGAGGGAAACATACAGATATCAGAAATTATACTCATTTAAGCAATGAAAAACTACGATTTTGAATCTGCTGTAAAGCATGAGAAACGAAAGGGCACTAACCAAGTGCCCATGTAACCTGATTGTACCATAAAATAAAATATCTAACCATGATATTAAAACTTCAATACCTTGACCCCAGCGAAAATTCCGCCGTGGTGCTGGGGTTTTAATAAGTGGGCGGGGTTCAGACGGCCGGGGGCAGTCCTCCGCACATGCCCAACATGACGCACGATGGCCGCCGGCCGTCATGTGCACGCAAGCGGTTAAAACTACTGCTCTGACCTTATCAGGAACATTTACAATGTCAGCAGCTTTCATTGGGTCAAGCATTAGTCACATGCGCTGTCTGCAAGACCTGTTGTACTCACTCCTACTGAGTGTAATCCCTCCTGCCGCTTGCCATTGTTTCACATGCACATAACTTTTATTGCCTGGCTCTTTATTGGCCGGTGCTCCCGAGACATTACTTCCGTTTTGAGGCCAGGAGCACTGGCCAACTACAGTTTCCTTACACTGTAGGTGTTTATGGGGGGTTTTGGGGAACTACTTATTTATTAACATGGCGCCGGCTTCATTCACAACCAGGCAATGTTTTTTATGTGCACAGGCACTGAATATTTATTTATTCACATGTTTCTCTGGGTAACAGTAGGAAATCGTTGCTTAACACATCACACATTTCCCATTTTAATTCCTCTCTCCTGTTCTGTTCTGCTGCCACCCGGTGGCAGAAAGCACCCGCTGTTATGAGCCCCAATGTACCCCAATATAGGCATAACTAGCCTCATTTATTATGCATGAGGATTCCCAGTATCACAGCAGGATTACCATCTTCTGCATAATAACTCAATAAAAGGGTCCCCACTATTGTCATACTTGGCTGACATGCCCACAGTACCATGATAGATCTAGGTAGAACCCCTGAGCGTACCTTTCGGGTATATACGTACCACATCTTCACTGGGTAAGGCAGAGGAGAACAAGTTTCCATGCTGAGATGCTGACACAAGACACTGAAGTCCCTGCATGCAGTGGTCCAACATCCCTTGCAGGGTGTCCAATTTGAGACCAAGACGGGGTCCTTCGTTCTCTCCCATCAGGTAATGGGATTGGCTCACTCCAAGGGGGAGTCTTGGATTCATACATGCTAGGTACAATTAGGTACATCTAGTTAGGGTTTGCATCTTAGGAGTACTCATGATTATTTCCATTTATCTATAAGCCTGCATCTATTCATTGTTTTAGCACCATGGTAGAATTCTACCTTTTCTTTAATCTGTTGGTGCTAATAACCATATACATCTGTGTCTGTCGAATGGTTTTTGCAGCACACATATTTTATACTAGAATGACGCTGCTTCAATAAATAGTTATTGAAAATGTCCCCATCTTTTATTCTGTATATCTCTCTCAGAGCATGAGGGACTGAGCGAAAAGTACTGTATTGTTTCCACGATCCCTGAGCGGTCAGGGTTGTCATGTTCGATAGTTGCCAGAAACTATTTGCCCCTTGGACATTGAGAACTTAGCTCTAAAACAATCAACACAACAAGTTCAATTAAGCCAAGATGAATCTGTGGTGAAAAAAATCAACGCATAAAATGGTAGTCAATGCCCAAGTTCATGCTGCTCCAACTAATGAGTACATAAAGGAGGAGTCTCATTGGAAGACGCTGCCTGGTGTAAAGGTTGATCCGACAGCGGTCATTTCTTTGGACGTATTAAGCTGCACTATGCCCATGAATGTTAGTGATGCATCTATTATCTGTATGGGGGATGTGCAGGTTAGCAAAATGTATTTGATAACTGGGATGCCCGTGTTTGTGGCTGATAATAAGGGTGAGAATTTAGGAATGCCGATTTTAGAGATAACAAATGATAAGAATATGTTATGTTCATTTGGTTCAGAGAAATGTGGTGATGATCCAGTACCGGTTCAGTGATTGGATGACCGGGCAATTTTAACTCTGGTAAAAATGGATAATATAAACAATCCTCAGGGCGTTCAGATCCAAGGACAAGCTGATATTCCATTGAATGCTACTGATCCTATTCTAGGTCAGCCTGATAATTCACTGAGCCCTGCGAATCTTTCATTTATGGAAAAATATGACGTTTTAGCTAATGCTGATGGTCATGTTACAAATAACGACAATACTGCTGACATGGGTGTATGGAAAAGTTTGCTTAATACCATGAATGTTACAACAGGTGCACTTGACTTTCACTCAAATAAACTCGAAATTCAGGTTGATCTGTTAAACACTTTAGCGGTCTATGTGGCCGGTATTGACTCGAAATTATAAAACCTGACAGGTTTGGTGGTTAAGGCCCAGGCTGAGGTTCATGATCAATTGATAAGATGTACATGTTCTCATATGTTGGACAAAATGTCTGAGCTCCCAGAAATTTTAGGCTCTCTTGTGAAGGAAGTTAAAAAAAACAGCAGGGAAATCAGTTTTGGATAAAAATTTGGCTTGTACAAAGGAAGGGGATGATAGCGTATATTTTGAAAGTAAGAAGCTGCAAGATGTTGAGGCCAATGTGGGTTGTGATAAATCCGGTCTGCGGAAGGAGGTAGACAGGGAGGCCATGGTTAGTAGGTGTCTAGATGTATATGTAGAGGATGGGGGAGGTCTCCAATGGACCTAAGAAAGGCAAGCCACTATCCTTAGCCAAACCCCTGTATATAAGCCCCGGGGAAGATATAAATAATTGTCCTCCGCTATCTAAACGTTCAAGGAAAAGGTTGCGGAAAGAGCGGAATAAGGCCAGAAGTGCAGTTGCATTAGCAGCTATTGCAGCAAAGTCTAGGGATTATTACCCTATATTTAAATCAGCTGTTAAGTAAAGCCCACCGCAGGTCACTGTTGTAGCAGGTGGGGATTCTTCTGTTGCACTGGCATTCCCTACGAGGGATAACGATCAGGGACCAATAAATGGTAATAATATTGATAGGTTCTTAAACCAAATGATATAATAAAATCGGATTTGGTAGACGTCAATACGGAATGTGAGATAAAATTAGATAATGAACCCCAGGGGTTAGGACCGTTGCCCAAAGATCATGCTGTTGATACTCGGAATCGGTCAAGTGAGGTATAAGCGTTAGAACCTACTATTGCCCAGTGTCAACCCCAGTACAAATGTTTCCTAAATCAATTGTATCTAAAGAAATTAACTCAGGTTTATTAAGCCCCTTGTGTGGCAAACAGGACTATAGTTGTATAAATGGGGTCACCAAATTAGTAATGCACCCATTGTATGAATCCCAGGGAACCCACGATAGCCTCAATCGGGGTCTACTATTGAAATCATTTCAACTATCCCTGATTTAGCATTTATTAAACCCTCTGATTTGGTGTCAGTACAATTTAGAGAGGTACAGCCCAATACTCCTCGTGAGTCCACTATTACAACTTGGTCATCGAGGGATATTGTTACTAAGATTTTGGGATCCAGGTTGAATTTTATGGACTGTGGAATCAAGGTCGAGATCTGGACCTGTGTACAATATCCCCCGATCTTGAAGGTACTGGCCCTTAAGATAGATATGGGTTGTAAAATTATTGAAAGTACTAAGTTAAACCCAGTGCTTAGAGGTGAGGTAGATCCAACAAATACCCAATCTTGCACTTCCGGTTTGTTGATTACCAATCCTCAGTCAGGGGATCGTCTTTGCGAGTGGTCACCCAAAAACAATATGCGAATGGAGGACTGGTCTTGGTTGCCAGCATCATTGGCAAAGGTGCCCCGTATCAACAGTAATTGAACAACCGGAGCTACTGAAGATAATATAAATGAAATTAGTCTATGCTCCTGGAATGTCCGCGGTCTACATCATTTATTGTCATTTTTTAATTCATTTACATTTTTATTATTCCAAGAAACATGGTGTGAACAAATGACTCCTTTGTCCGGATGTAATGAATATAGTATTCCGGCAGTAAAAAACAATAAATTTGGCCTTGCAAAATGTGGACTGTCGTGCTATATCGCAGCTAATTTAGATTTAGCTGTGGAAGTGGTAGACTTTAACTTGGGTTGGTTACAATGCCTTGTGGTAAATACCTCTGAGTTAAGGTTACTTTTTCTTAATGTGTACCTGAGTGCAAGTAAAAATAACTCTGCACAGCTGTACATCCATCGGGATGTACTGAGTATATTAATACTCCATACCCAGATGCTGGCTTAATAGTATCAGGCAATTTTAATTTGCAATTATTTCGGTACTCAGAATCTAACTATAAATCAGGAGGCTTAGCTAAGGATTGATTTGATATTGTGTCTGAGGTCGGAACCAGCCAGTTAAAAGAAAAATGTAGATGAACTCCCACATTTAAGAATTCTAAGCAAGGTTCAATCATCGATTATACATTTATTTTGGAAAATTTGAGATTACATTTGTCTGAATATAAGATAATCGACCGGCCAGAAAGTGTCTTCTAAAATCTAAAGATCTTCCCAACATGGCATGTTCTGCATATAACCTTAGGAGGCTGGTATAGAATGTAGCCAAAAACGAGGATATTATGCAAACGGCTGATGCTTTGATTAAGGAAAGTGATCAGGGCATTCAGGGTGACACCAATATGATTATTAAATGGAATTTTATCACAGAGTCTATTGTGGGGAAATTTTCTACTGGAAAAATCAGGAAAATTACCACCAATTTGAATATACATAAAATATGGTTTTCCCCCAAACTATTAAGGTTAAATAAAGTACTCAATAGAGCTGTCCGTGAGGCATACGCCCGTAGATTTTGTCAGACCAACCCAGTGTATAAAGAAATCCTGAAGGAACTTAAGAAGACCTACAAACAAGAAATATGGAAAGATAAACTTAAATATCGAGCTGGGATTTGGAATAGCTTACTATTCGCCACTAAGCAAAATAATGTAAAGAAAATGTTGGGAGGTTATTAATAAACCTCGAAAGGGGAGGCTGTAGGGCTTTTTCTGTAAATATACCCGAACCCAGTTGGGTAATGTTTATAAGCAATTTGTATGGTGTATCAGTTCGGGTGGAAAAACACATAGACAGGTTGGTTTCAGGTGAGGTAAATAATATATCACTAACTATTGCGGGGAATGGAGAGTGTCTCGATTTGAACGCTAATAAGCATGCTATTGATCCTAGTCTAGATCCAAATTTTGATTTAGCAATTCCTAGCTGTAATCAAGTCTTGACCCTGTTACGTGGGCTGCGAACAAATGGTGCCCCGGGGACCTAATGGTTTACCGAATGCCCTGTTTCGTGTTAATAGTGATCTGTTGGCAGGCATTTTGGCATAATTTATTTAGGGATGTTTTGACATTGGGGGTTGTTCCGGAGTCGTGGCAAGGTAGCATAGTGCAACCAATTTATAAAAGCGGCAAACAGGGTAAAATCCTGCTAAATATCGACTAATTTCGTTGACTGATGTCGATGCAAAGGTGTTTGCTTCTTGTCTTCTTATACAACTGGAAGACTGGGCTATGAAGGAGAGTATTATTCCATTTAATCAGACTGGTTTTGTTTGAACCGGGGTCTCTAGTTGGCTGGGGCATGGACCCTAGTCCAAGTAGGGACCACCGCTTCCGACAGGGTAGCCTGGCGCAGAGCGGGAAGGCGTAACTTCAGAGGCAATGTGTAAAGTATTTGTGCAACACCCCAACAGTTCCCAGTGAAACACGCACACAAGGAAAAGACACTAGACCGGTTGCATATAAAAATGTAAGTATCTGTGTCTATATGTTGTGCAAGATCCAAAAGCAGGTAAAACCAGTTTACAGGCAAGATTAGCAGTCAGATAAATCCAGTCGCATATAAAGCAATTAAACCTATCTTGATCTGGAAATTGTGCACAGTTCAAAAATAGTCAGAATTCCCCATATAGAAAATCACAGGTCTCAGTCCAATGTCTGGGGATAGCTGTTACTGTCTGTTAGTAGAAGAACGATAGGGCCAGCACAACACTTCCTCGGTCACCCGCAGTTAGGTGTCAGTCTCTGATCCCATTAAGGCACCCGGTTCCCAAAGGCAGGATGGTAAACACGGTCCCCAGGAGTTATGAGCATGAGGCACTTCAATGGGGATGCAGTCCCTAATGTGCAGGGCCCCCTCGCTGAGAGTTCCGTGGCTGCTTCAATGTTTAAACTTGATTGGTAAAGGGAGGAGACTTGCAAGGGGTTCCAGTGTGCTCACCAGAGGCCGAGAGTGTCAGGTTTGGGGGGGCCCGGTACCACAGCTCCCTCCTGTGCAGGCGCGCTATCGGTGGTATTTCTCACAGGACCCAAGAAGGATAACAGTCTGCCTGGCCCGCAATTAAGAAAGAAATATTCCCCCACAGTAATGCAGGCAGTCCCCGTCACTCGCTCGTACAGAGGGCAGTTCACAACCCACTCCCGCCAACTTACCCACACAGCAGCTTAAAGCTAGACGCTGTCCGTTACCTGTGGGTGGAGGGCGAGCCCGGCGTCATCGGGGGAGCTCTACTTCGCTCCGGGGCATTCTCTAGCCTTCGGGGCAACTCTTCCCATCCCGGCCGAAGCTGGGGAAGCCCTCGAGGCACAACCAATGAAGGAGCGGCAGGCTGATGACGCAACGGGACTCCTGGCGGCTGCAGCCTATCCCAGCGCGGCCTGGGGCTGACGTCGCACCAATCCCTGCAAGGCTTCTCGGACGCTGGAGATGACGCACCCATGGTTCCCGGCCGCAGCGGTGATTACAGGGCCAGTATTTCGCAAAGTGTAAATGGGGGTTCCAGTGACGTGCAAATACCGCGCCCAGAGCCAGGGGGGCTGAGCCTATATAAGCACCTCCCCTACAATTGTTTTTGCAGTTTTGGTTATGGCGGAAGGTGTTGTCACCGCCGGATGTATGACCTAGAAACCCAGCGCCGACGAAAAGCCTGCGAGGTCAGAGGATTCAAGCCCAGCGCCGACGAAGAGCCTGCGAGGTCAGAGGAGAAGAGGTTTTCCTGCTGCAAGTCGCAAGTATATTAAAGAAGAACGGGCTCCTTCTTCTTTCCAAACTTTATTTACTTTCTTGATACTATCCTGCGTGTTACGCGTTCATTGTTTCTTTATCACACCAGAGTTTCCAGACTTAGTAAGAAATGGTTCTTACAATATATACTTTTCTTTGAACCATTAGACATCTTGTTTGTTCCCAAGAATCATTGAGAGCAAAACGCCCGCAAACAAAAAGCACTTTTCAGTACTGGAGGGTAGAAGAGTTTCTCTGGGAAATATATATACTCTATTGAGAAAAGTGACGATAACTTTCCTTTCAAAAGTATCTGGTTATCTCGGATTTAGGGACTACACAATTACGCTGTATGACGATACAGTGTTACATCTGGTAAGTGTAGCAACCCGGGCCAGGGGGGATTGACATTAGTCAGACAAGGTACTCACTCCTGCTCTCTGTCTCTCCACGCTGCAGTACGTCCCTCAACCGAGATCTCGTGGATAACTCAGACCAGACCCAAAAGGCAATGCCGCTAACCCCGACTCTTCTACACCTTATCACCTCCCGGCTTCTCGCAATACACGCTCAGAAAGTGGCTAGTACATCACTACTGGGTGTTGTGTTTAGACGAGTCGAGGGGACTCTCATCTCATCGTCTCTGCTGGTCATTTATCTAAGGTTAGTGGCGCGCGTTAGTTCTTGCGCTGCTTACAATCCCGACACTTACACACGACGTGCGGTAGAAAATCTGAGGTACTGAGCTCTGAGGAGAAGGTTCTGGAGGGCTGCTGGTGCCTGATTGGTTACAGTTTGGACCAACATAATGACAGGAATAGGCTACAATTATTTTTTCTCTGTTCATGTATTCCTATGAGGAATTATGTCTAGGCATTTACTGCCTTTTTTGCTATGTATATTTCATCTGTTATGTTTTATATATAAATACATATTATTAGTATATTATTGCTATTTTATTTACAGTGGGACTCCCACTCCAACGACGGGGAATATTCAAGCATGTGAATCTATGAAAGACACCCTAATACTGGAGAAGCACAAGTCCTATCCCACCGCTTGATCACCAATGTTAGAACCGGGGTCTCTTGTTGGCTCGGGTATGGACCCTGGTTCAAGTAGGGACCACCACTTCTGACAAGGTAGCCTGGCGCAGAGCGGGAAGGCGTAACTTCAAAGGCAATGTGTAAAGTATTTGTGCAACACCCCAACAGTTCCCAGTGAAACACGCACACAAGGAAAAGACACTACACCGGCTGTATATAAAAATGTAGGTATCTTTATCTATAAGTTGTGCAAGATCCAAAAGCAGGTAAAACCAGTTTCCAGGCAAGATTAGCAGTCAGATAAATCCAGTCGCATATAAAGCAAAAAAACCTATCTTGATCTGGAAATGGTGCACAGTTCAAAATAGTCAGAATTCCCCATATACAAAATCACAGGTCTCAGTCCAATGTCTGGGGATAGCTGTAACTGTCTGTTAGTGGAAGAACGATAGGGCCAGCACAACACTTCCTCGGTCACCCGCAGTTAGGTGCCAGTCTCTGATTCCTTTAAGGCACCGGGTTCTCAAAGTCAGGATAGTAAACACGGTCCCCAGGAGTTATGAGCACTTGAATGTGGATGCAGTCCCTAATGTGCAGGGATCCTCGCTCTGAGAGTTCCATGGCTGCTTCAGTGTTTAAGCTTGGTTGGTAAAGGGAGGAGACTTGCGAGGGGTCCCAGTGTGCTCACCAGAGGCCAAGAGTGTCACGTTTGGGGGGGCCCGGTACCGCCGCTCCCTCCTGTGCAGGCGCGCTATCAGTGGTATTTCTCACAGGCCCCCAACAGGGGTAACAGTCTGCCTGGCACGCAATTAAGAAATAAATATTCCCCCACAGTAATGCAGGCAGTCCCTGTCACTCGCTCGTACAGAGGGCAGTCTACAACCCGCTCCCGCCAACTTCCCCACACGGCAGCTTAAAGCTAGACGCTGTCCGTTACCTGTGGGTGGAGGGCGAGCCCGGTGTCATCGGGGGAGATCTCCTTTGCTCCGGGGCACTCTCCAGCCTTCGGGACAACTCTTCCCGTCCCGGCCGACGCTGGGGAAGCCCTCGAGGCACAAGCAATTAGGGAGCAGCAGGCTGATGACGCGACGGGGCTCCTGGCGGCTGCAGCCAATCCCAGCGAGGCCTGGGGCTGATGTTGCACCAATCCCTGCACGGCTTCTCGGACACTGGAGATGACGCGCCCAGGGTTCCCGGCCGCGGCGGTGATTACGGGGCCAGTATCTCGCAAAGTTTAAATGCGGGTTCCAGTGAAGTGCAGACACTGTGCCCAGCGCCACGGGGTGATTTGATTAAGGCTCAAAGTCAGGGCCAGCGGTGGTGATTCCATGGCCGCCCAACGCTCCCTTGCCAAAGCGCTTCCCCCTCACATTGCCTCACATTTCAATGGGGGTCCCCAGGCAGCGGCGATGTTCAGGCATACAGCGCTTCCTCTGCCACATCTATCCTTATCGCCTCCCCTGCAGCGCCTCACAGTTCAATCAGGCCAGGGGTGAAGCACTTCTCCCCCGGGCCAGCGGCGGTGATTTTTGGGTGCAAGCTTCAACACGCTGGAGTCTGGGCACGCAGTAGGGACTTAGGGGATACTTTGCCTATGCCTCAGACTCGGGCCCGCCGCGGTGATCTCAGAGGTTATATAAAGAGTAGGTTTCCACCCCCAGCTCTGCTGAGGTAGTTGTTAGGAGAAATAGGAGGTAGCTGTCCTCTTGAAGGCAGGCAGGCCCTCAGGCCCAACGTTGCAGGGGCAATCTTTGTAATTTTCTTACTGGTCTTGTTATCGCACTGTCCAGGGGATCAGTTAGTCTTCTTGGTGGAGACACTCTGGAGGTGTTTCTTTAGGTCTCCCTAGCAGGGCAGGATCAGCAGGCAGTAGGGCAGCTCAGCAGGTTGGGGCAGCAGTTCCTTAGAGCAGTCAGCCTCCTTCCAAGTGGCAATCCTTCCTGGCACAGCAGTCCTCACTCCAGCAGGGATTCTTCCAGGTCCAGCAGTGTAACAAAGAAGTGAGGCCAGAACCCTCCCTTATATATCTTTCAGTCTAGGGGCTAGAAAGTGGTGGAAGTCTCTGGAAGGGTCTGGGGCTTCTGGAAGAGTCCAGGGAGTTCTAGTATGTTCTCTGCCTTCCCTGACCTGGCTGTCACAGTGATGAGAGGCAGGCGTTAAGGCTACAGTGGGCAGCCCATCACAGCCCATACCAGGGGAGAAGGTGTGAATCACCACTCCCACCTCCCAACCCAGGCAGGTTATCAGTTTGCAGAGGGGAGGGGGGAGTCTACAGTGCCCAATCTAAGTGTAGGCAGGAAAAGGTCCACTTTCTAAAAGTGGGATCCCTAGCGTAGTAGTGCCCAAACCCCATATATCATTGAAAAGGGTTCCCTGCCCCGAGTCCAACAAGACCAAACATGACAGACTTATTAGGTCCCGGTCAGAAATTATCCCATAAGGGGGGGGGGTTCCCAATGTTAGCCTATGGAGGAGTAAGCCTTACTGCGGTAGCAGTGGCTTGTGGCGGATATGCCAGCCTCACAAGGATTTAGGGGAGAGCACCTGCACCTCAGCACTGTTTAGCAGTGGTGAGGCTCCCAGAGTCCTAAGTCCAACAAAAGGTAAGGTAAACACGGGAGGCAAAAGGGCAAAAAGGTTGGGGAAGACCACCCCAAGGCTGACAGGTCCAACAGGTTTTCAGAAAGGTCAATCCACTACCACTAATTTGTTGGCTCTAACTTTGCTTGCGGAGAAGGCTGTCTTGAATAAGCAAAATTTATATATTGCTTTTATTGATCTTAAGGCAGCCTTCGACTCTGTGCCTCGAAATTTATTATGGAAAAAATTGTCAGATCTGGGAATGCCAAAGAAATTGCTTAAAGCTATTATTCTTCTGTATACCAACACTTGGGTTCAAGTTAAGATTGGGAAGGGTAACTCCTTATCAAGGAGGATTAGAACATATAATGGCCTGAAGCAGGGCTGTTTTCTTGCCCCTGCTTATTTAATTTATTTTTATCAGATCTTTCACAGCATTTGGATGTTGTAAATGGGCATGTTCCTAGGATGGGGGAGTGCAAACTAGCTACCTCCAATATTCTGATGATACGATTCTTGTGAGCCATACCCCCATCGGCCTACAAAGACTTATTACTGCCTTTGATGACTGAATGTTAAAAAAACCAAAGTGATGAAAATTGGTGTAGTTAAACAGACGTTTAATCCATGGAAAGCCAGAGCAGGTACAATTGATATGGTTAAGACGTATAGATATTTAGGGGTGATATTTGACAATCATATGTCTTTTAAATTTCACCTTAAAGATCTAAGGATCAAGACTGTGACATTAATCCATGCCTTTATATGTTTAAAGAAAACACTGAACTGTCAATCATATGAGTTTATTCTTAAAGTAATCAAAGCCAAGTTACAACCTACCCTCATTTATGGTTCTCCGATTACTAGAGGAAAAGATGTGAAGGTGTTTGACTTACTGATTGTTAAGGTTTTTAAAGCGACCTTTAGAATTGCCAGGTCAGTGTGTCAAGCAGCAATTAGATTGGAATTCGGTCTCCAAAGACATAAATCTGCTTACACTGCGAAATGGAGAGCTTATATTTTAACATCCCTACGAGATATCAGCCTGCAAATTGAATTGTCAGCTCTGAAAATGCCCAACTATAAATTAATTTTAAAAAAGCATATCAAAGTTGTATCGTTTAAATTGGATAAAATTACATTAGCTAAAAAAAACTATGCATGGTACGTGATCAATTCATACCAATCCCCGCGACTTCAGCCACTTTTAAATGTTTTCTTTTCTGTAAAGTTAAAAAAAATGTTTTTAACGCTGCATATGGGTATAAACCCAACAAAGGAGGGCACTCGATCTTGGATCAAACAGTGGCCGGATTCTAATTGTAGATTTTGTGGATGTGACAGAAGACTCTTGTACATATAATATGTGTATGCCCGCAGCTGATTAATCTTAGACGTTTAGTTTTGAGACCATATTTTCTGCTGAGTGGTGTGAGATCTGCTCAACAGGCATTAATCATGTCATTGTCTGGTGAATCGGTTCCACTACTATGTCAACTGGTAACATTTTTAATGGCAGTTGAAACATGTCTAATATAGGGCAGATCCCCTCTATTTGTATGGCCTTGGTGCTATTAGTTTTAATGGCTAATACATGTTATTACTTAAATATTTTTGTTACTATGGTATTAGTTTGAAATGTAATAACAGCTGGGTTACCATCGCAGCAAACTGATGCACTTTTTGCACATTAGCACTTTGAAAGGAAGGGGAAGTGAATGTTTAGTGGTCAATAATAGTTCTCTGTGATATCCATGGAAATAGTATGCAAAGCACACCATCACTCTAAAATGTATAATGTACAACAATATTCTGTGATTAAAGATGTAAGGTGGCTAGATTTGGGTTTATCGATAAGGTTTTAAATTGTATTTATGGGACAGTTTTTTGTATTATGTGAAGAGAAGACCTTTTGTTTTAAATGTAAATGTGTTTTTCTTGGAGACATAAGATGTTGTGATTGCAATGATTTTAATTAATCAAGAAATAAAGATTATGATATGACTATTTGCCACTTGGTAAGGTTGGGGGGCTTATAGTGGCACTGAAAGGTAGATAGTCTAAAGACTAACAAATCCTTTGGGGGTGTCTGGAATCAGTCTAGACACCAACCCCTTGGATTATGTTGTCTAAACGTGCAGATCCTATATAGGTGTAAAGGAACTATAAGACACTGCATAGTGCATACACAGTAGGCTAAGACCTCTCAGATCATGTCTGCAACAGGGGCGTTTGCCTATCCATGTATCGCTCCATGTCCAAAAGGAGTAATGGGGAATATGGATGTAAAAATGACACTTTCAGTCATCCAAGATCCAATGTTTAATGTGTTTGTCAGTGCGTGTATGGTTGCTTATATGTAAGCCCCCCTGTATGGACAGTCTGGACTCGGGCACCCCTGCTCACCTCAGGCTGATATATGGCTGAATGGCAGTGTGTGGACAATGGCCGTGGCCGGCCTGTAATGAGCTGGAGGTTAATATCGACTGTCCAGTAGCCCCAGGGAAGGGCAAAATACGTTTCATAATGCCGCCATCTCCTTAACCGCCACCTTGGCCCAGGAGGTATTTTAATGGCTTTCCCCACCATCATGCCAGTGCCTGAGGCAAGCATAAAATGAAGAGAAGAGGAAAAGGTATGATAAAAAGCTGAACTAAAGTTGCCATTCTTCCACACTTTTTCCTCACCTCCTACTCTATGAAAACACTTGTTTGTGCAGTTAGAACCCCTTTCTGCTCAAGAGCACTTTTTCCTCATATTGTCACTTTTTTTCTGCACTTTAGTGGAGTATAAATGAGGGGCGTGTCAGCAGACTGAGCAGGTAGGCAGGTAGGCAGAGCCCTGGCAACCACAACAAAACTGCATACTTTCCTAAGAATGTGGTTTTATAGAGAGATGCCCCTGTCGCGTAAGCCTCTCTGCGGAATCTTAAACACCACACAAGGTCTTATTGTGAGGTAAACATGCAGTGAGATACCTTGAGGTAAAATGCAGTTCTAGGGGACAGAATGAGGTGCAATCCGCCATGGTGTGTGGCGACAGAGGTAAAATGAGACAATTTGAGGTGCATTGCATGAGGACAGTGGAAAAATGAAGTGCGATATATTACAGAGTATGAGGACAGTGATAGGATGAGATGCCATCAATTACAATGTATGAGGACAGTAGACGAATGAAACACAATCTATTATAGTATATAAGGACAGTGATAGAATGAGATGTGATCTATTACAGTGTATGAGGTCAGTGGTAGTATGAATTCAACCGAAAAGTATCCTACCAAGGTTCAGGGTCATGGGGGTCATTATATATGATGCAAGGGACACGGGGTAGAGGGGTAGGTCACCCCACGTGGGTATGCCAGCTCCGCATGGCTTCTGCGGGGAAGGAAACATTATTTTTTTATATATAACCCTCACACACTCTAGTAGTGTCATGCTTAATCATCAGGTTCACCCTGACTCCTAAAGGTCTGGGTCGGCTCGACCGTATTTCAGGGAACATTTATAAAAAGGGTGACTAGGGACTTAACTAGAGATTAAAAATCACCCATTTTCTCCTAGATATCCCTTTATTCGTGGAGATGGTGGGGAGAATATAAACAATGGCTCATGGGTGGGATACTTTACGGTTGAATTGATTTACCTCGTGAGGACGTTTCCCTCCACCCCATTTGCATTGAAAGGGCTCTCTCAACCCTTCCGGTCCAGCTGGGTTTCATTGTTTGATCTTTTGTTTATCACCAGTGATAGAATGAGGCACACTCTATCACAGTGTAGGAAGACTGGTAAAATGAGATGTAATCTATTGCAGTGTGTGAGGACAGTGATAGAATGAGATGCAATCTAATGCAGTGTATGAGGACAGTGGTAGAATTAGACACAATCAGTGGTCGAAGTGGGCGGGATTGGCAAGGAACATTGTGCCCTTACTTCTTTAATTCCAAGGATTCAGTTCCCCTACTTTTGTATTTTGAAAATGCGTCCTGGGATGCAAGAAATCGCCATCGCCTATGAATAAAGTTTGGCGTTCCTGGCGCTCGAGGACGGGCGGGCGGCAGAAAATCAACAGGACTCTGTCTTTTCCTTCTTTTGTCTAGTGGAAGTTTTGACTCATGGAAAGTTAGCTCAGAGGGTTAATGTGCCTGCTGCAAAGAACATGTACCATGCCGATCATAAAGTGCACATAATGTAAATAGGTTAGTTGGCTACTGCTTTTGTCAGAGCAAACTTTGTGTTACTTGCATATTTATAAGTTACAATCCTAACACAGAACAGTGAGTTATTAACTGTCATCTAAGAGCTGCATACAAACTGCAATGTATAAATTAGAGAGTTATGTTTTTCCCCCAGTCTTTGATTAGCTTAATGTTGCAAAAAGTGTTCTTTTGGACAGAAATAAATTCTGATTATTAAAGAGAACTCCCAACCATGGTATTACATTTTAAATTCTGAGGTTGTGTTTCCCCAGACCAATCACTATTAAATTATATGGCCTACTAGTATGGTTGTCATGTGACTCCTACACCTTGTAGTCCTTAATCGTATGTAACATTTTCTATACAGTGATTTACACACATATTGATTGTCTCTGTGTAATGTGTGTGTAATGTAAAGTGTTCTGAAACCCTATAATGGTATGAGTTATGCTGCAAATCAAATTAACCCTTAAGCGCTGCGCCCGTCCAGCGGCCGACGGCACCACTACCTCGGGAGTGCTGCCGTTGGACGTTCCAACTGCACCTGCGCAATGGAACGTTCAGCACTGGAGCTGGACGTTCCAAAGCAGCTAAGGTTTTAAATGCATCTGAGAGAAAGTGTGGTTATAGAGACTTGAGGGACACTTTTAAAGGGTGGTAGTGAGGGACTACATGGCAGAGGTGGTCATTGGGGGGCACTAACAAACATTAATGCACAGGGCACCAACAGTGCTAAGGCCAGACCTGCCCTTAAAGCCAGTCTGCCTCACCCATAGGTACCTTCATTGGCCTTGTTTCAGCAGTAGTAGCTGCAACTCATCAGAGATTGGCAATGCAGGATTTGCACACACACCAAACTAAGTTTGCAAACTCTGGAGGCGAGCCGCGGAGGACATTTCCTGTACTATTCCAATAACTAGCTTTGACACATATCTATGTCTTCGTTTTAACCTTCCCTCTCTCACGTGAATTTGATGTGAAGCCTGGGAATACAGCTCACCATTCTACTCAAATTTAACACATTGGAAGACATGTGTACTACTGTGGCTCCATGTAAATCCCTCAACCGTGGTCTCAGATCACCCAACAGATTGGGCAAGTTCCCACACACCCAGCGGTACAGACCTGCCGGGTTGGAATTATCACCGGCATCTCGATTACGTCGCCTTGCTTACACCAGCACAGCCCTGAAGAGTCCGGGGTCCACTTTTCCCTGACGAAACACGTGTCGGCTGGTTGTTCTATGCTGATTGATTGACAACTCAAAGAAAGATAAAAGAAACAAGAAACAGCTCCTCTGCGACTTTTATTTAATTGATTTTTCCTATGGACTTACATTTTGTGAATTGTTCTAATTACTCTTGTATGTGAGTGCCCAGGACTTAGTAGTACGATGTTGTTGTGGGATTTTCCCACACACACATAGGGGTTACAGGGGTCTCCCCTACCTGGCTAGCACCATATCTACTTATAACGTCATTTACACACACACAAATTTAGCTGAGCACCAACACTTCCTACTTTCTGAAAACCCTCTCTTGTGACTATACCTCTTTCAAATACCTGCTTATTTTTCTCTTGGTTTCCTATCATTCCTCATTATGGCTTAAACTCTATATTATTTCGTTCTTTTCTTTGTTGCCGGTGCTTCATGTTCAGTTAATTATTATGTGTTTTTTTTGTGCTGATCGTCAATTCAGTCTTTTATGTTTCGTATTTTTTCTTTTTAATGCATTTCATATTGCTTGTCTCTGTACTAGCTGGTGTATAAAAAATTTGCGTTTTTCTGTTTTTTTATAGAAGTAACATTGAACTGCGACAGCGAAAATATGAAAGCATGCCAGAATCGGTCCAATCAGGTAAGTACTAATGCCATTTGTTATTTTTACAAATGACTAAACATTCAACAGAGTTTTAGGTTGAATGTTATTCACAGAACTGAAAATGAAAATAGTTTGAGATTACACATTGAAATATGTTTTCAAGACGTGTAAATTGCACAGTGTTAACGATCCATTCAGCCATCAAGCACATTAAGAATTCTGAGTTTCCGTCCCCTTTGTAGACCTCTGTTGAGGGCTTGTTTGTGCTCTGTCTTTTTAGACCAAACACTCATGTATTCAGCAACATGATAATGCTCCCTGTTCTGAAGCCTGCTGTAAATGTCTAAAATGCCCTGACTATGTCAGTGAGATGCAAGCTTCAAAGTGAAATCGTCTGCCTGCTATATTTCCCGCCATGAAAATATTTGGACATTTGCCAGCAACACTGTAACAATCCTGCTTGAGCAGAACGGAGCATTAATTTCTAAAAGCACAATAGCACTGTCCACCAGCACATAGCCACAATATAACTTCTGCCCCAGCCACACTCACAATAATATTAATCTTTATTGATTGGTTTAAAAAAAAAAACATTTCCAATTTAAAACATGACACAAATTGAGTAATAGAGATGACTGTAATAAGAGATTAAAACAATTAATTTAAAATGACTTAAAATTCGGGGGTCCAATAAGATCTGATAATGTTCTAATACAGTACATAACTCTGGATTTCTTATAGTCTCTAATTCACACCACACTCAAACAAACACCTATTTGAGATCCAATAAAACTTCTAATAAACATGAAAATGTGCCTTGCGTTTTGTGTCGATAGTGTAATGGAATAATTACTAGCTCAGCTGGGCTTATTGATAACTGTTGAATGTATATTTGCAGCTTTATATGCAATGATAACTTTTGGATGTATGTTTGCAGCTTTGCATGCACTTCTCGGTTTCGGCTATCCAAGCCTAGCACATGTTTAAGATGGGTTCCCAGTGGAACCCCTTATATCGAATATAATTTAATCTACATTGTTTCATCCAATTTCCACTTTAAATGCATGAATGTTCGTATCTGAAGTAACGCACAAGCCTTGACCAAGCCCTTTTTTCTGGCTATATTGTGCTAACAAAGGCAGAAACAAGCACGCTCAAATATTGTTTGCATGTGCTAGCATATTAGATTTAGGCCTATTGTCTTTGTCACTGTTTACATTGAAACAAGCATCGGTAAAGCCAATAGGTCTCTATTTTGCTACTGACAGCTAAACTAGTGACGTTCTCACTTTTTAACATCCCCAGGTAGCTCAGAGAATGCACTCATGCACGGCTTGTAATGGATGTTTTAAATGTTTTTTGAAAATCCATCACAAAATGGCCACTGTGCAAAGTCGATATGCTCCAGTAATCTTGTAGTGGATATTCATATAGTTATGAAAATCCTCTACAATATTGCCACTGTGCATGTGCACACACATAGGGCGATCATCTTATGATGTTTTTTTCAAAAATCATAAGAAAATCTGTTACAGGATGGCCACTGTGTATGTATGTGTATGTACGGCGGCCATTTTGGAATGGTTTGCCTTTGCCAACGCATGTGATACGATTCAGCAAACACTGGCAAAGCCAAAACAACAAACAGTTCTAAACTCACGGATTGGGTGGTGTAAGGCAGCAAAGGAAGGCAGCAGAGGCCATGTTGTGTCCTGGCGATTTGCTGGGTTATCTTTGTGCGGCACAGAGGCAGCAAAGGATGGCAGCAGAGGCCATGCTGTGCCCTGGTGATTTACTGTGGTGTCTTTGTGCGGCACAGAGGCAGCAGAGGATGGCAGCAGAGGCCATGCTGTGCCCTGGTGATTTGCAGGGTTATCTTTGTGCAGCATAGAGACAGTGATGGGGGCAGAACAGTGAAGAGCTTACTACATGAGACTATTTGAAGCTCCCTGTAACGTTCCACAAACTACCACAGGTTTAAATACAGCCCACCCAGTGAATGATAGCTACTAGACCACCAAGAACACGTAATGGTCAATGCTTGAAGATTGATGACCACAAGTTTGCACTGTATGTATGTATTTTGTGTAGTGTTGGTACCTGGGTGTCTTCCCTTAGAAGCTACAGCTGTCTGTTGGTTAGACCTCAAAAGAAGGATAGTATTATCGTGATGTCTCCATGTCACTGAGGACGTCGTGCTCCAATACTTGTTTTTTCTTGTACAGATAGCAGTCCATTTAATTGGGTCCACGAAAATGAGCTGAACCAGGATTACAACTCTCAGAAAGTAAACCGTACCAGTGGAGTACTGCATCCTTGATGACTTGTCCATTATAACCTTTGCTTTGTACTGAACTAGACAAAAAAAACTCAAATGGTTGCTACAGAGCTCCACCAAGGCAATGTGTGAATGACAAATTCACAGAGGATCAGTGCCCTGAGAGAACGACTACACATAGCTTGGCTGGGTTTCAGACCAGACAGGTAGCATAACTGTGTGCACAGTCTTAGTCGCTTAGGGGTGTGGAGATGAAAATAGTAGTATAATTGTACCCAGGGCCAGATTGGGTAGGAAGTGTATAGAATCACACTGGAAGAATAAGTAGCTTGAATAGTAAAGGAATATCAATTACAATGTGCAACCCAGTCTACACTTGAAGGCTTGGGCAAAAGATTTTAGCAGGTAAAGGCGCCTACAAGGGATTTATTTTACGTTAATTCTGTGTCAATTGTTATCCTGGGTCTAGACCGGCTATCTTGATTTGCCTGTCACAAAGTATTCATATCACATAAACATTTCACAATCATTTCAACATGTATTAATCTTGTACAGACACAAAGTATACATGAAACACAGGTGTATATATTCAAAAGAGCTTTATGTTATTGTAAAACAGATTTGTTATATTTATAGAGAGTTAAACAAAATCACATTACACAATGAAACCGGAAGTTCTACCTTCATACAAGTCAATATTCTTACTAGTCACAATTGTGAACACCTTTTCTCTAAGGGTTTAACAATATTAAAAAGAAGAAAAAGATGTAACTGTCGATGTTTCGGTCCATATTTCTGCCATCCAAATTGATTAGATAGGTATCTACAAAGAGTGTTGTGCGCGTTAGTGTTGACAGTAAGTGTTGACTGTAGTGTTGAAAATCGTAAGTGCCTTCTGTTAATACCAAAAGGAGTACGTTTAGGATTTTGTCTCAGTGTAGTTCTGGGAATCGGCCCCTTGGTCCTTGAGTGCCTCCACATTGAGTTTCTAATTTGGTATTTATGGTGATGTATCTATTACATCCCTTATAAATCTATAGCCTAGGTTCTGTTCTGTGTGGAATGTTTGGGGGTTGGGAAGGGGGATTCCAAAGATTGTTCGTTAGTGTACTGATGTTGTTTGGGCTGTTGCTATAAAGCTCTCCTACAAACTCATCTTCTGAATTGCTGTGTTTGATGCCCATTATATCCACAGTATTACTGTTCTGTGAATTTTCCAGTTAATGGTCAACAACAGCAGATTAATATCCGAATGAGTCTTACCAAGATATTCAGCCTGAGTCACCCTTATTTTCATTCCACTATTGCATAAAAAGATATCCAGTCTGACGTTCAGGTCATGCAGACAAGGTAAAATGAGTGCTCTTTGACATCGAGATTGTGCACCCTCCAGAAATTGATAAGCCTTTTGCCCCTCACCTAACGACTTTATAAATTCCTGTTGTTGGCAAGGGTGGTTAGGACCCGTCTCTGGCGACGCCTACTAAGCAGTTACATTGTCCTTCGATAAATAATGGGTATTGCAATGTGGTTGCAATGTGGTGTGTCAGGAGTGAAGTCATCAGACTAGAATCTAGACAAAGTTTAGGTCTATTTAGACCTTTGCCCACCTTACTTCGTTATGGCAACTTACGAAGAGTCATTTTGCTGACCTTGGTTAGCCGTTTACTGAGATTATTATCGGGTGGTTGGCTGCGGAATTCCAAGATGGCCACCACCCGATCACAAAGGAGGTTAGCGGTCTAGTTTATCTTTTCGCGAGCGATTGCAGCTCTGAAAGCTCTCGCTCGCAAAACTAACTGCGCACTTCAACTGTGATTTTGAGGGGACAACAGTGCATTTCCTGGGCGCTGTTGTCTATTGAAGAAATTCGGTTAATTTGGAATTCGTAAGGCGAGAGCCTGAAGCAGACAGCTTAGTGACAGCGTATTTTCTCATTTGAGCTGCATTCTCTAATATTTAAGCATCATAGAAAGCGAGTTATATTTTCTTTCTTAGGATTTTTCTCAATTTAGTAGTAGTAAAGTTAGGACTCCTAACTTTACTACTACTAAATTGAGAAAAATCGTAATTTTAAGACTTTAGGTATTCACAGAAGGCATTTAGGCATCCTAAAGTTAGTAGTCCTAACTTTACTACTACTAAATTGAGAAACACCCTAATTTTAAGACTTTCGGTATTCACAGAAGGCATTTAGGCGTCCTAAAGTTAGTAGTCCTAACTTTACTACTACTAAATTGAGAAAAATCCTAATTTTAAGACTTTCGGTATTCACAGAAGGCATTTAGGCGTCCTAAAGTTAGTAGTCCTAACTTTACTACTACTAAATTGAGAAAAATCCTAATTTTAAAACTTTCGGTATTCACAGAAGGCATTTAGGAGTCCTAAAGTTAGTAGTCCTAACTTCTGTGAATACCGAAATGAGTAAGTTCATTCTGTGAATACCAAAAGTAGTAAGTGCATTCTGTGAATGCCAAAAGTAGCAAGTTCATTCTGTGAATGCCAAAAGTAGTAAGTTCATTCTGTGAATCGAGCCCGTAGAGTTTACAGAAAGAGTTGCAGAAGGATGAGTGTTAGTCTAAATTGAAGATATAATCTGATTCATGAAGTAATGAACTGAAACAAATAAAGAAGAGAAATAATCTACAATTCAGATAAAAAGACCTTGAGAAAGACTTTTAGTTGTTAACAAGTCCTGCTATTCTTGAAAGAAAAGTTAGTTGAATACAGACCAACAAGAGAGTTAAGACAGTAAAGAACGTAGATATAATTATATATAAATAATTGTACTTACCAACACACGACCTGGTCTTCTTCGCTGCAAGAGAAAAATAAAACAATCAATTAGTTCTACTATATCAGTAAAGGACAAGAATATAAATCATCCTGAAAAAGTACAACACATGATACTGGTGTAGCAAGGTAACTTAAGGTTAAAGGGAGGTAGGGAATATTTCTTGGCAAAGATTACATGTTATTTACTTTACAGAATATTACAAGACTGCAAGACACCCAAAACATAATAGAATTGACCAAGGTTCAAAAATACTCAACCTGAATCTACAAGAGAGCAGCAATCACACTGTGGAAGACAGGTACACATTATTACAGCATTAAGATAGAGATAGAATAAGGGTAGTTTTCTGTGAATGCATGACTGTGTTTGTTACAGGGTTCATCACAAGAACAAGGTAGAATCCGGTCCGAAGAACAAGAAGCAGTGCAGTCTCTCTTTCTCACTCCAACTCCCCTTTCCCCTTCTCGCCTACTCGTGAGAGCTATACTCGCGGGTAGGGAAGTTGGGAATTGAGGAATTTACATCGGCTCCTGTGGAAGCTACAGTTTGGACAGGTACTTGAAATACTTGACATGGTGAGCCAATCCACCCAGAAAGGCCTGTTGTTCCACATTTGGAGCATATATGTTTATAGAAGCAATATCCTTCCCCTCCAATCTGCCCTTCAGTATTATGTATCTGCCTTCAGTATCTAGAAATTCAAGATGGGGTTGAAATTATGTGCTTGGCCGAATCCATTTCAGCACGCCATGGGTGAATTTTGAATATATTGTGTAGTACACTCTCCTTAACTATCTTTTTTACAATGCTTGACCTTCTGCCTTTCTGGGGTGCATTTCTTGGAGAAAGGTGATATGTGCCTTCTGCCTTTATATGCATGGTAGTAGGTTGTATATTTTACACAAGGGGAATTCCCCTTCTTCTGTTAGGCTGATACAGTCGTTATCTATCGGCACTTCTGCGTATGTGCATTTAAATATCTCAGTCAACTTAGACAAATGTCTCTCTCTACCTTGAAATTCATATTGTTCTTAGGGCGAATGCTTCATTGAAGGAATTTTCTACAGAGTCTCCTCTGCTTGGAACTCTTTTCCAGTCTCTTTCAAGCTGCCTCTCTGTCGTTGATTTCATATAAATGAGAATTAAAAATCTTCCTTCATTCTGTACCAATGAGGCCTACACATAATAAACATGGGCATTATAATATCTTACTTACTAGAATGGACTCTGTCCACATTGATGCCCGCTTATCTTTCCTATTTAGGACTTGCAGGTGTACAGGAATCTGGGACTCATTTAGAGTTTGGAAGATGTGGAACAGCCGTCAAAAAGCAATGATGTCCCATCCATCAAACTTGAACTTCCACACTCAGTTTAGAGGGAGGGAAGCAGCATGTTTCCAACAATGGAGCCTGCCAGCAGAAGCCTTTCACCAATGACTCGTCTGGCACTGGGCCATTGGTCAATGTACGTTAGACCGCCCACTCTATTAAGGGCGAAAATTCTGCTGTACATTTCTTCATTTTTGGGACCACCAGGGTTAGCCTGGGAGTCCAAATCAGGAAACCAAAGAGATGACGTCCGCCCACTGGTAAAAAAAAAACTCCCACTAGTTCAGAGCACTATATATTTTTGTTATTTTAAATAAAAAAAATCCTGCTTCTGAAAATTGTTTTTGCAAAACAAAAAGTTCTGCTGAGTGGACAAAGCTTCTGTGCCTTTATTGGAGCCACAACGGCCCCACTGAAGGCACAGTAATTCCCCTGTCTCTTGGGGATCCTTGGTTAGGGTGGGTGGTCTTCTAACAGGGCAATGGAGGACATCTCTCTGCTGCCCTGTAGGCCACCCATTGAACTCTAAAAAGGGCGTCTATATTTTGCACTACGATCCATTTTGGATTGACCAAGCACTCTGTATATAATTAATAATGTGTTTTTAAAGATACTCGCACTAATGTAATCTTATCTATACAGTCATCTTCACCAAGCTCATTTCAACCATATACCGATATATTTTCTGATGTACCCCTCTTCTCTACAAACCTCTTTGTACCTTTTAGTCAGTAAATGTGCTTGGACCATATTTCCTTCCTATCATTGTTGGCCTACAATTGTACTTGCTGGCTCTTACACCCCTCACTACCTTAGGAGAGTGGAACATTGTGGTTGGCCTTCATTACTAAAGATGAGTGGCTGCAATGCCTTGTGGCCTTGCACTGTCCTGTACCCTTTCTTCCACCCCTGCTATGATATAGAGTTTGTAACTTACTCTCTGGGAAGACCTTTGCCCACCTTACTTCGTTATGGCAACTTACGAAGAGTCATTTCGCTGACCTTGGTTAGCCGTTTACTGAGATTATTATCGGGTGGTTGGCCGCGGAATTCCAAGATGGCTGCAACCCGATCACAAAGGAGGTTAGCAGTCTAGTTTATCTTTTCGCGAGCGATTGCAGCTGTGAAAGCTCTCGTTTGCGAAACTAACTGCGCACTTCAATGGTGATTTTGAGGGGACAACAGTGCCTTTCCTGCGCGCTGTTGTCTATTGAAGAAATTCTGTTAATTTGGGATTTGTAAGGAGAGAGCCTGAAGCAGACAGCTAAGTGACGGCGTATTTTCTCATTTGAGCTGCATTCTCTAGTATTTAAGCGTCATAGAAAGCGAGTTATATTTCTTTGACAGCTTTTGGCAATTTTTGTTGAAGTCAATTCTTTGATACTCTAATTCAGAAATGAGTAGAGTTTACAGAAAGAGTTGCAGAAGGATGAGTGTTAGTCTAAATTGAAGATATAATCTGATTCATGAAGTAATGAACTGAAACAAATAAAGAAGAGAAATAATCTACAATTCAGATAAAAAGACCTTGAGAAAGACTTATAGTTGTTAACAAGTCCTGCTATTCTTGAAAGAAAAGTTAGTTGAATACAGACCAACAAGAGAGTTAAGACAGTAAAGAACGTAGATATAATTATATATAAATAATTGTACTTACCAACACACGACCTGGTCTTCTTCGCTGCAAGAGAAAAATAAAACAATCAATTAGTTCTACTATATCAGTAAAGGACAAGAATATAAATCATCCTGAAAAAGTACAACACATGATACTGGTTTAGCAAGGTAACTTAAGGTTAAAGGGAGGTAGGGAATATTTCTTGGCAAAGATTACATGTTATTTACTTTACAGAATATTACAAGACTGCAAGACACCCAAAACATAATAGAATTGACCAAGATTCAAAAATACTCAAACTGAATCTACAAGAGAGCAGCAATCACACTGTGGAAGACAGGTACACATTATTACAGCATTAAGATAGAGATAGAATAAGGGTAGTTTTCTGTGAATGCATGACTGTGTTTGTTACAGGGTTCATCACAAGAACAAGGTAGAATCCGGTCCGAAGAACAAGAAGCAGTGCAGTCTCTCTTTCTCACTCCAACTCCCCTTTCCCCTTCTCGCCTACTCGTGAGAGCTATACTCGCGGGTAGGGAAGTTGGGAATTGAGGAATTTACATCGGCTCCTGTGGAAGCTACAGTTTGGACAGGTACTTGAAATACTTGACATGGTGAGCCAATCCATCCAGAAAGGCCTCTTGTTCCACATTTGGAGCATATATGTTTATAGAAGCAATATCCTTCCCCTCCAATCTGCCCTTCAGTATTATGTATCTGCCTTCAGTATCTAGAAATTCAAGATGGGGTTGAAATGATGTGCCTGGCCGAATCCATTTCAGCACGCCATGGGTGAATTTTGAATATATTGTGTAGTACACTCTCCTTAACTATCTTTTTTACAATGCTTGACCTTCTGCCTTTCTGGGGTGCGTTTCCTGGAGAAAGGTGATATGTGCCTTCTGCCTTTATATGCATGGTAGTAGTTTGTATATTTTACACAAGGGGAATTCCCCTTCTTCTGTTAGGCTGATACAGTCGTTATCTATCGGCACTTCTGCACATGTGCATTTAAATATCTCAGTCAACTTAGACAAATGTCTCTCTCTACCTTGAAATTCATATTGTTCTTAGGGCGAATGCTTAATTGAAGGAATTTTCTACAGAGTCTCCTCTGCTTGGAACTCTTTTCCAGTCTCTTTCAAGCTGCCTCTCTGTCGTTGATTTCATATAAATGAGAATTAAAAATCTTCCTTCATTCTGTACCAATGAGGCCTACACATAATAAACATGGGCATTATAATATCTTACTTACTAGAATGGACTCTGTCCACATTGATGCCCGCTTATCTTTCCTATTTAGGACTTGCAGGTGTACAGGAATCTGGGACTCATTTAGAGTTTGGAAGATGTGGAACAGCCGTCAAAAAGCAATGATGTCCCATCCATCAAACTTGAACTTCCACACTCAGTTTAGAGGGAGGGAAGCAGCATGTTTTCAACAATGGAGCCTGCCAGCAGAAAACTTTCACCAATGACTCGTCTGGCACTGGGCCATTGGTCAATGTACGTTAGACCGCCCACTCTATTAAGGGCGAAAATTCTGCTGTACATTTCTTCATTTTTGGGACCACCAGGGTCAGCCTGGGAGTCCAAATCAGGAAACCAAAGAGATGACGTCCGCCCACTGGTAAAACAAAAACTCCCACTAGTTCAGAGCACTATATATTTTTGTTATTTTAAATAAAAAAAATCCTGCTTCTGAAAATTGTTTTTGCAAAACAAAAAGTTCTGCTGAGTGGACAAAGCTTCTGTGCCTTTATTGGAGCCACGACGGCCCCACTGAAGGCACAGTAATTCCCCTGCCTCTTGGGGATCCTTGGTTAGGGTGGGTGGTCTTCTAACAGGGCAATGGAGGACATCTCTCTGCTGCCCTGTAGGCCACCCATTGAACTCTAAAAAGGGCGTCTATATTTTGCACTACGATCCATTTTGGATTGACCAAGCACTCTGTATATAATTAATAATGTGTTTTTAAAGATACTCGCACTAATGTAATCTTATCTATACAGTCATCTTCACCAAGCTCATTTCAACCATATACAGATATATTTTCTGATGTACCCCTCTTCTCTACAAACCTCTTTGTACCTTTTAGTCAGTAAATGTGCTTGGACCATATTTCCTTCCTATCATTGTTGGCCTACAATTGTACTTGCTGGCTCTTACACCCCTCACTACCTTAGGAGAGTGGAACATTGTGGTTGGCCTTCATTACTAAAGATGAGTGGCTGCAATGCCTTGTGGCCTTGCACTGTCCTGTACCCTTTCTTCCACCCCTGCTATGATACAGAGTTTGTAATTTACTCTCTGGGAAGACCTTTGCCCACCTTACTTCGTTATGGCAACTTACGAAGAGTCATTTCGCTGACCTTGGTTAGCCGTTTACTGAGATTATTATCGGGTGGTTGGCCGCGGAATTCCAAGATGGCTGCAACCCGATCACAAAGGAGGTTAGCAGTCTAGTTTATCTTTTCGCGAGCGATTGCAGCTGTGAAAGCTCTCGTTTGCAAAACTAACTGCGCACTTCAATGGTGATTTTGAGGGGACAACAGTGCCTTTCCTGCGCGCTGTTGTCTATTGAAGAAATTCTGTTAATTTGGGATTTGTAAGGAGAGAGCCTGAAGCAGACAGCTAAGTGTCGGCGTATTTTCTCATTTGAGCTGCATTCTCTAGTATTTAAGCGTCATAGAAAGCGAGTTATATTTCTTTGACAGCTTTTGGCAATTTTTGTTGAAGTCAATTCTTTGATACTCTAATTCAGAAATGAGTAGAGTTTACAGAAAGAGTTGCAGAAGGATGAGTGTTAGTCTAAATTGAAGATATAATCTGATTCATGAAGTAATGAACTGAAACAAATAAAGAAGAGAAATAATCTACAATTCAGATAAAAAGACCTTGAGAAAGACTTATAGTTGTTAACAAGTCCTGCTATTCTTGAAAGAAAAGTTAGTTGAATACAGACCAACAAGAGAGTTAAGACAGTAAAGAACGTAGATATAATTATATATAAATAATTGTACTTACCAACACACGACCTGGTCTTCTTCGCTGCAAGAGAAAAATAAAACAATCAATTAGTTCTACTATATCAGTAAAGGACAAGAATATAAATCATCCTGAAAAAGTACAACACATGATACTGGTTTAGCAAGGTAACTTAAGGTTAAAGGGAGGTAGGGAAAATTTCTTGGCAAAGATTACATGTTATTTACTTTACAGAATATTACAAGACTGCAAGACACCCAAAACATAATAGAATTGACCAAGATTCAAAAATACTCAAACTGAATCTACAAGAGAGCAGCAATCACACTGTGGAAGACAGGTACACATTATTACAGCATTAAGATAGAGATAGAATAAGGGTAGTTTTCTGTGAATGCATGACTGTGTTTGTTACAGGGTTCATCACAAGAACAAGGTAGAATCCGGTCCGAAGAACAAGAAGCAGTGCAGTCTCTCTTTCTCACTCCAACTCCCCTTTCTCTTCTCGCCTACTCGTGAGAGCTATACTCGCGGGTAGGGAAGTTGGGAATTGAGGAATTTACATCGGCTCCTGTGGAAGCTACAGTTTGGACAGGTACTTGAAATACTTGACATGGTGAGCCAATCCATCCAGAAAGGCCTCTTGTTCCACATTTGGAGCATATTTGTTTATAGAAGCAATATCCTTCCCCTCCAATCTGCCCTTCAGTATTATGTATCTGCCTTCAGTATCTAGAAATTCAAGATGGGGTTGAAATGATGTGCCTGGCCGAATCCATTTCAGCACGCCATGGGTGAATTTTGAATATATTGTGTAGTACACTCTCCTTAACTATCTTTTTTACAATGCTTGACCATCTGCCTTTCTGGGGTGCGTTTCCTGGAGAAAGGTGATATGTGCCTTCTGCCTTTATATGCATGGTAGTAGTTTGTATATTTTACACAAGGGGAATTCCCCTTCTTCTGTTAGGCTGATACAGTCGTTATCTATCGGCACTTCTGCACATGTGCATTTAAATATCTCAGTCAACTTAGACAAATGTCTCTCTCTACCTTGAAATTCATATTGTTCTTAGGGCGAATGCTTCATTGAAGGAATTTTCTACAGAGTCTCCTCTGCTTGGAACTCTTTTCCAGTCTCTTTCAAGCTGCCTCTCTGTCGTTGATTTCATATAAATGAGAATTAAAAATCTTCCTTCATTCTGTACCAATGAGGCCTACACATAATAAACATGGGCATTATAATATCTTACTTACTAGAATGGACTCTGTCCACATTGATGCCCGCTTATCTTTCCTATTTAGGACTTGCAGGTGTACAGGAATCTGGGACTCATTTAGAGTTTGGAAGATGTGGAACAGCCGTCAAAAAGCAATAATGTCCCATCCATCAAACTTGAACTTCCACACTCAGTTTAGAGGGAGGGAAGCAGCATGTTTCCAACAATGGAGCCTGCCAGCAGAAAACTTTCACCAATGACTCGTCTGGCACTGGGCCATTGGTCAATGTACGTTAGACCGCCCACTCTATTAAGGGCGAAAATTCTGCTGTACATTTCTTCATTTTTGGGACCACCAGGGTTAGCCTGGGAGTCCAAATCAGGAAACCAAAGAGATGACGTCTGCCCACTGGTAAAAAAAAAACTCCCACTAGTTCAGAGCACTATATATTTTTGTTATTTTAAATAAAAAAAATCCTGCTTCTGAAAATAGTTTTTGCAAAACAAAAAGTTCTGCTGAGTGGACAAAGCTTCTGTGCCTTTATTGGAGCCACAACGGCCCCACTGAAGGCACAGTAATTCCCCTGCCTCTTGGGGATCCTTGGTTAGGGTGGGTGGTCTTCTAACAGGGCAATGGAGGACATCTCTCTGCTGCCCTGTAGGCCACCCATTGAACTCTAAAAAGGGCGTCTATATTTTGCACTACGATCCATTTTGGATTGACCAAGCACTCTGTATATAATTAATAATGTGTTTTTAAAGATACTCGCACTAATGTAATCTTATCTATACAGTCATCTTCACCAAGCTCATTTCAACCATATACAGATATATTTTCTGATGTACCCCTCTTCTCTACAAACCTCTTTGTACCTTTTAGTCAGTAAATGTGCTTGGACCATATTTCCTTCCTATCATTGTTGGCCTACAATTGTACTTGCTGGCTCTTACACCCCTCACTACCTTAGGAGAGTGGAACATTGTGGTTGGCCTTCATTACTAAAGATGAGTGGCTGCAATGCCTTGTGGCCTTGCACTGTCCTGTACCCTTTCTTCCACCCCTGCTATGATACAGAGTTTGTAACTTACTCTCTGGGAAGACCTTTGCCCACCTTACTTCGTTATGGCAACTTACGAAGAGTCATTTCGCTGACCTTGGTTAGCCGTTTACTGAGATTATTATCGGGTGGTTGGCCGCGGAATTCCAAGATGGCTGCAACCCGATCACAAAGGAGGTTAGCAGTCTAGTTTATCTTTTCGCGAGCGATTGCAGCTGTGAAAGCTCTCGTTTGTGAAACTAACTGCGCACTTCAATGGTGATTTTGAGGGGACAACAGTGCCTTTCCTGCGCGCTGTTGTCTATTGAAGAAATTCTGTTAATTTGGGATTCGTAAGGAGGGAGCCTGAAGCAGACAGCTAAGTGACAGCGTATTTTCTCATTTGAGCTGCATTCTCTAGTATTTAAGCGTCATAGAAAGCGAGTTATATTTCTTTGACAGCTTTTGGCAATTTTTGTTGAAGTCAATTCTTTGATACTCAAATTCAGAAATGAGTAGAGTTGACAGAAAGAGTTGCAGAAGGATGAGTGTTAGTCTAAATTGAAGATATAATCTGATTCATGAAGTAATGAACTGAAACAAATAAAGAAGAGAAATAATCTACAATTCAGATAAAAAGACCTTGAGAAAGACTTATAGTTGTTAACAAGTCCTGCTATTCTTGAAAGAAAAGTTAGTTGAATACAGACCAACAAGAGAGTTAAGACAGTAAAGAACGTAGATATAATTATATATATATAATTGTACTTACCAACACACGACCTGGTCTTCTTCGCTGCAAGAGAAAAATAAAACGATCAATTAGTTCTACTATATCAGTAAAGGACAAGAATATAAATCATCCTGAAAAAGTACAACACATGATACTGGTGTAGCAAGGTAACTTAAGGTTAAAGGGAGGTAGGGAATATTTCTTGGCAAAGATTACATGTTATTTACTTTACAGAATATTACAAGACTGCAAGACACCCAAAACATAATAGAATTGACCAAGATTCAAAAATACTCAAACTGAATCTACAAGAGAGCAGCAATCACACTGTGGAAGACAGGTACACATTATTACAGCATTAAGATAGAGATAGAATAAGGGTAGTTTTCTGTGAATGCATGACTGTGTTTGTTACAGGGTTCATCACAAGAAGAAGGTAGAACCCGGTCCAAAGAACAAGAAGCAGTGCAGTCTCTCTTTCTCACTCCAACTCCCCTTTCCCCTTCTCGCCTACTCGTGAGAGCTATACTCGCGGGTAGGGAAGTTGGGAATTGAGGAATTTACATCGGCTCCTGTGGAAGCTACAGTTTGGACAGGTACTTGAAATACTTGACATGGTGAGCCAATCCATCCAGAAAGGCCTGTTGTTCCACATTTGGAGCATATATGTTTATAGAAGCAATATCCTTTCCCTCCAATCTGCCCATCAGTATTATGTATCTGCCTTCAGTATCTAGAAATTCAAGATGGGGTTGAAATGATGTGCCTGGCCGAATCCATTTCAGCACGCCATGGGTGAATTTTGAATATATTGTGTAGTACACTCTCCTTAACTATCTTTTTTACAATGCTTGACCTTCTGCCTTTCTGGGGTGCGTTTCCTGGAGAAAGGTGATATGTGCCTTCTGCCTTTATATGCATGGTAGTAGGTTGTATATTTTACACAAGGGGAATTCCCCTTCTTCTGTTAGGCTGATACAGTCGTTATCTATTGGCACTTCTGCGCATGTGCATTTAAATATCTCAGTCCACTTAGACAAATGTCTCTCTCTACCTTGAAATTCATATTGTTCTTAGGGCGAATGCTTCATTGAAGGAATTTTCTACAGTCTCCTCTGCTTGGAACTCTTTTCCAGTCTCTCTCAAGCTGCCTCTCTGTCGTTGATTTCATATAAATGAGAATTAAAAATCTTCCTTCATTCTGTACCAATGAGGCCTACACATAATAAACATGGGCATTATAATATCTTACTTACTAGAATGGACTCTGTCCACATTGATGCCCGCTTATCTTTCCTATTTAGGACTTGCAGGTGTACAGGAATCTGGGACTCATTTAGAGTTTGGAAGATGTGAAACAGCCGTCAAAAAGCAATGATGTCCCATCCATCAAACTTGAACTTCCACACTCAGTTTAGAGGGAGGGAAGCAGCATGTTTCCAACAATGGAACCTGCCAGCAGAAGCCTTTCACCAATGACTCGTCTGGCACTGGGCCATTGGTCAATGTACGTTAGAGCGCCCACTCTATTAAGGGCGAAAATTCTGCTGTACATTTCTTCATTTTTGGGACCACCAGGGTTAGCCTGGGAGTCCAAAACAGGAAACCAAAGAGATGACGTCCGCCCACTGGTAAAAAAAATTCCCACTAGTTCAGAACACTATATATTTTTGTTATTTTATATAAAAAAAATCCTGCTTCTGAAAATTGTTTTTGCAAAACAAAAAGTTCTGCTGAGTGGACAAAGCTTCTGTGCCTTTAGTGGAGCCACAACGGCCCCACTGAAGGCACAGTAATTCCCCTTCCTCTTGGGGATCCTTGGTTAGGGTGGGTGGTCTTCTAACAGGGCAATGGAGGACATCTCTCTGCTGCCTGTAGGCCACCCATTGAACTCTAAAAAGGGCGTCTATATTTTGCACTAACATCCATTTTGGATTGACCAAGCACTCTGTATATAATTAATAATGTGTTTTTAAAGATACTCGCACTAATGTAATCTTATGTATACAGTCATCTTCACCAAGCTCATTTCCACCATATACAGATATATTTTCTGATTTACCCCTCTTCTCTACAAACCTCTTTGTACCTTTTAGTCAGTAAATATGCTTGGACCATATTTCCTTCCTATCATGGTTGGCCTACAGTTGTCTCTACCTTAGGAGAGTGGAACATTGTGGTTGGCCTTCATTACTAAAGATGAGTGGCTGCAATGCCTTGTGGCCTTGCACTGTCCTGTACCCTTTCTTCCACCCCTGCTATGATACAGAGTTTGTAACTTACTCTCTGGGAAGAGAAAAGTGTATTGAAAATGGCTGCGTAGAAACGCCAATGTAGGACGGTTACTTTATCAAATTATTCTCAGCAGAAACCATTAATGTATATATCGGTTCAAGGATGAAAGAGGAAGTGTAAAACTTAATCAGATTGAAATAGCAAAACTGAGTGCAAATACAGAAGTGAAACTAGACAGCCAATACCATGTTATTATAGCATAACCTCACACGGCATGTGGTACCTTCACTTCACCAATAAATAAAGACATTAATAAAGTAATTCAATATTTCGTTATTTAATATAATAATCCAAACATGAAACAATTTTATCAACTAAGCTATATGTCAGCTGGATCCAAGTGTCATGCTAGAAAAATACTGGGCAGCAAAAACAGTCTACTTCACAAAGGTAGGAGGAAAGAGGCTAGTAACTATAATGTAGTAGAATCAGTAGCACCTAGGCCCATACTTGTAAGGGGCAGAAATGCACTCAAATTGCCATGATTGCCTTAGAGCCCCTAGTACCCTTGTTACACCACTGACAAATGTATGTCTTAGCTGAAAGAAAGAGCAACTTATATATGGGTTTGAATTGGTTAGTGTTTCTGTAATATTTTGTCTCACTTCCCAACTCATTATTCACTACAATACTTGATTATTGAGTTGTTATTTCTTTCACCTACATAGAAAGGTGAAGAGTGAATACCATCTACAGCCAATGATGAGAACTGTGTAAGAAGACATGGCGTCTGTGACTTATGTAATGAACTATACCCTTTTTAATCTTTGTATAATATTGTGAAGTATGTTGCACTGTTGTAAAGGTGAAATCATCAGTTAGTAAACTTCAGCAAAAAAAAACTAGACTTACTAGATCTGGTTGGAATTGTCTGTAGGATCTATTCAATGTCTGAGTCTGCTGCCTGCTGCAGTCACTTCTCATCCCTCCTTTTCCAGTTCCTCTGACTTAGCCTCTTCATCAGATCTGAATCCTAACATGTTCTTGTCTATTTTTCCTGATTCTCTGTGTATAGGATCCCTTCTGTTCCTTGCTCGGGGCAACCTACGGTGTCATTAGGGACTCGTGTGAGAACAAAAATGCCACCATTGAGTTACAGGTATGTCCCTTTTATTATATAAACCAGATGCTATGCTGTAGGATTTGAAAATGTGCAATTTTATAAACAAAAACCTATTAAGCTCTAATCTATAACTGAATGTCTGTTATCCCACCAACAAACGCTTTTCACTATCCGAAGGATGACGCTAAGCTTTTGTCTTGACCATGTGGAAAATTGAGTTCATTAAGTTCAGATCGTGGACTGAGGCATCTGGCACTCTCTTGATTACCACAAAGAGTTACATTTTTATAAGATCAGCCTATCCACATCATTGCTGTCAAGCTGTGCTGCACCCAAATGATGAAACCCCATTGACTTATATTGGCTTATATGTCTGCATGAATCCTAGACCAAAGATCAAGGTGTTATAGAAAACTACTCAAGGAAATTCTCTGGGTTAAAACAGGCAACCAGTACTCCCTGTTTTCGAGTTAGTCCATCCACAGATCAAGCTCTAGCTCTGAAAATGTCTAAGTTAAGTGTATGTGCTTTTGACAGCTTTCTTGGAAGCAGGCGCACCACTCTGCTCTGCACTTTTGCACCTGTTATGATATGGTCCCTGGTTCCCTTGTGATCCAGTGCCAAGTCGCAAGATAGATGCAAAAAGAACAATTGCTGGACCAAATACTGAATAATGTCAAACATTCATCCTCAGTACAGAGATCTGGGCCTATATCCATCGTTTTTTTGCTCACCATGCCATTCCAGTTTGTTGCCAGCCATATGCAAATCAATCTTGACCCTGCTCCCCATGGGAACAGTCCAGCCCGAACTGCCAGGCCAGGTCCTCTCTGGACCGGAAACGTGCATCATGGGACTAGTATCGTGGTAACGCCCCCTAGCAGTCAGGCTATCTTGACTCCACTGGCATGGAGAGCACAGGACCCACTTCTCGGCATACCCGTCCCACTCGGGGCATAAAATGCAAAAAGAACAATTGATGGACGGAATGCTGAACAATTTCAAACATTCACCCCCAGTACAGAGATCTGGGCCCAAATCCATTGTTGCTTTTGCTCACCACGCCATTCCAGTTTGTTCCCAGCCATAGGCAAATCAGTCTTAACCCTGCTCCCCATGGGAACAGTCCAGCCCAAACTGCCAGGCCAGGTCCTCCCTGGACCGGAAACAAGCATCCTGGGATCGATTTCAAGGTAACACCCCTCATCAGCCAGGCTAGCTTGACTCCAGTGAAGTTGAAGTTGAAGTTGAAAGGATTTATAGAGTGCTCTAACACCATGCGGTTTCTTGGCGCTACGAAGTGACATAGCTGAGGGGAGACCGGGAGGTTCCTATGGAGAATAGGCTTTGGAGAAAAGGTGGGTTTTAAGAGCTTTACGGAAATCCATATAGGTGGGGGCGGACCTGATGGTAAAGGGGAGCGAATTCCAGAGGTGGGGGGCAAGGGTAGAAAACCTCATGCCACCAAATGTTTTCCTCTGAAAACGAGGGACATTCAATAGGATCTGTGTGGAGGAACGGAGGGTTTTGCTGGGAACGTAAGCGCAGATCAGTGTGTTGATAAAGACTGGAGCAGTGCCAGCTAGGGCCATAAAGATAAGGCAGCCCATCTTAAAGAGGGATCGCTGGGAGATGGGTAGCCAGTGGAGTGCTTTTAGCAGGGTGGTGGCTCGATGGAACTTAGGAAGCCTATAGATAAGATGTGCTGCTTGATTTTGAATCAATTGTAGGCGCAGAATTTCATACGCCGGAACGCCTACGTATAGGGCATTGCCGTAGTCAAGGCGGGAAAGAATCAATGGCCAAAAGAATGAGTTTGAGGGCGCCGATGGAGAAGCGGGAGATTTTACGTATAACTCTGAGAGGTAGGAAACAGGATGAGACAACTGTACTGATCTGGGAACGGATGGTAAGATCTTGACTGATTTTAATGCCCAACGCTTTGACTGAAGCAGAGGGTGTTGGTGGGGGACCGAGGACTGGGGGCCAGAAAGCGGGAGTCCAGGGGCTAGAGGGGGCACTGGTGAGAACCAGCTCAGTCTTATCAGGATTGAGTTTTAAGTGATTATGGTTCATCCAATCATAGATGAAAATCAGAGTAGATTGGAAATTAAAAATAGAATCAGGGGAAGAAGAAAGGATGAAGATGAGCTGGAGGTCATCGGCATAATTAAATACCATGACCCCCATTTGTGACAAGGCAGTTATAAGGGGATAGATATAGAGATTGAAAAGAAGAGGAGAGAGGAACCCTGGGGACCCCGCAAGAGACAGGGCAGGAGGGAGCCGAGAAACCCTCCAGCTGAACGGCCTGAGTGCGGTCTTGTAAAAAGGTGGCAAGCCAGGCCAGGGCTGACCCCCGAATCCCGGCGCCCCCGACACGATCGAGAAGGATGGAATGGTCGACCGTGTCGAAAGCGGCGGACAAATCGAAGAGGACCAGGGCCTGGGGGGGAGTTGATGTCAGCGCTTCTCCTAAGCTCATCAAGGACGGAGAGGACAACAGATTCCATCGAGTGAGCTGGGCGAAAGCCAGCCTGGTGAGAAGCAAGAAGATGGTGCTCCTCAATGTAGGCAGAAAGGCCAGGATCTTACCCAGGAGTGGGAGCAAGGAAATAGGTCGAAAGTTGGAAAGGGAGGTTGGATCAGCGCCAGGTTTTTTTAGGATGGGAATGACTATAGCTGATTTAAGAGAGACAGGGACAATTACCTGGGTGATGAAGGAATTAAGAAGAGTTAGCGGGGGATCAGGGCAGCTGGCGAAGACATCCCTCAGAATGTGGGCAGGGCAACAATTGGAGGGGGACCCTGATTTCACTTTTTTAAGCAAGGTGGGGAATGCCTCTTTAGAGATAAGAGGGAATTGAACAAGGGAAGAGGATGTGGGGGGCAATGCGGGAGAGGAGAAGGAAGGGGAGGGCAGGGGAATGTTACGTTTGATAATGGCAATCTTCTCAATGAAGTAGGCATTGAGGGAATTACAGAGGGATTGGGAAGGGGTAGGTTTGGGAGGGACTCTATCAGCAGCTGCTAGATCGTGTACAATGGAAAAGATCTCCTTGGGTTTGTTTACCGCAAGGGGAATCTTAGCGGAAAAATATTCCATCTTGGCTAGAAGGATGGCTTTTTTATAGTCGCGAAGGAGAGCCAGGTACTGTTTCTTGAGGATAGGGCAATACCCACGTCTCCAGTGGCGTTCGGCCTGCCCGAGTGATAGTTTAAGGGCCTTAAGCTCATTGGTGAACCATCTATTGGCCTCATGGGAACGACACGTTCTAACCAGTCGGAGAGGGGCAACTAAGTCGCAGGAGGCGGAGAGCCAGCTGTTGATGGCGGCGACCGGAGAGTCAGGGGAGGCATCGGCCAGGCATGGAGGCGAAGCCGCTAAGGAAGAGCAAAGTGCCGCGGAGTTCACACGATTCTAGTTCCGGGCCCAAAGATTTTTTTGGAGGGGGGGGGTTGTTAATGACCCCAAGGTCGAGGGAAAAGGAAATCAAGAAATGGTCAGACCAGGTGCAAGGAAGGACAGTGAGGGAGGGAATGGGCAGATTGGCTGACCAAATCTGGTCAAGGGTATGACTGTGTATGTGGGTGGGGCAGTGAATCTGAGAGGTAAGGTTTAAGCAGTGAAGAGACTCTGTAAAATCTTTAGAAATTGAAGTCACCCAGTATCAGGACAGAGAAGTTGTTGACCACCATGGTGGCTAGCAATTCCTGAATAGCAGGCATAAAATGAGGCATAGTATGAGGAGGACGATAGAAGAGGGCACAAGTGAGGGGAACTGCAAGGTTGACAGAGCGAACAACTAAGATGTCAATCGCAGTAATAGAAGGGTAGGAAAGAAGCTGAAACTGGAGATTAGAGCGGACTATCAAAGCCACACCACCTCCGGCCTTCCCAGCAGGGCGGTCGGCTCGAAGAGCATAATAAGAGTCAGGAAGAGCCGCTAGGACATCTGGCAGAGAGTCAGGGGAGAACCAGGTTTCGGTAAGAAACAAAAGGTCAGGTTTAGCCGAGTCCAAAAGATTGAAGAGCTCTAGTTGGTGCTTAGCCGCTGAGCGAGTGTTGAGAAGAAAGGCAGTAGCCACAGCGGGCGGGGTAGAAAGGGACAGGGAGGGAAACTCTGTTTGGGCAGCTGGTGGCGGGGCAGTATGTGTTCCCGGGATGGGGGACAACGCTAAAGGGAAAGTTGGCCGAGATATGCCAAGATTTCTAATATGGGCAAGGATGGAGGATCTGAGGGGCCAGGCACCCTGACAGGCATGAAGTTGTGTGGAAGAATAGTATAAAAAACGGGCATGATGATGGACCCCGGGTCCCGACCAGGCACGAACGGGTGCAGATGGGCTTGCCTTTGGTGCGCCACCGGCGCGCCCGCTGCGCGGCCGGGAGATAGTGATCATTATATGGTGCCAGAAGGTGGGAGTGGCCGTGCGACTGCACCGGCAACCCGGGCTTCCCCCAAGATGGCGGCTATTCTGCCCGTTCCCCGCTACCGTTCCAGCGTCTAATCGGCTGTGCGGGAAGAGCAGAGAACAGAGAGAAGGGTCGGGAAGTGACCAGGGTAAGTGCACAAAAGTTAAAAATACAAACAGATTAAAAACAAGTGGTGCTCCCGGCTTTCCGCCTTAGGAGTGGGGAATAATGTCATGGAGAGCACGGGACCCATGTCAGGGAATACCCGTCCCACTCGGGAAACAGTCATTACATCACATGCGTTACAACGCATGCGATTACAATGAGGTTGTTACAACGACCGCATTGTTACATCGCAGTACATTACAACGTAAGTCTTTACATCGACTTGCTGTAGGGGGTGCACTAACCTAAGGAATAGTATAATTTACTATTCCAACACCTTCCCTACTGTTGGGCAGACTGGAGTTGGAATAGTAAATTATACTATTCATACGTCCAGCACGCCCCCTACAGCAAGTCAATGTAACGACTTGCATTGTAATGTACTGCGATGTAACAACGCGGTTGTTGTAACAACCACGTTGTAATCGCATGCGTTTACAATGCATGCGATTACAACGCAAAGGTGTTATATTCATCCCACTCTGGGGGACAAATGCAAAAAGAGTCGCAAGATAGCCCACTGCACAACAAGCAGTTCATTAAAGAGAATGTGCCTGCCTATCATGGCAGTAAAATACATATATCAAAAAATTTGAAAGAATCTCCCTTAGCAAAAAATATTGTCAAGACATAGCCATAATAAATTTTGCAAAAACGCACCACTGTACTAATTTTGCAATCCAATTTTTATCGCCTCAAGGCATTGTCAAGGCCATGATTAGACCGTACTAATTTTCTGAATGGGCTCCAGGAAAGGTTTACAGTGGCTGATTAAAAATTCCCAAAGGTAATCTAATGTGTTAATGCAGTCTAGAAAAAACACCTCTGATGTGTGGGAACCTGGATCAGTCAAGTCAAATGAGCCCACATGAAAACATAGAGTCAGTGTTAGTAGTACCACTTATAAAAGACCTCTGAACGTTTGTATTTAGGGCTGGTGTAGCTGGCCATATTTGTTCTGGTCTATCTAATGTATATTATACCATTGACAACCAGCTCCTCCTATCAGAGATGAAAGTAGTAGGGCATTGTCATTCGTTTTTTTGTGGTAGTAAGCAGCTGTCAGACAATCTGTCTTCCTCTTTCGTGGGTGACATTCTACATTATGATATCCCAAAGAACTATGCTTGTGTTTTTTTTTAATCTTCAGTGCTTTCTTTATGACACACACATTTCACTTGGATTGGAGCACAATCAAGCCAGTCATTTGCTCATTTCAGTATTTGTTTACAGTAAATTGATTATCTTTTGACAAGGACAGTCATCTGCTGAAATTAGCACCGAAAAGGCTCTGTTCTAGGTAACCTACACAACACGAAGGAGTTCAGGAATTGGGACCTCATTGGGATCAACAAAATAGGGGATATTTGGGTGAAAGGGGAGGTTCTTTCTTTCGCAAAATTACAAGAGACATACGGCATGGCGACGACCGAAATCTACAGATACACACACAAATCAGACACACGCTTATGAGCGCTATTCCCCCAGAGACACAACTACTGGAAACCTCACCTTTAGAAGACAGACTCCTCACTGACCACATGCACAAAAAGGCTATCTCCCAGACATATCGCAAAATCATAAATAACCTACCGGACCCCACGGCGACCCTGCAGGAACGCTGGCAGACAAACCTCGGGAAATTGAAGACTCAGACTGGCAAGATGCGCTGGCATCGCAACGTCAGGGCGCAATCTAATCTCAGCTCAAACTAATACAGCTCAAGGTCCTACATCACATGTACTACTCACGCACTACTATGCATAAATTGGGGCGGGTGCCCGACGCACTGTGTATACGACAATGCGGACTTCCAGGAACATTATATCACATCATATGGGAATGCCCCGACTTCAACCCTACTGGGAAAAAGTCATGAGCACGATCTCACAAGTGGGGGGGCAGACGTCCCACCAGATCCCAGGAGATGCCTCCTCAACATCTGGGAGCCCAAAGATCTGAATCTAAGGTTACAGGATTGGGCGACACTAGGAATGACGATAGCGAAGCGGAACATAGCAAGGAACTGGGGCTCAGGTGTGGTCCCCACATACCAACAATGGAGAAACAACATAGATATACCAAGGGTGGCCGAAAGAGCAGTGTATACTCACAGAGGATGCCCAAGAAGTGGTCTAGAATATGGGGAAAATGGAACAAGTTTAGAGAGCATGTATGCGAACCCCTACAGATAGACTCAAGCCCGGATATAAGCCCATTGCAATTGCAACAAAAGTAACTGATTTAGGTGTAGCTACCCTACAATGCATTCAGTCGGGATGGGAGAGGAGACAAACGATCTTTGTGTATTTGTATGAGCGAATAAAATGGTTATTTTACTGTATAAAAAGTCATAATGGTATTTGCAAAAAGGAGGTAAACCGAAAACAAGGGGATAATGTTGTTTTATCTTGAAAAGGCAATACACTTATACAAAAAAAGAAAAGGCTCTGTTTTTTTTGGGGAATGAATTAATGAACCCAACACCCTTCCTTAGCCTATAGTACAATTGCTTTACCCAACTTTGGACTCAAAGGCAACTGTGGTGAGGCAATCACAATTCTCATCTACATCATTCCTGGGTACCATCCTTCTGAACTTTAATTAGAAAATGCAGCAACGTACGACCTGCAATAATCCAGCTATTTTAGTACCTGCATCCACACACAAATTCAGCCCACCACAATAGTGATTTACACCACCCCTTACTTATCCAATTAATCCAATATGAAGGCCAACACACACTTTGTAAATAGGTCCTTATAGGGGGGTTGTGTTTTACCGGCCTGCAAGTGTTTCCCTGGTGTTATTGTTGCCTGCCATTACTGGGGGCACATCTAGAACACCCTGCTGGACTTGGGAACAAGGAGATGGAGAGCCTGATGGGGAATTAAGAGCCCTGGGCCAAGGGCGGGCCTGTCTGCACCCGTCAGTGTCTGGCAGGGGTGGGGCTGGGCCGGGTCCTCCATCTTTTGCTCATCAACTTAGTCCAGGTATGGGTAAGTGAAAATCCACCTTTAAATTCAGAACTTGTGCCTCATTAATTTCTTATCTTACATCTTCTGTGGGAGCCCTGTGTGAGGAAATACAGAGTGCGGAAGAGAAGCTGGAACTGGGGCAGGAAAAGCCTCACCTAGGGTAGCCAAGCAGCATGCGAAAGAAGGGCTGGTTGTGGAATCTAAGCAGCCCGATGGTCGGGACAAATCTGTACTAAGTGAGCCCTTATCGAGGACATTAACTACAGTGGAAGATAACCACACAGTGGACTCTCCAACTCCTGAGAGGGCCGAACCTGCTAAAAAAGGGAATGAAAGGGCTTCTAATGCTGCATCTTACACATGGGGGCCTACTTTAGTGACAAATAAAGATTCTATTTACAATTTGAGTGTAGGCAAAGGAGTACCTCAGCCAAGGATAAATTAGCAAACTTTTCTTTGGAACTATTGGGTAGTCACATTCAAGTAGTAGTAGAACTAGTAGTAGAAGCTAGAATTACCTATGTACTTAGCTCTATATAGAAATATTGTGAAGGCCCTGCATACAACATTAGAGGGGTTGACGGGAAAGCTGTGTAAGACAGAATCATTAATTGCTGACTTAAATGTTTTGCTATCAGATAACAGGAGCGGGACCCCAAACCAGCGTCCTAGTGATTCCCAACCTGGTCATAATGTACACCCTACTGGCTATGGGTATCCACAAGGAACTACTATGGGTCAGTGTTCTGGTGAGGCTAAAAAAGGTCACTCATAATGCCTGAATTTTGCCCAATGGGACCACTGTTACATTAAGCTCAAACGATTGTTCAAGGGGCATAGTACCGTCTATGGTGCAGTCACTCGATAGAATTTCTCCTTCTTCTCTGTCCGGCAGACCTGACATGCATTGTTCCACCAAACCAACAGTCATGGAGGGTGGTGTGTGTAGGCTTCAGCTCCCCCCTGAGGTAGCACCATTGGAAGCGGTCCAGGTGGCGGTCCCCCGTTGAGAGCTGATCTATCAGAATCCACCTCTGAGCTAATACTTAAAACTAAACATTGGTGTAACCTTTTGCGGTCAGGCTCCTAAGCCTCCTCACATAATATTGTGGCCAGACGGGTGGACTGGGTGGGTTCAAGGAGAAAAACTGAAGAGGATGACTGTATTGTTATTAACTTCGATCAACCTGGCCTTGCTGGGGAGTTGATTTTTTCTGGAATTTAATTCTCCTTTGGAGGGCATCGGACCTCTACCATTCGTTTTATTTCTACTCTCCTGGGAAGGTGGATCAGTTAGGATATCTTAGTAGCTTTCCAACAGTGTTGTCAGTAAGGGAAAGAGGGTTACCGGAGATCAACATAAAGATAAAAAATCGATTTCAAGCGCCGAGCCAATTAGACATTAACAATAGTTAGACATTAACAACTAACTGATGTCAGCCCCCATCTCTCTGCCCCAGGCAAAGGACAATGGCACCCCCGTAAGGGCCCCTACCACGATCAGAAGTTATATAGTCTTGATTGATAATAAAGAGAAAGGAGCATCTTTTTTGTCTATATACTATACAATGTCTCAATTAATAAGTCCCAAAAACAATCTGCAGGCCATGTTGTAAGTTTGAAGTCAACGTATTTCTCTTTTTATTCCAATGTACTCAAACACACATTCTCATATTCCCTGTCCAATATTCCAATGTACTTAAAAACACATTCTCATATTCCCTTTTCAAAAACCCTTGACAGCCAAATTCTAATATGTTCAGCAACACATATTCATGTTCACTATACAAAGATCTTGACAGCCAACGCGTTTCCTCCCTTTGCTGGACGTCATCAGGGCTGCAAATAAACAAAATAAAATGTACATAAGAGCACAAATCAACATTACTCTTATATACACGAAGCAATTCAAATGCATTATTTTACATAATTTATATGTGCAAGAAACCATTCAAATACATTGTTGTATAATGACCTGCCTATATCCATTCTAAACGTAATAGCCCAGGATAATAACAATCAGTTACTCCCATATCAAGATTATCCTCATATACAAATTCAAGTTATATTTTCAATAATTCAACACAGTTTTTGTTGGTCCTAATGGTTATTCAGTTACGTATACACAGTACACCCAAAATTAATTACTCCCTGAAAATATGTGCTTATTTATAAAAATCTGTATACTTAAGAATTCCAAATCACAATGTCTATGAATTAGGACATACTTAGATTACAAATCTGTGCTCTTTTGATTTTTTGACGCTGTGAGACCCCTTGCTCTAACTGTTTACTGAATGCGGAAAATGAAGAAAGGGAGCTTCTTATACATATTGTATGGGCCCATATTTTATTAAAAACATCACCTCTACTAGAGCCATATCTAACTGTAATTACAATTCCCTACCATTGCTTCCTCCTAACAAGGTTCCGATTAAATCTCTTACGTTATTTGCTTTCTGAACCTCAAGGGTTGCATGTGGTTGATGAATTGGACCCTTGTCCCTGTGATAATTTCTCTACCCAGGACACACTGCATTTTAAGATGTTCTGAGATCACTACTGCTCTCTCCACCAATGCTTTATGTTACCATTATAAAAAGACAAAGGCTTTTTTCAAGCAAGACTGCCATTAATTTATCTCCAGATGTTAGCCAGTCCTCTTGAATGTTTTAGTATTGCACATTTTTTAGTTGCAGCTGTTTATGTATGAACTGTTGTGTTGTGTTTTTTTTATCATGTATATGTTGTGATATTTTTATCAATGAGATTTTTACGAATGATTATTCATGTAGGATGATTTTATGCATAGGTTGGATTTTATTGTATGTATTTTTATGGTTTTAACTAACCGAATAAAGTATTTTGACTGACAGGTCCTTATAGGTAGCACACTTGGAATTCCCCATCAGACACTCATACACAGCTCTGTTAATGCGCATTAAGACCAACATACTGCTCCAAAAATAACTCTCTGGCACAGTTTTAACAACGCAGACCAAATCATTGCTGATATTCAATATTTAGATATATAAGGATTTCAGAATGTAACAAAAACAGTTTGCACGGCAAAGCAAAGGATGTTATTTTTTTTAAAAAAGAATTAGCAATGACACAGCCGTGTAACTGGCTAGAAGCACCCATTCTACAGGATGCTCTCTGCAGAAAAAAAAACAAATTGTTTCTGCAGACCCTACAAAATATCTTTCTCTGACAGCTGAAAACATATCTTTCCGACCTTGTTTTCCTGTTTTATTGAGAGCTATAGTAATCTCCTGATCATCTATGGTTGTGAGCTCTGGTTTGGTGCCAAGTCAGAATGAGACCAAGTGCAGTTAGCCCCAACTACACCCCCCTCTTATGGTAGTATCTGAACCTCCATTAGGCTATCACAGCCTCAAGAATAGACCTAAAACCAGATAACCCCACTAGACTGGAAATGCCACTAGTCACCAGGACCCATACATACAGAGCAGGGGTACTATCCACACATAGTAGGCTTCTTAGTGTATACATATGAACATGATCTGACAATTCTCAAATCTGAACTATTTCAGGACTTCTGCAGCATTGTTTTAGTGCACACCAAGATCTAACTATCATGATTTTCATCATCACTCAAAATCACGTAGTTTGCATTTCTGACCTGTCACTCTTTTGAGAAGTATGAAGTATGATCCCAAACTGAGAATCTAACGACAGAGTGGAACTATCATAAAGATATTTACTAAATCAGCTTCTGATAGACCTTTATATCTTTTCACAGAAAGTGACTGAAGGCTTCAGCCGGGTTTTGGAGCAAATTTCTGTTTCAGCCAATCTCAGCAGCCAGAACCGCTCTACCATAGCAACAGTCATCATAGAAACCATCCAGAGCACAATTTTAGCTTCTCTTTCCAAACTGGATGGAAATGGAAGTAAGAGAATTGAAACTGAACAGTTCGGTATGTACAAATTGTTCATCCCACTTTGATCACATTTTATGATGAAGGAGTTCTTCAAACTTAGCTTTTCCCTGTATTGTTGAATTCCATTAATTGTTGTCTTTAACATATTATAGACCATGGTCCTTGGGCTGTTTGATACTTCTTGTCACTAGCTGGAGGTATGATTGTTTTGTGTTGTCTTAGTTTCAAAGCCTACAGTTCAACAGAGAACAGAAGAACAGCCACTCCCAGACTACCACATCACAACTTGGGAGTTCCATACAGTGGAAATTTAGATGTAAACATTATTGACCTAAATACTGCTTTAAACATTAATGGACATTATATAAAGTTATTCTGTACAATTAGGTACATAGTACCTGAGACATGATCATTTTTAGTTGCACGTCTTTGTGGGAAATCCACTTGCTCATTGTATTAGAAACTCATGAGCATCAAGAAAAACGTACCAACTTTAAACCGTTTTAAACTGGCTGAGTCAATCAAGAGTACAATCGCTGCACAAAAGTATTAACTGTGAAAAATACAATAAAAGAGTATGGGGTCCGATGATTTCTCAACTCATCTAGTACCAGGTACTTGCCATGAACCTAAGTGAATATATCACAAACGAGAAACTCTTGGGTCTAGGAAGGAAAGAAACTGTCACGGGGTGACCTACCTATAATGGGGTATCCATTTAAAGGACATAGCCATAGATTCATCAACCGAAAATGCGATCGCAATAGCTGCAAAACAGCTATTGCGATCGCAATTTCCGGTCCCGCAATTCATGAAGCAAAAAACCACCAAATGGCGAATTTGCAAGCATAAATTGGCAGAATCAATGTGGAACCCACTTTGCGATTCTGTAACAGCGATTTTCCACTTATTCTGTGAATTATTTTGCAAAATCGAAAATAAATCGCAAATTCAATTAATCAAACATCGCAAATTGTGAAAAACACCAAAATTGCTAAATGCGAGTCGCAATTTAAGGAGAAGTCAAACCAGGTGGTAACCATGAAGTTCAATTGGTAAAAAAAAAAAAAAAATTCAAACAAGAAACAGGTGCAGGGTTAAACAAACACACTTAAGGAGACACAGTAGGACCAATGCCAGGTCTCTACATCGTGGCAAGGCGGCTGAGGCTCCAGGCTGCAGCCCCGAACCAACGCAGGATCCAGGAGGGCATCTTCCGGCTGCGGATAACACTCCTGGGCCAGACTGAAGAGGAGATCTACTCCAAATACAGGCTGAATGGGGCAATGATAAAGAAGCTCATCAGAGACCTTGACCCCCTGATGCAGCACCCAACAAGGAGGACCAATGCCGTGCCCACCCATGTCCAGGTCCTGTGCTGCCTGCATCTCCTGGCCTCCGGAAGCTTCCAGGGGATAGTTGCATATGCAAGGGGGATCTCCCAGAGCACACGGTCACGCTGCCTACGGAGTTTCCTATACGCCATGCTGACCCGGATACACCACTAAATAACCTTCCCAACCACCAAACAGGACTTAAACCAAACAAAGCTTGACTTCTATAACACAACGCAATTCCCCCATGTAATTGGCTGCATTGACTGTACCCACATCTGCCCACCCGCTGAGACAGAATACATGTACCGGAACCGCAAGTCCTACCACTCACTCAACATCCAGATGGTCTGCAATGCAAAGACAATCATCACCGACATGGTGGCACAAAACCCGGGGAGCACACATGATTCGTTCATCTTCAGGCACAGCAGCATACACACCCGCTTGGCCAGGGGTGACTTTTGCGAAGGACATCTCCTAGGTAAGTACACATGTCCACATACAGTATGTCAAGACCATGTAGCTGCACATAACAGACACTGACCCTCTGCTCCTATCCTTCAGGTGACAGCGCCTACGGCCTCCGTGAGTACCTCCTCACCCCATACCTCAACCCTGCTACACCACAGAAACGGCGTTGCAATGCTGCGCACATTCACACAAGAAATGTAATTGAGCGGACATTTGGGATGTTAAAGAGCCGATTCCGCATCCTACACAAGACTGGTGGGGCCCTCAAATACCAACCTGAGGTCTGCTGCTGCATCGTGGCCGTGTGTGCCATACTCCACAATATTGCTACCAAGCGGAGGATACCTGTGGAGATCTCTGGTAGTGAGTTGGATGGGGACAACCAGCCACCTGCACATGTGCATCATGCACGCGGGAAGAATCCTGCAGAAGGACACAGGCGCCGCAACAACATCACACTGAACTATTTCAAGTGCACCCATACCCCTCACACAACACTGCACTCATGCATGCCACATGAAATAATGACATGAGTAAGATTTGCGTTCAAAATAAATTCTTATTCTTTTGCTGAACAAGATCTATAACTTTTTTTGTTTTTTCAAATAACATAACTACTGTATTGCGTTATACAGCCTCTTGAATGCAGAGCAGGCGTGCTTGGTACATCAGCATGGCACTGCTGCTAATGTTCAGTCATTCACTGGTGCCTCCTGCCGGAGGCACCCTGTCGCCTCTCCAAATCCACGTCGGCAGTGTCCGGCTGTGATGCTGCACTGGGCCTGGTACTGCAGCGCCGTTCTGGTACCACCGGCACAGACAGGCTTCTCAGGCTGGATGTGCCCTCACTGGCATCATCACCCCCCCTTGCATGGCCATGGCCACACACCTGTTGGCTTTGGACTGCTGTGGTGACCTGCTCCAGGGCCCTTGCAACATCCTGCCAGCATTGCACCATTTGGATTTGCATTGCCAGGGACCGGCGTGACGGTTGGGATGTTGCATTCCCGATCAGGTGGTTCGACCGGGTATATGCTGATAGCCGGGTCAGCAGCTGGCGGTGGCGGCAGCGGGTGATGTCCTGCTGCGCCACCATCAGTTGGCTGTTCTCCTTCACTGCAGCCGTTAACTCCTGCACACTTTCGGTGAGCTGATTGACATTGCGTGTAGTCTTGTACAGCTGCAGCTGCATGGCTGCCATGTGCTGTGCCTGCTGCGGTGCACAGCTAGCATCCGGCGTTTGATCCCTAACCCTGGATCTTGGGCCTGTTGCTCCCTGTCTGCTCATGTGGCCACGTTGCACTGCTGCCTCAACCGGCCGCTTGCCTGCGACCGCACAGTGGCTGTGCGGCGTGTCTGCCTCCTGGGTGGTGGTGGGGCATGTTCCACTGCCATGCGTGATGCCTGGGGTGGTTGTACTCCTCCTGTGGCAGCAGGGGTTTAACTGTCTGCATGGGGAGGTGGTGGTACTGGTGCAGGTGCAGGTGTGTGTGACGGTCCAGGTTATGGGGCAGGATGGCTCTCTCCCTCCGTCTCCTCTGGGGTCTCCTCGATATGGAGTGCCTCACTGTCTGTGGTCTCTGCTTCTGCTGCACCTGTGATGTAAATGGGTGCATGATTAATTATATGAATCTTGCACATGGGATGTTGCAACATGAATGCAGGCTTGCATTCCCTGACTGGCTTTAGGGATATGTTTCACTTGACAGTTTCTGCCTGTGTGTTGCTATCAGGGAACTATTGTCACACTACAGGTCCCACAATGCAATAGGGTGTTTCTGATGTGCATGGACTGCATTACTGGGGTTATCAAATGGCTAGCTCTGCGGGCATGGGCATTGTTAGGGGACGGGTTCGCAGTTGCATGGCTCTTACCTTGTGATTGTTGTGTGGGTCGGGAGGTGTCCAGCTGAGTGACCCCCACGCAGGCTGCAGGGTTGATGGTGTCCTCAACCAGGTCCTCGAGTGGTGTGTTGGCGGCAACTGTGGGGACTCCTACTCCCGCGGACCGTCGCTCCCCCAGCCTCTCTGCTATGCGCTCCTTGGCAGGCCCTCTGAGGTCATACCACCTCTTCTTTAGGTCATCGATTGACCGCTGGGTCACTCCTACGGCGTTTACCTTCACCCTGATGCACAGCCAAATGCGCCTTTTGTCAGCCTCGGGCACCTTCCTGGATAGCTTCCCAAAAAGCTTGTCATGGTCCCTGCTGACTCCCTCAATCAGGTACTCCAGCTCCTGTTCAGAAAACTTGATTTTTCTTTTCCTACCAATTTCACTGGATCCTGCTTCATCCTGGGACATTCTGGTGTTGGATGTATGTTCTGTTCTGTTGTGGGGCTGCAGGGTGTCTCCTAGAGCTCAGTGCTGTGCCTCCTCCTCTCTCCAGCTCTGTGTTCCAAATGAGTAAGGGAACTGCCTACTTCCTGGTTGTGATGTCATCATTGTGCTCAAAATGCGACTTCCCGTTTTTGCGATCTCGCAATTTGCGAGATAGCAATTTGCGATTTCGGTAATTGCGAAATCGCAATTTCGGGTTGGAAAAACAGGAGATTCTGTGATTTTTGTGCGATTTTGCAAAATTCGCATTCGGCGATTGCAGCCGATTGTGAATTGCATTTTTTAGCGCATTTTTTGATGCATCCCATTCTGGGAATTTCAATTTGCGAATCGGTATTTTTCGCAAATTGGAATTCGCAGAATGGGTGCTCGTGCATCTGGAGGTAAATCCCTTTGCGCTGCTTTCCCCACTGACCTTGAGCTCATCGTTGTGGTATGTACTATACCTTACTTTCAATACAAAACATCCCTGAGCTCCTCCCTCTCAGTGAGGCGGTTGTAGCTCATGCCATGACTAGGCATCCCGGAATGAGGAAACTCCCAATGATGAAGAAAGGCACCTTTGATGGGTGAGGGATTTCGAACTTTTAAAGGGATACCCCATTATAGCTAGGTCACCCCCTGTGACAGTTTATTTCATTCCTAGACCAAAGGGTTTGTTGTGTGCGATATTTACCTCGGTTGGGGAGCTAGCCCTCTCAGATCCCTAAATCTCCTCGGACCTCACACTCCCTTCTCTTTTGTGAATCACAAACCTAAGTGAAACATGAACGCCATCTTGATTGTAAGTAGTAGAGCTTCATGCTGGCTTGTTTACGATCAAGGCATGCCATCCGCTCCAGACTGGGTGAAAAGTTTGTTTAAGAATTGGATTTTTCCTCAAGGTCTTGGCCGTTTACTAGAATGCCCAGTGATGTTTGTATATCCTGCTTACTTTGTAGGGTATTGTGCCAAGAAGTGCTCTAGGACATGCAGAGGCTATATCATTTGGTTAATCCCCGTCAGAGTTAGCGAGTGTGAGACATTAAACAAGGTTTGAATTAGAGAACAGTAAGTTTAGAGGGGATATAATTGTGTATGCTGAACCATAAAAACCATGACAGTGTATTATAATAAGCCAGCTTATGATATTATGATTATTGTCAATATGATATGGGGAGATTATACCCAAATTATTATTAGTGATTGTGATAAATGAATAGAGGTACCTGAATATGTGTAATTTATCAATGTGGTACAATGATCTATTATTTGGTGCAAAATATGACAATAACAGCATTTTTCAGACTGTTATCATTTGGGTGTACCTGAATTCAAGTGCATCAGAGACAACTGCATAACAGGTATATACAGCTATTAACCCCTTCACTGCGGGGCTAATTTCCCCGTGGTGCGGGGGGGGAGGGGGGCCGCGCAAGGCGCCGCTGTGCTCATGACGAACCCAGGCTCGACATGCAGTACGGTGCTCGTGTGCTCATGACGAGCCTGGGCTCGTCATGAACCCGCCCGCGCAATGGAACGCTCAGCACAGCGGGGGAATTAGCCCCGCGTGTGAGCGTTCCACGGCTCATGACGAGCCCAGGCTTGTCATGAGCACACGAGCACCGTGCTGCATGACGAGCCTGGGCTCGTCATGAGCACTGAAGGGGTTAAGCATAATCATGTGTGCATCTTCTGGCTACTAAAATCATTCCCTTCTCATGAGATCCCACGTATTTCATTGAGGCCTAATGTAGCTGTCTGCAGTTTTTCAATCAACCTAGCCTTAGTGAACAATAATGATTTCTCAGTTTCCTTTATCATTTTCCAATATAACGTTCATTACATGGACAAGTGATCACAAAGATTAGGTTTTTGTGTTGCTGTTGAAGAATGTCTTCTGTTTTATGGTAACGTTACATGTAGACCGGTTTAGTGTCAGTTCCAAATCCGCAAACAATAAAATGCCTATTTTTAAAGTGACCAAAAATCGTGGCAGGCCTAGCATAGCAGTCAGTTTTTTGGGAGGTCTTGGAAGGGGTTGCCTCTAGTTGCTTTCACAAGGAATCTGCATACATTTATACATTTATACCTTTTTTAAAGGCAACCAGTGGCATGGGTAGCTGAAAGTCTTCCAGTATCTTCCAATTTTTTGGGATTAGTTTCTTGATCTTTCTGGGCTTAGGACTAAATGTGATGACACAAGTTAAGGGTGTGTTGTTCGTTCTGGTTTTGGGTTGCTAACTAGGATCGAACCAAGCCCTCTTCATGGAATTGCTTTACTATTGTTTTGGTTATCTTAAATCCACATTCCTGTCACTAAATATTACAGCATTCTCAAAGTATGTGTCCTTCATTGTGTGATTCCTCTGTGTTTGACAGAATTGGGTAGATTCTCTTTTAATGTTCTCAGATGAGAACTAGAGACGTGCAATGCAGTAGTTTTTCCTGTAGAGGCTAGTACTCAGAAAACCATTGTTATTTTTAATCCACAGGTCTGAAAAGTTCAATTGTGATTTGTCAAAAAGTCATTGATGACTTAAGATTGCTGGAACTGTTGTTTTTGGAGTTTATCTGGTATGCCTCAAGGGACATGCCAAATAGCAATCACATTGTCATGTAAAGATTAGCTGTTTCCGAGGTAAAGCTTCATCCCATTGCCATACTTTTAGTTTGGAGTTCGATTTAAACATGAATAAATTCTTCTTGATATATGTGAATGCTAGCTTCACAAGGAATTCCTTGGGTGTCTCATTATTATTATCCCTTTTATTGAGAAGATCCTCCCTGACTTAAGCTTCTTCCCGTGGGATGTTAGTGTTTTGGTGAGTTGAGAAGTCTTTGGCTACATACACCTGTTATGCCTCTGCTGCATTTTCACAGTGACTACTTATGTACAGTGCATGTTGATTGACACTCTGTTACCTTGTAGCAGTTTAATGTAGGTGAGAATGTTTGATAATAATGTAATGTAATGTAATGTGTCTTGTAAAGCGCACTGCTGCCCTGAGGCGTCGTGGCGCTGTAGACCCCTGGGGAACCCGTCCTGGCTTTCCCTGTGAGATGGTCCCTACTGGGTATCTCCAAGGTGAAACCAGGCATCCCCGGCGAATGTGGGGGGCCGTTGTAGAGATGAGGCAAGCTAATGCCCAGAGTTGCCGAGTGTGATCCCTGGTTAGAGTAGACACAGAGGCGAGAATTATCGAGTCCGCTGACCCTGGTCCACGACCCGGCCGCGTCGGGATTTGAACCCTGGTCCCGGCCCGCTCTCGGGTCTGCCGCCTCTAACCAGTGAGCCACACCACTCCTACTGTCCACTCATAATGTCCATACCCTAGCTGTGTTTTCACCTCTGACTGGCCTTTCCTTACTGGGAAACTGTTTTCTTTGATACAATCTATTTTCACTTTCATTCCATGCTAGACCACTTAATGCTAGCAATTGGTCTTAGCTCCAGGTTTCCAAGCCATTAGCTGTTCATGTCCTGATTGATAGCAACTAGTGCCTCTTGCAAAGGTGCTGCATTTAGCAGACGTGTTCAAATGTAATATGCTGCCTGATATATGAAGACTTGCCTTTTTAAAATATTCAGCCAACTTATAGTTTCTGCTACTCACATGAGTAGTCAAAACAATGGATGTATCAGGTTATTTGGGTAGACATTTGTAGTTAAACCATGAGTGGATTTGGACATATGAAGCCTGGTCTTCTAGTAAATGTAGTCAACCGGTTGCTTCCATTATATACATCAGTAGTTAATACAATTAGTGAATGTTTTTCTTAATATGCAATATAATATGAGATGAGGCTGTATCAGGTAAAATTTATTAACTTTATTTAATTACTTCTATCTAGATCAAAGATTCTTCTTGATAACTATAGGCTTGATTGCGATGTCGGTCGGAGTTGCCTCCAACTGACTCACAGCAGATTGGAAACCGACCGACCTCAGGTTGGCAGTTCTGACCGCATTATTTGGATGTAACTGCACATGGTGCGGTCTCAAACTCACATTTCTCAATGGAAGCTTGTGCTGCAGGCGGAAACCGCCCCACAGTGTAGCAGGCACCTAAATGTGTACAGCCATGGTAGATGGGGGCCCTGCTAGGGGCCCCCAATGTCACTTTCCAACAGCCTTTCCATGTCTGAAAAGCCGAAATGGAAAGGCTGTCAGAAACCGACATCATAATCCCGACTGTGGGAATGCCGTCCTTAAGGGATTATGAGAGCTTTCCCACTCACTGAGGGACTCTGTGAGTGTCGGGACTGGTAGCCAGAATTGCCACTAACCTGCTAAGATGACCAGCAGGGATGATGGAGAGCTGCAGATCCCCTCCTCCCCTATACGCTGTCACACAGGGAATAAAAGACAAACTCACTACCCTGATAGAAAGCGCGTCAGGGAAAAGTGGAAAAAAGGAGAAACCATAAACACTGCTGGATTCAAAGAGGTGCTGGTCTGAACCTCTCAGTGATACGTCAAACCCCAGGACCCAGAGGAACCTCTACTCGAATGCAGAGACTCTGTGTACAAGAGAGGAGACAAGGGGGGAGGAGCCAAGCTGGCGACCAAAATGGCCGCATAGACGCTCGGCTCCCGGAGCCCTCTCGCCCCGCACATACATCCTGACACTTATCCTGAGCCGTAACGGCATATTTCAGTAGGCAAAGGAAAACCTTCACTTACCGTTTGCTTCCGGGGCCTCTACGTGCGGCAGACCCGAAGAAATGTCCCCGACTGTTCTGCGGCCTTCACGGAGTTGGGACCGGGGTGTCGAGTGAGAGGAGCAGCCGGCCGCGACTGTCACAACAGTGGCCATTGGTGGAGGTGTGGAGTCGGCCGGTGGGCGCCGGAGGTTTGCTGGGCCGATGGCGGCGGTGACGACTCAGTCCATCTAGCGGAGTGCCTCGTGGGGATGCGTGGCAGTGCAGGATTGAGGGGGGCATTTGAAATTTGGCCCCCTTTTCAGTTTTGTGTCCAGGCATGACAAAAGACTTCCCCCGGAATCGGCGGGCGGCTCCCGAGGAGCGGCAGCGATTTGTTTAGCCTTTTGGTGGTTTTCGCCGGATGGCCTGCCTAGACTTTCTGGGTCCGCACTGTACATCCTGTTTAGCCCGGGTGTGGGGCTTGGTCCCGGGGTGAGGTGAAGAAGGACGGGCCGGATCAGCTAAGATGGCAGCTGTCACCCTCCTACGCAGCTTGCATCTGAATGAAAAAGCCGCTGTGCGGGAATGCTCAGGGGTCTGGCGGCACGAAAATGAACCCACGTCCCAAGATATATTGGCTGCTCTGGCGACCCTGCATGCGGCCCTGATCCATGGCGCCCGAGATCTGGGCAGAAGGATGGCCGCCATTGTTGTCCCGCCATTCCACACGGATACATCTCAATCTCAAGGAAACGCTGACGTGCCTGCCCCTATGTCAGTGAAGAGTGCTCCTGCTACGCCTACGTTCGCGGAGACGCCGGAAGACCCGGCTCAAGAGATCGCCTTGGACAGCTCTGTAGTACACATGAGTGACTCGTTGGGGCGTATACCTGATCAGCGGCCGGGGAAACAACGCCGGTCTATGTCCTGGGCTGCCCCGGTGACATCTCAGTGCTTGCCGTATGGTGTGCCTCTTTCTCCTTGGATGGTGCGACTATGTTCGGACTTGAGGATATTTTCGGTGTCGATACCGACTCAGATGGATTTCCGCCATGCACATTCGGCTGGGTTCTGGTTGCTGAAATCCCATGGAGTAATAACGCGGCCCGGTCCGCCCGGATCACCTGGATCCTACACGCAGCTTTGTCTGCCGATTGAGAAATGGACGTCTGTTGGTGCTATTGATAGGAAAGGTCAAGGGTGATACTGCTTATGATCCGGAGGACTTATTGATGGCTTATGGTGATTTGGGGGACATTCGGTGGGGAGTTTATTGATGGTGCTTTCAGTGCTTAAGATTTTCCATGGCTATTCTGATTCTGCTATTAGGATGTTTACCGGGTGCGGGGTCGGGGGGTGGGGCCGAGTGGCGGGATCGAGGGCCCTTCTCCACTTTTTCTTCCCTTCTTCTATTCTTTCTCCTTCTTTACTGTATTTTGGGTCTCTCATTTAGGGCGACAGGCACGCTGCTGGGGGGGGGTAGGCATTGGCCTTCTGCAGGCGTGCAGGGTGGGGGGTAGGGGGAAGGGGGTTGTTACTTTGTCCGTTATTTGTTTCTATGGCCCTTTTGTCTTTCTTCCTTATTGGTGTCGTCCCTTTTCATGTTTCCTGCAATGTCTTTCGATTTGATGGGAGGGGTGCAGCTTGCTATGGAACGGGTCTGTGGTCACATTTGTCCTGACTCTTATACCTTACCCCCAATACTTAAACTGTGTATGCATTATTTGCGCATTCCCAGCTTTAGACTTGTTATTGTAGGACCATATATGACTATACGGCACTGATCCTTAGTTTCCTTTATTATAAAATGAACCTTCATGAATCCTGAATATCGGCCATTATGCCTGAATACGTGTCATATCCTGGACGTTTGTTGGACCTCGGTTCTTGGGCTGCTATGTTTTTCTACATTGATTTGCTGTACTTATGACTTGACTAGCGGCCGGCCGGGATGGTTGTAGGCCCATATTTGTATTTGCTTGAAGTAAAATAAAGGTTCCCCAAAAAAAAAAAAAGAGAGGAGACAAGGATAAGCACTCAGGCACATAAATAGTTACCCTGTTCTCTAGTACCCCTCTCCCACTGACACACGCATACTCACATTCCCAGCATACATCGTAAGGAATATATGTAGTGTAGGAGTACCTCGTATCGTCAAAATGTAGTTAACAGCACTAGAAACACCCAGCACTAGAAACATTGTCAAACTGAGAGAGCCAAAATCCTTATAATAGTGCTCACACGAAGGGATACCACTGCCACTTAACTGATCAGCTTTGTGACCAAAGGAAAAAGGCTATAACTGCAGATAGAGTCCACAGTAAAATGAATAAATAGGAATGTAGGAATGTCGAGCACTCCTTCCACATATCTGCAGCCGGAATAGCGTAGCCTTCAGACTCGCCTCCGTAATCAAAAGGAAGCAGGACTACCAGTGTAGACTGAAAACAGAGCCCGCTGAGGAAATGATAAGGAATCTGGAATGATGAAGGAAAGCGCAGAACCCAGAAGCGCTGGTGAAAACAAACAAAAGAGGGCGGCAATGAAAGCCACTGCCGGCATGATAGTTGAAGGAAATGCAGCACTCTCAACGCCTGCAAGCGAGCCGAGGAGAGCCAGACGTACAAACAGGAACGGCTTAGTCTCAGGAAACTCCTCCAGAAAGTCGGAATGACAAGCATTGCATCAGCGGATATGAGGGTCCTATATTCTGCCCTCTCTCCACTGCTGACCTCCAGAGCTCCTTCCTGTGACCACCCCAGAGGTCCTATGTGTTTATATCATATGTTCTTCTATGAATTTTATATACGGGAGAAAGTGGTTTTCTCACTATGACTTGCAATTAGAGATGAGGATGTCTTAAGTAATATGTACCTCATTGTGATGAATGACTTTATAACACACCATAAACCTGTGGTAATTATATATATGTGTGTGTGTGTCAAAACCACCTAAAAGTAAATAAATCGAAGACTAAAATAATGATGTTTGGTCAGAATAGTGGCCACTTCAGTTGGCATCTAGGCCAAGGTAGGCTGGAGGTAAAACACTACTAAAATTATCTGGGTCTTAGGGTAAATCGAATGGTAAGCCATAAACCCAACCAAATGTGTCTTAAAACTAAGTTACAAGACCCGTTTTTGAGATAAACAGCTTATACCTTGTCCTTCCCACCCGGTCACTACAAGTTTATATACCTTTTTATTGTACGTTTTGGATCTCCTAGGAGAGCCACATAAGTTCATCAAGCCATTCAAACAATTTGAAAAACTATTTCATTATATGAAAAAAGGGAAAATAACAATTAACAAGCTTCATTGAGAATACAAGAAAGTAAATTCTTAAAAACAATTCACTACAAATCCATAAAACTCCTTAAAAAAAGATTTTTTTAGCTACAGATTTCACTTTTTGGAAAAAAATAGCAATTGAAGAGCTTCATCCATAGTAGGGGCATTCGACTGTACAAACAAAGGTTTTAAGAAATAACAGTGAAAAACTGCTACCCTGGACAAAAAAAGTTATATGATTTAAGTCTTCCGTATTCTTCTTCTTATTATTATTATTATTATTATTATTATTATTATTATTACATAAACCACAGAGTCTATCTTTTAATGGAAGATTTTCCCAAGCACCTATTTTATATTTCAATGGTAAAATATTTAGGGGCATATTAAAAACAAAACCTCAGCGCTCCCATGGCGCACAGAAGCAGCATCAGGTCCTGGCAAAGTCAAAGGAAAGAAAAAGTTCCCAGAAGTCTTGGAGGCATCAAGGGGGCAATGTAGGGCCCAGGGGCCAGCACACAGGGCACTCCAGCAAGGAGGCAGCCCCCATGGTGGTCCCTCCTGGGCCCCACTAGCAGCAAGCCCCCCTCTGTCAGGATTAAAAAAGAGAACCTTTACGTGGGGTCACAGCCCCTTCTTTTATACACCATTTTCCCTTTGTGACACAGCACAGGGCTAGGAGAGAACCAGATACAACTGGTTCAGGAGCACTTGAGCACTTTGTTTTGCTAAGCTCCTCTCCTCTATTCACAGGACAGGCCAGGGACATCAGATGCACCACAGGGGGTGGAGCCAGCATTGTGAAGGGAAGGCCCAGCCCTATTCAGGTCCCAGTTGCAACTCCTCCCTCCCATCTACATGCAGATCTCCCTATTCACCACCGGGCAGACCCAACCTGGCTCCTGGAGCCAAGCACACCAGCCAGCCCCTGTCAATCACAAGCCAGACATACAATTCACGTCAGGCAGGCAGACTCTGCACACAGAAATGCCAACTTCAGGCCCATAGGAATGAATGGCAATTACTGAATCGGTAAATACCGATTTGGTAATTACCGAATCTTAACGATTCAGTGAAAAATACCGAATAATTACCTACATTGGTTTTACCGATTCTAAAATACTGAATCGGTAAAATTCGGTATTTTAGAATCGGTAAAATCTTTTTACCTACATCTAGCCCTAAGTGTCTTAACGTCAAGACTATACCCTTAAGTAAACGATAGCCCTAATAGAGCACTGCTGCTAATCCCTGAATAAAAGTACTGGTCAGGCCTAATTCCAATCTAAGGGCCTGAACTGCTGCTAAGGTATTCAAATCACACAGCTTTTGTAGGATTTACTTTCTATTGAGTCCATAAACACCCACTCATTCACTTCCATTGTTTCAGTTGCGTATAAAAGAGTTGGAGGAACTTTTAACCGATAAACCAATAAAAGTTGTGAGACATGCACATGGCCAAGGGCATTATAAAAGAATCTCAGAGCATTAACATGGGAAAGTGGGTAATTTTTTTTACATAATGAACTAAGAATGTTTATATAATGTTTTCTGTATGTTTTGTGTAATTTTGTCTATGTACTTTTATGATCTGAACTGGAAGATCGAATAACGTTTTAGAATCGAATCGCCTTGCTGGAAACATGTTGAATATAGGCTTTCTTGTTTAAGGAACTAGAAATAACATTTCACAGATTCTAAAATGTTATTTCCTAATTTCCAGGAAAATGTATTTTTTTCCTGTGCTTGTTCCCTTTAAAAATCATCACCTTGCTTTACGCCATATTCATTTTTAAATAAAGGAGATTTGCATGCTGTTAAAGGCAGGTCAGATGATTTTGTAACCTCTTTTGAGTCAGGTCAAAAATAACATATATATGAACAGGAAATCAAACAATCCCTTATACTCCGTGAATCGCCATTGGAGTTGGGGTACATCACATAAATATAAAGAAATATAAATATAAAGAAAACAATAAAGATGGCAACATTCAACCCTGTTTAAGGCCATTTTTTGTATTAATTCGAGGTGATAGGCCTCGATTATCCCCATAGGAGCACCTTGCACCATATACAGGTACGTAGAGCAATAATTAAACATAATACATTCTCAGGCATACCTACATTTGATAATTTGTTCCATAAATGTGTCAGTCTACCTGGTCAAATATGGCTCGGTAGAGTCATATTTTTCAGCAATCATTTGTAACATGACAATATTATCCAAAGCACTACAATTTCTCTTAAAACCTGTTCCATGGGGATGATCTCCACTTCCGTTACCCAGTCTTGTAGATGTTCAAGGATGCTTCTAGCAAAGATTTTGCCGACAGAATCAAGTAAGGCTATCTGCCATGTATTATTCGAGGAGTTCTATGAACCTTTCTCATGTAAGGGTACAATAATGCTCCCTGTCAAAGATTTTGGGATAACTCCATGAATATGACAAAACGAAATAAAGATGTTAAAAAATTGACCAAAACCTACCTTCCTTCTTCATCACAGTTATTGGGCTCTGATTGGGTCCCATAGCCCGATGATCTTGCACTTCAATTAAAACATTAAGGGGCATAATATCAAGGAGGGCGATAGGAAATTATCGCCGCTTTAGCGGCCGTTTTCGGACGCTAAGCAGTGATAATTCTATTACCCTATTAGCAAGATGTGGCTAACAGCAGTTAGCGACAGCTTGTAGGCTATAGCGAGCGGTTTGGGGCCCGCTTTGCACGTCAACGATATTTATCGCTAATGACAAGCAAAGTGGGCGTGCCCAACCAGTTAGCGACTGAAAGCAGTCGCTAACATCGCTATCACCTATTACCAACACAGGCGTAGTGATGGAAATATTTGCGCTAAGCGCGAATATCTCCAAAAACTAATGCCTGCTCAGACCAGTTCTTAGCCATTATATCCAATGGGAGGTGGATATAATGGCTAAGACGCTGTTAGCGATAATGCTTGAATATTGCTGTATTCTCAGCGATATTCACGGATTTCGCCACTAATGCCAGAATTGTTATCGATTTTGAGAGAAACGTTGCTAATAGCACGTTATCTCAGCGATAAAATCCGGTGAAGCGCGGCTACTTAGCGATAAATATCGCTATTTGTTGATAATATGCCCCTAAATGTTTCGTTTAAGGAGTTGAAAAACTTGAATATTTACTATAAGGGGCGCATCAAATAGTAAACAAGAATCAAAAACAACAGGGTTTGGAGCATACAACTCCGATATAGAGTTAAGCCAAACGTCTTCTTTGAATAGAATTAGCATTGACCTCAGTATATCGCCATAGCCATTCGCAATCACCACCCAAAATCTTTTTTGCATCCCTTGTTTTTACAGCCTCACTTGGGCCATATTATCAGGAAGGGCGATAACATTAGCGCTGCTTTAGCGACAGGAAACTGCTGCTAAAGCGATGATAAGGGGCTTGATAATATGCTCTTGTGAATTCCCATAGAAGCCCAGGTTCACACCAGAACCTGGGCTTCTACGGGAATTCACAAGGGCATATTGTCAAGCCCCTTATCGCCGCTTTAGTGGCAGAAATCTGCCACTAAAGCAGCGATAATGTTATCGCCCTTCTTGATAATATGGCCCTTAGTGTCATCCATTTCTGCTCAAACTGGGATTTCTTTTGGGAAGCTTTCCATCTCGCTCTCCTTCTTTTTAAAAGACAGATTATTTTCTTCGGTTCAGCAGAGTAAAATAGGAACTGCCTAGGAACCAATCTATTAACCTCCCTATTAAAGGATAGATTGAGGGAAGAGGTTTCCTTGATTGCTTTTAATAACAAAAGGTTCAGAGTTACCTAAAAAAAACTTCAAATGGTGCTTACATTTTACAAGGGGGTCTCGTCACTATAACCTTTGTGAGGGTGTTTCATACTACATTTTTACGAGGGTATTGTTTTATCGGGGTAATACAACTGTTTGGATTGCTGATGCATTATGCAGATGTATCCGCTCAGCCTTAAAATTGAGCTAAATTAGCAGTTCAGTCCCAAATTTGGACGGAGTTTGGACTGCTAAAACAAAATTTTGTGGTCTGGCTAGTATATTTACAATATATGAATAGAGTTCATGCCCCTGAGGCAAATGCCCAAAGGAGCCAAAATTGGGCCAAAATGCAATCTCACAGCCAATCTATATTTGACTGATGCATGGAAATTAGGTGATTTTCCCGATTAGCCTATCTCCAAAGTGGCAGAACCCTACCTGCTGTATATCTTTTCAAACTTTTCCTGAGAGATTAAAGGGCTGTGCCATAATCCTCTTGAGAGAATGGGTCTCCATGTTTATTTTTCCTAAAATTGCTCTGTCACTGGAGTTTTCATGAACTATGAGATTTTTAGAAATAGTACAAGAGCTGAAGCCAACAAAGCTTGGAAACCTAATTATGAGTGGCCTGGTAACTCCAATGAGCCTGGAATTTTAAGTTCTGGGGGATACTGCTGATAAATGATATTCCACCGGCAAAGGCTCTGGGCAGACTGTTTTCTAAATGTGATTCCCCAAATCTTATAGTTTATGTTGTTCCTTTTCTCCCTAAACGAATGGGACCATTGGTAATGGTAAATCAGGGCTGGAGAAACAGCAGAAATGATTCTGGCCGTGCATAATGAGAGTCAGGGCTGCAATTGCTTCTCTGTTTTTTTAGGCTCCTATGTAGAAAGCCAGAGTACAGACTACAATAATAATACTGTATCTCAAGAATGGGACCGTTGTGAAAATAATTAAACACCTACAACTGTTTTTAACAGATATTAAAAATCAAATTCATATATGTAATAAATATTAAGGAAAAGTAACTTTTAGAAAGTTCCCCTTTACCGGCCTGAACCTTCAGAAGGCTAATTAGCATAAGGTTCTGCCAATTCTCAGCTTGCGCTCAGTCTTGAATAGGTATGAAGTGATGTGTGATATTCTCCACAGGACCAAATAATAGACTGACCCAAATTGGGCAGAGATGACTCATCTGCACACCACAGAATAATAAGAGTGGGGGCTGTGGGCATCTTGTGACACCACAGTGTCAAAACCTGCTTGCTTGCACTGTAGCACTTAGGGCACATTTAAATGGGACAGAACAGGATGTCAAGATATTTCTTGTGTATCACCTTTATGGTTGCTGAAGAGACGAGTTTTGAAAGTAAACAGTGCCCTGCTGGCCCATGACAGGAGTCAGTTCAAGATGGGCTTGCGGTCCAGGGGGCACCTGATGATGATAGCAATACAAAAGTGCCTAAAGAGGTAAACAAAGAGTCAAAATCCCAAAAGACCTGGTGTCTAGTAATGTGGTGAGGGATGACCTTGATAAATGGTTTGCAGCATATGAGGTGGCCTTGCACATGCATAGGAGGAGTGGGGGCGCGCATGACCATTATTGGGAGGGATCCAGTATAGGCCTTAGGAGCTGCTGACAAGGTTTGATATGCCCCTATGAGAGAGGCCCTCATTGACCACATCAATTTGACCCCAGAAAAGTATTGCCTAAAGTTAAGGGATAGGGCGATACAAAAGGGGAGGAAGGACGTAGCGTTTGAGCAAATCAAACACTCACCCCCAGTCAACTGATCTGGGTTTAACCCATCACCATTCTTTAGCTCACTAAGCCACCCCAGTTCAGACACAGGGTGAGTGTTTGATTTGCTCAAACGCTCCGTCCATCATCTCCTTTTGTATCGCTAAAGTTAAGGGATAGCCAGATGCAGTCACACCAGTCTTGGGTGGATTTTGTGAATTGATCTAGTGAGGCACCGGGTGGCTGAGTGGAGGGTACTAGGGTAAAAACTTAGCATCGACTGTATCATTTAATTATGTGAGAGCACATCTTGAGTGATTGCTTTGCAGAGTTATGCCAGCACCTGATAGATTGCAAGCTCACAGTGAACAGACAGCTTCAGAAGGAAGCTGACTTCTGGCTCCTCAGATTACCATCATTTACCTCCCTTCCAGTATGCAGATCTACTGCAATGCATAGTGGGACATCGAAAGCCTGATGAGCAGCACTGACCACCCATTTGACATTCACTGTCCCACAATGCAGCGCGAAATAAGTAATTCCATTGGCAGTGGGTGAAACAGATGGAGTGGGTGGGATGAGGAAGCAGGCCCTGGAGGTGTGGTCCCTGTGTTGGCCTCATGATATTGGAAGCTGCTTTTGTGGGTGGGGAAGCAGCAGGACATAGCATCCTGCCAGGAACACAAAGGCTCTGAAGGCATGGGGAGAGTGAGGGAGCCAGTGGTAAAAGAGTCACAGAGAAGGTGGGAGAGAGTGAGTGCAAAGAAGGGGGCCATGGTAGATTCCCAAGAGGCACTACTTTATACCTAGTCACCAACGAAAAATTGAAAATTTATATGAAAAAATGTAAACATTCACAAAATGCCACGGCAGCTGTAGAACTCACCAGGCCAATGTCTGAATGGGACTTGTCCAAACAAATGAATGGCACAAGGGCCCTGACCCCAAGCTTTTCTCCATATATATTGTATTTGGTACATTACATTATGTTGAACTGAGCTCTGGCAGACAGGTCCTTAAAGGAGGACTTGATACATATCACGATTTAGCAACAATATATTCCTTGCAAGGGCCTTACGGGGGAGGCAAGATGGCGTCTGGCTAGCATCACCGCGGTGTTGCTTCACAGAGTGCTTCCCGCTGTTGTATACAGACTGAGCACAGAGGCGTGCGATGGCACGGGAAAGATAGGACATTGAAGGATGATCATTGTTATAAGCAGCAGACATAGCGGCGAACATAACGGAGAAGCGGCATGTTAATTTCACAGCGGGAGAAGTGGCTGCTCCTGTCACTCACCTGGTCGTGTGCACTGAGGTCGGATCACAGGCAGCATCCGCCGCTCAATTACATCGGAGAGCGCACTCACGATCTCCACATCGCTCTGACCTCCCGGATACAGCTGTGTCTGAACAAGCCCCAGACGAGCCGACCGAGCTGCGGATTACTAATCCGAGGCACAGAGAGCAGACCAAGACAGACGGCGAGGAGAGGTTTCAGACGCCTGCAGTGAGACGGAGAAACCGGCGGCCGCCTTGCGAAAGATGAGCTGATCCGGAGAAATGGAGGGACTGCGCAACTAATCATAAATATTGCAGAAGTTGAAATAATCATGACGGGTAAGGGGACTCGCGTTGTGAAACCCAAAAGCAGCAATGCTAACGCGAATGTTCATGTTCATGCACAGCTGAGCTCAGCTTTCGCGCTTACCCGCCAGAAGAAGCAGGAGGGGGTCAATCAGGATGCCCCTAGATTAGACTCGCAGTTAGTGAAAAGCAAGGTGGTTGACAAGGCGTTAACAAAAAAAGACCCTAAATCAAATCCCTCTATTGAGACAATTTCTTCAGGCAATAATTTGGTTAAGAAAAACTCAGGGCGCCCTGAAAAAGATACTAACAACTGCCAGCCGCTAATTACAGCCAGCTTCGGGACACTGAATGGGGAAAGTGCACTGGCTTCACAACTCAGGCAATCAAGGAGGGAAGCGATTGTCAGCACACAGATAACGACTATCAGCACACCAATGGCTGTAGACTCGATAAGCTAGGTCTCCGCTGACCCAGGGGGGCAAGGAGCAGGTTTTTCACTCTGTCCGGAGGGAAATGCATGTAACCTACCAACAACTAAATTTTCTGATAGCCCATTAGTGGATAAAAACTTGGAACCTTCACAAGCAGCCCATATGGACTAGTTACTTACCTGTAATCCTAGGCCCTCATTTATGAAGGCCTTGCGCCACTGGTGCGTCACTTTTTCCCATTTTAAAAGTGACGCACAGGCGGCGCAAGACCTTCATAAATAAGGCCCCTAGTTCTCTTCCAGGGGTATCCTCATCAAAGTCATAAGCATTAGAATATTCCCGCCCATGCGCGGGACCCCGGAAACACTATATTATATGTGTCCCACATATATATATACATATATATATATATATAAAAACATCGAATAGCAGCCAAATCACACCAGGGCTGAAATATGCTGTGAAGAATTTCCACCATACATGAACATTAAGCATTAGAAACATGAGAAACAACACCAAAGATTGTTTAGAAACTGTTTTAATGCTCAGAAAGCAGTAGAAATTCTCATAAGTCACTAGAAGCATAGGAAGCTCCCAGCCTGCATTGCAAACACACAGTCTAAAAAGACTGAAAAGCTAACCTGTAGCTGAACAGCAATAAACTGACACCGTGCCTTTAAGGCACTCATGACCCCCTGTATCCCATCATGCCCCAGGGGTGACAGTTAGGTCAGTTGTTCTTTTCGGAGACTGAAAAACAAACCCAATAACAAATAGGTTAACAATATCTCCTTATTAAAGAGTATCCTTTGCCCGGGGAGGTGGGAGGGTTGCTTATGACTTTGATGAGGATACCCCTGGAAGAGAACTAGGATTACAGGTAAGTAACTAATCCTTCTCTTCCAGGGGATCCTCATCAATAGTCATAAGCGTTAGAATAGAATAGCGAGCCTCTCCTCATCCCTGCGGGCAAAGGAATGATAAGACAGTAATCTCATCAACAAGTCTGAGTAGACTATAGACTACCCAAACAGCTTCCTCAAGGAGGCTTTCCCTACTTGAGTATCGGCCCTGGAATCAGATTCGAGGCAGTAATGCCTCGTAAAGGTATGAACCGATTTCCAGGTTGCAGCCTTGCATATCTCTGACATTCGAATGTCATGCAAGAAAGCCACTGTAGCGGCTTTCCCTCTAGTGGAATGCGCTTTTGGTGACATCAGCAAAGGCTTGCCTGCAAGCTGATAGGCCAATTTAATGCAAGAGACAATCCATCTGGAGATGGACCTCTTGGCTGCTGGAAACCCTGTTCTCATTGAGCCATAGTTCACAAACAGTTGGTCCGTTTTCCTAATCCCTTTAGTCTTTTCCAAATAAAACTTTAGCACTCTCTTAAGATCTAAGGAGTGAAGTGACCGCTCGGCTGGGGTCGTAGGATTTGGTAAAAAGGAAGGGAGGGGAAATAGACTGATTTATATGAAAATCAGAGATGACTTTAGGCAAGAAAGATGGATGAGCCCTTAGGACTACTCTGTTGTGATGGAAAACAGTATATGGTTCCTTCGCACAGAGCGCTTGTATCTCACTTACTCTGCACGCAGAGGTAATCGCCACCAAAAAGGCTGCCTTCCAAGAGAGATGTAGCAAGAAAGCCTTGTGGATGGGCTCGAAAGGAGGTGACATTAACCTGGATAGAACTAGGTTTAATTCCCAAGGAGGAGAAGGATTTCGCACAGGGGGATACACTTTCTTCAACCCCTGGAGGAAGTCCTTAAGCACTGGAACCTGAAAGAAAGACATCTGATCAGGTGATTTTCTGTATGCTACGATAGCTGACAAATGCACTCTAATAGAAGTGTACTTTAAACCAGCAGTTGCCAGGGAAAGGAGGTATGGTAAGATGACGTCCTCCTGCCCCTTAGTCGGATCTAAGTGATGATCCCTACACCATAAGTAAAACCTTTTCCACTTGAACGCGTAGGACGCTCTCGTGGAAGGCCTCTTAGCCTCCTTTAAAATGTTCATGCATTCGGGAGGCAAGTTCAAATGTCCATATTTCAGGACCTCAGGAGCCATGCTGTTAGGTTCAATGATGGGAGGTTGGGATGCATTATCCTCCCGTTCATCTTGCTCAACAGGTCCGGCCTGCAAGGGAGCCGTTTGTGTGGACACACAGACAGATGTAGAAGGTCCGGATACCACCACTGCCGAGGCCAATCCGGAGCAATCAGGATCATTTCCATGTTCGACCTGAGGAGCTTGGAAACTACTCTCGGAATCAGCGCTAGGGGTGGAAACGTGTATGCGAACATCCCTCCCCAATCCATCAGTAGAGCGTTCCCCTGCGTTCCTGGCCGGTGGAACCTGGACGCGAAGGAGTGGCATTTGGTGTTTTCGTCATCTGCAAACAAGTCTATGGATGGACGACCCCAGCAACGAAAAAGCTCTTCTACTACTTCTTCGTTTAGCACCCAGTCTGGCTGATCTTCGAAGTGCCTGCTGAGTGCGTCTGCTTTTACATTCAACTCGCCCGGAAGGTGCACTGCCACTACTGTGAGGCCTTGAGAGAGAAGCCAATGCCAGATTGTCTGAGCCTCTCGAGAGAGTGGGCGAGATCTTGTGCCTCCTTGTTTGTTCAGATAGAACATGGTGGTCGTATTGTCCGTCTGAACTAGGACTGAGTTGGATTCGATCGCTGATAAGAAAGCTTTGAGAGCCAGGAATACCGCTCTGAGTTCCAGCATATTGATGTGGTATGTCTACTCCTGCGCAGACCACTGGCCTTGAATTTGAAGCGGACCCATGTGTGCTCCCCAGCCTTGCAGGGAGGCATCCGTCACTATAGACTGGGAAGGAACGGGTTGGTGAAACGGTACCCCCACCAGCACATTCTTCCTCTGAGTCCACCATTTGATGGCCTCTTTCGTCGCCTGGGAAAGAGTGATGCGATCTTCCCAGCGCCCTGTCGCTTGGTCCCACTGATCCTCCAGAGCCTGTTGTAGAGGACGCATTCTCAGCCTGGCGTTTGGGATGAGAAAAATGCAGGACGCCATGGACCCCAGTAGAGATGCTACTTGTCGGGCTGTTGGAAGCCGAGACTCTAGCAGAATCCCACATTTCTGACTCATGGAAAAAAGTCTCTCCTCCGAAGGAAACGCTTTTCCCAAGCTTGTGTCCAGAACGGAGCCTAGGTAGTGGATGGACTGTGTAGGCCGCTGGACTGACTTCTCCAGGTTCACATGGAGGCCGAGCCTGTGTAGCTGGTGCAGGCACAGTTGCAGATCGTGCGTTATTTGTACCGGAGATGGACCTTTTAGGAGCCAGTCGTCCAGGTATGGGTAAATGAAGAGACCCTTCTTGTGAAGAAAAGCCGCCACCACTGCCATGCATTTGGTGAAGACTCGTGGTGCGGACTTGAGACCGAAGGGTAACACCTTGTACTGGTAGTGTTTGTTCCCTACGACAAACCTCAGGTACTTGCGATGTTGTTGTGCAATTGGGATGTGAAAGTATGCATCTTGCAGATCCACCGAACACATCCAATCTCCGGCTTGAAGATGTGGACATATTTGGTGAAGCGCTAACATGCGGAACTTTTCTTTGACGATGACTTTGTTTAATAGTCGTAGGTCGAGTATTGGTCTGAACTTGTCCTCCTGATCTTTTTTGGGGACAAGGAAATATCTGGAGTAAACTCCCTTTCCTCTTAGAGCGGGAGGAACCTCCTCTATCGCTCTTTTTTGCAGTAGGATTTTCACCTCTCGTCGGAGCAAGCTTAGCTGGTGAGGGCAAGAGCTCTTTCGAGGGATGCTCTTCGGAAGAGCACGGAAACGTATCTTGTATCCATTGCGCAGTATATTCAGCATCCACTGATCTCTTGTGATGCTGACCCACTCTGCCAGGTGTTGCGAAGCACTTCCTCCCACTGGAGTGGGTAACGGCGCCAGAGGAAGCCTCTGTTCAGGCCTTTCCTCCTCTTGTGGTGTTGGAGGACTGTTGGTGACCTCCTCTACCTCTGCTGGGCTTGCCTCAAAACTGGGGTTTCCCTTGGGTTTTATTTTGGGACCACTGAGGGGTTTGAACCCTCTGTTGAGCCCCTCCCCCCCTGTTGATCTTGAAGCGGCGCTTGAATTCTTTTTTCTTCTCCAAGCCCACCGCCTTCACCGTATCCAGTTCCGTCTTCATTCGGGTCATCTCTTCGTCCACATGTTCCCCGAAGAGAGCGGAACCCGAAAAGGGGAGATTAAGTATCCGATGCTGAACATCCGGCTTCAGACCTGTAAGGCACAACCAGGCCGATCTTCTGGCACAAACCCCATGTGAATAGGAATGAGCCGAAAGCACTGCCCCACCCGCAGCCGTGCTTATCATCTGATTCACCACCAGACACCCCTCTGTAACAGTCTCTTCAAAGTCCTGCTGGTCCTCTTTTGGCAGTTTGGCTTTGAATCTTTCCATTGAATCCCATAAGGCTCTGTCGTATCGACCCAGAAGCGCAGCTGCACTAGCAACCTTAAGAGTGGAAGCAGCTGAGTTGCAAACCTTTCGACCCCAGGAGTCTTGAGTTTTGCTGTCCTTATCTGGTGGGACTGAAGAGGAACCAGCGACAGCATGTGTCTTCCTCATCGCTGCCACAATTCTGCTGGAGGGTCAGATTTTACAAACACCGGGTCAGAAGATGCCGGTTTGTACTTCTTCTGAATGCGGGCTGGTACCGCTCTGATCGCTGCTGGGGTTAGAAAAACCTCCTTGACAGGATCCATAATCCCCGGGACTAAAGGCAGCAGAGGCCAGGAGATGGCTTTCTTGTGTAAAGTCTCAAAAATGACTGTTGTTGTTACTTGAGGGACAGACATCTCAATGTTCAGTTTCAGTGCTCCTCTTTGCAGTACATCAAGATACGTGCCAATGTCATCCACTGGGGAGGACCTGGACGTAGGACTGTCCGTCAACGTAGGGGAGTAGTCCCTCTTGGACGATCTGGTAGAAGAGGTAGAGGAAGTAGATGGAGTACGTCGACGTCTACGATGAGCACTGTGTCTCCTCTCCCGCGACCTTTTGAAACTCTCCTCCCATCTAGGAGAGCGAGACCTGATCCGATCTTCTGTCCGAGGTTCCCTTCTAGGAGATCGGGATCTTCTGGGAGATCTGGCTGGTGATCTCACGGGCGATTTGCGCCTAGGAGAGCGAGACCTGATCCGATCTTCCCTCCGAGGTTCCCTTCTAGGAGATCAGGATCTTCTGGGCGATTTGGCTGGTGGTCTCACAGGTGATTTGCGTCTGGGAGGGCTACGCCTGTCCATCTCCTCCAACAGATCCTGAAGCGGAGACCTGTGGTGTGGGCTGGCATATTCCTGCATACGCTTGGTAGCCCCAGAATCTGGCCAATGGTCCAAAGATTTGTACCATCTAGGTGACAACCTGATTTGTCCAGCCGAAGGATCTGGCCGACGCTCAGGAGATCTGTGCACAGGACTTCTGGACCTTGAAGGTTCAGTTGAGGAGCCAGAGGACCGTAAAGATGAATGACGGGAAGGAGACTCCGTCACCATGATTGCATCTGAATGCCTCGACGTCGAGCGTTCTTCTCTCGCCGTCGAACGCCTTCGAGGAGTCGGAGGGTCAAACAATCTCGACCTCGAATGTCCATGAGAGGGTCTGTAGTCTCTCGACGTCGAGCGGCGATGAGTAGCCGTCGACGGAGTCCTCTGTCTCGGCGTCGAACGGCGATGACCGGCCGTCGACGGAGCGCTCTGTCTCGACGTCGAACGACGGGACCCGTCGTCAACGGAGGCTTCTCTCTCGACGTCGAACGACGATGTCCAGTCGTTGACGGAGCTCCCTGCCTCGACGTCGAACGGCGATGGCCGCCCGTCGACGGAGTTCTCTGTCTCGACGTCGAGTGCCTGTGCGACGAAGGCAGAGGGGTATTGGGCACCCTCGACGCCGAGCGCCGACGAGGCACTGACGGAGACTGCGTCCTCGACGCTGATCGACGAGCTACTGTCGACGGCGGAGGGGTCTTGGTCCTCGACGCCGAACGCCGCTTCTTGGACGACGGCGGAGGGGTCACACTTCTCGACGCCGGTAGTCACCTGGTTGACGACGGCGGAGTGACCTCCCTCGACGCCGGTCGTCGCCTGGTTGACGACGGCAGAGGGGTAATGGATCTCGACGCCGACTGTCGCCCGGTTGACGGCGGCGGAGTCGCCATCCTCGACGCCGATCGTCGCCCGGTTGACGCCGGCGGAGGGGATTTCGACGACGGAGCTGGATCTTTCTACGTCGTCGACGTACCTGGTCTTCTCTTCGACGGCGAGCCCGCCGTCTACGGTAGTTTTGAAGAGGAAAATTCCACCTGTGGTTCTTTTCTCAGCGCCGAGCACGACGCTGAAATTGAAGGGTATGAAGACTTCTTCTTAGAAGATGTATGAACCTGCTTGGAGCCCTTCTTCACCGGTGATCTTCCTCTTGAAGCCCTGTGAGCCAGGCCATAAATGCGAATCCTCTCCCTGTCTTTGAGAGTTCTTCCTGACAGGTGCTCACAATGAGAACAGGTGCCTGGATCATGATCTTCAGGCAGACACAGGATGCAGACGTCGTGGTTGTCTGATTTTGCCTTCTTGTTGCCACAAGAAGGACATTTGTCAAAGAGTGAAGGCATTCTCAGAAGAAAATGTTCACTAAACTGACTGAAAAAAGCAGTATCTTACTTGACTAGATGTTAAATGTCAAAGTAAGAGTAAGAGTAAAAGTTGTCAAAAGTGAAGTATTTTTCTGTCAAAAACCAGAAAAATAGTGGAGCTGTGTAACCAGGGTCCTTCTCTGAAGGAGCCGGAAAGAACAACTGAACTGTCACCCTGGGGCATGATGGGATACAGGGGGTCATGAGTGCCTTAAAGGCACGGTGTCAGTTTATTGCTATTCAGCTACAGGTTAGCTTTTCAGTCTTTTTAGACTGTGTGTTTGCAATGCAGCCTGGGAGCTTCCTATGCTTCCAGTGACTTATGAGAATTTCTACTGCTTTCTGAGCATTAAAACAGTTTCTAAACAATCTTTGGTGTTGTCTCTCATGTTTCTAATGCTTATTATTCATGTATGGTGGAAATTCTTCACAGCATATTTCAGCTCTGGTGTGATTTGGCTGCTATTGCATGTTTATATATATATATGATTTATATATATATATATGTATATATATATATATGTGGGGCACATATAATATAGTGTTTCCGGGGTCCGCGCATGGGCGGGACTATTCTAATGCTTGTGACTATTGATGAGGATCCCCTGGAAGAGAACCTTGGGAATCTACAAAAGGAGAGAGCACCTAACACTCCGAAAAACCTGGATCTGTACTACTCACTTACAGATGACTCAGTGATGTCAGATGTGAGTATCTCCTTATCCAGTGAGGAAGAAAGGGGCAACTGGTACAATAGCTCCAATTCAGATCAGCAGAAACAACAACTACTCTCTAAAAAATTACAGAAGAAGAAAGATAGAGATCGCCTCAGGAAAGAGCACGATATGTCTGATAAAGAAATCATCCCTGAACTAAAGTGGGATTACAGCGGCACCCCACCATCAATGATCCGTCCCAACTCTATGGATGGCTCTTTGGGGAACCAAACAATCGTAAGCACAAGTAGGGAAGCAAAGGAAAAAGAAAAATGCAAAGAACCAGCTCTTGCTGACATCCTCCATTCTATCCAAAGTTTTCAGGCTGAAGCCAAATCCGATAGCCGTAGGTCTCGTCTTGCGGCAAAAAAACTTCAAGGTGCAGTCAGGAAAGTAGGGAGGACTTGTGCTGAAATAGCTGACAGGATGACTGCAGTTGAAGAACGAACAGAGCAACTTGAAAAAGATGTTACTTCCCTCCAAACCAAATCCGAGGAGCATGAAGAAGCCGTTAAGGATATTATGTGGAAGCTAGAGGAACAGGAGAATCGCCAGCGGCGCAACAATCTATGCTTTTTAGGAATACCTGAAGGGATGAAAAGGACGATCCCAGGAAATTTATGATTACATTCCTCCAGAGCGCCTTTCCTGAACTAGAATCCTGGGATTGGAGCAAAGAGATACAAAGAGCCCACAGATTCCCCCTGATGGTGAAAAATCGCAACTCAACTTCGCAGCAACATCCTCGTGCAATGCTAGTATTTTTCGGGAACATTTTACTCCGACAGGCTCTTTACGATCTAGCTCAGCCTACCAACAAAAGATCCTTTGATGGTGTAACTTTCTTCACAAGGCCAGACTTTGCGCATGCCACCGTAGAGCGGAGATGGCAACTGCGTCAATTCTTTGATACCTTCCAGAAACTAGGGGCATCAGTTTTCCTTCAAAACCCTGCTAGATTAAAAGTTATTTATAAAGGGCGGATCCGTAGCTTTATCTCCGAGATACAGGCTAAAAATTGTCTTGAAGAAATTTCGGGACAAAAGTAACACTCTAGCAAAAAACAAATGTATAACGCTAAATGCCTTACTCCTCTCTTTAATCCTTCTTTAATTTCTTTTTTTTTCTTTTTTTCTCTTTATGCCAACCATGTCTGAATATGGATTTTTTTTTCGCCAGGGGGACACTCAGTGGGCTCACTAGGTCCTGCATGGCGGATGTCACACCCCTGGCCCGGCCTGGGTCAGGTAACCTCTATAGGTGGGGGGAGGGGGGAGGGAAGGGGGGGTGGTCTAGGTTAGCTTTTGTCTTCTCGACAGGGGGAGTGGAGATAAAACAACAAAACGAAATGATGAAAGGGTATAGAAATACACCTAGAAAGACACCTAGATTATTAAAATGGGGTTACTAAAAATGTTATCATTAAATATTTGTGGACTAAATGATATTAAAAAAAGACAGATGGTCTCTGTAGGGTTACAAACCATAGGTACCAACATATTTTGTCTTCAGGAAACCCATATCGAGGGATCACAATCGCATCTACTTAAATCATTGGGATATAATCTGATCGGAGCCACTACGCAGGGAGCTCGGATCAGAGGAGTGGCAATTTTAGCTAAAGGCGTAGGGCACACATTTGCTCAAACAAAAACAGACACACATGGAAGATGGCTGATCACAGAATATCGGGCTGAACAATCACAAGCAATGACCATCTGCTCAATTTATGGGAGTAATAGTGATGACCCCTCTGTAATTAATCAGATATCCACTGAACTTACTGATTGGCCGCTACCACTACTTATTTGTGGGGATCTTAATATAAATCTTCCTTTAGACTGGTCAATGAAGGATGACTGGCAATATCACAGCCGGAAACCCATGGTTTTTAGAGCTATTCAGCAGTTATGTCTCACGCATGGGCTTATTGATGGATGGCAAAGGTCGAACCCCAACGATCCAGGCTATACCTTCTTTTCAAACCCACACAACACACACGTCAGGCTGGATTATTTTTTGATGTCAAGTTCATTAAGATCTACTACAGAGGTAAAAAAGTTACCTCGTGTCTTATCGACCATAACCCTTTGGTATGTACGGTCGCTCTGATCCAAATCCCTGCTTCTTGATAAAACTATTGTGACCATATGAGAGGGTGGATTGGCAATTTTTTAGAAGATAATAATAGAAGTACATCTGTAAACTATGTGTGGGATGCCCTAAAAAGGGGAGAAACAATGCAATACTCCCTTAGAGCTAATAAACTAGCAAGAGAGTCTCTCACAGAGCTACAGGAGAAGCTAAGGGGGGCTGAGGAAAATCTTGTTAAGGCAGCACGAGATTGTTTAACAGGAGAAGAAATCGCTGGCATTCAGTATCAGGTAGCTATCGCCAAAGCGGTTATCACAAACATATATACTGACAAAGCAATCAAGAAAGCTACTATTCACCGTGAAAAAGTTTATGAGGCTAGTGAATTAGCCGGTCTTCAATTAGCCATTCGGATTAGACAACAAGCTTCACAAAATATTATACATGAGATTCAAGACCCAGTAGAAGGCCTGGTATCTGACCCAGGAGAGATTAGGGAGGCATTCTGGCGATTTTATAGCACCTTATATACAGAATCGGGTGAAGCCGACCTGGGGAAGATTAATGAATATCTGGACATAGATACATTTGATAAACTTAGCGAGGAAGGCCAGGAAAACCTGGAGGTGGTCCCGAACTTAGATGAAATAATAAATACAGTAAAGGATCTTCCCCGAGGTAAAGCAACCGGATTAGATACTATTCCTTTGGAATTTTATGTATTATTTTTGGATCAACTTAAAGACATATTATTAGAGCTATGTACGCATCTATTTAGTGGGGGGCAGCCGCCCAGCTCCTGATCCAGGGCCAAAATAGTCATCTTCCCCAAGAAACACAAACCTCCGGATTAGATGGGCTCTATTCGCCTTATTACTTTGATAAATGTTGATTCAAAAATATACTCCAAACTAATAGCTAACCGTATCTCACCAATCATTCACAAAGTCATATCCAAATTTCAACATGGCTTCGTCCCCGGGAGGGAAACTACAAATCATATTCGACGGTTGATCAGCCTGTTTAATAGCACCGAGGTGACAGGAGACCCTATGGCGTTAGTTCTTCTCGACGCCGAGAAGGCTTTCTACAGGGTCTCCTGGCCATTCTTGTGGCGTGCAATGTCCCGGGTGGGATTTAAACAGGGGTTCAGACAGGCTGTTCAGAAATTATACATCAATCCCCAGGCCGCGGTTATGGTTAATGGCAGTCTTTCAAAAGAGCTGTCAATTTCAAGAGGAACTCGGCAGGGGTGACCCTGCTAACCGCTGCTATTCGCAATCTATATTGATCCCTTCGTCCGACGATTAGAATGCAACTGAGACATAATTCCCATCACTACGCAAGGATACTTAACAAAAACCTTGGCGTATGCTGACGATATCGCCATAGTGACTGCTGATCCATGCTCAGCTATGCCTATTATTGTAAAAGAAGCTGAAGCCTTTGGGAAAATTGCTGTGTACGCACTGAACCAAGGAAAAACACAAATAGTTTCAAACACCAAATGTGATATGAGGGACTCCCGGGTAACTGATAAGGCAACTTATTTAGGTATATGCATCACCTCCAAATTACAAAACTCTAGTTGATCAAAATTTGAAACCTATGCTAAATACTATGCAGCAAGATCTCCATTGCATTGATAATTTACACCTATCATTGATTGGCCGAGTGAACGCATTAAAAATGGTTTACTTTCCCAAAACTCTCTACATATTTAGAGCAATAAATTTGGAAATTTCGGACCAATGGCTCAAAGCAATGGAGCGCAACTTTTCAAGCTTTATTTGGGCGTACACACAACCCAGACGAGCGTATAAATTTTTGATGCTTCCCAAAGAAAAAGGAGGCCTTGCCCTTCCAAATTTGAAGGTCTACTATTGGGCCACGGTACTGTTATATAGTCATGAGCTTTTCCAGTTAGATGGGATGGAATCGGACTGGACTGATGACGCCCCATATATTCATCAGTTAACTCTGGGCTATAAATCTCTGTAAAATCAAATAAAGATATTTCAAAAAAGATGCAAGGGCCTTACTTTCACTAGTTGGCTGCTTGAGCTGATAATGCAGGCACGCTTACTGAGCTGTTCCAATATATTGGCATCACTACTTCTTGAAGGTCAGGCTTCCTCTCATAGGCTGTTGGGTCCCAGTTTCACAAGAGGCAAAGCTACTGCAGATCAAATTGAGGTCTATTGAGTGGGAAATTAAGTAAGGACTAGTGATTGCAAATGCAAGACCCTCCCTTAATGTTGTAGCTTCTTGAAGATCCTACGACTAGAACTAACTATGGAGTCGCATTCAGGATGGAGGCGGTTTTGATGGGCACTGTGGCTTCAGAAAGTCCCTGGCCGACTCTTCACTCCAAACCCTGAACAAATTAGAAGCCTGGACTAGAGACCACCCTGATAGTCTAACGGTCTTTCCACCACTTACTCGAGAAGAACTTGAGCTTCTACTCGATAGGATCAAATCATCATCACCCCTAGACCCTTGCCCTTTGAGGATATTGAAGGAATGCAGAGCGATACTGCTCCCGCCGCTCCTGGAAGTTATGAATGGTGCTATAACTCAAGGTACCTTCCCCTTAATATGGAAGAAGGCGATAGTGAAGCCACTACTCAAGAAGCCCACGCTAGACCCGGAACAGTTGAAAAAATTTTAGACCTATTTCACTGTTACCCGCTCCTGCTAAGATTCTTGAGACACACCTCAACGGCCATCTTACCGCCTTCCTGGACTCATCTGGGTATCTTGACAGCTCCCAGCATGGGTTCCGAAAGGCGCATAGTACTGAGACAGCTCTGACTATGGTGGCAAATAACATCCGTAGGAAGGTGGACGCTGGCCAAACTACTGTATTGGTGCTACTGGACCTCACAGCGGCGTTTGACACCCTGTCTCCCTCAACGCTTACATCTCGGTTGAGGGAGGCAGGGATCTCCGGCATGGCTCTGAACCTTCTGCACTCCTTTTTACAGCACAGGGAGCAAAGAGTCAAGCTTGGTGAGTTCCTCTCCCCTGCTATGTCCTTGCAGTGTGGGGTGCCACAAGGGTCTGCTCTCAGTCCGACCCTATTTAACATTTATGTCGCCCCCCTTGCAAGGCTAGTAAAATCTCAGGGGATGGAATTGGTGTCATACGCCGATGACACCCAGATTATGGTGTCACTGGCCCACTCAGTTTCATCATCTGCCACCAACTTCAGGATCTGTATGCAGACAGTCTCCGACTGGATGCTTCAGAATTCCCTGAAGTTGAATGGCGACAAAACTGAGATCCTGGTCTTTGGCAAGGACCAGGATATTTGGTCGGATGAGTGGTGGCCGGCCTCACTGGGAACCTGTCCATCTCCCTCCCAGTCGGCAAGAAATCTTGGGGTAATCTTTGACACCTCCTTATCCATGACTCTGCAGGTCAACCGCACGCTGGCCACCTGCTGGGGGGTGTTAAAGATCCTCTGGAGGATTCTTCACTATCTCTCTCCCTCAGCACGTAAACAGGTGGCAGTGGCATTGATAGGCTCAAGGTTGGACTACTGTAATGCGTTTTATGTAGACTCCAACAAGGGGCTCATTCAGCGATTACAGGTAGTTCAAAATGCGGCTGCTCGCTTTGTCTTAGCACGTCCCAAAGCATCATCTGCTACGATGGCCAGAAAGAGCCTTCATTGGCTGCCCATTCATCTCAGGATCTCGTTTAAGATCCTTTGTCTTGTCTATCGAGCTTTGGCAGAGGGTTCTTCTGATCCCCTTGGTGCCCTGCTGACCCGTTACCAGCCTGGTAGATCTTTAAGATCTTCAGAGATGAATTTGTTGGTTGTCCCACGTGCCAAAAGGGTTCGCTGGGGAAACAGAGCTTTTTCCATTGCTGCTCCCAAACTATGGAACTTGTTACCTCTTGAGATTAAGATGCAACCCTCTCTGTCTTCCTTTAAAAAGGCGCTCAAGACCTGGTGTTTTGTCAGGGCATATCCGTAATTAGGATTATTCTCTGTTATCTGGTATTATTTGGTCAGGCGCCTTGACGCCCACCTGGGCTTAGTTGCGCGTTAAAAATCGTTTTTCATTTCATTTCATTTCAGTACTAGAATGGTAAATGCCACATGCTAAGATTTGAAACCGCCAACAAAGCCTTTCTCAAGACATTAATAACAGAAACCTCCTGTAACAGGGGCGACAGCAAGACAGTGTTAGGCAAGCTCCCCCGATTAACTAGCCACCACCTCTAGATGCCTCGTGTGGGAGTGACCCGAGCATTCAATCACCAATTTTTTTTTATCTTCGGCCACGCCCAGACCTAGGGTTGTGTACTGCATATAAGGGTCTTTATGATAGAAAGTGGGTGACTCACTACATCTCCTACAGAAAAAAAAACATTTGGACAGATTGACGAGTTAGTCGCTGGCCCACAAACAGCCAACAGACCCTCGATTATCATGATGGTCATGCATTCAGATACGTATGCTGGAGGAAGGTGGGAGGTTCCTATAATTGAACATCAACAGGTGCGTTAGTTATCAGCAGGGCCGGCTTTAAAGCTGGTGGCTCCTGGAGCTACAACCATTTTTTGTGCCCGCACCCAATGACCGCCTCTCCGGATTCTACCAGCGGGTAGAAGTGCCCCTCATCTCTCCAATCATAAGCTATTGCTGAACACAGCGCCCCCCTTGAGGTCGGCGCCCCCTCCACAGGTCTGCGCCCTGTGCGGCCGCACCAGTCGCACTGCCCTAAAGCTGGCCCTGGTTATCAGAAGCTTTAGTTGTGAATTGCCCTTGCATAGTGTGTATACGTGTGTGCCTGTTCAGAATTGTGTGCATGTGCATGCCGATTAGTGTTACTACTTGTATGTGTAATTTGTTTTTGTAAATGATTTGTTCATCTAACAGTTCCTTACCGCACAGTGATTGCAATAAACTGAGAGGAATATGATGAGAGGAGCTGAAATAAAGCTCAAGAGGGAAACTAAAATGTTTTAAGACTTTTTTATAACAATGTATGTGCCGTTGACTTGTCGTTCTTAATGCTAGTTTATTTCCTCCTCTGACAGGTGTGGAGCTGACGGCGGTAGAGGGCGGCTGCAATGAGCGGAACCCTCTGATTAACTTGACTGCCCAACAGAACCAAATGCACATTACCTGCAGAACCATCACTGGAAACAGAGACCAAGGTATGCCCAGAATTGCTTCTTCAATCACTGCCTTCAAATTGATTCTGCAACTTTGAACACAACTTACAGTTAATGTACTCCAGTCTAACACTGACGCCATTTTGAGCTCATTCAATCGTGATCATCACTCTCTGCCAGTTAAGAACTGATACGGACCCAGAGAGAGCGGGAAGCAGTGAGAGTAAGAAAGATTCCTAAGAGGGACTAGTTTTAACCTAGTCACCAATAGAATATATACATACATATCTATACTACTATTATAAAGAGAGAACACGCACCTTTGAGCCAGGTAAACTCGGGAACCACAGCGCCAATGCACGCACCCGATACATTGTAGAAATTGTCAGGGTGTGCAGAAGGACATAGGCTATAAAAAATAAAAAATAAACATACATTTAAAAATATAACTTTTAAAACAAAGTAGTGCCCTGAAAGTAGCGCCAGCCGCGACGCTGCTCTGGCCGCGACGTAGCGCTGGCCGCGACGTGCGTGACTACGATGAGGAGAGACATGGAACTGCGGTGAAGAGAGGAGCGCAGGCGCGTCATGGCGAAGAGGAGCGGCGGTGAAGTGAACATCGCTGGAAGGAGCGGCAGCTCAGGTAAAGTAAATGCTCGAGAAGAGGAGCGGCGGTGAAGTGAACATCGCGGGAAGGAGCGGCAGCTCAGGTAAAGTAAATGCTCGATTTAATCATTGAAATCTAGGCGGGAAGGCGAGAGGCGGCAGGGAGGTGGGAGGGGGGCGGGAGGCGGGAGGTAGGCGGAAGGCGGGTGCGGGTGTGCACAGAGGGACAGGCAGGAGGAGTGGGGGCGGGAGGGAGTCAGGACGGGAGGGGGTCGGGGCGGGAGCGGGTGTACTGCCCCCAGCCCCTTTCTGCCCCAGGCAACGCTGGGGCGTGCTGCTAGTATACATATATATATATATATATATATATATATATATATATATATATATATATATATATACATACATATATACAAACATGGAAAACTGTAAACAGCCATGAAAAAGCCTGATGCTGTTTGCCTATGCACTTCTGTCTATAGTTTGGCACAGTCCCAGTACTTGAACTTCCAATATGACAACATAGCTATCATGCTTGACCCTACCATGGCAAAGCAAGTGCCAGCTGCCAGTGAGTACGACTCAAGCCTTGCATACCCAGTTGAGCCGGGTTCACAGTTTGACACCAGTAGCCAATCAACATTTTTGTATTGTCAGCAGTTCTCTCGAGCAGTTGTTAAATCCCAGTGCATCTAAACTTCAAAAGCATGCACTGCTCTCTGTACTGGTTCTTCAACATTGTATTGATTTATAAACAAATCCTGCTAGCCTTGTCCTGGTGCACAGCCATGTACCAATATAGTTGCAGTCTGGCTTCTGTAGTCAAAATGACTCCTCTGCTGGAGTTGTGAATAAGGATGACATCAACAGGTTCGGACTGGCCATAATGGGCACCAAGTGTTTCAACGGTGGCTGGAAGGGTTGGGGCTGGTTTTATACCAGTTGGAGCCGGTTTTGTTACAGGGCCCGATTTTACAGCAGTGCTGCAAAATCTGCTACTTGTAAAAGAGCAGCAGTAGAATTCCTGCCAACCCCACCCCTCCACCCCTGGGGCCGGTCGAACTTAATAGCCAGAGCTGGTTTGCTTTCCCAGTCCGGCCTTGGACATCAACCTCTTCAGAGAAGGTGTGAGCCCACTTTGTGTAAACCCTCTCTACCAGGACCTAGCAGAAATATTTACCTTCCAGCATGCTGGGCTGTGCACCTTCTCTATTGTATTTATCTTAGAGCCTATCTCTGTGATCCCCCCATGGCCCCTTAAGGGTCAGTCTCTCCTGTCCATCCTGTAATTGTATCTATGCATTTGGGAAGCACCAAAGCTCACAAGAAATAGAATGTGATCAGGTGCAGCGGATACAGGTAAGATCGGTGGGGAGGGGGAGGGGCGGGCGTAATCGACAGACGACGTGATAGAGAAAATAAAATCAATAAATCAATAAAACTACTTACCTTGTGTTGGCCGCATCCCTGTCTCTTGGATGTCGCAAGCGCAAGTCAAGTAAGGGGTTTTATTTGTTTATTTGTTTTCCCTATCCCGTCACCTGTCGACTTTCCCCTCCCCCGCTCTTACCCGTCACCTGTCGACTTTCCCCTCCCCCGCTCTTACCTGTAAGAGCCATGCCTGAACCTGATCCAATCAATCAGGCAACATTTCATATGGCATGCTTACTTTCAGGTGGGTTTGGTGCCACTCCCAGTGGCCACGGCATGTGGGCTGTTAGGCTTATTTTCTCTTGTTGGCCTAGTATCAGAAAATGGTGTTTCACATCTTATAACATAGAGACTGTTGACTTAACTTCGATGAATCTTTATTTGCCTGACCTAAGTGGTTACTGACCGTAACTCTTTCATGATTTCAGCAACATACTACTGTATGCAGTGGATCTCATTGCCCCTTACACAATGGCTCGGCCGATGCAACCCTGCCTCATTAAGTACCAACCTTGGTAGTCATAAATAGCAAGTGTGGTGTAAGATATGTGTACTTACATTACGTAGTAAGCTAGTAAGAACTGTACTGAGACTCTAATGAGCCACAGCACCGAGCCCTTAGACTCTGACCCTGCCCCATCAAACTATGGTGAACCAAAGTATTCACTATTTCCTCTAGGCTTGGAAACATTATGTGGGATTTTACATAGTGCTTCTTAAACGAACAACCTTGTTATTAACCGCCTAAGCCTCTGACATACAGAAATGTTATGTGTCACTAGAGTGGCAACCAAAGCACTACTATGTAGCATGCAGTACATGGCTCTAGCATGTTACCATACAAAACTGTCATGGAACATAATCCAGGAACACCAGCAATCAAAGGCAGTGCCACTGAACAGTGTGGATTTTTCTCAGACATGCGCTTGTCTAGGTGCATCTGTTTAGACATTGAAACTTGTATGTACTCTAACTTTCGAACACCAGTCCTAGGAAGACTACATTGCTTCTCTTCCTACTACTGATCATGTTTCTACTCTGCCTTCTATAAGCACTAGCCTTTGTCTTCAATTGCTCACCTAAGCAATTCTGACCAAATTTCCTAGTTTCTAAGGTTTGTCATTTCCATCTATTATTTTCCAAAAGATTAAGAGTCACATTTAAAGTATGGTGGGAGACTCTCCATCTGCCAGGGTGGCAAAAGTCATTACCTCCAACACCCTGGCAGGATACTGCCCACCATATTTGGAGATCTCCGCCTGCTTGGCAGAGTTCTCTACATTTTTAAAGAGCTGCTGCCATGGTGGCTCATCTGAAGGCATTGAAAGCTGAAAGTGGCTGCCATGTTTCATATTTCCGTTCAACAAACGTTTTTGTTTTAGGTCGAGCCTAGGCAGCGCTTGCACCATTGCTTAGCTACCTGTTGTAATTGCTTTGAGGAGTTCCAACTCCAACCATTGCTTGCCTTTGCTATTCTTTTTTCTATGTCAGTGTACTTTAAAAATCCTTGCTTGCTAGTGGTCAGTCCTACCTATTTGTCCCTCCTTTTTCTCTTCCATAGGTCCCATGCAGCAGGGACTAAGGGCCACATGTATCAACATTTGTAATAGTGATTACCTAATTGTGATTTTCAACAAATCGAAATTAGGTAATCGCTGTTACAAATGTATGAAACTCCAAGAGTTTCATATATCGAATCATAGGGGGTCATTAATTGACCTACCTCATTAATATTATTGAGGATGGTAGTAATTTGCGACTCCTTAGGAATCACTAAAATCACGTGGATGGTGGACTGCTGATTTAAATTTTAAATAAAGCTATTTTTTTTCAAATGCAGCCTGTTTTCCTTAAAGGAAAATGCGTTGCGTTAAGAAAAAAAATAATTAATTCACTTTCCATCTTTTAGGAGCAGGCAGTGGTCCCACAGACCACTGCCTGCTCTTAAAAAAAAGGTTTTGCATACATTTACAAAGGGAAAGGGGTCTTCCCATTTGCGAAAGGGTTACCACCTACCTGAAGTTGTTGGTAAAAGGAGAATGTTTTGCAACCGCATTCAGGGTCACAAAACATTCATAGATACTGTTACGATTCCGTATTTGGAGGGGACACTATAAAAACGTCCCTTCCAAATACTGGATCACAAACCCATTTTGCGATTTGACAACAGGTTACCGAATCGCAAAATAGGGTTTGATATATGTGAAAAGCATTTTTTGAATTTTCAAACAGGCGGATTCTGAGAATTGGCCCATTTGCCAGTGCAAAAATGCTTGATACATGCGACCCTTAGTACTATCTCACTACGATGCGGTTCTTTATCTGTTCTTTGGGGAACAATTTTTTTCTTGGTATCCTGCTCTATTGCTGTTTGCCTGTGTTCAGCTTTGGCACCATAGCTGCTTACATTTAAATATAGCTTTCCTCCCTTCCATCTCCTCTTAATTCCACTGTTGTATTAGTGCTACCTCCTGTGCCTGCCTCCCGCTTCAATGGTTATATTGTTTTAGGTTTTTAGCAATTTTCGATGTCCACTATCAGTTGGGCTTTTTTTAGTAGGATGTTTGTGTGGTTTGGGTTTTGTTTTAAGAGGGTTTCAAAACTGTTTTATTGGTATCAGAAAGGTAGCCTGTGTTTACATTTAATGATTTCTACAATCCCTCCTCTTATATTTTAGCGTCATTCTTTTATTAACAATTGTCATGTATTTTTATTATTTTTGGGGAAAAAACAGTTTTACTGACACAGAAACTCAAACCTCGTTCCCCAGCTCCAAAGTCGGCAGCTCTGGAGGTTACGCCACATCCTCTCTCGCTGTGCATAGGCATTAGTCAGTATGTTTGGCTGCAAGTTTTGTAATTTGTTTTTTCTCGCTTAAAGCGAGCTGCCGGCGGGCAAAGGGCTCGCCTCCTCGTATCCATTGTGACTCACTTGCCCTCCCTCTCCCCCTCCAGTGACAGTTTATAAAGGGCTACACCTTCTGTGTCTAGTTTAACTTATCCTTACCAACCCGTCCCTGTTTCTTGGACAAAAACCTTTTTTGATCATCTACTGGTTGGTTTTTGAGAGGGCACTGTGAAACTCTCATTGAAACAGCAAACTATATTTATGAAATATATCTTGCGAGAACCAACATGTTACACCCGTACAGTTGGAAATGAGTACAGGAGAAAATCTTACAAATTAATGTCTTACTGCTTGTGAAAACAAAATTGCCTCTGGGTAAATCGCACATGATTGGGATAGAAACCATCACTTGTTTGCCACCTAGTGTGACTGCTGCTAAACTAACCGCCACCTCTCCTCGCCATCTTTACGCAATGTATGTATGTATGTATGTGTGTTCTTATATAGCGCTTGACGTACCCTAGGGCATCTCGGCGCTTGCCTTGGGAACCCGTCCTGGCTTTTCCCTGTAAGATAACCCATACTGGGCATCCCCAAGGTGAAAGCCAGGCATCCCGCCGCGGGGGGGCCGTTGTGGAGATTAAGCAAGCTAATGCCAGGAGTTGCAGAGTGTGAACCCGTGATTAGAGTGGGCACCGAAGCGAGAATTATCGAGTCCGTGGACAATTGGGCTCAAGACCCTGCTGCGTCGGGAATTGAACCCTGGTCCCGGGTCTGACCTCTGCTTCAGGGTATGCCTCCTCTAACCAGTGAGCCACAATGAAAGTCTCTGGTGCCACCCCTGAATTATGCAATTCCTGTGCTCCATGAGTATTGTCCATTCTTCCCAATTCATCTTCCCCCCATCCACCCACCTTTGTCTCTGCAATCTCAAGCTAAAAAGTGATATGAAGTGGCCAGCGCTGGCTGCTTTATAGCACTTTTTAAAATCTTCCTGTGATCCACATCCACCAGCCCCTGCTCTGATAGCCTGTTGGGAAGGTTCTGTACTGTTGATGCTTGTAGCAGAGGGCACATGTTCTGTGCCCCCACCTCCTTGCTTCTTTCTGCTATTTTTACAGAACGGCAAATATTGTTTTTGACCCCCTTAGGTTTCAGAGAGCGGCATTGAGAGAAGACTCTATTGGCTGGCAGTTCCCCAGCCCGACTGCTGTATCGCGTAATCTCAACATTTCATTTCAGCCCTGTCGTGCATCAAGCCCATCATTTGTCTTGCTCCTTCTAATCGTGTTGGGCAGTCTTTGGGTGGGGGGTCTTCAGATTTCATCACACAATTTTCAAAGAATCTTGCACCTCACTTTGGTACATTTTTCACCTGCATCGCTTACTTCAGATCACAAGTCATTGCTTTGAATGAGCATTCACACTGCCTTCAATGTTGGCATTGCAGGTGTGATTTGTGTTTCCAGGTTTTTTCCCCAGTACTCCTTGAAGCAGTGTGGCTCCCCTTGCCCACATTGCATGGTTCATAGATTCTGATAAGTAAACAGACATGTGATTGCATCCAGATAAAAAACAACCCCACGCCCCCTGCAAGCACCTTAATGCATGAATTGGTTTGATTGACTTTCAAGGGACCAACATAGTCATGCTTTGTGCTGCACGTTACCACCGCAGACACCATGCAATGCACTTTATTGAGCATTGTAATTAGAAAAGCAAGACTACAAGCCCAAAAGTCCAAAGTGCTGTTGGTGAAAACAGCTGGCTGGGTGACAGTTATTATTATCAAAATAGGACCGCTTGACAGTGAGGATAGCAATCCTGAACGTCCTGAATGTTTCCGTTTAGTTTAATTTTGCTTTCTTTTTTAGGAGACTCTGCAACAACTGCAAGTTGCTATTGGGCTGCCCATATCACTGGGATACTGCTCCAAAATGGATGCCTTCTATCTTGGAACAATAACCCCTTCCGGGTGGGGCATATTCTCCCGCTGTGCTGGGGAAGGGGGGGGCGCGCGCAGCGCCCCGGTGCTCATGACGAGCTCAGCTCGTCATGAGCCACGGTGGTCGTGTGCTCATGACGAGCTCAGCTCGTCATGACCACACCTGTTTCATTAGAACGCTCGCACAGCAGGAGAATTTGCCCAGCGTGCGAGCGTTCTAACGGTCATGACAAGCTGAGCTAGTCATGAGCATCCAAGGTGATAAATAAGAACAAGAACCATAGCATTTGGCACTTTGCACTTTGGGGACATTTTAACTTGGGGGCATATCGTAACCTAGATTTTTATTTGAATTTTAACTGTGATATTATTTTAAAAGTGCACTGCACCTTTTAGGCTCCACCTCAAGCCAAATCCCCGGTCCAACGTGGAAGCTCCATTTTTGTGGAGGGAGGTGGCCAGAGGAGGCGGGGCTCAGGCAGCTACTTAAGTCGCATGGAAGCGCGGCAGTGCCTGGCCCGGACCAGAAGCCAGAACTCATGGCCCAGGAGCTAAAAATAACCAAAGGTACTCGGCCCCCTAATTGCACAGAATGCGCACACCATTCAGAGATAGATGCACACATTCCATTAGCACCGGAAATGGCCCTGCTTCCTGTGCCTATTTTCCTTCGACCTTGCAAATAACACACTAGCACATCCCTCAACAGAATGGCAGAGTGAACATAAAATGCTCCTCCTCAACTGTAGGTCTCTCCCGAAACACATGGGGGAAATCAATATTCTGTTGAGGGAGGAACAGCCGGAAGTCCTATCTTTAACAGAAACCTGGCTTCACAAGGACTGGAAACTGAATGTGATACAAGCGTTAGCCCTGGGTTACCACATTTATATGTGCTTATATTTTGAGGGAGTAAGATTTATTGTAATTTGAAATATCTCCCTTGGCGCATTCACTGCTGCTGTTATTTTGTCCTCAAAATATTGGGCTTGTGTGCTTTTTATTTCCGATTGATACATTTTAATAGCCTTGTTGTATGATTGTTTTTTTCTGCATTATAGTCTTTCCTCCAGGCTCTCTCTAATTTCCTGCAGTTTTGTTTAAGTTCTCTCAATATGGGTGAGTACCTTCGGCTCTTCCTGAATCCATTTGTGTGGGATCATAGCATCTAAAGAGGAGCTGATCCAACAATTATAGTTATCTGACTCTATAGTGGTATTAGTGTCTTCCACTGGTTTGGAGCTTGCCAGAGCCTCAGACCAGGCCTCTTGCGAGAGTTTAGCCCAGGGACGAGTCCAGTTCTTGCAGGTTTGAATCCCAGCCATCTGCTGTGGGGTATTCCACATAATTGGTATTAGAACATTGGAACGTTGGAAGCTCCGTTGAAAATAAAGGAGTGCTCTGGGCTTATAATGGCTGGTATAGGCCCAACAATCCAATGTTTCTTTGGTCACAGCTCTGGCTGTGAACAAAGGCTTCAGGGAGCCTGAGGGGATTTCAATCCCCTCACGCTCCCGAAGGCTTTTTTTGTTTTGTTAGAACATTCTGCCCTCTAGTGGCAGAATGTTCTAATAGCCTTATATCCCTTAGTAGCAGGTCTATACCGGCTTTTAAAGTCCCGCTGCCTTGTAAAAGTCCTTCGGCTCGGGCCTTTAACTCTGCAGCGAGCCTTTAATAGCCGGTATAGCTCGCTACAGCGGGCTATAAGGCTATAATAAGTTAGACCAGGAAGTAGACCCCCTGAATGGCACTACCCCATGCTTGGAAGATCTTCTAACCATGGATCAGGCCACTCTATCACAGCTATTTGCTCAGGTCAAATCGGGATTCCCTCTGGACCCGGCCCACCTCCATAAACACCGCATGGTAGAAGAAACTATTCTACCAGTTTTGCTGGAGGTACTAAATTCCTCGCTATCCGGTGGCTAAGTACCCCTGGCATGGAAGCATGCCATGATAAGAGCCCTTTTGAAAAAGCCCAACCCTGACCCAGAGTTATGGAGCAACTATCACCCAGTCTCCTTGCTTCCCAGGACCTGTAAAATACTTGAAAAATATGTAAAAAAAATCCTCTCAGAACACCTAGAGAAACACTCCCTTCTGCATGCCACCCAGACAGGCTTCCGCCCTAACCATGGGACAGAGACAGCCTGTGGAAGAATGTGGCGGTCATCTAGCCAGCATCAGATCTCGATTGGATTCTGGAGGAATCTCCAGCTAATCCCGATCGGCCGAGTAGCTCTCGCCAAAATGATAATAGTTCTGTGGTTACTATATTACTTCACAAATCTACCAATAATTCCGCCTTGAGCATTCTTCCGGGACTTAGACTCACTCCTCAGCTCGCTGATATGGGGGACAAACAGACCTAGGATAGCACTAACGAAGCTACAACTACCTACCACACAAGAAGCACTGGGCGCCCTATCCTTCGAATCCTATTTCCTAGCAGCGCAACTGCAGTGGCTCCCCTACTGGACGGCAGGCAGACACATCAGGGAAGCATACACCACGACTGATCCAGTGCCCATCCCAGAACTCCGTGGTTTACTACTACCAGGCCCCAAAACCAGACATACACACCCCCTACAAGTGGCAGTAGTCTTTCTTTGCTTCACGTCTGCTGCTTCCTTCACGGCTCCCGTTCTCCCTGCACAGCGGCCGGGCTTGGCTCCGCCAAATCAGTGACGCAAGCAACCGACCGGCCGGGCTTGGCTCCGCCGGCCGGACCACAACTACCAGCAGCCTCAGGGGTCAGCGACGACGCCACTAACGAGCGCGCCAGGAGGCGCATAAAGCACCGGCAGGTGCTGAGTCCCCTGTCTTTCTTTGCTTCACGTCTGCTGCTTCCTTCACGGCTCCCGTTCTCCCTGCACAGCGGCCGGGCTTGGCTCCGCCAAATCAGTGACGCAAGCAACCGACAGGCCGGGCTTGGCTCCGCCGGCCGGACCACAACTACCAGCAGCCTCAGGGGTCAGCGACGACGCCACTAATGAGTGCGCCAGGAGGCGCATAAAGCACCGGCAGGTGCTGAGTCCCCTGTCTTTCTTTGCTTCATGTCTGCTGCTTCCTTCACGGCTCCCGTTCTCCCTGCACAGCGGCCGGGCTTGGCTCCGCCAAATCAGTGACGCAAGCAACCGACCAGCCGGGCTTGGCTCCGCCGGCTGGACCACAACTACCAGCAGCCTCAGGGGTCAGCGATGACGCCACTAACGAGCGCGCCAGGAGGCGCATAAAGCACCGGCAGGTGCTGAGTCCCCTGTCTTTCTTTGCTTCACGTCTGCTGCTTCCTTCATGGCTCCCGTTCTCCCTGCACAGCGGCCGGGCTTGGCTCCGCCAAATCAGTGACGCAAGCAACCGACTGGCCGGGCTTGGCTCCGCCGGCCGGACCACAACTACCAGCAGCCTCAGGGGTCAGCGACGACACCACTAACGAGCGCGCCAGGAGGTGCATAAAGCACCGGCAGGTGCTGAGTCCCCTGTCTTTCTTTGCTTCACGTCTGCTGCTTCCTTCACGGCTCCCGTTCTCCCTGCACAGCGGCCGGGCTTGGCTCCGCCAAATCAGTGACGCAAGCAACCGACCGGCCGGGCTTGGCTCCGCCGGCCGGACCACAACTACCAGCAGCCTCAGGGGTCAGCGACGACGCCACTAAAGAGTGCGCCAGGAGGCGCATAAAGCACAGGCAGGTCCCTCGTCCCGCGAGGACGCGCGCGGGACGAACCGGACGAAGCCCGGACTAAGGGCGGACAGTCTAAGACAGTCCGAGACTGTCAGAGACTGGACTGGGCCAGTTACTCTGTCCGAATTCAGGAGGTGAGCCATTGACATTGCCGGGGGTTAATCATCATTACTGAGCCTGTCCTGGTGTAGATGAGCTGTCCTGTGGGCTTGTGACTATTTCTACTGGCGTATCTATAAAAGGCTTCCGGAAGGGCACTGTTTATTGTTCTACGGTGTGTCATGTCTAGCAAAAAGACATCCCCTGCTAAAAACACTATGGACAACTATCTCTTCCAGGTAGTTGCCAAAATTAACAGTGACAGGAGATCTTCACTTGGGCTGTGTACATCACCTAATCCAATTACATCGACTTTGCCGGTACCAGATTTGGCCCAATCCCTTGAGCTACACAACACCAGTAGCGGTGACCATGCTGATAACGCCACAACGATTCAGTCAGTTTATGTAGCGTCGAACAGCGAAAATGAGGAGGGGGTTGATCAACATTTACTCGAGGAAAAAGCCCCCACTCCAGTGCCTGCACCACGCACTACTAGAGGTTCCAGAAAGGCTCAGCCCAAGCGTGGTGGGTTAAGATCAGGCCGGAAAAAGACTGCTTCCCCTCCCAGTAAAACCTTGGTGGAGGACGACGGATCAATAGATGATGCCTGTATGTCTATAACTAATGAACAATTTACGAACTTGTTGGACATGATAGACATTAAGATACAGGGAATTGTAAAGCCGCTGTTAGGCAGAATAGAGAAGCTCACTAAAGAGGTCAATCGTTTAGGGGGTTTATTGGGTACACAGTCAAAATATCGACTTGGAAATATCGACCTACCATAATATCGAGTCTGAAATATCGAAGGAGCATAATATCGAAGTCAAGAATATCGTAGGACAGAATATCGACCCAAGGTAAGTAATATCGAAATTCTTAATATCGATGTAAGTAATATCGAAGTTAGTAATATCGATAGCATATATATCGATGTTACTAATTTCGATGACACTAATATCGATATTTGTATTATTTTATAGTTTTTTATTATGTATGTGTTATATGTTTAATTTAAGTATTTAAAATAATTACTATTATATGTGTATTAATTTTATATAATAATAAATTAATTTATAAGAAAATTGTATGTTTTAGTACCGGAGCGGGTTGTGGGTTTATAGGGGAATAGGGTGGGAAGTAATTTAATTATGGTAAATTGATTATTAATTAGTAGGATTAATTAATAAATTATAATTAATTGGTAATTAATTGAAAATAATAGGAAAATTATTTTATTTAATTTATTAATTGATATATATGTTCTGTAGCGGGTTGTGGGTTTATAGGGGAATAGGGTGGGAAGTAATTTAATTATGGTAAGTTGATTAATAATTAGTAGGATTAATTAATTAATTATAATTAATTGCTAATTATTAATAATTAATTGGAGAAAAAAAATTAATTGATTAATTGATATATATTTTCTGTAGCGGGATGTGGGTTTATAGGGGAATAGGGTGGGGAGTAATTTATTAATGTTAATTATTTAATAATTAGTAGGAATTATAAAATAAATTTTATTATTTGGTAATTAATTTTAATTAATAGTTAATTAATTATAATTATTTACTAATTATTTTTCATTAAGTCATTATTGGATAAATGTGTTATATTATGGGTAGTTGTTTTATAGGGAAATATGGTGGGAAGTAAAGTAAATTTAATTAATTAATAATGTATTAAAACTAATTGTATTGGTAATAATATAATTGTTAATTAATTATTAATTGGTAATTAAATATTATTAAATGGTATTATTTTATATTAATTTTAGGTAAAATATATTTTGCTAAGCATGTGTTTTATAATTAAGTATAGGTATTGTATATGGTCTTTATTTATTTAATAGTTAAGTTATTTATAATTACAAAAGTCGTTTATTTATAAGTATGTTATTTTAACCCTTATACTATCCAACACTTTCCCTACTGTTGCACTCTCTGGAGTGGGAATAGTAATTTTTACCCCTACGCTATCCAATGCTTTCCCTACTGTTGCACTCTCTGGAGTGGGAATAGTAATTTTTACTTCTATGCTATCCAACGCTTTCCCTACTGTTGCACTCTCTGGAGTGGGGATAATGATTTTTACCCCTACGCTATCCAACGCTTTCCCTACTGTTGCACTCTCTGGAGTGTGAATAGTATTTTTTACCCCTACGCTATCCACCGCTTTCCCTACTGTTGCACTCTCTGGAGTGGGAATAGTAATTTTTACTCCTACGCTATCCAACGCTTTCCCTACTGTTGCACTCTCTGGAGTGGGAATAGTAATTTTTACCCCTACGCTATCCAACACTTTCCCTACTGTTGCACTCTCTGGAGTGGGAATAGTAATTTTTACCCCTACGCTATCCAACGCTTTCCCTACTGTTGCACTCTCTGGAGTGGGAATAGTAATTTTTACCCCTACGCTATCCAACGCTTTCCCTACTGTTGCACTCTCTGGAGTGGGAATAGTAATTTTTACCCCTACACTATCCAACGCTTTCTCTACTGTTGCACTCTCTGGAGTGGGAATAGTAATTTTTACCTGTACGCTATCCAACGCTTTCCCTACTGTTGCACTCTCTGGAGTGGGAATAGTAATTTGAACCCCTACGCAATCCAACGCTTTCCCTACTGTTGCACTCTCTGGAGTGGGAATAGTAATTTTTACCCCTACGCTATCCAACGCTTTCCCTACTGTTGCACTCTCTGGTGTGGGAATAGTAATTTTTACTCCTACGCTATCCAACGCTTTCCCTACTGTTGCACTCTCTGGAGTGGGAATAGTAATTTTACCCCTACGCTATCAAATGCTTTCCCTACTGTTGCACTCTCTGGAGTAGGAATAGTAATTTTTACCCGTACGCTATCCAACGCTTTCCTTACTGTTGCACTCTATTGAGTGGGAATAGTAATTTGTACCCATACGCAATCCAACGCTTTCCCTACTGTTGCACTCTCTGGAGTGGGAATAGTAATTTTTACCCCTACGCTATCCAACGCTTTCCCTACTGTTGCACTATCTGGAGTGGGAATAGTAATTTTTACTCCTACGCTATCCAACGCTTTCCCTACTGTTGCACTCTCTGGAGTGGGAATAGTAATTTTACCCCTACGCTATCAAACCTTTTCCCTACTGTTGCACTCTCTGGAGTAGGAATAGTAATTTTTACCCTTACGCTATCCATCGTTTTATATAAATAATTGTAAAATAATTAAATGTATGTTTTATTTTTTATATTACTTACATTTTATTTATGTTATTGTTTTATGTTTGTAAATGTATTAGTAAATTAGAATACATTTTAATAATTTATAAATTAGTAAAATAATTATTAATACTTATTGTTCAGTACATATATATTATATATTTAGTGGATATATTTAATTAATGTATTATTAATATATATGTATTATTTATTAATTTTAAACATTATTAGATACTTTTAAATATGTATATTTTATTTATTAGTGTTATATACTTAATTTTACATTTATATATTAAAAGAAAAAAAATCGATATTTTTAACATCGATATTTTTTACATCTATATTATTTTTTCGATATTTTTGTACTTACCATGTTGTAGATAGGATGTCGATATTTTTGCCCTCGATATTATTGACTCGATATTCTTGTAGGTCGATATTTATGAGGTCGAAATTCTGTCAGTGATCCCTCCTCTATACCGGTGGGTGGCAGGGTTTTCCCTTTAACTGATCAGATGGTCGCTCCCCCCGTATCCACATTGGATGGTGTGCAGGAGAAAGATGTCCCTCCCGTTGTATCTTCTGCTCCAGAACCTGTGAATGGCTCGGTTGAGCTGATAGTCGAGGCTTCTCCTCTGGTCCTGGTTCTAGCTAACGTTCCCTTATTGGCTCCTGGGCAGGAAGAATCTACTTCATCCCTGTTGTCTAAAGCCCTATATTGGCTGACAAATAATATGATAATAACTCCCTGGGGTAAGCAACAGTTGGCCGAAGAACTAGTAAAAGCCAGAAGGGTGGAGTGGATAGGAAATAGTGTTAAGAAGTTCTGGGGTGATTGTGTTGTCTTACATTTCTCAGATCCAGAGGTATTGGCCAACATTCTGCCCAACCTTCTACCCCCACAGCGAAGATCTACTGAAATTATCCCACTTACCTTAGATTTCTTTTACCATCGTAGCGGGAGGGTTTCTAATAAGAGCATGTTAAGGACGAAGTGGAATGTTGTTTCAACGAAAGGGAGGAGGGTAGCGCAGTCCACAGAGTGGGGACTTAATTTGTAAAATAGGTTCTCAGCTCTTTCTAATTTAAATGACTGTGACTGACTCTCCAAGTGCAAAAGCGTAGCATCTCTAGTTAGTGTGGATCAAAGCTTATTTAGCTTGCCTGCCCAGAATGATAATTGTCATAACAATGGGTTGATGAATAACTCGGTTGAGATAGTAGTAGGTGAGACTTGCACACAGAACCTTACACCTGAAGCGCTAGTTGGACGCGTATCTGGGGTTGCTAACCTAATCTCCTGGAATTTGGCTGGACTGTCCTCTAAATTAGACTGTGGGACTGGCTTGGTTTTGTTACTCAATTTGATATTTGCATATTTCAGGAGACTTGGGCATGTGAACCTGTCTTTGTGTTAGGATATTTGAATTTTTCTGTGCCGGCTGTAAAGGGTCCGAAAGGTAGACCAATGGGGGGGCTTACCATTTGGGTTCGACAGTCCCTAAACCTCGCAATTAAAAGTATAGATACTAGTCATAATGATATACAGTTGATCAGGATACCTACAGATACTCTTGGGCCACTTGATATCTATAACATATAATTTAGGAGTGCTAAAGGTGGCCGATCTGAAGTACTAACAGCCATGGATAACTTTCTTGATGATCACTCCCGCGAGAACAACATTGTTATAGCAGGTGACCTTAACCGGATGTTTGAGCCTTTGGTTGCGGGCGAGGCCTCCACCGGAGCTGAAGAGGACTCTCTCTGGGGTATTCCAGAGTTACAATTGAAGCCAGTTACTCGCTGGTCTGAGGACATAATAGCCATCAATGCAATGTGTCTTGAAAAAGGTCTGAGAGCTATGAATGGAAGAACAATGAGGGATAAAAGTGGCTCTATGACTTTCGATAATGGGAGGCACAAAAGCAGAATTGACTATGTATTCTGTAGTTTGCCTTTGTGGCCAAATCTCTGTGACATGGAGTTTGTCGTGAGATCAGAGAGTGACCACAACCCCTTATGTGTGACACATAAATGGTGGTCTGCTGAGACAAATTCTACCTGCACGAATGATCTTGTTCCACCGCTGATCATCCCAGAGAATAATATGCGCAGGCTAAAATGGGATATTGTAGTTAATAATCAACAGGCTATTGATACTATGAATGAATAAGCTTTATTTCGATATAAAAACATATCATAAAAGCTGCATTTTACAATAATAAAAACAATGTTTAGCACACACAATACAGTACAACTTTTGCACAATATGCAAAAAGAACATTCTAAGTAGTCATTTGGGATTTTTTTAAGCGGGGGAGAAGAGGAGATAAAAGCATACTACTGTATCAACAGTTTATTTGCAGTTCGTATGCGCCAAGCCCAGCCAAAAAATTTTGCCAAACAGCAGGCGAAGAAGGGTCTTGCATCAGTGCACAATATGCGTAGGGCTTCTACATGCGATCTTGTTCCCAGGGTCCTACATAATGGTCTCAACCACAGCTTCCTGGGTGCAACGTAGGTGCTACATTCGAACAACATATGTGCAACAGATTCAACCCTCGTTACGCAAAAGGGGCAGTATGGCACAGTTTGTAGGGGCGGTTTCCAGGATGAGGTAAATTGACAAAGAGGGAGAACACCTAACCTGAATTTTATATACAATGCTCTGTCTCCAGAGTTGTGAATGGAGTCCAGATAGGGTTCCCTGAGAGGGAGCTCTTTAATTAACAGGAACTGGGCAACAGTTTTACAGTGATTAGATTTGCACAGCATTTCATTGTCCACCCACGACCAGAAGGCTTTTTTTATTACTTGTTTTGAGGGCGAGGTTTTACTACCCCAAGCATCTCCTAACCCCAATTTGAAGAGGAGGGATTTAACATCTCTAAGCCAAGTGATCTTATGGCATCCTGTATGGGACAAAAGATCTTCCAGGGCCTCTGCATAGCTCTGGAGTTCTGGAACATTCCAGATTCTAGACCATAATAGAAGCGGGCGTAGTTTTGCTTGATCACATATCGGGCGTGAACCTGCATCAAGCAAAATGGGGATTGTAGGGGTACTGTGGGGCAGCCTCAAAAGATCTTTGTGAAAATTATTATCAAGGGAGGCCAAAGTATCAACTTTCTGTGAGCCCCACAGTTCCGCGCCGTAAAGTGCCGCGCTTACAACCCTTGCCCTATAAATGTCTAGAACTGCCCCGATGGGTTTCAGTGGCGAAGCTCGCTGTTGTTTGAGCAGGGCTCCAGCTACCCTCTTGTGAGCAAGAAACACCTTCTGGTGATGTGACCTCCAACTCATGGAATCGGATAACCGAATACCCAAGTAGTCGAATTCCTTGACTCTCTCTAGGTGCACAGAGTCAAGGACAGGGGTAACAACTGTTTTTTTTGGGGGGTTGAGCACAAGGAATTTGGTCTTTGCTATATTAATGGCCAGACCTTTGTCATCACAAAAAGACTTGAAACTGGATAGCAATTTTTGGATACCCACTGGGGTCTTAGAAATTAGAAGGGTGTCGTCCGCAAACAGGAGCGTTGGGATTTTTTTCCCCGCCAGGGTCGGAGCATCAGATGGATCTTGTAAGAGATGCTCCACCACTCCGTTAACATAAAGAGAAAACAGAGTGGGGGCAAGCACACAACCCTGGCGGACGCCCCTGTTGACCGGAATGCGGGATGTTTTTTCGCCCTGTGAACCCCATCTAATTTGGGCAAAATTGCTATCGTGGAATTTTATCAGTAGGGCTAGCAGGTAGGGAGGTAAGCCTAACTCATTGAGAACATTCCAAAGTGATGCTCGCGGGACCAGATCAAAAGCTGTGCGTAGATCGATAAAGACCAAATACAAACTCCCCCCTCCCAACACCACCACTTTCCAGTAGAGAATAAGGAGGCGAAATGTCTGCTCAATAGTGCCAGTCCCCTTCCGGAAACCTGCTTGTAGGTTGGACAGTATCTGGTTTTCTTCTGCCCACTGCAATATCCTATTTAGGACAACTTTGCCCGCCACTTTTTGGGTAGAATCCAGCAGGCTGATGGGGCGGTAATTCGCCGGGTCGTCTCTGGAGCCTTTCTTAAAAATAGGGACCACTTCCGCACCCCTCCAGGAGTCAGGAAAAGAGCCTCCTAGCAGGGCCTCATTTAGAAGGGAAGTGATCAGTCTGCTCCACCACGCCGGGTAAGCTTTTAGCAGATCGCCCGGGATTCCGTCGGGGCCAGCAGCTTTGTTGGAAACAATGCCCTTAATTGCATTTTCTACCTCCTGCCTAGAAAAAGGGCCACCACTGCTCATAGGAACTAATGTAGGGCGAGGCAAAGGAGCCAGAATATGATCAGAAACCCCCAGTGGGATGGAATACAGCTTGGAGAAATGATCCAACCATGCGGCACCGGAGATGTTGCAGGTTATTTGTTGATCAATAGGCTTTTCCCTGGCTCTCAGTAGATCCCAAAACTCCTTGGCATTTTTCTTTTTACTCGCTTCGGCCAGGTCCCGCCAGAAGTTTAGGTCGTGTGCTTCTTTTGCTGCTGTTACGACTTTTTTGTAAATCTTCCTTGCAGCCCTTACTTTATCAGGCTCCTTGTTTTTTACTGCCGAGATAAGAGCCCCCTTTGCTTCTCGGCATTTCGAAGAGTACCACTTTGTCCTGGACGAATAAGCACCATTACGGGCCGCCTTGGAGCTCGGCTGGGAAATAAGAAACAGATCACTCAAAGCCTCCATTGTCTTTACAAACAGGGGCAAGGTCCTTCCGTCCATAGGGATCAATGCATCCAGCCTGGAATCAGCCTCTAACAGAATAGACGCAGCTTGTGATAGCCTCTCTTCGTCCGCCGAGACTCTTGCCCACTTCAAGCGCCTACTACAGTTAGAGGGAACGATTTCGCGGGAGGTTTTCCACTTATGGTCTGAGCTAGCAAAGGTCCCCTCTTTCCATGGGCTAGTGATAAGAATAGAAAGTGGGTTATGGTCACTGTCAGTAGATGCAATGACCTCCATATCTTGGTGGAAAGCCCACAGATTAAAATTAAGCATGAGGAAATCAATTCTTGAGGTCCGTCCAATTCTGTTATAAGTATGGGCTCCATTGGGGTCCGATTTGGAGCGACCGTTGACTGCTCTCAGGTTGTGTTCCAGGCAAAGGGCATTGATTTCTATTGCACTTTGAGTCCATTTGGGGATCGGATCGATGGTTAGGATGGGGATACCTCTCCTAGAGTCCTCTTCGAAGGTATCCAGAATGTCATCCCTAGACAATGGCTCAAAGCAACAGTTAAAATCACCCGCCAGCAGGACATAGGAATCAATACTACAAGAGGCTAGTTCATTGCTTAGGCCTGTTGATGATAATCGTGAAGATCCACCATTAGTGCCCCTCAGATAGATGTTGAAGATTTCAAGGGTCCTCCCTCCTTTGTAATGCAATGATAACCATTGTAGGTCAGGGGATTTAGTAGACCTTTGGGTGACACCTAGCCTTAGGGCGATACAAATCCAAATCAATAGACCACCTGAAGGGCGACCTTTTGAACCAGGAAGTTGTGCGGCTGGGACAAAGTAGGTCGTGAACCCCACTCTGTGCCTTGGTTCTTGGCACCAGGTTTCCTGAAAGAGGCAGATGCTATATGGTTCTAGGAATGCAGTCCAGTCTGGGTTATCGAGGTTGCGGTCGAGCCCAGCCACATTCCAGCTCAAGATCTTTATTACCGATGTACCAGAGGTATGCTGTGAAGAGGCAAGGATGGGCGGAGCAACTTCAAATACAACCTCTCTGGAGACGTTTGGGCTGGATTTAGAATGCTGCAAAAAAGGAGTCTTAATTGGGTCAGCCCCATTCACCTCTGCAGCACTCCCTAGGCTTAGTGGTTGAGGAGTCGTAAAGGATGGAACTGTGTAGCCTTCCGAAATATGAAGGTCGGAAGTAACAAGGGGCGTCAACCCTACCTTATTATCTAAGCCATTGATGCATCCCACTAGGCCCGCTGAGAGATCTGAGGGTACGTGCTCTAATGGGCTTCCGACGAACAAGGCAAAAGATTTTTCATGATTATGCTGGAGATGTTGGCTAGAAAGTCAATCAACCTCCTCCAGGCCACCATATCTGTTTGAAGTAGGAAAGCCGTTCCAAAGTGACTGGGATTGATTATAAGCTTTAGGATGGCTTTTCCAAGGTTGGTGTTGAACTATGGACCAGTCATCCACCGGGGTATGCTGGATACGGGGTGGATAAAAGAAAGACAGGGGTCTGGGTATAACAGGGGACCCTTCTGAACCAGGCCAGGAGCAGATGAATTGTGCTGTGTGCGGGTCCTCGAAGGTCACCACTATGCAATCCCCTGGGCTAGATTTCTTTGTTGGGCCCACCCAGCGAGTTCTACGGACCATCAGTACTCTGCTTTTCTGGCCATTGGGGATAGGTCTATTATTATTTAGCCAATACATTATTTTATTTTTTAGCGACCAGTGGTTCTCATATTGGTCTACACCAATCTGAGGGACACCCGTTAGTACCACCACATAGTCGTTGGCCTCAGGGGGAAGATCAATATACCCCCCTCTGAAGTTGGCCTTTGAAGGCAGGTCCTGTGCAGTACCAAGGGTAGATTTTGGCTGGGCACCAGATTTGGGCTTACCTAAGTGAGGGTCTGGGGCTCGTTGAGAAGCTTTAGATTTAGTGGCAGGAGGGATTTGATTCACTGCCACAGACCTTGGCTTAGGTATCGGTCGAGAGGGGAGTGGTGCTGGGGGTGGAATATCCTGACGTGGTGTGACAGGGTTACAAGGTGGGACATCCTGCGTTTGGGTTGAAGAAATTGGTGGTGTTGTGTCTGGGGCAAGGTGCCCCTGATTTTCAAGGCTTTTCAAGCCGAGAGTGGCCAGAGCGATAATACTTTTTTCCATCTCGAGCAAGTTATTCTCTATTCTCGAGAGTCTAAGGTCGAGAGGGGAAAGAAGTTTCTTTAAGGTTGCCCAAACCAAATCTATAAATGCCCTATCGTTGTTGCCTAACCCTTCGATCTGCAAGCCCTCAGTCTCTTGGTCCATACTAGTTGAGGTGGCTTCTGGAACCACTGTACCACCCTCCCTAGGAATTTGTGGCCCCATACTTTTTCCTTGGGAATCAGTTGATGGCGCGTTAGGTGATAGTGCTCTTGTTAAAATTAGGTTTTGGGGAAGCACAATTTTCGCCTTTTTACGAGCATAAGCGGTGCCTGCTCGACGCTTCCTTTTGGGTGGTTTACTAGTAATGGGGTTTGAGGGTAACTGAGGGTTAGGGGTCGTAGTCTGGGCACAAAGTACAGATGCAGGTAGGGGTTTGACTTCCTCTACGTTGGTATATCGCTCTAGCGATGGGGAGGGGGTGGAGTTAGGTGAGATCCGATGGACAACAGCCTGTGTAACTACACATTTAGGGACGACAGGGCGTTCTGGAGTAACCGCGGTGGCTATGTGGCCTAGAGAGGATTTTTTTGAGTGCGCTATCACTTGTGACAGTCGTCTAGCAGCATCCAATTCTAAGGACACCCGGGTTTGCAATTTGGATATTTCATTGTCAATGGCAATATTAGTGCGGGTGATAAAATCATCCATGGGGCCGCTGATTTGTGAAGCTGCCTTGGAGGTCTTACTCCGAGTTGCCCTAGTACTCATTTCGTGTGGAGCAAGTAGGTGAATGTCTGTAGGAAAAACGATAGAGAGTGGGCCAGTCCAGTCCTCTACCGTCCTCTAACGGCCTCAAACGGCCCAGTCTTAGCCCTGTCTTCGCCCGGGCTGCGTCCCGCGCTGCGGGAGAGTTAAACCAAGATATAGTGGGCGTTTTGGGCGGGATAGGCGGGGGGCGGGCCGGCGGGGAGAGCGGACCGGATGTTAGTCCGTGGTCTTCGCAGGGACTCCTGGATAACGGAGTCCCTGCACACTCGCAGCCCACGCCTTTCCTCTCACCCCTGCCTCCGCTTTCAGTGTCCAGGTGCTGATGATGGCAAACGCACTCCTGTGCGCAGCGGCTCCCGCGGAGCGGGAGCGGCAAGCCGTGTGGGCGGAACTGCCCTTAGAACTCCTCAAAATCAGGGTGAGCCTCTTCGTGTGCTTTACAGCGTCCCACGGAATGGCAGGCAAAAGCGCCCTTTAAACTGTCAGGTGGGCGGGGGGCGGGCCGGCGGGGAGAGCGGACCGGATGTTAGTCCGTGGTCTTCGCAGGGACTCCTGGATAACGGAGTCCCTGCACACTCGCAGCCCACGCCTTTCCTCTCACCCCTGCCTCCGCTTTCAGTGTCCAGGTGCTGATGATGGCAAGCGCACTCCTGTGCGCAGCGGCTCCCGCGGAGCGGGAGCGGCAAGCCGTGTGGGCGGAACTGCCCTTAGAACTCCTCAAAATCAGGGTGAGCCTCTTCGTGTGCTTTACAGCGTCCCATTAATATTGATACTATTAATAATGAAACTGACCAAGCTATTTCAGCTATGGAATTGATTAGTGCCTCTTCTTCTGGCTTGGGGGACGTGGTTAAATTTCATGATACCCTCTTCGCAAAGATCAAGGTGCACTTTTTAAAACCTGATAAGCGAAAGGGGGCAATGATCCGCAAAGATGCAAGATGGTATAATACCGATTGTAGGAAGGCACGACTTGCCCTTGGTCATGCCATTAAGGGGAGAGATTCAGTATCTACTTACCCTGCCAGAAAGCATTACAAAGCATGTATAGTAAAAGCCAAGAGCGAGTGGGACGAGCAACATTGGTGCAAATTGAAGCAGGCTAGCGACAGGAAGGATTCCAGAGTATTCTGGAATATTGTAAAATGGGGCACTGAGATAGCTGAAGAGTCTCCAAATAACAATGTCTCACAAGAGGCCTGGGTAAAATTCTTCAGTTCACAATATACTCTTAACACCCTGGCTATAGATGAGGATAGCTTTATCATGAAGTTTTCTAAAGGTAGCCTCTTCACTTACAAAGAGATTATGTCTGCTATTTGTGCAGTAAAAAGAGGGCGTGCTCCTGGTTTAGATGGAGTACCCGCTGATATTTTTTTAAATGATAGGGAACGTTGGTGCAAATATATTTATTTGCTTATTAATTCTATTGCTAAGGGAGCTGATGTCCCTGTTTCATGGAGAGGTGCAGTGATCATCCCTGTGTTCAAAAAGGGGGACCGTGCTCAGCCAAGTAATTACAGGCCTTTCAGCCTCATTGATACCGTGCAGAAAATAGTCGGTCGTGTGGTTGTAAATAGGCTCCTCGAATGGGCAGAGGAAAATAACATCTTATCACCCTTCCAAGCGGGTTTTAGAATGGCAACAAGCACGGTTGACCAAGTGTTTCGCTTCCAATTGCTACAGTGGAAGACCGTGGTGCTGGGGGGGGGCAGCCTGTATGCGGCATTCGTCGATTTGCGGGCTGCCTTTGACCTGGTTCCGCGGGCCAAACTGTGGCAAGTTTTGCATAGTCTAGGGGTCCCGAAGGAACTACTAACCATGATATTACGCCTCCACGAGTTTAATTTTGCTAAAATCCAGTGGGGCGGCCACGGGATGGTCACAGCTGATTTCCCTGTTGAGCGAGGAGTTAGACAAGGGTTCTCAATGGCTCCTACCTTGTTTACTTTGTTCATCAACGGTGTCGTCTCCCGTTTGGTACCTGCGCCAGTTGATGCTCCTTCACTTTCAGGCCTAAAAACTCCCCATATTAATGTTTGCGGATGACACGCTAATTTTATCTAAAACCCCTAGTGGTCTGCAGCGTGCTCTGACAATTTTTGAGAACTTTTGTGGGGAGCATGGACTTGAGGTGAACACTACTAAAACTAAACTCATGATTTTTAAGCCGCATCGCAGCTTTAAGTCCAAAATTATGATGAGCGGTCGGCCTCTAGAGTTAGTTAATTCGTTTACATATTTGGGTATCCAAATTGCTGACAATAACAGGTGGAGTCAGCACTTAAATATTGCCATACTGCGACATAAGCAATTAGCGGGCGTCATCAACTCAGAACATAGGAAGTCCCTAACTAAACCAGTTAAACCAGCCTGGTTAGTCTATGAAGCTAAGGCAATTGGGTCTGCACTTTATGGCGCTGAAATGTGGGGCTTTGAAAATCTTAATTCTTTGCAAGCCTCAGAAAATAAATTCCTACGGGCACTTACTGGTACACCTAAAAGCACTCCATTGTTACCTCTCCGATATGATCTCGGCAGGAAACAAATGAAGGGTCTGGCCAGATTACGCCCGATTTTGTACTGGCGTAAACTCTGGACTACTCCTGAGCCCTCACATTATGCCGCGGGTTTCGTGGATGTCATCAAGGCTGATGGCTTCCACAAACTTAGCTGGCTTAATTCACTGAAAGCTATTTTATTTGAGCTTGGGTTGAGCTCTCTATGGCTGGACCCTGCTGGTGCATCATTCCCCTCCAAGCTTGTCTTAAAAAATATTTTTGGGGAAAATGTTGCTAACAAAACCTTAAGCACTTCTAGCAGTGGGTCTATGTCCATGTGCTTCCTTGAGGCCAAAATGTATCCAGCCTTGGAATCATATTGGGATGCCATCTCAAAGCCGGGTGACAGGAAGCTCTTATTTCAACTGAGAGCTGGTGCACTCCCTATAAGAGCATTGACTGTTAAATGGGGTACAGGGGGAAGTGACATCTGCCCAGCTTGTGGAACGGGGAAGGAAACATTGGGCCACTTCTTGTTCTCCTGTAAAGTTTACTCTGTGCCAAGACGCGTCTGGTTAGCACCTATGTGCAGGAACCTTGGGACCACATGTAGTTCTGTAGCTATGCGTATCATATGTACGAGCTCACTTACTTGGATTTAGATAGCCACAGCAAAGTACGTGGGTTGGGCGTGGGCGATCAGGCAGAGACTGCTAGTTAAATAACTATTCTCTGTCTGAAAAAGTGGTCCCCAAGAATTTGATATTATTGCTTTTTATCTATTAATGACTTTGTATTCAGCCAGAGACTGCTAGTTAGATAACTATTCTCTGTCTGTAATATTTGTTTTCTTGATTTTTTACTACTGTTTTTAGATCACCAACGTTCTATATCTCTAAAAAAACGTTTTACTAAATGTATTAATCTCTTTTTAACCATTTAATAATTGTTGAAATGAAATTGTTTTTTTTTACTGAATGTATTTTTATGGATCCAATAGTGCTGTGTCATTGTAATTGACTGAAAAATGTAATTCAATTTTAAATTTCTGTGTGTACTATGCTTTTATGAGTATAACTCGAATAAAGCACTATTTGACTTGACTTGAAGTGGCAGTAGCATGCAAATGCATGCAAGGGATACACCATATATCATCAGGGAGGCCCCCATACTCTCCTCTGTTTCCGCTGGTTGTCTGGCCCAAACGAGAAGGATATTACACATCTAACATGCTTCATACATGGACAGACCGTGGCATCACCGAAGTGGAATCGCTATTCGAAGACGGACAACTGAGACCATTCCAACCACTTATAGATGACTATGAACTCTCCCTAGGCCAGTTCCTACTCCACCACCAACTCCTTGAAAAGTATTGACAGTACCATAACCACTCAACGGGGAACCGGCTACACATCCGGTCATACACACAATCTTGTACATGGGAGTGGGATGACACTTGACCACATGGCTCTATAACTCATGAACAAACCCCTAGAGACCCTGCGAGCCACTTGGGAAGACGAATTAGGGTGGCCACTACACGAGAAAGAATGGGAGAGATCCCACAAACACCCCAAGAAGGTGTCTCAAAATGCACAATTCAAAAATATACAATATTACGTCCTCCGTAGGACTTATTTGACACCAGCACCCCTCCAACGATTTTATCCTGACACCCAGTTTCTATGTTCCAGATGCCACTCGCAAGCAGCAGATTTTAATCATATGTTCTGGGGTGGCCCCACAATACAACCATATTGGCAGCACATTCATAAATCACTTAGGGATCTAACCGGGATCACATATTTTTTTTTTTTTTTTTTTGGAAAACCTTTATTTATAGGAAAAAGCACACCGCTGTTCAGCCATACATCCCGGAGGCCAGGCAGCATTAAGGCAAGAGGATAGGTCATGTACCATACCAGAAGCAGGAGCAATCAGGTTTAATTTTTAAATAACATCAAAATCTGAAACAAGTAAACCATAAGGTAAAGGGGCCCAGAAGGCCAAGAAAAAGAAGTGTGCAAGAAGCACGGGAGAAAAAGAAGGGAAGAGAGGGTAGGCTGAGGACAATACAAATACAGCGGACTTGCGTGGCGGTAGGAGGTCGGGGGCTGCACACCCAAGGTAACACACTGATAATGGCAACAATGAGGCATGTGGGAAGTAGTACCGCAGGATAAACAATCTGGAACCACAGGTAGGGGGCACTACGGGGAAAGCTGGATCTCGGGATCAAGTTCAACGGGGGGGTCGCAAATATCACCTCTATAAGAGTTCCAGGCACCCCAAACAGATCTCCACATTTTAGGTTTACCCCTGGCTACATACACCGTCTTTTCACGCAGCATGCACCAGTCCATATTAGTTTCCCATAGGCTGAGCGAGGGAGGAGCAAGCGCACCTCATTTCTGGGCGATGTCTCTCTTAGCCACCATATTGCCCAGGGTGATCCAGCGGGTCTGTGCAACATTGTAATCGGTCGGGCCCCAGATGTTGAGGAGGCATCTCCGGGCCTCTGCCGGCAGGGCCACACCAGTCACTTCTTCCATAACCTCATGCACACGCTTCCAATATCGGGCCACATCCGGACACTCCCATATGATGTGCAGGAAGGTCCCAAGCATACCACACCCCCGCCGGCACATGCCGTCCATAGAAAGCCCCATACGTAGAAGTCTGGGGCCGGTGACATACACTCTGTGCAGTATCTTCAGCTGCACCAGGCGGAGCCGTGCCGATATGGCCACCTCCCTAGGGGAGGAGATCGCCGATTGCCACTCTTCGTCATCCACCTCTATACCGTCATGCACCCACAGCTCTCTCAGTCGCACCAGCAAATCCACTCTTACATTAATAAGTTTTTTATACGTTAGAGAGATAGCGCTGTCCGGCATATGGCCGTCCAGCACCCGATCTTCCAGGGGGGATGATTCAGGGATAGACTCCCCTTCCGCTACATAGGGAGAGAGGGCATGACTAAGCTGGGCGTGTCGGAAGTATTCCGTCGCCGCCAGTTGGTATTCAGACTTCAGCACCTCAAACGACTTGACCCGTCCTCTGGCTACCATGTCCCCAACCTTGGAAATCCCAATGGTGTCCCACCTGTCGAAGCCCTTAGTATGCCACAGCTTCCCCAGTATATCCGAATCAAACAGCGGAGTGGCCATAGTAACCTTATTATGCCAGCCCAGAGTTTTAGTAATTGTGCGCCATATACGCACCATCGTCATAGTGGGACCTGTCAGCTTCCGATCCAGAGATCCGGAGTACAACGCTCTATAGTAGTTCCCATCTCCCACTAGCCACCGATCCATAGCGTAGCCCGGGTTGACCGCCGGGCCGTAGAGGCCATGATTAATTGCCGCCAGCTGGGACGCCCAATAGTAGCGCCTTACGTCAGGCAGGGCAATGCCCCCCATCATAACTTGGTATAGTCAACTTAGCCAACGAGATTCTCGGCCTACCATCCCACAGCAACGCCCGCTGCAGTGATTCGATATCCGTAAAGTATTTCGCCGGTACAGGATCCTGTGTATTCTGCAGGGCATACAAGAAGCGAGGCAGCGCCATCATCTTAAAAAGTGCGGCTCTACCCATCAGGGAGATCGGCAACTTCTTCCAGCCTTCGACGTCCCGGCGCAATCGCTCCAATGGCGGGAGGAGGTTGTGCGAGTACCGGGCTCGGGAGTCCCGCGACACGTAGATGCCCAAATACCGAAAGCCCTGCTGGGCCACCTGAATTGAGCACCCACGGGGGAGGCGCGGCGTGTCTCCGGACAGTACATACAACGAGGATTTAGACCAGTTGATTACCAGGCCCGAGTGGGTCCCGAAGGTCCGCAAGAGTTCAAAGGCCATTATGAGCGAGTGGCATGGAGAGGAGAGATACAGAAGGATGTCGTCCGCATAGAGCGATATCCGGTCCTCGAAACCCGGGGACCACGGTATCCCAGAGATATCGGGGTGCGTTCTGATCCAGGCCGCCAGTGGCTCAAGTGCTAGGGCAAATAGGAGCGGGGAAAGCGGGCAACCTTGCCTAGTGCCCCTGTGCAGCGCAAAGGAGGCAGACAACCGACCATTGACCGTCACATTGGCCAGTGGAGCGGAGTACAGCAGCCGGACCCAGCCGATGAAAGCGGGGCCAAACCCCAACTTGGCCAGAACTGCCCACAGGTAGTTCCACTCCAACGAGTCAAATGCCATAGTGGCGTCGAGGGAGGCGAGGACAGTGGGTTCACGGAGCAGATGGACACGCGCCATTACTGCGTGAAGCCGTCTCAGATTGAGCGCCGTATTCCGATGCGGGATGAAACTGGACTGGTCCGGGTGCACCAGGTCCGAGATCACTCCCACCAACCGATTAGCCAATAGTTTGGCCAGAATTTTGGGTTCGGCGTTTAAGAGGGAGATGGGTCGGTAGGATCGACAAAGATCGCGAGGCTTCCCCTCCTTATGTATCACCACAATGGTGGCCAGCCGCTGGTCGGGGGGGAGTTCTCCCACCTCGCGGGCCTCAAGGAACATGTTCAACAGAGGTGCCGCAAGTGCGTCGGCCCTGAGTTTGTAGAGCTCAACCGGGATGCCGTTTGGCCCCGGCGCTTTGCCCGAGCGTAATGATTTAATAGCCAAGGCCGTCTCATCCACCGTTAGGTCCCGATCCATATCGTCGCGCTCGAGGTCCGAGAGGCAGGGAAGCTCAATGTTCTCCAAGAAGGATGCCGACGCAGACTCCGGGAGGGGGTCCGCCGAGGCGTAAACCTCCCCGAAGTAGTCCGCGAAGGACCCAACTATAGCCGCCGGGTCCGTGAGGGACAGGCCTTCCGCACTGGTCAGCTCCGGGACCACCCGAGACGCGAGTTCCCTTCTATCTAGCCACGCCAGGAGCTTGCCAGCCTTGTCACCCGCGTCATAAATTCTGCCTTGCTGCTCCCTGCTCAGGGCTTTCGCCGCGTCAGTGGCGGTCGCCCGGAGCTCAGACTGTTTGAGGGAGAGAGCGTGGAGTAGCTCGGGAGACGGGCCCAGCTCCAGCTGGGAGTTTAATGCAGCAATGTCAGATTCCAGTCGAACTACGTCCTCGTCCCGCCGACGGCGGACCTCCGCAATCAAGGAGAAGGCCTCGCCGCGAAGCACAGTTTTGAAGGCCTCCCAAAGGGAAACAGACGAGGCAACTGAACCTGTATTCTGGACGAAGTACCGATCCATAGCCTTAGCCAGGAGCGACCTGGTCTTCGGGTCGCGAAAGTACCAAGGGTTGATGGGAGCCACCCGCGAGGACACGGGGATTCGAAAGTCAAAGGAGACCCAAACCGGGGAGTGATCCGAGATGCCCCTAGCCAGGAGACGCGCAGTGGACACGGACTGCGCCTGGGCAGCCGGGGTGAGGACGTAGTCCAGTCTAGAAAGGCTACCATGGGCGCCGGAGAGGAACGTGTACTGTCTCTGGGAGGGGTGCAACAGACGCCAGCAGTCAACCATCCCCATGGAATCTAGGAAATCAGACAGCCAGGACTGGGAAGGACGCAGATCTCTGGATGGGAAGCGGTCCAGGTCCCCGGAAACGACAGAATTAAAGTCACCACCCACAAGCAGCAGCCCCTCAGGGAGACCCAAAATGGCGCCAGCTAGATCCCTAAAAGTAGTCTCTTGTAGCCCCGGGGGAACATAAACCGAAACTAAAACTAGCGTGCGGCCCTCCCATTTGCCCACCACAGCAACATATCTGCCTCTCTCATCCGCAAGCACCGACTCCACCTCCAGCGGGAGGGACATGCGCACCATGATGCCCACCCCTCGTGATCCCGAGGAGAACCCCGAGTGTGCCACCATTTTGAAACCACGTCTAGTCAGAGCTTTACAAGTGTGCCCCACTAGGTGGGTCTCCTGCAGGAAAACCACATCTGGTGAACAACGCTTGAGCATTTGCAACACCACACCCCTTTTAATACGGTCCCCCAACCCGTTTACATTCCAGCTTAACAAGTTAAGAGTTCTACCCCCCATCATCAGGGACGTTCCGCCCCCTCCCCCCCACCCATGCCCGCAATGGCGCCCACAGCAGTAACATAGCAGCGCAATAAGACCTCAGCCAGGACAAAGAATAAGACAAGAAAAGAAGTTGAAAAAACACACCCCAACTACCCACCACCCTGCACCCCTGCATAAGACTAAAATCCACCCCAACTAGCAGTGTGCCTGTCGCCCCTTAACTAACCTACAGAAAGCCCACAGAGGAGAAAGGAGACATCCTATCACCCCCCGTCATCCCCCATATTATTGACAAAACGAGTCAAACCATAGCAGCAGTATCTGAAGTGAAAGTCCCATACGGCTACCCAGCTCACAGAAAGTCAAACAATAAATATTCATTCCTGCGCTTCCGCGCCCTCGGTGGACTCCTCCGTCTGGTCAGCCGGTTCGCGTCGCTCCTGTGGCAGGGTGTCCAGCCAGTGCCCCCACCTCGTCCGGAAAGTCAAAAAACAAGGTCCGGTGGTCCCGCTCGATGCGGAGCTTGGCAGGGTAGAGCATAGAGTACCGCAGGCCCATTTCTCTCAGTCTTCGTTTCACCCCGGTAAAGCTCTGACGCTTTTTCTGCACAGCCTGAGTGAAATCCGGAAAAAAGTTCACGTCGGAGTTCTGGAATCGCAAAGGACCCGCGGCTCTCGACGCCTGCAGGATAGCGTCTCTGTCCCTAAAGTTAAAGAGCCGTGCGATGATGGGGCGAGGGAAAGCGCCAGACTTGGGTGGTCCCCCCGGTATCCTGTGTGCCCGTTCCACCGAGAAGAACTTACTCAGGCCCCCCGGCGCCAAGTTCTTAAGCACCAGATCCTCCACGAAAAGTTCAGCCGAGTCCTCCTCGGCCTTCTCCGGTACCCCAGTAATACGGACGTTCTGGCGCCGCGCGCGGCCTTCAAACTCGTCCAGTCGGCGCGCCAGCATTCCGTTCGCCAATTTCAGGTCACGTACCTCCGTCTGGATATCAGACACATCAGTGACCAGGCTAGTCGTCTTGAGATCCAACGACTTCACCCGGTCGTTGGTTTTCCCGAGGTCAGTCCTGATGAGGTTCATCTCGATCTTCAGGGAGTCGACCTTGCTGGACAGTTCCTCCCGGAGTGCGTGCATCTCCGTCTGTACTCCCGTGATCGCACCCAGAACGTCCCGAAGCGTTATGGCAGAATCGTCCGGTGATCCATCCCGTTTCGAGTCATTAGTGCGGCCCGCCTGCGCCGGCGAGCTTCTTGACTGGGAAAAGCGTTCCGGGATAGTAGACTGGGACTGGGACGGTTTTCTGTTGACCCGCTGGGACTTGCCTCTGTCCAGGTCTCCTTTGCCCGCCATGTTGGTACCCTCGGGTCAGACGGCCAGCAGGGGTAAGGAGCCTCTTGGTAGGCGCGCCACACACACGATGGTAGAACCAGGGTCCGGTACGTAGGCCGAGTAGCAGGGCATGCAGATATCAGAGTTGCTCATCGGTGGGACTAAGCTCAGACAAAGAGGCGCCCGTGCGGAAGCACCGCTGTACCCCTCAATAGTGTGCAATGACGCGGGAGGAGCCTCCGGGTTTCGTCGAGCTAACTAAGTCCAGGAATGTCCGATTTTCATTCCGAAAGCGGGCGCCGCATCAGGACCCACTCAGCAGTCGATTCCCACTATCGTGGGACAGGATAGATAGCAGGATTATTGCGGAGGACCGGGAGGTCTTCGGAGCTCCGAGCTCACGCGGCCATCTTGATCGCCGGCGAAGCTCCTCCTCCGGGATCACATATTTAAACACCTGGGAGGCCTGCGCACTAGGTGTCTTTCGGAAGCGGAAACAACACAAAGTGCCCCTCAGATTTACCTCACTGGCCATTTTACCAGCCGAAAGGAGTATAGCCATGCATTGGCGGTCCCCCACAGGTCCTCCATTCGCAGCATGGGAGGGGGCAATACACAAGTGGGCAACTGCAGAGGAAGAAGCATTGCGAGAGGAAAAAGTGAAAGGGATGTGCAAGCACCCCATATCTCTGGAATGGGCTCTAACTTGAGTCACTTCAAACAATCAATACCCCACACCGACCCAGGGGACCTACAATCACAAGTGCAGGCCACAAAGACATGTAGCAGATCTCCCCTTGCAACACACACCTAATGTCGATTGATACTAATACTGCACAATAAGCCCTACTCGACAGCCAGAACCTGGAGCAAGACCGACCACAGTTCTCCCCTCGCCCTCAGTAACACTCAGGTATACTGACAAACAAGGCACATATTACCCTAATGCCCCATCTTACACCCACACCCAGAGCTCCATGAACGCATCCCCAGTTTTGTATCCCAGTTCTATATAGAAATTATACGCCTTAAGACCTCACTAGTGGCGAGATATTTGTTTAATTACTGTACGGATGGCAATGTAATATGGTATAAATGTGAGAAATGCAAATCGACAAACTGTATCCAATTGCACTTTGATACTGTAAACTACAAATGCCCAAACAAATGTGTTTTTTTTTAAATGATACATTCGTGCACATGCATAATGATGAATGCTTGAATCCACTGTAGTGTTTTTTTGCCGATGTTGCTCCTTGTCAGAAACAAAGCATTTTAATTCTTGTTTTTCATGTAATAGTAAAATACCTTTGAGCTAGATAAAAATAAAAGCAAATAAAAAAAGGGAAATCAATGTATGTGAACGCATCTGTGCATACTACTACTTTTTTCATTTTTTAGTTCACGCTGTACAGCATTGGTATGCTGTTCAGCATAAACTAAAGGCATTGGCAGAGCCAATAGGTTACAAAGGCAAGTGCTATTGACTTTGCCAATGCTTGACTTTTTTTTTACTCCCAAAGGCACAGACATGGCGCTTAGCTCCTACCTATTAGTTTTTTTTTCGTCCCCAAAAAGCCAAAGCTATCCACACAGTTCCATGCTACACAATTCAACTCCACACATTTCCAAATCACAGCATATAATTCAACACCAAACCACTTAATTCAGCTCAACCACACAATTACACAACATAGCACATGCATCTACACCACAAAATTCCACATCATTCCACAAATTTCAACAGTACACCGCATAATTAAACTCCACTAAATAGCACTACACAATACAAAGTTCAATTCCACATAAATTACACTCCATAACACACAATCCCACTCCACATAATTCCAGTACACTCAGTACCACATAATTACTATCCACATATGTCCACAGCTTAATTTGTTTGCTAGCCTTTGTAATCACAAAAGTTCATAAATACCTGCATTTGTACACACATAATATGGCTTTGGCTCAGCTGTCTTCATCCACTAGCACAGGTCTGTTCAACAGTCATTCACATTTTGCTTCCACCCACTACAACATATCAGACACATCATCTTATTTACAACATCAGAGCTGGCTGTCTCTGATCTTTCATTCCAATTGTTTTTGTGTGTGTTTAAATGTATTCAATCTGTGAAATACTCTATCTGTGCTCTCCTCAGGCATTTCTGTGAACAGAGGACACTTTTCTGGGCGCTGGATCTCTTCGTTCTGCCCATCCTTGGTTATTCAACCCTGTTCCATTCGTGCAAATTCTCTTTTTCATTTCATTACACTTGTGGCACCTCTACTCTACAATGTTTTCCAGATTGAGGTCAGCACCCCAGTATAAATGGCAGCATGATTAGTTTTGCATAGATAAATGAGGAGTCTTAAGCCCTCTGGTGTCACTGTAAAGTGAGGCTACTTACTGGAGCTATGTGAAAAGTTACTCACAGCCTCTTGTGAGTGCTACAGTGTATTATGCCTTTAACTAAGCTTTCCTGTTTTCAGTGTTTATATTTTGTGTATTCTAGTGGGATTTGTTCAGTGTTTTACCACCTTTTGAAAATCAGTGGCTATAAGTGCATTACAAATTTGAGTTTTTCTAGTGGTTACATCTATTGCTGTAGTGGAGGAGTTATTGAACCAAGCCAATTTACCTACGAATACACCAGTGGATTTTATCCTAGCTTGTATTACCATTGCCTTGAAGAACAACGTTTTCCAATACAAGACCACACCGTACCATCAGGTACAGGGTACCTCTATGGGCAGCACTTTCACGCCGAGCCTTGCGGGTCTGTACATGTCACATTTTGAATCCACCCAGATATTCACAGACACAAACCCCTACCTTGAGAATCTCGTCACATGGAAAAGATACATTGACGATGTCATTATCTTATGGAATGGCCGAGAGGACACCTGTGGGAGTTTCCATGAATGGGTCAACCGGCTCAATCCCCATCTCTGCTTCACTATGACGAATTATAAGAAAGAGATCCCTTTCCTGGACCTCCTTATCTCCCTTAAGGACGGGCAACTCCAGACCAAAACTTTTTTTAAACCCGAAGGCGCTCCAAGAAAATCTACCCCACGGCCAATTCCTCAGGATAAGGCGCAATTGTAGTGAATTAAAAGACTACGATGAACAAGTTGAATATCTTAGCAAGAACCTACAGAAAAGAGCATACCCGACAGATGTCATCCGCAAGGCGAGAAAACGTACCAGAAACAACCACCACCGAGGCCTACTGAAAACTAAACCTCATCAGACCAATGAAGCCATCACACGTGTCACTACCTATACACCCCTATCCAACCAGATCAAAGGGAAATTCAGCAACCACATTTTGCATTGAAGCGCACCAGCAATCTACGAGACCAGTTAATCCACACCCGCCCACAGCCTAAAAAGAAACCAAGTGTTAATACTCTCTGGAATCTCCCCCCAGTATGTGGTCACTGTGAGAAGTTGGCCCGATATGCAACGTTCGCTATTCTAGCGACCGCTATGTATCGTTCCAACGACCCTTATGGTGTTTGGTTGTAAGTCAACCTATAGACCAGCTATCCTAGTAGCGTGGATACGAGCAGTCTAAGGCTAAAGACTCGAGAGGGCGCGTTAAGCCAGCTGTTTACCACACATGTACCCCTTGAACACCCAGTGAAAGGACACCACACAAGTGTTATGAAAATAAACAGGATATTTATTAAGAATCACAACAGCCCTGTACTCTTTATGAGGACAGGGTACTAAGCACAAACCAAATCTCTTTAGGAAAATACTTCAAGTGCACAATTAAAACAAGTGTCCGAGGACACGGAAAGTTTAAGGTCTCGGGCGGACCCGATCAGGCAAGTCGGAAGCGAGGGACTCGGGACCCTAGAGTAAAGAGGCTATGCAGGCACCGAAATGCCGAGTTACCTAGCCACGAGGGCTGCGGCTGCACAAGTCTTACAGGCGTCGGGGTCTTCGCTGATGAGCCAGGAGCCGGAAGAAAAGGAGTTGCTGGCCGGCGACCAGTGATGAATAGTTCGTAGAGATCCAAGCCTGGATCAGAGATTGTTGATACCTGAAAGCAGAGGGGACCAAGTTCGTACTACTAGCCAGTAGTCAGAGGGTACCAGGAAGGCACCGGTTGGCCGTCACCTCGACTAGGTGAGTGGGCGACGCTAGGCTCGGCAGTCTCACGGACCAGGAGGCGTTGTCGGCGACCACGGCGGAGGTGCGAGCTGTCCCACGAAGGATGATGCTGTCGGCGTCGCTGGGCCCAGGATGGGGCAACAAGCCTTGGCAGATCTCAGGGCCACGTGGTGGGCCTAAGATGGCGTCTTGAGTGGACCAGGAGGGTCCGGGGTGCTTCTCGCAAAGATGGAAGCAAGGGCCAGTCTGGAGCAACCAGACCAGCAGTGTTGATTGTCGGATGTCGTCACAGAAGGGCACCGGCCAGCGGCTAGTGACCAGACAACGTGCTGAGCAGCGAGCAGAAGGGCCCCACGCAAATCGTGGAGATGCTGGGAGACTGCACTTCGGTGCTGGAGCGGCTCAGGGTCGGGGCTTCTCGGACCCCAGAGCACTCACCAGGGAATCGCTTCGATGGTCGTGCTGGTTTAAGAGCGTGCAGGTTCTGATGATGGCCGGTCCCTCGAGGTCTCGTCGCACCCACAGGTCACAGCTGAGCTGATGACGTGGGTAGAGGTCAGAGGTGCCAGGGAAGCCGGTTCTCGTCGAGCTGGGCCGTCGGATCCTTGAGGAAGGACTTGCAGCAAACCGCAGAGTTCTTAGATGGTGCCTGCTGATGCAGGGTGACTACTCCTTAGTCACAAGGGAGAAATCTTGAGAAGAGTCTTGAGTGTCCTTTCGTAGAAAGTAGTTCTTGATTCAAAGATGATCTAATTTGGAAGGGTCCCCGCTCCGGCCTTTATTCTAAAGAAAGGGGTGGGTACATGACTAGGTCCTGCCCTAAGGGTGGGACCAGGAAGGGGGGTAGTTACACCCCTCTCCCCTGCCGGACTTTCCCCAGGCCAGGGCTGGCGCCCCTGGAACTGGTTCTGACCGGCAGATGCGTAGTGAGCACCGGGGTGCCACTCCGCAGTCACCTTCTCGCAAAAGCCCTACCTACCCAGAATACACAAACCCTGTCTGGGACGGTGCGAACACCGCTCTCGACAGGAAACCCTTTGTCCAAGTGCTCCTCGCTGGAAGGACTCCCAGCAGCAGGAGGTCAGACTCGTGTCTGTGGTGGCAGCATCCATTTTGTGGAGCTGAGGCTTTAGTTAACTTTAACCGGGGTTCACAGTTACGTACATGTCGTGTCCCTCTAGAAGGGCGGAACGCTAACCTCGTCGCCAGAATTGGTGAGGGGGCAGCATCCCGATTCGTATGACACCTTACTCGACATGCCTTGATAACGCGACACCGGAGTTACCGATGTGGTACGCGTTATCATGGAACAGCCATTGGGTCTTGATTCCGCAAGCTGTAACCGGGCTCGGCTCGGGCCAGAACCTAGTTCACACGAGCCCACGCACTCTGCCTTCAGGATTGTCAAGGCCTGCCATAGGAGTGACTGATAGGAACTCGGGTGTCCATTGTATGGTTAGATATAGAGCTACTATACCTAAAGCAAAGGGTGATTACACGACTTTGCCCCAGCTGTCATGCAGCCAGTTGTGTCAAATTTAGGAGGCCAGCCAGGGGTGGCATAATACATGCTGCAGCCCCTGGCGGCCCTGGGTACACCTATGCCCTGCGTTACGGGGTCTGATAAGGTGGCCCAGTACCAATTGGTAGATGCACCTAGGGTACATATCGTAATTTAGAAAGAGAACAGCCAGGCTGTGGGTCTGATTGGCAGGCCCACAGTCAGAGAAAGTCGTAAACCAGTGAAACAAAAGCAAAAAATCTGGGTGATCATAGGATTGCAGACCCTACTCTCCTACATGACCCCCCCCCAAACGTCGGAACACTAAGCTAACCTTGACCAGGTGAGTCTTCTTGTTCTAAGTGGAAATATCTGGAGAGCCCATCGGCATTGCCATGATCAGTACCAGGTCTATGTTCCACTGTAAAGTCCATCCCCTGTAGGGAAATGGACCACCTAAGCAGTTTGGGGTTTTCACCCTTCATCTGATTTAGCCACAAGAGGGGCTTATGGTCGGTCTGAATCTTGAAGTGAGTGCCAAACAAGTATGGCCTCAGCTTCTTCAGGGCCCAAACCACAGCAAAGGCCTCCCTCTCAATAGCTGACCAATTCTTCTCTCTAGGGGTCAGCCTTCTGCTTATAAAAGCAATGGGCTGGTCTTGACCATCAAAATTCAGTTGAGAAAGAACAGCTCCCACACCCAACTCAGAAGCATCTGTTTGGACAATGAATGGTTTGGAGTAGTCCGGACTCTTGAGGATAGGCGCCGTGCACATGGCCTGCTTTAGGTCATCGAATGCTTTTTGACAGCTCGCTGTCCACTGAACCTTTTTTGGCATTTTCTTGCTTGTCAGTTCGTTTAATGGTGTCACGATGGAACCATAGTTCCTGACAAACTTCCGGTAGTATCCAGTCAGGCCCAAGAAAGCTCGAACCTGAGTCTGGGTGGTTGGAGGAGCCCAGTCCCTGATTGACTGTATCTTGCTCTCCAGTGGCTGAACCTGGCCTCCACCTACAAGGTGGCCCAGGTATACAACCTGTGTCTGCCCTATCTGGCACTTGGTGGCCTTGATAGTGAGGCCTGCTGCTTGCAGAGCCTCTAACGCTTTCCGCAGGTGGACCAGGTGATCCTCCCAGGTGGAGCTAAAGACAGCAATATCGTCAAGATACGCCGCACAGAAGTCATCCAGCCCAGTAAGGACTTGATTCACCAACCTTTGGAAGGTGGCAGGTGCATTTTTCAGACCAAAGGGCATCACCACGAACTGATAATGCCCACCAGGGGTTGAAAATGCGGTTTTAGGCTTGGCATCCTCAGCTAACCTGATTTGCCAATACCCAGCTGTCAGGTCAAACGTACTTAAGTAGTTGGCCGAGGCCAATCTATCGATAAGCTCGTCTGCCCTCGGTATCGGGTGGGCGTCAGTTTTAGTAACTGCATTGAGACCCCTGTAGTCTACGCAAAACCTCATCTCTCTCTTACCACCCTGGGTGTGAGGTTTCGGCACTAGAACTACGGGACTAGCCCAGGGGCTGTCCGAGGGTTCAATGACTCCCAGCTCCAACATTTTCTGCACTTCACTCTTGATGCAGTCTCTAACGTGATCAGGCTGCCGGTAGATTTTACTCTTAACGGGCAAGCTGTCACCAGTGTCAACCTCATGGGTGCACCAATCGGTCTGGCTGGGCGTTAGAGAAAACATATGTCTGAACGACTGAAGAACCTGTTTACAGTCGCTCTGTTGACGTTCGGAGAGGCTGCCACAAAAGACAACACCATCTACCGATCCATCGTCAGGATTCTGAGTGAGCAGGTCGGGGAGAGGGTCACTCTCCTCTTCCTGTCCCTCATCTAGGGCCATGAGCAAACTCATGTCCTTCCTGTCGACATATGCCTTGAGCCTGTTGACATGAAGCACCCTGTGGGGGCTCCGGGGAGTTCCCAGGTCGACCAGGTAGGTGACCTCTCCCTTTTTCTCCAGGATGGTGTAGGGCCCGGACCATTTGTCCTTGAGTGCTGCTGGGGCCACTGGCTCCAACACCCACACCTTCTGTCCGGGCTGGTAAACAGTCAAGACAGCCTTTTGGTCATGCCAAGCTTTCTGGAGTTCTTGGCTGGCCTTAAGGTTTTCAGATGCCTTCTCCATGTATTCAGCCATCCGCGAGCGGAGGCCAAGCACATAGTCCACTATGTTGGCTGCAGGCTTTTTGAGAGGTCTCTCCCATCCTTCCTTCACCAAACACAGGGGTCCTCTTACAGGATGCCCGTACAAAAGTTCAAAAGGGCTGTAGCCAACCCCCTTCTGCGGGACTTCTCTGTAGGCGAACAAGAGGCAGGGGATCAGGACGTCCCATCTACGCCGAAGCTTTTCAGGTAGTCCATGAATCATCCCTTTAAGGGTCCTGTTGAATCTCTCAACAAGCCCATTGCATTGTGGATGATAGGGTGTAGTGAACTTGTAGTTGACACCACATTCCTTCCACATAGCAGTTAAGTAGCTCGACATAAAGTTTGCACCTCTGTCGGAGACGACCTCCTTAGGGAAGCCCACTCTGGAGAATACTCCAACTAGGGCTCTTGCCACAACAGGTGCTGTAGTGGTCCTAAGGGGAATAGCTTCAGGATACCTGGTGGCATGATCCACTACCACCAGTATAAACTTGTGCCCTGATGCTGTTGGTGGTTCCATGGGACCGACGATGTCGATCCCCACCCGTTCAAAGGGCACCCCCACCACAGGCATTGGTATAAGGGGGGCCTTTGTCGTGCCACCTGACTTACCACTGGCTTGGCAAGTGACACAGGAGCGGCAAAACTCCTTGGTATCTTCGTTCATATGAGGCCAGTGAAAGTGTGAGACAAGCCTGTCCCACGTTTTCGTCTGGCCTAAGTGACCTGCTAAGGGAATCTCGTGGGCCAAGGTAAGTAGGAAACCACGCTGAGACAAGGGTACAACCAGCCTCCTGGTCATGCCAGGCTTGGGGTCTCTTGACTCAGTGTACAGGAGTCCATCTTCCCAGTATACCTTGTGGGTACCTGTGGCGTTCCCAGCAGCCTCAGCAGCAGCCTGCTGTCTGAGGGGTTCAAGAGAAGGGCAGTCTAACTGGTCCTTCCCCAGGTCTTCCCTTGAGGGTCCCCCTGAACCCAAGAATTCAACTTGATCAAGTTCGAACTCCCTAGGCTCAGTTTCCCTCAATTCCTGTAGGTCAGCCTCCTCTGAGACTTGATCCACGACCTGGGGCAAGGGGGAAGGCGCAGCCTTAACCCTACTGCTCTTTTTCTTGGGAGGTGTCTGGTCCGTTGTTCCAGGATCCAGCACCTGTTCAGTGGGGCATTTCCTGACCTGTGACCTGGTCACAGCGTACACATGTGCTGGCAAACCTAACATTTCCATGTGAGTCCGGTGCTCCACTTCTGACCATTGTGATGACTCCAAATCATTGCCCAACAAACAATCCACTGGGAGGTCTGGACTAACTACAACCTTCTTTTGGCCAGTTACCCCTCCCCAGGAGAAAGCTACAATTGCCATACTGTGATTGGTAGTGACATTGCTTGCATTGGTCACCAGGAATTCTGTACCTGGCATGATCTGTCCCGGGTCCACAAAGTTAGGCGTCACCATGGTGACGCTGGCACAAGTGTCCCTATAGGCCTGAGCCATCTTTCCATTTATGAAAGGCGTCTGTCTGTATTTGCCCAAGGTATTGGGACTTATGTCAGGGGACACGTCCGCGTCCCCTGTACTGACAAGGACAGCCTGAGTGAGTGTGCCAACTAAGTTGTCACGCCCCTCAGAACCCAGGGTTAACCCTACTAAACCCTTGGGAGGCGCACTACCACTGCTGACTGTACTAGGGGGCACAGGTGCCTTAGGGGCTGCAGCGGCAGGAGTCTGCCCTCCTCCTTTCTTGGTGCACTCACTAAACCAGTGAGATTTACTTTTACAGTACTGGCACCATCTTTTGGATTGGCCTTCTTTCTTCTTCTGGGGAGCCTGACCCCCACCCTCTTTGGGTTGTTGGGGACCTGTCGAAGACTTCTGGTCATTTTGTTCCCCCTTAGAATCTTTACCCTTCTGGTCTGCCTTCTTCTGACCACCTTGATTCTGGCCCTGGTTCTGTTTAACTCTTGTTCTAACCCATCTGTCTGCCTTCTTTCCCAATTCTTGGGGAGAGGTCAGATCCGAGTCGACAAGATGCTGATGCAACAACTGGTTCTGACAATTGTTTAAAATTTGTTCTCTCATCATCAAATTATACAATCCTTTGTAATCAGTAACCTTACTGCCCAGCAACCAGCCCTCAAAAGCCTTAGTGGCACAATCGACAAAGTCAGACCAATCTTGAGACTGCGTTTTCTGGGTATCCCTGAACAGCACCCTGTACTGCTCAGTGGTTAGGCCGAACCCTTCAACGAGTGTATTTTTCAAGACTTGGTAATCGTTCGCATCCTCCACCCTTGTGGTGAGGAGCTTGTCTCTTCCTTTACCTTCAAAGGAGAGCCACAAGATAGCTGCCCACTGACTCTGGGGAACACCTTGCACAGTGCAGGCCCTCTCCAAAGCAGTAATCCATTTGTGGATGTCGTCCCCTTGTTTAAAGGGGGGCACTATCTTACCAAGGTGTTTCGTATCGAAACTCTTTTCCCTATTGCTAGGTACATTGCTGCCACCAGTGGGGACTGCCCCACTTAACTGTTGCTCTCTCGCAAAGGCAAGCCTTTCTTTGGCCAGGGCAAGTTCTTCCCTTTCGATCCTCAGATTAGCTGCCCTTTCCTTAGCTTCGTACACTCTCCGCTGAGGGGACGTCATCCCTCTTTGCGAAGAGTTGCGAGAGCCATTGGTTTGAAGGGATCTGCCAGAGTCTCTCGACAGAGATCGGGCTCGTCCATTCCCAATGTTAAGCGGACCTGACAGTAGCGCTGGGGGTCCCCCAGTACCACTATCATGTTTGCTTAAGTTGGACCTGCTTAGTCTAACGACTTCTACCTGTCCCTTATCTGCCTCATCCCCAGAGGGATCCTCATCCTCATCCTCCTCCACATCTTCGTTCTCAGTTGCGAGGTGGATGAGGTCAGAATCGTCTCTGGTTCCCTCGAGGGGAGGCATGTCTCCTTCTGGATTAGAAGAGCTAAGACGGGTCTCAGCTTTCCTGGCATCATAAGTCTCCAAGAGACCAATCAGAAAGGACGTGGTGGGGTTAGACCCCTGCTTGATCTTCCGGGAGTGACACACCTGTCTTAACTCCTTGAAGCTCAGCACAGTATATCTTGAAGGGATGACCTGTGGAGGGTCAACTGACACAAGGGGAGACTCAGAGTTTCCTTCTTTGTCCGACATACTGTTTCTAGTGTGGTGTAAGTGATGCACCTACCTACACTACGTGTTTACCTACTGTTCCCTTGCTAAGAGTTGCAGCCAAGGTGTGCTAGGCCTTGAGGAGCTACAACAGCTGGTTCAGTAGAACTCAGAGTATTCTAAGCTTTAGTTATATGTGCTAACAGTACTTATGTGATCTTTCACAAGATATTCTTAGGATACGTGTGGTAAAACAACAGCAAGCTCAAATCCCAACCGCTGCTCACCAATGTGAGAAGTTGGCCCGATATGCAACGTTCGCTATTCTAGCGACCGCTATGTATCGTTCCAACGACCCTTATGGTGTTTGGTTGTAAGTCAACCTATAGACCAGCTATCCTAGTAGCGTGGATACGAGCAGTCTAAGGCTAAAGACTCGAGAGGGCGCGTTAAGCCAGCTGTTTACCACACATGTACCCCTTGAACACCCAGTGAAAGGACACCACACAAGTGTTATGAAAATAAACAGGATATTTATTAAGAATCACAACAGCCCTGTACTCTTTATGAGGACAGGGTACTAAGCACAAACCAAATCTCTTTAGGAAAATACTTCAAGTGCACAATTAAAACAAGTGTCCGAGGACACGGAAAGTTTAAGGTCTCGGGCGGACCCGATCAGGCAAGTCGGAAGCGAGGGACTCGGGACCCTAGAGTAAAGAGGCTATGCAGGCACCGAAATGCCGAGTTACCTAGCCACGAGGGCTGCGGCTGCACAAGTCTTACAGGCGTCGGGGTCTTCGCTGACGAGCCAGGAGCCGGAAGAAAAGGAGTTGCTGGCCGGCGACCAGTGATGAATAGTTCGTAGAGATCCAAGCCTGGATCAGAGATTGTTGATACCTGAAAGCAGAGGGGACCAAGTTCGTACTACTAGCCAGTAGTCAGAGGGTACCAGGAAGGCACCGGTTGGCCGTCACCTCGACTAGGTGAGTGGGCGACGCTAGGCTCGGCAGTCTCACGGACCAGGAGGCGTTGTCGGCGACCACGGCGGAGGTGCGAGCTGTCCCACGAAGGATGATGCTGTCGGCGTCGCTGGGCCCAGGATGGGGCAACAAGCCTTGGCAGATCTCAGGGCCACGTGGTGGGCCTAAGATGGCGTCTTGAGTGGACCAGGAGGGTCCGGGGTGCTTCTCGCAAAGATGGAAGCAAGGGCCAGTCTGGAGCAACCAGACCAGCAGTGTTGATTGTCGGATGTCGTCACAGAAGGGCACCGGCCAGCGGCTAGTGACCAGACAACGTGCTGAGCAGCGAGCAGAAGGGCCCCACGCAGATCGTGGAGATGCTGGGAGACTGCACTTCGGTGCTGGAGCGGCTCAGGGTCGGGGCTTCTCGGACCCCAGAGCACTCACCAGGGAATCGCTTCGATGGTCGTGCTGGTTTAAGAGCGTGCAGGTTCTGATGATGGCCGGTCCCTCGAGGTCTCGTCGCACCCACAGGTCACAGCTGAGCTGATGACGTGGGTAGAGGTCAGAGGTGCCAGGGAAGCCGGTTCTCGTCGAGCTGGGCCGTCGGATCCTTGAGGAAGGACTTGCAGCAAACCGCAGAGTTCTTAGATGGTGCCTGCTGATGCAGGGTGACTACTCCTTAGTCACAAGGGAGAAATCTTGAGAAGAGTCTTGAGTGTCCTTTCGTAGAAAGTAGTTCTTGATTCAAAGATGATCTAATTTGGAAGGGTCCCCGCTCCGGCCTTTATTCTAAAGAAAGGGGTGGGTACATGACTAGGTCCTGCCCTAAGGGTGGGACCAGGAAGGGGGGTAGTTACACCCCTCTCCCCTGCCGGACTTTCCCCAGGCCAGGGCTGGTGCCCCTGGAACTGGTTCTGACCGGCAGATGCGTAGTGAGCACCGGGGTGCCACTCCGCAGTCACCTTCTCGCAAAAGCCCTACCTACCCAGAATACACAAACCCTGTCTGGGACGGTGGGAACACCGCTCTCGACAGGAAACCCTTTGTCCAAGTGCTCCTCGCTGGAAGGACTCCCAGCAGCAGGAGGTCAGACTCGTGTCTGTGGTGGCAGCATCCATTTTGTGGAGCTGAGGCTTTAGTTAACTTTAACCGGGGTTCACAGTTACGTACATGTCGTGTCCCTCTAGAAGGGCGGAACGCTAACCTCGTCGCCAGAATTGGTGAGGGGGCAGCATCCCGATTCGTATGACACCTTACTCGACATGCCTTGATAACGCGACACCGGAGTTACCGATGTGGTACGCGTTATCATGGAACAGCCATTGGGTCTTGATTCCGCAAGCTGTAAACGGGCTCGGCTCGGGCCAGAACCTAGTTCACACGAGCCCACGCACTCTGCCTTCAGGATTGTCAAGGCCTGCCATAGGAGTGACTGATAGGAACTCGGGTGTCCATTGTATGGTTAGATATAGAGCTACTATACCTAAAGCAAAGGGTGATTACACGACTTTGCCCCAGCTGTCATGCAGCCAGTTGTGTCAAATTTAGGAGGCCAGCCAGGGGTGGCATAATACATGCTGCAGCCCCTGGCGGCCCTGGGTACACCTATGCCCTGCGTTACGGGGTCTGATAAGGTGGCCCAGTACCAATTGGTAGATGCACCTAGGGTACATATCGTAATTTAGAAAGAGAACAGCCAGGCTGTGGGTCTGATTGGCAGGCCCACAGTCAGAGAAAGTCGTAAACCAGTGAAACAAAAGCAAAAAATCTGGGTGATCATAGGATTGCAGACCCTACTCTCCTACAGTCACTACCCGTGTGGGTCATGCACAGCCTGTCCCACAACCAAGCACACTAAAACTATCCAAGTTGGGAACTTCTTATGGACACAAAAAGCCCATACTAATTGTAATGTATTATTTTTGTATGTATTTTTTTGGATGTATTATTTTTAAAACCTTACAGGACACAGGTCCGAAATTTATAAAACACCTTGTTTCCAGATATAACCCTTCACTAAATCTTTGTTCTGCTTATAAAGCTTTATTGGTTGTTCCGCCTTTTAAGAAAAAACGGCTTGGCGGCTGCTGCTTTGACCATCTTGCAGCCACCTTTTGGAACTCGCTACTGTTTTCTTTAAAAAAGAGCTCAGATCTTCTCACTTTTAGACATTCTTTTAAAACATGGCTTTTTAATCAGGCTTACTGTTGAGTTTTACAATGTGTTATGTTCCCTTCGATAGCGCCATGAAGCCTTCAGGCGTACGAGCGCTTAATAAATACATTTTAACATAACATAACTTAATACAAAAAACTGCGTCTACCTCATCACTTGCCCCTGCCAGATGAGGTATGTGGGTATGACCACGAGAGCAGTTAAGACGAGGATGAGCGAGCATAGGAGCACCATACGCAGGGGACGGACATCAACTAAGATGACAAACCACTTTATTGAGCTAGGACACACCAGTGAGGAAATGGAATGGACAATTCTAGAGGCGAACCCCCATTGGCATGAGATCACGCTTCTGAGGCGCGAACAACGCTGGGTCCATCGACTCAAAACCCATATCCATGGACTGAATGATGATCTACCGTGGGTAGAACTGTAATACCCATGCTTTGCAAAACACTGAAAAAACCTTCAACGCTTCCCCTTCTAGAGTAACTCTCTGTATACCGTATCAACTACTGATGGCACGAACATATAAGCCCCTTACATATGAGCCCACATCTATCTGACACTCTCCTAGACTGCTAACACATCAGAGGAGGGCACTCTCACATTCAGCATTTGAAAATCCCATTGTGATAACATCTGCCACCTTTTTCTGACAACAACACACACGCTCGGATGAGCATCCCAGGATCGATCCGGTAAATTTATATATCAGGAGACACGTTGGTACTTGCTTTTATAGGGGTGATTTTACACAGTATGCGTTTATATCCACACCAGACTAAACAGGATGCATGTGCACAAGGGTTAAGACATCATGACCGGGCTCAACAGGACGCATGCGCATAGGGGTTGAGACATCAGGACCGGGCAGAGGCTGGGTATTTGCCTTAACTCAGCAGGGATATACAGCGCATGCACACACGACACAGCACACCGGCGCCAGGCTTAGACACTGATCCCCGACGCATGTGTGGCCCTGACAGGCCGTGACTCGGCATTCCGGAAATGGTTGCCGCCTCCCCGCTAATTGAACAGGGTATATCTCAAGCAAGGCCGGCTCAGGCAGTCAAGATCTGGGCCGGCGTTTGGTGGTTAGGTGCTATCCAGTACCTCTGTGACTACAGAACTGTGAGTACATCAGGACTGAGTCAGCGCGATTTATCCTTATAATATGATTTTGGGCACACTCGGTGTCTTTTAGGACACTAGCACTGGGCTGTGTTACTTAATATAAGATAGATGCCCCACACCAAAACTTTTTTGCATAAGAGCCCCTACAGCCCTCTCTTAAAGTTTACATCCTCTCTCCCCCCTTGTTTGCAGACCGTGTAATGACGGTGTGACCAACGCCGCCACCCTTGGAGTACTCCTCCATGACTATTTAGGTGAGATACTTGAGTTGAGACCAGGGGCTACTTTTGATATTATAGGACCAGCCCGCACAGGGTACCACAGGAAAGATCTGTGTGGCATGCACTCTCTCTACGGTGTGTACAGTTTGAGGCAACACCGGCCTTTCTCTCTTGAGCTCCCAATACGGATCTGGTCTATGCCTGTTCTTCTGGGATTGGAGGAGAAACACTGGCATTTTGACATGGTAACACTGCCAGATTCGCTGTACCATAACATAGTGGGACAGCACACTGATGTCCCACTGGCCTACTATACAGCATACCGTGGCCCGGAAGGGACATTTGCAGGTCCACCACCCAGAACTACTTTTTACCTTTCATAGGACTGGAGTCAACTGATACAAGCGACTCGGCCTATGACCTTCAGATCTCTGGTTTTAAACACTACCCAAGACTGATCATGTTCCTGAATTTGTTTTCTTTATTTCTTTCTAGGTTGCACTGGAGAGAAGACGAATTGTCTGGTTACTTCGGGGCTCTAATAGGGGCTTAGCACCGCAGATACCTCCAGTATCACACAGGGGTGTACAACCCCCCACTTCTACACTTTCACTAATTTTAGTTTACACCATCACTACTTTCCTTTCACTGGTGCTGATGAAGCGCACTGGATCGCTCTGACCACGATAGCGCGAAACATGTCGACCTGACCACACTTTCTGTTACCTAGGGTACATTATTACCCACACTGTAACAATCAACCTTCGGGTTTTTTAACATGACAGGGGTACCCATTAATTATTAAACTAGTGCTCTTTGGTATCCCCTAGCCATTTTTAACCCACCGCCTATACCACCACCCTACACTCGGACCCTCCCCACATGCCCGCACTCATCATACAGTTGTTCTCTTAAAAGATCCCGACAAAGTGACCCTTCGGGGGACCCGTAGGGCATTTCAGCGCCAGCCCGACAAGGAGCACCACCCGATGATGAAGCATGACATCCTTCGGGGTGTGTGAGGGCAACAAGAGACAAAAAACATCTCCCCCGTCCCTTCTTACTTCACTGTAGAGGGTCCTCAGCATACCTAGCCTTTCTTTACCCTCCTTCTTCACCCCTTTCTTTATCTATATCTGATGTGGGCGTGTAAGTTACACAGCACACACTCGGATGGAACAGTGACCCCCGTATTTGGTTGCAATTCTAGTCTTTGGAGCACGGGCACTGGACCTTAATCAGCTCCTGGTCCCCAACCCCCCTTTCTCTTTTTTTGACTAAATGCAATGCACAGAACTTCACAGACAGATTCTGTTTCATGTCAATTTCTCCTCATCATGAAATATAAGCGATGCCCATCATATGGCCGGTGTTTTCACTACCATTGTGCTATAGATATCCATAACTGTATCAAGAATGTCAATAATAGGTCAAAATAGAGTAGCTTTGGGTCATGGCCACAATTATGCAAGAGACAGTAACAATTTGAATGATGTCATAATTTATAATGGACAGTCTCCCATCATGCTAGGGATAGATAGCTGAAATCATTTCGCTAATAAACTCACTATGGATCATGGGAGGACCCATATTTCAGTCCCCCAAACTCAGATCAGTATCACTCAAAACACTTTCTCTAGACAGTCTCTGTATCTCTTTCTCTGGCTCTCTCACACTCTGTGTGTGGTCTGTGTCTCACATTCCAGTTCCTCTCTCACTTTCTCTCTCTCTTTCTTAGGCCAGGCTCTCTTGTTCGGGGTGATCTCTCTTTCTCCCTCGGACGTGTCTATATGTCTTTTGCAAAGGCTAGTCTCTCTCTATCTGTCTCTGCCCCTATTCTCATCAAAATGATCTCAATTTAGTGTGACACATCAGCAATTCATCTGGGAGCCTTCATCACCTCCCTCACATATAGACTAATGCTAACCCAGTTCGTCCCCATGCTTTTTTCCATTCCCGCACACATTTTCTTTACAAGAGCAAACACATTTCATAATGAATGCTCCTTAGGTCTGGCTACTTTGGAGCAACAGACATTATTTTGGTAAACCATGCATAGGGCAGTGCAACTCTCAAGTTAAGATTCATAATAATAGGTATCCAAAATGGCCGCTGCAGTGATTAGTAGTTAGTGTTATACCCTAATGCCAATGCTATCTATCCAACAAAGCAAGGACTCTTCAGGTTTCTGTTTGAGAGAAGAGAACCCGCACACCACATTTCCAGATCCTGTGAACCAGTGTGTGAGCAACAGTGACCTCAAATATGTGTAAACCAGATCAAAATCGTAACCAATTCAGGACAATTTGTCAGTGTGTGCAGAAAGATGGAGCCTTGAGGATGCTTTGCCTGGAAATGCATTTCGATGTCTCAGATTAGGCCGCGTTAGGTTGTGCACAGACCTGTGGTGCTTACAATATCTTGAGCTGTTTCACACCTCCTCCTGCCTTAAAACATCTGTTGCATAAAGTGATCTTAATGACTCCCCAGACGCCAGTTTAATGGTCCAAGTGCTAAACACTCATTGATGATATGTGTATTTTAAGGGATTTACAACTTACAAGTAAAAATTCTGTCAAAGTTAACTTTCCTCCTTGCAAACTTGGCAAATTGAGCAGTGATAAATAATCTGTAAATTACAATGATTAGGAGGTATCCAATGTGCTATATGCAAATATTTTATTAGATTTTATAGATGGTTTTAGATTTGCTCAAATGGTATTTATCTCATGAAAACATTTGTGTCCGTTTTTTCAATTCACCACTGCATAATGTGATTATTATTCTGTGTCCTCATAAAAAAGCTAGTTGTAGCAATACCATGTAGGCAGCCTTGTTTGCCCCTGCTTTGGAACATATCTTAATAGACGATTTGGGGGTGATAGTGGCAAATTGGAACTGGTCAGGAAGTTGAAACACCCTAGAAGCGTCTATTTCTCCCTACAGATTGCATGATAGAAGCCATTTTGTAAATGAACACTAAGCATTAATGGAAGACAAGCACTCTTTTTGTAAACTGTGAGGCCTGCACAGAGGTACAGCCTCTGTTCCAGCAGATTTTAATCCTGTGGTGAATGAGCTTTAAAATATACCACTGGGTTTTTTCTGTGTTTTTTTTTTGTATAGCGCACAGCTACCCAAAAAGGGTTTCCCAGCGCTAAACCTGACATAGAGCAAAAGAAAACAAGACTGCAGAAGGAAGCAAACTATTGGTTGAATAACCAAGTTTTTAAAAGTTTCTGAAAATTCATGTAAGAAGTTTCATTACGAAGTGCGATAGGAAGAGAGTTCCACATGGATGGGCCAAGGCAAGCAAATGAGCGACCTCCCATTCTGGAAAGTTTAATCCTCGGCACCAGGAATTTTCCCTGAGTGGTCGATCGTAATAGACGGGACTGGTAAGGTTGAACTAAGATTTGCAAGTATTTAAGAGCAGGCCTTGATTTTAAACATGTAGCTCAGGGCCTTAAACTTAACGCGGTTTTCAATCCTGAGCCAATGAAGGTTACGCAAAACACTAGTGGTGGAAGAAGTTTAAGAAAGCTGACAGAGCAGTCTGGCAGCAGAGTTCTGTACTACCTGCAGCCTCCGCATGACATCCTTATTTGAACCCAAATAAAGGATGTTACCATAGTCCATTCTAGATGTCACAAGTGCCTGGACTACAGTTTTTTGAGTGGAGACTGGAAGCATCCAGATGATTTTTTTCAACCATTTTAAAATGGTGAAACAAGTAGCTGCCACTCTTACTGCCTGCTGCTTCATAGATAATTTGTCATCAATGATGACTTCCAAGTTACGGACATGATTAGTGGGCTGAGGTAGAGCACCCATTTCACTAGTCCAGTGCTGGGGGCCCCAAAGATTTTCATTTTTTCCGAAAATTAGGACCTCAGTTTTCTCGCTGTTAAGCTTGAGTAGATTTAGTTGCATTCAAGATGCAATGTTTTTCAGGCCAACCTGAAGAGCTGAAGGTCCAGGCATCCTATCCGTAGATAGGGAGAAGATGATTTGAGTATCATCTGATTAGGAAAAAAGGCTCAACCCCGCCTCTTCTGCAATAGTCGCCAAAGGTTTAACATACAAGTTGAACAGGAGAGGACTTAGGATTGAACCTTGGGGTACCCTATAAGTAGAGATGTGTATTTTAGAGCAGGCTCTAGATGAGAACACTTGAAATGTCCGTTTAGTTAAAAAAGATGAAAGCCAGTCGAGCGCTGAACCAGTGATGCCAAGAGATTGCAAGGACTTAATTAACACAGTATAAGAGCCACGGTGTCCCGCAAATCCGGTCGCTGTCTTAGCATTTCTGTTACTCCAAGAAGAGTAGTTTCAGTCGAATAACCGGCCCTAGAGCCTGATTGAGAGGAGTGCAGAAAGTCAGCAGATTCGACAAATTGGGTTAATTGTAAGTTAACATGCTTTTCCAAGATTTTAGAGTAGGTTGGAAGCAAAGAAATCGGTCTAAAGTTAGATGGCTGAGTTGGGTCAGCATTACCTTTCTTTAAAAGGGGGAGAACCATGGCATGTTTCCATTCCGACGGTACAGTAGCTTCTAGAATAGAAGCATTGAGTAGCTGCATAATGACCATAAGAAAAGGTAATTCCATCTGCTGCAACACAGATACATGGATAAGATCACAAGGGGAGCCAGATTTGACACTGTTCAAAGTCTTCTGAAAAGAATCAATGTCAAAGAGTGCCCAAGTATCTAAGCTGGTGCATTCCTCCGCCATATGGGCGGCCTCAGATGTAAAAAGTGGCATAGCAGATGTCATTGACTGAGTATTTTTCAATGAGGAATGTATTTGCTCCACTTTGTCCATGAAGTAGTTGGCGAGGCTATCACATTGTTGCTCAGTTAAAGTCGGAGACAAAGACTGTGTATCAGAACCAGCAAGTTTTTTCACCATAGAAAAAAGAGTATGCGAACAGTTCTGGGCTTAAGAAATAGTGGAAGACACATAGTCCTTCCTAGCTGATTTACAAAGTGCTTGATAGTACTTTAACGCTTGCTTATATTTTAATTTGGGGTCCTGTGCGTAATTTCATCTCCAATTTATTTCCAGAGCTTTACATCTGGTTTTTTCGATTTTCAGTTGCTCCGTGAACCAAGGAGCTGGAAGACGATGATTGTAGATTTTTTTTATAAATAAAGGAAGACAGTACTCGACTGCATTCGCCCTTTCGATGCTGATGACGAGCTCAGCTCGTCATCACCCACGGGTGTCGTGTGCTGATGACGAGCTGAGCTCGTCATGGTGCCACTAAAATGGCATTTTCCAGCACAGGGGGGGGAAAACGCCCAGCAGCCATGTGGTTAAAGATCCAATCGTGTATTGAACTCAATGAAGTGGTTGAAATATGATCAATAAAAGGTGTACTATTAGCAACGTGTTTGTTAAAAGCTTCCATGTCCAGCTTACTCCAACTCCGGGATTTCTGTGGAATACTAGTATTCTCAACATTTGGAGTCACCGAAAAAAATACAATAAAATGTTACTGCAAAATGGTCTGACCAGCATATAGGAAGAGCAGGGTCACACTGCAGATCAGATAAGTTTGAAAAAATGGGATCTAGCAGATGGCCAGCAATATGTGTAGGACCAGTATTACAAAGTAGGAGATTTAATACAGCAAAGTCAGCAATCAATGTATTGCTAACCGTGCTGTCTGTTTTATCGAGATGTAAATTAAAATCACCCAAAATGGTGAAGTTTGCCGCTTTGAGAAGACGGGGGGTGACCAAGTCTGGAAGTGAAGAAACCCAGGAGCTTGATGGTCCGGGACGCCGATAGATAAGAATACCAGAAAAGGAAATTTGCGGGGTCATCGTAATTTTAAATAGAGCTGCTTCACAGCTCGGAAAAGATAAATCTTCAAGTTTACATTGATAGGATTTATCGTAGATTATAGCAATTTCTCCGCCTTTCAAGTCAACTCTATCCCTTCTAACTATAGCATAGTTAAATGGTAAGGCTGAGGCCACATCAGAGCCGGAGCTATTGTGAAGCCACGTTTCAGTTAAAAAGATGGCGTCAGGATGTTATCTATTCAGGAAGTCAAATATGTCCATCTTATGTTTAGGAAGGGAACAACAGTTAATATTCCAAAAAGTAAAAGCTTTATTAATAGGTTTATTGCCCAAAGATAGATTGGTTTTTAAAAGAAGTGCATTATTTGAAATCTTACTTGTATTGGCTTTGAAGGATGTTGTGCAAAACATAAAATTACAACAAGGGCAGCAAGACGCATTATCTAACGGCAGACAAACGTTGCAGTCTAGATCAATATTTGGACGGTATTTCATCAGTTGTTCAGCAGAATAATGTATTGAGGTGTCAGAATAATCAAATATTTGACCAAGGTTCGAGGCCCTTGGTCCCGGAAGGGCACGGATGGGCGCAGATGGGTGCAGACGGGTGCAGACGGGCTTGCCTTTGGCGTGCCACCGGCGCGCCCGCTCTTCGCGTCCGCTGACTGCTCATTTAAATAGGAAATGAGGCAGGGCGGCGTGCATCAGCTAGAGCGCTCAACAAGAGAGAAGCATGTGGTACATTAAAAAAGGCTGCCGCAAAAGTTCCCCGGCGATTCGGGACCCAACAACGGAGTTTAACACACTCAGTACTAGCAAAGTTGAAAAACGGGCGAATTCGATTTCAGTGCAAGTTAAAAATTAAAATCAGGCAGTGTGCAGGTAAGACTTTGTTCGATTAAATTCAATTTTATAAAACAGATTTAAGATTTCAGCATTAAAAAACATAACGGTGTGCAAATGCAATTAAAGTGCAAAAATTCAGCAAGAGGTAGACATAAAGAAACCTGTTCAGGACTGCTTCACTGCAGGAATTCACATAGCTCCTAAGTATAATGTGGGAAAGTGAAAACGAATTTCCATCTTGAAAGCCGTGTTTAACAGCGTGCCTTCTCTACTATGGCTTCTCCCAGAGGCGGTTTATCTTCGTTGGCGAAAAAGCATCGGCCTACTTGCCGCAAGCGCAGCGGTAAATACAGAATAATAAAATGGTCATTACCGTGTTATTATTAAAATGGTCATTACCGTTTTATTATTCTGTGTACTGCTGGCCATAGCGAGTGGATGGTGGGGACAGGACACATTCATGCAGATTGCAGGATGACATTGTAGGTGTTCAGTACGCATGTCAGATTGGCCAGCTGCCAACAGTCTGCCAATCTGAAATGCTTGCTTCAAAGCCAGTAATCTCAGCACTGTAAAACAGCTGAGGGATTGCATGCACATGCCCCGCCTCAAAACGAGCACTGGGTTAGCCTGCTCCAATCAATCGGATTGGTTGGATTTGTGTTACACAAAGTGGGAAGTCCTTCCTCTTCCTTCCTGCTACTCGTCACCCCCAGGATCAGCAAGGGAGAGGAACATAGGTTTGGAGTGCCTGGCGCCAGCAGAATATATGGTCAGTTCCTCACCATTAATTAATGTTGCCAGCCGCCACTGGATTTATCCTCCAATTGACTTCTAGCAGCGTTATTGTCAGGAATACTTTATAAAAGTTTAGGTAATATTAATAGCATGCAAAGGTTTTTAAACTGAAGTTTGAAGTTTTTAAAGTAAATATATATTTTCCCATGCTAGCCTCCTTCACTTACTGGCATTACATTGCTCCCATCTGGTATTAGATGGTAAGAGCATTAATGGCAAATGTTGAGCAGTGGACTGCTGACTGACTTGTGAGCCCAGTCACTGGTTAGCCCTTACAGCGGGCCAACAAAACTGACAGCTACTGTAGCTGTGATCTGTTCCACAGCAGATGCTCTCCCCAGGCATCCAAAGGGCATATAAAGTGCCATAGGGGCTTAGGCACCATGGGGCAGATTTATGAAGGCCTTGCGCCGCCGGTGCGTCATTTTTAACATGGGAAAAAGTGACGCACCGGCGGCGCAAGGCCTTCATAAATCTGCCCCCATGGGTTTTTAACTGGGATAATCGGTTGAAACCGAAAACAGCGCACCCTAACTGTAGTAAAAGACTGGCCACGATCAGTCACTAAGGGCCTTATTACGATGTAGGGCGGAAAGCCATTCAACAGCTCATCGGTGGCGCTCGACCAGAAATTTGAGGCATCAGTCCGACCGCCGTATTATGATAGAGGTGGTCCGACGATACCTGTGGGGGAAATCCGCTCTGCCTCCGACAGGCTCACGGATCCACTCGGGGCGGACGGCGGATCGTAATCCCCAAACTGGAGGCAGTGCCTGCTCAGGCGCCACCATGTGGATTATGATGCAAGTTTCCTACAGCCTTCCTATGGTGGTCCAATCACCAGAGATAGGCTGTCGGAAAAAGACTTTGGAGGCCCCTAGCACAAGCCCCAAGAGGAAACATACACTTTCTAACTACCATGAAGGCAGAGGCATCGTAATTTGGGGAGCTAGTCTGCCGACTCCTTGTTGGGCGGTCCTGTTTCCGACACAAAGCCGGTCAGACACTTGTCTGACCGAATTCGTACTGAGGTCCTTAGTCTCCTGAGTAGAAGACTGCTGCCAACACAGCATTAACTCCGATGAATCAACACTGCTCTGATGAATTAACACTTCAGCATGCAATCCATAAGTTTCCTGGGCAAAATTTGAAACACAGGGTATATAGTGCACCGGGTGAATAAGGCATGCTTTACCAAGGCCTAATAATCTCAATGTGTGCCTGCGCTGCAAGCTCTGAATGAAGAAGCACAAACTGACCGTGAAAAGAAAAGAAGCTAGCAAGACTATAAAGAAGGAAGGAAGCAAGTGGAACAAGCAATATGCAAATATGAAGCCAGACAGGTTTTAAAAGTGGATCATCAGAAAAGATGGTAGTAGAGACAATAGTAACTGGAGAGACTAACTAGAAATCAGAGAGCATGCCAGGTAGAATACCACAACAATGAATGTTGATTATTAAAATAGAAACGTTTTGTTGAATAGACCTTAAATATGTCACTCAGATGCAAATCAGAGTGCTTCAGGAGCCGCCCACCAAGAGTATGCAGCACTATATAATTTATAGAAATGGACCACCCAAAAACAGTGCTTAATTTGAGCCAGTGGTCGCCAGTGGAGACCACAGGCACTTCTTTTTGGGGACTGCCACCTATATTTTCATATTCGGTGATTACTGAGCGCAAGAGAGGGAAAAGCACACAGGTTGGAATGATAGGCAAAGGAAAGGATTGAAAAACGGTCACAAATGGAGAAAGCAGGACTCTACGAAAGTGAGAAAAAGAGTCTGGGAGTGTATGATAGTGGATTAAAGACTACAAGACTTGGCACTGAGCGCACCAATATTTAATTGCGTAGGGCGCAGGCTTCTAAGCAGAGCTTTGGGCACCAACACTCTTTCTTTCACAAATTAAGCACTGGCAGAATTCACTTCGAGTCTCTCAAAGGTTAAAAAAGTGCTATAAAAAATATCAATGCAGTACAGTTTAAAATACCCACTCTTGGGTCCTTACTGTGTGCACCCCAGAAGTGCTACGGATCATCAGAATCCTGGTTCTGGCTATGTCCTTGACTATCAATAGGTCCTGCAAGTCATGAACCGAGGGATGCTCAGTTTGAAGACAATATTGCCACTGCATGGTGATGCAAATATGATCTCCAGGCAATGAGTGGATCTAGTTTCCAGCTTGTGCATTAATTCTTGCACACCACTGTGCTTATGTATGTATGTACTTAAATTCAATAAGTAACAGGAGGATTTGTGGGCGTTACTACATTGTGATGTTGTATTCTTCAAAGAGTTGAGTCTTAAACACTTTCCTAAATTGGTGCATCATTAGGGAGTTTATTACAGAATCGGGATTCTGGAGAAATTCCAATCAGTGATCTCTGTTGGCAGGACACTAACTCAAACAATACAAATATTTGTCATATGAAGGTATTTTTACCTGTGGGCTACAGGCCCCTTTCCCTTATATTTAGTTTTCTCATTTGTGAGTACTGTGGAATGATGCCTTTATTGGCCAAATTATACCATATTACTTCTAATATCCTATGTATACATTTTCACCAAACACATTAATTTGTGGTTGTTCCTTTTTTAGGTCTCGCCTGGACATCGCATCCGAAGGATGCGTCCAGGCTGGAGACTTATAGTCGTCTGACACGGGGGAATGAGGGACACGAAACTGTGACGAGCGGCTGGATTGAGCTGCGTGCACGCGCGTCAACATTCACGCATGCGCACATCACAGCCACACGCATACACAGCACTCACGCATGCGCACATACACACGCATACACAGGCACACCCCCGTCACCTACACGCATACACAGAGACCCCTCCACACACACCAGCCCCTCTCCTCTCGGCTCCACACACACGCACACGCATTTACACTTACACAGACACGCAGGCACCCAGACAGGCAACCCCCCCCCCCCCCCGTCACACACACGCATACACACAGACTCCAGGACACATACACATACACACACACATGCACGCTCACACACATACACAGTCCGCCGCCGCGCGCGCGCACACAGATGCCCCCCCCCCCCCAACAAGGCGAAGCCCCACTCACCGGCATCCTCAGTGCAGCGGCTCCCACCGGCAGCAAGACTCTTCTTCCCTTCTTCGGCACCGGGGCGCAGGGTAGGCTCCTGCCTGCTCCGGTGCGCCAAACAATCGCGGCTCTTCCGTGGGAGGCGGGGTAGGCTCCCGCCCTCCTACTTCCGGTTGTCCCGCCCGGCCTGCCTGACTTCCTGGTCGCAGGCCGGTGTTCTAACTAAAATCGTGGGCCAATTTAAAATCGCAGCATGGGATGCGAGTACAATGGAATTAAGGGGATTCCTTCAGCTGCACACCTGGGGCAGCGCACTGTGAAAGAAAGGCGGGGGGTGGGGGCATGCTGCATCTGCAAGTAGTGAATGGGCGCCTTTCTTTGGCGGCGGGGGAGCTTGCAAAAGCACCCCTCGATCCCCGCAGCCCTCCTCGCCTTTGTGCGGGCCTCTCCTGTGAGCCTCGGGCGGGCCCTGAGCCCCCGAGGCAGGGGCTACAGGTGAACGGCGGTTAACGGTGCTCGAACAGGAGTAGTGTTCGCCGCTGGATCTTGAAAGCGCATGCGTGCAATCACACGCATGCGCACTAAACCGACAGAAGAATGGGGAGCTTAAAAATACATGCTGCCGAGACATGGACCATATGCGGCTGCGCATAATTGTGCGCATGCGTGCAAACGCGGGGGGTGTAAAGACAGATGGGGTGGGTCTATTGATAGCACACCGGATCACAGATACTACGAGCATACTGAATGAGACGCCAGATATGCGTGCCTCCAATTGGGGGAAAGGGTAGTAGGACTACCGGTTTTGGCCGCCATCTTGGAGTGGGGTCATATTCCTTGCAGATAACTAGATAAATCAAGGGAAGAAATCCGCCATCTTCAAGGATGGAACAAAGTTTATACTGTGGGTCTGTCACAGTTAGTTGCTAGGTGCCAAGTGCATATTTGATCAATTGAAACGGCGGAACGGCGCAGTGATAGTGAAGGTGCTAATTTATATAAAGCTAATTGTAGAAAAATGATTGTATTGATGGCAAAGATGCAACAATGGTTAAGTTACTCAATGATTACAAACAAACAACAAACAAATAACTTGCATTGATTAATTCATGTTAATGTTCATTGTGAGTATGGACGATGCCGTGAGGGCAACTCAAGTCTCTCAAGCTGAATACTGAGTGCGTGCAGAATGACAGTGCGTGCAGAGTGACAGTGCGTACAGAGTGCGTGCAGAGTGACAGTGAGTGCAGAGTGACAGTGAGTGCAGAGTGAGTGCAGAGTGAGTGCAGAGTGACAGTGAGTGCAGAGTGCGTGCAGAGTGACAGTGAGTGCAGAGTGACAGTGCGTGCAGAGTGACAGTGAGTGCAGAGTGAGTGCAGAGTGAGTGCAGAGTGACAGTGAGTGCAGAGTGCGTGCAGAGTGACAGTGAGTGCAGAGTGACAGTGAGTGCAGAGTGACAGTGAGTGCAGAGTGACAGTGAGTGCGGAGTGACAGTGAGTGCGGAGTGACAGTGAGTGCAGAGTGACAGTGAGTGCAGAGTGACAGTGAGTGCAGAGTGCGTGCAGAGTGACAGTGAGTGCAGAGTGAGTGCAGAGTGACAGTGAGTGCAGAGTGACAGTGAGTGCGGAGTGACAGTGAGTGCGGAGTGACAGTGAGTGCGGAGTGACAGTGAGTGCAGAGTGACAGTGAGTGCAGAGTGACAGTGAGTGCGGAGTGACAGTGAGTGCGAAGTGACAGTGAGTGCGAAGTGACAGTGAGTGCGGAGTGACAGTGAGTGCAGAGTGACAGTGAGTGCAGAGTGAGTGCAGAGTGAGTGCAGAGTGACAGTGAGTGCAGAGTGCATGCAGTGAGTGCAGAGTGACAGTGAGTGCAGAGTGCATGCAGAGTGACAGTGAGTGCAGAGTGACAGTGAGTGCAGAGTGACAGTGAGTGCAGAGTGACAGTGAGTGCGGAGTGACAGTGAGTGCGGAGTGACAGTGAGTGCAGAGTGACAGTGAGTGCAGAGTGACAGTGAGTGCAGAGTGACAGTGAGTGCAGAGTGCGTGCAGAGTGACAGTGAGTGCAGAGTGAGTGCAGAGTGACAGTGAGTGCAGAGTGACAGTGAGTGCGGAGTGACAGTGAGTGCAGAGTGACAGTGAGTGCGGAGTGACAGTGAGTGCGGAGTGACAGTGAGTGCAGAGTGACAGTGAGTGCGGAGTGACAGTGAGTGCGAAGTGACAGTGAGTGCGAAGTGACAGTGAGTGCGGAGTGACAGTGAGTGCAGAGTGACAGTGAGTGCAGAGTGACAGTGAGTGCAGAGTGACAGTGAGTGCAGAGTGACAGTGAGTGCAGAGTGCGTGCAGAGTGACAGTGAGTGCAGAGTGACAGTGAGTGCAGAGTGACAGTGAGTGCAGAGTGACAGTGAGTGCAGAGTGAGTGCAGAGTGACAGTGAGTGCAGAGTGACAGTGAGTGCAGAGTGACAGTGAGTGCAGAGTGACAGTGAGTGCAGAGTGCGTGCAGAGTGACAGTGAGTGCAGAGTGACAGTGAGTGCAGAGTGACAGTGAGTGCAGAGTGACAGTGAGTGCAGAGTGACAGTGAGTGCAGAGTGAGTGCAGAGTGACAGTGAGTGCAGAGTGACAGTGAGTGCAGAGTGACAGTGAGTGCAGAGTGAGTGCAGAGTGAGTGCAGAGTGACAGTGAGTGCAGAGTGACAGTGAGTGCAGAGTGACAGTGAGTGCAGAGTGACAGTGAGTGCAGAGTGACAGTGAGTGCAGAGTGCGTGCAGAGTGACAGTGAGTGCAGAGTGACAGTGAGTGCAGAGTGACAGTGAGTGCAGAGTGACAGTGAGTGCAGAGTGAGTGCAGAGTGACAGTGAGTGCAGAGTGACAGTGAGTGCAGAGTGACAGTGAGTGCAGAGTGACAGTGAGTGCAGAGTGACAGTGAGTGCAGAGTGCGTGCAGAGTGACAGTGAGTGCAGAGTGACAGTGAGTGCAGAGTGACAGTGAGTGCAGAGTGACAGTGAGTGCAGAGTGAGTGCAGAGTGACAGTGAGTGCAGAGTGACAGTGAGTGCAGAGTGACAGTGAGTGCAGAGTGAGTGCAGAGTGAGTGCAGAGTGACAGTGAGTGCAGAGTGACAGTGAGTGCAGAGTGCATGCAGAGTGACAGTGAGTGCAGAGTGACAGTGAGTGCAGAGTGACAGTGAGTGCAGAGTGACAGTGAGTGCAGAGTGACAGTGAGTGCAGAGTGACAGTCAGTGCAGAGTGCGTGCAGAGTGACAGTGAGTGCAGAGTGACAGTGAGTACAGTCACTCAGCACCACCACATTATCAGTCAGAACCACCACAGCATCACTCAGAACCACCACAGCACCACTCAGCACCACCACAGCATCACTCAGCATCACTCAGCACCACCACAGCACCACCATAGCACCACTCAGCACCACCACTGCATCACTCAGCATCACCACAGCCCCATTCAGCACCACCACAGCATCACTCAGCACCACCACAGCACAAATATGTTCTCTCAATGTTTCAAGCTTTATTACAAATGTCACAAAAAGATGTTAATATTTCACTTCTGTTCTTGGATTTTGTTACAATAAAATACACTGAACATAATCTTCACAAAAGTTATTTACAAAAGTTTAAGCTATTGCCATTATAAATTACAATCACTTTTATTAAGTATTAAAAAAAATGAAAAGCCATTGTTAATTGTAATATCAATACATCTAAGTCACATAAATACAAATGTTGCATTACAAATGCTATAGGTGTCACATTTGCGAAAGTTATAACTATTGGCATTGTAAATGACAAAGCTATTAATTTAGCTATTTTCAAAACCAACACATAAATGAACGTTTGGTGAATTTCCATTAAAATATTTGACTTTTTTACTAAGATATTATTATACTGTTTTATGCAAACAAAATTTAGATACTGCATAAATAACTTTAATAAAACATATTTTATATGAAGCTTTTTATGTAAAAAAAAAACTATAGCATAAAGCAAAAAACAATTGCCATTTACAATGCTAATAGCTCAAACTTAAATAATGCGAGACCTATTGCATTGCAAATGCTTGTTTTAATGGGGTGTCTGTTTTTGTGAAATAATGTCTGATTATTACATATTGTGCATAAAAAGGACACCACTAGTCAAAGTCTAGTTTGTGATGTGATATCTGCATGAGTTAATGGCCTTGGAATCTTAGCATTCAGCTACTTTGGGCTATTTTTTTTACATAGTTCTGTTCTAGTTGACATGTTTTTTATTCTTCTTCTCATTCACATGTTCCAGCCTCCATCGGTGTAGGGTTCATCTCTTTCACAGACATGAACCTCATCTTGAATGGGAGTTTCTTCAAAGGCAGCAACACAGATTCACCAGAAACTCTTCGTGACATCGAAGTAAACTCTCGAGTAGTCAGTGGTCAAATCACCAGTGACAAAAGGACCAACTTCTCAGAACCCGTCATCTTCACCCTGGAACATTTAAAGGTTTGTGGCACTGCTGATGTCGAGGGTTGAAATATGACAATCTGGCCGGGTGGCTTTGGTTGTTAGGGTGGATATATGCAAAGGAGGAACTGGGTGTTCACTGTGATGGCTGCCAAAGCAGAGGCTCATGGGAAGTGTCTGATCTACACACCTTTAAATCACAAATGGTATTAAGTGAGCGTTAAATGATCACCACCAGTCCTGAAAATCCCTAGCTGCTTCTGAGTTACTAAACAAATGCTCTTCAGAACGAGAAAATGTTTTCAAAGGTCTCACAGAGAATTCTTAAATTCCTTCCTGGTAAAGGTCTGTTGTTTTGCTTTTAAATAGTAATATTAATTTAAGGAATCCTATGCAGTGCGGTATCTTCATGTTCTCCTCCTTTTTGACCACATAAACCTACTCAGGCTGTTCCATTGCAAACTGCCTGATCTTATCAGTCTCTTCTTTCCAGTGATATAGAAGAAATTCCAATTGAACTGGCACTTGGTAGCTACTATGTTGAATGTAGACGCCGGTGTGCCTGCCCACTCCCCCCATTACCACCTAAAATGAATACCATCATTGTGGGGTCATCATCCCTTGAAAGAAGATCACTGTGCTAGAAATGGATTATGAGCCATACCCAACTCTAAACATTGGATCAGATTCACACAAAAATAGGATAAATAAGGGCGAAGATGTCCGTCTTCGCCTGTCCATATTTTTCTTACTTCTTTCTATTCACATGTATTGCCATAAGTACACCTAGAAAGCTGTACCAGGTACAGTTTCCCAGGTGTACTCCTGGAAAGGTTATGTAACGTTCTTTACAAACACCTACGCTCGCTGATCGTAATTCTACGTGGAAGAGAACTATGTACAACTGGAATAGGAACCCCTGAGCAAAATCGCTTTTTTTCTCTGCAGACAAAGGGGCAGATTTACAAGATGTGCTAGTTAACTTGCGTGACGGAAAATAGCCTTATGCCACCATGGATGCGCTGCATTTACAATGAGGTGCACTGTGGCGCAAGGACAGACAGATGCATGTGATGCATCTTGTCAGTGTAAGGGCAGAGCATTGCTGGAGTTGTGTCGCAAGTACGACGCTACTCCAACAATGGTTAGGAAGGCCTATTCCTAACATGCTGAGTCACTCTTTATGCCTGCTTCAAGCAGGCGCAAGGTGTTGACGCAGTGGCATCGTAAAAGTGACTCAGTAAAATCGTGTGGATTTCACGGCGTCACTTTTACGAGGCTTCTTTGGGATGGAACGCCCACCCTACATACATTATACCGGACGCAGGTATAATGTAGCTCAGGGCTTTACAAAGTGACGCATCTCCCTAGATGCGTCACGTTGTAAGTATGTTTCATCGTGGCGCATTGTTTACGACAACGCTGCGTCACAGAAGTGATGCAACGGCGGCGTAAAGTCAGTGCAAGGGGCTTGTAAGTCTGCCCCAAAATATTTTTGCCTGTGGAGAATACCCTTCCCCTACGCCCTGCAAATCTATGGGTGAATGGTTCCCCTTTACCCCCTGGATGGGGATTTAGACCAGTTCAGTTCTAAAGTAAATCGAAGACCCATTCGAGAGATGAAAGGGTATGGATCAGAGTTTGAAAATGCCCACAAATGCATGAATCTGTGGAAAAACACTTTGGAGCTTTCGCTTACCAGCACGATTGTCACCAAGGTCACTTTTACAAAATCGTCTCACTTTTTTGTCTGAGAAATAAAAGTAAACATTAGTATACCAGTAAGCATCAAGTTGTCAAAACACATAGATTGACATTTGACCTTTGTCTTTTAACACACAGCTAATGTGACAGGATAAACATAAACATTATGTGCATATTTATTGCTCATTCACCTACTGAACTCCAGCATGGCCATTTTGGGGGTTCTGCAACACCTCCCGGCCTACCCCGCCCCCCCCCCCCCCCCCCCCCCCCCCGCCCTTCTCCCAGCCCGTCGCACACCGACTCTTAGGGCCTATGCCTGCAAAAGCAAGCAAAATGCACCAGGAAAGTCTGGTAGTCGATTAAAGAGGCATGAGGTGGATTCAAGTCTAAACAGTCTTTATATTAGGCACGCTGACATTTGATGGCGCCAGCCGCGGATGTCCTTTGTATATTTGTTTGGGGAGAATGCTCAAACAGGGGCAGGGGAAAATACATGTGTATCTGGTCCGGCCAGATGTTGCTAAACAGTAGCTATAATACTTTCTTTATGCCCATGCATGTTACATTTTACCTTGTACATTGTTACCTAGTATGTGTTCATGATGCTCTGGTATGAAACTCCTGCCAAGCCATCCATCTGTCACATGACGATCTGCTTTCTGTTCATTCCAACCCTGTCCTATTGTCAGATGGTTCTACGTTTGACTGTTAGTTAATTGAGGTAAGGCTTAAATGTGATTGGGTCTGTACATTCCTAATAACAGAGTGTGTGTTGCTGTATCTGCTTTAATTTCAACAAAGACAACAGGTAGAACCCAGAGCACCACTATCCAGCTGTTTTACTGGTTCTCCACCTGATATAAGGTAGGAGGGTCTGGTGTTCCCTCTCGGCAGTGTTTTCCTCTGTTGAGGGCTTACGTGGTACTGGTTCCTGCTCCTTTGCTGTCTTTGTTCAGCTGGTCTTTCATGCTTCTGGGAGGTGAGGTGTTTCCATCTAAGCCACCAGTGCTGGGCAGATGTCACCCTCCTGGCCAAGATCGAGCTGTGTAACAGTCTGCCTTGAGGCACACTGGGAGATGACACTAGACAAAACAAGAATTCCTGAACGTACAACTGTCTTTTGGTGGCATGCACTTTGCTCTTCCTCCCCACCCCTCCCAGCCACCCCCACCCCCAGCAATGTCAGTAGCCTGTTTAAGGCACTTTATTATCTCAAACAAGTCAACCAATGAGTATTATTACTTCATCCCTCTCTTCCAACACTTATTGAGTTGGACGCCATGGAGACCTGCTTGACGGTGGACTGCAACCCCTATACTGCTTTGCCAGTCTTTGTCTGACCGCTTCAAGGGAGAAGGAGGTGGGAGAATGTTAGTTGGGTGCTCAATAAAAGGCCGCTTTTCCTCCTGCTGCGCGGGATGTGCCCGGGTGTGCTCCCGGGCCAAGACCAGGCCAAGAGTGGGCCCGTCTACATCCGCCTGCGACCGGACAAGGCTGGGCTGGGCTGGGCCAGGGCTCTTGGCTTTCTTTCTTCAATTTTCTGGGCCCACACCAGTCAACATTGGTCCTGCAGTTGATGAGATGAGAAGGATGCCTCCTTACAGAAAGATTGGCGTAGAGCGGTAATTCACTTGGGGTGCCGTCACAACAGCTTATTTTCCAAATTCTTGGTACCTAAATCAACAGCTTCCAAAAAATGGAGATTAAGAGACATTTGGGGAACAAGGATAAGATAAAGAGTCATGCTTAACTTTTATCACCTCCTACATTACTACGGCAATGGGTGCTAGTTCCACTGAGCTTAACCTGGTAGAAGACCCTATTGAAGCTGTAAAGAGCCTGATTACTGAACCATCCCCTATGCCGGATGCTCAATCTGGGGCACCCAAAGTAGTTTTGAATTCAGTATCTGAAGACATCATCCAAAATGTGATGGCACGAGATTACCAGTTTAGGATATTTCTAAACATACTCACCTGGGCCCATAAACATGCACACTTTAAACCGGTAATCTCTTTTCCCGCCTATCAGGAGTTTTCTAAAATATACCTGAACACCACAACTTACCAAGTATTTGTCACTTTACTCATTTAATCACTTTGGTAAATGGATCTGCCAGTTAGAATACTAGGTAGCATAATAATTTACTTTTATCATAAAATAACCACAGACTCAGGGCAGTTTTAAACACTTTATCTATGCAATATTTGGTGAGTCAAGTACCAATACAGAGCAGTTAAAGACTTTTCAAGTAGAAAAGTAATAATCAAAGATTTAATTATTAAAGACTTTGCATAATCACTTTTAGACATTGGTACCTGGGAAGGGTGAGAAAGGGAAACGGTACTAGGACATCCCACACAAATTTATTTTTACCTCGAATGGTGCGAGGACCAACCCCTGGCCAAGGGCTGGGAAAAAAGGGCTCCCGAGTAATCAGGAACCAACAGGTCAGGACAGGTGCAGGACAGGACAGGTCATCTCTGCTAAGTGCAACGCCGGCATTACACCCCTCTCTGATGCTACTCTCGTACCCCGACTGGGTAGATCGATTCTTCTCCCTCAGCAAATTCAAGATTCTTCTGTCAGAGTGCTCGACCAGCCCTCTGCTCTCGATTCTCCATCAGCATATGTTGGTTCAGTGACAGGACTGTGATAAGTCGGACAATCTAACTGACTAAGCCTACCTTAGTTATACCATTTTCCAGAGTATGTACCACCCCCCAATGTTGCAAATTCGTGTATTCCCTTTATTTGATGGGTCAGAAAGACAGGGAGAGGACACCATACCAGTATGAAGTAATTTTCCTTTAGTTAATTGAACTAGGTTCCCACCCACAATGTACTTTTCCATGATTGTATTCCACCCAGCATTATTTCATTTCATATACAATGTAAAATATTTTATTATATTTTTCTCCTTTCTCCGTGTCACGAGGGGAGGTTTCCAGGCGCATCACTGGTAAGATGGGACTTGGCAGGGTTTCAACGTCAGGAATTCAAGGTTTTCAGAGTTTGAGTGCGCATGCACTGCATATCCAAGATGGAGAATATAAACACCCTTCAGGCCCAAATACGAGCTATCAATAAAGTCAAAGAGAGACACGTTAAAATACAAAAATAAATAAATGCACTGTATAACACTTATTTCTACTCTATTCCCATTTATTTTATTTTATCTAATGCATTAGCAGTTAAGCAAACACACAAGGTTTAGTTTAGGCAGAAGCATATGCATTACCATGTGAGATTCAAAGCGGCCATTTCTGGCACTACTGCGCAGCTGCAAAGAATTCCCATCAAAAGCAAAGTATGTCATACTACGTAGATACAGTAGGAGCATGCGCAAAAGAATTCCTGTGTTTTCGGCGGGCATATTAAGACACTCGAGTTACTTGTTAGTAAAGCACATAAGAAAGCTTCCCCTAGATACTGAAATGTGTGTAGTGCAATTATTGGTACTTACAAAACATGTTGGTTAATAACGCTGGTTATTTCAAAAGGGCTGAATCCAAGCAAGATTTGTTACGTATTAAACCTTGCTCCATCAAAGGTTTCAGCTTCTTCTAAATCTAAGACACTTAAATGGACAAAAGTTAAGACCCAACGTGCCACTCAGGAAAACTTGAGTGCAAATAACCCTGGTTTGTCTGGCCAGTCGCGTCAAAAGTTAATAAATCACCACAGCTTTAAAGGAAGCCGTTTGAAGGGAATATATTTAAGCACCCCAAAAAGGCCCATGGATTACCGGATACATCACATTTGGATAAAGTGGGGGTTTCTTTTCTTCCTGGATTACTAATCTAGTAATGCAAAAACCCACTACCAAAGAACATAACATGGCTACACCTCAAATAAGCAATCTGTCGCTTGTCGCCAGTATGGAAGCTATGTTTAATTCTTTTCAGCAAGAGATGATGGACCATATTAAGCTTTTTGCATTTTGCATTCCACACCACCCCAGTTCAGACATGGCCATATGCAAATCAGCTTTGATTCCGGTCTAGGAAAGACATGGCTTGGCAGTTCGGACTGGACTGTTCCCATGAGGCACAGGGTCAAGGCTGTTTTGCATATGGCCATGTCTGAACTGGGGTGGTGTGGAGTGCAAAAAACGATGGATTTAGGCCCAGATCTCTGTACTGGGGTGAATGTATGACATTGTTCTGCATTCTTTCCATCAACTGTTGTTTTTGCATTTGTCACAACGAGTGGGCTGGGTATGCTCAGACGTGAGTCCCATAATCTCCACACCACTGGAGTCAAGCTATCCTGGCTGAAGACGGCTGATAGCCAGAAACAGGTTCTAGGATGCTTGATTCCGGTACAGGAAAGACATGGCTTGGCAGTTCGGGCTGGACTGTTCCCATGAGGGACAGGGTCAAGGCTGATTTGCATATGGCCATGTCTGAACTGGGGTGGTGAGGAGTGCAAAACAACGATGGACTTAGGCCCAGATCTCTGTCTTGGGGTTAATGTATGACATTGTTCTGGATTCTGTCCATCAACTGTTTTTTTTGCATTTGTCACCCCGAGTGGGATGGGTATGCTCAGACGTGAGTCCCATGCTCTCCACACCCCTGGAGTCAAGCTATCCTGGCTGAAGACGGCTGATAGCCAGAAACCGGTCTTAGAATGCTTGATTCCGGTCCAGGAAATACATGGCTTGGCAGTTCGGGCTGGACTGTTCCCATGAGGCACAGGGTCAAGGCTGATTTACATATGGCCATGTCTGAACTGGGGTGGTGTGGAGTGCAAAAAAACAATGGATTTAGGCCCAGATCTCTGTACTGGGGTGAATGTATGACATTGTTCTGCATTCTGTCCATCAACTGTTGTTTTTGCATTTGTTACCCCGAGTGGGAAGGGTATGCTCAGACGTTAGTCCCATGCTCTCCACACCACTGGAGTCAAGTTATTCCGGCTAAAGACGGCTGATAGCCAGAAACCGGTCCTAGGATGCTTGATTCCGGTCCAGGAAAGACATGGCTTGGCAGTTCGGGCTGGACTGTTCCAATGAGGCACAAGGTCAAGGCTGATTTGCATATGGCCATGTCTGAACTGGGGTGGTGTAGAGTGCAAAAAAACGATGGATTTAGGCCCAGATCTCTGTACTGGGGTGAATGTATGACATTGTTCTGCATTCTGTCCATCAACTGTTGTTTTTGCATTTGTTACCCTGAGTGGGATGGGTATGCTCAGACGTGAGTCCCATGCTCTCCACACCACTGGAGTCAAGCTATCCCGGCTGAAGACGGCTGATAGCCAGAAACCGGTCCTAGGATGCTTAATTCCGGTCCAGGAAAGACATGGCTTGGCATTTCGGGCTGGACTGTTCCCTTGCGGCACAGGGTCAAGACTGATTTGCACATGGCCATGTCTGAACTGGGGTGGTGTGGAATGCAATAAAACAATGGATTAAGGCCCAGATCTCAGTACTGGGGTGAATGTATGACATTGTTCTGCATTCTGTCCATCAACTGTTGTTTTTGCATTTGTCACCCCGAGTGGGATGGGTATGCTCAGACGTGAGTCCCATGCTCTCCACACCACTGGAGTCAAGCTATCCTGGCTGAAGACGGCTGATAGCCAGAAACCGGTCTAAGGATGCTTGATTCCGGTCCAGGAAAGACATGGCTTGGCAGTTCGGGCTGGACTGTTCCCATGAGGCACAGGGTCAAGGCTGATTTGCATATGGCCATGTCTGAACTGGGGTGGTGTGGAGTGCAAAAAAACGATGGATTTAGGCCCAGATCTCTCTACTGGGGTGAATGTATGACATTGTTCTGCATTCTGTCCATCAACTGTTGTTTTTGCATTTGTCACACCAAGTGGGATGGGTATGCTCAGACGTGAGTCCCATGCTCTCCACACCACTGGAGTCAAGCTATCCTGGCTGAAGATGGCTGATAGCTAGAAACCGGTACTAGGATGCTTGATTCCGGTCCAGGAAAGACATGGCTTGGCAGTTCGGGCTGGACTGTTCACATGAGGCACAGGGTCAAGGCTGATTTGCATATGGCCATGTCTGAACTGGGGTGGTGTGGAGTGCAAAAAAACGATGGATTTAGGTCCAGATCTCTGTACTGGGTTGAATGTATGACATTGTTCTGCATTCTGTCCATCAACTGTTGTTTTTGCATTTGTCACCCCGAGTGGGATGGGTATGCTCAGACGCGAGTCCCATGCTCTCCACACCACTGAAGTCAAGCTATCCTGGCTGAAAATGGCTGACAGCCAGAAAATGGTCCTAGGATGCTTGATTCCGGTCCAGGAAAGACATGGCTTGGCAGTTTGGGCTAGACTGTTCCCATGAGGCACAGGGTCAAGGCTGATTTGCATATGGCCATGTCTGAACTGGGGTTGTGTGGAGTGCAAAAAAATGATGGATTTAGGTCCAGATCTCTGCACTAGGGTGAATGTATGACATTGTTCTGCATTCTGTCCATCAACTGTTGTTTTTGCATTTGTCACCCCGAGTGGGATGGGCATGCTCAAACGTGAGTCCCATGCTCTCCACACCACCGAAGTCAAGCTATCCTGGCTGAAGACGGCTGATAGCCAGAAACCAGTCCTAGGATGCTTGATTCCGGTCCAGGAAACACATGGCTTGGCAGTTCGGGCTGGACTGTTCCCTTGAGGCACAGGGTCAAGGCTGATTTGCATATGGCCATGTCTGAACTGGGGTGGTGTGGAATGCAATAAAACAATGGATTTAGGGCCAGATCTCTGTACTGGGGTGAATGTATGACTTTGTTCTGCATTCTGTCCATCAACTGTTGTTTTTGCATTTGTCACCCTGAGTGGGATGGGTATGCTCAGACGTGAGTCCCATGCTCTCCACACCACTGGAGTCAAGCTATCCTGGCTGAAGACGGCTGATAGCCAGAACCCGGTCCTAGAATGCTTGATTCCGGTCCAGGAAATACATGGTTTGGCAGTTCGGGCTGGACTGTTCCCATGAGGCACAGGGTCAAGGCTGATTTGCATATGGCCATGTCTGAACTGGGGTGGTGTGGAGTGCAAAAAAACTATGGATTTAGGCCCAGATCTCTGTACTGGGGTGAATGTATGACATTGTTCTGCATTCTGTCCATCAACTGTTGTTTTTGCATTTGTCACCCCGAGTGGGATGGGTATGCTCAGACGCGAGTCCCATGCTCTCCACACCACTGAAGTCAAGCTATCCTGGCTGAAAACGGCTGACAGCCAGAAAATGGTCCTAGGATGCTCGATTCCGGTCCAGGAAAGACATGGCTTGGCAGTTTGGGCTAGACTGTTCCCATGAGGCACAGGGTCACGGCTGATTTGCATATGGCCATGTCTGAACTGGGGTTGTGTGGAGTGCAAAAAAATGATTGATTTAGGCCCAGATCTCTGTACTGGGGTGAATGTATGACATTGTTCTGCATTCTGTCCATCAACTATTGTTTTTGCATTTGTCACCCTGAGTGGGATGCGTATGCTCAGATGTGAGTCCCATGCTCTTAACACCACTGGAGTCAAGCTATCCTGGCTGAAGATGGCTGATAGCCAGAAACCGGTCCTAGGATGCTTGATTCCGGTCCAGGAAAGACATGGCTTAGCAGTTTGGGCTGGACTGTTCCCATGAGGCACAGGGTGAAGGCTGATTTGCATATGGCCATGTCTGAACTGGGGTGGTGTGGAGTGCAAAAAACAATGGATTTAGGCCCAGATCTCTGTACTGGGGTGAATGTATGACATTGTTCTGCATTCTGTCCATCAACTGTTGTTTTTGCGTAGTTTACGTGTCCAGAATGAAAAATGACGAGACCTCGCCTCGCGGATCGTGGTAGAGAAGCTGATGGCTTCCGAGATTTCAAAAAACGAAGTCAGTGTTATTTATTTACACCAAAACTGGATGGTATTGGTGAAGCATTGAGATAAATAAAAACAGGCTGCTCCCAAGAGTCTAACTGGATGTGGTTGTTGTACCAGTCCAAATCTCCGAAGGAAGTGAGTCTTGATCTCTATTTCAAAGACCACTATCAATATAACTTTATTGGCACACGAAAGAGGTCAAAAAGGATGAAACAGAGGAGTATCGCTTCTAGTTTGTCATGGAAAAAAGGTTCATGAACACAACTAGGGTGATGTAACCTCAATGCAAGGATAAATGTCCCTAACACTATTTGGTATGAATGATAAATAAAAAGCCAACATCTCTAACTATGATTCAGAAAAGGGGGTGGTGATGAACAGAGTGTCTGAGCTAAGCAGACCACTCTTACCCAGTCCAAAGATCAGGGCTTGATTCATCACCGTTTTTTAGCTCACTGCACCATCCCAGCTCAGAAATTGGCTATACGCAAATTAGTCTGACCCTGGCCCAATGCATCATGGGAACAGGGCAGACCAAACTGCCAAGCCAATTCTTATACTGGGAAGGAAACAAGCTACCGGGGACCGGTTTCTGGCATTTCAGCCGTCTTCGGCCTGGCTTGCTTGAATCCTGATGGTGCAATGAGATAGGGACTCACATCTGAGTATACCCTTCCACGCTTATGGTGGACATAAATGATTCAGAAAAGGGGGTGGTGATGAAAAGAGTGTCTGAGCTAAGCAGACCACTCTTACCCAGTCCAAAGATCAGGGCTTGATTCATCACCGTTTTTTAGCTCACTGCACCATCCCAGCTCAGAAATTGGCTATATGCAAATTAGTCTGACCCTGGCCCAGTGCATCTTGGGAACAGGGCAGACCAAACCACCAAGCCAATTCTTATACTGGGAAGGAAACAAGCTACCGGGGACCGGTTTCTGGCATTTCAGCCATCTTCGGCCTGGCTTGCTTGAATCCTGATGTTGCAATGAGCTAGGGACTCACATCTGAGTATACCCTTCCACGCTTATGGTGGTCACTGCACCATCAGGATTCAAGCAAGCCGGGCCGAAGACGGCTGAAATGCCAGAAACCGGTCCCCGGTAGCTTGTCTCCATTCTGGTGAAGAATTGGCTTGGTAGTTTAGTCTGCCCTGTTCCCATTATGCACTGGGCCAGGGACAGACTGATTTGCATATAGCCAGGTTCTGAGCTGGGATGGTGCAGTGAGATAAATAACGGTGATGGATCAAGCCCTGATCTTTGGACTGGGTAAGAGTGGTCTGCTTAATTCAGACACTCTGTTCATCACCACCCCCTTTTCTGAATCGTTTTTGGCCACTATAGGTGTGGCAGGGTATACTCAGACATGAGTCCCTCTCTCACTGCACCATCAGGATTCAAGCAAGCCGGGCCGAAGACGGCTGAAATGCCAGAAACCGGTCCCCGGTAGCTTGTCTCCATTCTGGTGAAGAATTGGCTTGGTAGTTTAGTCTGCCCTGTTCCCATGGTGCACTGGGCCAGGGACAGACTGATTTGCATATAGCCAGGTTCTGAGCTGGGATGGTGCAGTGAGATAAATAACGGTGATGGATCAAGCCCTGATCTTTGGACTGGGTAAGAGTGGTCTGCTTAATTCAGACACTCTGTTCATCACCACCCCCTTTTCTGAATCGTTTTTGGCCACTATAGGTGTGGCAGGGTATACTCAGACATGAGTCCCTCTCTCCCTGCACCATCAGGATTCAAGCAAGCCGGGCCGAAGACGGCTGAAATGCCAGAAACCGGTCCCCGGTAGCTTGTCTCCATTCTGGTGAAGAATTGGCTTGGTAGTTTAGTCTGCCCTGTTCCCATGATGCACTGGGCCAGGGACAGACTGATTTGCATATAGCCAGGTTCTGAGCTGGGATGGTGCAGTGAGATAAATAACGGTGATGGATCAAGCCCTGATCTTTGGACTGGGTAAGAGTGGTCTGCTTAATTCAGACACTCTGTTCATCACCACCCCCTTTTCTGAATCGTTTTTGGCCACTATAGGTGTGGCAGGGTATACTCAGACATGAGTCCCTCTCTCACTGCACCATCAGGATTCAAGCAAACCGGGCCGAAGACGGCTGAAATGCCAGAAACCGGTCCCCGGTAGCTTGTCTCCATTCTGGTGAAGAATTGGCTTGGTAGTTTAGTCTGCCCCGTTCCCATGATGCACTGGGCCAGGGACTGACTGATTTGCATATAGCCAGGTTCTGAGCTGGGATGGTGCAGTGAGATAAATAACGGTGATGGATCAAGCCCTGATCTTTGGACTGGGTAAGAGTGGTCTGCTTAATTCAGACACTCTGTTCATCACCACCCCCTTTTCTGAATCGTTTTTGGCCACTATAGGTGTGGCAGGGTATACTCAGACATGAGTCCCTCTCTCACTGCGCCATCAGGATTCAAGCAAGCCGGGCCGAAGACGGCTGAAATGCCAGAAACCGGTCCCCGGTAGCTTGTCTCCATTCTGGTGAAGAATTGGCTTGGTAGTTTGGTCTGCCCTGTTCCCATGATGCACTGGGCCAGGGACAGACTGATTTGCATATAGCCAGGTTCTGAGCTGGGATGGTGCAGTCAGATAAATAACGGTGATGGATCAAGCCCTGATCTTTGGACTGGGTAAGAGTGGTCTGCTTAATTCAGACACTCTGTTCATCACCACCCCCTTTTCTGGAACATCTCTAACTAGACTTGGGCAGTAAACCAAACCTCTGGAGATAGTGGGGCTGGGAGCCTGTGCCCAATGGGAGGCAGAGATAATCCCTAGGGGAGCAGTGGATCAAGGGGGCCGCAGGTACTGCGATGGACCAGTCCTTCAGGGCTGGAAGTATTCAGCAGAAGCAGAGAGAGAGAGGCCACGAAGGAGAGGGCCCTGAGGTGGAGTACACCACACACACAGCCTGCCGTGACCAAGAGTGAGAGACTGAGGTGGTGGCCCGCACTACTACGCCCAGCATATCCTATGAAGCCCGTGGGGCCCAGAGGGCAAGCAAAAGATAGGACCTGGCCTGGGAGTGAAGCTAACAGACTGAAACAGGTGACCAACATTGGAGGACAGGCTAAGCGGGGGTTGTGGTGGCCGTGGCTCTGGACATCAAAAGAAAGAGCCATGTAAGTGAGAAAGGCGAGGGGAGACGCTGTCACATAACAGACATCGGGGGCCAGAACTGTACCCGGCTGGAGTCGATGGCCGGCTCAAGGCAGATAGCAATGGGCCCTCATCTGAAAGACTGAGTTGAGCAGGAAGAGAAGGCGACTGTGAGACCCGAGACCTGAGGGGCAAAAATAGTGGCCAACCCGCCACTGTGATACGGCAGAGAGGAGAACGGGAACTGGTGCCCTATAGAGAAGCTGGCGTGGTCGTTGAGCACGATGGGCCTAGAGACAGTAACCCACAAACCAAAAAGACTTTTATAGAGTGGTAGTAACAGAAGACGTGAGTTGAACCATTCAGCCTTAAATACAAGGCTCATAGGGGCTCAGCGAGCAGTCAACGGAGTGAGATCAAAAGGGAGAGGGTCTGAAAAGATATCCCCCTGAGCTAAAGCGAGGAACTGGGGTGCTCCGTCACCACGCCGATGGTTAGAGAGAGAGGGAGAGCCTTACACAAAGGCTTGTGGAGGCAGCTGTGGTACATACCAGACAACAGACCCAGAGTGGCCCCGCCGCAAAGAAGGGAAATAGCACACATCGACCAGAGAGCTCACCGGGAGAGCAAGGTTGAAGGACAAAACTGACCTGTCGGCACCCGCAGGAGTACAAAGCACAGGGTCCTGAGCACAAGTGGCCCAGAGTCAATGCGCTATTTCAGACACATGGGATTGACAAGGCCCCACAGCTAGGGAAAACCGTCAGTGGCTCACAACTGCAATTGAGAGACATACACCAGGAAAGGTAGCTCATACCCCTTAGCATGGCCACTGCAAGAGGGAAGAAAGACATTGAAAGACATGTTGACCAAACCCCCTCCTGTGGCTCAGGAGATGGCCAGGTGTCACCTAGCATTCACCCTGGTTAAGAAGCAGAAAACACAGAGGAGCCAGTCACTTGTTAGTTTCTGGAGACATTGTTCTCTTCATTGTGCAATGATTTATAATCACTTCGGGGGGAACTCGCCAATGACATCAAAGAGATCCAACGCGATGTGGATTCAATAGGGGAATGTGTGGTGAGTATAGAAGACCAGGAGCAAACCCGAGATGAGGAAGTGGAGCAGCTACAGCAGGAGGTGCTCCGATTGTGCGACCAACAGATAGAACTCCAAGCCCATGCCAAAGATCTCAAAAATCGTTCCTGGAGTAAGAATATTCACATCCCAAGCAGAGGGCTCTGATATCAACCTCTACTTGAAAGATCTCTTTTACAATATTTTAGAGGCTACCACAGGAACTGAGATAAAAATAAACCGAGCGCATAGAGTGGGCCTCCAGCGACGTCCTATAGCTCCTCCACCAGATATACTGGCCTATCTCCCAGAAAGAGCACAAGAAAAGCAACCCCTAACATTTCAAGGCCACAAGCCTTCCCTCTATTAAAGACTTGGCCATGATCACCCTGCAGAAAAGAAGAGAATTCCGACCTGCAACCTTGCGTTTGCAGAACTTGCGAGTTGCATACTCCTGGGGCCACCCCTTCCAGTTGATCTTCTGATCGGAAGGTACATTACACCAGCTTCCATCGCTACAGGAGACGTGCCACATCCTGGGTAAAGAGATTGCCCTGGCAGACGCCCCAGAGAGAAGAGATATGGGGGTCCTGCGTGGGGGCGTCCATGGCAGAGGAGTTGTCTCCCAGTGGAGAGCACGGTGAAACAGGACCCTGCTACAATAGCAATGGAGTGTCAGGATGTCCTGGGATCGCTTTCTAGCTAACAGCAGAATAGAGAAGATGTGTGAGATCTTGGACTGACTTTAATGTTCAAAACAGGGTTGGACGGGTGATGGGGGTAGAGCTCCTGGGGGCGGCGAGGGGATTTGAGGGCCACAATATGCACCCAACAATTCCAGGTGCAGAGAACTCGTGGACTCAACCTACAGGTCCTGGACTCGGATGGATTATGATAAGTTATAAGTTAAGTTTGTTGCTAGGCTTTCGTTGGGGACCAGTACTCAGGTTAACGCGCTCTGGGAGGAAGGGAACATATTGCGAAGGATGAGACCAGGAGAGGGGGGAACTGGGAGTGAGCTGAGGGAACTGACAATGAAGACCCAGAAAGGGACACACCCATACCTTTAATATGGCAGCGCATGTAATTAAGGTCTTATTGCTCAAACCAAAAGGCCTCAACAATCCCATTTAGAGGAAAGCTATGCTTTCGTATTTGGAAAACTCTGAGGCAGATATCTTCCTCCTTCAAGAGACACATCTCCTGAGTCAGGACTGGCATTGCCTCCAGTCCTGAGTATTCCCACACCAGTTCTCTTCTTCTACCTCAAATAAAAACGTAGGCGTAAAATTCCTGGTAGCTGGACTATTCAAGGGGGAGGTGGGCCCTAAACTAGCAGAGGCGAAAGGGAAGCTTTTAGCTAACTCATTATGCCTCTGGGTTCATTCTGTGATGGTGAGAGCAATATATTCTCCCAAGTCAGGGCAGTAATGATTTATACAGCCGGCGGTCTCCAGAGTGATGGCCACACAGACATGCATGGAATTGATGGGGGAGATTTAAACATTGTATTTGATACAAACAAGGATTGGTCTTGCAGCCGGTCAGGCCAATCGGGAGCCTTGTCACAGGGGGGAGTAAATGACTGCATGAGATGGGCCTAATCAATCTGTGGAGGGAGGCCAACCCCCGGTCTAAGCAATACACCCATTTCTCTCATGCCCATAAAACATATGCACGTCTGGACTACTTATTTGGGACTAGGGAAGTATGCAACATTATGGGAGATGTAAAGATAGTGCTGGTGGCGCTCTCAGATCACAATGCAGTGACACTACCATTAAACTTCTGCCCTCAGAGGAAACACTTCGGGACCTGGAAATTAAGAGAGACCATGCTCCTGCGTCCTGCGGTAACACAACAGCTCACAAATGCCATACACAACTACCTAGACCTCAATCACACTACTGACATAACCATCTCCACACTCTCGTAAGCATAAGCATTAAATAAGGTGGTGAGAGGGAAGCTCATAGCCATATCCGGCACTGATAGTAAAGCTCACAAGAAAATAGGGACCAATTAATGGCCCAGGTCAGGGAACTTGAACGCGTACACAGTCATACAGGTGCTCCTAGAGTTTGGCATAAACTCCATGCAGCACGAGCCCAGCTAGCGGCACTGGACAGAATATGCCGCCCTCTGGCTGAAACACTCCTTTTATATAGGGGGATAAGTCCGGGTGGCTATTGGCAAATAAGTTAAGAGCCCAAAGACAGCAGAAGAGGGTCCAATCTCTTAAGACTCGGGGTGAAGTGTTGGTAGATGACGGCAGTATAGCAAAGGAATTCCAGGACTTTTTCGCAGAACTAAATGCGAGGCAAGACCTAGATGCCCAGAACATAGCTTTATACTTAGAGCGGGTGAACACCCCCCGATTGACAATGGATCAAGCAGCCTTACTCGATGCCCCCATTAGGATCGAAGTCATTGCATCGATCTCATGCATTAAGCCTGTTAAATCTCCTGGCCCTGATGGGTACCCAGCTAGTTTTTATAAATTGTTCTGTCGAATACCAGTCCCTATCCTAACCTAATTGTTTAACTCCCTTGTAGGACCGGGGTTGATTCCTTCCAATATCTTACCGCCGTCTGTCGTGGTCATCCCTAAGCCAGGAAAGGACAGGCAATCATGTGGCTCCTACCATTCCATATCCCTACTAAATGTTGAGATTAAGCTCTTCACGAACATTCTTGCAGCAAGCCTAGGCCCCCTGATGCTGGGCATCATAGACCCAGACCAGGTGGGATTTATCCAAAATAGACAGAGTAACGACAACACAAAACATAGATTGCATCTAATTGATAAGGTACACCATACGGACATGGATGCTCTTCTCTTAATGGTAGATGCCGAAAAGGCATTTGACTGCGTGCATTGGCAATATATGGAACAGACCCTCTCCCATTTTGGTATAGGAGATCGTTATCGGTCCTGGGTGGCAAGCTGTTACAGCACTCCTGCGGCCTCAGTTATGGTAAATGGCACTACATCACACCCTTTTCCCATAGGCTGAGGCACTAGGCAGGGAGGTCCTCTATCTCCTTGTTTATTTGCCTTATATGTGGAGCTTATGGCTCAATGTATCAGGGACAACCCAGAGATCAGTGGCGTCCACTTCGGAGGATAGAATCAGTCTGTATGCGGATGATATTCTGACCTCATTGGATAAAACAGACACATCTTTGCTGGCCTTCCTCAGAGAGCTTATTGCCTTTGGTTTGGCCTCAGGGTTCTGAATAAATGTTGGTAAATTGCAGGCCCTTGCACTGGCGTCCACACACAATTGCTTATCAACAATTGAAGTTCGATTTCAGGCCAAAGGGGCTACGACTTCGATACCCTACCTGCCTCCACTTTTTCACAAACCTTAACGATAAACTATGCTAACTTACTTAGACAAATTAGAGAAGATCTTAACAGTTGGAAGTGCCACCGCTTATCTCTACTTGGAAGAATTGGGGCTATAAAGATGACAATATTACCAAAGGGACTTTACATATTCCAGACATTACCGATCTTCCCTAGAGGGAACCTTATTTTGATGCAAAGAGAATTGCATCGATTTGTGTGGATAGGGGTCCGACCACTTATGAGGCGGGAACTCAGCTATCTCAACCCACACGAAGGGGACCTAGGGATTCCAAAGAAACAGCGCTACTTCCAAGCGACGCAGATGAGATACCTGCTCGAATGGAGTACAGAGGAATCCAAAAAACACTGACTCTTTCAGGACAGAGCTATCACAAAACTTCCTTTTATGAAAAGTACTGGTTCTCAAGAAATCATATAGGCCACAAAGCCTCCAAAATTCCCCCATCATGAGGACAGTAATGGAAGTGTGGGACAGTGTGGCTACCCATAGAGAGCTTACTACATTTCCTTCCCCATGACACCTATGTTTGAGAACCAAGATTTCACCCTGGGTCTCGAAGGGAGAGCATTCAAGGCGTGGCATTAGACTCAGTGCCGAGCCGCAGGCAATATGTTTGATGAAGAAGGAATTATTTCCTTCCCACAATTGCGTTTACATTATAACCTGCCAGAAAATGAAAGGCTACGCTACCTTCAGATATGACATTGGCTGTTACATCCCTCTAACCTACCCACAGTTAGCAGGCAGCTAACCAGATTTGAAAAATGTCTGTGAGGCAGCTGATCTCCGAACTCTGTGTATTCTTGAAACCACCTGCCTCACTACAACCAACACCCAGGCAACGGCGTTGGGCAAAAGAACTCAGCAGAGATTTATTTGCCAATAAATGGGGAGAAATTGATTATAGGGCCAGGCATACAACCAGGAACACACGTAGTATAAAGGCCTGCCACCAAGATAGCTACCTATTGGTACCTTGCCCGTGCTGAAAATCTGGGAGACATCTGGAGGGGAAGCACAATGATACCGTTTGAGAATCTTCAAGCTGACTTTGAGTTGGCAGACACCGAAAGGTACAGATATCTGCAGCTGAGTCACGCTCTGCGCAAATATGTCAAGGAAGGGGGTTACACTGGTGGAGGACCTTCCACGTGAAGACAGACTACTCATGGATCATATGACAACTAAAGCCACATTACTGACAAATAGGAAAATTCTATATAATGGTCCCAACCCAGTTGATCCCCTGAGGGGCGCATGGGAATTGGATTTGGGGCTCCTGGAGAATGAGGACAGGGAGGAGGCGGTGCAGAGTACACGTGAAGTATCGGTAAGGGCAAGGTTCCGTCTCATCCAGCTGAGAATCCTCCATAGATAATCTGCTTCCAGGACACAGCTACGCCGATGGAGCCAAGGAGTGTCTCAATATTGTGCAAGGGGATGTGGGGAAGTGGGCTCCTTCTTCCATATTCTCTGGGAGTGCAAGTATATTCAACAATTCTGGAAGGATGTGACAGATATAATGGCGAAAGTAACGGAAGAAAAGATCCCACTAGAACCAAGATAGCTAATATTAGGTGTAACAGGTAAGATAAATTGGCCCAAAAATGTCATGATTTGGCTGAAAATAGCAGCAATAGTGGTGAAATGAAACATAGCCAGGGGGTGGGGGGCAGTTAGGACACCGGATCCTCTGGACTGGGAAGACGATCCAGATTGGTGCTCTGGGGCTGAGAATGAGACATAAATAGCAAGAGGTTGCCCAAGAAAATGGGATAAAATCTGGAGAAAATGGAAGACATATAGAGAACGTTAACAAAGCGTATAAGGCCCAAAGTAAGAGAAACAAGACGTTGATAATATCAGAAAGAGATGCGGGCGAGCCCTCAAGGAAGATGCATTGATATTGGAAGATGGGTTTACAAAATTGTAAAAATATGTAATTGATGTAGTAAACAAAAGTGTTTATGTTATTGTATTGTCTGGGTAAAGAAGTTGTACTGAGCGCATTCAAATAAACATAATTAAAAAATGAAAATCAAGGCAACTCAGAGTGCAGCCTCAGTTGTTGGTGTGGAGGTGAATCGACAGGTACACTGGTACACTTGCTCTGGGAATGCCCAAAACCTAGCAAATTATTGGACTCGGATTCTAGATGAGGTTGATACACATTTCGGCACACAGATACCGGGGCTCCCGGCATATACGGTTCTGAGACTACCTAATCCCGTAACCTATCCAATCAAATCTCGCAAAGGTTAGGCATATGGGACTGGCACTGGGATCTCCACTCCAGGATATTCTCACCCTTTGGGGAACCGCTACTACTCCCACACACAGGTTGGCTCCACAGACTATGGTTTATTTTGGGGATGCAAAAGATGTCTGCAACAATTACAACTACTAAACCACTTTTTGCGAGGGGTGACGAATATTCCTCGCCCTCCTATCCACCAAATTTAGAAAACTTACCTGCCCAAAATACTTACGCATCCTCCGGATAACAGAATCTGAGTAGGTCTTATTACAAACAGAGGATCAATAGTTACCTCCCTCTTCACAACTGACATACACTAGACTTTCCTTCAAAGTACTGGGAGGGGAGGAAGGGGGTTTGGGTTAGTTCTTTGTTTGTTTTATTTTGTATGTGAAAATCCACACGAGAAGTGCTGCAATGCTCAATGCCGGAAACTGTGAGCACACAGAGAGTAATGTATAAGTCACATATACAATGTATTTCTATGCTCTGACATGTGTGAATAAAAAGATTTGAACTATAAAGTGCAAGCAGCTTAAGCAGCTCTCAAATTTTCCACATCATCTCTCAAGCAGGAGCTATCCACAAACAATACATAATCAGGTTCTGCAAGGGTTCCATCTTTAATATCAGATCTAGTCGCATCGAGGCAATCATGCTCATCATTCCCCCCTTTCAGAATTACTTTCAGGCAATGACAACAATGTGGCTGGATTCAAACTGCAACAATGTTTCAAGGTTAAAGTTTCAGCCACCAGTATGATTTGTTTGTATTTTGTTAGTTGGCTACTGGCACATGTGTTGGTTCATAGAACAAGTAAGAAGCACCTCTACGGAATGGGTGACCATCACTACAAGAGGGTAGCCCATGGCAATTTTTTACTGTGCTCAGTGATGACACTCACAAAAGTCACTGCCTTTAGGTAACCAGGCAGACCTGTGGCTGAAAAATAGGCAACTGATCTACGGGAATCACCATGAATTTGTGCAAGCACTGAGAGAGCACAGCCCTCCCTCTCACTGCAAAATAGTTCAAACTCTTTACTGTAATCTTGTATTCCCCGGCCAGAGCAGGGCAAGGACTTTCTCTCAGTTCTAAGAAGATGCTCATTCTGTTGTTATCCCATGGTATCGAATCAGACACATCCTTGTGTGTCAACATCTATACAGGCTTTTCAACTAAGGAAAAAATTGGTATCCACTGGTCACAGTAGCTCACCATTCCCAGAAACATCCTGACTTCCCTCTGCATGGTTCATTTTCAGAACGGCAGAGATTTTCTCTTGGAATATCGTCCGTGCTGCTTTCTCAAAGTGATGTCCCCAATACAGGGCTTCTCTCTGACAATACTACAATTTGCTCAGGGACACCTTATCTCCATTTTCTGCCAAGTGATTAATAAGACAATTGTGTCTTGCTTACATGCTTCTTGCAACATTGATGCCACATGTAGGCCATCAATGTACTGGACCAGGGTTGAGTTGCACGGTAATGTCAGAGTCTCCAGATTATTTTTCAAGACCTGGCTAAAGATCAACAAGCCTGGGGGAACGTGGCTCCATGCCAAAATTTTAGATCCGGACATGAGAAACTGTCTTTCTTAATGTAGTTGAATTGAAAAATGACATAAATCAACAACTGTGAACTACTTGGCTTCACACAGGATCGAAAAAATATCACAGCAGAATTATATATACCACAGGACAACATGGAACAAGAATGATATTAATAGTAAGTCCTGCACTATGCTGTATTTGCTGCTCAGTTCCTGCAAACCCATAATAGGCTAAATATATGCACTCCCAATATCTCATTCAAGATGTCTTGCTGTTGTATCGTGGACTCAATCACTGGAGCAATTCAAACAATTGTCACTGGTAATAGATTACACTGGGACATTCAGGGATATTCAGCATTTTGTTTGACAGGGATTTGGACAGGTTCCACACCTTTTATAAGTCAACTGTCTTTACTTGAAAAATCCCAGACTTCAGACTTTATCGTATGTTGCGGATCAGGGACAAATCATCTACAGTCATTATAGGAAACAGCCCCACAGGTGTTCCTTATTTAAATATTTTGAAATCCACATCTTCATCATGTGTTTGGATATGTAACTGGACACCCTCCAGTGTACAGTAAATTGTGCAATTTAACTTGCACAATAAGTCTTGGCCTAACCACCTGACCCACTTAGGGTCAAATATCACAAACTGATGATCCTCCTCTAGTGAACCTATCTTTATAGGTACCTTTATTGGCACAGGATTTACAATCTATCTATTTGCAACACCCATAACTTGGATTTGTTTTCCCAAGAGGGGTAGGTTAGAGACATCCGCTGTTCTAACAGTGAAACTGGTAGCACCAGCATTGATGAAAAAGGACACTTGGTGGCTGTTCAACACAACTTTCACGAATGGTCCACTTTGATCTACCTCCAAGATTGCGCCAAGTACGCAGGCTTCCTCCCCTCTCAGGTGCCGTCATTGTGCTAATCTCCAGATGTCTGGAAGAAGGAAACTGTTGGAAATTGGTTCGATTTCCAAAGAGAGTTGGATTACCTCTTGGAACCTGGTTCGTATTGAACCTTTGGGTTTCCCATATCCTGTGGGGCCATAGGGGAATCGGAATAATACATCATCAGGACTTGGTACGTGTTGAGATTCTGAGGTCTCTGCGTCTGTACATTTTGCATATATATTGGATTGATACCTTGCATTTGACCATCACCAGACATTCGGTTTGAATTGACCCTACACTCCCTCTTCCAGTGGCCCAATTTATTGCAATAATTACAGGGATTCAATCACTTCAACGCCACTACATCTATTACAGTGTTTGGGTCTATTAGACCACCACGACCTGTATCTTGTGAAACACCATTTCCACCCTGCATCATCTATCCTCCACCTTCAAATCCAACACCCTTCATTCCTCTTCTAACTCCACTTCCCACATACTGACCATTCTGAAATACCTTCTGCACAAACTTAGGGGCATATTTATAAGCACCTATCACCACCACAACATCACTTTTGAGGACGGTGTAGTGGCTATAGGGGCTTTGCCTTATTCACAAGGTAGCGTTAAGCCACTTAACGTGGCTTAATGCCTCCATGTGAATGAGGCCCCCTTTCACACCACACTTAATGTGAAAGGGGTGGGCAATGGGTGTTGCAGTGGGCATTCCACCACAACACCCATTCATTTTTAAGCTGCCCGATATTTACAAGGGCAACTCCAAAATTAAGACCAGGCGCAATGAGGAGAAATGTTTCATTTCTCCTCGTTTTTGCTGTTTGTATGTGTACTGCATTGTGAAGCACACATAGAAACAGCAAAAGGCTATTGATTGTTTATGTGCAGGAAGGTGACCCTTCCCGCACATAAACAATCAATAAAAAAGGTGTTTTGCATCTTCTATGTGTGCTGCATTAAGAAGCACACATAGAAGTAACAAAACTCCATTTTAAAATTGCTTATGTGCAGGAAGGGAGACCTTCCTGCACATTAACAATCGTCCCCTCAATGTAGCCACTGTTGCACTATGGTGCAAGGGTGCCTGCATTGGCGCTAGGATGCTAAATTTAGTGCCAGCACTGGAGGAAACGCAGGGCTGCACCATATTGTTGTAAATATGGTGCAGCCCTGCCTTTCAGTAGTGGCAGAGCGCTGTGTTGAGCCAAGGAAGCTATCACCACACTCTGCCATTTCGTATTAAATGCCCCTCAGTCTGTGCCAGCATAAACTTCTGCTTGAACCTCTTCTGCTTCATCTTCTGCTCATCACTGCAATACTTAGCATAGCGAAGTATCTCATCCAAACGCCTGCTTTGCCAACAAATCACGGGGCATATCATCAAGGCAGCGCTTTAAAATTATCGCCGCTTTAGCGTCCGTTTTCGGGCAAAAAGCGGCGATAATTTGATCGCACTATCAGCAAGGACACGCTAACGCGTGTTCCTATGCCTCAGCGCCGCTTTCCCTAACGCCCATCCTTGCATCGCCAATGAGATGCAAAGTTGGTGTACCCTCCTAAAGTAACGTGGAAAATGTCGCTAGCAGACATTTCTCCAATCATCAAGACAATCGCTAACCTGTGTAGCGACAAGAAATGTAGCGCTTACCACGCTTATCTCAGGTTTGCATACGCCTGCTTTGAAACTGACTAAGCAATTATGGTCTCTGGATGGTGGATCATAATGCTGAGACCACCCTGCCGATTATCGCTAGATTTCCAACGATAATCGCACATTTTGCAGCTATCGCTTGGATTTGTATCTCTTTGGAGATAAGCTTCGCTGATAGCGCGTTATCTCTGCGATAAAATCCAGTGATAGCTGGTGATAATTATCCTTGCGCTAAGCGCGCTTAGCGATAATTATCACCAGCTGTTGCTGATGCCCCCACATTCTGCTTAATGTGGAAACTAATCTCCAAACATAACCCAAGAACAAACTGTGATACAAAATTGCTCATGTCATCCCTTTCAGGGTTGTTGACACCGCTATGCGGTCTGAACACCTGCATCAAGTGCTCACAGTAAGCATGCACTGACTCCTTAGCTTCCTGAATGGTCTGAAAAATTTTCAATCAGTCAATCTCCTTCTGTGACACCGTACTCTTCTAGAAAGTAATCACGTTTTGCATATTGGCTACTCCATCCAGCTTTTCAGCTTTGTTAGGCTTATGATGGACACCACAGTGTGAGACACAAAATGACAACACAAACACTGGAAGCTGGATATACACAATTTGAGATGCACAACCCTATTTATATTCACTCCTCAGAAACTGCAACCACCTTTAGAACTGCTGAAACACTGCAATAACTCCAAATTGGGTCATAGACATTGAAGACAGTGGCTGGATTTGGGCAAGTTCTGGATCTTATATGGAATGTTCTAACTCCCTAGACTTCAATGACAAACCACCTTCTGTGGCCAATTGATCCGTAGGGTTTCTCTGTACCTAAACATATTAGTATAGTTGCCATACAGTATCCTCCACTGGTCCTGTGGATCTCCGGTAGTCAACTGGAAGTGTATGAAAGGAGCTAGCATCGGCAATAAATTTCAATTTGAATGAAACAGATCTGACTCATCAAAAATGGCACAGAACATGGTGTCCAAACCATAAAAATGCATTAGCAAAGTTACAAATCAATCAATCAGTAAGTAGATTTAACCAGAAAGCATGTATATCAATACATGTGTGGAATATAAATTTGTATATTATAAATAGAAATGTGCAAATATACCAATCTACAAAGCACAGAACACAAATTAGATTGGTTGCATTAAGGAACAGGGGAAGTTATAATGAGGGTGTCAGCATCAAAAGAACCACATTTAGGTTCTGAGTAAAAGCATGGGTGCTCAAGTATGAAGCTGAACATCCTGGGCAAAGAGAATGTAGAGAGTTTGAGAAAGGGAGTCTCAGAGAAGTCAGGACAGAATCTTCTAAATCGTTCTAGGAACATACAATTGATACACAGCAGAAGGTTACGAAGCTTCGTCCCATCTGCTCTATCTGGATGGGCCAATCAGGAGATGTTGTTCTCTGGGTGCAGGTAAACTCCCAGCATTGATCAAAAAAGCATGCAGCTGCACAGCCTTGAAGTTAACAACAGTCCAGTCTACCTGGTACAGGAGGCTTTCTCCTATCCCCACACACAACACATCCATGGCCAAGTTCTAATTAAAATGTCTAATTTAACCTCATCACTGCGGCGCGAATTCCGCCGCAGTGCTGAACATTCCTATCGTGGGCGTGGTCATGACGGCTCCGCCCGTCATCAGCACACGCCCACTGTGACTCATGATGGCCGGGAGCCGTCATTAGCATCGAAGAGGTTAACATATCCCTAAAGTAAACCGAGACTATTCTTGCTAACGAGTGCTTCATGATAAACACCTGTAGAAGAAAGAAGAATGGAAAACTTCCTGTGCATTTTATAATGAGACACTTTGAGTGGCTTAGGCCTAATCAGCTTCAAGGTAACGTTAAGAAAGAAAATGGCAGTTAAAACATATCTAATTCATAGATTATGTTTTGATTATATAAATTTGGCTTCTGCTACTTGTGAATAGAGCCACTTACTGTATTTTGGTTATAACAGTACAGACACACGGTAATAATCATCTACCTATGCAAATGAATGGAGCATTACATTACGCTGTTCCAGTTACATTACCTTACTCAGGGATTTCCAAGGACACATTTCACCTGATACACATTATTTCATGGAAAACAGTTTCGACTGCGGGAAATAATCGTATAAATATTGATTTCCTATCCTATATGTTACACCTTGGAATGGTAGGGTCAATTTACACCTGGAAATTACTACACCCTGAATGTAGGGAATTGAGGATGTAGTATTACCAGATTCTGTGTCCTTTGAAGGTTGTAATGAGGGCCTTACTCTTCTTCTGCACCATGATATTGTGCATAGAAAACTTCAGAAAAGGGTAAACTTGTTGAAAAGAGTTCTAGACGCATTTTTCAAATTAGCTGGGTTTGATATGGCTAAATAGCAGCTTACAATTTCAGTGGCGGTTCCTCCGCTAAGGGGGAGGAGCGTCGCCCCACTACCTTCATGCAGGCAAAGAAAGGAAAAAATAAAATCATAATAACCATAATGTTATTATCATTTTATTTTTTACTCCTGCTGCGGCAGCTTGCTTGAAGGAGTTGGCGGGGCTGAAGAGCAGGGGAGGAGGGTACAATTCTCCTAAGTGCGCAATGACTGTTTGGTCGGCCCTCTCGGGCCACCCAAAACAGTCATGCTCACTTCCCTGTTCTCCATGCAGGGTGCATTACAGCCTGCATGGAGAACATACCCACCCCTACAGCCCCTGGCTGCAATCACAACGCTGCATTGCAGCATAGTGATTGGCTTAGGGGTGGGAGCCTGACTGCCTGCTTCCTGTCCGCAAATATGGTGCAGCCCAGAGGAGCAGGAGCAGAGGTAAAGGTAAAAAAAATGATTTTAAACCTTTCATTGATAACAGAGTTACAACAATTCAAGCATCACAGTGATTATTCATACGAAAATGTACTATTCCGTTTTGAGTTTTATACTTTTTCACCTTTTGTTTATACATTCTAGAGTTCATGAGTTCAATTATTATAGACCCTGTGGAACAGGTGAAAGAGGGGAGAAGGGAGGAAGGGTGGAGCATAGATGTTACCTCTATATACATTCCATTTGCCTCATATTTCTGTCAATTTTCTCGGGCATCTCTTGGCTACATATTCAGTTTTTTCCCTTATCTCATGCACCAGTCCATGTCTTTTTCCCATGCGTTCACTGTTGGTGCTGCTGATGCCCCCCACAGTCTAGCGATATTGCGTTTGACGAATATTAGACCTAGAATTGCCCATGTTTTTTCTTTGCTGTTCGGGTTCGTTAGTTCCCAAATATTCAACAAGCACCTTTTCGCTTCAGGTTCCAGTTTTAACCGCAGCACCTCCTCCATACAATGGTGTACCCCCCTACAGAACCCGCTGATGTGGGCGCACTCCCAAATTATATTCAGAAACGTCCCCTCCTGGCCACACTGCCGCCCACACCCAGGATCTTCCCTGTAGCCCATCTTGACCACGGATGTATGACGTTACAACGCATACTTTTACCACGCATACCATTACAACGCGGTATTTACAACGAATACCGTTACAACGCATAGCGCTTTGAGGTGCTGGATAGTGGTAAGTATAATTTTATATTCCAACTCCAGTCCCCGTGGATACTAGGGAAGGTGTTGGATATAAAATTAAACTTATTCCCTATCCTAGAGTGCCCCCCAGCGCAATGCGTTGTAATGGTATGCGTTGTAATGCCTGCGTTGTAATGGTAGTGCGTGGTAAAAAATGCGTGGTAACAGTTGTATACTCTTGACCACTGCTGGCCCGGTGTAATATATTCTATGAAGTGTTTTTAACTGTACCATCTTTAGTGTGGAAGAGATTGCAACTTCTTTGGGAGAGGCCAGTGCTTCCTGCCATTCATCATCATCCAACTCTGAAATGTTCGTTTCCCATTTCCTACGGAGTTGCGCGAGGGTGTCAGGGGTGTGATTAATTAGCTTCTGAGGGGTCAGGGATATCGCTTTTTTGAGCATATATCCGTCTAGGACCCTGATATATATATTTTTTTATTGCATCCCGCTCCCCCAGCGTGCCCACCTCGCCACCCGCGAGCCATGCTGGCCTCCCTTGTGAAAATTATTTTGGTATATAGTTGAAACTGGGAGACGTTTGAAGAGGTGAAATCAGAAACTTTGCAAAATTTTGCTTGAAGAAAAAACTGCATATTATATCTGTGGCACTCCATTCTTCAGGCAAGCATGCAGCATGAATTTGCCCTTTATACCATTATAGGAATCAACTAAATGGTGACGTGGGCAGTCCCAAAATGTTGATTTTTTTTTTTTTTTTTTACTTAACCTTTTATGCTTACTTATATTGTTGTTTGTAGACATCGTTTCACTTAAGATGCCCAATTAATGATCAATGAAAGTTTATTGTTTGGAATATTTGGGCAATGCGTGTGTTTCTCTCTGCAAAAACTAGAGCATTTAGTTGAACTCCATTTCAAGAATAGCAGGCCCTGGCTTCCATCTGAGTTCCAGGGCAAATCATGTGATGTTCCCAGTGGGATCCTAATCCTGCTGTTCGGGGTTCTACACAAGCGAGAATTCCACACAGGGGAAGAGAAGTCCCTTGCAAACTTAGGGACATATTTATGAGAGCACAATGCAACAAGGTACATGTGTGAAGCAAACCTCTAAGTCATATTTTTGGAGCCACGCAAAGCCACTTTGAGTGGCTTAAAAAATTTGCAGTAATGCAATGCAGTGCAAATTGCTACTCTGTGCAAGAAAAAGGTTCCGTTGGCATTGATGTGGGTGTTTCCATGCAACTTCCATGGTTTTTGACACATTGACAGACTTACAAGGAGAAATATCTTTTATTTCTCCTCCTTACTTCCACTGTCTATGTGTACTGCATTTTGCAGCACACATAGTTGAATATGCCTCTAAGGATTGTTTTTTAGTAGGAAGGGGCCCATCCTGCACAAAAGTAATCCTTCATGCAATGCAGGCACCATGGTGCAAGAGTGCCTGCGATTAAGATAGGCGGCTCATTGTGCACCAGCGCGGGGGAAAGGACAGGAATGCCCTCTATGTCTTAAATATGGTGCGTTCCTGCCCTTTTCCTGTGACGCAGGGCAGCGTAGCAGTGTGGCCTATTGTGCTGCCCTGCACCAGAATCTTCATAAATATATGCCTTATTTTTTCCCTCCTCAAGAAAAACATTTTCCCATGGAGCGCTGGTGTCCCTCGCCATGTAGCACCTATAGCAGGTGCCTGACCTGTTAAAATCAGTGCGTGTCACAGTTGTGTTGCAGGCACTCCTACTAAATCACAGCAACCTCTAAACTAAGCGTTGGCTGAGGAAGAGGGATGCCAACACATTGTTGATCATTTAGCAGAGTCTGTTCAGATGTGCCCACCTACTAATGCTCACATTGTAATGTCTTTTTTTAGCAACCCGATTTTCTGAAGAGGGTTAGCCCATTAGAAGTGAAATATTTGCATTTGAATTATGAATGGCTATTTCTGCATCTCACCCACTGGGCTATTTAACCCATAATGTCCGACAAAAAAAGTCATTAAATGAATCCTATTTTGCATTACACAAGTCTGCTCAGTAGACCTATAACATTTGATAACATCAGCCATTCCTGCCTTTTCAACCAACAGCATGTTGCATTGTGGGGTTTGAAGTTTTATTTATAGTACTTTCATTACCACTTATCCGTCATGTTTTAAAATTTTACAATTTATTTATTTATTTATTTATTTATTTATTTATTTATTTATGCGATTTTATATAGCGCGAACTTTACCCAAAGGTGTCAGAGCGCTTTACATAGGACCCAGTGTCAACCATAAGGACTGATGGTTACAATCAGAAAAACAGATTTGCAAATTTTTGACTTACATAAGAACCAGTTGAAAACATACGGATTTAGGATTACATGCGTTCTAAAAGACTTAGGATTATATGCGTTACAAAAGGTACAAACAGAGAAAAGAATTGCAAATGTACAAGAGATAGAATCACACAAGGAGGAGATACAAATGGATATATTCTAGGCCTAAACTAGTAATATCTCTATCAACATAGGGAGGGGATACACATGGATATACTCTAACAGTCACATAGGGGACTAGTCGTTAGAGTTATCTCTATATACATAGGGAAGGAATATGACTGGATATACTCTAAGAGTCACATAGGAATGGTGGAGAGCACAACGGTCTACAGCATATACTAGTGATTAGAGCTATCTCTATATACATAGGGGAGGGAAAGGACTGGATATACTCTAAGAGTCACAAAGAGGGCAGGCACGTGAGATAACGAACTTTACCCGAAGGTGTCAGAGCGCTTTACATAGGATCCAGTGGAAAACATAAGGACTGACGGTTACATGCGTAAAATGATTGCAAATTTTTGCATTACAAAAGAACCAGTTAAAAGCATACGGACCAAGGATTACAAGTGTAACAAAAAGGAATACAAATGGATATACTCTAGGCCTATACTAGTAATATCTCTATCAACATAGGGAGGGGGTACACATGGATATACTCTAAAAGTCACTTAGGAGACTCGGCGTGGCCGAACAGCCATAATGGCGGACGGCATTTGCTGAGCTCCGGGCCCGGCCGAGAGCCTTATCCTGTAACGGCGGTGCTGCGGGCGTCATACGTGGCAGGAAAAGGGCCGGGAAGCGCTGGAGGACCTGGTTCTCGATTCCGGTCACGACCCACGACGTCCCTGCACCCCCTGGCCGCTTCTGAGGTGAAGTCAACCCCCCTGGTGGGACGGCCTGTGGAGCCGGGGAGTAGCGTGAGGTGGCGCCCACACGGGTTGCGACGCGGGCGGCGTGAGATTGACACCCAGCCCGGGCCTCAGGTACAAGCCGAGAATTCTTCACGGCGGGGGGCGCTGACTCTGGGGATCCCTTCCTCCCCCCCTGCAGGAGAACCGGACTGAGAGAGGACAGCACTCCACTGGCTGGAGGATCACCGGGAGGGCGCCCGGTTAATTTCTTCGGCGCCCTTTCTGGTGTGGGGAAGACAGACGCGGACTGGGCCCTGGGGCCCCAGGAGAGACAGTTGTGACCGGTGTGGCAGGATGCGGCCCCTAACATAATACGGAGGTGAGGTGGTCGAGGGGGAGGCGCACAACGCGAATTGGAGCAGCGCTACTTTTACACCGGGTCCCCCTCGGCGCCATTATCTGCGAAGCTCTGAGACAGGGGAAGCGCAGAGGACCTTCATGGAACACGGCGAGAGTGGCAGATAAAGGGGCAACGTACTACTCTTGTCCCCCTTTCCCTTCCTTTTCCCCCTCCGCCCCATTGTCGGCCATGGGGGGCAGCTAATGGACTGTCTGGAGTTTTTGAGGGGTGAGGACTGCATGTGAAGCGCCTGGAGGTCCCTGATCGGAGTGCATTGGAGACGTTGGAAGGCCGGATGCCACACTGGAAAGACCATAGTGAAGACCCACCGGGGGTTGACGGCCGTCTAGCATAAAGTGGTGAGACATCTCCGGAGGTCCCTCCCATGCGGATACCTAAGACTGACGCCTTTGAGTGGGAACTGGGCATTCGGGGGGCCCTGGAACAGCGGGAGTGAAACAGGAAGGTTACTCCCCCAGGACAATTTTGCTTGGACCGCTCTGAGCCTCCATCCATCCATTATACAGGGAATAATCAACCTGCGGTCAGCTGGCAGCTCCTCCCCTGGGGGGAAGACACGGACTGCGCAGGAATACACTGGAAGTGTCTGTGGTATCCCGGAGCGGGCGAGGAAATAACATAACTCGCCATGGTGCGCAAAGTCACTAAAACCATTGAAAGCCAGGGCGAGCCGGACGGTCCCCAACAACAGACCGGGACTGGAGAGGGCGGAAACCGACAGGGGCTGCCGAGATGGCCCAACCGGGTGCACAGCAAATTTACAAGCTTGACCTCATATTGCAGGAAATCAGAGACTCTAGGACAGCGATGAATTGGGGGCCCTCACCACCAATTTCTCCCTCCTGAAGGCCGACCATGCCAAGCTGGCGGAGAAGGTCAAGGAACAAGGGCTGGGGGTCTCTGAGCTCACTCAAACGGTGGCGGAGCATACCACCTCTATCCAGGAGCTAAAGAATCAGGTCGCCATGCTGATGGATAGGGTGGAAGATGCAGAAGGGCGTAATCGCCGAAATAACATACGGGTGATTGGTCTGCCGGAACGCTGTGAGGGGACGAAGGCTGCGGATTTCATGGAGCAGTGGTTCCGAGATCAGGTGATATCAGATGGGCTGTCCCCGCACTTCTGTGTGGAACGAGCACACAGGATCCCGACTGGCCCACCTAGGCCAGGGCGCCCTCCTCGCCCTTTGATAGTCCGTATACTGAATTATCGCGACCGGGATATCTTATTACAGAAAGCCAGAGAGAAGTCCGACATTCATTTGGAAAACCAAAGAGTGTCTCTCTACCCGTACTATACTAACACGGTGCAGAAACAGTGGGCGTCATACATGGAGGTGAAGAAAAGACTCAGAAAGGCGCAGTTACAATATGCGTTACTTTTCCCAGCCCGTCTGAAGGTAATACACGGCCGGAAGACCCTCTTTTTTTAGAGACCCTCGGATGCTGAGGAATGGCTGGAGGTGATGGGCGTGGATGGCAGCCAGGGCAGCTCGCAGATGGCAGCTACGGACGCCTCGAAGACGGGTTTCGGACCAAGACGAGCAGGGTTACTCGGAAGTTGGGAAGAAAGGACACCGACAAGCTCCATCTCGAGAACAGCAGAAGAAAGGGCAGCGCGGGGCACTGTCAATGGCTGGCAGATTTAGAGAGGACACAACGAAAATCACCACTGACTCAGAGGACAGTACCTTGCACTGGGATTCCGAAAAGAGTGTGATACTTTTCCCTACGGTAACTCCCCAAGCGGCTGATGAACTGATGGACAACTGAAGAGATAGCCGGTGAAGCCTGACAGACTTTCCCATAGAGACACGTAACAGTATCCTTTTGATATGCATATGCGGGGAGATCTTTGTGGTGCCTCTGTACATTTATGCAATTGCGGGGTGGGAAATGGTCGAGAGTATGAATAAATATTGAGGCACTGTCACTTGGAATGTACCCCATTGCTAATAGAACTTTGTGGGGGCCACTTTTACGAAGTATGGAAGGCCTCACGCTGATTGACCCGCGCCAACCACTGTTGAAATGTTTCTTTTCACTTTATGTAACTTGTACTCTCTGGCTGGGTTACCGTTGAGCCGGCGGCCCCCGTTATCAGCAACATCATGACCATGTGTGTGTTCAGCCGCCCCCCTACAGGCGAATGCACAAGACTTTGGATCTTGTTCTTCCTTTGGTTCAGGTTGGGCTCAGCTAAGTTGCACTGCTGCGCCGAGATGTTCACTTTTTTGTTTCTAATGTTGGGATATGTCCTCTCCTGGGCGCTTCTCTTGTGGAATCCTTGTATTCCAATGCTTACACTGATAGACCTGACAACGGATGACCATGGCTGAGAAAGTAGGGTCATACAATTTCATTACCTGGAATGTGCGGGTCTGCGTGCAATACAGAAACGACACAGAGTCCACTCCTTCCTCCTCCAACAGCGCACACACATAGCTTTCCTACAAGAATCGCACCTGACTGGGTCTGAGGCGCAAAAGTTAAGGAAAAAGTGGAGAGGTACAGTTTATTCCACCTCTTACTCTGTTTTCTCCAGGGGGGCGACCATATGGGTTAGACATGGAATACCCTTCGTAGAATTGGACCAAAAGACTGACGGCCAGGGCAGATATATCCTTATCAAGGGCACCCTAGATGGTGCACTATTAGTACTGGGAAGCATATATGCCCCAAATTACGAACAGGACATATTCCTACAAAATATATTTTAACAAAAAGGGGTAACCCTGTGTCCCTCAGAACCTGGGTATTGGTAGTTAAACAAACAATTGGTTCTGTCGGGTAGGACAAATCTCTTTGAGAAATGCTAGTATATGCAAGCGAAACAATCAAAAGAACTCTCTGAAACACATATATGCAACTGAGAAATCAATGCTCAAGTTGACAAGACACAACAAATGATATAGCCAGGTATTGAATTCAAGGGTGTTTATAATTAGAATTCCTACAAAAGGTTGGGTTGGCATTATCTGACTGGGCTGGGATTCCGTGGGTCCTCGAAGGAGACTGGAATGCAGTGCTGGACCCAGGGCTGGATATGTCCCACCCCCCACTCCAGGCGACTGGGGCTGTGAAACTGACCGAAACATTTACTACCTGGGTGGGAGGTTGGGGACTGAACGATATCTGGCGAACACTACACCCCTCACACAGGGAATATTCATTCTACTATCCGGTTCACAACTTACATACCGTATAGATCGATTTCTGTGCTCCGGTACCTTGGCCACGTCAATCGGCTCCTCGGAGTACCTGGCGAAAACCTTCTCGGACCGCTGACCACTAATGATCAACCTCCTCTGGGGTAGAGTTCCGACCACGGTGCCCACCTGGAGACTCAACCCACACCTCTTGGAAGATGGCCCATTTCGGGCGACTTTGTCGGATGCCCTGACACAGTACCTGGTAGATAACTGGGACTCTGCCTCCACTAACTTGGTGGTGTGGGACGCAATGAAGGTTGTAATACGAGGGAGGGCGATAGGCCAACAGGTTGGAGCCAGACAGGAATTACACAAGAAATTGTCTGAGGTGGAGGAACGGCTTAAGGTGCTGGAGCAGGAGGCGAGTGTGGACCCCGAAAAAAAGAAAGACCTGCGGGATAGCTATATAGTACACACGGAAACGATAGAGTCACTGCGCAATATAGATTATGAGAGGTATCTACGGAGACAACACACAGAAGCGGACCGCTCCGGAGCCCTTCTGGCCCGATTGATACGGGATAGCCCAGACCCACCGATCATTACCCAGATACGAAGCCCGGTGGGAACCTTAGTTCACACTCAGGCCGAAATCAACCTAGCATTCCATGATCACCTGAAAGCCCTGTATGCTTCTAATGACCTGGAAGATCCTGAGCAGATAGCTGAATTCATGCGCAATCTCCCCTTCCCATCCTTAACTGCGGACATGCAGAAGGCAGTAAAGGGACCCATTACGCAACACGAGATACGGGCCGCGATTAAGCACTTAAATAGAAACAAGACGCCGGGCATGGACGGACTCCCCGTGGAGTTCTACTCTGCCTATGCGGAGACCCTGGTACCGGCCCTGGAAAAGGTCTTCAAAACAGCGTTTGAGGAAGGTCGCTTAACGAGGTCGACCATGCAGGCCTTAGTGATCTCCATACCTAAACCGGGCGAGGAGACCCTAGATCTGGTAAATTACAGACCTCTATCTATGCTGTCCACGGAATATAAAATATTAAGCAATTGCCCTGCGAATTCAGCCCTACTTGACAGCCCTTATTCATCTAGACCAGTGCGGGTTTCTTCCTGGAAGTAGTACTTCCATGAACACAAGACGCCTGCATGCACTGATGGCCGCGTCACCGGTGGAGTTGAGCAGAGCCGGGTGCATTGCTCAGGATTTAAAGCAGGCTTTCGACTCCCTTTCTTGGCAATTTATGTTTGAAGCCTTGACACGCTTTGGCTTTCCCGCCCCCCTGTTGAGATGGATACGATTGCTGTACACAGACCCACTGCCCGGGCGCGCACTGGGGATTATGTCTCGGCAGAATGCCCAGTGCACAAGGGCACCCGACAGGGTTGTCCTCTGTCCCCGATGCTATTCGTCCTAGCATTGGAGCCTCTGGCCATTGCTCTCCGGACACATGCGGATGGACTGGGCATTCCAATAGAGGGGACGCCCCATCTGCTTTCCATATATGCGGATGACATATTATTATATCTTCAGGATCTGGAAGCGGACCACTCACTGTTGTTCGACACCTTTCGTAGATTTGAAACGGTATCAGGATTAGCTAGCAATCCAGAGAAATCGGTTGGTTTTTATTTCCGGGATGAACCTCATCCCCCTGATATAACCTTCGGAGCCTACCAAATCCCGGTGGCACAATCAACCTTTAAATATCTAGGAATCCGAATATATAGAACTACGGAAGATCAGATAGAAGGTAATATCTCTAGAGCTATCACCGGCCTCCGCAGCAGCATCGGGTTCTGGATTTCGCTTCCCCTATCGGTCATGGGCCGCGTAGTGATTGCTAAGATGGTCATGCTACCCCGCTTACTTTACTTCTTTGTGAACCTGCCGGTATGTCTTTCGCAACAGATATTTACAACAATAAACACCTTACTAATTACTCTCATATGGGGGTCGGGCAGAAGAAGGATTAGCCTCTGTAAACTCCAGATTGGCACTAGGCTGGGTGGCCTGGGAGCTCCAGATTTTCGTAGTTACTATTATGCTAGCCAGCTCCAATGGCTGTCCTACTGGTTGGCGGGTAGGAACCTACATGAAATCGGTTTTACGACTGACCGCGTAGGCCAAGGAGAACTACACTGTTTACTGCTCCCCAAAAGAAAGATTCCTCAAACATGTCACCAGCTGCTCCGCACCGCCCTATCCTGCTGGAGGAAGGCACTCACATATACCGCAACAGTAACACCCTACGCAGGGACCATCCCATTGCTAGGCATCCCTACCCCACGGGGAATGCTCACAAGACAATCGCTGGACTGAAGATGGAATAAAGGGAATAGGGAGTTTCTTCGGAGATGATACACTACTGGACCATGACACCATGACACCTTTGTACAGATCACTGGGACTTCGAATAGACAGTATTTATTATAAGTAACGGTATCCCACTACATCCGGACGACATGGGCACCACAACGTACCCAGCCACCACAACACGAATTAGTACACCTGATGCACTATATTGGGACAGGGGGCCACTTGGTGCGATGGTTATACACCGGGATTAGGACGCACGCAGCGATACCCCTCGCTTCATTATGGGATACTTGGACACAGGACGCCGGAGAGGAACTGACTGATAAGTCTTGGCAGACGATGCTCGAACACTCTAAAAAGATCTCCCGGAATGTGAAATTCAAGTTCATCAAGGCCATGGTCCTCCATAGGGCATATTTACCACCGGAACGGATCCATCGAATGTTCCCAGATTCTCCCCATTACTGCCCTCTAAGCATGGGCGGATTTTGCGGATCCACGATCCGCGGATTTTGCGGATTTGCGGATCGTGGATCCGCAAAATCCGCGGATTTTGCGGATTTGCGAATCCGCGGAATTGGGGCAGGGCTTCCATGCGAGTGCAGTCACTGAATTTGAGCATCAACTAGTTCGAGCAACCATGTGTGTGTTACTATGCAATCGCCCCGACGGGCGCAGGGGTCCCTTGACTGAGCTGTCCATCATAGTGGGTGAATGGCGGGAAGACGGTGCAAACCGCGAGTGTGTGGGCGGGGCCAAACGGGCAGGGCTACCATGCGAGTTCACACATGCTTCTTGTGTGTATAAAAGGTCAGAGAAAGATCAGTTCAGCAGATGAAGAGAAATAAGCTCCTGGTCACAGAAACAGCACGGGTATTGCGCTCGTGAAAGTCAAGGATGCAAAAGCCTCTATCCAGCATCACAGCTGATTTTCCACGGTAGAGTTGGGAAGAAGGCACACCTGTCCAGCCTCGACGACGCTCACGATTGTTTTTGGGCTAATGAATGAGTCACTGATTTTGAGCATCAACTAGTTCGAGTGACCATGTGTGTGTTACTATGCAATCGCCCCGAAGGGCGCAGGGGTCCCTTGAGTGAGCTGTCCATCATAGTGGGTGAATGGCGGGAAGACGGTGCAAACCGCGAGTGTGTGGGCGGGGCCAAACGGGCAGGGCTACCATGCGAGTTCACACATGCTTCTTGTGTGTATAAAAGGTCAGAGAAAGATCAGTTCAGCAGATGAAGAGAAATAAGCTCCTGGTCACAGAAACAGCACGGGTATTGCGCTCGTGAAAGTCAAGGATGCAAAAGCCTCTATCCAGCATCACAGCTGATTTTCCACGGTAGAGTTGGGAAGAAGGCACACCTGTCCAGCCTCGACGACGCTCACGATTGTTTTTGGGCTAATGAATGAGTCACTGAATTTGAGCATCAACTAGTTCGAGCGACCATGTGTGTGTTACTATGCAATCGCCCCGAAGGGCGCAGGGGTCCCTTGAGTGAGCTGTCCATCATAGTGGGTGAATGGCGGGAAGACGGTGCAAACCGCGAGTGTGTGGGCGGGGCCAAATGGGCAGGGCTACCATTCGAGTTCACACATGCTTCTTGTGTGTATAAAAGGTCTGAGAAAGATCAGTTCAGCAGATGAAGAGAAAGAAACCCCTGGTCACAAGAACAGCACGGGTATTGTGCTCGTGAAAGTCAAGGATGCAAAGGCCTCTATCCAGCATCACAGCTGATTTTCCACGGTAGAGTTGGGAAGAAGGCACACCTGTCCAGCCTCGACGACGCTCACGATTGTTTTTGGGCTAATGAATGAGTCACTGAATTTGAGCATCAACTAGTTCGAGCGACCATGTGTGTGTTACTATGCAATCGCCCCGAAGGGCGCAGGGGTCCCTTGAGTGAGCTGTCCATCATAGTGGGTGAATGGCGGGAAGGCGGTGCAAACCGCGAGTGTGTGGGCGGGGCCAAACGGGCAGGGCTACCATGCGAGTTCACACATGCTTCTTGTGTGTATAAAAGGTCTGAGAAAGATCAGTTCAGCAGATGAAGAGAAAGAAACCCCTGGTCACAAGAACAGCACGGGTATTGTGCTTGTGAAAGTCAAGGATGCAAAGGCCTCTATCCAGCATCACAGCTGATTTTCCACGGTAGAGTTGGGAAGAAGGCACACCTGTCCAGCCTCAACAACGCTCACGATTGTTTTTGGGCTAATGAATGAGTCACTGAATTTGAGCATCAACTAGTTCGAGCGACCATGTGTGTGTTACTATGCAATCGCCCCGAAGGGCGCAGGGGTCCCTTGAGTGAGCTGTCCATCATAGTGGGTGAATGGCAGGAAGACGGTGCAAACCGCGAGTGTGTGGGCGGGGCCAAACGGGCAGGGCTACCATGCGAGTTCACACATGCTTCTTGTGTGTATAAAAGGTCAGAGAAAGATCAGTTCAGCAGATGAAGAGAAATAAGCTCCTGGTCACAGAAACAGCATGGGTATTGCGCTCGTGAAAGTCAAGGATGCAAAAGCCTCTATCCAGCATCACAGCTGATTTTCCACGGTAGATTTGTGAAGAAGGCACACCTGCCTCGACGACGCTCACGATTGTTTTTGGGCTCACAGGAAGGGCATGTTGTAACTATTTTAGGATGGCACCGGCAAGCTGCCAGCGCCATCCTAAAATAGTTACTAAGTTAGCTTCAAAGGAAGCTCTAATAGATAAAATAAAGCAGGTGCTCGCACCTGCTTTATTTTATCTATTAGAGCTTCCTGTTGAAGCTAATTTAGTAAGTATTTTAGGATGGCGCTGGCAGCTTTCCGGCGCCATCCTAAAATAGTTACAAGTTGACAGGCCAGCCAGGCTTCAACTTTTGCCCCCGGAATCCGCCGCTCGCGGATTTGCGAATTTGCGGTAAATTCGCGGGAGTTCGCGGATCGCGAATTTACAGAAAATTCGCAAAATCCGCGAGCGGAACGGATTTTGCGCTCATACTTACTGCCCTCGATGCCAGGCCGACGAGGCGGGTCTCCTACACATGCTTTGAGTGTGCCCACGTCTGAGTGGATACTGGGGGGAGATATGTCAGACGCTGAGAGAGATCACACAGGTACAAATACAGGAGACTGCCTTGTATTGTTTGGTGGGTGCTCGACACCGCCCCAAGTCGCTGAAAGCCAAAATAAGATTTATAGACTTAGCTCTAATATTAGCCATCAGAGTGATAACAATGAGGTGGAAATCCCCCAGGGTGCCTAGTGAGGAGACATGGAGAAGGGAAATGGTGAAATGGGGACGGGCGGAGGGTATCGCCCTTAAGAGAGAGGAAGACACAGGGAAAAGAAAGATCCCCATAGCGATGGACAGGGAAGTCATGATACTGGATCTAGATAGGCGGAACCCAGCACAGTCGCAGGTGAACAGGCCACACGACACTGACTGAGTAAAGACGCTTAGGATAGAGTCATACCAATGTCAGAGCAGGCAGTTAAGTTTCTATTGTCGTATTAATAGAGGGCCTGTTAATATAAGCTGTAACATCATGATAAGGAGAGGTTTTTGCGCTCAGGATATGGAGAGGGCGGGGGAGGGATAGTTGGGGTGGAGTGGGTGGGTACGGGTCTTCTTTTATAAATACTTATGTGATGTTGGGGCAAAAAGAGAAAACCGGGATTGTGGAACAGTATGAAGAATGTGTTTTATTTTATTTGTTTATGCATTCACGAATAAAGTTTAAAAAAAAAATGTTTTAAAATTTTACAAAGTGATCACGTCCATTTCAAAAACTGCTTTTTTTTACATAAAGCCAAAAGTAAAAGTTCCTCATATATTTAATGAGTGTGCATTCTTTCATTCATGTCATGCCTTAGAACAGGCATTCGCAGTGCATACCATTTTGTCTTTGGCGTTATGAAAGCTTTCATACATATATGTAATAAATGTAAAATATAGTGGTATCACAGCGTTACCCAACCTAAAGAATAGGCAACTTACTGGTAGCAGTAGCAGCAGAAAAATCAGACGATTCTCTTACACATACAGGACAGGTATAGGACAGGTAACACATTAAGGGGCAGATTTACTGACATTGTGTGCAGTTTTGCATTGCAAAACTGACACAAAACTGGCACAGCTGAGTCTAAAGAAAAACATTTTAAAGAAGGGGAGGCAGGGTACGAAGACACTGGCCCTGAAACCTTGGTCTTGGAGTCCCATACGAAACTCGGCAGGGCAAAATAGCATTTTTTTTAAACGAAATGTGCTGTAAATTCATGAAATTTGCGGCAATAAAAACGTTTAAAAAAACAAGCGTAATTTCCTGAGCTTGTTTGGAAAAGGGCCCCTGGGTGGGTCAGGTCCCAGGGACATTTTATTTAAAAAAGGAGAGGGGCACATGGGCTCTGTGACTCCCAGGTACAACCTCCCTGGAGCTTTATTTCAAATAAAGGTGGGGGGGGTCATGCAGAACCCCTACCTGGGCTTCTAGATGCCCCAGGGACCACCAAATCCCTGGTGCTTTGTTTTAAAAAATGGAAGATTGCTACGCAGACCCCCTCCCCTCCTAGGTTTGTAGAAGCCCCGGGAAATACCTCTTCCCCGTTTAACAATTTGCGGGGGCCACACATACTCCAGAGACCACCAACTCCCCGGGGTCTATATAATAAATAATAGTGAAAGAGGGGCAACGTGGGCCCCTCCAGGGCCATATATGGCCCCGGGGACCAATAACCACCCAGGCCCGACTCCTGCTATGTTCCGGGAGGGTCCACCCCCCAGGACATAGCTGTTTGCTTTTGATTGGTGGGAGCTGACAGCTCGCATCAACCTAAAGCAAACCCTTCGGTTCCAGGGGGTGAGAGCTGTCAAAGTTCTACCACCCACTGGAAGCAGAGGTTTCATGTCTTTCCCTGCCCACATGTCTGTGGGCCAGGAAAGACATGAAACTATTGCTCTTACACACAGATCGATGCATTTCCAGCAACTCCTCTGGGTGTAATAGCAATGTCGGCTCCCGTAGAAGGTGGAGAGCCAGCTGGGACCACAGGGGCCTTGAGGCTCCCTCTGAGGTCCACAAGCTTCCCTCCCACTTTACAGAATGTATTTAGCCCCGGGGAGAAGGTGGTCCTCGACAACCAGAGGGTCTGCGCGGCCCTCCACATATTTTTTAAATTAACCCCTGGGAGGGGTGGTCCCTGGGGCATATGAAAGCCAAGGAGGGGGGTCCATGTGGCCCCTCTCTTTAGTTTAAATAATGTCAGGGGAGGTGGCGGTCCCCGGGCTCTCGGAGCTCAATGGAGGGTGTGTCCTCTTGCCCCCCTCCTTAATATCAGTAAAGCCTCTGTGAGGTGGTGGTCGTTGGGGCTCATAAGAGGCAAAATGGAGGGCAGAAAAGGCAAAACAGAGCAGAAGATAGCAAAATAGATGGAAGAAAAACTAGCAGAAAATTAAAAATGAAGAGCAGAAAAAAGCAAAACAGAGGGCAGACAAATGAGAAGAAAGGGCAAAATAGAGAGTAAACAATGAGCAGAAAAGGCAAAACAGAGGGTAGAAAAAATGAGCACGAATAGCATACCAGTACTTACACAACCAAACAGTTATCCATGGAGCCACTCATACTGTCACTGCCACTCAAACACTTACTAACTCACCCTTACAGCCACTCATGCACCTACTCACTCACCAATACAGCCACTCACACATCTAGTCATACAGACTTACTGACACTTACACACCCACTCATACATCCACTCACTCAATCATCATACAGAAACTCACACAGCCACGCACTCACCCATACAGGTACTCATACACCCATACAGCCACTCACATTGCCACTCACACACAAATGCAGCTATTCACATACCCACACACCCACCAAAACACTTACAAACTCATTCATACATCCATACAACCACTCACACACCCTCTCACTCCCTCATATAGTTACTCACACAGGCATTCACTCTCCAATACAGCCACTCATACCCACTCACCTAGGCACACACTCAAACAACTACTCACTCACCCATACAGCCACTCACTCACCCATACAGCCACTCTCACAGCCACTCAGTCACCCATACAGCCACTCACACACCCACTCAAACAACTATGCAGCCACTCACATATCACTAACTCACCCATACAGCCACTCACACACTCATTCACTCTCATATACAGCCACTAACACAGCCACTCACCCATACAACTACTCTCATACCCACTAACACATCCATACAGCCACTTACTATATATAAACTCTACTCTACTGTACTGTATTTGTATATATCCTATGCATGTATGTTTAAGACTTTACATGCTTATATATATCTACACATAAACACGTCGTTATGGGCATGTACATGTTTGGAGATATTTAGGTCCATACCTTGTATAGGAATCACACTGTTTTCTGTATGTATATGTGAACATATATGCATATATATGTTTTTATTTTTCTTCGTCTATATATAGTTAGAAACACATATTTATTTAAAAAAACATAGTTACATAACTAAATTAATTTAAATCAATATATATATATATATATATATAGAAATAAGATTTAAAGGAAAACATTACGGGTGTGTGTATATATATATATATATATATATATATATATATATATATATATATATATATATATATATATATTAAAGAGAGTATTTTAAATTTCATACAGGAAATTAATGAAAATGATCTTAATCTGCATTTTACCTCTAGTATAAGTAGGGAATCTGTGACATTCTTAGATGTGCAGGTTTTATTATCAAATAATGTTCTTATCAGAACCCTTTTCAGAAAACCGACGGCAGATAAGACTCTTTTACATGCAACGAGTGCCCATCCACAACATTTGATCAAATCTATACCATACGGTGAGATGCTACGCATCCGCCGTATCTGTAGTAATAATGAAGACATGATGATTAAGCAACAAGAAAGCTTTATGAGATTTGTGGATAGGGGTTACAGTGCTAAGATAATACAAACCGCCATGAGAAAGTCACGGCTCAAAGCTAGAGGTGAACTGTTAACTTACAAAGAGAAACCCAATATACTGCAAAGTGGTAATGCCAACCCTGTAAGATTAATAATGACATACTCAAAGCAGGAAAAAGAACTTAGGAGTATTGTCAGAAGAAATTGGCATTTTGTTCAAGATGACCCAATAATTGGAGAATTGATGCCCCCAAATCCGTTGATAACTTACCGCAAAGGTTTGAGTATGGGCACTATTCTCTCGAAAAATAGTGAGGAACATCTTGGAAAGGAACAATCAGTAGGGGTTTCTACAAGTGTTTGGCATGTAAGGCATGCCAACATGGTGTGAACACCAAGAAATATACTACAGTAATTCCTAAAATCACCAGGGAAATAAAACAACATCTAACCTGTAGAACAGAGTATTGTGTGTACATATTGGAATGCGATTGCAAACTCAGGTATATTGGAAGTAGTAAACTGCAAATCCACAAGAGAATTTTACAGCACCTACGCGCTATCACCAATAAAGATCAAAGTTACCCGGTTGCCAGGCACTTTGAGGCATGTCACAACAGTAGACCTCAGTGCCTTAAATACTTTGCTATTGAATCAGTCCCGTTAACTAAAAGAGGGGGTGATAGAGAGGCATGTATGCGTAGGTTGGAAACAAAATATATCCTTGAGATTAATTCCAAATGGCCTGGAGGCCTCAACACCACGGAGGACCTCCACACATATCTATAAGCTGGAAATATGTACACCAAGCAAGATAAATGGATTCTAGACATATATCATATAGCACTTTAGTCAAAGTATAAGAGGAGTTGGATTATACATTGCACAATTTGCACATTTTTGTATTTATACTGTGTTATACTGTGTAATATATATTTATAACTGTGATGTATATTTATGATATGATTGATTTTAGCCGTCTTTTAGATATTAGGGTAGTTTTATCCTAGTGTTTTTTATGATAGCTGATTTTAGTCATGTCACCGATTCCCTTTTTTATAGGCTGGTTTTATGGTGTTGATGCAATTCATTTTAATGGCGTAATTAATTATGCGCTGTTTTAGTGAGTTTGAATATATTGTCTATTTCATTAGTACCGTATGGTTTTAGTATGCTAAAATGAGTCTTGAATCAAATGATCAATAATTTTTTATTAACATCTATGAAATTATTCCCTCCCTGTATATATCCCGTTAACTTTCTCCCCTCAATACCAAGTCTTTGAAATCTCAATGCACCAGTCACTTTGATCATATTGCACTAAACAGCACGCGGTCACTTTATACTATAAGTCATTCCCGTGGTAATATAGGATGTGCAATAATGAATATAAAATTAGAATAAATATATATGCTAAAAGATAATTATTTGCAACATTTTCTTATTAAGTACATTCAGTGGCTGGACAATATCCCATAGTTGAGCATTTCCTCTGTATGGTCTTTTGATATTGTTGATTATATTTTTTGATCTTCTCTATTATTATGTAATAATAGACATTTTTATAATTTTGTTTATGATTTAGTACACGTTGGTGAGCACCAGTACTTGAATTGTAGTCATGCAATGTCAGATGGATGAGGCTGTAACAATTAATCTGTGTTTTGGATGGTGGAACCAGCATTTATGCTGATATTTGATTGCACTATGCTAATCTTTTTCCAAAATACATTAGAGACATGGTTATTTATAATGTCGAATAAATAATACAAGGTTGTTTTATGTATTTATACAGCTAGTAATGATATTACCATTGTGAAAATATATGTATTTATACATTTAGTATTTTCTCTATGTCCATCAATTTGACATGTGATTGCACGTTTTCACTTTAAAAGGGGTCAAAGCACTCTGTAATGCCATGTGACCAAGGCCGCTGGGACGGCCGAAACCCGTCATGACACCCTGTCTGCTGGCTAAATAAAGAATGCTGAGAAAAGGTGGTCCTTGCCTCGTATTTCGCTGGGAAAGCGTAGCTGCTGCGAGGTATTGCAGATATATATATATATATATATATATATATATATATATATATATATATATATATATATATATATATATATATATATATATATAAAATAAAGAACAACATCAGGTCTGCAAGATTTTAAACAAGCATTGGCCAATAGTATTAACTGATTTGACCCTTTTGCAAATTCTACCCAACTTACCTACTCTCACATTTAGGCGATCTCCATCAATGCGTGATGTATTAGTCAGAAATAGTCCAGAAGTCATACCTACGGACTCTTGGCTCACAACATGGTCAGGTTTCTACAAATGTAATGTTTGTAGGAAGTGCAAATTTGGTAAGACCACATCAGAATTCACTACAGTATTTCAGTCAGATTCAGTCAAAATGCAAGGACACTATACATGTCGAACTGATTTTGCAGTGTACGATCTGGAATGCACATGCCGACTGAAATATGTGGGCAGTACAAAGCTACAGATTTTTAACAGGATTTTACAACATCTCAGAGCTATAGTTAACTCTGATCCTAATTACCCTGTGGCACGCCATTATAAATCGACACATAATAACAACTTGAGTGACCTGACTTATTATGTAATTGGAGCTGTACCTAAATCTACACGTGGGGGCAATAGGGAAAGGCAGGTACGCCCGTTAGAATCAGAATTAATTTTATTATTAGATACTAGAATGCCCCATGGTTTGAATACAGGGGAAGATCTACAGATTTTTTTGTAAATCAGTAATTTTCGTCCCCCTATACAACCGCGAAACCTGACATCTGAAACAATTTTCTAATTTCACTTATCTAATAACTTTTTCCTACCTAGATTCAATTCAATTTTTCTATTACTAAGGACTTAGGGGCCCATTAGGAGCACGGGCTGATCGGCACCGCCCACATGGCGGTGGCGATCTGCCTGTGATCCGACCCCGCCCGCCACCCAATTCCCCCGCCACATTACTATGGTGGGGGGACCGAAGGCGGACGGAAAGACAGTCCGCTGTTTTTCCGCCCGGCCAGCAAGTTGACCGGGCGGAAAAGGGTTTAATAGTTAGACACCGCCATCCATATTACTATGCAGGCGGGGACATGCCTTTGGAAAGGCATGCGGTGTTTGACATTGGGGGCCCGTTGCGGGCCTCCAGGGCCTCTGGGGGTGGGGGGTGCACATGTACCTATGGTACCCCACAGCAGTTCCATGCACAACATGTCAGGCACCGCGCGGTGCCTGACATGTTGTGCATGGAAGTGCACAACATGCCTTCCTGGCATTGTGGCGGGCGGTGCTGAGTGCACCACCCGCCACAATGACAGGTGTGCAGGATGCACCCGCCACTGTGGTGGGCACATCCTATTTGCCCCCACGGGACCCCCGCCCTAATGGCGGGTGGTCCCGTTTCCCGATAGGGTGGCGGGCGGACAAAGTCCACCCGCCATCTTAATGACCACCTCAGTTTTAGAAAATAGTATTTTATACTATGGACTAATAATAATAATTTTTTACAAATACATTTTAGACTAGTGTTTTTACTTATATGTATTTTAGCAACAGTTATTATGAGTGCTTTTACTTGTTTTTTACCCGGTTTTAACTCATATTTGCTGATTCAAATGTATTTAAACATCTATATCACTAGCACTTTACGTTAGAGATGATATTCAACATTTTTGGTATTTTACCATGAATTCAGGCATACCGCAGGACTGCGGCCGAGCTATCAATTTTTTTGCACAATTCACTTTAGATTTCCTTTAGCACATATTTGTACATTAGCACTTAACAACTGCACTTTATGTGGGAACAAGTCCTGTTTGCAGCGTCGAACGTTCAGCGCCCAGTGCTGAACGTTCGAATAACGAATGCTGACCCGTCGGCCAACGGTCGTGCGCAGCACTGGAAAGGTAGTGCTTGTGACGACCGTTGGCAGCAATTAAAGGGTTAACATTGACTCTTGTTTTTTTTTTTTTTTTTTTATTTTCTTTTTTTTTTTTATTTTTTTATTCCCTGCAGCCACGGAGGAAACTGATTTACATGTGGCTTTTTTCTGTCCAGCCTATAGGGTCGCAAGGAAATATTGGATGTTGCCACTGATAAGGAATATGGGCTGCAGGGAATATGCACCAATGTATATGATTTTAAAATCTGATGTCTCAGGCCCAACTGTGTTTGCTCTGGCTAAATTCCTTGCTAATGTCTGGCACACTCGTAATCGCATTTTAAAGACCCTGGTTTCCCCCTAATTTTAAGACTTATAGCTTTTAATGTATTTTAGTATACCATTCCAATGTTTTATATTGTAAATGCACTGATTTCTTATTTTGTATATGTGTATTGTTTATCTTTTATGGCCAAATGGCCGAAATAAAGATTGGAAAATGAAATGACTCTTGTTTTTGTCATCATGTGTAGAAAAAAACATTTTTTATGGGTTTATACTGTCTTTTATGAAGGAATTAGCCCGTTACCACTTGATTTATATTTTATTTGGTTTATATTTTTATATTAGATAATTGCTTTTACCCTAATTTTATTCAGTTATTTCCATCTGCAATTCATGTATTATGATATTACTGGTTTTATAGATGTTTTAACCAGAGTACTATCGTTTACATTGTTCGGGCACTCGCCCAGGATCAACATTAAGGAGTCTGTTTGCCAGCTCCATTATAGTACGGCGGGACTTGCAATGGGGATGAGCACTACTAAAGCAATGTTGGGTTTAGAGCGTGTAATGTGATCAAGACCGCAAGCACTCGCTCATGAACATTTTGCTGAATTTGGATTTGCACTGCTGAAAGAATAAAAGATACTTGCTGGAATATGTTGTGGTCCTCACCTGTTGTTTTGCCGTCAAGTGGTGGAGCAGGACGGTGTTGTTTCATATCTATATACATATATATATATATATATATATATATATATATATATATATATATATATATATATATATATATATATATATATATATTCACTGAAAAAACCATAGTCATGAGTGATGTAATATGTGACGTCATCAGCAGTGCATTGCAGGCGCGCAAGTTATAGTGAGTCCAACTAACTATAACGTGTGAATTTCAATGGTTTTATGTCAGTAAAATTTCCAGCTAACTATAACTGGTGTGAAACCTATGGTTTTTTTCAGTGAAGTTAATAGGTTTTTTTAAATGCTAATTCCTAATTATAACTAGTGTGAAACCTATGGTTTTTTCAGTGAATTTCATAGGTTTTTTTAAATGCTAATTCCTAACTATAACTGGTGGGAAACCTATGGTTTTTTCAGTGAATTTCAAAGGTTTTTTAATAGCAAATTTCTATAGGTATGAAATGTAATATTTTTATAATGAATCTTATATTGTATATTTATGTAATACTATTTTTTTTATGTATATTGTTCATGGTTTTGGTTTTTTTTTTGCCCTGGAGCGCTCCCGGTGCGCGTCCCGGTGAGCGCACCAGTAAGCGCAGTCCCGTTAGCGCTATTGCCGCGAACGAAAACATCATCGTGACGTATCGTGACGTATCCCGTAGCATGGTGGTACGCATGGTGTAAACGCACCCAGAAGCACTCGAGTGCATACGATCGCACAACGTAAGCATCCGACGCGCTTACGCGACGCGCCCCGGGGCACGCCCTGGGGCGCGTAGCGTAACCGCGTCGGGTCATGTGACCTAATAATAACACTTTTTATTGGTTCAGGACAGTTTTGGTTTCCAAATGATTAAAGCCCTGGTCATGTGACCTGAAAATAACACTTTTGATTGGTTCAGGACAATTTTTTTTCCTAATGATGAAAGCCCCCACCTTTTTTCCTCATTCTCACTTTGTACTTTGAGTGAAGAAGACCTGTTGATAGACCTCTCTGTACCTTTTTGGACTGAAAAATGGCTTCAGTAGCAGCAGCAGCAGGAGCATCTCAGCCACCACCACCACCACCAAGAGGACCACCACAACACCACAGTGGTGGAGATGAAGAAGAGGAGGAGGAGGAGGAGGAGGAGGGGAGGAGGACGTTCCTGCCAGAAGATAATACCCCATATAGGCCAAAGCAGCACATTATCTGGGAGTTTTTTTCCATCCCAAAGGACCAGAAGAAAGTGAATGCGCCAAGGGTTACTTGCCTAATCTTTGGCACTGAACTTTCAAGGGGGAACCCTAACAAGAAATACTCTTTTGGCAATAACACCATGATTCGCCACATGCAGCGCAGGCATCCTAACAACTATGCTGCGGCAGAGGTCCGAGAACTGGCCAGAAACCCTCCCCAATCTTCACCCAGCACCTCCAAAAGAAAGCAACCCACTCCATCGGGACCAGAGACAAGGGAGATGGTCCCAAACATACAACCCCAGTTTGGGCAATACAAGATCACTTGTATATTTTGTGGTAAAACAATCACCTATGGTGAGCAAAGCATAAAGCTCATCAACCGTGCTGGTAACAACCACAATTGCCCCAAAAAACCTTAATTTTTTCCTGATTTTTTTTTGCTCCAGTTGAGCCGTTTACAATTCCCTGTTTTTTGTTTCTCCCCATAAAATAACAAAAAAATATAAAATTGTTCATAAAAGCCAAAAAAAGTACAAAATGTTCAAAAAAACATTTAAAAAGATATAAAACAACAAAAAGAAGAAAAAAAACAGTTCTTTTTAGAACTACCTCCAATTTATAAAAAAAGGCTAAATTTTTTAAAAACTGTCATTCTTTTTCCCCCATGGTACGCTCCCCTGTACACTTCCCGGTGCGCGTACCGGGCGCTCCCCCTGCGCAAATCGAAAAAAAAAAATGTTGTTTGCCCCGCGGGGCCCTTTTATGGCCCCCACATCAAACCTAGGGGGTCAGGGGGGGTCTACTCTGCCCCCTTTTGGTCATTTCCCCCTTTGTTTTTGCCACCTCTTGTGTCTCGATCCTACCGAGACACAAGATGGCGGCCGCTCCGGACTGTTTGGAATGTTGACAGACACCCGAGAGCCAATCAGCTTTCCGCGCGCGAACTCGCGTAGCGCGCTGGTTCGCGCCCCGGTGCGCATACCGGGGCGCGCTTATAGATATATATATTTTTTTTAACCTAAATTACTCAAAATCCACTGGAGCACATATCTTGAGACATAGCAAAGGCACATCGGGCTACCAGTCCCTACAATTTTGCCAAGTTTGGTGGAAATCCATTCAGCCGTTCGGGCTAAAAGTGAGTTCGACCGCCCTATGGAAATTAACATGGGGAAAACACGTTTTGGGACCCCCCTTTTATCTCGGCCCCCGCTTGACGAATCCCCCCCCAAACTTTCAGGGAAGGAGCGGAGCCCCGCAAGGCAAATTTGAGGAAAATTTCAGGCAGATTCCTCAACCGGCGCCAAAGTTATTCCCAATAGAATGTTGCAAATTCCCTATACAAAATATTCCTAACTATAACTACCTACTGGCGACCGCCAGTAGGTAATATATATACATATATATATTATATATATATATATATCCACAACAATTTCAATCGTTCATTGAAAACAAGTAGGAAGGCACACTCTCGAGTGATTTTCAAAATTGCAGCGACTTTATTTCACGCTTGCCAATAGCTATTGGCAAGCGTGAAATAAAGTTGCTGCAATTTTGAAAATCACACGAGAGTGTGCCTTCCTTCTTGTTTTCAATGAACGATTGAAATTGTCGTGGATTTATGATCGGCTGGACTCCTGCTGAAAGGAAAGGCACCCGTGTATATCAGAGCGCCGGCGTTTAAAAGAAGGAGTCAACCTGGTTGATATATATATATTTATATATATTTCTCACCAAATTCAAAATATAATGCAGCACTCTCCTTGGGGTTTTCTTTACTTATAACTTTTTCAACCCATCTTACTCCACCTACGCTTTTCAACCACACAGGTCTTGGTCACGGTACATAACGATAGTCCATCTTTGCTTTTACCTTTTTAATACCAATCTCCCACTTGAACCATTATGAGGCATTGAGGGATTGGCAGTCATATATGCCAAAAAACCCTTAAATAAAGCATCATTATTCAATTTCTCAAGTGGACTTACATTTAAATTAACATATGACCATGGCATATGATCTTATAGGTATGATCACACGTTATTTTTATTACTCCCAACACACCGTGAGTAGTTCCGTTTTCATACCATTGTGTCTTAGTGACACTAGTGGGTTCATCCCTAATCTGGCCTCTACACAATAGCAACCACTATAAATCATGCTAATTCAAAACTTTAGACTAACTGTCTTCTTCACTGTTTCTCTTTTATGGCTGAATGCCCCAGTTGTGCATATGGAGTCATATTACAATGTCTTTGTCCATACCCAAGGACATCGTGATCCTGGCACCTTAATCAAATTACCTATAAGACCCATATTTTGCATAGATATAACCAGGTAATAAATCCCTTAGTTATTCAAGAACTGAAATATATATACATTGTATATTTTCCAAGAGCACTGTACATACATTTCTATGACCAAAGTTACAGGTGTATGTAAATCTCTTCGTCCCTGTTCAGCCCTGTTAGGATCTTTGAGTTAAACCTTATGCTGAGTCGTGACTCCAAACGTCTCAGGTTAAGTGTCCTGTTACCTCCCCTCTCATGGATTTGGAACTGTTGCAAGTCCTGATATATGACATTTGCTGACATGTTTCCCTTTGTGTGTCATCATATGCTTAGCCACTACATATGTAGTATCCTTATACTGAGTTGCCCTGATGTGTTCTAACATCAATTTTTTTGTGGCCATATTTTGCTGCCTATCTAGCATTTCCCACATAGACATTCAATCAGATATACTACATAGGTAGATTGGCAAGTGATCGTTTCATTGATGTTAAATACTTCTCCTCATGGATCAGTGATGGTCTTCCTCTTCTTACCGATTTTACAAGTTTTGCAGCTACTGCATTTGCTGAATCCCTTTTGTAAATTTTGTAGCCAAGTTTCTGCTTTCCTCATCATGAAGTGACTATTCACCAAATTTTCAGACAGTGACGGTGCTTTTCAGAATGTTATTTGTGGTCATGTACCCAACTTTTCTCCAATGTCCGGGTCTTTAGTTAGTACAGTACAGTATTTGTTCAATATTTTTCGAATTTTGAAACTTTCCTTACTGTAAGTGAGGATCATTCTGAATGTATGGGGTCAGCACATCAACATATATAAAATCAACCTATTGACTTTGTCAAAAAGTCATCACAATAATTCATCAATACCCATAATCCAATGTATGCCTTAAATATGCATGCATGCAATGCTTTATAATCATTATCATAAAAATATTTAAAACAAAGCATTTTTATTAAAAACCATAAAGATGTATTTCAGCCTTTTTGCAACACTCTTGAGGCTACAGAATGTAGCCATATGATCAACCAGAACGGATCCCCACACCCCAGCCAAAGGATAGAGCTCCAGCAAGTAGTGCTTAAAAAATAATGATAAGCTCTCCTGAGGTCATGCATTCCAGTGGTTAGACTTATTGCAAGAACCTCCTGTCAGGTTTTGTGTGTTCGATGTATCCAGGCATGGATCTTTTGCTCACTAAGCTACACCCGTCTGAAGAGCCCCAATCAGAGGGACTGGTCTCCAGTTGCCTGTGTTCTGGTTCGGAGATGACCTGACCTGCCAGTCCAGCCTGGACTGTTCCCATTGGAGCAGGGTCTAGGCTGATTTTTGTATGGCTGAGTATACTATGATGTGGCATGGTGGGCAAAAGAACAATGGGTTGGAATGCTACTCTGATTGATTGCCACTGGTTAGACTTATTGCAAGCATCCTTCCATTACATCTTGTCTGTTTGATATTTATGCACAACACACATGCAAATGTCTAACCATGTAAATATGATTGCATGTGTGTGCCTATGGGTGTATATATAGTCGGGTTTGTGCCTTGTACATAAATATTTAATAGCTATAATGTGCATGTATGCATACATATCACAGCATGAATTGATGTGTGGATACACCTCTATACATGTATATACATGTATACTTATTGCAGGAGGGAAAGAAAATCTATCTTCAACCTCATCCTACCTCAACTCTCCGACTCACCCAAATATTTCTGCCTACTATGGACTCCCTCACATCTTCTCCAAGGTCTTGATCTAATTCATCCAAAGAACAGGAGCACATGTCCACCACTCCCAATAACGCCTCACCTCCCCCCCTTACTAATCAACTTCGGAGACTTGTTTCGGCATAACAAAAGTAACTGGTCGAACTATATGATGGAGATTTTTAACGCTATTGCAGGGGGTGCTTGAATCCCAGACTCTTGGAACGGAGCTGAGGTTATTCCAGTTTTAAAAAAAGGAGGTAGAGACAACCCGACTAATTACAGGCCTATCAGTTTGATACGATACAGAAAAGGGGGTGGTGATGAACAGAGTGTCTGAATTAAGCAGACCACTCTTACCCAGTCCAAAGATCAGGGCTTGATCCATCACCGTTATTTATCTCACTGCCCCATCCCAGCTCAGAACCTGGCTATATGCAAATTAGTCTGTCCCTGGCCCAGTGCATCATGGGAACAGGGCAGACCAAACTACCAAGCCAATTCTTCACCAGAAAGGAGACAAGCTACCGGGGACCGGTTTCTGGCATTTCAGCCTCTTCGGCCCGGCTTGCTTGAATCCTGATGGAGCAGTGAGAAAGGGACTCATGTCTGAGTATACCCTGCCACACCTATAGTGGCCAAAAACGATACAGAAAAGGGGGTGGTGATGAACAGAGTGTCTGAATTAAGCAGACCACTCTTACCCAGTCCAAAGATCAGGGCTTGATCCATCACCGTTATTTATCTCACTGCCCCATCCCAGCTCAGAACCTGGCTATATGCAAATTAGTCTGTCCCTGGCCCAGTGCATCATGGGAACAGGGCAGACCAAACTACCAAGCCAATTCTTCACCAGAAAGGAGACAAGCTACCGGGGACCGGTTTCTGGCATTTCAGCCTCTTCGGCCCGACTTGCTTGAATCCTGATGGAGCAGTGAGAAAGGGACTCATGTCTGAGTATACCCTGCCACACCTATAGTGGCCAAAAACGATACAGAAAAGGGGGTGGTGATGAACAGAGTGTCTGAATTAAGCAGACCACTCTTACCCAGTCCAAAGATCAGGGCTTGATCCATCACCGTTATTTATCTCACTGCCCCATCCCAGCTCGGAATTCAGAGACTCTGTCCCTCACCACCCCTTGTTGTAAATATTTTTGTCCACCCTAAGCGTGGAAGGGTATACTCAGATGTGAGTCCCTTGCTCATTGCACCATCAGGATTCAAGCAAGCCGGGCCGAAGAGGCTGAAATGCCAGAAACCGGTCCCCGGTAGCTTGTTTCCTTCCCAGTGTAAGAATTGGCTTTTGTAGTTTGGTTTGCCCTGTTCCCATCATGCACTGGGACAGGAACAGACTAATTTGCATACAGCCAGGTTCTGAAACTGGGATGGTGCAGTGAGCTAAAAAACGGTGTGGGATCTAGCCCTGATCTCTTGACTGGGTGAGAGTATTCTGTTTAATTCAGAGACTCTGTCCCTCACCACCCCTTGTTGTAAATATTTTTGTCCACCCTAAGCGTGGAAGGGTATACTCAGATGTGAGTCCCTTGCTCATTGCACCATCAGGATTCAAGCAAGCCGGGCCGAAGAGGCTGAAATGCCAGAAACCGGTCCCCGGTAGCTTGTTTCCTTCCCAGTGTAAGAATTGGCTTTTGTAGTTTGGTTTGCCCTGTTCCCATCATGCACTGGGACAGGAACAGACTAATTTGCATACAGCCAGGTTCTGAAACTGGGATGGTGGAGTGAGCTAAAAAACGGTGTGGGATCTAGCCCTGATCTCTTGACTGGGTGAGAGTATTCTGTTTAATTCAGAGACTCTGTCCCTCACCACCCCTTGTTGTAAATATTTTTGTCCACCCTAAGCGTGGAAGGGTATACTCAGATGTGAGTCCCTTGCTCATTGCACCATCAGGATTCAAGCAAGCCGGGCCGAAGAGGCTGAAATGCCAGAAACCGGTCCCCGGTAGCTTGTTTCCTTCCCAGTGTAAGAATTGGCTTTTGTAGTTTGGTTTGCCCTGTTCCCATCATGCACTGGGACAGGAACAGACTAATTTGCATACAGCCAGGTTCTGAAACTGGGATGGTGCAGTGAGCTAAAAAACGGTGTGGGATCTAGCCCTGATCTCTTGACTGGGTGAGAGTATTCTGTTTAATTCAGAGACTCTGTCCCTCACCACCCCTTGTTGTAAATATTTTTGTCCACCCTAAGCGTGGAAGGGTATACTCAGATGTGAGTCCCTTGCTCATTGCACCATCAGGATTCAAGCAAGCCGGGCCGAAGAGGCTGAAATGCCAGAAACCGGTCCCCGGTAGCTTGTTTCCTTCCCAGTGTAAGAATTGGCTTTTGTAGTTTGGTTTGCCCTGTTCCCATCATGCACTGGGACAGGAACAGACTAATTTGCATACAGCCAGGTTCTGAAACTGGGATGGTGCAGTGAGCTAAAAAACGGTGTGGGATCTAGCCCTGATCTCTTGACTGGGTGAGAGTATTCTGTTTAATTCAGAGACTCTGTCCCTCACCACCCCTTGTTGTAAATATTTTTGTCCACCCTAAGCGTGGAAGGGTATACTCAGATGTGAGTCCCTTGCTCATTGCACCATCAGGATTCAAGCAAGCCGGGCCGAAGAGGCTGAAATGCCAGAAACCGGTCCCCGGTAGCTTGTTTCCTTCCCAGTGTAAGAATTGGCTTTTGTAGTTTGGTTTGCCCTGTTCCCATCATGCACTGGGACAGGAACAGACTAATTTGCATACAGCCAGGTTCTGAAACTGGGATGGTGCAGTGAGCTAAAAAACGGTGTGGGATCTAGCCCTGATCTCTTGACTGGGTGAGAGTATTCTGTTTAATTCAGAGACTCTGTCCCTCACCACCCCTTGTTGTAAATACTATCAGTTTGATAGACTGTATTCAGAAGGTATTTAGCCCTACTCTTCTAGTAAGAATCCAGGACTTGATGGTTGAGAATAACATATTGTCGCCTTTCCAAGCCGGATGTCGACAAAAACCGGAACAATCAATCAGGTTTTTAGATTTATTCTCCTTTCCTGGTGAAGGGAGCCTATACACTGCCTTCATAGATCTGCAGTCAGCATTTGATCTTGTGCTTCATGAAAGCTTTGGCTGGTATTGAGAGACATGTGGATGCTACAGGAGATCCTGGCACTGGTTGTTCGTCTTCAGGACGACAACTCTGCTAGGGTCCGCTGGGGAAACCAGCGGCAAGTCATGGACCCCATTATTGTCAACAGGGGGGTCTGGCAAGGCTGTGTCTTGGCCCCCACATTGTTTTCCCTTCATATCAACCAAGTTGTGGACTTCCTAGATAGAATTCCAGCAGATGCCCCCACACTAGGGAGTAAGAAGAGTGCCACACATTTTTACGGATGATACGCTCCTTATTTCTAAGATTCCCATGGGGCTTCATATAATATTAAACCAGTTCAAGGCTTTCTGCTATAAGAGGGGACTGGAAATAAACACTAATAAGACAAACTTTATGATGTTTAACCTGCATAAATCCTTTACAGTATATCTAACTTTCAATACCATTCTTTTAGAGAGGGTACGCAGTTTGGAATATCTGGGTGTAAGATTGGCTGAAGGTATGACTTGGGAACAACACCTAACCAAGACCAATTTAATGTTTAAACAGATAGTGGAAGCTCTGAGGAAGGAACATTCTTCCTCATATAGCAAACCAGTTGCCCCGGCTATAGAGATTTATAAAAACAAGGCAGTAAGTACAGTAAGTAGTGCACTTTACAGGTCTGAGCTGTGGGGCTTTGAGAAAGTGGACGAACTCACAATAACTGAGTAAATGTTCCTTAGGAACTTAGGGGGGTCATTAGGATGGCGGACGGACAGTCCGCCCGCCACCCTATAGGGAAACGGGACCGCCCGCCATAAGGGCAGGGGTCCCGTGGGGGCAATTAGGATGCGCCCGCCACAGTGGTGGGCGCATCCTCCATTCCTGTCATTGTGGCGGGCGGTGCACTCAGCACCACCCGCCACAATGCCAGGAAGGCATGTTTTGCACTTCCATGCACAACATGGCTGGCACCGCACAGTGCCTGCCATGTTCTGCATGGAACTGCTGGGGGGTACCATAGGTACATGTGCACCCCCCACCCCCAGAGTCCCTGGAGGCCTGCAAAGGGGCCCTAATGCCACCACGAAAGGCATGTCCCAGCCTGCATAGTAATATGGATGGCGGTGTCTAACAGACACCGCCACCATATTAAACTCGTTGATCGGGCGGAAAAGCGGCGGAAAGTCTTTCCGTCTGCAGCGGTACCCCGCCACCATAGTAATATGGCAGGGGGAATTGGGTGGCAGGCGGTGTCGGATCACGAGCGGATCGCCACCACCATGTGGTGGTGGTGATCCGCCCGTGATCCTAATGGGCCCCTTAGTCTCCCTTCCACTCAGCACTGCCCTACTCCCCCACAAATTAGACATAGGGGTTAAATCAATATAAGATCTAGCAAAATTACGTCCTCTTCTTTTTTGGCAGAGATTGGTTTCAACCCCCAAATTGTCCACTTATGTACCTGCCTTTGAAGAAGTTTGCACCCTAGACAAATTCAGAAAGATAGGCTGGATAAAGAATATTACCACTCTGTTTGGTAATATCCGGTTAAAGGGGGTTGCAACTATTCTTTGGATCTCCTCCCCCCCCCCCAAATACTTCTAAAATGTATGTACTGAGATTGGGTACTGGAGAACGAGATTAGGAATAATAAGCTAGGAAGATTCACAGCGGAATTCTTAGACTTCAAATTGCTGCATTCTCTGGAGGGCTACCTTGATCTGAAGAGCCTGCTGACAGAAAGCTATATATTTAATTTAGATATGGTACTATCCATTTGAATGCATTCACAAGTTTGGGCAGCAGAATGACTCTAATAATAAAGGTTGTCTTGCTGTCTTGCCCCCGAATGAAACGGTAGGCCACATCTTCATTGGCTGCCCAGCATATTCTGTTCCGAGAGGTAAATCGAGGTTGTTGTCCAGAATTGTACCATTCTCCATCTCCTCCATGTGGGACACCTCCTGACTCTTCTGTGGTGCCTCATCTTGAAATCTGACTGAACCTCTGTTGATTTCTCTGTGCTCTATAGTTTCCCTTTAGCAGAGCTTTATATCTAGGAATACTATTTCTGTTGGACTCTATTCAATACATTGGGGTGCACACAAATTATTTTGCTTAGAAGATCTTGGTATGTCATTAGGCCTGTGGCTACGACATTCCGATTCATGAATCATTCATTGCTATAGCATCCACGCAAAACGTTAACATATACCGATATTTGCTCATTTTGTCTGGCCAAGCATGCTCCCATTCACCAACCCATAAAAAGGTTGACATAAGGGAGTGCAAGGACACCACAGCTCTTCTCTCTTTAATTGCAGCGGACATCATTAGATGAGAAATACAGAATGTTCCAGTACCTGTTGAGTCACGTACAGTAAAATGTGAGTACTGATGAGTAAGCTTTGCAATCTTGCGTAAATGTATGTGTCTAAATGTCACAAGGCAAATACTTTGCAGGATACCAATGTGCAGGCTTTGGATATTCTTGATAATGAGACAGATTAGTTAAAGAAAGTGTTGTGTACAATGGCGGCTCCACTACAATGGCGGAGAAGCATCTCCCCACTGCCTGGCGCAGAGCGAGCAAACGAAATATAAAAAGTTGCTCCAGCATCATTTCATTCTTCTTTTGCCAATTTGTAAATGGAGGAACCGGGCATGGGTGGGCGGAGGAGGAGTGCTTGTGCACTCCCTAAGTGCTCATGTGTGTTTGGCCGACCGTCTCAGGCCGACCAAAACACACTTGCTCACTTAGTTTTCTCCAGCCCATCTGCATTCAGCTGCCAGGCTGGAGAAACCCCCACAGACTCCCTGGTCTGCAGCACAGGGATTGGCTTGGAGTCTGTCCCCGGGACTGCTGGGACCCAAGAAGAGGCCTGCAGGAGCGATATGACACGGAAGGCGGCTGGCAGCGTCGTGTACGTTTTTTTATTACTAACCCGACCCACCCCCCTCCACGCTTGCTCTCCCCCCGCGTCACCACCGTGCTCCTCCCACCCGCTCACCACCCTTTGTTAGTGGTGGCCGCCACTGGTTATGTAATGAGCAAAATGCCACAAAATTGTACATTAAATCATGTAAGGCTCAAATGCAGTTGTAAACACACAATACAATCCATTAACCCGTTGCGTGCTCCCGCCGGCCAACGGCCGACTGGAGCACTACCTCCCTGGTGCTGCGAACGGCCAACGGCCGTCGCAGACCCGCCCACCTTTTAGAATTTCCGCACCGCGGCGGAATTGCCGCCGCGGTTAAGGCGTTAAAAAGTTAGAAATAAAAATTCCAGCCTTAGGGCCTGCTGCAGATTTTGGCGGATGGGTTACTCCGTCACAATAATGATGGCTATACCGTTTGCGTTATAACAAGTGCCATAGGATGTTAAGCACTTGTATTAAGGTGGGCGTTATGTCTGTCACATTTATTGTGGAGTAACCCATCAGCAAAACTCAAAATTAAAGCCTTAGTCACTGTGATACAGTAGATTAGTTCCAAAATTCTAGTTTCAGCTGTAGAAACTTTTCTTAAAGTTGAAGTTCTTCAGTGGGGCAAACCTGAAAGCTCTAACCAAGAAGGGCTCCGCCACGTCAGATAAATTTGTTGACTGATTCCACTGTAGCCTTGAAATTACAAATAATGACCGGAGGCAACTCTGTGCTTTATAAATTTTATTGTATTGTACTGTATTATGGCAATAACTTCGGGGAAGGAAATACTGTTAAGACACTGATGTGTAATATCAATCTCCACATCAATCCTAGAATGACTTATTGCATAATCAATTGTTTTGACACATTTTATTTCCCATTTTTCTGGTCTTTAATAGGACAAGGATAACAGGCAAGAAGTGATCTGCGTTTTCTGGGATTCCACAGAGGGAGACGGGAGCTGGTCCCGCCAAGGCTGTACACTAAGTAACTCTAACCGGACTCACACAGCATGCAGCTGCACCCACCTATCAATCTTTGCCGTAATCATGGCTTTTAAGGACGTCCATGGCCAGGTGACCAGAGCAATGATCCATACTAGAGAGATTCAGAGGGAGGGGAGGGTCTTGTTGTGTATTTTATGCACTGATAAGGAACCTATGAGTGTATATGCATTTGACATGGGTAATTGAATGATGTACCTTATATGGGGAGCTACTAATTCCCTAGCCAAAGAGACTAGTAAATTGAATATATTTTTTGAGTTGATGTAGCACCTGGTGGTCATTGGAAGGTAGTGCCACATTTTGGTTTGCCTCAACAGAAGGATCCATTACATATGTCTCACAATAGCATAAATCAGAAATAATAATGAGTGTTTTTGATGTTTTTGTACAGGAAAATTTTCCTTTGCTGGTCCTTACCTATGTTGGGCTCACATTCTCTCTGCTGTGCCTCAGCCTCGCTATCCTCACCTTCCTCTTCTGCAGTTCCAGCCGCAACACGAGCACTCCCATGCATTTGCAGCTCTGTATCTGCCTGTTTCTGGCAGAGCTTCTGCTGCTCACTGGACTGGACAAGACAAGCAATAGGGTAAGGAATTTCACTGAATGTTCTAGAATTTACACAGCTATCTTAAAGTACACTCCCCAACAGCGCCAGACTGGGAACGCAAACCGGCCCTAGCAATTGAGTCGGACCGGCCGGGGGTGGGGAGGGTGTGTACGTAGAAAAGGAAAACACTGCAACTGCTTTTGTTACAGGGGGGCGATAAAACTGGGCCCGGTACCTGAAACGGCCCCCAAGGGTCCATAGCTGGCCCCCACTCTGTTGCATTCCCAGGTTTATGATTTCTCGTAAAGCTGGGAATGTGTCTGATTCCATGGGTGTTGCGTGGGAACACCCACACCAACACCTATGGAACGCCTCTTTCACTCAGTGTTCTGCGTGAAAGGGCCACAAATTTACAAGGCCATGCAAAGCCACATAAAGTGGCTTTACGTGGCCTTGTAAATATGCCAGGGCACATTGCACCACCAGAATGTCAAAAAAAGTGACGTTCAAGTGCCGCGAGGGGCCTCATAAAGGAGGCCCTCAACTCAAGGTTTTGTCTGCCATACACCAAACTTCTAATTTTCAAGAACAAAGGCCCACTGAATTGTAGAAAGAATAGGAAGCAGGGGTTAAGTAAATGGGCTACTGCAGGAAGTGTATGGTAAAGAAAGGGGACTGAGCGATGCTGAATCCGTCATCTACCGTGTAAGAACTGACCATTCAAGCTATGCAAAACAGATACAAAAAGTACCCATTCTCAAAAGATTCCAGTGGCCATATGACACTAATAACTCATGTTCCCAGTTCAGAAAAGATATGAGGAAAGCCCAAAGTTTGCCATGTGAAAATAGCAGCAGCAGCCAGCACAGGTAAGCACAGTGGGTGGGGCAGGGCGCAGCAGGGGGAAAGCAGACAGACGGCAGAATAGGTGTTACTTATTTATTTAATTACACCTATTCCGTTGTCTGTCGACTTCCCCCCACTCCCAGCCCGCCCCGCCTCACCGCGTTTACCTGTGCCGGCCGCCGCTGGAAAATGGAAATAAAGTTCAGAGAAGTCAGAGTAGACGTTCAATTGCTTAAAGATTGAATGTAAGAAGTCCAATTTCATTTAGGATTTAAAATCATAGCAGTATAAACTAGACATTAGGACAGACAATCACTGATATTGGCAGGCAGAGCATCTCTTTAGAGAAATGAAACTCGAGATTTGTGTGAGGAGCTGATGGTACTGCTGTGGTTGCTCATGCCCATGACAATAGTGATATTTATTCACTACAGATCAGTCTGTGGTGGGAAGGCAGTATTCAATGTTTTTTCCTGCATATCACAACAGATGTTATCAACATTTTGGTCACTGAGCCATCTTGCTGACTGTATGGAAACTTCTCTCTCTTTACCAGGAAGGAACTGGGTAGACTGACAGATAAGTCATAGATGTGGATAAAATGCAAGCTGATGTCTGGAGGGAGGCCTCTTGTTCCCAGAGGCTTCCCTTTTCCGCTAGAAGAGTGTTCATAAGTTTCAGAAATAGACTGATTCAATTTTAATACCTACATCACCTATGCTATTCAAGAAAGAGGTTGGCTAAAAATGCCAGATGTAAAACCTTGGTATGCTATGCTGCTTGGCTGAAATGGGTCTGTGTACCTCCCAATATGCATATGCAATGGTATATAGCCACACTAGTTTCTAATGCTAGATATTATACAGTGGGACGTTTTTGGTACATTAAGCTAGGCCTCAATGTAATGCTTTTGGGAATAAGATCAGAAATATAAATTACTACTGGGTACATCCATTTACTATTGGTTAAACTGTGGCAGTAGGGAAGCAAGATCTAGCTATCAAATGGAGGAATAAATCTTCCCCTACTGAGATCTACTTGGATGAATGGGATAGGTTGATGGATGCTATCTGGAAATAATTCACATGAGGTGGAATTTGCGTGCAAATGTTTGACCAGGTCTGGTGGAAATTGAGGTATCTAACCTGAATGGAGTGATACTGTTTTTGGGGTCAGTTCAGAAAGTCCAGCTTTGAAAAGTCAGAAATATACTCCTATGGGTTTCCTCATATGTTTGGTGTAGATTGGTAACTTTTTGGAAATTCTGAAACTTCTGTAGGAGTACTTCTAGAAATTTTTGTCAGCAGTGGAGATTCAAGGGTGCTCTTACTAGCCTATATTATTACATTAAAATATTCCACTAGTTTGAAAAATGCCTGAGTGAGTCAAGTGGACCTGCATGTTTGCATATTTAACTTTCACTATATTTGTTAACGATAATATATAGTGCAGTCCGAATCAAGCAGCAAAGAAAGGAATCGTAAATAAAACAACAGCATAGGATGGGTGAGATATTCTAAAGAATAGTCGATTTAGATTGCAAGGTACATTCTGAAAAGGTAGTTGTTTAGGTCTTCTGGGGATGCCAGCATAATTGGGTTGAGTTTGAAACTTTGGGCAACTGCTTGTATATCCTTCATGCTTTCCAGGAGTTCATCTACCAAGAGTTTTAGATGTTTTGTTTGTTGGAATTTCCAGAAGACGGCAATATTTGACTATACTGTCTTATTATCATGCTGAGTTGTAGGATTTGTTTTTCAGGAAGCTGGGAAACTGAGGGGTAATGCTTTAGATCTCAAGATCTCAAGCAGGAAATTTTAAGGGCAAGTGAAGCTCTCTCAGAAGTGGAGTGATGTGACCCTCAGGGGCCTATTTATGAGCTTGTTTGCGTCGCTCGTGCATCAAGCAAAGCTGCGTGGTGCATGAGCGACGCAAACCTTATGTGTGATTTATGAAGCAGCGCAAGGCCGCTTTGCATGGTTCTAAGCCGCTCTATAAATCTGGAGTAAGGCAACTCAGTGCAAATCACTGCGTTGGCTTACTCTGCACAACTGAGGCATTCCATGGGCATTCCCACCCAACCCCAACGGCTTTTGACGCATTCCCAGATTTACTAGTACTGACCTGTGAATGCGCCAAGAAGATATGCATTCTCCGGCGAGGCGTAACAAGGAGAAATATATTTATTTCTCCTTGTTACTTCCTCTTTCTATGTGTGCTGCATTCTGCAGCACACATAGAAAGAGGAATACGTCTCCCAGGATTGTTTTTGTGTTTTTGTGAGGGAAGGAATCACAAACAATCCTGCATGCAACACAGGCACCCTTGTTCCATGGTGCAAGGGTGCCTGCATTTGCACTAGGCTTCCAAAAGGGCACCAGCACAGGGGAAATGGCAGGAATGCAACATATCACCTTATATACAGTGCACCCCTGCCCTTTCCCTGTCACGCAGTGCAGCACAGCAAAGTGACTTACTGCACTGCATTGCCTGGCATTTACGTAAATAGGCCCCTTAGCATCTATTGAACAGGGAGCTGCAGGAATGGAATGCGATTCTGGAGGAATTTATAGCAATGGGTATAGCGACACAATAGGATGGGTAATGCACCTTACGTACTACCACAGTTAGATGAACAGAAAGGACATGATTCGAGTGTAGCATCAAGATACTGTAACGGGGAGGCCCAATGCATCGCTGTTAAGAGTTACTGACTAGAATATCAATGCTGAATAGAGGTACCAAGTAGGGAACAGTAGTGAGTCTGTATGCAAGGGGAATGGGGGTGAGCAGTGGCTTAGCAAGGGGGTTGTGGGGGGGCGATCCACCCCTGGCGGCATGAGTTTTGGGGGTGGCATCCTCCTCCCGCTCTTACTTGCGGCCGAAGCGGGGGGCAAACGCAGGAATCCCCAGCACCCACGCTCTTACAAGCAGCTGCCGCTGGGAGACAAACACGGGGGCCGCCACGGGTGGCAAAAGGTCTAGCTACACCACAAGGGGTGGGATATTGTTGGTTCGTTGTAAGTTGTGGGTGGGAGGGGGGCCGCCATGTTTATTTTCATAACTGCATCACCCTGAGTATACAAACAGAATATGTGCTCCTGTTGATACGGTAATGCATGTCTAGATGTTATATTTACTAGAAAGTATTGACGGTAAGAACCAAGCATGACAAAAAAAGAAGAGGGAGCTGTAGTATGGAGAATGGATTTGAGAGGTGTTAGCGCAGGTTTAGTTGAGCCTACTGATAGGGCACAGCCACCTTCTAGATGTGAGAGAACTAGGGCCTATACAACTCATCTCAAATCAGAGCAAAACTAATAGGTTTTAATTTATTTTCTGAGGGCCAGCAGTTGAAAGAAGAGCTTCAATGCAAGGTTCAAAATGTGAGAAAACACTGTAACCTGGTAACATGGTGAAGACCAGTCATTTTTGAAAATTTGAATTTTTGGAAAAACAATTACTGCAACCATTAAGGAGTAACTTTATGAATGTTTCCAGAATTGGCATAATGAGTATAAATGCTTGTGAATACTCACAAATAGACAAGTTCATATGTGTTTATTGCATTTTATATAGGCAGCCTGATACTACGCTCTCTCAACCTGAACCTAAAACAGTATATAACTGGCCTTCTAGCAATCCTTCTAAATGCTGGGGTGCCCTGTCCTCTGGAATGCCTGGGTGCCCTCTTCCAATTGTCTTGTGGCAGTTGTAAATTTGTTCGTTGTAGTTGCTGAACTGATTTAGCAAAGCTTTCAGCATTTTTTGGCCAATACTCAGCATCTACCAAACTCTCTTACTCATGAAATCCCAGAGGTGAGCCATGTTTACTCAGAGTAACTAATTTATGAATCAAGCCCATGGTCTCTAAACAACCTTTAAAAGCATTTTCTGTTTTCATATCTGCAGGCATGACCAAGATGAGGATACCCAAACAATTTACACTTGTTCAGTGGGCTCTAAGTGTTCTTTATCTCTCCCCAGATTGGGTGTGCCATCATCGCTGGGCTCCTTCAGTATTTCTTCTTGGCTTCTTTCTCATGGATGTTTGTGGAGGCTTTGATGCTCTTCCTCACAGTCAGGAACCTGAACGTTGCAAACTACTTCAACACTCGCAAGATCAAAACTCTGCACCTGTGCCTCTTTGGCTATGGATTCCCACTGCTCATTGTCATAATTTCAGCAGCATCCAAGCCTGACAGCTATGGGACTTCAAGGCAGTATGTACAAGAACGTCTACTATCATCATACTGTATCACTTTGTATAAGGCTAATTCTCAATATCATATTGACATGTTTGGATATAGAATTATTATTATTATTAAAGGGGTTAGTAAAGCGCCTGGTGACGCCTCCCGGCGTGTCCCCGCGCTGTGGAGAAATGAGTCAAGGGAGGAGAAGGGGGGGGGGGAGTCTAAAGGGCGAACAGATGTGTTTTCAGCAGTTTTCTGAAAGAGGACTCATTATTAGCTAGTCTAATGTTGATGGGAAGGGTGTTCCATCTGTTGGCTGCTAGAGAACGGAAAGCTTTTTTTGTGCGCGGAGTCTTGAGCAAACCCATTCCCTTGGAACAAAGGGATCTGTTGGGCTCGTAGGGCGAGGCTAGATCGGACAGATAGTATGGAGCTTTCTGAGAGATAATCCTATAGCACCAGAGAAGTGCCTTGAATAGGATTCTCTTCCTGATTGGCAACCAGTGGAGGGTAGCCAAGGTAGGTTTAGAAGGTGCTCTTCTGGGAAGTCTTAGCACTAGACGTGCAGCTGAATTTTGTAAGACCTGCAATCTTCTGATGTTCTTTTCGGAGGTACCCAGCAGAAGCACATTGCCGTAGTCTATACGGGAGGTTATAAGTGCCTGAGTCATGGTACGCCTGGAATCTAGAGGGAGAAGATCCAGGGTACGATTGAGAGTTCTCATGACTCCAAAGCACTTTCCTACAGTTTTCTTAACGAAAGTTTATTGTCAATCCAGACGCCTAAGTTCTTCGCTTCCCGACTGGGAGTGGGTAGAGGTCCCAGACAGGGAGGCCACCAGTCTTTGGTCCAGTTAGTGTCCTTACCTCCTATTATAAGTACCTCAGTTTTTGTGCCATTTAGTTTGAGGCAGTGCTTAGTCATCCAATCTGCGAGATTGCTCATGCAGGATTTGAAGTTGTCAGCATCAGAGGTGGGGGCTTGGGACAAGGAGATTAACAGTTGAGTATCGTCGGCGTAAGAGACAAGCTCTACGCCGTACGATTGAACCACCTCTGCCAACGGCGCCATATAGAGATTGAACAGGGTGGGACTCAGGGCAGAGCCCTGAGGTACCCCCTGTTCTAATACCATGCTGTCCGAGAGAAAATTTCCTCTCTGGACCTGAAAGCTCCTGTTGGTGAGAAAGGCTTTCAGCCACCCCAGAGCCTCTTTGGTGACTCCTGCTTTGTTTAGACACTGTAGCAAGATGGAGTGTGCTACAGTGTCAAACGCGGCACTGAGGTCCAGCATGATGAGTGCCATGATCTTACCCTTATCGGCTCCTTCCCGCAGAGTTTCGGTCGCTCTCAGGAGCGCTGTCTCTGTGGAGTAGCTCGATCTAAAGCCCAACTGCGAGCTGTGAAAGGCATTTTGAGATTCAAGGTGGGCCATGAGTTGGATGTTGGCTACTTTCTCGGCAAGTTTAGCTAGATAGGGTAGTAAGGAGATGGGGCGAAGGTTCTCCAGGATGTCCTGGCTCATATTCGGTTTTTTCTTGATAGGGAGTACAATTGCTTTCTTCCATTCTACAGGCAGACAGGCAGTGTTAAAAGAGACTTGGAGCATATGTCTAAAGTAGGGCTCTAAGACCGGGAGGCTAGCTGCTAAAACTTTAGGGGGAGCGGGATCTCGGGGAGAGCCAGATTTAATACTTTTACAAGTCTTCATAAGGATTTCGAAGGGAGGAACAGTAAAAGCACAAAGGCAAGATTTTGTAAGGGTGGTATCTTCACTCTCAACAAAGTCAATGCCAGATTTTATATTGCTGGAGAAATTGGCATAGATGTCCGTGATCTTGCCGGAAAAATACTTCGCAATTTTATTGCAAGAGTCTACTGAATCATTGTGGGATGTAGGATTCGTGGTTATTATAGAAATGTCCTTGAAGATCTGAAAGAGCTCTTTCGAGGAGTTTTCAGCTTCCAGGATACGGTTATTATAATGGGATGCTTTAGACACACGAATCTTTTTGTTATATTCTTTTTGCGCCGTTTTATATAGGGTTTTGATTTTAGGGCAGAAGTTATTGTGCCATTCCCTTTCGAGCTTTTTACAGGCAGTTTTAGCTAGCTGAAGCTCCTGTGTAAACCACGGGGCAGTTATTTTAGTCCTCTTAGAGTTGGTTAAAGTGCGAATAGGGGCAGTGATATCTAGAGCATTAGTAATGCGATTCTGTAGATGTTTATATGCTGTCTCACTGTCAGATCCTCTAGGAGGTCCCGCATTTTCAAGGATTTTTATAAAGGTGTCTAGAGAGAAATTTTTCCATTTCCTACGTTGATATCGTTGTGTGCTATCCTTGTTGTGTTCAGTTTCATCTAATTGAATTTGCATGGGGATAACAAAGTGATCAGACCAGGGTACTGGTTGGAGAGATGAGGTCTGAACTCCCGTCCAGTTCCCAAATATAGGGTCCAATAAATGTCCCAGTTGGTGTGACGGATCGTCATTCTTTAGCTCTAGTTGTAGAGAGAGTAGTTCAGATTTAATGTCTGCCGCCTCTTTATCAAGGGGATCGTCAAAATGGACATTTAAAACCCCTAATACTAACACTCTGGTTTTTCTAAGTGCTAAATGGGTTATGGCCTCCATAAGGCTGGGAGTAAAGTCATATAGCCTACCTGGGGGACGGTACAAAAGGATGCCTGAAAGAGAATGTTTCGGCCCTGTAATGATGGTAAAAGAGCCGGCTTCACTGTGATCAATCGTAATGGGAGAGAGTGAACATTCTAGAGGGGCTTTGGTAACAATAGCAATACCCCCACCTCGGCCATCCTTTCTATCAAGTCTGGAGAGGGAATAACCGGGTGGTAGGGCCTGTATAATGTCGGGATCAGAGTACTCGTCCAACCATGTTTCAGTGAGAAACAAGATGTTGATATTCTCATCCTCAAGTAGATGGAAAATTTGAGTGCAGTGTTTTCGAAGGGATCTGCAATTAAGCAGTGCTGCTTTTAGTATCCCTACCGTGCTTATTTTAGTAATCGTATTCTCAGGAGTAAAAGTACATGTGGGACAGTTCTGTAGCGATAATGCATCCATAGAGTGTTTGCAAGATAAGGGAATGTTTGGCCGCATATCCAGCAGTTCTTGCCTACCGTACCGTATATTGTCGGGCATAGAAGAGCCAGGGTTTATGGCCCCGGGCCCCGTCCGGCCGCGGACGGGCGCAGACGGCTTGCCTTAGGCGCTCCCGCTGCGCTCGTCCGCTGCGCTTGCGTGGGAGGCACATTTAGGGAGAGAGTGGGTGGGCGTGGCCTGACAGGGGGCGTGGCCTCGCGTGTAGCAGCGATGGCGGCCGAGTAAAGTGTCCCACGAAAACAGCGCTAGGTCAGCTGATTGTGGGGTGCCTGCTTGGCGCTTCACATAGAGAGGAGCTCGGGGTGAGATTACAAGTTTTAAAAAATTATTCAAACACAAATGCAAATAAGTTTAAAAAACCGAGTGAACAGCACCTCCGGCTTCCGCCTCACAGGACTCAGTTTCCAGCGAATGCGCTATCAGTCAGCGCTTTAATAGGTGGGGGGTGGGGGGTGGGCGTGGCCTGACAGGGGGCGTGGCCTCGCGTGTAGCAGCGATGGCGGCCGAGTAAAGTGTCCCACGAAAACAGCGCTAGGTCAGCTGATTGTGGGGTGCCTGCTTGGCGCTTCACACAGAGAGGAGCTCAGGGTGAGATTACAAGTTTTAAAAAATTATTCAAACACAAATGCAAATATGTTTAAAAAACCGAGTGAACAGCACCTCCGGCTTCCGCCTCAGAGGACTCAGTTTCCAGCGAATGCGCTATCAGTCAGAGCTTTAATAGGTGGGGGGGTGGGCGTGGCCTGACAGGGGGCGTGGCCTCGCGTGTAGCAGCGATGGCGGCCGAGTAAAGTGTCCCACGAAAACAGCGCTAGGTCAGCTGATTGTGGGGTGCCTTCTTGGCGCTTCACACAGAGAGGAGCTCAGGGTGAGATTACAAGTTTTAAAAAATGATTCAAACACAAATGCAAATAAGTTTAAAAAACCGAGTGAACAGCACCTCCGGCTTCCGCCTCAGAGGACTCAGTTTCCAGCGAATGCGCTATCAGTCAGCGCTTTAATAGGTGGGGGGGTGGGCGTGGCCTGACAGGGGGCGTGGCCTCGCGTGTAGCAGCGATGGCGGCCGAGTAAAGTGTCCCACGAAAACAGCGCTAGGTCAGCTGATTGTGGGGTGCCTGCTTGGCGCTTCACAGAGAGAGGAGCTCAGGGTGAGATTACAAGTTTTAAAAAAATGATTCAAACACAAATGCAAATAAGTTTAAAAAACCGAGTGAACAGCACCTCCGGCTTCCGCCTCAGAGGACTCAGAATATATGACTTCATTCAGTAGGCCCTGATAACACTGAGACACTTGAGTGTTTTTACATACAAGAAGACAAACATCTGCCTGTAGCAGTTGTCCAGTATTCCTACTACTGTATTATTGATGATCATAGAGGCAGAAGGATTGTTTAATCTCCTTGATGTTGATTGTCCCACAACATCTTCTGAGCTCTGTGTACCCTTGTTCATCAGAGGTTGACATAGACCTTCAGTTACCAGGAAGGCAACAATGGTGCATTGATTGCTTTTGGCCAATTATCCATAAAAAAAGTTTTTGAAATGTATGCAAGTCAGGCACAAAGTCTTGGGATATTTTTGAGTTTGCGTGTCTATAGATGCTAATGTTCGGTGAACTCAAATTTGCTTTGGTCAAAAGTGTGACATTTAGAAGAGTCGCAGGCATACACATTTACTCACTCGCTCAATCTTTCATGCTGTACTACATGGCCTTTTAAGTTGTTGGTTCCCCAGCTTGAATTATCTAGTTACAATTGGAACAGATCACAACTGGACACCTGTATACGTGCATTATAAATGCAAGGAAGCCATCAGAAATCTCTCTCATTTATGGATATTTCACCATGGGGCAAATGCAGACACACTTTAGGTGCAGATTTCTTCCCTGCTGTCATTTTATTTAGAGGGGTCCTCCCCCATGTCCCCACTACATTTTACCACCCTGCCTGCTAGCATTTTGTCACCTGCCATAGCTAGTGCTATGCATACGGCGAAATGTCCGTTGGCTGGAATGACCCATCACAAAGACCACATACCATTCTGCCACACCGTCTTATGTGATCCTAAAACTAGAAACCTGTTGCTTACCTCCATGAGATCTTGACGAATATTTGGATGACTCTTACTGTACCCATGGTCCAACTCAGGAGCCTTATTTGGAACAAAAAATATTCACCAAGGTATAGTGTCCTAGAGTGATCAAAGGTGTAGCAAGTGTTTTCCATCTCTCCCCAGTAATTGTTAGATATCATGAGTCAGTCTATTATTCTAAATCTCTCTTGGTCAATTCAAGAAGGTATTGAGAAGTGTACCATCATGCTTAACTGAAGGGGATATACTTCAAGAAACGTAGGGGTCACATTCAGTGTTTCATAGGAGCTCCAAAGGCGGCCTACTGGCCTTTTCTTATTAATGAGAGAAAATGTTCCATCAACAACTAGTCACATGTTCATCTGCTCCTGCAATCTGCTTGTTACTCAAATGAATAGATAGGACACTATACAAAACCAGTCAAAGTCAAGAGCACTGTGTTTGGGGGAAAAGTGATGGTGTAAGGTCTGAAGTGAAGGGGGAGAGGGGAGCGTGGGAAGCAGCAACTGACAGGATTTCTAACACTATTTTCTGTATCTCAAGTCTGAAAACACACTAGAAAGGGACGTACATAGAAGATCTACACTAGTCTTTGCTATTTGAAATGTCACCTTTCATCTTACTGCTTGCAATTTGCATTAAGTATAGGGTGTAGTTGCTGCAAATTGAATTGATAAAAGAAAATGGCAAAAATTGACAACTAATCATTCCATATTTTCATAGCTGCTGGCTCAACTCTGCTACTGGGCATGTATGGAGTTTCCTTGGACCTGTATGTGCTTTTATATTGGTAGGTTTACATATCTGTTTTCTGTCTCATTTGTTTGCTTAACCCCTTAAGTGCTGCGTCGGGGCGTTGGCCGACGGCAGCACTACCTCCCCAGTGCTGCGCACGACCATTGGACGTCCATTCAGCACTAGTTCGAATGGACAGCGCAGCACTGGGGAGGGAATTGCGCCGCTTCTAAGGTGTTAATGTCCCCCCATTAATCTGTTTTTGTTTTCTGATTTATCCATTCTATTAATGTTAATGGCACAAAAGTCAAACCCATACTGATAATGAGTAGCTGAACTACAATTTAAATTATCCACGGAGTTATATACCTGATCCTATCTCAGCCATCAAATTTTGGATGGGTACTCAGAATTAAGGATGCTTACATCAATAAAAGACATATTATCTTAGTCAGAGATATACTGATGCATGTTTGCACACATCAACAATGATTCTTTCCACAAATATTGAGCTATAGATGTGCAGCTGTCAATAATAGCGTTGTTCACCTATGAGATTCCAGTGGAACTTAGAAAATGAGAACAAAGCTCTAGATGTCTGTGTCGCCACTTGGAACCCAGAGGAGGTAGCCCTACACAAACTTGTGCTGTGTATGGTGCCCATGAGTACAGCTGCCTCCTTTGAGTGTGCCCAATCTGTTCAATTACCTTAGACTATCTACATTTCAAAACACACACACATGTGTGTATTTCTGTGTGTGTAGATATATATATATATATTTTTTTTTTTAGTCTGAGCTAAGCAAAGTGATGTGTTGATAACTCATCATTTTTTAGCTTTTTTACGCATAATAAAAGATTGTTTCACAAAAGCCACATCTGCCCAGGTAATAGGTGGAACTGTTGAAAAATAGTGTCCGTAAGCACATGAGGCTTAAATCATCTCTAGATATGGAGCCATATCTCTTGTGGCCTTTGTCAGCTCTCGAGGTTTAGATTGGATTATTTCCATCTTTTATTAGCCGTACCGAAGGGGAGTCACTGGGAGTAGTATATATCCACCGTCTTTGCAGTCCCTTCCCAACCCAACAATTATAGACACTTTTTTATGTGCATAGACAAATATGTATAGAATTTGATTAAAGGAGCCTTTTGCGGTGATTCTGACCCGGGTGCTGCCATTATCGACCTTCATTGCCAAGCCACAGTTCGAGCCTCCCCTTATCCCAGGAGGGATACGCTGTCTGCCGCTTTTCTGACATCTTGCAGCACCCGCTTCCCGGGTGCCGCTGCGCGGCGAGGGGTAGAGGCTGACAGGGCTTCTGTGTTTCCTGGATCGTGGAGGGAGCTGTGAAAGCCGGCCCAGGGAGTGCGCCTGCAGGGACTCACAAGGCCAGGAGTCCCTGCGCTGCACAGGTGTGCACGGCCGCGCCCCCACCGAGACACGCCCCCCCCGCCCAGCAACGTCCCCTATATAAACAACGGCCTGCCGCTCAGCAGGACGCGAGCGGGACGCCGAGCGAAGCCCGAGCAAAGGGCGGGCAGTCTGTGGCAGTCAGAGGCTGACAGAGGCTGGGCTGGGCCACACCTCTTATATCCAGCCCTGGGCTCAGGTGGGTCGTGTGTGACTCCCTAAGGTGTATCCCTTACCATGTCAACCCGTTCTGGTAAACTACTCAGGAGTGAGGGCGAAAGGGGAGCTGCTGGTGGGAGCCCAGTGATTGGAACTATAGACCGTTTTATAACCAGAGTGGCGGCAGTTATAGAAAAGGAGATCGCTATGTCTGAACGCCGTCTTTCCGAGGTCTATCTCCCTTCCAGACGCTCATCCTTGGGGGCTGTAGCAAAGGCCTTGACACCGGCTTGTGAGCGGGACCAATCTGCCCCCCATGTTGTCCCGGGCTGCCCTATAGACCCCCCCAGTTGCTAGAAATAGGCCAAAACATAGATAGGTTGGAACATTTGGCCGCGCTACTTCCTAGTGGCGTTGCGGAAGAGGGTGGCCCAAGTACATCACTTCTACCTGCACCATCTACGCCCCCAAATACAGGTACAACTCAGTCACCATTGTCAGTACCGCCCGTCCCCGTCACAGTAAACCTAGATGGGGTCCCATCTGTACATGACTCAAGTAGGCAGAATAAAAGGGCCAAAAGTAAAAAGGCTACCAACCCTAATAAGGGCAGGCTGGTGAGACAGGCGGCGCTCTATAAACGAACAAGAAAGACCTTTGGACAGGGCGGGAAAGACGTAAAGGGGCCGGTCCCAGAGGATAAGGCTGAGGTGGAGGGGGATTCCGTGGACTCACACATAGGTTTAAATAACTGCCCGACCCCTAGAAATAGTGCTGATAATGTCCCCACATTTATCGATCCCATGACTATTGACACCATTTTGGAGAGGGTAAATAGTCTCTTGTTGCCCTTGCTGACTCAGGTTAAGGACCTGGGGGCTAGAATAGATAAACTAGAACAATCTACCCTCGACGGTTTTTTCTCACTTAAAACTACAATTAAACACCTAAAAAGAGTGAGCGAGAACCAGGACATGGGACTAAAGGGTGTGCCCACAGTAGCTTCCTTGCCACTACAGGCAGACTCTAATCCTTCTAATAGGTCAAATAAGGCTGAAACTAGCAGAGTGCAAGCTCCAGTACCTAAAATCTCAACCCCACCCAAATTAGGGTCCCGACCCAAGGGAACACCAACACCCACAGAGGTTGCCAAGATTACCCCCAAGCCAATTCCACAAGTGCAGCCCATGGCAAGCAGAGGTAAAGCTAAAGTTAGTCAAGCACCTGGTACACAAGACAAAGCCAAGGGAACAGCGACAGGAACGGTCGCCAAAACTGCCCCTCATCCTATAACCCCAGCTGTTACTACAGTGGCCCCCCGTAATTTCCCACGGCGGATCCCCCCTGTTAACCTCCCTCCAGAGTGCCAACCCTTTGTCGCTGTACTAGTAAATGTTCCCCCACTGAAGGAAGGCCAGTTGGAGAACCACCAGTCTCTTAAGAACAAGTGTATCCACTGGCTTAAGTCAAATAAGCCAATTCCGACTGGTGTGGATGGGCTTATTCTAAGTGCCCGCAGAGTAGGGTGGGTAGGGCAAGGGAAAAAAACACAGGAGGGGGACTGTGTAATAATAAATTTCCAAGACCCCAGAGTAGTGAGCTCCATCTGTGCCCCTATAAAATGCATGGATTCAGTAGGAGTTAAAGTAGTGGACTTAACCTTTTTTTACCCCAGGCAAATTGCTTTGCCATCTTGGGAGGGTCCTAGTACACTTGGCTTAGGCCAAAACTGGGTCCCACGCTGGGTTGGGGGTCTTGGGCTCAACGGGCTGAACCCCCCGTGGGGTCCAGGGAATTGCTGACTGGTGGGCGGCAATATGAGTGAAATTGCCGTTACAGATATGGTAACTGTCAATAGAATAGGCTCAATGGTAGTACCATCACCCCAAACAGCTCCACCCCCTACTGCAAGCGACAGTGGGTTGGTAGTCTCTCTGCCCATTTCTCTTGATTCTAATTTGCATGTTCCTTCCGTGAGGTCCGCGGACAGTATTGTTCTTGCGACCAGCGACACGCCAGCTGTGACGGACCGAGTCTTTAAGGTTTTCAGCTGGAATGTCGCAGGGATCGCAAGAAAGTTGGCCCTCCCAGACTGGAATGCCTTGGTTGATGAGCACGCCATATGCATCTTCCAAGAAACCTGGAGTTTGGAGTCGGTACATAGGGTGGGATTCTCCTCCTACTTTGTGCCTGCCCTAATCTCGGAATCAGGGAGAGGTCGCCCCTCGGGTGGCTTGCTCATATGGGTAGCAGCTTCCCTAGACTGCAGAATTGAGGAGCTGCAGACAGGCTGTCCGGATATCCAAAACATCATTTTAAGAGACCCCAGGGGACGAACAATATTGAATGTCTATAATGTGTACGCCAGAGGGACTAAGGGCGGGAGGAAGTCCTCTGTATTATCTCTCCTGGAGACCCTCTTGAGCACAACTCCACACAAGTCGTGCATCTTGGTCGCGGGTGACATGAACTGTACGTTCGAGCCCTTGGGCTCGGATGTTGCCCTAGACCAGGATGAGGAGGATGCTAGGTTAGGGATCCCAGTCTTGGAGATTCCACCCATTAGGAGATGGTCAGAGGTGGCGTTACAGCTATACTCCCTGAGCCTTGAATTAAACCTAAGGGCAGTGAATGGGAGGACAACTTCAGACAGGGGGGGTCACATACATATAATAGACCAGGACACACCTCTAGAATCGACTATATCTTACTAGATGTATGTCTCTGGAGCCAAGTGAGGGATATGGTTGTGGTCCCGACGATTGAAAGTGATCACAACCCACTTTCCTTGACCATGGCCCATTGGTGGTGTATTCCTAAAAAGGGTCCCATTAACCCCATAGCAGCTCCCCCTGATGAGTCTGTAGTCTCTCTTTGTGGAAGGCGCCTAAAATGGGCTAAATTGGTCCTCTCAGAGGAAAGGGTTGGAGAAATCTCAACCCTTTTAAATCAAGCAGTGTTAGATCTGGGGTCCCTCCCGGAAGGGGTGGGTAGGGCTAGCGGGGTCTTTGTCTCTCTAGTAGAGGCTATGACAAACGTGTTTACCATCCCCTCTAGTAAGCCAGGAAGCAAAAGAGGTGTAAAGCAAGGTAATGGCTGGTACACACAAATATGTACGGTGCACAAATCAAGATTGGTAGAGGCAATAAAACACAAATCCCACAGCGTTATACTGGAAGAAAGGAAGGCTTACAATAGATCCCTTAAAATTGCTAGGATGGAGTGGGAAGAGACATTTTGGGAGAACCTACTCCTCGCTAGCAAAAGTAAAGATTCAAGTGGATTTTTGAACCTTGTAGGCTCCCGGAACAGGCCCGCCGAAGCCATGAGACCTTGTAATATTCCCCCACAAAGCTGGATAAAACACTTTGGGGCTTTATACCTCCCGGCGGATGGGGAACTAAATGTCAGGGTGATCCCCCCACTAGTATCCGAACCCCATGCCTATAATCTCTTTACACCTTTAGAGATCGAAAAGGTAATCGGGTGGGTAGCCCCCCGCAAGGCAGCAGGTCCAGATGGCCTACCGGGGGATCTCATGCGGGCACATCCAGTGGCGTGGGGTAGGGTTATTGCAGCTCTCCTTAATGACATTATGATGGGAGGGCCAGTGCCCGATTCCTGGAAGCCTCATCGACTCCACCCAAAAGATAGCAGGTAAAGCTATACTTGTGAGGATTCTCCATTGGGTGGAGGAAAATAAAATACTATCAGACTTCCAGGCAGGTTTTCGGGCAGGAATGGGGACGATAGAGCAGGTGTTTAGGTTAGCACTCCTTGGGTGGAAGGTGGTGGAGCTAGGCAAGGGCAGTCTATATCTGGCTTTTATAGACCTGAGGACTGCCTTTGACCTAGTTCCCCGGGAGGAGTTATGGAGGGTGCTTTACGGGCTGGGATTGCCTCCCTACATCTTGTCCCTCCTTATTAGCCTTCACGCCCACACGTTTGCTCAGGTCCGCTGGGGAAGAAATGGAGAGTTAACAGAGAAAATCCCAGTGTCTAGGGGTGTGAGACAGGGATGCGTTCTGGCGCCCACCCTCTTCTCACTATATGTGAATGGGGTGGTGGAATACCTTCAGCAAGAACCAGCCGACGCCCCCTGTCTCGGAGGAGTGCGGATCCCTACCCTGCTTTTTGCGGACGACACGCTCCTGATTTCTAAGTCTCCGCAAGGCCTCCAGAAGCTGCTAACTCGTTTCCAGAACTTCTGTGTTGCAAGGGGCTTAGTAATCAACGTGGATAAAACTAAGTTTTTAGTCCTAAACCCTCCAAGGAAACTGGGCTGCCCTCCCATTCTCAACTCTGTTGTCTGGAGAAAGTATCCGAATTTGATTACCTTGGAATTCGGATCACGGATAGCATGAACTGGTCACCTCACATTGCCAAGATGGTCCTGAACCATAAGAGAGTAGGAGGTGCCCTTTTGAGGGAATTTCGGGCATCTCCGAGGAGGTCGCTTGCCCCAGTAATTGACATCTACAAGGCCAAGGTAGCAACATCAGCCTAGTATGGGGCAGAACTGTGGGGGCATTGCTGTCTGGACTCCTTGGCAACAGTTGAGAGCAAACTCTTGAAATCCTTAATCGCCATCCCTCCGAGCACTCCATCAGTGCCTGTGCTCTTGGACACAGGTGGTAAGAACATTAAAGATCAAGCCCGGCTTCGCCCACTTCTCTTATGGACACGTATCTGGAGGGGTGAAGAGCTAAAATCGTATGCTGAAGGGTTGGCTGAGATAATGAGCCTGGGCAGTTGGGCAAAGATTAAGTGGTTGAGAGACACCAAAAAACTCTTGGAGGAACTTGGACTGGGGGACTGTTGGTTATCAAGATCGGCCCCACCAAAAGAGGTTCTGAAAAGACTATACTGGAAATGGGTTGCGGACCAATTAGTTAAATACTCTGGACATTGTAAATCTACAGTTGCCTTTTTAACAGTAAAAGACGCAATAGTTTACGAACCTTATCTGGACCTAATCACTCTTCCAGTTGACCGAGCATTGTATTTTAAATTCAGAGTGGGCTCCCTTCCAGTCGGGGCTCTGGTCTCAAAGTGGAAATCAGGTGCCCACACGTCCCCTTTTTGTGCATGTTGTTCCACTAGGATAGAGTCCATTACGCATATCCTGTTCGAATGTCCGGACTATGCTAAACCCAGGAGTTTTTGGCTTAAACCCCTCTGTCGAAATATGGGCACGCGTAGCTATCTAGTAGCCCTGCGCATCCTAATGACGGACACTCCCCCCCCCCCCATTGTTTGTGGTGTAGCTAAATTTTTAAAGCAATTTTGGTTGATCCGATGCAAGAGATTGTCAATAGCGGTTTAATTCATTTTTAGCTAATTTATTTTGGCATTATATGTCCTTTTATCTTTCTTAAATGTGCATTTAATATTGCTTTTTAAAATAATGCTTTTTTAGTTTTGTAAATTGCTGTATTTTGTGTACGCTTACAAGATATCTTGCATATCGAATAAAAGCTTCAATCATCATCATCATCATAGATTAAAGGAAAACCAGCCTCACATGTTTTAGTTACAGAAATATATGTATCTGCCATGTGCAACATGTCCAGAAATGTATTGCTAAATCTAAATGTTTTCTTTTTTTCTTTTACTTAGATTAACTCAACTCTCTTCATCACAACTTTAGTTATTTTGGCACAGAAGCTCTCAGGTGTCAATGCCAATGTGTCAACCATCAAAGACACAAGGTAGTGTATTAATTGCTCAGAAAAATACCTAAATGTTTCGGTGACTTTACTATGTTTGTTCATGTTTTGCAGCTTTCACAATCATGCTCCAGAGCATTTATTTGGTATGGGACTAATGATATTTAAACTAACATCTTGAATAATACACATTTCAATTAATTTCCCTCTGTTTTTCAGCCCTAACCTTTGCGGCTCTGTAGCTGCAGAGTCTTTTCTCCTCCAGGGGCTTCACTAAGGAGTTCAGCTCGTCCAACATATACCATGTCACTACACAATTAAGCTCCCTGAGGATAATTGATAGACTACTGCAAAATATATGCTTAGCCATGTACAAGTCACTCTTCCCTGGGTTGTAAAACCAAATCAAGCTGGTCCCAAATCAAGCTGAGGAGTAGGCGATCCATGGTGGATCAAGCGTTGCAGATACAACAGCCACTTTAAATGTGAGACCAGATTGAGTTGAACCTAATTATCCAGGACGTAAGCCATAGATGAGGAATCTATTTACCGAAGCCCTTGAGATCATGTTATACATACCTAGAGCTACCAGAGCCTCTAGAGTATCTGCTCAATGCTGAGGCCCAGCACCAATAGTACTAGGACACCGGGGTCGCAAGTTAGTCAGAGGAGCAGCTTCCACCCACCTCGGTCAGCAAGTCTCTCACAATTGATGTGACAGTAGACAACTGAACGGAACTTTCCATGGTTAGGACAAAGGATGAGGGAAGGGAGGTAACTACCATTTGGAAACAAGGGAGATGAAAAAGGTTTATCTCCCTACCCAAGGAAAATAACAAAAGAACATGTTGCATGAGGGGCGACAAACTCCTTAACCAGCAGGTAGATCAAACCCTTGCTGAAAGAGGTGCAGAAGTAAATATATAAACAAAATCAGAACAATGTTTAAGTAAACACATAATGTTCATGCCGCTTGGATGGAGCATGTGCACCTCTTAGTGATGCTTTCCTCTTGTTGCTAGAGACATCATCAAATCATCCAGAGGATTTGAGACGGGTTGGGACACAGTATAGAATTTGGAAATTCTGTCAACACTCCAAGTTTGTCCGTTTTCCAGCACAACCACATTTCGACCTAGGCAAATAATGTCCTGGTATGGGAAAATATACTGCCCTCATTTTTGCAAAAAAGATTTTAACCTCACTTTCATCCCATCTCCTACACACATGAGGGCTTTTTCGCAAAGGTAAAGCAATCATACTTTTCTTTGTATTTCATCAGATGAGATTCAAATTGTTCTATTACTTCTCTCCTTTTTACCTAAACATAGGCACATTTCTTAATCCACGCAAGTATGATTTAGTCCTGGGATTTCACCCTTTGAGAGAATCGAGGGGGGGGACACCTGTGATACTGTTTAGAGTGGTGCGATATGCACAGAAACTTTCCTGCATGGCCTTTGTTGCCAGTACTCTTGTAATCTCTGCCCTCTGTAAGCATTCCTTTACCATGCACTTGATTCTTTCCACTAACCAATTGGTCTGTGGACAATACAGGGCAGTATTTAGGTGATAAATTGACATTTCCTTGAGGAATGCCTGCATGAAACTACAGGGAACAGCCCCCTATTGTCTGCAATTGTAAATTCTGGGATACCTTCATCCAGGAAGCTTTTACACAAGAAACCAATCAACACCTCAGTGGAGATTTGGGGTACACAATAAGGGCCTCATTTGGAGTTCTACGTATGGTTTACTTTGTCACAGACGTGATGGTTTTCCCATATGCCATACTACAAGCGCATTATGTCCAAAGGCACTTCTAATATGGCAGACAAGATATCTGTCACCTTTGTGATTGAGTAACCCACCCATCGAACTCTAAATCAGGCCACTAGTCACAACCCAATGTGTATGATAGCGTTCACTTAGGATTTTCTGTTGGACAGGCCATATAATGTCAAGTGCCATTTCAATACAAGTTCTATCAAGTACAGTACTGGACGAGAGGGGAGCTCTTCTGAGAGAGTGTGTTTTGTTACTTTGCAAAACATCCATAACAATAAGATAATCCATGACAGTACTTCACTTTGCTTTGCACTTAGACTGTCTATTCCTGGACTCCAGTATTCAGAATGCACTTTGTCCTTGGTCAGGCTACCACACAAATTACTCACATGCACCAAGTCTACAAATCTTTTTCTCAAGTGGCTGAGATTAATTCAAGCATTCTATCCGTCACCTTTTGTTGTTGCTGTCAATCAAAGGGGGCTGCAGGTGCACCACAAGGTCACTAGCTTTCCTATATTAGAAGGCCTAAACTATTTAAAGTGATCCTCCTGAGCAGCAGTTTCACCTCTCTGGTCTGAGTTCCGAGGCATTGGCGATGCAGAGGCACAAAGTTGAAAAATTAACCAGATATGTTAGTCCTTAGCACAGAAAGTTGGGAAGATGTTTTTAAATGTTTTGCGAGAGTTAAAGTTGGAAAGAGCTTCATGGGAGAAAAAGCTATCACTTATAACCCAAATTTCAGCACACACTGTCTCTCGCTGGCATCAGCTCCATCTGTTCAGAAAAATGCAGCCAAAGTCCAGAGCACACAAAAAAATCTGTTTATGAGTGTAATCACGGTATGTTGATAAGGACAAGATCGCACACAACGGGTTCTTTCTGTTGCTTTTTATAAGTGAAAGAGTGGTCTTCCTGTCAAGGGAGACACCAGGAACATGAAACCAGCCGACACGTGTTTCGTCAGATCGGGTGTTAACCCGTGACTCTTCAGGGCTGAACCGTGTGGGATGAAGCGGTATCGGGGGACCGGTGATAATTCCAACCCGGTCCTATTGGTTGTTTTCTTTACCCTACCACTAACTGTTGAGCGCCATAACATTTCTGAACACTCAAAACCCCTCGCTGAACTTTGTTCAGAAAAATGTGACCTCATCTGACTGCAGAAGGCTGTCACAGCCTAGACTGGTTCTTACTTTATCAACTATAATACATCGCATGTTGGGTTAAGCAGAGTTGCCATGGGTCGGATTAGGACTCTATTGGGCCGTGGTGATGCATCTTGAAGCTTTGTTTGCAAGAAGGAACTCAATTCTCTCCTCCAGGCGCAGTATCCCACAGTTGACAGAGTACATGTTTTTGTATTTTAGGCTTCTGACCTTTAAAGCCGGCGCTCAGCTCCTCATCTTGGGTTGTACGTGGATTATTGGCCTCTTTCAGATTGAGAGCGCCGCCCAGATCATGGCATACTTGTTCACCATCATCAACAGCTTCCAGGGAGCCTTCATCCTGTTGGTGCACTGTATCCTAAACCGCCAGGTAACCTTTCCTCAGAAATATTCGGAAAAATACCTTTCTAGTTATCTTAAATCTCTCTTCGTGATTATTTCCGTGTTTGGCATTTAATCTCTCCCTAACCTGCCTTAATGATTAATTCCTCCTTTTTTAGGTCACCCCTCATTTTCCTACATATTCAGTTCTTATATGTGTTACAGCTTTTCCTCCTCTTGAGGGTTGCTTTCCTTCCTATATTTTTATAATATATGCAAGCTTGCGATACTTACCTCAACACTTGCAGTATATCATTTTCTTACAGCATACTAAGACCACACCTATAATAATTATTCCACTACTCTGCTGTAATAATGTATTACATAGATATTCTAACTTTGCAAAGCCAGCTAGCAGAACCGACAGGCAATAAAAAAAATAAACTACTTGAGCAGAAAAACAACTCACCTGCATGTGATTGGTCAGGGGAACCTGGGTGCTTACCAATCACAACGCAGCATTGCAGCGTTGTGATTAGTATGGGGAGCCTGGCTTTGCTTCCTGTTCCTCAAGTCCGACGAGCAGAGCAGGAGTAGAGACCCGGGACCCGGCAGCAAGGTAAGGGTTTTTTATTTGTATTGCACACCCTCCCGCATGCGACCTCCCCTGTGCCCTCCCCGCCACCCGTGAGCCTTTCTGGCCATCACTGTTACTCTCAATCCACAAGAGTGGAAGTCACCCAATTGAAATCTCATAGCAGGCTTGGAAAATTGATGTGTTAGGGGGCTCAAAAGACCAGGGCCCATGTCTTTACACTATCTATGTATGATTGCTAAGTGCAATGTAACCTTGAAAATGTCCAATGTTCACTTTTTATTTTCAATAAAAAAATTATTTAAAAAAAAAAAAAGACAGGGGGCCCATATTTGTTAGTGTTGTGTCACCCTTGTGCCATGCAAGGGGGGGCCAAGGACGACGCAACACTGAAAACAGATTTATCAAGCCATGCAAGGTCACCTTGCATTATCAATCCATGCAAAGCATTCCCAGATTAGTGGTAGACCTGAAAATGCGTCAAAATGCTCTCCCTCCCCAGGGGAGGCGTAACGTGTAGAAATATATTTATTTTTCCTCATTTATTCCTCTTTCCATATGTGCTGCAATCTGCAGCACACATAGAAAGAGGAAAATGCCTCTAAGGATTGTTTTTGTGTTGGAAGGTGTCCCTTCCTGCATAAACACAATCCTGCTTACAACTGAGGCCCCCAAGCATCATGGCGCAGCCAAAAGTGCACGAGCACAAGGAAAAGACAAGAATGCGCCGTATGATGTTAAATACGGCGCATATCTGCCCTTTCATGCAGTGCCGCAAGGTAGCTTGTTGCGCTGTGTGAAAGTATGATAAATATGCCCTCAGGTTTTGAAACTAGGGAGAGTAGATGGGAGGGCCAAATACTGTCAAGAGTAAGGTAACCTCTTCCTTAAATAGAAATGATCATGAAAGGCGGTTTGGAGTACCATAGCCTAATAAAGGAACTCATCCTTTGGCCTAGTTTTCATGTATTTTCTCATTTAAAAAATCCATGACTATCGAGGCTCGTCTTTCTGAGTGCTAAAGGGGTTTCCCATCCTCTAAGGAAAATAAAGAAAATGTGTTCCTATGTATCATAGCCAGTTATAAACCAGTACTCAATAATTACTCCAATGATTTAATGGTGTATTAGTCAAATCTGATCCTTCCCATGGACATTGTAGTCTTTGTGTCCCCTTCGCAGAAAACTTCCTAATAAATAGTGTCTTTTTTTTTCTTATATAACCAGTTTGTGTTTTGATTTCTCTACCCTCCTTTCCCTTTCACTTTAACCTCAAAGGAAATTTTTCTATTTGGGGTTTTGTTGTTGGAACTTTCACTCTTTTGTTGTTTAGAAAATATCTATTAGGGGTAAGAGAGTGATCTATTATACCCTTACTCTCTCTTTGTTAATATATAATAAATAGTGTCAACATTTACATTTTTCAAGTAAACTTTCCCTAAAAGAGACTAAAAAGACAATGATTTTATAGATATTTCGAACAATGTAGTTATGCTATTTAGTATGTCCTTCTAACAATTTCTACTCATACCGTCCCACTCCTTTTAGTTTCCTAACTTGCTTGTTCCAAGTTGATTCTTAGTGAGATCTGTGCAATTTCCCTCTCAGCAACTCATTTTCAGTCAATAGACAGCATGGCTATCCCTCAGGTTAGACATATCTCACAGGCTCAGGGAGAAGACCTACCTCTCAGGTTACAATCTTGCCTGTCCAGGAAACAGATATATATATATATATATATATATATATATATATATATATATATATATATATATATATATATATGTATATATATATATAGCCACATGTCCACAGGTATAACACCTTACGCCAATCTTACAGACATTGGCCTTCAGACAGCTGTACCAATGGTAATGTCATATAAAGCTTTATCAATATAAGAGGTAAAATACCTCCTCATGAATCATGAAACACTGCCCATGGCCAAAGGGGACAGTTATCTTGCAGAAAAGGCTGTTACTCAACAGCTACTTAGGCATGATGATGTGAAATTATAACTGTATTCAAGTTAGCATTGCTAGGCACCCACAAGAATTTCCAAAATTATAGACGACAAATCAATGGTAGCATCAAAGATGCATCAAAGACACTCTATTATCATATTAATATTTATAACTACAATAAAGGTAGCCTTGAAAAAAATGCGAAGACATGTATTGTTATAGGAAAAATCACAATGACCAAATTTGCATTCGTTTCTGGACTACTAAACCAACCCTGTTCTCTTATGCTGATGGCATGCACATTATGTTTCCTTTGTCGTCTGAACAAGAAGCTAGCATGGTAGATCTCAAATACTGCCTTGGTCGTGTCTCCTCCTGGATGAATTCCAACTCCCTGAAATAAATGGCGAAAGATGGAGGTTAGAGTGCTAGGCAGGGACCCCAAGCTCTGGGGTCCCCAGCACTGGCCTGCAACTCTCAGAGCACTTCCTGAACCCGTCCCCAAAGTGAAGGATCTGGGCTTCGGGCTTATGAAAGTGAAAGGAAAAATAAAATTTAATTTATATCACCTGAGATATCAGGCTAGGTAATCCACCACATTCAAGTATTTGTGGAGATGGCGCTTCACCCCACCTGGCTGCAGCTCAGGTATAGAGGAGCACCGCTCTGTCCGTCGGTGTCTCCCAGCGTTCCTCTGCGCGTTCCTCTGCGCTCCCCAGTCAGCGCAGAGGAACGCTGGGAGACAACGACGGACAGAGCGGTGCTCCTCTATACCTGAGCAGCGACGGCTCGTGGAGGGAGTTACGGTGGGGCAGGAGGGTGGGGAGGGGGAGGGGCAGGGTGGAGGTTGCTAAAAACCGGCATATGGATAATTGCAGGTAAGTAAACAATTTAATTAATAAAACGAATTTCGTAGCTCGCACTGCATTGCATTTTGCGATGCAAGGCGCACTACGAAATTCGTTTTATTAATTAAATTGTTTACTTACCTGCAATTATCCATATGCCGGTTTTTAGCAACCTCCACCCTGCCCCTCCCCCTCCCCACCCTCCTGCCCCACCGTAACTCCCTCCACGAGCCGTCGCTGTACCTGAGCTGCAGCCAGGTGGGGTGAAGCGCCCTCTCCACAAATACTTGAATGTGGTGGATTATCTAGCCTGATATCTCAGGTGATATGAATTATATTTTATTTTTCCTTTCACTTTATTCACTGACGGCAGTAGCAACATTCTAGGTCCTGACGAAAGCTGTGGCATATTAGCCACTCATGCAGAAACATGTCGACCTCCATTGCTGAACAGATATTATGTTAAATTTGTTGTTCTTCTTTTTCACATAGTTTTAGGTTTGGAGGAGCTGAGTGAAAAACATTAAAAATCAGATTTCTACTCAGCTTGATCCAATTTTATCATATCACCACTCACATCACTTGCACTACTTTTCAGTTGCCTAATTACATCTATTTTATATCTGCACCACCCATTTGTGATCACACTAGTCACTGGGTTTCACAGTCTCTATCACACCATTAGACTGTGGACACATTCTCTCCTGGGCAAGGAGAACCCAGATGATGTTAAAAAGGGCGGTACAGATTGGCAACTGATGGGAAAATTTACCTACCCTTGAGGTTTGTCACCCACGTGCATTTTTTTCATATAATTGAGCACTTGGTCTCCACATTTTTAGAAATCACGATTTGGTTTTGTCGAGGATAACTTGCGAGTTGAGTCTCTTATCTTTCTGACCCCTAGATACTTTTTGTTGATGTTGATAGTAGTAGGGGCGTGTATCTAGTGTTTGCGTCATTAAACTTGCCCTTGGAGTGACCCTTGTTCTAAGTTTTGTGTTTTGTTTTTACAATGCCTAGAATACCCACAGTATGCTAAGAAAGTCCACATTATGCTTTCGGTGACAATAATACCTAGAATGTGCACTCTGTCTCTGTCAAATCAGTCTCTATTACCTCTATCTCTCCCTGTGTGCATAATATCTCAAAATACAATTTATCTTGGTCTTCTCAGGCCTCATTTATGAAAAGTGATGCATCGCTGCGTGAAAACAGCGATGTGTCACTTTTCATTGCGCCCTCCTTGCGACACCAATGATGGGTCATATTTATAGTATGACGCATTATTGAGCAAGGAGTTACAGATGCGTCAGTATTTCTGACGTATCTGTATGGCGCAAAAGTGACGCATTGCTGGAGTGTGTCACAAAAGTGACGCAACTCTAGCAATGTGTCCTTTCACTTGGAGCAAGTCCCATGTGAAAGGGCCTGTGTCAGTCTTACACCTGCTGTGAGGCAGGCATAAGAAATTGACGCATTTGCGTCGTAGAAGTAGCGCAGTGAAATCTTATAGATTTCACTGCATCACTTCTATGACCTTTTCTTGCGTCAGAACGCACCTCTGCATACATTATACCTGGCGCAGGTATAATGTAGCGCAGGGGTTTACAAAGTGGCGCATCTACCTAGATGCGTCACTTTGTAAATATGGTGCAACAAGCCACATTTTTTACGCTGCTGGTGCGTCACAAATAGTGATGCAGCTGCGGCGTAAAAGTGACACACGGCCTCATAAATGAGGCCCCTCATCTTTCATATAGTGCATGCTTCTCAATGCTCCCCTATCTCATTCTTCCAGTCCTCTTCCTTTTCTTCCAGTTTCACCATTTGCCTTCTTTCTTTCTCAAGCCATGACACACTTCCCATAGACTGTACTCAACCCTTTCACCTTCTTTATTTGCCTTTGTTTCTACTTTGATTTTTTTTCTGTTCTGTCCTATGTTTTTATTTCCACCCTTCTTTTTCCTTTTTTCAGTCTTTTCTCCCGTCATTCTTTCTTTCAATTGTCCTTTTCTTTCTTACAAAGCTCCCCCATGGGACATGTTTCCCATAGGGAATCTTGATGGCGGCCTGGGGGGAAGCAGGCAGTGATCTAGAGGAACACTGTCTGCTTCCTTCGATGTCTTCCTAAATAGGATGTTTTTTAAAGCAACACCTGCCCATTTAAAGAACAAAACAATAATTCCCGCTTGGAAATGAAAATACAAGAATGAAGGCCTGCTGTCCCTTGCAGTCCTCCAACCTTGCATTTAAAGCCAATCCCAGATGTCGCAAATTGCGATCTGCCTAATTAAAATTCATAAGTTGTTTTATGACCTCCCTGAGAATGTACACATTGCTGTGCGACCTCTTAGTACCTTGTTCTCATGACAAACTGCATTCCCATTCATTTACCATTGCGTGCCTTGCACATCCCTGTTTTGTGAATGGGATTAATACATGGAGCCCTAGATGTTTCAAGGTCCTACACCATAAGAACCGCAAGTCGCGGCTGAGAAAGGATGGTGCCAACATCCCCCTTAGATCTGGGGCAACAGCTTTGACACCAACAACAAGGACAAATCTGTAGATAATGTTTTGATGGGATGTGGACTGGTACCAAATCTGATTATATCCATGACCATGTATGCGAGAAAGGCGCAGATAATGGTCCTGCCCTGGGAGTGCCTTCCTCTAGCTCAGGGTTCTCGAAAGCTTCCCTCGGACAGAGTAACACAAGGCCGAGATTTACGCTGTGTCGTGTCACTCCATATTTATCAAGCCACTCAGAGCCACTCAAGGTGCCATTATGAGGCTTTATAACTCTAACTTAGAGTTGCATCGCTCTTGCGTCCCGCTGCATCGGGCGAAGGCGATGCAACACTTTGATAAATTTGGCCCTCAATTTCTCTCTATTCCACACAAACACACAATCCACAATCATACACAGGCATACACATTCACCCTCTATTCTTTTGCCACATGATATGGAGGTGAAAGACCCAAGTTAAGGGGGGCTAGGTGTACATTTTACATGGAAGAGACCAATAAGCATCTCCACTGAAGAGTATAGTAAAAAGGCCTTTTCCTTGACAATATTCACGCGGTCACCTCCACAAATCTCTAAAAGTGCAGGTAAAAAAGGACAGTAGCCACTCTACCTCAGAGGACATCTCTGCGGTCTTGATTTACTAACAGGAAAAACGTGCCGTGGGCTTGCATGATTGATGAGCCCATTGGGGAAAAACAAGTGCTTGTTGACTATCAATGGGTGCACAATCGTTGCTCATGATTTTGTCTGTTTGAGCATTTGAGTTGTCTGTGGGTGGAATTGCACATTTTATTGCTATGTAATCTTAGCCGGGTACCTAGTGGCTGCCATTGGCACTGCAACCTGGGTCAATGACATATTAAAGCCGCTGTAGGCAACCAACAAACAACATCACTACAAGAGACCACACAAGGGTGCCACATTGCAAGTGGATTCAAATAAATCTTGTTCCTAGAGAAAAGGGGGTGCCCTCGTTTTGTCTGGGCCACTGGAAATTCTTAAACTGAAGCTGACACCAGGCCTGTTTCTTCATGTATGTTCAATAAGAATCTATTTAGCAATGAGTGGAAATGCAACCTTTCCGCTCCACGTAATCTCAATCTCAGTGAAGACATTATTTGGATTTAATTGGAAATTAAGCATTTTAACATCTCATTGAGGACACCCCTCCCTCCCTCTGCTGTGGTCACCCACTCTGTATGATTACTTCTTTCCATACTGACATGATCTCTTATTCCAATACAATGTCTCTCTCTCTTAAGAAGGGTGCTGAGTATGTTCTGGATCTATCATCATCTCGCTATGTTTGTTATGTTTCATTAAGTGGCCACGGGTATGCTCAGACGTGAGTCTTTTGCACGCTGTGCCACTGGATTCAAGCTAGCCTGACTGATGAGAGGTGATACCCCGAAACCAGTCCTAGGATGCTTGTTTCTGGTCCAGGGAGGGCCTGGCTTGGCAGTTCGGGCTACACTATTCCCATGAGGAGCAGAGTCAAGACTGATTTTCATATGTCTGGGTCCAAACTGGGGTGGCATAATGAGCATAAGAATGATGGATTAAACCCAGATCGCTTAACTGGGGGTGAGTTGTTGAAAAGTTTCATAACTCCGTCCATCATCTTGATGTGTTGGCCTGGATCTTTCATCACAATAGGTGTGAAGTTGTCTCCCTGCCCTTTATTTTGACTTTTCCATGTTGTTCCTCATTTCTATCCTCTATCATTTCAGGTGAGAGAGGAGTACCTGAGGTGGTTTAGACGGATGCACAAGCCCACAAGGGAATCGCAGTCTTCCGGGATCACCATGTCTACTGCAGCTGCCCCTTTGAAATCACTGAAAGGTACTAGTTAATGTAGCGCCTTCATAAGTCAGGTTACTATAAACCGACTGCCTGCTTATACCATGTTGCAAATAGGGTGTTTTGTTTTTAAAGAAAGTTTCTTTCAGTTTTTGGGAAAGTGCTCCCTGTATTGATTTACACTATGCGTATGGGTGGTGACTGCACACATCACAACTAGGAGCTTGAAGGCTAACACTACACTCCTGAAGTTTTCCTCCTATAAATTTCAGCAGGAAAACCTGCGGAAATGTATTGGGTAAAAAATTACAGAGAATTATCACAGCATGTAGGTTTTAGCTCCAGGGCTATCTTAACAGTATTATAGGCCATTCCCTCCACCCTCTCCCTCACCCAGAAAAGCAGTATACTGGGCCTTGCCTCTCAACCACAGACAGGAATAAAAATGTAAATTATCGATAAAATACACTTATATTAAATTCTGATCTGTGCAAAGAATAGCATGGGGCCTCCATACTTGCGGCCCTCAAGCAACTGCCCAGCGTACCCCTGCATTAAGACGGCACCGTTTAGCACGCTATGCACCCAAATTATTGTTATTACCCTTTTTGCAAGACAAAATTCCAAATTGGGAGTTATTTATTGGACCCGATAAATTCTGACCTAGCGTTAGCCACACCAACTTTTATAGGGCCTTATGAATATCAGTCCAAACACCGGCTACTCATAATGAGGATTTAGGTGTGCTAAACACTGAATTCCTGTTAAATTCTGGCAGATTAAACCTGCCGGACTTTAAAGGCAGAAAAGGGCAAGAAAAAATACCAGGATTCGCGGATTCTGGTGAGTAAGCCACAAAATTCTAATGTTATGCCTGATTTCATGGGCAAAATTTGTTCTAGGCGACAATTATCACACCCAATAAATTGCAAACACCTCGCGCTGGATCTTAGCAGTTGCTGACGTCCCAGGTATTGACTTGAACAACAAGACATTGATCATTAAACGGGGAAGCGGTTGAACAAGTTCCTATCTTGACAATAGAAGACACAGATGTCATGTCACTGACGTCAGTGGTGATGCAATGGCCAGCAATAAGATGCATTCTATTTTTAACTCATTCGTGATTTTTTTTCCAGATGGAAACACCCTCACTTCCGGACATTCCGCCGTCCCCCAAAATACCACTTCAAGCAGTACCGTCGATTGGAACTCAGCAACCACCCTGTAGCACCATCCAATTCTTCTCCTTGTGACAGCACCAACAAAATGTGAATGTAAAAGAGTGCAATTGCTATAAAGAGCTAATTACACCTAATTTCTCCAAGGCATTATTGATGGGTAGAAAACGCTGGCTTTAACAGTATTTTTGAGAGACATTTCCTATTCCCTAACCCCATTTCCTACTTTCTCAGGGAGTTTACGCCGTTTTCGATCATCAGTAAATGCTCTTGGTCTAAGGTTGTTTTACAATGTCAATGTCCATATATATATTCATTATGACTGTCATTCTTATTCAGACTTCTCATATCTCGGCGGCTTCAGAAGAGTGGTTTGCTCTCCAACATTGCCTTTGGTCTACCCTTTTGATGAGTTCCCAATATCACTCAGTCTCATGGCTTATTTAATTCCTTTACCGCTTGTGTCTGCGCATGCCCTGATGAAGGAGGTTCCTTGCGTTAACCCCCATTTTTGTGAAGAATGTCCTTACGGTATTATCGAGAACAAATCGTATTCAATGACACTTTTTTTTCTAAATCAACACCTCAGGAACGGGCTTGTTCATTATCACATTTATAGGCCTGGAGTAATTAAATGTCTCTGCCATCGATTATAACTCCCAATGCTCTTACAGACCTCGCAGGTGAGGTGTGGCATGCCACATGAGTAATGAGACTCAATAACAGCCGCGGCCTGCGCAGGTAAGTGCAGTGGGGCCGATGAGGGGGGATTTTTAAGGATTATGATGATGAGGGGAAATTAAATAAATAATCAATTTTCCCACGTCATGGTGTATCAAAATCCCCCCTCAGCCGGCCACACAGCCCCAAAGCTCTTACCTGACCGGGCCGCGGCTGCTCAATAAACGGTTAATTTTTGCTTTTCAGTGCCCATCTACCTTTCAAGGAAGGTGGGCCTGTGAATTGTTAGTAAGGACCAGCATCAAGAGCTATCAGGACCAATTTGCCAGATTTATGTACATTTCTTAAATTAGGCTACAGGTTCTCAGCATATCCTAAGAAGCATGCCAATGAACCAGAATACTTCAAACATGCTAGTTGCACAGTGGTGAGTAGGAACCCGAGACAAAAATATTGCCATATAGTTTCCTACACCCTTCCTGTCGAAGTAACTGATCAGGATTCCAGGCTGCGCGTTTTACAATGGTCAGTATGGGCGTGTAGGTGAAGAGGTCTTGCAGCATGACAGCAATGGGATGGTGAGACACTGGAAAGTGAGAATTCAACCAGGGCCGGCCCAAAATTGAATTGACCGGGATAGCGCCCTGGGCAGAAAGAACATTTTGTGTTTTTTTGTGGGGGCGGAGGGTCGTTGCAGCATGACGCAGGAGTGTGAGGATAATGGGAGGAGGGAAGAGGGTTGATAGGGCGCTAATAATTACACTGACGTACATTAAGGGCTGAATACAAAGTCTTTAACGGCTTTGTGTAAGCGGTTTAATCTGGGTTTTCAAGAGAGTACATTGTCCGACCTTGGTATTCCATATCGTATCTGGCTCACACACAGTCCATTTACTCTGCCATTTTATCATTCATTCTATCATATTGCTCAGGAGTCTGTAAGCACAATTACATCATTTTCCCAGGGATATCCAAAGGAATATTAATGGTAAACTACAATGTTTGACTCTCAGCTGCCCCCTTTCCCTGAAAGAACCGAACAGCTCAACCTGGTCGAGATCATGGACATGGTGCCTTCTTCTCTTGTGCATGGGTAGCATCAGTACGGCCCGGGTCACACATTATTCAATCTCGAAGATTTTATAGCCTCATAGAAATCCCTGTAGGGCTAAGCAGACTTCCATGAGTTGCTCCTTCCTCAGCCGCCATATTTCCAGTCACACAGCCGCTTCACCCTGAGCGTTCTATTTGTGACGTCATTAACTCATCCACATCAGGCTTAAGTTACATGACCAATGTGGTAGCGGCAAGCATACAGCAGCAAAGACATACCAAAGATGCACATGATGAATGCTTCTCCCTTGCTTATCCGCATTGAAACTGTGTAAGCCTCATAAGCGGGACATATAAAGTTAAGACCTCTTGCAGTGCACGCAGAATCTCGCCCAGTTCTCAGAGGGTCTTCACTTACATGACACAGTATGAAATAGTCAAGGCCGCTACATAAGGAAAAGGTGAGGTGTGCGGTAGGCAAGGAAGGGCCAGGCAGGTCTCCTGAAAGAACAAGCTATCCAAAGCAGGGACAAACTACAGCAGGGCACAGTAACATTGCCAGAGGCCCATCCTAGAAACAATTAGATGGCAGCTACTGAGCACGAGGCAGGCCCAGCATTGACCCCAGGTCTCCACTATCTCAGATCTATCACATGGCTTATCACTGTTTGGAACAACAAAACAGTGCCCTGGGCAAGGCCTGGGAACAGGTTTTGCTGTCACTCTCAGGGGCGTGGCTTATTCAGTTAGATTCCGGGGGGCGGGGGGGGGGCAGAAATGTTCAAACCATCACTGCCATTGAAATGACAACATGGATGAAAATAATCTTACATTTAAAATACATAAGAGTCATCCAGTCCTTTATTTATGCTTGGCTTGTTTTGTGTGAGAGGGAGGGTGGGTGCATGCAAGCTCTGGAAAGTTTTATTGAGATGTATTTCTGTGTTATGGGGGCTGCTAGTCCGAGTGGAAACCAGACCACATGCACTGCTAGCCCAACTGGAGGCCCCTGGATCCAATTGCACACACCAGAATCTATTTACGAGGGGGAATGCACACCCCAAGCACCACGCCCCTGGTCACTCTCTACCGGCACCCTCGTACTACTTCACATGCTTGTTTGGGTCAGCTATTAAATCCCTCTGCAGCCCTCGTATAGAGCTGGGGCCCCAGGGAAATCCTCATTCGTTTTCATTTGAATCAGAACGATAGGACTCCGATTGTGTGTGCTAGTTTGACATTATGAGCCGGTCAAAGTTTCCTCACAGCTTCACCCACCTAAGGGACCAATCACTAGTGATAAAAGTGGCAGATTTCTTGTGACAATTTTAGGACTTCAACTTTAGCTTGACGCACCAGGAATCTTTTTGAAATAGCAACAGAAGTCAAAAAGATGAAGCATAGAGTATTTTAAGGGACATGCATTTAGGTATCAGTCAACTATCCGTTAGCCAGTGTTCTTTACACAAATGTAAGCACCCCAATGTGCTCTTGATTATGTTATAGGCAATCGTGGTTCAAAAAATATGAAAATCACATTTAACTATTACGTTTATGAGCATCTGTAGTACTTGACTGCAATTTGCCACATACTTTTACAGTGCTTGTTTTGTTCATTTGCACATAAGATGGTTTCAAGGTAAGCGTCTTGAAGGCTTTCCATTTACAGGGGAGACAATACTGTCAAAATGTTTTTGCCAATGTAGGGTGTAAATAAAGCATACAATAAAAAGGCAGCTGGGTAACTGAGCTTGTGCTCACCATCTTTTCATTTTAATGTTTGGCGTTGGTTATGGAAAGGAAGAATGCAATTAAATTAATTCATTTTTAACTTTGAAAAATGTGTATGTGTAGCTGGTCTATTGAGCTGTGACTGCAAGGCACATGTCTTCTAAGCATCCCAAGCTCTCTATTGCATCTTCAAAAAAATATGTATTGTGAATCACTTCTGTATTACTAGGTGACAACTGCACAATTGTACATTCAAATCAAACCATGCTTACAATGATACTATGGGGCTGATTAGGATGGCGGTGTGACCGACACCAACGGCACATCGGTGTCAGTCCCACCGAAATCCGCGGGCAGTGGTCAGCCCGCCTCATTACAGAGCAGTCGATCCGATCGCATGTGTGCGGATCTGACCGATGCGTTTCGGACAGGCTCAAGGAGGTGCCTGCCACAGGGTGTAGGGATATTAAAAAATAAGCCTCTTGGCACTGGGACTTTTGCTACAGCCCTTTTCTGGGCCGCAGCACAAGCCTCAATGCAACGAGGCATTTTTTCCGCCCATCTGTCGGCCAGTCCCTTTACCGCAGTGTAATTAGGGCTTATGCCTGTGTATTAGGAAATACATATACTGACTTCAGGGAACCCATTTCCTTGGTGACTTTCCTGCATGGTGGTGGTTTTTAGGTCTCGCCTGTCGATGCGCATGCGCATCGAGCAAGGCGAGAGTATTGCGAGTTATCAACTCTTTATCTGCACTGCAAGGAATCGTGGCGATTCCTTGCAGTGCCCGTGACTTTTAAGGTCAATGCGCATGCGCATTAAGCTTATGCGCATGCGCATTGACCTTAAAAGTCACGGGGGCGTGCATGTCCGTCTTTGTTTACCCGCTCCGCCCCCTCCCCTTCCCGCCGTGTCGCATTTCTCCTCCCCTCTCCCCTCCGTCTTGTTTATTTTACCCGCTCCGCCCCCTCCCCTTCCCGCCGTGTCGCATTTCTCCTCCCCCCTCCCCTCTTTGCAGTCTCCTTGTGTATCCCACGCTTTGGAGGGGGCCTCTCCGCTGTTGCTCTACCACGCAGTTGTACATCTCCTCTGCAAGTGCAATGGCTGCCAGTCCCAATTAGCCCGGCATCATGCTCATTAGCCAGTGAAGAGGTGAGGAGGGGGGTGTAAGGCTATGGTACTAGCTATGTCACTCTCCTGCGGTCTCAGTCTCTTCCTCACTAGTACCGAGTGGAAGTGAGCAGCAGTCCGCATGTATGCCTGACGTGCCTCGGGGCTCCTTGTGCCCAATGCAAGATAGTGAATCTCCGCCCCCTGTTTGTTCATCAACGTTCCATGGCCCCAATGCTCGCACCGACCCTCAGATGTTTCGAGGCCTCTCACAGTCCCAGTATGTGCTGCCTTACTCACGGTGGATGTAGTACCTCAATCCGTTGCCCCGATCTATTCCGCAGCCGCGCTTCTCAAAATGGCGCCTTGCAGTCTCAGTCGTCCGACTGCCATGTTGGACCTCGCTGTCTATGCCAGCACCGCTGTCTTGAATATATGGCGTCTCTCGCTGCTGTATTACGTGCACCCCCCCTTGTGTCACCTTGTGCACATGGGAACTCTCTGCCCTACGCCGATGGTCTCTACGTCAATTCCTCCCTACTGTATTGCTGGTCCACTATTTTCTGGTAGTGGCCGCCATGTCTCACCATGAAGGGCACCCCTCCAGGGAGCCGCGCTGTCTCAGAAACATCCGCTCACACAGTCCGGACAGTCAGCCATACCCAGAGTCCTTCCCAGTCTTTCCTTCCACACGTCGTGTGTTTGGGGCATTCCTTCCGATTCTCCGACCCTTTTCTTTCCCAGCGCTCCTCTCCGCTGCGTGCCTCCGGGGGTCTCCAGCACAGCGCTCGGGCGAAAACCGGTTCAGTTACCGTTTCCACAATTCTTGTGCATTCAGCCCCAGACTTTGACTGAGTGCGCTCTGGGCCGTAAGGTACAACATGGCGAGTCTTTAGTATTCAGCACCTTTAGTTATTAGCAGGATAATTGTAGGATATCTGGTCTGGCCATCAGGAGCCTCCCGTATGTGCAGCCATGCTGTTGTGCGGCCTCTAGCGCCCCCCCTGAAAGGTAAAATCTTTCGTAGGATTTTTAAAGGGCGAAAACAAGAGGCAGTAATGCTATTGACTTGATTTGATGGTGAAAGATTGTCATCTAGGATAATTTCAAGGTTTTTGAGTTTTACCAGCTGAGGGCACAGCCCAGCTGTATCCGGCCACCAAGTAGAATTCCGTAGGGAGATATCTCTTCGAAACGTAACCACTTCCGCATTTCTCCTCCCTCCTCCCCCCTCCCCATGCACCCTCAGTGGTGACACGCTCAGGCACTGCATGTGTTTAAAAAAAAAAAACTGATTTCCGAGTTGTACTCGAGCATTTGGCAGCCGAGACGGTTTAGCTTTGCCAGTGATTGTAACGCTCAGGCACTGCATGTGTTTAAAAAAAAAAACTGATTTCCGAGTTGTACTCGAGCATTTGGCAGCCGAGACAGTTTAGCTTTGCCAGTGATTGTCTTGCAGTAGTCCTAGGATTCTTCTACATATCCATCTTTGCCTTCCCTGCCACCGCTTTGCTATGCTCTATTTACACAACCCCCCTAAACACCTGAATGCACCCTATTTTCGTTACCTTCAGCGTCTGACAGCAGCGCGTTTAACGTGTAGCATACTATTGGCATAGTTCCAGTCAAGCCCTTTACATCCCCGCCATCTCTTTGCTATACCCGATTGCAAAATCCCCCCCCCCTTTCTGAACACCCGAAAGCAGGCTATTTTATTATTATTACCTACAACGTCTGCCGATGCCTCGGGCAAACTGTGGCGGAATATTGGTACTAGGCACTCACCCCCTCACCCTCACTCACCCTCACTCACCCTCACTCACCCTCACTCACCCTCAACCCCTCACTCACCCTCACTCATCCTCACTCACCCTCAACCCCTCACCCTCACCCACCCTCAACCCCTCACCCTAACTCACACTCACCCTCACTCACCCTCACCCTCACTCACCCTCACTTGTTTAGCTAGTTGACGGGAAAAAGGTGAATTTTCTCCACCATTTAATTGGCTGCTGACTCACTAGTAGAGATTATCTACTATTGGGCCAGTGACCTTGCAATTAGCAGAGAAACGTCACTATTTACCTGGCTGCTGGCTAAATAGTAGAGATTCTGTACTGTTTGTCCTGCAGCCATACTAATAATAAGGACACTTCGCTATTTACTCTGCCGCTGATTAAATAGTAGAGATTTTGCACTGTTTGGCTAGCTGCCATGCGAATAACAATAAAACTTCTGAGTGTATCACCGCAGGCTAAGTAGGGGAGATTATGTACTTTGTGGCCAACTGACACGCAAAAAAACAAAGAAACTTTACTATTCACCTGGCCTGTGGCAACTAACTGACATTATGTTCTGTTTGACCCGCGGTCAAACAATTCGTAAAGACATTTTGCTCTTTGTTCAGCTACTGGCAAAATAGAAGCATTTATGTACAATTTGGCCTCAGCCTTGCAAATAGCAAATAATCTTCACTTATCTGGTTGCCGGTTAAACAGCAGAAGTGGTGTACTATTTGACTGGTGATCCTGCAAATAGCAAAGAAAATTCACCATGTACCAGCTGGCTAAATAGCTCAAATTATGCCCTACCTGGCCAGTGGGCTTGCTCATAGCAAAAATAATTCACTATTTACCTATTTGCTGACTAAATAGCAGACAATTTGAATTATTACGCCTTATGCAAATTGCAACTGGAACTTCACTTCACTTCAGATAGATCTGCAAAAAAGGAATAAACACAATAGCCATCATCTGTTTATGCAAGTTAGAGCCTGATGTAGGTAAAATTGATTTACCGATTTTCAATTACCGAATTTTACCGATTCGGTAATTGAAAATCGGTAAATCAATGTGGTTGACATGTAGGTATTTCCAGATGTGTAAATACCGAATCTGTCACATTCGGTATTTACCGATTCTGTAAATACAGAATCGGTATTTACCATTGATTCCTATGGGCTTCAAAGCCCATTGGAATCAATGGGAAATACCGATTCTGTATTTACAGAATCGGTAAATACCGAATTTTGCAAGGGTGCAGGGGGTGTCACTTTGACACCCTCTGGCACCCCACAAATAGGCATGTGCGCCATGTGGCACACAGACATGCCCTAAGGGCATGTCTGTCTGTCACATGGCTAGGTGTGCATGCACACATGTGCATGCACACCTGAAATCGGTATTTTACCACACAATAGGATTGTGTGGTAAAATACCGATTTTGTAGGGCCTTTGGGACTCAGAAGAGTCCCACCTACATCTGAGATTTACCGAATCGGTAAAAATACCGATTCGGTATTTTACAGAATCGGTAACTTTACCGAATCGGTAAAGTTACCGATTCTGTAAAATTGTGCCCCTACATGCCAAATCATGTATACCGGTCGGTAACGGCCGAAAATACAGATTTTCGGCCGCTACCGACCGACCTACATCTGCCCCCTAATGTATTATTACACTCACAAAAAGTAGTTGCAAGTTGCACAATTTGTGAATGAAATAGCGTTTTGCAAACTAAACTGGACATTATTGAGGTGATTCACAAAATACTGACCAGCAGGGAATTACAAAATGACCTGACTAATTAATGTTCTTTAGGCATGTGGCAATTTGTTATCCTCTGTGATTGGCTCTAATCACAGGGATGGTGGCCTGCTATGGCAACACACCACCTTCCCTGTGACTGCATATCAAAATGGAAAACATATTTAAAAAGCAGCCCATGTTCCTTAAAGAAGCCTGTGCTACGTTTAAAAAAGTTTTCAGTTCAGGAAAACTTCAGTTGGACAAGACAGTGGTCATTAAGGCCACTGTTTTCACCCCAAAGCTGCCAACATGATTCCCAAAGGGAAAGGAACCCGGCCTCACCCACACCATGGCTCCTCTGGAAAATGCATAGTAGAACATTACAAATATCTGTCCCCTCCATTTGTGCTGGAGAGCCCGAATACGGTCTCCAGCTATATGTGTCTCCTCTATAAAGGCAACACCTATGCCCCTGCATTTCAGGCATGCTAAGGCTTTGAACCATTTGACCATGAAGTCCATCCCCCTTAACATTCCAAGTAAGGAAGGTGTACCTAGTAGGATTGTGACTGCATTATGTGTGTCGTTCACATGTTACCCCCTCCCCACTCACCCTCTCTCTCCCCCGGCCTCCCGAAAATAGGTAACCCGTCCCCTTGAAATAAGTTTGGGTACAAGACCAACATGATAACCCAACTTCCCATCCCGAGCCAAGCTGGCAATGGTCAATCAACCAGCCAAACCAATGCATAAATGGTAGCAAAAAACCGTTCAATAAACCCCCAGTACCAGTCCGTCTGCCATGGCTTCTTGCAGGTGGTTGGTTCGCTTGCAACTGCCACCACGTCACAGTAGCCTGGATCCCTCGTAGGTATGACTACACACCATTGTCTTGGTGCTCAGGCAACAGGGCAGGCCAACATGTACAGAGTATCTAACTATCATTTATGCACTCCTCTCAGCTCATCGCCTTGGTACCCCCCAGGTCACTTTATTGTGGGTTTGGTGAGTAAGAGTCCCCAAAAAGCCATAGATCCTCTGCTGTCTGCAGGGTGACCGCTAGCTCACATTGCAAAGATTCCATCGTCCCCTCTGTGTCTGTTGAGCCAGGAGATGACTCGGTCTGATGCTCACTATCCATTCTGGTCCGCGGGGCGCAGAGGGTGTTGCCACATTGAGAGCTGCCACTCTCTCCAGCACTGTCTGAGATTCAAAGGGCTAGTCAGACTTCCTGGCCTTGCTTTTATTTCATTTGCTCTTTGGTTGAGATGACTTATACCATGGAACAACATCTGTCCTGCTTTCTGAAAATCTAGCCAGGTCCAAGCACTCTCCGGATCATTGAAGAGTCACATTTTCTCCTCCACCATGATTTTCAGGCGAGCAGGTAAGAGCTCAAAACGGATTCCTGTGTGCCTGAAGTCCTTTTTGATTACCATAAAGGACATCTACTTCTTCAGTATTGCCATTGTGTAGTCTGGGAATATGGCAACCTTGGCCCCCAGTCACTTTGATGTTACTGAGTATGGCACGCCTTCTACAACACCAGATCCCTATCCCTATAATGCAGGTGACTTGCCACCGCCAACCTGGGCAGTGTCCCTAGTGGTGGAGGGTGCTCCGGCATACAGTGGACATGTTCCAGCACAAAGAACTTAAGGAGTACCCTTGGGGCCACTTCTGCCATCAGCTAACTTTCCAGGTGAGTGGCCATATCTGCCCCTTCTGTTCCCTCAAGTAAACCCACAATCCGGATGTTGTTGTGCCAGATGTGTCCCTCTGTATCCTCTGGTCTCCAGTCGAGGCTCTCCACTCACGCGGAAAGGTGGTGGACCTGGTCTTGGAGCTCCTTTAACTGCTAACAGACCTCTTCCAAAGTGTCTCTTTGAATCGGTCTATCAACTTACGATGGGCTTCCTGGAGGATGTTCAGGTCGATGGCCACCTTGCCTATTTTTCCCTCCTTCACCTGTCTGGAGGTGTGAACCATGCTGAGTATCTGGTCCAGTTTACCCCCAGTGTACATCTTTCTGCGATTGGCACTTTAGGTCCTCTTGTGGCGGTGTGGCTATCCTGGACCCCTGCTGCTACCATCTGGACGCAAACCTGACAGACCAGGGCCTCCCCATCCTGACCAAGATCTGGAAGTCAGTTAGGGCACCATCAATGAAGCAAGGAGGAAGTCATTACGAAGCCAGAAGTACAATGACCAACCTCCACAGAGGAGGCCGGAAGGGGTGGGGGCACTACCAGCCCTCCAAGGACACCCCAGTCTTTGTAACTGACCTACGGGTAGGTCCCTCAATGTAGGTATTGTTCATCGAACACCCTCTGGAGCAAAAAGTCCTACCTGGGGGCCAGCTGGTGCCCTAGTCCAACCATCCAAGCCCTTTTTGCCTTCATGCAGGTAGCCCCTTTGCCCTTTGCCCCCTCACCCAGGACAGGGCCTTTCACCACTGGGGCTAGGCACCTCAGGCCTTTGGGGGGCACCCAGATCCCATGCTCCCCACTCACCTGTCTCCACACTGCTCCTTACCAAAGATTTGTGACGTGAGAAGTTAGCCTGGCATATGATGTCCACTATTCTAGAGGGCACCTTGCACCAGTCTAAACAACCCTTATTGATGTTGGTTGTAAGGTATCCTAGTGGTAGCATGGACCAGCAGTCATAGGCTAAGACTTCAGAGAGCATGTGAAGCAAGCTGTTTTACCAATTATAATCCCTTGGATACCAAATGAAAGGACACCACACCAGGTATATATCAAATATATATGTATTTATTTCTAACACAGCCCCTCTGCACTCTTTATGAGGTCAGAGATCGAAGTACATTACAAGTTACTCAATTAGCATACGATAAGTTGCACAAATGCAGTTTTGCCCTAGGGCTCACAAACCATATACTAAGTGGGATAAGAACCACTTCAGAAATAGAGAATAGGCCTAGGGCCTAGGGAATCGCTGGGCTAAACTAGACAACCAAAGGTTAGGAAGTAGGAGACCCACAGGAGGCGCGTGCAATGTCTAAACACAGTCGCGAGTTACCATTGACTTGTAATGGAGAACGAAGAAGTCGCAAAGTTACTTGTTCAAGGGCACTTCCGGATGGACTACAACAAAACCCCTTTAGACTACGACACTTGGAGAGTCAATACCCACGGGAGCACCGGAGTACTCGAGTTACCTCACCCAGGGAAGCCGGGTGCATAGGTGTCTTTTCGTGTCGGATTTCTTAGATGCTTTCAAAGGAGATCTGCAAAAGAAGTGCTGCAGGCGGCCAGTGGAAGAGTGTCCGGGTGGATCCAAGGGTATATCAAAGAAGTGAAGAACCAGAAAGCAGAGGGGACAGAGTCTGGGTCACTAGCCAGTGACCAGGAAGGAACCAGGCGATGTTGCAATGATCTCAGGTGAAGAGGTGAAGCTTGTCTCTGCAGCCACGAGGACCAGGAGGCGTTGACGACAATCAAAAGCTGGATTCGAGCTATCTCAAAAAGGATCTAGTTGACTGCGGTGTCGGTATTTGGATCGGACCCACCAAGCCTTGGCAAACGCAATCCACGCAGGAAGTGAAGATTGGCTTTGGGTCAGACCAGCAAGATCTGAGGAGCTTCTCCTTTGCATAGAAGCTGGAGCAAGCCTGAAGCAACCAGGAAAGCAGTTTGGTTTTAAAGGTTTGTCTTCAGTGGGCTCACTAACCAGTGGGCTAGCAACCGGAAAGAGGCATTGAGCTGAAATGCAAGAGCGGGCCCCAAGCGGCACTCGTGAAGTGTGGAGGGCTGAGCTTCGGTGCAAATGGTGCTAGGGTCTGGGGCTTCTTGTACCCCAAAGCACAACTGTGAGGGTGCCTTGGTAGTTGCACTGTTAGCAAAATGCAGGATGTCCAGGGTGTCCGGTCCCACGTCTCTCGTGTCTGTCACGGATCTCAGCTTTGCTGTGGATGTGGGTCAGAGTCAGAGAAGTCTAAGAGTCCAGTTCCTGTGTCGCTGAGTCTTCGGGTTCCGCCGGGAGTATCGACAAAGCAGACCAGCAAGTTACTGGTGGTGCCTGTTTGCACAAGGTGGTCACTCCTTGACCACAAGGGAGATGTCTTCAGTCTTCTAGTCAAAATAGAACATTGAAGGTCCAAGAGTTTTGTATCAGAGTTTCCTTCCAGGATAATCTAAAGTCTGTGGACACAGCTCCTATCTTTATACTAGGAAAATGGACTGGATTACATGCTAGGTACCTCCTATGGGTGGACCTGGGAAGGGGGTGGTTACACCCCTTTCCCTTTGTCCAGTTTCGTGCCAGAGTGGGGCTGGAGTGCCCCAGCAACTGATTTGAACCGGGATATGCATGGAGCACCTAGTATGCCCCAGGCAGTGTCTGGAAAAGCATCTTTCCATTCAACCCACCCTGCCCCAATACACTACAGGCTGTCTAGGGAGGTGCTAGCACCTCCCTCGACAGGAAACTTATTGACCAGCCCTCCCTTGCTGGAGTTTCCCCCAGCAGCAGGAGGTCAAACTAGTGTCTATGGCAGCAGCATCCATTTTGTGATGCTGAGGCTCTGTTTAACTTTAACCGGGTAAAGCAGGAACAAACATGTCTTTTCCCTCTAGAAGGGTGGAATGCTACCCCCGCCGCCAGAATTGGGGAGGGGTGTAGTGTAGTTCCTATTTTCCCAATAGGCTCTGCGCATTGGAATAACATAAACAGCAGTGTAGACGTAGGACTGAGGTCATCTAGGTCTCTACTGACTATGTTAAACTTAATTTAGGTTTGCGCCAGCTAGCTCAGAGGTCACTGGAAACTTTCTTGAATGAATAGGGAGGGATAAGCTTCCCTGGCTCAGACAAGAAGGGATTCAGTTTCCGACAACCGCATAAACATGACAACTTTGCTCCCTCAGAATAAGAGTGTATCTCTAGAGTCGGGTGAAAACAATAGACAGCTATTTCACTCAGTCAGCAGTGCATACTTAGTTTCACCAGAATGCAGAGAAATAGAGAGACAGGCGTTTTCAATAAAAGGTGTTATTTATTGAGCAGTCTTCTTTCTCATGCAAGAGAAATGAATTGCCACAATTGCAATACTTAAAGTAAAGTAAAGTGCGTACAGTAAAAGTAGTATTAGGAAATAATACTGTAAAAGCATTGATATGGTTTCTTAGCCATATGATACTTTAAAATGGATAAAATATATACATACATAAATACATTGACTAATGTACTCAACTGGTGCTTCTAACTAAGCCTACCCCGGTGTACCTGACCTAAGCCTAATTCTTGGGAAGGGATGAGTAAGTAGCAGTTTAAGTCAAGTTGGTTAAGATTATTTTGCCAAGAATCTGCATCAAGAATTCTCTCAAGGGTTTTGTCAGCTCCGTACCTTGGTAATAGAATGTGGGAGGTCTGGTATCTCTTTCCTCAGGACTCAATATCCCAGCAACCCGCAAGGGTAGGCTGGAAACACCGGAGCTGGATTTTCTCGGCTGGAGAAAAAGACAGCGTCTCTCTCAGTGCGTCAAACGGGAGGGGCGGCTTCCGTGGGCTCTCGCATCAGCTGGGCTCTCGGGCAAGTAGATGGCCGCTCTGCTCCAAACCACCGTGTGTTTGCTAAAGGCAACTGTTGGTATTTTATACCTGGAAGGTGCCGGGTTTGACGTAAGGTTGGACATAAGATGTCACTAAGAACTAACAGTTCTTTCTGACTTCAGGAGTTCTTGTTCAAATCAAAACAAAAGCAGAGGGGATTTCCCGGGCTGCTGGAGGCTTGGTTTGTTTAAAGAACGCGTTGTGCTTTCTAGGAGTCGATGGGAGTAGCCGTGCTGTGCTTTGGACTGCATGGGCTATTACTGACTATGGATCTGATTCTTATGCCTTTATCAGGATATTATTGATTATAACCTCATAAGGGCATAAATTGGGAATATCGAATTAGGGTCCTAGATATAAACACGACAGGGGGAGTAGTATTCCAAAGTGTTGGACACCTTACATGACAAATTTTGATAAAGCCAAACCAAAGTTAGCATTAACCGCGAGGATTATAATGCACTTAAGAGTATATGGTATGGCTATATCATAGAACAGCTATAAGGAGATGGTTCCGAAAGCTGCAGAGGGGCTCAGCTCATGCTAGGGCACCCTCTCACATAAAACCAAGCACTCTGCTACCAGGATTGTTAAGGCCTGCCATAGGAGTAACTTATAGGTTACTATGGGCCAGATGTAGGTAAGTAACATTTACCGAATCTTAATTACCGAAAATTACTGAATTTTACCGATTCGGTAATTAAGATTCGGTAAATGTGAGGGGTTGGTATGTAGGGAATCCAGATGTTCCCTTTTACCGAATCGGTAAAATTCGGTATTTACCGATTCGGTAAATACCGAATCGGTAAAGCCTATTGATTCCTATGGGCTTCAAAGCCCATAGGAATCAATAGGCTTTACCGATTCGGTATTTACCGAATCGGTAAATACCGAATTTCACAAGGGTGCAGGGGGTGTCACTTTGACACCCCCTGGCACCCCCTAAACAGGCGTGGGTGCCATGTGGCAGGCATACATGCCCTAAGGGCAGGTCTGCCTGTCACATGGCATAGGTGTGCATGCACACATGTGCATGCACACCGGAATCGGTATTTTACCATGAGGTTTTATTTCATGGTAAAATACCGATTCTGTAAGGCCTCTGGGACTCAGAAGAGTCCCACCTACATATGTAAAATACCGAATCGGTATGAATACCGATTCGGTATTTTACAGATTCGGTAACTTTACCGATTCGGTAAATATACCGAATCGGTAAACAAGGTCCCCCTACATCTCATTGACCCATTTACTGGTCGGTAACGGCCGAAATCGGCCGTTACCGACCGGTAAAGGCCACCTACATCGGGCCCTATGTGTCTATATATAAGGTAGATATAGATATACTATGTCTAAGTAAGGGGTGATTGCAGCACCTTACCCAAGCTGAATGATCAGCCTGTGGTGTCAGTTTGGATGGCCAGCCAGGGGTGGCATAATACAAGCTGCAGCCCCTGGTAGGCCTTGGATGCACCTATGCCCTGGGTACCTATGGTACACTATACAGGGGCTCACAAAGGTGGCCCAATACCCAATCAGGTATGTACCTAAAGTACATGGTATCAATTTAGAGAGAGAACAGCTGGGCTGTGGGTCTGATTAGCAGGCCCACAGCCACACTAAAGTCGAAAATCCAGAGAATCAAAGCAAAAAGTGGGGGTGACCATCAGAAGCAGACCCTACTCTCCTACACTATTGACAACAGCTGTTAAGCCCCGGGGGCCATCCTGCCCCATACATATCACCTGACATGCCCTCTCAAGTTGTACCCTGCCTCTTGGCCATGCTGTCCTGGTGGTCTGCTATGCCGGTGAGTGCCTCTCCCTTCTCCTGGCAGTGCTCCTGCCCACCTCCTACGCCTCCAGTCTGATAAACTCTGCCCCCCCAAGGACCGGGGGTCAGTGCATCATGGTAGGAACCGCCACCAGCTTTCCTCGCTCTTCAGGCCACCTTGGCATCCAGCATCATTTCTTCCGGTCACAGCAGCAGAAATCAGGGGCACTCACACAACAGCACCACTCCCCGACAGTGACCTCCTCTGACTACTGGTGGCATCTTTTCTTAGGCACTGCACAGCTCCGGGGGCTCTGGTCCATGCCCCACACTGCCCGTCAATGCTGCCAAAAGTTCTGCACAGAGGGCTGCCACAAATTTGGCCAGCCCCTCCTGTGCGTCAGGGTGGCTGGGGATCGGCGATCAACGGGCAGCCCTCAAGGACTTGCGGCCATCTTGCCGCACAGCCAGCCACACTCCACCTTATTGACAGGCACTGGATGGCTAGGTTAAGGGCAAAAAAGTACGAACGTTTGAAGAGCTCGTTAGATTAATTGTGAAGGATCACATATTAACGAATTGATCTTCAGATAAATTGCAACCGCATCAGGCGGACTCTAAGCTGTCTATCTCCAAGGAATTTGGCAAGACCCTGATGAGTAGGCTCATGCCAGAGTCCCCAGGAAATCCCTGGGTGGTGACCAAAAGAAAGATCAGGCACCCCTTCAGGTCAAAGGGGGAGGGAGGATAAAAAGAAAGAACATCATAAAAAGTCCCCAAAAGATGCCAAATGAGGAACCCATGGACACATTTCATTCCAAGGGGAAGGGGTACCAGGGACAGAAGTTAAAACCTACAAATGCTGGGGTGTACTTTAACTGTATTCGACCAGGGCACTACAGGGGAGACTCAGCGTGCAACAAAAGGGCACCCACTGGTGACTGATCCAAGGGTTTGGCTAGCATAGGGATGGGGTGGGAAGTTGCCACCAGAGATCTCAAAGGGTACACAGAGGCCACCCTAGTGTCCATGGGTGGGGAGAGCATTTGGCTCACTGGCCTCCTATAATGGGGAAATACACGGGTGGCCAAAAATCAATAGAATAGAGTAGAAGTAAAGTCTCCGAGAAATACAGGTGCCAGTGTAACCATAGTGATGGCCTAAATGGTTTCCCCAGACCAGATTCTGCTAGAGGAGGTGTACGAGATTGTCAGTGCTGGCAATGTCACAAAGTCTCATCCCATGGCTGTGGTGTGCTTTGAGTGGGGAGGTGTTAGTGGCCCAAAGAAAGTAGCTGTGTCTCCTGCCATCCCAATAGAGTATCTGCTGGGCATTTATTTGGAAACTTCTACATGTGAAGAAGTGGAAAGAAGGACCCTTGCTGCAATGCTGGGTCTTCCTGAATGGGTTTGTGTAACCACAAGAGCACAAAAGGCCCAGAGGAAACGTCAAGAGACCTTGAGCCTAAAATAATGGACCAGGTCCCTAAGGCCATTAGAAGGGTCAGGAAGGCTGCCAACATAGCTTCTAAGAGTCCCCAGGGCCAGAAGAAGTCCAGCCCTTGGTAGTGAATACCTGATACCTGAAAGAGAAACTGCTTCCCTAGGTGACTTGCGAGAACTGACAGATCTCCAGGGAGCAGGGGATCCCTCCAGGGAGGACCTGTGCAACTGACAAAGGACATGTCCTACTCTTGAGGACCCACAACGGTTAGCTGACAGGAACAAGGGGATACCCGTGGTACCCATAAAGAATAGTGGGAGGAGGTCCTCCTGTACAGTGAGACATGGGACCCCAAATCAGAGGCAACCAGAAGAGTGGTGGTCTCCCAGTAGTACAGGGATTTCCTCCTTAACGGAACCACAATACCCCTTTAGCTGGGCACCTGGGCCAGACCAAGACCTGCGAAAGGCTAGTCAATAACTTTTACTGGCCTCGGATGTCTAAGAAGATAAAGGAGTTTTATCACTCCTGTGTCACCTGCCAGGCCAAAGGGTCCCCTATCTGTTGTGTGGGCCCCTTTGAGAAGGTGGTGATTGACATTATTGCTCCCTAGACAACCCCAACAGCCACAGGAACTAGATTTATTCTGGTAGTAGTGGACCATGACAAGAGGTATCAAGAAGCTATTCCTCTTAGGACAGCCACTGCTCCTGTAGTAGCTAGAGCCCTTATTGAAATCTTCACCAGGATTGGATTCCCTAAGGCGGTGATCTCAAATAGAGGCTCATATATTATGTCTGCCTATATGAGAGCCATGTGGGATGAGTGTGGTGTAACTTACAAGTTCGCACCCCCTACCCCCAGAAGCTTGTGAAGCACTGGTATGGCTAAAAAGTCCTCAATAGTATAACACCAGTCAGGATGGTTGAAGTTGGTCTTGGAGCGTGTGGCACCCAGAGCACTACCAGACAAGTGAACTGGGCCATACCCATTCTTGGAGATAAAGGGGCAAGTCACCTACTTGATAGACTTGGATTCCCCCAGGAACCATCACAGGGTCTTCCATTTAAACATACACAAATTACACTATGACAGGGCAGACATCACTATGCTGATGGTGACAGGTGACGGGGGAGAGAAAGAGGAGAGTGAGCCTTTCCCACATCTCTTATCCTCCAATGCCCAAGATGGTACTGTGGAGAGAGCAGTTCTCTCCTCCACCATAACAGACCAGCAGCAAAGGGACTGCTATCAGTTGTTGAAGCAGTTTGCTGGACTATTTTCTCCGACCCTAGATCGGTCAACATGTTGTACCCATGATGTGGACACCAGTGGTGGCTTACCTGTCAAAAGGAAAATATACAGGTTGTCTGATCAGGCCAAGGCCAGCATCGAGGCTGAGGTAGCCAAGAAGTTGGAGTTGGTGGCGATAGAGCCCTCTTATAGTCCATGAGCCAGTCCAGTGGTACTGGTGCTCAAGCCAATTCCTAAAGGAGGGAAGCATGAGATGAGGTTCTGTGCAGACCACAGAGGTTTAAATGCAGTCCCAAAGATTGATGCCCACCCCAGAGCGGATGAGCTCATTGGTATGTTGGAGCAGCAAAATATCTGAGTACTTTTGACATTAATTCTGGTTATTGACAGATAGCCCTCATACCAGGAGCTAAAGAGAGGTCTGTTTTTTCTCCACCTGAAGGCCACTTTAAATTTAAAGTGATGCCTCTAGGTTTGAAAAAATGCACCTGCCACCTTCTAGAGATTGGTGGATCGAGTACTGTCAGGACAGGAAAGTTTCAATCCATCTTACTTTGATGATAGCTTTATTTATTTACATCTGGGAGGATCACCTGGTCTACAATTCTGGCCTGGGAAGCTCCTAAGACTCGGACCCAAGTCAAAACCTATCTTTGTCTGGCTTAGTAGTTCAGGAGATTTGTGAAGACTGATGGTACCATAGTAGCATCACTAAATGAACTTACCTCCAAGAAGCTATCCAGGAAATGTATCTGGACTGAGCTGTGCCAAAGACTTTTGAAACCTTCAAGGAAGCTCTGCGCTCAGCACCTGTCACAAAGCCACCTGACTTCAGTAAGGAATTCATTGTTCAGACAGACGTTACTGAACATTGCACTGGGGTAGTGTTGCTACATGTGAATGACTGGGCCAGGATCAACCAGTTGCCTTCAAAAGCAGGCAACCCGGGGCGTGGCCAAGTAGGCCAGCATGGTGGACGCCAGTTAGATCAGCTATGCCAGCCGAAAGCAAAATCCAGCAAAATCCGTGACAGTTGGCTAGCTAAGACCCATGAATCAGGACCGCAGGTAAGGCAAACATGGGGTCTCCAGATGCGTGACTCCGAGGGACTCGACCGAGGTGGCTGGGGGCCTCGAGTGGCATCCGAAGAGATGGTCGTCGACCTGAGTGAGGCAGCGAGGAGTGCGCATGCCGGGGGACGTTGACTACGGCCAGCAGCTCGACGCAGCAGTGAGAGGCACACAGGCCGAGAAGCAGCGGCTGCCGAGCTGTGAGCCGAAAACCCCAGCCCAGCTGCGACCACAGAGTGAGGGACGAGAGAAACCTCATGGAGCAGCAGCGGCGGCGGTCATACAGGCCAGCCTGAGACTGCTCGGGGTGCCTGGCTGCTGCGGGGCCTAGAGTCACCAGTGAGTGGAGTCTGCCAGTCGGAGCGCAACCCTGCCTAATTGCCGTGCCTGATACACCCATATCAGACAGAGTCAGTTGTGGCCCTGCGGCGGAATCCGAGCCCCCGGGAGTGCTGCGACAGTGTAACCTGAGGCTGAAACGATCTGTTCTAGTGCTAGCCGATGAGCGGGCCCCCTCGATTGGCAATCTAGTCCATAGTTGATATACAGTTGGACACCAGGCTGGCCCACCTGCAAGCTTTGGGTCACCCTTGAAGCCCCGGTGGGGCTATAAACATATTGTCGAAGCACCTTGGAACTTACCTGGGAGAAGCCAGTGGGCCTGTTGAGAGTGGCCAGGTGTGGCCCTTGATGTCAGACGCAGACCACCTGGTGCCCGCCCCCAGACTTGAATGTATACTGGGACTAACTTACACTGTGTCAAAGCAACACACAAAGGGCCGCCACAAGGAAACCTTCTGTGCTATCCCTGGTTGGGGCGGCCTCGAGGACACAAAGGGCATGACTACATGTAATACACCTCTGCCGGGCCCAGCAGGAGCTGTACTGCCATTGACACGCCCCTACGGGAACATCACTATTCAGGGCGAGTCCACTGCACCGTATCTACTCACCATGACTGAAGATAAAACGTCTGGAGGGGCCGCTAAACAGAGTACCATCCACAAGTTCACCGGGGCCAAATCTGCCAGACCCGAGCATGATTTCATTGCCACTAGAGGCCCAGATAGGCGCAGTCGGTTTGGAGGTGTCGCTGTTGCGCCAGGATCTTAAGGGGGCTGTCAAGGGCATCTCAGAGGCAGAGACTAGGGTCTCAGGAGTAGAGGATGCAGTCTCTACGCTACAGATTAAGGTTTTCTCCTTAGAGAAACTTACCAAAGGCCTCGCAACACATGTGGAGGATGCAGAAGGGCTGGCCCACAGAAACAATCTACGCTTTGTGTGCTTCCCTGAGAATTGCGAAGGCAAGGATGATCTAGTGGTTCAATAATAACAGATACTCCACTATCATATTCGCACCTGGGCCCATAAACTCACAATGCGTAAAACCGCTGGGGTCAAGTTTGTAATTTCCACAGTGTTCAGGATTAGTTATTTAATTTTCCTAACTAACCTTTCACTGATCAAAAAGTTATTTCCTCTGGTCAATGGACCATTAGTTGAACTAGTTGAAAAGAACATAAGACTAACTGTACGTTTATTCAATGTAAACAACTACAGACTCAGGAAAGCTTTAAATCTTTATCTAACTTAATGCATGTGAACCCTTCCAAATTACAGTGCAGTCAATGTCATTCATAGGAGAGAAAATTCAATTCATAAACACCAAGCATATACTTGGACTTTTACAATAATCAATGCTCAGAAAGGAATAGGACAGAGAGAAAAAGGCATCAACAAATAACAAGACAATATAGTTACCCAAGGATGGTGTGAAAGACCAACCCCCTGGCCAAAGGGCTGGTAAGGGTCCCCCAGAATAGGTCAGGAGGCAAAGATTTCAGGACAGGAATCAGGACAGGATAGATAACCTCTCTGGAATACAGACGATTACGCCACACCCCTCTCTGACAAACTCTTCCTCCTCACGATACTTCCCCGATCTACTGATCAAACCCAATTAAATTAGGATAGAAAATTCTGCTCAGTCTGAGTCTGCATTCAGCCATTCTTCACCTGACTAACTAACTAAAGCTATCTTAATTATAGCTTTTGTTCTGAATATTCCACCCACTAAAGTTTCAATATTGTAAAAATACGAAATTTGATTGGTCAGGCAAGGAGGAAGCTCCATCACACCATGCTTACATGTCATTAAAATCAGTTCAACTATTGTTCGCAAACTCATCCCCTTATTTTTTATTCATAAAATAGTTCTTATACATTTCTAAGTTCACTTTGAAACATTTTATTAGCATTCTGAATAAGAGCCTTCTTTTTTGAACTCTTAACCATCCGTTCCCATGTTTGTAACACTCGATTGTGGCTTCCTTTCAACATCTTAGTCATGGCCTTCATGGTTTTACTCAGTGGGCATGCGCAGGCATTGCGTCACTTCATTCAATCTGGCTATGCAAGAGAGGCCAAATACGGACTAGTGGTAAAGTCAAAAGAAAGATGTTACTTTCACAAATAAAATGGTTGCACTGTATACCACCCACCTCTACTCGAATCCAGTTTATTTATTTATGTCTTTTCCCGCATTAACATTAGTAAAAAACACTCAATTTAGTTCTAACAAGCAAATGCCATGCACACGAGTCTTCAAGACTCCATTTTAGTATCTTCTGCTCATGCACCAGAATTTCCCTCCAAGCGTTAACTCATCATGCTGCGTAGATGCAGTTGACGCATGCGCACAACAGTTTCCCCATGTAGAGCGGTATTAGTCCGTCTTCATTGTTATCCGTATTAATACACACATAAGCAAGCTTCACTAACCTGCGTTTTAAAAGTGGTGCGTATTAGTTTTTCACAAACATGAATAAATAACTTGTTAGTGAGTTAAACAAGTGGATTGCTCTGAGTAAGTCTCTTCTCTACTAGTCCTTGCTCCATCAAGGACACCGAAAAGTTCATATCAGAGTGGCTGGCCTCATGGATGTCGAGGGTGCCCTCTGCCCTTGTTTCATTGTAGAACGTGCACACAGGTCCTGTTGCAGCGCCCACCTCCCGGGGCACTACCTGGCCGCGACCCATAATATCCCACATTCTTAATTATCATGATTGGGACTCAATCATCAAACATACCAGGATGAAGGGAAACCTTTTCTATGACTCTCAGAGAATCATGATATTCCCCGACTACACGAGAATGGTCCTGCAACAGGTCAATCGTTCCAGGCTGCCGAGGCGCGACTGCGGGAGCTCAAAATTGTATACTCGCTCCAGTTCCAGGCCCATCTGCGAGTTGCATATAATTCACGTACTTTGTTCTTTTATACACCAGAAGCCGTTTTAAGCTGGACAGATGAACAGATACGAACAAAACCCCACACCCCTCCTTGCCACAATTCGGACTTGTCATGCAGCGAATCGCATCGCCGGCAAACACAATAAAAGGCCAAACAGCTACACCGGTCCAGGTCTACATGGGGATCCAAGATTCAAAACGAAAACCAAGAGGACACAGCTGCCGAGGGCGCTTTAACAAAGCATAAATTAACCGGAATCTAGGCTAAACCGAAAAATACTAAAAAGTATTTATCTTGATCAATGCAGCCAACTGTTAATTACTTGCAGGCTGAGTCACCTGAACCTGTCTTCTTTTTCTTAAAAGTTGCCACTATGGCTTATGGGTGTTTGGGGATCCATTGAAGTAGTACACCGTCAAACCCCTGTTGGGGTCGATATGTTGTCTCATCCTCAACAGATGCTTCAAATTCTCTGAGGTATTGGGGTGGAGGGTGGGGTTGGTTTGGGTTGCAGCTCGGACTGTTTCTTGTTTTTATCCAATGCTAAGACACCCTGTTTGCACGCTTTGGTTATGACCAAGTGTTTCATGTGGGATTTACTCAGGGGTCCAAGGGAGTGGCTCTGTTAATACATCGCTGGGTCCCGTTCATATGCACAACTCAATGGAAAGACACACATGGGAGATACATCATCGCTCAAGAGACTAATTACAGAGAGCAAATAGTAATAGGTAGCATATAAGCCCCCCCCACTATCTCAAACATTCATAGATTGCTTAATAGATGTATGGGCGCTCCTCCTGGAACGTCTCGCAATTATGGGTGACAACTGGAACGATGTAATGCTTGTTTCCACCGATAGGGTGCGACCCCTTGGGGCTCATAGAAATGTCCAAGGAGTCCAAACTGCTCTCCCTTGTGAACATGTTGGGTTGGGTCGACACGTGGAGGATGCTCCACCCATACAATACTGGCTTTGCAAACTACTCCTCCATACATAATACTTTTTCTCGACTAGATTATCTATTCATTCGAGGGAACCACATCCAGAGAATAACTGAGGCCTCAATCCTGCCCTGTGGGTTATCTGACCATTCCCCAATCATGACAACACTTTTAATCGTCCCAATCTCCATAACACTTGCAAAATGGGAAATACAGGGATCATATACATAAAGCTGTGGTAGAATATGTTGCCCTTAATGTGAATACTGCCTCCTTTTCGGAGATACTATGGGAAGCCTTGAAACTCACAATACGTGGGGTGGACATTAGCTACACCGCAGCAGAGTGGAAGCTCTGCACACGTGAACTAACACAATTAGAAGCCTAAATCACGGTGCTAAAAAGACGTAGCCAAGATCGTGAAGCCCCCACGGCTCGCAGGAATTTACAGCTTGCCCAACAACAATATCAGTGTGAATTAATGGAAGAGGCTAGAGGAGCCTGGTTGGCATCTCAGAGTAGAATATATCATGGGGTGATAAATCTGGCAAGTTACTGAATCGATTATGTTAACAGACTATGATGTCCACCCCCTTCCCCCTATTTGGGATGTACAGGGTACAACCCTTACAGATCCAACAGAAATCGCTGGCAGCTTTGCACACATTTATAGTGAACTCTATCGACCTAGAGAAGTGATACATGTTCTATTGATTGAGAAGTTCTTAGACGACATACCACAGCACACTATCCCAGCTGGATGCGTTGGACTCTTTAGACGCACCCATTACACTTGAAGAAGTCACAACAGCTGTGTCCGAGTTGCAACGGGCGAGCCCCTGGTCCTAATGGGTATCCCAGTGAGTTTAATAAGGAGCTCATACCCCAATTAGGTCCCCGTCTCCTCAATCCAAACAAGAAAAAATCTGAGACAGCATGGCTCCCATCAGAGTGGCGGCATGCAGAAATTGTGGTATTTCTCAAGGCAAGTAGACCACCCGGACAACACTCCTCCTTTCACCCAATGTCCCTCTTAAACACCGAAGCAAAGATCCTCACCAAAATTCTAGCAAACAGATTACTACCATATATGTCAGAAATTATCCATCCAGACCAAGCGGGCTTTATGCCCCATCGCTCTACCTGCCATAACATTCGGAGGGCTCACAACGCGATTGCAGCTGTAGATTACTTAGATAGACCAGCAGCTCTACAACTGGCAGATATGGACAGAGCCTTTGACTCCATTAACTAATGGACCTCTCTATTTACACTCTTACCACGTTATAATTTTGGCCCACAGTTTATAGCATATATCAAGCTCCTATATACTGACCTGACCGCTACAGTTCGAATCGCAAATTGCGTCTCAGACCCCTTTCCAGTTGGATGGGGCATGGATGTCCTCTGTCAACTCTCCTCTCTGCGCAAGCCATTGTGCTGCTGGCCTAATGGGTCTGGAAAGATGTGCTGATTCAGGGACGGCAGATATATCAGATCGTACAGCACTATATGCTGACGACATACTATTCTTCCTCACGGACCCCTATAAAACAGGCCCCAGAATTTTGCAGATTATGCGGATCTTTGGGGAGGCTTCAGGTCTTTATCTGTAGCCCCAGAAGTCAACTATTTGGCCACTATGGGCCACCCTGGGACATAACAGCTGGGGAACAGACGGACTGTTGTATTTAGGCATATTCCTGTCCACGGACCCCCAAACCTCGTGTTCCAGGAATCTGGGCGTTGTTATCAAAAGGGTGCAAACCAATATTCGACTTTAGGCAGGACTGCCTCTGTCTCTTTACGGGAGATCTGCCATTTTTAAGATGATTTCCCTGCCTTAGCTATTCTACCCCCTACAGAACCACCCATATCCTTTCCCGTCTTCCTGGTTTAAACATGCCAATGCCATATTGGGCAATTTCTATGGAGGGGAGAGGCATCCCGGATTGCCCTTCGTACCTGTCTTTAATGAATGTATTGTGGTGGTATTGCGGATATGCAGGCCTTCTACGCAGCATCGCACCTTCAGGTAATTAATGATTGGCGTTATGGGCCCGGTGATGATCCAGCATATACAATAGAACGTTGGATAATGAATGACCTCACTCTTACATCCATCTATATAGTAATTCAAATCTCTGCTGTTTGCTACCCACTACCAGAGCAGTAATTCTTTCCTGGCAACAATCACTTCGACAAATGGGGTGGTGGGGTCGTATCACCCGCGAAACACTGCTATGGCATAATCAATTATAATCCCACTTAACTGGACTCCGGGGATTTCGCAGATGGGAGCACATAGGAATTTCAATCATCGGCAATATCATGCATGGCATGGTCTTCAAATAATTTCAGGCCCTAAAAGACTAATTCTCCCTGCATAATAACCCGGTTCTCTAAATATCTACAGCTACGCCACGCTATTATACCACACATTGATAAACTAGAATCACTTCCAGAATTTAATCCGATAGAGGGTAAGCTTCTTCTGGGAGATCTAGGGGGCCGATTCACAGAACTAATCCGAGATGAAATCGTAAACTTACTACTTTTGGTATTGACAGAAGGCATTTAGTAGTAGTAAAGTTAGGACTCCTAACTTTAGTACTACTAAACTGGTATACAATCCTAAACCTACTACATTTGGTATTCACAGAAGGCATTTAGTAGTAATAAAGTTAGGACTCCTAACTTTACTACTACTAAACTGGGATAAAATCCTAAACTTACTACTTTTGGTATTCACAGAAGGCATTTAGTAGTAGTAAAGTTGGGACTCCTAACTTCACTACTACTAAATGCCTTCTGTGAATACCAAAAGTAGTAAGTTTAGGATTTTATCTCAGATTAGTTCTGTGAATTGGCACCATAATGAGCATAACATATCCAAAATATACCAATTACTCATCACCCACAGGGCCCCAACACTTGAGAAAGTCAAAGACGCTTTGCAAATAGACATCGACCTCCTAAACACACATGATTGGACCAAGGCCCTAGAATCTCCCCGAGGAGCAGCCATATCCTCACGACTGCAACTCATTAAATTTAAATATCTACATAGGGCTTATTATAGACGACAAAGGCTATGGAGAGCAGGCCTGATTGACTCCCCTGTATGCCTACGATGTCAAAAAAGAGGGGTCTTTCATACACACAGTTTGGGCGTGTACGGCTCTGGATGTGTTCTGCTCATGTGTACTGGCATGCCTAACTGAAAAACCTGGGTGGGAACTGCCTAGATCCCCTAGACTAACAATATTACAAATAACAGACATGATGGGTGGAAACAAGTATATTTACAACAAGGGGTAGTGAGGGACAGAGTCTCTGAATTAAGCAGAAAGCTCTCACCCAGTCAAGAGATCAGGGCTAGATCCAACACCGTTTTTTAGCTCACTGCACCATCCCAGTTTCAGAACCTGGCTGTATGCAAATTAGTCTGTTCCTGTCCCAGTGCATGATGGGAACAGGGCAAACCAAACTACAAAAGCCAATTCTTACACTGGGAAGGAAACAAGCTCCCGGGGACCGGTTTCTGGCATTACAGCCGTCTTCGGCCCGGTTTGCTTGAATCCTGATGGTGCAATGAGCAAGGGTCTCACATCTGAGAATACCCTTCCACGCTTAGGGTGGACAAAAATATTTACAACAAGGGGTGGTGAGGGACAGAGTCTCTGAATTAAGCAGAAAGCTCTCACCCAGTCAAGAGATCAGGGCTAGATCCAACACCGTTTTTTAGCTCACTGCACCATCCCAGTTTCAGAACCTGGCTGTATGCAAATTAGTCTGTTCCTGTCCCAGTGCATGATGGGAACAGGGCAAACCAAACTACAAAAGCCAATTCTTACACTGGGAAGGAAACAAGCTCCCGGGGACCGGTTTCTGGCATTACAGCCGTCTTCGGCCCGGTTTGCTTGAATCCTGATGGTGCAATGAGCAAGGGTCTCACATCTGAGAATACCCTTCCACGCTTAGGGTGGACAAAAATATTTACAACAAGGGGTGGTGAGGGACAGAGTCTCTGAATTAAGCAGAAAGCTCTCACCCAGTCAAGAGATCAGGGCTAGATCCAACACCGTTTTTTAGCTCACTGCACCATCCCAGTTTCAGAACCTGGCTGTATGCAAATTAGTCTGTTCCTGTCCCAGTGCATGATGGGAACAGGGCAAACCAAACTACAAAAGCCAATTCTTACACTGGGAAGGAAACAAGCTCCCGGGGACCGGTTTCTGGCATTACAGCCGTCTTCGGCCCGGTTTGCTTGAATCCTGATGGTGCAATGAGCAAGGGTCTCACATCTGAGAATACCCTTCCACGCTTAGGGTGGACAAAAATATTTACAACAAGGGGTGGTGAGGGACAGAGTCTCTGAATTAAGCAGAAAGCTCTCACCCAGTCAAGAGATCAGGGCTAGATCCAACACCGTTTTTTAGCTCACTGCACCATCCCAGTTTCAGAACCTGGCTGTATGCAAATTAGTCTGTTCCTGTCCCAGTGCATGATGGGAACAGGGCAAACCAAACTACAAAAGCCAATTCTTACACTGGGAAGGAAACAAGCTCCCGGGGACCGGTTTCTGGCATTACAGCCGTCTTCGGCCCGGTTTGCTTGAATCCTGATGGTGCAATGAGCAAGGGTCTCACATCTGAGAATACCCTTCCACGCTTAGGGTGGACAAAAATATTTACAACAAGGGGTGGTGAGGGACAGAGTCTCTGAATTAGGCAGAAAGCTCTCACCCAGTCAAGAGATCAGGGCTAGATCCAACACCGTTTTTTAGCTCACTGCACCATCCCAGTTTCAGAACCTGGCTGTATGCAAATTAGTCTGTTCCTGTCCCAGTGCATGATGGGAACAGGGCAAACCAAACTACAAAAGCCAATTCTTACACTGGGAAGGAAACAAGCTCCCGGGGACCGGTTTCTGGCATTACAGCCGTCTTCGGCCCGGTTTGCTTGAATCCTGATGGTGCAATGAGCAAGGGTCTCACATCTGAGAATACCCTTCCACGCTTAGGGTGGACAAAAATATTTACAACAAGGGGTGGTGAGGGACAGAGTCTCTGAATTAAGCAGAAAGCTCTCACCCAGTCAAGAGATCAGGGCTAGATCCAACACCGTTTTTTAGCTCACTGCACCATCCCAGTTTCAGAACCTGGCTGTATGCAAATTAGTCTGTTCCTGTCCCAGTGCATGATGGGAACAGGGCAAACCAAACTACAAAAGCCAATTCTTACACTGGGAAGGAAACAAGCTCCCGGGGACCGGTTTCTGGCATTACAGCCGTCTTCGGCCCGGTTTGCTTGAATCCTGATGGTGCAATGAGCAAGGGTCTCACATCTGAGAATACCCTTCCACGCTTAGGGTGGACAAAAATATTTACAACAAGGGGTGGTGAGGGACAGAGTCTCTGAATTAAGCAGAAAGCTCTCACCCAGTCAAGAGATCAGGGCTAGATCCAACACCGTTTTTTAGCTCACTGCACCATCCCAGTTTCAGAACCTGGCTGTATGCAAATTAGTCTGTTCCTGTCCCAGTGCATGATGGGAACAGGGCAAACCAAACTACAAAAGCCAATTCTTACACTGGGAAGGAAACAAGCTCCCGGGGACCGGTTTCTGGCATTACAGCCGTCTTCGGCCCGGTTTGCTTGAATCCTGATGGTGCAATGAGCAAGGGTCTCACATCTGAGAATACCCTTCCACGCTTAGGGTGGACAAAAATATTTACAACAAGGGGTGGTGAGGGACAGAGTCTCTGAATTAAGCAGAAAGCTCTCACCCAGTCAAGAGATCAGGGCTAGATCCAACACCGTTTTTTAGCTCACTGCACCATCCCAGTTTCAGAACCTGGCTGTATGCAAATTAGTCTGTTCCTGTCCCAGTGCATGATGGGAACAGGGCAAACCAAACTACAAAAGCCAATTCTTACACTGGGAAGGAAACAAGCTCCCGGGGACCGGTTTCTGGCATTACAGCCGTCTTCGGCCCGGTTTGCTTGAATCCTGATGGTGCAATGAGCAAGGGTCTCACATCTGAGAATACCCTTCCACGCTTAGGGTGGACAAAAATATTTACAACAAGGGGTGGTGAGGGACAGAGTCTCTGAATTAAGCAGAAAGCTCTCACCCAGTCAAGAGATCAGGGCTAGATCCAACACCGTTTTTTAGCTCACTGCACGATCCCAGTTTCAGAACCTGGCTGTATGCAAATTAGTCTGTTCCTGTCCCAGTGCATGATGGGAACAGGGCAAACCAAACTACAAAAGCCAATTCTTACACTGGGAAGGAAACAAGCTCCCGGGGACCGGTTTCTGGCATTACAGCCGTCTTCGGCCCGGTTTGCTTGAATCCTGATGGTGCAATGAGCAAGGGTCTCACATCTGAGAATACCCTTCCACGCTTAGGGTGGACAAAAATATTTACAACAAGGGGTGGTGAGGGACAGAGTCTCTGAATTAAGCAGAAAGCTCTCACCCAGTCAAGAGATCAGGGCTAGATCCAACACCGTTTTTTAGCTCACTGCACCATCCCAGTTTCAGAACCTGGCTGTATGCAAATTAGTCTGTTCCTGTCCCAGTGCATGATGGGAACAGGGCAAACCAAACTACAAAAGCCAATTCTTACACTGGGAAGGAAACAAGCTCCCGGGGACCGGTTTCTGGCATTACAGCCGTCTTCGGCCCGGTTTGCTTGAATCCTGATGGTGCAATGAGCAAGGGTCTCACATCTGAGAATACCCTTCCACGCTTAGGGTGGACAAAAATATTTACAACAAGGGGTGGTGAGGGACAGAGTCTCTGAATTAAGCAGAAAGCTCTCACCCAGTCAAGAGATCAGGGCTAGATCCAACACCGTTTTTTAGCTCACTGCACCATCCCAGTTTCAGAACCTGGCTGTATGCAAATTAGTCTGTTCCTGTCCCAGTGCATGATGGGAACAGGGCAAACCAAACTACAAAAGCCAATTCTTACACTGGGAAGGAAACAAGCTCCCGGGGACCGGTTTCTGGCATTACAGCCGTCTTCGGCCCGGTTTGCTTGAATCCTGATGGTGCAATGAGCAAGGGTCTCACATCTGAGAATACCCTTCCACGCTTAGGGTGGACAAAAATATTTACAACAAGGGGTGGTGAGGGACAGAGTCTCTGAATTAAGCAGAAAGCTCTCACCCAGTCAAGAGATCAGGGCTAGATCCAACACCGTTTTTTAGCTCACTGCACCATCCCAGTTTCAGAACCTGGCTGTATGCAAATTAGTCTGTTCCTGTCCCAGTGCATGATGGGAACAGGGCAAACCAAACTACAAAAGCCAATTCTTACACTGGGAAGGAAACAAGCTCCCGGGGACCGGTTTCTGGCATTACAGCCGTCTTCGGCCCGGTTTGCTTGAATCCTGATGGTGCAATGAGCAAGGGTCTCACATCTGAGAATACCCTTCCACGCTTAGGGTGGACAAAAATATTTACAACAAGGGGTGGTGAGGGACAGAGTCTCTGAATTAAGCAGAAAGCTCTCACCCAGTCAAGAGATCAGGGCTAGATCCAACACCGTTTTTTAGCTCACTGCACCATCCCAGTTTCAGAACCTGGCTGTATGCAAATTAGTCTGTTCCTGTCCCAGTGCATGATGGGAACAGGGCAAACCAAACTACAAAAGCCAATTCTTACACTGGGAAGGAAACAAGCTCCCGGGGACCGGTTTCTGGCATTACAGCCGTCTTCGGCCCGGTTTGCTTGAATCCTGATGGTGCAATGAGCAAGGGTCTCACATCTGAGAATACCCTTCCACACTTAGGGTGGACAAAAATATTTACAACAAGGGGTGGTGAGGGACAGAGTCTCTGAATTAAGCAGAAAGCTCTCACCCAGTCAAGAGATCAGGGCTAGATCCAACACCGTTTTTTAGCTCACTGCACCATCCCAGTTTCAGAACCTGGCTGTATGCAAATTAGTCTGTTCCTGTCCCAGTGCATGATGGGAACAGGGCAAACCAAACTACAAAAGCCAATTCTTACACTGGGAAGGAAACAAGCTCCCGGGGACCGGTTTCTGGCAGCTTGTCTCCTTTCTGGTGAAGAATTGGCTTGGTAGTTTGGTCTGCCCTGTTCCCATGATGCACTGGGCCAGGGACAGACTGATTTGCATATAGCCAGGTTCTGAGCTGGGATGGTGCAGTGAGATAAATAACGGTGATGGATCAAGCCTGGATCTTTGGACTGGGTAAGAGTGGTCTGCTTAATTCAGACACTCTGTTCATCACCACCCCCTTTTCTGAATCGTTTTTGGCCACACTAGGTGTGGCAGGGTATACTCAGACATGAGTCCCTTTCTCACTGCACCATCAGGATTCAAGCAAGCCGGGCCGAAGAAGGCTGAAATGCCAGAAACCGGTCCCCGGTAGCTTGTCTCCTTTCTGGTGAAGAATTGGCTTGGTAGTTTGGTCTGCCCTGTTCCCATGATGCACTGGGCCAGGGACAGACTGATTTGCATATAGCCAGGTTCTGAGCTGGGATGGTGCAGTGAGATAAATAACGGTGATGGATCAAGCCTGGATCTTTGGACTGGGTAAGAGTGGTCTGCTTAATTCAGACACTCTGTTCATCACCACCCCCTTTTCTGAATCGTTTTTGGCCACTATAGGTGTGGCAGGGTATACTCAGACATGAGTCCCTTTCTCACTGCACCATCAGGATTCAAGCAAGCCGGGCCGAAGAAGGCTGAAATGCCAGAATCCGGTCCCCGGTAGCTTGTCTCCTTTCTGGTGAAGAATTGGCTTGGTAGTTTGGTCTGCCCTGTTCCCATGATGCACTGGGCCAGGGACAGACTGATTTGCATATAGCCAGGTTCTGAGCTAGGATGGTGCAGTGAGATAAATAACGGTGAAGGATCAAGCCTGGATCTTTGGACTGGGTAAGAGTGGTCTGCTTAATTCAGACACTCTGTTCATCACCACCCCCTTTTCTGAATCGTTTTTGGCCACTATAGGTGTGGCAGGGTATACTCAGACATGAGTCCCTTTCTCACTGCACCATCAGGATTCAAGCAAGCCGGGCCGAAGAAGGCTGAAATGCCAGAAACCGGTCCCCGGTAGCTTGTCTCCTTTCTGGTGAAGAATTGGCTTGGGAGTTTGGTCTGCCCTGTTCCCATGATGCACTGGGCCAGGGACAGACTGATTTGCATATAGCCAGGTTCTGAGCTGGGATGGTGCAGTGAGATAAATAACGGTGATGGATCAAGCCTGGATCTTTGGACTGGGTAAGAGTGGTCTCCTTAATTCAGACACTCTGTTCATCACCACCCCCTTTTCTGAATCGTTTTTGGCCACTATAGGTGTGGCAGGGTATACTCAGACATGAGTCCCTTTCTCACTGCACCATCAGGATTCAAGCAAGCCGGGCCGAAGAAGGCTGAAATGCCAGAAACCGGTCCCCGGTAGCTTGTCTCATTTCTGGTGAAGAATTGGCTTGGTAGTTTGGTCTGCCCTGTTCCCATGATGCACTGGGCCAGGGACAGACTGATTTGCATATAGCCAGGTTCTGCGCTGGGATGGTGCAGTGAGATAAATAACGGTGATGGATCAAGCCTGGATCTTTGGACTGGGTAAGAGTGGTCTGCTTAATTCAGACACTCTGTTCATCACCACCCCCTTTTCTGAATCGTTTTTGGCCACTATAGGTGTGGCAGGGTATACTCAGACATGAGTCCCTTTCTCACTGCACCATCAGGATTCAAGCAAGCCGGGCCGAAGAAGGCTGAAATGCCAGAAACCGGTCCCCGGTAGCTTGTCTCCTTTCTGGTGAAGAATTGGCTTGGTAGTTTGGTCTGCCCTGTTCCCATGATGCACTGGGCCAGGGACAGACTGATTTGCATATAGCCAGGTTCTGAGCTGGGATGGTGCAGTGAGATAAATAACGGTGATGGATCAAGCCTGGATCTTTGGACTGGGTAAGAGTGGTCTGCTTAATTCAGACACTCTGTTCATCACCACCCCCTTTTCTGAATCGTTTTTGGCCACTATAGGTGTGGCAGGGTATACTCAGACATGAGTCCCTTTCTCACTGCACCATCAGGATTCAAGCAAGCCGGGCCGAAGAAGGCTGAAATGCCAGAAACCGGTCCCCGGTAGCTTGTCTCCTTTCTGGTGAAGAATTGGCTTGGTAGTTTGGTCTGCCCTGTTCCCATGATGCACTGGGCCAGGTACAGACTGATTTGCATATAGCCAGGTTCTGAGCTGGGATGGTGCAGTGAGATAAATAACGGTGATGGATCAAGCCTGGATCTTTGGACTGGGTAAGAGTGGTCTGCTTAATTCAGACACTCTGTTCATCACCACCCCCTTTTCTGAATTGGAAACAAGTATAAACGCCATCTCCTCTGGTTTGGCCTTACCATCACTAAGCAAGGCATCACCAGGACATGGAAATTGGAAACACTTCCTACTATTAGGGCCTGGAAAAATGGAATGGACTTCTGTATGGGATTGGAGATCCTGGTCTTCCTGGCCCGTGGATGCCCTCAGAAACATTCTAAAATCTGGCAAAGATGGGCAGACTACTGTGGGTTGGTCCTGCTGGGGCAGAAAGCGATGACAGATGTTATTGACTCTGAAATTAGGTCTCATGAAGCACAGAAGTGACATACTTTGCTGGAAAAACTTTTGAACTATGGTTCTTATCTAGCTATTGCATATGTAATTGACATATATCAATGCATTGGGGTTGTTTTGTTGTAAAGTTATATCAGTATAAGTATACGATCTCTGTATATCGACAAATAATGATGTAGTCCATTGAACAATCAAGTAACTGAGAATATGCTAATAAAATCTGTTATGAAAAACAAGCAGGTGACCCAAGCAGGCGACCCCCTCCCCAGAGAGCTGCCTGAGTCACTCAGGAAGAAGCCTTTGCTGTGGTTTGGTCCCTAAAAGAGCTGAGACCCTACCACACTTCAGAGATCAAACTGACCACAGCCCTCTCACTCATTTGGACTGATGCTGCTGGTTTTGTGACTCTGAGAGTGCACTGAGGCCAGCTAACTAGTCCTCAGAGCCTGTGCACTAACATTAAAGTATGGATGTTTGATTGGCTTACACCCAATTGGCGTAAGCTAGCTTACTTGTAAGTCCCAAGTATATAGTACCCAAGGCATGTAAGTTAGAGGGTCACCCCAGGGGCTGGGTGTGTCAAGGTAAAACACGGCTCCTAGTCTGCCACTGCAGACTGGAAGGCAATTTTTAAACTGCTAACTCAACTTTGCTTTTTAATAGCAAAGCCGAGTCCTTCCTTTTATAATGTATGTAAGTCACCCCTAAGGTGTTGCATTCTAATCTAGGACCCGATCAATACTGTGACCTTATGCCCCAATACGGCTTTATACCCCTATAATGGCATAAACGATCAAGAGCGATATTTCAGAAACTCGTCTCTGGCCTAACACGATCAGAGCCACATTTCAGAATCTCTTCCTCTGCAGCTCATTAAAGCAAATGACACAGCAGAAGCCACTATCTAAGATTCCTAGATTACACTCCGAGTTCTTCAACAAGATAAAACTCAGCAACCTGGGAAAGCCCCGCTTGCTATGTTTTGATTAGTAATAGAACTCTAATGAGCACTGAGAGACGATCACTTCCTAGTGACATCTTTATTGACGTCTTATGTCCAAAAACTTACGTCAAACAAGGCACCTTTCAGGTATAAATATTACCAACGTTGCCTTAAGCAAACGCTGCCTCAACGACATCGATGATAGCGATGGTGTGGTGAACATAGGAGCATAACAGCTGTCCCCTGCAGAGCCCAGCAGATGCAAGCTGCCCACGGACGCTGCCCCTCCTCCTCCTTGACGCGCTGAGAGAGACGCTGTCTTTTCTCCTGCCGAGAAAATCCAGCTCTTGCGAGTGACTGGGATATCGAGTCCTGGAAGGAGATACAAGACCTCCAACATTCTATTTCAGAGGTATGGTGTTGACTAAACCCTTAGAGAGAATTCTTGAAGCAAACCTTGGCAAAACCAACTTAACTAAAACTGCTACTTACTTACTCCCTCCCAAGTATTAGGCTTAGGTCAGGTACACTGGGGTAGGCATAGTTAGAAGCACCAGTTGAGTACGTTAGCTGAATGTATATATGAATGTATATATTTTATTCATTTTAACCATTGTATGGCTAAGAAACCATATCAATGCTTTTACAGTATTATTTCGCAATCCTCATTTTACTGTACGCACTTTTTATAATAACAAGTCTTGCAATTGTGGCAATTCATTTCTCTTGCACGAGAAGAAAGACTGTTCAATAAATAATACCTTTTATTGAAAACGCCCGTCCCTCTATTCTCTGCACCTTGGTGAAAGTAATCTGCACAACTGACTGAGTAAAATAACTGTCTATTGTTTCACACGACTCTAGAGATTGACTCTTATTCTAAGGAGCAAAGTTGTCATGTTTATGCGGTTGTTGGAAAACTGAATCCCTTCTTGTCTGTACCAGGGAAGCTGATCACTTCCTATTCAGTCAAGAAAGTTTCCAGTGACCTCTGAGCTAGTTAGTAACAAACCCAATTAAGTTTAGCATAGTCAGTAGAGACCTGGAAGACCGCACTTCTACGCCTATACTGCTGTTTATGTTATTCCAATGCGCAGGGCCTATTGGGAAAATAGGAACTACACTACAAAGGTAGCACTAGCTAGCTCGAAGGCAGGGTGCTAAATATTACAAAAGTGGAACATATGTTTTACATGTTCCAATAGTAAAAATAAAAAATGTATTCATTACTGAGGAAAAGGGTAGTAGCCCCATTGACGAGTGCAGAGTTACAGGCTGCCTTGCTAACTTCTGAATGGGACTACTAAGTTGATACTGTAAGGTATCAAACAGGTAGTTACATTAACCTGATTTGAGGTCGAAATTCATATAACTTGTAGTGTGCAACTTTTACAAAGTTGCCACTCTGTTATCCTGAATCCCTCTTCCCGTCCACGGTTGCATACAGGGCCAGTCCCTGACACAGCTTTCTTCCCTACTGGAGAGAAGTGCAAATGAGTTAAGAAAACAATATAATAGCACCCTGCTCAGGAGAGCTGTGACACTTCTCCCTGGCAGGAAGCTAGAAGGATGTGACCCATATGGCAAACTTCAAAGGAGAAGCCACATTTGAAGGGAAAATGAACACTTTGGAGAGGGGCTACCCTATTGTTTTAGGATGACACTCTAAGGTACACAAAAAGTGATGGATGAAATATTTGAATTGATCTCAGCCAGTGGTAATTACTCGGGCTGCATTACAATCTATTGTTATTTTGCTCACTGGGCCACCTCAGTTTGGACCGAGCCATATGCAAATCAGACTTGATCCTGCTCCAATGGGAACAGTTCAGCCTGAACTGTCAGGCCTGGTCCTTCCTGAATAGGAGCACAAGCAACCAAGAACCGGTTTGTCCCTAGTTAGGTTTCATCAGCCATATATAGCTTGGTTCCAATGACACGTTGTGCATGGAACCCACATCTAGGCATAACCGTCACAATGATGGTAGCACACTAAATTATAGAACAATTGATAGATGGAATACTTGAATTAATCTTGGTCACTGGCTGTTATTTCTGTTGCATCACAATCCATTACTATTTTGCACAGCATGCCACCCCAGTTTGGACCCAGCAATATGCAAATCAGCCTTGACCCTGCTCTAATAGAACCAGTCTAGCCTGAACTGCCAGGCTAGTTCCTTCTTGAAATGGTACAAGCAACCAAGCACCGGCTTTGTCCTTCCTAGTTAGGGGTCATCAGGCAGGTATAGCTTGGTTCCAATGACACAGTATACACAGGACCCACGTCTACGCATACACATCCCACTTTAGTGACACTAAAGTACACAAAATGTGATGGATGGAATGGTTGAATTAATATCAGCCACTGGTAATTACACTGGCCCCATCCCAGTACAGTGTTATTTGTATACCATGGCACTTCAGATTGGACCCAGCCGTTTGTAAAACATTCTCGACACTGGTCCAATGGAAACAGTCAAGCCCCACCTGCCAGGCCAGGTCCCCTATGAACTGGAACACAAGCAACCTAGGACTGGTTTTTACCTGATAAGGGCTCAGCAGCCAGGTATTGCTTGGTTCCAGGGACACAGAAGCTGAATAACAAAGGGCATCCGCAATCGTGGCAGAGGCCCCGAGGTCACGGGGAAGTCTCTGCATTCGGAGCCTAATCTGCACAATGAGAATTTTCATTGCAGAGATTCCACCCCAAGTGCAAAGACTCCTCCATGACTGCAGGGCCTCCGCCATGAGTATGAAGGCCCTTTACGAATCAAGCCCAGAGTGTTTACAGGACCCATGTCTGCGAAGCCAGGGGCCATCCAAAATGCATTCCACTGATCTGCGGCACTTTCTATAATACAAAAGTTACCTGGGGGTGTAAAAAGCAGGCACACACGCCGATTGCACCCAGATGCACTGTATGTTATTTGACCCCTGGTCTTATTTCTGCTACTCTTTTGTCTGGTCCCCCTGTACAAGGTCCTCTGTTGCTTGTCCCACTGAACTTGGTTTCCTTAGCTCTCCTAGTCCCCCAGTTTCCCCGCCCCATCCTAGTCCTATTAGTCCTCTTGGACTCTTTATTTGCCTGGTCCACTTTGTTCCTGTACCTTACTACCCTGGTCTTTCTACCATGGTCCTCCTAGTAATGACCCTCCTGGGTCCGGTCTTCCTCAGTTCCTGTGGCACTGGTCCTTTTAGTTCCTATGTTACAGGTCAACCTGGCTTATATAGTCCTTGTCACCATAAGTCTAATTCTAATGAACCTTTTGATGTTGTTCCCAATGAATTTGGACATCCTGGTTCTGGCCCTGCTGATCTAGAGTCTCCGGGTCTGTTAGCCCAGGTTCTTTCTGGTGCTGGTCTACCTTGCACTTGTCTATTCACTTCTGGCTTTTTGGTCCTCCTAGAACTGATCCCTATAGTCCTGGCTCCCTTGAACTTCCTTTTGTTCTCTTGGTTCTGGTCTTCTTTTGTCTGTCAGGGGTCCTGGTCGCCCTCATCTCTCCCATCCTGGTCGGTGTGCTTAGGCCCTCCTAGCTTTCCTCGCCATGCTGGCTCAGGGCTTTCTGTTCCTTTACCCATGGTTCTTCTGTTCCTTTGGCCCTCGGGCACTGGGTGTTGATCCCACTATTCTATATTCTCGTGATTGGTTTCACCCTGGCCCCTGTACCCCTAGTTCTGTTTTTCCTTGTCCTGTTCCTTCTCGTCTGCGAGTTCCTGGTCCCCTCTTATCTTGGCAACTCTGGCCCTGTGGATTAGGTCTCCATGGTCCTAGGCCATATTCTCCTGGTCCTCAGGGCCCTTTTTGTACTAGTGCTCCTATTGGTCTACCTCCTGGTTCTTATCCTCCTATTGGTCACCATCCCTCTCCTACCAGTCATCATCCCCCTCCTTCCAGTCCTACTTCTTTCTTACCCAGGTGCCCTTCACAATGACATTAGTCAGGTACCGCCTCCAAGGCTGTTACTCTGATTTGTATATTATTTTAGCTTTTAGGTTTCTTTTGCTCAGACAACACTGTCAAGTACATGAATTAGGGCTCAGAAGAGACAGGAAGGGGCCCATTTAAAACCTGCTTAGCATGTTGAAAGCTGATCTACCATTCCCAAGATACATTGGGTGGGTGACTAAAATGGCAGTGTGATGCTGAAAGGTCCACTCAAGATATGGGACCAATGAGCATGTGTGCCTGGGTGGCAGAGTGGGCCAAAGAACGGTGATGGATTAAACCCAGATCTGTTGACTGGGTGCGAGTGTTTGATTGGTTCAGATGCTCCGTCCATCACCACCCCCTTTTGTACCGCTTTGAAACCCACTCACAGCCTTCCCAAAAATGTCAGGCACTGCAACAAACATCTTGGCAATCTCTCTTCTACAAAAGTTGCCCTAGCCCTTTTCTTCAACGATTACAAAGCTGCATTTGACCACGTCAACCGGTAGAAGCTTTGGAGCAGATTGGCTAGCTGGCTCATACCTCGAGCACTGCTGGATATGCTGATCTTGCTCCACAAGGATACATGGGTGCAGATCACACTAAGCACTGGAACACACCTCTCTAGGAAAATACCAACTACTCACTCCTTGAGGCAGGGGCGTGTCCCGGCACGACCCTTTTTTATCTATTTTTGGCAAACCTGAAGCAGCAGTTGCATTCCTGCAATGCCCAATGTCAATGGCATGGCCCTGGTCAGCCAACTCAGGTGGAGCTGCAGCGGCTGATCAATGTAATGAGTACCTACTCTTTGGCCAACGACCTGACCATTAACCTTGGGAAAACCCAGACCATGATGTATAACAGCAACAAAAAATAAGCTTCAACATGGTTTTGGATAGAAGTGATCAAAAGGAAAGGATTGGCTCTTGCGGTAACATTTAAAAACCTCAAAAGGAAATTGGCAGGGCCTACACTGGCACCCCTTCTTCGACTAGTACAATCCAAACGTATGCTGATGATTCCATACGGGAGCGAACTACTAAGAGGCTGAGACGCTCGAGTTTTGGATAACATAACGGCATACTCATATAGATCAACTTTTCTCTTCCGTGCTTTACCTCCTCGGCACATATTCGGCTCGAGTTTGGCTTGTTAAAACAGATGCTGGCCAGGTGGGGTGCCTACCTAATATGGTGGGACAAAATCAGGAAAGCGGAGCCCGACACACTGAATTACCTCCTATGGAAGGAGCTACAGGTTCGTGACTTGTCGCCGACAAGGACCTACCTTCAGGAATCAATAACAACCACTGGGTTTACGCAGCTTTGTGACACGCCTACTAGCCGCCAGGTCTTAATCTGCTTGCTTACCAAAGATAAAACTTCACTGACATTCAGAGCCCAGGAATGGATGATGCTAAATAACTAAAAACTCTCGCACCACAAGAGTATTTCAACACTGGGTACCCAGCCTTTGTCAAGGAACAATTTTTAAGGTGTTTCATCTTCCCCCTGGCTGTGGGAGGACCTACATGACACTTGCAGACTATGGGGCAGATTTACAATAAGTGGCGCATCCCTGCATATCAGCAGGGATGCGCCACTTATTGTGCGCCATGCCTCCGCCACCATTGATGTGCCGCATTTACAATGTGGCGCACCAATGAGCAAAAACAGCAGAGATGCGTGACGCATCTGTGCCGTAAAAGCGGCGCATTGCTGGAGTTGCGTCGCAAGTGCGACGCAGCTCCAGCTAAGCTCTGGGGGGCCCATCTTGTTAATGCTGCGTCAATTCTTATGCCTGCTTCAAGCAGGCGCAGGGTTTTGACACAGCATGGGCCCCAAAGTGACTGAGGGAAATCTTGTAGATTTCACTCAGCCACTTTTAGGAGGCGTTCCTGCGCCGGAACGCCCCCCCCTGCGCAGGAACGCCTCCTTCTGGCGCAGGGCTTTACAACGTGACGCATCTCCTAGATGCGTCACGTTGTTAGTACTCAGCACCATGGCGCTTCTTTTGCGCCGCCGCTGCGTCACAAAAGTGAAGCAACGGCGGCGGAAAAGGGGCGGAAGGGGCTTGTAAATCTGCCCCCTATGTGGCTCTGGGAAGGAAGACCTGCGCCATCTGGTCTGCTCTTGTATAGGGCTGCTGGAGGAAAGGAGACAGCTGTTAAAAGTCCCCTTTAACCAAAGAGGCAAACGCATGCAGAGGCAGGCGGAAAATGGGAAAAAAAACTGCCTCCCAACACACCTAATCCCCTTGCTACACGGGCACCATGGTATCTCTCATGAAGATGGCCCTGTTGGGGCCAGCAGCAAACTGATCATGTGCACCGCTTTAATGGGCTCAAGGAGGAAGGGTTGCTCAGCATGGATTCCATGCGAGGGCGAACCTCAGAGGCCTGCCATCCCTCCCATGCCCTGTTGGCCCACATGGTGCTTGCCTTCTGGCTTGCACTTTGCACTTTAACTCAGGGAACGTTTTGGTCTCTTGTTGTCTAGCTATTTTGAACAGGAGACGTACAACACTGGATGCACCTGTGTGCTGAGTTTTAATTTGTTTTATCATCTGTGGAGCTCTCCTGTACAGTCGAATTTTTAAGGAATTTATTATCCGTGGCACTTTGTTTACCCGTTTTTATTGCCTGTTTTTACGCATGGGGTCTAATTGTTTTTGCACGGGGCTTTTAACTGAGCTTAATTAATTAAAGGTGGCTACTACTAGCCATTATAGAACTTGCATTTTGTGTTTCAAGTCATATTTTATTGCAAAGGTTTCAAGTAACTATGCAATTAATAAATACATCTGAAATCGCTCTGGTAGGTGAACAATATGAAAAGGTTTGTTTATTCATCAGGCAGCAGAGTCAATAGTCACTCCTGCTGAGAATTACCCAGCTGCATTGCCTACCTGTTTCCTGTTTTCACTTCCCCTGTTCCACAGAATCCCCATTACTGTGTCTTACTCAATTTACATCCTGCAAGTGCCCCAAAGCACTTCGCCCCAAGCACCCACTGTCTATTTTAAGTGTCCTTGTCCCCCTGTGGCCCGGATACCACTTTTTTCTCTGCATTCCCTGTATTGCCAGGTCTGAAATACTAAGCAAGCACAGCCCCCCTTAAAATGCCCAAAATGAGCACAAGTCCTTCCCTAAGAACCCCAATAATGACTCCAGCCCCATAAAAGCTATCAAAAGGATCATCATGAGCAATAAGAACAACAATGAATTAACATAAGTGAAGAAAATATTTATGTAACATGCTTTAAAACCATACTTATTATCAACTGCGGCCCATCCGTACAGGCGGAAGAGCCAGGGACGGCTTTGTCGCTGGTGGCGCCCAGTGCGACAATAACTTTTGGCGCCCCCACGTCCCATGGCCGCCTCCTCGGATTCTCTCACTACCACCTGCAAAAGTGCCTCTCATCTTTCCTATCATAAGATATTGCCAAGCACTGTGCCCCTGAGGTCACAGCGCCCCCTCCACAGGTCAGCGCCCAGTGCGGCCGCACCAGTCGCACTGCCCTAAAGCCGGCCCTGGGAAGAGCCATATCCCCCAACCTTTTTCCCAACAAGAAGAGTGTTTGTCTGGCTGACCAGAGATCAGCCTGACAGACACTCTTCATCTTTAGGTCAGGGCAGCCTGGAGCTAGACATGCGCTAAATATGCAGGCGCCTGGCAGCCTGAGCTGTAGTTTGCCAGGGTGAGGATTTCACAGCCCTGTGGGTGTGACCTCCTCAGCCTGGCCTAAGTGCCTCGAGCTTACACCTCCTCTTGATAAGGGGGAGTATTGCTGATTGCCTCATACCTGAATGCTTCAGTTTTAAGCCCTGAAGTGCTAAAGGGCTGAGTGCCAATCAGTGACACCTCGTCACAAAGTGGGGCGGGGTCAGCATTGTCACTGACCCCATCCCACTCTGTGACGAGTGAGGGACTGCAGCCTCTTATCAGAGGCAGCAGGCCCAGCCCTCCTGGAACCTCAGAGGTTTCCCTCTCCGGGAGCTGCAGGGCAGATAAGAAGCAGGAACGTTTTTTTATCTTTTTGTATGTGATGTGTGCATGCGTGTGTTGTGTTTATGTATGTATGAATTTGTTGTGAGTGAGCGTTGTGAATGGGTGTGTGTGCGTTTGTTTGTGAATGCATGGGTGTGAGTGAGTGTATATGTGTATGTGAGTGGCGCTCCCGCCCACCCCCTGCTAACATTACCACCCGCCACAACTTATTATACTGGGCTAACAGCCACCAACTCCTAGACTGCAACACCAAATATATGTGTACCATATCCTGAAACTCCTGAAAAAGACCATCTACTATTTCGGCTGTGGACAAATAAAACAGTGAGGTTTCTGGTATTTAGCCAGCGGCTGTCTAAACCGCAAAGGTTATGTATTATTTGGCCGGTGTCTGCATAAATAATCACTTCCATGTAACAAACATTCACTAGTAGCTCCTACACCAGATTGCCTCGAGACACCTCGAGCGGTTGTCAAAAGCAACGGTTAGGTAAACTCAGTGCAATTTATCAGTGAGGGAAACAATCTGAAAAAGATGAGCCAAAGTAACAGCGTTCACATATGAAAGGCTTGGAGATGTTACGTTCTTTGCTCTATTGTTTTCAGAGTTTGGGTAGATTGGTGCATAATGGTCTAACAGCGCCCTCTTGTGGTACAGTTTAGAAGTCAACTCATGCTTTTCTGCTGGTGGTTTATTAGGTCTCGCGACCGCGCATTGAGCGGAGCGAGAATTCAAGTGCTCAAAATGTTCGTCAAGCCAAGGGCTTTTTGGTGCGGTTTTCTTTGAGTTCACGTGAATCACGTGACCAAACAAGCACGCGCATCAGCCTCCCTCCCTCCCTCCCTCCTAATTGCATTTTTTTCACGGCCGTCCCACATCAAAGGGCTTCTCCCATTGATGTGGTGGCGGTTTCTCCTCCCCTAATTATTCATGGCTGGTTTCTCTTTCAGCGCCTCCACTCTTTCCCAGGCCTGTAAAATGACCGGATTCCCCACCCTGTGCTGTTCAACCTGCATTGCGTGAACGTCAGTCTATGATTCAGTCTTTGCTGTGTTAACCATCATTTGTGCAGTACACATTTATTTTCCTGTGTGTTACCCTTTGTTCGCGATCTCCGTCTGTTCCCCAGCTCCAGCACCTCCCCCTCCCCTGCCTGCCTTGTCGCATTTCTCCTCCCTCCTCCCCTTCTCTGCCTTCCCTCCGTCTTGTTGATGTTTCACTTTGACATCTGTTCTACTGCTGGAACAAGCCACCTCTCGCCCGCCCCCGTGCTTTCAGGCACCTTTAAACATACTCCATACACCTCATCACGGGGGAAGCCTGACTGTGGCCTCCGTCTCCGCCCAGGCACTGCCACGTCAACCAGCTTCCTGCGAACAGTCGTGACCTCACTTTGAGGACTGGAGAAATAAATCTGTGCGTCCGCTTGGGGGTGGGCGATTGACTGCGGCTTCTTCACTTCTTATTGCTCAATGCGTCTGGGCTCTCTGTGTCTGACATTCTTGGGGGGTGAAGGGCGCTTCTGACCAAATGCTTCTTCCGCCTGAGGGTCTCACTGCTCATCTCAACCTCCCGCCGCCCCTAAGAGCAAGTGTACACGCAGAGCAGCGCATGCGCTTTTGGGTGTGCGTGTTGGTGCACTAAAGGCCTGAGAGTCTCTAGTGCGAGAATGTGTGTGTTAGCGGCTGTAGTCACTGGTGAACATGCCTGTGTGTTTGGCAGGATCCATATGATGTACCGGAGATCCCATGGACCTGATAAACAAACTGCATTTCCCATTCCTTAAAGCAGTGCTGTCGTGTTAATACAAAATGCGTTTCATTAATTTACGAACAGAGGCCTCCCCCACCCCTGTAGGAGGTCTCCACTACATATGTTTTGGTGTAAAATGTATTGCGGTTCAGGCTGGCAGTAAGTCGAGCTCCACACATGGAAACTCACTGGTGCCCCAACTCATTCCCAGATAAGATAGTGGGGACAGGAACTTACTATAACACCCTGTACGAAATGATAATAAATACATTACACGATTTTGACTTTTAAATTACATTTCTATAAAATTGTTTTTAGTGTTAAAAAAGTGACGTTAAATGTAAAAATTAAATCTTTTAGATTTTCAAAAATGATTACTTACTTTTAAAAAAATGAAACCCATAAATTAACCCTTTTATACAAATGTGACATTATTTTAAATGAATATAAAACGCTTAATATTACTAACATTTGATAAATATTGTGAGTGCATATATTGACTTGCGAGTGCCACTATTTCCCTGTAAGAAATTAGTTGGAGCAAAAACGGATGCACTACACAACCCCACCACCATACACGCATACAACCACTCACACATACAACCACTCACACATACAACTACTCCCACATACAATCACTCACACATACAACCACCCACACATACAACCACTCACACATACAACCACTCAAACAACTACACACACAACCACACACAACCGCACACACACAAACACACACATCTGACGCCCTCACTCTAGCTATTCCCCTCACTCTATCTATCTATTGCCCTCACTCTATCTCTCTATCGCCCTCACTCTCTATCAATATATCTATCTATCGCCCTCACTCTATCTATCGCCCTCACTCTATCTATCGCCCTCACTCTATCTATCGCCCTCACTCTATCTATCGCCCTCACTGTCTATCTATCTATCGCCCTCACTCTTTCTATCTATCTATCGCCGTCACTCTGTCTATCTATCTATCGCCCTCTATCTATCTATCGCTCTACCACAGCATCACTCAGGGGCACCACAGCATCACTCAGCACCACCACAGCATCACTCAGCACTACCACAGCATCACTGGTTCAAATATGTTCTCTCAATGTTTGAAGCTTTATTGCAAATGTCACAAAAAATGTTAATATTTCACTTCTGTTCTTGGATTTTAGTCACTGAATAATCTTCACAACAGTTATTTACAAAAGTTTAAGCTATTGCCATTAAAAATTACAATCTTTTTTATTTAAGTATTAATTATTTAAAAAAATTAAAAGCCAATGTTAATTGTAATATCAATACATATAAGTAAAAGCAATACAAAACATGTGACATTACAAATACTAAAAGTGTCACATATGCTAAAGTTAAAAGTATTGGCATTGTAAATCACAAAACATAAATATAAAATGTCATTTACAAAACCAATAGCTCCAACTTTCCTACTGCGAGACCTATTGGCAACGCCAGTGCTTGTTTATGAAAGAGCAAACCTTAAGAAGGCAAGCGACTCTGCCCAGATTCGCATACCTATATCCTTATCTCAGCCTCACACACACACCTTATAGAACATACAGAGATTTCCCCAAGAATTATATTAGACCATTCAAACATCAGCCTAACGCTTAATGGACGACACAACGAACACATAAGTCGTAGGTGGAGATTCAACAGCGACATCCTTAAAAACCAGACTAACGTAGCAGAGATAGAGGAGGCCATAGTAATACGAAGTTCCTCGGAATATGACAAGAGAATGTTCCATGTATAACGCTATGCTTTGATTCAATGAAAATAGGGAAGAAGTTCACAAATTCTCATGAAAGAGCATCTCTAAATAGTAGATTCAAACTTACCAATGTACTGGCTGGTCTTCCTTTCTTCAACATTTTGTTTTTGAAAGTGAGCAGTGTAATAATAACCCTTCGTGAATTGCACCTATCAAGCAATTGAGAAAACATTGCAAAAATGTTGTAAAGTAGCACATTTTATATCACAATTTATCATATAGGTTTCTGAAAAGCCATAGGTTATTATGAATGGACATTCATGAAGTAGTCCAGTGCTTTAATGGTGTGCTAGGCTAGCCTGAATTTACCCAAGGCCATAGGGTTGCATCGTCTCAAATGAGAAAATACAGGAAATTGTATATTTTAGAGCACTTTTGCTTTAAAAAATGCCAATATGTCAATGTATGTGTAACAGGCTTTCAGGATATCGAGATATGCAATTTCACATTACCCATCATTTTTATAGCTTTTTTCTTCAGTTTTACAATTCACCCCCTTTCATTTTTGCTTCCTATACCACCCACAGAGATACTTATTTATATATGATGACTGAGACTCTGTTTGATAGGGACGTAGCAGAAAAGTAAAAACCCATACATGTCACTTTATATCTGACTGCACTCGAACGTATTTACACCCAAATATTAGTATTAAATTGTTAATTTGAAATACAATCATTTTATCCCCAAATATCAACTTCTAAACTGATGGAAGTAGTATGTGTGTTTTTTTTGCAGTATGGTACATGCTTTTCATTTGGGAATCATAAACTCAATTCCCAAATCATACGTTATTGTTTTAGAAAACAAGTAAAATGATTGTCTTGAAATGCAAGATTTTCAATTTCAGTTAATACATGTCTGGCACCCAAATGTAAGCTTGTCATTTCATCAGTTATTCACTTTCATGTGTGACGATAGTCTTCCTTGCATGCCTATGTTAGTCCCATCACCTGCCAATAAAAGCCAGTCATTTCACTTTTGTGCTAGGTGTGGGCAACCCATGCCAACGAAATCACACACTGGCAGGAATTACCACCCTTATGCCAGAGACAGAATTATGCCAGAGATGAGATCCATCACGCAAAGAATACCCTAATTATGCTTACCAGAGTTATGCCAGGGCTGATCCCCAATATAAAAGAGATGAGAATATCAGGGGCCATATTTGCTAAACTTTCACGCAACATGAGGCAATCAATCAATCAAATATTAAGCGTGTGACTCACCCGTGAGGGTCTCTTGGTGCTGAGGGTGGGGGGAAATTGTAGATCCACCTCGGTGTTGAGGTTCATTCAAAGAGCAATTCTTGAGATCTTTCCTGAATTGTATCAACAACAAGGATAGCCTGAGGTGGAGAGGCATGTTGTTTCAGGTTTTTGCGGTGAGGGAGGAGAAGGATCTTCTTCCGGTTCATATCTTACTGTTCCGAGGCACAGTAGCGAGGGCCTATTTGGTGGAGCGACAGTGAGTGATGGGTACGTGGAATACGAGGCGGTGGTTCAAGTATGCTGGTACAGCATTGTGGAGGGCTTTGTAGGCAAGTGTGAGGAGCTTGAAAAGAATTATTTTGTTTACTGGGAGCCAGTGGAGTTTTCATAGGTGTTCGGAGATGTGGCTGCGGCAGGGAATGTTGAGGACCAGTTTGGCTGCGGTGTTCTGCATGTTCGGAAGTTCCCAGGGAGTTTCTGGGTGACACCTGCGTAAAATTCATTGCCGTAGTCGAGTCTGCTTGGCATGAAATTAAGAGGGCAGAAATTCTCTATATTTACAAAGATATGGAGCATTTCTGCTCTATCCTTGCACTGGCATAGTGTGTGCACCCTAGCACCAATGCAGGTTCCCTTGCACGGATGTACGTTGTTACAATGCATGCTTTTACCACGCATGCCTTTACAACGCAGGTTTTTCAACGCAAGTCGTTACAACGACTTGCGTTGGGGGGTGCTGGATAGTGAATAGTTTAATTTACTATTCCAACTCCAGTCCCTGTGGATAGTAGGGAAGGTGTTGGATAGTAAATTAAACTATTACCTATCCTAGAGCGCCCCCCAGCGCAAGTCGTTGTAATGACTTGCGTTGAAAAACCTGCGTTGTAAAGGTACAGCGTGGTAAAAGTTGCATCGTAAAGGATGCTTCCCCCTTGCACCATTGTGCAATGGGGCCTGCTTTACATGTAGGATTGTTTTTTTTGCAGGAAGGGACAACTTCCCACACAAAAACAATCCTTAGAGGCATTTCCAATTTCTATGTTTGCTGCAGAATGCAGAGTGCAGAACATGTTAAAGGAGGAAATAACAAAGAGGAATAAAGGTATTTCTCCTCGTTACGCCTCAGTTGGAAAGGTGCAGCATTTTGACCATTCCCAGGTTTACAAGTCTTTGTAAAACTGGGAATGCGCCAAAATCCATGGGTGGATGCATAGGAACACCCATGCTCTGCCCATGGGAACCCTCCCAAGTTGAAATGTAATGTAACGCAGCGCATGTAGCTGCCTTGCGTTACATTTCCTACAAAGCCACGCAAGGCGGCACTAACCAGGCTTTGCGTGGTTTTGTAAATATTACTGAAGCCTTGCATTGTCCTTGCATTACCTTATGAGTCGCAAGAGCAACGTAAAAGCTTCGTAAATAATGAGCCCTGGTGTCTTGAGTAGCTGTGTAATTCCAGATCAGGGGCCTCATTTATGAGGCCTTGCGTCAGTTTTGTGCTTCCGATGCATCACTTTTTGTGACGCATCGGCAGTTTAAAACATGCCTCCTATTGCGCACTATTTACAAAGTGACGCATCTAAGCAGATGCGTCACTTTGTAAACCCCTGTGCTACATTATACCTGCGTCAGGTATAATGTACGCAGGGGGGGGAGTTCCCCCTCAAAAAGCCTCGTAGAAGTGACGCAGTGAAATCTATGAGATTTCACTGCGTCACTTCTAGGACGCCGTTGCGTCAAAATCTTGCGCCTGCCTCACAGCTGGCGTAAAACTGACGCAGGCCCTTTCACATGGGGCTTGCCCCATGTGAAAGGACGCATTGCTGGAGTTACGTCACTTTTGTGACACACTCCAGCAATGCGTCACTTTTGCGCCTACAGATACGGCTGAAATACTGACGTATCTGTAACTCCTTGTGACATGATGCATCATATTATAAATATGACGCATCAATCATGTCGCAAGGAGTGCGCACTGAGAAGTGACGCATTGCTGCTTTCACGAGCGATGCGTCATTTCTCATAAATGAGGCCTCAGGTCTGGAGTATTGTAGAGCACTGCCAGGAAGTAAAGCACCACAGACATAGTCACATACTTTCTCTCATTCACAAACATTCCAGCAGACAAACACAGAAACACTCAGGGACTGATATTTGTCCACACACTTCCATACAAACTTGCATATCCCAGCCCAAGGGCAGCTGAGACATTCTTATTATTTGCACTCAAAAGGGTTTTGTTCTATATTAGAACATCAAGTGAAAAGGACTCCATTCAAAAGTCAATTGTGAACAGATGCGAGGGGCCTGTCCGAAAATGCATGTTTAGGTTTCCCTGCTGTGCCTGTGAGTGAATGCCAGCAACTGCAGGTGCCATGCACACCAGCGAGCACTGTGTAGTGTTGTTGACATAATGCATGCTAAGACCCTCACGATTCTGGGCAGACTGTAAACAGGAATTAGGGAATCTTCTGGGAGGTGTTAAGGTGGGGTTATAAAAGTTATGACGCAATGCGTGTAGAGAGTGATCGTATGTTCAGTGCCGTAGGAAGAGGGGTGCGGGGGGTGCGGGCTGCCCCGGCTGTCATCACTGCGGGGTGTGACAAAATGGCAAAAATATGTGTTTTAAACACAAATTTTTGCCATTTTGTCAAGCCAGGGGTGACAAGAAATTGACCGCACTGGGTACCACCTGACCACCGCGTATGTTGAAAAATATGGAAGTTGGTTGCAGAGCTTCGTGTGTGGTGTGTTGATTTGTATCTCCCAGGCTGGGTAAGCCGCTACATGCAGCTCCCTCTGCACATTTTATGCAGCCACAGAAGTGAGGTGGGGGGATAGAGATTATAACAGTTAAGTAAGACCTATGCAGTTGTGCTTTTCACCTAGAAAAGGTTTCCAAACACAGTTGATGGGATGCAGTGTGGCATCATTCCAAGGTATTCACATTTTTTTCTGTACTCAAAGCCTGTACTTAATTTGCCTTTTTCTGATAACACAATCAGCATTAAAGCCTTATCTTGCACTATGCTGTACGAGAAACATCGTTTACAACGCAGGGATTACATTGCGATGCTATTACATTGCGGTTTTCACAACGCAAGTCGTTACAACGACTTGCGCTGGATGGCGCTCTAGGACAAGGAATAGTAAAATTTACTATCCAACACCTTTCCTACTGTACGTAGACTGGAGTTGGAATAGTAAATTTTACGACTCCTAAGTTCAGCGCCCTCCAACACAAGTCGTTGTAATTGTAGGAGAGTAGGGTCTGGTAACCCCAGATTTTTGCTTTTTTCTTCACTGGTTTATGACTTTCCCTGGCTGTGGGCCTGCTAATCAGACCCACAGCCTAGCTGTTCTCTCTCTAAATTGACATCCATGTACTTTAGGTGCATTTACCAATTGGTATTGGGTCACTCTTGTAAGTCCTTGTACAGTGTACCATAGGATTCGAGGGTATAAGTGTACCCAAGGCCTACCAGGGGCTGCAGCATGTATTGTGCCACCCCTGGCTGGCCATCTAAACAGACACAACTGGCTGGTAACACAGCTGGGGCAAGGTGGTGTAATCACCCTTTGCTTTAGATATTGTATACCTATATCTAACCCTAAAATGGACACATATACTCCTATAAGTCACTCCTATGGCAGGCCTTAACAATCCTGGAGGCAGAGTGCTTGGAATTATGTGAGATGGTGCTCTAGCATGAGCTGAGCCTGTCTTCAGCTTTCGGAACCATGTCCTTTAGCTGTTTCCATGATAACGCTATACCATATACTCTTAAGTGCATTATAATCCTCGCGGTTATTGCTAACTTTGGCATAGCATTATCAAAACATGTCGAGTAAGGTGTCATCCGAATTGGAATACTATCCCCTCGCCAGTTTTGGCGACGGGGGTAGCATTCCACCCTTTCAGAGGGACACGACATGTATGTAACTGAGAACCCTGGTTAAAGTTAGACAGAGCCTCAGCATCACAAAATGGATGCTGCCACCACAGACACGAGTCTGACCTCCTGCTGCTGGGAGTCCTTCCAGCGAGGGAGGCCTGGACAACGGGTTTCCTGCCTTGGGAGGTGCTAGCACCACCCCAGACAGGATTTTGTGTATTAGGTAGGACAGGGCTGAAAGGAATGAGACATGCCTGGGGCACACAAGGTGTCCCTGTGCATACCCCGGTTCAAACCAGTTGCTGGGGCACCCCAGCCCTAGCTCTGGCGCAAAACAGGACAAAGTATAGGGGGTGTAACCACCCCCCTTCCTGGTCCCACCCATAGGAGGGACCTAGTCACAGTACAGCCCCCTTTAGGAGAATAAAGGTAGGAGCTGGTCCCATTCCAAATTAGATTAATCCTGATTTAAAACTACAAAGAAGAAACTCTGGACTTCGACGTTCTGCTCCACAGAAGACTGAAGAAATCTCCCTTGTGGCCAAGGAGTGACCACCCTGCACAAGCAGGCACCATCAAGCATCCTAGCGGTTCACTTTGTCGTCCTTCCCGGTGGACCCAGACTTCAGAGCCCAACGAGACCCGGACTTCCAGACCTCTCCGACCTCTACCTACATCTGCAGCACAGCTGAGATCCGTGGGTGCGACAAGACACGTGGGACCGGCCATCTTGGAGAAACTGCACTTCGCTTCCAGCACGACTTCAGAGGCATCCTCGAGAAAGTGCTTTGGGTATTGAGAAGCCCCAGCCCCGAGCAGCTCCTGCCTAGAAGACCAGCCCTCCAGCATCCACGAGATCTTCGTGGGGCCCTTTTGCTTGATTGCTGCTCGACGCGTTGTCTGGTCACTTGTCAGCTGGCTAGTGGCCTCCTAGACGATGATCCACGAAATCTACACCACTGGTCTGGTTGCTCCAGACTGGCCCTTTCTTCCTTCCAAAAGAGAAGCACCCCGGACCCTCCTGGTCCGCACCAGATGCCATCTCCACTCACTGCATGGGTTGCCTTTGCCAAGGCCTGTTGACTCCGAATCCGGATCCGACACCGCCGACAGCGAGAGCCTGCGTGGGACAGCTCATGCCTTCATCTTGATCATCGAAGACACCTCCTGGTCCACGTGGCTGCAGAGTCAAGCATCCACTCTTCACCTGATCGCGACAACAGCATCTGGTTCTTTCCTGGTTCTACTCCGGTCACTGGCTAGTGACTGTAAACATTGTCCCCTCTGCTTTCTGGTCTCCATCTTCCTCGATCCACCCTTGGATCGCTCCGGAGATCTTCCTCCTGGTCGCCTGCAGCATCTTTCTTCAAGGCTCCATAGACTTCGACGCGGAAACCCAACACACTTTCACACCTATGCACCTGCTGCCCGTGGGAGAGATAACGAGAGCATTTCGGTGCTCAAGGGTAGATTGACTCTCCTAGTCTCCAGGTATCCAGTAGTTTTAGTCTCAACCAGTCGGAACTGTCTTTTACTTACCTTTTTGTAACTTGTAGTGTCCATTGACTTTGTACCGCATCTCGCGTGTGAGTTCACACTCTGCACACGCGTCCCGTGTGCCTCCTGCTCCTTTCCTAAGGTTAGGGTAGTGTAGTCCCAGCGATCCTACAGCCTCTGGACATCTTCATTTCCTCTATCGATTTCCTTATACCATTTACTTAGTATATGGTTTGTCGTGCCGCTAGGGCACCATTGTAATTTGTGCAACTTATCGTATTTTTCTTAAGAGTCTTGTTACGTGCTTAGCCCTCTGATCTCATAAAGAGTTCAGAGGTGTTTTGTTAGTAATAAATATCTTGTTTATTTTCATAACAACCTGTGTGGTTCTTTTCACTTGGTATTCAAGGGGTTATATGTGGTAAAACAGCTGGCTTCACATGCCAAAAGAGTTTAGCCTAAGACTGCTTTGTCCATGCTACCATTAGGAAGCTGGTCTATAAGGTTGACTTGCAACCAATCACCATAAGGGTTGTTTGGACTGATACAAGGTGATCACTAGAGCTAGTGAGCATCATATATCAGGCCAACTTCTCACAGTAATGACTCACCATAATGTAGCATTTTATTCATGAGCCTTTTCTTTGCAAAGAGGCAATGTGATGTATTTACAAATAACGTTGACCCTCTGCGAACTGTAATTTCAAGTTGAAGCACAGTGAATGGTGTATTTATACGCAATGGTTTCTGAATTAAATAGCTCACACAGTAGCAAGAAAAAAGGAGAAAATGCAATTCAATATGATTTTAATCCCCAGCACAATGGTGATGAATGCAAATAAATGTGTGCCTCTATGGCACTGCAAGATCTTCAAGCATGTCAGGAGATAACTATTAGGGGTGGATGTAATTTTAAGAATGCGATAAATTGGAGTAATATCGGAAATTCCACATAACTCTTTGATGCGGAACTACTGATAATAACGTGATTACTCCTGATCCCGTAATTACATGTAGTTTAATGGGAAAACACATGTAGCTGCCAACTATTTGCGTTTTGCTACATTTAGTGCTATTGCTAGTGCAAAATGCATCTTTGCACCCACTTTGGATGCAACGGTGCATTTTAGCTAAGAAGATTGCGCTAAATTCCAGGAGTAGGTTGGGAGAAAATTCTACCCCAGAGCACTGCGTGGTTACAACAAGGTCATTGTAACAACCGCGTTGTGATTGTATTGCGGAGTAAAATCCACGATGTAAAGGTTGTTTCCCCTGTCATTGTCAGGTTTGTCTCTCCCTCATCATTGGGTCAGGCTATAGGCAGGTGTGTAGGCCAACTTGAGGATCTGGAGGTCCTTTTTGGAGTATTTCAGTGGAATATCTTTGTGGGATTTAGGAGAGGAGACAGCGTGGAACATTCACATTTTCTCAAATGTGGTCGGTGGAGCAGGTTCTCGGGGCATATTACCAAGCAATAGCGATAATTATCGCTATTGCTTGGTTAGAGACAAAATTTTACCGCTGAGCTGCGGCGATTTTTACCGCAAATAAACCTTGTATTACCAAGGTTTAACGCAAATGCGATATAAACCGCCGCAAAGCATGAATATCGCTGAAAAGTCAGCGATATTCATGCATTACCAAGCTAATGCTCTTAGCCTTGTTATCCACCTCCCATTGGATAACATGGCTAAGAACTGCTCAGGGCAGGTGTTAGCTTTTGGAGATATTCGCGCTTAGCGCGAATATCTCCAAAAGTTGGTAATAGGAGATAGCGATGTTAGCGACTGTTTTCAGTCGCTAACATCTTGGCACGCCCACTTTGCATGTCATTAGTGATAAATATCACTGACATGCAAAGCGGGGCCCAAGATGGTCGCTATCTCCTACTAGCTGTCGCTAACTGGTGTTAGAGGTCAGCACTGAGCAACGACCCACGAACAGCCGTCAGCCGTCAGTCGTCAGTTGTGCGGGACAAGACCAAACGAGAGGAAGTGTGTGGAGGTGAGAGCCTCTGTGGTCCGCCGGAGCCGTCTTTGGGGTTGTTTCGAGCCGGCAGCAAGAGGGGGCACCTGTGAGCTCTGCCCTGTGCTCTGCCCTGCTTATTGCTCGCTGCTCCGAGCCTCGGACTTCATGCAGTCTCTCACGCGGCTGCGGCAAACGCGGTAAACGCGGGAGCGACCCGGTGGAGGCGGGAGCTGCGGAGAGTTGAGCTGCCACACCGTGCAGCCGGCATCTGATTCACAGCAGCAGCAGCAGATACTGGGTGAGTGCTTGGAGCGGAGCGGCAGAACCAGCGGCAGAACCAGCGCGGAAGGGGGCCAGGGAAAGAAGAGGTGAGAGGCGGCCCTGAGGGCGTAACGGGCACTACGGAGGGAAAGCTGACAAGGGGGAGAGCTGGCAAACTGTAATATCGCCGCAATTCTGTTAGCAGTGGAAGCAGCGATCCTGGCTAAACTGAGCACTGCACTGCACTGAGCATCGAGCAAGGGAAAAGGAAAAAAACTGCATAACTGTGTGTGGGTCCACGGATGCTCTGCAGTGACTGCAGGGACAAGCTTTGGAGGAATCGGAGCACCAGAGCACCTCGTTCTTGCGGCGAGGTGCATTCAAAAGGAGCATTCAAAACGCTGCAGAGACGTGTAAGGGCTTACTGGAGGCTGCCCTGGACCAGAGAGAGAGTTAGCTGTGCCTGAGTTAAATCAACACCTGCAAACTGGATCTAACAGCTGCGCATAACAGCTGTACATCATTTCACAGGTGACCGGGTGATCAGGAGAGAGGGCAAGGGGGGCTGCGCAGCACGGCGCTTAGAAAGCCACTGAACCCCTTAAGGATTTTGAAGGACCAGGCAGCAGCAGAGGGAGCAAACATTTGTCTAGAGATTAAAGGGCACAGAACATATACAGAGCATATACAATCATAAACATTTAAAACCCTTCTTTTTAATTAAGGCTGAATTGCAGTTTTGGAATATTCGCTTTAGCGGAGCCGAGCCTCTTATCTACACTGAGCCAAGAAAAAGCAGATATCACCAACATCGCAGCCCTACTGTCAGGTCTAACTCTCGCCCCCCGCCCCTTTCTGACGGCAGCTGCCCTAAAACTGGGGTAGACGGGCCTGGGGGGGCAAGGGTGTGCTGAAGGGGAGGACCATTGATAGTAGATTGAAAGCTGTACAAAGACTGAAGAGTGATCATCTGAACTATACCACTTTTTTACTTTACTCTTGGCCACTACTAATCATTTTCTTAAATTTGGGAACGCTGCCCCTAGTGATATATTGGCATAAAAAGAATCAGGGATGCGTTCTGGGAAGATAAGGTCATCAGGCACCCAGATTAAAAAGGCACGCAAAACCCAAGCACTCAAGGTACAAAAAAATATTAAAGCACAGACAAAGGGATTAAACCAAACCCAAACTCTAATCTCGCCAATTGCACGGATGTTTGAAAAGTCGACAAAAATACCGCAGAAATTTGATTTCCTGACCAACCCTACTGGGGTTTTAATGTCAATGGAATCAGACACATCCAAACATCAACTACAAACCCCAATCGAACCATCAAGACTCCCTGAGGAAAAAGGTATTGACATAGAAGTTTCACCGAATGAAAACATTCTAAACAAAGAAATGAAACCAAAGAGCGCAGCAAGTGAAACATTGAACCTAGATAGAGACCCTATGAATCATACTACAATGCACGAATTACAGCTGAACGACGCACAGCCAACAGGCATGGTTAAAAGAGAGATCGGTGAGCCAGTGCTAACTACTCCTATGCGTCAACAACCCTTAGACTTGAAAAGGCCAATACCATTAGAGATTAATGTGGACATTACAACTAATAGGAAACTTCTCGGAACAAGTAATAAGGCCACTGACAGCATGACAGCACTGGCAGCAGATCCCTCACATTCAAACAAGCCTGAGTGGGAACCCAGAAATATTGTACGGGAAACATTACTACAACCTTCAGTTGAGGTCGAAGTTGATAAAACTAAAAAACGGAAATTTCTTGAATTAAGAAACCACGACTTGGATATATCAAAAAACCATGTGGTAGAATCTACACCAATAAAAATTCTTGAAAGGAATAACTCAACTCACAGGGAAAGGGAGCAAATGTGTGCGACCCCCAAAAAAGGGGACTTGACTTGTCCAATTAAAGATTATAACCTCACAAGAGAGTCAAAGGAAAAAAATGATTCTGGAATTTCATGGGACATATTTTACCAAACGTCTGCTCTAATACTAGAAGCGCTGACATATCAATCAAACAAAATGGATACACAAATTGACATACTCGGAGTAATGGCTAATGCAGTCTCTGGAATAGACAGAAAGTTGTCGGCGCTGAACTGCTTGATAACTAAAGCCCAAGAACACGCAGCAACTAACTATTTTGAGTGTCCCTGTGAACCAATCATAAACAAACTTTCAACCATACCCGATGTAGTAAATACTATATTGGAAGATGTAAAAGATCTAATTCCCATAAAAAACATAGGCAAAGCAGCTGGAGCAGGTCAAATCACACAGCCCGCTGAAGATCACAACGTTATTCAAACAACAATAAAAAGCAATATAGAAGAGGTTAATAAACCAAAACACCAAGGAAAAACAATAGGACAGTATGTGGAAACCGAATCACCCCCCGTAGGCATGCAAAAGCTTTAGGGTCAAACAATTGCAGAAAAGGAAAAAGTAAATTGCCAAGGATATAAACTCTCAAAGAGACAAAGGAAAAAAATCCGTAAGGCTAGAAATAAGTTAAGAAATCAAAACACAGTAAATCTATACCCCCCAGCAGAAGAATCCCAGGATTCCGATCCGGAAGATTTAATCGAAGAAGAACCAGCTCTGAAAAAAAGTGAGATGGAGGAGATCCAGCTTGATACTGCGGGCAAGAGCGTAAAAGTTGAAAAATATTATGATATCTTCAATAATCAGACCGATAAACAGACTGAAAACAAGCAAAAAACCCACATCGAAACCAAACAGAAAGATAATGTGGCCAAAATAATCGGTGGAAATTTTCCCCTTGGGAAAAAAATGCGGTCACACGATAACCAGACTGCATCCCAGGACCCTAAAGTAAGAAATACTCAAAATGGAAAGGGATGTATAGCCTGGAATTACCCATGCAATATAAAAAGTGACTCTAGTGATACTCAAATTGCACTATCTGAAGTAGAGCCTAACATCTCATTAAACGGAGGAAACAACCACTCAGGTTTAAGGATACGGAGAACAATTTGCCAAGAAAAAAACAACTCACTGAATGATCCTAAAAATTCCCTCCAAAGGGAAGATTACCGACATGGTATGGGAAATCAGCCAGAAGACACTGCAACTGGTGTAGAAACAACAAGAAAAAAGAGATATATTGGAGATCTTCACAGTAACCATGAGGAATTAACAGTTACAAGGACTGGAGAAGAGAAACAAATTATCCGTAAAATTATGCAAAATAATAGCGAAAACAAGATGGTATCAATGAATTCAAAGAAATTGGCACAAATAATATTGACACCAGTATACAACTCAAGAGGTTCTAGTGACATTTTGAATAGAGGGAATATCTTACAACTATTCAAATCGATTCCCTATCTAGAAAAAATAACATCAAAAGACATTGAGTCGGTGGGATTTGTAAAAAATACGGACGGTTCTCAGCCACAAACAGTCCTAACGGTCAACACCCCTCGTCTAGCGGAGCATATTATAAAACAGCAAGACATTTTTGATGGTTGGGGGATAAAAATTGCTCATCCACCGCACAAACCTTACCCAAGTCCGTTTAAAAAAGATCTCCCAAAAAACGCCCTTAAGGAAGTAACGGGCATCCCAGTATATTCAATATTACAAAACCCACAGGGTAGATCACATCAGATTGAAAAGAGAGCCCGGAAGAAATAAAACTGGCAGAACCCCGGCAAATAAATGAAAGTTGGATACGGAATGCTCTGCACGATCACTGACCGGGTAATAAATATAACAAAATGAAGGAACATAGAGATCATCGGCAACCGGTAACCATATGTTCATGGAACATCAATGGACTGGGGAAAAAAATCCATAATGCTGGAATAGAATCCCTGTCAAATACTTATCAAATCATATGTTTGCAAGAGACATGGGATACGGAAGCTTTCTTCTTACAAGGTTATAAAGGGTTCTATGTACCAGCCACCAAATACTCCAAATTTGGACGCCCATGTGGGGGACTGGCAATATTTATAGGGATGGACCTGAAAATCAACCACGAACAGCTGGATACCAATAATGCAAATATCCAAGCTGTTAAGATAACAATGGGGCATGATGAGCAAAAAAGCAGGAATAACTTACTAATACTTAATATTTATATTCCACCAAACCAGACGTCACGCAAGAACACAAGTATTGAACTAGTAACATTCCTGCTGGAACAACTAATGATTGATCCGAATGTTAGTATTCTAGCCACAGGGGACTTTAACCTAAACTTGCTGATTAACATGACACGGAATGATTTGGTCCACTCTCAAAACTACGAATGGTCCATCCCGGAACAATTAATGGATCAAAGTTCAATCCGCAAGGGAAATTCAATTGGGAAAAATCTACTGATGGATTTGGAGGCAATAGGACTACGTGCTCTAAATGGAAGGTTCCCAACGGATCAACCACCTGGCTGGTCATTTTACAACCACGAATCCAAATCAAGAATTGACTTTACATTGATGTCATTAGACATGTTTGATAAAATTGGTTCCTATCGACTTAATAAGCGAATCGACAGTGATCACTGCCAGCAAATAGTGGAATTGTGTTTTGATTTCTCCAGACATCAAAGTTATTTAACCACACGAGGACAGATTACGTCAATTAATCATAAGAAACTCATCTGGAAACCAGATAAAAAATATGTTGTGGAAAAAAGGGCTCAAAAATTGGCAATCGAATGTTTTGAGAAGCATGCAACGCAGTCAGCAATACTATGTTGGGAACAATTCACCGAAAAGGCAGTAGAATTGGATAACGAAAATACGACTTGTAAGAAATTGAAATTTATAAAAAAAGAAATAAAAATTGATAACAAGATCAATCTTCCCTACACAATTAAAAAAGTGAGGCAGACCCGTAACAAATTGAGGAAACAACTTACCAAGATGCCGGAAAACGAAGACATCAGGATACAACTCAGAAATACGAATAGTAATTTGAGGAAATTAATATGGTCTGAAAAAAACAAAACCAAACAAGAGCTATGGACAAAAATCTTCCACGCTAGTAACCAACCAAATTCCAGAGAATTTTGGAAAATTATTAACGAAATAAACAGACCAAACAAGCATGTAATAGCCTCGCCTATAACAGAAGAGGACTGGGTAAGGTTTCTTAAAAAAACCCTATTCGTCGAAATAGAATTGAGTACCAACGGCGAGGGCCACAAAGAGCCCACTTAAATACCAACTGAAACGGACCAGGTGATAAATTTCACAATCAGTGAGGTAGCAAACTTAATAAAGAGACAAAGGGATGGAGCTCCGGGTCCCAATGGTATCCCTTTTGCCCTCTACAAAGAGGACCCCCTATTATGGGCCACCTATCTGACAAAGGTTTTCAATGAAATTATCCATACCGGGCAAATACCACAATCCTGGAGAGGATCTCTTATATCGCCCGTGTTCAAAAAAGGTAATTGGCAACTACCGGAGAATTATCGTCTGATCACCCTGCAAGATACGGATGCCAAGTTATTCGCAGGTCTCTTACTATCAATTTTGACTGACTGGTTCAAGGAAAAATCAATACTACCCCCAAACCAAACCGGCTTCATTAAGGGCTTAGGCACCACAACCAATTTGTTAATTTTATCAGTTTTAATGGATAAGTCACTTTTTTCTAAACAGTCACTTTACTTTTGTTTTGTCGATTTCAGATCGGCCTTTGATTTAGTAAATAGGTCCCTCCTATGGAAAAAACTCGAGAGCTACGGAATCCCAGGCTCACTACTGACTCCTATTAAGCGATTATACTCTGATAACTGGGTCAAGGTGAGGATAGGTGATGGCCGAGTTTTGTCCAAAAAAATACTGGTGACTCGTGGCCTTAAGCAGGGATGTGTGCTTGCGCCTTTACTTTTTAACTTATTTGTGGCCGATCTTACCATCTCATTAAACGAGGTAAACTCACATCCACCTAGGTTAGCCGGAGAACAAATGTCTAACTTGCTATATGCAGACGACGTGGTGTTGCTGAGCCACACAAAAGTGGGCCTACAAAGACTGATCGATCGTACACTTAAATATGCAAAAAACAACCAAATGACAATAAATGAGACAAAAACAAAAATAATGGTTGTGACAGGAAGAAAAAGACAAAAGATGAAATGGTTGTTGGGCCAAACACAACTAGAGCAAGTGGAGAGTTATCGATATCTCGGTGTCCTTTTCAATGAGACCGGAAGTTTTGTACCACAAAGGGAAGATATAGTAAGGAAGGCGACTGTTAAAAATCATAGCTGCCAAATTATTACCATCCTTAACATATGGCGCTGAAGTGCTAAACGGGAAGGATGCTGTGCTTATCAACAATGCTGTGGCAAAAACTTATAAAATATTATTCTCCCTACCATGTAATGCCTCACAAGCGCAAATAAGGATGGAATTCGGTATGAACAATCAGCTATATGTCCGGCAAGGCCAAACATTAAAAGTTTGGAATAGAGTAAAAAATGATCAGGACAATCAATTGTCTATAGCTTTGTGGAGAGAGGTTAAAGATAACCAGAAACTGCAAGCGTGGAAATACCTAAACAATGCAAAAGAAGAATTTGGAATATCAGCAATTTGGGAAAACACAATAACGCAGGAAAGCTTTAAAAAAACAATCAACAAGCTGGTTACTCACCTATCGCTGCTAAAAGACAAAGCTCTATTAGTAAAACGAAAGCACTCATGGCCAATCATAAACGACTACAAAAAAAAACAAAGCCAAGCTTACCTTCATACTGCATGGTCAGTCCAAAATAAGTGAACATTTATAGGAGCACGCTTTGGTCTATGGCCAGGTTTGTGCCATCTTCCACCCTGGATGTCAAACGAGGGCCATACGTTATGTAGACTTTGCAAGGGGGGAAAAGAAGACATTGTGCACTTGGTATGTCTGTGCCCTGCCATAGACTCAGAAAGGAGACTAATCCTCAGGAGGTTGTTTAATGCACGAGATATAAGAACCTGTAGACAAGCAATAATGGCTTGCTTAAGCCCGAATGACTTACCAATGAATGTTGCTTTTGTAAAAAATTTAAATGTGATTGCCAAAAGTCTTAAGCAAAACTTTACCTAGTTTTATTATTATTTTTATTTTATTTTTTTTTCCTTAAACTATTGTCATGATGTTTTAAATGTGTATTGATGCTGATATTTTCTCTAAGGTCACATTTTTGTAAGATTTTAATTAATCAAACAAATAAACTTAATAATAGTAACCTACTTCAATTAGGTGGTAACCCATTCGCAAATGGGAAGGAGGGACCCCTTCTTGTTTGGGAATTGTAGCAAAAACGTTTTTTGATTTTGACTTTTTAAACACAACCCATTTTCCTTTAAGGAAAACGAGCTGCATTTAAAAAAATGATTGCTTCATTTAAAAGCAATTACGGACATGGTGGTCTGCTGATCCCAGCAGCCCACCATCCCCGTGATTTTAGCGATTTCCAATGGATCACAAATTGTGATCTACCACATTAATATCCATGAGGTATGTCAATTTGTGACCCATTAGGAATCGCTAACTGAAACTCTTGGAGTTTTATACATTAGGAATAGCGATTATCTAATTGCGATTCTCAGAAAATCGCAATTAGGTAATCGCTATTTCCAATATTGATACATGTGGCCCAACGTTCTTTCAGCTGCTGGCAGCACTAAGGAAAGTGTTGGCAGATCTGGGCATGCAGTGGTAGGAGCATGGAATGCATTCTTTTAGAATTGGGACAGTGATAGAGGGTGGGAGAAGAGGTTGGTCAGCAGACAGGATCAGACAGTTGGGGGGATGATCATTTGAATTATAGGATGTACATGTGCAGCGAGTTAACGGAATGCTGAGTTTACATGCTAATTATTGTTTTGATGGTTGTCTTTTAGGTTTAATTCCCGGCCCTTAAACGGACAACGTTAATTTATAGAAATGGCAGAGAAACAAGCTTTGACAAGGAGATGTTGGAAGCAGTTAGGTCATGATGACATCAGAGACGGTGTAAGGCTTGGGCTCTGGCCCGGGGGACCAGCCTTCAAGGGAGCCCTGATAGAGAAAGCTCAGTTCGCAAGAGAGTCTTGCCCTGATGACCTGGAATAATTCTTAAACAGATTGTTTTAAATACCATTTTCCTTTCATTTTATTTTTAATGTTGGTGATGTGTGAAAATAAATTACAGACAATTTTCAGAGAAATGTTGTGTTTCTGTTTCATGCACCATCCATAAAAAAAGTTTCTTTTAGATCAACACAGGTCCTCATGTATGAGAAATAGGAGGGTGTCACAGAGATTATCTGCAGTAATATTAGTGAGCTGCTGCTGTGTTACAATACTGAAAATACATGCCACTATTCCTGAATATTAAATGTAAACATATTGGCCAAAGAGGGCATGAAAGAGCTGAAAATGGATCTTAAATTCAAAGCTGTTCTGAACAGGGGCCCCCAAAATACTTATGGCCCAGGGACCCAAACATCCTTAAGATGTCCCTGGAAGATAAAGGCACACAGGTTAAGTTGTACGAAAAAGGAGGCACGAAATGGCATGAATAATACTCCGCGTCAGACAAGCTGCTTGGCAGAGATGGTTGGCTGGACATTTTGGAGCGGCTTTTAAAAGAAAATGATTTCGTGCGGATGAAAGGGCTGAAGCTTGTTAAGACAATGAAAAGAGAACTTAAAATGGTAAAAGTGTGATGGTCAGGCACATTTATTTTATGCACTTGATCCCTAGAAGAGAGTGGGGTGGGGTCGAAATACCGACTGCAATCTATCAGGCATGCTGGAAAGTGAACATGGAAATGAAACAAATTTGCAGGGAAAGGGGTACAGGGAGAGTAAGGCATCCTGACATTAGATATGAAGAGAGGCAATTGTTTTGCGACAATGGAGTGTATTTCTCCATCTTTGGAATGTATTTGTATCTCATGCAGCTGTGGGACGCTTTGCAGAGTTAAAGTGTGTCAAGAGTGGACTGGTAATCTAGGAAGGGGGTAGAGAAAAATCTTTAGAAAGGTTTTTTTCTGGATAGTGGTTAAAAAGAGTTTTATTGCATTTTGGTTTGGGCAAAACAGCTTGGAGAGGGAAAGGGGAGGCTGGTAAAATTGACATTTCAGAAGGCAGGAGGTTTATAGTGTTCATAAGTTCAGTAAAAGTTCAGGATGCAGGAAAAAGTGAGGTGATATGCAGTTGAGCTGTTGTTGTGTTTGGGTGGTCATTTAGGGGAGGGGTTGAGTGACAGTGTAGGGTACACCGATGAATAGTTAGGTATTCATTCAGTATGTGCGGCTACATTACAAGATTTGGTTGGATATATTGTCCACCTGCTTCAATAATGCGCCCTTTTCCACACTCAATATAAAGTCAAAGTAGTCTGTGGATGTGCCACATAACCCAATAGGGGCTATGGGGTCAGTCAACTCTGAAGGTGTGTCCCTTGGGCAGTTTCGGTAGCTTATGCAGTCCAGGAGACTGTAGGACAATTTTTGTTCAGGTAAGAGGAAGAGGCAGGGTTCTAAGGGTTAAGTAGGTATTCAAGGGTAAGTAGGTAACTGTTAGAAATGGGAATCTCTAGTTGGCAATGGTTTGCACCTTGTCTAAGTATGGACCCTTCCTTCTAGTTAGGATAAGGGAGTTACCCTCCTAAAATAACCCCTTCTCACCCCCTTGGTAGCTTGGTACGAGCAGTCAGGTTTATCTTAGAGGCAGTGTGTAAAGCATTTGCACATAACCAGCAGTAATACAGTGTAAGCACCACACCAGTTTAGAAAAATACCCAATATTTTTATATACGTAAGACAAGACCAAAAACAATTTTTAAAAAATCCACAACACAGTACTTAGAAATCTTCAGTTATCAAAATACCCTTGAAAAACAGTTCCTTGAAGTCGATAGCGCCCTCTGGGGCTATCACGGCGTCATGAACAAGCAAATCCAAACAGTTCTAGCTGACCGCGGCGACGCAGGCCAGCTACGGTGTCAGCAAGACCCGCAAAACAGTACCTTTAGAAATACAGGGCATCAGCGACCTCTCATTGAACTTCCAAAAGCACAGCGTCTGCAGGCGTCGATTCCGGAGCGCTGGCGTCGATTTTGGTGTGAAACGGCATTGTTAGGGATACCAAGGCGGCGTCTTGAAGGGAGGCGATGTGGAGTGTGGTGCCCACAGGTCGCGGTGTGAGCAGCGGCTCAGTAGCGGCATCAGCAGGCATCATCGGTGAGACCAGGGTCGCGGGGCGGCGGTACCCTCTGTGGTGCCTTCAGGACACGGAGTCGGCAGCGGGCTCGTGGACGGCATCAGGTTGCTTTATCTTCTGTTGCAGCACAAAACACGCAGTCTTCAGAGCTGAGGGCAGAAGAACTTGAAGTCTTTTCTGTTCCTGAGACTTCTTTAACAGGGGGCAAGCTCTACCTCAAGCCCTTGGAGAAACTCACAAAAATAGATTGCACAAAGTTCAGTCTAGTCCTTTCACTGCCCAAGACAGAAGCAGCCACTGCAGTCCAAAACAGCAAAGCACTCAGCAAAGTGGTAGCTCCTCCTCACAGCTTTTCCAGCTCTTTTTCTTGGCAGGCTTCTTGGGCCAAAAGAGTTCTAAAGTTCAGGGGTTTGGCCCCCACTTTTTAAAGCCCAAAATTATTTGTCCTCTCATACAGAGAGTGTCTGTGCCCAGCCAGAACCAGTTTGCCCTCCCTGGTGTGGCTTCCTGGCAGGAGGTGGAGACGGCATTGTCAGAGGCAGACCAGGCCCATTCAGGTGCAAGGAAGTCTCCTCCCGCTACTCTAAATGCAGCCCAGATCTATTCAGCCCTTTCCTGACCCACCTAGACTAGCTGGAGACACGGCCCCTCTCCAGCCCCTGTCATCCAATACCCAGGCAGTCAATCCACAAACCTAGCTGAGGCACACTGGATGGTTAGGCAAGAAAATACCTACTTTCCAAAAGTGGAATTTTCAAACACAGAATGTAAAAATCACATTCACTAAAAGATGCATCTTTAGATTCTGAGTACAGGCGTATTAAACTTTTTTTTTCTACCTAGTTCCCAGGGCCAGTTACGGTTATAAGATGTTATAGACAAACTCCCCATTCTGTCCTGTGGGAACGGGTAGCCTTGCAATAGTGAAAAACGGAATTGGCAGTAATTCACCATCAGGACATGCCACACACACCAGGGCATGTCCTACCTTTCACATACACTGAACCCTGCAAACAGCGGTACCTTGGGCCTACCTTAGGGGTGACTGACATGTAACAAAAGGGAAGGTTAGGGCCTGGCAAGTGGGTACACTTGCCAAGTCCACATGGCAGTCCCAGACTGCACACAGGCTCTGCAATGGCAGGCCAAAGTTACATTTACAGGCCCTTTGCGTGGGTGGCACAAGCTAGTGCTGCAGCCCACTAACTGCATTTGATTTACAGGCCCTGTCACGCTCAGTGCACTTTACTAGGGATGACCGGTAAATCAAATATGCCAATCATGGAAACCCCAATCCATAACACAGTTTACCCCAGGAGCGCTTGCACTTTACCACTGATCAGCAGTGAGAAAAGTGCACAGAGACACTAAGCCAGCAAAAACAGAGTCAAAACCGGGAGGTCAGAAAGCAAAATCTCAGGGGAGACATACCCATAGATGCCAAGTCTAACAGTTACCTTTTCATAAAAGGTGCCACATCGACTTTGGGCAGAATTTAGGCTTCACCTGCCCTCCCTCTTGATTTAACAGGGTTGAAAGCGGTTTAGTGGGGGGGAAGGGTTCTTATGTGGAGATGAGTCATGTGTGCAAAAGCAGGACATTTTTGTGTATATGTTGGATTGTCACTGGTAGACTTTTTGAGGTGGGTTTGCAAAATTTTTTACAGTTAAAAGTAGTTTCATTGCATTTTCAAGTGATCAAAGCAGCTTTTTGGGGAAAGTTGATATTGCAGTCGGCAAGAAGTTGCAGGTTCACAGAGTTAAGACGCTCAATATTAGTTCAGTATGCAGGGACATGTGAGGTGAGATGCAGTTGAGCTGGGGGAGTTGTTGGGTGGTAATGTAAGGGTGGGGTGATTTATGGTGTTTCCTACACTGATGTGTAGTGAGGTATTAATTTAATATGTACCGCTATGTGTCAAGGGATGATTGGATGTAATGCGCACCTGCTTCGTAAAGCGCCCTTTTCACACACAATATAGTGGTCAGAGTAGTCTGTGGTGGTCTGAACCGTTTCGTCCAATACATGTCTAGGCATCACCACTCCTCTGTTATCATCCATTAACAGAAGAGACTAGTTCTCATATAAATCAGTCAATGGAAATAATACTTGGATCTTTCTTATTTGACTATTCTCCTAAGTAACAGAAATTCTTAAACTGTTCTTATGTAAAGTGAGGATGGGCATAACACATGTTACTCCATGTAGCACAATCACAGTGAATTACCTACATATTAGTCAAAATTACACAAGAAGAGTAATTCTGCATTTAGCCCTATTCCCTTAGCACAAAAATGGATGCAAAAATGCATTTTGCACTATGAAATAACGGTAAATGCAACAGAACACGGAGAGCAGTGCAAGCAGCGTTCACACTCGCTAAACGTGATCTTTGGGTAGGATTTTCTCCCAATGTACTCCAGGCATTTAGCACTGTTTGTTTAGCTCAAAATGCACTCTGACATCCATATTGGAGGGAGGAGGCCTTTTGCGCTAAGAACTTGGGGCATAATATCAAGAACAGCGTAAAAATTATCGCCGCTTTACGGGCAGGAGACTGCCGCTAGAGCAGCGATAATGGGCTTGATAATATGCTCTTGTGAATTCCCAAAGAAGCCCAGGTTCTGGTGTGAACCTGGGCTTCTATGGGAATTCTCTAGGGCATATTATCAGCCCATTATCGCTGCTTTATCGGCAGTTTCCTGCCGCTAAAGCGGCGATAATTGTAACGTTGTTCTTGATAATACGGCCTGAGGTACGAATTGCAAAAGTGCATGAACAGTGTGAGCAGCCACTTGCTAAATACTTTGCTTCTATGCTAATTCCTGGAACAAATGACTCTTAATTATGTGAGCAGGGGTAATTATTGGTAATTACTCCTAGGCGTGATTTAAAGCACTCCATCACGCCTAAGGTCTTGTAGGCACTATATAAAACTGGCAAATTAATAAAGAAATATTCTACATTACAGTGGTTTGTAGAAGGAAATATCAGTGTGGAATGTGGTGTACCTGATGACACAGAGTAGTCTTGTGATTTGACACAGTACTACACTTTTGCCCACTGTTCATTATAAAACTTACAAAAGCTGGCCCTGGCTTGCCTTTATCAACTTCCATGCTGCCTCTAATGCTTCAAACTCCGGCAGCTACTGCGTACCATCCAAATGGAACATTTGCTCCTAATGTTCTAGGCACAAACATGGTTAACCCTAAGTACAAATAATGAAATAAGCCTCTTGAATTTTTAGATACCTTTCAGTCGTATTGTGTGGAGAAAGTCCGCCAACATGGAATGCATTTTGAGTGAGGAGCACTAAATTGAGCTTGATCAGTTGATTTCCATTACCCGGTATTTCTCAAATAATACAAAATGGACTATGAAAGCAACAAGAAGCTTTCTTCCCTGGTACATGCACTTACAGTCTTCTTGGTGGATTTGATTTTTTTGAAGGCTGTTCATCAAAGACACCTGTATATGGAGCTAGGAATGTCCTACACCAAAATGCCTATATTAATCTTTTTAAAGAAACGTTTTCAAAAACGTTATTTAGCTTTTTTAACAATGATGCATATGTAACTAATTGTACACATGTATAGATACATATAGTATATAAACAGATTCCTGACAGTCTCTAGTCAGTTACCAGTGTCAATGTCTAATCACATAATTCACCACCTGTGATTTCCATTTTATCCGTTCTAGTATTCCACTTGAACATATTACCCTTCATTTTCGGCACTCACCCTTCTTCCTTGCTATGGCCACATCTTGCCCAGTTTCTGAGGCGAGGCTCACATGTATACTCCATTTTAGATCCAACTCCTTAAGTTGGCATCTATTTCTCATGGTGCCCTTTGCCACACGTTCCTACTTCTGACTTTTCTCAGCTAACTCAAGAATGTGCTGTATGTGCATCTTCAATAGGCACTAATGCCCTCTAGCCTGTACAGTTAATTCCAGGGTTGCACATCTAGAACACAATGTTATTGTTTTCTTTCTTTTTTGCTTGCGTGTAGACATCTTACTTTAGTTAGACATAACTAAAAGAGCTGCTCTGCGCCTCGGCCACAGTGATAAGAACAGCGTTTTATTATATAAGCAGTTTACAAGCTGGAACTCTTTGAGAGGAGTATTTACATGCTGGGAATTATGGCGGAACTGCTGCTGACTGTGACTGAGGTGCATCCCTGCTGACCCCGATCTCCATCCTGCTAAGGAAGATAACCTGTGCAGTGCTACTGGCTTCCTGACATTGAAGTCCAAGATATGGGGGTTAAACTATCCCAAATGATCTGGCAGAGGGTACTCCCACTAAGCTCTCTGTACTATAATATTAGATACAGATTGTAGTAAATAGACAAACATTAGCAACAATTAACATGGTTGAATTGCTCATCCTGCTTACTTTTCGAATAATGCTGATTACAGTAAAATCTCTCATCTTTCTAATAAGCGCACCAGATGCATTTTATGAAAGAGCTCCTCCGAAAACTCACCAACACCCACTGATGGTATATGTGACTTAGGGCCTTATTACGAGTTTGTCAGTCCGCGAACCGTCGTACCTGCACAGTCTGACCGCAAGGAGCTCAACAGTCCAACCGCAGTAGTTCGAGATGGGGGATTGCATTTGGAAAGACCACTGAACTGCCAATACCGCCAGCATACCGCATACAGCCGGCTTGGGAAAAAACAGCTGACATAGGGCCGTACAGTGGAGTTTCACTACCATTCATTTTACAAGTTGGCATTTCGATCAGCTAACCGCGGCGTTAGGATCACCAGATTAAAGTAGTTGGAAATGAAGGATTTGAGGTGCGTACTCACTCCTTTCCTGTTCTTTCGGGAAGAGTTTGACCTGGATCCCTTTCTTCAGGTTCCCCCTTCACATCAGCATCTTCACAGAGGATTACGACCCTGTTTGCGGCGACATAGAGGTGAGTCCTTTTTGTAGCATATCCCAATTGCCTGGACAGCCCACATATAAGCCAGACTTCGGCAATGAGTAGGTGGTATTTTTTCACATGTATCATGCATATGTGTGCATTTGACACATATGCAGTCAAAATGCTCACACACACATCGATACTATGGAAAATTAATCACCACCACCTCGAGATCCCCTCAGCCACATGACGGGCACAATGGTAAACTCGTAACACAGCGGTCAGAAGACCGCTGGCGCTGTAGTCTTCTAGAGACCACAGTCGTGGTGTTCGGGTGGTTGGACCACCAGACTCATAATCAAGGCCTAAGTCTCTGTACCATGAGGTTTGTTCTGTTTTAATAAACAACCCTGCTAAATTTGTAGGGACCGTATAGCACTTCAACCTGCCTGTCCTATGCAGTTGCAACTGATTGGGTATAGGTAAGATCAAGCTTCCAAAGGAAAAGCATTTTTTGGTTTGGTTTGGCCATGCACACCCCTCCCCAAAATTAAAATAACAGCCCGGGGGCCTGCAGAAGCTCGGGAGGGGAGCTATGTGGCACCCTCCCATTAATAAACAAGCATTGGCATAGCCAATAGGTCTTACCTTTGGGACCTTATAAGTATTCAATTATGCAGCACAAGGGCTTATGTTGAAAGAGAAAAAGTATAACGTTCCCCCATGCCTTTTACATCATGATGCGTAGGTATCCACCCAGGAGCTGCAGGAGCTAAAGAGCCCCCACCCCCGGACACTGATCAAAGCTAACGAAACACAGCATGACAGCAGTTTTGGGACGAGACAAGGCTTGTGACGTGACAGAACGTGACTAAAGGACAACATATGTGTCATTTTAATGGAACAGGACTATTAAGAAGTAAATAGTCCCTGTGTGACGAGGTGGCTAGCTGGTACAAGGGGCCTTGGCTACTACCGGTCACTGGTTGTTCTTAATAAGGGTCCAGAAAAGGTGGACAAAGTCCTCAAGCCCTGAAGAAATTGCCAATACAATTGACAGGCAATGAAACATGTCGGACCCATCATTAGTTGGTCTGTAAACATGCAGTATGTTTTTAATTTGAGTAAGCCCACAAGTTTAGAATAGAAGTGGCCTTGTAGTGACTGTGTGGCTTTTCAATCTTAATCACATGGGGTTGAAGTGTGTTAATTTTTACAAATCTTTTCACCATTTTCACTGGTTTTCTGGACACCATTTATGTTTATTTTTGTTTTTTGTTTGACGAGGTAGCAACCTATGATGAGAAACGTGGGCATTACTGATGATATTTAACCAGCAAGCCCCTCAGGTGGTGCACACGTGAGATGCTACCTTGACAGTTTACAATTTTTTTCACTTTGAGGCACATTTTTGTGTGAGATATATACCTGTGACTGTTGGTCTTTAGGTAGGTTTTTTAATAATAAGATATAAGCCAACTATGAGTAGGGACAACACCTATAAAAAGTGAAGGATTGTTGTGGAGGAAGAAAATAAACTCCCATTCCCACTCATGAAGTAAATAGATGTTTGCCTGAGCAGATTGGGTCTTATTGGTGTTGTTTATGAATTTGAGTCGAGGGTGACCCAATTCTGCCTGTTCCCTCTATAGCTCCTGTTTGTATTGAAGCAGTTTCTCAAGGACAACTGTGATCAAGAAGGGCAGTAAAAGATGTGAGAGTATTAGAGAGTCTAGGTGACAAAGTGGACTCAGTACATGGCGCCTGTGGTCCTTCCGGGATGCCGATATCTGCTTTCCTTCATGATGCCAATTATTTAATTCAAGGCATGCGCAGTTCCCATCTCAACAGCATCCCGTTACTTCCCAGGAAATAGCGCAAAACAAGGCTTCCATTTATTAAGAGCTGCATCCAGAGAGCTGCTGTACATGAACTCTACAATTAATTCTAAAAAGAACATTTGGTTATCTCTGCGCCAACTTTAGATTATGTATTCGAACATATGTTTAGACTTCATTCTCCGTGAACAAGATGAAAAAAGTGTGAGAGAAAATAACGGTGGGAGGGAGAGAGAAGAAGAAAGAGGGAAAAAGTGAGAATAAAAAAATTACAAGAAACATATAGAGACAGCGAGGGGTGATAAAAGGGGAGTTGAGGGGATATAAAGGAGTATGAGAGAGGTTAGTGAGGATGTGAGAACCCAGAAGAGCGGGAGATACCGAAATAAAGAAAGTCGACGATGTGTATGTGACAGAGAAGAAGGGAAAGGCTGTGAGTGTGTTTCGGGGTGACTGTTTGTGCTCATGTGCAAACAAGACATAGAGAAGCCCGGGAGTGGTGCACGGGTGCGAGCATGATTGTGCCCGCTGCTGTACGCGAAGAGAGCATTCTGCTCATTTTCAAGCACTGCACTCATTCTTGTGGCGCGCCCCTGCTAGCTCCCACAAAGTGGATGCCGCCACAATCAAGTGTGTGCTTGAAAATGACCAGAGCGGGGGCTAAAGGTCCTCCTATACAGCACATGCGCGCTGTGTAGCAGAGAACTAAAAATCGTCCCTGGGCGATACAGTCCCTAGGACCTGAAAAAAGCTTGTGGAGGGGGGCCACATGCTCCTCTCCACTTTCAAATTATTTGCACAACACCTCCCCTCGCACCCTGGCCAATCCCTAAGGGTTTACTTTCTCACAGCTTGGAAACCTCCACGTAAAAAAAAAATAGCTGCAGATCTAACACAAATATGTGTAAAAATAAAAAAGAAATTATGTTTTTGGTTTGGGGGGGGTCCCTCCTGGACTCCCCCACGAGGCCTGTGGGGTAGGGTATCTCTACCCTTCCCCCTTATATATTTTGTCACCTTTTTTGTAGGTCAAGAGACAAAGTCTTGAGTCCTAAGTTGGCTGCCACCACATATGTGTTTATATAGTGGCAGCCAATCAGATGTAATCTTGAGATTTGTTTGTTCCATGGAGTCTCCATCGTGTGAAATATACAAATATTTTGACCCGTAATTATTCAAAAACTACTGAAAGGACTTACGCCAATCACAAAAAGCACACTTTCTGGATCAAGAGATAGATTTCTGCCAAATTTAGTGTAATTCTGTTCTGCCATGTTTGTAGTATTGCTGTTCAATTTTCCTGTGGTAAATCACATGGGCAAAACTCTTTTTCTCAGCCCCTGCTTGATGGATCACAACAAATCTTTCCAGGAAGAAGCTAGCACTTTATTGGGAAGATTTGTCAAACACTGGCAAAGTTATTAACAAACCGATAACGCCATGTCCTATGCAAACGTGGTCCTAACTACAACTGACTAACCTCACTACCCAGTGGGGACCTTCACTGGGTAACATATATCTATATATCTATATACATATTACATAAAAAAACAAAGGTTACAGATTATTTGTAGTTAGAAAAACGTTATTTATTCTTTCCCTACAAACCATACTTAAAGTACACCAACATTAGAAATTCTAAAGTTATAATTATAACTTTAATTTACAATTTACACACCACTTTCACATTACTATAAGTCACCCATCTAAGTACACTGTGTTATTTATAACTTACATTTTAACTTGACACACCACCTTGAAATAACTTGCTATAAGTCATGCAGCTTTGTAAACAGTGTCCTCACCTCACTCATCACATTGCATTAACTATAATTAAGGCTCCCTGTTTTCCGTTTTTTGGATTTTTACAGATAAACACAGACAGAGAACAATGTGTTTTCTGTCTGCATTTATTTTAAAAAGTGGATAAATACAGAAAATGGTGTTTCTTTTAAGTGACCCTCCCTGCTGTCTTCATGAATTATATGCCAGCAGCTGAGCAGATGGACAGCATGAAAAATTTCAAAACAGGATGATACTTCTTTAATAACGGCATATGTCAACATACATCTATGGTATAAGGCTAGTATTTACCAGTGGACGTATTGTTACGTAATATTGGCAGCTTAAATAGCTAAAACACTACAGACATCAAAGTATAAGTGCGCGCCTATCAGTTAAATAAATATGGAAATGTGCAGTTTTACAACTTCCTTTAGACGCAAAACACAAAATAAATATGGAAAAATACAGATAAAATGGCAAAAAATAAATATGGATAAATACAGATAAAATGGCAAAAAATAAATATGGATAAATACAGATGGAAATGTTGAAAAAATAAATACCATAAAACCGGGAGCCCTAACTATAATTCAAGCTTTCTCAATGCACTGGTTATCTCCTTGCATATGATGGTACTTATACTATCCGAAATCATAGCTTTCATTACAACACTTATGACATTTCATTTGAGATGATTTTTCAGAACACAGTGCATCGGCAAATCATGAGATATAGTTGTGTGCCAAACTGGAGGGTCACTGGTTTGAATTCTCATTGCTGCATTGATAGAATTTTGCATCCAAACCCATTGGTGCTTGCATGAGATTGCTCTCATACCTTGCATGATAGCCCTTATCACACAAAGTGCACAGAGTAGTGCATAGCTCTACTATGCATTACTCTATGGCTACTTTACAGTCACATCCCCAGGATATTGCGGCATGGATTAGCAAATTTAGCGGCACACATATGGAAATTTAGCAGCACAAATGTGGGAATTTTGCGGCACTGTATTTTGCACCAAAGCACTGTGTACAGTATTTATGCTGCCAGGTTTATCTACTGTGTGTATCAAGCAGTATTTATGTTCACATTACTTTCAGCTTGAGCACTGTGCCGTTGTTACTTATAGATTAGTATACATTGTTAGGAGAATGATTGTTATTCTTTCCTGTAGGAAGGACTATGCATATAAGAGGTATGTGATTTATCCAATGCGGTGGCACTCATTATGACAAATTAGTTAGACCACCTCCGCTGGAACTGAAGCCTGTAAATAATTAATTAATTTCCTCAGTGATTGATGAACCCGCTGAGCTATGTTATCTGAACCCCCTATGGGGTAGTGAGTCGCCCTCTCTCTTCAGCCCTACCCTGGTCCACTCGGAGTGAACTCTGGACTCCTCTGTAATTAGGCTCCTCCAAGCCTTGGCACACGGTGCTGTGCACATCTGGAGGGCATCTCTGTATGTTATGTGGGTGTTTCTTGTGCAGTGTATACGTGGCAGTGTTCAAAGCACTGTGTGTCGCCATTTATGCTTTGTTGTCAGTGCATCTTGGATTCTTCAAAATGCGTACCCTGGGGTCTTCAGGGTGCACGTTGCCTTCTGTGCAGTGTACAATTCGGTATGTCCCCTAATCTGAGCATTCATGTGCTCGGAGCTTTGAAGCACGGGTTGTGTAGCATGTGCCGCAAACACTGTGCATGGTGCTGAACCATTACTGTGCGACAGGCTTGTTACTACTGTGGACCATGGATTTTGAATGTGTGTCATGTTCCTTGTGTGTTGTCTTCTGTATATCTGGCTGTGCAGTATGTGTTGGCTAGCCCTTGTTCGGAGTCTGAGCTGTGTACATTGTGATTGTATTTTGAGAGTTGTGTACAGATTTTGCTGTGCAGTGATTATGCACCATGTGTGTAACATAATGAGCACTGCGTGCTGGCCAGGATATGCAGAGCACTTTCCATTATCCTATGCATACCTTGCGCAGGGTATTTTATTCTCTGCATTCAAAGGCATGTAATATGTGTTATTTAATTAGTAATATATATTATGTGTCTAATAGGCTGTGCTACATGTGAACATCATCTGTTGTGCACTTTATATGGCACTATGTACTCAAAGCTGTATATAATGCACTCGGCATAGTACTAAGAGCAGCCTGTGCATTCAGCACTGTCCAGTGTATATATATGGTCTTAAGCAGGCGAAACGAGGAAAAATACTTCATTTCTCCTCATTTTTGCTTTCTCCATGTGTGCTGCCTCGGTCCACAGGCAGAGGAGTCAGGGCAAGCCTACGGAACAGTTGTGCTCCTGGGATACCCTCCTGCCGGACATCATTTTTAGTTTATATATTATATAAACTCGTTTATGTTCTCCTACAATATTGGGAACACTTTCCACACGTGACTAAAGGGGCCAGGATCTAATTAGACCGGCTCGTGTTTTCTGTGGCATACCAACCGAAATCCGGGGGGGCCTTAAGAGGTACTGGGAGCGACATCAGTCCTGAAGAAGACCGGGGTGACCTGTGCAGGCACAGTAAGTCGGTCGAAACATGTTGACACTAGCAGTACCAGGAGGCGTGTTTTGAGAAACCTCACTTTCTCCTCTAGACACTACCCATCCTTTTTCTTTTTAATCCTGGTGGGGGAACCTTGTAATAAAGTTTGGTTTGGTATCCTCTAACCAGTTTTAAATCACATCCTTATTCAACTGCACTTTATGTCGCATCACTAGTTCCTATCACTTGGTGATATGCACTGTTCTATCACTTTGTATGTTACGTGTTGAGTTCTGTGGTCTTACGTTTTGTTGTGCGTGTTTTTATTATTTTTACCCCTCCCTTATGCTCCGCCCTGAGTGTGGCTACACCAGGGCGTATTGTAAGCAGGCCCAATGATGAAGCATGTCACATTAACAATTTTGAATCTGTCCCCGAGGGATCTCACTTAGTTGAATATGACTGTGTATCCTGCAGTCTCCAAAGGTGGGATCATGTAAAATCAACGCTCTAGCCCGTATTAGACCTACCGATGTCCATATAGGTTAGAACTTAAGTCTCTTAGGGGCAGATGTATCAAGGTCATTTTTAGTCGCAAACGCTGCGATTCGCAAAAAAGCAGCGTTTGTGACTAAAAATTTGCTATTTGGAATGTATGAAGCAAAATGCATACCAAAATTAAGGAATCGCAAAATTTGTGATTCCTTAATTTTGCGTAAGTATTTAAGAAATCGCAAATTGCGATTCCTTAAATGCTATGCATCAAGCATTTCAATTTAGCGATTTGCCCTTAAGAAATCGCAAATTACCACCAACTTGTAGTTGGTGTTAATTTGCGAATTCTTGTACAAATGCACTTTTTGGCATTTGTAAAGGTGCCATGTGGCACACATGTAAATTTCAGGGGTGCAGAAGAGTGTCCTTAAGACACCCTTGCACCCTTGAAATTATTCTCAATTTGCGATTAGCAAATTGCGAATCGCAAATTGAGAATAACTTCCCATTCCTTCCTATGGGCCTCCTGGCCCATAGAAATAAATGGGAAATTATTCCTTAATTGCGATTAGCAATTTGCTAATTGCAAAATAAGGAATTTTAAGAAATCACTAAAAAATAGCGAATTTTTACATACATACCATTTTGCAATCCTCAAATAGCGATTCTCAAAAAATCGCTATTTGAGAATCGCAAATAGGTAGATTGATACCACTGCCCCCTAAAGCTTTGTCAAGTTCTTAGTGCTGTTAGTCATACATGCAAATATACATAGGATAGTAACTAGTGCAGATGTAAGAATGGAGCAAAAATAATCAATCAATCAATCAAAGACATTTATAGAGCGCACTACCTACCCGTAGGGTCTCAAGGCGCTAAGGGGGGGGGGGGGGGGGGCGTTACTGCTCGAACAGCCAGGTCTTGAGCTTCTTCCTGAAGGAGAGGTGGTCTTGGGTCAGGCGTAGGTCGGCAGGGAGGGAGTTCCAGGTCTTGGCGGCCAGGTAGGAGAAGGACCTTCCTCCTGTGGTGGTTCTGCGGATGCGTGGGACGGCGGCGAGGGCGAGGCTGGCAGAACGGAGGTGGCGTTTGGGAGCGTAGAAGTTGATTCGGTTGTTGAGGTAGCTCGGGCCTTGATCGTGTAGGTCTTTGTGTGCGTGGGTGAGGAGCCGGAAGGTGATTCTTTTGTTGACGGGGAGCCAGTGCAGGTCTCTCAGGTGTGCGGAGATGTGGCTGTTCCGTGGGATGTCGAGGATGAGTCTGGCTGAGGCGTTCTGGATTCGCTGGAGTCTCTTCTGGAGCTTGGCGGTGGTTCCTGCGTAGAGTGCGTTGCCGTAGTCCAGTCGGCTGGTGACGAGGGCCTGAGTGACGGTCTTCCTGGTCTCCGTGGGGATCCACCAGAAGATCTTCCGAAGCATGCGCAGGATGTTGAAGCACGACGAGGAGACGGCGTTGACTTGCCTGGTCATGGAGAGGGAGGAGTCCAGGATGAAGCCCAGGTTGCGTGCGTGGTTCGTCGGCTTGGGTGCGGTGCCCAGGGCGGGGGGCCACCAGGAGTCGTCCCAGGCGTAGGGCGAGGAGCCCAGGATGAGGACCTCCGTCTTGTCTGAGTTCAGTTTCAGGCGGCTCGACGTCATCCACTCGGCTACCTCTTTCATCCCTTCGTTCAGGTTGGCTCTGGCGGCGGCGGGGTCGTTGGTCAGGGAGAGGATCAGCTGGGTGTCGTCGGCGTAGGAGATTATGTTGAGGTTGTGTTGGCGTGCGATGGCCGCGAGGGGGCTCATGTAGACGTTGAAGAGTGTAGGGCTCAGCGAGGATCCTTGAGGGACGCCGCAGATGACTTCGGTGGCCTCTGACTTGTACGGTGGTAGGCGGACCCTCTGTGTTCTTCCGTCGAGGAAGGAGGCGATCCATTCCAGTGCCTTCTCCTGGATTCCGACGTTGCCGAGGCGCTGTACTAGGGTGCGGTGGCAGACCGTGTCGAAAGCCGCGGAGAGGTCTAGGAGGATGAGGGCCGCTGTTTCTCCGTTGTCCATCAGGGCTCGAATGTCGTCGGTGGCGGCGATGAGGGCGGTCTCGGTGCTGTGGTTGGCACGGAATCCGGACTGCGATGGGTCGAGGGATCCATTCGTCTCGAGGAAGGCGGCCAGCTGTTTGTTGACGGTTTTCTCGATGACTTTGGCTGGAAACGGGAGTAGAGAGATGGGGCGGTAATTCTTGAGTTCGGTGGGGTCTGCCGTAGGTTTCTTGAGTAGAGCGCTGAGTTCGGCGTGCTTCCAGCTCTCGGGGAAGGTGGCGGTGTCGAATGAGGTGTTGATAATGTCCCGCAGGTGGGGTGCGATGACAGTGTCGGCCCTGTTGAAGACGTGGTGAGGGCAGGGGTCGGTCGGAGATCCGGAGTGGACGGAGTTCATCACGCGGACGGTGTCTTCGGTGCTGATCGGGGTCCAGGCTCGGAGGGTGGTGGTGGGCGGCGTTGCTGTGGTCGTGGCGTGGGTCGGAAGGGTGCTGAAGCTGTTGTGTATGTCCGCGATCTTGTTGTGGAAATAGGAGGCGAGGGAGTTGCAGAGGTCTTGCGATGGGGTGATGTCGTTGTTTCCGGCGTTGGGGTTGGAGAGCTCCTTCACGATGTTGAAGAGTTCCTTGCAGTTGTGTGCGTTGTTGTCCAGTCGGTTCTTGAAAGCCGTTTTCTTGGCGGTGCGGATCAGTTGGTGGTGTTTCCGGGTGGCGAGCTTGAGGGTGGTCCTGTTGTCCAGTGTGGGTTCCTTTCTCCAGACTTTCTCGAGGGCTCGGCAGTTCTTCTTGGAGCTCTTGAGTTCGTCGGTGAACCATGGGGCTTTCTTACTGCCGGGTCTGCTGGGCGGGGTCCTCAGAGGGGCGAGTTTGTCTGCGCATTTGCTGATCCACTTCGTGAGGTTGTCGGCGGCCTGGCTGGGGTTTGCTGAGCTGGCCGGAGGGTGCTGGCTCAGGGAGGCGGTGAGCTGGTCGGCTGTGATCTTGGTCCAGCTTCTTTGAGCAACCTGTTGCTGGTGGTGGTGGATCGTCGTTCTTCTGAAGGTGAAGTGGATGCATCTGTGGTCCGTCCAGTGGAGTTCTGTGGCGTGGCTGAAGTCAATGTCTTTGCTGGATGAGAAGATGGCGTCGAGTGTGTGTCCGGCGAGGTGGGTGGGGGTGCTCACCAGTTGCTTGAGTCCAAGGTTGGCGAGGTTGTCGAGCAGGGTGCTGGTGTTGCAGTTGTTGTTGTTCTCCAGGTGGAAGTTGAAGTCCCCCAGGAGGATGTAGTCAGCGGAGGGGAGGGCATGTGGGCTGACGAAGTCGGCGATGTCCTCGCTGAATTGAGTGCGTGGTCCCGGAGGTCGGTAGATCAGGGTGCCTCTGAGGGTGGTGTTCGGGTCGGTGTGGATCTGGAAATGCAGGTGTTCGGCGGAGGGTGGGGCGTTGTCGGTGCTGGTCGTGATGCGGATAGTGTTCCTGTGGATGATGGCGATGCCTCCTCCCACCTGGTTGGCGTTGCGGTCCCTCCGGGTGATCTTGTAGCCCTCTGGGATGGCGATGGCGATGTCGGGCGCTGAGGAGGCGTTCATCCAGGTCTCCGTGACGAAGGCAACGTCGGGGGCTTGGAGTTCTGGACTTTTTGGTTCCGTCCAGAGGTGTCAGGGAACAACACCCAAAGACCCCGGAGTTCCACCTGCCTTGGTGCACAAATGAACAGAAACACGGGCTTCTCGATGGTGGCGTCAAAGACCAAAGGTTTATTACTGCAGGGACACAGAAGTCACAGATACTACACACGGGCAGAATCTAGGAGCCTGTTCAAATTGTACAAAGCGGGTTGCTCCTTATATACTAGTTTTTGGCCTTCAGGCGAATTCTTCACATGTTGGTACATTCCCAAAACCTTTGTGTCATAAACAATAAATATTTGGCGTGCACAGGAACCGTTGATAAAATCTGATACGAAACATCTACGAAGAGGGGTTCCCACTAGTTCATCACAATTCCCTGTCAATATTGCATTCAGGACCCGGACCGCCTCATCGTAAAGTTCGTTACCTCCCCCTAATAAAGTTTCAGAAAGAAAGGAACGGAGCCAGGTGCGGAAGATAGGAAAGCGGGATAAGAGATGCTTGTGGGTTGTAAATGGGCAAGGCTACCGGCTTCGGCCGCCTAATCATGATCAGGACAATGGACACGAAGACCAGTTTGGCAGGACTGGCCTCGGGCAGAGGAGGCAGTCTTTGTCGAGTCATGCAGCTACAGCGTGATCTGGTTTAAGGTGCACGTATCATGAAAGAGGTGAATCTCCGGCTAAGGCTACGTGTCCTTAATCGAAATGAAGTGATCAGAGGTTATTGCGTATGTGAGGGCAAGAAACACAAAATGGCTGCCATGATCTAAGATGGATGCCGTGGGTAGATTAGAAATGTGTTAATAAAAGGAGTGCTCTTGCTTGTAGCGTAGCGAAAACACCAGGGTATGCTAAATGGATCATTTGCGGTTCACTGATACCAATATTATGTATTTCTGACAAACTTGAAAACACGGGTTCAAATCGTCACGGAACCGTCACGGAACCTCAGACCCTCCTTTTGCCCTTACATAGGCAATTACTCAGTCTATGTCAGAATCTAGTTCTATGCTCATCAGGTCAGTGACATGCTGTTGTATCATCATCCTTTCTCGTGCCTTTTCTCCAAACGCAGGTGGTTTTCTGAGACAAGTTGCAGCACAAAGACTACACAGAGCAGGACCACACTGGATAATCAGGCAGCATGAGAATAGGAATACTAAGATGACACCAATGACCATTAGAACCTTCCATCCCCACGCTGATATCAGAGTCCAAAACCACTCCATGAAGGACCAGTTTCCCTTGTCTACATGTATAGAGTCGGAAATCTTGTGTAGCTTAGAGATCGCCTCATAGACTGTTGGAGCATTATTAGGAATAAAGACACAGCAGCTCGATTGGATCATTCTGCATACCCCACCTCGATCTGCAAGTATAACGTCTAGAACCATACGGTTCTGCAACGTCATGAGTCTATCCGCCTGAAGCTCAGCTGTCAAGTTGCTAAGGGCACCAGCAGTTTCGGTAATAGTAGATTCAACTACCCGTGTTAGCTGACGTATGTTTCTACTATTGGCCATAGGCCCCCAGAACGGAAGGAAGCCTTTGAAGAAGTCTCCAGCTTCCTGACCAGCGGTATCTTCCTTGCTGAAGACACCTCTCGCTACTCTGGTTCTGTGGTAATCAGATGAAGCAGTGTATGTCGGAGGCAACAATCGAGCAATATAACATGATCCTGAAAAGTCGGCAGGCAACCATGTTTAAGCTCTGTCTCGACAAATGAAGTAGGTACCCCTAGCAGTGAGAAAGGCAGGGGAAGAGTTAGCCGGAAACACATAAGTCTCTACGCACTCACTCCTCCCTAGCTGAGCTCTCGGATTTCTCCCATTACCTTGCAAACAGACCTGACCTCGGTGAGGTACGACCCAGATTGGAGTTGAGCTTTTACGCTTGCTTTCTCCTAAACTAAGGCGATACTCTGAAGTATTCCAACTTAAATATACTCGTAATTCGTCTCTAGGGTAAGATGGAGTATTATTGACGTCCTTGACCATGTCAATAATTCCCTGGACTAAGGCTTTGTTGGCAGAGTTATATTTAGTGGAACGCGGTGGACGTGGAGGATAGGTTTCAAGGGCATAAGCAAAGATGGTTTGGAGGGCCTGAAATGATCCATTGTAGCTGTAAGGCAAAACTAGATAGGGAATACCTTTATCCATAGTGTGGGGTATCAAGCCACACACCCAGCAGTCTGTAGTGTTAACTACCAGTTGGTGTTGGTGCAAGAGCTGTACAAAAGTGTTGTTGGTGAATTCTGAGCGTCGGGCTTGCTCATGTTCCGGAAACGAGTGAAAAGAGTGTATAGAAGAAACAGTAGAAATGGCAGGATCAAGGGGAGGTACTGTAGTAACTGGCACAAAAATCAAATTTATACTAAAGACGATTCCACCCACCAATGTTGCTAAAATAATCAAGAATGTAATGGCACATTGCATCAAAAAGCATTTGCTATGAAGAATTCTATGAAGTTTGTTTCTGCGAACATAAATCACATTTTCTCGTTGCAGCGCAGGAAGCTCCATCTTCTACAATCCGCTCGCGACCACTGATGATGTGTACGTAGATGAAAATGCCTCTATCAGCCCTGGGAGTTCCCAGAACCAACAGAAAGATCGACCTTGTGTCAGACCCCTGCAGATTCAACTAAGCACACAGCCACGACCCTACGGCTACCCAGACGGCAAGGCAATTTTAAAAACAATAAACAATAGCAAACTTCCTGGCTGAAGGCAAAAGTTCAATATATCAAAATCACAATATGCAGTTGCCTGCTTTATTTGTCCATTTTACGGCTTCTTAAGTTATATCTCTGTTTCGCTGGTACTGTCTGATCGGCAAATAGTGTATCACTAGCAGCTGTTGCAGTGTTTAAGTTCGCAGATGGCAAAGTTTCTTCTGATGCTGGAGACAAATGTTCAGTGTTCAAAGGAGTCTTTTCAGGAGGAGAGTCAGGTTTTAGAGTGTCAGTAATCAATTCGGCATCGCTGAAAGAGATGAACTTCGGTGTGCTTTCAGATTCGGAGGCACCAATTCCCTTCTTCACCCAGTCGTCGTAAGGGAGCGGCAAAGGGACACGCTTAACATGGGATGCGTGTACCCAGTGCTTGCGGCCAGCTACACGAACTGCTGTCCTCGTTGCAAGTAGGATTTGGAAGGGCCCCACAAATCTCGGCTGAAGGTTCTTCGTCCTCGCGAAGTTTTTGATGACGACGAAGTCTCCCGGTTTCAGCTGATGCCCTGGACTCTCTGGAGGTTTTGGCAAAGCATCGAAAACCTGTTGATGAATAAGACTCAATTTAGCAGTCAAGTCGTAAAGGTAGTCTATCAACATAGGATATTCTATGGAACAAAATTCTTTAGGCCTTGGCACACCCCAGATATTTGCCGGGCGACCAAAGACTATTTCATAAGGGCTAAGCCCTATTCTAGAATGTACCGTTGCTCTCGTTGATAACAAGGCCAAAGGAAGTGCGTCTGGCCAGGCTAAACCTGTGGATGCTTGTATTTTAGCTATTTTCAGCTTGAGGGTGCCATTGTAACCCTCCACTAAACCAGCAGACTGGGGATGGTTTGCACTGTGGAATTTCTGTTTCAGCCCTAGGCCGGCACACACACTCTGCATAACTTTCCCTATAAACTCACTTCCGTTATCTGACCATACAATCCGTGGCATTCCGTATCTAGGGAAATATTCTTTGAGAAGAATTTTGGCAGTTGATAGGGCAGTGTTGTCCTTTAGTGGGTATGCTTCTATCCACCTGGAAAAAGCACAGACCACCACTAGGACATATTTTAAATTATTACAGCGGTCCATGTGAATAAAATCTAACTGAATCACTTCAAAAGGGCAGGAAGGAGGAGCGAAATGACCAGCTGGAGTTGGAGTTCCCTTGCCAGGATTATGCATCAAGCACACCATGCAATTTTTCACCACTCTCTCTGCACACTTACTGATTCCCTCATTCTTCCAGACCGGAGCCAACATCTTACAGATCCCTTTAGAACTTATATGCGCTACTCCATGCGCCATCGTCACTACTGCAAGCACATACGCATCGGGCAACATCCAACGCTGCTGTTCTGTCAAATCAATCCAACATCCATTCGAGTCCAACTTGCCCGTACTTTCTCTCCATACACGTTTCTCTTCCTCAGTTGCTTCTTTCTGAATCTCTTTTACACTTTCCATAGTATCCTCGCACATTCCAGACTCAGCAATCCATCTTGCAGACGTAGCAACATACATTCTGCTCATCGTGTCTCTAGCTGTCTGTTTAGCAATTTCATCAGCAAAAGCATTCCCACGACCAACATCATCCGTGATTGCTTTATGAGCACTGCACTTCACAATCGCAACTTCAGTCGGCAAGGTTAGAGATTCCAACAAGTCATTAACTAGCTGACCATGTTGGATCTTAGTCCCATGGGACGTAATGAAACCTCTTTCTCTCCACAACCGGCCAAAACTATGGGCCACACCAAATGCGTACTGACTATCTGTAAACACATTCACTCTCTTTCCCTCAGCTAAAACACACGCTCTCGTTAGAGCTATTAATTCTGCAGCTTGGGCAGAATTCTGACTCACTCTTGCAGTCTCCACAATCGTCTTCAAAGTCGTTACTGCGTAAGCAGCAGTCACATCACCATTCTCCAATTTAAAACATGACCCGTCCACATACAGCGTACCATCCGGATCGGATAACGGAGTATCCTTCAAATCAATGCGTCCTTTTGTCTCTTCCTCCGTTTTAAAACAGCAATCATGTGGCTCGGAATCACTCGACTCTTGATCAGTCGGCAACAGTGTTGCTGGATTCAATACATTACATCTTTTGATCTGAATATGACTCGCTAGTAATGTCAGCTCGTAACCAGATAATCTCGCACTAGTAAGGTGTTGTGTCTTCGTTCGGTTCATGAGTGTATCTACTGCATGAGGAACCATGACCACTAGCATGTTGTTCATCACCAAACCAGCAGATTGTCGAATGGAAGCCGCAGCTGCCGCTGTAGCTCTCAAACAACTAGGTAACGCTCTGGCTACCGGATCTAATGTTGATGAGAAATACGCACAAGGGCGTTGTTTATCACCAAACTTCTGTGTCAGAACACTCAACGCACAACCTTCTCTCTCGTGAACGTAGAGCGTGAACGGCTTACTGTAATCAGGTGTACCCAATACAGGAGCTGAACACAATGCTTTTCGTAATTCAGTAAAACTCTCTTGACATTTATCAGACCATGGCACTGGACTCGGAACATTTTTCCCAGTCAAGGCTACCAATGGTTTCGCTAAAAGAGAAAAATTTGGGATCCACTGCCTACAGTAAGAGGTAATACCTAGAAAGGCACGTACTTCTCTCTGTGTGCGTGGAACACTCATCTGTGTAATTGCTTTTATTCTTTCTGGGGTCAACTTCCTTCCCTCCTTTGACAAGAGATGACCTAGGTAGGTCACTTCTTGGCAGCAGTATTGCATTTTGGAAGGAGACACCTTGTGATTCAAATTAGACAAATGATGCAATAAGGAAATTGTAGCTGCTTTGCAAGTTTCCTTGTCATCGGCAGCCACTAGAAGATCGTCTACGTACTGTACTAGAGCAGAACCTGGAGGAAGGACAAAAGAATCTAACTGGCTTTTTAATGCTTGACTATAAATAGATGGACTTTCACAATAGCCTTGTGGAGCTCGCTTAAATCTGAAGCTTCGTCCTCCTAAACAGAAGCCAAAAATATCTCTACTTTCTTCGGCTATCGGAATGCTGAAAAAGGCATTCTTTAAGTCAATAACTGAGAACCATGTGGCTGTAGCAGGAATCAATGTTAGCAAGGCAGTAATATCCGGAACCACAGGAAACTGCGGAACCACAATCTTATTAACTTCTCTAAGGTCTATGACAAACCTGTACACTGGAGGTTTTGTAGGATCAGTTTGTTTCAAAATCGGTAGTACAGGGCTATTACAGACATTTCCCCTAGTTTCTTCAATCACATCTTTCTTAATTAAATCTTGCACAATCAATAAAAGTGCACGCTCTCCTTCACTAGATATTTTATATTGGGGAATTCTTGGAAATTTTACATTTGTTTTCAAGGTTACCACATACGGTGGAATTTCTAAGAGACCTACATCATTAGGACCAGTCGCCCAAAGAGAATCAGGGAGTGAGCGTAGCTCTGGCGGAAGTGCGTCCATTGACAAGTACATTGGAGAGGTGATATTTTTACCCAACGTGAGTTGTACTCCTTCCGGAGAACAGTACAATGTCGCATATAGTCGTTTTAACAAATCTAAACCAAGCAGATTTTCATTACAACCTGTCGTCAAAATCAGGGGTGCTTTCAATTGGCACGGTCCAACAGAAATAGACAAAGGACCAGATATCGGGTTGTAAACAGGGGCGCCTGAAAAACCTACGGAAACATTTGTTGAGCCGGACAAAGGTGCGCCAGGGAGTTTCGCATGAATGATAGAACTTTTTGCGGCACCAGTATCCAACAGAAACGGTTCGACTACACCTGATGTTGCTACTGCGACATAAGGCCCACTCTGATCCACTGGAACTGATACTACTCCCTCTCTCTGTCCATGGCTGTCCTAGTACCCATTTTGCTGACAACCCTCATCTACTTCACAATAGTCCTCAACAAGATATTGTTGAGATCTATTTTGCTGAGTAGATTGTCCATTTCGTTGATCAAAGTGATTGGAAGGACGATCATTCGTTTGTGGAGGCATAGCACCTCGTCCTCGACCTCTAGAATTCTGCACAAAACCACCACGACCTCTCTGAGCTGCTGCTGCATTATTTTGCGCTAAGATCGGACATTCATTTTTATAGTGACCCTCTTTCTTACAGTACGCACACTGATTCCACTGATATTGAGGTCTTGATGAACTATAATCTGTCCTTTGGTACGAACCTTGCTGTGTATTAGATTGATTCATGCGAGGCGGATACGCCTGCTGCAAAAGAACTTTAGTTTTTAAATCTTTCGTTTTCTTTTCTGATTTCTCCTTTTCCTCTTTATCCCTATTTTCGTAGTACTGTGCAGTCGCAAGTATTTGCGCTGTTGTGGATACAGCCCACGCACTTTCTGAGTCTTTTAATTTATTGCATAATTCAGGTAACAAATTATGCACAAATTTATCGACAAACAGTCTTTGTCCTCCTTCTGTACTCATGTCCTGACCACTATGATCTACAAAAGTCTCTTCAAACCTTGTGAAGAAGTCGGAGACACTTTCGTCTTTCTTCTGCCTGCATGCTGACAGCTTGTCCCAATTTACACGCAATGCTGGCATCAGAGTCTTCATTAGATCAATTATTCTACCTGGTAGATTAGCAATTAGGGGTTCGGGTTTCGCACCACCTATTTGCTGACCATCTGCTGCAGTGATAGCTGCCCAATCACCACCTAAGGCAGCTTGATGATCCTCTCTACGAATTTTAGCCCACACTGGTTGCGGAACTACATTGCCAAATAACATATCGATGTCGGCTAAGTTCATTATACAAGCCTCAACTGTCTGTGTTAATTCCTTGTAATATCCAGCAGGATTCTTACGTGGATCTGGCAAGGCCTGCTTCACCGCTAGCACTTCAGCTCGCTTCCATGGAATGTGTATCCACACTCTTTGGAACTGCGCTGGAGCAGCTGCAATACCAGCATTATCATCACGTGCCACTGCTTCGCGCCAGATTGGAGGAACTTCCCTCATAGGATATTGGCGACTTAGCTTCATTTTTCCTCTTTCTAAATCTCTCGGCGAACGAAGAGATGGATCATTCCTAAAACTTAAAATAAGTTCCATCGCTTCTTTTATATTATCACCCACTATCATTCCAGCAGCAAACTCTTTCTGAACTTTAATTAAATCTTCCAAATCTGATTCAACATCATCTTCTTCTATTTCTTCACGTAACAACGAGCACATCTCATCAAAGACATACCGTTGTGTTGGTTCCTTCCACTGCATAAATGTGTCTAGCACATCTCTCGTACTATATCTTCTACTCTTCGAAATCCATCTGAGAGCCGTGGAATCTAAAATTCCCCGTTCCTCAGTACTTGGAAGCTGACTACGTCTCTGAACTGAGTCAGGAGTAGGAGTCTTAATTAAAGTTTTATATAAAGGAGACAGCATATTAGTAACAGAATCAGTGATTCTTCGACGAACAGAAAGTGGAGTTAGCACACTCGCAGACGTAGAGAACGCAGTAGAGGTAGGAATAGATAACGGAACAGTAGGAGTATCGAGAAAAATAGTTTGTGGAATAGTAGGTACAGAAGCTGGCAGTTCAGGAAGAGAAGGAGCTGTAGGAACATTCACATTCATCACAGGAGGTACGGGAACTTGATTCTGGGGGACAGGAGCAGGAACACCAGGTTGTCCAGCAACCGGCAATTGAACATTCGGGACAAGTGGAGCCGTAGCACCTTGTGCATACGGTGGAGGTGACCGTAACAGATAAGATAACAGAGGATCGTTTTCGGAATCCTCCAGTATCTTAGCCATTTTCGATGGCAAGGCAGGATAGCACTTGTCAATCGCTAAGTTATGCTCTCTAATGGCTACATCTATGGCCTTCTCACACTCGTTAGCCTGCAACTGCTTAGCCGCTTGCTCTAGAGTCAACTCTTCTTGTTCTTTCTGTTCTTTCTTCAACCTTTTCATTTCTCTCTGTTTGGATTCTTTTCGCCAATAACGGAAAGAATCAAACATTGCCGGCCGGGCTTTCTTCCTAAACAATTTCGCTTCTAAGTTGTCGAGAATCTCGGGTTCAAAACTACCATGCAGTGGCCAACTAAGGACACCATCCTTCGCAGTGTAACGGACCCATACCTCATTATAAGATATAGGACCCACACCATGTTTACAATATAAATCATATAGAGGAGTCCCAATCGGAGGAACCAGACAAGAGTCCTCCAATCGTGAGTCACGGTTGCAACCAAAACAAGACAACATTTTCCGACTTACCATTTTTCAGTCCGGAACACAAAACAAACAAAACACAAAACAGATATGTGCACTTGAACCAAGAATTTAGGCCTACCAAAACGAACTGTTGTATCGATACCCAAACTAAACCAAATAGATTATCTTAACCAGAACAACCTGTGATAATCCTACCAAGAACCAAACCAAACCAAGAACCAATCAAGGATTTTAACAATCCTCACAAAGTAACCAGCTAGCTATCACTAAATACTTAACTGAGTCACTGAAGACGTCACCAAGGAGAAACCCGTCACGTTTCGCCGTACTAAGGACTGCACCTCGGGTCCAAGACAGGGCGACGGTCAAGGCAACGGCCCACTGCAGCCGTCCTGAACGGGAAACCCTCGTGGAAGAGAACTTCGGGCCACTTTTGCGATATGCCGGGATCGATGAAGTGGGGCGCCTCCCTCAGGAATCTTCACACGAAGCTTCTCGAACTCTTCAGGCTTTTGGACCGGTACCGAATGACGTCGCGCCACGCTGGGCGCCAATTGGAGTTCTGGACTTTTTGGTTCCGTCCAGAGGTGTCAGGGAACAACACCCAAAGACCCCGGAGTTCCACCTGCCTTGGTGCACAAATGAACAGAAACACGGGCTTCTCGATGGTGGCGTCAAAGACCAAAGGTTTATTACTGCAGGGACACAGAAGTCACAGATACTACACACGGGCAGAATCTAGGAGCCTGTTCAAATTGTACAAAGCGGGTTGCTCCTTATATACTAGTTTTTGGCCTTCAGGCGAATTCTTCACATGTTGGTACATTCCCAAAACCTTTGTGTCATAAACAATAAATATTTGGCGTGCACAGGAACCGTTGATAAAATCTGATACGAAACATCTACGAAGAGGGGTTCCCACTAGTTCATCACAATTCCCTGTCAATATTGCATTCAGGACCCGGACCGCCTCATCGTAAAGTTCGTTACCTCCCCCTAATAAAGTTTCAGAAAGAAAGGAACGGAGCCAGGTGCGGAAGATAGGAAAGCGGGATAAGAGATGCTTGTGGGTTGTAAATGGGCAAGGCTACCGGCTTCGGCCGCCTAATCATGATCAGGACAATGGACACGAAGACCAGTTTGGCAGGACTGGCCTCGGGCAGAGGAGGCAGTCTTTGTCGAGTCATGCAGCTACAGCGTGATCTGGTTTAAGGTGCACGTATCATGAAAGAGGTGAATCTCCGGCTAAGGCTACGTGTCCTTAATCGAAATGAAGTGATCAGAGGTTATTGCGTATGTGAGGGCAAGAAACACAAAATGGCTGCCATGATCTAAGATGGATGCCGTGGGTAGATTAGAAATGTGTTAATAAAAGGAGTGCTCTTGCTTGTAGCGTAGCGAAAACACCAGGGTATGCTAAATGGATCATTTGCGGTTCACTGATACCAATATTATGTATTTCTGACAAACTTGAAAACACGGGTTCAAATCGTCACGGAACCGTCACGGAACCTCAGGCTGTGGCGTCTAGGAGGTTCCAGAGTTCGATGGTGTGTCTGTGGACGGAGCGGGTGTTGAGCAGGATGCACTTGAGGTGGTTGCTGCTGGTGTTCGGCTTGGCGGGTGCAGGTGTCGGGCAGGTCCGGATGCAGGTGAACTTGCAGGTGTTGCAGCTGAAGGGTCCGTGGGTGCGTCGTGGGGTGGCTCGGTAGCATCCCGGGGTTCGGCCGGTGTTGAGTGCGATGAGGGCGGCGGCGGTGTATGTCAGGCGGGTCGGTCGGGGTCCTCGTGGGCCAGGGGTCCTGGCACTGGGCGCGGTCCAGGCGCGGACGGGCGTAGACGGGCTTACCTTTGGTGCGCCTTCGGCGCACAATCGGCGCGGCCGCTGCGCGTGACCGCTGCGCGCTCGCACAGTCGCCATATATGGCGAAGTGCGCGGGTGGGCGGAGCAGCTGGGAGGCGGGAGCGGGGAGGGAACAGAAAGAAAAAAGGGGCGGGGTCAGCGGTGGTGGCGGGAAGCGGGGAGGGAAGACAGAGGGCGGCTACAGGCGGCAAAACGGGCGAAACAGCGGGAAAGAAACACAATAGACACAAGCAATAGACACAATACAATACCAAATACAGACAGTAACCGGGCAATCAACAGGACAGATACAGCACTTTTAGAACGATATTTAAACAAAATATACGCATGGGGCACAGGGAGAGAGGCGGCGAGCGCGGACCACGCTGTGAGATGGAGCGGGCGTGGTCACGGGCGGCAGCCGGTTAGCGAGGCAGTAAAGGCGGGGGGCACACGCAGCAGCTGGTGGCCGTGCGGCGCGGGGGTGTCCTACAGCTAGGTCACACTCACCTGCGCCGCACGGTCGCCATATATGGCCAAGTGCGCGGGTGGGCGGAGCAGCTGGGAGGCGGGAGCGGGGAGGGAACAGAAAGAAAAAAGGGGCGGGGTCAGCGGTGGTGGCGGGAAGCGGGGAGGGAAGACAGAGGGCGGCTACAGGCGGCAAAACGGGCGAAACAGCGGGAAAGAAACACAATAGACACAAGCAATAGACACAATACAATACCAAATACAGACAGTAACCGGGCAATCAACAGGACAGATACAGCACTTTTAGAACGATATTTAAACAAAATATACGCCAGGGGCACAGGGAGAGAGGCGGTGAGCGCGGACCACGCTGCGAGATGGAGGGGGCGTGGTCACGGGCGGCAGCCGGTTAGCGAGGCAGTAAAGGCGGGGGGCACACGCAGCAGCTGGTGGCCGTGCGGCGCAAAATAGGACTGAACATTAATGATGGGTTCTCTCACTCATAAGGGGAGACAACCCCCAGCAATACAAACCTTCTGTTCATGCTTACCTTACTGGGGGCCTTGTCCCCCTGCGCTGCATTGCATGGTAAATTAGTCAATATAGGGCAGTGAATCCATGTTTGAATCCCCTGTCTTACCTCGAAAGGAAACCCCTTTTTGGCAGAGGATAGGATATAGACGCACCTCAACTGCCTGAACCCAGGGTCTCATGCTAAATTTGGATCAGGCTTGCTCTCAGCAGCTATGCTGAGGGCATTGAGAGACAGGGCGAACTTATGTACATTTGATGCTGTCATTGAAAATATTATAATGTGTTTTTATTCATTTGTCCGAGCTGCAATGTAAAATTAGCTGTGACTCTTGTAGATTAAAATAGCCATCAATAATTGTATATATTAACAGTATTATAAAATATTCATACACAAAATATGGTTTTACGATTCTTTAAATTTGAACAGCAAGTGCAAGGTTACACAATTAGAGAGAACGAGGAACTAAGAAGGTAAGGATATTAAGTCAGAGGCATCAAAGGAACTGTGCTGATATACAATTTGACCGTAAAAGGTGGACTTTAGAATGTTTTCTAAAACCTATTTTTTGTCCTCAGATAATCAGGAAGAAAGGTTCAGAAAGTAGGTGCGGCTCAAGAGAAATATTCAAGCTCTCTAATTGGCTGGAGGGAGGAATGTATAGGACCATTCTATTTGGAATTTAATTCACCAAAAGTGAAGTATGTTAACTGAACCGCACTCAAAACTCTACCCAGGTTCGAAAAGGTATTTCTAGAAATATAATGAGATGAGTGTTGAGGGTGCTTAGAACACAAATCATCCCACGTCGTGTCTGATGCACTGGTTGGGAGTTTGAGTAAATTAGGGGAAACTTAGAATTCTCTAAGTATAATTTACAGACACCATAGCTGCCAAGTCAAGGTTTCAGATTGCTTATATGTGACATTTTCATAATTTCCGTGTAATTATGAGTGACATTCAGCGACAATGAGTGCCACTTTCTTGCGAGCAAAAATCAAGAGCTGAAGACGAGGGAAACGTACAAATACCTGAAAGTACACCCATCTGAGCAACAAGAAACTCTAAAATCATCTTAATAGTAGATAAAGCACGAGAAATGGAAGGGCACTAACTGACTTGACACACAGAGAATCTGTCCAGGCTCTGCACGTGTGATCTGAATGTTCCGAGACCGAGTCAGTCTGTAAGTAACCCTGGGCGTAGTTTGCGTAGTAGCGCTACGCGTAGCTAAGCGAAGTGCACTTCGCACTACGCATGCTACGCGTAGCTACTCGAACTGCGTAGTGCGGTAGGGAAAATGCTGTTTGCACTGATTGCACAGTGCCGGATGCTTGTCCGCACTGTGCAGTCATTGCAAACGGCATCTTGCACAGTGCAAGCGGTCGTTTTCTGCCGCTCTAGTAGATTTGTACTCGAGCAGCAGCTTTCTCAACGCGGACAGGCAGTTTCTCATCGTGAGCGGTTGCGAGCATACGCGACCACTCGCAATGAGAAACCTGACCTCCCCGCATTGAGAATCTCGCCGGGAGGTTTTTTTTCCGCGCTCGCGATCAGCAACTTGATGTTGCTGATCGCGAACAAGGAAAAAATCTTGCCAGGATGTTGATTTTGCTCGCTTGCGGTCGCCAACTTGACGTTGAGGACCACGAGCAAGCATAAAATGCCAGCTACGCTATGCGCTTTTGCACTGTGCTACATGCAATTTGCGTAGCGCGTAGTTGCGCAAACTACGCACGCTCCGCGAGCCTAGCGTAGTACTACGCCAAGGCCTATCTTTAGGCCTGTCCTGACTAGAAATTATCCTAAATTTCACCAGCACAGGGATCTCTGCTGCCCCTGCCTGCTAATAAATTATGATAATTACTAGTCATGACAGGACGTCAGAGAGCGGCTGCGGCACCGGGAAGCCTCAGGAGACAAAGGCTGAACATTCAGAAAAAAGTTAATTATTAATTTATTACGGACTGACTCCGGAGCTTGGATTTTTCACAGTCCCTTTGACTTCAGTGAGTAGCATTGATGGCAGCACCAGACTACTCTACAAATTGTTGCAGTGCTACAATTGGCACTCATGTGGCATTAGGGGCCTACAAACTGTCCACCCTAAAGTTCTGGTTACAGGGAGGCACAAGGTTTATAAGAGGCAGAGTGGATATAAGAGGCGGAGGGGATGGTAATGAGTGGGGAGGATAAGAGGCGCAGGTGGCTAAATAGGTATTGGCGACACAGGATGGGGTTCTCACCAAAGAGAATCCAGCTGTTGTCCAACAGGATGTCCATTAGCAGGCAGAACTATTTCAGCACCCTGACAGGAAGGTCCAATAGCAGCTGGGATGCAGGTCTTAGAACCCCCCGGCGACAGAAGCTGCCATCCTCTCTGCTCTGGGCTCAGAGACTCCCACTGCCCATGCGTGTGCTCCTATGCTCTGGTCTCACTCGCCGGGTGCCTGGGGCTGTGGCATGTGAGTCACACATTAACCAGCGCTCTTACCCTCGCTTCTCCTTCTTCCTTAATCCATTGCTGATAAACTTTATTGAGGCTCACCTTACCTCGATGTAGCAGAGTCTTACCGGGGTCTCAAGAGTGACTCTGAGCCCCACGGCCACGACGAGGTGTTTCCAGTAGCCTGCTCCAGTCAAAGCAGGGTATCATGATGAGATGCACAGGTGGTGGTTCAAGCAGTGGTGGCTTCAAAACTAAACGTACAAACATAACTTCCGCCCGCTTGCGGCGCTGACTTAATGTCTGCCTCGGGTGCAAATAGACAATGTTGCAAACACCACAGCGGTGCTGCAGCCAGTGAGAGCACAGCTGAACCAATCTGGCAGGCACGACTGGAACCACATCCTCGCAGATGAGATGTTCTAATTCAATAACGGAGCAGAGCAGTGCAGTGCAGTTATTCTGCACAGTGTAGTGCAGTCTGTAACACACTGTGGGCTGACAGAGCAGTGCGCGGTCGTGCTTTGCTCAATGAGCGCTAATAGTGGCGCTCCCATCTCCATTTGCCTGCAACTTCAGGAGGTGCTATAAATGCGTGACTTTGCATCGTGGTGCCACGATGCAGACCACCACACCCAAATGCGTTATTCTAACGCCTGATGCGTGGTACTTGTCAGGGCTGAGACACCAGAACCATTGACATTGATGAGCTTTCATGTTTTAAGTATGCTCTTTATCGAGCAGTTGGCCACAGAGATTTACCAGAAAATCACACAAATATTAAAATACAGTTGGAAGACGGGTGCTCCCTGCTGCATAATCTAGCAGCATGGGGTCTGCTCACACAAAACACAAATTGAAATGAGCTCGAAGTGCACCTCAAAGACGAGTAATTTGGGAGATACTGTTAGCAAGAATAGTCGAGTTTGAAGAAGGATGTTTGACATGTCTCACCATCTAAGGACGAGGAAGGGAGAGTTACATTCTTTGAAAAAAAGGCATGCTGAAAGCCCCCAGCACCCAGAACATAAGATACCATGTAGGTCATCTTACGAATTCCACATGCAACCTGAGATTGATGGACTAGTTACTCTCTATGGACATGGAGTTCCCTCTGTTAAGGCTCAAGATAGGAGTTGCCTGCTAGATCACATGATGGAACCCAGCTGTCCAAGTTGCAGAACATGCTTGTCTTGAAGAAAGCTCTTCCAGGCACTTGGAAGTCTACAGGGGAGTGGGGAATACACTCTTGCAGCATTAGGATGACCATTCCTGCAGCCAAAATGGACCTATGCAATTCAGCCATCAGAAGGCTGGGTAGTTGACAGCCCAAATGCTCCTGCAGTTTAGGACAGAAAGTAGACGTCTGAAAAGGGCAGTTGTTTGTGAACCTAGCGACATCAGTGTCCTTGCAAGAAAAATAAGGAAACAGTAAGAGCATATGGTCAACCTTCTACATTGAGAGGGGACCTGGAATTTTTTTTAAACCAATTTAGTGGAAATTTCTTCATGCCTAAGATACTTGCCAGGATCATGGGAGAATGTAGGCCCATCTATAAAGATCCTGTCCTGCCTAGAACAGCAGATGGTTAGTCAGAGTTTCATTTAATTGGAATATTTGCTGGAGAGAGGCTTCAATTAAATAAGGGCATACCTTTCAAGGGGAGACCACCTCTCTTGTTCATGCAAGAAGCGCCTTTTTCTCTCAACAGTTAGCAGTCGGCGGCATAAAAAAACAATGTCCCCCATTTGCTGGGAGAAAAATTCCTGGCCATTGATTTGGTGACTGCCGGCAAAAGCACAAAAAAATGCAGACCAGCCTGAAATGATGCCACAGCATGGTGACCTCCTGGTAATGGTTTCTTTCATTGAAAGTGCTCTTGCCTTGTTTTCACTATGCTAAAGCGAGTAGGCAGGTGATCTAGGGAATATGTGATTAGGCAGGTGGCTGCACCTGGGGTGGCAGAGGTATGGCACATATGGAATTGCAGCCAGGGACGTAGCTACTGGGGGGCGGCCGGTGCAATGGACTGGAACCCGCGGGTCTGGCTTAGTCAGGGCTTTAAGTGGTCCGGGACCTGCCAGTGCTCATCACTGATAGCTCTAAAAAGCAGGTGCTGAGACGGGTCCCTATCAGACTCTCTATTATTGCCCTCACCCTCAGGGTGAAAAAAAAATCTTAACTTGGGCAGCAGTGCCAGCCTTCATTGCCTTTGATGTATCTTTAAAGGGACTCGTTATAGTTCTTTCACAGTAGCATAGCGTAGAAATTAAGCATTTGAACTATGTTATACAAAGAGGCCATTGTTGTTGCCTAATCATCTTATGCAACTAACAACCATTGACAAAGCCAATAGTCTTGGCTTGCTGTAGGTATAATGTAAATTGTTGTATTATATATCTGGATACAAAGACTGAAAGAAGCAGCAAAATACCAGTCGGACGGCACGTAATGCTAAGCAGCAATTTCTAACTTACCTGTTTCAAGTCATGGCCTTAATTATATCGGCCAGGCCCCTTTGAGAGACACCCCCCGCCCCCAGTTTTTACATCCCACTAAAAGCCCTGGGCTTAATATTTACTCTTCCTGGGTGAGGAGAGAAATCAAGTGGTGCTTAGGAAGCCTCAGTCAGGCAGCGCAGGACTTTCTTCTGAAGACATCAGTCATCAAGCGCCTTCTACTCGAGCACACCTCATCATAAATTAAACGAGGTGGAGGGCTGCGACCTGTACTGCACGTACTGATCTTATCCCACCAATGGAGCTATTAGACTGAAGGTGTATGCAGACAGGAAGGTTGAATACATTATTCATTTGATAACTTTATTTCGGTCAACAGACCATAAAAGTGCAGATAAAATACATACACAGTAGCACAGAAAAATAAAACAATAAATAACGATCCAGTCATATATTAGACTTAAAAACCGATTAAACTAGATGGTTATCAAAACGGATAGGATAAAATACATGAATAAAGACAGTTATTATACAAAACTTTTCCGTCTGCGCCACATACCAAATAGGAACCGAGATACAGAGAAAACAATAGGAGGGTGGGTATCATACCTTAAGAACCTACACGCATGAACACAGTGTCTAAATCCTAGGTTTCTACATAGTGGAATCAACCAGCATTTCCTTATTGCTTGGTATGCGGGGCAAAAAAACTGAACGTGGCATACATCTTCTTGCTTGTAATTGCATGCAGGGCACGCAATATTCTCTGTGTTAGCCCATTTAGAGGTAAATACCCTGAGTGGGAGGAACCGTGCCTAAGCTGGATATAGAGTTTCCTCGCAAGTGGAGGATAAATTACATCTAAGAATTCCTCCATTCTTGATTCGATTTTTACTTGGAGGAACTCTACCATCAGTCTTCCCACAGTAGTGGATCTTTGTAGAGCTACTAGATTCTGATACCTCAGATGGCGCAAGAGCTCTAATTTGGTTATCCCTGAACAACTTACTTCAGGGTTCTTCCACAACTCAGATAAGCCAATCCGATTACTGAGTGCCCTAATATGTAAAAGCCACAGAATGTTCTTACTTTTTAAAAGAGCCCAAACCTCTATAAATTCCTCTCTATAGGAAACCAATTCAGGCACTGACCAAAGCCTCTTCCAGTAGAGAATAGGCCGTGCTGCTACCAGCTCCTCTATCGATTCTAGCCCCAAGTCCAACCGCAAGGGGATGAGCGGTGTACTTGCTGGTAAGCCTAGAGAATTCCTCATGAAGCCATGTTCTACCCTTGTGAGGTTAGATGTGCTTTAATGCCCCATAATTCAGCGCCATACATTGAAGCTGTTCTGGCCCGCAGTCTATAGATTTCAACGACCGGAACTGCAGGTTTAAAAACCGAAATTCTTTGGACTTTACTAATACCCCCCCATACTGGGGTTAATCTAAGGGCTGCCTTTGCAGTCTGAAACCCCCAGTCAAAGTTTTCCGTCAGAGTATTACCGAGGTAATCGAATGTCTTGACTCTTTCTAGAGGAATACCGTTCAATAGAGGGTTAGGACGGGTCTTCTTCGGGGGATGAAAAATCATAAACTTGGTCTTATCCAAGTTTATCTCTAGTCCGCGCGAAGCACAGAAGGCTGCAAAGCCAACCAGGGTGTGCTGGATGCCCGTTGACGTTTTGGACAGCAGCAAGGTGTTGTCTGCAAACATCAGAGCGGAGCGGGTACCCGCCCAGTAGCCAACCTTGGAGCATTATTATCTTTTACACCAAGGTGATCTACTAAACCATTGATGTGAAGACAAAATAGCGTTGGGGCCAGGACGCACCCCTGGTGTACCCCCTTCATCACAGGAAAGCGGCTGATAGATCACCATGTCTTCCACACCTAACTTGGGCATAGTTGTTGGTATGGAGTCTGAATAGGATATTCAATAGGTAGCTCGGCAGACCCAGCTCTGCCAAAACTCTCCACAGCGTGTCCCTCGGCACTAGATCAAAAGCTGCCCACAGGTCAACAAAGATGAGGTAGAGGCTGCCACCCTCCACTCTCACTGTTTTCCGGAATAGGACCTGGAGCCTAAATATTTGGTCTAGAGTGAAAATGCCCATCCTAAACCCGGCCTGGAATAAGGTCAGAATCTCGTTTTCCTCTATCCACCCCTGGATTCTATCTAAAATTATCCTGCCCATCAGTTTTTGTGTGGTGTATATCAAACTGATGGGCCTATAGTTAGATGGGGTTAACGGACAACCTTTTTTGTGGATAGGGACAATCTCGACTCCAAGCCAGGTATCTGGCGGGTCATTCCCCGTAAGTATTGCATTAAATAGAACAGCCAGGTACGGTGCCCAGATTTTTTGTTGAGACCGATATAGATCCCCAGGCATCTTATCTAAACCAGGGGCCTTATTGGGTTATAGTTTAGCTATTGCGGACTCCACCTCCATAACGGTAATGTGCTCAAGCCCATCCAGTTGTTGCTCATGCCTGGGGACTGAGACGTCTTGACCCAGCTCAACATCCAAGGGCCCCGCCAATCGATACTCATGGCGGGGTCCTAGGGTAGCCAGCAGGGGGGTCTCTACAGCTTCCCCCAACACAGAATCCATCGACCCCTCCAATCTATGCTTATGGAGTGGTTCGAGGATAGGGAGCACGGTGGTCTCTTCAGTAGAATTGGCATAGAGTGCTCCAAAGTGGGCTTCCCAAACTACAGGAGCTATATTCGACATGGGTGCTGGTCCACCCCCGCTCACCCCAGAGCTAACAATGGCCCAGAATGCCTTGGAATCCTTGCGAGAAAGTACTGATCTGAGTTCTTCCCATCTGTTCTCCTCCCAATCTTTCTTTCCCCTAGTAATTGCCTATTATACATTATAGCTAAGAAGCACAGGCAGTATTTGCCCAATGTCAATATTGCAGTAGGAATGCCATAGGTCAAAATATTCACAGGACATCAATATGTAAACAGGGAGTCTAAATGGAACTGGTTTAAAAAGTCATTGATTATCCTGAAAATCTGGTATGGGTCTGGGCCTGGTGAGCCTGCACTGTACATCCCAAACTGACAAAGACATACTGGACTAAGGCCCTGATTTATGTCTCGGTGGTTGAGCCATTGTTTCTCCAGGTCGACAGAGTAAATACCTCTGTCACCCTGGTGGAGATCCTGACTGCCAAATTTATAAATGACCGGCTGTCATTTAGAAAACATTGGCTGGATTCACCATCACAGCAGTTCCTGTCAATGCAATCAGCTGTTTGGTGCAGGACTGCGTCAGCATGACACAAGCCTACAACAAACAGTATTATGTTTTTTATTTTCAAAAAGAAAATCCCGAAATGGGATAATCCCGCATGGCGGTAGGAGCAATATTTGATTTTTACTGTCACTCACCGCTAGAGCTTGCTTGGTGGTGACAGACAGTATATAAAATGGCGTTATGTCCACCTATCATGATTGGTCAGGTGGATATGTGCCCATTTTCCGATGGCCCATACTCTGTCAGGATGTTGGAGAGGTTAGGCTTTGGTAGTGACGGAGTAGTCATCTCCATAACCAAACCGAAGGTCCACCCACATTTTAATCATGCGGGTTGACCTTCATTTTAGTGGTATGTATACTCCGTAGCTGGTGCGATGGAGTATACATACCCCAACATTTAACTCGGGCCCTAAGGCTATGGTCTATCCATAAGTCTGTTTTCTAAGCCCCTTCTATAAACAAATGATCCCACCTTCGTTACAATAAGGCTCCAATCATGAGTTTGAGGCTAAATTCTGATAATATTAGAATTCAGAGTTTCATAGCTAACAGCTCACCTTCCCACACAAAAAAAGTCTCCAGGTAAATTTGGACAGAGAAAACGTGCCAAAATATACCCGGGGAGAAAATGTAAAGTATATTTTGTTACTTGGTGAATTTGGTGCTCTGCATGCCAATTTCTCATGTAATTCCCCATTTTCTTGGCATACTCTGAATATTGGGGGCCTCATTTACGAGGCCACTTGTGGCACTTTTGTGCAGTTGGAGCGTCACTTCTTTGATGTTCCGGTGGCGCAACGTGCCGCAGCATATTTACAAGGCTATGCAAAGTCACTTTACAGAGCTTTACATGGCCTTGTAAATATGTGCCCCTTTCACGCAGAACAATGCGTGAAAGGGGTGTTCTACGAGTGTTCCTGTGGGTGTTCTAATGCAACACACATGGAATCTGAAGCATTCCCAAAATTACGAGAAATCATAAACCTGGGAATGCGTCAAATTCTAATGCCACCCCAGGGTTAGCGTTAGGGAGGCGCAATGAGGAGAAATGTCTTAATTTCTCCTTGTTTTTTTTCCTCTTTCTATGTGTGCTGCATTCTGAAGCACACATACAAAGAGGAAATCGCCTCTTGTGATTGATATTGTGCTGAAAGATGTCCCTTCCTGCACAAAATCAATCAACCCCGCAATGCGGGCACCATGGTGCAAGGGTGCCTGCGCTGGCGCATAGCAGCCCATTATGCACCAGCGCAGGGGAAAAGGACAGGAATGCGCTCTATCTCATAGATATGGTGCATTCCGTCCTTTTTCTTTTGCCATAGGGAAGCGCAGTAAGATTCCTTGCGTCGCTGCCCTGTGCCAAAACCTCGTAAATGAGGCCCTCAGTGTTTACCACAACCAGTAACCACATCCCCGATGGGTAATCATATTTACTGCGGTTGGACAATACCCTTCACCCGTCTTAGGCACTCATGATCAGTTATGCCATGCTAAACTTGCCATGTGATGGTATGGTAGTCTATGGCCTGCTAGTGATTGCCAAATTATGTTATGCCATGATGTGTTATGGGTGTCATGTTAGGTAAGGGTATGCCATGCTATGCCATGCTGTACATCACTATGCTACATCCCACTGTGCCATAGTATCCCAAGTTGTGTTGTGGTGTGCCATCTTAGGCTATCCTATGCAATAATATAACATGTTGTGCTCCACTATGCTATATCATAGGACCAATGTTAATACATTGAAAGTCATGACTTTGTATCCAACCCATCTGCAGTCACCACAAAAGGAGCCTCTTTTGTATTCTACTGCTAACTATGAATGCATGTCTGTTTTTCTGAGATGATATATCCATTTTTCAGGATACTTTGTCTTCACAACAACCCTTCCATACTTACATATGCCACATTGTGGTAGTGATATATACAAAATGACTCCTACAATGTAAATGTCTGATGGTATTGTCCCGCGATGTCCAGGATGCAATGTACAGACACATAAAATCCTATTAAAAAGTGGTATGCCGTGCTAGGTTACAGAATGTAGTGCAACATCATGCCTTGCCTTTGTATTTTAATATTATGGCATGTTACAACCTGTTATAGGGTACCCTGTAAGGCTATGTTATGCAATGTTACATCATGCTATGCTGTATCAACTGATGTCATGCCATGGTAGGGTGTGAAGAATAATACACTGTACCGTGATGCTCTATATCTTACCTATGCACTGGGAAGTAGCTATCAATGTTCTCATAGGTACAGTGGCACTGGGGTTGCCGTAGGTACAGTTGCACTGGAGCCCACGGGGCAGATTTACAAGCCCCTTGCGTCACTTTTGTGATGCAGCGTCGGCATAAAAGTTGCGGCCCATTCACAACGTGACGCATCTAGGGAGGAATTTACAAGATTTCACTGTGTCACTCTACGGCTTCACTGCGTCAAAATCCCCAAGCCTGAGCAGACGTAAGGATTGACGCAGGGCATTTTACATGGGACCTACCTACTTTTCTGGCGCATTGCTGGAGTTGCTTCACTTTTGTGACAAACTCCAACAATGCGTCACGTTTCCCCGAACAGATGCGTCAGAATTTCTGACGCATCCGTAATTCCGTGCGCCATGGTGCACTGTATTGTAAATACAGCGCATCCATGAAGGCGCAAGGACATTTGGAGGTGACGCAAGGAAACTGACGCATCTATGCAGATGCGTCAGTTCCTTGTAAATCTGCCTCCAGATGCCTGAGAGGCCCACTGAACCTGAGTGTGTTGCGTTCCCAAAAAAGTCTGGTAGCCACAATGTAGATTAAAAAAAATGTTTATTAGGTAGTTATGACGAAGAACCCCACTAGGAGCAGCCTTCCTGCTGCTCAGCCAAACAATCAATCAATCAATCATCGCATTTATATAGCGCACTACTTACCCAGAGGGTCTCAAGGCGCTGGGGGAGGGGGGTCTGCTACTGCTCGAACAACCAGGTCTTGAGTTGCTTCCTGAAGGCGAGGTGGTTCTGGGTCAGGCGGAGGTGGGTGGGGAGGGAGTTCCATGTCTTGGCGGCGAGGTAGGAGAAGGACCGTCCCCCTGTGGTGGCTCTACGGATGCGGGGGACGGCGGCGAGGGCGTGGCTGGTCGATCGAAGCTGGCGTTTGGGAGCGTAGAAGTTGAGGCGGCTGTTGAGGTATCCTGGGCCTTGGCTGTGTAGGGCTTTGTGTGCGTGGGTGAGGAGACGGAAGGTGATTCTCTTGTTGACCGGGAGCCAGTGCAGGTCTCTCAGGTGTCCGGAGATGTGGCTGCGACGGGGGATGTCCAGGATGAGTCGTGCTGAGGCGTTCTGGATCCGCTGGAGTGTCTTCTGGAGTTTGGCGGTGGTTCCGGCGTAGAGGGTGTTGCCGTAGTCCAGACGGCTGGTGACGAGGGCCTGGGTGACCGTCTTCCTGGTCTCGGTGGGGATCCACCGGAAGATCTTACGTAGCATGCGCAGGATGTTGAAGCACGACGAGGAGACGGCGTTGACTTGTCTGGTCATGGAGAGGGAGGAGTCCAGGATGAAGCCCAGGTTGCGTGCGTGGTCTGTTGGTTTGGGTTCGCTGCCTAGGGCGGGGGGCCACCAGGAGTCGTCCCAGGCGGCGGGTGAGGATCCCACGATGAGGACTTCCGTCTTATCTGAGTTCAGTTTCAGGCGGCTGTTCTTCATCCATTCGGCTACCTCCTTCATCCCTTCGTGAAGGTTGGCTCTGGCGGTGGCGGGGTCGTTGGTAAGGGAGAGGATCAGCTGGGTGTCGTCAGCGTAGGAGATGATGTTGAGGTTGTGCTGGCGTGCGATGTCTGCGAGGGGGCTCATGTAGATGTTGAAGAGGGTTGGACTGAGCGAGGAGCCTTGAGGGACGCCGCAGATGACTTCGGTGGCTTCAGATCTGAACGGAGGGAGGCGGACTCTCTGTGTCCTTCCGGCGAGGAAGGAGATGATCCACTCCAGTGCCTTCTCCTGGACTCCGACGTTGCTGAGGCGTTGTACTAGGGTACGTGGCAGACAGTGTCGAAGGCCGCGGAGAGGTCGAGGAGGATGAGGGCCGCTGTTTATCCGTTGTCGAGCAGCGCTCGGATGTCATCGGTGACTGCGATCAGGGCGGTCTCGGTGCTGTGGTTGGCCCGGAAGCCAGACTGCGAGGGGTCGAGGGATCCGTTCGTCTCGAGGAAGGCGGCCAGCTGCTTGTTGACGGTCTTCTCGATGACTTTTGCAGGAAACGGGAGCAGCAAGATGGGGCGGTAGTTTTTGAGGTCGGTGGGGTCAGCCGATGGCTTCTTGAGTAGAGCGCTGAGTTCGGCGTGCTTCCAGCTCTCCGGGAAGGTAGCGGTGTTGAAGGAGGTGTTGATGATGTCCCGCAGGTGGGGTGCGATGACAGCGTCGGCCTTGTTGAAGACGTGGTGAGGGCAGGGGTCGGTCGGAGATCCGGAGTGGATGGAGTTCATCGTGCGGACGGTGTCTTCGGTGCTGATCGGAGTCCAGGCGCGGAGGGTGGTGGTGGGGGGCGGTGGTTCGGTCGTGGTGTTCGTCGGTTGAGTGCTGAAGCTGTTGTGTATGTCTGCGATCTTGTTGTGGAAGTAGGAGGCGAGGGAGTTGCAGAGGTCTTGCGAAGGGGTGATGTTGTTGTTTCCGGCGTTGGGGTTGGAGAGCTCTTTGACGATGTTGAAGAGTTCTTTGCTGTTGTGTGCGTTGTTGTCCAGTCGTTCCTTGAATGCAGTTTTCTTGGTGGCGCGGATGAGTTGGTGGTGTTTTCGGGTGGCGAGCTTGAGGGCAGTCATGTTGTCCGGTGTTGGGTCTCTGCGCCAGGCTCTCTCGAGGGCTCGGCAGTTCTTCTTGGAGCTCTTGAGTTCGTCGGTGAACCATGGGGCTTTCTTGCTACCGGGTCTGCTGGGCGGGGTCCTCAGGGGGGCGAGCTCGTCTGCGCAGTCGCTGATCCACTTCGTGAGGTTGGTGGCCGCCTGGCTAGGGTTCGTTGTGCTGGTGGGAGGGTTCATGCTCAGGGAGGACGCGAGCTGGTCGGCTGTGATCTTGTTCCAGCTCCTGCGTGCAGCCTGTTGCTGGTGGTGGTGGATCGTGGTCCTTGCGAAGCTGAAGTGGACGCAGCTGTGGTCCGTCCAGTGGAGTCCGGTGGCGTGGCTGAAGGCGATGTCCTTGCTGGATGAGAAGACGGGGTCGAGTGTGTGTCCGGCGTAGTGGGTGGGGGTGGTCACCAGTTGCTTGAGTCCCAGGTTGGCGAGGTTGTCCAGCAGGGTGGTGGTGTTGCGGTCGTTGTTGTTCTCCATGTGGAAGTTGAGGTCCCCGAGGAGGATGTAGTCAGTGGAGCAGAGGGCGTGCAGAGCCCATTTTCCAACTGACTCTCACAGACATCCAACATTCCATGCATCACCATGCACCAACCTTCCTCAACCCCAGTCACACTGGCTCAGCAGCAGGTATAAGAGAGTGCTGTATTTTACTACCTAACAGGCAATCAGGGGCCCATTTTCCCTGGATTCACTGGTGCCCAGTGTCCCCTTGCCACGCCTCTGATGGCACAGGCCCACTAAAGCACAAAGAAGCCCAACGTATTCTCCACTCATGGGCAGTTTGGAAAACTCGGGGAAGTGTGGCTCAATGGTTAGAGCGGCAGACCCTGATGCAGAGGTCTGGCCCGGGACCAGGGTTCAATTCCCACCTCGGTGGGTCTTGGGCTCAATTTCCTCGGATCTGATAATTCTCGCCTCGGTGCTTATTCTAATCATGGGTCCCACTCTGTGACTCTAATCTCCACAACGGCCCCAACAGCGCTGGGATGCCTGGCTTCACCTTGGGGGTGCCCAGGAGTGGACATTTCACAGGGAAAAGCCAGGAAGGGTTCCACAGCGGTATGCCTTACAGCGCCAGGACACCCCAGTTGGGGTATTAGTGCGCTTTACAAGTACAAATTACATTTACAAACAGGTGGCACCCTGCAATGTTTGTGAGCACCATGGCTAAAATATGGCATGTGTCGGATGTGCATGAAAATGGGCAAGAAATCTGGCTAAGGCGGTAGATAGCGGTAAACATAATCACGAGTAGACCTCTAAAATTAACGATTTACTTAGTGAACTGGGACCTTAACGCATAGCCTTCTGAAGAGGCAATCATCATTCAGCTTTGCCTGGCATGTGCCAGATGGTGAAGAGGGCAGATTTACCTAAAATTGGGTGACCCCTGAGGGGTCCCTCTTCATTCCTCCCTCACCCCACCACCCCACTTCCCCACCCTCCCACCTCCCACTGGAGACGGAGATCCAGGGATCTGTTGAAAAAAAGCAGCAAGAACAGAATAGCGATGGGTAACCAATAATACAGATTTGCAAAATCTTTTTCAATTAAATAATGAATTCATAATTCTGTGCACATTTGTGGACATCGGACTTACATTTCGATTTGAGTCAGTCTAGCATTGTGCAACCATTGAGGGGCAGAGAGGAGAAAGAGGATGGATGGCGCGAGTCAGTGATAATAAATGGGTCTGGATTAAGACTGGGTGAATTGTTTGCGTATGTGAAGCAAGATTTATGCAAATGAGTTTGAACATTTTGAAACAAAAGCATCAGCCACTTGAAAACCCAGATAACTCGAGGAAACGTCGTTTTCGAGCACCGTTGCTTAGCAGCGGGTTGGTGTATCCTTGGAACTCATTCATTATTTCTATTTTTGGACCTCATCACGCTGTGCCTATTTTAGTTATTTTTGGTAGTGTAATTAGCACTCAATCCTTTTCTTGCGCCTCTTTGCAGCAATGAACTGCTGTGGCCATCAGCCTAACTCATACAGTGCCAGCAGGCTTCATATTGGGCAATCCCCTGGGACCAATGGCAGTGATCCAGCGTCCTCTTGACACTTTTGCTGATGAACTGTTCTGTCAGCCTGATAAATTGAACACACCGCTGCATCCCCCTCTGAAAACGCTGCCAATGGGGCCTTGGAAACCTGGCTGTCTTTGAAGATTTCAAGAATGCATGAAGCAAAGCCTTTAGCCTGCAGTATATTATTAATGAGGCTTTTCCCAATGAATGTTAAATGTGGAGATTTAGATACAGGGCCTTATTTACAGTTTCTCGGTCCACCCTCTCTAGTTGGAGCTGGGAGACCATTGTTGTTTCCACCGGTTGGGGCTCCTCTATCTCTGCCAGTAGAAACCTTCGCCCATGGCCCCACATGCACCGGGCAGTCAGTCTCAGTAACTCAGACCATCAGTTCTATGGGCAGACATTCTGACTTACTTTTCTTCCTGTTTGGAAGTCACTGGGGAACAGAACTGGAAAACAAAATGGCACCCCTTGCAGAAAGAAACATCCTATCTGGGAGTGTGGCCACTGCCTGCTTTTGGCTCCTAAATGCCTACACCAAATTTTGGAATCAAACTGAACATTTATAGAAGGTTTTAATACATTTTAAGACTTTTATGCTTTTAAGCTGTTTTTTGAAAAATTCCTAAATCACAGTAATCGTGATAAAGACCCTCACCTTGCCGAATATACCGAAATGTCTATGTATCATATAGTCTGTCGTACTCTTACCACTAAGAGTATGCAGCTGAAATGTAGAGCTTTGGTATAGCCAGCAAAATTAAGCATGGTAAACGTAGAGGGAAAAGTGTACTTTACCTAAGAAGTTCAGATAATAAAACGCTCACATCTAAGCTCTGGCTAAGTCAATCCTAATGTTTGTAACTAAACCTTTAAAAATTCTTGTTCATTATGAAATAAAGATACAATTATGCAGACTATGATTTAGGAGAAATAGTATGAGTAAATACGATGGATTCCTCTACTACATCGTTCCAACTATCTCCAGAAACAGGGCCGCACTTTTCTTCTTCCCCCTCCAGAAACAGGGTTCCAATGTTCTTCTTCACCCTGGATCAACCGTCTAATATCATCTCCAGTGATGCCGGGGGCTAATCAGGAGTCGGCAAAGCTGCCTATAATTGGAGTGGAGCAGACACAAACCTTCAAATAAGGGAGCCATTACAAAAAATATGGGGGCATACTAATATCAATATAAGTCCTGTACCTTCTTCATCATCACTTGATGTTCTATTATTAATGTAAGGGACTCAACAGGGTATTTATCAATCAATCAATCAGGGTGTAGTGTAGTTCCTATATTCCCAATAGGCTCAGCGCATTGGAATAATATATTCAGCAGTGTAGAATTAGGACTGAGGTCGACTAGTTCTCTGCTGACTATATTAGACTTAAGGTTTGCCAGCTAGCTCAGAGGTCACTAGAAACTTTCTCGAATAAACGAGGAGGCATTTAACCTCCCTGGATAGACAAGAAGGGATTAGCTTCCGACAACCATATAACATTGTGTCAACAAGGGGGAAGCAAGAAACTAGGACAATTTTTAACGGGGTCCAATGTACATGTCCCAGAAAGTCTAACCAACAACAAAAAATACAGAGTTCCCCGGGAAAAGTCAACTAACTGACTAACATTAACCTCTCTCTCATTGAGTTCAACAGAAAAAGTGAATGTTGTGAACCCTTTACGGAATTTAGGGATACCTCACACAGGTCACCGGTTGGACGACTATTGTCATCGCACCCGGTGATCGTCCAGCGTCATCATCGGTATCCTGCCCCTGCGACAGACTGGCAATGCCTGTCGGGCAACAACGGATGCTGCACTTTGGCGGGGATCTTTTATTCCTTAGCCAAAGGGTGTGTGGGTGTGTGGGTGTGAGGGGCCTAAGAAAGTGCAATAGTGAGCGTGAGTGTATTCTAAAAAAAGTCAGTAGAGTCCATAGGGCAAAATTTTAATGGCATGGCTCACTGCTTTATTAAAAGGAACGATAAGGGGTATTGAGGCGAGACAATTAAAGTAATCGAGCCTCATTCAACCCTTAGTGAACGTATGGTCAACATGTTTCTTGCCACTAAGGCAATTCATCAGGACCAAAAAAGTGCTCATATAATTTCTGTGGATCCCTCAGTGGTCAGAGGAATCGAGTATACGACCTGGTGTGTGTCGTAGGGCAATCCTTCGTCCAGTCCCTCCCCAGAACTAGGCAGGAAAAAGAAGAAGAAGAGTATAGTCAAAAATATGTCTGTATACCCCAGCCATCTTTAGATGCAAAAATTACATGCTGGTGATGCATTTAGGGGTGTAGAGGGGGATATGAAGACCCCATCATGAAGAGACATTCGAGCGAGAGAGACGGTTAGAGAATAGTGTGAACGAGGACTTACCGCGTTCTATATGTGTAAACAGTGCTAATTGAGTAGGCATGCGACATGTGTGCCCTGGAAGTGGCATGCACAGTGGTTTATACCTGTATCGTATGCCGTAACATGCCATGCGTTTGTATCTTTGTAATACAAACAACTGTGAGTGTGCACCTTCACACACGTGAAATTAAAAATTATTTCGAGACAACATGAAAGGAGAGAAACATATTATCAATCTGGCTCATGAATAATTGGCAACCGCAGATTGGCGCCAGTGTAGTAGAAAGGCCTTATCGTGAAATACCCAACACACTGGGAAAACGGTAACAATGCAAGCCTTACCCGTAGTCCCAGGGTTGGAAATCCCTCACGCTGACCTGGTGGGGCCAGAACTGGTTGTAATGAACCTAAAACAAGTAAACAGCGCCGCCGAGTCAGGGAGTTATTTAGCGGCGCGGCTTACCGTCTACTGTAGTCCCGCAGGGATCCTCGCCACGGCGATCCGGAGGAAACGCTCGCGGAGGTCCTTACGTGAATTAGTGCGCCTTACCTGATCGTTGCTGGCAGAGGGCGTCTAGTCACCTACCCCTCCCACATCGGTATTACCGCAGGACAGCCGGTGGAGCTGCGAAGTGCCGCTGCCTCAGTTGAGAACGGGAAGCGCGGGCACCGTGGGGGCGTGTCCAAGGCGTGTTGCTAGGCAACATGACGCCGATGTGAAAAGCGATGATTACCCCAGGTTGCAAGAAGGGTAAAAAGGTGGGTGCCATCTTGGAACGGGGAGGTAGTATACTTGATGGCAAAAATTACTGCTAGGGAAGGGGCAATGAGTTCGTACACAGGACTCTCTATCGCCGTCTGAGGAACGGGAGGATAGTGTATTGACTAGTATTGGAGGTAACTTGGATAAGGACAATAAGTCCAAGTACTGAGCTATCTGGCTAGCATTGTCCAAGGCACCGCATCATTAAGACCGAGTTCGTCGGTGTGCAGACGATGCACCCATCTCTGCTCCAATCTGAAGAGGGCTTGTTGGTTCATTCCAGGTTGGCACTCGAGGACAGTCCAACGTATGTTCTCAGTGGAGTGGTTGTGTTCTTTACAATGTTCATATAACCGTGTATGTGTTTTTGCACAACGGATATTACTATTGTGCTCCATGATGCGCTGTTTCACAGGGCGCATCGTCATCCCAATGTAGAGCATCCTACAGGGGCACACCAGGACATAGATACACCTCGAGCTATTACAGTTGGTGTGTTTATTTACGGTCCAAGTAAAGTCCCCTTGCAGTTCAATAGTTTTCCCCTGGATAGTTTGGGGGCATACTACACAGGAGCCACATCTGTAATGTCCAGTGACTGGAGGGAGGGCACTCGAGGACAGTCCAACGTATGTTCTCAGTGGAGTGGTTGTGTTCTTTACAATGTTCATATAACCGTGTATGTGTTTTTGCACAACGGATATTAGTGTAGTTCCTAGTTTCCCACTAGGCCCTGCGCATTGGAATAACATAAACAGTAGTATCGACGTGGAACTGGCTATATTCCAGGCCTCCACTGACTATGCTAAACTTAATTGGGTTGTGTTACCAACTAGCTCAGAGGTCACTGGAAACTTTCTTCTCTGCATAGGAAGTGATCAGCTTCCTTGGCACAGACAAGAAGGGATTCAGCTTTCCAACAACCGTGCAACATGACAACTTTGCTCCTCAGATCAAGAGTCGATCTCTAGGGTCGTGTGAAACAATAGACATAGATTTCACTCAGTCAGTCTAGTGCAGTTTACTTTCACAGTATGTAGAGAATAGAGAGACGGGCGTGTATCAATAAAGGGTTAACATTTATTGAACAGTCTTTCTTCTCATACAAGAGAGATGTATTGCCACAATTGCAATAACTGTTATTATAAAAAGTACGTACAGTAAGATAAGAATAGCGAAATAGAACTGTAAAAGCATTGATATGGTTTCTTAGCCATACAATGGTTTAAAAGTAATAAAACATATATACAGTCATATATACATTAGGCTAACATACTCAACTGGTGCTTCTAACTAAGCCTACCCCGGTGTGCCTGACCTAAGCCTAACACGTGAGAAGGGGGAGTAAGTAAGTAGCTTAAGTTAAGTTGGTTTTGCCAAGGTTTGTTTCAAGAATTCTCTTCTAAGGGTTTAGTCAACACCATACCTCTGAATAGAATGATGGAGGATTGGTATCTCCTTCAGGGGTCTCTCTCGATATCCCAGTCACCCGCGAGGGTAAACCGGAAGCGCCGGGACTGGATTTCTCTGCACGAGAAAGGCAGCGGCTTCTCTCAGCGCGTCTGGAGGAAGGAGGGGTGACAGCGTCCGCGGGCAGCTGGGCTGGATGTCTTCGCAGAGGACGGCTGCACGGCTCCTCAAGCGTACTGCACCATAGGTCGCGCTGTAGCGGCGATAATGGTAATCAGTAGCTTCACCACCACAGGATAGCAGGCTGCAGCGACAGACAACGCTCAACAGCAGTTAGCTTCGCTCTCACAGCTCACAGCTTCGCATTGCTTAAGGCAACGTTGGTAATATTTATACCTGACAGGTGCCGGGTTTGACGCAAGTTTGCTGGACATAAGACGTCAATTAAAGATGTCACTAGGAAGTGGCAGCTATCAGTTGCTCATTAGAGTTCTATTACTAATCAAAACATAGCAAGCGGGGATTTCCAGGTTTGCTAAGTTTTTATCTTGTTGAAGAACTCGGAGTGTTATCTAGGAATATCAGATAGTGACTGCTGCTCTGTCATTGCACTAATTGGTCGCAAAGGAAGTAGCAGAGAGTCATGCTGGAATGTGGCTCTGTGGCTCTGCTCGTGTGAGGCCAGAGATGACTTTACAGAAAATCGCACTTGAACGGTTATGCCAATATAGGGAATAAATGGATTTATAGCCGAATAGGGGCATAAGGTCACAGTATCGATCAGGAACCTAGATAAGCACATGACACCCACTCCACGAATTCATGTCCATCAAAATTACTAAAACTAAGCAATTAGATGTATGTGTAACATTGTGTAACATAGCCCACCCCAAAATACATAAATGCATTCGAAATAGGCGTACTTGTAATACATGGAATTTAGGTACTGTACGTTTTTTAAAAAGCATAGTAATCATTCAAAAAATTATTGCATGTGAAATCAATGAACGATTATGCATAAAGAATTACACATGAAGTATCTCTGACAGAAGAAATGCGAGATAAATCATCACATAAAAATGCATTGTAATAATATGTGTGCTAGAGGCTGGTGTTATGTTGTTATGTCTCTAGATGTGTTTTTTAGAAATAGAAGTGTGAAGCTTCTGTTCTCTAAGAATAGTTTTTACGTTAAGCAAAGAATTGTTTCGTGCCAAAAGGAAAGGGTCAATATTTTTTAAAAAAAATTGTCCAATTCAAAGAAAAATCAGTTTACCAAAGCTCCTGGCAGTTTTATGTTGATCAAAACTGAAGGCCGAATTCAGAGTTCATGGGAACGCTGTGTGTCGGAAAGCTTCTCAAAAATTATTGTTTCTCTGTGGGTGAGAACATCGTATCAGACAGGCTCGCAAAGAATTGGTCTACAAAATCAGGTGATAGTTCAACCATATTAGATAGCGCTGAAACTTGGCAGGTGTGAGAATGATTGCTGTCATCGAATGCAGGATCAGCAATGCTCACAGAACGTTGTACCTGGATGATGTTGCTTTTGTCACTCGCTCCACTGTTACCACTTGGCTGTAGTACAGGAGTCTCCACGAATGCCGTCATCAGGATTGGTAGCCGTTGGGGACAACACAATGCGTGAGCCGTTATTGGACTTAGCAAAGTATCGACGTCCATTGGTACTGCTGATGGAAGTGAAAGACAGATGTCCAACACGCATTCCTCGCCGCAAAGCATACACCGTAGCACAGGTAAAATGCAATTTTGCCATATTGATCTGAATGAAAGGAACCAGGTCATGTTTAGATCTCTCAGCCTGGCCAATCCGAGGACGTTAGTTATCCTGTCCCTGTAGCGCATTGCTAGGATTGTTTCTTCCATTCCCATGGGAGCTATGTCTGAGCCGAGGCTTGCCATAACGTAGCAGGAGGGTCAAAAATAGAATCCCTGCGATGAGTCCAAAAAATAGCGGAATACCACCAAAGATGGAGTGCACAAAATTAGGAAAGATTCCCAAAATTGCCGTAAAGACTGTCTTAAATATGCCTGGGATGCTTGTAGCACTAGACATGTTAAGGAGTTGCTCGAGTATTTGTACGAAATGCACGGGGCAATTTGTTGATAAAAGGTCATGGACCTCAGTAGCCGTCCTTGCGACTAGAAGATCATACGTCTCTTTAGATGACGTTATAGGCACTGTTGTCTGTAAAAGCACAGATTTCATTTTGCTTAATGTATCAATTCGTATAGAATAGAGATTCAGACGAGGCCAGAGGGGAGTCACTGTGTCTGGAGGCCCGCTCGGGAACAATGCTTGCATACAACATTTGACCATGGACGTTACTTCTACTAGATAACTTAGTCCGGGCGCGAGGCCACAGCACCTGTGATCCGTTCTTAGAATGTAACTCCCGTTTGCGAGTTGCATAAAGAAGGGCTCTATCTGAGTTGCAGGTGTGACTAGCTGGTGGCATGAAAGGTTGTTTGAATTGCCATCACATGCTCCGTGTAAATTAATACCCTGACACAAAAGTATACCGCTTAGTGAGTGTTTACAGTTGTCACCACTAAGAAATACATTTTTGTCGCTGTCACTATAGCAAGAATGAGTGTATGGTAATTTCCATTCGGATTTAACATATCCCTTACCCAATTGTTCATACTGGCCAGCAGGTATGTATTCAAGGCATTTCTTAAAGCGGAAAGTTGTTATCGGAATTGTGATAATTCCGTGTATTATCCATTCAATGACAGGACTCTCTGACATTGTCAATGGTAATCTCTCAAGTTTCTCGATGCTCAAGATTGTATAGTCTGCTCCTTTCTGTGCCAAACTGATCTGTTTATCAGTAAGGTTAAAAATGGAAAATAATGACGTTGTGTTTATCAGACGCCAAGGCACATAGCCTGAACGAAGATTTTGCAGCGTCCAGCCTAGTTCTATAATAGAGCGTAATTGAGACTGGCCATGTTGTAACATTAGCAAATCTCTGTCTATCACATCAAAGGCAGATGATACAATATTGTCCAAAGAATATATTCTGGAAGACAGAGTCATTAACCCATTGTCTACTACAGAAAGTGATTTTTCCAAATTAATACGATCAATTTCTCGTATCTTTTCAGCAGTTTCAATTTGCTTTACTTTCCAAGCCTCGTTGTAAGCAGCATAGATGCTGGTCGCTATGAAACGCTTTTGACGCTGTTTGCGTGGTCCAAGAATGAAATCGCGCAAATCAGCACCATCTTTTAATAAAGACAAGTGTTGCTTAATTTCAGCCAGTGTGGATGTAGTTAGCCATTCTAGGCAGAGTTTGCCTACACTGTATGTGGTTATAATTCCTGGATGTTGTCTCTGGGAATATCTTGAGTCTAATCTGGTCATTTTTAAACCCTGTGTTTTATTCAGGAACCTATCTTGACAGCTATTTGTGTCTGTAGGCCAGATTAACCACTTTTTCCAATCAGGATGTGTTCTGTTGAAATGTAAAATGTGTGACACGTCTAACTCATTATCTGCAGTTGCATCCTCAGCTATTGGCTTTGGTATAGACGGTGTTTTAAGGTCTTTGTTCTTAGCTAGGCCAAGACAAGATGTTTGGTGTACAGTGTCATTTAAAAATAACATTTGTTCTGGTATCATGCAGGTTCTAAACAGTGCTTCTATGCCTTGCACCTGCCAATCTTTTGTACCCCAAATTGTTTTTGTTTCAATATTATTTTTCCAATAATCAAAACCAATTGTCATCATTTTGTCATAAAATGCTTCTGAATATATCAATTTAGAATTTGTCAGCATTGTTTTCATTCCTGTTTTATCTAACAGTTTATAATAAAACGTTTCTGCATCACTGGTGTTAAACCCTGAAAAATATTTGAATTTCTCAAAAAATGCTTTAGAACTGCTTTTAGGTGGTGTAGCACAATGTTCCCATTGATTATACATAAAAACATTTCTAGGCTGTGCAGATTTATGCAAGTAATGATCCCCATAGTGGGTGTAACAGAATAACTGCTCATAACTAGATGAACCTTGTAAATAATCATGATCTGTGAATCTAGCTGACATTACTAAATCAGACATCATGTCATTAATACTGTTAAAGTCCCAATCATCAGAGAATGTACTTGGTGTCACAAAGTCATTTAAGGAAACCTTTAGTTGATGAGGATACTTCAGGATTTCGACCGGACCATAGATCTCATAGTCTGTTTTCTCCCATACTACCCCACCAGGTATTGGAATTGCTGTGACATTTACTGTTGACAGTTCTCTTTTCTTCACGTGGGATGATCTGTGTGGTTTCAGGACTAGGTTGATGTTCTGACTTGCTGTGTCCATTCAATTGTAATGAACTTTCCTAAAATTAAAACTAAAATTAGGCATAGTAGGAGTATGAATACCCCTGAGATAATCCAATGCTCAATCAACGGTGAATCCAGATATAGTTCTTTGATTTGTTGAAGGAGTCCTGTTGTATTTTCTTTAGAATACTTTTTTGTTTCTGGCGTCACTTCGGGGTCACTTAAATCTTCAGAGAAGTTGTCGAAGTTGATGAAATAACCAGAGGCAGTTCTGTCAATTGATGGGATTGTTCTTTCAATCTGTCTCTCGGTAGCACTTTCTGATGCCACATCATTGTAGACTGGTGTTGTTTCTTGACGAACTGTTTCAATCTGTGTTTCAAGAGGCACGAGTTCCATGGCTGTATTGCATAGTCCTTCATTGTGCACTGCAGGCTGATCGAATGTGATTAGTCTTTCAGTTTGAACCTCTTGGATTGTTGCAAGTTTGGGTATTCTGTTGTTTCTTGGGAGTCCACTGGGCCTACTGTTGATTATAGGCCACATGCTTGTGGTTTTACCAGATCGATGGACACGACTCTGTTCTCCTTTTTACCAGCAAGGGGCGGTAGCACAACTGATCTTGTTCCGGTGACTGCTAAGACAGGTACTGCTTTTCTGTAAGAAGGCCCAAATTCCTTCTTAACCGCGATCTTTTCTCTGACTAGATCCCCAATCTTTGGAATCCAGACAGGCCTTGCTGGGGCTGTTGCGGGTGGTGCCTCGTCAGTGGTATTTGGCTGTTGCTTTAACTTTATGTTGCTTAATGATTTTCTTGTTTCATTCAGTTCCTGTAAGACAGCCAAACGGTCTTTTACTTCAAACTGCTTTGTTTCTTCTTGTACCACTGACATCTGACTATCGAGGTCCTGAACGCGCATTCTTATTCCGAACAATAGTTCGTATGGGCTGAAACCTTTTAGAGAATTTCTTGGCATGTTGTTAAGACTAGTCTGGACACTTATTAAATGTTTGACCCACCCAGCGCCTGAACCTAATACCTTCGCTGTTATAGATTGCTTTATGTCCCGGTTTTTTCTTTCTACCACACTTGTGCGACGGACAAGAATACCACAACCCAATTCCCATGCTAGCCATGGCCTCCTTATAGGCTCGAGAGCTGAAAGCAGGACCCTGGTCAGAATGGAACGTGGTAATTGCGTATGTGCCGATATGGACTCGCTAATCTTTTATAACAGTTCTAGGCGTCAGCCGAGTGCTGGTGGCCTCATTTTTTAAGTGCATTTCGTCTTAAACGTTGTACACTGGGACGCGCTTCTCTTCTTTGATTGCGCAGATAGACCGCCTTATGCTGTCTAGAAGGGATCCTGAAACTACACTGGCCTGTTCATTACTGCGATCTCTGTTGCAGTCTTCACAATTTTGAGCAAAACATTGAATATCTATACTCATTCCTGGCCACCAGTACTCTGATTGCAATTCTTTCAGAGAGGCTTTGATTGTTTGGTGTTTCAGACCCAACCCCATGTGTGCTTCCAGTAGGAGGAAGCCCCTCCTGCTCCTGTTTGGAATTACTCTATCCCCCACTCCAGGGATTCGAGCAAAAGGAACGGAGTTTGCATCGATTATGTATGCATAATTGAGTGGATAGTTTACGGGTAGTGCTGCACAGTCGCCTTTTACGGTCGTTTTTACTGCTAGCATAGTTTCCCCGTCTATATACTTATCTGTACGCTTTTTTGTGGCTACGGAAGCCGGTTTAGTTGCTTCCGTGGTGGCTGTATTAGCCAATGAATTCCCTGCAACGTGAACGCCATCACGTTGAAGACTCTGTGCGTGAATCACGTGAGTCTTTTGTAGTTCTTTGTGTAAAAGAGCTACTTGTTCCCAAAGCAATTTATGCTTTACTGTGGCACCTGTGTCATCTTTGTAATCGTTTTCGATCCAACTCTGCAGTTTGTTGTTGTAAGATTTGACGCAAAAATGAGAATCGCACACTATAAGTGTGGGGAATTCGCGTTCTGCATTTTCGAGCGCCATCTTTAAAGATCTGATTTCAGTTCTCTGAACCGAACAGTTTCTTACAGATTCAGTTTTTGTTACTTTCGGTCTGAATTTACCGCACAGCCAACGACCTTTAATGATCGCACATGCTGCATTGTAGGATTTACTCTCTACGTTGAAATGCTGTACAAAGCTATCTGTATAGATTATACAGGCGTATTGTGGGAGAGGCAAAATTTCGATTGGCAGAGGATATTCTTCTTCATATTCTAAATCATTCAGTTCTTCGTATTGCGGGGCGAAATAGTATTTCACGTCTTCCGCTCCTAGAGAATCTATGCACTGTATCCATTTTGGATCCAGTGACACTGTAGGCAGGTTTACTGGGCTGAATAGCGCCTCGAAGGCGGATTCCGCTGTAAGGATATTAATCCGTTTGCCGTGTGCTAGTTCTCGTTCATTTGCTAATGCGATTTGCACTGCGTTCACAGTTCTTTCTGTGCGACTGAATGTTTTTTCTGCTTGTGTGTACAAGTGAGACTTAATTGAAATTGGTACCTTTTCTCCCTCATTAGAGGTTAGGTACGTGAATCCGCATCTTCCTGGGATGACTCGGATTACAAGATCGATCGTGTTGTCACGTGTATCTAATTTTGTTTTTGCTAACATGTCTGTTTGCAGTGATCTCAAAATTTCTGTGTGTTTTTGAGTCCAATTGATTTGTTTTAAATCAGGTTTTATTAGTTCGTAGAGAGGTTTAACCCTCTCTGCGTAATTTAGAATATAAGTTCTTCCGAAATTCAGAAAACCTAGTATGGATTGTAAATTCTTCAGCGTTTTTGGAGCTTGGAGTACAGCGCACTTCTCTAAGAAGTTGTCCGCTAGGCTTTTCCCTTCACTTGATAATTCGTACCCTAAAAATAGTACTGTCAGATGGGCAATTCGGGACTTTTTAAAGTTGAATTTGTAACCCTCTGCTGCGAACCCAAGTATAATGGTGTTCACTCTTTTCAAGTGAGTATCCAAGTCGTCGTCTGTGAGATAAATATCATCTACGTAAGACAATGCTTCATCATCATAGATTTGTAGTAACTCTGTTACCCTAGCTGAGAATAGTCCTGGGCTGTTCTTGAACCCCTGTGGGAGTCGACAGAATTTTTTCTGTGACCCAAATGCGGAGAAAGCGGTCAAGTATCTGCTTTCTGGTGCAATGTTTTGACAAAAGAAACCATTAGAAATGTCTAATGTTGTTTTGTATTTTTTCCTAACTATGTTATTCATTAGGGCTGCACTATGCGAGTTTTGTACTGCAAAAGTTTTGCAACATGTATTAAGGTGTCTGTAGTCCAAAACTAGACGATATGAATTGTCTGGCTTGGAGACAGGAAACAAAGGATTGTTCATTTGAGAGGTGCATGTTTCAATCACCCCCTGGTACTCAAGTTGATCTAAGATCTCCCTGACCTGTTTTTTAGCTTCTTGCTTTATGGGATACTGCCGTTGGGCAGTTGGTTCACTTTTTAGTTGGATTTTGTGAGGCGTTGAATCCTCATCCCATCCTACATGATTCTTATACAATGCAGGTGCCTGGGCTACTGCCCATTTCCTTGCATATGTATATTTTTTGTGAATCGGAATGTGATTCGAGAAGGCAGGCATAATTACCTCTTCGCCACGAGGGCACTCCCTGACAAACTCCGGGGGCCAATCTTTTTCAGCTAACAGAATATCATAGCCTTTTGAGAGCTTATCCCAAAATAGACCCTTAATTTTCCCAGTCTTATCACCCTCTATACGCAATGTTATTTCGTATATTTTATGGGGCTCGCTAAGCCTGGCATCGGCAGTTTCAACCTGAATGTATTCATTCGTGTCCACTGTCTCCAGATGACTCATCAAGTTCTTGCGCGCTATACTGATCTCTGCTGCACTGTCCAACATTGTCAATGCCCACTCCCCGTTTTTCAACTGTGTCCTCAGTATTCTCGGCATGGTTGATTACTCTAATACTGGCTACCTTCTTTTTCTGAAATTGAGATTTCTTATTTTGAGCAGGTTCCTTGTCTTTGGACTTGGTGTGCTCTCCTGGGTCTGACCGTCCTCTTCTTTCCGAATTCTGTGGAAAAGATCGAGAGGGACGTGTATCAATACTTTGATATCTATCAGGTTTTTTTATATTATCCCTATTTCTAAGGTTATATCTTTTCTCAGAGGGCTCCCGTTGGGGAGACTGGCGTTCTCGAGTCGGAGTTCTCTCCCTCCGTCGAGGAGACCTTCCTCTGGACTGGAAAACTTTTTCCTTGGGAGTGGATTGTTTATTTCCATCCCAGCTCTTTTTAAGAGTGTTTGAATTATTTTTAATAAATAATTTTTCTGGATTTTCGAGCAGTTGGGGCTTAACTGGTTTTCCACCCAAGCTGTCTCTACCTAATTCTTCATAGCATTTTTCTATGATTTTTGCAAGCTCAACAGGATCTTTTATATCTGTTTCCCTCAACTTCTGGCGAATCGCCACAGATGCTGCTTCTCCCTTTACATTGGCTAATAATATAGCCGTGACCTGCTTGAAATCTTTCAGTAATTTCATACCTAGATTTAAAGCTGGTTCTGGACCGAATTCATTTTGAATTTGTTTTAGCACGTCTGGTATTACCGCCATAGACGGAACACCGTGTGTTTTTGTGTAAATGGAAGCAAAGACTGTACCCCAAGTGTCACAGTCCTCCACGTGTGGTGCGATTCCCATAGGAAGGCAGATGGTCAAGATTCTGTGTTTCTCAATAGGGGTAGTATCAGGAAATACTGCCTCTATTTGAGTGATTTTCTGGGCTAACCAGAAAGGAATTTGTTCCCGTTTTACGGGTGTTTTACCAAGACATGACTGTATGTTCTGTGGTGTAATTTTATTTGTGTTCCCCTGATGAGGGGTCAGCTGGTGTGAATTAACAGCTGGCTGGACTGTTGCAGTCCGTATTACATATTGGACTAATTGCCTATGTATTTTTATTAATGTGTTTAGCTGTGCTAACAGCTCTTCTCTAGACATTCTTATAATGTCAGGATGTGGTGTGTAGCTGGCTAGAACCGGCCACGTGGCTCCTGGTCTACCTAGTGGACCGAGCCTGGTAATGTGATCATTGTGTTTTAGGGCGCCATTAAACCAGAGCAGGTGCTCTTGAAATTTAAGTGGAATTTCAACCTCCTCGAAAGGGGCGTACTCATCCGGAGGTTCCTCTATTTTGTAATAGTGAAACTCTTGTGTTATAGCGTTTACCGCTGGAAAGTTTATCCATGAATAGAATACCTCTGTCTGCCGATACTCGTGAGCCTCTATCACGAAAATTACTGTACCACCTTGAGGTGTCAGTCCATGTTCTATAAGTTTTAAAGTTATAGATCTTCTTAAGTGGACCGGGATGATAATAGCATCTGGGTCTGTGTATTCGGGACCTTGCTGAGTCGCATCTGCTGCGGCCCCAGTGGTTCCGTTTTCTGGCATTGTAAAAATGCGAGGTTTGCAGAGTAGGTCTCCAAGGAGACAAAGATTAGATGCACAATATTTTGGAACACTGTATCCTTCAACGTTGAATAAACCAGAGCTTTACATAGGAATCTCTTCCTACTAAGGTCGGGCGGATTTTAACCTTTCACCCACTCCAGACGTCTATTGGAGTATTTACGGGAGAAAGGGTGTGAAATATGCACGACTGAGTTACTCTACAAGTCTTACGTTAGTTTATCGCCTTACCAAACGTTAGGGCGCCATGTAGTGTAGTTCCTAGTTTCCCACTAGGCCCTGCGCATTGGAATAACATAAACAGTAGTATCGACGTGGAACTGGCTATATTCCAGGCCTCCACTGACTATGCTAAACTTAATTGGGTTGTGTTACCAACTAGCTCAGAGGTCACTGGAAACTTTCTTCTCTGCATAGGAAGTGATCAGCTTCCTTGGCACAGACAAGAAGGGATTCAGCTTTCCAACAACCGTGCAACATGACAACTTTGCTCCTCAGATCAAGAGTCGATCTCTAGGGTCGTGTGAAACAATAGACATAGATTTCACTCAGTCAGTCTAGTGCAGTTTACTTTCACAGTATGTAGAGAATAGAGAGACGGGCGTGTATCAATAAAGGGTTAACATTTATTGAACAGTCTTTCTTCTCATACAAGAGAGATGTATTGCCACAATTGCAATAACTGTTATTATAAAAAGTACGTACAGTAAGATAAGAATAGCGAAATAGAACTGTAAAAGCATTGATATGGTTTCTTAGCCATACAATGGTTTAAAAGTAATAAAACATATATACAGTCATATATACATTAGGCTAACATACTCAACTGGTGCTTCTAACTAAGCCTACCCCGGTGTGCCTGACCTAAGCCTAACACGTGAGAAGGGGGAGTAAGTAAGTAGCTTAAGTTAAGTTGGTTTTGCCAAGGTTTGTTTCAAGAATTCTCTTCTAAGGGTTTAGTCAACACCATACCTCTGAATAGAATGATGGAGGATTGGTATCTCCTTCAGGGGTCTCTCTCGATATCCCAGTCACCCGCGAGGGTAAACCGGAAGCGCCGGGACTGGATTTCTCTGCACGAGAAAGGCAGCGGCTTCTCTCAGCGCGTCTGGAGGAAGGAGGGGTGACAGCGTCCGCGGGCAGCTGGGCTGGATGTCTTCGCAGAGGACGGCTGCACGGCTCCTCAAGCGTACTGCACCATAGGTCGCGCTGTAGCGGCGATAATGGTAATCAGTAGCTTCACCACCACAGGATAGCAGGCTGCAGCGACAGACAACGCTCAACAGCAGTTAGCTTCGCTCTCACAGCTCACAGCTTCGCATTGCTTAAGGCAACGTTGGTAATATTTATACCTGACAGGTGCCGGGTTTGACGCAAGTTTGCTGGACATAAGACGTCAATTAAAGATGTCACTAGGAAGTGGCAGCTATCAGTTGCTCATTAGAGTTCTATTACTAATCAAAACATAGCAAGCGGGGATTTCCAGGTTTGCTAAGTTTTTATCTTGTTGAAGAACTCGGAGTGTTATCTAGGAATATCAGATAGTGACTGCTGCTCTGTCATTGCACTAATTGGTCGCAAAGGAAGTAGCAGAGAGTCATGCTGGAATGTGGCTCTGTGGCTCTGCTCGTGTGAGGCCAGAGATGACTTTACAGAAAATCGCACTTGAACGGTTATGCCAATATAGGGAATAAATGGATTTATAGCCGAATAGGGGCATAAGGTCACAGTATCGATCAGGAACCTAGATAAGCACATGACAGGGGATATGAAGACCCCATCATGAAGAGACATTCGAGCGAGAGAGACGGTTAGAGAATAGTGTGAACGAGGACTTACCGCGTTCTATATGTGTAAACAGTGCTAATTGAGTAGGCATGCGACATGTGTGCCCTGGAAGTGGCATGCACAGTGGTTTATACCTGTATCGTATGCCGTAACATGCCATGCGTTTGTATCTTTGTAATACAAACAACTGTGAGTGTGCACCTTCACACACGTGAAATTAAAAATTATTTCGAGACAACATGAAAGGAGAGAAACATATTATCAATCTGGCTCATGAATAATTGGCAACCGCAGATTGGCGCCAGTGTAGTAGAAAGGCCTTATCGTGAAATACCCAACACACTGGGAAAACGGTAACAATGCAAGCCTTACCCGTAGTCCCAGGGTTGGAAATCCCTCACGCTGACCTGGTGGGGCCAGAACTGGTTGTAATGAACCTAAAACAAGTAAACAGCGCCGCCGAGTCAGGGAGTTATTTAGCGGCGCGGCTTACCGTCTACTGTAGTCCCGCAGGGATCCTCGCCACGGCGATCCGGAGGAAACGCTCGCGGAGGTCCTTACGTGAATTAGTGCGCCTTACCTGATCGTTGCTGGCAGAGGGCGTCTAGTCACCTACCCCTCCCACATCGGTATTACCGCAGGACAGCCGGTGGAGCTGCGAAGTGCCGCTGCCTCAGTTGAGAACGGGAAGCGCGGGCACCGTGGGGGCGTGTCCAAGGCGTGTTGCTAGGCAACATGACGCCGATGTGAAAAGCGATGATTACCCCAGGTTGCAAGAAGGGTAAAAAGGTGGGTGCCATCTTGGAACGGGGAGGTAGTATACTTGATGGCAAAAATTACTGCTAGGGAAGGGGCAATGAGTTCGTACACAGGACTCTCTATCGCCGTCTGAGGAACGGGAGGATAGTGTATTGACTAGTATTGGAGGTAACTTGGATAAGGACAATAAGTCCAAGTACTGAGCTATCTGGCTAGCATTGTCCAAGGCACCGCATCATTAAGACCGAGTTCGTCGGTGTGCAGACGATGCACCCATCTCTGCTCCAATCTGAAGAGGGCTTGTTGGTTCATTCCAGGTTGGCACTCGAGGACAGTCCAACGTATGTTCTCAGTGGAGTGGTTGTGTTCTTTACAATGTTCATATAACCGTGTATGTGTTTTTGCACAACGGATATTACTATTGTGCTCCATGATGCGCTGTTTCACAGGGCGCATCGTCATCCCAATGTAGAGCATCCTACAGGGGCACACCAGGACATAGATACACCTCGAGCTATTACAGTTGGTGTGTTTATTTACGGTCCAAGTAAAGTCCCCTTGCAGTTCAATAGTTTTCCCCTGGATAGTTTGGGGGCATACTACACAGGAGCCACATCTGTAATGTCCAGTGACTGGAGGGAGATCCCATAAGGTCTTGACCGGTCGAGTGCTCGATTTTTTCGGGCGGGTGTGGATCAGCGTGTCTTTCAGGTTCGCTGTTCTCTTGAATGCAAAACGTGGCCGCGACAGTTCCATCCCTGCAGAATTTAGGATCCCCCAGTGTGAGGTAACAGCCTTTTTTATGAACGTTGAGTGCCTGGTGTAAGATGTAACACAAGTAATAGTGTCATCTTGCTCTTTTGGGTGAACCTCGAGTAGGGCATCTCTATTGTTATTCAAGGCTCTTTTGAATGATTTCTTCAACAATCGTGTGGGGTATCCCCTGTCCTGAAGCTTGTGTTGCAGAATCTGAGCCTCTTGTTTGAAGTTTTGGACAGAGCTACAGTTTCTCCGTATGCGGAGGAATTGCCCGAAGGGCAAATTATCCCTCAGAGCTTTTGTGTGGTGGCTTTGATAGAGGAGGCTACCATTTGGTGAACAACTATTCACCTTATTGGACCACCCCGAGACAACATCAATTGTGAGAGATTAACATTGACCACACCTTGCTCTGGCCTGCATACGTCCCTAGCACCGTATCCTGACCTTTTCACTAACATGGAGGATATCCCGGGTCTTAGCTTCAATGAGGACACTATAGCCGAGGCATTAAGAACGCCATCAATCCTTACCAATCCGCCGATCTCGACATCTGGTGCGTCCTCCGATGAATGGACCACACTGACGGAGATGAAGAAGGAACTTATTAGAATCACCATTCATGGGATCATGATGACAGAATACTTAAGAAGTAACATAGCACCGCAAGGCCTAATTGTCAACATAATTCCAAGACTTTTTCTGGATGATAAACGGTTCAAAGTAGATTGGTGCCAAGTATCTTGGAAGTGCACCAAGGACCTACTTTTTTTGATTAGCCAAACAGCGAAACGCCTTTCGGATGCACTACAAGAGAAAATCTCAGCCCTGGAGGCCACCATGAAAAACGCAATATCTAAGAATAACAAGACAGCATTCACGACCAAATTATCGGAGATCAACCAAGAAATGGCTGACCACCATGAGTTTTTACTCAAACAAAAGACAACCAAACTTGAAAAGGATATTGCCAAATTTGCGAAAGAAAAAGTATATCCCTACCTGAAGGATGACTTCAGAGGGAAAAAGAATAACTATTCATCTGATGAGAACTCGGGTAGTGATAACAGACGCGGATCGACAAGCAGTGATTCCAGTGGTGGCTATTCTTCTAAGAATCCTCGACCACCTCGTACATGGCAACAAGGCTACCATCAAGGCCCAGTCTTCCACGGACCACCTCATATGGCACCTCCATGGCAATACCCCTTCTACCCACAGGGCCCCCCGCAATTCTACCCCCTTAATCCGCCACCTTTTCAAGGCAGAGGTTGGGGCAGAGGAAGAGGGCGAAAGCGAGGCGGGCAGAAAGGAGTACAGTGGCAGGACCAAACACCAGTACCGACTGCGATGGAGACCAGGAGCACGACATCCAGAGGGAGACGAGTTTGATCGTCAATTTATCGAACAGAACTCTCTCACCAACAGAGAAAAAAGTCTTGGAGAAGGGACTTGGATTTGTCCCCACCCCAACCCCTGATACCTTCCAAGAGATGATTGAGCTCAAACAATTCTTCAGGAAGATACGCCTTCGTGCCTTCTTCGAGAACCAACCTGAACTTCCGAGTCAAAACACAGGTCTAAAAAAGCCTTCAACCTTCACCCCCACTGATGGGATGGTACCGCCAGAAGTCTTAACTTTTGAGCGGGCGGTGTTGAGGAGCCTGCGGAACAAACCAACCACCAAACCCTTCCATAACCTATCCACTGCAGAAAGACTAGCATCCAACAATCTGGGCAGGGATGAGTCCATCGTCATCAAGCAGGCAGACAAAGGGGGCGCCACGGTCATACAAAACTACGAGGACTACGATCGCGAATGCAGGAGACAACTGGCAAACACGACACATTACAGACCACTCATGGAGGACCCCACCAAACGGCTCTCCACCACCATCATGGGTCTTGTCATTGAGGCTGAGACGAATGAGTGGATAAGTAAGAAGGAAGCAGATTTCTTGGTGAACTGGACCCTGTTACACCTTATTTTTATACCCTTCCAAAAATACACAAGGGTACCTCTCCAGTCCCCGGGAGACCTATTGTCTCTGGCATCGGGTCATTGTTAGAGCCTCTGTCCCAATTTTGCGACGCCTTTTTCCAACCTTTTGTGAAACAAATTCCATCTTACTTACAAGATACCAGAGACGTCCTCCGCCTTATCGCTGATATCGATGGGAGAGAAGACACCGACCTGCTTCTCACCCTCGACGTGGAGGCGTTATATACGAATATTCCGCAACAAGCTACCCTTGAAGCAGTCGACTCATTGATGCGAGAAGAAGAATGGCTGTCTCCTACACCGATAGCCTTCATTATGGAGCTTGCCCATATTGCCCTCACTGAAAACTTCTTCAGATATGAATCCCAGTTGTACCATCAGGTCCGTGGGACCTCTATGGGTTCGACATTCGCGCCGAGCCTGGCATGTATTTACATGGCCTTGTTCGAAAAGAATCACATCTACATTCCAGAGCACAACCCATACCGAGAGAACCTCACTCTCTGGCGTCGTTATATCGACGACATTTTGATCTTCTGGAAAGGGGATCGACTCAGCTGCGAAGCCTTTTGCGAGTGGATTAACCAACAAGACCCATTCTTGAAGTTTACGGGCACTATCTCCGAAACATCGATACCTTTTCTTGATCTAACCATTTGTTTAGAACCAGAAACAATCAGCACTTCCCTTTTCAAAAAGGACACTGACAGAAACAGTTTACTCCTCTATCAAAGCCACCACACAAAAGCTCTGAGGGATAATTTGCCCTTCGGGCAATTCCTCCGCATACGGAGAAACTGTAGCTCTGTCCAAAACTTCAAACAAGAGGCTCAAATTCTGCAACACAAGCTTCAGGACAGGGGATACCCCACACGATTGTTGAAGAAATCATTCAAAAGAGCCTTGAATAATAATAGAGATGCCCTACTCAAGGTTCACCCAAAAGAGCAAGATGACACTATTACTTGTGTTACATCTTACACCAGGCACTCAACGTTCATAAAAAAGGCTGTTACCTCACACTGGGGGATCCTAAATTCCGCAGGGATGGAACTGTCGCGGCCACGTTTTGCATTCAAGAGAACAGCGAACCTGAAAGACACGCTGATCCACACCCGCCCGAAAAAATCGAGCACTCGACCGGTCAAGACCTTATGGGATCTCCCTCCAGTCACTGGACATTACAGATGTGGCTCCTGTGTAGTATGCCCCCAAACTATCCAGGGGAAAACTATTGAACTGCAAGGGGACTTTACTTGGACCATAAATAAACACACCAACTGTAATAGCTCGAGGTGTATCTATGTCCTGGTGTGCCCCTGTAGGATGCTCTACATTGGGATGACGATGCGCCCTGTGAAACAGCGCATCATGGAGCACAATAGTAATATCCGTTGTGCAAAAACACATACAAGGTTATATGAACATTGTAAAGAACACAACCACTCCACTGAGAACATACGTTGGACTGTCCTCGAGTGCCAATCTGGAATGAACCAACAAGCCCTCTTCAGATTGGAGCAGAGATGGGTGCATCGTCTGCACACCGACGAACTCGGTCTTAATGATGCGGTGCCTTGGACAATGCTAGCCAGATAGCTCAGTACTTGGACTTATTGTCCTTATCCAAGTTACCTCCAATACTAGTCAATACACTATCCTCCCGTTCTTGAGACGGCGATAGAGAGTCCTGTGTACGAACTCATTGCCCCTTCCCTAGCATTAATTTTTGCCATCAAGTATACTACCTCCCCGTTCCAAGATGGCACCCACCTTTTTACCCTTCTTGCAACCTGGGGTAATCATAGCTTTTCACATCGGCGTCATGTTGACTAGCAACACGCCTTGGACACGCCCCCATGGTGCCCGCGCTTCCCGTTCTCAACTGAGGCAGCGGCACTTCGCGGCTCCACCGGCTGTCCTGCGGTAATACCGATGTGGGAGGGGTAGGTGACTAGACGCCCTCTGCCAGCAACGATCAGGTAAGGCGCACTAATTCACGTAAGGACCTCCGCGAGCGTTTCCTCCGGATCGCCGTGGCGAGGATCCCTGCGGGACTACAGTAGACGGTAAGCCGCGCCGCTAAATAACTCCCTGACTCGGCGGCGCTGTTTACTTGTTTTAGGTTCATTACAACCAGTTCTGGCCCCACCAGGTCAGCGTGAGGGATTTCCAACCCTGGGACTACGGGTAAGGCTTGCATTGTTACCGTTTTCCCAGTGTGTTGGGTATTTCACGATAAGGCCTTTCTACTACACTGGCGCCAATCTGCGGTTGCCAATTATTCATGAGCCAGATTGATAATATGTTTCTCTCCTTTCATGTTGTCTCAAAATAATTTTTAATTTCACGTGTGTGAAGGTGCACACTCACAGTTGTTTGTATTACAAAGATACAAACGCATGGCATGTTACGGCATACGATACAGGTATAAACCACTGTGCATGCCACTTCCAGGGCACACATGTCGCATGCCTACTCAATTAGCACTGTTTACACATATAGAACGCGGTAAGTCCTCGTTCACACTATTCTCTAACCGTCTCTCTCGCTCGAATGTCTCTTCATGATGGGGTCTTCATATCCCCCTCTACACCCCTAAATGCATCACCAGCATGTAATTTTTGCATCTAAAGATGGCTGGGGTATACAGACATATTTTTGACTATACTCTTCTTCTTCTTTTTCCTGCCTAGTTCTGGGGAGGGACTGGACGAAGGATTGCCCTACGACACACACCAGGTAGTATACTCGATTCCTCTGACCACTGAGGGATCCACAGCAATTATATGAGCACTTTTTTGGTCCTGATGAATTGCCTTAGTGGCAAGAAACATGTTGACCATACGTTCACTAAGGGTTGAATGAGGCTCGATTACTTTAATTGTCTCGCCTCAATACCCCTTATCGTTCCTTTTAATAAAGCAGTGAGCCATGCCATTAAAATTTTGCCCTATGGACTCTACTGACTTTTTTTTAGAATACACTCACGCTCACTATTGCACTTTCTTAGGCCCCTCACACCCACACACCCTTTGGCTAAGGAATAAAAGATCCCCGCCAAAGTGCAGCATCCGTTGTTGCCCGACAGGCATTGCACCGCCAGTCTGTCGCAGGGGCAGGATACCGATGATGACGCTGGACGATCACAGGGTGGGATGACAATAGTCGTCCAACCGGTGACCTGTGTGAGGTATCCCTAAATTCCGTAAAGGGTTCACAACATTCACTTTTTCTGTTGAACTCAATGAGAGAGAGGTTAATGTTAGTCAGTTAGTTGACTTTTCCCGGGGAACTCTGTATTTTTTGTTGTTGGTTAAACCATATAACATGACAACTTTGCTCCCTCAGAATAAGAGTGTATCTCTAGAGTCGTGCGAAAACAATAGACAGCTATTTCATTCAGTCAATTGTGCGTTCTTAGTTTCACCAGAGTGCAGAGAAGAGAGAGATAGGCGTTTTCAATAAAAGGTATAATTTATTGAGCAGTCTTCCTTCTCATGCAAGAGAAATGAATTGCCACAATTGCAATACTTAATGTAAAGTAAAGTGCGTACAGTAAAAGGAGTATTATGAAATAATACTGTAAAAGCATTGATATGGTTTCTTAGCCATAAGATACTTTAAAATGGATAAAATATATACATACATATATACATTGACTAACGTACTCAACTGGTGCTTGTAAAATACGCCTACCCCGGTGTACCTGACCTAAGCCTAATATGTGGGAAGGAGTAAGTAAGTAGAGTTTAAGTTAAGTTGGTTTTGCCAAGAATCTGACTCAAGAATTCTCTTTACGGGTTTAGTCAGCACCGTACCTTGGGAATAGAATGTAGGAGGTCTGGTATCTCTTTCCTCAGGACTCGATATCCCAGCAACCCGCAAGGGTAGGCTGGAAATGCCGGAGCTGGATTTTCTCGGCAGGAGAAAAGACAGCGTCTTTCTCAGTGCGTCAAAGAGGAGGGGCAGCGTCCGTGGGCTCTCTCATCAGCTGGCCTCTCGGTCAAGTAGATAGCTGCTCTGCTCCAAAACAACCACTGTGTGTTTGCTTAAGGCAACGTTTGGTATATTTATACCTGAAAGGTGCCGAGTTTGACGTAAGGTTTGGACATAAGACGTCAATAAAGATGTCACTAAGAACTGGCCGTTCTTACAGTGCTCGCAGGAGTTCTATCACAAATCAAAACAAAGCAAATGGGGATTTCCCAGGTTGCTGGAGGTTTGGTGTGTCGAAAGAACTCGTTGTGCTTTCTAGGAATCCAAGGAAGTAGCTTCTGCCGTGCCTTGGACTGCACGGGCTATTTACTTAAATATGGATCTGATTCTTATGCCATTATAGGGATATTATTGATTATAGCCGTACAAGGGCATAAAATAGCAATATTGATTCAGGTTCCTAGATAAAACACAATAAGGGGTTGTAAAGCGCTCTACTCACCCGCGAGGGTCTCAAGGTGCTGGGAGGGGGGAGCTCTGGATCAGCCGAAGAGCCAGGTCTTGAGGTCCTTCTTGAACGTGTGCAGGGTAGGGGAGCGTCTGATGTTCAGAGGGAGCTTGTTTCAGGTCTTGGCTGCGATGTGGGAGAAGGCTCTCCCACCTGTTCTGTTCCTGTGGATCTGGGGGACCTCTGCGGGGGCGAGGCCGGCGGAGCAGAGGTTCCTCTTGGGTACGCGGAGGGATAGTCTTTCGTTGAGGTATTTGGGTCCGATGTTGTTGAGGGATTTGTAAGCGTCGGTGAGGAGTTTATTTATGAAACACTTGTAGTTAAGGAAAATCAACAAAACCAATCTGATATAATAAGGAGAAATCACCTGATCTACAAAATGTAAACTGCTGTCCGCCCGCTCTGATGAGACCAATATAACCAAGTGAACAGAGTAGTGACAAGGAGGCTCAAACTGAAGGAACCATAACTAAGGAACTAAAAGTGTGCTGCTCATGTTCCACTACTAATCTTGTAAATGTAACTGTAAATTGATACTTGTATAGCGCACTACTCACCCGCAAGGGTCTCAAGGCACTTGTACAAATACTGCTGTTGAACCCATCCTGGCTTTCCCTGTGAGGCGTCCACTCCTGGGCATCCCCAAGGTGGAGGCCAGGCATCCTTAGCATTGTGGGGGCCGTTGTGGAGATTAAGCAAGCTATTGCCCAGAGTTGCTGAGTGGGACTCCATGATTGGAATAGGCACCGAGGCAAGAATTATCAGGTCTGTGGAATTTTTGAGCCCAAGACCCGCCGGGGTCCCTGGTCCCGGGCTAGACCTCTGCATCAGGGTCTGCTGCTCTAATCATTGAGCCACACTTCTCCACTTCTCCACTTGATGCTCAGTTGGCAGTAAAATACCATGAGACATCAGTATGTGTCTCTCAACATTTTATGTTGTTCACAAAAGTCTTTATAACTATGGGGTCTCCAAATTGTCATCTAACTGTATTTTGACAACTTGCAGAGCACACATTAAATTAAACTTATCATAAACCAAAGCTATAGCCAAAAATAAAAGTTATTCTTATGGTAATGTTAAGTACAAAAACAAAACGTTGAAACAGATGTAACTCATCTATTATACGATTTCGAAAAGGTACCCTTACATTTTAAAGATCAATTCAAAAGAATGATGAAGCTGAGACCTAAAGTAGAATTAGCTGTGAAAAAAAGCATAGGCAATCTTTTAACAAGAGCGTTTAATAATTGTGAAAAATCCGTGGTGGTCAGTCAATCAAATATGGAGAACACCCAACAAATACAATAATAGAGAAAGATCAAGATCTGGATATATACCTTGACACTGGCTGTACAGGGAAGAATGCAAGGAAACAACACTATTTAAAGAGATCTGAAATGCTATCACTCCTGAAGCAACCCCCCATTTTGAAGAATATTAACTCTGCTGACCTTAAATTTGTTGAATTCATAATTTTGGAAGTGAATTGACAAAGAAATCCTTGCTTTCTCCCTTTCTAAAGAATATAATCTATAAGGCTTCTAAGTTAGTTAAGGCAGTAGGCATTAAAATCAAACATAATGCAGATGTCCTCGTACAGAAAAAGGTGTAAAGAGCAAAATTCATCAGATACTGAAATACAATATACTGGGCTACAAATCGATCAAATTGTCTTTTACAAAGTGCACCGTTCCTGCTCTGCTAATAGAAACACCTGGAATCGGTGACATTCTTATCATCAGCTGTATCCCAATCAAAGTAACTTACAGATAGTTCTAAAGAATAGGTGTGACACAGGTATATAGGGTCCCACACATTTTTTTCCACTGTTTTTCTCTTTGATGAATGATATAGCTTATTATGAGATTTCTCACAATCTTTGGATCATAAGCTGGGATGAGAATAGATATAAATGAATCCAATAGGAGCTGCCTGAGTGCCGCTTTAAAACGTTAAAATAGAATCACCTCTGAATGTTACAGGAAACAAGGTGGAGAGAAAGCCTTATTGTTAAAGGATTTACTGTGCCAAACAGAAATTCTGCATTTATAGGTAAAGGTTGTCCGTCTGGAGGATTACTTATCCTCATAACAACTAAAAGAGCAATAGATGAATTGCTCGGGGTCCTCCTTGAAGCTCAAAAAAGCCAGATCCACCTGCCCATCATGCGTGAAGGTATTATCTGCCACATGTTAAAGCCGGGAGGGGATCCTGGGGTTCCATCCTCATACAGGCTACTCACTATGCTTAACTAGGATGTCAAGGTCCTTTGTGAAAGGGTGCCAATGAGGTTGGGGGGTTAGTGATGGATCTAGTGTATGAGGATCAGTGCACATTTATGCCAGCCCATAGCATGGCTTTCAACCTCCGTTGTCTTACCCATGTCATACATGAAACTAAAAGGGATGAAAGGGATATGGCCCTTGTATCGATAGACTTGGAGAAAGCTTACAACACTGCTGAGTAGGGTTACCTGCTGGCGGTCCTGTATTTTTGGATTGGGTACGGCTGCTTTACACCATCCCAGTGGAGTGCATCAAAGCGGGGGGGTGGGGGGCACTTTCGGATGCTTGGGACGGGTACGCGGCTGGGCTGCCCTCTATTGCTGCTCCTATTTGCTCTAGCAATCGAACCGTCGTTGGCACTCCAGCTGCGCAAGAAGCTGGAACCATGGGGTATACAAGTGGGCAGCTCCAACCATATCATCCCACTGCAGATGATGTGCTCATTTATATTCACTTCCATGAAGAGGCAGTGCCATTCCTGATGAGGTTGCTATCTGAATTTGGTGTGGTCTCGGGCTTAAAGTTCAATGTCCGGAAGATGCTATTGTTACCCTTGGGGGTGTTGGTCGGAAGACCGCACGAGAGGCAACCAGACCTAGGAATTCTGTGAGAAATGGTGAGTTTCTGATATTTGCATCAAGGTCTCACACATAAGGAGGCCTCTCACCGATGCCTGAATGTGGACAGGATTCTAGAGGGTCTCACAGGGTCGACTGGATTTTGGAACAAATTACCCCAGTCGGTGATGGGTAGGGCAGCTATCGTCAAGATAATTTTTCTTTCACGCTGACTCTACTTGGTACAAAACTCACTGTTCGGACTCCCTTCACAAGTTTTCCAACAACTTACTATCCTATTGGTTCTGATTTAGGCCTGGCAGCGGATCAGGGCATCTCTGGCGGTCCTAAAAAGGGACATGAAGGATGGGGGTCTGGCTTCCCAGACATGCAGCTCTATTATTTTGATGCACATTTACAGAATGCTGCTTGTTGGCTCGCAGAACCCTTAAACTGGGAGAAAAGACTTTTTCAAGACATTTGCTTGGTGAGGACACTTTGGCGTGTAGATGATGTGATGTCTTGGGGGCTTCTGCTAGATAGATTCAATAGTATTCAGGATTTTGATTCTGACTCTGTCTCTGGGGATAAGGGGTGAAGTCTGTGTGTAACGTGTTCCTCTGATTGGTAGATGCAGCTGCCAAGTGTGATTCTGATTTCTAAATACTTAAATAGCTTTCCGACTTAGTTTATGCACTGTTGAATTCCTCACTTTCTACGTTTAAGGTATATTATCTTTATTATGTATCGCAACCTTCATTGCTGAAGACTGATTCATTGTACGATGGTGCTGTAGACACATGTATTTGAGTCTTTTGCACTGCCCGTTTTTTTGTTCTGTATAGAAAACCAATAAAGAAAAGTTTAAAAATAAATAAATAGGGTTAATGAGATAAATGTTGATACCTGATAGATTCAAGAATGCATAGCAATGGAGAGGGTTCCAAAAGAGACACTACAATATTGATGAATGTCTGTATACATAATGATATCAGTTCTAAAATAATCAGTCTTATGGAAAAGGTGAAAAGTATTGTCGATAAGATTAAGAACAACTATCTAAAGGGTATTAAGCAAGCTGAACATTTTAATGACAATTTCACCACACAATAATATAGAAATGCACTAAATATTAAAATGAAAAATGCCTAACTAGTTAAACGTTAGAACATTTGCAATTGTGAACATTTTTTGTTTATTTTCTGCAGAAAGCTTTCATTTCTACGGTTCTCAACTTACTAGGCCACACTATTTTTTATTCACCTCTATCCTTTTAAGAAAATACGTTTTGCATAAAATAGTGATTTACCATTATAATCAAACTCTAGAGCTTGACTTTTTGTGATATGCTGTTTCCTGAAAAATGTATTTCTTCTTTCCCCACAGCATATGACTCTACTGTATTTAGATTGTATTCTTTGCCTCATATACATCATGAACAAGTGTATTAATAAAAAGAAAATGCTTGCTGCAGCTTACATTTTGTGATCTAACCAGGGCTTACCAGAATTTAAATGTTTCATTTCATAGAGTATCTCATTGTTATATGATGGGACACCAGGCAGCTAACAGAGCAGGATTGCAAAAGGTTCTCATGAGAATCTTCATTGATGTAACTTTTTGCAATATGTTGTAGCCATCTCTAACTGAAATCATGCTGACACTAATGTTTACAGTGGGAATCGAGGACGAAGACAACGGAACATCGAAAGATCTCTCACTATTGGACACCGACGACACATTCACCTGTTTTTGCACCATGTTTGGCTGCTTTCTATATAGTATGTGTTCTAGCTAGAGAGCCTCTCATCTTTTTTTTTTTAATTTCTTTATTAGTTTTATACCTCCAAATCAGTAGATGAAGCGTAAATACAATCATACAACCTGCCCACCTCAGCCAAGGTGGTGCATATTTAAGAAACTCCCCCACACCTCCCCCCCAAAACCCCTTCGACCCCCCTCCCAATACCCTCCCCCCTGCTGCCGGGTCTCTATAACTAAGGCCTAAGCCCCATAATATCTAAGGTGGGTCACCATGCGTCTCTCCCCTCCTGAACTATCCGGTGTAGACTGGGAGGCCTCCATGCCATCTCCTGAATCATTGCTCCCCACACCAGTAGGACCTCGGGTAGTTTGCCATCTCTCCTGGTGTTCCGCATGTGTCCCTCCTCCGCCAGTGCCCTCTCACGCAGATCCGCCCTCCATTTTGCTAATAATGGCCCCTGCTGGGATAACCAGTGGATCGCAATACGCCACTTGGCTACAACCAGGCCCAATATCAGGATTCGCATACTTACTTTTCGCTTAGGATCTCGAGGAATCAAGCTCAGGAGACAGGCACTCAGGTCCAGGGTTACCGTCCACCCCGTTACCCTTGACAGAACCTCGAGGACCACCACCCAGTATGTCTGGATCGCTGGGCACGCCCATACCATATGTGGAAAATCTGCCTGAGCATTATGACATCTAGGGCAGTGTGAATCCCTGGTGGCTCAATGGCCTAGAATCTCTTGGGTGAGAGATAAATCATGTGGATGATATTATACTGGATTTGCTTGAAGCGATTACTCACCGATACCTTCTCCACACCCTCGTGTATTTTTTCCCAATCTTTTGCTGTGACCTCCTGCGGACACACCTGCTGCCATCTATGTTCTATCTTTAGGGGGCCTACCTGTTTATCTTCCCTCAGCGCCCTGTAGAGGTGAGTTACAAATTTACGTTTCCCTGCCATCGCAATCATGGTGACCAAGGTTCGGGTGTGCACCGGAGCCTCCGGAAACGAGGGCCATAACTGCCGCGCCGCCGCTATTTTAGCGTATTGCAGAAATTGTCCCAGTCCCAGCTCAAAGCTGGTCACCGCCTCCTGATAAGTGATAAATTTATCATCCGGATAAAGGTCGGACAGCATCAGGCAACCCCCCTCCTTCCATTTGTCTGTGGACATGACCAGGTCTATTTGAGCGAAGGGTGGCATCAGCCAAAGGTCTATCTTTGGGACAAACGGCCTAACTCGGAGTAGTCGCTATACCACCCGGTTCCATATTGTAGCCACCAGCCGCACCAGTTGGGGATCGTGTCCTCGTTGCCCCCCTACATGCCACAGCAGCGCTCCCAGCTGTCGGTTCCCATATGTACCTGCCAGTAGGGACCTCTCACAAGAGGGGTCCATGTCTAACCATGCAATAGCATGTTGCAATTGTGACGGGAAATAGTAGAGTTCTAAATCTGGGATCTCTAAACCCCCTTTTTCCCCAGCTACGCTTCATCACCTCTAGGCTCACCCTACACCTCTTCTCATTTCACAGTAATAGGACCAGCAGTGCATCCAATTCCCGGAATACCCTGTGTGGAAGTTCATAGAGGGAACCCTGCATTGTGTACAGACATCGAGGCAGGACCACCATTTTTTTTAAGGCAATCTTCCCCACCAGAGAGAGTTTAAGTGTGTTCCCCGGATTATCCTCCCCATATTATGCTGGTAAAAGACTGTTGGAGTCCTACCGATCCATAGCCCCAGATAGCGAAGTGTTTCTTCTACCCATGGAAGCCCCATCTCCCAGTCGTTCTCCGATCCAATTGCGTAAAGCTGTGATTTCGATTGGTTAATGGAAAACCCAGAGGCAGCCGCAAACTGTGACAAAGCAGCTAGCAAAGTCGGCAATGACTATGTATTCCGGTTCAAGTAGATCAATGCGTCGTCGGAGTACATCGATACAACATGCTCCATATCCCCAACCCGTATGCCCTGACCATCAAGTACCCCGCGGAGATGACAAGCCAACAGCTCCATTGCCAGGGCAAAGAGCAAGGGGGAAAGTGGGCACCCTTGTCGGGTTCCCCTCATTATGGGTATTCCGTCCGATACGTAACATCGTGTGCGAACCCTGGCCGCTGGTGGAGCATAGAGCAGCTTTATCCAGCTTACGAACCCTTCTCCTCACCCCATTTTTAAAAGTACCTGCCATAGATAGGCCCATCTGATCGAGTCGAACGCTTGTTCCATATCAAGGAACACTAAGGTGTTCTGCTGGGCCCATCCCTTCAGTGATTGCATAACATGGGCGAGGCAGCGAATATTCTGCAGCGTGTGTGTTGGCCTTGGGTCTTTTTGGCACGTTCACCCCTAGACTTTTTGCCTTTAGCCTCTGACATGGTGGTAGTGATTTTAGGCTTCTGCGCACTTTAGCCCTGTGGCCCAGTGTAAAGTGCGTGCGCACTCTAAGTGCATGTGGTGAGTTGGCCTGCAATCCTATAGGAATGCATGGGGGATGTGTGTCCATTGTAGTTCCTGATATGTGGGGAATGCAGAGCCGAGTTTGGTATGTGAGTACTAAGCATGGGCCGAAAATCCGTTACGCTCGCGGATTTTGCGGATTTTTGGTAAATTCGCAATCCGGGAACGCTCGCGAATTTACCAAAAATCCGCAAATTCCCACGCAGCGGATTTTTTTTTCTTGGTGATACAATTTTGCGGCGCGCGGCGTTTACTTACCGTCATTCAGCGTTTGCCGAGTTGTTTTTCTCGATATTTTGCGAGTGCTGCGCCATTTTGGATCTTGCTGCGGGATCCCGCGGGAATTTGGCGAGCGCGATTACGTCATCGTGGCTTGCCAACTTGCATAGCGAGAGTTTGTCAACGCGAGTACGCCGTGATCAAGTATCGCGGAACTTCGCAACTGCGACCTTGTAGATGCGGCGAGCAGCAACAATCTCGCACTCGCGAAAATACAAAATTTGCAATTCTGCACAAGAAATCCACCAGCAAGCAGCATAAACCTTCTGGAAATGATGATTTTTATCTGAATAACTCCTCAGGTTGACATTTGCCTGCACTTTTTTTGCGAGGAGTTCATTTTGAGGAGGGGGGTTGGGAGGAAGGAAGTGCCCCACAGTCTTCAACTTCCTGTTCCTGTCCAGCAGGCTCCTCCCAGTGCTTTGTCCATCTCCTGGTCACTTTTCATTTGGATCTGGAGCTGGAAGGATTACTTTTTGTGGATGCTGCTGGATATTTGGATTTGAGGCCTTTTTGACTTTCTTTGGATCACTTTTGGATTAGAAATTTCACAAGTAAGTTTCTTTGGGGCATTACAGTTGCTGCAACTACAATTTTGGAATTTTCGATTGTTGGGCTGTTTTGGGGGCTTTTGCCCAGGGGTACTCAGTGGTGGGTGGACTGAGTCTTTCTGTGGGGTGTTTTGAATTTAAACATCATGGAGGGGCTGGATGGCTTGGGATTGTGCTGATTTTTCTGTGATTTTCGTATTTATGGCCTGTTGTTGTGGCCTTTTCACCAGGGGTAGTGAGTGTTGCATGGGCCTAGTCTTTCTGTGGGGTGTCTTGAATTTAAACATCATGGAAGGCTTGGATGGTTTGGGATTGTGCTGATTTTTCTGTGATTTTCGTTTTTTTGGCCTGTTGTTGTGGCCTTTTCCCCAGGGGTAGTGAGTGTTGCATGGGCCTGGTCTTTCTGTGGGGTGTCTTGAATTTAAACATCATGGAGGGCATGGATGGTTTGGGATTGTGCTGATTTTTCTGTGTTTTTCGATTTTTTGGGGTGTTCATGGGGACAGGCCATGTGGGTGGGGACCATTTTGAGTGCTGGTACAGGCAGGCCATGTGCTGGGAGGCAAGTGGCCATTTTGAATGCAGGCAGTGTTGTTAGGCCTGCAACCATTTTGCCTAGTTTTCAACCTTTATGCCCAGGGGTAGTGAGTGTTGCATGGGCCTAGTCTTTCTGTGGGGTGTCTTGAATTTAAACATCATGGAGGGCCTGGATGGTTTGGGATTGTGCTGATTTTTCTGTGATTTTCGTTTTTTTGGCCTGTTGTTGTGGCCTTTTCACCAGGGGTAGTGAGTGTTGCATGGGCCTAGTCTTTCTGTGGGGTGTCTTGAATTTAAACATCATGGAGGGGCTGGATGCCTTGGGATTGTGCTGATTTTTCTGTGATTTTCGTTTTTTTGGCCTGTTGTTGTGACCTTTTCACCAGGGGTAGTGAGTGTTGCATGGGCCTAGTCTTTCTGTGGGGGATGTCTTGAATTTAAACATCATGGAAGGCCTGGATGGTTTGGGATTGTGCTGATTTTTCTGTGTTTTTCGATTTTTTGGGGTGTTCATGGGGACAGGCCATGTGGGTGGGGGCCATTTTGAGTGCTGGTACAGGCAGGCCATGTGCTGGGAGGCAAGTGGCCATTTTGAATGCAGGCAGTGTTGTTAGGCCTGCAACCATTTTGCCTAGTTTTCAACCTTGATGCCCAGGGGTAGTGAGTGTTGCATGGGCCTAGTCTTTCTGTGGGGTGTCTTGAATTTAAACATCATGGAGGGCCTGGATGGTTTGGGATTGTGCTGATTTTTCTGTGATTTTCGTTTTTTTGGCCTGTTGTGGCCTTTTCACCAGGGGTAGTGAGTGTTGCATGGGCCTAGTCTTTCTGTGGGGTGTCTTGAATTTAAACATCATGGAGGGGCTGGATGCCTTGGGATTGTGCTGATTTTTCTGTGTTTTTCGATTTTTTGGGGTGTTCATGGGGACAAGCCATGTGGGTGGGGGCCATTTTGAGTGCTGGTACAGGCAGGCCATGTGCTGGGAGGCAAGTGGCCATTTTGAATGCAGGCAGTGTTGTTAGGCCTGCAACCATTTTGCCTAGTTTTCAACCTTTATGCCCAGGGGTAGTGAGTGTTGCATGGGCCTAGTCTTTCTGTGGGGTGTCTTGAATTTAAACATCATGGAGGGCCTGGATGGTTTGGGATTGTGCTGATTTTTCTGTGATTTTCTTTTTTTTGGCCTGTTGTTGTGGCCTTTTCACCAGGGGTAGTGAGTGTTGCATGGGCCTAGTCTTTCTGTGGGGTGTCTTGAATTTAAACATCATGGAGGGGCTGGATGGCTTGGGATTGTGCTGATTATTCTGTGATTTTCGTTTTTTTGGCCTGTTGTTGTGGCCTTTTCACCAGGGGTAGTGAGTGTTGCATGGGCCTAGTCTTTCTGTGGGGTGTCTTGAATTTAAACATCATGGAGGGCCTGGATGGTTTGTGATTGTGCTAATTCTTCTGTGATTTTCGTTTTTTTGGCCTGTTGTTGTGGCCTTTTCACCAGGGGTAGTAAGTGTTGCATGGGCCTAGTCTTTCTGTGGGGTGTCTTGAATTTAAACATCATGGAGGGCCTGGATGGTTTGGGATTGTGCTGATTTTTCTGTGTTTTTCGATTTTTTGGGGTGTTCATGGGGACAGGCCATGTGGGTGGGGGCCATTTTGAGTGCTGGTACAGGCAGGCCATGTTCTGGGAGGCAAGTGGCCATTTTGAATGCAGGCAGTGTTGTTAGGCCTGCAACCATTTTGCCTAGTTTTCAACCTTTATGCCCAGGGGTAGTGAGTGTTGCATGGGCCTAGTCTTTCTGTGGGGTGTCTTGAATTTAAACATCATGGAGGGCCTGGATGGTTTTTGTGCTGATTTTTCTGTGATTTTCGTTTTTTTGGCCTGTTGTTGTGGCCTTTTCACCAGGGGTAGTGAGTGTTGCATGGGCCTAGTCTTTCTGTGGGGTGTTTTGAATTTAAACATCATGGAGGGCCTGGATGGTTTGGGATTGTGCTGATTTTTTTGTGTTTTTCGATTTTTTGGGGTGTTCATGGGGACAGGCCATGTGGGTGGGGGGCATTTTGAGTGCTGGTACAGGCAGGCCATGTGCTGGGAGGCAAGTGGCCATTTTGAATGCAGGCAGTGTTGTTAGGCCTGCAACCATTTTGCCTAGTTTTCAACCTTTATGCCCAGGGGTAGTGAGTGTTGCATGGGCCTAGTCTTTCTGTGGGGTGTCTTGAATTTAAACATCATGGAGGGCCTGGATGGTTTGGGATTGTGCTGATTTTTCTGTGATTTTCGTTTTTTTGGCCTGTTGTTGTGGCCTTTTTACCAGGGGTAGTGAGTGTTGCATGGGCCTAGTCTTTCTGTGGGGTGTCTTGAATTTAAACATCATGGAGGGGCTGGATGGCTTGGGATTGTGCTGATTTTTCTGTGATTTTCGTTTTTTTGGCCTGTTGTTGTGGCCTTTTCACCAGGGGTAGTGAGTGTTGCATGGGCCTAGTCTTTCTGTGGGGTGTCTTGAATTTAAACATCATGGAGGGCCTGGATGGTTTGAGATTATGCTGATTTTTCTGTGATTTTAGTTTTTTTGGCCTGTTGTTGTGGCCTTTTCACCAGGGGTAGTGAGTGTTGCATGGGCCTAGTCTTTCTGTGGGGTGTCTTGAATTTAAACATCATGGAGGGCATTAGATTGTGCTGATTTTTCTGTGTTTTTTCGATTTTTTGGGGTGTATAACTGAACTGATGTTCCTCTGTCTTCCATTGCTTTTAGGTGCACAAGACTCAAGAGAACCACCAGTGCCAGGAAGAAGTCCTGCAGCGGTGTGTGTGTGCAGCATAACGTCACGCGACGTCACGTCTGGCCACAGACAACTCTGCAACTCGTGCAACTGCGGCCTGCTGTTCTGACCTGCTCTGAAGAAGATGGTCCCAAAAAAAGTTCCCCGTAGCTCCTCTAGCAAGAAAGTTGCCAGTAAGGAGCAGAAGAAGCAAGTTACCAAGGAGGCTGGTGTGCCGGCCGCCGCGTTTTTTGGGAGTAAAAAAAAAAGTACGCCTGCAGCAGCAGCGGGATCTGCTGGGGACCAAGCTGGGAGCAGCACCCCGCTCCATTGGGCTCAGTGCCGTCACCACCACCACCACGCCAACTTAAGTCCAAGCCCTTGAGTGCTGCAGAGGCAGTCAGTGTACTTCTTCAATCACCATCGACCAGTGATGTTGGCTCATCGCAAGAAAGTAGCAGCAATGTCCCTGAATCAACACAGGTTGTTGTAACTCATCTGACAAGTGTTGAACAACCACAGCCGCAACAACAACCACATGTGCAAGTACAAGCCCAAGTACATGTGGAAGGAGAGGCAGCGCAAGGAGATGCGCAAGCAGAGGTGCATGGAGGGTCACAAGTGCCCACAATAGTTGTTCCTCCCGAAGTAGGGGCACATCAGGAAATTGACAATCAAGCCGAGGTATCATTTGAGGAAGCCACTCCTCCTGCTGATCATTCATTGTCTTCCACATCCCTAGCAAGGAAAAGATCAAGGGGGGTGTCTACATCTTCTTCAAACCCACCTCCTTCTGATGATCTGGATGAAAATTGGGAACCACCATGGCCGTCTGAGAGTGAGGCACACCATGATCTGACAAAGGCACTTAAGCGTAAAAGGAAGGTCGTCGTAAAACTCATAGTTATGGAGTGTGATGAGGCTCAACAAGAAGTGGCGGATACTGCTGCTGATAAAGCCTCTCACGACGACGAGCCAGTCATCATAAAGGTCACTGCAGCCCCAGCGGGCATGCAGCAAAGAGACATTTTGACCCTAGCCCGAGAAGCTGCTGAGCGTGATGATGATGTCGACGAGGAGGCAATGGAAACACAACAATCATTGGAGTTAACTAGTACACCAACACGTACCGCTTCCATATTTCTTCCTCGCCAGAAAGGATCTCCATCCACCTCGACCTCAATTAGTGGTGGTGAAAGTGCACAACGTACTAAAGTTCGGCAATCCACATCCTCCACTTCATCTGGCATTAGCAGCAAGACCACCGCCACCAGTATCGCCGCCTCCTCCGGCCCCCACAGACAATTCAAGTCCCCAGCTTGGGACTTCTTTAGTGTTTGCCCAAAAAGGGAAAACTTCGCCATTTGTAGCATTTGTAAGGTTGCAGTTAGTCGTGGTAAGTTTGGTACCAACTATGGTACCGGAGGCCAGAGAGGTCATCTTAAGAGACAGCACACTGTCGAATGGTTTGCGCACCTACAGGCGATCAAGGAAGCCCGAATTGCACGTAATGAAAACGTTGATTTTTCATCTGATGATGACGAGGAGGAAGAAGACGTGTCAAACACTTCACTTACACCCAGTACCCCTGTCAGCAGCACACCCCATGTGAGCCACACTAAGAGTGTGGGAGAGAGTGAGACACCAATGCGAAAAAGTTCATCAGCGAGCGTAACTGGGTCGAAGATATCATCATCATCCCGTAAATGCTTGGTCCAGGGCAACATTAAAAAGATGTTGTTTACAGAAGCGCAATATGAACGCAACCACCCACTGACGCGTCTGTATAACACTAAGCTGGCTAAAATGCTAGCTCTGGACCTTCTCCCTTTTTCTTTTGTAGAAGGGGTTGGTTTTCTAGAATTAGTGGCAGCGCTCTGCCCTAAATGGAAGGTTCCTAGCCGGTTCTATTTTGCCAGAGTTGCGGTTCCAGCACTACATGAAGATGTGCTGGAGGTGATTGGGGCAGCTTTGCAGAAGAGTGCTGTTCACACTATACATCTGACAACAGACATGTGGACCAGTGGCGCAGGTGCTGATTACATGTGCATCACTGCACACTGGGTCTCTTTTTCAGGGGTTAAAGCAAAGCTAAACGCAGGTGTTGACCCTGACCAAGTTTTTAAAGCTGCTCGGAAACATGCAACACTAGCCATGTTTGGTTTGGAGAAACGTCACACAGCACAAAACATTTTGGATGAGTTTAACACAAAGGTCCTTGACTGGCTGTCCCCAAAAAACACCAGATTGGTTATGTTTCCACGGATAATGACGCCAATGTAGTTAAGGCCATGGAGCTGGGTCAGTATTTCAGAGTGCCGTGTTTGGCGCACTGTATAAACCTAGTTGTCAAAAAATTCTTGAGTGATAAAGACAGTCCAGCGTACGAGGTAGTGGACACCTGCCGAAAAATGTGCAACCATTTCAGCCATTCTTTTAAGTCCCGGAAGCATCTGAGGAGCCTGCTACATGAACGTTGAATGCCAGTGAAGGCACTCATCCAGGAGGTGGCAACACGTTGGAACTCAACCTTCTACATGCTTGAGCGTCTGTATGAGCAGTATACGGTACTCGATCACTATTTCTTAAAACAGGGTACAGCTCAGAAGGACCTGAGGATGGGTGCGGCGCAATGGGACATAGTTAAAAGCCTGACACCCATGCTGCGTCCTTTTGAGGTCTTCACACGTGCAGTCAGCAAGGAGGACTGTAATTTGGGAAAAGCTATCCCATTGTTGTACATGCTGGAGCACCAACTGAAGGAGGTGTCTTCTGTGTTTCAAAAAGATGAAAAAAACAAAGACCCTTTTGTTTTGGCAGAAAAATTATTAAAGCGCCTACAAGGTGATGAACATCTTAAAATGATCCACTCAGACCAGCATTACATTTGTGCTACTATTCTGGATCCACGCTACAAAAAGGCGCTGGCAGGCCGAGCATTCTTTCCTTTTGCTCATGAAGATGTTACAAAGTACAAACGTTGGCTAGCCTTGTCAGCCAAGAGGTTTGAAAGAGAACGGCAGAAAATTGATGGAAAAGGCAGTACATGAGCATCAGCATCAGCAGGCTATCCCCAGTCAAAACAATCCACTTCTGCACCTGTGGCTGTGGCACAAGTGACCTCTCAGCCGTTAAAGACACCGGCAACCGGATCATCTGCACCAGACACAACAGTAACATTGGATGCTGAAGAGGATTGGCTAAATCGGCTTGGGTTTGGTTCTCAAAAGGTCACAGCAAAAGCTAAGCAAAGTGGAGGAACCTTGGAGGACCTTGAGTCGATGGTGCAGGACTATCTGAATGACTCAACAGAGGTCTATGTTAATGCTGACCCATTGGCGTATTGGCATGGGAAAAAGAATTGTGGCCACAGCTCTCCAACCTGGCTTTAAACTACTTGTCTTGCCCACTGGCAAGCGTGTCTTCTGAACGTGTTTTCAGTGGTGCTGGTGGCATTGTAACTCCCAAACGGAGCCGCCTCTCGCCCAAAAATGTGGAGAGGTTAACAATGATCAAGATGAATCAGCACCTCATACCACCAGATTAAAGAGTACGAGAAAGCACGCCGGATGAAGACGAGGTGGACAGCAACGTAGATGAGGGAATTTCTTCTCTGTCAGGTGACACTGAGCTCACCCTGCCTGAATTCGCAGAGTATGATGACGAAGCCTTATTCTTATTCCTGGACCCTGACACTGAGCCCTGAAAATGAGACAATGAATCAATAACTTTCTTTTTCGTCCTTATTCACTTTTATTCCTGTGTGTCTGTCTTTCTTTGTTGTGCACAGTTAATATAATTCAAACTTTAATCACCTAATCACAAAAACAAGCCCATCAGCAGAACTATCTTCACTTGTTTGCTTATTGATTTGAAGGTGCCGCAGTCTGCATTCCTCAGGTTCACAAGTTCAGAAGAACATGCTCCTCTATCCTCCTCCTCCAGACTCCTATTTCCATCAAAGCAGAGGGCTGGATTACGCCCAATGAAGAAAGACTCAGCACTTGTGGGGGTGTTCTACTTCTTTGCAGGTGAGTTGACGGCTCTGGGGCCATTGCTAGGAAGCTCCAATACCGGATAAAAGTGGTTTGGACCAAATCGGAGGTGGAAATTTTTTTGTGTTTTTGCCGACTTGCTTGCCTTTGAGGTGCTCTTTGGGGGGGTTCCGGGTGTTTGTGGGTGAGTTTTGGGGTCTGGGAGCACTGCTGGGATAGTCCAATCTTGATTGCATTTGCTTTTCAGGAAATCCGTGCTGGAAAACGGGAGTTATGGCCTAGCTGCACAGCGCGTTTGGACCGAATGCCGAGAAATATTGTAAGTATGAGATTTTCCTTTTTGGCTGTTTGGGGGCGTTGTGCTTTTTGGCGGGTGGGTTGGCGGGTCTTGGGTCATTCCTGGGAAGGTCTAATACAGGATAGAAGTGGTTGGGACAAAATCCATGCTGAATGTTTTTTTGCTATTTCTGACATTTTGCTCAATGTAGCGTTTTCGGGGGCCTGTTTGGGGGGCTTCCTGGTGTTTGTGGGTGGGTTTCTGGGTCTTGGAGCACTGCTGGCTATGGATACTTTATTTTACAAGAGGTTTGAAGCAAATCCATGGTGGCAGAGGGGAGTTAGGGCCTAGCTGCAGAGCGCGTGCGGAGTGATTTGGGAAATTGGCAAAAAAATGACTAAGTCCCCATTTTTGTACTTTTTCTTTTTGGCTGTTTGGGGCTCTTCTACTCGTTTTCTCCTGGGTTGACGGCTCTGGGGCCATTGCTGGGAAGCTCTAATACCAGATAAAAGTGGTTTGGACCAAATCGGAGGCAGAATTTTGTTTGTGTTTTAGCTGACTTGCTTGCCTTTGAAGTGCTCTTTGGGGGGGTTCCGGGTGTTTGTGGGTGAGTTTTGGGGTCTGGGAGCACTGCTGGGACACTCTAATCTTGATTGCATTTGCTTTTCAGGAAATCCGTGGTGGAAAACTGGAGTTATGGCCTAGCTGCACAGCGCGTTTGGACCGAAGGCCGAGAAATATTGTAAGTCTGAGATTTTCCTTTTGGGCTGTTTGGGGGTGTTGTGCTTTTTGGCGGGTGGGTTGGAGGGTCTTGGGGCATTCCTGGGAAGGTCTAATACCGGATAGAAGTGGTTGGGACAAAATCCAAAAGGAAATGACTTTTGGCACTTTTTGTAACTTAGGGTTCATTAGGGTTAGCCCAAGCAGCAGGATTGCATGTGTTTCGGGTTGTTCTAGATTTTTGAAACTGAGTTCTGGGGTCTTAGAGCACTCGTGAGAATGTGTAATTTTGGTTGCAAGTCATTTGAAGAAAATCCATGGTGGGAAAGGGGGGATTTGGCATAGTTAATGAAAGCCTCTGCCACTATTCTTAACTTAGGGCTCGATAGGGTTAGCAGTATTTCTATTGGATGTGTTTGGGTGGGGGGGTTTTCGAGTCTTGGAGCGATGCTGGCTATGGATACTTTTGCTTGCTTGCAAGTGGTTTGAATACAATCCACGGTGGGTAAGGGGGTATTTGGGCCTACTTTTACTTTCGAAGTACGTTTTGTCACCAGTTTTCTGCTAGGCCTCGTTTTTTAAGATCTGATTGGGGGTCTTCTACAATTTTGCGACTGGCTTTAGTAAGGGTCTGGGTGGGAGCACTGCTGGGAAGGTCTAATTTTGTTCTAAAACACAGTTTACAGTACACCTAGCTTGAAGGGAAAGATCCGCTAAATTAATTTGCCCATACTTATTTATCCTTCAAAAGGTGACTCAGACAGAGTACGCACTTTCAAAAATGTTGTACTGTCTATTAGGAAAATCAAAGTGTTACTTTTTGCACTACACAGCGTACATACCTTATATTTATTTATCAGTGCTGTTTTTCGTTCAATAAGTACAGGCCGGGTTTCAGTCTGTGCAATGGGGAAAAAAGGATGGAGTCAGGCTTCACATTAGCGAGCCGCAATTCAGCCTCCGCCAGGCAGGCAGTGGACAGGGTGTCTTCTAGTCACCAACATTGATGGACGAAGCGTCAGCTGGAATGGAGGAGTGCCGCTAATAAGAGGAATTGTTTGCTGCATGCAACTTACTTACCAAATTCAACAGGACAACCACAACAATGCAGATACAGTATCCATTCTTTTCTTCTATGAGTGTGTGTGACTGCATTTCTTGGATCTCTCTCTGCTTCTAAATTGATCCCTACAGCCATTCTATAGGTTTTACTTCGGCTATTTTTTAAACCTAATATAATGTAGCCCTGTACTGTCGCATTCTGTCATTCACGGTTGTCGAAAGTACTACTTACTATTCAGTAACAATGCATTCAGTAGTGCATGCACTTCCTTTATGTCACGTAAATGATTTATGGTTAGCTTTGTACCCAAAAATTTCTTTATGTTCAATTATTGTTTGTCCATGCTGTGCTTTTTTTTTGTTCTCTCAACAAAACCTACCCAAAAAGAAACCCCCATTCCCATCCATTTTCCATCGGGCTGTGTGGTTTTGCTTGATGTGTGACTAAATGACATCAATAATTCCACACACTTGCTGGGGAGGATAAGGTCATAGCAACAGGCTGGTGAAGGAATCCGAGGATATATTCTAGACTTACTCAGCTTCAGTACTATTTCTTGTAGTAGTAGCCAATGTCAAAGAATTCCTACACAAGTACAAGTTATACTATCAATACTTTACCATTTGTTAGGCTACATTGTGGCACTGTTGTAGTCTAGTGTACTGTCACCTGCTATATTCTCTATCGTACCGTTGTAATGCTACAGTAAGGACAAACCAGGTTTCATTTTCTTTTTTTCCATAGCCATGCAACTGCCACTGTGTCACACCACTAGTCTCACCGCAATGAGGAGGAAATTTCATCCGCCCTGGATTGCAACCTTAATCGCCATTTCTCGTGGAGCCAGCCCTGGGCCTAGCCCTACTTTCAAACACAAATTACAGGTAAGATAAGCGTTTGGTTGGAGGTAGTATAATGGAGTATTAGGAGAGACGAGAGATTGACGGTAGTACTACTAAAGTCCTAGGACTATTCAGGAAAACAAACTTACTGTTAACCCCCCACCCACCAGACTCAAAAGCAGTAAAAAACAGGTATGGTCAGATAAAGTTTCAAAAAGTATATTTTTATAGCCCTAACAAAATAATCTCCCGCAAGACCCTCCCTAACCCCAACGATTGTCCATCAAAAGTCCCCCAAAAAAACACAACTCCCAATTCCCACCCCCCAAAAGTCTCTAAAAAAGGGGCAAGGGACACTACGGCAGGGTGCTGTTGACTTTAGCGGCCAGGGCATCATGCTCCTTGCGGAGGGTGGCATGGTCGAAGCGGAGGCCCTCCACCAAGTTCTTATAGCTTAGGACCTCCTGCTCCAGGTAGGACACGCTGAGGCATAAGCGGCGCCGTCGTGCCTTGCAAATCCTGTGGGGGGCAGCTGCTGTCTTTGCTGCTCGGCGGTGGCGTTTGGCTTTGGTAGCCCTGCTCCGTACCGCTGGAGCACTGCGCTGGCTGGCAGCCCGTGGTGGCACGGAGGAGGATGCAGCTGTCCCACTGGATGTTGTTGTAGTAGTACCAGACTGGGTCTCCTCCTCCTCCAGGGCCACCAGCCGCCGATATTCAGCAACAGTGGCATCCAGCCTCCGTTGCCGGGCCATTCGAGCCAGCCCCCTCCTCCTTGATGGTCTGTTGGATTTGGAAGGAGCAACTATATGAAGAAAGAAAGACATAGTCTGTAACCAATGCTCCTTAAGATTAACACAAAATGATTGAGCAGAAAGTTGTGTCACAGTACAAGTAGCAAATTGAAAGCACAGTACATAACTATTGAGGACAGTATCTATGTAACCTCCGACTTCTTCATCCTTGCTCTAACATTAGTGGGAGTTTAAGGAACAAACTCTACGAGCACTATGGACTTCCATTACAGTCGACTATGACAGTACACCAGTCTTATTCTTCTTCTTCTCTCTTGTTTAGGAAAATTGGTACGTTATCTTATGCAAGCCGGCATATTGCCAGCACAGTGAACTTGCACCCAAGAAAAACAGACGCACACCATGATGAGTGAGACAGACTTGCGTTACTGTACCGGTCCAGTACATGCAGGTGGTGAAGCTCTTACTTTTCTATTACGGGTGGAACTGAGAATACTCTGTTAAAAGGGCTACTGCTTAATTAATTTAGCTTTCACCCTATAGTGCAAATGAGTATTAGAAAAGGAAAATGAAGAAGCTAAATAATCTGATTATCTATCACTTCACATGGGATGTATTTGATGGCATATGGGATGACTTTAGGTACTTTGCTTATTATTGAGTGAACAGTGATACACCCACACATGAATGACGTACTACTACTAAACTAAAGTTATTAAGAGAGGTAGGGAGTGTCCACCGTAATAACCGGATATATGCTGTGCTTGCAGTTGCAATACAAACTACTGCTACTATTCATGGTAGTATTTGGACAAAATTACAACTTCTTTTCCTTGCCTTTCCTAAACTGGAACGGACCTGCGGGTGCGGTGTTACATGCTCTTCAAAGTAACACTTAGTTCATCCAGTGACCGTCTACTCTCTCTAGATACACATATGCTATCTAAGAGTCAGATAGTACCATGATCCAGGCATCCATCCATTCAAAGTATATGCACACATACAGTTTCTGTTTCACCCACCCAGGCTGTTCTCCTTCCACCCATCCTTGCTTCATCATTCACCCAGCCATGCACCATACCATATTCTTTCCTTCCCAGCCACCTCAGGGACCAAGCAAACACATATCATTCTTCTTTGCCAGTCATCATTACATTTCTCGTCCTTCCACACTTACTTACACCCTTCGTTCGCATTTCGTTCATCCCATCCATCAAGTTCATCTCAGATCTGATTGGGATTCTTCTCGCCAAAAACTTCACAGCTAAGTCGAGGTACATTTAGAGGAGGCTACTACCTGATTGATTTATAATAAACCCGTGCAGAAAGCACACTCTGCAGTCTTCAATCTCAATAAGTAAGGAATATATAGCTTACCTCTGCCCGCCACCACCGTGTTATCCCTCACAGAATTGTCCGGCACTTCCACCGCCTCCTCCCCAGAGTTGTCCTCGTCCAATGCCACCACTACCTCCGCGCTGGCCCCGCCTCCAGATGTTCCACCTACAAAGTACATTTATTAATGTTAGAATACACCACTCACTACTATATAATATTTGGTCTAGAAAGGAAGAAAGAAATGTGAAAAAAACTGAATACAATTTAATAATTTGTGACTGTCTACTCTAAAGTAAAAATGTCCCTTTTTCCAGGGAAGGCTGTTGTCTTGCTACACTTTTTGGCACGACTGATGAATGCTTGCTTTTCATTTTTAACACACACTTTTTCTCCTAACAGACAGAAGCTTGACTTCTAAGAACACAAGCAGGATCAAGTTCAAACCAGGTGAGAGCTCGGCTCGACCACAAGAAATGTGTCCAATTAATCGTCAGCACTAAGCACTTTTCCATTTTCAGTTAAACGTTTACTTTTATGACAAACTTGATTTTAATAAATGTGTTTACTTTTAATAAAGCTTTTAAACTTAAATAGACTATGTGGTTTTTGGTCCTACAGACTAGAATGGATGAGCTAAAGGTTTTGGATTTTTTGAAGCATGAGTCCGTGCCTCTGACATCATTTGGGATCAATCATCGGTGACTTTGGGAGCTAAATGACTCTGCCACACTATCTAGTCAGTAAGGAGATTGGGGGTACAACTACAAAGTCTGTTATCACTGAGGTATGTGGAAAGTCTAACAGCACCTATTATAATTGATAAGCTAAGCAATGCATTATTTAGTGTCCATAGTTCTATTTGTGCAGATTTGTCCCTGCAACAGTAGTAGAATGGATTGTCCTCCTATCCAAACCAAAAGTAAAGTAGTATCTTATTCTTTCTTGGTGGTCATTCACCTTTTTATTGTTGGCAATTGTCAAAGCATAAACATTTAGAAGACTTGAAAAGACATTATGGACAATCCCAGAGGACTGCACTCAGTGCATAGAGCTATTTCTGACTAGAATGGGAGTCCAATGGAATTGCCAAATGCGCAATCTTAGTTAGCTACACAGACAGACTAATAAGAATAATCTAGTAATACCACACGGAGTCATAGTCGAGGCAGGATAAGAATTTAGATCCAGTCTACAAGAAGATCAAAGACGATTTAGAAAAAATCGAATGAGGAACGCTAGGAAAAAATAAGTACTTCATATTAAAATTAAAACTTACTGGGGCCAGCAAAGGAGCCCTCGCCAGCCCGATCCTGGCCTGCATCCTGAACAGCACCCTCCTCCTCCTCCTCCTGTGTCCTCCTCTTGCCCCTGGGGGGAGCTGATGTACAACATGAAAGAAAGCAAAACAGAAAACATGGATGATATTTGTCAACCAAATCAAACATTTCAAAAGAACTAACAAAATATTTTGGTGAAATAGCAAATAGACAACTATTCCACGGGATATATTATTGACCAATCTCATGTGGTCTACTACGTTATTAGTATTGCTTGATTTGCGGACCGTCGAATTGGAAAACTTCTTATGTAACTCACTAAACAAAGTACTAAAAAGGTTTGCCTAGGATTGGCATGCAGCAGTCCGCAGCACGCGAAGTGACAGACAAAGTCCATCGTGATTGCAGATCAGCAACAACACTAAAGTTTCCTACTACATTAACCAGTCATTAAAATACTCAAACTATCAATCCACCACCACTATTTCTTCTTATCGCCATGTGTACAAAGGAAGGACTGGACTTGAGTCTGTAGGGGCTGATTTAGAAGCCCCTTGCAGCTCTTTTGCTCCATTGTTGCGTGACTTTTGTGACGCAGCGGCAGCACAAAAGAGGCGCAATGGTGCGGCGTATATTAACAACGTGACGCATATGGGAGATGCATCACGTTGTAAAGCCCTGCGCCATCAGGGGGCATTCCGGCGCAAGGGAGGGCGTTCTTGCGCAGGAACGCATCCTAAAAGTGGCTGAGGGAAATCTACAAGATTTCAATCATTCACTTTAACGACAATGATGCGTGACTCAAACCCTTTGCCTGCTTGAAGCAGACGTACGGCTTGACGCAGCATTGGGGAGATAGGGCACCCCAGAGCATTGATGGAGCTGCGCCATCGTTGCGACGCAACTCCAGCAATGCGCCGCCTTTACGGCACAGATGCGTAACGCTTTGGTGACGTTTTGGGCCCATGGTGCGCCGCATTGTAAATACGGCGCACCATGGGTGATGGTGGCGTGGCGCACAATTACTGGCGCATCCCTGCTACTTTGCAGGGATGCGCCGGTAATTAAAAATCTGAACCTTAGTGTGTAGCATTACGCAGTTCTTTAAACTACACTCATACATAATTTCACAGGCCAATGAAATGAACACAAAATCGAAAACAAATAAGCATAGTAGCAACACTACTGAGAAGGAGAGCAGTGCACCTGAAATGCACAGAAGATTTTGAAATATAATTTACCTACAATGTAATGAGCAGCATTATTGCTCTTGGTAAAAAACAAAAATTTGCAACATAATAACACACAGCAGGAGAAAACAGAGTAGTAAAGAAATAGCTACTACTACTCACCAAGCCCGGGGATCTCAAGGCCAAGCAGGTCGAGCAGATCTCGTTCCCGGTCCAGGACATCCGTCCAGCGGTGGGTGGCCTGGTTGTAGGTGCGCCAGACCCGAGAATGGTGGTACATGGCCCGGCACACCTTCTCCCACCGCTTCCGGCGCTCCCGGATCCCGTACCCGACACCGATCCTGCCGCCTGCCATGATGGTCCTGGGGAGGCGGTGCTGAACATAAAAAATGAGTGCGGCCACCTCCTCCGGGCTAAAGATCTCCCGGGGTATGACCTGCTCCCCCCTCAAACGCCCGCACGGGAGCCGGGCACGGGGTCCGGGACCCTTCCCCTTCTCGGGATGCTTCCTGGCTCCCTTCACCATGGTCTGGGCAGAAAGGAATAAAGAAAATAGAATAGGGAAGAGAAGAAAAGAAAAGAGTTTAAAAAAGTAGTTTCAAATTAACCAAAAATAGCAGTAAACACAAAAATATAGGGCTAGAAAAATAGAGGGATAGATAATAAGTAAAATAGATCAAAAAAAACTTCAAACAAGCAAAGGATGGCAGAGATTTAGAGAGGATACAAAAAGCATGCCCAGAACCATAGCAATGAATGAGAAACAAGATGGCCGCGCCCGTTCACGACCGCGCGGGTAAGTTCGCGCGAGATTTTCCTTGCGAACACTCGCGAAATTGTACTGCCGAGACGCACACTTTGCGAGATTACACTTCGCGCCCGGAAACAGAAATACGTCATGCAAACAAGATGGCCGTGCCTTTGAACGACCGCGAGGGTAACTTCGCGCCTTGCGCTACAAGCGGCTCGCGAAAACGCTGCAAAAAAGAAATCGCTTATTCGCACAAATTCGCGGCTTCCGAATCCGATCTCGGGCGTGTTCGCGCCCCGCGAATCCCGCAAACTTGCAGAAAAACGAGTTTTGCAAAACTGAAAGCACTCGGCAGGTGCAAGAGTTCAAACTCATCATTAGTAACCATTCCCTGTAGTGCTTCCTGACTGGGGCCCCTCCAGAGTTCAGTTGCTAGTTGCAACAATTGTATGACCCTGCTCTGACCCTCACAGCAGGCTCATAGAATAGCTACAAGTAGGCCACAAAAGTCCTGGAGAAAAAAAATTGCACTGCAACCGAAAGCAAATTACTGATAAGGAAGCAGGTGCCAGACCTGGAATTTTAAAATAGTGACACATTAATAAACTAACCCCAAATTAATTCATGTCAGTTGAAGCAGGGCAGGTGAGCTTGCTTTCCCCCCCCATAATCTACAGTGATGATGAACCAGAGGGTGGCATTGATGTAACAGAGGGTGGCATGGGTGAAACAGAGGGTGGCAGTGGTGAAACAGAAGGTGCTGGGAACCTGTGATGATGAACCAGACGTAGAAACAACATAGTCGCGACCGTTGCGAGCCGACAAGTAAGTTCACGATTGCGAACTAGTACCAAACCCTCGCGAACTGGCAGAAACCCTTGCGAACACCCAAAAATGCTGTTTTTATTTCTCTATGCTTGTTTTAACCAGTCTTTTTTCTTATTATTTCTGAAATCAATTTGCCAGTAATTTGGATAAAAAGAACAAAAATAGCCACTAATCTTCTGAAAAGAGGAAATAAGACCTTGAAACTTCATCAAACCTCTCATTATTGACTGAAAGTTAAATGCAATTATTAATGTCTTTGTTGTGTAAAGCCCTATTCTAAAACGGTGGCAAAGATTTATCGATCTGGAAAGTGTGGATCTTCCAGGGTCTCTAAGTAAGTTTTAAAGTGACATAATTTGTGGACATTTTTATAAGAGTTCCTCTGTCGCAGTATCTTGGTGATTTCAGGTGATTTTAATTTGAAATTGTTCCTGACCAAAACAGATGATGTTTTAAAAAAGCTCCTAGAATCACATAATATACCTCTTGCTAACTTCTCAAACTTTTGTAACACATTAGCTGCATAATTGGTGTGCAACTGGTTGGCAAAAAACGGCCTGATGTGTTTAGATGGTCATAGTCATTTTGATTTTGGGGCCAGGCAAACCTTTTGTTTTAGGGAATACATTTGCACTATTGCTTATATCTATGTCTATATGTGGCATTTTGGGCCTGTTATAGAATTTAGGCCGCTGGATTGGGAATGGAGCGACCACTAGTCTTTGCATTCTACCAATGGAGGTAGAAAGCATTCTCACAATGGAGGTAGAATATACTATGGGATAAACTAGAAAAATTGATTTCTATAGCATACCAATGCTATTAGTGTAGCAAGCATTACATTTTGTATATAGTGATAGCGGGTTTAAAAAAACAACCGTGTTACATACAATATAATTGTTGATAATGTTGTTGCAGTTGTAGTTTATGCTACGTGTGTGAACAAACCGAGACGAAAGTCTTACTTTACGACTTCCGGTATTCACAAACCATTAAACTTAAGTTTTGGTCTTAAGTTCAACTGAGACCAAAAACGGAAACTGAAGACCAAAACTTAAGTTTAATGGAGGCAGAAGTCTAACTTTACTACTCATAAATGCCCTTTGTGAATACCGGAAGTCGTAAAGTAAGACTTTCGTCTTGGTTTACCTTTGTGAATCGGCCCGAATAGTTTTTTAAAAATGGATCCTACGAAAAATAGTGTGATTTATCCTGCAAAAAGTTAAAAAGTATAATTAGCAAATCACAAACACTTAAAAAAAGGGTTCCTTCATAAACTAATACTATTAATTCAAAAACGTAAAAAGAAATACTAGATTTTATTCAGAAATAAAAAGCAAACTTTCTTTTTCAGCCAATAAGAACAAATGACAGAAGATATCCAGAGTGGAGATCAGAAGAATTTCAGGAAATTTGCAATCAGGAGTTTACTTCAAACCCTACATCCTTCCCATGTTCAATTACAGTGGAAAATTGACACATTTTTTTAAACAGTCTAAATGGAAAGCACTCCACTTGCCCATGTACCTGTTCCATTCCACATTAGGTCCCTTACAAAGAAAAAATTAAAGAAACAATATCATTAGTGCCTGATGATTTAGGGGTTCATTAGGATGGCGGACGGATGGCGGTGGCTTTCCGTCTGCCATCCTTGCCCGTCAGCCAACTTTCTTCCCCCCTCCATATTACAATGGCGGGGGGGGCAGTGGCGGAGGGGAAGACCGTCCGCCGCGTTCGCATTGCGACCGCGCCGGAAATGCCTGATATGGTGGCGGTGTCTGATAGACACCGCCACCATATTAGGATGGCCTGGGAGGAATGCCTTTCCGTTGCGGCAATGCCACCACGAAAAGGCATACGGTTCCTGCTTTGGGGACCTGTTGCGGGCCCCCAGAGTGAGGTGAAGGGGGGGGTGAGGGGTATCTATGGTACCCACCCTGCGTTTCACAGCACAACATGGCAGGCACCGCGCGGTGCCTGTCATGCTGTGCTGTGAAACGCACAACAAGCATTTTTCATATTGCGGCGGCCGGTGCTTTAAGCACCGTCAGCCGCAATGTTAAAAATGCGGGATGCACCCGCCACTGTGGTGAGTGCATCCTAATTGGGGGCACAGTTCCTCCGCCCTTGTGGCGGACGGTACCGGCCCCCGACAAGATGGCAGACGGACTTTGTCCGTCCGCCATCCTAATGGACCCCTTAGTTTGGATTGCTGAAATGGATCATATTTCTACCCCTTGGAGTAGTGTGGCAACTAAACCAATCTAAAAAAAAGGTGATGCAATCCAATCAAGCAATTTATTTATTAATAAGCATGACAGATGCCATCTCTAACATATTTTGTAAAATCTTTTTGTCTGGAACTGTGATAAGAACCGATTGTCCATTGGACAGGGAGGCTTCTGAGAAGGGCATTCTACTGCAGACCATTGCTTTGCTCTCTGGGCTGGTATTCGGGAGTCAATAGAGACAAATCAGAGATTGTGTTGTTGCTTTGTCGAATAACAAATGGTTCTGTTGATTGAGGGCATCTCTGGGTGGAAATTGGCTCTGTGGGAGTTACCAAAAGGTCTATTATCTCTAATCCAATTCCTCCATGTTGATAACTGGACACATGAATTTGATCTGACATGATGCCTATCGAATAGAATATGAATTGTAAATAGAATAGTCCAAGGTTCTCTTCTTCCTCTTCTTCCACCTGTGCTTTTTGGGCTTTATTTACCAGATTTACCAAATGCTATGAAGGAATATAATTCTATCTACCCAAAGTAGGAAGCTTACATATCCCCTAAATCCTGTGACAATTACATAATTTTATTTGATTATAATGGAACTGGGTTACAACGAAAACTTGTTGAGGCGGCCCAATATTGTTGAGGAAAGTTAATAAAAGGTAATGCTGATAAATCTGAAATAATGAAATTTGTTGAAAAACAGTCCATTTATTAATGGATTTTAGATAATAATAGGATTGACGAAGTGAACATTTATACGTTTTAGGCTTACTTTTAACAAGGAATTTAAATTAGACTGAACATGTTAAGGTTTTAAAGCACCTACAGCGGATATTCATTAGCACTACTAAGTACTGCATATTTAACAACAAATCTCACAATGGAACTTTACTGTTCAATATATATTAAGCTTAAACCCAAAAAGTAAATGGGCACAATAGTAAATTTTCAATCTAGCCAAGGGGTCGCTGTTACATGCAATTTGCAATTCATTATGAAATTATTTTGACCCCATGAGCAGAGTTAGTTGGAATCCATGTTTGCTACATAAATAAATTATCAGCAGAGCAGAGGAAAACCAGAACCACATTTCTTTCTTGTGCTGGAAAGAGGCTCAAAGTAGTGAGAGGCAATGGGCAAAATCCTTATTAACCAGGATACACAATTACAAAAAAAAACGTATTGTTGAGTGGAGGTTTGAGCTATAGGAACCCTTTACATCAGTAAAGAATCAGCGTTATTTGCTTCCCTAAAAGCTGGTAAAGAGTATCTGATACAGAAATATTAAATGTCACTTACCTTAAGAACCCTATCTTTCTAACTTACCAGAACAGAGGCTTCCTGCAGAAATTTCGAAATAATATGATGTAATCCAAAGTATTCGATGCTTGAATTTTATCCAATAGTTCTAACAAGGGAAGGGATATGTTTGTGTAGATTCAACTTAAAATGTACATTGCTGCATGGGCTAATTGATTGCCCCAAATTTCTGGATGTGTGTATAAAGCTTTTAAAACGTTTTTCTATGTTCCATATGTAATGACAAATTCTGCAATTACTTCAATAGCGAATATATGTTTTTTAGATGTTGCAGTTGGTCCTGCTAAATTTTTTAATACTCTTAAACAATCTTGTACATAAATGACATGTTTTTATTGTGCATTACGTTTTATGGACTATATTTCACAATAAATGTTAGTTTGGTCTTGACATAAATAAAAATTAGGACATGAAGTTCAAAAGAGAAAAGAAACAGCAACATTTTTCAACAGTAATCAAATATTCCAGTAAATGGTCTAAATGATCATTAAAACTATACATGAGACAGAATTCTGTAGACAACAGAAGATAATTTCAGAAGGATTTTGTTGCATTGACAGACAGTGAGCATGTGTGCCATCATGCTTGTGTCATCAGCAGGACTACATTTACAGACACAGTGGGAGTTTCAACCGAGTCAGTGCTCATGCAAGGAGTACAGATATGTAACATTTCTTTCAAAAACCAAGAATAACTTTTTTTTTAGATGTGTTTATTGGAGTTTTACACATAGTTTAACAGCAGCAACAGATGTAGCTCCAGGCATATCGTGTGTTACATTCAATATCTCTTAGTGAATTGACATTGCTGTTAGCACTTGGATACCCATTGAGAAAATATCATTGGCAAACACATACACAGCAAGTTACAATCTGAAGAAACAACTCTGGAGTCTACATGGGGTATTAGGTAGGTCATATCATGTACGGAGGGTTAGCCAGGGGGAACTCTCATCGGAGGTGTCACTCAGGAGAGGTAGCCAGATCTCAGTGGAAGGGCGACTCATATTTTAGGGGCTGGTGGTGATGTCTCAAATCGACGGGTCATATCCTGTTATGCCCTGGGCAAGGTGCGTTAGGGGCTGATGTTGTTCCTATGGGTCCCTGTGGTCCCCAAGAGATGTCTGGGGACAGTTGTCATAACAGTGAACATGTGTACGTAAGCCTATGTGTGGAGAGTGCAGGCTTGAGTCAAGGTGGAAGTGCATCATTTTAAGGTTATGTTATGAACAGTTGCCCAGAGGCGCCGAGGCGCTACTGAATATCGGAGCGTGTGAGCAGAGTTAATACATGAAAAAACATGTTTTCAGTGACTTATGGAAGGAAAATAACTTTGTCTGAGATTTAATATGTAGTGGCAGGGATTTCCAAAGTTTAGAAGTCCCTGTCATGAACCTTCTGCCGTCCCAGAAGGCGCGTCGAAACTTAGAGATCCTAACATTTCGTGCTGAATTTGAACTTTTAGCTTCTACATTAAGCATCAAGGTCTCCCAACATTACCCACTCGTAAAGGAATCTCCCCTCATGCAAAGCAACTTGTGAGTAGGAGCTTCCGCCCGTATTGAGCAAGTGCTGGCGTCAGGAGGTGTAGGCGCAGCCACCCCATGGCGACCCTCAATTCCAATACCAAGGACCAGAGTTCCCGCTCGATGGTCGATAAGTCCTTGAGCAAGCGTCGGTGCATCACCCAAGAGGCCGCCAGACAGTGGCCATGCACAATAACCTTGTGCGGGTCCCACTCCAGGGCCCGGGACGAGTCAGAGCTTTCATTTAGCTCACAGCAACGTGCAATACACTGAGCCAAATCCTTGCGGAACAGGGGGTCAGAAAGAGCCTCAACCTGCAGCCGTCAAGCGGGGGGGGGGGAACAATAGAGACCCATATCTGAGGTACAGTTAATGTCACCACCTCCCCCTCCTCCCCCCATAGCCAAGGACAGAACGGGTCCTTAAAAAAAGTGCTGGTGAGAGCTTGTCCAAGAATCCTGCCTGGTTAGAGTTGGGGATATATACTGCCACCCGTATTAGGGGAACACCATCCAGGTGACCCTCTAAAATGACATAGCGCCCTTCAGTGTCCACCCTCTGGGTACCCAAGAATCCCCGGGGCAATCCAAATAGGCACCCCCCCGGCTGAAGCTGATGTTGATGTACAGTATACCTGTCCCCTCCACGTTGTGTGAATCTTGTGTTGTTCTGACAATGTGAGATGCATATCTTGAAGCATGGCGATGTGCATGCTCCAGTGTTTGATATATGCATAAACATGATATCGCTTGGCTGCAGTGGCCATATCACACACATTCCATGTGAGGATATGGTATTGTGGAACGTGCGTGTCAGGTGTCGCCCAAGACATGGAACCTATTAATAGAAATATCGATAAAGGTTGTGAGGTCCCGCTGAGCACCCTGCTGGTAGTAAACCACACCTGGCAGAACCCACCCCAGTGTGATCAGGTGCCCTCAGGGGGCACATGTGTAAGCGGCAGACACATTGGCAGGCATAATCAGAGCAACAATGTGAACAGCAACCAGCCAAAACAACTGCTTCCCCCCTAGAACAGTGACCCTGCAAGGGTCTTTGCAAAAGTCCCTAACTCTTTTAGACTTAATTGTTAATGAAAATCTGAACCCGCTTGCAGCCGATATGAAAAAGTAACTTAAAGGGATTATTAACATGCACTTGACAATAGTGGGAAGATGCAAAGTTTTAAAGATGACCTTTTTCCCAAATTATTATATTTCTTTAGGACCATCCCGCTAGAATTCAATAATATAATGCTGCATATATTCGATCAAATTTTCTCTCAGTTCATCTGGGCTTATGCACAACCAAGAAGAGCTTTTAAATTTCTTTGATTACCCAGAGAGAGAGGAGGGTGGGCTCTCCCTAATATAAAATTATATTACTGGACTACTGTTCTGTAATATAATTCTGAGCTCTTGCAAGATTCTCCCACTGAGAACCCCTCAGGCCTTCCATCCCCCTATACAATACTACTAGGGGAAAGGGTAAGGGGATGCCTTTGGCGTCAGCTGGATTATTGTTATTTCAAACGGGTCAGATTTAAGACTCTCATGAATGCATATAAAGTATTCTCCAATATACGTCAATTATTCGGACTTGCCAAATTAAATTCTTATACTCCCACCCGGAATAATAGTAATCTACCACTCATTTTTCAAAATGCATATCTTCCACAATGGTATCGAGCGGGCTTCTCCAATTTGGGAGATGTGATTACTTCAGAAGGCATCTGACCTTTCAGTATTCTGAAAACCCGGAATAATCTGGACAATAGTCAGCTATTTCAGTATTATGCAATTACAGGCTATTTAACAAATAAAACTGGCGGTCCAGCAGGGTTCGCTAAGATAGTCCTTATAGATAAAATTCTAGAGCTCAGTATACCACGGATCGGAGGATATTTTAGCGGAGATAACATGCTATTAGCAACGTTCATCTCCACTGTGATAAAATATCCTGCAATAGCGGCGAAATGCCTGAATATTGCTGGAAATCCAGCGATATTCAAGCATTAACGCCATGGTGGCCTGAAAATCCACCTCCCATTGAGGATACAGGTAAGTCAGGTTTTCAGCAAGTGTTAAATACTAGCGGCAATCGCACAACTTTTTTTATCACATCGCCGGCGTTGCTAATAGGAGGAAGTTGTGTTAGCAACTGTTTTCAGTCGCTTCTAGTTGGGAAATCCTACCTTGCATGTCATTAGCGATAATCATCGCTGGCATGCAAGGCGATAGGAAAACCAGTGGCTATCGCCAAAAAGCTGTCGCTAACGCCTGTTAGCGACAGCTTGCTGATAGGGCGATAAAAAGATCGCCGCTTTAGCTGCAAAAAGTGCTGCTAAAGCAGCGATAAAGCCCTTGCTAATATGCCCCATAATGTTTAATAAAACGAGTGCTTCGAAAAGGTGTAATGCTAACAATAACATAATGCAATGCAATGCAAAAAAATAAAGCCTGAGGAAAAATATCTAACCAGTTCTTAGCATCTCATCTCATACGAAATAGAAATAAATATGCAGTGCCCTCTTTAGTTCAGCAGCAGAATGACATTATTCCTGCCCAAAAAGGCACATCTTTTCTATTGTTCTGGATCTGAATGCACACAATTATCATAGCACGAAAAGACGTAAAGAAGCAGCGCTAAAATGTTATATGCGCATCACATTATTAATTTCAAATCAACACCTACTTGCACATTATTTTCATTGGTGCATAAATACATGATAGGTTGCACAGAAGAAATCATAAGTTTCGTTAATGCAAAAACAAGCGAAAACAACTAACTTTTCTGCACAGTCTTATTAATCGACATAGCAATGGGCGTTTATCTCATAACTTTGTAATGTTGCAACACACGTCCAAACGCCCTTGAAACCAATTATAAGGAAACGTTTATCTGCAAACCATTGTGGTACCTGACACTGCAGGACCCAACTTTTTGAAAACTATGCAAAGCCATTATTGTTCCATTATTTGTGTATTTTAGTGATCACTACACTATTATTTCACTCACCTTGTCGCCACCCAAGCACTTAGCACTACCATTAAGCTTCAAATAGATGTAGGAAAATCTAATAGTGGACCCCTTTGTCTTTTATTGCGTTTGAATTACTGGATTGGTAGGTGCTGAACAGCTGTAAATCTATGAACCTCTAATTGAGTACACCACGAGGGAGGTCTGTTCTTTCTGTCTACTTTTGTCAAATACAGCAATCAGTCTGCAGAGGCTATATCAAGGATGTGTTAAGTTTATGGAGGACCTGAAAACAACAACTCATTTTTCCAAGACTCAAATTCTGATCCAAGGCTCTAAGGGAATTACACTGAAAGATGCTGCTGTACAAAATCATAAAATTGGTATTGTTAAAGCACTTAACTATCTTGGTGTAATCTTTGATAATCGGGGTAATGCAATTTTAAAATTTGCAAGAAATGGGGTCACAAACCAATGAACTTTTTAATTGATATGTACAATAATAAAAGCATTCCTATGGTAAGTTATGATGCTGGTATTTGGGCATATGTTGAACTTACCTGCCTAGAGGTTGTTAAAAACAGTTTTTGTAAGAAGCTACTGGGCAGTAGGGGCCCGGGGTGGGAGTGCTCCTGGGCGCTGACTTGGAGAGGAACAGGGTGGGGGTAGTAAACTACGGATTACGGTCGATTAGAGGTAAGTAAACATATAAATAAATAAAACGAATTTCGTTGCTCACGCTGCATCGCCAAATGCGATGCAGCGCACCCATTGCCAAATGCGATGCAGTGCACGCATCAAAATTCATTTTATTTATATATATGTTTACTTACCTCTAGTCAGCCGTAATCCGGAGTTTACTATTCCCCACCCTGCCCCTCCCCACGTCTGCGCCCGACAGCACTCCCGACACAGGCCGCTTCTGCTATTGGGTCTTGCACCATGGACTTTCAGCTTTGTCTGTCATGAGGAGCTGGGTCTCAAATATCTATTCGAACATTGGACTGTTGGAGCTCCTTTGAAAACAATGGAGTGCTCTGGGCTCCTAATAGCCGGTAGAAGCACGGAGCTCCAACATTCCAATGTTGTCATTCACGGCTGTTGCTGTGAAAAAAGGCCTTACAGAGTCAGAGGGAATTTTAATCCCGACGGGCTCCACAAGGCCTCTGGTTTTTTTTTTGGAACATTCTGCCCTCTTGGGGGAATGTTCTAATAGCCTTGTAGCCCTCCATAGCTGAGCTATACTGGCATTAATGTCCCACTCCCTTGTTAAAGACCCTCTCCTTTGGCACCGGTCTTTAACACTGGAGCCGGCCTTTAACGGCTGGTATAGCCCGCTAAGGCTGTAATAGATCATCTCTGTTAAACTCCCTTAATATTGTGGATCTCAGTCTGGTGTAATCAGGCTACGAAATGTAACTTGAAAATTATTCTGAATTGTTTGAAGCTTAATGACTGTTTGAAAACTCCATGGCGAATTTACTTAGTAAAACTCTGTTTTGAACTTGAAAGAATACATTTGATCACACACCCATGGACCATTAATCATAACAATAAGTTGTGGGGGGAAATTATCTGGAAGTACACTGAATCCTAGAAAGAAAACAACATGAGCTATCTAAATCATCAATTAGGTCCCATTTGTTAATAAAGACCAGATCTGGGCTGGAATCTTACCTTTCATTGATTTATTTTCCTTACGATTGATGGCTGTTAGCTAAATTTAGGCTGGGCTCAATGCATTATTCTTTGTCTTTTCCTACACGTTGGTCCAAACATGACACCACTAATCCCTGACCTCGCGGTCATTTATCTACTCAAGCACCAATGAGGTTCTTATTTTTATGCAAAGTTTATAAATCTATTTTGTTTCAAGTATTTAGCTCCTTTGTCGATATCATGTGGTTCCATAAAACCACCAACGTTTCTTTTACTACAACTTTTAGATTGGTTTTTTGACCTGTTATACAGTAAGTCCGTTTTTAGCTGCTGCTGTTTAGCAAAGGATATGTTTAACTGTGAAACCTAATTATATGTGACTTTTTTTGATTGACTGATTTATTGAAAAAGGATATGAAGACTGAAGGGGGCATAAGAAGAGAACCCAGGGAGGAGGTGATCGAAGAAGCGCAGTGGGAGAAATGCAGGAAATAAGTCACCTAGAAGTGTTAAAGATTAATTTGAAAGGCTCAGGATATATAAGAAGTCAGTGTAAAGAAGAACAGTAGTATCAGTACAGACATTAAAATGTACTTGTGTGAAAAGTGCAAACATCTCGACAAGATTATAATGCTGGAAAAGACAGAGATGTGGAGTTAAATCAACAGATAGGCATTACATCTCACACAAATGTCCCAGGTACAGTATGACGGGGAGAGAAAAGACAGAAGAGGCAGGAAAAAGACAGTTTTAGTTTGAGTGGGATTGAGGTAAAGAGCGCGAGATGGCATCCAAAAGTGCAGAGAAGAGCGACACTTATAAATAATCGTGCTTGGCAAAAAGTAGTAGACCGAAAGAGGACATAAACGGGGGAGCAATGAGATATGTTGAAGGCCAAGTTGGTGCAGAACTAGAAATATCAAGAAAAGCAAGCCTAGAAAAAAGTATAGAGTGTCAGTCATACTGCATCAAAATTTGCAGAAAGATTAAGAAGAATAGGGGGAGTGACTTGTCAACCAGGGTGGATGGAAGTTAAAGATTTGACCAATGAGAGAATTGCAACTTATTTGGAGTGTGAAGTATGGAAGATAGATGAACGACAGGAGAAAATTGTGTACACTAATATGCAGGTTTCAAAAGAAAAGGCAAAAAGGAAATTGGTCAATAATTATGAGGGAAGGAAGGATTAAGAAAATTGTATTTTATGCAAGTAGAATTTCCTAACAAAATACCACAAAGCAGCAATCATTTTTTTATTATTCATTATTTAAGCTATATTTCTCCCACAATGGAACATTTACATGTACATCTAGTCCATCTTTCAAAATGTGTCTTGGAGTTGTGATTGTAACATTTATTGTAGGAGGCACATATGTTTATGTAATGTTCTAGCTGAACCAAAGAGTGATGGTAAAGGAAAAGGACATTCCAAAGATTCTTCAATATGCCACCATTCAGGATTGTCTTCGAAGCCAATCAATAGTGCAACGTTCTTCGGAAAAAAAAAACCATTATATTTTCCAAAACAAGGTAGCCCAAAAAAACCTTCAGACTTGGGAACCTACGGAATAATGATTAGACATTTTAGATTTCTTCCTTTCACGCTACATAAAATTCCTTATTAAGGTATTTATAATCATACATTTTTTTATATGATAAGGGAATATTTTGGGAAACATAGATTATTGTAAGTGGTTTGCATGTCTTTACAGCATTAGGTTTCCCACAAAGACTATCATTGGTCTTTCCCATCAACCAATGTCTTTTGCTATCTTATATATGGCCTCTTTATGATTTGGAGATATCACTACTTTTATATTCATCACAAATTTAATACCATGATAAATTATCCCATTTTGTGCCCAGTTTATATTCCAAAAGCAAAAGGAACAAATGATAAACAGAATGCTGAATAATGCAAACATTCACCCCCAGTCATAAAGATCTGGGTTTAATCCACTGTTCTTTTGCTCACCACGTTACTCCATTTTGGACCCAGCTATATTCAAATCAGTCTTTACCCTGTTCCTCATCGGAAAAGTTCAGTCGGAACTGCCCAGCCAGGTCCTCCCTGGACCGGAAACAAGCCTCCTGGGATTGGTATTGGGGCATCACCCCTCATCAGACAGGCTAGCTTGAATCCAGTGGCGCAGTGAGCATGGGACCGCTTCTGGGCATACCCTTCCCACTAGGGCGACAAAAGTAAAAGGAACAAATTATGAACACATAAAACCCCTTATCTCAGCGATGCGGCGAGTGCAAGTTAAGTCATTTTCTTAATTTTTTAATATTGTTTCCTATTCCATCACCTCCCCTCCCCTCTCTGCCCCCACCGCTTATCCCTGTGCCTGCCATGCTTGGTTTGGGCTTCATGGGGAATAGGGACTCTCCCATGGAAGATCTTTTCTTGTGAATTTGTGTGGTAAGGAGCCATTCCTGGAGACCAGCTCTTGTAGGCTTTGATGAGTTGTGCTGGGTGTAGGCCGGGTTTGAAGGGTAGCAAACACAACATAATCTAAATGGTGAAAAGTCAGTAATATTTCCTTTTTCATCTGAATTGCAGTGCAGCCATCTTAATCCAGTCTAAAGGAGGCCCAGTCCATTCTAGACACACCTAAGCCTTTGAAATCTGTTGAATGGGGAATACCTCATAGACTATGGAAGAATGGACCAGCATACACCTATCTGTTTTCCTCACGGCAGAATCTGAGAAAAATACCATGGCTGCTGCACTGTATGGCAAAATCAGTCAGTGCATCAGAACAATGTTTCCACACTGCAAGGCATGAATGTCTTAGCCCTTTTATAGGGCTCAGACAGGAAGTGGCTCTTGGGACTCGTAAAGATCTCCTCCCTGTGGTCCAGAAGAAACCATTATGCTTTCTCAAGTCTGGCCTTCCCCCAAGATTCTCTAACACTGGGCATTTTTCATATTTAGGTGTGGGTCGGAAATATCAAAGGCAGAATATCAAAGGGTCATAATATAGTGACCAGAGTACCGAACCTCTAAAGATAAGTTTGTACAGATTTAACATTATTGTTTTAGAAATGCAACTTTAAGAAAGTGGACATTTCTCTGCACTTTTGGTGTGCCTGACAGCCTGCCTCCAAAACATGTCAGGGGTAGGTGACAGCTAAACTTTGTGAATTCCCTCTCAATAGCCACTACATAGGAAGGATGGGTAAGTCCGAGTACCCATCTACATACATCTGAATTCTGATGGCCTTGCTTGGGCAGGATGAACGGGGGAGGTATAACACTTGACTTGATTAGGCAGTGTCCTGTCCCCACAAAAAAACTGATTAGCCCCCACAGATAGCCTGGCAGACAGGACTCAATGTGTTGACATGATACTTGTGCACTTTTGGTTATAAGTACTGGGTCTTTGACTCCCTAAAAGCAGACACTACTGGGCTTGTAACTGAAGCTCTGCCAGAAACACAGTGGTGCTGCTTAAAGGAATCACTGGACTGCTGATCTGGAAGGCCTGCATTTCTGTTTGCTTCCCTGCTGCCTGCTGCTCTCTGACTCTGCGGAAGGGGAACTGGACTCTGCCTTCACTCCAGGTGATCTCCAAGGGCTTGTTGACTTTCCTCCTGTTGCTTGAGACTCAGGGGTATCAAAGTCCCCCCCCCCCTTCGCCTGTGCCTGGCTCACCAGAAGTGGTCAAGATACTTGCAACATGGATTTCAACACATCTCCTGTTTGCGTGTAGCAGAACCGGCACATCAACCTAGTTGCAGGAGTAAAATCGGCACATCACCTCGGAACAAGCAGTTTGCCTTCAGAGATCGACGCATCGGACAGCGTATCAATGTATCGCAGAAGCTTGATGAGATCAACGCCTCCCCTCCACTGCGTGGCAGAATCGGGTGCATCACTCAACGCCTTTGGGCTCCGGTACCCGTCTTCAGAACTGAGGCATCGCTGTCACCGCCTTGAGGCACATCCTGCATCTGTGAGCCTCGACATCAATGCATCTCGCCGTTTGTGATCAAGAAAGGTACTTATTTCACCGGGGCCTTCGTGGGACCTGTAGCCAGCAGGCGCTCCATTGCAGTCAGCCTGAACTTTGACTTGGCCCCTGTCCAGTGTGGCCTAAAGTAATCTTTTTAGAGATACTTTTTTCTACACGCTTTACTACAATTATTACTTTAAACTTCAATTTTTCAACTTCTATACATTCGATTTTTGTTGTTTTGGTCTTGTTGTATTCAGAATATAATATTCTATTTTTTAAACCTGTGTGGGGACTTTTTGTGGTGCATTCATTGTATTACTATGTGAGTGTGTTTCACAAATACTTTACACATGATACTCTTTAGGTAAGCCTGACTGCTCTGTGCCAACCTACCAGAGAGTGAGCACAGGGTATCTTTTAGTGTGTATCCAGCTTACCATGACTAGATTGGTGGTTCATGCCTCACCTGGGTGCATACCTCAGCCAACTAGGAATCCCATTTCTGACAGGGTTGTTATAGTGTCTGATGAGCGCCACATCACATGACCTCACATTCTTACCAAGTGAGTTACATGAAAATTGACACTAGCACAAATCGAGGAACTCCCTACACCCCCACACCCACAGGGATTCCTCATACTTTTTAATGGGGTGAATTCAGGGCCTGATACATAAACTGTACTTTTGAGTAAGTTTACAATTTTGAGTATATTAATAGAGAGGGAAATGGTATGAAAAGTCGCAATTGCATATGGATGGTTAATAGTGAACACACTGAGGGCCTGATTCCCAAAGGTAACTTAAACGTTTGAGGAAGTTTACTACTTTTCGGTGTTCACAAACTGCACCTTTGTAGTAATATACACCGTTTTAGTAACTTACACTTTTATAGTAAGTCCAGCAAAGCACATGGCCAGCTACTGGTACTGCAACACCATCCCACTGAAAATAATGGAGGTAGGGACTTAAACAGCATAGGATTTTTTTTTTACTACATTAAATGATTTAAAATAGTTTAAAATATAAATAAATATACATTTAAAACATTCATTTACATTAATAAAATATACATTAGTATGCATTTATTATTGTATTGTAAAATATTCATTAAGCTATTTTGAATTTAAAAACTAATGCAACACTGACATACAGCCACCTGATGGGCACAATGACTGCGATTAGTATTTTGTGTTTGTAGGGCATAAATGTGCAGGTGCATCAAAGAAAAGAAAGTCTGTGCCTGGACCGCACCCAGCACCGTGGACCCTGGCCCACCCGAACACCGCCACTACACAGCCTCCCACCTGCAAGCACTCAGCTCAAGACGCCACCACAATAGCTTCTTCCATGCCTCAACGCACTCCATGCCACAGTAGGTCTTACTCATGCACTCACAGCCACTTCACCTGCACCAGCACTCCTTCTTCACGCACCACACATGCTTAACCCCACCTGGCATGCTCCTCTACACCAGATCTCTCAGCAAACAAGCCATCAAGATCTAGGACACTATCAACTTGCACTCCCTGGACATCTTCTTCTTCTAAACCGAGACCTGACTCAACCCCTCATCGGCACCCACCATCTCCATGGCCACACCTCCGGGTTACAAGATCTCCTGGCAGGATAGACCAAACAAGCCAGGAAGAGTCACAGTCAGCCACAAGGGCTCCATCACCTGAACAATCTTCACCAACAAGAATATGACTTTCATAGAACATATGCATTTCCGACTACAAACCCGCAACCACACTACCATCAAAGGCACCCTAGCTTAACCAACCCCCCTTGTACCATGCACCACCTTAATCAGTCTCCTCAACAACTTCATCGCTCTCATCACCATTAGCTCAAACAAACGTATCTTACTCGCCGATCTCAACTTCCATCTCGATGACTGAAAAGATCCCAACTCCACAGGATGCATGCTCCACCCCATCTTCAAGGGCAGCAACAAGATTAAATTCAGCCACTTCACTCTGCTCACTTGGACAGACCACTCCATCATCTGCTTCTTCATCGATGCACCCCAATTCCCCACAGCAAAAACTACTAGTAACCTCAGACACACCTGGAACAAGATAACAGAAACTGACTGGACCAACACCCTCAGTGCCAACCAACCACACCTCATCGGTGATCTGCACTCCAACATTAAAACCTTCAACAACTGGATCACAAATTGTGCAGAGACTCCTTGAAGGTCATTAGACAATCAAGAAAGAACACATGAACCAGTTGGTACACCGAAGACCTTAGAAACTCCAAACACCACTTCAAACAGCTGGAGAGAAGATGGAAAACAGTAGGGACACCATTGCAAGAAACACATATAAATTCATACTCAGACAATATCACACCCAAATCAACAAGGCCTGAATAACAGTCCTTGCTACCAGACTAGAAACCAGCTCCAACAGCTGCAAAGAGCTCTTCAACATCATCATAGAATTCTCCAACCACCAAGCCATCACCAACTCCATCACTCCATCGCAAGACCTCTGCGTCACCTCTCCAAATTCTTTTACAAACAATTCTCAAGATCTACAGCCACTTTGACCCACAACATTAGACACAAGACTTCATCAACAAGCTGCCCACCGCCACCAAATCTGACCAACATATCACTGGAAACCCCTAACCCCAGAAGACACCACCAAAATCATGAGAACAATCCACTCAAGGGCCCCCACCGACTTCCACCCCCATCATATATACAACATAGAAGGAGCTCTGATCAGCTTCCCTCTCACACCATCATAAAGGCCTCCACCCAAAGTGGAACCTTCCAGGACAACTGGAAACAAGTGGATATCACAGCTCTCCTGAAAAAGCCTACGAAAGACCTTAGAGGGCTCAGCAACTACAGGCCAATCTCACTTGTGCCCTTCCCATCAACCGTCGTGAAGAAAGCTATCAACAAATAACTCTCCAATCATCTTGAACAACATAGCTTCCTAGACATCTTGCAGTCTGAATTCCACTGCAACTGTGCACTGAAAAAGCCCTTGTCGCAGCAACTGACGACATTTGGACAAGCAAGGACAAAGGGGAAACAGCAGGGCTCATGCTACTCGACCTATTCGCGGCCTTCAATATGGCAGCCCACAACACCTTCATCACAAGACTCCACAACTCTGCAGTACAAGGCCCTGCCCAGAGATGGCTGGCCTTTTTTCTCTCCAACAGGACCAGACGAGTCAGCCTTCTATCCTGCACTTCCAAACCCAAGAACCACATTTGCAGAGTCCCTCAACGTTCATCACTGAGCCCCACTCTCTTCAACATTTACAAGGCACCATACGCTCATGTCATAAGATCCCATGGAATCAACATTGTCTCCTATGCAGACGACAATCAGCTCATCCTCTCCCTCACAGACAACAGCCACACCACCAGGACCAGCTTCACTACCTGCATGTCAAATATAGCAAACTAGATAAAACAGAACTGCCTTAAACTCAATACTAATAAAAGAGATATATTTATCTTTGGGAGCAAGAGCTCTCCATCGGACTCTTCCTGGTGCCCAACTGACCTGGGTCCCACGCCCATCCCCACCACCACGCTTAAAAACCTCAGCCTCATCCTGGACAACAGACTCCCGATGGTGAAACAGGAGAACGTCATTACCACAAGGTATTCAAATGGCTTCACACTGGCACCAGATGCACAGTCACCCAGGCCCTCAGCAACAGCATACTAGTCTACTTAGCACACTCTACACGGGCATCACAAATCATCTCATACAAAGAGTCCAAATCAACCAGACCACCGACACCAAACTCATCCTCAACATCCCCAGCAGTGCACACATCACACCCTACCTCGGAGAGCTACACTGGCTACCAAATCAGATGTGCTGAAAACTCAAACTGCTCACCCATGCATGCAACACCCTCCACAACGCCGAACCTGCAACCTTTACCATTGCCATGACTTCCACCAACCCACCAGGCAACTGTTCTCAGCCACACTCTACCTTGCACAGATACCCACCATCCGCAGAAGCAAATCAGGAGGATGCTCTTTCTCCTACATTGCTGTCAAGTCCTGGAACGTCCTTCCACATCACATCTGGACCTCCGTATCCCTACTCAGGTACTGCAAGAAACTAAAGACTCGGCTGTTCAACTGGGAGCATGATTGGACCAACTCGTCAATTTCAGTGGCTGGATACCCCTCGGGTGATAAGTAAGGGTGGGCGGAGTTCATGGAGTTGCACTGCACTGAATTCCACTGAGTTGCATAAACACTCTGTGGAATTCTGCGGAGTTCCGCTCCACCCTAGCAGGAATGAGCATCAAACAAACCCCTGCATGCTACTTCTAGTTCGTGTTTGGTTGCGTCCCGACCGGCAATCCATGAGGCCGCCCTGTTCCCTTCCTTGGGTCTATCACTAACATCCGGCGTGACTGTCCAGATGAGAAGAACCTTGCGTTTTAACAGTCCAGAGACAGGTGCTTTAGAAGAGCCTGCACCTCATGCTGTCCTGTCGGTCTGTGAAGCCACTGCTGGGTTATCAAAGACCTCATAATTATGGGTTGCTAAGGAGCTGTTTATAACAAGAGGTCGAGGAACCGGGAGATTGCAAAAACGCCACCAGAGCTATGATTACCTTTGCTACACTTCCTACAGTATTGTACAATCATACATATGGTAATGCACTGAAATATATTCAGATATATCTGTTGGTATACAGGGGGCGACCACAGTGCAATTGAAACGCAGACAGTAATACATATTTCTTTTAATCAAAAAGAAATTCCTTGAGTCCCACCCCTCACATGCATGCTGTGCTCCAAACCCATCTCTACTAGTAGTCACTTCTGCCCCTCTTACCTCCAGTCTATTGGTCCTGCACCTTTCTCTGCTGCTCCTGGTGTCCCCAAGACCGTGTCTCGCTGTTCCTGCTGAATGGTGTCTAAGGCCTCACCTCCCTTCCTCTCGCTGTTGACGGCCTTGAGCAGCTCCAAACTTTATTTAACTCCCACTCAGTGATGTCACAGCGTGTGAAGGGAGTGACGGGATGGGAGTAAGGGGTAGTGGGCGTTAATGAGGAAGTGCCCCAAGGGAGCCTAGGCTGGGACTCGGAGCCTCATGGTATGTGGGCCAGCGCCGGCAACCTCCACTACGTGGGAGGCAAAGTATTGTGACCTGGAGCAGAGGGCACTAGGACTCTGCACACCAGCCATGGGAGGGGTAAGCCTCTGGACACCACTTCCGATCAGGGACTTGGGGAGGGGGCATTGTGGGATGAGAAGATGAAGCAAGAGGACGTGACTGTGAGCACGGAGAAATCGCATGAATAAAGAATACGAATCACCTACCGGTCTCTGCCTGTTCCTAGGGTATAGGGGACATCTAGGACACGGCAACTGGTGACAACAAGGTGGGATATACAATCGCCACCATATGCGCGTGCCTGTGGCATCTGTGACACTCTAACAGAGCCAGGAGCCCACCCTGGTCTGCCGGCCACAAGGAGGGGAAACACAACATCGGGAGCCCACCCCGGTCACAAGAAAGAATGGAGCCAGGAGCCCACCCCGGTCTGCATAAAGAAGACTGCAGCGACATCGGGAGCCCACCCCGGCTGCATCGATTACAAAAGGTGAGACGGAAAGTGCCTGCGACCGTCCAGCAACGAGTGGTGCACCCGACCATGACTGCAGCCGCCAGCTGAGTGAAGAAATAGCCCCAAGCCTCCCGCATGGATTTCAAGCTGAAATATAATGAGACCTTGGTGGCAATCTTCAAGTCAGGCAAGGGAGCCAATCAAGGGCTGAAGAAGGCCCAGCGACCATTTTGAAGTCAGGTAGCACAAAGAATAGGAAATCTCATCCCTGAAGAGATCTCGGCGGTCATCTTTAAGTCAGGCGATTGAGTTAATCAGTATTGAAGAAGGCATGGTGGCCATTTTGAAGTCAGGCAAACCCATAGAAAGACTAGGAAAAGGGAAAAGAGGTCGAAATAAAAAAGGAAATAAAAGCGAACAAAGTCGAAATAAAAGAAAATAAGGTACATACAAAGAGGAAACCTCACACAAATTAGGGGAAAGACATACAGAGTCAGGAGAAGCAAGCCTGCACCACAACAACAATGACAGAGGAAGGAAATGACAACAACAGCGCCTTTGCAATCTTTTACAGACCACTACCATTCAGTTTGTCAGACCCACAGACGAAAGGAGAGATGGATACGGCAATTCGAATGCTACATGCGTGTCACATGCAAGGACTACACAGACCAGCAAAGCATTGACTTGTTCCTAAACTTTGTCGGTGATGATGTTGAGGGCCTGTTGTTTCCCTCAGGTCACACCTCAACGTACAAAGGACTAATGAAGTGCCTCACTGACAAATTCGAAATGTGAACTTTGAGAGGTACATATTCAACACCACCTGCCAACTGGCAGAGGAGTCCCTTTGTGACTTCACAACCAATTACGCAAGCTGGTTACATACTGCAAATTCAACAAATTTAACAATGAGCAGGTTATTCGACTGCGCATCATCGAAGGCTGTCAGTCAGTGGAGTTCCGTACCCGAATACTAAAAGAACCGTACACATTAGAAAAAATACTATCAATGACCTGGGTGGAGGCCAGAGCAACAGCACATGCCAGGCAAATGGAAAATGGGAAGACAAGAACAGTGGAACAAGCCAACCGCGTAGATGGGAATGTCAGAAAGCGAGACAAAACAGTGCCACCCCGAAGCAGATCCAAGAAAGAACGTGCTATCACTGTGGACTTGAATTCCCACATGCTGGCGCCTGCCTAGCGATGGGTCACAAATGCCAGAAATGCAACAGGGAAAACCACTTTGCGAGTGCCTACATGAGTGGTCAATTCAAAAATGAGCGAGGAAGACCAGCAAGACCACGGATAGCGACAAGTAGATATGCATGGCACATGGACACACAGAACCGCAGTCCCTCAGCTGAATCTGATGGAGTAAACACGGTAGAGGTAGCAGAACGGTTGTATCTGATGTCAGATGTACCAACGGAAGGTCACATACCAGAATACATCCATCTAGTAGGCAAACAAGAGATAAAGAAAACAGCGACGGAGACCATTGAGGTAGGGAATCACTGCACAAGCTTTGTACTGGACAGTGGAGCCACATGCAACATCATGTGCATGTCAAAATATAAAAAGATGAGACAGAACCCGCTGCTATCACAGTCCACTGTTGATGTGTTCACCTGGGGCTCAAGAAAACCAGTGGTGAACATGGGGAAGTTCATAGAGACACTGGCATACAAAGAAAGGTCAGTAAAGGAGGAAGTACATGTGCTACGAGGAGACATTCCAGCACTGTGTCTACTAAGCAATGTCACCGCACAGGTGATGGGTCTCTTAGCAATGACGTATCACATGTCAGAACGACAGAACATTCTGAGGGAACACCTGGCCATACTACAAGGACTGGACAAACTAAGGGAAAAGCAAATAACACTGCACATCAACGAAGCAGTCAAGCCTGTGGCTCAGCATCACCGAAGAGTGCCCATAGATCTACAACCACAGGTGGAAGAAGAAATACAAAGCTTACTGGTGCAAGACATCATAGAGCCAGCTGATGGACCGACACCATGCGAATCTCCAATAGTCACTGTACCAAAGAAAAACACATCAAAGAATCGTTGACATGAGAATACCAAACACAACAATTGAGAGGGAAAAACACCCAGGGCCTCACTTAAATGACATGATAAGCTGTTTTACTGGCGCATGCAGATTTTCAAAGTTAGACCTGTGCAAAGGGTACCATCAACTGGAGCTTGAGCCACAATCACGGTACATCACAACATTCTCCACTCACATGGGTCTCTTTCGTTACAACCGACTAAGCTTTGGAATATCATCAGCAGCAGAAATATTTCAAGAGATCGTAAGACAAGTGAACAGGCCTGTAAAGAACTGTTTGAATTACAGTGATGACATCTTGGTATTCAGACGCTCAGATGAGGAGCACAACAAGGCCCTACGTGAAGTCTGCAGCCAATTGGAACAAGCTGGCCTGACCTTAAATGAAGACAAGTGTGAGCTGGGGAAGGGAGAACTAGTATTCTTTGGACACACATTTTCAAAAAAAGAAATGAGGCCAGATCCCAGCAAAGTGGAAACACTGGAAAAAGCAAGGCCTCCAACAGAAGTGTCAGAAGTGAGGTCATTTCTAGGGTTAGCAAGCTACTGTGCTCGAAACATAAAGAACTTTGTCACAGTGAGCACACCCCATCGGGACCTAACGAAGCAGGGCTAAATATTTATCTGGACACATAAACGCGACAGGCCGTTTAAGGCCATCAGACACGCAGTAACAGCAGTAGATCACCTTGCGTACTTCAACGCATCACTATGCACTGAGCTCACCGTTAACGCCAGCCCGGTGGGGTTAGGAACAATTCTAGCGCAACACAAGCCTGGAAGAGACTCACCCAGGCGAATTGTCGCATATGCGAGCAAGAGCCTATCAGACATAGAAAGGGCATACTCACAACCAGCAAGGGAAAGTCTAGCAGGAGTTTGGGCATGAATAAAGAATATGAATCACCTACCGGTCTTTGCATGTTCCTGGGCCGTAGGAGACATCTAGGACACGATATAGAGTTTTACTTTTTTCTCAAACTCTGTGTTCCAAACAAAGCGCGGAGTCTAAAAAACTTTGCAAGCTCCGCCAGCCTAGCGGAGTTCACCGCCCATACTTAGCGATAAGAGCGCTTTACAAACCCACCCCACCTCACATAACATAAATGTTGATATTTGCCATCAGCTTGTATTGTGAGGATGTTACTGTTAAGTTAGGATTATGGTTAAAATATTTAACATTTGAGTTTTTTTTATTTCTATTGTTTGCGATCGTGTTTGTTGCTGCAGGCCTTGCCTGCAGTGCTGGCCCTCCAAATGTGGGCACTGTTAGGCAGCAGAAACCCGGGCAAAGCTATTACAGAAAGCTTCTATTTGATAGCGTTAAAATAAACTCGAAGAACAGAATGGAGTGTCCCATATGGTTTAATGCACGGACCCTTCAGTGGACAAAATAAACAGTGAAAAGGACAAATAAACAACAATTTCTTGCTACCAAATCATTAGTCGGCACGAATACTAAAGTAAAATTCTTCTCACTCGCATGATTATGAAACAGGGAAAGCGGAACATGTGCCATTCAGTCTCTAGAGGGCAGTCTTGCCACAGTCAATTAAGCTGAAGGCGATTGCCAGGGTGACAGATGGCATCAGTAAGAGAGACATCGAGAGGTAAGAGGAAAGGCCAAGAAATGTCTGTTCGACGATCAAAATGTTGGGAGCAGACGGTGTCTGGGGAGGCAGATGACTTTTTCATATAATTACAGCTTCATTAGAAGATTTACAGATGCTGTACAAATAGAAATATCAGCTTTCTTTTTTAAAAAAAATGAAACATCTCAAAGAAAAAGAAATCTCGGAGGAGTTGGCTGGAGAAAAAATACTAAACAAAAAAACAGGATAGAAAGAGGCGGGGGATGGGCAGGTTATGTAAGAATCACAGAGCTAGCTATTTGCTCGATTTTTCCATCCAAATGTCACAAATAAGTTCTCTTCGTTCTGACCTTCAATCAGTCAAAGAATGCGTGCGCAGCTGTAGATTTAGACAATGAGATCAGGTTTGTGCATATATATATATTGAATACGCCTTTAACTCTGAAAAGAAGTCCTCTGGTGCTGTCTTTTCACACAAACACCCTCTCCCAGGCCTTCCTTTTAGCCTGGTAAGGGCTTTCCAGCTTCTAAGGATTCTTTAAGAGAGACCACAATGCCGCTTGGGATGAAAGGGTTCTCATGACGAGCCGCCTGTACTAATGTTCCCACAGCACCAGCAATTGGCAGGTCACATGATCCACTAAGAGGCCTTTGTTATGCGAATTCAGTCCTAATGAAAACAGCTCTAAGGAAGGGTTTGAATGCACCCTGGGCCAGGCGGTGTGTTGTAGGCCTCCTGTTTCCTTCTATACTGCTAGCATGAACTGCCACGGTTGACCGAGACTATTGCGCGTTTAACAGTGAACTAAGGGCCAGATGTAGGTGAAATAGATTTACCGATTTTTTTATTTTACCGAATCGGTAAAATAATGCCCCCTACATACCTATCACCTATTTACCGATCGGTAACGGCCGAAAATACCGATTTTCGGCCGTTACCGACCGACCTACATCTGGCCCTGTGTGACTTTACAATTCTTTTTATTTATTTACTTATTTTTAAACTTGTCTTTTATTCAAAATTGCACAACCATCACATTACATGTTGTCCCACAGGTCCAAGAAGCAATGAAGAAAAAATCAAGCGTTTCCTTACATTTCAGGCTGTAAGTGCAGGATATCACAACAGGCAGTGTTAGCCTATGTAAAAGTAAGACATGCCTTGCTCTGCTCTCCAGAGTGGCCAATGATGGCCGATAACTCTGAAATGTACTTTTACAAATTACTTATGAAAACTGAGGTGCTATTTTTAGGTCTGGCTCCAGATAGCTTTGGTTGTTTGTCAAGCCCTCATGCCTGCACAACACAACACCAGACATGCCAACCCACCCGATTCAGGCGTGAGACTACCGATTTCAAGGTTAGTCTCCCGCCTCCCGATTCCTGCAAGCAAAAACCCGATTCCTCGGGGGTTTTAGCTGACAGGGTTTGGTATTGTGTGAAGTGCTAATTCTTCCAGCAATATTCAGAGTGGCGATGCAGGGGCTCTCGAAGGGGTGAAAAAACCAACAAAGCGTCATTAACAAGGCAATGGTCTTTTAAAGACCTGTGAAGTACTGGGGCGACTGTGTGTGTGCCAGGAAGCTGTTAGAGCCCGGGCTGCCACACCGGAGGGGGAGGAGGAGTGCATGCACTGCCCGCAACCTGCCAGGCCAGTGCACAACACTTGCATCACCCTCTCTGCCATTGCGCCACATGCTTCTGAAAGGTAAAAAAACGTGCATTTGCGTTTCAAATGTCCGATCCTGCAGCAGCCACTTCCAAAGCCCATACATGCAAGTAACCCGATTCAATGCCCTATTCTCCCGATTTTATTTTTCAATTCTCCCACTTTGCTCTTCTGAAATGTTGGCATGTATGCACAACACATAGAACATAACATATTAGAAAGGGAGGTTATATTCAAATCTGTTCAGCATTGGCTTGTTTGGGAGAGCTCCCTACACACCTTCGCTCCATGGGCTGTCTGTCATGTTTTGGATCAGCACACAGCATTTAGCGGATGTGTCTATTGTTTTGCAGTTACATCTTGAAGTGGTGACTGGTTAAAAGGTAGTTTTGTTTTTGCTTTATTTTTGCTGCTGTTTGTGTAGGGTGCATGAATGTTATTAAATGCTTGTAGGTGTGATATCACACCTGTTGGAAGCTGTCTCTATATGGTATACCAAAAAGAGGTATACTGTGCAAAGAGTCCAGGTATCCCTCATAAGTGGACAGGGACTTGCAACCCCAAGCTGCTCCCTTAGGGGGTTGTGTGGTCGAGCAGCCTTAGGCTTATCAGAGATGAGTGTTAGATATCTGCAATATACACACAGTCAATAAATAATACACACAACCAAATAGGAGATCCACACCAATTTATAAAAATAACTCTTACCTTTATATACATTTTGGCACCAAGATCATCAAAATCAAAATTAAATTTGTACGTTTCAAAATAGAAATGATTTTAGGGTTCAAAAGTGGACACAAGGTAATTTTCAGAGATGGCAATGTTATCCTATGGAGGGAAAACATGCACAGCATACAGGTACTTCACAGCAAATTAGAGGACCAATCTCCTGGGCTTAAGGTAAGTGTATGGTAAGGTCCAAGGCAGCACCAACAGGTCACCTCGGGCAACACTGGGATGACCGGGAGCAGAGGTGCTTTTCAGCATTGGGTGCCCAATTTTATCCTATGGGAAGAAAACATGTACTGCATTCAAACACTTCATCGCAAATTATGGGACCAGTCTCCTGGACTCAAGGGAGTATGGGGTAAGGTCCAAGGCCACACTAACAGGTCACCTAGGGGGGCTCTGGGGCATCTTGGTGCAAAGGTGTGTTATGTTGTTGGGTGCCCAGTGTTAGTCAATTGGGATGGTCAGGTCAGAAAGAGGCTGCAGATTTGGACTGGGTAGCCAGTCAGTCTAAGCCAACAAGGGGGCTCAGGTGTCACGATGCCCGGGGATGTGGGGACACCTTTGGTCCACTTCCACTCAGGCTAAGGGTGACGGGTGCAGAGGTGTCTTGAGACTTGGGTTTTTTCATAGCCCAGTCGCTCGCGGTCAGGATAGGCTGCACAACGAGGCTGCAGGCAGCATCAAGGAGTCCCCTCCTGGCAAACCCAAGGTGGATTTCTTCTCTGGAGGGTTGGGGGAACATGATGGTACCATTGGCCCACTTCAACTCGGACTTGGAGCGAGGGGTGTAGTGGCGTCGGGCTTACATATCCAGACTGCTAACAGTTCTTTTTTTGGTACCTGCAGGGTGCAGGGAAGCAGCTCCGCTGCTCCACTGGTGTTACAGAGTCTTGTCAGAAGCTCTGGTAGTCCTTCGAGGGTGTTGGAGGCAAAGCAGCTACCATGATGAGTTGACTTTGGCGCAATCATAGGGAAAAGCCAACAGGCAGGTACGGTTGGCGCCAAATCAGTTGCTTTTTTCACAGTTCTTGTTTTTCCCGGCTCTTCAGTCCTCCTTCTTCTTTTAGATTGGCAGGATGAGATTTCCTGGTGCCAGGGGCTCCCCTAAATACTAGATGTAGGGGTGTTAGAGGAGTGTTGGGGAGTAGCCAAAGGGCTACTTACCCCTGGGGTCACTACGCCCCCTATATAACCACTTCCTGTGGGAAGTAAGCATAAACCTGTCCCAGATTTCCTACGTTTGCCGCCTCAAAGATGGCAGACTTCTGATTTTCATATTCACTTCAGGTAGCCCACCTTAGGGGTGGAACTAGCCTGAAGTTGAACATGCCTCGCTGGCTACTAATTTTCCCGCCTGTCCAGGCACCAAATGGGTACTGGACAGGGGGCAGCATCCTCTACTATATAGAAAGCCATATTTGCATACTAAAGGCGGTGGGCTCTTTGAACTTCCCTGCCTTGGAATACTAATTTGCAGGTTGTCCTGTGGGATCGGGTGTAAACACCCTCTTCCTGAGCAGGCTTTGTTCCTGACCTCCTGAGAGCAAAGGTCCTCACCCCTGGGGGTAAGAAACTCAACTGTGGTGGCAGGCTGGATAGGACCAGTTAGCCAGCACACTACTAATTGGTAGGTTTTTCAGAGAGCACCTCTAAGGCGCCCTCTGGGAACATTAATTAATACATCCATCACTGGGATCAATGTAGGTTTATGAATACAAGATGTTTGATTCCAAAGATCTCTAGTTTCAGTGAAACCATCATGTAGCGGGGGAACACTATTTTGAGCAGTGTCCAGCACATGTATTTACGATGACTTCCCTGATCACTTCCACTGGCAGTAATTGAACAGACTAGCACAGGGACATATCTGCTCGTGCAGATGTGTCCACACATGTAATATAGTGCACCTTGCCTTGGGGCTGTAAGGCCTGCTGTGGGGGTGACTTACAAATATTATATACAGTGTTATGGGACATAGCACACAAGTAGGTGTCATGTTATTTGTTAACTTTTTAGAGCACCTTGTCACGCAACCAGCGTTGGCAGTCTGTATGAGTTTGGTGCTGGATCCCTTGGAGTGGGGCAAGAAATGCTGCAGCTCTTATGGAATCTCTTTAGTACCTATGCTATAGGTACCAGTGGTACCACTTACTAGGGACTTCCAGAGGTGCTAAAGGCTTGATAACTTGGGGATCAAGTGACCCATTGTCTCATTTTGGGTAAAGAACACTGGCACTGGGGACCTGTTGAACAGGAATCAGTCAAAGTTGCATCAAATACCAGGCAAAAGTGGGGAATTACTGCAACAAAACCCTAGTCTTCTACAACACCTTGTTACTGCTGCTCTTGCCACCATCTGCCTCACTAAAGCAATAAGGCTACAAATGCAGTTTTCAGAAAGAGCAAAATTGGGCATGAATACAGTTTATATTGGTTTGCCTTTGTCATGTATTTGACGCCTCCCCTTCTGCTTCTGTGGGTTCATTGAAAATCAGATCATCTGGTAGACAATCTCTTAATAACACCACTATCTTTTGAAAATTGGAGAAAGGGTTGGGGACCCTGTTGCTACCTTGCTTTTTGTGCCTATTGCCCTTATTCCACACACAAGACACTCATTGGCACATGCCGAAAGCACACAAGGCTTTCTGTGACTGCCAAAAGCATACGAGGCTGATCGGGAAGAACACCCTTACTGTTCTGTCCTGCTTTCTCCTGGTAACCCATAGCATATCTCCACCCGCTGTCTATTCACAGGGACAAGTTGATCAGTAGCTATGACAAGAGCACATAGACAGGACACTAAGGATAACATAAGAGCCTCTGACAGTGCTGAGCAAAAAACAATGAGATTTAAAAACTGCTACTGTTTTAGATGACAGACAATCCCCAGTTGTTATTACTCATAGAAAGCAGATGCTGTCAGCCATCTTGAAACAGTTGCAGTTTTATTCTTCTTTTTTTGCCGTCTTGCTAGACAATGGTATTTGGAAGTGGTGGATACTTATTTTAGAACTGAGAGAGGGCTGACACTTATATGGATGGTGACAATAGGGATGAAGATGGTATGTCTTATGGGGGAAGTTGAGCGGTTTGTATTACTCATGCTGGGAGAATGTGGTGATACCTATATGAGAGAGCAGAGCCACAGAAAGGAGATAATTCCTTTTAGACGCATTAGTGAAGCTTGTCACATCACTGCTGGAGGGGTTGGATTGGCACTGAGAGGATCTTTCATATCGTTGACTTTTGGTGGAAACCATAGCTGTACTTCTACTCTACAAGAGGCACATCATTATGACCTTGGCCTGATCATACCTCAAAGTGGGCAATCCCTGGCACATAGTCAAATTCAGCAAAATACAGAGCTCAAAGAAGAAGAGAGAGAAGCAAATATGCAACCTGGTCGGTGTTAGGGCTGACAAACCAGACAGTTTACCAAAGACTTCTACAAGTTCATTCACCTGTCTCCTACGTGCATCAAGTATGAATGTAACAGAAATAAAAATGTTGTCCAACTTGTGAAAAAATACTGATCACATTGCATTTTTTGTTGCATGCAGGAACTAGAATCATTCTATGTGATACACACACCTCAAACATAGCAGTAGCGGTGGTCCTGCCCATTACCACTAGAACTCTGGTCTGTTTCACCCCATTACATATTCCTCGCAAAATGTTAACACAACCCCCAAAGTATCTAATTTCCCTAGTATGGAAAAGGACCACCTAGAGCTAAAGGCTGTCTTCCAGGAATAGCAGCAGTACTACGAGGCAATATGGCCTTTTCAGAAGGTATGATTTACAATGGTAAACATACACTTTTGTGTAAGTTTATGATTGTTTGCTATTCACAAAGGTATTTTACTAGCAGCATCTTTATGACTGCGGAGTTCCCGCACATAAAAAGAATATGCTACCATGGTGGATTACTCTATGCTACTACTCTATATCCTCACTAAAGACTTACATCAAAAATCTGGGGAACAGGGGCATGATTCCTGATTGATGGATCATTAGCAATCAATGTCTCGGAGATAAAACGCAGCAGTCACCTTGTGCTTTCTCTAGCCTACACTTACACTACCATTTCCCTAGAATACAATCATGATGGCGATCAAAAGGTAAAGGACACAAACCTCTTGTCATTATGGTGGACATCTAAACCAAAATGGGACACCTAGTGGTGCTCCACCACTTCCATTAGGCTATTCACTGAATAGACTTGTTATTGAACCGCATACTTCAGTGATATGGAATCTGTGAGGCCTCTTGTTACTGATAGAGGTACATAAGCAATCAGATTTTCCCCCATGTTGTCTTCCCTGTTCTACACGGACTTAGGGAATGATTTGGAGTTGAACAGATGGAATACTCCATCACAAATGAAAAGGCTATCCCATCCACCGATTTACATGTGCAGTATGTCCTATGACACTTGTAATAAAGCAAGTGGGGAATCTGTCACATTTATGATGAAGTATGCTGTCCACGGAAATCTAAATTAGGCCCTACATGATGGCCGTGGAGAAGATCCCATTGGGCCTGCAATGCAGCTTGAACTTCTTGGAAGGTTATTTCAAGATAAATATTTTTGAAGTCAACCTGAAAAACGGAGATTACCTGCTCTTTGTATAGATCTCCTCAACAAATTGGTTTCTGGATGGTGGGGACCTATGTTTACTAGGTTTAATTTCTAATATTAATCAGCGGAGGATCTTGCCATGGGTCCGATCATATTTGTGAGTGGCCATAGATGGGATGTAATCATTTCTTTCAGAAAGGCCTGTATCACCAAGGGCTTTCCAGCCATTACCTACAAGGCTGAGATTTGGTCTTCTGGTTCAAGTTCACCTTGAATATACCTAAAATACCAGTTTGTAGGCTGGTTTAAACAAAGAGTAACTAAATCCTACATACGAACTACATCCACATGGATTGGTATCTGGGTTCACTTTTCAAATTGCCACGAATAGGAAGCATCTGATACCCAGTTGCATCTTATTAGCATAGAACAACCATAACCAAACGTAGTCCATATCGAAATAAAATAAAATTGGAAGCCACAAATTTAGTGTGGAAATTATGGGTTCAGGGGAATATTTGACAGACAATACCTCTGAACAATTACTTTCGATCCTTGGTACTATCTTACATAGGGAGATGTTTTGTATATGCTGACATACCATTTGCAGCATCTGTGTACCAATGCCAATACAACCATATTTAAACATGGCTCTGCGCCCATCAAACAAGCGCACCTATATGATGGCCTGCTTGAGAATATGACCATTCCTGCAGATCTCTGGCTTGTGCTTGGATATTAGTAGGTGGCAAAGAAATTGTCACTGGTGTAGTGCAATAGAGGAGGGAGCGCATGATATTGTTAGGACATTTCTTTCTCTGATAAACCTTTGGCCTATATGAATTTTATCAATCCTGGGTGCTCACGGATTAGTAATGATTTGAATGTGGCAAAGTGCACATTTGTTTTTTATTTGTTTTATTAACTGCTTTGTGCCAATGTGATTCTTCTATTGCAGGGCATCATTTTGGGTCAAGTGCATTTTATTAAGGGTGTTAAAATGTCATCTTAGAGTGAAGATGTGATTTTTATGGTATATTTTATTATACTGGTTTTGTGACAGATGACACATTTTTTTATGTATTTTATTATTAGTGTGGTTTTACAAACCGTCAAAAAACAAAGGGATCCACCCTTATGAGAAAGTACAAAAGTGTTCCTCCAGCCTACTTGTGTCTCCTACAATGGTGGAAAGCACACAGCTTTGTTTAAATACCCCTCACCCACCAAAAGTACCCTTGGTGGCATGCTTCATCATCGGGGTCTTCCCGCCCCGCTGCGGGACTGGGTGTGCTACGACCTATGACTATGCGGGAGCACTAATTTTGAAAAAATTATACTTTGTGGTATAGGAGTGTGAGTAGAAGGGTTAAAAGTGAGTTTAAAGAGTAAAAAGTTAACAAATACAGGGCTTGGCAGAAAATATACATTTTAATGTTCAATTAAGCTAGTATTGTTAAAAGTGGGGAATAAAATGGAGATACTATGCTTCAATGAGCAGTTTGTCCTGTTTCGACAATTTTCGAAGCCCTCCCCTGGCTTCTCATCAGGACCTAAAAAAGATCCCTTCTGCACTCGAAATTACATAAATAATATAGATTCAAAATATGTATTTATATATAATAATAACTAAATGTTGCACCTGACTATTCACATGCACAGTATACTACACCCAATAGGTATATGCTGGATAGGGTTTAGATTCTGCCCTGATAAGGCCTCATGAGCCTTCAAAAATGGGAGGGAAGGGGTACCTATAGTCAAACAATTATCAAGGTTACCTTCTCACCAGGATACTACCTCGCCGCGGCTCCGTAGACAGACAAATGTTTAATAAAAACAAATAATGGTACACAAGTCATAGCACACTTCTGGTGGGAATTTTGAAAAACAATAGGGATTGGCTCCTGACTTTCATAAGGATGGCACCCTCAATCAGATGGATCGACAGAAAGAGTGAAGTCCTACATCAATGCCTATGGCTATTTGTTTTTGAAGAGCTGCTATGACTGCTCAGAGCTTCTAAGGCATGCTCTATGGAGTTTTATGTACTAATTGTTATTTTTCCAGGTGCAAGATCTATGACTTTCTTATCTTTAAAACCCCAAAGACCAATTAACAATCACAATAAAAGAGCAAAACATACCATGAAATAAAATACAACTGTGTTGTAAATATCAAAGTGAATATGGGCGACACTTTAAGCATCTCTTAGATAAAGACAATATTTTCTCGTGAAAGTGGAGTGGGCTCGATGGAAGGCCAGAAACTGATTCCATAAAATTGATGCGGAGTCTGCCATATGCCTTCTTAAGGCCCTTTTCAGCACCATTTAGAGACGCATAATTTAGGATTTGCTTCAGACTCAAACATCTCTTAAGATGACCGAACATAAAGCACCTAGCAAGTATATGTTAACCCATGCAGTGCTTTCCTTGATACAAGGCACTTGTATTTGGACACGCATACCCACAAGTGGCCAGCACAAGGCGTTCTCAAATGTGATGCATGGTCATATTTTTGTATGGAGAAACACAATCTTTCATTGACCTATTTTGATCAGCATGTAGCTTTGACTTCAGGAGATGAAATATGTTAAAAGCATGGATACCTTTTTTTTTACCTTGTGCCCAATAGAGGTAATATTTTTGCCACATTGTATAACTAAATGTTTGCCACCTTAACAACAGCCAGAACCTGAGGGGAAAATTGTAACTTTGAAAAAGAAAACATAATTTCCATGCTAGCACAACAAGCTGTGCACTAAACACCAATTCCATTGATCAATGAAATAAAGGCACTGAAGAGGGGTGAATATCCACTTTTAGAATTGCTGTTTTGCCTGTGTTCCGGCATAGATCATTTTTTGTCATCAATATTTGGGATGAGGACATGCAGGCCCAGATGTTACTAACATCTCAGAACTTTATCACTAAGGTATAAACTGAATCTAGCATAACACAGCAGACCCTGGAACGCTACAATCCTACCAGTTGTATCACCTATACGTTAAAGTAGTAATAAGGTCAACTTATAGGGTACACCTAAGGTTTCCGGGTTTCAGTTTCAACTGGAAATACTTGATAGAAACAAGCTGCTCAAAAAAATCGAGGATGATTTAACATACTGCTACAGATTTTCAAACGCTTGTATGCCTGGAGTTTTTTTTTTTTCAAAACAAATTTCATTATATTTTGCACATAAATGGACCTGGGCTGATAGGATACAGAGCACACTTTGCGGTAACAAACTCAAAACATTACAAGGACAACTATCCACTCACCCTCTCCCCAACCACAAACCGGCCTCCACATCATCCTAACTATATATTATACAGCTGATTGTCCTGGTCATATCACGGAATAGAGTAGGTTCTGACCTCGTCATTCAGGCAAGAGTGAAGGGAACGAGCAGATGTCAGCACTATACCCTCTGATTTGATTTGATTTTAAATGTATAAAGCGCAGCAGTTACCTGAGGGTGTCAAGGCACTATAGATCAACCGTCCAAGAGAAAAGTCCACTAGAGTTCTAAGGGAGGCGGCTGGCTACAAACAAAATAGCCAGGTCTTAAGTGTCTTCCTAAAGGGCAGGAGCTGAAATATGGCCTTTATGTTTTTCCTTTTTTTTTAATCTTTTTATTAACAAAATCAAAAGAAAGAGCAACAGGTGACATATAGTGCTTCCACATTTGTTGAATATACACTTCCGTATTGCAGAATAATACATACAGGATAACATTTAGGGATCACAGGGCCTCCAACGCTACTGTTACATCTTGAACGACAGGAGGGGCACCGATATCTCCTCGGTAACTATTCCACACTCCCCAGATCTTCCCCCATTTCGCAGGGCAGCCCCTAGCAACATAGACCGACCTCTCTGTGTAGCACCAATCCAGGTCCTCCATCCACTTCTCGATCCGGGGCGTTTGACTAGCGCCCCACAACTGAGCGATATTACGCTTAGCAATCATACACGCCAGGGTCATCCACTGCTTCCCACATGCACTCAGGTCCGTGGGTTCCCAAACATTCAGGACACACTTTCTGGCCTCCAGCGCCATCTCTACCCCAACACTTCTCGTAATCTTTCGTGGATTCTAGCCGAGTAAGCCTGTATTTCTGCAAAATGCCACAGAATATGCATGAAAGTTCCAGTCTCACCACACCCCCTCCTGCAATCCCCATTCTCCGTCAAGCCCATGTGCACCAGCCGAGGTCCCGTAACATATGACCGGTGTAGAATCTTCAGTTGCACCAGCCTGAGTCTCATTTGGATGGCCACCACTTTCGGGGATGAAACTGCCTCCCTCCAGTCCTCATCATCTAATTCCAAGCCATCAGTGCCCCACTGTTCCCTTATGGTGAACAGTGGATCCCCCATATGATTTATGAGTTTTTTATATATTAAGGAAATGGTCTTTTCGGGGAGATGACCATCCAAGATTTGGTCCTCCAGAGGGGAGGGCTCCGGGAGTGTAGTGCCTCTAGGGATGTGTGCAAGAAGGGCGTGCCTAACCTGGATGTATCGATAACGCTCACTCTCCTTTAGATGATACTTTTTTTGGATAGTGTCAAACTCAAGGACTGTGTCCTTACCCCAAATGTCCTTAATCTGCGAGATCCCGATAATATCCCATTTATCGAAGCCTTTAGTTTTCCGCAGGCTGGCCAACTTCTCCGAGTTCCACAGCGGGTTTGCAAGGGTGAGTTTTCCATTCCACTTAATATGCCGAGTAGCCGCATGCCACACCTGTACTGCGTGAGCCGATGGACCGGCCAGGGGAAACTGGCCTGCCCTAGCATATAGAGCCCTCGTAAAGTCCCCTCCCGGCACCTGACCACAGTCATGGCCTTTATGTTTATTGGAAGATTGTTCCAAAGTTTACTGGCAGCATTAGAGAATGCTCTATCGCCTCATCTCTTTCTAATGGTTTTCGGTACATTGAGCTGTAGTTTAGATGTAGAGAAAGGAGAGATTTGCCTGGTGAGTACCAGCCAAACATAGTTTTTAGTCTTGAAGGGAGGGGTGGGGGGAGAGCCTTGTGTACTGTACAGAGAGATTTGAAGCTGATTTGCTTGTTAATCGAGAGCCAATGAAGGGGTTCTATTCCCTTGGCAGCAGACTGTCCTCTGGGAATGTCCAGAACCAATCTTGCCAGTGTGTTCTATACCACCTGTAGTTTGTGCTGTGTACTTTTGATCGAGTCTGCGATATTTTGAAATGTTTGTGTGGGCATCCCCTCGCCTGGAACATAGGAAGTTCAAGACCCATACAGTGATCCAGATCCCACTTCCAACCCTTTATAGAGGGTGTGCTCTCTGAATTCCATGCCCGAGCTATGTCCCTCTTTGCAGTGGTGAGGCGCAGGAAAAAGAGTGCCCATTTGTATCTGTTGCTCCCTAGTCCGTCAGTGATGTGAAGGATGGATCAGTCTGGGGTCCTTTGCAATGGTCCATGAGAGTACCTCGCCAAGGCAGCCAGTAACACCCCGCCAGAAATTATCCAATGCTTGGCATCTCCACACAGTGTGTATGAATGTACCATCTGTTGTCTGACACTTAAGACATACTATGGAATTCACCCACGCCCATGCGCCATAGGCGATGTGCATGCTTGCAGTTTTAGCGCTAGAACACCTGAGGGTGCCAAAGTATGGAAGCTCTTGACAACAGCAGACAGGTGTGAACGACATGATGGATGAACAGAGAAGATTCACCCTGGAGCAGCGTTTCCCAAACTGTAGGTCACAACCCACTGGTGAGCCCTGAGTTTATTGTTGGTGGGTCACGAAAGTCCAAGCAATAAATAAAGATGCCTTTAAATTCTATATTTCTCTTATCACATTTGCTGCACTTCAAAGACAGAGGTCTAATGTCAGGTTACATCTTCCGACAAATAGCTACTTATGTTATTTAACATGGGGTTAGGTGTTTACAAACTCCTCTCACTTTGCATCAAGCGAAAGAAAAGTAAAGTGAATTATATGCAATCCTGCTGGGATACAGGGAGTGTGAAAGGAGTGTGAAAGGAAAGGCTGTAGGATGTCATTTTTTGTAATACACAGCAAAATGTAAATTAAGTGTACACATTCAGCACCTAGGTAAGTGAAAACAGAACACATTTTTTTGTAATTCTGAAGTGTGATGAAATGAATAGGATCAAAACAAATCACAACACTTTATTTGATGAAGCACAAATCATAAATATCCATTGAGATTCAATTTTCACACATTATCATTTGTGTGCAATATAATTTTATCAGTATAACTGTATATCAGTGCAAATTGTATTCCCATTTCAATGAAAATATGCTGTCTGTAAAAGACAGGGGGCTACCACATGATGCTTTAGTTACATAAAAAAATACCTGCCACATGTCCATAAAAGCTAAATGGATAGCAAACTTTTTTGTTCTAAAAATTGTGTTGTGGAGTGAAGATGTGAGACTTTGTACAAGGAGAAAGTCACACTAGCAGCGACAGCGGCAGAATCAGTGGAAGTTAGTCACAATGCGGACCACTTTATCAGCCGTATGTTTTTCTTTTTCACATTCTTTTTTGTAGCTTTCAGTTACAATATTGGACACAGTGGCGTCACTAGGGGGGTGCGGGGGGTGCGGACCGCACCGGGTGACACCCATCATGGGGTGACACCAATTTGGTTTAGGTTACGGAGCTCCTGTAGGGGCTTGTGCCTCGCGCGATGGACGTAAAGACGCATAAAGAGAAGACATTGCTTTGTTACTGTCCTATTTCCTAAGCTTCAGTCTCTTTAAGAGGGTACAAGTTATGTACGCATGCATCCGTGAAGTCAGATTGTGAGCCACTGGAACATTAAAGAGAAGAAAAGATGGTGTGGTTTTACTCTTACAAATGTCTGTTAAAGCATCTGCACCCTGTTAAAAGAGGCAGGTTTGCCATTTTTTATTTACATCGATTTCTTGCTTGGCATTATGATACAGGTAGTTTTGCGTTTTGCATTTTTTCAACAAAATTTCCTGGCGCTCCTCAAAGGAGCTTGGCAATCACAGACATTTTTAAAGCTGAGCGCCACCTGCTGGCATACAGATCTGGTAATTTCAGAAGTCGAGAACAATCGTTGTTCTGCAAGAGAGAAAGAAACCCACGGGTCGACGTCACCGAACCACGGAAACCCACATGAATTCTAAGCTGATTTAACTAGGAAAGCCATGGCCACATTCCACCTATGGCTGATCCTCGAACTGTCAGGTAGAGATGTCAGTACGGGAACCACAGAGACCCAAAACATGCCACCGGCATTGCGCTACTTTTTGTGGAGCAACTCGGCTGTGAAATACAGCCCTATCATAGACCCCCTGGCTAATTGTGCCCTGTCCACTTACTGGGGCCAGCGTCGAACTGGACCAGAAAGTAGAAGCTGGCACAAAAATGAAAGTGATCCTCATTAGCGAAAGAGATACATTTAAAAACATTGGATCCGTTCTGCAAATCGGGGTAGTTTTGTATTTATAAAGAACATGCTGTATAGGTGGAGTGCATGCATTTGTGCTTGTTTCAGGCAATCTGTGTCTTATTGTCAGAGAAATGTAAAGAAAAACTATCCCAGTAACAGTCAAAAAACGGTTCACCCACTGACCTGTCAGATCAGCACTTCTGGCTGGTCTGACCCGTACAGTTAATGCCCCCCCTTACCATAAGTAGGTGTTTCAGGAAGTCACGGGTTCTGCCACGGAAATATGATGCACTTTTGGTTCCCTTCGCAGGGAAGAGTAGAGTGACATCATACACATTACATATGCCACCTCTGTGCCATCTCCATGCGAACGGAGGGCGAAGATGGGTCACGAGTGAGAATCAATGGGCCTCGGTACCTTCCATTCGTGCCAGTTGCGCAACGGAATCTCCCAGTAGGTGTTACTGAGTTTAGGTTTGTTAAATATCACTACGCTCCATCCGTTTTCCTATGAGGACCCTAAAGTACTGATAGGCACGGAGCGATTGCCAGAAATAGTCCACTCATTGGGTTTTCCAACAAGAAGACATTTACCACTTCAAAGCCCCTATACCAATCTGGTATTGCAAAGGTATTTATTTAAAATCATGTCCCCCTGAGAGCCTCAGCCCTGTAATCTCCCAACAAAAAAAGTCACAGGCGAGCTCCAAATTCTGCGAAGGCATTCGAGTTTGAGTAAGACTTTGCCAGCTTCCAGCCACCGCCCTCCCCTCAGGTGTGTTAGCCCTTCTGGCCAGCTTTGTTCTTTCTAAACTCCCAAACTGTGGTGTGGAAGGGATGCAGCGAGGCGCTGCTGAGATCACAAGACCCCTCAATACTAATGTAGCCAGGAGCAGAGGCCCATGCGCCCTTGTCAGGGGAGACAAGAAAAGGTCATGGTCTTGCAGTTTTTCTGCGTATTAGCATTAGTTAATTGCCTATGCTTGCTGCTTTTGGGGAACAAGAAAAGAGAATAAACAGATTTTCAACACAGATAAGCAGGCTTGGGCCTGGTTCAATGCCTTTGTGTTTTAAGATTGTATTGCCAAGCTGCTTAATGCCTTGGGTGTTTATGGGGTGCAGTGTGACCCGGCGAGCATGGCATTAAGCTTCCACCTTGTCGGGTGTAATGGCCCCTGCTATGATCTGGTAGCCATCTGTGGTGGGTGAGTCTTTTGCAGTAAAACCCAGTGCCTCCATTGTCCGGGCGTTTAGACATATAGGTAGAGCTGCCACGTGGGCCTCTCTGTGCACTTGGTGAACACCAGTTGTGCACCAGCATATTTTTGTCTCCTAATAGATTGATTGGTCGTACTGGCTTTAGGTCAGAGGAAGTCAGGAGGGTGCGGAGAGTGAGTCACTGCCTCTCACTGACGGTCAGTGCGAGTCACAGGCACTGCACGACAGGCCACAGGGCACTGGGTTTGGTGGTCGTAAACAGCGACCCCTTGTGGACACTGATTCAGCCGGGAGGGGGGGGGGGTGTATACCCAGAGACCGCAAATTCGGCACTACATCTGATCTGAGCCACCGTCCACCTCCGTCACTTCTTTCCATTGACGTAAAAAAGCACTTCGGGTTAATGCTCCAACTGCAGAGATCCGATGGTCTCAGATTCAAGCTTGGGTGGGCTACCTGCGGCCTAGCGGCAGGAGCTGCTCACTTTGGAGCTGCAAACTAGGTTTGAATCCTGGCCACAGCTCATCAGCCTGTGATTCTGGGCAAATCACTTCACTTTTCCTGCGGAGGAGGTCCATGCGGTAAGTCGTGAGGGGGGTGACACCACATGAGTTCCCCGCACCGGGTGACACCAACCCTAGTGACGCCACTGATTGGACAAGAAACAAACTAGGGAAAAATAGCATTTTATGCTGTATGTTTAAAAAGTTCAGTATCTATGACAGTATATTGCCTCACAAATCCTACATATCATGAAGACAGACACGTGGTGCATACAGAAGAGCAAACACCCCTAAAAGATTGTCAGTTATTTTTGGTGCAATGTTTTTCCTTTGCAGATAGATCAGCTGGCACGGTCCTCTATAGTCAACACTGAGAACAAACTTATTTCAGCACACCAAAGAAGTTTGCTTGTTTTGCCCCCTACCAAATCAAGGCATCTACCTTTAAGGCTGTAAATGTTATCTTTTGTGCAATATAATGTTTTAGGATTAGTCAACAAGCAACCATCATGCAAAATGATATTGGCTAAAATGCCAGCACAGACCCATGGATCAGTCCCCCAAGACATGGGACCATTTGTCAGCTATCATGGGATTTCCACTTGCACATCACCCCACTGCACAATTGTGTGCACACACTGGCACACACCCCAAAGTCCATATGCACCCACAGACTTTAAAATACTGAATATTTTTTATAAGTTTAGCATTTTTTTGCTGAAAGTAGTAGCTGCAAATAATGTTATTTTCAGCAAAACCACTATAGTTTGTACCAGCACCAATCAAGTGAGGCAAAGTTACAATTTGCATAATGTATCATGTTGTTAAAATGATGGCTTCAGACCTGTCTATGCATTTTACAGTGATACCTTTAGGGAATTATTTTTTCTCTTCAACGTAAATGAAAAGAACACATATTTAACTTTTACAGGTCTGGCTTGAGGGTAGCGGTTGTCGCCAGACAATTATGTGATAATCACAAGAGCACTTTGGTTCCGCCACATGATGGGAGTCCGGAGTACAGGTATTGATTGGCCAGAAGTTGTGTATTTCCACATTAAAAGTGCTTGCCCTCCATGCAGCTGCGATAATTGTTTTTATTTGTCCAGCTGCTTGAGCTTGAACTCTGTACAGCACACACACGGGGAACAACGTTTACAACGCAACTTTTACAATGCACTACCTTTACAACAAAACTTTTACAATGCAACATCCATTACAACACATGCCATTACAACGCATGTCACTACAACGCATACCAATACAATGCATGTCATTAAAACGCAGTCATTACAACGCATACCATTACAACGTATACACATAGTACCCTTACACTATCCAACACTTACCCTACTGTTGCACCCCCTGGAGTTAGAATAGTAATTTTTACCCCTACAATATCCAACACTTACCCTACTGTTGCACCCCCTGGAGTTAGAATAGTAAATGTTACCCCTACACTATCCAATACTTACCATACATGCAATGTAATGGTATGTGTTGTAATGGTATGCGTTGTAAAGGTTGTATGCGTTGTAGTGGAATGCGTTGTAAAAGTAGTTTTAAGAGATGTGTTGTAATGGCATGCGTTGTAATGGAATGCGTTGTAATGGATGTTGCGTTGTAAAAAATGAGTTGTAAAGGTATGCGTTGTAAAAGTATGCGTTGTAACGACATACATCCACACACACACAATGTAATATTATTAAAGTGTCTTAGATTGCTAGATAATCTATTGTGTTTTCTCTGGCAGCAGCGCAGCCGGAAGGAGGGCAATCATTACCTACACAGATTTTTACATCTGGCTTGACAGTGGAACTGTCACCTGACCTTATGTGATCAACAAAAAGAGCGTTCAGAGTCCTACTGAGAGAGAGGTTTAGGCACAACTCACATGTTGGTCCCCCTGAATACAGGATGTGATTGGACCGGATTTGTGTACTTCCAGTCAAAAGCTAAAATTAAAAAAATCAAAAACGCCACATTTCATAGGTTTGGTCTGTTTATTATGAAATGTTATGACCAGGCCAGCAGACCTGATATACTTATTGTGAAAATCATGCAGTAGAGACAATAGACTTTGAAGGACGCATTGTTACTGCACTGTGCTAAAGCCTGTAAGCAGGTACTTTGTTACTCGCATTTTCACAGATCACTATAGTAGGTAAGGGTTTTGGTGTTGTTCATCTACCCGAAAAACTGTGGGGATAGAAGATATGCACTGCAATAGTCCTGGTTAGATTCCCTATTAGGAGACATAGTATTTTGTCAACTGTAATTTTAAATTCATTTGAACTTTTAGGACTATATGCCTCGTGGAAGGTTAACACTCAATCTAGTGGGTTTAAATTGGTTATGATGACAATCCAATGATAAAGGCTATATGCTTGACTGGTTTGTTACGAGGCATAATGATAAAGACCTTATGTATTGATTGTAAAAACCATAGGATGAAGTCAATAGGCATTTATGGGTACATTGTTGAATTAAAGCCCACATATAGGTTTGTTGCTACATGTAGTTTTATAGATGACCTTAATAGACACAGGTGTTGGTGTTAGCTACCCCATCTGACAAACCATGAGTATAGACAGTTTGCACTGTGAGAATCATTGTTAATCCTCTTTACTAACTTACTTACTTATGCCTACTACCCCTCCGGGGTATGGGCCATAAATCAGGACTCTCCAGCCATCTCTGTCCTAGGCTTTTCTTTCAATCTGACTCCAGGTGTAACCCACCTCCTTGGAGTCAGCCTCAAGGCCTCAACGCTAGGTGTTTCTTGGCCCTCCGCTTTTCCTTTTGCCTTGAGGATTCCAGGTGAGGGCTTGCCTGGTGGTGTTTTAAGCGGGCTTGCGGAGGGTGTGAGCTATTCAGCCACACCCTCTTTTTATGAGTTCTTAATGAGCAATGAGTTGGAAAGTCTGCTGCCGTAGGTCATGGTTGCTGATGGTGTCTGGCCAGCTGATTTGGAGGGTTTTCCTCAGACAGGTGTTGAAGAAGGCATGGTCTTTGTTGGTGGTGGTCATTGTGGTGATGGTCATTGTTATCCTCCAAGTTTTTGCTCCAGACACAAGGACAAAGTTTATGATGGTGCTAAAAAGCCTGATCTTGGTTTGCAATGGTCGGTCCTTGGAGTTCCAGATCTTCTTTAGCTGAATGAAGGCAGCCCTTGCTTTTTTGATTTCTGCCTTGATGTTGGCGTCTGTGCTGCCCTGCTTGTCTAAGACACTGTCTAGGTAGGTAAATGCCTCAACCACTTCCAGTATATTGCCTGCAAGAGTGACTGCAGTTGTGTTGGCCACGTTGGCCTTCGCACTCTTAGTTTTTCCCACTGTGGATATTGAGGCCAAGTTGTGCTGATTTGGCTGCCATTTTGTCGGCTTTCTCTTGCGTTTGCAGATGGGTATGGAAGAGTAGGGCCAGGTCGTCTGCAAAGTTCAGGTCATTTAGTTGCATCCAAGGTGTCTACTTGATCCCATTTTTTCTCCTTGCTGTGGATGTCTTCATGATCCAGTCTATAGCCAGCAAGAAGAGAAAAGGTGAGAGCAAACAACCCTTTAGAAGTCCGGGCCTCCCTTCAAAGGCTTCTTTGAGTTGTCCTCCATGGACTATCTTGCAGGTCATTCCCTTGTAAGAGATTCTAATGATTCTTATGAGTTTATCTGGCACACCGTAGTGGCAGAGGAGTTTCCAAAGGGTCTCTCTGTCCTCGCTGTTGAATGCCTCCTCATAGTCAATGAAGTTGATATAGAGGGGGAAGTTATTTTTTTCCAACTGTAATTTTGGATATATTTGCAATTTTATGACTCTATGTCTGATGGTTGTCTTGTGGCAAACACAGTAGGCTTGAGCTGGTTATGGTGAAAAGCAAATGATATCATATATACGCTTAATTGGATTACAGGGAACTGTTACGCCATAGGTCGGACTTGTTTACTATGAAAATGTATTGCAAAGGCCATAGAACTGGCTTATTTATTGCAAAAGCATATAGTACAGCCAGTAGGCAACTAGCAGTGAATTGTTTTCATATTATGTTACAAGCCATGAAAAAGTATTTGATTACATGTAATCTCACAGATTACTATTGAAGGCAAGGAATATGGTGTTGGTCCCTCACTCTGACGACCTTGGGTCTAGCATTTCACTGTGATGATTCTTGTTAGGCTTGATTCAGCGGGCTATATATTGTTTTGTCAACTGTAATTGTGCACATTTATCAGTTTACTGGTTAAAGTTATGTCAGATTTCTTTTATTTGTTCTGTGTATAATGAAAAGTTATGACACAGCAAGTAGTGGTTACTAATTGTGAAAAGTATGTGTTAAAGGCAAACAGCTTTTGTGGGTGGATTGTTATTGCACTGTGCTTAAGCCTGTAGGTAGGCACTTGTTACATGGAATCTCGCAGGTTACTATAGTAGGCAAGGGTTTTGTTGCTGGTGACTCAGTTTGAAAAACCATGGGCATAGACAGTTTGCAGTATAGTAATCCTCTGGAGGCTCTATTAGTGGAGATGTTGATATGGATTTCTTTTATATCCTCTTACCTCCTTAAAACTACTTACTGCAGGCCCTAGTCAGCCCAGGTATTCCATTATTACCTGAAACATTAGGGATGAATAATCCATCTAAGCCTAAAAAATATACTTGCTTCTAAAACATCGAGAGTACACATAGCCCTCTTATAAGAATCACATACTCTCAAGGTTGATGCATCAGATTGCAAAGGCATTGGCAACGGCAGGTCTACACTACACCTTGGCAAAATGTTAAATACGCCGGCGAAAATATGTCATTTTGGTAATCTCACTAAACAAAATTTACATGAAATTCTTGAGATTACGCTATCATGCAACAGAACTTTTAGGGCAAGATCAACCATTCGGGTAAGTTTTAAATGGGAGCAGCATTTTAGGTAGATTTTTAACCCGGACGGATCTTTCGGGGAAATTACGAGGGCAAAGCTATAAACCTGAATGTGAGTGGCAGTTTTATTAAATGTGAACTATCAACAAATATTTCTGATATTTTTTTACCCAAGTGGACTATTCGGACAATTTTTCGAGGCAAAAATCTAAAACCAAATACAACGGCAGTGTTTTGAACGTGAGCCATAGAAAATCAACTCGAAATTACATCTTTGAGTTACATTTTTACCCTAACAGACCGTTTGGGTAATGTTTTGACTGAAAGATGTATTTCAAGTAATTTCCCATAATTTTGCAGTAATTACTCTACAGCAAAGAACATATGTTTTGCACAACCCTAGTCTACACCTACCAATGACTCCTTCAATGCCAGAGATTTCCTTATATAGATTAAAGTGGGTACTATTTTCTTGTAACCACTTCTGTCACTTCTGTTTTTTCTGTTGGCGGACAAAGTGGACAGTGCCACCCTGGTAGAGTGCAGTATTTATGCTCACCACTTGCACCAAGAGGCTTTCCTTGATCGTCTCTCCCCCTTCTGGTCTCTTGTGCGCACATTCCATGGGCCCTAGAAGGAGATTTCAGTGTCTTTCAGTGTCCTTTATATCGCTCTAGATTGCACCCCCCCCCCCACTTCCAATGGCCCAATCGGTACAAAATGCTGAGGCTCTGGCAAAATGGCTACGGAGCTGGCCATTATCAGATGCCTGGTGCCTACGCAACCCTACAACGGCCTCCATTCTTTTTACTTCTCCACCCACGATCTATATGTCCATCTCGCAGGTTGGTTTGCATCACCAAACTATACCATATGGTCTCCACCTCAGATTACTTATTATTATTATTATTATTATTAAGGTTCTTCTATAGCGCATGGCCACTCGGGAGCATCCCAGCGCTTAAGACTGACCAGACAGAGATGAATTAAAAATGCGGATCTGTATTATCTAGTTTTTGGAAACAGAAGAGTTTTTAACTTTTTCCGGAAGACAAGAAGGTTAGGCTCTTGGCGAAGAGGTGGAGGGAGAGCATTCCACAACCCAGCCGCATTGTGCGAGAACAGACGACCTCCTGTGCGGGCTCTGCTGATCCTAGGAGCTATCAGCAGGTTTTGTTGGTTCGAGCGAAGATTCCTGGTGGGTTTATATGGTCTGATCATGTCGTCTAGAATGGGGGGGCCACTCCCATAGAGTGTTTTATGGACCGTGCAGAGTGTCTTAAAATGGATTCGCTCCTTTATGGGGAGCCAGTGCAAGGTGCAGAGTGCGGGCCTGGCTGATGTACGATGGCTAGTGCCCGTGAGTAGCCGTGCTGCGGAATTCTGGACAACCTGAAGTTGCCGGATAACCGACACGGGGGCTCCAAGATAGAGCGCATTTCCATAATCCAGCCTAGATAGAATAAGGGACTGGACTATGGTTTTCTTTGCTGTTTCGGGTAGCTGAGGAAGGATTTTCCGAATTGTTTTCAGCAGTCCGAAGCAGGTGGCCACTGTCTTCCTTGCCTTAGGAAGAAATATTTCAAGTCATAACCCAATACTACTCCATCTTAACTGGGGTAGGACCCCCTCTCTTATTCTCATCTTGTGTATCTCAATCACTATGTCCGATGATTGGGCTCTTTAGGAAATAGTGTTAACCCAACTTACTAAATACTTTGACCACAAAAACTGGAATGTTCTCTTCCAGGGAAGCAGAGTGAGAGACATTCAAAGTGGTAGTTCGAAAGTACTATATTCAATAAGTGGTTGGTGCCCGCAAGTCCTTAGAGCTAGACTTGGCTTGAGTTGAGCAAGCCTACATAGATACAAAACATTAGATGGCCTCCAAACCACCATTGAGAAGTATCTTAGGGAAAATGCAAAAGCAAGAGGCAGTTCTGACTGAAACATTGATACATCGACTGGATGGCATACACCACCCACTCCCATTCTGAGACGGACAAATCAGGCCGCATCCTTGTCTGGATCTTTAAAGCAGAAATTAAACACCCATCCATCATGGCACTCCCGGATGCCCGGGGGAACCATGTTCATACAGCATGCTATTGTACAAGTACTCTTTCCGTTTTATACCCACCTCTATAAGGCAGACATCTCTCAGGCTTCAGAACATGGGGAAAATGTTCTAGACTTTATAGAGCTCCCCAAGAATCCCACGGACCTTCAGAAAACGCTTTACGCTCCCATTATGGTCTAGGAGGTTAAAGTACCTTCAACAGACCTGAACATGGTAAAGGCCACAGGCCTAGAGTTACTGCTTCCTAGGTTTACTGCTTCTCTTACCGTAACATTCTCTCTTCCACACCAAGTAACCTTTGGCACATTGGAGAGTCTGGTGACCCCTGATAGACTTGTATACAGCATGAGTAATTTTAGCGACCTTTTTGTTTAGCCCAATTACTTTGCATTCGACCCAATTATACCTGTTCCTTCACTTGGTGCCGTTCACAATGTTCGATCATCAGAAATTCCAATACTTCCTTTCTTGCTTCTATATTCTAAACCAGGCGTCTCCAACGAGTAGCTTGTGAGCTCCTTGGAGCTCTCCAGCTACCTGTATATAGTTCTCCTGAGTGCAGACCAGCCTACTAAATTAAAAGTGTTTGCTTTGTTAAAGTAATATGCATAAACCAAAACTGTGAAAGTGTATTCAATGGGAAAATTGTTTATTTTCAGAACTCATAAACTGATATTTGGTAAACATTTCTTTATTTCCACAATATATAAGCTGATATTTGAGTGATAAATTATCTGGAGTTGGGGAGACGTTTCACAAATGGTTTTAGCTTGGTGCCAGAGGTATTTCAGCTATGGCTGATATGTATTACCCATGCAGAGCACTTGTATGGGAAACAGCCTTTACAACGAAGGCTAATTCAAGCAAGCGATTATACCAAAAGCTTTATCAAGCAGGCGTCTTTCAGACGCAAGATTTTACAACACAGGATTTTACAACGAAAATGCCTTTATTACGCATGCCTTTACTACGAATTTCATAGTAAGGGTATGAATGGTAAAGGCAGCCTTTACTACGAATTTCATAGTAAGGGCATGAATGGTAAAGGCAGCCTTTACTACGAATTTCATAGTAAGGGCATGAATGGTAAAGGCATATTTGTGGTAAAAGCACTCCAAATTCGAGGGCATCTTTCACAGTAAATAACGTGGTGTAACAAATAAAACCATAAATAAAAAGAAAAATGTGGCCCTGTGTATATTTATTCTTGTAAAAAGCCTGGTCGTAATAAAAAAAAAAAATACCTGTTGCATAGTATAGAAAGGGAAGTGTGCGCCCTCTACTCTATAATGGTTCTCCACAAAAAGATGATTTGAAGTCACCCATGAATTCGAAACTTCGCCAATAAAACAAAATTTGATTGCAACTCTTTTGTAAAATAAACAGATAAATTCAAAAGGCGCCATGGAATCCTAAATATTGGAATGTGAAGAAAAAGTGAACTGTACATAATACATAAAAACAAAGTCTGATTGCAGAGGACATGAGCCACTTAAAGTGGCAGTACTGAAAAAAAGACACAGTGAAACCAAACATGACGAACGGAGGAGAAAGGAGCCCCCACATTTAGAAAACCATGCATATACCTTTACCAAGCAAGCCTTTACAAAGAAATTATCGTTGTAAAGGCATGCGTGCAAGAGGTATATGCGTGGAAAATGTTTTCGGGTTAAAGTCATGCGTACTAAAGACACATGCGTTATAATGACGGAGGCATAACTGAATGCGATTTAATGGCATGCATTTTAATGGCATGCGTTATTCTGCCATACATTTATCTGTTTATTAACAGAGACTTTTTTTAGTTTACTGCTGGCAACCATGCCTGATGCTGGCAGTAATCTTGCACATGGTGGCCACTGGTCTGATCCTTTCTGATATGGTCACTATTACAACACTATTATTAGTAGCTCTGGGTGAGGTTCATTGAACATAAGTAGCTCTTATTACAGAAAAGGTTGGAGACCCCGGTTCTAAACATTCTTTCTCAAGGCCCCAACTGTTCAAAGAAAAAACGAAAATAAAAGATATATTCACTCATTCAAAATGTAGTTTGCATCCACTATTGTTTCACATATTACTCCACTTGCTCAGAGGTTCGTTATCTTACCCAAGACTCTCTAGTCTTTCTTTCAGGTTCGACCTCATCGACAATGAAGGGCCCTCTCTGGCTTATTGGAGCAAGGGAGTAAGGGCCCGATGTAGGTAAATTCATTTTACCTCTTCTTAAATACCGAATCATACCGATTCGGTATTTAAGAAGTGGTAAAATGGAGGGGGTGGGGATGTAGGTATTTCAGATTCGGTGAATACCGGATCGCTGAGATTCGGTATTTACCGATTCTGGAAATACCGATTCGGTAATGCCCATTGATTCCTATGGGCATTGAAGCCCATAGGAATCAATGGGCATTACCGAATCGGTATTTACCGATTTGGTAAATACCGAATGTTGCAAGGGTGCAGGGGGTGTCACTTTGACACCCTCTAGCACCCCGAATTCAGGCACGTGTGCCATGTGACAGACAGACATTCCCTAAGGGCATGTCTGTCTGTCACATGGCACAGGTGTGCATGCACACATGTGCATGCACACCTGGATTAGGTATTTTACCACCAAATTGGATTGGGTGGTAAAATACCGATTCTGTAAGGCCTGTAGGACTCAGAAGAGTCCCACCTACATCTGCAAGTTACCGAATCAGTAAAAATACCGATTCGGTATTTTACTGATTTGGTAAATTTACCGATTCGGTAAAATAGGGCCCCTACATCACAAATGACCATTTACCGGTCGGTAACAGCCGAAATCGGCCGTTACCGGTCGGTAAATGGCCACCTACATCGGGCCCTAAGTGTTTTCCCTTACCTCGATGCACATGTGTGCCTTACTATAGTCCAAAATAATGGTTTTCTGTTTGTTGATTTGTTGTTCCATTTCCTGTCTTGCCAGGTTGTCCTCATCAAGTTGCTGCCTCCAGGAACCCTGGATGTTGCTAAAGATGAAGTGGACTTCCGGGATGCAAGAAGACATCAAGAGATCCCAAAGAGCTGCTTCCTTCAGGTGAGTTGAACAAATGACAAGCAATGTGTCATAGGGCAGGCATGGCTCTTATGACCAGGTTTCACGAGCCGGTCTACCCTGAGGCGCTCTATCTGCGGATTTAGGGGGGACGAATGTAGACGGGCAGACAAAGACATTCACACTATTTGGGGTTATATATGTCCCGTGTCTGACATTTGTTTGAGCCAAATGGTTGCCGCCTTGATCTATATCTCATCCCCAATTGGACAGAGGGGTATCTAAATCCTCTGGCACTGTGTTTTTGAATGTATAGATCGTCAATTTTATATGGTCGAAATCTGCACTGAGTCTGGGGACATCGGGTTGCCCTACACATGCTTCCTGTATTCCTCTGATGCTTATGATCTAAGAACACGATCCAGACATACAGTGGACGCTTTTCATATCCATCATTTGATTTCCGCATGATACTGAGAAAAAGAGATTATTAAGCCCTGATGAAGTTCCAACAGGAACGAAACGCGTTGGCTGAGGCCTTTTAAAGTTTGAATAAATAAAGGATTGATTTGTCATAATATCACGAAGCTTTGGACTTTTATCTCTGGTGCACTTTCCTTGTCTTCAAAAGGTGCACCCAAAATAGCCACAATGTTTGCCAGATTTTGAAGTCTCATGGGAAGCAGTCATGAATAATGGCAATCCGACAAGCTGTGCACGCGTGTGCTGCTCACCTGCTTCCTCTCCAAATGTTCTTTGGGCTGCCACACCACGTACCATCCTACACCATGTATACTTCTGGGCGGGGTGTATAACACTACATGTTGCTCTGAGCATCCCCCGCAGTGCGAGGGCCCCCGAGCTGCAGGGGGCCCCGCCAGCACTTGTACTCACGCCAGAGAGCTCTGGATTAAATCTGGAGCTGGCCCCTCTTTGTACCTTGCAGGGGGGCCCATTCAACTTTCGTTACGTCACTGCACCCAACCCTCAGAGGGTACCCAGCCAACACTGCGAACAGCCTTCTGCAAAGTCTTTGAGTATAGTTCCCAAGTGTTAAGAAGTGGAGAGTGGCTCTTTCTATGGTGCACTCTACAACACGACCGACACTCTAAAACTGCTCTCTTTAAGTCTCTGTTTTTCTAGAAATGTTTTTAATCATATGATTAGCATAGTGCCATCCATGGCATGGTAGAAAAGTGACAAAGGGGATGTTTTATAATTTGGCGACCGGAGGTTTGGCAGTCAGGGCATCAGAGTAATTAACTCTGTTCACTTGAATGCACATCCGCCTGCCAAATTATGAAATGGCTGCCAAGCTGGCAGTCATATCTTAAAGCATTGCCAGGAACCGCCATCACAGCAGTTCTTTTCAATGCTTTTTGCAGTTGGACTCACAACTTCCTCAAGCATGACAGAGTCGTATGGTAAAATGTTTTCGCTTCTATTTTCAAGAAGAAAATCCTTAAGACAATGCTCCCCTTGCCAGGGTTTTCCTGAGGTGACCGGCAGCAACAATTGTCCTCTCATTCCGCCCATCTAAATTAGGTGGGTGGAATTAGAGGTCAAGCTCCAACGGACCTTACTCTTTTGGGCTGTCAGAGGGGTTAAATCACAGCGAAGATGGAGTAGACTCCACCATGATTAACCCAAAGGTCTGCCTACAATTGCGCGAGCGGGCCACTTTCTTGGCTGTATGGATACTCCAACAACAACATTGCAATGAAGTATCGATACAGCCAATAGGTCCAAAGTCTTTTTCCACTTTTGCAGCAAAGTCTGTACCCAGAGGATTAGATAGTGTCATCCATAGCGAGTTTAAAAATGACAAAGTGCTTTTACCATTACAGGCACAGTATTACCACTTTGGATTGGTAAAATACTATCCAAGACAACCTGGTGCATATAAGTAGCTCTCATTGGAGCTTGTTAGAGAGACATGGCTCTGTCCAGACACAAGGGAGCATCCGGTATAAGTGAAACCAATACCGTTTTATGCTTAGAGTACTGCGTAAAGTATGCAACAACTGAAGTAGGAAACCCTGGGTAGTTCCCATGTGTTAATTTGAGAGCAGCTCATTTCCATGGAGCACTCTACAAAACCACTGTTGGACTTGGCCCTCTCTGTAAGGTCACCCCCAAACTTTTGGCCTTCAACCCTTCTGTTTTCTGTACCCTTTTTTGTTGGCTATTAGGACGCTGCGCACTTTACCAAAGCTAAAGTGCTTGTACCCTCCCACTAAAACATGGTATAATCTGCTTACACCTGATTGGTACATTTAATGTACTTGTAAATCCCTCATATATGGTACCACAGGTAGCCAAGGCTTTCTGAATTAAAAGGTATTACTGGGCTGCAGCACTCATTATGCCACCCACTAAAACTAGATACAAACAACAAAGATATCCACGGGTCTAATACTAACGCTGGCTAACTAGAACACAACAGTGTGAAAAAAGGCAAACCTATTAATAGGACGGATTCCCATCACTCACCGAGGTGACATGCTTCATCATCTGGGTTTCCTCCAAGCGTCACTCTAGTGACGCCAAGGGCTACAACCCTTCCACTATTAAGGGGAGCTCATGGATGTTTTCTGAGTTAATTAGAAACTGTGCGATAGCGCACTACTAGGGGGGACCGCCTGATGTGAATAAGATGTTATTGAAGATTGATGAGCTCAGTGCATGTGGTTAAGTAGGTGATGTAAAATGCACACCAGTAGAAAACAATCTTTATTAAATATCTCCTGATGTCCAGGTTAAAAACAGTGCAACAACAGTTTTGACATAATAACTGTCAGTGTCAAAAAGCAAAAACAATGGTCTACATGTTTCAGCCTATTGGATTTGACCAAATTCACGGCTTTCTTCAGGACCAAAAACACTCAATCATTTGCTACTGCGAAAAAAATTTGCTCAACAAAATAACATAAATCATAAATGAATTCTGAGTAGTGTCATGGTTGGATCAATCACAACCATGTAACCTCTATCAGTAGGTTTTCTGACTCCTCGTGTGTACCAGGAACACTGTAAATACCTGTGAGAGACAAACACAGAGGAGAAAAAACCTGTAATGTATCTACTTACGATTCAGAAAAGGGGGTGGTGATGAACAGAGTGTCCGAATTAAGCAGACCACTCTTACCCAGTCCAAAGATCATCACCACCCCCTTTTCTGAATCATTTTGTCCACCATAAGCGTGGAAGGGTATACTCAGATGTGAGTCCCTTGCTCATTGCACCATCAGGATTCAAGCAAGCAGGGCCGACGACAGCTGAAATGCCAGAAACCGGTCCCCGGAAGCTTGTTTCCTTCCCAGTATAAGAATTGGCTTGGTAGTTTGGTTTGCCCTGTTCCCATCATGCACTGGGACAGGAACAGACTAATTTGCATGTAGCCAGGTTCTGAGCTGGGATGGTGCAGTGAGCTAAAAAACGGTGATGGATCAAGCCCTAATCTTTGGACTGGGTAAGAGTGGTCTGCTTAATTCAGACACTCTGTTCATCACCACCCCCTTTTCTGAATCATTTTGTCCACCATAAACGTGGAAGGGTATACTCAGATGTGAGTCCCTTGCTCATTGCACCATCAGGATTCAAGCAAGCAGGGCCGACGACGGCTGAAATGCCAGAAACCGGTCCCCGGAAGCTTGTTTCCTTCCCAGTATAAGAATTGGCTTGGTAGTTTGGTTTGCCCTGTTCCCATCATGCACTGGGACAGGAACAGACTAATTTGCATGTAGCCAGGTTCTGAGCTGGGATGGTGCAGTGAGCTAAAAAACGGTGATGGATCAAGCCCTGATCTTTGGACTGGGTAAGAGTGGTCTGCTAAATTCAGACACTCTGTTCATCACCACCCCCTTTTCTGAATCATTTTGTCCACCATAAGCATGGAAGGGTATACTCAGATGTGAGTCCCTTGCTCATTGCACCATCAGGATTCAAGCAAGCCGGGCCGACGATGGCTGAAATGCCAGAAACCGGTCCCCGGAAGCTTGTTTCCTTCCCAGTATAAGAATTGGCTTGGTAGTTTGGTTTGCCCTGTTCCCATCATGCACTGGGACAGGAACAGACTAATTTACATGTAGCCAGGTTCTGAGCTGGGATGGTGCAGTGAGCTAAAAAACGGTGATGGATCAATCCCTGATCTTTGGACTGGGTAAGAGTGGTCTGCCTAATTCAGACACTCTGTTCATCACCACCCCCCTTTTCTGAATCATGTATCTACTTAGCCATACAGTCAAGAATAAAACATTTACTTAAATACTAGTGAAAACACTAAAGTCATCTAGAGGCTAGATGTAGGAGCCCTAATACCGGTTGGTAACGGCCGAATTGGGCCGTTACCGACCGGTATTAGGGTTTTCTAATGTAGGGGGCCTAATTTTTACTGAATCGGTAAATTTACTGATTCGTTAAAATACCGAATCGGTATATTTACCAATTCGGTAAATCCAGATGTAGCTGGCACTTCAAAGAGTGCCACAGGCCCTTTAGGAGTCAGTATTTACCACCCAATCCTATTGGGTGGTAAAATACCGAATTCCAGTGTAAATGCACATCTGTGCATGTACACCTATGCCATGTGACACACAGACTTGCCCTTAGGGCATGTATGTGTGCCACATGGCACACAAGCCTGCAATTGGGGTGCTACAGGGTGTCAAAGTGACACCCCGTTCCCCGATTCGGTAAATACTGATTCGGTATTTCCCATTGATTCCTATGGGCTTCAAGGCCCATAGGAATCAATGGGAAATACCGATTCGGTATTTACCGAATCGGTAAATACCGAATCTTACAGAATTGGTAATTGTAAGAGAAAAATTACCTACATTTGCCTACTTCCAATTTACCTACTCTTAAATACCGAATCGGTATGATTCGGTATTTAAGAGTAGGTAAATCGGAATTACCTACATCAGGCCCCTAGTTGCTAGGATAGCAAGCATGCCTTACACGTATACCATGCTTACTCTAAACACAAATGATTGACTCAGTGCCTTATATAAAAGGTAGAGTGCTCTGTTGTACGTTCACATAATCAATAGAAATCATTTACAATGCGAAGAAGGGTACACCCATACGCCATATTTTCTAGATTCAAAACAACCCTGGTCTCCATGGTTTTACTTCGGTCTTTTTTGTAATTTAAGACCGCACACCATTGCGGTTTGTCTGCTCTTACATGCCGCGTATAGATTTAACTGCTACTTATATTTGTGACCAATCTTCACGCCTCTGCATGTAAAAACATATCTCTGCATGTGCAAAAATATATATATATCAGACACAGGCGATGTGCCGCTTATTGATAACAGACCGCGGAAAAAGCAAGGAGATGATGCACCCGCCATATTGTCTGAACCGGGTGTAAGAGCAAGAGCAAAAGGCAAGTCCTATCACCCCCCGCTTACCTCTCCGTCGGTACCTCTTGGCGGAAACACGAGCCGAAGGGAAGGTACCTACTCCAGTGTCTCGCGTTTTTTAATGATACTGATGGTGTACTTCCGCATTGACGTACATCACGTGATGTTATCGCGTCCCCACGCGGTATTGTGTTGGATGTGGGCCAACTCTTAACTAATTACATATAGTCTTACGGTATCCCACGGAGTCAATGTATAATGGGAGACTACTACCGAAACAAGCGATCTATACCCAACTTAATACAACTCTGAATATACGCAAGCCTGTCGGGTAATTTCAATAACCCAACTAGTGCTAGCTGGGAGATGTAGTCTAACCCAAGTCAGCACAATGGCACAAAATGAGCGTAATGAAAATCTTGCCTATAGAGATCTTATTTAATCCATCATGCCTATTCCCATTCTAAAATTAGAGAAATGAAAAATAAGAAAGGAGTCTCAATAGACCGGCATTTCAACACAAGAAGACCCAGGATTAATGGATACCTATTCCCAAAGACAGTTCCATGGGAATACATGAAGCCCACATGCCACAATACATAGAGACCGAATGCTGGAAAATCTGGTCTAAAAGAATCTAGAATGTCACAGTATACGGTCACTACAGGCTCAAGCTCATAAGAATGGGCAGCACTGTGTTTAAATATACCATGTTATAAATAATAAATAATACTCATTCTCACTGTACATATCATCTGTTATTAATTCCACACGGGTCAAATGTAGATAGATTGAGTCTATATGAGGTGGAAATTCTAATGTACAGTGCAGACTAGAGTGTTAACTGAGGGTCAGAAACACGACTACAGCAAGAAAAAGTAACCGTATTATAAAGAAACCCAAGGTATGTCATCATTCAGACCTTTCTTGTCACTCTGTAGCCTGTAAACCCATTGTTGCTCCCTACGAACCCGAAATTTGGAGGTGTCAGTAATGTGGGGTGGTATAATGGTATACGGGTAAGGAATGCTTGCTATCCTAGCAACTAGATGACTATAGTGTTTTCACTAGTATTTAGGTTAATGCTTTATTCTTGACTGTATGGCTAAGTAGATACATGCTGTAAAACAGTGAAGGTATTGGATCCAACGTCTGCCCAGCCTGGATCTCAACAATAGGAAAAAACAGAACACGGTGGCTGGACAGGAAGATTTGACAACACAACTAGATGCCACGTAGTCAATATATACCACGTGAACAAAGGGCAAGAATCCCAAAACAAATTTATTTTTCTTTTTTGAACTCAAGTTTTTTAAAGATTTGGGGACAGTAGCACAAACAACACAACTGTTACGACAGTGGTTTCATGTAAACAGTATCTACAAATGTACAATTTTTTACAAATTTACAGCATTAACAAACATGAATCAAGCAACACAGTTAAGCAAGACACACAAAAAAAACAATACAAAATTCAGTGACCAATGTGAATTGTGATACTATACAGTGCAAAAACTTCAAGGTTTAAAGAAAATATGTAACCAGTCCATCGGACTATGGGACCATGGGACAGGCGGAGGTGGTAGAATAGAGAGCCTGCCTGTCAACCAATCCTGTGGTTCTATATTTATAACCGGGTTGCTCAACTAGGATCCAAAATATTTGGCAAAGGTCTATCCTAGGGGCACCCCTGGTGTTTGCCACAGGGTGGAAATGTCGACGCGTTTCGAACCGGCTTGATTCCAGGTTCTCTTCAGGACGGGGACTGGGGGTCGTGATTCTGCACGTTGGCCAGCGATAGGCCGTGTAGTCGGTAACTCTCAACAGGACACAGATTCTGTGCTTCACCCGTATGTCTTTAAGGCTGCAGAAACGTCCACGCCAGAGAGCTGTTAACAGCTGTTGTTAACGCTGGAGTGATTCATTCTCCAAGTCCCAGTAGAAGCAATTAACAGCTCTCTGGCGTGGACGTTTCTGCAGCCTTAAAGACATACGCCGCATTATGTGAGCTGTCGCCCACCCTGTCCGTGCGCCGCACCGCGGGCACCACACCCCCAGCCTCATTCCTGGGTGAAGCACAGAATCTGTGTCCTGTTGAGAGTTACCGACTACACGGCCTATCGCTGGCCAACGTGCAGAATCACGACCCCCAGTCCCCGTCCTGAAGAGAACCTGGAATCAAGCCGGTTCGAAACGCGTCGACATTTCCACCCTGTGGCAAACACCAGGGGTGCCCCTAGGATAGAACTTTGCCAAATATTTTGGATCCTAGTTGAGCAACCCGGTTATAAATATAGAACCACAGGATTGGTTGACAGGCAGGCTCTCTATTCTACCACCTCCGCCTGTCCCATGGTCCCATAGTCCGATGGACTGGTTACATATTTTCTTTAAACCTTGAAGTTTTTGCACTGTATAGTATCACAATTCACATTGGTCACTGAATTTTGTATTGTTTTTTTGTGTGTCTTGCTTAACTGTGTTGCTTGATTCATGTTTGTTAATGCTGTAAATTTGTAAAAAATTGTACATTTGTAGATACTGTTTACATGAAACCACTGTCGTAACAGTTGTGTTGTTTGTGCTACTGTCCCCAAATCTTTAAAAAACTTGAGTTCAAAAAAGAAAAATAAATTTGTTTTGGGATTCTTGCCCTTTGTTCACGTGGTATATATTGACTACGTGGCATCTAGTTGTGTTGTCAAATCTTCCTGTCCAGCCACCGTGTTCTGTTTTTTCCTAAGTAGATACATGACAGGTTTTTTCTCCTTTGTGTTTGTCTCTCGCAGGTATTTACAGTATTCCTAGTACACATGAGGAGTCGGAAAACCTACTAATGCAGGTTACATGGTTGTGATTGATCCAACAATGACACTACTCAGAATTCATTTATGATTTATGTTATTTTGTTGAGCATATTATTTTCGCAGTAGCAAATGATTGAGTGTTTTTGGTCACATTGGAAACATGTAGACCATTGTTTTTCCTTTTTGACACTGACAGTTCTTATGTCAAAACTGTTGTTGCACTGTTTTTAACCTGGACATCAGGAGATATTTAATAAAGATTGTTTTCTCCTGGTGTGCATTTTACATCACCTATTTACCCACATGCGCTGCTCCTATCACTCTTCAATAACATCTTATTCACATCTAGAGGTCCCCCCTAGTAGTGCGCTATTGCACAGTTTCTAATTAACTCGGAAAACATCAGTGAGCTCCCCTATATAGTGGAAGGGTTGTAGCCCTTGGCGTCAGTAGAGTGACGCTTGGAGGAAACCCAGATGATGAAGCATGTCACCTCGGTGATGGGAATCCGTCCTATTAATAGGTATGTCTTTTTTCACACTGTTGTATTCTACTTAGCCAGCGTTAGTATTAGACCTGTGGATATCCTTTTTGTTTGTATCTATTTGAATTGGGGACTGTATCCACGCTTGGTCTCAAAATAGTTCCCTAGGACCCCCTTTTTCTCTGTGTGTATATTAACCCACTAAAACTAGTCTTTTAAAACATGCCTCAGTTCTGCCATTGAAGCCTGTAGTGCAGTTTTGAACTGTCATTTCAACCTGGGAAAAGAAACCTTCCTATTTAATACATACAAGCCACGCCTAAAGTAGGCTCTAAACAGCCCGTAGGGCACGGGTCATTATATTTAAAAAGTATAAGATGTGTTTTTAAGTTTTACATGTCCTGATAGTCAAAAACCCCTAAATTAATTTTTCACTAGTGTAAGGCCTACCTCTCTCATAGGACAACATTAGGTTACTTTATTACATTTATTACACCTAATATTTGATTGGGAGCAGGTAGGAATGTCATGCTTAGACTCAAATTCATTGTAATTTAAAATCCTCTTTAATGGTAAAGTTGGATTTTAGAGTCCCTTTTTGAAAAAATTCCAGTTTTAGAAAGCTGGTATTTTCTTGCATTGTAATTTCTGAGGCCTTCTAGGAGTTTCCAGCGCTCTAGGCCGGTTAATTGCTCCTCCATCAGGAAGGCGTATTCGGCCCAGACAGTGAATAATAGGACCTATGTGTAGCTGGAAGAGGGCCATCCAGGATGGAAGGGGGGGGTAGAGCTGTTCCCTGCCGCACTTACAATGAACTGTTCCCTGCCTCCAGCTCACTCACATGGAAACTTGACACCAGACTTTTGTCACCTTAGACCTATTGGAGCCTGGGCAGGGGAGGAAAGGGGAAGGAAGGAACTTTACAGAATCAGATATGGGAGTGGACCTAAAGTTTCACCCACTTCACAGGAGGGCAACTGTTATCAAAATTGAATCTCCTGAGCCAGTCATCAGTACACTCAGTGCTTAAATTGAGTCAGTGGTTTCCGGTGCTCAGCACTAGCACTTAATCATCAACACCTGTGCTTTTCATGAGCATCAGTAAAGGACTCATTCATTTATGGTAGGTACAGGGGGCCTCATTTGTGAAGGCCTTGCGCCACTGGTATGTCACGTTTTCACATTTTAAAAGTGACGCACCGGTGGCGCAAGACCTTCATAAAAAAGGCCCCCGGAAGACTAAGTGATTTACCCAGAATCACAGGATGTTGAGCTGACGCAAAGACTTGAACCTGGTTCTCCGGCTACGAAGTTGGCAGCTCTGGCCATTACACCACATTCTCTCCCCACTTTCATGGTTAATAGTTCTATTTTAGGCGGCGCTAACAGGAAATATGGGCTGGTGCAAGCTGCCTCCTGGCGGGAGCCCTGGCACTCTTTATTTTACAAATTAACCACTGAGTACACTCCTGCCTTGATCTGCCTGGATCTACAACTGGACCTGCCTGAGCCCTGTTAGCTTCTTGTGGAGTCAGTTCCTGATCCCCAAGATGTGACTTCCTGGGTCCTGAACCCTTGGCTGGCATCAGTTGAGCTCCACCTCTGAAATCCTGAAGTTTTGATCTCTGTGTGCCAGACTTTTAAAAAGTAACTTTTTCAGCTGGACCAACCTGCCCCTGCATCCGTCCCACACAGCATCACTGTCGGCCTGAACTTGTGACTTTGTCCCGATCTAGTAAGACCTGATACCCACAGTTAAGGCTTTCTGCTTCATGGCACTATTTTTAGCTACATCTTTAAAATTGCATATCTCTTGTTCTACTGATTGGATTTTTGTTTTTTTGGTCTTAATTTATTTATTACATTTTACTCTCTCTAAATGGGTGTAGGATATCTCTTCCATTGTGTTTTCTTAAATACTCAAAACAGTGCCTATAAATTAAGCCTCTAAGTTAGGCCTAACTGCTTTTGTGCCAAGCTATCAGAGATTAAGCACAGGTTAATTTAGTGACTTTTGTGGTTCACCCTGACAAGGATTGTGGTTGTTGCTTAACGATTCCTATGACGGCTGCTGGTAAGAGCAGGGGACTCATGCTGCCCGGGTTGAACTCCCCCACCCCTTCCTTCCTATGCCACTGCTTCAAGCATAAGATTAGCTAATGCAACCCACACCAAGCTGAAAAATGACAAAAGCCTTTTACCGCTCCAGGCACAGTATTTCCGCTTTGGCTTGGTAAAATAAAATCCAAGCTAACTTAGACTGAATAAAAGCACCCACTGACACGTGTTTTACTCTCATTAGATCTCATCAGAGAGACAGAGCTTTGTTCACACACATAGGAGCCTCCAGTGTAAGTCAAAGCAATATTTTTGAGGCTTAGAGTGCTGTATGAATTTAGCAAAAAAGGAAGCAGGGCAACCTGGGTAATTTCTGTGTTTTATGTGGAAAGTAGCTCCTTCCCATGGAGCACTCTACAACACTACCGGCACTCTAAAACTGCTCATCTCAAATGTCTATTTTTCTAGCATACTTTTTAAGCATAGGATTAGCACAGTGCCATCTCCACCGAGCTAGAAAAGTGAAAAAGTCCAAAAAGTGGGCTTCACATCAGTGTCTTCTAGATTACATTTTATTTCGCATTGTTTTATACAAAACTTATCTATCCATCCTCATTCCCTGCCTTCCCTACCCATATGCTTCTACTTCCCCAGTCACTTTGAGAGGATTAAAGGTGTTAGTGACACAGAGAAGGAAGTAGGTGCCAGCTGTCACACAAACATTCACCAATGTATCTGTAATGTTCCTGAGGGATTACAAATTCAGGCTCTTCTTGTCTTCCTTTCCTGGGCAGTTCTTCCTCAATTTTCTATTTCTCTTTCCAGTTTACCATGGAAAAGTGCCCTGTTTTGAAAGGAAATTATGGCTGGACTGGCCATCCTGCCACTCTGGCCTTTTCCTGGTGGGCTACCAAGTGGGGGACTGCTTTCGAACCCAACTAAGAATGCCCCAATTTCTCCATTATTGGAATGGCCTCCCGCACTGTGTGGCTGCTTTGAACACTTTTTCCAAGGCCAATTATCATTTACAGCAGGGGCGGATGGAAAGTCCACCAATTAGAGGGGCGAGAAAAAGGTTTAATACATTTTACAGTCGTCTTCTTCTCCTGACGTCAAGTTCAGCTGTCCATAACCAATCCCGGAGCTGCTTGAGAGCAGTGAAAGGATTGGAGGGAGTGGCCTCTCTCGCCACTCCAGAGGACGCGAGAGGCTTGTGTAGATTCTCAACCCGGCTGTCTCAGACAGCTTGGTTGAGAGTTTTACAGTGCGCATGCCAGGCTGGCCGTCGTAAGACGGCCAGCCAAAGGGACTTGCGCACTATAAACTACAGCACAGTAAGGCAGTTCACCACTGCTGACACTCAAAAGGCTCTGCCTCGCCCTGAAACTCTGTTCAGGGCGGGTTAGGTAAAATAAAATGGTAATGAATTAACTTCATTACTATTTTATTTTTTGTCTCTGGGACAATGAAGAGGGGCGACGCTCCACCGCTCAAACAGAGGAGCCGCCCCAGGGCCACCACCTGCTGAAGGAAATTGACAAGGTTGCTAAGTGCAAAGCATGAAGTATGAGGCCTTTTTTACACCTGGGAGTTCCTGTTACGAGTCACAAAGTTTCCAACTAGTTCCATTGAGATGGTGCCTGGCATGACCCATGATTCAGCGGAGTCTTACTTCAGAGAGAACACACGGGCTCATGGGCCAGTGAATATATTAAAAGGTATGGAGTCCAGGAAACATGAGAGTTGTTCGCAGTCTCCCTTAATAACAAATATATATATATATATAGAATTGTAACTATTATTGAGAAGTCATAAAAAGTTCTATTCTGTTTTGAAATCTGTATAGACAAAAGCAAAACAACCGTTTACGTGGAAAACGGGTTCCCCTGTGGGAAAAGAGCTTGCTAGGGAAATCCCTTGGCATCGCTCGGATCAGATTTGGCAGCAAAACTAAGCACGCGAGTTGATTAAATGTGAGGAGGCCAGACTTTTCTTATTTAATTGTTTTTTCATTACACACATTACATCAAAAATGCCTTGGAGACGCAGACACTCGCACCGTAAAGTACTATCTTTTAGTATAATAATTTGACAGACACTCCAAATGTGTCGTCCATTGTGCCAAGTCAACGCACTGAATCATGTCCAAACTAATATTATTAAGACATGCTTGTAAAAAGGTTTAGATCTAAAAATTAAAGCCGCCAGAATGATATCTTACCAATTTCACCGTTGAGTGATGATGGACCATCATAATGTGTATTACGATTGGCGTTACAAACTAAGTTTGATTTTTTGTATACATTAAGAATTTATTTTTATTTATTTACTTGCATGTTTTTATAGAGCAATGTTGTACACGATATAAAAATATAGAAATTGATCAATAAAGAAATGCATTTATTATAAGAACGGAAGTGGTTTAGCTATCATCTGCAAAGCGATTTGAGAAACACTGAAAAAGGACAAATACTGCATTAGCACATGAATGAAAGTAATAACAGTTAGGTGCAGGCTTTAATGTAATTATGCCACGGCAGAAACGAGTATGTAAGAATGGTGGTCTGGCTTTTCGGGAAGTCTGGCATTGCCAAATATACCAGCTTGGAAGGGCTATTCTTTGCTTTGTTTCTATTTTGCCCCATAATGGCTCCTGGAGCCCAAAAAAACAAGCAGTGGTAAAGCCAATAAGTCGTGCCTATGGGAGAGCTATTGGCTTTGGCAATCGGGTAGGAGTGGGTTATGAGGGGGGGGGGGCGCGATAATGTGATGTTTATTTTCCTCCTGTGACCTGGGAGGGTGGAGAATAAACAAATAAAAGTGTATCAAGCTAATTTGCAATCGCAAACAGTGAAATTCCCAGAATTCCACCGTGTGCGATCGCAAAATCACAGTGTGCAATGTTTGAAAGCAAAATCCAATCGCGCAAATTAAGAAATCTCAATAATAGCATAACCAACCATTGCGATTTCTAGTTTTGCAAATCTGAACTTTACGAAATCAAAAGTGTTACTCGCTATTTGTGAAATCGCAATTAAGAAATTGCAAAGAAATGTATGAAAATCGTAAATGGCGATTTCATCAAAAATCGGTATTTGCGACTCGCAATTTGGATTTTTGATACATCTGGCCCAGAGACTCTTGCAGGCAAGAGAAAAAACGAAGGGGGAGGACAGGTGGGAGGGGGAAAAGAAACAGGGGGGGGGGGTGGTAGGGGGGCGCTAAAAATAAGGATGGGAGGGCAGAAGAAACTGGTGCAGGTGGGGGAAGAAGAAACAGGGAACGGAGGGGTAGAAGTTGAAAGAAAGTGCTATGACGCAGCTAGTGTAGGCCATGTCATAGTGCTTTTATTTTCTTTTGGAAAGAATTGTACCTGACTCACAGCGCAGGCAGCGGATGGCCAGCAAAGGAGCACTAATCAAATGTAATTAATCTGTGCTTGGTCCATGCACTACAAAAAGAAAAGGAAGTGACGCATGGCAAGCACTGTCCTAATAGAAGTCCACTCCTGGAGTCTCTTGATCCAAAGATCTGCAAGCCCATGAATGAATGCCCAAGCCTGGCGTGTGCCAAATGGATGTCCGTTGTTGGCCTGAGTATGTCATCAAGGAGCTTGTCCTCAGAGGAACTGAGGACGGGAGGGAAGAAAGAAAACTAAAGTTAGAACTTGCTGGATAGGACAAGGAGCAGGACTTAGCCCATGCCAAATTAGACAAAGAGCAAGCTCTGGCTGAAAAGAGGCTAGCCATGGAAGAGAAAAATATGGTCCATGAGCTTAGCCTCAGAGAGTTGGAATTTAGAGCCCTACAACTAGGGTCCACCTGAATCAACAGTGGCAGCGCCCCTGTTGTGCCTAACAATGAGAATAGAGGTACAATCTCAAAGGATATGGTCCATGATTACCAGGTTGGCGATGGCATCGATAAGTGGTTGGCAGCTTATGAGGTGGCTGTGACAATGCATCTTGTGGTCCCGTGGAAAGCTGGGGAGGTAGCTAATGGAGGTACATGCCCCCAGTGGGAGAGACACCCTCCTAACACTGAACGTCAGATACCAAACTAGCTACCCTGCCATGAAGACGGTGTTGGTCAACAACTTTGGACTGACCTCAGAGAAATACCGCCAAAACTTTAGGGCCAGCCGCAAACTATCCACACAGAATTGGGTTGACTTCTTAGGTTGCGCAAGTAAGCCACTGAAGGGTTGGGTGTTGGGCAGCAAGGTCAAGGACTATGAAGAATTGTACAAGTTAGCCAGAGGTTCACTTTCGGCTCCAACAACCACCATGTTATTTTTTGCATTCTCAATCAGGAAAATTTATTTTTATATAGATGTTTGTGCTATCTAAAGGAACCAGTGTAGCTTTAATAAAACCTTTCTGTTGTGGGAAGGCATCCAGGGGAGCATGCAATGAGTCCCTCGGGTAGCCAAAACAAGTTCCAAAAAGGAAGGCTATCCCTTAGGGGAATTTCCTTTTGCAAATCTCTTCCCCCTGCTTTGAGGAGTCTCTAACTTTTCAATGGTTTATGCCTGCAATGGTAGTCACAAACCATTGACACATCACATTGCGAATTCAAATCAGAATGAGTTGCAAAACCACTTTTGTGATTGAGAGAGGCATTTCTAAATGTTCAAAATTAGTTTGGTAGCATAAAATAACATTTCGTAATTTCATATCCGGTGATTTTGCAAATCTCATGGTTTACAATTGCAAAGTCATTTAGTACATTTGGTTCACGGTTCCCTCCAGGACTTGCTGATCCCAGTTTTGTACACAGACCCAAAACCAAAGAAACAAAACCCCTACACATAATCTTCCACAATTTCTCCTCACAATTAGTACTGGATGCAAATTTGTGACATGGTTATATAGGTGTTAAGCCTGAAAGCCTTAAGGTGATCTTTACCCAAACCTTTTGCCTTCCTCCTCCTGTTTTTGCTGAAATTGTTTTTGTTGCCTTTATGACTCTGTTGGAGAGTAGGGTCTGCTTCCTATGGTCACCCCCACTTTTTGCTGTGATACTCTGGTTTTTCGACTTTAGTGTAGCTGTGGGCCTGCTAATCAGACCCACAGCCCAGCTGTTCTCTCTCTAAATTCATACCATGTACTTTAGGTACATACCTAATTGGGTATTGGGTCACCTTTGTGGGCCCCTGTATAGTGTACCATAGGTACCCAGGGCATAGGTGCATCCAAGGCCTACCAGGGGCTGCAGCATGTATTATGCCATCCCTGGCTGGCCATCCAAGCTGACACCACAGGCTGAACACACAGCTTGGGCAAGGTGGTGTAATCACCCCTTGCTTAGATATAGTATTCCTATATCTACCCTTATATATAGGCACATATATACCTATAAGTCACTCCTATGGCAGGCCTTGACAATCCTGAAGGCAGAGTGCTTGTTTTTATGTGAGATGGTGCTCTAGCATGAGCTGAGCCTGTCTGCAGCTTTCAGAACCATGTCCTTATTGCTGTTCTATGATATAGCCATACCATATACTCTTAAGTGCATTATAATCCTTGCAGTTAATGCTAACTTTGGTTTGGCTTTATCAAAACATGTTGTGTAAGGTGTCATATGCTTTGGAATACTACCCCCCCCCCCACCAGTCCTGGTGGCGGGGGTAGCATTCCGCCCTTCTAGAGAAAGAAGACATGTAGTTGTAGCTTTACCCAGTTTAAGTTAAACAGAGCCTCAGCATCACAAAATGGATGCAGCTGCCACAGACACGAGTCTGACCTCCTGCCGCTGGATGAAACTCCGGCAGGGGAGGCCTGGACAATAGGTTTCCTGCCTTGGGAGGTGCGAGCACCTCCCCAGTCAGGCTATAGTTTATTGGGGCAGGGTGGAATGAAAGAAATGAGACACTGCCTGGGGCACACAAGGTGCTCCATGCATAGCCCGGTTCAAACCAGTTGCTGGGGCACTCCAGCCCCAGCTCTGGCACGAAACTGGACAAAGAGAAAGGGGTGTAACCACCCCCTTCTCAGGTTGCACCCATAGGAGAGACCTAGCAGGTAATCCAGCCCCTTAGTTTGGGATAAAGTTAGGAGCTGTGTCTAGAGACATTAGATTATCCTGGAAAGAAACTCTGAAATGAACTCTTGGACCTTCGATGTTCCATGAGTTCATTTGGACCCTGTGATCACCCTGTGCAAACAGGCACCACCAGTAACTTGCCGGTTTGCTTTGTTGACGCTCCCGCCGGAACCCGAAGACTTAGCGACGCAGCCTCTGGACTTCCAGACTTCTCTGATTCCGACCCACATCCACAGCAAAGCTCAGACCCTTGGCGGACACGAGAGATGTGGGACTGGACAAACCTGCAGTACCTGCCTTTTGCTAACTGTGCAGCTTCTGAGGCATCCTCGAAGTTGTGCATTAGGGTTTGAGAAGCCCCAACCCCGAGCAGTAAGTGCACCGAAGCCCAGCCCTTCACACTCCTTGAGTGCCGCGTGGGGCCTGCGCCTGCATTTCTCCTTGATGCGTCTTTGCGGTTGCTAGCCCATTGGCTAGTGGCCCTCCTGAAGACATCGTATTGAAAAAACGCTGCTTGCCTGGTTGCTCTGGGCTTTCGCCTGCTTTCCTGTAAAGGGGAAGCTCCTCAGACTTTGCTGGTTTGATCAAGAAGCCGATCTTTCTTTCCTGTGTGGATTGCCTTTGCCAAGGCTTGTTGACTCCAATCCGGAAGCCGACACCGTCAACAGCTAGATCCTTTGTGGGACAGTCCGTATCCAGCTCCTGGTCATCATCGACGCCTCCTGGTCCACCTGGCTGCAGAGACAAGCTTCACATCTTTACCTGATTGCATCTCAACATCGCCTGGTTCCTTCCTGGTCACTGGCTAGTTACCCAGACTCTGTCCCCTCTACTTTCAGGTTCTTCACTGCTCCAATCCACCCTTGGATCCACCTGGACATCTTCCTCCTGGTCCCCTGCAGCATCTTTTTGCAGCTCTCCATAGGATTCGACGACGAAACCTGACACGAAAGAACACCTATGCACCCGGCTTCCCTGGGTGACGTAACTCGAGTACTCCGGTGCTCCCGTGGGTACCAACTATCCCAGTGTCCTAGTTTAACTGGGTTTTCCTGTAGTCCATCCGGAAGTATCCGAAATCAACTACTTTGTAACTTTTACGTTCCCATTGACAGTCTATGGTAACTCTCGTGTGTGTTTAGACACTGCACACGCATCCTGTGGGACTCCTACTTCCTAACCTTTGGTTGTTCAGTGTTGCCCCAGCGATTTCCTAGGCCCTAGGCCTACTCACCTGTTCTGAAGTGGTTCTTATACCACTTACTTAGTATATGGTTTGTGAGGCCCCTAGGGCAGAATTGTATTTGTGCAACTTATAGTATGCTTATTGAGTCACTTATGTTGTATCTCTAACTCTGACCTCATAAAGAGTGCAGAGGGGTTGTGTTAGTAATAAATACATATATATTTGATATATACCTTGTGTGGTGTCCTTTCATTTGGTATTCAAGGGATTATAATTGGTAAAACAATTGGCTTCACATGCTCTCTGAAGTATTGGACTAATTGGTCTATAAGGTTGACTTTACAACCATCACCATAAGGGTTGTTTGGACTGATACAGGGTGCCCACTAGAATAGTGGACATCACATTATCAGGCCAACTTCTCACAGACTCTGCACACTTTACCACTGCTACCCAGTGCTAACGTTTTGTGTTTTCTTCTGTAAACATGATGAAATTGGCTTACATCCTATTGGCATATTTAATTTACTTTGAAATTCCTAATTCTAGTCCTGCGTGTACCCAGGGCCTGTAAATTTAATTGACTGAAACCAGTGTGTTCTCATTTTTTGTTACATTGATATGCCTGAGTTTTAAAGTTTTATGTGATATTTCTTTTGTTTGTTTTCCGACTGCAATGCTTTTTTGATATCACTTTAATAAATCTAAATGAGTATTCCATTTAGATGTTATACGTAGATTTTATCACATCTCCATGTATGGTAGTTTTATGACAGTCCTCTTTTAAGGGGCTCCTGTTCCTGTTTTTTTAGAAATACTTAGACCTATCCATGGCATACCACCAGGTAGAATTCACTACACCTATGGCCATATTCATGTTTCGCAGGATGCCATTTGGTCTTGCGTCTGCTGCGGCTGGTTTTCCAAAGATCATGCAGCATATTCTGGAATGGGTACTTATAACTCGTTTCTTTCAAGATGATGTTCTTATATATGGTGCTGCGATTCAAGACCATAACAAGATCTTACGTACAGCTTTAAGCAAACTCACAATTGCAAGACTGACATTGAAAAAAGACAAATGCCAAATCAGGGTTAGTGCATTGAATTATGTTGGACACACAATTTCCAAAGAAGGATTTAAACCTAAAATATGCTTGCTGGAAGCAACTGAAAAGCCTCAGCCTCAGAGAATAAAGATGAACTCAAAGTCTTTTTTAGAGCTTGCAGACTACATGTTAAAATATGTCAGAAACTTTGCATCCATAATGAGTAACCTCCAGAACCTTGTAATAAAATACACTCCATATAAATGACAGGAAAAACACCAATAATCTTTTGAAAAATTCAAGGAAGACATACTCACAGCTCTATACTTATGCAATTTTTAAACAAATAGGAAAACCTTAACGACTACTAATGCTAGCAACAAGGGTCTAGGGGCCACGTTATCTCAAATCATTGCAGGTAAAGAAAGAAATTTTGCCTTCACATCACAAGCTCTCACTAAAGCAAAAATTAACTTTTCAGTTGCGGGAAAAAAACCCTTATATGCTTCTGTGGGGTGAAGCATTTCACATTTTACTTGTGGGGTTTACATTTCAGTTAACGCATTGACCATAAACGCCTCATATATTTGTTCACCCTAAGCGCTCATCCAACAGCTCTCCCCACATAGCCAGATGGGTGTTAGGTTTAGAAATGTTTTTTTCAAAGTAGAATATGTTCCAGAACACCAAAACACAGCTGACTTCCTAAATGTAGCCCATCTTGACAAAGAAGAGGAATATGAAACACATGAGTACCCCATCGTGGAAATTATCTCCCCAGTCAATACTTAACAAGAATGGGAGGAAAGCATTATGAAAGATGAAATCATAAACAAACTAAAACTTATGCTTTACAGGGATGGCCTAAGACTTGCCCAGAGGTAGACGATGAGGTAAAAGAATTTTGGGAAAGTCCGACATGAAATTAACATCAATAATAATCTAATACTAAGGAATGAAAATATCATACCCCCATAGACATGAGGAGTAAAACTATAGACCTTGCACAAAAAGGCCACTTAGGGAGAAGCTTAACTAAATATGGAATCAAAGAATGTTATTGGTTCCCTAATATGGATTCCATAGGTCAATTAAAAGTGAAAGACTGTACAATTTGTGCCAGTAGTGACAAATCTAAAATAACTTGAAACACTCCAAAATCTCCTGTGTCTATCCCTGGCAAACCATGGGAAAAGCTCATTGGCCCCATTAACTGTAAGGGTGTGATGAAATGGTTTGCATTTGTCTTAATAGATTATTAATTGTACAGGGTAGTCATCAAAATGGTTAATCAAGCCACTATACATGCACTTATTAGTTTCCTAAGAAGCTCTTTTACCGCAGAGGGTATTCTATCCACTATTATTACAGACAACGGAGTACAATTTACGTAATCGGCTATGAAGGAATTCCTGCCACAGTTAGCCATCACACATCATAAAACAGCTTTAGATTGTCAGAATGAGCTAATGGGCTAGTTGAAAGAATAAACAAAATTATAAGAATGTATTCAGCTAGCAAGTGCAAACCACCTACATGTAGAGAAATCCATTCAAGACATGTTATGGGCTTATCATACCACCCCGGCCAGCTCAACCCTAAAAGGAACGAAACCTTGCACAACACTGTTTCCTAACTGGTTATGGACGGTGGGAGAGTAGAATATGGTATGTCAGGCGTGAGAAAAAAATTACTTTACATCAAGCTAAGTACAAATAATATTATGACAATAAACATGGAACAAAGCAACAATCGAAGGTGGGATAATGGACATATTTTGAAAGACCAGTGAAGGGATATGGCCAAAGCTCCAACTTTTTTAAGCCTAATAGTATTGTTAAAACCAAACGTAATGTTGCCATAAAGGACAGTGGAAAAAAATAGAGTATGAGCAGACTAGTCAAATATGACCCATCAACCATAAACACAAGCAGTAATGATAACAACTTGAATCCTACCAAAGACAACTTGAACAAAACAACTGAAGTAACCAAAAGAAAAGAATACCATCAAGGTGGCATGAGGATTATCTCATGGAGAATTAGCACCTGTGTGAACTCTCACTCCATAAAAGTGCCAGATATGTTGGGAAAATTCTCACTTTATTTATATTTTGCTGGGAAGATGTATTGAAATGTTATAAATATAAACAATGAGTACATTTATCTTCTACTCCTGTTTGTATATTTAACCCCTTTACCTTGGCCGATAATGGTTTATTCCTATAGTTGGGGAGTCTACCGTAGAATGTTGTAAAGGGAAGGTTCTAACCGATATGGAGTGGCAATCTGATGAGAGACGAGATGTGAATAAAGGATAATGGAACTCTCCTACCGTATTCTGTCATCTTTATAACAATAAACCTGTTGCCAAGCCTAAACTTTCCTTTTAAATACATAAATGTCACTCCTAGGGTAGGCCCTAAACAGCCCATAGGGTCGGTGCATTGTAATTAAAAAGTTGGACATGTATTCTTAAGTTTTACATGTCCTGGTAGTGAAAACCTCTGAAATTAGTTTTTCACTATTGCAAGGCCTACCTCTCCAATAGGGTAACATTGGATTGCCTTATTACATTTAATAAGTGATAACTTTCAATTGGTAGCAGATAGGAAGGTCGAGTTCGGCCTCTAAATAATTGTAATATAGCCCCTCTTTAATTGTAAAGTTGGATTTTAAGTCACAATTTTGAAAATGCCACTTTTAGAAACTTGGAATTTTTTGTCCCACGCATTTGGTGCCTGCAGTCTGTATCCTGGGTCACGTGACAAGGTGTAGTTGGCAGTTGGTATTTGTGTATTAATCTCAGACTTTGAGACAAGGGGCTCTTGTGCCAATCTACCAGATAGTTTAGCAAAGGTTAATTTGGGGGTTTCTTGTGTTTCACCCTGACAAGAATTGAGGTTGCTGCTTGAGTAGAGTTTCACCCATTCAACAAGTAACTCAATTTCCTACAACGGGACTCTGGTTTCTATAACCAAGGTCAGCACAGTTAAATCTAGGACACATTGGGAGCCTAATCAGGGCAGTGAACTGGAAGACAGAGAAAGGGACAAGATCCTAGTATACACACATAAAGTATGTAGGATCACTAGATTTACATATACCCAGTTTCATTTTCTGCTCCAAACATACCTGACACTGCAGAAGCTAAATATAAATTGGGAATAGAAACTTTGGCATGCCTTCAATGTGATTTACTGCAAGCAGATTTTTTCCCATATGTCTTGAGATTGCAGATTATTGAAGAAGAATAAATGTGCACCTTGGGAGAACACTGTTGGAATTAAATATCACTGAGGTGTGTCTCCTGGATTCGTTTCAGCTGTCTGAAGCAAGGAAGGCAGGCAATAGTTCCCTTGTTCTTGCATATGTGCTAGCCAAAAGAGCAATTGCAAGGGCAGGGAGTCCGGGGGGGACATCATATATTAGGTGGACTGACATCGACAACAATTAGGCTAGGTTGGAAGATATCATGGTCTGGGAGAAGAGAGACGGGGTAGACAGTCACGCCATTGGTTGAACATTGGGATAAAGTACTAAGCTTGTTTCAGACCTTCACAGGGCACTGAAGGGTAAGCCTGCAGGCGGAAGTGGACAAGGCCAAACTTGATTTTTCATGTCAAATGTTAAGCACTAAGCAGTGGCGTAGCAAGGGGACGGGCTAAGGGTGGTCCTCCCCCGCTCTTACATGAAGCTGCGTGAGGCGGCAAACACAGGATTCTTTTGCAAGCCCCCCCTACCCCGCTCTTCTGGCTGCCGCGGGGCAGCAAAGGCTGGGACCACCAGGGGCAGCAAAAGGCCTAGCTACTCCATCTGAGAGGGCACTGCAATTGTATACCTAAAAAGATGGGGGTTTATGGTAACGTAAAAGACAGAACACCTAACCTACAAGAATTATTTTGAGCGCTGTCAAGCCGAGCCAAGATTATGAACAACAGGTTATTTTTAATATGTTGCTTATGTTTGCATTTTTTTTAAGATATCTATCACGGTATGGGGAAGTTGTTAAAACGAATCGTTTGAGACATACGTATCCATATGAGCCAAAATGTACAAGGTCATGTAATTTAAGAACATATTCATGGTTAAATTGAAAGCTGATAAAAATATATATTAAAAATCCAACCTTGAAATACTATTGGAACACGCACTGAACAGTGTTCTGCTGTCTGCAGATGACGAAATCCACTTGTCCACATCAGAACTTAGCTTGACAAATAAGTTCAGTTTCATTGATCTTTATTCAGATATGCTCTATCCATAAAAGTACAGACAGACATTTCTCATAGTTAATCATAAAACATTTACATTAGTCCATCATCTTGAAGTTTTAAAAAACAGAGCTCAACTATAAAAACAATTCAATGAAAACATGCAGAAATATCACGCATCCTCAATAGCAGCTTCAACATTAAAGTGCCAAAGTGCAAAGTGCAAATATTTTAAGAGATAGCAGCAAGGATGAGCAAATTATTGAATAACATTAAAAGCCCTCAGCTTCTATTAAAAACAGACCGCATAAAACAATTTAAATCACACGAGATTATAGCAACTTCATGTGTGAAAGTGCCAATGTGCAAAGTGCAAATGAGACTAAGAAAAATAGCAGCAAAAAAGACAGACTGATTAAATTACATACATGGTGCTCTATACGTCCAGATGTTTCTCATATCACGTATTACCCCGTTTGAGTATAAAATCAAAAAGTGCATTTAATGTGTCCTAATCCGTCATTCAAGAATTCATGAAGGATTGTGAACAGATAGCCATTTTAAAAAAGTGCAAACTTGATATGTTAAACACTCACCATTAATCTAGAGAATAATTCTATATGCAACCTTAAAATCCGTTATTTCAGTAAACCTAAAAAATGGGATCAATAACTGCATACTATACTTTTGATAAAAAGTGCAGAAAAACAAGAAATGCAACATAGACTGCTTTCCTAGGTTGCCTTGCCAAATAAAAGAAACAACCACATTTATAACATAACGTGTATTTGTGAAGCGCATGTGTAAAGGTATCTTGGCGCTGAATAACAGATGTTTATTGCTACCTAATTCAATTGCACTCATTTTACCGACTCAGAAGGCTGAGTGGACTCGCCAGTATTTGAACTGTGGCTGTGAGGTCGAACACAGGCTCATGCGATGGACGCTTTAGTCCACTAAGCTATGAGATCCAGAAATTATGGCTTTCAGAAAGAATTAAAAAGTAACGGCAGCTCCAAAAACATGCAAAAACACTGACTACAAAGCCAGATAGTGACATGCCAGAAAAAGAGAAGGGCCAAAGAGTAAGGAAAAAAAGGAAGAAATAAAGATAGAGCAAGGAAAATGATTTTTTGTATATAATTCTTTATTGATTTGAAGTAAATTGTCGTTTATCAACACCATGTACAGTCTTAAGGAGAGGAAGTCAGAAAGTGAGTGAGAGACTGCAGAAAAACAATGGGAGAGATTAAGGACAGGAGATAGAAAGAGAAGGTAAGAGAGGTGCAAGGGGCTCAAAGGGAGATCGAGAAAAAGAGCAAGTGAGGAACATGGGACAGGATCAGAGAATGAGCAAGAAGGAAAGAGAAAGCTAGAGCGTGTAGCGTTCTAGTGGTCCGAGGGTCTCGGCTGAGCCCCGGAACCACTTGCACACATTGTATCACCTTCAGGTCAGGCATGGCCTGAAGGCTATAAATAAACGGAAGGAAGTCGCTCGGGACTTCCTGTCCAACCGTCCCAGTATTTGTGTCAGTGTCTCTCATTTCCATTGCCCCTCAGTGATAACAGGCCCCTACATTTTGGACGACGAGGGCGGGATCGCACATATCCCTACCTGCAGGCGACGTCTATCGGTGGCGAGTCCGGATCCGGAGTGACGCGTGGCCCGTGAAGTTGTCCCTGAGGGCGTTGAAGCGGTTCCCCAACCGAGGCTGTGTGGCGCTCCTCAGCCCACGAAAAGAAGAAGACACCCGGAAAAGACACCCCGGTAAGCAGCGTGAGCGAGGGCTGCATCAGGCACCGGGTGGAGGAAGAAGGCGAGATCGAGGCCCAGAAACGCCTCAGGAGCCGCGCAGAGCCGGCGCATGCGCAGAAGCAGGGGTCCGACGCCCGACTAGGCCTCACACGCACTGAAACTGACAGGAACACGAGCGCAGAGCAGCGCTCTCACTAGCAAGCGAGAGAAAGCATTGGTGAAGCCGATTTTAAGTGTGACGAAGGCCCAGCTGCCCCAGGCACATAACAAGAGAAAAAAATATATATATAAAACGAACATTACCAAAACAACAAAGCATTGGCAAAAGCAAGAGAAAAAACAGAGAAGACAGTTAGTTTTGGCAGCCCCTTTTGACAGGAAAATACAACAGAGAGACATCACAGGGACACATTAATGCTAACAAGCACTGGCAAAACCAACAAACAAACCAACAAGCATTGGCAAAGCATTACAAATCACTTGAAAGACACATTAACTAAAGCTGAAAAGACCGTCAGCACCCACAATGTCTAACCAACCAGGGGAAGACGCAGGAAGAGGCAATCCAATTAATGTAAATGATGCTGCGCCTCCACCAAATGCAGCAGTGCAGCCTCCACCCCAACAACACGTGCAAGCACAGATATCAACCCAACAATCATCACACGCGCAGGTGCAAGCGTTACCACCATTCAGTGGACTGGCAGACCCGTCGACTGCAGCACCTAGGTGGGCTATTTGGCTAGGGAGACTAAATAACTATTTTATAGCCACCAGGGAAAAAGACAATGAAGTGAAGCGTTCACTACTACTTCATTTTGGGGGCGAAGAAATATATAAAGTATTTGCACACCTCCTGAACACAGGAGAATCGAACAACTACGATGCCGCAGTGCAAGCACTTAATGCACATTTTGATCCTCAACTTAACCCACATTATGAGAGATTCAAATTTAGGCAATCCAGGCAAAGGGAAGGTGAAAGCATGGATGCATTCCACGCTCGCCTACGTGAACTCGTCAGCACGTGCACAGAGGATGACTCGAACAAAGAAGTCACCGCTCAGCTCATACAAGGGTGCAAGAACAAACACCTAAGGACGCTGATCCTACGCCAACCAAACATCACCTTAGAGGAAATCCTCCTACTGGCTAGATCGTATGAGTTGTCAGATGTACGCTCATCAGCAATGGAAGCAGCCTTAAACACCAATACAAACCCCGGAGCAACAATCAAGGAAGAGAGAGTTGATGCGATTAGCAAGTCCAGCCGAGGTGGAAGAGGCAGATGGCCAACCAGAACACAGAGACAACCACAATGTGGATACTGTGGGCGAGAAGCACATGAAGCAGGGAGTTGCCCAGCACGCGGAAAAACCTGCTCAAACTGCGGGATCCCGAATCATTTCTCCAGCGTATGTCGAGGAAGAGGCCGAGGAAGGGGATCGTTCAGGAAGAAATCATTATCTGGAGCGATCCGCCAGCTAGAAATTGAAGAACAATGACCACGAAGCGTGAAGTCAACATATCAAAGACATGACAGGCTTGACGACTCCTCGGACGAAGAAGATGAAGAGTGCTATTTCGTATCGTTCACAAGTGAGCTGAAACAAAGACGGCGGCCGCAACCCAAGTGCAACATACTCATAGATGGGTCCCCGGCAACCGGGGTGATTGACACCGGCGCAACAGTGAATGTCATGGGCATCCAGCACTATAAGGCTTTAGATCCTAAACCGAAACTAGTTCCATCCAAGGTCCGAATATTCACATACAGCGGGAAAGAGCCACTCCCGTTGCGAGGCAAGATGGTAGTACAAATAAAAGCGGAAGAACACGAAGTCACTGCAACGTTCCACGTGGTGGACAGAGAAGCCGACCTTCTGGTTGGAAGCCACACGGCCGAAGACTTGCACCTAATTGCATTCGCCAATCCTGTCAGAAGCATCTAAGTTGATGAGTTACTACAGCAATTTCCATCACTGTTCAAAGGATTAGGCATGATCAAAAGACCGCCGATAAAGCTACATATTGACAAAACAATACAACCCATCACTCTCAGGCACAGACGAATACCCTTCCATCTCAGAACGGCAGTGGAAAAAGAGCTAGAAAACCTGGAAAAACAAGATGTAATAGAAAAAGTCACTGGCCCAACTCCTTGGGTTTCACCAATGGTGATCGCCGAAAAACCCCGTCAGCCCGGGAAAATACGCATCTGCATAGACATGCGCATGCCAAATAAGGCAATCAAACGTGAGAGGCATATCACACCGACGGTCGATGACATTCTAGCAGATCTAAACGGAGCACAATGGTTCTCTAAGCTCGATCTCAATGCTGGATATCATCAACTCCGGTTAGCGGAGGAAAGCCGCTATATCACAACATTTTCCACGCACCTGGGCCTGCGGCGCTACAAACGCCTGAATTTTGGCATCTCGTCAGCTGCCGAGATTTTCCAGAACACTGTCAAAGAGATTTTATCAGGATTGCAAGGCGTACTGAACGTTAGCGATGATATCCTCATCCACTCAAAGACAAGTGAGGAACACCATCAGCGGTTACGTGCCACACTCAAACGGCTGTCGGAGCATGGAGTCACACTTCATCAGGAAAAATGCAAATTCTTCCAGAAATCAGTGGAGTTCTTTGGATACATATTCAACAACAACGGCGTAAAAGTAGATCCCCGCATGTCATATGCAATAAAACATGCGCCAGCCCCGTCCACAGCGTCAGAGGTGAGGAGTTTTCTAGGTATGGCACAGTATTGTGCGCGATTCATCCCCAGACTGGCCACCATAGCAGAGCCGCTTCGCAACTTGACGAAGAAGGATGCACCGTGGAAGTGGGGTTCAGAAGAAGAGAAAGCATTCACAATGACCAAGACAGCTCTGTTAGACTCAACAACACTTGCGTATTTTGACACCACCAGAAAAACGGAGATCCTAGTCGACGCTAGCCCGGTGGGGCTCGGAGCATTACTGACGCAGGAAGCAGAGCCAGGTGTATGGACCCCACTGGCGTTTGCCAGCAAAGCACTAACAGCCACAGAGTCCCGGTACTCGCAAATTGAAAGAGAAGCACTGGCAGTAAAATGGGCCTGCAACCATTTTCATTTATATGTGGCGGGATGCCCGTTTCGATTGGTCACCGACCATCAGCCACTGATACCACTGTTCAGAGGAACCGCTCCACATCCACCCCCTAGGATAGAGAGGTGGGCAATTCAAATACAACAGTATCAAATGGACCTGATTTACAGACCTGGTGAAAAGAACCCAGCCGATTTTCTCTCCCGCCATCCGGCCGCAGATGGAATGGTACCCGAAGAACAAGAAATCCTGTTTGAAGAAGAAATCAATCTCCTGGCTCAGAGCGCATGCCCACAAGCCATGTCCATTCCAGTGATAATCGAACATTACCTTCAAGACAAAGTGTTACAAAAGGTGACAAACACCATCCGAACAGGAACATGGGGTGGATTCTTAAAGGACAATAATGACTGGTCAGAGGATGATCATTCAAGGATAGGCCAAATATGGAAAGTTCACAACGAACTAAGCATGGCAGAGAATGGACTGATCTTCAGGGGACGTCGCATAGTACTGCCCCTCAGCTTGCAAGAACAAGCCACCATGTTGGCGCATGCAGGACACCAAGGAACGCGGCGGATGAAGAGCCGAATGAGAGAGAAGGTGTGGTTCCCAGAGATGGAGAGCAGCATCGACACCCTAGTAAAGAATTGCAGACTGTGCCAACTCACCAGCACTCCTGAAAACCCAGCGCCTGTCATCACAGAAGAACATGCCCCTACACCCTGGTCTTGGGTAAGCATGGACTTTGGGAGTTTCCCAGATGGGAGAACAACGGTTGTTCTAATAGACTCATTTTCCAAATATCCCATTGTGGAGTTAGCTGAATCCACCAGTTTTAGAAATGTTCAGCCGATATTGAGCAAAATATTCGCCATGTTTGGTCGCCCTCAGATCCTCAAGACGGACAATGGTCCTCCTTTCCAGGGGAGTGATTTCCGCGATTTTATGAGTACACTAGGGATCAAACATCACCGCATCACACCACAGTGGCCGCAAGCCAACGGTGAGGCCGAAAGATTTATGCGAACCATCAACAAGGCACTAAGGATAGCAAGTATTGAGGAAGTCGATCCTGAGTCAGCATTGCAACAGTTCCTGGGAGAATATCGGAGCACGCCACACAGCACAACACAGAGAACACCGTGGTCGTTAATGTTCGCAGGAATTCGGCAAGACAGTCTCCCGATGACCGAAGGTTGGACACCAGAACCTTACATGCCCAGCGAGACCCAGCAGAGGAGAAGAATGAACAATGAACGGATCAACATAAAGAGGAGAGTACAGAGTAGAGAACTGGCGCCGGGAGATACGGTGCTACTGCGGACACGAAGACCAGGAGGCAAGTTCAAAACACCATATGAGCCTGAACCATGGATCATCAAAGACACCAAAGGCACGGCAGTCACTGCGCACAGGAATGGAGAAGAAGTGACCCGCAATATATCCTGGTTTAAACGCATCCCAGCGGGAATAACAGAAGCTGATGAAAGCCTTGAAAACCATAATATCGAACAACCAGCAGGTCACATGAAGAACAACCCAGGGAAACACCACATGAAAGGGAACCGACTCCACCGGCACCAATATCACCAGTGCAATCACCTGTGCGAACAGCAATACCAGCGAGGGGAAGGCAGATGTACCATCTCCGGCCTAACCCTAAGCCCAGTCAGAGACTAGCAGAATATATGTGCTACTCATGAACAATATATGAGCACAACAAGAAAATAAACAAAGAACTAACTTGGGAAGGGATGTAGCGTTCTAGTGGTCCGAGGGTCTCGGCTGAGCCCCGGAACCACTTGCACACATTGTATCACCTTCAGGTCAGGCATGGCCTGAAGGCTATAAATAAACGGAAGGAAGTCGCTCGGGACTTCCTGTCCAACCGTCCCAGTATTTGTGTCAGTGTCTCTCATTTCCATTGCCCCTCAGTGATAACAGGCCCCTACAGAGCGTAGAAGAAAAAGAGGGACAACAGTGCGAGAAAACTGGACAAAGAAAGAGAGTGCTGAGCAGATTAAGATAAAGGATTCGAAGGGGGCAGGGAGAAAAAGAGTGGTAAGATTGATGGAAGTTCAAGAAATTGAAGATATAGAATGATATTATGTAAGAGGCAGACTATAATAGAGAGTAAAATAGCGGATGTAAAGATACAGAGAGTGAACGAAAGAGAAAAAGAAATCAAGGAACAGACAGGGACAGTCCAAGAGATGAGAATTGTGAGATAAATAGAGAGGAAGTCCAAGAGAGAGTGAGCGAGACAAACAGCGATGGAGTGATGAGGTATATCTGTGCTGAATCAGGAGGGATTGATAATGCCTGTAGCGATGTAATTGGTATGCTTCTGCAGAATGTGAGTATGGCTGTTCTGGAACCTTCCATGGCAATATGCAAGTCTCAGTCGGAATCCGAGCAAAGACCTTGCAAGCGTTTTAGTCCTCGGGAGTTGGTATGGCGTAACGGAGAGAAGAGGTCCCTTTGGGATGCCCCTGATAGTAGTGGGTGGTCCTCTAGAGTGCGGCCCTAGAGGCTTATTTACAAGCTTGTAAATAAGCCCTTTAGTTACCCCAGGGCTGAATGTTCTGGAACTCGGCCGGGTTCTAGCCACATGCAGGCACGTTTCTATTGGACATCAAGGGCCCCCTTGGTGAGTGAAGACATGCATAGGAACCCCTCCACTGTCCAGGCGTAGGCTTACTGATATTTGACCCTCATTCAGGTCAGAAAGTGTCATGTTTTTCAGGCAGTCAGCCTAGGTGTGCTCTTTTTAGGCGGGTTGCGGCCTTGCTGTTTTGTTTCCACAGCTGATCTTCCAGTCGCTCGTGAACCTGTTCTACACCCCAGTGACCTTTGTCCCTGAGGGAAAGCAGGGCAGGGTGAGTTGATACTAGTCTACCCTCGTAAAATGCCCGGCTGACCTGACTACAGGTTTCACCGCTATATAAAAACCTGCTTTTTTGTGGGTCACACAGAGTGTCTTCCGTTTTATGGGTACTGATTGGGAAATCTTAATTGGCATATTTGGCATTTAATATAGTCCACAGTACCAATTGTGCAAAGTCGGTGCAAGTGCCATAGAACGTAGGATTGCAACCATGACAAAAGGAATGACAGGCAGCACTGCAAACTGCAGGGAAAACTAATACGTAAAACGTACCCATTCTTACATTTTTGTGACAGACGGTGCATGGCATCAGTTAATGATGGAGCCGTGCATCTTACCTGCCCCCGTTATTAATTTCGTGCACGTGGCTTTTATGTCTTCCAACTTCCAAATAGCCCCTTAAGTCCATTTAGCTACATCCGGTAAGAAAAAAATGGCAGTACTGGTTAGCTTGACCTCCTATCTAGTATCAATGTCTGTTTACCTATACATCTCTGAACATCACATAAGCACAAAAAACAGCGCATGAAACTACACTGAGTCTGTGAGGTTGCAGCAGGCAAATAAGGAGTTGTGGTGATTAAAAGCCCTTGTATAGACATTATAAAACATTCAAAGCACGTAAAATGAGGTTGTCTTCAAAGAAATGAGAGAGTAGAATTAAAAGAACGAAACAAAAACTATTGGTGGGTTAGACAAGCAAAACTCATACCTGGCTCGAGCTGAATGCCTGACTCTGGCCCGACTCTTGTCCCATGGGTACTGGCTCGCCAAAACAGGGCCGGGATGGCATGGATTCCATGCTAGAAGTGCATTTTTCCCTCTCTAGTGCAGTTTTTTGAAATACAAAAAGGGCAAGGTGCAATGCAGATAAATAGGAACATAAAATATAAAAGTGTGAGTTTTGGCAGTCAAAACTTAGAACATGTATCTAAACTTCTGACGCCAAGGTCTGCACTTCCATGCAGGTCCTGCGTTAGTGCTGGTGGCGCCCGGAGCGGCAAACTTTGTTGGCCCACCCAAATGATCTCCTTCTCCTCTGATTCCCTCACTAGCACCCTCCAACAGTGTCCTTCATCTCTCCATAGCCCCCTCTCACATGCATTTTTTTGTTTTATAGCGCTACTCATATCAGTGCAGGTGGGTCAGCGCACTTTACATCAAATACACATACAGAGGCAGTAAATATACGTGTCAGTCTGTCAAAGATCTTTATTCGGCACATTTAGCCATAAAAGAGCAATAAAAAACATTTGAATTACATAAATATACATATTAAATTTCACCTTTGACAAAATCAAAACACAGGAATCATTTTTTTACAATGTTACAAAGCCAAACAGCAGAGAAAATAAACCTACAAATCATTAAACAAATGAATTAATCGTTTAAGAGAAGTAGATGGCGTAGCGCAGGTTGGCACTTTCTTTTTTTTTTTTTTTTTTTTTTTTTATTTCTGTAATTTTTTATTGTATATAAAAAAAATATATATTTACAAGGAGCATACATGAGAAGAAAGGAAGGAAAAAAAAGAAAATATTTAAAAATATTAACGGTTTTAAAAAGGTGCTCTCGGGCCAGAATAGAGTTTACAAACAACATGAAATATAAAGTGCTCTGTGCAGAAAGTGAATCACATGGACACATTTCTAGTTTAGTAATACAGTATACATCACATGGATACGACACCAGGAGATGAGCAATACCCATCCTGAATCTAATCAAGTAAAACATTTTGGCCTGATTAAAATAGAAGGAAAGATACGGTTCAATTTTTGGGGACCTAACTTATAATGAGTGCTCTACAACCCTTTTTTTGCCTTCTCTTTACTATCTCTTACTTGCTTCCAGCAATCATACGTGTATAAATCAGTGCATTGGAAATGCTACATAAGACAATGAGGACTACAATAAATATAGAAGTCACATGCAGTGGCATAATGAAACTTGAAAGGGCCACCCTACAAGGTACTTGGAGGGGACCCCCACGGTCCGGACCCAGTCAGGAGCTCTCAAGCCAGGGGTCCACCGCCCATGCTGTACTGGAGGGGGCCCCCTGGAGCTCAGGGGACACCTCGCACTGCAAGGGCTAATGTTAAGCCGCTGGTCACGTCATCCAAGGTAGGAAGCAGTATATTTTAAGAGTGCTTGGACTGGAGAAGCATAAACACAGAATTTAAAACGAAACACAGTGGTTGGGGTTGGCTTTACTAATAAGGATGTATTTTACCCTGTACAAACCCTTTCTAGCAACCTTAGAATAATGAAAGACTGGGGAAAAACATAAGGCTAAAAACTACACCTTGCAGGTTGCATGTAGCTCTTTCACTATAGTTCATTCCTCACTGTGCTATTTTAGGATTGTAATTTAGGAACTGCAAGTAACAAAATGATGTATTTGTCAAAAGCAGTAACCCACTGAGCTATCTACATATAATACATTTATGAGATCTGCATGGTACACGTGCTTTGCAGTGCGCACATTAACCCTGTGCACTACTTTATGGTGAGTCAAAGCTGCAACTAGACAAACCTGTGATCTCTTTATAGCAGGAACATTAATCACCAGAGTTATCTTACTTATTTTAGCATTGCCTGAAATATGTAGAACACACAAGGAACTATGTAGCAGGTGTTTTTAACCCAATAAGTATGAGAAAAAACAGGGTGCCTTTTCCTGATTGTTATACCTTATTCGGTGTGCCTCTCCCCCTGGGGGTGGCCACCTCTGTGTGTACAAGAATTGTGCAGTCTTATTTAGGTTACCAAATTTACAACATGAACTAACAACCCTTCAGTGTCATAGGGGACCATATATGAAGCAAAGACTTGTTTAAAAATTGTCATACATTTATTCAAAAAAAATTTTGTTTAAAAAGTCATAGTACTACAAAACTGTTGCATTAAAAACCGTTACACGATATATGTTCAATTTATACAAACAATATTAATAACACATTTCTTAAAACCAATTTCAGTTATTTTAAAAAGATTTTTCCTTATGCAGCATTATTTCCAAAAAACATATTTGTACAAAGGTAATAAAACACAAATAATAGGAACAAACTGTCGACGCGGCGTTTCGGTGCCTCTTAAGTTCTTGCACCTTCTTCAGGACTCGTTCCCTGATTGGTCACATCTACAAAGACATATATCATAATACATTTCATTAGGTCCCATCTACTAGTATCAGTTACATATACTCAATACATCATTTGGTAAACCTAATATTTGGTAACCTATATAGTATCTTCTGCACATCACAACTCGAGATTTGTTCCAACTCTGTTGCTATCTTTTTTCATTATCTATAAATTGGTAGCCTTCTGGGCTAAGCGGTAGTATGGCAGTGTTTCCTTACACCAATATTAGACGACTGACTCAGTTCTTATTTACTCTACTGGACAATCCTTTTCCACACTCCTATCACAGATCTTTTGATTGTATCTACGTGGTTCTCACTGACGGGTCCCTTAATTACGACCCTGGGGCCTGGAATAAGATTCTTTTCCCTTTGACTGTGTGGGTCCCAACAAGTTTATTACTCAACTTACCCAGGTAGTATTCCCTGGATCTTTTTTGATCATATGAGTCTGTTTAACATCTGCTCATATTTTCCGTTCCCTTCATTTATATGGGATTTCTTCACAATCAGTATTCTTGGTCTTTCCTCAGAGACTATGGAAATTAACCACTTCAGTACTATAAAGTAAAGGGAAAACATATATGTATATTTACTTTTTACTTTTATAAGTAATTTATTTTATGACTAACTCCTATTTGGTCCAATAGTTAAGAAGTAGGTCTATCTAATCCTCACCGGTTTTTGTTTCCAATTCTACTTTGGTTGTCAGGAGGATGTCTTTAAGTTGAAGCCTTTTGACTTGGCTTGTATTTCTGAGAAAGGATAAATATTAAGGCTGAGTCAGAACAGTCTGTTTCTTTTAAAAAAACATTCTTCTCCTAGCAGCACGATCATCACCCTATCTTTACTTACCAACATCCCCAAGAGTGAAGTAAATTAAGAGTAACTCTAAATATCCAATGAGGTAAGAAATGTAAGAGGAAGGGGATAATTTTGATTAAGTAAAGGAGTAGTAGAGAAACACTAACAAAGATTATCCCATCACTAGACGGAGCAGGGGTGTGAAGTATCTAACCCAAAAGAAAGGGAGCTCCCAGAGGCATCCTCCTGACAACCAAAGTAGAATTGGAAACAAAAACCGGTGAGGATTAGATAGACCTACTTCTTAACTATTGGACCAAATAGGAGTTAGTCATAAAATAAATTACTTATAAAAGTAAAAAGTAAATATACATATATGTTTTCCCTTTACTTTATAGTACTGAAGTGGTTAATTTCCATAGTCTCTGAGGAAAGACCAAGAATACTGATTGTGAAGAAATCCCATATAAATGAAGGGAACGGAAAATATGAGCAGATGTTAAACAGACTCATATGATCAAAAAAGATCCAGGGAATACTACCTGGGTAAGTTGAGTAATAAACTTGTTGGGACCCACACAGTCAAAGGGAAAAGAATCTTATTCCAGGCCCCAGGGTCGTAATTAAGGGACCCGTCAGTGAGAACCACGTAGATACAATCAAAAGATCTGTGATAGGAGTGTGGAAAAGGATTGTCCAGTAGAGTAAATAAGAACTGAGTCAGTCGTCTAATATTGGTGTAAGGAAACACTGCCATACTACCGCTTAGCCCAGAAGGCTACCAATTTATAGATAATGAAAAAAGATAGCAACAGAGTTGGAACAAATCTCGAGTTGTGATGTGCAGAAGATACTATATAGGTTACCAAATATTAGGTTTACCAAATGATGTATTGAGTATATGTAACTGATACTAGTAGATGGGACCTAATGAAATGTATTATGATATATGTCTTTGTAGATGTGACCAATCAGGGAACGAGTCCTGAAGAAGGTGCAAGAACTTAAGAGGCACCGAAACGCCGCGTCGACAGTTTGTTCCTATTATTTGTGTTTTATTACCTTTGTACAAATATGTTTTTTGGAAATAATGCTGCATAAGGAAAAATCTTTTTAAAATAACTGAAATTGGTTTTAAGAAATGTGTTATTAATATTGTTTGTATAAATTGAACATATATCGTGTAACGGTTTTTAATGCAACAGTTTCGTAGTACTATGACTTTTTAAACAAAAATTTTTTTGAATAAATGTATGACAATTTTTAAACAAGTCTTTGCTTCATATATGGTCCCCTATGACACTGAAGGGTTGTTAGTTCATGTTGTAAATTTGGTAACCTAAATAAGACTGCACAATTCTTGTACACACAGAGGTGGCCACCCCCAGGGGGAGAGGCACACCGAATAAGGTATAACAATCAGGAAAAGGCACCCTGTTTTTTCTCATAATTGTTGACCCAGTCCTTTTCCTGACAGAAAGGGTAGCTCCCTACTCATAACTTTTTTAACCCAATAAGATCTTTCAAACACAGCTCCCTCCCCCCTGAGTCCGGTGACGACAGGTGCGGTAGCACCAGTCGCACCGCACTAGAACCGGCCCTGCTTCCGTATAACTGGAGAGACAGCTATATGAAGTTTCTGAGACTTGTTTGGCTAAGATGTATATTTGCCTTCCCTATGGTGTTCAACCCCTCCTGAAATCGTTCTGTTTATTAAGTGAAAGACAGTGATATTAATATATAAATGGTGTTCTATTTTCCTATAACTTTATCCTTTTTTAAAAAAAATTAACTACTTGCGTCAGACTGATTTGGCATACGATTGATGTATGTATGTGTCAGAATATACCTCTTGGCTCCTGTTAGACCTAACCAAAAACACCATTCTCCAGGAAGGTATCAACTCAGTTGTTAAATTGCACCATGTGCAGCGAGGATCAAGTGCTCAAACTCCATTGTTGCGCTTGATGAAACTGTGTGATCTTAGTCAAGTCTCCTTAATTCACTGTGTCTCATTATATTTGATTGACACATTTGAAAGCAACTTGATGTAGTTCAGTTCAGGCTGTGCCTTATCCAAAAAATGCCTCTTGTACATGGTTAGTAGACTATATTGATGCAAACCTATAATAACATTGTTAAAGTGACAAATGAGTCGTGTCTCTTGGTGCACTCCTGGAGAATGTAGCATGCTACAATGCATGCTTTTACTACGCGGTATGTAACACCGCGGTCGTTACAACGACTGCATTGTTGCAACGCGATGCCATTACTACGCAAGTCATTACATTGACTTGAAGTAGGTGGTGCCGTAACATTAGGAATGTATAATTTACTATTCCAACTCCAGCCTAGGTAACAGTAGGGAAGGTGTTGGAATAGTAAATCATACTATTCCTTGTGTTAGGGCGCCATCTACTGCAAGTCGATGTAATGACTTGCATAGTAATGGCATCGCGTTGTAACAACGCGGTGGTTGTAACGACCGCGTTGTAAAGGCATCAAGGTCTAATGACTGCGATGTAAAGGTTTTTCCCCCTCCTGGCATCCTCCTAAGTGAGGGGTGGTGTTAATTAGCTTTCATTTCATTACTTTATTCGACAATTAAGTCATAAAGCATCACAAAACATACATTTATCACAATATAAATCCTTTAAAAGTACATTTGCATAAATATTTAAAATATTAAGAAAAGATTAAACTCCACAAGACTAATGTCGAATATTCCTTAAAAATAGGAGATGGAAAGAAAGTTTACAATAAGTATAAACATCAGGTTAATCCTCTCAACTCAGTTAATCATTACATTGGCTTCCCACTCAATAAATGTTTTACATCTACCCTTACCACTGTCAATTTGTTTCTGATCGAATGACCCAAGCCCATTTCAAAAACTTTGCCATTGCTATGGCAATTGGGAGGCTGGGATCAGTACATAATATTCTTATCGCCTCATCATGTTTTCTGGAACCAATTAATCGACATATTGGTTTTATCCATTTGTCCAGCTGGGCTATATATAAGGGACAAAAAAACAGAAAGTGACTAATGGATTCTTTTTTGTCCCTACACTTAGGGCATTTATCATCATTCATCCCAGCCCACCTTACGGTAAACGACCTTATGGGGAGGGTACCTGCCCTGAATTGAAAACAAAGCTTGCGATCTAGGGGTTTCTCGATAGCGTCCCAATATGGTTCCAACGCTGGATACGATTTAAATTCAAGAAATCGCTCTGTGAGATGAGATGAGATCCCCTTAGTACATTTCTCTGAGATGACCATCTCCCAGTATATCATCTTCATATCTTTTTTAGATGGGAATATAGCATTTGCTAGGTCATCCCACAGTTTACTCAAACCCATTTTGACTAGCAAAGATCTAATTGATTTCAGCCAGCTAATTTTATGAAAGCGATCCTTTTCAATAATTTCCTTAAGTCCCCGGGCATAATGATATAGTTCCTCTGTTGTCCATATTCTGCGCCTATATAATACAGGTCGCAGGGTGGCCAGATCTTGCACTGTTCTTTTACCAAGATCCCAAAGCAGAGGAATTAAGGGAGTACTTTGAGGGACATAAGTAGCTTTTCTCAATAATTCGTTTTCTACTGATGTTAAGTTCTTTAAATTTGCGAACCCCCATAGTTCGGAGCCATATAGGACAGAACTTAAGACTTTCATCCCATAGATCTTAAGGAGTGGTCTTACAGGTTTAGTAAAATATGTTTTAAATCTTTTAAGGAGGATGCCTGCCTGTTGCTGGTGCCATAATACAGTCATATCTAACTGGCATTTCCAGCACATATCAGTCTGTAGGTTGACCCCTAAATACGTAAAGGCGTCAACCTGCTCTAGTGGGCAGTTATTCATATATATACTTCCCTTGAACCGTTTAGCTGCCTTGGGGCATTTAGGTTCCGTAAGGACCATAAATTTTGTTTTAGCGGTGTTTATTTCGAGCCCGCGCTGCCGGCAGAAATCTGTAAAGCGCTGGAGTGCCCATTGGAGACCATTCGGAGTTTTTGAAATTATCAGAGTGTCGTCCGCGAACATAAGGATCGGGACGCACTCTCCAGCCATCACAGGGGTGTCAGTAGGGACCAGGGAGAGGTAGTCTGCAGCCCCGTTCACGAAGAGTGAGAACAGGGTAGGCGCCATAACGCAACCCTGCCTCACTCCCGCTCAACAGTGAAGGCATCCGTAACCTCGCCCTGCTTACCCCACCTGACCCTAGCATAGGTATCCTCGTGTAAGCGGACAACCAAGGTCAGCAATTCCGGGGCCATTCCTAGTTCCTCCAAGACCTGCCAAAGCTTTCCGCGCGGGACAAGGTCAAACGCCGCCCTCCGGTCGACAAACACTGCATATCATACACCTTTTTCCAGGACAACTGTCCGCCAATATAAAATAATAAATCGAAAGACCTGGTCTATCATGCTGGTCCTGGGGCGGAATCCGGCCTGCAATGGACTCAGGATGTCCCCTTCGTCCATCCAATCCTGAATTTTTCCCAGAACCAGGCGACCCATTCTTTTTTGTATGGAATCAATCAGGCTAATAGGCCTGTAGTTACCTGCTAGGGACTTATCCCCTTTTTTGTAAACAGGCACAATTTCCGCTCCCTTCCATGAATAGGGAACAGCTATCCCCTGAGCAATGGCATTAGCTAGATGGGCGACATATATTCGCCATCTCTCCTTATCATTTAACTATAGGTCCGTGAGTATACAGTCCATCCCTGGGGCCCGGCCCTCGGTTACTAAGTTCAGGGCTCTATTCACATCCCCTAAACTAAAAACAACACCTTCAAAATATGTAAAAACAAAAGCCGCCTCGCTTTGCTTATCTTCTGTGTTCTCATAAAGGGGCTTAAAATACTCAATCCAGGTTTTTTGGGGGACGTTAATTTGCGGGCTATTTGCCCGCCCACCTCCATCCCATTTATAAGTGTCCCAGAATAACTTCGGATTTTTAGACAGACATGCGCCTTTAAGGTCCTGCCACATTTGATCTTCCCATACTCTTTTTGCCCCGCTAGTCATTTTTCTATATTTACATCGGGCCGCTTTTATCATTATTGGATTTCTGGTTTTAAATGCTAGGCCCAACCCAACACGAGCTTCCCTACATAGTTTATTGTACCACCTCTCCGGTTTTTTCCTTGCTTTTACCTTGGCAGTACAAGGTTTACAGAAATGAGCTTTAAGATTGGAAAAAAGATAATCATGGTCTTCCCCAAATGGGTTATACTTCGTCCCATCAATTACACCTAGCCCTATTTTACCAAGCACCTTGTCTACGCTGTCTTTGATAGCGTTTAGTGTTTCTGGTTGATTAATCACTTTACACCACTTAAGGTGACGCTCATCATTTGCTAGGATGGTTTCAGGGGCTAATAGGTCTTCCGACATATCTACCATTCCCTCAAGACCTAATCTAAATAGTGCTGTCAAGGGATTATGGTCACTCTCAATACGGGTCTTCACTTCCATATCCACAAGAGCGTGTCAAAGCTTCAAATGGACAAGCAAATAATCTATTTTACTTGACCTTATACCATTGTCATATGTTTTTCTCCCCAACCTATCAGACGGTGTTCGACCATTTACGGCCCTTAGCTGATTGCCTAGGCAAAACCCATTCATATGCAATGCAGCCTCAGTACATTTGGCTATAGGGCTAGTCTCCAATTGGGGTACCCCCGATCTAGAATTTTCTTCTTCTGACATGTTTAAATCTTCCAATCCCAGGGGTTCAAAAGTTGTGTTAAAATCGCCTGCAATTAATGGCATTATCCCTTCTGGCAAAGATTCTATCAATAATTCTAGTACCATTAACACCTCAGATTTTTCCCCACCGGGTATACCTCTGGCATAAACGTTAACCCCTTCGACGCTGATGACGAGCTGGGCTCGTCATGGTGTAGCCCGCTCGCACGCTGATGACGAGCCCAGCTCGTCACGTAACATGCGCTTTTGAAAATCTCAGCGTAGGAGCAAAATTCCGCTAGCGCGCATGTGGTTAATAATGTCAATTTTTATACTACCCGGGAGACTGAGCCTAACTGCAATAATATCACAATGCCTAACTGGGAGAAGTTGGATGCTACAGCTTAAGTGTTGTTTAACCCAGATCACCATTCCTCCCATTGGACGTCCCTTTAGCCCTCTTACAACAGGAACATAGAAGTTTAAGTAGCCTGGTCTAAATACTGGTTCAACAGACCAGGTCTCTTGAAAAAGACAAATATCGAATTTGTCAATAAAACTTAACCAACATGGTGACGCTAACTTGGGCCCCATACCCGCCAGGTTCCACGATATTAACGAAGTCAAGGAAGCTGTACACCAAGGCCCTCTGTCTACATCATTCCTTACTGCAGTGGAGCTAGATTGCGGCATCATGTTAGAATCAGTAGGGGTGCGGGACTTACCCTGCATGCAGTTAACTGAGAAGGAGAATTGCCACCATTCTGTAGGGTAGCAATTAAATTATTTATCTTAGGTCTTATCCCAACTACATCTGGTCTTACATTTACATTCACCTGTCCCTTACATCTAACTACATATTCATTGGGCAGTCTTATTACGCTCTTACTGTGACACCCTTCCTGTATTTGTTGTCAGTCGCAATCCTCCAGTCCCGATAAGACCGAAAACCTATTATATAATCTTAAGCTCCGTGCAATAGGGTGACCTACTGCCTCGTTCCATGAGAGGGTTTCTCTATGTGGATCCTGTACCGATACATAAAAATAAATCAGTGGAAGTGACTGCATCTGGGACCTAAGATCTACTTGAGGCCAGTTACAAATGTGCTCCACACATCTCCTGTCCCTAAAGTTAATAATAACACAATCACCCCCAATTGTCTTTGTGCTTCTGCCCACCCAATTAACTCTTCTGGCAAATAGTCTCTCTGCACGTATATGGCTTGGGAAAGGCCGATTAGCATTAGGCCAAAAAATGCACTTATTTTTTAATTCCATATACTTCTCCCTCTTTCCCTGTCCTAATGATGGAACCCCCGCTAGTACTACTACGTAAGGGGCTGACCCAGGGGGGAGTTCTATAGTTGGCAAGTTAGATTCTTCATGATCTGAGGGGCTACTGGATGATGGGCGTGATTGCACTACTGGTATACTAGTCTCCACTTTTTTATCCTTGGCTATCTGAGCAAATTGAGTAGCCCCTTCAGTGTTGGTTAGAGGAATAGCGATACAAGTGGCTTCAGGTATATTTGCTGTGGTACTAATACTACCTTTTGGCAAAACATTAGAAACTGCACCCACAGTAATTTGCCCTGCCGGTTTTGGCTGTGTACAGTGTAGGCCACTGCCTCCGTTCCCCAACCGCTTCTGGGCCGAAGCCAACGAGATTTCCCGGCATACCAGTCTATTCTCAATACAGTCCAGTCTCTCATGTATCGGGTGGATTGTTTTCTCGAAAATAAGTTCCACCTTTTTCCAAAACAAAACACCTGCCTCACCCGATAAATCACTCTCCACACTTGGCGATGGATTGGCCTCTTTATTAGCTGAAGTCAATAAATTGAGACAGTCTGCAGTGCTAGATGTGGCATTCTCCTTGGCCTCCTTTTCTTTTCCTTTTCTCCCTTTTTTTGTTAAAGCTTGTGCTTGAGTTTGAACCCTTGGGCGTTTACTCTTTGGTGCCGTACACTTTGGTTGTAGTACTAGGCCCGTTTTGGCACCACTTGCTGACCTGGGGCCATATGTATCAACAAACCCTTTTGCGATTCCTAAATAGCGATTTTGAAGGAATCGCTATTTAGGAATCGCAAAATGGTATGTATGAAGAAATTCGCTTTTTTTAGCGATTCTTTAATCTTCCTTATTTGTGAATTCGCATTTTGCGAATTCGCAATTAAGGAATAATTTCCAATGCACTCCTATGGGCCAGGAGGCCCATAGGAATGATTGCGAAATAATTCTCAAATTGTGAATTTGCAATTTGCTAATCGGAATTTGAGAATTATTTCAAGGGTGCAGGGGTGTCTCAAGGACACCCTGCTGCACCCCTGTAAATTACATGTGTGTGCATATGGCGCACATACATGCCCAATGGGCATGTATGTGCGTCATATGCCACCCTCACAAATGCACAATTGTGCCTATTTACAAGAAATCGCAAATTACCACCAACTACAAGTTGGTGGTAATTTGCGATTTCTAAACCTGAAATCGCAATTTGGAAAAGCTTCATACATAGCATTTAAGGAATCGCAAATTTGCGATTCCTTAAATGCTTAAGCAAAATAAGGAATCACAATTTTTTGCGATTCCTTACTTTGCTATTTTTTCATACATTAGAAAATCTATTATTTAATCTTAAGCTCCGTGCAATAGGGTGACCTACTGCCTCGTTCCATGAGAGGGTTTCTCTATGTGGATCCTGTACCGGTACATAAAAATAAATCAGTGGAAGTGACTGAATCTGGGACCTAAGATCTACTTGAGGCCAGTTACAAATGTGCTCCACACATCTCCTGTCCCTAAAGTTAATAATAACACAATCACCCCCAATTGTCTTTGTGCTTCTGCCTACCCAATTAACTCTTCTGGCAAATAGTATCTCTGCACGTATATGGCTTGGGAAAGGCCGATTAGCATTAGGCCAAAAAATGCACTTATTTTTTTATTCCATATACTTCTCCCTTTTTCCCTGTCCTAATGATGGAACCCCCGCTAGTACTACTACGTAAGGGGCTGACCCAGGGGGGAGTTCTATAGTTGGCAAGTTAGATACTACATGATCTGAGGGGCTACTGGATGATGGGCGTGATTGCACTACTGGTATACTAGTCTCCACTTTTTTATCCTTGGCTATCTGAGCAAATTGAGTAGCCCCTTCAGTGTTGGTTAGAGGAATAGCGATACAAGTGGCTTCAGGAATATTTGCTGTGGTACTAATACTACCTTTTGGCAAAACATTAGAAACTGCACCCACAGTAATTTGCCCTGCCGGTTTTGGCTGTGTACAGTGTAGGCCACTGCCCCCGTTCCCCAACCGCTTCTGGGCCGAAGCCAACGAGATTTCCCGGCATACCAGTCTATTCTCAATACAGTCCAGTCTCTCATGTATCGGGTGGATTGTTTTCTCGAAAATAAGTTCCACCTTTTTCCAAAACAAAACACCTGCCTCACCCGATAAATCACTCTCCACACTTGGCGATGGATTGGCCTCTTTATTAGCTGAAGTCAATAAATTGAGACAGTCTGCAGTGCTAGATGTGGCATTCTCCTTGGCCTCCTTTTCTTTTCCTTTTCTCCCTTTTTTTGTTAAAGCTTGTGCTTGAGTTTGAACCCTTGGGCGTTTACTCTTTGGTGCCGTACACTTTGGTACTAGGCCCGTTTTGGCACCACTTGCTGACCTGGGGCCATATGTATCAACAAACCCTTTTGCGATTCCTAAATAGCGATTTTGAAGGAATCGCTATTTAGGAATCGCAAAATGGTATGTATGAAGAAATTCGCTTTTTTTAGCGATTCTTTAATCTTCCTTATTTGTGAATTCGCATTTTGCGAATTCGCAATTAAGGAATAATTTCCAATGCACTCCTATTGGCCAGGAGGCCCATAGGAATGATTGCGAAATATTTCTCAAATTGTGAATTTGCAATTTGCTAATCGGAATTAGAGAATTATTTCAAGAGTGCAGAGGTGTCTCAAGGACACCCTGCTGCACCCCTGTAAATTACATGTGTGTGCATATGGCGCACATACATGCCCAATGGGCATGTATGTGCGTCATATGCCACCCTCACAAATGCACAATTGTGCCTATTTACAAGAAATCGCAAATTACCACCAACTACAAGTTGGTGGTAATTTGCGATTTCTAAACCTGAAATCGCAATTTGGAAAAGCTTCATACATAGCATTTAAGGAATCGCAAATTTGCGATTCCTTAAATGCTTAAGCAAAATAAGGAATCACAATTTTTTGCGATTCCTTACTTTGCTATTTTTTCATACATTAGAAAATCGGTAAAAGGGCCGTTTGCGATTCGCTAAAGGCTTGATACATATGGCCCCTGGTCTTGATACTAGGTGAGGTCAGCCTTTTTGAAGGGATACCTTGATTGGTCTTCGCTAATGAATCTATAGGCAGTTATTCCGGAAATGCAGTATTTCCATCTGGCAGAGAATTACAACTACTGACATCATCCTCCAAAGAGCATAGTGTGTCCTCAGGATCAACCTCACTGGGAACAGGCGACCTAACCCTAGCCAAACTTCCCATTGATGACCGCTTATCAAAGAGTGGGTCTAAAGATAATCTTTTTTCGGTCAGTTCGATATCTTTTGCCAGAGCTGACGACACTCGTATAAGAAAGTTATCTAAAGTGCCCATTAATGCCCCACCAGCATTTTCCCCACTATATTCTCCTACAGTAGAAGAGGTGACCATTGTAAATCAAGCGGAGTTGACAAACTTTGCTTTTCTTTCCAATCGCTTTAAAAGTTCCGGCCCTACAAAACAGTCTATGTCTACTCAAAAAGTCACTGACCTGATTTCAACGTGGGAGTTAGAAGGGTTGCCCGTCCCGTCCTTGTTCGTGCTTGAACTGGCTTAAACGGGCCCGCCCTTGGCCCAGGCTTGTCCCACGCACGTCCCGCGATGCGGGATGGCCAGGTTGATTTTATGCACCTGGGCAGGGCGTGGAGGGAAGATGTCTCTCTGCCCCGATGTCTGCTGGATGTTGTAGTGCCTCCTCCGCTGTTAACACAGCACTTCCCAAACTGTGAGCGTTTCCGGCCGAGCGGGAAACGCGAGAGGTGAGGCAGTAACTAGGTGAGGGGGATCGTGGTTCTCCTCCAAGTCGTGCCCCCCTTCTGCTGCACCGGAAAAAGTCTGTACCGATTACGGGTAAGTCCCGCGTTGCGGGATTGCCAGGTTGATTAGCTTTCATAAATCCCTGTTTAGAACTTTCACTTTGATTAAATGCCACGGAATGCAGTGATGATAACCTAATGTATAAAACTGAAACATTTCCATATGGTAATAAAACAAACAGTTTTGAATTTTAAAGTATCTTTATTATAGCTTTACCTTTGTTGCACAATTTACATTCCAAATGTTTTGAGGACTCAGCTCATTCTTTGGTTCTCAGGACAAAGCCAGCCTCTGACATGCCTCTAATATTTTACTGGCTTAGCCGCATCTAACAAAAACAAGAACATATTTTGTACTACCATATCCCAAACGGTGCATCATAACTTCCCCTTCCCTCTGTACAGCACCTGTCCACCTTTATTTTTTGGTCTGGTATTAGCCAAAGCCTTTTGATTTTACTAATATTATATGTATAAAACACTTACTCATAGGGACTTTTGGCTAACCTTTCTCTTCCATTAGTCTTTTACTAAGCCATTCACATTTTAAATGCATCCACTACAGCATGGGGCGGTTGATCAGCCCACTTCAGCCATTCGCTAACTTCACTGTGAGAGACAGTATTCTGCTGTTTCACAAGGAACACCTCCACACACAAAGTAGATTTCTTCAGTGTCGATGACTATTCTGGCAATGTGTGCTTTTATAAACAAAAAGAAATATTTTTGCTTTTAGCCAATATTTTTCTTATTGTCAATGACCAAGCAGCTTTTCCAACATTAGAGTTTTACATAAACCATGACAAAACAAATCAAGCATCAACAAAGCCAACACCAGACTAATTGGCTTTGAAATTGCTTGTTAGTCCATGTAACAGTTTGTAGTGAAGGACGGCCCTAAAAATATTGTGATTATGGGCTAGTGCTCTCAAGTTCTTACTCAGATCATAGATATGATGAGTCTTTGGCCGATAGGCCCCTTGATGGCATGATCTTCATTTCGGGGTCGAAAGAGCTGCAACACCCTGGCCTTCAGCTTGCTACCCCTAAGAGGTTCTTTGTGACTCAGGTGTTCATGACAGCAACCAAACTGGGGCCAGATTTATCAAAACGTCCTGCAACGCAGCAAGACAACTTGCTGTACTGCATGACAGGTAAATAAAAGGATGGCACCATATCAACTAAGATGACACATTTCTGCTTACTTCCTGCACTAGCACAATGAGTTCCGTCTAGCCAACGCAGGCACCCTTGTGCCATGGTGCAAGGGTGTCTGCATTATAGGCAGGATTGTTTTTGTGCAGGGAGGGACAACTTCTTGAACAAAAACAACCCTTAGAGGCATGTTCCTCTTTCTATGTGTGCTGCAGAATGCAACACAGGCAGAAAGAGTAAACAGCGAAGATAAATGAAGATATTTTTCCTCAATATGCCTGTTGGGAAGGTGTACTATTTTGACTCAATCCGAGGTTTACTACTGTTAGTAAATCTAGGATTGAAACAAAATCTGTGGGTACATGCATGGGAACAGACATATTCCAACCATGGAATGCCTTCCCAATGCAAAGTAACGCAAGGCAGTGGTTTATGCTACTTTGTGTTACTCTGAAATTACTAAGACACACACGGGAGTAGCCGGAAAATAAAAATACCCCCACTTTTAAACAAAGCTGTTCTGGCATGAAACAAGTATTTGAAACCCTCCCCAAAAGAGCTTCTTTGTCTCTTCTATCCAAGTATCAATCAATCCAACCTTTCATCCATCCATCCACCCGCTGATATCCATCATTTCCCCTTCACATTTTGTCATCCATTCAATCTTTCATCATCAGATAGTCTAATACCATTCCGTCTGTCTGTCCATCCATCCGCCAATCCATATCCAAACCTTTCCATCCATCTTCAAACCTATCCATTAAACTTCTACAGCCATCCATCCATCCACCATTTAACATAGGCATCTATCCTTTCACTTACCCATCAGCCTTTCATATATCCCTCCTTTCAATCATCCACTCACCCTTTCTCTTATTCATCCACCCTTTCACTCCATCCATACTCTCACTCCATCCATCCTCCCTTTCACTCATCCTCATATCCTTACACTGAGCCATCCATCCTTCCACTTTTCCACCCGCCCTTTGACTCATCCACCCATCCATTCATTCATTTACCCATCAATCCTTTCACTCATCCAACGATTTGCCCCTTTATCCAGCCGTCCGTATACTCTCCCTTTCACTCACATACTATCCAAGTATCAATCCATTCAACCTTTCATCCACCCACTGATATCCACTGTTTCAGCTTTACATTCTTTGATCCATTCAATCTTTCATCCATCAGTCTGTCACCATTCCATCTGTGAGTCCATCCAAAAATCCAATCCAATCCATATCCAAACCTATCTATTCATCTTCAAGCCTATCCATTAAACCTATCCATCCATTCACCATTTCACTCAGTCATCAGCCTTTCAGTTATCCACCTCTTCATCCATCCAGCCATTCTTCCAATCATCCATCCATTCATCCCTTATCTTATCCATACACCCTTTTATTCCATCCATCCTTTCACTCCATCCATTCAACCTTTCACTCATCCATCCATCCAATCGAATTACCCTTTCTCTCACCCATTCATCTTTTCACCCACTCATTTGTACATCCTTTCACTAATTTTTCCATCAATTCACCCTTTCCTAAGCTATCTGGCCATCTCTTCATCCATCCATCTTTTCTTCCTTTCACTCATCCATCCATCCTTTCTCTCATCCATCATTGTGCTCATGCAACCATCCCCCTTTCACTCCGTCCATCCATCAGCCTTTCACTCCATCCATTAACGCTTTCACCCTACCCTTTCACTCATCCATCCATCCTTTCATTCACTTCTCCATTCATCTTTTCTCTCATCATCCATCCATCCTTTCAATCATCCATGGATTCACCCTTTTTCCTCATCCATCCGTTCATTCATCCTCCCTCCCTTTCACTCATCCATACTTGCACCCTTCATTTCGTGTATTCATTTATGCATCGATCTCTCCATCCATTCACTCACTCACCCTCCCACCCTTTAACGCTAATCTGCCGAGCTGCGGACAGAAGAAGCCCATAAAAAAAAACGCTCCTGTTGTAGCTGCTAAAGGGAGGGGTTGACTTCGCCCCTGAAGCCACGCAAAAAGACTTTTCGTGGCTTACTAAATTTTCACTACAGTCCTTGGGTGCCGTGCAACGCCTTGCTCAACGCAACGGTGACATCAAAACTTAGTAAATATGGCCTCAGTTCCCTGCCCTCCTGCCAAGGCTGAACACTGCATTTGAACTCAGATTTCCATTTTCCTTCTTCAAAAAACACTCCAAAACATGTTTGCTGGTTTGCCAGAGACATGACAAAAGAGATCCTTTTGTATATGTATAGACAAGAGCACAGGTAGCCAAGGAGAGAGACGGCAGAACAGGAGTGGAGCAGGCAACCTGCAGCAACGATATGGAGCAAAGAAGAGCATGTGTTTCCCTCATAAACAGTCTCTTTATGGGAGCATGTCACTTCTACCACCGATTCGACGACCATGCATGCGGGTCAGGGGTATTAAAATCTGTATTGTCGCAGTGCTCCCCCTGCAAGCACGAGCGTTTCATTTCTAAGAACTCACAGCTAGTCAATGAGGCCGGGCGCCAGCCAGTGCATAGAGGCGCGCGACCGCGTGTACGTCATCCCCGCATCCTATCTCTCTTCTCTGACGTGCGCAGGGTAGCGCGCGACCTTCTTCAACCGCCTCCGTGGGATTCCAGGGGGAGGCTCGTGGCCGCGCGTGCGCTTCTGCCGGCAGAGGGATGATGCGCGCGCGGGAGAGAGACGCTTTTAACGCAGACTGGACAGCAGCCGCGGGAGCTGCAGTGCCGGCCCGGCTCAGCTGAGGCGGGCGGACATGCTGGCGCGTGCTTAAGCCCTCTTCCCCCACTGACCAGACCCTGCAGACATGAAGATCTGGAGCTCCGAGCATGTGTTCAGGTGAGTGGCAGAGACGGGTGCATCGCAGGGAATTCGCCGGTCCCCCGCCCCTTGCCACCTTTCCGCCTCAATGTTTGCCTGGTCAGAAGACTGCAAGGAGAGAGAGGTCACGGGATTATAGTGCCCGTCAGAGGTCGGACATAATGTCAGAATGTAAGGGAAGCCGTCCTCCGTTGGGGAGCCGACGTAACGCCCAGGCCGTCAGCAGCAGGTGCATGGAGGACGGCATGCCCTAGTTACTGCCAGAAGGTAACCCTTCAAGTCGTTCTGAGGCATCCGCCCCCAGCCCCACTCGCAACATCCCATTTAGGAAGCTGTCCAAACAGTTAGCGTCTGTATTAACTGTACTGTAACTATCACAGCTGTGATCCCCTTTCTGGCTACTCATCCAGATAGACAGAGGTGGCCGTGGTTCTTTTAATGTGACTTACTTTATCAATAAACTCTATTCAACTCTCTATTTTCAAGATTAATGAGGGTTCTCGGCCCTCGACGACCCTCCGCTGCCAAGGGTACTTCATCTCCCAACCAGTAGTGTGCCAAGAGACTCCTTCGCAGAGTGGTTGAGAAAGGGAGTAGGGCCTCTGACAACATCTCAGCAATCCGGCTGTGGAGGACTTACTAGTGGCAAAAATAGTGGGTTTTGGCCCCCAACGACCGTTAGCAGCCAATGGGACTTCATCTCGCAACCGGTAGCGCCCCAGGAGGTCCCTTTGCAGAATGGTTGCAAAAGTAGGTGGAGCCTCTGACGACCTTGCAGCAGTCCCGCTGTGGGGGACTTGTCGCAACAATAGGGGTTCTTGGCCCCCAACGACCCTTAGTAGCCAAGGGAATTTCAACCCTGAGCCAATATTGCACCCGGAGGCCCCTTTGCAGAATGGTTGAGAAAGGGGGTAGGGCCTCGGATGATGTGCCAGCAATCCGGCTGTGAGGGACTTGTGGCAACAATAGGGGTTCTTGGCCCCCCCATGACACTCAGCAGCCAAGAAGAGTTCATACCCCAACGAGTAGTGCACCATGAGCCCCTTTTGCAGAGTGGTTGAGAAAGGGGGTGCGCCACAGACAACGTCTCAGAAGTCTGGCTGTGGGGGACTTAACAACCTTCAGCAGCCAAGGGGACTGAGCAGTCCAGCAGATTTCGGCCCCAGGGACCGTCCATGTCTCCTGGGTTCCCTGAGGGCACCCAGTGTGCTATGGGACCGCAGTGGGACCCTGAAGGACCCCACAGCCCCAGCCAGCCCCAACTCCTGCAGGAGCCGGTATTGCTCCCTCAAGCAGGGAGCTACTTGAAATAGCATATTTGCATACAATGAAACACACGAAAATCCACTTTCTGCAAGCCAGAGCTGTTTGACAGTTCCGGCTTGCAGAACGCGGAGTTATGTTTGCTTTTGCTTGGCACAAGATGCCCAAAACCACTTAATGGATGCCAATTTACAAAAAGGTCACTTTCTGGACCAATAGCTACCTTTCTGCCAAATTTGGTGTTATTCCATTCAGCTGTTGGGGCTGTAGTCATGTCTAAGATCTCTATGGGAATTAACATGGGGAAAATGCGTTTTGCGACCCCATCTTTTTCTCGGTTCCCGTTTGATGGATCACAGTGACACTTTTAAGACAGCAGCTGGTGTGAGCATTGCATTAGTTTTGAGAATTTGACAAGGATTTGTCAAACAACACCTAAGTTATTATCAAAAAAAGAAAATGTTCTTCCTATGGAAAATAGGTCCTAACTATAACTACCTACTGGCGAGATATATATATATATATATATACTCCATCCCACTCCAACAAAGAAGAAGGCACGTACTCGAAGATGTAAGGCATGGCTTTCTTTATTGTATCAGGTCTCACACGACCCCATGGCTAGAAAGACACGTTTCGGCTTCACAGAAGCCTTTTTAAATCTAGTTGGCACCCTGCACCTGTGAGTATATATATCCCTTCCCCCCTTGAGGCACTAGTAGACACCAAGGAAATACTATTGCGGTTTAAGCGTATATAAATGCAAAACATTCTGCAAATGTACAAACATATTCCTGACATCAAATCGGAGAATGCAGCTGGTGAAATTACGAGATAACATGATATTCATAAAACTCATGGTGCAGTAAATGATTGAATACATTGCACCATAATATGTCACCAGACTTCGTTACACTTGAATATGCATAATACATGTATAAACATATTTCCTGGATAATCACATCACCAGCCTCTCGGGGAAAAAATATTGATGTCTAGAACATGTCATCAGTGATGTCATATGTAAGGTCGTAAGCAGTGAATGGCGGGGTGCAAGCTATGTGAATTTCTGTTTTTTTTTAGTTCAAAATGTTAGCTTTGTCACTGAGATATTCAACTAACTATAACGTAACTTTAACCTTTGTTTTCTTTCAGTAAATTTCTAAACTTCGTTTTAATCGAAAACACATATTTTTATTACACCTAACTATAACGTTACTTTAACCTTTGTTTTTTCAGTGAATTAGAAGGCTTAAAAAAATATATATATATTTAAAAATACTTTTAGAAACTATCTACTCCAACCATGTTTACACTGAGAATGTTCATCTTCTTAGCTTTTGTAAGTCACATATACAGAAATATTCCCAGCATAGTTTTCATAGTCTTTTTATGTATCTTTACATAAACTTCATATTTATATTCAAAAAGACACTGATCGGTTTTTCATTTACTGTTAACTATGTGAATTCACTATGTACATCCATTTTAAAGGTGTGTGATAGCTCTCGCGGGAGGTTTGAGAGATCGTAAAGTTATAAATTGCGTTCTAATCTATTGTACTCAGATCATTTTCATGGGGTCAGTTATTAAATGCTAATCTTTAATAATGAAGTCAGTACACTATGTACATTGTATTTACTATTTCATTTACAAAGTTACGGCCCTCACAAGACGATCGTGGGAGTTAAACACACAATCTCATGCATGGACTACGATGGGGCTTGACTTCTTGTCCGGCTCTCGCAATTCTCTCATGATATCTTACATTAGGAATTAAGTTCATAACAGTGTATAGTTGTTGTTTTGAAGAAAGTAAGACATGAGAAGTGTTGTTTAAAGTAGAAAAACGTTGATGTATTGTTGCATTTGAGATATTAAAAAGTTTCTGCTTTTACGATTTTGTGGGATTTTCGCATACCAAAGAAGGATTGTGGTTGGTTCATATGGATGGCTTTATTCAGCAAAGAAAGATTCTTTTCTCGTTGCTTCATTTGGCTATTGAGTTTTGCTGTGGTTAGACCTTTCTGGCTAGAGATATTCAAATTAAAAATATAGATATCTGTGAGACCAAAATCCTACTGAAACCCTACTGAAATTTGATTGGCTGCCAACACTTCAAATCAGGAAGTGCTGGCATCCATTTTGTGACTCAGTTGAACCGAGTCACAGAAAAAACGTAATTAAAAGGGGGCAGGGTAGAAACACCCTGACCCCCTAGACCTCTTGGGGGGGGGGGGGGGGAGTCCCACAAGAACCCTCCAGGGCCAAAAAGCATTTTAGTCTTCTTTTACATTTTTGGCTGGAGTCATGCTGGTTCGTCGAATCTCGCCTACATTTTTTTTAAAACGAAGGACAGGTTACTGCACTTTGTTAATTATCTTCCCCCGGGTTTGCCAGATCCCGGGGCATTATGCAAAAACATGAGGGAAGGTGCACGGGTCCCCCCTTCTGGGGCTTATTATGCCTCAGGTCACACCACCTCCCCGGGGCTTCTTTAAACATAAATGCACGGGAGGCCCGTATGGCCTCCTCCACTAGCCCGGGAGCCACCACCTACCCGGAGCTTATTTCTTGTTAAATGGGGGAGCCTCTTCATGCTAAAACAATGTGGGGGCCTGCCACCACTTCCCTGGGGCTTTTTGTTAACATTTAGGGTGGGGGCGTGCAGCCCCCAGTGGGCACAACATCCCTGGAGTAAAACCAAGAACAGTGCCATTGAAGCCACTTGGGACCACTACCTCCCAGGCCCCGATCCTGCTACCTCCCGAGGTACCCACTTTTGGGAGGTAGCTGTTTGATATGGCTTGGCGGGAGCTTTACCACTTCTGCAAAGCCATCGCAAACTCTGCTCCGCTTCTAGCAAGCAAGAGCTTTAAAAATGCTCTTGCTTACTAGAAGTGGAGAAGAATTGCTTTTTGACAGAGGGAGCTGCATGTTTAGCAGCTCCCGCTGTCCAAAAGCAATGCCTGCTCCCGCAGGACGAAGGGAGCCGGCAAGTACGGCAGGAGCCTTTGGGCTCCCCTTTGGTCCCCAACATGAGAAACTGGGTGGCCTGGGTAGGACCAGGGCACCAAGCATTGTAGCCAGGCCCCGGGGGATAGGGTCCCCCGGGCCAAAATTGGCCTGGAAGGGGGACTGTACAGCCCCCTCTCATGTTTTAACAAAATAAATAGAGGGCAGGCACTGGGGTATGGGGTGCCCGGGGCCAAAATCGGCCAAGGAAAGGGGGTCCACACAGTGAAAAACCTTAGAAATTTACTTCAAAAACCAAAGATTACAGGGTCGTTACAGTTAGCAAATAGAATTTAAAAAAGCCTTAGCAATTCACTTACAAAAAAAAAAGTTACAGTGATCCTATTGTTAGGCTCAGATTTTACCCGTACAAAACCAGTAAACTTCTGCAGTAATAGTTACCTGAGCTAACTATAACTTACACCTCCGTAATGCACTGCTTATGACCTTACATATTACATCACTCATGACATGGTCAGTGACATCACTGATGTCATCATCCACTGAACCACTCACACACCTACTCACACCCCATACAACCTCTTGTACGCCTACTCACACACCCAGACAACTACTGAAATACCCATTTACAGACCTATACTAGAATGCACACACCCACCTACTCCTCATAGAGCCTCTAATATACCCACTTGTACAGCCACTCACACAACCATTCACTCACCCAATCAACCTCTCAACACAGCCACTCACTCACCCATACAAGCCCTACACACTCACTCACACAACCACTTACATACCCATTCACACATCCGTTCAAGCACTCACACATCCCAGTACTCACCCATACAGCCATTCACACATCAACTCACTTAAAGAGACACACACTTAAATAGCCGCTTACACAGACACTTATACACCCAGTCATTCACTGATACAGCCATTCAGACACCCATACAGTCACTACACACCCACATACCCACCCATAGAGCCACTTTCACTACCATTCACCCTCCCATACTGCCACTGACATACCCACTCACTCACCAACACAGCCACTCACACAGCATCTCCCTCACCCACACAGCCAGACAGCCACTCAAACACCCATACGCACAAGGATACAAAGAGTCATACAGCCACACATGATATATATTAAAAGTATTATCACTCATTAGTTGTACACCTAGTATACTACTTTTACCTTAGTATGTATGTTTAACAATCATAAACTCTTACAAAATACTTACACTCACTGCATGGTGTCATCAGTGATGTCATCCGTGATGCCATTTGAGATGTCATCAGTGATGCCACTGACCATGCCATAAGTGATGCAATATGTGAGGTTATAAGCAGTGCATTGCCGGGGTGTAAGCTATACTTAGCTCAGATAACTATAACTGCCGAATTTCACTTGTTTTGTTTGAGTGAAATCTGAGCCTAACTATAACATCCCTGTAAGCTTTGTGTTTTTTCAATGAATTTCTAAGTTTTTTAAATAATTCTGATTGCTAACTATAAAAAGCCTGTGAGCTTTAGTTTTTTAAGTGAATATATATATATATATACATACATACGTTTGTGTGTGTGTGTATGTATATATATATATATATATATATATGTATATATATATATATATGTATATATATGTATATATACAAAAAAGGAGAGAACTCTGGGTAGTTCCCAAGTTTAGGTGGAAGGCAGCTCCTGTATACAGCACCCTCAACACCAGCGACACTCTAAATTTGCTCGCCTCAAATGTCTGCTTTTCTATCAAAGTTTTTAAGCATAGGATTAGCACAGTGCTATCCACGCAGAGATAGAAATGGACAAAGTCTTTTGCCATTTGTATAGCAAAGTCTGTAAGCATAGGATTATCACAGTGCTATCCACGCAGAGCTGTAAAATGACAAAAGCCATTTACCACTCCAGGCACAATATTACAGCTTTGGATTGGTAAAATACCATCCAAGCCAACCTGAAATGAATAAAAGCAACCCCTGACACGTGTTTTACTGTCATTACAGCTCTTCAGAGAGGTTTAGCTTTGTCCAGACACAAGGGAGCACCCAGTATAAGTCAAAACAATTTCCTTGCAGGCATAGAGTGACGCATAAATTATGCAAAAAAGAAGGAGAGAACTCTGGGTAGTGTCTGGACAAAGCTAAACCTCTCTGATCGGGTGACTGAAGAGTTTAAGAAATTAGAACATAAAATTCAATCCCAGCACAACCCACCGAAGAACAAAATGAAACAATACTTTGCCCTTATGAAGAAATTGAAGAACAACAACACTATTGTGATAAATCAATCAGACAAAGGGGGCAACGTGGTTTTATGGGACGAAAAAGCTTACATCAAAGAGGCGTATCGGCACCTTCATGATACTGAATGTTATTCCAAAACTAATATGGCATCAGTGAAAACTATTCAGGAAAATTATAAAGATGATCTTCACCAATGGAAGAGAGACAGCCTCATTTCGAAGGACAAATTACATTTTTTTAAACAAAGATTTCCCCATGATACCTAACATCTATTTTGTACCAAAAGTACACAAGAACGAAACACCAGTTACCAGGAGAGCCATTGTGGCCTCCATAAACAGTACTTTTGAAAACACCGCAAAATATATTGACTTTTTTCTTCAAGAGTTCGTCATTAATTTGCCGGCCTACATTAAAGATACTACTGATTTTTTGCACCAACTCAGTAACTGTGACTGGTCTAGTGAATACCTATTGCTTACAATGGATATATCCACTCTCTATACTAGCATTTCCCACTTAGATTGGATAAGAGCAGTTAAATACTATTTGAATAAGAGACCTATAGAGATGTACCGCCATAATGAAATGCTTACCAAGATGATTGAATGGTACCTGCACAATAATATTTTCATGTTTGAGAACACTGTGTTCAAACAAGTGAGGGGTGTGGCCATGGGGGCATGCTTCTCCCCCAGCTACGCGGGGCTCCACGTTGGCTGGTGGGAGGAGCATGTCCTCATGGTACAACATGCTAAAGCTTGGTATGAACATGTCATTAAATACTGGCGTTTCATTGATGACGTGCTCATTACATTGCAAGGCACTAAGGTCCAGGCAGAGAATTTCGTTAAGAACATCAACACGAATCAATTAAATCTGAAATCCACTGCCCACATAGACTGCCAGACTACCAACTTTTTAGATATTCAAGTGCAGATAAATGATGACAAAATTGAAACCTTCTGGTTTAGTAAGCCCACGTCTGGGAATACCATTCTAAACGCAGACAGCTTCCACCCTAGCCACACTATCGCTAGTATTCCCTATGGTGAATTTTTAAGAATCCATAGAGCATGCAGCACTGTAGAATCCAGACAACAACATCAGATAGAGGTTTTTAAAAGATTGGAAAGCAGAGGCTATGCACCTAACAAATTGGAGGCAGCCATGAGAAAAGCTAATACCCATGACCGTAACAACCTTCTAGACCCCAATAGGAAAATTAGGCAAGGAGATGACAGGGATGAATTCAAAGACACAGAGGACAAAGAAACAATCCGAATAATCACAGGGTATAGCAAACAGGCCAGCCTGATTAAAAACATCATTAAAAGACAATGGACGATCATTCTCACTGATCCTATTCTTAAAGAAGTCATTCCTGTCACCCCTACCATCACCTTCAGACGCACATATTCTATGCGCAATGCGTTGGTCAAAAACAGCCCGGAAACTACCAAAACCGCAAACTGGCTAGCACCACGCAATGGTTTTTTAAAATCCAGTTCGTGCCAGGAGTGCAAGTTCGGATTTAACACCACCGTATACACTACCCCTTTTTCGGACAAAACAATCGCCTTGAAAGTACATTATACATGCCGTACTGAAATCGCAGTTTATGTCTAAAAATGTAGCTGCAATCTTTACTATGTGGGCAGCACCAAATTACAAGCCCATGTCCGGGTGCTACAACATCTCAGAGCAATTGTAAATTCTGATCCAGCCTACCCCGTGGCCCTCCACTTTAAAGATTTCCATGACAATAATCTTAATTGTCTACAATACTTTGTCATTGATGCTGTGGCGCCCAAAAGTAGAAGGGAACATGGAAAAGACTCTACTGCAATTAGAGTCTAAGTATATAATAGAGCTGGATAGTAAGTCCCTAATTGGGCTTAATATTGGGGAAGACATGTACAATTTCCTATAAAGACATCAGGTACTCTTCAGTACCCTGACGTCCCCTGTTCTGCTCAGATTGAAATTAGACTTTATAACCATTTTTGCATGTTTTTCTATTACATTTTATGATCTTGCTTACATAAGACATATCAGGGAATTGTAATGATTATTTTTCCAGTAGCCGCACGTCTCAAGGCTATCTTATGGCTGATGCACGACTTATAAGCAGCATCGGATGATGCTTAGTTGACCCTATGCCTCTCGTTTTTGTTTTCAGTTATTGAGTTCCTTCACATGGATTGATCCAAGTATCTACATTTACCCCCCTTTTTTCCATTTATAAGTAATAATTACCCAAATGACAGCGATCTCATTATTCTGTATTACGAATATACCCTGCTGCTATATGAATATGACATATCATATTCTATATTCCTGTGTTTATGATAGTTTTTAACTTTTTTCATTTTCCTTTTATACTTATTAGTTTTACACTTGTTAAGCACTTTTTCACACAGTAGAGGAACACATTAGGGACGTACGTGCCTATATAGACATAGATACTTTAGGATGCCTGCCTACAATCCAATAGTTTGCATATAGTTTATATATAGGAACTATTTAGTCCTTATTTAAGTGTTGTTTTGTATTTGAACTATAGAAAGATTCCATGATGCTGTAACTATTCTGTGTATCTCTACTTCTCAATAGGGGTAACATCTTAAATTTAATATTCTCACTGGTACAATATTAAACATGTGTACATTGACGTAATATAGCTAGCAGTATTGAGTTCCATCACGTGACAGCAATGTCTGTAGGCCATAGTATTTTTACAATAACTAATGTAATTGAAATGTAACACTTAAGATGAATTATCGCAAAGATTTAAATATGAATGGTTCTGCATTTGAGCATTTTAAATTTAGCTTACTGAGACATGAGCATTAAGAAAGAGGGAATTTTGAAATGTTATGCATTTGCGCAAGATTATACATTTTTTTGTACACACATTTATGATCTTTGCTTTAGGTATAACATACTAATGCCAGAAAAACCAACAATGTGATTACCTTCTATGTATAGCGATACCTAATTTATAGGCTTTTCACAGGCAAAGAACTACAAAACGTTTTCACAAGTATTTATCTATATCTGCAATTTGCACAGTGACATCACTGTTTGGCACCCTTTGTGATTTTTAAATGTCTGCCTTATCGCTCGTTTGTTTGTAGTGAACAAGGACACATGACACAGCCTGGTGTCTGAAACGCGTCTGAGGCATGCACGTTTCCCTGCACAGTAAATAAAAATCTGGCAAAGCAACTATTACCGTGTCCGTGGTCCTGTTTGGTGTGGCGAAGCACCTGGGAAGTGGAATATATATATATATATATATATATATATATATATATATGTCAATCCACAAACATAAGTCACTTAGTCCCGAGACTCTTTTGTGTGGTGAGCCCACGGTGGGGTAGCGAACCCCTAAATTATCCAACAACGTGTTCAGCAAAATAAACAGCAACACTCCGTGGCTCGATTGCTTAACAGCATGATTTATTGTGGCAACAACACTCTACGCATTTCGGAGCCCCCGGCTCCTTGGTCACAAGTATCTAATCGACAGCACTACATGGAGTGCTGTTCTGTTTTTACAAGATACAGAAAGGATTTTGATGTGAAAACGTTCGGTATTTCCACGTGCCCCCCCAGTGATTTTTGGTTAACGTAATGGGGTAACCCAGTGTCCCTCAGAACCTGGGTATACGTATTTTAAAGAAAAAAATGGTTCTGTCGAGGTATCAATTACTTACGACAAGTAGAAACAGCTTACTTATAACCAATATGAATGATTTGCAAGGAAAAACAAATAGAGATATAACACACACCAACATTTTTGAATCAATAATGTTTTAAGAGAAAATCAAATAATAAAGACTGTTGCAATTTACAATTTCAATTGCAATGTGAAGTACGTGACTGTGGTGAAACAGTGACATGTGGTGAATGGTGATAAATATAGTCATTATATACAGATTTTTTTTTACAAAAAATGGGGAAGGGGAGGGAGAAAGGTTTCATAAATGTCCTTATTATTAGCACATCTGCTTAATGATCCAATGACGAATGGGACTGTGATCATAATTGTTGTGTAGACATATACAATGCACCGACGTTTCGACCCTGTGTATCGCGCAAAAGTGAAAATGCATCAAGGCGGGTCTTCCTCAGGGCAGGAGGGGGGAGAGATGGCAGCCCAAAAGCAGATTCCTAGGTAGCCCTTCGAATAATAATTCCTTGATCAGGTATGGGTTGGAGAATAAATCATAAGGATCTCCACCAGCCCTATTGGAGCCTCAAAGATATACTGTATTTGACTTCCACCCATCGGTTGGAGTTGTGTTTGTGCCAGTCCGATGTGTTTCGTGATCTGGAATTCAAGCCTCCTTCCGTCGTGGTTTATTTCAGAAAAGTGATTTGTCCACAAGCCACCGTACACGGACATTGAAGGACATATATATGTATATATACATATATATATATATGTCAAACAAAGGCCCGGAAGCATGAGGACGCACTCCCAGTCGATGAAATCTTAACGATTTATTAAAAGGACACCAGCAGCTTCAGTCCGGTATTTTGGATCCATTTCTTTTTTGCTTTTCCTCTTTCGGATCCATTTCTTTGCTCTCTTCCTGATGCGTTTCAAGGCTTCAGCCTCTTAATCATAGGAAACTTGGGAACTGTACGGCAGGGCTCCTAATGCTTTAATTATTTGCATGCTTTTAAACCCTCAGTGGGCGGTGTCATTAGTTCCTGTGTTGCATGTCGGGACTTGTAGTCCATTCCAGCCAATTTTCATCTTTTAGTAAGTTCTGTGTTCCCAAGAATTGCAGCATGTACTTTACCCTTCGGGGGCCCCCAGAGTGACTTGCTAGTAATTAAAGTCCCATCTCCTGCGCTGAAGACAGGCTTGGATGTAGTTCCAGCCACAGCTTCGCTATTCTTCTCAGCGATGGTGCCGCCCTCCACGGCACCATCGCTGCTTCTGGGCCTTTGTTTGACATACATATATATATATATATATATATATATATATATATATATATATATATATATATATATATATATATATATATATATATATATAAAATTGACCATCTTAATATAGTTTGTGGCTCTGACAAAGGGGGAAATGTAGTCATCTGGCCCCAAGAACAATATATAGCAGAGGCTATCAAGCAACTGTCGGATTCCACCTGCTACATGAAAACAAACTTGAAAGAATATGATCTAGCCAGGGAGAAACTACGAAAAATGCTCTTCAAGTATAGAAGGGAGGGCTTAATCTCCATGCAAGTGTTCAAGTTTTTGCACGTTGAGCTGCCGATAATGCCCAGATTCTATCTAATCCCCAAAGTACACAAGGGGATTATTCCAGTCCCGGGACGGCCGATTATTTCGGCAATAGATAGCATTGGTGAACATCTCGCACAATATACGGATTACTTCCTGCAACCTTTGGTCTGTAGTCTGCCCACATACATTAAGGACACAGGAAACTTTCTACAGAAAATCAAGAATACCACATGGATAGACAACTCTTTGCTAATAACATTGGACATCGAAGCTTTGTATACAAGCATAGAGCATTCCACTGGTCTCAAAGCTTTAGAATATTTTTTAAGCACAAGACCAGCCAACTGCTATAACCACAACAAGATGTTAGTAGAATTGGTTAAGTGGAGCCTACATCATAATTTCTTTATGTTTGGTAGGGATGTCTTTTTACAAAAGAGGGGGGTGGCTATGGGGGCCTGCTTCTCCCCTAGCTATGCGTGTTGCACGTAGGCTATTGGGAGAAGCAGGCCCTCATGGGGGACCACTTGAATACTTTTTCTGAACATGTGGAACAATGGGTCAGATTTATTGATGACGTGTTTTTAATCTGGAGGGGTGATGAAGCCAGTGCGGTAGATTTTATTAAGAAACTTAATACTAATGATTATAATTTGAAATTTACGCACCATATCAGCAAGAAATCAGTCAATTTTTTGGATGTCAAGGTATATCCCAAAAATGGCTTGTTGGCAACCACCCTCTACAGGAAAGAAACTGCGGGCAACTCCACATTGCACGCAAGCAGTGCCCACCCGCGACATACTATCGATAACATCCCCTATGGCAGAGGTCTTCAAACTTTTTGATGCCGAGACCCCCTTGTAAAACCTTTTTAGGCGTAAGGACCCCCTTCCGACAAAAGTTTCTAGAAACTGGTACTCCTCATCATCAACTTTTGTCAACCATAAATGCGCCTGTTAGACCTCATCACACCCATCCATCATTCATCCACCCACACCTTCAATCAATCAATCAATCAGTGACACTTATAAAGCGCGCTACATACCCGTAGGGTCTCAAGGCGCTGGGGGGGGGGGGGGGGGGGGGGGGGGGAGGGTAGCCGCTACTGCTCGAACAGCCAGGTCTTCAGCTTCTTCCTGAAGGAGAGGTGGTCTTGGGTCAGGCGCAGGTCGGTCGGGAGGGAGTTCCAGGTCTTGGCGGCCAGGTAGGAGAAGGACCTTCCTCCTGTAGTCGCTCTTCGGATGCGGGGGACGGCGGCGAGGGCGTGGTTGGCTGATCGGAGGTGGCGTTTGGGAGCGTAGAAGTTGACTCGGCTGTTGAGGTAGCTCGGGCCTTGGTCGTGTAGGGCTTTGTGTGCGTGGGTGAGGAGGCGGAAGGTGATTCTTTTGTTGACGGGGAGCCAGTGAAGGTCTCTCAGATGTCCGGAGATGTGGCTGGTTCGTGGGATGTCGAGGATGAGTCTGGCTGAGGCGTTCTGGATCCGCTGGAGTCTCTTCTGGAGCTTGGCGGTGGTACCGGCGTAGAGGGCGTTGCCGTAGTCCAGTCGGCTGGTGACGAGGGCCTGGGTGACGGTCTTCCTGGTCTCGGTGGGGATCCACCAGAAGATCTTCCGTAGCATGCGTAGGATGTTGAAGCATGCCGAGGAGACGTTGTTGACTTGCCTGGTCATGGAGAGGGAGGAGTCCAGGATGAAGCCCAGGTTGCGTGCATGGTCTGTCGGTTTGGGTGCGGTGCCCAGGGCGGGAGGCCACCAGGAGTCGTCCCAGGCGGAAGGAGAGGAGCCCAGGATGAGGACCTCCGTCTTGTCCGAGTTCAGTTTCAGGCGGCTGGTCGTCATCCACTCGGCTAACTCTTTCATCCCTTCGTGCAGGTTGGCTCTGGCGGCGGCGGGGTCGTTGGTCAGGGAGAGGATCAGCTGGGTGTCGTCGGCGTAGGAGATTATGCTGAGGTTGTGTTTGCGTACGATGGCCGCGAGGGGGCTCATGTAGACGTTGAAGAGGGTGGGGCTCAGAGATGATCCTTGGGGGACGCCGCAGATGACTTCGGTGGCCTCTGACTTGTACGGTGGTAGGCGGACTCTCTGTGTTCTTCCGTCGAGGAAGGAGATGATCCATTCCAGCGCCTTGTCGCTCACACATCCATCCATCCTTTCATCCTTCCTTTCATCCTTCCATCCATCCTTCCATCCATCCTTCCATCCCTACATCCATCCTTCAACCATCCACCCTTTCATCCTTCTATCCATACATCCATCCTTTACCCATCCACCCTTCCATCCATCCACCCATCATTCATCCACCCACCTTTTCACACATCCATCCATCATTCATCCGTGCAACCTTTTATCTTTCCATACATCCATCTACATTTCATCCATCCATCCATCCTTCATCCGTCCACCCTTTCATCCTTCCATCCATCCGCCCTTTCATCCATTCATCCATCCTTTCATCCTTACATCCATACATCTATCCTTCATCGATCCACCCTTTCATCCTTCCATCCATACATCTATCCTTTACCCATCCACCCTTCCATCAATCCACCCATCATTCTCCACCCACCTTTTCACACATCCATCCATCATTCATCCATGCAACCTGTTATCCAAACATGCATCCATCCACCCTTTCATCTTTCCATCCATACATCCATCCTTCCTCCATCCACCCTTTCATCCATCCATCCATCCACCAACCCTTTCATCCAGCCATCCACCCATCATTCACCCCCCACCTTTTCACACACCCATCCATGCATCATTCATCCATGCAACCTTTTATCCATCCATACATCCATCCACTCTTTCTGCCATCCATCCATCCTTCATCCGTCCACCTTTTGATTCTTCCATCCATCCACCTTTTCATCATTCATCCACCCTTTCATCTCTCCATCCACCCTTTCATCCATCCATCCATCTTTCATCCATCCACCCTTTCATCCTTACATCCATACATCTATCCTTCATCCATCTATCCTTCACCCATCCACCCTTTCATCCTTCCATCCATACATCCATCCTTCATCCATCCACCCTTGCATCCTTCCATCCATACATCCATCCTTTACCCATCCACCCTTCCATCTATCCACCCATCATTCATCCACCCACCATTTCACACATCCATCCATCATTCACCCATGCAACTTTTTATCCATCCATCCATCCACCCTTTCATCCATCCATCCACCCACCCTTTCATCCATCCATCATTCATCCCCCCACCTTTTCACACATCCATCCATGCATCATTCATCCATGCAACCTTTTATCCATCCATACATCCATCCATCCTTCATCCACCCTTTCATCCTTCCATCCATCCATCCTTTAGCCGTCCACCCTTTCATCCATCCACCCATCATTCATCCCCCCACCTTTCACATATCCATCTATGCATCATTCATCCATACAACCTTTTATCCATCCATACATCCATCCACCCTTTCATCCATCCATCCAACCTTCATCCGTCCACCCTTTCATCCTTCCATCCATCTACCCTTTCATCCATTCATCCATCCTTCACCCATCTACCCTTTCATTCTTACATCCATACATCTATCCTTCATCCCTCTATCCTTCATCCATTCACCCTTTCATCCTTCCATCCATACATCCATCCTTCATCCATATACCCTTTCATCCATCCATTCACCCATCATTCATCCACCCATCTTTTTACACATCCATCCATCCATCATTCATCCATGCAACCTTTTATCCATCCATACATCCTTCATTCATCTACCCTTCCATCCATCCACCCTTTCATCCATCCATCCACCCTTTCATCCTTCCATCCATCCACCCTTTCACCCATCCATCCACTCTTTCATCTATCCATCCACCCATCATTCATCCACCCACTGTTTCACATATCCATCCATCCTTCATCCTTACATCCATCCATCCACCCATCATTCATCCACCCACCTTTTCTGTGCCTCTCTCATGGGGGGGTCAGTATCTCAGCTTTGTCTTCCTTCTTTCCCTGGAAGGGCATCTCTGTGCCTCCCTGCTGAGGGCGGGAGGGGGGACGTGTCATGGGACCCACAACTCCAGGCGCGCAACTCAAAGGGCTACACTACAGCCTGCTCCCCCAGACCCCACCCCCACCCACTTTCCCCTGTCCCCCAGCTCGTGTGTGTGAGCCTGGCTGAAACCGTTTCAGGGACACACACACACAGCCACACCCGAGTACTTGACATGTCTTTAAAAGACCTTCTACTTGTTAATGACCCTTTGATGTTTTTCACACCTCGGTGTGAATTAGGCCTCCGCCATGAGCACCCTCGATCAGCCCAACGCCAGGAATTGCATGCCCCTGACAGAATCTGCGACCCCCCTCCAAGGACTCCACGACCCCCCTGGGGGTCGCGCCCCACAGATTGAAAACCTCTGCCCTATGGGGAGTTACTTCGATTAAAGAGAATTTGCAGCGATTCAGAGGAAAGGGACAAGTGCATTAAAGAATCTATCGACAGATTTAAGGCCAGGGGATATAATGACCAAACCCTCAAAAGAGCGGTCACTAAAATCCAGCAAAGAACCAGGGAGTCCCTACTGTCACAAGAGAAAGACAACATGAACAATAAGGAAAGTGGTGGAAATTCAGAAATAAGGTTCCTCACAGCCTTCAGTTGTCAGGACAGAAAAATAAGGTCCATTTTGACTAAGAGCTGGCCCATTCTACAAACAGATGGGGTTTTGGCAGGGGACCTTCCGGCCAATCCAATAATTACGTTTAGGAGGGGACCCTCCTTACGTAGCCATGTCTCCAATCCTTTTCCAGAACTCCTCACACAGAAAACCCGATTACCATCAAGAGATGGGTTTTTTAAGTGTAACAGTTGTCAGGCGTGCACATTTGGTGTGAACACTTGTTCCTATACGACCCCATTCAGCCCAATCCCATTGCAGATAAAAGGACACTACAACTGCAGGACTGAATATGCAGTATACGTCCTGACGTGTACTTGCGGCCTGAGGTATGTCGGGAGCACTCGGCCAGCAGTACACGCCAGGATACTACAGCATTTACGTGCCATTGTCAACAACGACAACACATACCCTGTCGCCAGGCACTTCAGAAGAGTCCATAATAACAATTTGGAGTGCCTGAACTACTTTGTGTTGACAGCGGTTACCCAACCACGCAGAGGGGGTGATAGGGACAAGCTATTGCGCCAAATGGAGTCGAAAATGATATTAGAGCTAGACACCAAGGCTCCGAATGGGCTTAACACCACGGAAGATCTATATCATTTTCTTTAAACTGGTTTGGGTAATTAGAAGCAGATGGGTTTATACTTTAATATTTCTGTCCGCCTGTTTGCTCGTTTGTTCAGTGAGGTTTTCTGTTCAGTTTCTCGCCTTCCCTCATTGTTGATTCCAGTCATTTTTTTCCCTTCCCTTTATTATATAATTTTTGCACTAGGGGCTATTTCAATTAAGAATGGATTATATTTCTTTCCATTTTGAGTTTAACACAATGTATTATGGTGTTATTAGCACATTTAAGTTAAAACATAGAGATCTACCAGACGGGTTGTGAATCAATGAGAATCACTGGGTTGCCATCATTAGTAGATGCCCCTCATCATTTGGTTTGGATTCACAGGGTTGCCATCATCTATAGATGTCCCTGCAGGATTGTAAATAGTATTTATTTGGTCTTAACAGTGTATGTATTTATATTGCGTAATTTGCACAGAGTGTAGAAGTTTACAATTTTGCATATTTTAACATTTGTATAGGGCAATTTTTTACAAATAACAATTAATTTTGTATTGAAAGTTTTTAAGTATTTATACTTTTATAACTGAATTGCCTATTTTGCACTAAGTGAAATGTTTACATCTTGCGTTATTTTGCACATTAACTTTGCACTAGTGATATTACACTGTTTTGAACCTATCCATGCATTCATGCAGATACAATCTTGCGACAAACCAATGAATTTATTCAGAAATTTTTATGTTTACATTTACATGTAAATGAGAAATGAGGAGTATGAAAATGTAATCCTTGTACTCAGAGACGCACATAAATATCGTAGTAGTATTTTCTCTATGCCTATTGAAGTCACATGGTGTGTACTAGCAATTTAAAAAAACAGGCATTATGGGTAATGTGTGACTGTGAACAAGGGCAACTGCCTGAAACGCGTCAGTCTCGTTTGCTGCTATTGCCAAAATAAAATAACAACTTGCCTTGACTTTGGGATTCATGTTGCCTTCTGTTTCTGGGAGACTGGAACTGCAGTTGTGCTTTTTGTGCATATATATATATTTATCATTCACTCCTCCTTATTCAGGAAATGAACACGCACTCGTCAGGATCTCAATTCCCAATTTCTTTTATTTATCCAAAGTTCTCAAGATCGATTTAATTACCAGCGCGTTTCGCCGCCAACTGACGGCTTGATCACGGTGAATGTTAGATCAATCCACTAACTTCCTTTAAGGAGTGGTTAAACAAAGCCACATGGTTGTTACGTGACTTCCTGTCATTACAACTTGGAATTATGGGCTTCGTAGTTCCGTACATATGTGCACGCATTATATTTACAAACACCTTGGTTGCTACTCATATATACATTTTTAAACACCGTTTAACACAATGCTATTAGGGTATTTTTGCAAATCCTGGATCTTTAACCTTGATACATGTCCTCAATGTTTATACATTTATTCAAACATTGCCCGAATTATGGGTTCATCATAGTAGTATATGTCGGGTGACACCCTCTAGTGGGCCTATTCTCCGCTGATCTTAAATTAACGCCCTCCAGTGGGCATGAATTACTGCCATTCTGATCACAAATGTCAACTGTGTTTACCCAATTTTGAGTAGTTCTAATTTTTACTGTTGTGTTTGTCTGTTGCCCATATATTTGTGTGTCATATTACGGAAGAAAAAAGTTTTTATATATATCCAATTTCTGAGTCCTTTTTCCCAATCTAATTGTTCCACAGTTCGGTATTTAGTCTGTTCCTCTTTGTTATTTACAGTTATTTACAGGTGTACATAGAGTTCTTCGCTCTGGTTCAGACCGTCTGGATGTAAAGTTCTGAAGTTCAATATTTGGCGTGACTCTCTGCATCTTAATTTTCGCTCTCTGTCCCCCCCTCTCTCATGAGGGACAATGGTTTCCAACGCATAGAATTTCAAAAGTTTCCAGTCCCCATTGTGTGCAGCCTCCATATGTTTTGCTATGGCGTTTCCTCTGTCTTTATTCGCCGTTGCTCTTAAGTGTTCTAAAATTCGCAATTTTAGTTTGTGCTGCCGATATATTTTAATGCACAGGGACATTCTATTACGTAAACTACATATTCTGTTTTGCAGTTTATCAGCTGTTTGATTGTCCACGATTTCTTGTTGGGCAGTGCTACTTCTGTTTTATTCACGGCTATTTGACATGCTTTACACTGTTGGCATTTTATGAAGCCTTTGCTTTTCAACCATTGAATTCCTTTTTTCTTCTTGTCCTGATCTTGATGGAAACTGTGAATCAGCTTATCTTTCAGGCTTGTTGCCCGTCTGAATGTTATTTCAGGATGTTTGCCCATGATTTTTCCGGCAACAGTATCCAGATGCAGAATTTTCCAATTCTTTCGTAAGATGTTTGAAATTTGTTTGGATTCTCTTGAATGATCCATAATCAGTCTCACCTTTTGATTTTCCGGATCTTCTTTCTTTTTTGGAGAGATTTGTAGGATTTCTTCCCTCTTTTTCTCATTTGCTCTTGTCCAGCCTTTTGTAATGACTCCTTGTTTGTACCCTCGTCGTTTGAATCTTTTGGCCATGTCGCAACTGTTGGTTAGCCATTCTTTGTCTTGAGAGGATATGCGACGTAACCTTAAGAATTCACCGTATGGTATATTGTTTTTCACTGAGGCTTGATGGAAACTATTTGCATGAAGTGTGGCATTCGTTGATGTTTCTTAACTATGGAGTGTGGTCTCCACTTTGTTGTTATGAATGTATATTTTGGAGTCCAGAAAAGTTGCTTGATCACGACTGATATTGTATGTAAATCTGAGATTTGTGTCAGTTGAGTTCAATACTTTGAAGTATGTTTCGAATTCCTCAGCTGTTTCATACCACACTATGAGGAGATCATCTATATATCTCAGCCACTTCGCTATTTTGTTTACGTGGTGATCATTATCCGGATGCCAGGCCACTTGTTGTTCCCACCACCCCATGGTGAGACATGCAAAGGCTGGACTGAAGGAGAAGCCCATTGCGCAGCCTTTGATTTGCTGGTAAATTTCTTCCCCAAAGAGGAAGATGTTCTGGGTGAGACACAGTTCAATCATATCCAGAAGCATCTGGTTATGTTTGTTGAATTTGATATTTCTTTCTTTTAAGAAGAACGCACAGGCATTTGTGCCGATGCTGTGGTCAATGTTAGTATATAAGGCAATTACATCCATCGTAATTAGCATGTAGTTAGGTTGCCATGGAAGTTCTTGTAGATTTTTTAGCAGATCGGTAGTGTCACGCAGATAAGAACTCAGATTCAACACAAAAGGCATAAGAAAATAGTCGATGCAATTGGCCACTGGTTCCATAAGTGAACCCTTTGCGGAAACAATTGGTCTCCCTGGTGGTTTTAGTGGGTTCTTATGTATTTTCGGTAAGAAATAAATGGTGGCGGTTGTTGGATGTTCCGTTGTTAGAAACTTACATTCATCATTGTCGATCAGATTTTCCTTATGCCATTCCATGATTTTTTTATCTAGGTTTGTTTTGAAAATGTTTGTTGGGGTTTGATCCAATTTCCGATAGTATTGTTTATTCTTCAGTTGTGAATGGGCTTCCGTTATATAGTCTTTTTTATCCAAAATAACAATATTTCCGCCCTTATCAGCCATTTTAATTGTTATTGTTTGATCTTCCATGAGATTTTTTAAAGCTGATCTTTCCTCTGTCTTCAAGTTATCACGATATTTGATACCTTTGATTTTGTAGATATCCTGAATTACTGCTTCTTGAAATAAATCGATTTTATTCCCTTGTGGTAGTTGAGGGTAGAACTTGGATAGAGGTTTTTTGCCACTTAAGCCGGCTCCCTTTTGAGGGCAGGCCACTTCTTCCGTGATTGAGTCGCAATCTTCCATCACGTCTAGATTTACAAGGGTCATTAGTGCTGGTAGATTGGTTGTTGTTAATCCATGTACTTCCGCATTCAATTCTATAATTTTTTTCTTTTTGTTCTTTGTATAATTTGTCATTTCTTGATTCTCCTGAAATATTTTTGCCAATTTGATCTTCCGGATATATTTATATATATCTATGCGTATTTGTGCCATGTCCATTGATTCTGTTGGACAGAAGTTGATTCCGTGTTTCAATAGTGAATTCTCATGAGGATTCAAGGGACGTGATGATAGGTTCATAATTACCAATTCATCTGTTATTTCATCTTCTTGCCAGTTTATTTTGAGTTTTTCCGACGCATGCTCCTGGTTTTTGTTCCAATTTGTTCTACGGAGCCACTTCCTCCTGCCACCTCTTCTGATTTTTTTGATGCTCCCGGGGCACCTGTTCTGGGTACCCATTTGCGACCTCTTCCTCTCGCTCTTCCTCCCTGGTTTTGATTTTGTTGCCAATTTCTTTGGCTGAGAACTAACCTCATGTCCCCTAAAAAATCCCGAGTAGTTTGATCCATGATCTCTTCTGACCCATCCTCGCTGGTTCCTGTTGATGTTAATGATGTGCCACTTAGGGAACTTTGAGAGTCGTTTTTGGTTGATTTATAATTTTGAAAAATGTCAAATTTCTTAGCATACGTGAATATACGGCCTTGCGCATAATCGTCTTTGTCTCTTTGGTATTTCATTTGTTTACGATTCCTCACAATGTCCTCATGTTTTTCTACATATTTTTCCAAGTCCGTTTTTAATTTTGTCATTTCCTGATTCATTTCAGTTGCTGCCAAATCTTTTTCCAAATACAGTAATTCCTCTTTGATTTTTGTCAATGATATCTCCAGATGTTTTACCAAGATGATCATTAATCCGAGTGAGGAGTCTAGTATATGTTGGCCCCATTCCTTTAGCAGGTCATTTGACGCATCCTGCTGGCTCGGCATGAGTGAAATTCGCAGGCCTCTTGGTACTCTTTTCACTTCCAGGTATTTTTTCAAGGTGATCAGCTCCCACCACTTATTTATTTCTTTTTTACTTAATTTTCCCCATAATTTGAGTTTACTCCTAATGTCTGATTTCTGTGTACTCTGTTTATTTGTTTCTTTATCTTGTACCACTGTGTTTTCATCAAAAAGGGAATTTAGGTGCTCACTCCGCTTTGCTTCTCTTTGTTCCATTTTATAAAGTTCAGGTTCTTAAATCATAAGGAACTTGTTTCGTTTTATGACTGGATAAATTATTATAGTCCCTCCTTATTCTTTTCCAGGACTTGTTTTGAGATCCTCCCCGAGAGGCTGGGTAACTATGTTGCTACTGTTTGCAATTGCCGCCACATTCAATCGTCTCGGATTGTTTGTCGATTATGGCCACGATCCAGTGCAACTGATCCACCCCTTTCAACTCAGAATAAACCAAATGTCAGCGTTATAGCTTGTCTCGTGGGCGCTAGTGTTCGGTAGGATAACCCGAACTGCGGCCGTGCTTACCTTCACCCTTCGATGCCGTTCCGCCGGTCCGTTCGTTTCTCCGCCCCGTTCACCTCCGCGTCTCTTCTGGCTTCGATTTGGCGTGCACCGGGTTCGCCTCGTATTTCACAACAACTTGGCTCGTATCTGGTTGACCCCTGGCGCTTCTCCTATCGGTGCGAGTTCCTCGGCGTTAATTTACGATCAGCGGTGAATAGGCCCACTAGAGGGCGTCACACGACATATACTACTATGATGAACCCGGTATCGACAAACAATCCGAGACGATTGAATGTGGCGGCAATTGCAAACAGTAGCAACATAGTTACCCAGCCTCTCGGGGAGGATCTCAAAACAAGTCTCGGAAAAGAATAAGGAGGGACTATAATAATTTATCCAGTCATAAAACTAAACAAGTCCTTATGATTTAAGAACCTGAACTTTATGAAATGGAACAAAGAAAAGCAAAGCCGAGTGAGCACCTAAATTCCCTTTTTGATGAAAACACAGTGGTACAAGATAAAGAAACTAATAAACAGAGTGCACAGAAATCAGACATTAGGAGTAAACTCAAATTATGGGAAAAATTAAGTAAAAAATAAATAAATAAGTGGTGGGAGCTGATCACCTTGAAATAATACCTGGAAGTGAAAAGAGTACCAAGAGGCCTGCGAATTTCACTCATGCCGAGCCAGCAGGATGCGTCAAATGACCTGCTAAAGGAATGGGGCCAACATATACTAGACTCCTCACTCGGATTAATGATCATCTTGGTAAAACATCTGGAGATATCATTGACAAAAATCAAAGAGGAATTACTGGAATTGGAAAAAGAATTGGCAGCAACTGAAATGAATCAGGAAATGACAAAATTAAAAACAGACTTGGAAAAATATGTAGAAAAACATGAGGACATTGTGAGGAATCGTAAACAAATGAAATACCAAAGAGACAAAGATGATTATGCGCAAGGCCGTATATTCACGTATGCTAAGAAATTTGACATTTTTCAAAATTATAAATCAACCAAAAACGACTCTCAAAGTTCCCTGAGTGGCACATCATTAACATCAACAGGAACCAGCGAGGATGGGTCAGAAGAGATCATGGATCAAACTACTCGGGATTTTTTAGGGGACATGAGGTTAGTTCTTAGCCAAAGAAATTGGGAACAAAATCAAAACCAGGGAGGAAGAGCGAGAGGAAGAGGTCGCAAATGGGTACCCAGAACAGGTGCCCAGGGAGCATCACAAAAATCAGAAGAGGTGGCAGGAGGAAGTGGCTCCGTAGAACAAATTGAAACAAAAACAGGAGCATGCGTCGGAAAAACTCAAAATAAACTGGCAAGAAGATGAAATAACAGATGAATTGGTAATTATGAACCTATCATCACGTCCCTTGAATCCTCATGAGAATTCACTATTTAAACACGGAATCAACTTCTGTCCAACAGAATTAATGGACATGGCACAAATACGCATAGATATATATAAATATATCCGGAAGATCAAATTGGCAAAAATATTTCAGGAGAATCAAGAAATGACAAATTATACAAAGAACAAAAAGAAAAAATTAATAGAATTGAATACGGAAGTACATGGATTAACAACAACCAATCTACCAGCACTAATGACCCTTGTAAATCTAGACGTGATGGAAGATTGCGACTCAATCACGGAAGAAGTGGCCTGCCCTCAAAAGGGAGCTGGCTTAAGTGGCAAAAAACCTCTATCCAAGTTCTACCCTCAACTACCACAAGGGAATAAAATCGATTTATTTCAAGAAGCAGTAATTCAGGATATCTACAAAATCAAAGGTATCAAATATCGTGATAACTTGAAGACAGAGGAAAGATCAGCTTTAAAAAATCTCATGGAAGATCAAACAATAACAATTAAAATGGCTGATAAGGGCGGAAATATTGTTATTTTGGATAAAAAAGACTATATAACGGAAGCCCATTCACAACTGAGGAATAAACAATACTATCGGAAATTGGATCAAACCCCAACAAAAATTTTCAAAACAAACCTAGATAAAAAAATCATGGAATGGCATAAGGAAAATCTGATCGACAATGATGAATGTAAGTTTCTAACAACGGAACATCCAACAACCGCCACCATTTATTTCTTACCGAAAATACATAAGAACCCACTAAAACCACCAGGGAGACCAATTGTTTCCGCAAAGGGTTCACTTATGGAACCAGTGGCCAATTACATCGACTATTTTCTTATGCCTTTTGTGTTGAATCTGGGTTCTTATCTGCGTGACACTACCGATCTGCTAAAAAATCTACAAGAACTTCCATGGCAACCTAACTACATGCTAATTACGATGGATGTAATTGCCTTATATACTAACATTGACCACAGCATCGGCACAAATGCCTGTGCGTTCTTCTTAAAAGAAAGAAATATCAAATTCAACAAACATAACCAGATGCTTCTGGATATGATTGAACTGTGTCTCACCCAGAACATCTTCCTCTTTGGGGAAGAAATTTACCAGCAAATCAAAGGCTGCGCAATGGGCTTCTCCTTCAGTCCAGCCTTTGCATGTCTCACCATGGGGTGGTGGGAACAACAAGTGGCCTGCCATCCGGATAATGATCACCACGTAAACAAAATAGCGAAGTGGCTGAGATATATAGATGATCTCCTCATAGTGTGGTATGGAACAGCTGAAGAATTCGAAACATACTTCAAAGTACTGAACTCAACTGACACAAATCTCAGATTTACATACAATATCAGTCGTGATCAAGCAACTTTTCTGGACTCCAAAATATACATTCATAACAACAAAGTGGAGACCACACTCCATAGGAAAGAAACATCAACGAATGCCACACTTCATGCAAATAGTTTCCATCAAGCCTCAGTGAAAAACAATATACCGTACGGTGAATTCTTAAGGTTACGTCGCATATGCTCTCAAGACAAAGAATGGCTAACCAACAGTTGCGACATGGCCAAAAGATTCAAACGACGAGGGTACAAACAAGGAGTCATTACAAAAGGCTGGACAAGAGCAAATGAGAAAAAGAGGGAAGAAATCCTACAAATCTCTCCAAAAAAGAAAGAAGATCCGGAAAATCAAAATGTGAGACTGATTATGGATCATTCAAGAGAATCCAAACAAATTGCAAACATCTTACGAAAGAATTGGAAAATTCTGCATCTGGATACTGTTGCCGGAAAAATCATGGGCAAACATCCTGAAATAACATTCAGACGGGCAACAAGCCTGAAAGATAAGCTGATTCACAGTTTCCATCAAGATCAGGACAAGAAGAAAAAAGGAATTCAATGGTTGAAAAGCAAAGGCTTCATAAAATGCCAACAGTGTAAAGCATGTCAAATAGCCGTGAATAAAACAGAAGTAGCACTGCCCAACAAGAAATCGTGGACAATCAAACAGCTGATAAACTGCAAAACAGAATATGTAGTTTACGTAATAGAATGTCCCTGTGCATTAAAATATATCGGCAGCACAAAAAAAGAACTAAAATTGCGAATTTTAGAACACATAAGAGCAACGGCGAATAAAGACAGAGGAAACGCCATAGCAAAACATATGGAGGCTGCACACAATGGGGACTGGAAACTTTTGAAATTCTATGCGTTGGAAACCATTGTCCCTCATGAGAGAGGGGGGGACAGAGAGCGAAAATTAAGATCCAGAGAGTCACGCCAAATATTGAACTTCAGAACTTCACATCCAGATGGTCTGAACCAGAGCGAAGAACTCTATGTACACCTGTAAATAACTGTAAATAACAAAGAGGAACAGACTAAATACCGAACTGTGGAACAATTAGATTGGGAAAAAGGACTCAGCAATTGTATATATATAAAAACTTTTTTCTTCCGTAATATGACACACAAATATATGGGCAACAGACAAACACAACAGTAAAAATTAGAACTACTCAAAATTGGGTAAACACAGTTGACATTTGTGATCAGAATGGCAGTAATTCATGCCCACTGGAGGGCGTTAATTTAAGATCAGCGGTGAATAGGCCCACTAGAGGGCGTCACCCGACATATACTACTATGATGAACCCGGTATTCGGGCAATGTTTGAATAAATGTATAAACATTGAGGACATGTATCAAGGTTAAAGAGCCAGGATTTGCAAAAATACCCTAATAGCATTGTGTTAAATGATGTTTAAAAATGTATATATGAGTAGCAACCAAGGTGTTTGTAAATATAATGCGTGCACATATGTAAGGAACTACGAAGCCCATAATTCCAAGTTGTAATGACAGGAAGTCACGTAACAACCATGTGGCTTTGTTTAACCACTCCTTAAAGGAAGTTAGTGGATTGATCTAACATTGACCGTGATCAAGCTGTCAGTTGGCGGCGAAACACGTTGGTAATTAAATCGATATATATATATATATATATGTGTTTATATACATTTGTGGGTCTGTTTGTTGGGAAAATCCATTTTTTAAGTCCTGTTAACACACTTTACCTCTACCTGCCCCAGAACCCCCACTCGAGCATCTTAAGTGGGGGCTGCCTCTAGGCTTAATGGGTTGGTGAACTGCGTCCCACTAGAATATTAATGTGTTATTTGTGGATAGCAATGTTCGGGAGACTTAATTCTCATAAATATCCCTGTTAGGGAAACCATGACGGCAGGACAGGGCCTTTTGGCTGTAGCGCTGTGAAGGAAAAAAAAAAAAAGAGAAGGGTGATAATAGAGGAAAAAATCAAGCTGGATACAAATTCAGAAAGTAAGCATGATAAAATATGCTTTAAAAAGATTGGTATATAGAAGTAAAAAACAATAGGAAGCATAAGTATGGGTGAAAGGAAGGGATGGGATGGGAACGTGAAAGAAAAGAAATAAGAAAAAGATAAAATTAAAATTGAAGGGTAAAAAGATGGAAGGTTGAAATGAAGAATAGATGGAAGGATGAAAGGATTAATGCAAGAATTAAAGGATCACTAGGTGAAAGGGTGAATGAATGGAAGGATTGTCAGAGGAGTGAAATGATGGATGAAGGGATAGCGAAAGTATGGATGAGTGAAAAGATGGATGGATTAACAAGTATTTTGATAACTGGATGGTTGAAACATAGGATATACATAGATAGATAGATAGATAGATAGATAGATAGATAGATAGATAGATAGATAGATAGATAGATAGATAGATAGATAGATGACAGAATGGGTGGATGGAAGAAAGTATGGTTGGATGGGTGGATGTAAAGGTGAAGGGAAGAACAGGTAGATGAATAAATTGATGGAAATTAGTAGATGGGGTGAAACGATGCGTGGGTGGAAGTATGAAGGGAACTGTTCTAAGGACGTTCAAGTTTGCCCACCACATGGTGAGTGAGTAGAGGTATAGTTTGTGGTTCAGGCAGGGAGTATTTTAATTTTCTGGTTACTCCCTTACCCTGAGCCCTAGTCCACCCCTTAAACGTAAAATTACCCTTACCTTCCTTCACTACTCTATACCAACCCTAAACCCTAAGTTCATCCATACCCCTTTACTTCTACCCTCCCCTTAACCCTAAAATTATGCTTACTCCCCTTTACCTGTACCAGCACCGTAACACTTTTTTTTACCTAACATTAACATAATTTTTTTTAAATACCTGCAGTGTAAAGTACCACATCGGAAAGGACGCAGGGTAAAAGTTAAAAACCATTAAAGTCACTTACCGCATAGCACTTAACTGCTTGGTAAAGACTGTGGGGTAACGGCGATGCTTGCTAGAGACAAGGAGATAAACGTTACATACTGTAAATAGGACTTGAGAGTTTAGCCAAGCGAGGTGCACCCCTTATTTATGGCGGTGCTCCCACTCTGCTAAATCCTTAAATGCCTTCCCCCGTATTTATTTTCTTTATGTGACTTCTGAAACTAGAATTTGCCTGTAGTAAGAAAACATCATAGCCTTTAATAGTTACAGTTGACTTCTCATATTACAACAGACCCTGCAGGTGGCACTGCTCTTTCCTGCCTTCTGTCACGTTTTGAAAGTTAGACGACTGAAAGGCGGTTGTTTACATTAATTTCCCAGTCAATGAAAAAGCAATTTAAGGTACACTAACTGCTCAAAACAAGCCACTAAATGCTGGCAACTTGAGCACGTTGCTCTGAAACGGCAGTGTCAATTGAGTCAACAGGCTATGCGCAGCATAAGCCATCTGTCCTGACTGTTTTTATTTGGCTCCTAAACGCATATTGTACTAACACTGCATATTAGAGTAGCTTGTGAAAAGGTGACAACAATGCCGGGCTGTCTCCTTCCAAAGCTATCAACGCAGGGTCGGGGAGCCGGTGCTCTTATAGTAATGAATAATCATGGAAAAGGAAAAGCAACACTGTAACAGAAACAGTTGCTTTTTCAACTTCCAACACAGCTCGGCGGTAGCTATTGGTTGCGACCTTAAGTAGCTTCAGTTGGATTTGTGAGCGCCGTCAGGAAATTCTTTAGATTCTTGTTTTTAAATTGTTCAGATTTAGTTGATAAGAATCTCTGATCAATATGCTGAATCAAGAGTTGGCATTTTTCAGCAATATTTGTTTGGGTTGACAATGCCTTTCTTCATGATCAATTGCTGTACGCACAGCAGCTACAAACATTCAGAAAATTATGTTTGACTTTAATAAATCTTAAAAAGTTTACATGCTTCATTTTTTTCTGTTTATCTGTGCACTGTGTATGAAAATGGATGCTGTGATATTTTTAAATGGCAAGTGCTGAGTGCACAGGCCCTTCCCTGGAGTGTAGTAGCATGTATTTATTTGGAGTGTCCCATGGGTTTTTGTAATAATAATGTTTCTACAGTTTGTAGATCATGCTATCACCAAATAGTGCTGTCCTGGTGCTAAATAGGTGACGTTAGCAAGATGTTATGACATGAAATTTGCAGAAAGGATAATATTGAGAAGCCTGCGTAGAGATGGGACTTTAAAGGTTTCAATGAAACCATGTGGTTGTCAATTAAGCGAAGATCGTTCCAGTCCTTAGCCACACGAAAGGTGAAGGTGCAACCACCTAAAAGTGCTGATGCATTTTGGGAATTGCTCAGAGCCGGTGAGAAGATTGTAGAGTACAACCCTCAGTGTGATGGCAAAACTGTCACTGGAGATATAGGACCTGTACGATTAAAGAGATGGTGAACTAAATAGAGAACTTTGACTTTCATATGAAGAGGAATGAGGCGCGAATACAGGAAAGTGATCTAGGAAGAAAGATGAGCCAGGCAAAGTATTTGGAAAATAACCCAGAGCACAGAATGTTGGATGGCGGCAAGTTGAGCCAGTAGAGTCGCAAGTAACCTGGGTGGAAAAAATTACCGTAGGCAAGGTGAGTCAAAATGCCCACCTGGACATTTGTTTGTCGAGCTGAGAGAAACAAAAACAGGGTGATTGTGCATAACAATGATTATGATAAAAATCAAGATGAGGAAGTTGATTTATCTGTAGAGTACAGGAGAGACAGAGCTATCAAAAAGGATACCTACATTTCTTACAGTGGACACTGGAGAGGGAGACGTAGCTCGATCTGAAGGCCACCATTTTGATGTCCAACTGAGTAGGAGTTACCTATGATTAGAACCTGTCTTGTCATTGTTTATTTTAGAAAACATATATTGCATCCAGTGACCTACTGCAGTGAGGCAGAGGAACAATATTGCTCACCATGTGATTACAGCCAAATTACGTGAAACCACGATTAATCTGTCATCGATATTACATAAACATGAGGTTAAATGGCTGAATATGGCTTGCCAATGGAGCCGCATAGGTGTTAAACAAAGTCAGACTTAGGACATCCTTGTGGCACTCCATAAGATGTAGGCACTGGAGTGCATTTGAGTGGAGACTATCTGTGTCCTGTCTGTTAAACTGGAAGAAATCAGGGCCTGTACCTGATCGTAGATGCCCACAGACACGAGGTGGTAAAAAATAATTGATGTGTCACTGTATCAAAATAAGCGTGATATGGATTCACCAGGAGACAGCTGGAGGGTTCAATATCATATGGGCTGAACTGGGAAGAAAAGTAGGTCATGGTGTGTACTTATTAGTATAGTTGTGACTGTCAATAGTTAATAATCCGGAGTTACTTTTTCATTGCAAAGAAAGGACAGTCAGCATTAAATGGAGACAAAGACAGTTAAAAAAGGATCTTTTGGAGGCATGACCAAGGTGGCAACCAAGTAGGATGTAACTTCTCGTCGCTCAGTCTTGCCCTCAAGGCCTTACCGCTCGTTCATTGCGAAGCCGAACCGGGGAGGCCAGCTATGAGCCGGGCTGGTCACCCAAAGAGACTGTAGAGAAACTTGGCCCGACCCCAGACCCAAAAGGGGAGAATGAAGAGCATTCTGGTGTAGCCGGCACATACCGGGGGCAGGGGCTGGGCGCCTTCCCTGAATCATGAGGCTAGGGCCGCTGCAGAGTCAGAGCTAAGTTGGACCCTCGCAGAGATACAGGGAAACCGGGAGACGGCCCCTGGACATAGCAAGAGTGGTGAACTGAGCAGGGACATTGTAAGCGATCCTGTCCCGGAGGCAAGAGGTTGGCGGCCTGCGCCATCTCAGGTGGGGCAGAGCCTGGGGCCTGCGATCAAGGCTGGGCCCGTGTGCCCGTACATTGGAGGAAGAGGAAGAACTGTGGACCAGACCCCGCGAGGGCGCTTTGCCATACGTGTTCCCCTGCGGTGTTGAAGGAAGCCCCCGGAGAGCCAAAGAAAGTGTGTCACTGAGGCGGGGAGGGAGCTTGACCGGAAGGAGACTGCAGCCCTAGAAGACCAGGTATAATCAAGGCAGACAGAGGAGCTCGGACGGACCCTGTGAATTGACACACAAGAAGCTGTGGACTGGCGGTGCTGGAGGTAGGCTGGGGAACCCTCTTCTGCAAGCCTCACAAGCAGCAGTGATCCCCTGGGACCGAGGGGGGCCCGAGTGTACCAAACCTCCACCTAACTGAGCCTGCACCGCTCGACCTATCTGGCAGGGTGAAGCTGGGCAATGGAGACACAGGGCTCTGAAGCAGGTTGATTTCACAAGGCCTTGGATTGGCTCTCTTGCGAGGCGTCTAAACGGGGATCCCTGGGCCCCGGGGTTTGTCTGGGAGGTCTCTCGACCCTCCACACCCTCTCTTTCCCTCTATACCAGACTCTGGGGCACGCAGGACAAGAGACTACATGGGAGTTTGACCTGGAAGAGAGGTTGTCCCTCTCCCAATGACTGGTGCCTCAGCCGCCTGGTCCCCACGAGGCTAGGCCGGACGGGGCCCCCCACTCGCTTTTGAAGGGGCCTCTTGGGCTGGGGACTTCCTGGAGTGGTAACAGGCTGGCGGGATACCCAGGAACCGATCCCGCCGTTTTGGAGAAAGATATATAAGGCCTGCTTAAATAGCCGCTTCCTTTGGGTGCTGTGCGGGCTCCCATTGCAACTGCGTATGAGCTTGGCCTACGGGAAGCCGAGACAACCCCTGCCTTTCCGAATTGTTTGTAGCAGACGACTGGAAGCCCAACTTCCTCCTGCCACAGAGCACTAGCATTCAACTCCACATGGCGGCCAGCAAAGTGAAGAAAGACCGCTCGGTCAAGGACCTACTTCTCAAATCTTACAGTTCTATCTCCGAGGACCAGGTGACTCCATTGGAGTCACACATATTCACGGCCCCGTTGACATGGAAGCCCTGCTCACTCACTCCTTTATAGAAACGTTGTTAGTCTCGTTAAAGTAGGACTTACAATCCACATCTAAAGAGCTGGCCTAGGAGCTCAGAGACGTGAGACAGGATATAGACTCGCTGGGAGAGAGGGTAGACACCCTGGAGGCGCGTGACACAAGCAGAGATGAGGACATTGAACAATTTCAGCAGGAGGAGATCTGGCTCAGGGACCAACACCAGGCCTGCAGGTGAACGCTGAGGACCTCGAAAATCGCTGGAGGTGCAATAACATATGCATTAGGGGGATTCCAAGCAGTGTGAGGGGCAAAATATCTCTTCCTTTGTTGAGGATCTCTTCAGGGCAATTCTGGAGGCCCCTTCAGACCTGGAGATCAAGTTGGATCGCACTCACAGCATCTGCCCCAAGAGACCTGCCCTGGCAGCACTCCCTGCTGACATCCTCACTTCTGTACATGACTTCCTGCTAAAAGAGCGTGTTCTTAAAAAGGCGAGAGAGTCTCAAGCGCTTCAGTTCCAGGGTGATCATCCTCTTCTATTTCGGGACCTTGCTGCTTCTATCCTTCAAAAAAGGAGAGCATTCAGGCCAATTACAACTTATCTACGTTCCCTCGAAATCCCCTACTCATGGGGCTATCCCTTTTGATTAGTCTTCTGCCTAGAGGGGAATCAGATCCATTCCTTAAAGGAGGCCCACCAATTGCTGAATATCTCAACCAACGCCATGAAGGACTCCTCACCAGCCCACCAAGACAGACAGAAACAAAAGATTTTAAAAAAATATATCTTTATTGGTATTTTATAACCAAGCATGACATCGTACAATAGATGTTAAATGACATATACTACAAATTAAACACGGCTTTCCACATACTATGCATTCGGTCATTTCCTATGTATTACAAATTGTTATTGCATCTTATTTATTAAGTAAATGGCACTTAACCTGTGTGGTTAAGGAATTTCCTGATAATCAATTGCACACCCCTAACTATCACATAGGAGCTCTGGTTTATTATAGCCCACCTGTTTCTTGTGACAGAGATGTGCCTGCTCGTGTCATGTTTCCTTGTTATTTCCTGGGGCCTACTGATTGGTGGGGAGTGCTTGTGGGAACATCATCATCTCCATACATCAAGTATGCAGAATAAATCACTTATTAATAAAATATTAAAAAGAAAAAAGAGAACAGCCTCAAATCGTGCATGCAGGAGGTTATAACTCTGCAAAAACAACAGTTGATGGACAGAATGCAGAACAATGTCATACATTCACCCCAGTACAGAGATCAGGGCCTAAATCCATCGTTTTTTTACACTCCACACCACCCCAGTTCAGACATGGCCATAAGCATATCAGCCTTGACCCTGTGCCTCATGGGAACAGTCCAGCCCGAACTGCCAAACCATGTCTTTCCTGGACTGGAATCAAGCATTCTAGGACCGGTTTCTGGCTATCAGCCATCTTCAGCCAGGATAGCTTGATTCCAGTGGTGTGGAGAGCATGGGACTCACGTCTGAGCATACCCATCCCACTCGGGGTGACAAGTGCAAAAACAAGAGTTGATGGACAGAATGCAGAACAATGTCATACATTCACCCCAGTACAGAGATCTGGACCTAAATCCATAGTTTTTTTGCACTCCACACCACCCCAGTTCAGACATGGCCATATGCAAATCAGCCTTGACCCTGTGCCTCATGGGAACAGTCCAGCCCGAACTGCCAAGCCATGTCTTTCCTGGAGCGGAATCAAGCATCCTAAGACCAGTTTCTGGCTATCAGCCGTCTTCTGCCAGGATAGCTTTACTCCAGTGGTGTGGAGAGCATGGGACTCACGTCTGAGCATACCCATCCCACTCGGGGTGACAAATGCAAAAACAACAGTTGATGGGCAGAATGCAGAACAATGTCATACATTCACCCCAGTACAGAGATCTGGGCCTAAAGCCATCGTTTTTTTGCACTCCACACCACCCCAGTTCAGACATGGCCATATGCAAATCAGCCTTGACCCTGTGCCTCATGGGAACAGTCCAGCCCGAACTGCCAAGCCATGTCTTTCCTGGACCGGAATCAAGCATCCTAGGACCGGTTTCGGGCTATCAGCCATCTTTAACCAGGATAGCTTGACTCCAGTGGTGTGGAGAGCATGGGACTCACGTCTGAGCATACCCATCCTACTCGGGGTGACAAATGCAAAAACAACAGTTGATGGACAGAATGCAGAACAATGTCATACATTCACCCCAGTACAGAGATCTGGGCCGAAATCCATCGTTTTTTACACTCCACACCACACCACACAGGTTATAACTCTAGCAGGGTTTTCAGCAAGGGTGGTTAAGTTATAGTCCACTCTTCGCAGTTGGACAAACCAATCCTTAATTCCTGTCGGCAGGACCACTATATCCGTATACTACTATATTTATATGGTTGTTGTTGGGGGGTAGGGTAACCGGGGCCAGCCCAGATTCAGTGCCTGTCGTGTCGTTTGCCATTCCTTGTCTGACAGAGAACAAAGATCTCGCAGATGGCAGACAGCAGGCTGCGCAAAGGCTCATCTTTGCCCTGACCCAGAGACAATTACTAAGGAACGTCAAGCGGTGCTGGCTTCCCTGGGTGATGGAAACAGCAACCCAGCGTAATGAGAACAGGGCCACTTGAGCTAACAGTCGCCTACTGGCTAAACTCAACGCCCCCTGGTTCATCCCATCCAATACTCTAAAGGGGTGGTGTGCTGGGGCGGGGCAAGACGGGGAATGCTGTCATCTTCCGCCCACTACCATGGGTTCTAACACCCAGGACACTTTGGATGTTCAATGTTGTTATGTTTTTAGTTGGTTGTTTAAAATGGGATATATCGGGCCCTCCCTCACCCCGGGTTCCTCCAGGATTAACCTTCTGCCTACCCGGCCACTGTGCCTCCACCTGTGGACATCCCGCTCTTGGATTCCTTGATCTATTCCTCCAAACAGCATATCTCCATAGCTCTTCTTTAAAACCCCCTAATGACACTGACTGTTAAACTAATCACTTTAAATGTGAAAGGGCTTAATAACCCAGTTAAGAGATGAGCTATCATTTCCTACTTAGAATATTCTGGCGCCCGGGGGCGCTAGAGGGCGCCGGGCAAGATGGCCGCACATATGTGAGGCTCTGCCGAGACCGCTTAAAATCCTGTTAATATCCTGTACATCCTGCCGCTGACGCTGACCAACTTGATGGCAATCCACTGCTGAGGCGTTCAGGCGAAAAGTGAGGCACTTTTCTTTCGCCGAGCGGAACGTCGAGACTGTTTTCCTGGCGGTGACGAGCTGCGCCGGAGCCGGCCCTGGTGGCGTGCGGCCCTGCGATTTGCGCCCGGCGGCTGCTTCGGGGTTCTGCAGCTCCTTCCCCTGGACGAGGAAGCTGTGAGGGAGTCCGGGACATGCGCTGGTGAAAGCGAGGGCACATCTCGTCAGAACGGGAGAGAACGGAGATCCTGTGGCCTGGCGCTCGGCCCTGCTGGAAGCGGTGAGTGGGGTGGGGTTCTAGGCGAGTCCGGGGCTGCGGAGGTGGCGTTGGGCCGCACTAGGTGGCACCGTGCGAGCTGTGACCGGCGGGGACGCGGGCGGGGCGCATAACCCGGCGGCGGGGCTGTGCTGGAGGAGAGCTACCGGCTGTGCGCTCACAGGGGGCCGCTGCTCTCGTTAGGGTGTGGCGGCTGGGCTCAAAAACGGGCCGTGTGTGGATCCCTGGCCTACTGCATTGGAGTTAACTGTCCCTGCACTGACGTTGTTGCTGAGCCAGCGGGGGAGCCCGGGCGCTTGCTGAGCCTGCTGGCTAGTGTTTGTTAGCTGGGGCCACATTGCGAGTAAATACCGCTGTTGGGACAGGCTGTAGTGCTTGAAAGTCGACACGGGCAGGCCTGAGAGAAATCAGCCCAAGATAAACTTCGAGGCCAAGAAGACAGCGATGCCGTCCTCACAGGTGCCCCCAGACATTGAACCCGCCGGGGCGGTTGGCGGTACCCCTAATTTGGAGGCCACACTGGTAGCAATGCAAAAAACGCTCCAATCCATAGAGGGCACCATGGAAGCGGTCAATCACAGACTAGACCACATGGCGACACAGTTCGACCGACAAAATGAACGGATGGGTGAAGTTGAGCAGTGAGTGTCTGCCACGGAGGATGGGCTGGCTACTGTAACAACTTAAGTGTTTAATATGGAGCGTGTGTTGGCGGTAATCCAGGCAAAGAACGAGGAGTTGGAAGGGAGATCCAGACGCAATAACATCCGCGTTACGGGGCTGCCGGAATCTACGAATGTGGGTAGGATGGAGGACTTCATGGAGCGCATGCTAGTAGACATTTTTGGATCTGACCAACTGTCACGAGTGTTTATTGTGGAGCGTGCACATCGTTCTTTGGCGAAACGACCAGTACCTGGGGCGCAGCCTCGACCTATCATTGCCCGCATTCTTAACTATAGGGATCATGATGTCATCTTGCGCCTTGCACGGGAGAAGGGTACTGTGGAGTATCAGGGAAATAAACTTGAATTCTATCCTGACTTCACCGTGGCGGTGCAAACGGCGCGGAAGGAATTCGCCTTGGTGAAACAGCTTCTTCGCGCCGAAAATATCCCGTACGCCGGCTTCGGATTGGGCCTCCATCGGACAACAAAATCTTTGCCTCCCCTAAGGCGGCCATGGACTATGCAAAAAAACAGAAAAAGCGTAAAAGAGACTCAAATGTGGCGCAGGATGGGGAGGAGGACCTACAAGACGAGGCGGCTTAAGTCGTTGCTCTGGTACTGGTAACTAATTGCTGCTCCCCATATACTATAAGAAAGGCTGCCGCTCAGTTTCAGGTTGTTAGACTTCCAACTGCCTTTGGATCAAGTACTGTGTATTGCGGGAACGCTGTCTCCGCCTACAAGGTTTGCGCGGCAGCCACTCTTGACTACTGCATATGGTTCATTCATTGGGGTCCACATGGTTGCAAAGTTAATGCATTGGTATATCACACATCCAAGTGTCATTGAGGGTCTGCACGGGTGGTGGCTATGTTCGGGGGGGGGGCTTGCTATACTGGCACGGCCTTATGTGAAACGGTCAAAGGGTACTGAGTACTGCACTGAGGCGATGTTTGTTCAGAACGTACTAAGAATTGCACTGAGGCGATGTTACAGATATTACTATGCCAATTGCCAAACGCTGTGAGAATCTGAATCTTTGGTCTCCTTGTAGCTGTGGAGTTGGGGTGGGAGGGGTGGGATGTTTACATGGCTTAAGCGGTCTGCTCTTTGTTAGTTTACTAGCGGGAGCCGTTCGTCACTACGCCCCCACCTATGGGAGTTCCCCACACACTTGTGGTTGCACTGTTCGGGTTTTGGGGTCTGGGAGGTAGGGGACAGCTTTGGCAGGTTTGGGGTGCTGAAGTGGGTGGAGGGGGGATTGGGGAATTTTGGAGTTTTCCGGTCAGGGTGATATGTTTCATGTTTTATGGCGGGTGGTTGGGATGGACTGGACAAAGGTTGAGTCGATATTGGTCGATCGGTTGCCTTGCATATGAGGCATTTCCTGCAGATACTCGATTGTTTGCTTGCTGTTTGCTCTGCGTTTCCTGCTGGGCATTGGGAGTGTTCTACTGTTTACAGGATATACTTAAGGTCTGGTCGTATGGATAGGGGGGGTAAACTTACTTGTATTACTTGGAATGTGAGAGGATTGAATCGTCCACAGAAAACTAGACAAATGTTAAGATTTATGAACAGGCACGGGGCACAAGTTGCTTTCATTCAGGAGACAGACCTTAGGGGAAAGGCGGCGGAAACTGTGGGTAAGCAGTGGGCTGGCACCAGGCTGGCTTCGAATTACTCGTCATATGCACGTGGAGTTATGATTCTGATAAAAAAAAAAGTACCGTTTGTAACTCTACATGAGGAGATTGACGAGGATGGTCGATACATCATATTACATGGCAAGCTATGTGGTACTCTGGTTACGCTAATTAATGTATATGACCCAAATGTTGATGACCCTGACTTTTATGTCACTCTATGGAATAAGATCTACCTGCTGCCTCCATCGGCCATAATTTGTGGTGGGGATTTGAATGTCACTCTTGATGGAGTGATGGACAGGAAAAATGATAGGCCTTGTGTGCATAGGAGAGCGGCTGATGCAGTGCGAGATGGTATGAACGGGCTTGGAATGGTGGATGCGTGGCGATTACGACATCCTGGGAGGAGAGAGGGCACCTGTTACACGTCAGCACACGACACGTGGTCGAGGCTGGACTATTGGTTAGTGACCCGGGATGTCAGCGGATGGGTGATGGATGTGGGGCACATGCCTCGAACGATCTCTGATCATGCGCCCGTTTGCATGGAGGTGTGGATGCCGTCGCATGCTCCGGCCCCCTTCTCCTGGAGACTGCCGCCAGGAACCTTGACTGACTTGGTATTGCGTGAGCGACTGAGAGCGATTATTGAGGAGTTCTTTGATAAGAATGGTTGGTCTGTTGACAGTATGTGTACGGTGTGGGAAGCCTTCAAAGTGACCATACGGGGAGCACGTATAGGCCTACAATCGGGTGTGCTTACATCGCTAAGGGATGCTATGACTAAGTTGGAAGGGGAATTGTTGTCGCTTGAACGACAAATGGAAGAACTTCCTGAGGAGGCCAGTATTCGATTGAAAGTCACTGAATATAACGATCTAGCAGATCAGGAGGTCAAATTCCTATCCAAACGGACTAGGGCACGTTATTATGGTGAGGGGGGGCGCCCGGGGCGAGGATTGGCGGATCAGATAAAAGACCCTTGGGCTAGACATTGTGCAGTGCAGGAGATAGAGAACGGGGATACCACTGTCACTAGCGCGACTGGCATCCTAGACTGTTTTGCGAGATATTATGAACAGATGTATGAGTATCAGGAAACGGCGGGGGAGGAGGAAATAGCACAATACTTTGAAGATATAGCGCTGGTCTGGCTCTCAAGGGGTCAACAGGAATTTCTTATGCATCATATAACGGAGGGGGAGTTTAGGGATGCGATAGCGGCCCTGCCAAATGGCAAGGCAGCTGGCACTGATGGTTTACCATCCGAATTTTACAAAGAATACGTGGATCTTTTACTTCCACACCTGGCGATGGTTCTGGAGGAGGCGGTGGAACAGGGTCAGTTCCCGAATACAATGAGAGAAGCACTTCTGGTTGCACTGCCGAAGCCGGGTAAACCGCAAAATAAATGCGAGTCGTATCGACCCTTGTCCCTCATGAATACCGATGTTAAAATCATAGCTAAAGTACTGGTGACCCGGCTGTGCCTGCTCCTCCCGGTTATGGTATTACCGGATCAGTCTGGATTTATTCCCCTCCGGTCTACCACTCATAATTTAAGAGCTCTATTTGCGGTGCTGCATCTCCTCAAACCAGACTTGGCTGCGGTGGCTGTCATGCTCGACGCTGCGGAAGCCTTCGACTCAGTTGCATGGCGGTATATGATAGCGATACTGCATCGTATGGGAGTGCCTTTTTTCTTTACATCACTGGTAACTCTGCTTTACACGAATCCCATAGCACGCGTACGGGTAAACGGTCATGTATCGGCTCCGTTCCCTGTGCAGCGGGGGACAAGGCAGGGCTATCCTCTTTCGCCTTTACTATTTGCTCTTGTGATGGAACCTCTGGCGTGTGTTCTAAGGCAGAGATATGCGGACACTGCCCTGCGGTTCCCTCTTCGGTCACTGGCGGTGTCCATGTATGCCGATGATATGGTCTTATATGTGCGAGAGCCTGCTCGACATCTTGAATCCATACTTCGGGAATTCATTCGGTTTGGGCATCACTCCGGTCTGTCCATCAACTGGGAGAAATCTATTATGCTGCCGCTCACTGACGTTACACTCCCCTTTCCCTTGGAATTTCCGCTGGGATGGGCGACGGAGCCGGTGCGTTACCTAGGGATTTGGATGCATAAGAGACAGCCAGGAAGTTATTCGGGCTAACTATGGAGTGGCTATTTCAAAACTGGAGGACCGGTGGCACGTTGGATTCGGCTCCCTCTCACCTTTGCTGATCGTGTATCTCTGATAAAAATGGTGGTTCTTCCGAAATTTTTATATCTTTTTGTTAATATTCGTCTCCCGCTTAAGTCGCATTTCTTTGCCAGACTGCAGTCTTTGCTGATAGCCTTGACCTGGGCCGGTAAAAAACTACGAGTGAAATGGGATGTCCTGACTAAGCCGTATGACTTGGGGGGCTTCGCCATCGCAGACATGAAACTGTATTATCTGTGCGCCCAGGCGCACTTTGCCGCCTACTGGCTGTCGGCCCCACCGTATACACCACACGTGGCGCTCGAGGCCAGTGCAGTCATACCCATTCCACTGAAGGCAATGATAGTCAACACTCACTCTGTGTTTGATAAGGGGGAGGTGGACACGGTGCGCTTAACTGCTAACGCTTGGCGAGAATTGGGTAGACGAGCAAACAGGCTGCCGTTATACGCCCCTAGCATGCCACTGCTGTATCACACAGAGATATCGGTCTCCAGTGAAATTGGGGCTTTACAGATCCTACAGGGTGCGGGGCTTAACACAGTTGGGAATCTCTTCGCGGGTGCCTCGTTCCTCTCATTACAGGCTGTGATGGAACGTTCTCCTAACGCAGTTATGTCTACGTTTATATACGTCAGGCTCCGGGCCGCCATACACACCTTATATCCTACGTATCCGAAGGAACCATTGATGCTGGGATCTTTACAATTGCTATACACAACAACAGATAGAGTAAAATTACTCTCCAGGCTATATCGAGCCTCGCAAGAGGATGAGGGTGGAGACGCGGCGACAGCCAGGGCTAGATGGGACGGGTGCCTACCAGACCCGCTAACTGATGAGTGGTCTGAGTGCTGCTCCATGACCGGGGGTTTTGTGGCCAACGGCAACTTTCGCCTCATTCATTATAAATTTCTGCACCAATGGTACTATACGCCAGTGCAGTTAGTTAGGTATGGTCTCCGAGAGACGTCTCAATGCGTCCGATGTGGGATGGAACATGCAGATTTTGTACACCTGGCCTGGGGTTGTTCACGTGTGTATGCCTTCTGGGTTGCTGTGACTGAGGCACTTGCTAAAATGACGTTGGCTGAGGTTGTGCTGGACATACGCCTGTGCCTGTTGGGATTGGCCTCTGGTGTGCCGGCAGGTGTGAGGCGCTTGATAGTACTGGCATTACAGATTGCTAAACGCAGGGTTGCTATGGCCTGGGGAGGGAGATGAGCACCAGATGTACAACTGTGGTTGAAAGACATGGCATATTGCAGGGATCAACTGGTTTGCTATTATGAGGGGCTTCCTGTAAGGTCGCGACCGTGTGATATCTGGGGCCCATATACGGCATATATGCTTTCCCTGGCTGAGGACGATAGCGCTGGAAGTGTGAGTGGGGTTTCATCGACAGGTGAGGGGGGCTCAGTGTAGCTGGGCGTGTGTGGTGACGGATCCATGGTGGTGCTGGACGCGTGCTGCGTCTTCCTCTCTTCACAGGTTGTCTCTTGAGAAATGACTGCATGGACATGTGGCTGTATCATGCGTGCACAAATGCCTTGTGCTATATGCCGGGTTGGACGATCTTGGGCTACAAGATCTAATCGCCTGTTTTACTGAACAAATGAGTACTGTATGTTGCTTGTCCTACGACCTTTTGTACTGCAGGTCACTGCTATGACCTGAATCCTGGGGTGTTTGGGTGGGGGGTTGTTGGGGTTTTCTATGGTTAGTTGCATAAAATTACAAAATGAGACCGCATTTACTGTGTATGACGCTACTACATGATACAAGTGGAGCTTGGAGCATTGATTAGCGTCTGCTTCTGCATATATCGCAAAGTAATGCCGAATACCATTGATTGCATGCTTCATTTTATTTGCTACCAAATTGATTGCAGACGGCCCTCTCTAGGGGTTGTAGGCATGCTGATGTGTAGTTGTATCAATTGCAATAAAGGTCTTCCAACAAAAAAAAAAATATAGAATATTCTGGCGCCCACATATGCCTCCTTCAAGAGACTCATCTCCTCCCCAGAGACACACACAGACACCACTCTAGGGCATTCCCTCACCAGCTATTTTCCTTCCAATGCTCCAAATCCACTGGGTGGCCATTCTAGTATCTGCCACCTTTCCCGGAAAAGTCGGCCCCAAGCAGGCAGAGATCAGACAGAGATCAGAGGTCGGCTATTAGCCCATTTGTTTACTTTAGTCTCCCACACCTTCATGGTAGGTATGATCAACGACCCTAACGAAGGACAAGAACGCTTCCTGGAGAAGACGGTGTCTGAATATACCCAATTGACTGACCAGAGGTTACTGTTGGAGGGCGACTTAAACCTAGCTTTCGACAACAGTATTGACAGGTCAGCCGAACGACAGGGCTAAACAGGTGTACTCTTGAGAGAGGGGGCACATCTGTTGGAGGAGGCAGGGTTGATTGAAATATGGAGAACCCTACATCCCTCAGGCAGGGAATATATGTTCTACTCTCATTTCACAAACCATACGCTAGAATCAATTACTTCTTAGACACCCAAACCATGATTACCCATATCCAACAAGCTGACATACTCAACCGTATGCTGTCGGATCATTCGGCGGTGACATTAGATATTACTTTTCCCTCTTTCTTTCCCCCATCAGAGCTTGGCGACTTAGAGATACCTTGCTACATCGCCCACATGGTTCAGCAGATCTCACAAGCACTGAAAGACTTTCTGGATAAGAACAGCACTCCTGAGACCCCTATAGCCACCCTTTGGGACACATTGAAAGCAGTAATAAGGGGAGAATTCATTGCAATAGCCTCGTCCGACAATAAGATACATAGGGATAGGAGAGAATCCCTCACTAGATAAGTACAAGAGCTGGAACGTATACACCAACAGACTGGTGCTCCATGGATATGGCGACAGCTAGAGGCAGCTAGAACCCAATTGTCTGCCCTGGACCTTGACAGGAAGGAGTTTGCAGTGTTCCGATCACGACATACTTTCTATACTTGGGCAATAGAAGTGGGAAACTGCTAGCTAATAGGCTAAGAATTTAGAGACTTGGCGGCAGGGGTATCATCTGTGATTAGCACGAAAGGGGTAGAACTTACAGATGACCAACAGATTACCTAACCTTTCCGCCAATATTACTCAAGATCTTCTCATAGACGCTCCGGCAGGTTACCTCCAAGAAGCCGTTATATCCATACTAACGCTAGAACAGGCAGAATCACTTGCAGACCCGATCCGAATAGAGGAAGTGATTTCAGCAATCTCCAAGCAGAAGTTACTTAAGTACCCGGGCCCTGATGGGTTCCCTTTGCTCTACTACAAGACATTCTGCAATATTCTGGCCCCCGTTCTTACTAGAGTTTACAACACAGTCAGAATCTCTGCAGCCCTCCCAGCTGCATTGGTGGTTGTACCTAAGCCAGGTAAAGATAGACGGCAATGTGCCTCATATGGGACAATCTCCCTCTTGAACGCCAACCTGAAATTGTTTACTGGGATATTGACAACAAGATTGTCTTCACTCCTTCCGGACCAGGCAGGCTTTATCCCCAACAGACAATGCGCAGACAACACTAAGCGCCTACTTTATATTATAGACAAGGCACAGCGCTTCGACACAGAGCACATGCTCCTCTCCATTGACTCAGAAAAAGCGCTCGATAGGGTCCACTGGCCATATTTGAGAGTTACCCTACGACATTTTGGCCTCCCCAACAAATAAATACAGTGGGTTTTGAGCAGCTGCACTACACCGACAGCGACTGTGCGAGTGAACAGTGTTGCTTCTACCCCCTTCCCCATTTGGAGGGGGACAAGACAGGGATGCCCAATCTCCCCCCTTCTATTTGCCCTGTACATGGAGCCTATGGCCACAAAGGGTATGAGACAATCCCTACATTTTGGGGGTACCCTTTGGAGGATACAAGCACACACTTAGTCTATACGCTGATGACGTCATAGCGTCACTAGGGGACCCTCTAACTTCTCTACCTGCCTTCATGAAAGAGTTAGAACAATTTGGTCAAGCGGCAGGTTTCAAGATCCAAATTCACAATTCCCAAGCCCTCAATCTATTTCTCAAAACCCCCGTCCGCACGGCACTACAACACACATATCCTAACCAATGGACTCCATCTGCAATATCATATCTGGGGGTACAGCTTACGGCGAGCACACAAAACACAATGACACTTAACTATAATAATTTGCTTCACCAGAAACAAGAGGACTTACGTCGTTGGAGACCGCATGCCCGGTCGTGGTTAGGCCGGGTAGCCACAGTGAAAATGACTATTCTACTTAAACTACTATATCTTTCCAAACCCTGCCATTAGAACACACTCCAGGCTCCCAGCAAACCATACAAAGAGAGATAGACCAGTTTATATGGGTGGGCAAGAGGCCCCGCTTACATAGAGATCTTGGTCACAGACCCCCGAGAGAGGGGGAAATAGAGACGCTTAACTTAAAAAAAAATACCTACGGGTGGCACAATTGAACGCAATTGTTGAGTGGTTCCCCCCTGAGTCTGGAAAGCATTGGCTGTTCATGGATGGGGTGGTGGCGGGGCAATCATTATGGAGGATTCCCTTCCTCTACAAAGCGGCAAGTCCTAAAAGCCTTTTTTATATCCCCTCTAGCGGCATGGGATAGAGTGGCTGTGAAAATAGCTCTGATCACATTCCCATCATACAACAGATACCGGGAAGGGGGAGGAGGAGGGCCCAAGGGGACGGGGGAGTTTTAGGGATATTACGTTATAATGTTTATATCTACGACGACAAGGGTGGAATTAGCTCTGTCATTAACTCTGTTACGAGCTTGTCCACATTTCATTGTTTTTCTTCTATGCAAAATAATTAAGAAATTTAAACATGAAAAATTCGCTTTTTATCACATTAGCACACAATTTGCCCAAAACTGCAACAGGCATAACTTAAGACTAAGAAACATATCTCAAGTGCCGTTGGACCGCAAGGCAGCACAGGAAGAAATAACGATGATGACATCCGAGAGATAAGAGATTGGCAGCAATGAGTAGAGCTGCTGCTCTACGAGATCATGCAGTTGCGCTGAATAAAATAAATTGTTTTGGCACTGCTGGGTGGCAAAGAGAGAGAGAGAGGCCCTAAGTTCAGTGGTGGAGTGAAGGAGAACATCCCCGTGTAAGCAGCTATTCCTATGACCATAAATGCCAGGTATCAGCATCCAGCTACTTTAAGTAAGGAGGGGTGCATGAGGCATGTAGATCTGTACACGTTCAGGGAAAAGTGTGCAGTCACCTGAGGTCAGGAACAGATGGAATTGCCGATGCTTCTGTGAGGCCTGGTGCTCGGAGTGGACTGTTTAAGTCAAATGTATACCTTTCTTGTACAGGCTATATGGGACTTTGTCACTAAGGCTGTGTTTCAGCCCAGTTTTAGTCTGAGCATCTCTGGCCTTGATGTGATTTGCACGTATTGTGGCTTTACCGTTTATTCATGTGGCACAGCAGTGTCAGTGTGCACGGTAAGTGAGCATGTATGCAGCAAATGAACCAGCTGCTCCTATCCTTGGAGTGAGGCTCTCCTATATCTGCTGTGAACTAATCTGTCAAGCTTGCTTGAGAGAGGAAAGCAGGCGTAGGTGAAGGCAATATTGTGGCGTGAGCACAATCACCTGGCACAATGCCTTCTTAGTGTGAGGTAACTCGCTGCCAATTCCTTCATAATCCAAACCATAGGCTGTTAGACATCATGATTCCATGTGTTCCTCAGGTGTCAAGTTAGGAGTGTCCTGTTAAGAAAGACTAATTTCCATAGACTGAGATGCTAATGTGCACGTGTCTGCTTGCTTCAAGCTTTAGCTTGATTCACGTGTTTGTATTAGTGTGTATCTTTGTCCGACCTAAGCTGTAAGGACCACTGTTTAGTTTTTTCAAAGAAAAGGGAAAGTGTGACTAAAAGGTTGGCTAGGGCTTATTTGGAACTATACATTCCATGCTCCAGGAGGTGTTATGCTGAAGCATGGGTGATTAAATGTTCTATAATTGCATTAATTAAGAGTGTTGTTTTGGCGACTGGTCAAATATTGTATACAGTTAAAGTGGTACTATATGTGCATGACGTGCATTCATGTTAAGATTGTAATTCACGATTCAACAAGGCAGGGAGCTATTCTTAGAATGCAGGGGACACGTGCTGCAATTTTAGAATTTGGGCGGCTGCAGGCTGCTAGAGATGGATAGAGAATATTATATCCAACTGTCCTAGGCTATACATATTATTCTGCCCCTCACATGCTCTATTCCAGAATAGATATGGCATGGGTGTCGGAAAACATAATGTTGTCATCAGATATGGAAGTATGCCCACGGGTTACTTCCAACCATAATCCTATCCTATTATCTTTCCGGGCCACAGCCGAATGCAAGACACTTAGATCTTTTTCTTTTCCTAGATATCTATTTACAGATAGTGTGTACCTGGCTAATATTAGTAAACAGGTTGACCTATTTTTCAAGAGAATATGGGGTCAGGCTCCCCACTCACAGTTTGGGATACAATGAAGGCATTTTTAAGAGGCGTAACCCAACAATATATGTGGTTGCAGTATAAAGAGCGGAAAGCTGCAAGTAAGGCTGTCATTCAAGCATTACGTAATATTGAAGAGCTACACACTGTGGCAGTTTTGCTGGGTACTAGTGATCAGGATCAGCTGCTTCTTTCTTTAATAGACGTAAGATTAGCCACGAAGACATCATTCAGGGAGAGAATTGCAGTTAGATACAACAAACATCGGCTTTCGCAATATGAATACGGGGAACAAATAGGAAGGGTTTTGTCCTATAATGTGGCAGATGATATCAAAAGCTATATACACAAACTATAATATTAGAAGAAGGAGCCATACAACAGTATCTTCAGGGAATCCATCTCCTAGCATTGAACGAAGAATAACCGGCTGTATTAGAGATTAACATCTCCAATGAGGAAATAAGCTTGGCAATATCTACTTTGCCTTTTGGGAAGGCAGCCGGGGAAGACTATATACCTGTCGAATTCTATAAGGTCTTTAAAAATATTTTGATTTTACCATTCTTCTTTGTTAAATGAATTAGTGTGTCAAAAATGTTACCCACTTGTTGACAATTAAAAAAAAAAAAAAAAAGATTGTAATACGCATTTCATGGGGTTTGAACTTCTTGCGAGTACTTTTGTTAAAATAGGTTGCTTACCAATTGGGTTAGCAATTTTATGACTTCTTTCTAAATATTGCATCTTAAATTGATGTTTGTGTTCTAGCTGTTGCTTTTTTGGACAAACATGCCTCTGTGTGCTGGCGTGATGTACATTGTAATGTACAAGTGATTGGCATATTCATTATTGTTATTGTAAACATGGCGTCACAGGAAAGTGAGTATGTTAGAGTCTGAATAGTTGTGTGGGATTTTGATTTTCTGTCAGGTGGTATGAAAGTGTCAGTCATTGAGGAAGTTCAAACAGTGTAGATCAGTCGGTGATGTTTTGTTTGGAGGCATGGGTTTGGAATCTTCGTGCGCGTGAATATGCAGTAAGGTGAGCAAGTCTTGGCAGGTCGCAGGATCTGAGAACCCGCAGCCATACAGTTTTCCTTACGTTGTTTTTATACAGCTCTGTGACAGACAGTAAGTAGTCTGAGTCTTCCTTGACGGTGGTAGAGCTGCATGGTGATCAATCCATTAGCAGCTTTCTGGAGTAGGGAGTGAGCAAAATGTGCGTTTTCAAATTCAGCTGTCATGTTGTGTTTCTATGTTCAGGTGGGTGTTAGGGATAGTGTGCATGTTGTTGTGCATAAAGGGCCTGATCACAAAGGTAAACTTACATTTTTGTGTAAGTTTACTACTTTTCGGTATTCATAGAGGTAAACTTAAACCAAAAGTCTAACTTTACTAGTAGTAACTTACCTACGTGAATACCGAAAAGTAGTAAAGTTAGACTTTTGGTCTAAGTTTACCTTTGTGAATACCGAAAAGTAGTAAACTTACAAAAAAGTGTAAGTTTACCTTTCTGAATCGAGCCCAAAGTGTTTCCCGACCCTTCTGCATTGTAGGATATGATGTGTGAGGCAACCTTAGCATGTAAGTGGTAGGTAGTGTGTGCTCTTTTGATGTACGTCGAGGTGTTGTAGCTGTATGTGATGTGCATGCAGAAAATGTAAGCGCTTTCCTTCTGAGTCGAGAATATATGATTTTAGTTTTCTTGTGGTGCAGGTTTCACCAGGTGACAGGTGTAGGGCCCAGTAAGAGAGGACTAATATAAGAGCTGTAGGTGAAGGGTTTGTATGCGTTTGTTTGGATGTCTTTGTGATTGTGTGTATGAAAACTACTAAAGAATATGCTTAAACATGTAAATAGTTATTGAATATTGAATTGCATGCATCTTGTGCAAAATGTTCTTAATTGCAAAGATTAAGGTGCCAGGTGTGTGTACAAATAGTTGTAACTTGTGTAGTGACTTTCTATGACATGTCCGTAATTTTGTGATGCACTCTATATACTAATTGTTCACACTACAAAATATCTAGCCTCCGGGGTCACAGCACCAGCTTCCTATAGATAAATAATTAGCAGGTTGCTATTGCAACTTCCTCTGATTGGCTAGAAACTCTGGGATGGTGGTTTTCAAGGAACAGCAGACCCCCATCCCTAAGTTTGCCTTCCCAAAAAGGAAAGATTTTTTAAAGAAGCACATATTCCTTAAAGGAACAAATGCTGTTTCAATTATGGAGGACATTGGGTTAAGCAGGCAGTGGTTCCCTTGATTACTGCCTTCTTCCCAAGAGACGCCCAAGACAATACCCAAAAGGGAAGCTGCGCAGCAGGGACAGTATCGTCTTAACGAATGGGTTGCCATATCCTTTGAGGCTAGATGTAGAGAGCCTTTACACTAGGCTCCCCCAACAGAAAACTTTGGAAACTTTGGAAACACTCATTTTCAACATTGATTGGAATTACAAAACTCCTAGACACTTTGTACTCGAGTGTTGTAGGCTGGCCGTTACTGAAAACTATTTCCAATATAATAACACCATGTACCAACAGTGCCATGGAACATCGATGGGGAGCACATTTGCTCCAAGCGTAGCAGGGCTCTACGTAAGCAATTTTGAGGCAGAATATATTAACAACCCCAGTAACCCCTACCAACAAGAGGTTTTATTCTGGCGGCGTTATATAGATGATATCATCCTGATATGGGAAGGTGACATGGAGAGCCTAAAAGACTTCCACGCATGGATCAACGCAAGAGATAAATGGCTCAGGTTCACATATACAGCTGACAAGCAGCAGCTTGATTTTTTGGATATAACCATCTACGCGGAGAACCAAACTTTGCAGACAAAAACCTTTTACAAACCGACAGCAAAGAACAGCTTACTCTCATTTCAGAGTTTCCATCCTCGTCCCCTTGGAGAAAATCTCCCTTGTAGTCAGTTTTTAAGACTACGCAGAAATTGCAGCAAGACAAAAGAATATAAGAAACAAGAAAATGAGCTATGTGAGAAACTTAAAGACCGTGACTACCCCCAAAGATTCATCGATAAATGCAAGAGAAGGGCAAGGAATCAAAACAGGGATAGACTTCTGGAACCAGCGAAAAGGGCGCCTGAACCAGATCTTATGACATGTGTAACTACATACAGCACTGCAACCAATAACGTAAAAAAGATCATTAATAAGAATTGGAGAATTCTTACCTCTGCCAAAATTAATTGGCCAAAACCAAGGTCCGCCAATAAAAGAACTCGTAACTTGAAGGACATATTAGTCCATACCAGACCACCCCCAAAGAAACCCATAGCAGAAGCTTGCCATCTATGGGACCTTCGTCCAGTAACAGGACATTTTCCTTGCGGATCTTGTTCAGTGTGCTCACTAACTAAGACAGTAAAAGAAATACAACTGCTACCTGACCTAAAATGGGCAATAAGGAACCATACCAACTGCAACACCAGTCATGTGATGTATATGATCACATGCCCCTGCGAGAAGCACTATATAGGTATGACATGCAGAAAAGTAAAACAGCGCATCTGCGAGCATCGCAGTAATGTCAAATGCAGAAAGAGCACTACCAAAATGTCAACTCACTACCTAGAAGTAGGACATACCATTGAAGACCTTAACTGGATAGTTCTAGAAACCTTAAACTACAAAGATCACAATGCCGAAAAAATCCTCTTTGAAAAAGAGCAAAGGTGGGTGTACAGACTCAAAACTGACTCACAAGGATTGAACGATAACATCTCCTGGTTGAGTCTCAACAAATAGAAAGTCAAAGACTTGGCTACATCACATTCTCAATGCTAATTAATTATTTCATCACTCTGCACAATTAGTCCCAATTCACATCTTTGAACATAGACTACTGTTGAAAAACAGAAAGACTACCTTCTTTTTTTGACGAACTCATGTTGAATAATAGAGGCATCTTTTACAATTGTTGGCGAAATTAATAAATCGTATGAAAACATTTATTTTTGCTTTTGATAAAGACATAGAAACGGAGAACAGACTTCCGTATTTATTCGCTAGTCTTTCTACTGTGGCTAACTCCCTTTCAAAGATATTACGGCACCCGGAACAGCTTCGCGCAATTTGTACCGTTTTCTATCTTTAGAACACAGATCACTGTTGAAAAACAGAAAGACTACCTTTATTGAATTACAGAGGCGAAATTAATAAATCTTATGTAAACAATTATCTTTGCTTCCAAAAAAGACACAGAAACGGAGAACAGACTTCCTTTCTTATCCGCTAGTCTTTCTACTGTGGCTGACTCCCTACCAAAGATATCATGGCACCCGGAACAGCCTTCGTCACCCGGGCCCTGAGTGCAGGAGTCAGCACAAGTTGTGACGAGAGGGAGACCGCAGTTAGCAGATGGACAGAACAACGCAGCCTAAAATCGTAACATATTACCCTAACCTTTGTATCTCTAAAGTTGTACTATTATTTTAGTAGGTCTCCTTGACTCACTGGGACCCCGATGAGGCACAAAATTTAAACTATCGAAGGTATGTGTCCACATATCTTAAGCTAATTTATAGGTATAACCTAATGAGTGAACGCAAAGTCTCCGCCATTCCATTGAATATCAGACCATTTACCAGCACTTAGAACCTGGGGCTGAGTGAGTGAACGCAAAGTCGCCGCCATTTCACTGAATATCAGACCATTTGCCGGCACTGAGAACCTGGGGCTTTAATTACGAAACCATATCTCCTCCGTGTTTTGTAAATATTCTGAGTATGAAAGTATATATCTGAGAGTGATTGATAACATTGAAACTTAAACGCAATGATGCATAGATTAAATCACGTTACCTATACCGCCCGAATGCAAAAATGCAAGATAACATTGATATCCATAGAATGAGTAGAGAAATTTTGCCAGTTTTCGACTCATATTGAAGGCAATATAAAATCTTTAATGTAACAGGTGAGGGAGTGGATCCTTACCATGATTGTGTGTGGTCCAATTGAAGTATTGCCATTTTCCAGTTGCTTCGCTATAAAAGCAATTTTAATAGATAATAGAACCTTCTGTACACGAGTCCATTATAAACTTCCCTCTCCCCTTGTTTGTTTATGTGTTTTTTATTGCAGGTACCTTGCGACCTAATCAGGAGAAGGATTAATAGATCCCTTCCCTCACTTCTCCATATAAGTAGACAATACCATTTATAGGAGACCACATTCACAGAGACGCCCTCGGTCTCTACACACCCTGCACCTTGGTCCTGATGAAAGCCCACTTGACCTAACCAGGCAACTAAGGGCTGAAACATGTCGACCTCTTTTAATCACTAATTAAAGTGTGTGAGAGTCCTAATTAACTCTCCTTACACACTACACACATTTTTTATTCCTATCTCGAATCCAGACCTAATGAAGAGCATTTTTCTGGCTGTACGAGATTTTAACTCCCAGTTAAAACACCTAACACATCACTGATCGCTACTGTTTTTAACCAAGAGTAAACCTCCGACTGGAGGATGCATAACCACTAACCCTATGATTGTGCAGACACGTGATAATAGCGGAGAGTCAAGATATACCGCTTTCCCACCAACTTTGCACGTGAATGAGGGTTTTGTATTTGGGACATATCGGTACATAACCTGCATACCCTGGTTATGCAGGACAAGTGATCCTTCCCTACTTGATTTTTTGAATATCCTTTGAGGAGTCGGGAACTTATTATATGTTTTTCATCTGTAGTTGCTCACGGAACTCCTTGGTGACTTGCAATATCCTGATTACAAACAATTTGTGGTAATTTATCCCATGCATATCATGGTACACATACTGCTTTCTAGTTGTTTTAGGGCTCTTTGCGGTACTGGAAAGCTATAGTGGCAGCATAACTAATTAACACATACCTATTTCCTTATAGTTTGTTAAGTGGTTCTTGTTTAGCATTTATCTCTCACATATATGGTGTTGCACCACTTTCTGTAGATTCTTATGTGTCTTCCTACTTTAACCAACCCAGAATAACATATTCATATTGTTGGGTGTATTTTGTAGCACTGGAGGGTATGGTATGTCAGTTTAATTTCAAAGTGGACTGCCTACACTTGCTTGTTGCCTGGTATTTTGGCAGTTTGTGTGTTGAAGAGTAAAACAACACCAGCTGTGTGGCATGGAACCTGTGGTTGTTACAGAACATTTTATTTTTACTGTGATAAAAATGTTTGTTGAGTTCTGAACCCATTTGATGCCATCTGTTTATTAGTAATTGTTTCAGGTAGGTGGTAAGGTTCTTCCACCTTTTAATTTTCTGTTTCTCAGGGAAAAGCTCATTATTCAGTTTTAAGACTAGCTAGAAAGTGTTAGCACCTACAGGCCCTTTATCGACAGTATGAGAAGATACTTGCTTGAAATTTACAATGCTACATGGCATTAATTCCCTAAATTCATCATTTGCCTTCCTTTTTATATGGCAGAATTGACATCATGATACTAGTCATGCTTATAAAAGTCTGGTAAAGACAAATTGACATCTGTTAGCCTGTTTAACACTTGTTCCACTGAAAACTGTATATGAAAAAACAAGGGGCACCTTACTCACACGGAACCAGGGTACATTACAGTTTAACAGATATCAACGGTTCCTGTGAACAATCAACAAATGATACTTAATATATAATAGCACAATCACAATAATCGAAGGCAAAGAGATGTATGAAAGAGAAAAGGCATATAACACGAATTTTGTATGAAAATAGGTTGTTTGATATAATGCAATCACATTATTTTAAATCCAGTACATGGTGTCCCAAGTGATTGTCCACAGGAACCGTTGTTGTCTGTTAAACTGAAAACTGTATGACATCAACATGCTGTTAGATTTTCGTTACTTAAGAATGATCAGCACACACACTTTATCATTTATAACTTTATTATGTATATCAATTAAGCCTTTGATCCCTGGCTCCCATCCTAGTCAAACGCCGTCAGACGCCGGAAACGGCTGGACCGTACTGCGTGGCATTGGAGACCATCAGCTCCCATATCTCCTGCAGGCATACCGATCAACAATATCCATTCTGACGAAAGCCTTAGCAGTACATATAGGACTATCACGTCACGCATATTGCCGTCGGCATAGAAATCAAGTGACTGATTGCAACCAGATTAAGCAATAAACTCAAAATAAGAGGTATCTACAACCCCGACCAGATTAAGAAAATTCCATATCAGGATCAAAACAATAACCTTATTCATCAAGCAGATAGGTGTTATTCTTCGAACTCTTAAGGTGTGGTAATTTCCAGATGAAGGCGTGTTATACGCCGAAACGCGCGTCGATAATTTCAATTACTGCATGAAGATTTTAAGTTATAATAAGTGTATTATTGTTTTTGATTTTTTATGATTGTTTGTATGATTTATGTATTGGATAAAGCAGACATTCTTCTTTGTCCATTTTTTATTTTTTATCTTTCTGTGATGTATTGCTCACTTGGCCACTGGATTCAAGATAGCCTGGCTGATGAGGATTATGAATCCGAAGCCGGTCCCAGGATGCTTGTATCCGGTCCAGGGAAGACATGGCTTGGCAGTTCGGGCTGGACTGTTCCCATGAGGCACAGGGTCAGACTGATTTGCATATGGCCATGTCTGAACTGGGGTGGCTGTGTGAGCTAAAGTAAGGATGATGGATTAAACCCAGATCAGTTGACTGGGGGTGAGTGTTTGATTTGCTCAAATGCTCCGTCCATCATCCCCTTTTGTAACCCTTGGAGTGGGCTGCCAAATAATATGCCTCGAAATCCGGGGCCCCTAAATGCCCGTCTGTAAGCGGGAGGTGCAGGGTCTGCAGTGACACTCTATTATGGCCACCATCCCATATGAGCTCTCTAAGAAGCCCATCCAACATCCTAAACCACGATTTCGGTATTAATACTGGAAGATTAACAAAATAATACAAGAGGCGGGGGGGAACAATTATTTTCAATAACGCCAGCCGAGCCATGAGTGGTAATTTGAGATTACGCCAGAAGGCCACCTATGGTTGCAAAGCCCTCAGGGTGCTTCCAAGGTTTCCCTCGAACAAGTCTGCCTGAGTATGGTAGATCTGTATCCTCAGGTATTTGACAGATACAGGTGCCCATGTCAGGGTAGCTGGGAGACTCATTGGCCGAGGCATGGTGTGATGCAGTGGGAACACGAATGTTTTTTTCCCGTTTACCCGGAGGCCGGATAGAATGGCAAATTCATCCAGGATGTCTAGTACTTGACATACTCCCAAAGTCCCATCCCGACAATAGATCAGCACATCATCCCCGTATAGCGAAATGATATGGGGAATTCCATCAAGCGTCACTCCAACCCCCTACATTCCCTCCACATTCTCACCGCCAGAGGCTCCATGGTAAGAGCGAAAATCAGCAGCGACAAAGGGCACCCCTGCCGGGTCCCCCTATAAATGGGATAGGATGCCGAGATTGTGGTCCCCGTTCGCGCACGTGCCATGGGGTTTCCATAGAGCAGTCAAATCCACTGCAACCATCCATCTCCCAGCTGCAAAATGCCCATAACTGAAAATAAAAAGGCCCACGGTAGGGTGTCAAAGGCCTCTTCCAGATCAATCGCCACTACCACTGCATCAGGATAATCTCGCAAGTCAGGATGAAACATAACATGATACAATCTTCTCGGATTACTGGAATTGGAACGTGAGGTGATAAAACCACTCTTGTCCGCATGCCCCAGACGGCACATGTGGGGTAGGAGTCTCAGGGCCAATGCTTTACTTAAAATTTTTAGATCAGTATTTAACATGGAGAACGACCTAAATTCAGTTAGCCTAAGATGAACCAAGTTAGATTTGGGCAGTGGGATCACTAACGCCTCCCGTAGTGAAGGCGATAGGTTCACCTCGCGTAGTGCAGCAGCATACATATGTTCCAACTGCGGGGCGAGATGTCCACGTAGGTACTATAAAATTCGGCTAGGAGGCCATCCGGCGCAGGTGTTTTCCCCCTGCTCATTTCTCTAATAGCTGCCCTCATCTCGCCCGCCTTGATAGGTGAGGCCAACGGATCCCGGGCATCTCGGTCCAATTGTACCAGTCGTTGCTTGTCTAGATAGGCTTGTAACTCTTCCCAATGGGACGGCCCTGGAGGACCATTCAGGGTCTCATATTATTCCTTAAATGCGTCATTGATTAACCTCGGGGAGGAGAGAATTTGACCCCAGAAATTCGTGACACTCACTATGGGTGAACCCCTACTCTCGGGTCTGACTAACCAAGCCAGTAGTCTCCCAGCCCTGCCCCCCTCTGTGTGCTGTGTGGCCTGATATTGTTTAAAATTGAGGGCTCTCAATCTGGCCCAGGTAGCACTGTAAAGGCTCTTTACTTCTGCTAATTTCTCCAGGTTCTGGACTGTCTCCGTGGTTCCCCTATCCAGTATCAGGATTTGGGCCTCTGAGTCTGTCAGTTCCTGGGTGACCTGTCGTCGAGTGCCAACAGTCTTGCCCAGACAGTGCCCCCGTGTAACCACTTTAAATGCCTTCCATTCCACCAGCAGAGAGCTGGTGGTGCCCTGATCGATGGAGAAATAGTCAGTTAAGGCCTCTGAAAGACCCTGCCGGAAACCCATCGTCGTCTAGCAGCGACGGGTCCAGCCGCCAACGTGGGATCGGGGCTCTCTCCAGAACCGGGACAAGCCCTACAAGCAAAGGGCTATGGTCAGAAAGGGATCTGCCAAGATACTCAGCGCCGGTCATCATGGGGGACAGAGTTGCAGAACAAAAGAACATGTCCGGGCGTGTGTGCAGGTCATAAAGGTGTGAATAATAGGAATATTTCCTGCGCCTATCAATATGTAATCGCCATACCTCATGAAGGTCCCAACCTGTGGCCCAGGCTCTTAAACCCTTAGCGGTGGCAGCCGCCGTGGTTCCCCGCAGAGGAGGGGTGGATCTATCCCGCTGAATATCAAAAACACTATTAAAGTCCCCTCCCAGCAGTAAGGTCCCATGGGAAAATCCCGCCAACACCCCAGACAGCTGATCTAAAAATGGAAGCTGCTCTCGGTTAGGGCCATACACACTGCCCAATGTGATCTTCCTGCCCTTTAGCGTGCCTGTGATCACTACATACCTCCCCTCTGGGTCCACTACTTTCCAGGTAAGCTGGAAGGGCACCCCCGGGCCTAAACCATATCAACACTCACCGGGAGAAGGCCGAATATTTTGTAGCAAAGAATTGACCCCCCCATTAACGCCTCAGGCGAGAGCCCTCCCCTTCAATGAGATGAGTCTCCTGAGGCAAAATCTCTTGCGCCCCCGCCTCTTGATAAAGTTGAGAACATTATAACGCTTAGCTGGCGACCCCATGCCTTTAATCTTCCAGGTCATAACCTTAATCCCGTCAGGGCTACCCTCAAATGCAGCCATAATTCCTGTTTGCATACCTCCCCATCCCCTCCCACACAGAAACCACCCCCCTTGTATTAAACAACAAATCCCTTCAAAACAACTCCCTATCCCATGAGCGGACTGACAACGGTCAGCTGCCCAAACACATAAGCAAACCGCATAGTGAAAACTCACACCAGATTAGAAAGATCCATGGCTAACTGCACTGGGACCTGCGAGGGGCGCAGCGTGTCAGGGAACCAACAAATCATCCAAAAAACTTCCTTCACATAGCAGCAGCCTTGATAGGCCGTACAAACCCGCACCCGGGAGCGCCCGCCCAGAGATCCCCCCTCTCCCTATGGCACCCTCAACCTCTAGCAATAACCTGAGTGTTCTCAAAATGTACTCCCGCCCAGGTAAATCATAAAGGATATAAAACGACAATACAAACAGGCAGGAAAAAGGAAGCAAGGAGAAAACTGTCCATCATTCTCCAGAACTTCCAGTCTTACATGTCATTTGAAAGCTGCCGAGTCACTATGGGCAAGGTGCCGCCGGTGGTCCGGGAGACATCTGAATCTGTGTCGTCCTAGCCATATTTGGTTTCTGAGTCTGTCCCTGCAGAGGAGGCCCCAGACCTCACCATGAGGGAGATAGCCTCCAGTGCCGTAGCCCTCTCCGTCGCTGTCTGGGATGGACTTGACTTCTTGAGTTCCGTTTTCTTTTGGCATTTCCGCAATCGTCTCACCGGACGTTCTGTCCCAGACGGATGCCGCTCCGGTCGAGGCTGTAAAGGGCCCACCGCATGTTAATCCTCAACCCAGTCCCAGGCTGCCTTCAGGTCCTCACAGAAGTGGGTTGCCCCATCGAGCATGATCTTGAGCCGGGCCGGGACATCAGCGAGTATTGCACCCCTCTTCCCGCAGGGCTTTTTTTAACTTCTAGGAAGGAGGAGCGGCGACGCCCGACCTCCAATGTGTAATCTGGGAACAGCGTGACTCTACTGTTCTCGGCGAGAAAAGGACCAGCCTCCTGAGCCCTCCTGAGCAGCAAATCTCTGTCCCGGAAATGGAGCAGCCGGGCCACCACAGCACGGGGCGGTCGGCCAGGCGCCGGTGGTCGGGCATGCACACTGTGGGCCCTCTCCAGGGTGTAGAATGGGGAAAGGCCCTGAGGTGCTACAACGTCCCTCAGCCATGTTTCCAGGTAACAGACCATGTCTTGCCAATCCACTCCTTCCGGAAGGCCCACCACTCATACGTTGTTAGGGCGATTGCGCCCTTATGCCTCCTCTGCCCGTTTCTCCAGATGACCAACCCTGTTGTTCAGCTCGGCCACCTGGGCTGACAGGGCCTGCTGGGCTGGTGCTAGCACCTCTAGGGATGATTCCATCTGTTTTACCCTACCAGAAAGTTTAGCATGTTCGGCACGCAATAAACGAAGGCCATCCGCCACTGTGCTAATTTCTTGATGTAGGGTTGCCTTGGTATCCGCTATAGCCTTGAGAATTTTGGACAGTTGTTGGTGAACTGGAGCCTCCACCTGCTCATCACCAGTGTCCTTTGCAGCAGATCCATCTTGCTGACCTCCAGATCCAGGGGGGGGGACCGATCTGCTTTCCCCGCGGCTTCCCCATTGCTCGGACACCTCTTCCCACCGTCCGAGTTTGGCGGGTCTTGGGTGAGCAGGAAACTGTTGTTTGCCCGGGTGGCACCCACCACTCCAGGGTCACACCATGTCCGGCAGGTCCCCCTGGTGCCTCTCTGTAGTTTGCGGTGTAGGCCAGAGCCCAGTATATGCCGCTCCACTCCCGGTTCAGGGTCCACAATTATGGTGGGACAGGCCACTTAGGGGATTACTCAGTTTCCACACAGTAGCAAAGCGGGGAACCGGCCTGCACCAGCCCTCAATCACCTGAGCCAGCGCCACCTTTTCATGCAGTGTGGGTGGTGCACAGGGGTCTCAGGATCGCTCCCAGGGCCTTCCGCCGACTCAATCTGTCCGCAGGGGGGCGCAGTCCGCAAGGTGCCCCACCCCAAGACCAGACCAACGCAGTGGTCGCCGCGCCCAGCCAGGGAACCAGTGCTGAACTACGAGTGCTCGCTGCCGACCCCCAATAATTTCAAAGCAACGTCCACTCTTCAACGCCTGCCTGCGTCCCTTTCTCAGGGTCTCGCCAGTGGCACCCCCCTTCGTGGAGCAGCAGTGCCTGGACCCCTGCGTCGGCCAGCGCACAGGGAGCTCCCGCACCAGTCCGGAGATCTGCCCACGGAGCCTGTTCACCCACCGCAGGTGTCTCACAGCGGGGTGTCCTCATTCGCGGGTCTGTCTTCCGCCGTCAGGGACGACCCGCCTTCGCCTGGGGCAGCGACCCCTAGCTGAGGGCTTTATCCGTGTACTCTCCTCCGAGCTACGCAGCGCCGACAAGAGTCGCCATCTTAGGGCTGACCCGGCCCGGCCGCTCCTTCGCCACAGCGGGCTTTCAGCGATGTTCCAGAGGCGTCCCGGAGAGAAATTCAGGAGCCTCACGTTTGCGCAAGGGCAAGTCTTCCTCGTGCGCCCCGGGTCCGATCGGGATCACCGTTCTAAGTCGGAGAAATGGCCTGGCTAGCGCAGAGCTTAATGCTCACGCGTCCGCCATCTTCGGCTACCAAGCCACGACCCCACAATTGGATACTTATAAAATAAATACGACCCCTCAACCCATACTCTAACTTGCAGGTGATTACATTTTAATAGCATTGACTGAAATAACAATACACACCTTGCACCTTATTGTTATTAAAAAAAAGGCCTGTGATTATAAATGAAAACAAAATATTGGGTGGAACATGACTGTTAAATAACAATTTTCAAATGAACTGAATTAAAATGAAAAACGTTAGTTACAATTGATAATTTGAATCTAAGAAATAGTTGCTGGCTAAATTGGAAAGCTCCTGTTGAAAATGCTAATATATCTTATGGTCGCATATTTACTTTAACCAGGTTTAATCAAAAATAGTTCCCATATGATTAAACTGATGCTGAAAGTCCACTAGGACAAAGCTGTTGGTATACAGCTGTTCATGATGTGGAATTATTAGCTCCCTTTAGGACTGGGGGACTTTTCTATTTATTTGTGATGAAAGTACAATTTTGAGGAATTGGTTAATATTTTGACCGTTAATTACGCTAAATGTTTCATATCTAGAACTGGGTTTAAACAGTATTTCATATATTATTTACATTTTAACCCAGTATTGATGTATGTTCAGTTAGGAATAAATGGTGCTGCAGCATTGTGGAGAAATAAATTCAATGATGGATATCCTGTTTTGCAATTTTTATCTCAAGATTGATTGATTGATTGATTATAGTGCTTCTATAGCGCATACTGTCACCCTACGGGTATCCTGGCGCTTCAAACTAGGAAGAATTGACCAGAATGGAATACATCAGAGCAGAAAGACAGGAAGACAAGATTGTAAACCCTAAGAAAGAGCCAGGTTTTTAGACTCTTACGAAACTCTGTCAAAGAATCAATTTGTCTGAGATTCAGGGGTAGCTCGTTCCATAGGCGGGCACCAGCCACATTAAATGCCCTCCCTCCCAACCTAGAGCGTTTGAACCTGGGAACCGTCAATAGGTTGGCGCTAGAGGAGCAAAGCTGCTTCATGGGCTGGTACCATGGAAATTTTTCCTGCAGCGGCACTGGACCCAGCTTGTGCACCGCTCTGAATACCAGGCCGAGAGACTTAAAGTGAACCCTTTCCCTAACAGGCAGCCAATGAAGATCTCTCAGGGCCAAGGTGGTAGATGAGCACCGCTGCCTATTAAGCACCAGTTTTGCTGCTGCCGACTGGACTCTCTGCAATCCCTGGATGATGTATTGTGGAGCCCCCAAATACAGGGAATTGCAGTAGTCCAGCCTGTTAATCACTGTGCTTCTTACCACCAATAAGCGCTACTCTTTTGGTAGTTTTTTTTTTTTGTGACAAAAATAAGTGCTGGCCATACGGAAAAATGTCTTGGTCTCCTACTTTTAGAGTGACAAAATAAAGTTTTATTTCAGAATTTTGTCTGGTATTATTTATTTTATACCTTTCTGCTTTTTTGTTTTCAAAGTTCAAAAAATTCGTTGTACAAAAAAGACACACCCAATTACATATATCATACAATCTGTTCAAACATGTGTAAAACCATTTCACATAACAAACAATACATATATCCGAAGTTCATATGTACAATAACACAAACAAAATTCTTATGCATCAACGTCATTAATTATATTTGCACTGACTTTTTCTATAAAGAGACAATTCTCTATTTTCAAAAATAAGGAGAAATCAAGAAGAGAAAAAACAATCTATGTACACAACAATACAGTGAAACTGAGAGAATAAATCTGAAGCTCAGTATAACACAAAGATAGTTGTTTAGGGCAGTTTATCAAGTGCTTCTCTCCAACTGGCCAGTTGGAGAGAAGCACTTGATAAACTGCCCTAAACTACTATCTTTGTGTTATACTGAGCTTCAGATTTATTCTCTCAGTTTCACTGTATTGTTGTGTACATAGATTGTTTTTTCTCTTCTTGATTTCTCCTTATTTTTGAAAATAGAGAATTGTCTCTTTATAGAAAAAGTCAGTGCAAATATAATTAATGACGTTGATGCATAAGAATTTTGTTTGTGTTAATGTACATATGAACTTCGGATATATGTATTGTTTGTTATGTGAAATGGTTTTACACATGTTTGAACAGATTGTATGATATATGTAATTGGGTGTGTCTTTTTTGTACAACGAATTTTTTGAACTTTGAAAACAAAAAAGCAGAAAGGTATAAAATAAATAATACCAGACAAAATTCTGAAATAAAACTTTATTTTGTCACTCTAAAAGTAGGAGACCAAGAAATTTTTCCGTATGGCCAGCACTTATTTTTGTCACAAATATTACAGAGGGTCCAGCTGCCCATACGTCCAAGGACCTACCTCCTTGTATTTCACTCTTTTGGTAGTAGCAGGAGTATTTTACGTAACAATGGCATTAAGGAGAAGAACACGCTGGCGGTCTTGTTTGCCTGTGACTCCATCTGAAGGTTATCATCAATCAGAACCCCCAGATTGCGTACCTTGCTAACCGGAATTAATGGTTCCGCCTCAGTCAAGTTTAAACTCAAATGGTAGATGTTTGGACATCCTGGCAGAGGAACAGTACACCACCTCAGTCTTCCCGCTATTACATTGTATGGAGTTTCTTCTGAGCCAGTCAGCCGTCCGACGCATACATTGCTTGAACATGTCCAGAGATACTGCATGTTCACCTTCTAGGGAAAAGGCCAATTGTGTATCGTCTGCATAATTGACTAGGCAGACTCCAAAGGACTTGATAATGGGGAGCAGGGGCTGCAGATATACATTAAAAAGAATAGGACTGATCGCAGATCTCTGTGGCACCTCATAGGCTACCAGGGATTTGCTAGAGGAAAATGGTGCTAAGGTTACTACCTGCTATCTTCCTGCTAGATATGACTGAAGCCATAGCAGTGCCCGTCCTTTCACTCCTATCTTCTTAAGTCTCTCCACTAGATGGGATGGCTCACCATGTCGAATGCGGCCGACATATCGAGAAGCACTAAAACAGTGGCAATCCCGTTGTCGGCTTGCATGCAAATTGTCCAGCATGATGGCCAGAGCAGTCTCAGTCCCATGGTCTGGGCGGAACGCGAATTGGTCTCTATCAAGCAAGTGATTATCCTCCAGAAAGCACGATAGTGTCCTACTAACTGCTTTTTCTAAGATTTTAACCGGATATGGCAGGAGAGAGATGGGTCTAAAACTTGCAGGAGTTGACGGGTCCAGGGAGGGCTTTTTAACCAGTGGAGTCACCACTGCTTGCTTCCAGCATTCCGGGACAATTCCTCCTTCTAAAGACTGATTGCAAATCTGCCTCAGCCAAGGAAAGGTTTCTCGGCCAAATGACTTCCAGATTTTGTGGGGAGGAGGTCAAGGGGAGAGCCCGAGGATACACTGTGAGCCAAACTATTAAAAGCAGAATCAGTGAGGGTCTGAACATTATCCAAGGTCGTTAGCTGTTGTGGTTCTTCATCCATCATTTGTTCCGAATTATCTTGACCATCATTATTATTAACATGGAGAGTACCGACAATTTTGGAAATCTTATCTTGGTAGTAAAAGGCAATCTCATCACATAGTTTTTGTGATACTGCCACTTTATTATTCAGACAAGTAGGGGAGGAAAGGTCCTTAATGGTTTTAAAGAGAGCTTTTGTCCCATTCGGCGCTTGTATAATCGAGGTAGCGTAGAAGTCCGCCTTAGACTTAAGAATGAGCTCTTTGTATTTCAGATGCACTAATCTCAAGTCTTTTTTATCTTCCTCAAGGTTGCTCTTTCTCCACTTCCTTTCCGCCTTCTTGCGGAACATACGTAGCTGTTTCAGATCTTCATTATACCAGGGAGCCATGGTTTTGTTCCTATCTTTTAGCTTATTTATTGGAATTGCCTGATCCAAAATATCAGTTATTTAGCTAGTGTAGATTTTATAATTTTCCTCTACTGTCACCGTGGGAATGAAATGATTGGCCTCTGGGGCAGACACATGGGTTCTGATCTTACCTAATTTTGCCCTTTCCCTGCCTCTCCTATAAATTCTTGGCTGACTAGTACTGTCCTTTGGGCATGGCAGCCTAATATTAAAATGAATTAGATGATGGTCAGTCCAATTCTGAGGAATTATATTTAGTACCTTAGTTATAGATTGGTTGGTGAACAGTAAGTCAAGAGTGTGCCTCCCTTGAAGGGTGGAGTGTTCCACCAACTGTGAAAGATTAAGATCTGCGCATGTGTGCCTCAAATCTCTCAAAAGGCTGCTAAAATTCCCATCCTCCTTAAGATTAAAGTCTCCTAGTATAATCATTCTGGAGTGTACCAGAGTTAAATTAGTGATAGTGTCCAGGAGATTTTAGTATTGCGTAGTACACCCTGGGGGCTTGTAGCATAGCAATCCTGTAAGTAGGCCACCTCTGGGTGCCTGCAGCGAAAATTCCATAAGTTCTTTTTCATTCATGTAAACACGTTTGTGTGTGCTATAGATTGTGCAAATTTGTTGGAGACTGGAACATCTAAAGTAAAACATAATTAATGCTAGTAAAAGACACAAGCTGATCATGGAAAAAGAGAAAGAAAACAATATCAGAGAAAATAAATACAAAAATATCTTTTTACCTGGTTCAAATAAATCTTAGAAGGATAATTAACGATGCTAGAACCACAGTGTTCGGATATTTATATTTACGATTTTAGACTGTGTATTTAATTGCTCAACACCTAGAAAGTACAATGTCTAAAAATTGCTACTTGCATTACATTGTGAACATGTTTTGCTCTTTTTCATATTTTGTCCTGCATGTAAAGTGACTTATTATTTCCAACGTTTATAAATTGAAATCTGCACTGGCACTGTGCTTACCATCAAAGCAGGTTGTAATTCAACAGACATTTGCATTCAGTGTATTCAGATAAGAAAATAAAAGTACTTAGAAATTGTTGTACATTAATATCTTTTAAATGTTATAGGTAAATGTATAATGCTCTCAGTACAGTCAAGAGCAGTTATATTAAAGTAAGATATAGCAGGAATTTGTGAAGTTTTGTATTAAAAACAGATGTGGTTTGGATATTTTAGGAGTGTTGTAAGGTTTTTTTTTCTTCATCATTTGATTAAATTTATTACATTATAGTGCACTTTATAATTTTATAATTTAACATTTGATTAAGTGTTTTATATTGTTATATACTTTGTTAGCAGAAAGTTACTCTATTGATAGGTAACTAAGCCAGGCTTCGAAAAATCTACTCGCCCACTCACAATTGCTAGTGACATTTTATCAGGTGGAGATATTTTTAGCACCTACTATTCCCATCTGGCTTGAGTGAACTTAAGCTGGGAAGGAAGGGGAGTTCTGTTCATTCAGAAAGTGATTGAGAGGTAAAGATGCCATTAAATCTTGTTTTTATTTTGACACATTTGCTGTTTGTTCAAGGAAAGAAGTAAAATGTCAGTTTGTCTTTTTACTTATGGCTGCTTGGAAAATTGAGTTAATTTTTCTTTCTCTTACTACAGTTAGAGGTTTTTGTCAAGTGAGCTGTCTGAAGATGGCAGTTTTTTCTCTAACACATAAGATTTAAATAAATATTACAAACATTTCAAAATATATCAGGAATACCGCACGCACATTTGCTTTGTAATTAAGAAGTAATAAAGACCACTACAAAGTGCGATGCAAAGAGTTAAATAGGAGCAAAGCAAATCAGAAAACGTTACTTGGTGATGCGTAAATGGCACATATTTGCAGAAACTCTATTCACAAACATTATTGTTTGTACACTATATCATTTTATCAGTAAAACCACATGTCAGTGGGAAATTGACAGGCCATTTCAATGTAAAATCTGCTGATTGCAAATGACAGTGTGCTACCACTTCATGCTTTAGTTATGTATTTATTAAAAGTGATATTTTTTAAACATAATTTGAGAAACATCCCTTCCCCCGCCCTGATGACAATGCTGTTAATGGTCTAAGAGGTAAGTCAGGGGTCTTGTGTTTCCTATACGCGGCTAGATTTCTATTGTATATGGAAAAACAGTTTAGTCTTATTTAATTAAACAAAAGAGGTTTTTTTGTACAGCAGACATGCTGAACTCACATATTTGAAAGTACTCTCATATGTGATTATGAAGAAAATGGCAGCTCAATGAATTAAACTATTTGCCCACAATCACATCATTTGAAATCAGTTTATGGGTCAATAGCATTACAATTAGGTTGAGTAGATTATTTAAGTCACTAGACCTGCAGGTCTAGTAACATTTTTATGATTTTTCGAGGCCTCTAAGCAATTTCTATTTAAATGTGTGGTATCGGGCTGATTACTTATTTGACACATAAAAATGAAATTGCTCCCTGAACCCACAAGATCATTTGTATAAGCAGGCCTTGCTTGATCTAGTTGCAAAGAGTGTGATTATGCAGAGGAAGAGTTTTCCAATCTTAGCACATACTGAGTAGTAGGATTTGGAGAATGAGTGACTCAACGGAAACCAAGGCTCTTCTGAAGATGATGTGATACCGTCTCTTCTGTCTGTTTAAAATTCTGCAAAATGTCTGTAGGAATTTGAGCATTTAGAGGCCCTGAAAATTAGAGGAGCTGCTATATTTTGGGCCATCTGTAGCCTTTAAAATCGCTAAGAACAATGTTTGTTTAAAAGATCTTTTAATAGTGTCCTTTTGAAATGATTAGTGAACGTCCGAAAGAGAGGTTAATTGAGAAAAAGAAAAACAGTAGGATGATAAATATTAAATAATGGCCTCTGTGCCATTGCAGTCACTTGAGAATTCGTACTCCAGTCTCAATCCAAGTACCCTAGATTTTTAGCAATGTAAGTAAAGATGAATGACAGAGCAAACAAAGATGGGTGAGTTGTTTTTGTAGGTCAGTTTGCAGGGTGACGTGGGAAGGGGAGGGTAAGAACATACCCCTAGATTCATCAAAGTCCCGTTTTGCGAGTCCTTACTAGCGATTATTAAGGAATCGCTATTAAGGACTTGCAAAACGGGATTCATGTAGGAATCGCTAAATAAATTGCGATTCCTACACATTCCTTATTTGCGATTAGCAATTTGCTAATCGCAAATAAGGATGCAATTTCAAGGGTTCTAGGGGTGTCCAAAGGACACCCTGTAGCACCCCATAAATGTAAATTGAGACTTATGTTGCGCACACACATGTCCAAAGGACATCTGTGTGTGTAACATACAACTGAGAAAAATGCACATTTTTCTCAGTTTTCGCTATTTACCACGAATTCAGACTTCGCGGTAAATAGCGGCAAAAAATAGCGAAATCGCAATTTATTAATGGTTCATGAATAGCATTTAAGGAATCTCAAATTGAGATTCCTTAAATGCGATCGCAATTTGAAAAAATCGCAATTTTTTGCAATTTTCCAAATCGCGAATTCATGACCCATTGATGAATTCCAAATGCCATTTTTGCGGGCGCAAACGGCCGAATTCTGCGATTCGCACCGTTTGCGCCCCCAAAAATGCTTCATGAATCTAGCTGATAATCTTCTCTTGAGGTCCTCAGACTTGATGTCACCCTAAATTCTTCAGCCTAGCCCAGGTTCTTCATAAACGCGCCTCTTATCCCCCCTCCCCATTCTTGATCGATAACATGCAGAACAAGCATTGGCAAAGCCACTAGGTCTCGCCTATGGGAGAGCCATTGGCTTTATGACCGTCTTTTGGCCATGTTGTACTGCAGTGTGGCTGTTGTGCAGCATGGCTGAAAATAAAAAAAAGAGGTTCTGTTATTCAGCCAGTATTGGCGGTAACATATCGCTTTTTTGTTGCTGGTGGAGCAACGGGGAGGGAGGGAGGGCAGCCGTGTGAGGGAGCAACATGGATAGTGGAAGGTGTACGGAAACAGCGCTATGATCCGGCTAGCGCTGGCTGCATCATCACACTTTGTTTATTGCGGGGAGGGGGGGAGGTAACATGGAAGGAGGGACAAGGGCAACAAAGACAACGGCAGGTGGGAGGGATGGGAGCTAACAGAAAGACAGTGGTAGACGGGTGGGGGCAACGCTGATGAACAACAGATGGTGTATGGGCCTCTACCAAGCAACAGCATGAGAGTGGGAGGGCAAGTAGGGCCAATAAATAACAGAAGGAGGGTGGGTGGGTGGCTAGGGGCATTCAAAAACACAGACAAACAGCAGAGGGAGGGAGAGCAGATTGGGCAAGCAATACCGATGACATGGGGGAGTGGGAGCAAGCAATATGTATGAGGGAAAGCAACATGGAAGACAGAGGGAAGGAAGAGAGGGAAGGTGGATGTAAGTTAAACAGATATGGGGGAGGAAGGAACACGGAGGAGAAGTACACGAGTGAGGCAGCTAAAACATCTGATTAAACACAAAGAAAAAGTAGTGCCTAAAAATGAGCAGTGGAAGGACACAAATAATGTGTCCATGTCCAAGGGGAGAGAGAGAAAATCACAAAGAGGAAGGAAGCCTATGGCAGCTGACTAATTAGAAGTAAGCAAGTGAGAGTAACAATGAAGCCAAGAACTGGTAAGAAAGGCTAGGTTTTCTCAGGATGCCCATGAGTTAACTCAACATGGGTAGGAAGATAGGTGATTATGAGGGAATGCGGAAAAGTACATGTGTGTTTATTTTGACATAGAGGGAGATGTTGATTTGTACAGCAAAGTTTGTTTTCTCAGTAATCAGATGTCTTGTCTGCTTTTATTAATTTTCTGCCCTGCTTATGCCTATATTTCAACACGATAAGACCGCTTCACTGTAATACCCCATAGTGATAAGAGTAGGGGTGCTGCAGTGACTTGAAGAGCGTAGTGCTCGACCAAGGCGAAAGTCTAGAATTAATTTCCTTCCAGGGCTCTGAAAGGCATGGATTTTGTTTTTCTCGGAGTGTCAGGGAAATATTATTTAGTTTATTCTACATGTCCATGAACATGTTTGGTCCGTTCTCGCCTCTTTCAACCTTTAGCCATTCCCAAATAGCCTTCATGTCTCTAATGCCCGTTTAAATTAAAAAAAATCTTCAGTTCCTGGAAAATCCTTCATGGCTTTGCTTACCCTTTACTGTACCTCGGAAATAACAACTCACGATGGTTCTCTTGGGGACCGTAGGATGCCGCCTCTGATTTTACTTAGTGTTCTACGATGAAAAGTTCACGCTTTACAAATTTGCAGATTTATTTTGTTGAACTGAGTCAGGCTAAAAGAATTTTAGGAAAGTGTCTCTTTCTGATGCAAAGACATCTATAAAAGACGAGAACAGTGAAGTGAAAAGCATTGATCTCAGTTGTAGATCGGAAATGCACATCTGCGTTGTAGAGAGAGAGATGCATTATATATACACATCGATTAAGGTCAAATATCACAGTAAAACGGCCTTTTGTTTAAAACGTATTTTAAAAGAACAGAAAATCGCTAGCCAGATTAATTTCTATTGAAACATTGGTTTTGTTTTGAAATGGTTACCTATTCACGCAGTATTCGTGGGAGTGGAAAACGTGTTGCGAATAACAATTGTGGTAATTTGGATTATTGTTTTGTGTGCAAGTCTTTTTTGTGCAGGATACCCATTTTGTGAATTTCATTGTGATTATTTAGTTAGCTCTGTCTACATAATACAGTGCTTTGCATGTACTATTACTGCAGGTTAGTTAGATATTGTCAAAGCACTTGAACGAAATTCGTAATTTTAATAATGACACTGAATAAGGTACAGTACTTTTAATTCATACAACTAAGAAGTAATCATTAGGAAAAAAATAGTAACTTAGATTCTTTTTACAGAAGACTATACACTTATCTGTCTTTCCTTTACACAGTGCCTCCTACCTTTGCTACCCTGCTTAAGCATTCCTAGACACTTGAAATGGGAAAAAAAAGTAACTGGACTATGGTTGTTACGACTAACATTAACATCGTCCCCTATTTCATCTTCCATGTCCTTCCTATAGCTTTTCTTTTATTTGTGTTTTTATGTATTTATGTATTTATTTATTTATCTGCCTTCTTACTATCTACTGAACTGGGTCACAACTTTGGTTGCACAGTTCACCAACTGTACCATCTACAACTCAACTTCAGTCTTTGGAAAGTGATGTACTGCAACAAGTCATCGAAAAACTAAAGAATATATATACACATGAGGGAGAAGCAAGACTGGCACAATAATTTTACCCTTTCCTATGTAAGATCTACTTAGTCTTTGGAACGCTTTGCATACTAGGAAAAATTGCCTTGTTCTGAAGCTTTACGGTTATTTTCTCCAGTACAAAGTAATTCCCTAGTTACTGCCTCATCCCTTCATATGACTACCTTAGCTTTTGGGAGAAAGCTTCCTTCAGTGGAGACAGAACAGAATTAGTCGTTGCTTTTGTTACTAATATTATAAATTTCCTTCTAGAGACTCTTGGGAAATGTTTTTCTTGTCACTTAGAGTAGACTTCAGTACTATGAATGCTTGCAGCATTAGCCTTGGCATCACCTGCCCAAACTTTTTCTGGCACTGTTGGAATCAGTCGCTAGAAGTTCCATTCCAAAAATATACTGGGAAAAATGTTGGTGTCACTCTGACTGTAAGCCTGTAGTTCCATGAGTACTAATATCCCATTGGTTCCCTGAAAGTGGAGAATCTTGACTATGACAGTCAAAAAATAAAATCTTAGGCCTGTTAAGTTCACTGGCACGCATGGTTGCAAAGGAAGAGGTACCAGTTTCACAAGGTACCAGCAGGACACGTTGAGTCCCTAATTCTGACCTGTTGGTACCGAGTAACAGATCCTTGTTTCACCCACTGGTGACCACTTTACTAATGGGGCTGATATTGGCCTATCTTCTGTGGGTCATGACAGTACAAATTCAGTACCATCATTTGCTTTAAATATATATGTTCCGGGGGCGTGGCGAGCAGCCGAAGAACATGGCTGCAGCCTAGGGAGTCTCCATGGTCCACACACCTTCCCCATCAATCCGCACACTTATCCGGCGGCTTTCTCACCTCATAAATACATCACGTAGTATCGGAGGATCCCGTGCACCCAGTGTTCTTGGTCCGGAGTCAATCGATCCATCCCTGAGGCGAAAGCGGCAAAAAGAAAAGACGTGGCCTGCCCTGGCAAGGTGAGCTTGGGACTACAGTAAGAACAGAGCTGGCCGCGGCACACACAGCGGTTCGACGACCAAGGCAAGGCGGATCGCGGTCTGAAGCCGGATGAGGGCAGACAGGAAAGGCTCCACAACAGTTACTACTTGGGACTGTGCAACTCTCATCAGACAGCAGAACGCTTACAATGGGGGCACCCACTCCTGCACGAGGACTACTAAGATGGTATAAGCAGCGCTCAGAGCCCCTACGAAGCCCGCACCAGTTCTGGACAATCATCGTGGATTCAATAGCAGCAATTGGGGCAGGCATGTGGGTGAGGAATGTACCCCCAGAGAACGTACACAGTCTAGTTGCTATGGGGTAAGCGTACGGGCACTGCACATCGGCAGGGTGCGGCGCATTAAGGTTAACGGCACCATATTGGCAGGAAGGAAGGGCATCACTGACACTGGCACTTTCTCTCTAATCAGAAGAATAAAGAATCCCCCCAGAAAGGATGCACAGCCAGTGACCCTTGCTGACATTCCTAAAGTAAGTGAGGAAACGCATAACCGGCGGGGAAGAGGTGCAAAACTCGACAGGTTGCGTGGGTCACAATAGCCCACTGGCAGGCGGCGGAGAGTACCACCCCTGACCCTAACCATCACGCGCAACCGCCCTCACTGCCAAGATGGAACAGTGATGGATTAAACCCAGATCTTTTGACTGCATGTGAGTGTTTGATTGATTCAGATGCTCCGTCCATCACCACCCCCTTTTGTACCGCTTTTGGCCGCCAAAAGTGTGGCAGGGTATGTTCAGACGTGAGTCCCTTGCTCACTTTGCCACTGGATTCAAGCAAGCCGGGCTGAAGACTGCTGGAATGCCAGAAACCGGTCCTCGGAAGCTTGTTTCCGGTCCAGGGAAGACATGGCTTGGCAGTTCGGGCTGGACAGTTCTCATGAGGCACAGGGTCAGACTGATTTACATATAGCCATGTCTGAACTGGGGTGGCAGAGTGAGCTAAAGAACGGTGATGGATTAAACCCAGATCTTTTGACTGGGTGTGAGTGTTTGATTGATTCAGATGCTCCGTCCATAACCACCCCCTTTTGTACCGCTTTTGGCCGCGATCAGTGTGGCAGGGTATGCTCAGACGTGAGTCCCTTGCTCACTTTGCCACTGGATTCAAGCAAGCCGGGCTGAAGACGGCTGGAATGCCAGAAACCAGTCCTCGGAAGCTTGTTTCCGGTCCAGGGAAGACATGGCTTGGCAGTTCGGGCTGGACTGTTCCCATGAGGCACAGGGTCAGACTGATTTGCATATAGCCATGTCTGAACTGGGGTGGCAGAGTGGGCTAAAGAACGGTGATGGATTAAACCCAGATCTTTTGACTGGGTGTGAGTGTTTCATTGATTCAGATGCTCTGTCCATCACCACCCCCTTTTGTACCACTTTTGGCCGCCATAAGTGTGGCAGGGTATGCTCAGACATGAGTCCCTTGCTCACTTTGACACTGGATTCAAGCAAGCCGGGCTGAAGATGGCTGGAATGCCAGAAACCGGTCCTCGGAAGCTTGTTTCCGGTCCAGGGAAGACATGGCTTGGCAGTTCCGGCTGGATTGTTCCCACGAGGCACAGGGTCAGACTGATTTGCATATAGCCATGTCTGAACTGGGGTGGCAGAGTGGGCTAAAGAACGGTGATGGATTAAACCCAGACCTTTTGACTGGGTGTGAGTGTTTGATTGATTCAGATGTTCCGTCCATCACCACCCCCTTTTGTACCGCTTTTGGCCGCCATATGTGCGGCAGGGTATGCTCAGACGTGAGTCCCTTGCTCACTTTGCCACTGGATTCAAGCAATCCGGGCTGAAGACGGCTGGAATGCCAGAAACCGGTCCTCGGAAGCTTGTTTCCGGTCCAGGGAAGACACGGCTTGCCAGTTCGGGCCGGACTGTTCCCATGAGGCACAGGGTCAGACTGATTTGCATATAGCCATGTCTGAACTGGGGTGGCAGAGTGGGCTAAAGAACGGTGATGGATTAAACCCAGATCTTTTGACTGGGTGTGAGTGCTTGATTGATTCAGATGCTCTGTCCATCACCACCCCCTTTTGTACCGCTTTTGGCCGCCATAAGTGTGGCAGGGTATGCTCAGACGTGTGTCCCTTGCTCACTTTGCCACTGGATTCAAGCAATCCGGGCTGAAGACGGCTGGAATGCCAGAAACCAGTCCTCGGAAGCTTGTTTTCGGTCCAGGGAAGACATGGCTTGGCAGTTCGGGCTGGACTGTTCCCATGAGGCACTGGGCCAGACTGATTTGCATATAGACATGTCTGAACTGGGGTGGCAAAGTGGGCTAAAGAACGGTGATGGATTAAACCCAGATCTTTTGACTTGGTGTGAGTGTTTGATTGATTTAGATGCTCCGTCCATCACCACCCCCTTTTGTACCACTCACTGCCAAGATGAGCACTAGAAATCTGAAGGGCCCGAACCAGCCGAAGCTCGTAAAATATGCCTACACTAAATCACAGTCCGACCCCATGGGCCAGGACACTGCGTTTGCACCAAGCGCGAAGGCCACAGAATCACATGAAATCACGTTACAGGACATTATGACCACATTAAATAACGTGCACACGTCCCTGGACTGTCGTATTGGGACCCTTTCAGTGTAACTTTCATTGATCCGAGCAGACTTCAACAAAATGTCCACCAGAGTATCGGAGGTGGAAACCACATCCACAACCCTGATGAGTGGCACCGCCACCCTCAAGAAACAAGTACACCAGCTCATGATGGATAACAAGATGTTGGCTGCTAAACTTGAAGACCAAGAAGGTCGATCGACGCAAAACAACATGCGCCTCATAGGCGTGCCGGACCAGACAGGGGGCCCAGCCCTTGACCTCTTTGTCGAAGATCTCATTACAAATCATCTCCATCCACGGGGCCTCTCCAATTAAGAGGCACATCGAGTACCCGGAGATAAACCGAGACTGGGGGACCCTCCACGACCCATTCTGGCCTGTATTTTTAACTACAGAGACGTGAAATTACAAGCTGCACGCGCCGCTCCTCCATTGCGTCTCGCCAACAGTACGATTACCATTTTCCCGGACTTCCCTGCAGCAGTCACAAAGCAACACTGTGGTTTCCTCAACTTCAAAAAAACACTATGAGAATGTGGAATCAAGTCTTGAGGCTGTTTCCCGCAAAGCTAAGGGTGGAGGCCGAAAGGTAAAGCATGTTTTTGTCTGGCACCTGAGGACACCCAGGAATGGCTAGAGGGCTGGCGCCGGGTCTCAGGATCGAACCGCTCTGCAGGAGGCAATGGACAACGTGGTGGGACTGAACTGAGAGAAGGACCGGAGTAGACGAATGTGACGGGATACATCATTGAACACAAAGGGAAGAGAGTGAACGCGATGTAGATGTAGAGGCGGCCCGACTCTGAGGGACAGATGAAATTTAATGACTTATCAAATGGATCGGTTGAAATTAGAACAATAATATCAAGCCACCAGCGCGGTGAGGAAGAGTTCATGTAAACAGCTAAAAGTATACAACCAACCCCATGAGGTGACTCAATACCCACCAAGACCACAACTTGCTTGTTAAATCATGGAGGAGGACGCAGCTGCAACTTAAGAAAATGTAGGGGAGGTCTTTAGAGACGATCACTCTCCCCCCACGTTATGGTATCAGGGAAGGGCACTAAGCACTCTGCACAGTTGGGGTGGTGGGTAGTTTTAAGTCCGTCAAGCAGGGAGGCAGGGAGGAGGGAGGGCAGGGGGGGTGCTGTTCGTTATTTTTTGTAATTTAATGGTTGTAGCTTTTACAAGGGCAGTAGCTAAACATTTTTACTTATGCATTGGTCATCTGAGATACTGTTGATGCATATCGATTATTGCACGTGTATACTATGAAAGGAACGATGGTACGGGCTCAGCAGAAACCTGAGTCACCAGCCCCCCACCTGTCCCTACTTACTCCTCTGACGCTGGTTACGTGGAATGTCCATGGGCTGGGTGATAAGATTAAAAGAGAGTTGGTTCTACAATATTTGAAACGCTGTGCACCTTCGGTGGCCCTACTCCAAGAAACACATTTGACGGGCTCATCATGTAAAGCTATGTTTCGGTGGAGTTTCAAAATGGTAGTGCACTCTGAGTTATCCTCTGGGTCACGGGGAGTAGGTATTTTAGTGAGGAAGCAATTTCCGCTGATAGTCAACCGGACATGGACAGATGACCAGGGCTGCTTTGCGGCTATCATGTGTCAATGGGAGGGACGGCCCCTTATTATAGTGTCAGTATATATCCCTCCGGCACACCACGCAGTGGCCCTTGGATCGACATCCCCCTAAAGCTTAGAGTAATGGACTCTCCCGCCTTGCGGGATTTATAGAAGCACTTGGTCTCATGGATGCTTGGAGATACTGTCACCCCTCGACACAGCAATTTACCTTTCACTCTGGGGTACACAATAGCCTCTCAAGGATAGACTACTTTCTAACGTCAGCGGATAGTTTACATAATATAGTAGACATTGAGACCCTACCCAGGGGAATTTCGGATCACTCCCCAATATTGCTAACGTACACATATCAGCACAAGGTTAGGCGTCACATTTACCCCATACACCCCAGGTATTTACATAATCCTAAAATTCTCAAAGGCATCACTAATGCAACACAACACTATTTCCAAGAAAATGTCTCATCAGTCCCGTCCCGACCACCCTCTGGGAGACCTACAAAACTGTTGTACGTGGCAAGCCATTGCCTCCATTGCCGATCATAAACGCGAAAAGCAGAAAGAGTTGGAGACCTTTGAGTCAGAATTACAAAAAGCTGAAGACCACCATCCTCAAGACCTGACAATGGGAGTGGCCCAATCCCTGCATCTCAAGCAGCAGGAGTATTGAGAATATCTGAAAGAGATGACAAGGTCCAGGTTGCGGGCCATGCAGCGTAAGGTATATGAAATTTGAGATAAGGCGGGAAAACTTCTGCCCTGGCTCGATTAAAAAAGAGCGGGCAAATAGCTGGATTACGCAAATACGAGCAGAGTATTGCAAGCCCGTAACTGATCCGCAAGGAATAGTAAATAAACTACCCGGATACTTTCAGCAGGTCTATACGTCATCATCAACCACAACGGTTGAAGAAGCACAGGCTTTTATTAAAGATATTAGTATGCCCAAACTAACGCCCGAGAGCTTGAGGCTGACCTCACGACGGACGAATTACAATTAGCTATCGGGACTATACAATCAGGGAAGGAGGTGGGGCCTAATGGCACCTTAATCGAACTCTATAAAAAGACAGCTGGTACAATCACCCCATATCTCTTAAATATGTATCTTGAGAGTCTGGAAGCGGGGGAGCTCCCACGGGATCAACGTATGGCCACCATAGTGACCATTCCTAAACCGGGAAAGCCTCCAGAGGAATGTACCTCATACCGCTCAATATCATTGATTAACGCAGAAGCCAAAATCCTTGCTCAACTCCTCACGCTAAGATTAACCCCTCACCTTACTGCCCTAATACACCCGGATCAATCCGGCGTTATGCCTGGAAGAAACAGGGCCCTTAATCTGAGACGCTTGCATGGAGTGATGACCCGTATACTATACATCCGAGAACCGGCTGTTATTCTCTCACTAGACACCCGTATGGCATTTGATATGGTGGAGTGGCCCTTCCTCTTTGCGGTTTTGAAACATTTGGGCTTCGGCCCCAAATTTTGTGCATGGGTGCACTTGCTGTACTCAAAACATTTGGCTCACGTCACAGCAAATGGTTACATATCAGAGGACTTTCTGCTAGGATGTGGAACACGTCAAAGGTGTCCCCTCTACCCATTACTGTTCGCCCTTGTTCTGGAGCCACTGGCCACATGGATTAGATGGAACCGACTATCCGAGGGCTCAAGTGGGCGGCAGGTTGGGAAGACTGCATCTCTCTGCATGCCAATGACTTATTATTGTAGTCTCTGGTTATACCATTGACTGGTCCAAATCAATCATATTTGTGCTTTACGGCCCACCACCGCAACACCCTAAAGGTTGTAATCTGCAGATCACAGAGGGAAGTTTTAAATATTTAGGTATCCACATCACACCAAAATCTCATGCCCCCCCTGGAACATCTTAGAAGTGGCACCACACATTGGCACTCCCTGCCATTGACATTGCTTGGGAAAGCGGCACTTTTTAAAATGATGGCACTTCCACGGTTCCTCTGTGCTTTAGAAAATACTCGGTTTCCCGTGCCATCCAGTTATTTTAAAGCAATAGGGGCAGAAGTCTCTAGTTTACTATGGCAGAACAAACCGGCACGCATTGCCATGGACATACTGGTCAGAGGGTGGTATGATGGAGGTATAGCTCTCTCAAACATACAATTATACTACTGGGTATTGCAGTTAAAAATAATTAATCAATGGATACATGCCCCACAAACAGTCCCCGCGTTCACAGCGAACAGATATGGGTTGGGGGATGGAGGCATTATGAAAGCATCATACACCAAAAAGCGGTAAATCCCGCTAATCGGACCAACAGCACATACAGTCAAAATTTGGTACACTGCACTTACAAAATTAGGCTGGCATGAAGTAATTACACAGCTCACTCCACTTTGGGACACACGACGACTTGGACGACTTAGAAATAGTAAAGGTTTCCATAAGTGTGATGCTATAGGCATCTCTACGGTGGGCGACTTATGGATTAAGGGTGAGATGACCACTTTTGAGCACCTACAGGAACACTACGAACTGGCACCCTCTGAAATATTCAGATACATGCAGAGCAGGCACGCACTCAGGGCAGTTATACCAACCGACACCGCACTACCGGAGGCCTCTCCCCTGGAGGATAGGTTACTGACCGACTACATGGACGAAAAGGCTACCTCTCTCACCTACCGTAAACTCGTTAACAATTTGCCTGACCCATTGCAAACGCCAAGGCAAAAGTGGTCCTCCGACTTAGGAGACCTTGGTGATACAGATTGGCAAGCAGCACTTTCGTCCCCGCGCGAAGTAGTAATACCCTCACAATTGAGACTGGTACAACTTAAGATACTACATTGCACGTACTACACCAGGGTGACCCTCCATAAAATAGGGAGTGCTATGCATCCGTGCTTGCGGGACTGCGGGCAGGAGGGTGCATTCTTCCACACCATGTGGCAATGTCCGCAGATTGTGCCATACTGGACAGCGGTAATGAGAAGTATATCTCCAGTAGGGTAAGTCTCAATGGTACCAGAACCCAAAAGATGTCTATTAAACATATGGGAGCCCACTGATCTCAACCATGCAGCACAGGATTGGCAACCCTCGGGATGATGTTTGCCAAACGCAATATAGCCAGATTGTGGGGTTCATGGTGTTCACCGGTGCTCCATGATTGGTACAAAGATATGGATGGGGCCATGGTGGCAGAGAAGGCGACGTATGTTAACCGGGGATGCCCCAAAAAATGGGGGAGAATTTGGAGAGCATGGAATAAGGATAGAGGATATATTTGTGATCCACCTATGTCAGCGACCGATGGGGGTTCAGACTGAGGGGAGTGGTGGGGGTCTCAGGGGGGTTTATATTATCATATGTCTATCATCTCCTCCGAGGACTTCTCTTCTTTTGTCGCAAACAAAATTAAAGCCCTAGATATCGAACTCAAAGCTGCTTCACTCCCCCCTCCAAACCTTGACCTTCCAACGTCTCTCCCCTTGCCGCCATGGTCCGCACCGAAGAATCAAGCATACTGGTCCAAATTCACACCCTATGATGAACACGCTGTCGCTAAAATCCTCTCAACCCTGAACCCTAACAACCATTTCAACGACCCGCTCCCCTCGAACTGTCTCACGACCATTGCCAAATCTATTATTCCCAGCTGGACTGCGATTATCAACGCCTCCCTCCGGCAGGGATCAATACCAGCCTCACTGAAAGCTGGCCAAGTCCTCCCCATTCTAAAAAAGCCGTCATTGGACCCAGTCTCCCCAGACAACTTTAGACCAATTTCCAACATTCCTCTCTTGGCCAAAGTGTTGGAAAAGTGTGTCCAGACACAGCTAAGTCTCCACATCAACAACTTCCATTTACTTGACGACTGCCAATCCGGATTCAGACCTGGTCACAGTACTGAAACCACCATGCTCCACATTGTCGATGATGCTCTTCTAGCCCATGACCAAGATAAAACCTTTCTCTTGATCCTCCTTTATCTTTCCTCCGCCTTCGACACGGTGAACCACGAGATGCTACTCGAACGCCTTAAACTGAGAATGGGATTAGATGGTACAGTCCTCGACTGGTTTAGCTCCTACCTTCAAAACCGATATCAGCGGTTCTTAATCAACGGCGAACTGTCAGCCCCCTCCATGGTCATGGTGGGAGTCCCGCAAGGTTCAACGTTGTCCCCCACCCTCTTTAACATCTACCTCGAACCCCTTGCCGAAGTCCTTCGCGCTGCAAATATCTCCTTCCATATGTACGCTGATGACACTCAGATTTACATAAAAATCTCTTCCCTTGCGGAGATCCTCACCTTGAATGAGGCCCTGAAGCTGACCGTCAGATGGCTCTCCTCAAACCAACTTAAACTAAATGCTAAGAAAACTGAGTTCCTTTTAATCTCGCCGCCCAAGAACAACCCTGAGATCCAGACATGGATTAAAGCCATCACTGCCTTAAACTGTTCTCCAACCATTGTGGATTCGGCCTAATCCCTGGGAATTACCTTGGACCACAATTTGAACATGTGAGACCATGTCAACGCAATGGCCAAATCTGCCAGATTCCACCTGAGCTACCTATGGAAATTGAAACCTTTTCTTGACGCTCCTGACCTAAAACTAGCAGTCCAATCATTAGTTATTTCCCGACTGGAATATGGTTGCTCCACCCTCTCCAACTTACCTAAGATCTCGCTGGCTCTCTTAAAAACATGCCTCAATGCAGCCGCCAGACTACTTACAGGCTCTAGAAAATTCGATCACATCACTCCTCACTTGAAAGCTTTGAACTGGCTTCCCGTCGAGGCTAGGATCCACCTCAAACTGGCATGCATCACGCACAAGGCCTTACACTCTAACTCCCCTGCGTATATTGCTCAGAAGCTTGTGTTATCTGGAGGAAGCAGAAACTCACGATCGGCTAACACCCTCCTCCTCCGGCCTGCTCGCTTTAGGAAAACAAAAACTTACAATCGAGCCTTCGCCGGATCTGCACCAAGAATATGGAACTCCCTCCCTCCTGACAGCAGAACAACCCCCTCCCTTGCACGCTTCAAAAAAGAGGCCAAATCCTTCCTCATGGGTAAATTCCTTGACTAAACCTGCTCCTCAGCAACCTAAGAGACTATTGCCTCATCCTGCGACCTTGTACAGAACTCTTGTGATTTCCTGCCTATTGTATGTCTCTTGCTCTCTGTAAAATGCCCCGTTGTACAGCCTCTCCTTCCCCAAATGTATAGTATTGTTGGAATCTCCCGCCTACCTTATGACCCCTCAATTTCTGTAACTTCTATGATGTACAGGTCCTGTGATATACTACACTCTATACTACCGTTTGACTATGTAAAGCTCTCTGACCCTCACGGGTCAAGTTTGCGCTCTATAACACCTTAAAATAAATAAATAAATAAATATGGTTTATTCATTGTATTAACTGTATTGATGACGTGCATAAGCCAATGGAATCTGTATCGATCTAACAGCAGCAAACTCTCTAATTGTATGACTTTGTTAATATGGCCTGAACTTAAAAAGAATATAAAAAATATATATAAATGTTCCATGAGATCAGGGCAGGAATTATACAGATTATCTTCTACATTATTTGGTTATAAAGATTTTAATTCCACACACCCTTTTTTGGTCCCCAAAAAAAGAAATCACTGGGAGCACCCAGAATGAACAGGCCATCTTTCTGTGGTAAATTGCCAGGAGTAATGTGAATAAAAGGCTACGCCGTGGACAACAGACCCTGTTTCTGAGATTTATTGGGCGTAGCGGGCGGTAAGGTGAAGGAATTTGGGGAGGAGGGAAAGTCACGTTGTGCGCATACTATGAACAATCGCTAACATTCTTTACAATTAGTAGCTCTAAATATATTTAACAATTCAAGCATTATGGTTATATTGCTACGAAAACAGGCGGTAACAGTTAGAAAGAGCACACAGCAAGTTAAGGTAAATGTAAGGTTGCAACTTGTAATGAGGTGCTCAGGATGAAGCGTGCCGGTTACCACAACCCCAGAAGTAAACCACATGAGTGGTTTAATGAACAATATAATTATCATCCGAGCACTCTGATTCATAAAACACAGCCTTTGTAAAGTAGTTCTGCTCAATTTAATGTCCAATTTCAAATGTTTTCCAATCCAAGATCCACCATATAATTAGACGCAGCCAAAACGTGTTTCGTCAAGTCAGTTTAGACATATGACTTGCTCAGGGCTGCAACCCAAATAGCAAAGTAAATAACAAGTTTTACAAAATACAAAAACACATATATTAATGCTCTTACTGTATTTCTAGAAGAGTTCCTCAAGAGGGATACACCCTCAAGCCATCAAAGGTTGAAAGAAAAAAGTAGAAAAGTGGGAAGGGACCCCACCAAAGTCGTGCTTAAGTCACCAAAAAAAAAAACGCGTGAATTAACTTCGATGAAATATAGGTTACCAGACATTCACATTATTCAATTACCATATTGTGTTAAGATTAGTCTAGAACAGTAGTTCCGGACTGATTAGAGTATTGGGTTGTGGTTCTTAGGCGACAACATCATGCCCAATTGAAAATAAATTCTAAATTGCAACTGTCATCTATCCATTATATAGCAGTGATGTACTGCATACATTGTAAACAAATATTGTCATAGTAACTCACCAATACAGTATCATTAAAGCGTCCACAGTATTCCACTGGCCCGCTTTAGTTCTAATCTAAGGGATAAATACCGTCCCTCAATTATTTCTCAAGTTAATAAGCAATTATTGAGTTCATTCCTGCAAGTAATTTGAAAGAAACCCTCACCTTCTAGATAGTCCCACAGTCCCACCAGGCTGTATTTCAAGAATTATCGGTCCAATACAGTAATGGGTGCAACACGGGTATACGCCCTAAAATTCAAAATTAATTATATTAGGTACCCATGTCCGGTCACTAACTCTATATCATATCACAAATAATGTCAGTTACTCAAACCAATACATAACCTAATTATTAATCATCAGTCCGATTCAATTCGATCAACTAAAATACGCGGTCCCTGTGTGAGGTTTAAAACTCACAGATTCAATAATTAGTTTGGGTCTCCAAAGTACAATGTAACAGTTGTCCCTCACCTTAATATACAAGCCGTAGCGGTAATCGGGCTATGTTCTCCGAGTCTGCATAAATCTTCAAAGTGGCTACTTCACGAGTACGTGTTCTGTAACCCAGAAGTAAAATGATAAGAAACAATGCACATAATGATCTACGATCACAAAGTAAAAGTACAAGTCAATTCCCAGTCTCAGGCTTACCGTTCGAATCAATGAAACCGCGAGCACATGAGTGGCGTTCACCACCAGCGCCATCTTAGAGTGGCTATTTATAGGAGAAAAGCGTGTGCGCCATATTGTAGTGGCTAGTCAAAATTTGTCGACCCTATTCACGATAGTTAAATCAATTTTATTAAGAGAGTTCATGGTAATAGAGGTCTTCAATCGTGACATAGAGATTATTTCTAACTATGTTTCAAATACGAATCACGATAATCATAATTCAGTCGTGGGCGCCATCCTAGATAAGTATAAACATTATCTAATTCCAGCGCCATCTTGGTTTAGTCATGGCGCTATCCAGTTCTATACGTAAGTAATGAGCCTGAATACCACTTGCTCATGGTAATGTCTATCAAATTATCCAAGTAATTTATTTGAGATAAGCCCATATCGTTTGTAAATATAAATAAGAGTCCTGCCTCTCGCATGATAATCTACAGGGCAAGTACCGCGTCAATTTGTCGATCAAATTATTTTTGTATCTATCATCAATATCCTCCTTATCTCAAATCAGTTACTTGGATAATTTGGTAGACATTACCATGAGCAAGTGGTTTTCAGGCCCATGACTTACGTATAGAATTTGACAGCGCCATGACTAAACCAAGATGGCGCTGGAATTAGACAGCGTTTATACTTATCGAAGATGGCGCCCACGACTGAATTTTGATTTTCGTGGTCCGTATTTGAAACATGGTTAGAAATAATTTCAATGTCACGATTGATGACCACTATCACTATGAACTCTTTTAATAAACTTGATTTACTACCGTGAACCGGGTCGATAATTTGATAGACATAACCATGAACAAGTGGTATTCAGGCCCATTACTTACGTATAGAACTGGATAGCACCATGACTAAACCAAGATGGCGCTGGAATTAGATAATGTTTATACTTATCTAAGATGGCGCCCACGACTGAATTATGATTATCGTGGTTCGTATTTGAAACATAGTTAGAAATAATCTCTATGTCACGATTGAAGACCTCTATTACCATGAACTCTCTTAATAAAATTAATTGATTGAGGGACAACTGTTACATTGTACTTTGGAGACCCGAACTAATTATTGAATCTGTGAGTTTTAAACCTTACACAGGGACTGCATATTTTAGTTGATCGGATTGAATCGGACTGATGATTAATAATTAGGTTATGTATTGGTTTGAGTAACTGACTTTATTTGTGATATGATATAGAGTTAGTGACCGGACATGGGTACCTAATATAATTAATTTTGAATTTTAGGACGTATACCCGTGTTGCACCCATTACTGTATTGGACCGATAATTCTTGAAATACAGTCCGGTGGGACTGTGGGACTATCTAGAAGGTGAGGGTTTCTTTCAAATTACTTGCAGGAATGAACTCAATAATTGCTTATTAACTTGAGAAATAATTGAGGGACGGTATTTATCCCTTAGATTAGAACTAAACCGGGCCAGTGGAATACTGTGGACGTTTTAATGATACTATATTGGTGAGTTACTATGACAATATTTGTTTACAATGTATGCAGTACATCACTGCTATATAATGGATAGATGACAGTTGCACTTTAGAATTTATTTTCAAATGGGTATGATGTTGTTGCCTAAGAACCACAACCCAATACTCTAATCAGTCCGGAACTACTGTTCTAGACTAATCTTAACACAATATGGTAATTGAATAATGGGAATGTCTGGTAACCTATATTTCATCGAAGTTAATTCACGCAGTTTTTTTTGGTGACTTGAGCACGACTTTGGTGGGGTCCCTTCCCACTTTTCTACTTTTTTCTTTCAACCTTTGATGGCTTGAGGGTGTATCCCTCTTGAGGAACTCTTCTAGAAATACAGTAAGAGCATTAATATATGTGTTTTTGTATTTTGTAAAACTGTTTATTTACTTTGCTATTTGGGTTGCAGCACTGAAGAAGTCATATGTCTAAAATGACTTGACGAAACACGTGTTGGCTGCGTCTACTTATATGGTGGATCCTGGATTGGAAAACATTTGAAATTGGACATTAAATTGAGCAGAGCGACTTTACAAATACTGTGTTTTATGAATCAGAGTGCTCTGAAGATAATTATATGGTTATATTGCTATCCCTGATATATGATTGCCAACATGCTATGGGCAGGCTAGTCTCCCTAAAGTGTAAAGGTATTCACTTTGTGATCCTCTATCAGAAATGTGGGGGTTATATGGACATTCCTCCCACATCTTCTCCCAGCCAGAACATAAGTGGCACAAGATGATACTGATGGCCTATTACAGTGTGTGTCGCTGCCACTCTGGTTATTCAGTAAAAACACAGCACTGTTTTCAGCACAATGCCCCCTCTATTTTTGCCTGGCACTCCCCTCCACCACCCACAAGATAAATTCAGCCACCCAGAGGGCCCGCCCCCAGTTTAAAGATCTATGCTTGACATAGATGAGTGCAGGATTATTTAGATTTTATGCAGAACACTAGCATATTGGAATTCTTTTTGTTTTCTTTTGTTATTATTATTTGTTACTTTTTAATTTGCATACTCAGTTTATTCTTAACGATTTCATGTTTTTAAGCAGTTTATTCTTTTTGGTAGTATTTTTCTATTCTCAGTTAAAAGATGAATATCCTGAGTTGAATTAACGATGGAACGTGTCTGTTCTTTCTCGGGACTGTCAGATTCGTTCTTGGGAATAACCCCTTTCCCTAGCTGTGCACTGGAGGTGTATATATTTTACTTGTTCAGATCCAGTTCTACACGAGATCTCAATTAGCATGAAGCGGTTTTGTTCTTTTGTCTTGGGAGCACAATAGAGGAGTCTGCAAACATGTGGCAACAATTATTAGTAGGAATAACTTGGGAGCTCAACGTAATTTGTGTTCCCATGGCTACCCCAGCTCTCGGGAAATAAGAAGAAACCATTTTATCTACTTCTACTTATTAGCTTCTTTTAGAGCAGCTTATTTATTTATTTATTTATTTATTTAGTTGCTTGTATAGCGCAGGACTCGACCCCCGAAGGGGTATCTCCGCGCTTGATTCGCCATATGTGCATCAAAAACAGAGCTCTAGGAAGGCATTTGAAACTATGCTGTCAGGAACAAATGTGTCTTAAGTGTTCTCCTAAATTTAAGATAGTCGGTAGTTTGTCTCAGGCCGGGGGGAAGTTTATTCCAAAGGGTAGGGCCCATATAGGATAGGGCTCGCCCACCCTGCCGTGCCTTTCTGACCGTCGGGATCTGTAGCAATAGTTGGCCGCTGGAACGAAGCAGACGTTCCGGGTTATAGATGTTAAATTTTTCAGTCAAATATTGAGGGCCTGAGCCAAACAGACTTTTGTGTATGACACAGCAGATCTTAAACTTGACCCGTTTACGAATGGGCATCCAGTGGAGTTTTTCAAGGAGGGGGCGAGAAGGCGTTCTAGGGGGGACATTTAAGACCAGTCTTGCCACGGTGTTCTGGGCCACTTGCAGTCTGCTGAGTACCTCTTCATTAGCAGACAAGAAGAGGCCATTACAATAATCTAGCCGGCTGACTACAAGGGCCTGGACAAGGGTCGTTCTAAAAACGTCCGACAAGAATGGAAATACACGCCTCAGAAGTCCTATCATCCGAAAAAAGGACCCTGTCACCTGGTTTGCGTGCTCTTTTAACAGCAATCCCTGGTCCAACCGAACACCTAGGTTCTTCACTGTCTGTTTAGGGTCGGGTACAGGTCCCAGATCGAGTAGCCACCAATCCGGAGACCAAAGGAGAGGAGCTTTCCCGAAAAGCATGACCTCTGTCTTGCCCACATTACATTGTAGGCAGTTAGAGACCATCCAGTCAGACACTGCTCTCATTCCCTCCGCAAAAGAATGTTTGATTGCGGGAGTGAGGGTCTGGAATGGAAACAGAAGCTGAGTGGCGTCAGCATATGACACTGGCGTGAATCCATATATTCTCACAATGTCAGCTAAAAAGGCCACATATAGATTGACTAATGTGGGACTTAGACATGAGCCCTGTGGAACCCCTTGGTGAGCTCCCTAGAAGTGGAACGGTAGGGCCCAAGCTGACACTTTGTGAGCGGCCTCAGAGAAAACTCTCAAACCAGGACAGGGCCAATCCTCCAATCCCCACCTTCTGCAAGCGGCCGAGAAGAATATCATGCGAGACCGTGTCGAAGGCTGCTGACAGATACAACAGCACCAGCTTGATGCTCATTTGTGTGTGCAACAGGAGACTAAAGGAGTGACATATGAGAACATATATGATCTTCCTGAGTCTCATTGAGACTTACCAGTGACTTCGAAACCAGAGAAGAGGAATGTACTGATAGTTGATAAGAACCATTGTCCAAGACACGTGAAAAGGCTGCCTCTTTAGTTGTGACATATATGACTAGCAAAACTGGAGACCCATAGAATGATACTTCTAAATCATCTTGTGTTAATAAAGGGACTTGAATATTAATAGGGTGGCCTAGAAACTGAACTCCCCTTGATAGAGCATCTTCACTTGAAAATATCAGCTGCCATAGAATTAGCCACTATATTCCTATAGCACTAAAAGAGACTCCTGGCATCTTCTGTCTACTGTCTGCAGAGAGGGCCTGTTACTATCTTCTAGGAGTTAAGAAAAGAGCGTGCTGCGGGGATTGCCGGAAAGCGTTTCTTCAGGTTTTATTTTTTCAACTGGTTAGATTGCAGCCCCAAACGTGTCTGTCACTTTAGTCTGTTTCAAAATATAGTCAATTTATTTTTATATTTATTGATCATTTTGTTGGTACGTCTGTCATTTTCTTTCTTCTGTCATCATTGGTTTAAACCTCTGCCTGCTGACTCATTCTTGATCCACATTTTTAATCAACCAGCATATCATGCAGTCACTGAAATTGTCATAAGTATTGTTACAAACCCCCTCCTCAACCTTCCTAACAGCACTTGCGCCTGGTTGGAACAGACTGTTATGCAGCTTGCTCAAAGCCCTTGGCATGCTTTTTTTTAATATGGTTCTATTCAACCATCGCCTCATCCTACTTAGTGTGTGCTGCCCATCTCACTGCCGCAGTGCATTCACAGAATTCAGTATTTGCTTAGCTCCCCTGCCTTTCACTCTGGAGAACTCAAGATTAAGATTGTTTTTCTGCTGGTGTCACATTTCTGGAACACCCTGCCACTCTTTCTAACCTGTGATCTGCCCCTTACTGGAGCACCTTGTAAGTAGCCCTCAAACCAACTCCCTGCAACCTGAGCATTTTCTTCCTAAACCCTTCCTCCTAGAATTGATGTCTCTTGCATCGAGTTCTTCCAGGCGCCTGCTGCTGTGGTCTTCTAATTCCTCGCTCACTCCCTCCTGGGCACAGTGTTCTGGTCCCCTCCTTTGCTATTTTCCGATGTAATGTGATACATACAACCTCTGAACCGCATTACTGTTTGAACGCTCTGATTGCAAATAAAATGCAAAATAAATACAAACTGTATAGTGCTAATGCTGGACTTCTAATTATGGGAACCTTTTTGTTTTGACTCCTGGTTTCTGATGCCGATGGCGCTTCTAAACACGTAGATCCTCAATTGTGCCTAAATACTGCCAGTTTGTAGTTGTTTTGCTTGTCCTATGAGCTTGGCTGTGTAATGGTGTATCTTGTGTGTGTTGTCTTTGCTGGTAGGCTTGACTTCAGGCCTTGTGGATGATTGTAGACTATTGTTCCGGTACAATGCTTATTTGTGTCTTGCTGCTGTTGCTTACTTACTTCAGTGCATTCCTTTTGAAAGCATCTGATTGTGATCTAGAAACAGTTATTCTTCGGAATGTAAAATATGTAAGCTGTTTCTTGCTGTGGTTTACTTTCGCTCTTATAAAAAAAGAGATCTGCTGGTGTGATTTACATTCCTCCCACCTTCTCGGCCCTGCTGGTTGTAAGAGGGGTGGTGGTGCAAGCTGGTGGGGCAGTGCCACTAAGTGCTGTCTCATCGCAATGCAGACTGCTGACCGTCGTGTCACTGGACACTGGCCAGGGTTATGTTGCTGAGTTGTCTAGCAGTTGTTGAAATGATATGTGGAACCCACGTCCTCTACTTTAAATGCTATTTCTACAACCGACCTTGAACTGTGTCCTTCCCAGAGATAAACTGGCGATTTGAATCTGGGCAAATGCGATTGGAAACTGTGCTTTCTCCTACCCAGGTTTCACATATATACATTATGTGTAAAACACTGGTGAATTCTCTCCCTCCTCTTTCACTACTGAAAAAATCCCCGTAAACTCCCTCTTTCGTTACTAACTCTCTTTGAAATACATTTATCACAGACACAGAATGTAGAGACCAGGGCAAAACGTAATTTGATGTTCAACTAAGTAAATTATGCAAATTTTCCTAACTAGCAGTAAGGAAAGTTTTAAAAGTAAATTAAAGACAACTAGGTGAATAATTCTGTAGAGTCAGTCAAAGATTTATGTTGGAGGTGCCCCTTCTTGCACAAAAGCAATCCTGCCTATAAGACAGGCACTCATTCACCATCGTACAAGGGTGCCTGTGTTGGCTATAGGCTGCCAAAACGGCTCAAGAAGAAAGGATAGGAATGTGCTGGGTTCTATAAATACAGCACATTCCTGCCCTTTTCCTGTGACACAGGCCAGCGCATCAAGGTGACTTGCAGAGCTGGTCAACGCCACAAATTTCATAAATATGCCCCCTTGTGTTTTACAGGTGACACTCTATTGACCAATTCTGCAAACAGACTCTGCGTCTTCCAAGGCGAAGACGCTCTTGACTCTTGTCAGTCACACTCCACCTGCCTGACATCAGGCAATCCAGTTACCACAACGCTTCCACCTGTTTGCAAACAACGGCTTGGCAGAGGGCAAAAGTGGATGGTGTAAGCTTTCTGCTCCAATATTCCAATATTTCTTATTCTGTACCTCTCCCTTTTTATTGAGAAAAGTCTGCCCTCATTGGGTGAAATGCTCACTAGTATTATACACTTTCTGCAGAGGGCTGTACTCGTATTTGAATGCCCTCTTCTTCAATTATAGTCTATGGTCGCAGGAGAGTGGTTTATAATTACGGAGTGGGCATTTAATGGTCAGTAAAGCATCATTGCACATGTACCCCCCTGCCTAGCTATGAAACCCATCAAAGAAGTGAAAACAAGATTTTAAAGGACATAACGTATGTAAATAGACATCTCTAAAACTATCCAACTATTTCTCAACCCATCTTATTCAAGAAAATGTTTGGCAAACATCCAGCTTTCAAAGCAGTACTGTAAGATGTTTCATTTAGCAAGCCACTGTTAAGCGACTCGTGTTTATACCCAAATGAGAGCAAGCCAATGAAGTACAGAGCAGACTGACGCCTAGGAAGCCAACATTTGATTATCATTGGCACAGTGCTGAGCACAGTTCTGATCCCAAAATAATTCTGTCTTCTGTCCAGTCTCTTCTTGTTAGTTTATTTGAGGACTAAATACCTCTAAGTCTGGGATTTATTCTTTCTTATGGCCTTGGTGTACATTTCCGTTTATTTCCTTGCACTGATGTTATAACTTCTATATCAAAACAAGAAAGTGCAGAAAGCTAAATATGCTTCATACCTCTTTTCTTTTTCTTTCAGCCATCCCTGGGAGACGGTAATCAAGGCTGCAATGAGGAAGTATCCCAATCCCATCAACCCCTGTGTTGTGGGCGTGGACGTTCTGGACAGATCCCTGGATAACCGTGGCAGGTTGCACAGCCACCGGCTCCTCAGCACAGAGTGGGGACTCCCAAGCCTTGTCAGAGCGGTATGTGCTGTTGTGATGGTTTACATCCTTTCCAGATTCAACTAATAGGAAGACGTCTCTCGTGCCCCGCTATATGTGGCAAAGCTTATTTGGGGTATACAAGCCGTAACAATACCTAATTTATTTTAGCATCTGTGGGAGCTAGTTACAAAGGTAAGTTGGTCATACACTTAAGCTTGTGGCTAAATGCACCCTTTCTACATCTGCCAAGAATTCACTGAGGGATTTCTGGCAGATACAAGCCCGTTTACAGGAGCACATATCGCCATCAAGAGTGTGAAGATCTCCACAGTCGTAAATTCACCAAAGGTGTGGGAAAATGGGTCTTTCAATATGTGGTTGGTCTTGAAAGTTTGAGTATGCCCACAATAATTGAAGAAGGCTAGTTTGTCAATGTCCACAAATGTGGAAGTTTCCCCAAGCACGATCAAACCACTTGTGAAGTTGCCAGGGATTTACTACAGCACAGGGCTGGGGTGCAACTCTCCATCCAGGGTGGGAAGGGGAACGGATCACCCTGACATTTGGCAGGGGTGTAGGGGAAGGGCGTTCTCTACATTGAAATCTATTTTTATCAATGAGAATTTAAAAGGGAAAATGCACATTTTTACTAGGGAATACATTTCTTATGTACGGTGTTCTCTGCTACAGAAAGAATGGAAACAAAGCGTAGCTAGAGCTTGTGGCGCCCGGGGCTATACCTCAGATTGCCGCCCCTTTGGGGGGGGTGCTGGGGAAAAAGGACGGTGAGCACTTGAAATAAATCCCACCGCACAGCCCAATAGCCCGTTGACTGTCAAAAGCAAAACCTTTTATTCACAGCTTTTTTGTAGAATCAATCAAGTGATTTGCATCAGCTTTTAGCTTGTTTACTGCAACAAGTTCGCAAATAAATCTCATAATCACCCCCCACCTGACTCAGCTGCTTAATAGCCCTTCTTCAGCCTCTGTGGTGGTATTTCAACCTCAGAATGTATTCAATTTTGCAGTTTTCCCAACGTTGCCTTTAGACAGTGGCATCATTTCTAACTGACAATCGATTAATTAGATAATTATGATGAATGGGAAAACTTAATATATGCGTGTAAGTTTATTGATATACATACACTGGCGAGTCCTAGCTTCCTTGGATCACTTGTCTAGGATTATGGAGCAGGTCAGGCCTTAAGCACTAGTATGCCACAGTTGTTGTCAGTCAATAAAACACAGTTATGAAAAAGTCAGTGAACAAGATTGTACAGCCAGAGACATTCTTTGTAAAGGGAATAGCTTTTTAAACGAGCGTCGTCTAAAATGCGCGGGCAATAAATGGATTGAAGAGCATTTCAAGCTCTGAATGTATCACCTGAAACAGGTGGAATAAAGCTGGTGACCCTGCAATACAGGAAATAATGAGAACGGTGTCATTCTCTGCTCTCCAGTGGCAGTTTCGCAGAGGGAACAGTGAATGGGGTGTTCTGATTGTTACAGTGCTGGGCAGGACAGGACCAAGGTGTGCACTGCAATATGCATTCTTAGAGGAAGCAACTTTGGTAATTGAGACTGCAACCGAGAGCTCCCTAAACCGCGCAGAGAAGACATTTAAGCATTTTAAGGTGACCCCACACAGCTGTGGGCTGCACATGGACAGCGTCGAGAACCCCCGCACACTGGTTCCAGCACCCTGCATTAACAGCATAACAACATCACCTGGGGCGAACATACAGGGGCCTCACAACCTTTGAGTGGGGTCCCTATTCAACCCCAGGCCAATGAACGAATATCTGTGAGCTACTGGAGAATATGGGCCCCTCCTGACATCCTGCATGGGGTGGTCAGCTGCGTCACACCGCCGCTCCTATTTTTATTTATATATACGTTTTTATATAGCGCTGACTTTACCCGAAGGCGTTAGAGCGCTTCACAATAGGAACAGTAATGATACATGAGGAGAAAATTACAAGTGAACAAATTACAAAAGCAGACGTTAAGTTACATGAGGTAAAAGTGACAATTGTGAGCAAACAAAAAACACGAGGTAGCAAACAGTGCATTACAGGAGGAAAAAGTGACAAGTGTGCAGGTTACAAGAGAAAACAAAGTACAATTAGAGGTATAATACTGCAATTTATGCTAGACACTCAGGCACAAGAACAAACGTTACGTAGGCAATGGTGGCACTTGTGCAAGTATCAAAAGCCAACAAAATGTGAGGGGTAGCAAAGTGTGTTACAAGAGAAAAGTGGCGTATGCATGTTACAAAAGAGTACCAAACACAGGTACAAGGATAATACTGCAATAAATGGCAAACACTCCAACCACAAGAACACAATGGGAAGGCGCTTCCATAGTCATGGAGTCCGACGAACGTTGCCACATACTTGGGCGTCGTCAAGCGGCCCCTGGCAGCGCCCACTAGGGGCTCTGGACGTACAACTCAGCCTCACCTTGTTGTACTGTATGTCCGGCGGCCGCTGCAGCCGAGAAGCTGCGGACCGGATGGGGCAGCCGGGAGGCCCTGGAACACAGTCCCACGAGCCGCGCACGCTACAACTGATAAATGATTGACCGCCCCCTGGAGGACTTTGAGCGAGGCTGGGTGTGGCCAACAACCACAACGGTCGGAGCCGAAGAACTGACGAGGACGTCACTAACACGGCGGCGGGACTTAGGCCGCACCCGCGCTGCAGCCTGCACACTCCTGACCTGCTTTTAAGTTTTAACTTCAGCAGGCAGGCACAGTGCAAACGCGGGCCGCGGCACTGGAGGCCCGTTGCGGCCGTCTTAATAATTTATTTGGGACACTGTGCCTTGTCATTCCCAAGAATCCCAAATAAATTATAAAGGCCGCCGCGGTCGCAAGGGGCCTCCAGTGCCGCGCGACCACAGCCGCCTCAAAAATGGTGCCGCCTGGGGTGGACCGCCACCCCCCCTAGCTACGCCAGTGTGTAGGATTTATGTACTTCCCAATGGAATCTCGATGGAAACCTGGTGAATGCCAAAAAGTCATACTTATCCAGTATTAGGGGTGTCTTTCATAGATTCACATGCCTGAATCATTCCCCGTCGTCGAGACGGGAGCCTCCGGTACATAAAAAAGTAATGTCCTATAGACATACATAGAGAAAAGTAGGCCTAAGGGCCTCACCTTAGTAGCCTATCTCTGTCCTTTTGTAAAAAGGACCAAGAAAAGTAGGCCTAAGGGCCTCACCTTAGTAGCCTATCTTTGTCCTTTTGTAAAAAGGACCAGACTCTTAGAGCCAGCCAATCAGCTAACACCTCCTTCTAGAACCTTCCTGTCAGGAGCCTCAGTCTCTCAGATTTTCTACCGCACGTTGTGCTAAGGGAGTCTCCTCTGAGCTCTGCTCAGTTTTTGTATTTTTCACTTCCCTAAATGACTTTGTTGTCAAGGATTCTTCTCTACTATGGATTATCTTCAAATACATTCTTTAAAGAAAGGTCTGTTAAGGAGAAAGGGTTTGATTTTAGAGCCTGTGCATCTTGACCCAGGAGGCTGCTCTGCTCTGTTCCTCACACTGACCGCATTTGCTGCCTATACCGCAGGCCAAAGACTGCAGGGTATGTCGCACTTTGTCATGTACGTTTTTTGAGAGATTGTGAAGGGCGCTTTTTAATGTGGTTAAGACCAGAAAGGAGGTTTTTATTTTCTCCAGTTACTGTGATGAGGCCTTGTCCTCAACGTCTAGGAGACCTCAAAAGAGAAGAGAATCTCCTCAGACTCATTCCTCAGGGGAACGTCCTGAGAAGGCCCTCAAAAAGACCACTCATGGGTTTTTTGGGCGCAGTCCTTCTAAATCTCTTCACTCTGTGGAAAAGGAGAGTAAAGGATTTGCTTTTGCGGAAAAATCAGGTAAAAAAGACGACTTCCGAGCCGTCAAACTCACCTCCTCTGGTCAAGGGACCCTTCAAAAATATGTTTTCATTACCTCCTGAGGTAAAGACTTAGAAGCCAATATCGTTTACGATGGCCTCATCTACGATGGCCTCGTCTACGATGGCTCGTCTACGACGGCTCGTCTACGACGGCGTCTACGATGGCCTCGTCTACGATGGCCTCGTCTACGATGGCCTCGTCTACGATGGTTCGTCTACGACAGCGTCAACGACGACAGCGTCGACGACGACGAGAGCGTCGACGACGAGAGCGTCGACGATGGCCTTGTCTATGACTGCTCATCTACGACGGCCTGTCTGCGGCGTAGACGATGGCCTCGTCTACGATGGCCTCGTCTACGATGGCCTCGTCTACGAAGGCTCGTCTATGACAGCATCGTCTACGGCGTCGACGATGGTCTCGTCTACGATGGTCTCGTCTACGATGGTCTCGTCTACGATGGCCTCGTCTACAATGGCCTCATCTATGACAGCATCGTCATTGTCTATGACTGCCTCGCCTATATCTGCTCGTCTACGACGGCCTGTCTGCGGCGTCGACAAGGGCCTAGTCTAGAATGGCCTCGTCTACGATGATCTCGCCTGTGACTGCTAGCCTACGACAGCCTTGCCTACGATGGCCTCATCTATGATGGCCTCGTCTATGACGGCCTCGTCTATGACGGCCTCGTCTATGACGCCCTCGTCTATGACGTCCTCGTCTATGACGTCCTCGTCTGTGACGGCCTCGTCTATGACGGCCTTGTCTATGACGGCCTCGTCTATGATGGCCTCGTCTACGACGGCCTCGTCTACGACGGCCTCATCTCAGACGGCCTTGTCTACGACGGCGTCAATGGCCTTGTCTACGACGGCGTCAACGGCCTTGTCTACGACGGATCGTCTATGGCTTCGTCTAGGACGGCCTGTCTGACTGCTAGTCTACGATAGCATAGCCTATGACGGTGGTCTCTTCGACGGGCTCGTCGATGAGGGAAATTCCGCCAATTCTGGAATCTCTTATAATGTGGTAGAGAGGGCTGCTCCACGTTTTAAGATCTCAATGGCCTCTCAAGAACTGGACTGCTTCTTGTTTGACTTCAAAGAACCTCTCATGAAGGCAGTAAGGTCAATACTGATTATCGATTACCTATAGTCAGAAGGGGTAAGGGTCATGCAGAACCCCTCCTCTGTATCACCGGTGAGCCCTCAGTTGGATAAGAAGTATAGGGCGCCACATACAGCACCGGCATGTTTAACAGGACATCCTAAGCCGGTCTCCGTAGTAACACAGGCGGCCCAGAAGATCTCAAGGAATCCTTCGGGCCCTTGGTCGCTTCCTCCTAATAAGGAAGGAAAAAGAGTGGGCAACATTGGGAACAGGTTTTCCTCAATGTCGACAAGGACGGTAGAGGCCGAGAACACCCTAAGGCTCTTGTGACGCAATCATAGACAAATGTGGGCACACACAGCCCCATACATGTCGGAATTGTCAAATTCAACCAAAGAGGATGTAAAAAGGATTCTGCTAGATAGTTAAGCATCGGCGTCAGAAACTATAGACTGCACGATTGATATCGCTATGACAGGGTTCCGTCAGTTGGCTGGAGTAGCAGTCTGGCGTCCTCAAGGACTGCTCTGTCCGTCCTGAGGTGCAAACAAAGATTTTGGACATGCCATATGCTAGCCAGTTACTATTTGGCACAAAAAATTAACGAAGCAGACAGTGCGAGAGCTTTACGCACTCTTCAGTATAAGAACCAATCCTTTAGTAGAAAGGGAGGAAGAGCAAAGTCTTCCTACAGAAGAAATTAGCAATGCAAGTCTTCCTGCTCTTCAGGCCAGATTAGACCGCAAGACCAACAGCGCTATTAACAGCAAAACAAGCAATCCTCCTTTGGTAAGTCGTCCTTTCAATATAAAGGACAGCGGTAATAACAAAAATATATGGCTGCTTCTTCAAGAGAACTCTATTTTGCTGTAGAAATAAGCAATGGAGAGAGAACCTCCACCTCAGAAGGGAAAAGGGTTTGAATCCCGCTTCTCTTTGATCCAGAAAAAAGACAGGTAGTGGAGACCAATCTTGGTCTTTAGTGCCCTCAACACATTTCTAAAGAAACAGTGGTTCCATATGGTAATCCAGGAAGTCTTGCAACTGCTGGAATAGCAGAATTTTTATGGCGTCCCTAGACCTACAGGACGCTTACTTCCATATCCCAATTCACAGGAATCGTAAAAGGGACTTGCAATTTGCAGTAGTGGGCAGGCACTTGCAGTTTCGTGTTCTGCCTTTAGGGCTCAAGTCTGCACCGCGCATATTCACGATATGTCGTTCCCCGGTGGCGGCATATCTCAGGCATTGCCATCACCAAGTCTTTCAGTATCCGACGACGCATCCAGGTCTTCCAACTCCTGTTTAAAGCTTTTCGATTGCTTGGGTCTCACCCTCAATCAGGAAAATTCAGACCTACAACCTTGTCAATGCATCAGTTTCCAAGGTGCAACCCTGGACACACGGTCAGCAAAAGCTTTCCCATCCAAAGAGAGGATGAACGAGCTCCTTGCACAAGCTGCTATAGTAGCCTCGAGGAAAGTCTTGACAGTCCGCCTCTTCAAATCCCTCCTGGGGATGATGTCATTGTGTATCCTCCCGTTTCCTCACTGTTAATTACGAATGTGGCCTCTACAGGAGGCGCTCTCAAAGCAGTGGGTCCGATGCACAGGGTCATCAAACGACCACATAAAAGTGAATCCTCAGATGGTCGGAGCCCTGCAATGGTGGTTGTCATCTCAATACCTGTCTCAAGGCTTGTCATTCCTGCTTGTCATTCCTCCACCTTCCTGTTGAACTCAACAGGACCGACAACACTATGACGATGCACTACTTGAACAAGCAGGGAGGAACGCGTTCGCTCATGCGATCTCGCGAATCGCAGAACATTTGGAACTGGCTTGTACTCCACAGTATAACATTAAAAGCATAGTATGTCCCAGGCAAGGACAACGTCATGGCAGATGCTCTAAGCAAACAGAGGTCTCTGTTCCACGAATGGGAACTTGACGCGGAGATGGTAGATCACATCTTTTCGAAATGGGGAACACCGCAGATCGACCTATTTGCCACCAGGGAGACCGCCAAATGCCTAAACTTCGCAAGCTGGCATCCCCAACCAAGGTCACTCGGAAATGCTTTTTCCATCGATTGGTACAACGTATTTGCGTACGCTTTTCCACCATTTCCGATGATACCCAGGGTTCTCAGGAAGATGAAGGCGGAGCCTTGCACACTGATTCTAATTGCCCCGTTCTGGCCGAGGCAACACTGGTTCTCGAACTTTCATCGCCTCTCCATCCAGACATCAATCCGTCTGACACAGCATCCGAACCTGCTCACAATGTCCAACAGGCAAGTACAACATCGGAACCTGCGATCGCTCAGGTTGTCGGCCTGGCTCCTGAGCACAGAGAGTTCTGTCACTTAGACATTCCGCAAGACTGCCGAGATGTGCTGGCAAAAGCGAGAGCGGACAGTACTAACAAGACTTACTCGTTAAAATGGAGTGGCAATAGCGAGAGCGGACAGTACTAACAAGACTTACTCGTTAAAATGGAAGTGTTTCTGCATGTGGTGCTTAGACAAAGGCTTGCGACCACTCCACGTTTCTCCTGAACAGCTATTGCCATATCTCCTATACTTGGCACAAACGGGCCTGGCACACGCCTCCATAAAAGTACACTTGGCGGCTATCTTACGGTTCACCAGGACTTTCAAATCACCGTCCCTTTGGTCCGGCAGGCTCATCAAACAGTTCCTCAAGGGACTCTATAGATCCTTCCCAAGACCAAGAAGGGTCCCACCCACGTGGCACCTCAACTTAGTCCTCAACCAACTCATGAAACACCCATTCGAGCCCATCCATCGGACGGACATCAAATACATTTCATGGAAAACTGCTCTACTACTTGCTTTGACTTCAGCAAGGAGAGTCAGCGGGCTACAGGCTCTTCCCATCCTGGAGCCGTTCATGTAATTTCAACAGGACAGAGTGGTCCGGATGACTAATCCCCAGTTTATCCCGTAAGTGCCTTCAGACTTTCACCTTAATGAACCGGTTTTGCTACATTCTTTCTTCCCAAATCCTTCCACCGCAGCAGAAAGAACACTACATTCATTAGACCTCAAAAGATGTCTAACATTCTACATCGACAAAACAAAGAGCTTCAGAAAATCTTCTCAACTATTTGTTGCCTATAGTAGACCGAGGATGGGTATGCCACTATCTAAACAAAGCATCTCAAGGTGGATATCCTCGGCAATTTCGGTCTGCCATGACAGGGCCGGACGGCTGTTGGACTCCAAGGTCAAGGCTCATTCCACCAGAGCCATGTCCACATAAGCGGCACTATTTGCTGGAGTGCCGATTCTGGGCATATGCAGGGCGGCGACATGGAAGTCACCGCACACCTTCTCCAGGCACTACTGCCTGGATGCTGAACTTATGAAGGATGCAGCAGTGGGCCAGGAGGTGCTTCGCCATCTATTCCAGTGAGGTGAGCCTTCCAACATCCCGCCATCCGTTGCTGGTATGCACATCTCTTTTCTTTGTTATATACTAATGTATACTGATGTTTCATAGTCACATGGTAATAAGTGTATTATCTAAATGACTGTTATAACATGGTTACATCAGAAATGTGCATAATGTATTGCTGACTACTCTGATTCAGGCATGTGAATCTATGAAAGACACCCCTAATACTGGATAAGAAATGCGTTACTTACCTGTAACAGCAGTTATCCAGTATTGGTGTCTTTCATAGATTCACATGCAACCCTCCCGCCTCCCCTGGAAGGACTCACTTATCTCTCTAACTGTATTACGCCTACCTAGCTTGGTGCGTACGAAAATCTGAGAGACTGAGGCTCCTGACAGGAAGGTTCGAGAAGGAGGTGTTAGCTGATTGGCTGGCTCTAAGAGTTTGGTCCTTTTTACAAAAGGACAAAGATAGGCTACTAAGGTGAGGCCCTTAGGCCTACTTTTCTTGGTCCTTTTTACAAAAGGACAGAGATAGGCTACTAAGGTGAGGCCCTTAGGCCTACTTTTCTCTATGTATGTCTATAGGACATTACTTTTTTATGTACCGGATGCTCCCGTCTCGACGACGGGGAATGATTCAGGCATGTGAATCTATGAAAGACACCAATACTGGATAACTGCTGTTACAGGTAAGTAACGCATTTCATCTGCACCTTCACATGCAAGCCTGTGGATGCAGATGTACTACTTTTGCATGGCTAGGGTCGCCAAAATTGCTTCTTGTAATGATGTAGTTGGCCACATTCTGATCAACAATATCATTTTAAAACAATACGTGGCTTGTGCCATTAAGCTCTGTTTTGAGTTATCCAATAACATGTAGATTTGCAAAATACGTATTTACTTTATTTCTTTATTGAAGGAAGGTGAGTTTGGCTGGGCCTGGGCATTTACTCAGTTGTGACATTTGAAGTTGTTTGCCACAGGTGGCCTGGGCCCACCACACCTTGGACCCTAAAATTGATTCTGAAATACTCTCCTTTAGCTCTTGACTCTCTAGAGCAGTTAAATGGCAAGAATGTTACGTGCCCCAAATCAAATATGGAAAATGGACCAACTAGTTGCAGTTATGTTTTATAATACAGTCGACCCATCACACCTCAACGCCCCAGTGCTTACTACAGTAGTGATAGTTGCACCCCTGAGTTATAATGGGTAAGGAGGTGCCGTGTTACAGAAGGAATTGACCAGCAGTTTATTGAGCATGCTGCAGGAAGAGTGGGTTTTCAGATCATGTGTGTTGCAGGCTTAATGAATCGACAGTTACTGTGTCTCATATCATGTGTTGTGTTACTAACAGTGCATGTGGGTCACCAGTGGTTTAGATTGGCTGTGCCTGTGAATTTCGGGCAGTTAAACTCTGGTGCCTACATGTCAGTAGTCCAACGGAATAGCAGTGTTTGTGTCACAGGCATGTTGATTCTGCAGTGCCTCGCAGGAGCAGTAGGTTTGTAGTGCAGGTATGCCACTGCAAATTAACAATATCCACGTGTTGGTACAGGAATGCCCCTGCTTGCTAAATAATCGTGTACCCCTTCTCTGAGTGTCCAATTCTATGTGAAAGTGGTATTTTGGCCATGGCATCGCACTAATCGGTTGTGTGCCCAGAGGCCTAGGATTGTTTCTGGTAATGCGAGGTAGGGAAACTGTTCTGTGACTTTGATGGGTACACAGCACATGCCTTCATAATCGGTGTAGAAATACTGCCTATGCTGTGGGTGAATAAAGTCAAACAGATTTGGTAGTGTATTAACTTTTTGTGACTCAGTAGTGTGACCTGGCCTTTTTCTCCGTGTACGGTAGAGCACTCTCCTGTACAGTTCTGTGATTATACAAACCCCCGAACCCTGTGCTGTCATTCTGTGTATGTTGAGTGTGTGCATGCGCAGTGAGTGTAACACCTCTAAGGTAGTTTAATGTGAGACACATTTTTTATGGCCCCTGGTGCAGTGCAGCATGTGTTGGAGCTTCCCCTAGACAGCATAAGTGTATTATTTGCATTCCTGTGGCAGAGGAGTAGAGATCCAGGCACTGAGGTGAGGGAGGGTGGAAATATGGCTATCTTAACCCGCTGGTGCTACTGACAGCGAATAAACTCCCACATGCTTCCAGCCCTATCTTCAAGAATACGAAAAGTGCCCTGCTTTAAATAGACAACAAAATGGAGAATAGGGTAAAGAACTCAAAATGGGAATTCCTCTGGGCCAACAGTAAGTTCAAATATAACGGTCAGTGTCTTAACCTCGAAGCATGGATGGAGAAAGGCATCTCGCACCCAGCTCAGCTAAAGGAGGAAGGTCAACCCTATACTTTCAAAACACTGAGAGAAAAACACAATCTTCCGACAATCGAGTTCTACAACATTCTTAAAATCAAGACAGCCCTATCAAAAGCCAAACTCTCACCAGCCACGCCCTCAATCATGCAATACATCAGGAATTTCATAAATAGGTCATCAAGTATCACACCTCTATAAGCTACTCCACCCAAACACCACCAAACTCAACGAAAAAACAGCTAACTACTGGGTAAAACAAACCGAGACCCCACTCAATGAGCAGGAGCTAGCTCTCCTTTGGGCTTCCCCTTCATGTAACAAAATTATGCCAGCACTATCACAAACAAAATTCTGGCTCCTCCACAAGACCTTCTGGACCCCGCCCGGTTAGCCTCCCTAGGACTCAGAGAGGATAACCTATGCTGGAACTGCGCCAATGAAAAAAGGGGATCTAGCGCACCTTGTCTACTACTGCCCCAAACTCAAAAAGTTCTGGGAGGAAATCTTTGACTTCATAAAAAATGCGCTGGGGTGCACACTAAGCCTGGCATTTCCTCCCTCACCACCGCTTTCATAACCGCACATCTCCCAACACAACAAGACAGATACCTCCTAGACCTCCTTCTGACCGCAGCCGTTAAACTGGTCCTGGCCAACTGGAAGGATACTGCTAAGAAATCATACAAATGCTGGTTTAACTGGGTGACATACCTCAGAGGGGCATAGAGCACTGCCGTGCGAAATTCACCCTGGAGGCCACCCACCAGGGGGATGTGGAAGTCACTAGACATTTTCCTCGAATGCTATAATCCCCTGAACTCACCGGGGTCTCCCCGGGATGACAGCACACCCACACACTGACACAAACCCAGACTAGGCTCTGAGCGAAGTATCACATCTTGTACCTTATCACTCTCTTCTTCCATCTTCTTCCTATCCTATCTCTAATTTTCCCCTGATAGACAATACAGAGAGTTCCAGCTGGACGAGTTCAAAACAGCACCATGCAATGTTAGTAGTGCCAACTACGCTTTCATGTAATTCTTGCAACATGTATGTTCACCTGGAACTCTTAATGACAAGGTGAATGTACCTGTTTTGTGAAATAATAATAAAAAGTACCTTGAAATTAAAAAGAAATTCAATGAGAACAGTGTTAGCAAAAGCCTGCTGATTAGCTCTTCATGAGCACTACCATTTGTTAGGTGGTAGGGCTTGGACTACAGTTTCTTTTGTTGAAGGTGAGGAGGTTTCTACGCAGAACCTGCTTTTTTCTCTGTTTTTGATGACTGCTTCAGGAATGCTGATCAGACTCCACTGTGCCCTTGTTGCGGACACTCTTGTTTGGATCCAACCTCATTCCTACCTGTTTTAAGAGTATTCATCACCTTGCACAAGTGCTTATCCTGAGGAAATGCCATCTAAAAGAGAACCCACCTAAACTGGTTCTAAAAACTTGACTATTGACCTGCATTCACTATATGGAAAATGTATATAAATGTGGGATCCAAACTATGCCACATTTTTCCATTTTCAAGTTCTTCTTGCCAGAGGAAGGCAGTGCTCCACAGAGTACCTGAAGACCTGCTGTGCAACCAGTAATGGTGTTTGCATGACAGCTAATTTCACAGAAGTGTGGCGGACATCACCCGAAGTCTGCACAATTTGCTAGAGAAGCTGAAGATCTGCTTAGTGCCTAGAAGCCTGCCTGTCTGCTAGGAAGAGAAGGAAAGTTGCCTTGCAGGATACAGACTATCCAGGAGAAGATCAGTTGTGTTCCCAGCATTCCGAGTACCCAGAGGTTGCTGATGCTGTTAGGAGAGAAGCCGACCAACACATGTAGTGAGGGAATCCCCTGCGGTCCCAACACAGACCCCATAGTGGACCGCATACAGAAATTAAGCCTAAGAGGTTACCCTGTGCTGTCCAGCGTCCCTGTAACACCCATATGCCTGGTACTGCTTCTGCTGCGCAACTCCAAGTGAATTGCATCTAAGAGCTGCTGAAGCAGGAATCTGATCCCGGACAGATGAGCACTTTGTTTAATCCTGGCCTAAAAGCTGCAATTGCCCGCAACGAGCTCCATTCATATCCCAGCCAGGAGGCTGCATCAGCCAGGCAGGCACCCACTGAACAGGACTGCAGTGCTGCTCACCCACTGTATCCTGAGTGAAGCTGCCACCACTGTATCACGTTACTGGATTTGCCACTGAAAGCATCAGCCAAAATAATGTTCTCCAGGGCATGACCACAGCAACATGAGCAGGTAACAGGGCGTCACATACAGACAATGTTCTGTAGCAGAACATTTAGCTGTGACTTATATATTCCAATTTTGTGTACAAACTGTTGAACTGAACTACAAAATACTTTGCATGACTAAAGATCCAGTTAACTGCACCTGTGCCTAATCTATTCCTATGCACATGCTTGGGGTGGAGTTCCATACACACTACAGTGGCTAGTAGAACAGGGAGAGGGTGCCATAAATGGCGTAAATGCTTATCTAGGAATCTTAGGTGGAATAACAACACCGTAACTGAGTCCCATTGAAGTCTGTGGTATTATTATGTTTTGCAGTATTATTAAAGTACTTTCCTTTTTCTAAAGTAACTCACTGTAGCTGTTCTTTGACTGTTGTGTTCTGATATACTTCCCCCACACTTTTTCCCTTAAAAGCCTCTGATTTCACAGAACTTGGATCGTCAAAAGTGGAAAAGGTGTGCTTGGCCTAGTTTGTAGATCCATAGTAGGACAGAGCCCAGGACACCAGTGGCAAAGTACCTCAAACACCACAGCAGGGCCAGTAGACCCTGGCTTCCTTGTGCCCCCCACCCCCACAAACCGACTGAAAACCCATGTCTTAGATGCAGTGGAAGTTTGCTCCCCAGTTTTGCTATACGTCAGCATTGCATGATCTAAAAGGTATAGTGGCAGAGAAGAACCTGTGTGTCCTGCAAGGCGTGGATCATTAGCAGGGAGAATAGGCAAGTAGTGCCTTTTGGGCTCACTTTCATGGTGAATCAACCTTGATTTTGGGTCACAGGCATGTTTGATTCACGTGTTGCAGTTACAGTGAGATGGCAGTGCCTGTGCATGTTACATACGGAGTGGGTAGCAATGCTTGTGTTTGTCAGCAGTGCTTTTATAAGTCTCATAACAGTGGCTTAGCAGTACATGATATGGGCAGGCACAGTGTGTGTAGTGCTTGTGTATTTTATAGGCACTGTAGTTTATTGGTGCCTGAGTATGTAGTAAGCACACGGAGTCAGCACTGCCTGTGTATAGTAGGCCCAGTTAGTCTGCAATACCTCTTTGTTGCCTGGTTGGCTGGTACAGAGAGCCTGAGTATGGTGCAGGTCAGTGGGTCAGTAATATCTGGATGTTGCAAAACTTTAGTTGCAATAGAGCCAGTGGCTTCCTGGATTTTCAGAGACACATTGCTTCGGTGGCTCCAATGGGCCCATGACTGGGTGGACGTCATGCCTGGTGCTAGACCTAGAGACGGCCTTTGACTCTCTGGGGTGGACGTTCATGTTTGAAACGTTACCGTGTTATGGCATTGGAAGCCATCTTTGGCAGCTGGTTTAGCTACTTTACACTGAACCATTGGCCAGAATCAGGACGGGCCTCCTGATGTAAGAGCCAATAAAGTTATGCAGGGGCACCCGCCAGGGTGCCTGCTCTCCCCACTACTCTTCTCCCTAGCGATAGAGCCACTGGCACTCACGCTTCGAGAGTGGAGTGGTGACTGGGGTATCGCCCTGCCGAATGGAATCCATTCCATTTCTCTTAAAATGGATGATCTGCTTCTCTGTCTCATGGATGTGCATTCAATTCCTGATGCAATCACCTTGATGCTTAACCACTTTGCTGATCTTCCTGGCCTGAGTGTCAACTGGGTTTAGTCCTGCCTGTTCCCCTTCGCTTCTGCACTACTAGACCCACACTTCATGCTCAACGGGACGCACATAACTTGGCAACCCACCAGATTGTGGTATCTAGGAATTCTGGTGTATGATTCGCCTATGGACCTATTTGACAGTAACCTTACACAAGCCACTTACATCTCTGAGGGGCACAGATAACTTTTTGGCGGATGCCGCTGTTATCTGTAGCAAGTTGCATAGCCCTCATTAAAATGGTTGTCCTCCCCCACCTCCTATATTACTTTGCCAACCTCACCCTTTATATTCCAGCACCCTTCATTTACTCTCTTGAGAACCGAATGAGGGAATTCATATCGACCAATTCTCGCTGCAGGGTGTCGCTCTCGAAATTATACTTACCCAGAGATCAGGGTGGGCTTACGGTACCAAATCTCGAATATCACTACCTCGCATTCCAACTCAATGTGTAGCTAAATGGTTGGCAGGCCTACAGCTTGCTGGCACAGCAACAACAATGCCTGCCTGGTGCCTGCCAAACACCTGTCATCTGTTCCACCCTTGCACATAAGCGCCAATACCGGATCTGTGACCCCCTATGCTCTGGCAATGGTCCTGCTTGGTACACCCAGGGGCCAGATCACCACTTCTTCAGCGGAACTAACTGCCTGGTACGCAGTAGGCCTAAACACTCTGGGGGACCTCTACAGAGACAGAAGTCTCCTACCATACGATTCCTTGATTGAGGAGCATAGTCTAGCACCTGGCCTTTTCCTCCTATACAACTACCTGATCGCAGCATTGGGGAACAGGTGGGTGTAAAGAAGTTCAAAGGTGGATTTTAAGTAGAATAAGTATTTATTGTAGAATAGGATCCCATCCACAGGATAAACAGTCACCAGTAGCAAGGTCCAAGCTCAACTGCCTGGATACTCTAAACATCACAACCACAGAATCTGTACAGAGCATTCTAATGCATGTGGCAACCTGGCAACAGGCTGCATAACCAAGATGCCCAAGATGCCACACATCTCCCTCCTTATAACAAATAACAATAAACAGAAAAAATTATTTTACAAAGTCATTAAAACGAGTAGGTATACGTGTAATCCTTGAAGATTTCCTCGCGATGACAGGACCAACCACAGCCCAATGAGATGAGGAAGCTGTTGAAGGTTTCTTTGAGATGAAAGAACCAATCACGGGGCGATGAGATGAGATACCTGTAGGTGAAGAACTTGACACAGGAGATTTGGAATTGTCAACAAAGTCTTTCTTGATCACCACAACCCTGTTCAAGTTCCAAATGCGATGATCAGTTGTTTTGATAGCATTACCTAAAACCTTGATGACCTGAATAGGCTTAAAAAATGAAGCAGATAACATCTTGTTCTTCTTACATGGCTTTCTTATGAGAACCCAATCACCCACATGCACCACCGTGTGCTTTACAGAATTTCTCAAATCATGAATCCTTTTCCTAGCTTGTAACAATTTCTCCTGACCTACCTTACACTCCTCACTTCCAGTTGAAACCTTCAGATGTAAATCATTTACCCAAGGCGGGGTAACCAAAGTATTGGAAAACCTACATCTGAAGAGCTCAAATGGTGTTTTGCCCGTGGTGGCATGTGGTGATAACCTGTAAAGCTTAACCTTTTCAAAAACATCTGATCTCCAATCTGAACCTGCAGATTTAGACATTCTAATTGTCTCCTTGAGCACACGGTTAAATCTCTCCACGGTGCCATTCGTCTCTGGGTGGTACAGAGAAGATTTTTTATGTTTAACACCATGTTTAGACAAGAATAATTCCATCTCCCTAGAGACAAGTTGACTTCCATTGTCCGTCAAAATGATGCTGGGAATGCCATCCCTAGCAAAAAGTTTCTCCAAGAAGAGTATTAAATGCTTGGATTCTATGCCACGAGTGATAGCAATCTCTGGCCATCTCGAAAAGAAGTCTATTAAAACTAGAACATACCATTCAGACCCCGCTGAGTGTATAGGCCCAAGGATATCCAGGCCAACTTCTTCCCAAGGGCTATTTGGAAGTGTTCTGATAATCATGGGCTGGATTTTGGGCTTCGCTACCTTCTCACTCAAAGCACACTCCATGCAGTCCCTAACTTTCCTCTCAATTTCCAAATCCATGCTGGGCCACCAGTACGATATCCTCAAATTCTCCTTTGTCTTTGAAATGCCATGTGCCCACTATGGGCTAGTGAAATGAGCTCACTCCTAATAGATATCGGAGGAACCAACCTAGTACCTCTGACAAGTAAACCGTCATGTTCAGATAATTGGCCTTTAACATGCCAAAATTTCTCCAATATGTCTCCATCTTTTGGCTTGACCTTCCATCCAACCTTGATCAATTTCAAAATCTCCATAAGAGCCAAATCTTCCTGTGAAGCCTCCAACCATTTACACTTATCAATGACACCCTCACCAACTGAACAAACCATTTCATCCTCACCTTCCAAATCCTCCTCCAGATCTAAATCTTCCTGAGAGACAAGACGAGATAAGGCATCAGCTACCTTATTTTCAACACCTGGTAGATACTTAACCTCAAAATTATAATCCTGATTTTCCTACAACCCATCTTGTAATTCTACTGGAAACAGCATCAATCCCTTTGGTTTTTAAGATCTCACATAACGGTTTGTGATCAGTTCTCACTTCAAAAGTACTTCCCCACAAGAAGTTTTTCTATTTTTTTACGGCCCAATAGACCGCTAACGCTTCACGTTCTACCACAGAATATCTTAGCTCTGGACCCCTCAAACTTCTTGACAAAAACAAAATGACTACCTCACTCCCTTCAACCTTCTGTGTTAAAACTGCCCCTAATCCTTTTAAACTTGCATCTGTTATTAGAATAGATTTCTTCTCTGAGTCAAAACTATTCAATTTGGGGGCATTGTTCAATTTTCCCTTCAGGACAATTAATTCTTTTTCACATTCGTCACTCCACACAAACTCAGATCCTTTTTTCAACAACGATCTCATGCAAACACACAAAGAAGCAAAACCACAAATAAACTTGTTATAGTACTCCGCCATACCTAGAAAGCTAATCAATTCCTCTTTGTTCTTAGGAGAGGACATCTTCATCATGGTGTTAATCAGACCAGCTTTCGGTGAAATACCATCTTCCGAGATTGTGTGACCAAGATAATCTATGGAGTTTTTCTTAAATTTGCATTTTTCTAATTTCACTGTTAGACCAGATTCACACAAACGTTGCAACACACCAACCAGTCTTAGGTCATGCTCCTCATCACAGCTCCCAAAAATCAGGATATCATCTTGGTACACTCTCCCACCTTCCAAACCTTTTAAGACACCTTCCAAGGCTCTTTGAAAAACTGAGGCAGCTGACACCAGCCCAAATGGAAGCCTCACAAAGCGAAAAGTGCCAAATGGTGTTACAAAAGCGGTCAGATCTTTGGAGTCTTCATCAAGTCTTATTTGATGATAGGTGGATCTTAAATCCACTGTGCTAAAGACCTTCGCCCCTTTTAACAACATTAACATGTCTGTAATTTTAGGTAAAGGGTAGTGATCTAGCACCACACTCTTATTCAATTCTCTAAGGTCTATGCATAGACGAAGAGAGCCATCCGATTTCTTGGCAGCTACAATCGGAGCGACCCATTGGGTTGCTTCAACCTCTTCTATGATACCCTCCTTGACCAATTTTTCTAATTCCGCTTTAACTTGATCTCTAACAGTAATGGGGACATTACTTACTTTACAGCAAACCGGTACAGCATCTTTCTTCAACTTAATGTGATGATCATAGTTCTTCAAACAACCCAATTTTTCAGTAAAGACAGTAGGAAAATTCTTTTTTAAGTTATCTGAGAAGGACTCATCACAATCCTGGTTTATATTGACAGAATTCGTGTTAACAAAGGGTAAGTCCTTTAAGATGATGGGGGGAGAGGAATTTGGATCTAACATCACTCCCAAATCTTTTTGAACAAACCAACTCAAAATATTGTCCCCTTTTTGTGAGATATAGATTTTTGAGTCATTGAGTCTCTCTTTGTAATTAATGTTTCCCCGGAAGTATCCTAAAATTTCCATAGGTTTCCTACCATATGCAAGTGGTTTTATATCTGGACGAAACATCTTAATTTTAACTTGTAAATACTTCAGATAAAATTCCTTTGCCACAATGGTGATTTTTGCACCTGAATCAAATAATACTTTGACAGGATGACCATTGACTAAAATTTCATCAATAGGACAATTCTTTGGTTGAGGACCGAAAACTACTTGAACCAAAACTTGGCCACACTCAACACTCTCATCATAATCACTTGTGTCATCAAAATCATAATAGATCTCATTAACCTTGCCTTTGTACTCCCTTCCCTTGCAAACACTAGTAAAATGTCCCTTTCTTTTGCACTTGCCACAGGTAGCTTTCCATCCAGGGCATTGTCTATCGTTTGCAAAATGTCCCATTTTGCCACATCTAAAGCATTTCACTTGTGTAAAATCGAATTTTTTATCTGATTTAGCATTGAGAGGTTTGTTATTAGCTACATCTCTCATACTACCTCTCTGGTTAGCATTTTCTTTAGTAGCATTCGGGGTCTTTACAAGATTAACAGTACTATTGTTTTTACTTTCACCATTCTTTTTATGACATCTACACATTTAATAGAATGTTCAATCCTTTTTGCTATGGTAATCACATCATCTAAATCAGGTTCATCTTTTTGCCATAATTCCTCTCTAACACGCTCAATGCTACAACCTAGCATGAACTGATCCCTTATTCTTTCATCAGTAGAGGCAGCAAACTTGCAAGATGATGCCAATTTTCTTAGCGCAGTTATATCATTCTCTATGCTTTCTTCTTCATGTTGTAATCTGCGGCCAAAATGATACCTTTCTAAAATAGTAGATACTTTCGGAAGGTAATGTTTATCTAACATAGCAATACAAATTTCATATTCATTAAGATTCCTATCTTGTATTTCTGGCAGGTGATCAAATACTTCCTGGCCCTCTGACCCTAAACAGTGAAATAATAAAGCTGTTTTCCTTTCCGCACTTAAATTGGTGCCATAAACTTTTGCATATCTTTCAAAGACTTTACACCACTTTTTCCACCTAATGGTAGGATCCCCAGGAGATTGTAAGAAGAACGGAGGAGCTGTGACATTCTGCATTGTGTGAACTGAGACAACTGAGACAACTTTACATAAAATATATACTGGTTTTCAATAAAAATGAATGGCAACAGTAATTTGTATAACATATAATATTATGAAAGCACTTTAGAAAGTAGACATTGAGTAAGGATTAAAAATATTGTGTTTTTTTTTTTAAAAAAGAGTCTCAGTATCTCTTGCCTTTCTTAAAATATTTTGAGAGAAAAAACAAACACAGTCTCAGTCCTTTCTTTTGAACATAAAATGAATTACCCAGTTTGATATCTGTATCACCTGTTGTCCTGTTGTTGCGCGATATTTCTGTGGAGAAAAGCACTTTGGATTGAAGTTCTAACTAAAATCCGAATCGTGACGAATGTGCTGCTGTAGAAAGGAAATTAAAAGGAAATTACTTGAATCGTGACGAATATGCTGCTTTAAAACGAAAATGGCTGCCACGTAATTATGTCATGACGCTCAGGCGTGATGACATTAAAGAGAAGGCTGTCCGTGAAGAAGCTGGAGCCGTGGCATCGGTGAGGAAGAACGCCGCGCTCGAGCAGCTGTGGCGTCCGTGAAGAAGAACGTGGTGCTCGAGTGGTGGGAACGGTAAGCTGTTTTTAAAAGATGCCAATGTGGAGCCACGGACAGGGAGCGCTCAAGATGCCAATGTGGAGCCACGGACAGGTAGCGCTCAAAGTGAAAGTCAAATAAACGAGCGCTGCCACTGCACCTCAGCTGGTATAATTATGTTGTTGACATGCCGTGAGTCCCAAATGGTGTTGCGCAGAGAAACACCGGATAAGCTGTCAAAAGACGCTCCTGACAAACGGTGTTGCGCAGGGAAACTATCACCAAATGTAAAATAAAGCGCATGTAAAATAAAGCGCCCCTTCCTCAAAACTCCACCGAGTAGCAATCAGCCCAAAACTTTTCTCCTTGGATGAAAAGAGCACAGTGTGGAAAAGGTCTCTTTAAATATGGTTCATGGGGAATAAAAGTTCCTTAATTTATAAAGGGCTGAATGTTTTCAAAGTAAAAGTTTGAAAGTACAGTACCTTTCATGGAGTTTCAAAATGAGATAATAGGAGAAAACCTTATCCTTGTTGAGATCCTTTCTTCTTTTGTTGAGAAATCCCGTCCCGTCGCCAATGTAAAGAAGTTCAAAGGTGGATTTTAAGTAGAATAAGTATTTATTGTAGAATAGGATCCCATCCACAGGATAAACAGTCACCAGTAGCAAGGTCCAAGCTCAACTGCCTGGATACTCTAAACATCACAACCACAGAATCTGTACAGAGCATTCTAATGCATGTGGCAACCTGGCAACAGGCTGCATAACCAAGATGCCCAAGATGCCACAGTGGGGTGTCTTGGCAAAGGAACACCAACGCACCTCACTATGCACTACCTTCATGTGATGGAACTGGGCCGGTACCTGATCCATTAGTTTGCTAACTAGAAAGACAAGAAACTAAGGATCTCATCCCGTTTCCTTGACCCAGGGTTCCAGAGAGCCAAACAGCTCATTACCCGAGGATGGAAATGATATGAATCCCTAGCTGTTGCGGCCTGGAAGCAATTTCTCATTGCATGGGCTCAGGCAGAGAGTGTTGCCTTAGATAGGGAGGGCAGGCTAGGGTTACGCAAATATCCAATAGCAACCAACTGGGACACCATTCTGATTGATCTGCAAATCGCCACTTAGCATGCCACTGATGCTCAAGCCGACTTGCTAACAGACAGGGCACAGGCAACGGATAACCAAGTGGCTGCTTAATCACAAGGTACAAACGGGAGGCTTGCCTCTCTGCACAATATGTTCTAGGATCCCAACTTGCTCTTTTGTTTAGATACATGATTTCTTCTACTGCCTAAGCGCACTTTTTGTGGCTGTTCTGTGGAAGGGGAGGGCTAGGGTTTCTTTGATAGTTGTTTTATTATATGTTTAAACGGCCTGTTTATTTCTCGATGCACATGTTACCCTCTTAGTGGGCTTCTATGTCTGCACCACATCTTCTCCCCAGGGCAGGTAAATTCATTCTGACAAACCCTGGCAGACTGTTGTATGGGCAATTTCTCTCGACATGGTACATATCTGTTGAGAATAACTTGTTGTACCTCAGAACACCGTGCTCCCAGAGAGCTGTAATGACAATTTAACTGTATTATGTTATTTTGTCTGTAAACCTTGCCAATAACCTGAAAGAACAGTAACCAGATTCAAACAAAAATAATTATTGGGTGAACGTTAACTCGTTATACGAAGATGTCATCCTGTTGTATTTGGCAGGCCCAGAGAGCTCAGTTGATAGGATTCTTGAAATTCTTGGGATCTTCATAGGCTATTCTGGGATCTGCATTAATTAGAATAAGTCCTGCTTGTACTCCCTAGCAGGATAGGGACACAGTATGGAGTGGTATTGACCTATATCCAGGGAAGCAAATAGCTTCACATAACTGGAGATATATATAACTGTAGACCGGAAATCATTTTATGATTGAAACCTAGGAAAGCTGCTGGAGGGTTACAGACAGGACCAAATCATTGGGGTTGGCTGCTGCTGTCCTTGCTAGGTAGGGGGCCCTCTACAAAATTAACTACTTGTCCAACTTCCTCTACGCACTCCAGAACTCCCTCTTTGAGGTCCCCTGTTGTTTATTGGGATGGTAGAGGCCAAAACCAGTCTATTGCTGAGGGATAGGTGATGTGAGAGTAGCACTGTCTTCATTGATGAGGAAGCCTTTCGACTGAGGTATAACAATGCTGGACTTTCACTTCTACCAATGGGCAACCCAATTAGTGGCAGTTAATAATTGGTCCTTTGTGAAGCAGACAGAGCCATCGCTAATGTCAGACTGTATAGCAGTGGACCCAGAGGTTTTTTTTAGACAATTGTACGAGAGAGGAACATTGAATACCATGCAGACTCCAATGCCAATACATGTATGGAGAAAGGTGACCCAGAGAACAGGTTGGAAGGGCAAACAGACATTAGAAACACCATTGTAGGGATGCAGAGGCTCTGCCCCCATTTATTATTTGATTTTTTTATTTTTGTGTTTTATAGAGCGCAAACTTGACCCGTTAGGGTATCAGAGCACTTTACAGAGTCACAGAGTTGTACAAAAGGCATGAAATCATAAGAGTATTCCATCAATTGGGAGGGGGCGGGTGCTGGGTACATAAGGGATGGAGGGATACAATGTACAGTTTACATTACAGTTACTCAAGATTAGGCCCCAGGTTTCTTGGTGGGGTGACTAGGTCATTAGAGGGAGGCAATAGCCGTGAATTGATCAGGGTCTCTGTGGCGGTTGAAGGTAAAAGTTTAAACAAGGAATTTACCCATAAGAGAGGATTTGGCCTCCTTTTTGAAGCGTGCAAGAGAGGGGATTCTTCTGATGGTGAGTGGAGAGAGTTCCATATTCTTGGCGCAGTCCCAGGAAAAGCCCGATTATGAGTTTTTTTTTTCCGAAAGCGTGCAGGCTGGAGTAGGAGGTCTCTGGCAGACCGTGAGTTTCTGATTCCTCCGGATACCGTACGTTTCTGTGCAAGATATGCAGGGGAGTTTGAGTAGAAAGCCTTGTGTGTGATGCATGCCAGCTTAAGCTTTATTCTGGCCTCGAGAGGAAGCCAGTTGAGCGCTTTCAGGTGTTGAGAAATTTGATCAAATTTCCTAGTGCCGGTAAGTAGTCTGGGGCCGCATTGAAGCAGGCTTTTAAAGGTGCCAGGGAGATCTTGGGTAAACCCGAGAGGGTAGAACAGCCATATTCCAGTCTAGAGATGACTAGTGCTTGGACTGCCATTTTTAGGTCAGGAGCATCAAGAAAGGGTTTCAGTCTCCATAGGTAGCTCAGGTGGAATCTGGCTGATTTGGACATCGAGTTGATGTCAGCTGACTCTCAGGGTCGGTTTTAGGAGGGGAAATTAGAAGAAATTCTGTTTTCTTTGCGTTGAGTTTCAGTTGATTGGAGGCGAGCCATTGGACAGTCAGTTTCAGGGCCTAATTCAGGGAGAGAATCTCCTTGAGAGATGAGATTTTGATGTAGATCTGAGTGTCGTCAGCGTACATATGGAAGGAGATTTTTTTAGTGCGTCGGTCTTCGTCAAGCGGTTCTAAGTAAAGGTTGAAGAGGGTGGGGGACAGCGTTGATCCTTGAGGGACTCCAACCGTGACCGGAGAGGGAGCGGACAGGTTGCCATTAATTAGGATTCTCTGAGATCGGTTTTGGAGGAAGGATCTAAACCATTCTAGGACAGCCATCTAATCCCATCCTGAGTTTGAGGAGTTCGAGTAACTTTCTATGGTTGACCGTGTTGAAGGCCGATGATGATCTAGGAGGATTAGGAGACAAGTTTTGCGTTGGTCAAGGGCTTGGAGGGCATCATCAACGATGTGGAGCATGGTGGTTTCAGTGCTGTGTCCCGGTCTGAATCCGGATTGGAAGTCATTGAGTAGGTGGAAGTTGTTGATGTGTTGACTTAGCTGCAGTTGAACACACTTCAGCAATACTTTAGCTAAGAGAGGGATGTTGGAAATAGGTCTGAAGTTGTCCGGGGAGGCTGGACCCAGCAACGGCTTTTTCAGAATGGGGAGGACTCGGCTGGCTTTCAGAAAGTCAGGACCGATCTCTGCCAGAGAGAGGCGTTAATTATTGCAGTCCAGCTAGGAATAATGGATTGGGCGGCAGCAGCTAGGTAGTTGGAGGGGAGCGGGTCATTGAAATTGAAGGACTGGGTTCTTTAAGACCCAGCGGTGCCAGGGGACAACACCTGAAACCTTCGTGGGTAACCTGCTCCGGCGTACGAATGACAGAGACACGGGACATTTCCTTCGGCGTCAAAGATTCAAGGTTTATTTACTGCAGGGAAACACAGAAGTCACAGGAAGTACAACGAGTGTAGTTCGGGGAGACTGCTTCAAATTGGTTCTGTGGATCGCTCCTTTTATACACGATTTTCCCATAGGTTTACATGGTACACAAAGGTTTACGACCCAGTTCCCACAATTATCCCCGAGAGGGGTCGCTTTGGTCACTTTGATACATACAAGGTCCGGAATATAAGTGCGGAAACATTTGGTGGTTCCCAACTGTAAAAACCCATCTTCCCACCATTAGTACATTCCAATCAGCAGTAAAACAGATCGAAGAAGGAACAAGAACAGGTGTGGAGGAAGATGGAAACAGTGGGGAGATTGGAAAGGGTGTAAAAAGGGGGGGTATCGGGAAACACGAGCTACAGGCATCAAAGGGACGTGCCTAATGAGATGCACGGCTGAGACAATACACCGGCACGGCGAGATGAGCCTCGAGCGGGGCCATCTGCCTTACAGTATCATCCCCCTCGTCATAAAGACACTTTCAAAGGACATGTGTCTTCCGCAGATATCTTGGGAGCCCCAGGGTCGCGAAGCGGACAACGTCCGTTCGCTGGCTACTTGAGGGCAAGAGACAAAATGGATGCCGTATCTAAGATGGAACCCGTGGGTACAGATGAAAAACCCACGTAACAAACGAACGGTTTAAGTTAGCACAACGAAACTGCGCACACTTACTAAACTCGTCATTTGCGGTTCGTAGATACCAGACTCGACCATATTCGTGCGAGTCGAAAACACCACTTACAATTGTCACGGAACCTCAGACGCTCCTTTTGCCCTCATGTAGGCAAGCACTAGTCGGAATCATACTCGATATTCATCAGACCATCTAGATGTTGCTGTAGCATAGCTCTGTCCAACCGAGTTCCATTGGTAACAGGCGGCTGTCTCATACACGCTGTAGCACAGAGGCCACATAAGGCAGGACCACACTGCACACAAAGGCAACACGTGAACAGGAACGCTACAACAACTCCGATAATCATCAGAATCTTCCAACCCCAAGTCGACATCAGGCCCCAAAACCACCCAAGTAGCGTCCAATCCCCTACATCCACGTGTATGGATTCAGAGATCTTATGCAACTTTGAGATGGCTTGATAGACAGTCGGAGCGTTATCAGGAATGAAAATACAGCAGCTCGAATGGATCACCTTACATACCCCACCTCGATCTGCTAAGATCACGTCTAAAACCATACGGTTTTGTAACGTCATAAGTCTATCCGCCTGAAGTTCTGTGGTGATATTACCAAGGGCACTGGCAGTAATATTAGCTGTCGATTCTACCACCCGAGTCAACTGTCTCAGGTTCCTACTATTAACCATAGGTCCCCAAAACGGGAGGAAACCCTTGAAAAAGTCTCCTGCCTCTTGACCGGCAGTATCCTCTACGCTAATTACGCCTCTCACAACTCTAGTCTTGTGATAATCTGCATCGACAGTGAACGTCGGAGGCAACAAGTTTGCGATAAAGCATGAGCCCATGAAGTCAGAGGGCAACCATGCATACGCACGATCATGACAGACAAAGTAGGTACCCTTGGCAGCCAGAAACACAGGGGACGAGATCATCGGCAGCATGTAATTTTCAGTGCAAGCACTCTCTCCAAGTCGGGCTTTCGATCTTCGGCCACGACCCATTAAACAAAAATTACCAATGTGGGGTACGACCCATATCGGAGGCGAGCTTTTAAGCTGTTTATCACTCGTGAGCGCACTGTACTCGACCTTACTCAGGACCCTATAGGCTTGTACCTCTTCCACTGGAATGAGCGATGGCTCATAGATATCTCTATCTAAGTCTTCTATCGCTATAGACAAAGGCTTATAGTACGAGCCACGGCCAAGGTAGGGAGAACGTGGCTCTCGACTGGGGTGGGAATCTAGTGCGCTTCGAAACATTGTTTGAAATGCTCGAGCGGACCCTTGGGAACTATACGGTAGCACCAAATATGGAATTCCCTTATCCGTGGTATGTGGCATCAACCCACACACCCAACAATTAGTAGTGTTAACCACTAACTGGTGCTGGTGAAGAAGCTGAATAAAGGAATTGTTGCGGAATTCTGCACGTCTAGCCTGCTCGTGTTCGGGTAAGATATGAAAAGAATGGGGAGATGCAACAGTGGTAAGTTTAGGGTCAGGGGTAGGAGTAGGTATGGCAGGAGATAAGAAACAAGACATCATGTAGTACACCCCACCCGCCACTAATGCAGAGACAGTCAAAAGCAATACGAAAATTTGAAACATAAAACATTTGGTACGACTAAGTTGTTGCAACTTGAACCTTTGCGCCTGAGCTTCTTCCAAGTCCATCAGCTTCGAAAATGCCATCCCCTACGACCGTCCGCAACGTTTCTTGACGCACTTCGTTCTGTGTAGCAGTAGTCAATCCCTAGGAGTTCCCAGGAACCGACGGTCTTTAACCTAGTGTCAAGACCTACTAACCAGAAGGAAGTACACGCGCGGCCCTACGGCCTTTATTTATGCAAAGTGTCTCTCAGCTGTGGAAGCAAAAATATGGGGAACGAAACTCAATGTATATATACAAAAATAATTACAAAAGTATGAGTGTTCAAACTGATCGTGGAAAACGGGATAATGCAATGGTCAAGGGACAGAACAGGATCTTTTATTAGTCTTAAGTGCTGGATCGCAAAAAATATCGAGTTTTCCCAGGACGTGTCTGTTCGTCAAACAAAGGATCCGTTGAAGAGACAGCGTCCTGTTGATCAGTTGAATGTTCTGGTCTTGAGTCTTTAGATGACAAATGTTCAACAGTGTCTTTCTGCTGCACTGAGGATTCTCCGACAGGTTGTGCGTCGCTGAAAGGTACAAACGCCGGCAATCCTTCGGTTTCAGTTGATGCAATGCCTCTCCTCACCCACGAGTCTGCCGGCAACGGAATAGGGACTTTTTTCGTATGGGTGGCATGCACCCAGTTTTTCCGACCCTCTAGACGAACAGCAGTTCTCGTGGCAAGGAGGACCTGGTAGGGTCCAGTGAATCTGGGCTCCAAATTCTTCTTGCGCATAAAATTGCGCGTCACCACCCAGTCTCCGGGCTGGAGCTGGTGGCCTGGACCCTCCGTCTGCGTCGGCAATGCTTCGTAAACCTGTTGGTGAATTAACCTCAGTTTAGCAGTCAAGTCATGAAGATAATCAATCAACATTGGGTACTCAAGATCACAGAACACACCCGGCCTAGGGACCCCCCAAACATTTGCAGGACGACCGAACACTATTTCATAGGGACTGAGCCCTACTCGGGAGTGTACGGTTGCCCTTGTTGACAGTAATGCTAAGGGTAAAGCGTCAGGCCACGAGAGACCAGTCGTAGCCTGAATCTTTGCTAGTTTCAGTTTAAGGGTGCCATTGTACCCTTCAACCAAACCAGCTGACTGGGGATGATTGGCGCTGTGGAATTTTTGATTAATTCCAAGGCCCTTACACACACTCTTCATCACACTCCCCACAAACTCACTTCCGTTATCCGACCATACAATCCGAGGCATTCCATACCGAGGAAAATATTCCTTCAGTAGGATTTTCGCAGTGGACAAAGCAGTGTTGTCCTTGAGGGGATAGGCTTCAATCCATCGGGAGAATGCGCAAACCACAACTAAAACGTACTTCAAGTTATTGCATCTCTCCATATGGATGAAGTCTAGTTGGATCACCTCAAAGGGACATGAAGGGGGAGCAAAACTACCAGGAGGAGTTGGGGTTCCCTTACCAGGATTGTACAACATACATACCATACAGTTCCTAACCAAGCGTTCAGCACATTTCGTGATACCATCATTCTTCCACACAGGAGACAACAACTTACAAATACCTTTCACGCTAATATGTGCTAACCCATGTGCCATTGTCACAACAGCCAGCACATACGCATCCGGTAACATCCATCTCTTATGTTCCGACAAATCAACCCAACAACCATTCGCATCCAACTTTCCCGTACTTTCTTTCCACTTCGTCTTTTCAGTCTCAGTGGCCTCATTCTGAATTGCTTTCACACTCTCTATAGTGTCCTCACACATACTCGATTCGGTAGGCCACCTAACCGAACTCGTCACATACATTCGAGTACTAAGGTTCCGGGCAGTCTCCTTAGCAGTCTCATCCGCAAACGCATTACCACGACCAACATCATCCGTCACCTTGCTTAGGCAACGTAAGTGCCTCTAAAAGATCATTCACAAGCTGACCATGCTGAATCTTCGTACCATGCGATGTCATAAAACCTCTCTCTCTCCACAACCGTCCAAAGCTATGGGCGACGCCAAAAGCATATTGGCTGTTGGTAAACACATTCACACGTTTCCCTTTTGCTAACACACACGCTCTAGTTAGAGCGATCAGCTCTGCAGCTTGGGCAGAATTCTGATTTAATCTTGCAGCCTCAACAACAGTATTCAACGTTACAACAGCATACGCAGTAGTCACATCGCCATTTGGCAGTTTAAAACATGAACCATCCACATACAGCGTTCCATCTGGATCTTCCAAAGGAGTGTTTTTAAGGTCCACTCGACCTTTTGTTTCCTCCTCTGTTCTCAAGTAACAGTCATGGGCTGCTATTTCATCTGACTCTGAGCTAATTGGTAACAAAGTCGCCGGGTTCAGGACATTACAACGTTTTATCTGAATGTGACTTGCCAACAGCGTCAATTCGTACCCAGACAATCTCGCACTCGTCAAGTGCTGCGTTTTTGTACGATTCAAAAGAGTGTCGACTGCATGCGGAACCATCACCGTAAGCATATTATCCATGACCAATCCTGCTGATTGTCGGATGGACACCGCAGCTGCCGCTGTTGCTCTCAAACAACTCGGCAATGCTCTAGCTACCGGGTCCAAGGTCGAGGAAAAATATGCACATGGACGTTGCTTACCACCAAAAGGTTGCGTTAAGACACTTAAAGCACAACCTTCCCTCTCGTGAACATATAATGTAAACGGCTTACTGTAATCAGGAGTACCTAACACCGGAGCCGAACACAATGAATCACGTAATTCAGAAAAACTTTTCTGGCATTCTTCCGTCCATGGTAAAGGAGTTGAAACATCCTTGCACGTGAGAGCTACCAATGGTTTCGCTAGCAATGAAAAATTTGGAATCCATTGCCTGCAGTACGACGTGATACCTAGGAAGGCACGCACATCTCTTTGGGTTGTTGGCACAGCCATTCGCGCAATTGCTGCAATTCTCTCTGGGGTCAACCGCCTTCCCTCCTTTGATAATAAGTGACCTAGATAGGTTACTTCTTGACAACAATATTGGAGTTTAGAAGGTGACACCTTGTGATGTAAATCGCAGAGATGTTGCAGCAACGACACCGTAGCAATTTTGCAAATGTCCTGAGTATCTGCGGCCACCAACAAGTCGTCAACGTATTGGATTAAGGCCGCACCAGCCGGCAACATGAACGCATCCAGTTGACCCTTCAAGGCTTGACTGTAAATCGATGGACTTTCACAGTAGCCCTGAGGAGCGCGTTTGAACCGGAAGCTGCGTCCACCAAGAGAGAAACCGAAAAGGTCTCTGCTCTCTTCTGCAATGGGAATGCTGAAGAACGCATTCTTCAAATCAATCACCGAAAACCAAGATGCAGAAGCTGGAATCAGAGTCAGTAGTGCCGTGATGTCAGGCACAACGGGGAACTGAGGAATCACAATTTTATTCACCTCCCGTAAATCGATAACAAAACGATAAACAGGTGGTTTCGAAGGATCAGTACGTTTTAGAATGGGCAGTACAGGGCTGTTGCACACGTTTCCCCGTGTTTCTTCAATTACGTCTTTCTCGATCAAATCGTAGATGATCGCTAACAGCGCTCGCTCACCATCAAGGGAGATACGATACTGGGGAATACGTGGCAACCGCACATTAGATTTCAACTGAACAACATAAGGGGAGATGTCAAGCAGGCCCACGTCATTGGGACCTGTTGCCCACAAAGATGCAGGAAGAGAACTCAATTCCGGTGGAAGCTTATCGAGAGACAAGTACATAGGAGAGACAACCCTCTCTCCTAAAGTAAGCTTTACACCCGCAGGAGAACAATACAGAGTTGCATACAAACGTTTTAGCAAATCCAGGCCCAAAAGATTTTCACCACAACCCGTAGTCAAAATCAACGGAGCTTCTAGCTCACAAGGCCCAATTGTAAGGGGCAAAGGGCGCGAAACTGGATTGCTAACAGGGGCGCCAGAGAATCCAACAGAAACATTTGTTAAGCCAGACAAAGGTGCGCCAGGGAGTTTCGAATGCATAATGGAACTTTTCGCTGCACCAGTGTCCAACAGAAAAGGCTCATCGACGCCCGATGTAGCAACTGCGACGTAAGGCCCTATCTGATCAACCGGAACTGATACCACTCCCTCTCCTTGTCTATGGCTGTCCTAGTAATTACTGCCGTCGGTTCCCTGATCGACGTAATAATCGTCTACATTGTACTGAGCAGATCGTCCTTGCGATGATCCACGTTGATCAAAACAATTATCGGAATTTAATGAGTTATCTGAACGGTCATTCTGAGCACCACGACCCCTACCGCGTGATGTCTGCTGTGAACCACCATGACCTCCTCTAGATGAATTACCGCTATTACGATCGTTTAGAGCAGGACAATTGAATTTTAAATGACCCTCCTGTCTACAATAGGCACATTCATTGTACCCCAACGAAGATCTTTGGGAAGAGGAGTCATTTCGGGATTGTGATCTATTCGATTGCGACTGTGATCTATTTTGTTGCGACCCATTCTGATTCGAACGTGGAGGATATGCTTGCTGCAACAACACTTTAGTTTTAAGTTCTTTCGTCTTTTTATCGGCGCGGTCGTTCTCCTCTTTTTCTCTGTTCTCATAATACTGTGCCCTAGCCAATATTTGAGCCGAGGTAGAAACGGCCCACGCACTCTCAGAATTTTTCAATTTATTGCTCAAATCGGGCAATAAGTTAGAGACAAATTTGTCCACAAACAACCGTTGACCACCCTCAGTGCTCATATCCTGACCACTATGATCAATGAATGCCTCCTCGAATCTCGTAAAGAAGTCGGAGACACTCTCGTCCTTCTTCTGTCTACAAGCTGACAATTTGTCCCAATTCACCCTCATAGCTGGCATAAGAGTTTTCATTAACGTAATTATTCTCTGAGGGAGAGCAGTAATGAGCTGTTCAGGCTTAGCCTCACCAACTTGTCGCGTATCGGCCGCAGTAAGAGCAGCCCAATCGCCACCTAATTTGTTCGCGTGATCTTCGTGCCGAATCTTAGCCCATACCGGTTGCGGTACAACATTACCAAACAGCATGTCAATATCGGCTAGATTCATTACCGTAGCGTCTACGAGCTGCGATAATTCTTTATAATACCCTGCAGGATTTTTGCGAGGGTCCGGCAAGGATTGTTTCACCTGCAACACTTCTGATCGTTTCCATGGGAGATGTATCCATACTCTCTGGAAATGCGGCAAGATCGGTGGAGCAGCAGTAGCGTCGCCTGGCATCCACACTGGTGGAACTTCACGCATGGGAAATTGACCAAACTCATCTGGCTGTCTTTCAACATCTTCAACAAACAGGGCTTGAGGTATAGGAGTGGGACGGAAAGATAGCAACCGCTCAACAGCACGTCGAACGTTGGTATCCACTATCAGTCCATTCGAGAATTGAAGCTGTAAATCAGACAAAGCGGTCAGCACCTCGTCAGGTGCATCAGCCGATATCTGATCACGAAGGACCTTACACATTTCTTCGAACACGAATCTTTGGGTTGGTATATTGAATTGACAAAACGTATCAAGTACAACGCGTGGTGGATTTCTAAGAGGATGTGTCATCCAACCCATCGCCATATTATATAGCGAAGCACGTTCCCTGTTACCAGGAAGCTGACTACGTCTCTGAGGACCATCTGAACCAGCGGACCCAAGAACAGGTCCGAGAGAATGAAAGAAGCTAGCCGCAAGAGGAGAAGTACGACTACGAGTAGAGGGAGAAGTATAACACACAGGACTAACAAGCGAAGGGGTAGAGACAGAAGCAACAGCGGGAGTTAACAGAGCAGGAGCAGTAGCGGGAGCAGGAGTATGTGGAAGCGGAGGAGCAGTAGGGATAGCAACAGGCAAAGGAGCAGGAACAGTCGGAAGAACGGGTGCAGGTTGAGGAATAGGCGGAGGAATAATAGGTGGAAGAATAGGTACAGGGGGAACCACAGGAGCTGCGGCACCCTGTACATACGGAGGTGGCGACTTCATAAGATAAGACATTAAGGGATCCTCAACTATTTCTTCCTTCTTTTCCGACTCCGTAGGCAAAGCAGGATAGCATTTATCTAAAGTCATACGCTGTAGCCTATCAAACACTTCCTTTTCCTTAACCTCCTTGTCACGCTGAAATTGCTCTGCTTTCTTCACAATGGCAGCAACGCCATCTCTCTGATTTCGTTTAGTCTGTCTGATTTCTTTCTGTCGGGCTTCTTTACGCCACAACCGAAAGGCATCAAACATGGCCGGCCTTGACTTTTTCTCGAACAATTTAGCATCTAGGTTATCTAAGATCGGGGTCTCAAAGCTACCATGAGGTGGCCAACTAAGGACACCGTCCTTCTTAGTATAGCGAATCTGTAGGAAGGGGGAGGCTCTAGTTGGCGCAGTGCAACACTAGCGACAAGCAGGGACTCTCTCTTCCTCGTCAGGGCTGAGGGTTACCTTCCAGACAACCTCTGCTTACCCTCTAGGTAGTGTGGCTTAAGCAGTCGTAGGCTAATCTTTGGGGCACATAGGGTTAAACACTTGCAATATTACACCTTGACAACCAACCCACCACACAACGAGACCAGACTGTATTCTGTAAAAATATATATCTTTATATAGATTTTAAGCAGGCTTGTGAATACAGTCAACGTACTTTATGATAACGGTTGCAAGTTTACTTAGTTCAGGTTACCACAGTTCTTATGCAGTTCTCTTGAGGCCCGTAGGCCGGTGTTAACCAAAGTTCTTGTGGAGCCAGCGGCTTCCAGGGGATCTGTCCCACGTCGCGTTGCCTTCCCGGGGTCGCTGATCGTTGCGGCTCTTCAGCCGAGCAGGTCACTGGTCATCCGGGGCAGCGGTGTTCTGTGGCGGCAGGGTCCTCTCCTCGTCGTCTGCTCCGACCCTGGAGGCGGCGGCTGTGCGGTGGCGGCAAGTGGCAGTACGGTCCCCAAGTGCAGGACGTACCCAGCCAAGTGTCGGGGCAGCTGTGGGCTCACAGCTGGGCTGTCGGGCAGGCTACCGACCTTGCGGATTCTCCCAGGGCAACTGTCCGTCTTTGCAGGTGAGTGGCTGCTCGTTATGCAGTCACCTCGAGAGCTCGGACCGGACGGGTCCTCCTTCGCTGTGCTCTCGGGCTCCCGGTGCAGCTGCGGTCACGGTGTTCGGGCCAGCGGCGGCTGGTCCTTACTTTGCTCTCGCTTGTGCTTTGGGCCCCGGTCACGGTGGTCAGGTGGATGTCGTTGCCTTGGAGGAGACTCCTCCGTCGGTGCTGCGGCGTTGGTCAGCCCCCGCAGTCGCTTTCTTCCAAGGGGGTAGCGTCCACTGGTCCTGGGACGCTGGTCAGGGGGCAAGTTCAGTTGCAAGCCCTTGGAGATCTCTTTAGCAGAGTTTGGCACAAAGTGAAGCAAAAGTCTTTTCGTAGTCTTTTCTCCTTCCTCTCCTTCAGCAGCAAGGCACCAGACACAGGCAAGAGTCAGCACCCTTCCTTGTCTCTCACGGTCCTTCTCGTAGGGCAGAGTCCTTCTGTGGCCCAAACAGGATCTAATTTTCAAGGAGCAGGGCTCCTTCTTTTATAGGCCAATTCTTTTGTTCTCGCAGGCCAGGGGGGCCTTTGCATAGCCACTCTCAGTCTTTGAGTACCCCGGTGGGTGTACTCTGGCTTCTGCTTTCAGTGTGAGGGGCAGGCGCATCAGACGCCCCACAGGAGGTGGAGCCAGCATTGTCCGGACAGGGGTGGCCAGAGTACCTTGTTGATGGGGGCTTCGCCCTTCCTGGGCCAGGCGTCGGCAGAGTCATCCGCCGCTCCCCAGGAGGGTGGAGCCAGCATTGTGGTGGTCGAGCACAGCTACAGTTCGAGTCAAGAGGCACTCCTACCTCCCACTAAGGTGTAATCTGCGCATTCACCACCTGTCGTCCCTCCAGCCCTGTCACTCACACATCCCAGACAGTCAGATACCCATACCAGCAGAGGTGGGCTGAAATGGTTAAGCAAGCAAGTGCTAACTTTCTAAAAGTAGCATTTGCAAACCCAGGATACTAAAATAAACTTGACTACAAGAAATATTTTATCATCCTGAGTTCAGGCATACTAAACATGACTCGCTACCATGCTCCTTGAGCCTGCGGGGATTATAGGGTGTAATAATCCTCGCAGCTCAGTCTGGCCTAATGGAGCAGGTAGCCTTCAGTAGTGAACTACGGTCTTGGTTGTAAGTCACTACTAGGACATGCCACGCACATCAGGGCTTGTCCTACCTTACACCTACAACGCACCCTGCCCGCAGGCCTACCATAGGGGTGACTAACATGTAGTCAAGGGAAGGGTCGGTGCTGGCAAGTGGGGACACTTGCCCAGCTAGCGTGACAGTACGAGACCGCACGCGGGTTCTGCGGTCGCAGTTCCCAGACACATCTTTACGGCTGCTTCGGTGGGTGGCGCAACCGGCGCTGCAGGCCCACCAGCAGTATTGGCATCTACAAGCCCCGGCACTCTCTCGTGCACTTTACTAGGGACTAACAGTAAATCCAAAGAACCAATCATGGATACTAATCGCATGTACAATTTACAGTAGGGAGCACTTGCACTGCGCACGGATCAGCCGTGGCGCAGTGCCCTGAGTATCGGAAAACCAGCAAAACATCGGAGGCACATCAGCAAAAAGTGGAAGGGAGACTCACGCCAAGGTGCCAGGTCTAACATGTGTCCCCTCCAGCTGAAATGTGGGGGGAACTACCCTTCCCCAGGGAGTTCCACATCACTAAGGCGGAAAAATCTGGACAGACCGTCAGCGTTGGCGTGATCGGTGCCAGGGCGGTGTTCCACCGTAAAGTCCATACTCTGTAGAGAAATGGACCACCTCAACAGTTTCGGGTTCTCACCCCTCATTTGCATCAACCATCTGAGGGGCCTGTGGTCCATCTGAACTCGGAAGTGAGACCCAAACAAGTAGGGTCTTAGCTTCTTCAGGGCCCAGACCACAGCAAATGCTTCACGCTCTATTGCACTCCACCTACTTTCCCGTGGAAGTAACCTCCGACTTATGAAGGCTACGGGTTGGTCAAAGCCCTCCTCAGTCATCTGTGAAAGAACAGCCCCTACACCATGCTCTGAAGCGTCTGTTTGCACTATGAATTCCTTGGAGAAATCAGGAGCCAGGAGCACGGGCGCCGTGCACATGGCAGTCTTCAGGGTGTCAAAAGCCTTCTGACAGGTGTCAGTCCAAATCACATTCCTGGGCTGCTTCTTCGAAGTCAGCTCTGTCAAGGGGGTCACGATCGTGGAATAGCCCTTGACAAACCTCCTGTAATACCCAGTGAGCCCCAGGAAGGCTCTCACTGCAGTCTGGGTCTTGGGGGGTTCCCAAGCCAGGATGGTTTCGATCTTGGGCTGCAAGGGGGCTACCTTGCCACTCCCAACTTGGTGTCCCAAGTACACCACTGAACCCTGCCCAATCTGGCACTTGCTTGCCTTGATTGTGAGGCCTGCTCTGCGCAGGGCCATCAACACTTCCCAGAGGTGTCGCAGGTGTTCGGGCCAGGTGCCGCTGAACACCGCGATGTCATCCAGGTAGGCGGCACTGAACTCGTCCAGTCCAGCCAACACCTGGTTGACCAATCTCTGAAAGGTGGCAGGGGCATTCTTTATTCCAAATGGCATAACCCGGAACTGGAAATGCCCATCTGGTGTAGAGAATGCCGACCTCTCCTTTGCCCCATCGGTCAAGGCGATCTGCCAGTACCCAGACGTTAAATCAAACGTGCTGAGGAACCGGGCAGCCCCTAGCCGATCAATGAGCTCGTCAGCTCTGGGGATGGGGTGCGCGTCAGTCTTCGTGACTGAATTGAGTCCTCTGTAGTCCACACAGAACCGGAGTTCGGGTGTGGCTCCCGGCGCAGCAGCCTTCGGAACCAAGACCACGGGGCTGGACCAAGGACTGCTGGAAGACTCAACCACCCCGAGGGCAAGCATCTTGGAGACCTCCTCCTTGATGCAGGCCCGGACCCTGTCAGTCACCCTGTAAGCCTTGTGCTTCACAGGTAAGCTGTCTCCAGTGTCCACATCATGGACGCACCAATCTGTGACACTCGGAACCAGGGAAAACAGGTCTGGAAACTGCCCCAGCAACTGGCGGCAGTCCTCCTGTTGTTCGGCGGTCAGGGTGGGTGAGAGGTTAACTCCATCCACTGACCCATCCTTCTCACAGGCCACCAAGAGGTCAGGGAGAGGCTCCGACTCCTCCTCCATTCCGTCATCGGTTGCCAACAACATGCCCACTTCGGACCTTCGCAAGTGGGGCTTGAGGCGGTTGACATGTAGGACCCGCAAAGGGTTCCTGGGCGTCTTCATGTCCACCAAGTATGTCACGGGGCTCTTGCACTCCAAAACCTCGAATGGGCCTGTCCACTTATCTTGAAGGGCACAGGGCTCCACTGGGGCCAGGACATACACCTCTTGTCCAGGCTGAAGCTCGACCAGAGTGGCATTCTGATCGTACCACCGCTTCATTTCCTCCTGGCTCGCTTCCAGATTTGCCTCTGCAAGTTGTCTGAAGCGTCTGGTCTGGTTTCTGAAGGCCAGCATGTAGCTATATACATTCTGGGGAGGTTTCCTGGGAGATTGCTCCCAGCCTTCCTTTACCAAACTCAGTGGTCCTCTCACGGGGTGACCGTACAGTAGTTCAAAGGGGCTGAACCCTAGGGACTTCTGTGGCACCTCGCGATATGCAAAGAGCAGGCATGGTAAGAGGACGTCCCACTTACGCCTCATCGGACCTTCCAGGCCCATGATCATGCCTTTTAGGGTTCGGTTGAATCTTTCAACCAACCCGTTACCTTGGGGATGGTAGGGCGTGGTGAACTTATACGTTACGCCACACTCCTGCCAAAGGGACTTCATATACTTCGATATGAAATTGGTCCCCCTGTCGCTCACCACCTCTAGAGGGAATCCTACTCGTGAGAAAATTCCCATCAGTGCACGCCCCACCACGGGAGCCGTCACTGTCCTCAGAGGGATGGCTTCAGGGTACCGGGTGGCATGGTCCACCAAGACCAGGATGAACCTGTTGCCCATGGCTGTCTTGGGGTCCAGAGGCCCAACGATGTCAATACCCACCCGCTGGAATGGCGTACCGACCACAGGGAAGGGTTGTAGGGGAGCCTTGTTCTTCCCTCCCGTCTTCCCACTTGCCTGGCAAGTCGGACAGGTTCTGCAATAAGCATCTGAACTCTTATGCATTTGGGGCCAGTAAAAGTGGGTGACAAGCCTGTCATAGGTCTTGTCCATCCCCAAATGTCCTGCTAAAGGCACATCATGAGCCAGAACCAGTAGGAAGGCTCTGAACTTCTGGGGTACCACCAGCACACGGGCTGACCCAGGTTCAGCAGCCTTAGGCTCCGAATACAGGAGGTCGTTCTCCCAGTACACGTAATGTGTTTTGGCCTGAACACCATTGGCCTGGTCTGCAGCCTGCTGCCGCATACCCACGAGAGAAGGGCATTCTTTCTGCTCCTTGCAGAATTCCTCACTGGAGGGTCCTCCTTCTTGCTGCCAATGGGTCAGCTCAGGCAGGTCCCCCAGTTCGGCGATCTGTTCCCCTGTAGGCTCCAGGGCATCCCCCTCAAGGTCTGCTTCCTCCTGGACCGTGGGAACTTCAGGAGCCGGTTTCCCGCGCCCCCTGCGCCTTCTCCCTAAGGCCGGTTCCTGGGCCTCTCCTTCAGGCCCCAGGACCTCTCGATCACCCCTACTGGCTGCCATCGACCGGGTGGTCACTCACGCCCAGTCAGGCAGACCCACCATCCGCAGGTGAGTCGTCTTCTCCACCTTTTCCCAAGGGGAGTGCTCCAAGTCATTTCCTAGCAAACAGTCAACAGGCATGGTTTTTCTTACACAGACCTGCAGAGTACCAGAGACCCCCCCCCACTCGAAGGGAACTTGAGCCATCGGACACTGACTCTCTGAATTATCAGCGTTGATAACCCTACAGTAGGCATGGGGTACAACCTGCTCTTGAGACACCAGGTGCTGCCTCACTGCAGTCACACTGGCTCCTGTGTCTCTAAGAGCCTCAGCTTCCTTACCATTGATGATCACCACCTGCCCATATTTCTTAGTGTTAGAGGGCAGGTAGTTCGTAGGGATCATCTCACTGTCTCCTAGCGAGACTAGGGTCATGTGAACGGGATCTCCACCCCCGGGACCATCATTTCTTCTCCCAGGTGAACGCTAGTCACTTGTCTGGGCGGAGCACCAGTGGGTGCGGGTTTTCCAAACAGGCGACACTTGGGGTCACTGGATATGTGCCCAGGCTCGCCACATTTGAAACAATTGAAGGGCCCCTTTGGAACAGGTTTACCTGTCGGGGCCCCATTCTGCTTCGGAGGTGGGGGAGGCTGAGAACCCTGCTGCGGGCTCCCTTGGGAACTACTTTGGGGGCCTTTTTGGAACCCTTTCTGTTTTCCCCCTTTGTCCCCCCCACTCTTCTGCTGGGGACCCTGCCCACTCTTGGCGGAGTCTCCCACGGGACCCTTGTGGACCCTGGTGCTGAGCCAGCGGTCCGCCTCCTCAGCAAGCTTCCTCGGGTTGGACAGCTTGCTATCGATCAGGTGTTGGCGTAACTCAGGAAAACAGTGATCAGACAAGTGCTCCCATGCAATTAAATCAAAGAGACCTTGAAAATCATTCACTTTGCTACCCTTCACCCAACCATCCAGTGCTCTGCAAAAGTAAGTCACATACTCCACATACGTATTCCCAGGCCGCTTAGTACATCCCCTAAACTTCTGTCTATACATTTCAGGGGTAAGCCCGTACCTGTTCAATAAAGCTTCTTTCATGTGGGCGTAGGATCTCTGATTTTCTACGGGCAAATCTAGCAAGGTATCTCTCCCTTCGCTAAGGAACCTTCCCCACAACCCCGCTCCCCAATCCTTGTCAGGGACCCGGTGGGAGGACATGGCTACCTCGTATGCCCTAAACCACTGCCCTATGTCATCCCCCTTAAAGAACTCCTTAACTACGTCCTTCGGGATGTGCACTCTTGACTCTACCTGCACTGGCGATGCGCTGCCACCAGAGGGAGGACGATCCAAGTCTCTCTCCTTGAGACTTATCTCCCTCATTTTTACTTCATAATCCATCTGGTGCTTTCGCTCTTCCAGCGCCATTCTTTTCGTTTCAAGCTCCAGCTGGATTTTCAATTCTGCCAGCTTTCTTTCGTGATTCCTCGTTTCCTTCCTGTCCGCCAGCTCCTCTGGCGACAGGCCTTTACCAAAGCTGTGCTCGCTGTCTTGCCTCTCGAGATCGATCAGATCCCCAAGTGCATTCTGCTCCGTCGTTGCATTCTGCTCGGCGAGGGCGTCTTGATCCTCCGGGGTCTTTCTGGACTCCACCCAGGCTTTCAGGGCCTTTTAGAGCTCCGGCTTGTTTTTGCAGCCAGCGTGCGGAACCTTGAGTTTCCTACAGAAAAACTTCAGCTCCGTCTTTGAGTATTTGTCCAGCTTTGCGGCGTCCCACTCTACCTCCAACACCTCGGAGGTCGTGGACTCCGCTCCATCCAGGCTCTTTGTGCCCGGCATGGTTTTCGCACTCGGAATCTTCTTTCGGCAAAATTCAAAAAGCAAAGTCTGTGGCTAAGTAACTGGACCGTAATCCTTGTGTAGTGGTCAGAAGCTCAGGTATAGATATCGCAAGTGTAAATTCGAAATCCTCTCGCTGCCGCCAATGTAGGAAGGGGGAGGCTCTAGTTGGCGCAGTGCAACACTAGCGACAAGCAGGGACTCTCTCTTCCTCGTCAGGGCTGAGGGTTACCTTCCAGACAACCTCTGCTTACCCTCTAGGTAGTGTGGCTTAAGCAGTCGTAGGCTAATCTTTGGGGCACATAGGGTTAAACACTTGCAATATTACACCTTGACAACCAACCCACCACACAACGAGACCAGACTGTATTCTGTAAAAATATATATCTTTATATAGATTTTAAGCAGGCTTGTGAATACAGTCAACGTACTTTATGATAACGGTTGCAAGTTTACTTAGTTCAGGTTACCACAGTTCTTATGCAGTTCTCTTGAGGCCCGTAGGCCGGTGTTAACCAAAGTTCTTGTGGAGCCAGCGGCTTCCAGGGGATCTGTCCCACGTCGCGTTGCCTTCCCGGGGGCTGATCGTTGCGGCTCTTCAGCCGAGCAGGTCACTGGTCATCCGGGGCAGCGGTGTTCTGTTCGACCCTGGAGGCGGCGGCTGTGCGGTGGCGGCAAGTGGCAGTACGGTCCCCAAGTGCAGGACGTACCCAGCCAAGTGCCGGGGCAGCTGTGGGCTCACAGCTGGGCTGTCGGGCAGGCTACCGACCTTGCGGATTCTCCCAGGGCAACTGTCCGTCTTTGCAGGTGAGTGGCTGCTCGTTATGCAGTCACCTCGAGAGCTCGGACCGGACGGGTCCTCCTTCGCTGTGCTCTCGGGCTCCCGGTGCAGCTGCGGTCACGGTGTTCGGGCCAGCGGCGGCTGGTCCTTACTTTGCTCTCGCTTGTGCTTTGGGCCCCGGTCACGGTGGTCAGGTGGATGTCGTTGCCTTGGAGGAGACTCCTCCGTCGGTGCTGCGGCGTTGGTCAGCACCCGCAGTCGCTTTCTTCCAAGGGGGTAGCGTCCACTGGTCCTGGGACGCTGGTCAGGGGGCAAGTTCAGTTGCAAGCCCTTGGAGATCTCTTTAGCAGAATTTGGCACAAAGTGAAGCAAAAGTCTTTTCGTAGTCTTTTCTCCTTCCTCTCCTTCAGCAGCAAGGCACCAGACACAGGCAAGAGTCAGCACCCTTCCTTGTCTCTCACGGTCCTTCTCGTAGGGCAGAGTCCTTCTGTGGCCCAAACAGGATCTAATTTTCAAGGAGCAGGGCTCCTTCTTTTATAGGCCAATTCTTTTGTTCTCGCAGGCCAGGGGGGCCTTTGCATAGCCACTCTCAGTCTTTGAGTACCCCGGTGGGTGTACTCCGGCTTCTGCTTTCAGTGTGAGGGGCAGGCGCATCAGACGCCCCACAGGAGGTGGAGCCAGCATTGTCCGGACAGGGGTGGCCAGAGTACCTTGTTGATGGGGGCTTCGCCCTTCCTGGGCCAGGCGTCGGCAGAGTCATCCGCCGCTCACCAGGAGGGTGGAGCCAGCATTGTGGTGGTCGAGCACAGCTACAGTTCGAGTCAAGAGGCACTCCTACCTCCCACTAAGGTGTAATCTGCGCATTCACCACCTGTCGTCCCTCCAGCCCTGTCACTCACACATCCCAGACAGTCAGATACCCATACCAGCAGAGGCGGGCTGAAATGGTTAAGCAAGCAAGTGCTAACTTTCTAAAAGTAGCATTTGCAAACCCAGGATGCTAAAATAAACTTGACTACAAGAAATATTTTATCATCCTGAGTTCAGGCATACTAAACATGACTCGCTACCATGCTCCTTGAGCCTGCGGGGATTATAGGGTGTAATAATCCTCGCAGCTCAGTCTGGCCTAATGGAGCAGGTAGCCTTCAGTAGTGAACTACGGTCTTGGTTGTAAGTCACTACTAGGACATGCCACGCACATCAGGGCTTGTCCTACCTTACACCTACAACGCACCCTGCCCGCAGGCCTACCATAGGGGTGACTAACATGTAGTCAAGGGAAGGGTCGGTGCTGGCAAGTGGGGACACTTGCCCAGCTAGTGTGACAGTACGAGACCGCACGCGGGTTCTGCGGTCGCAGTTCCCAGACACATCTTTACGGCTGCTTCGGTGGGTGGCGCAACCGGCGCTGCAGGCCCACCAGCAGTATTGGCATCTACAAGCCCCGGCACTCTCTCGTGCACTTTACTAGGGACTAACAGTAAATCCAAAGAACCAATCATGGATACCAATCGCATGTACAATTTACAGTAGGGAGCACTTGCACTGCGGCACGGATCAGCCGTGGCGCAGTGCCCTGAGTATCGGAAAACCAGCAAAACATCGGAGGCACATCAGCAAAAAGTGGAAGGGAGACTCACGCCAAGGTGCCAGGTCTAACAGAATCCAATAATCATTAAAGGTAATCGGGCCTAGCCCGTGTTTGCTGTACAGTTCATAAGTCGGAGTTCCAACCGGAGGTATCGGACACGAGTCCTCCAGTCGGGAATCCGCACCACAACGTCTGAAACAACTAAACAAAGTACTGCGACCAGGCATCTTGCACACTAGCCGAGTTTCACAAACGTCAAGGGTTACGGGATTTACCAAGTCCCTGCAAAAAGCAAAAACCCTCGGTTTTGGCGGCTGCAGTCGTCAAACAACACAACAAAGTACCAAGAACCACAAATGCAATGGAACCATGCAACCACTAAGCAACCACAACCAAGAACTCTGGGAGCAACCCACAAAAACTTAACTCAAAGATCGATGGTGTCACCAGGAAGGCCCGTCAATCGTCTCGCTCTACCAAGGTCTACGCCAGGCGCCAAAACAGGTCTACAGTCAGGGCAGCAGTCCGTCGCAGCCGCCAGGAGGCGGGAATCTTCGCGGGAAAAGTCTTCGGGCCACTTGTTTCGACAACAGGATCGATGAAGCGGAGTGCACCTTCCCTCGGAGATTTCACACGAAGTTCCTCACGATCGTCGGGCTTGGACCGGTACCACTGATGCAGCCCTACGTTGGGCGCCAACTGAAGGACTGGGTTCTTTAAGACCCAGCGGTGCCAGGGGACAACACCTGAAACCTTCGTGGGTAACCTGCTCCGGCGTACGAATGACAGAGACACGGGACACTTCCTTCGGCGTCAAAGATTCAAGGTTTATTTACTGCAGGGAAACACAGAAGTCACAGGAAGTACAACGAGTGTAGTTCGGGGAGACTGCTTCAAATTGGTCCTGTGGATCGCTCCTTTTATACACGATTTTCCCATAGGTTTACATGGTACACAAAGGTTTACGACCCAGTTCCCACAATTATCCCCGAGAGGGGTCGCTTTGGTCACTTTGATACATACAAGGTCCGGAATATAAGTGCGGAAACATTTGGTGGTTCCCAACTGTAAAAACCCATCTTCCCACCATTAATACATTCCAATCAGCAGTAAAACAGATCGAAGAAGGAACAAGAACAGGTGTGGAGGAAGATGGAAACAGTGGGGAGATTGGAAAGGGTGTAAAAAGGGGGGGTATCGGGAAACACGAGCTACAGGCATCAAAGGGACGTGCCTAATGAGATGCACGGCTGAGACAATACACCGGCACGGCGAGATGAGCCTCGAGCGGGGCCATCTGCCTTACAGTATCATCCCCCTCGTCATAAAGACACTTTCAAAGGACATGTGTCTTCCGCAGATATCTTGGGAGCCCCAGGGTCGCGAAGCGGACAACGTCCGTTCGCTGGCTACTTGAGGGCAAGAAATAAAATGGATGCCGTATCTAAGATGGAACCCGTGAGTACAGATGAAAAACCCACGTAACAAACAAACGGTTTAAGTTAGCACAACGAAACTGCGCACACTTACTAAACTCGTCATTTGCGGTTCGTAGATACCAGACTCGACCATATTCGTGCGAGTCGAAAACACCACTTACAATTGTCACGGAACCTCAGAATGGTTGTTCGGGTTTAAGGTAGATAGGATTTTGGAGACGGAGACTTCGTCGTAGGGTGTGAAGTCGGTCCAGTGTGCTTGATTCTTAGGTGAAGCCTGTTGGGGCGGCGTGGAAGCAGGAGGTAGTTCGGGGTAGAGAAGTATGAGGCGGAACGAAGTTTGTTACCTAAGGCTTTGATTATGTTCGCAAAAACGAGGAGAATTCCTCGGATGATATCAGAGGCTTGGGGTTTTCTTTCGATGTTTTGGCCAGTTTGTTGGATTGGTGTTTGACCAGTTCGAAGAGATTGCGGGGGGTCTGTTCTGGGTGTTCCCCACTTCCGATCTGAAGAATTCTTTTTTTGAGTTGAGGATGTTCCTGTTGTATGCATTTCTGGCCTGGCGGAGAAGTTTTAGGTTAGCGGCAGAGGGGTGCTGTCTCCAGATTCTATCGGATTGCCAGAAGGATCTCCTCTCATTGTTGAGGGATCCAGTGAACAAGGGGTTTCTATCTTTGATGTGGGTTCTTTTTAGTTTTGTGGGGCTAGGTCATCCAGAATGTTCGATATAGTCGCAGAGTAGTGATTGTTGAGGTCATTGACCGTTGTGATATGCGAGTGGGGGGGAGGTCATATTTGCACCGAGCCTCCAGTTCTCTGTGGTCCAGGTTCTTGGTGTCTCTAACCCAGCGTTTATGATTCACCGGCTGCGGTGCCCTTGTCTTGTGGGTGCCAGGTAGTTGAAAGGCAATGGCATGGTGGTCAGACCAGTTACAGGGGATCTATAGAGATAAGCTAGACGGTTGCTTCCTTAGAGATGATCCAGTCAACAGTGGCCCTTTAGAGGGGGTTGGGAGTGAGCAAGACTGGGTCAGGGCTTGATCGGCCAGGAGGTCTTTAATAGCATTGACATGAGGATCCTTGGGATCGTTCCAGTGTAGGTTGAAATCGCCAAGGAAAATGTCTTTAGCGTTGGAGGAACTCTTTACTGTGAGAATTTCCATGAGGTGGCCAGTGAAGTAGTCATTCATGCCTGGGGGGGCTGGTAAAAGATGTGCAGGTTGCACAGTTGGGTGGAGTTACTACAAATAGAGAGGGCGAGGTATTCGCAGGAGTCTGAAGTATCCGCCAGAAGTTCCTTGACAAGAAGTTTAGAGCGATAGATGCAGGCAATGCCACCTCCTTTCTTGCTATGTTACCTTCCCAGCCTTGCAATGTTATAGTTGGGAGGGACTAGGAGGTCTAGGCAGGAGGATGAGGAATTGTTTAGCCATGATTCTATTAGAATTGCTAAGTCGAAATTTTTGTTCAGGAAGAGAGCAGCAACATCGGCGGCGTGCTTTACTGCCGAACGGCAGTTAACTAAGAGACCAGTCAGAGAGAGGTCGGAGGGACTGTCGGGAGTCGGGCGGACTGGTGTCCAGGCGCTAGATTGCTTTTAATCCCATTTCTGTTACGGAGGGTAGCTGATCTGCAGGGGTTGATAGCGACCGTCTGTTAGGCAAGGGGTAACTGGGGCTGCGTTGTAGACCTGGAGGATGGCAAGGATTTGCTTTTCAGTGAGGTCTAGCAGATTTGGTGTGGCTAGGGTAGAGTTGTAGGAGAGGCGCTAGATTGCTTTTAATGACACTTCTGTTACGGAGTGTAGCTGATCTGCAGGGGTTGATAGCGACCGTCTGTTAGGCAAGGGGTAACTGGGGCTGCGTTGTAGACCTGGAGGATGGCAAGGATTTCCTTTTCAGTGAGGTCTAGCAGATTTGGTGTGGCGAGGGTAGAGTTGTAGGAGAGGACGAGAGCTAGGGTTTCCTCCTCCAATAGGTGGCAAGGATGCTTACGAGGGCGAAGGTGCCTCAAGGATAGCGGTGGTGGGTGTTTGGGGAGCTCTGTGATAAGACGGGGGGTGGAGTTCAGCAGGGGCTTGAGGCTAGCGAAGGAGAGTTCGGCGAGGTGGTGGAGGTTTGTTATATCCAGAATGGAGAAATGGATGCTCTGAATTATTTTGGCAGCTCTGGAGTGCAGAGTATTGATATCCATACAAGTGGGAGGCACTAAGGGACAGGAGTGCAGTGGTTTAGCGGCAGTTCTATGGTTATGCATACGGGATGGGAATGAAGGGCTAGCTCGGCCTGTGTCGAAGGACTTTGTGGGCGTCTCAGTGTCACGGTCGGAGTGGAGAGCTAGTGGGGAGGGGACCAGAGGTCTAGGGCCGATTTTGGATGGCAAGGCCGGGAGACGAGCTAGGAGGTTTAGGATGGACTGTGTTAGGAGCAATAGGAGGGGTGGTTTGTGGGCTAGCAGGGCTAGCTTGACCTGTATCATGGGTCATTGGAGGCATACCAGTCTTAGAGTCAGAGTGGAGAGCTAGTAGGGAGGAGACCAAGGGTCTCGGGCCGATTGCGTTAGCAAGGCCGGGAGTAGAGCTAGAGAAGTTAGGATGAACTGTGTTGGAAACCTCAGAGACAGTATGGGGAGATAGTGGGGAGGAGACTAAAGATCTCGGGCGGTTGTGTTAGCAGGGCCGGGAGACGAACTAGAGGGGTTAGGAGGAACCGAGTTGGAAACCCTTAGGGAGGTGGTTAGTGGGAGGTTAGTCACGCTAGGCAGGCTGGTCGGAGGATCGTCGAGGCTAGTGTTGGTCGCCCTGCTACTGTCGTGCACATGGTTTCTGGGGAGGGTATAAAGGTCTTAAAATTTATTGAGATTTTTGGTTGAGGCTTGGATCAAAACGATGCCGCTTTTGTAGAGGGTGGTGGTGAGGTCAGCTCGCAGGGTTGCGGAGGGCGCTATTGTGAACAATTTGAGGCAATAAAAAAGAGGGGGCTTATGACAGCAGTAGCACTAAGAAACCTGAAGAACATAACCGCGGGCCCGAGCTTCCTCCCTCTGACCAAGGTGATACAGGCCAAACTCATACCATCTATCACCTATGGAAGCGAAGCCATGAGAGGGAGGGATGCGGAAACATTAAATGGTACCATCGCCAGAGCGCTAAGAATTATATACGGGCTGCCTGGATATACATCTCCAGCGCAAATGAGGCTGGAATTTGGTATACAAAAACAGGAGCTGGACAGGAAAGGAGCCTTTGTTAAAACCTGGTTTAAGATCAAAAAAGGGCAACCAGAAACTTTAAATTTCTATTTGTGGAGAGAAGTAGAAACGAAAGTAACTTGCCCAGCCAGACTGTTCTTGGACACTGCACTGGACCAGTTGGGCTTACGGCAACTCTGGGCAACGCCTGGGACCATGGCAAGCTTCAAGAAAATCGTAAATAACACTGTTAAAAAAGAGTCAATCTTACAGGACAAAGCGGCCTTGACTGAACGTTCGCATGGCTGGCTAACTATACAATCTTATAGTAAAGCGACTCCTCAAGCTTACCTCCTCTCTAACTTCTCCAGAACCATCAAAGAGAAGTTTCTGAAATTTCGGTTAGGTCTGCTGCCGACAGCATACCACCTGCCCCCTTGGCTGCGCCCTCCAAAGCCAGCAGTGTGCCGCCTTTGTGGGGAAGGAGAGGAGGACATAGTCCACATTATAGCCATTTGCCGCGAGCTGATGCAGGAGCGCCGGCAACTACTCAGACCAATTTTCAACAAAAACCAAATATGGTCATGCAGACAAGCGGTGCTTGCAAGCTTCTCTGGCCAAGATACTCAACTAAGCTGCTGTCTGGTAAAGTTTTTAATTGCAGCTGACCTACATTTTAAAAAAAAGTGCACACAACCATAACAGTGTGTTAAGCATACAATGTCAAGTTTCTTTCTCCACACCCAAACCTCAAAGGAAACCATTGGAAGGCTAACTATACGACATACTTTGCACAAACCAACGGAAGCCGAGGCAGCACTATGCACTTTAAATCGGCGCATCCCGGTCTGTCATCGTTCTGAAGTCAAGATTTTAATAAGGGGGGTACTTTTATCTCACGGACTGCCACTGATATTCGCCGGCCGAAGTGAAGAAACAAGATTATGGACTACCGAGGCCGGGGGTGTGGATTTTCTTCCCAATCTTAACGCATGTTTTTGTTTAACTATGGCTATCAGCTTTTTTATAAAGAAAATTGAGGTTTTATTGTTTATAATAGTGGGTCAATCATTGTAATGGTTTTAATTAACTGCACAATAAATTTATTACTTACTTATTATTATTACTTACTATTGTGAGCTTAGTGTCGTAAGGAATGTTCCTGGTTGTGCGTCCCATGCTGAGGTGGAAGGTTTAGAAAATGGGACATGCTAGGCGTCTTCAAGTTTGGAGGCAATTTGAACAACACTGTGATGGCAACCTTTGCAGAGCTGCAGACACAACATACGATAACAAGAAGCCAATACCTGCAGTATGTATGGATTAGACACATACTGAACAATTGTATCGATACACAAAGCGACATCTTAGATGAGAGCCCAATGAAATATAGAGTGTTGGGTGCCCCCCTTCAGAGGCACGCACTCATTTCTGCAATATACGGCTCACTACTGGTAAATAGGCTGCCACCAGTTAGGGTATTAAGGGAGAAATGGAAAGCGACCTGGGTAAACAGGAGGACGAGGACAAGGGAGTGGCCTGCAGGTACCCCGGGAAGGTGAAAATCTGAGCTGTGTTCTGGCTGATTCAATTAAAGCTGTTTCATAGAGTTTACTACACCAGAACTAGGCTGAATGCAAAAGGCAGGGCTGATGTGGATGGATGCCTGAGGGGATGTGAACTGAGAGGTACACTGCTGCACACGCTGCGGAATACCCCAAATGGAGGTCCATTCTGGACAGGTATTCAATGCAGAGTCATGTCCCAGACCCTAGAAGAGTCACTGAAACGGACCCCATGACTGATCATGCTAGGACTATGGGGAGATCTTTCGCCAGACTGGTAATAGCTTCTCTTTTGTAATGCAGCACTAATCATGGTTAGACGTGACATTAGCCAAAGGTGGGGCAGCGCAGATACTCCACCGGGTGGGCAGAGATAAGCCATCATGAAATGGTGCATGCGAGCTGAGGAACAAATAAATAAAGTAAGGACATGCCCCCAGGAATTTACAAATTTTGGGGTCTATGGAGAAACATGATGGGTGAAGTGGCCTAAAAGGCTAATTTGGGGTCCGCCACCAGGTGAGCAAACAAAGAATTGGCAAATAAATAAAGAGACAATGAGGGTACAATGGGTACAACATTGGGGATGGGGTAAGGGCTCATACTCCTGGAAGATGCGATCTGCTGAGTAGTGGAAATGTACGGCAGTTCCGAGAGTTGCACATAATTGCCGTCAAAGGCAACTATGATATGATATTATGATAGCTGATTAATAGCTCGATTTTTAAAATTTGATTGTAAAATCTTGTGTGTAATGTTTTTAACTGTGACAGTTTGCACATTCCTGTGAGCGCTTCTCACCTGCTTACTTATCGCTTCAGGCCCCGTTCCGCCCCGGCATAGTGCAGTTTGTGCGGAGGGCCACCTTCTCGAGCGCCATTTCCGCTCTCACACTACCACTTCCGCCCTGCCCCTACACAGCGCAGGTTAGCGGTCTAGTGGTTGCTGACTGAGAATTCTATATCTAGCGCGCAAATGCCTCTATTCATTTGACAGACGCGGCGATTGAGGCTGCTGATTTGTGATGCTCTTGCCATTTTTACCTGATAGCTGATTAATAGCTCGATTTTTAAAATTTGATCGTAAAATCTTGTGTTTAATGTTTTTAACTGTGACAGTTTGCACATTCCTGTGAGCGCTTCTCACCTGCTTACTTATCGCTCCAGGCCCCGTTCCGCCCCGGCATAGTGCCGTTTGTGCGGAGGGCCGCCTTCTCGAGCGCCATTTCCGCTCTCACACTACCACTTCCGCCCTGCCCCTACACAGCGCAGGTTAGCGGTCTAGTGGTTCACTTAGGTTCTATATAATATGGCGACATGGCGGAAGCGTAGCGGACGAGCGCAGCGGGAGCGCCGACTTCGCGCCGAAGTCGCGCCTAAGTCCAGCCCGTCTGCGCCCGTTCGCGCCCAGCGGCCACTCACTCTGCCCAAACCCTTACCTACTCGTCTGCCGATTTACATGCTCTTAGACATGCAGTGCCCCTATCGCCTTGTGCCACCAGTGCGGCCCAGGATTGTGGCATTCTGAATACCCCGGCTTCACTGATCTCTGATCCTTCCCCTCCCTCCCCTAAACTCGTACCCCTGCTGTATACCTCCCCATTACCGGGGACGCGTCCTTTGACCGTTTTGTATCTCAACACCCGGTCTATGGTGAAACATCAGCTGGAAATTCTCCGTCTGCTAGATGACAGTGCCGTGGACATTCTACTTCTGTCAGAAACTTGGCTAACAGACGACTCCGTTCCCGACATCCTCGCTGCCATCCCCACTGGTTATTACATCATTCAATCCAATCGCCCAGGGGGACAGGCTGGTGGTGGGGTCGCAGCTATTATTCGCATAGAGCATATTTTATCCACCTTGGCCTGCACTACGATCCCCAATACTCAATCTCTTGTTATTAAACTCAGTTCCACCAGGTCCTCCCTCAACTGTGTCCTTATGTATAGACCTCCCGTCTATATGCCCTCCTTCCCACAACAGGCCGGGGCTCTCATCTCCCAATTAATCATTAACAACGCCAAAGTCATCATTATTGGCCCTCCGACCCTCGGGAAAGCCGACTTTCCGAAGAATTCTCGGATCTTCTTACAAGCATGAATTGCCGGCAATTTATCTAAACACCTACTAATTGCAAGGGTCACATACTGGACCAGGTTTGGACGGCAAACCTCGACATCTCGCCCCCCTTGGTGACTCCCTGCTCCTGGTCAGACCACTACCTTATTTCCTTTTCCGTTGACCTATCTATTCCCCGCCGTCCCCCCCCTACAACAAACATTTCAGCTCGTAATTGGAAGAAAGCTAATCTACCTGAACTACACTCTTTATTGGCAGCTTCAGTCCCCTTGCTTCCGGCTAAGCCACTCATCAAGCCTCCATCCTCGAGCAATGGCTGGTGTCGGCTTGCAACTCTGTAGCTCCACTAAAAACCAATAAAAGCTATGCGCCCTCATGACGCTCAGCGATGGTTCACTGATCAGTTGAAACTTGACAAACTGGCTCTTCGCCAGGCCGAGCGCCGATGGCGCCATAATTATGATCCCCTCCTCAAGCTTGAATTCGTGAACCATCTAAAAACTTATAAATCCTATATTCTCGAGGCCAAAACAACCTATTTCTCCCGTAAAATAATGGAGTCTGCTTCTAAGACAAAAGATATATTTTCTATCGTCAATGAGCTCTCCCTTCCGGACCGGGTCACTCTCCCCCCTGTGCCCACCCAGGCTCTATGTGATGCATTAAACACTTATTTCCCGGACAAAATCATCACCATTAAAAATAATATTCCTCCGCCCTCCTCGCCCCTCTCATTCTCGTTACCCCCCAACAATCCGCAGCATTTGGATGCTTTCCCCCCTATCTCCATCACCGAGTTCCAGAGACTCCTGCACAAAGTTAGCTCCGGGTCTCCTAATGACTGCTGCCCTCCCCATATCCTTAAAGAAATTTTGTTGGCCTGCCCTGACCCTGCTTTGGCACTTCTTAACACCTCGTTGGCCACTGGAGTAGTCCCTGACTCCTTTAAACAGGCAGTGGTGCTACCAATTCTAAAGAAAGCTAATGCAGACCCTTCGGTCCTGAGTAATTACAGGCCTATTTCCCTGCTCCCTTACCTAGGAAAGATCTTGGAGACCCATGTGACACGCTGCTTGAGCGCCTTCATTGAGAGTTCATTCTTTTTGGACCCTCAACAGGCCGGCTTCCGCCCTCTTCACTCCATTGAGGCGGTTATAGCTGCCGTCATGGACACTTTAAGAGCTGGGGCTGATAATAACATCTCTCAAGCCCTCGTCCTGCTAGACCTGTCGGCGGCTTTCGACACGGTCGATCACTATATTGATCGACGTGTCACTAACGCCGGCATTCAGGGCGTGGCCCTTGATTGGGTCCGATCTTTCCTTGACAAGCGCTCCCAAGCGGTCCATCTCTCCACCTTCTCGGCTCCGCTTTCTTCTCTTTCCTGTGGAGTCCCCCAGGGCTCAGCATTATCCCCTCTTCTTTTTAATTTGTATATGCAACCCCTTATGGTTTCCCTCCGCAAATCCTCTGCAACAATTTTCAACTATGCAGATGATTTGCAGTTGATTTTTCCTATTGATACCTCTCCCTCCTCCCACACCGACTTTCAAACCACCATGTTAGACATCTCTGACTGGATGGCTCACAGCCAGCTCAAGCTGAATCCTACTAAGACGGAACTTGTACTGGTGGGTGGGCCGGCCAATCCATGGAACGACAGCTTTTGGCCCCACTCATTTGGGGCCCCCCCCGCCCTGTCAACTCTGTGAAAAGCCTTGGAGTAGTCATCTCTGGTGATTTATCCATGAAGTCTCAGATCTCTGCGGTTACATCATCCTGCTTTTTCCATCTGCGCAGGATACGCAAGATCTGTAGATTTCTCACCAGAGATGCACTCATTTTAGTCATCCTGGCTCTTGTCATCTCCAGGGTTGACTTCGCTAACATCTTATACGTCGGGATCCCCGCTTACCAGCTTCAGAGGCTTCAACTGATACAAAATCAGGCCGCCCGCTTAGTTTTCCACCAGCCTAAGCACCAGCACGTTTCGCCACTATTACGGAGCCTTCACTGGTTTCCTGTGGCCAAACGTTGCACCTTCAAACTTGGATGCCCTATTTTCAAAGCCCTCCACAATCTTGCACCTGCTTTCATTTCTTCCAATTTAAAGCGGTACATACCAACACAAAATTTACGCTCTTCCGCTGATAATCTCCTGTGCATCCCACAAGTCCATCGCAAGAAACATGGTGGTCTCCGTTTTTCTTTTTTAGCCCCCACATTTTGGAACTCCCTCCCTTCCCCCTTCCGTCACTGCCCTTCCTATGAATGTTTTCGCAAGACATTGAAAACGTTCCTCTTCAAAGCTGCATTTGAGTAAACCTCGACCCTTGCCCGTAGCATCTGTTATGAGCGCCAAGAAACCGTTTCGGTGAACGTGCGCGGTATAAGAATTTTTAACATAACAAAAGATAACATAACAAAGGGGGATTGTTGCTTACTGATAAAGCTACCTATTTGCTGTGAACAATGCAAAATAAAACTAATTTAAAAAAAAGATGTTGCAAAACAGTGGGTGTGCAGTGCATGTATGTGTATGTTGTAGGCACAATTGATAAGAGGTGCTTGTGTGTCTCAGGCACAGGGTGAACTTTGCCTGTTTGCTAAATAGGTCTGCTCTGCCTGTATGTGTCATAGGCACTGTTATGTCCCCAGATTAGTATCGAAGCTGCTTATTTCTTACATTGTCCTCATTTCACAATACCATTTCGGCTGTGATCTTTTGCACATATCCAAGTGTGTGACAATGTTGGATTAGTTTCTTTGAAACTACTTCTGTTTACACATCTGGCTTCGCATAAAATTAGCGCAATGCCTCGAACACCAAGTACAAGGATCCTAAGCAGACCATTGGCTGTTCAGCTACCAGGCAAGTCTGAGCCCTCCTCTCACACCTGCTCAGGCCCCTTAAGGCCTTGCTGGGTGCACCCCAAATCATTCTCCTCCATCTTGTGAGTTGCAGCCTACCTGTGCCCCAGATTGCAGTGAGCAGAGTCCAGGAAGTGGAAAGGAGACAGACTAGTGCTGTCTCTTCCCAGGACAAAAAGTTGTTTTAAAAGCGATTTTCACTTTCTGGTTTTACTGTCTATGCCTGCTGTTTTTTACAGTTAAAAATTGTAGTTTTAGCCTGCCTGTAATTGCATATTTTATCACCTGTGTTGTGTTTTAAATGTGTGGTTTTCCCTGCCCATGATTGCCTCCATTTAGAGTGTTGAATTTTGGGATTTGCAGTCCAACCTCTGTTGTTTGTCCCTCTCATTCCTTGGTGACAATTCTGTTTTCCCTCCAGATTTCTCATTTGCTCTGTGCTAAGACCTGTATGTTAAAACAGTGCACTCCCAGACACCATTTTGTGTTCACTAGCCAGTGAAACCAGCCCCCCTGCCCCCGCCCCCCCACCCCCAGCGACAGGGATTTTTTTCAACATCAGAGGGTGCTTCTGTGAGCTGTTTAAACTGTGTTTTACTAGGGCCTGTGCACTTCATTTTTTGGCCAGCAGGGAGAGTAAAGTTTTATTCAAACAGTATTGTTAGATTTCAAGTTAGTGAGGCCCTTACCTACTGAAGTCCAAAGTGTGGATTGAGCCTGTCTGTCTCCTAGGAGATTCTGAACAGGAGAAGCAGCTGCCCAGCCCCCACCCCCAGGCCAGCAGACCATTGGCTGTTCAGCTACCAGGAAAGTCTGAGCCCTCCTCTCACACCTGCCCAGGCCCCTTAAGGCCTTGCTGGGTGCACTCCAAATTATTCTCCTCCATCTTGTGAGTTGCAGCCTACCTGTGCCCCAGATTGCAGTGAGCAGAGTCCATAAAGTGGTAAGGAGACAGACTAGTGCTGTCTCTTCCCAAGACAAAAAGTTGTTTAAAAAATGATGTTCACTTTCTGTGTTTACTGTCTATGCCTGTGGTTGTTACAGTTAAAAATTGTAGTTTTAGCCTGCCTGTAATTGCATATTTTATCACCTATGTTGTGTTTTAAATTTGTGGTTATCCCTGCCCATGATTGCCTCCATTTTGTGTGTTGAATTGTGGGATTTGCAGACCAACCTCTGTTGTTTGCCCCTCTCATTCCTTGGTGACATTTCTGTTTTCCCTTCAAATTTCTCCTTTGCTCTGTGCTAAGACCTGTATGTTAAAACAGTGCACTCCCAGCCACCAATTTGTGTTCACAAGCCAGTGGAACTAGTCCCCCCCCCCCAGCAACAGGGATTTTTTCTACTTCAGTGGGTGCTTCTGTGTGCTGTTTAAACTGTGTTTTACTAGGGCCTGTGCACTTCGTTTTTTGGCTAGCAGGGGGAGTGAAGTTTTATTCAAACAGTATTGTTAGATTTCAAGTTAGTGAGGCCCTTACCTGCTGAAGTCCAAAGTGTGGATTGAGCCTGTCTGTCTCCTAGGAGATTCTGAACAGGAGAAGCAGCTTCCAACTCCCTGGCCAGCAAACCTTGTCTGAGGCCACTGGGACCTTATATGGTCTACTAGTGGTTGATACATGTCTACACTGATTGGTGGTTGTATCTGGTGTTTCTATTGGATTAGGGTTAATGTCCTCATTGGTTGGATATTTGAGGGTTCTGATTGGTTTCTGGGTCTGTGATTCAATCATTGTAGGGTTGGGACTAGTGCTAGGGTTAGGATTTCTATTGGAAGTAGGGACTAGGGCTTCCTATGTTATTGGTTGTTGGGAGTAGGGTGGGACTAGGGCTAGGGTTAGACCTTTAATTGGAAGTAACGATTAGGGCTTCTGGTGTGATTGGTTGCTGGACTAGGTGTGGGACTTAGAGTAGGGTTAGGTTTTCTATTGGAAGTAGGGATTAGGGCTACCTGTGCCATTGGTTGCATGGACTTGTTTTGGGACTACTGGTAGGGCTAGGGCCTTTATTGGACGTAGAGATCAGGGTTTTTGAACTGATTGGGTGCTTGGACTAGGGCTAAGATTGGCTGTAAGATCCTGGTCTCCTATTGGTTCCTAGATTTTAGGGCTTGTGTTGTGATTGGATAGTGTTAGGGCTAGGGTTTCCATTGGCTGAAGGGGTCACCTGATTACTGAGGCTATAAAAAAGGCCATGCTTAGGGCTTCTCCGCCCGGGCGTCGAGGCTAAGGGCAGAGAGGACAAGGTCAGTTTCCTGTTTGAGCCTGTTAAGGGCGGAGAGGACAAGGACAGTTTCCTGTTTGAGCCTGTTAAGGTCAGAGAGGACAAGGCAGTTTCCTGTTTGAGCCTGTTCGAGACTGGTGGGAACTAGGGCCAGAAATGCTGCCCTTTTTCCCATTTAGCAATACCCAGCCCACGCCATCCACATCCACAAATAAAGCAACACACTCACACCAAATGTACACCACGCACAACACTATGCACAGATTAATATACCAGCATGCACTACAAACCTAACCAAACCACATCTACACACCCTACTATCCCAACTACCACACATATCCACCATCACCTACAAACAGTACACAACTCTATCCTAAACCACTAACCAATACACTCATCACTAACACAACACCAATCAACACCATACATAACTACATCCCATTCAGACACACTCTGCCTGCTGTAATTACACCTAACAGACCTTCCATCAGTTGTCCAACAAACACCCTCCTCTCCCTTCTACCATAATAACACTAACGCACAACACACACACTGCACACCACCACACTTTGTAACTCTTGCAACACATATACTTTCAATGTAATTTTGGATCTACATATTTATCACTTTCTTCGAATTTAGCATTTCCAATGCACTACCCTATTTCTCAGCCTATACTTCGCTCAATATATCTTCTAGCCCAACCTTCTGACTCATCTCAAACTTCTTATACTACTCCTTCCAATGCACTACCCTATCTCTCATCCTATACATCTATCAATATATCCTCTACATCTCACTCTCTCATTTATCCCAAACCCCATACCACTACTATGATTGCCAAAATAACCCTTTCTAGACTCTCTCCTACTCTACCCCTCCTTCTATCATCTGACACCTCTTTTACTATACCGATCCCCTAAAACAAACCTTTCTAAACTGTTTCCTCTGAGTCCTCCCCTCCAAAACTCCTTTTTACTCATCCAAAAGCCTCCTCCTATTTCTAAGACCTAAAATGTTTTTTTTTAAATCTTTCACTTTTTTATCCCTCCACTATCCTTTTCAATCGAAATTAACAGACTAACATGTTCACTTCTCAAATTCTATATTAAACTATACTAATATACTACCCAAATAACTGTATAACATAACCACTACTCAAATTACTTCATAATTTTTTACTAAACTAATTATCAACAGTAATCCTTTATGGTTTCCGGAGTAGCGTCCTACTCGCCAGAAAAGCGCTTCAACACCCATCAGGGGTAACAAGTGCTATATGAATGCAAATCTCTCTTCCCCTTTTATCCCGCCTCTATCCTTCTCACTCCAAGTAACTGACTAATATCCACCACTGAAATTACTTCATATTTCACCATATTAATTCACCACTAATCCTTTGTAGGCTTCCTGAATAGCGTGCGCTATATAAATACAAACCTTTGCCCTTCTCTATCCTTCTGCTATCATTCAAAATCTAATTAACTGACTAACCTATCCACCACTTAAAATGTACTTGCATGTTTCACTATACTAATTCAACACTAATCCTCTATGAGTCCCGGAGTAGCGTGCTACTTGCCGAAAAAGCGCTTTGACGCCTTGTTAGTAGTAAGCGCTATATAAATGCAATTACAACTACAATACAATATCCATAATATTGCTGATCGATACATACATCGAAAGGATGCTTTTTATTATAAATAAAGCAAACACAAGGAGATGATGGACGGAGAGCTGAAACTTTTCAAACACTCACCCCAGTCACAGATCTGGGTTGAATCCATCATCGTTCTTTAACTCACTTCGCCACCCCAGTTCAGATACCGCTATATGCAAATCAGCCATGACCCTGTACCTCATGGGAACACTCCAGACCAAACTGCGAAGCCATGTCTTCACTGGACTAAAAACAAGCATCCTGGGACCAGTTTCGGGCTAACAGCCCTCATGAGCCAGGCTAGCTTGAATCCAGTGGCAAAGTGAGCAAGGGACCCACGTCTGGGCATTCCCTGACAACTTAGGGCAAACAAAGCAAACACAAGGAGATGATAGATGGAACACTGAAACTTTTCAAACACTCTCCCCCAGTCACAGATCTGGGTTGCATCTATCATCGTTCTTTGGCTCACTTCGCCACCCCAGTTCAGACACAGCTATATGCAAATCAGTCTTGACCCTCTGTGGTGCAATTGTCTTATAATCTGCGATCATTCCTGTTTTTACTCCTACCTGATGTTGATTTTGCATTATTGTCCTTCCTTCCTAATGTAAAGCGCACTGATATCCTTCGGGATCTTGTTCGCGATATATAAACTTTATAAATAAAATAAATAAGTGAGTAACTGAGTGGGAGGTTCTGATCTGTTACCATGAGGTAAGCACAGTTTGTCAGGAGAGCATGGCTGTTTCATAGGCATGACAATTCAGCTGTTCCTGAGTAGGGATCAGTGTAATATAAGTGACTTTGCCCGTGTGGTTCAGATTCCGTGGATTACATATACCTCTTTGTATCCAAAGCAGTGTTGGTTGTTTGTGCAGGTGTGTCACAAGCGTAATAAGTTGGTAGTGCCTTTATAATACAGTTCCAATATGTAGCAGAAATGGTCCTTTCTCTGTGTGTTTTGTTCGCTCTGAAAGTTGGCAGATGTGGTAGGTCTTCAAGACCTGTCTTACTATTGTAGCGTGAAGGTAGTATTTGTGAGTCACAGGAACAATTACTTTGTTTGGCCCATGCACAGCAGTGCCTATATTAAAGTTGCAGGTGCATTAATTCGGCACTTTCTGTGTGGTAGATGGAGTGGTTAAAGTTGGCAGTGCCTGTGCATCGCAGCTGCAGTAGGTACGCTGTGCATGTATACTGCTGGCATGTTAGTGATTGGGGCCAATATTTGCCAAGACCTTGTGCTGTCCTTGAGTGATGCAAGTCATCCCAAGTCCTTATCTGGGATTTACTAAGCCACTCATAGCCCCTTTTTGTGCTTTGCATGGTTTTTGTAAATTCAAACTAACGCAAGGCAGCGCATGCCTCACGTTACCTAGCGTTAGGAAGGCATTTCATATGTGGAGCATGGACGTTCCCATGTATCCACCAATGGATTTAGGCGCATTCCTAGATTTACAAAGATTTGTAAACCTGGGAATGTGTCAAAACGCGACACCTTCCCCAGTGAGGTGTAACAAGGAGGAATATCTTTATTTCTCCTTGGTAGTTCCTCTTTTCTATGTATACTGAATCCTGAAAGAGGAAAACTATTAAGGATTGTTTTTGTGGGGGAAGGTCTTTTCCTGCACAAAAACAATCCTAGCTGTAACACAGGTACCCTTGCACCATGGCACAAGAGTGTCTGCATTGGCGCTAGGCAGACCACAGTGCACCAGAACTAGGAGTCAGCAGGAATGTGCCAATCTTTGTAAATGTTTAGCATTTCTGCATCTCCCCTTCACGCAACACAGCACAGCAAGTTTCCTTCCTGCGTTGCATGAAAAATTAGAACAAATGCCCCTGGATTGGTGTCGAAATGCTTTCTCCTCACAATGTGTTGGGTTGCCATGGCTTCTTTTTACTAAGGTTTGGACACCAAAGCCTTTGTTGCCTCCTAGGCATGTCTGAGACATGTTTTTCCTGAGACATAAGTTTTGAGATCTCACCAAGGAGAAAGGTTACCATGTACATGTGATTGGGTTGTTAAGTACCCAGATTGTCTTTTCACTGAGGAGTTGGGACTAAATACTATTCCTACAGCATTTCAGGAAGCCATTTCATCAATGAGAAGTGACATTATTTGGGTGTCTCCTCACTAAATGGACATGTCCAAAGCCTGTCAATGATGTGAAAAGGTTCAATGTCGTCTCCTCACTATATCCCGGTGTCCCAAGTCTGTTCACCTGATTGAAGCCCGGCATGGTGAGGGGCATGTATATGCTATAGAGCATTTCCTCAGTAAGGTGAACATCTCCACACATAAAGGGGACTTATGGCTAGCTCATCGTTGTGGTGTGAGACCTAAAAGACATTCCCTCAATGAGGTTTGGTCAAAGAGCTCATCTTGCTACAGAGTGAAAATCTGAGCCATCGCCTCACTGACATACTAGTTCACATAACGCCTCAATAAGGCAAGGGTTCCATTATCATCTCACTGAGATATGGGGTCTCAAGGGCATCCCTTCCCAGAGTGAAGTAGTCAGATGGAGGTCATTTTACTGAGACTTTGGGTCCTAAAGGTGAGTAGTCCGTGAGGTACGAGACCCTAGTGGCATTGAGGTATGGGGTCCTACTGCCTTCGCTTCAGTAATGCAGGGGTCTGTTAAAAATATCTTTTCATATACTTATCGAAGTCTGAAAAGGTTTATTACCAAAAGAAAAAATAATGGTCGACCAGAGGGTACCTTGAAAAATTGTGGTGGAGCAAGTTTGACAAGTAAAGTCAATGCACAAATTTATAGGCACAGGTTTGCAAAAGATACAGGAGGTGCATTCAAACGAGGGGAGCAAACAGGTGTCGGAATTAGAACATAAGAAAGGAAGAAAACCCTTAGAATGCAACAAGTATGTAAACATTCAGCTGACTAAACAAATGAACTTTCATGTCTCTGGAGCAACGATGTAGAAACGAGACTTAAAGCATCAGAGAGAGGCGCTTCTTTTAGGTATTTGTGAGCACGAGCAGAAAAACATGGCTGAAGCAATTTACAGTTACGCTAATGAAAATTACATTCCACAAGCCTTTCAGTTGTCTCCTCATCGAGGTTTGGTGCAAAGCACTCTCCTCACAGAAATTTTGTCTATAAATATAATGCTATATCCTGACTGCGGCACAAGTCTTCATTTCTTCTTCTCTGTAATGTGTAGGGTCCTAAGGTATAGGGGTAAGGTGTAAGGTCACTAAGGTAAAGTGTCCAGAAGCAGTTTCCTCACTAAGGCATCTGAAGAGCACTTGGCTGAGGCATGTGGACAGAGGGCCAACCCGTTGCTATAGCCCAGAGGTCCAAAGCATGTCCTTTGCTCAAATGCGGTAACCAATAGTTGTGAGTAAACTCACTCTGTCCTGGCATACTTAGGGCATCTTAATGAGGTACCAGGTTTAAGGGCTATCTCCCTGCTGATGCGAGGGCAGGAGATCGTAGCCCGCACCCTGGACCACAAACGCCCGTAAACATAAAGAGCCGGGCCCTGGCAAATTATGGCACCAGGAAAAAAATCCCGCAGAGTCTTCTGCTGCAGTGCGCCATGCATCGATGAGCAACAGGGAGACCCAGTAACCACAGAGAATATTCCAGTTATATGGCAGGGTCTGCCAACCCTAGACTCACGTGTGCGGGTGAGAGATTGCGGCCCACGCTCTGGGGCATAGAAGTCTGTCTACATACACTGGTTGCAGACCAGAAAACTAGGGAGGACCCTTCGGAGGGCGAGTGTTCAGTTAGCTCACTGATCAGTGCTGGCTAACGTAGTACAAGAAAAGACGGTCATATCAGGGCATGACAAGGCTGAAATTAATAACACCGGGAATCAAGACCTGAACACTGTGAGGCACCAAAACAAAAAGGCAGACCATAGGGATCAGGCCCAGTAACAGGAATTTATATCTGGGTGGGCCAGGGGTACTTTCGGGTGGCCTAATGTGTGTCCAATTTTTGACAATTCTGGAGGTAGTCTACAAGTGCTAGATTTTCATTATATTTTCTTCCAAACAGTCATAGAGAGCACGTGGAGAGAGTAAAAGCTGATGTCTACACCCATCACGCCCATCCATCATAATTTGCAGCAGGCCAGGTTTCAATAAAAGCATTCGGATACCAAGCAGATTATATTGGTAGTTCAAGTTTAAAGAGCCCCCTGTAATCACACCCAAGCATTTGCTTCTTTGCACTAGGAAGACTAGCTATTTACTCCTCTCAATTTGCCCAACACCTATTTCTTTGCACACTGTGATCTTAGAAACAGTTTTTTAATTCATGCCATTCTTTTGGTTTCATGGATAAAAAAAAGTTTTAAAAAATAGCAACATATTTGGAACAAAAGACATCAGTATTCTTGATACCTGTGAGCAGTTTTTATGCCTGGAAAGTGTAAAACTGATCATTGCAGTCAGAGTTAACTGCTGGGTCGTATCACACAGTGAGCCCCAGGATTGCAAAGGGCTGCTTTGTGTGCCCTGGGGCACTGTGGTATTGCAGAAGGGGGACGTTTGTGCAGCCCCTTCTATAATACTGATAGCTCTGGTGCACTTATAAAGCCAGCACAATTTTTAGAGTGCATTCCCTTAGTTTCATGGAAATATGGTCCAATGTAAAGGAGGGAATGCTTTTGCCACTGTGCCCGCCCCATCTCATGGATTTGGGCACAGGGACACCCTCAGGATGCGCACTTAAAATATGCTACAAAAAGGTGGTGCACAGTCTGTGTGCCTACTTAAGCCAGCCTTCTGGAGGGTGCCAAACGGCCCGCTAGACATTGCCCTGCAGGCAGATGCAGTCACTAACTGCACCTGCCTGCAAGGGGATCTCTCTTCCCTCTTTAAGTCGTAGACTGCATGCCACCTGCATTGTGAAACACATGATTTCTGTACCTATAAACTGCTGCTCCATATTACACTAAAAGCGCTGCCCCAGGGCTGGCGTGGGTTCCTGGCTTAACTGATGGCAGTACATTAATTCTAAAAGGGTGCACTGTCCCTGTTGAAGTGATGCAAACAGTATTGGCTCTCCCTGTCTGTAATACAGGCCTTGATGTTCTTAGAAAACTCTATTACAAATGAATCGATACATCATTTTTTGTGAGTTCCATCTCATGTGCTAAAATGGTCAAATTCTGTATCCACTCATTGTGAAACAGAAAGGTGTGAGGACAGGAGATAGTGTTTAAAAGATGCTCTCAAAGGCTGCAGTTTCAATTCCTATAACAACTGTAGATACATACATTTTATTTTGAAGTTCTGCAAAAAGCTTCAGCATAATCATGCAAATGGTGGCAACATCTGCACCAGTGTAGCTCCTTGATGGAAGGTTAAATATGTGTGTTCAGGGTGTGAAAGCCTGCGGTGGTGACACCCCTGACTTGGGCTGTCATGTCGATTTGTCAGTCGGTGACGATCCCAAGGTTCTTGGCCTTGATGATTGACGTGCAAGTAGGTCCTAGCTCTGTTGGCCACCAGTGTAGTCGCACGACGAAGAGCTCTACCCAAAGAAAACAACTTCAGTCTTTTTAGTGGTTAATTTCAGGCAGTTGGACTTCATTCAGCATTCATTGGCCATTGTGATATTTATATATTCTAGGCAGATTCAGCTAGGGGAAAGAAGCACTGAAAGCTCGTGGGGTTTGCAGAAACCCTGTTTATGAATAGTGAAAGTGTGTGCTTGTGTAGCTCTAGTATATGGGAACTACAAATGTACATGTGCAGCTTGAGTGAATATTGTATGAGTGTGCATGTCTGTAGTGTTTTTGCGCATGTGTGTGGCATAGCCATTCTGATGTAGGTGTTTCTGTGTGCAGCATTCCTTTGAACCTGGTGTGAGTGTGCTTTTGTTTTGGTTTTATGGATATAAACATGGTGTTTATCCATGTGGTTGTTACTTGTATTTCATGGGTTTTGCGTTCATTAAACACTGGATGGGTGTGCAAAATGATAATTGATACATTGATAGAATAACTTATTTGAGGCAAGCAACGAGCATGTATTTTCTGAATGTGTATATGATGCAGCCCTGGGTCCCCAAGGTTGAAGGACCACACACTCTGCAGAAACTGTGCATGAATCATCAGCTGTGCGACCTTTCACTGTAACAGCAAACTTTATCAAAACCTAGTGCTATGCAGTTAAATGTAAAAAGCAACCAAATACTATTTAGTAAATGTGACCAAACAGAACAGATTACATTTTGTCTTAAAATTGTACACATTTGGTTTTAACATAGCTGTATAAACTATATGATATGATGTATACAAAGACTGAAAATCATACTTTGTTTGTGGCATAAGTTTAGCCACAGCAATTTTAAAATATACCTGTGAAATTAATTACTCCAGTATTGGAACTTTCATAGATTCCCATTGCTTGTATCATTCCCCGTCATCGGAATGGGAGCCTCGGTAATAATATATATATATATATATATATATACCTAGGTAAATGCACCCTAATAGGTGTAAAAAAGTAAAAACTTAGGCCTAGGCCTCATTATATCATGTAGCCTATTGGCGTCATTATGTAAAAAGACCCAAAAACCACCTTAGCAACCAATCAGATTAGCCTCACCCTGTGGAACCTTCCTGAGAAAGCTCAGAGCCTCAGATTTTCTACCGCATCGTTGGTGACAGGGAGTCTCCTTAGAGCTCTGCTCTAACTTCTACTTGAGGTACTATTTAAACAGTTTTTGACAGGATTTCTTTCAGCTTTAGCATGGCTGATAGGGAAAAGAAGAGCCTTTTCAGGTCTTGTGCCACTTGTGGCAAAAAACGACTTTATAATGAAGATCAACATAATGACTGTATATACTGTTTATACCCTGACCACAAGGTAGAGGGGTGTAGTATATGCAGGAGGATGTCAGTGAAAACCCTCCGTGATAGTGAAGGAAGGCTACTTCTGTGGCTCAGGAAGTTGGAAAGGAAGGAAGGAGTGGTTTCTAGTGATGAGGAAGATGCCAGATCTTCGTCTTCTAAGACATCGTTGAAGAGGGGTGGATCATCTGTGGAGATTTCAAAAGAACCCCCCTCAAAGGCTATGCGTGGGACCTCTGATAGGTCTGGCAAGCCAGGGCCTAACGAATCTCCTCACGTGAGTGTAAAGGAGAGGGAAAGGCAAGCACCACAGGTGCAAAAGGCTAAACTGGATGAGAGCTCGGCTGGGCCTTCACATCAAGATAAAGTAGCCAAATCCTTCAAAAAACCGACTGTAGAGGCCTCTACAGTGGTCAAGAAAGGCTCTAAAGCCTCTGTGGTGAATTTGTCTCCTCAGTCGTCGACGAGCCATCCAGCGACGACGAGGACGACGACGACGAGAGCGTCGACGAAGACTTCGACGTCGATGCCGTCGACGAAGACTGGATCGACGACAGCGTCGACGACGATAACCACGTCGACGGTTACCACCTCGTCGACGAGGACCATTCTGTCGACGATGACTATTCTGTCGACGGTGGCAATCTCGACGGCGACGATCGCGTCGACGACGACGAGCCCGTCGACGATGACAGTTCCGTCGATGACGGTGCAGGGACTCTCGTCGACGGTCCCGTCGACGACGATTCAAGATAAGGAGATGGTGGATTCGTTTTCAACGCCGTCGACGGCAGGTGCTACAGACAGCATGAGGAAGAGGAGGATAACTCCAGATATGACTTCACCTAGAAAGGTGCCTTCATTACCTCCAGCCCTTTTGTTGGACGAAGAGGATTACTCGGAGGAAGAGAATGAGATGTATGGGGATGCATACAGTCCATCTCAGTTGAATCTGAAATACCATGATTCGGACCTAGATGAGGAGTATTATTATCGGCAGGAACAGCGACCACAAAAACAGGTCGCATACCAGGAAACCCAACCACAGCAGGGTATGGTAGCGATGCCTATGAGTCTGTTGACAGACTTAAGAGCAATGCTGGAGGAGTATAGGAGCAGACAAGGGTCGCGACCAGTGGAAGGTCAAGCGCAGGTTCAACCGCAGGTTGTGGCAGCTCAGTCAATACCGCCTGCACAAGAGGAACATGAGAGGGAATATCCTCGGCAGACGCAAGTCCAAGTAGATACCTCGGATGAGGATGAAACAGGGGAGAACCAGGATCAAGGCCCTGATAACGAATGGAACCAATATATAGCTCCGGATCCGGCTTCACCAGTGCCAGACCCGGTCGATTCGCCTCCGGCTGATGTGGGAGGTTTCTTCAGTTTGATGGAAAGAGCCACAGCACGCTTTAAGCTGACAATGCCTACAACATCTACGGATTGCTTCTTGTACGATTTTAAAGAGGCATACCGTAAGGCGGTGTGTTCGATTCCCATTGTAGAACACATATGGGAGGAAGGAAAGAAGGTGATGCAGTCCCCAGCGACGGTCATTCCAACTCTTCCGCGCTTGGAGAAAAAATATAAAGCTCCTGATGACAGTCCCGCCTGCCTGATTGGACAACCTAGACCAGACTCGGTCATATCGCAGGCGGCGCAGAAGAAATCACGGAATCCTTCGGCCACCCTCACAACTCCACCAGACAAGGAGGGTAGAAGGTTGGACAACGCGGGGAAGCGTTTTTCATCGATGGCTAGCTTATTGGTCAGAGCGGCGAATGCCTTGGCGATCCTAGCAAGGTACGACCGCCAGATGTGGAGTGATGTGGCACACTATGTGGACCTTCTAGCGGATGACCCTAAAGCGGAAGCACAGAAACTTCTAGAAGAAGGGCAACGTTCTTCTTCGGAAATGATTGACTGCGTGATGGACATCGCCACCATCTCTTTCCGTGCTCTGGGCAGTGCGGCGGTTCTTCGGCGACAAGGGTGGCTGCGAGCGACTTACTTCAGGCCAGAGGTCCAGAATAGGATTTTGGACTTGCCCTTTGATGGGGACATGTTATTTGGGAAACATGTTGATGAGACCCTACAGGGTATAAAGAAAGACACAGAGACAGCAAGGGCTCTGGGAAACCTGCAATATAGAAAAACACCGTTCCGTGGAGCAAGAGGAAGAGGCTTCACTTCACCAAGAGGAGGCTATCAGCAGCAACGATACTCGCAGCAGTCGCAGTCGTACAGACCTCAGTACGGCAATCAATATTATCAGCGACAGTCACAATCCCAGTCTTTCTCTCGTCAGAACGCTCGTGGACGACAGGGGCGTCAGGGCAAGGACGCTGGCAAGCGTCAATAGCGGCCTCCTGACTCTGCCAACTGTTCCTCCGCTTCTGGGATCTCCAGTGGGCGGCAGGATATCACAACATCTGAGCAGCTGGGAAGATATAACATCGGATCAGTGGGTATTGAACATCATCCGAAATGGACATACACTAGAATTCCAGGAATTTCCACCTACAAGAGCTCCCCACGCCACTACTTCAAAACATCTAAACCTTCTACAAAAGGAAGTTCAACAAATGCTTCAGAAAGGGGCGATCCAACGCGTTCCCCTATCACAAAGAGGAGAAGGTTTCTATTCGAGATTCTTTCTGATCCACAAAACGAAACAAAAGTGGCGTCCGATCCTGGACTTAAGGGAGCTTAACACCTATCTCATGAAGCTGTCGTTTCGGATGATTTCACTCCAGGACATATTGCGCCTCTTGAACCCAGGCGACTTCATGGCGACATTAGACTTAGAAGATGCCTATTTTCATATCCCGATCCATCCAGCTCACAGACGTTTCCTTCGCTTTACAGTAGGCAAGAGTCACTTCCAGTTCATGGTGCTCCCATTTGGATTAAAATCCGCTCCTCGGATATTCACAAAAGTGCTGGCCCCGGTAGCAGCATTTCTGAGAAGACAGTCGCTGGAAGTATTCCCGTACTTAGACGACTGGCTGCTGAAGGCTTCAGGCTTACAAGAGGCATCAAAAGCAGTGAACAGGTGCTTAAACCTCTTTATGCATCTGGGTTTACAACTCAACAAGGAAAAATCGGTCCTTCAGCCGGCAGGTACGGTGAAGTTCTTGGGAGCGATACTCGATACTCAGGTGTGCAAAGCCTTCCCATCGGAAGAGAGACAGATGAAACTCATGTCTTCAGCCGCTCGTTTGCAGAAGAAAAGTTGGATAACAGTCAGGATGTACAAATCTCTTCTAGGGTCGATTTCATCCTGTATTCAATTGATTCCGCACTGCAAGCTGTGAATGCGCCCCCTGCAGGAGGAACTGGACCTTCAGTGGAGACAAGTGGAAGGGTCGTTCGACGACAGGGTGACGGTTACCCAGCAGATGAAACGGTCGGTTTCATGGTGGATGAAAAGATCTCACCTCACAGTGGGACTCAGTTTCAGGGCTGCACCGGCTCCTCACGTCATTACCACGAACGCTTCACTTCAAGGTTGGGGAGCGGTCATGCAAGACCTCCAAGTCAGTGGTCACTGGACTCCGGGAGAACGTCGCTTACATATCAACGTTCTGGAGCTAAGGGCTATTCGATTGGCGATGTTGGCTTTCCTCCCAAGGATTACAAATTCGGCAATCCTGGTGCGGACGGACAACACCACCGCAATGCATTACGTCAACAAGCAGGGAGGCACAAGATCGCCACTGCTTTCACAGGAAGCCCAGATGCTCTGGGAATGGGCGATATCGCAGAACATCACGCTTGTGGCAGAACACCTTCCAGGAGTATGCAACACGAAGGCGGATACACTAAGCCGCCTGAGAGCAGTCTTGCACGAGTGGGAATTGGAGAGCACAGTGGTCAAGGACATCTTTTTCCGTTGGGGGACCCCAGCGATCGACCTGTTATCGACACCAGGGAACAAGAAATGCCGGTGTTATGCAAGCAGGGAACACCATCGAGGGTCACTGGGGAATGCCCTTTCGATGTCTTGGTCAGGCGCGTTTGTTTACGCCTTTCCGCCATTTCCCCTGATTCCTAGAGTCCTCAAGAAGCTCAAGATGGACAGGTGCATTATGATACTGATAGCGCCTGCCTGGGCTCACCAGTTTTGGTACACGGAGTTGCTTCTTCTATCGGAGAAACAGCCCACTCATCTGCAACCCAGCCAAACACTTCTGTCAATGTACAACGGCCAGGTTCTCCACCCGAACACGAGCTCTCTTCAATTAACAGCTTGGCTCCTGAATACAGAGAGTTTAAGGATTTAGACATCTCAGAAGAATGCAGGAACATCTTAGCGCAGGCACGAGCTCCTAGCACTAATAAGACATATAGAGCGAAATGGAAGAGGTTCTATTTGTGGTGCCAGAGAGAAAAAGTACATCCATTCTCTTCAGCTCCGCATCAACTCTTGCCATACATTCTATCCTTGGCTCAGGCAGGCCTGGCTCATGCTTCCATCAAGGTCCACTTGGCAGCTATTTCCAGGTATAGAAGAACGAGATCGGACCCTTCTCTATTATCAGCAAGAGTAATAAAACAATTCCTGAAAGGACTGTTTAGAGTCTTTCCACCAGTTAGGCCCCCACCTCCGGTGTGGCACTTGAATGTGGTCCTGGCTCAACTGATGAGATCGCCATTTGAGCCAATACATAAGGCGGACCTAAAGTTCCTATCATGGAAAGTGGCGCTGCTTTCGGCACTCACCTCTGCAAGGAGAGTAGGAGAGCTTCAGGCTTTAACTATCAAAGAACCTTTCTTGCAGTTCAAGAATGATACATTGATCCTACGAATGAACCCCAAGTTCATTCCGAAGGTACCGACAGACTTTCATCTTAATGAACCAGTGGTTTTGAAGTCTTTTTTTCCTCGACCTTCAACCCAGGCTGAGAGGACACTTCATTCTCTGGACGTGCAGAGATGTTTGAAATTCTATCTGCAACGCACAGCGGGATTTCGAAAAACACCCCAGCTGTTTGTGGCTTTCGGAGCCCCAAGGAAAGGATTTCCTTTGTCAAAGCAGGGGATTTCTAGATGGATAACAAGTGCGATCCGTTTCTGCCACCAGGCGGCAGGCAAGCCTTTGCAAGGACAGGTGAAGGCACATTCCACAAGATCAATCTCAGCATCAACAGCGCTGTTTGCTGGAGTATCCATAAAGGATATTTGCAGAGCGGCCACCTGGAGCAGTACTCACTCATTCACGAGGCACTACTGCCTGGAGGCGACTGCAAAGGAGGATTCGGCTGTTGGACAGGCAGTCCTGAGAAATCTCTTCCAATAAGAGGTGAGCTTTCCTCTTTTCCCTCCTCCTGTTTTTTTTCAAACATTTCGTTTATTATGCTTTGGTTACTGCTTTATGGTGGTTATAATCTGTGATATCATTGGTTTGTAATGATTCTGTAACTGTGCACGAAATGTTTGAGGTATGCTAACTGCTATCTACTCTGATACAAGCAATGGGAATCTATGAAAGTTCCAATACTGGAGTAAGAAACAAGTTACTTACCTGTAACTTTAGTTCTCCAGTATTGGTAACTTTCATAGATTCCCATGCGCCCACCCGCCTCCCCTGGGAAAGCTCATTTTAGGGCCAGGTGATTATGTGGCAAAGCAACGGCTACGAAAATCTGAGTCTCTGAGCTTTCTCAGGAAGGTTCCACAGGGTGAGGCTAATCTGATTGGTTGCTAAGGTGGTTTTTGGGTCTTTTTACATAATGACGCCAATAGGCTACATGATATAATGAGGCCTAGGCCTAAGTTTTTACTTTTTTACACCTATTAGGGTGTATTTACCTAGGTATATATATATATATATATATTATTACCGAGGCTCCCATTCCGACGACGGGGAATGATACAAGCAATGGGAATCTATGAAAGTTACCAATACTGGAGAACTAAAGTTACAGGTAAGTAACTTGTTTCTTATTTAGTACGGAAGTAAGTTGAGTTGATTATCCTTAATGCCATCTTGTGCATATCATGCCACATTGCATAACTGAATTTATGCGGCAGGGGAGGACCAAATTATGTGCAGGGTTGACTAAATCAATGTAGCAAGGAAGACAAATAATGTGGCACATTGAGGCACATTTTGTGATAGTATTACTATATTACATTACTTTGCCATTTTCTTTACACTTGTTATTACTCTTTGGGCATAGGTTGCACCTCAGTAGTACGAGTGTGTCACCCAAATCTAGCAATAAGCAACAGAAAAGTGACCAGTCAGCCTTTGTGAAGGGCCTTCAATAGTGCAGCAACATATGTTGCAGTATTTTTAGCAACTTTTGTTCCATTTGAGCTAGAAAGATTTTTTTTAATCTGCAAATTATGCATCAGATAATGGATAAAGTGGCAAAGTGGCAAATTCGGCAGATCTATAATTTGGTTTGTATTGTTGTAAAGTTTAAACTGTAACTGATCAGTATTTACTTTAATTTAAGTTTAGATCTCTATGTTCATAATAACAAATTGTGTGCGTATATTGCTTTGATAAAGTATCTGTAAGCTGTATTAAATTAGGTAAATGTTTTTGCAATTGGTCTGTTTTGCTGAATAATATTACTGCACCTTGTTTTGTCTCTTAGATTCTTGGAACACATAGAACTTTGACGTACGTAAAGGAACACTCTGTTGTGGATCCAGTTGAAAAGAAAATGGAACTCTGTTCTAGTAATGTGAGTACTACAAGCATATAGGTTAGGATGGTACTGGTAACTTGAGCAACAAACTGGAAAGTACGCCACATTTATCATCATCCATCTGTACTCCCTACATGGCAAAAAAAAATTACACTGATCATGTGGAAGGCCTAGACAGACTGAACTTCCTATTCAGAATTTAGGTAAATCGAGATATGTTCTAACTTGAATAATAAACCACACAGCAAATGGCTACATTCAAAACAAAATGAACCCCTCCCTTAACATCACAATCAAATCAGGTTCTCCGCATAAATTTCACCATCCAGTCATGTTTGTTTGTCAAGAAACTAAGGGACATATTTACCATAAAGTGGCAAAGCGTGTTGTTAAGCCAAGAAGGTTAACAACACGCTTCGTCACTTTAGAAACGCCGAGCTGCACCATATCAACTAGAATATGGTGGATCCCTGCGTTTTCCCCTGCGCTGGTGCTAATTTTAGATGCCTAGCGCCAATGCAGGCCCCCTTGCACCATATTGCAAGGGTGCCTGTGTTGAGAGGAAGGTTCACATAAACAGTCTTGAAATGCCGTTTTGTAACTTCTATGTGTGCTGCGTAATGCAGCACACAAAGAAGTTGCAAAACAGCATTTGTTTAAAAATGATGGTGCACATTAACAATTATAGGCAATTTGCACATGGCAGCACACTTGGAAACAGCAAACACAAGGAGAAATGGTTAGTGGTTGATTGCTTTATTTCGATATGCATATATCATAAAAGCGATACACAAGATTAAAACAGCATGTCGAAAAAAGTATGACTGTACAATAAGTAGAAAACATTAAAACACATTAAAACATCATAAATTAGTTAAAAGAGGATTAAATTGATGTGGACAGTCTTCTGAGTCTAATCAACCAAGCCCATTTTAAAAACTTGGCAACGGCACAAACAATCGGGGGGGCTGTATTAGTTAATAGAATCCGAAGGGCGACAGAGTGCTGACGAGTACCCAGTTCTCTGCAGATAGGACCAAGCCAACGTGATTTTGGTTGGCCGTAATCTGGGCATTCAAAAAGAAAGTGTGGCACAGTCTCTGGTTTATCGGGACAGAGAGCACAGTATCGTGAAGAGGGCTGGGATTTATTCCACCTGGAACAAAGGTCGGCCAAGGGTAACAGCCCCAGCCGGAATTTGATGTACAGGGACCGGTCCATGGCAATTGTAATTAGATCCATGTATGGCTCGTAGGCAACGACATCTTTTATCAGCAGAAAAGCTGCGGTGGTTTTGCAGTGCTGCTGATTGCTGATGCGCTTCACGCGGACCCACTCCCAGAACAGTTTTTTTAGGGTCTCCTTCGGGGGGGCGGAGTGACTATGCCAACAAGAGTCCAGGCCTAGGTCCCCTAAAAGGTGTTTGATGTTCTTCAGCCATTTGATTCTGTGCCAACCGTCGGCGTGCATCACCTCAGCAAGGCCGTCAGCATAGGGTTTTAGCTCCGGTACCCTCCACAGACGGGCCCAAAGCAAGAGGGGTCGTAGGCGAGCCTGTTCCCCTATTGCTTTGCAGCCAGCATCCATGAGCACTGGGATAGTCGGACTACTCGATGGTATGGCAAGGAGGTCTTTGATGAATTTATTTTCCGCCTTGCACAGTAGATCCACTTTGTCCAAACCCCACAATTCTGCTCCATATAGTGACCCAGGGACCGCACGAGCTTTATATATATCAAGTAGGGGGGCAACACAGTGTTTAGTTGAGTTGTTAAACTCTTTGAGGATAGCCCCCCCCACCCTTTTATGGGTCAGTACCATTTTGTTGATGTGGGCGGTCCAGTTCATCGCGTCGTTGAGACGGATTCCCAGGTAATCGAATTCTGCCACTCTTTCTAGGGGTATAGAATTTAAAATAGGGGGGCGGCCAAGTTTGCGGGGCGGGTGCAGAACTAGGTACTTGGTCTTTTCCACATTGATAACAAGGCCCCTGGAAGTGCAGAAGTCCTGGAAGCGATTTAGTAATGTCTGGAGACCTTGGGGGGTTTTAGAGATGAGGAGGGTGTCGTCGGCGAACAGCAAGGTTGGAATTTTTACGCCTCCCAAGGTGGGAGCGTCTGCTGCTTCGCCGAGTAGATGGTCTACCACCCCATTGATATAGAGGGAAAATAAGGTAGGGGCCAGAACACAGCCCTGCCTTACTCCCCTCTCGACCCTGATCTTGTCGGTCTTTTCCCCGTTCAACCCCCATCTAACCTGTGCATAGGTGTTTTTGTGCAGTTTGATGAGGAGGTTTAATAAATACGGGGGCATCCCTAGATCATGTAGCACCCTCCAGAGTTCCTCCCTGGGAACCAGGTCAAAGGCAGTCTTTAGGTCAATAAAGGCCAAGTAGAGACTGCCTTTGCCTAGCTCCACCACCTTCCAGTGTATTAGCAGGAGCCTAAATACCTGTTCAATGGTACCGGTGCCTGAACGGAACCCGGCTTGCATGTCGGACAGGATGTGGTTTTCGTCCACCCATTGCGAGATCCTCCCCAATATCACTTTCCCCACCAATTTCTGGGACGAATCTATTAGGCTTATAGGCCTATAGTTCCCAGGTAGGTCCCTACTGCCCTTCTTGTAGATGGGGACCACCTCAGCACCTCTCCAGGAGTCTGGCACTGTGCCACCCGCGGCAATTGCATTGAGGAGTGCAGAAATTATTGCCCCCCACTCTTCCGGGTATGCTCGGAGGATATCGCCTGGGAGGCCATCCGGGCCGGCTGCTTTAAGAGGGACCAGGGTTTTGATCTGATTTGTAACTTCCAAAACAGAAAAGGATTCCAGGTCTGGGGCCAGACTAGAGGGCGGGAGGTCAAAGGGATCATTAAGTGAACCTTCGATGGCAGAGTAGAGTTTTTGGAAGTGGGAGAACCAAGTTTGGGCGTTGATGGTACAGGGCCTCGAGGTATCGTCAGGACGGTTCCTGATACCCACCAAATCCCAAAAACGTTTTGCATCTTTCCCTCGACTAGCAGTCAGAAGGTCCTGCCAGTAGTTATCCTCCCACTCCATCTTGGCGTTTTTTTGGCAGAATGCGTAGTGCCTCCTGGCCACCCTAGTCCTAGATGGTACTTTGGACTTTACTGCTTCAATGAGAAGTGACTTCGCCTCCCTACACTTCTGATTGAACCAGCCCAGTCTGCCACATGGGCTGGGTTTCTTTCTATTCGAGTTGGCTGGGACTACGAAGAGATCGCTAATAGCCTGGGTTAAGATACAGAACCTCGAGGCCACCTCCGCCAGCCCTTCCACCTGGTGGTCAGGGTTGTTTAGGGCTGTAGCAAGAAGCTGCCTAATGGCAGAGGTTTTCTCCTCTGAGAGTGCTAGCTTTGCCCACTTAAGCCGCCGGCCACAGTTGGCGACTACTGACAGGTCCGGGGGGGGGTTACAGGAAGTTCTAGTCACAGGGCTGAATAACCACCTGTGGGACATGGTGAGAGAGAGGAGATTGTGATCACTCTCGACAGATGGTATAATCACCATGTCCTCCACCATGCTCCACAGGTGTATGTCAAGGAGAAAATAGTCAATCCGTGACGTGTGCCCTGGCCGATTGTAAGTGTGGGCCCCAACTTTGTCCGACCTGGTTCTGCCGTTGGCAGCCCTCAGGCCAAACTCCATGGATATCGAGTTAATCTGGAGGACCACTTCTGTCCACTTCTTAATGGGATTCAGTTCGAGGGACGGGATCCCCCACCTGGCATCGAGTACCTCTTGATCAGATAAAATTTCAAGGTCCAAGGGCTCGAAAGTGCAGTTAAGATCGCCCCCCACCAGGGTGCAGGACCTATGGGGTGTTAAGCGGAGCTGGGCTTCTAAACAAGATATTACTGTGGATTCTCTGCCCCCCTTTGTGCCTCGGGCGTAAATGTTAAAAATGTTTAAAATAACTCGGCCTTGGGAGTTTTTCAACACTATGTTCAGGAGATCCGGGCATTTAGTGTCCCGCTCCACCACCCTGCAGTTGAGTTCTGAGGCCACCCAAATTAGGAGGCCACCCGAAGGGCGGCCCCTGCCGGTTGCACTAGGGGCTGCTGGCAGAAAGTGGGTGGAGTAGCCTGCCTTGTGCAAGGGCACCCCGCTCCAGGTTTCCTGGAACAGGCATATGGAGTATTGCTCCACCAGCGAGTTCCAGTCTGGGAGTGCTAGCTTCCTCTCGAGGCCCGCCACATTCCAGCTGAAAACCCTAAACGAGGGGTCCGTCACAGCTGCAATGCTACGGTTCTCGACGGGGGGCAACGTCGCCACAGCCCCCACAACAGGAAGACCGGCTGGTATCCCGGGAGGTTCCCTGATTTCCCCTTGGTCAGAAACATACTTGGCGGTAACCTGGCTTTGGGTTGCAGTCGAGAGGCAACAGGTTTTAAGGGAGGGGATAGGCTCAACAGCAGGACTTGGGGTCTCAAGAACATCCCCGGGAACTTCAAGGAGTCAGCAGCCCCAAAAGCCCCAGTTCTGCATCGCTGGCGCTGAGTAGAGCTGCTGAGCGAAGACTCCCGGGGAGGGAAGGCCGTTAGCGATGTGTAAAGGAGGGGGCCCGACAGGGCATAGTGGAGTGGTCGGGATCGTTCTTGGATAAAAGAAGGATAGGTCGACAGCATCGACCCCCATTCCAGCCGTGCGACCTTGGGAGCATATCGCGTGGGCAGCTCTTATATCTTGAAAATTAACCACCACGCAATCGCCCTCAAAAAGTTTTTTCCCGTGGCCAATCCAACTCACCCTACGCACCCCAAGGATCAGGCCGTCTACACCCACTGGAAGAGGTCTATTAGTTTTCATCCAGTGGATGACTTTGTTTTTCAGCGCCTGGTGTGTTTCCTGTTGTGATTCTTTTAAAAGGGGGACTTTGGTGAGGACAACAACATAAGGGTGACATTCTGGTGGGAGATTTACCGGAGGGCATTTGCGTGGCGGGATGTGCTCGGGGACCACCAGGGGAGGATTTTTCGGCAAGGAGGGGGTTTTAGACTGAGGCCGATGTTTGGGAGGAGAGGTTGGTTTAGTAGCCCTAACGGTAGTTGCTGCTCCGTTGGTTTTAACGGGCGCAGCCGTTACCAAATGGGCACTTGGGTCAGTCCCTTTCTTCTGTGGGATCTTTTGGGCAGGGTTCGGCACAAGTGCCGTTACTGCTGGGGACGGAGTGCCATGTACCTGGGCTACGTGGGTGAGTTCACTGGTCGTCGGCCGCTTCGCACCAGCCACCGGGACAGGGGTAGGGGCTTTCCCTGAGGCCGGTGTTTTGGCCGGCAGAGACGTCTGGACTCTAGTTGTTTGACCTGCTGGGACCTCCTTAACCACATTCCTATCTGGGAAAAATTCTGAAGGTCTAGATTGGACTTTTAACAGGGTTTTCAAAGAAAAAAAGTTATCCCTAGTGGCCTGTTCAAAGTTGTCGAGTCTAACCCCCATGCTCCTGACTTGGTCGAGTAGCGGGTTAAACAAGGATTTCAACAAATTCTCGAGAGACTCTAGGGAAATAACCTCCTTTACTAGAGCCGGTGTACCTGGTGGCAGAGGGGAAAGTGTTGGGGGCTCTGCTACATGCTGGGAGGGGCCTGCAGTCCTAAGGGGTTCCAGCTCCCCAGTGCCATGGTGTATAGTGCCCCTATTCAGCTTTGTCCTAGAACGCTTGTGGAGCATAGAATAGTTCCCCCTCCGAGTATTAATTCCCCTTTTCCTTTTCCTATGGACCCGCAAAGATGGAGTCTGGGGAAGAGGTGATGAGTGAGGTGGGGGAACAGTGGGATCCGCAGTAGACCTGATATCGGGAGGGCTGGCTGTGTATAAGGTTGGGCCAGAAGCAATAGCCTCGATGCAGCGACTACCAGGAGAGGGGAGTGATATGAGGCTTTCTATCCTGTCTATTCCAGCCTCTAGTACTGCAATCTGGTGCTCGTCAGGATGGGGCAAGATGGCAGAGGGCATAGGCGGCGATAGAGCATGAGCCACAGTTCCCAAGGAGGAGCGCTTGGATGGAAGGAGGTCAAGTGAGAGGCGGCGTTCCGTCATTGCGATCTCCTTTTCAATGACGTTAGCCACCCGGGTGATGAATTTGTCCATTGTCCCAATCATCATGGTACCCCCTAAAGCACTTGCTCCACCACCCCTCAAGGCTTTGCCAGATCTGGTGGACATGGTAGATCCGAAGCCTGCAGATAGACTCGGGGGGGTAGAAGACGTGGAGGTCGATGGAAAGAGGGGGGGTGGCCCAGCCCAGCCTCTGACAGCCTCTGACTGCCACAGACTGCCCGCCCTTTGCTCGGGCTTCGCTCGGCGTCCCGCTCGGCGTCCCGCTGAGCGTCGAGCAGTTCTTAAAATAGGGGGCGTTGCAGGCGGGGGGCGTGTCTGATTGTGGGCGCGTCCGCCTGTGCAGCTGGGGAAGCAGGGACTCCTGGTCTTCCGAGTCCCTGCTTAGCGCCGACAAGATGGTCAGTCCAGGCGCCTCCCAGTTGCAGCACTTGGATTACGCCTCTCTCTCCTCCAAGCCGCGAAGCGGCACCCGCGGAGCGGGTGCGGCGAGAGGCAGCGGCAGCAAGGGGCAGCCCAGCAGAGTTGGACCCAAGAGCACAGGGTCGGATGGCAGCCTCCACAACTATCAGGTGAGTCCCGCTGGTAACAGAGCAGCCCGCGCCTTTTCCCTGGTCAGGCGGGGGCGTGTCTGATTGTGGGCGCGTCCGCCTGTGCAGCTGGGGAAGCAGGGACTCCTGGTCTTCCGAGTCCCTGCTTAGCGCCGACAAGATGGTCAGTCCAGGCGCCTCCCAGTTGCAGCACTTGGATTACGCCTCTCTCTCCTCCAAGCCGCGAAGCGGCACCCGCGGAGCGGGTGCGGCGAGAGGCAGCGGCAGCAGTAAGGGGCAGCCCAGCAGAGTTGGACCCAAGAGCACAGGGTCGGAAGGCAGCCTCCACAACTATCAGGTGAGTCGTGCATAAAGGGTTGCGTTGCTTTCCACCAAAATACAAAGGAGAAATATACCTCAGGCCAGCCAAGCCACTCTGGCTTCAAAGTGACACCCATGAAGAAAAAAAGGTTGACCAATCTAGCTATTGACCATACTGGAGGTCCAGCCCAGCTGATCTGGCTTCAGAGTGGCATCCGTGCAAAAAAACAAGGTTGAACAATCTGGCTATCCATCATGGCACTGATGATTCTCTTACTTGTGAGCATTTGATACAACATCTGGGAGGTCCCCAGATCCACAGAGGTCATATTTCTATCCCTCTGATGCAATGACTAAGTTCAGTGCACCAACATTGAATTAGAAAGCCGAAACACAAAACCACTGTGTAATCTTGTATAGGCTGTGTTTTCAGGGTACTGTCCATCCCTGAAGATTATTTCAGGGACACAGTGGCAGTTCAAATATTTGTTCATTTGTGAATAACACTCAAAATAGCACTGACAAATGGGGACCTGTAGTTGTTTTTCTTTACACAAAACAATCTTCAGTCTAGTACATAAATTACGTATGGGAACCATTCAGAATGCAAAAACAAAAGCAGAAGTTAGGCTTGTAGCAGTCAACAAAATAAGATAAAAGTATCTAACATTATTAGCAAGTTTCTGACATCCTAACAGTCTAAAGTTATTTCTAAGTGCTATTCCAAAAATTTGCTAAATCATTAAATCGCGAAACCTGCCTTTTGAGTTTCTTAGGATGGATGGCACAGCATACCCTTTAATGGCTGTATGCTACTATTCCTTATCAGAGTTCTGCTCCAGGAACGGAATATGTGCTTTTGGTGAAGGAAACCTTCTGCACAGTATCAGGAATCAACTCTCTGACTGAGAGTAAAGGGCTCAGTATTCAGGCATGACCTCTAGCGATAGTTCCGGAGGAAAAGACCGCTCCTATTTTATGGGCAAATAATGGGGTTTATACACCATTTGACCACCGATTTTATCTCATGTTTTCGAAACAAAACAGGGTTTGGAGACAGTAAAGCTTCTCTAAGACTACACCAACATGGCACAACCTGCATCAGCTACAACTACACGTTTGCATTAAGCCTTCATCCTTGTATACAATAAACGTACGCTGAAAGGTGGGATTGTGTGATGGCTGCGCTCATTAATAAACAGAAAACATGCCAACCTGCAGGGTTGTAAGCCATGATGATATCAGCATTTTTTGTATGTGTTCAAGGAGCTGCACGCTTTTTTATTATAGGTAAAGGAAAGACTAACCAGAGTTAAGGAATGAAAGCAGACTGCCTAAATTGGAGTTGTCGCAGTAATCATGACACATGAGGACTTGCATCCAACTAGGTGTGTCTCTGCCCTGCCAACACCCTCTAATCACTCTTTATTGCCCCTATGTCCTCTACAAAAGAACTGAGGAATATCAGATCTTTGAAGCACCAATGGACAAAACACTAGGGGCCTCATTTATGGGGATTTGGTATAGGGCAGCGCAGGAAGTCCGCTTGCTGCGCTACCCTACGTCAAAGTGAAAGGGCATTACTGTCCTTTCCCACTGCACTGCTGCCATTTCTGCAGCCTAGCACCAAAGCAGGCACCCTTGCACCATGGCATCGGCAGGATTGTTTCTGTGCAAGAAGGGGCACCTTCCTGCACAAAAACAATCCTGGGAGGCTTTTCCTCTTTCTACGTGTGCTGCAGAATGCAAGGAGGAAATAGGAAAACTATGAGAAATAAAGTTATTTCTTCTCTATGCGCCTTCCCTAGGGAGGTGTATCATTTTGGCGTATCTCCAGGTTTACATCATTTTGTAAATCTGGGGAAGCATCAAAATAATCCATGGGTGTTGCATTGGGACACCCGCTGCAATGCCCATGGAATGCTGCCATAGCGCAGAGTAAGGCAACACAGAGATTTGCACTGCCTTGCCTTACTCCATATCCATGAGGGCATTCAAAGCCATGCAAAGTTGCTTTGCGTGACCTCATAACTACCATTTTGCAGTTTGCACCACAGGAGTGTCACAAAAAGTGATGCTCTGGCAGCCCAGGAAGCTCATAAATATGCCCTTTAGTGCCAAGGCACCACTGCATGGTAAACGTGTGTGCTTTACATGTACTAAACTCCGAAATCAAATCAATAAACTGTTCACTGAGCTCCAGAACAACTCTTGCATGAAGAGTGCCTTTCGCATATCTGGTTGCATGATCACAGGCTAATGGAAACCAAATCACATTGCCGCAGTCCTAACATCTTCACTGAATGCCTCCTTCCTCGCACATCCAGTTCAAGACTCCACATGATTTTCAAGGCCATCAGCACCGAAATTAGATATCTAACAGAGAAGCCAATGTTGGCTGACTCCATATCACATGAAGCTACACCCTGGTCTTACTGGACACCAAAAATCCTGTAGTCAAAGGAAAAAGAGGCAAGATTTCTCTAGCTGCTCTTGAACCTTCCCCATTTCTCCTCCACTCCGCCTTTGGAATGACGTTCCCTTGAACCTGAGATTCACCACATTTCCTCCAGCAATTCAGCTAAAGAGCTCTTCAATTAAAAACTGCCTCAGCCCAGCCAGCATCCTTTTCTTTTAGCCTTAGCCCCCAACTTATAACACTGTAGCCCAATGTTAAACGTCATGGAACTATCTTTAGGCAGTCATCTATGCAAAGTGCTTCACTCCTCTTCTCTGCTGAAAGTCTTTACTACGTAAAAACACCTAGTAAAATAAATGTAACAAGATATAGCAGTAGCCTTAGTTATTGGTTTATAACTTTTTGTGAGACATTTGAAAATATAAAATGTAGTAATGTATTATTTTTAATGTTGAAGACCGTTACTACAAACAATAAGTATCTGTTCGGTTGTTACTCACAATGCTCAGTAATTCTGTCATATCGATAAGATTTGTTGCTTGTGTCATATATATTTGTTCGAGGCATATGAGCTGCAGATCTTACACTGTGCATTAGATCGCTACCTGGTGTTGGGCTCGGATGATTGCATGTTGTCGTCGTCTTGGAAGAAGTCTTTGTAGTCACGAGATAGGTGACTCCTCCCTTGGACGATAGTGAGCATGGGCATCGTCTCCATCCTTAGATTGTTTTTTTCCGCCACTGGGTTTGGATGCAACTAAAGCTTGCTATGCTGCAAAATGGAAGAGATTTGCCATTTACTGCACTAACAATCAAATTGATCCTCTGGATGCTTTCATCCAAAATATGATCTGTTATCTTCTCCATTTACAAAGATGTAATCTAGCATATTCATCTATACGTTTACATCTTGCAGCCATTGCAGCATATCTACAAAACAGACAACATATGTCGTTATTTAGAGTACCTGCAATCAAAGCTTTTATGGAAGGATTAAAAAGAATCATTCCTCCTAGGTTACCACCATTTCCAGTGTGGAACCTAAACATTGTGCTTACAAGGCTCATGGGCCCCCCTTTTGAACATTTACATAAGTGTGAAGTGCAATTTCTCACATGGAAAACAGCTTTCCTTATTGCTATTACCTCTCTTAGAAGAGTTAGTGAGATTCAAGCTTTCACTATACAAGAACCATTTTTACAATTACACCGTAACAAGGTGGTTCTATGGACTAATCCTAAATTCCTTCCTAAAGTAATTACTCCTTTTCATCTAAATCAATCAGTAGAGTTACCAGTGTTTTCTCAAAACCCATACTCTGTAGCAGAAAGAGCTCTACATACATTAGATGTAAAAAGAGCTCTTCTCTATTACATTGATAGGACCAAATCCTTTCATAAAACAAAGCAACTGTTTGTAGCTTTCTCTCCACCACATAAAAGCAACACCATTTCTAAATCAGGAATTGCAAGGTGGATTGTTAAATGTATACAAATATGCTATCACAAGGCAAAACACACATTAACAGTTCCTCCTAGAGCGCGCTCCACACGCAAACTAGGAGCCTCCATGGCTTTCTTAGGGAACATTCCCCTAGAAGACATCTGCAAGGCAGCAACATGGTCTACAACACACATTCACTAAACACTATTGTATTGATGTGCAAGCTAAGCAGCAAGCTGCAGTAGGCCAAGCTGTCCTCAAAACCCTCTTTGAAACTACTGCAACAGATACAGGTGACGACCGCTAGGGGAGACACTGCTGTACAATCGATTCACAGTGTAAGATCTGCAGCTCATATGCCTCAAACAGAAAATGCTACTTGCCAGTATGCATCTGTTCTTGGCATGTAGAGCTGCAGATTCTTACACGCCCTCCCGCCTCCCCGGGACCTGTATATGTTCCAGTTCTATCTTAATTAGATATACACGCATGGATATCCCTTCTTTATTTCTACAAACTCCATCATTTCCCATCATGGCGAAAAACAATCTAAGATGTAGCCTATGCCCATGCGCACTATCGTCCAAGGGAGGTGTCACCTATCTTGTGACTACAAAAACTTCTTCCAAGACGACAAAAACATGCAATCATCTGAGCACAAAATCAGGTGGCAATCTAATGCACAGTGTAAGAATCTGCAGCTCTACATGCCAAGAACAGGTGAATACTGGTAAGTAGTATTTTCCTTACCATTATTTTACTGCAAGTTTATTATTTGTTGTGACTAAACTATTTTGATCTTTATTTACAGTTTGGCGGACAGTCTCTGTACTGTCGCCATGGCAGAGAACTTTACTTCCTCCATGGTGAAAGTATTCCAGATGACAAATTTTGAGATGTCAGCTAAATCGTTGCATTTACAGGAACTGCTGTCACTGCGGGTCTTGTGAATGCATTGAAAATGTGCCTTGCAGCTCCGTCAAGATGACAACACTGCACAGCTCACTTTCATTTTCTTTTTTTATTTTCAATAACAAAATCCCAAAGCAGGATTTTGTTTTTGAAAATAAAACATGTAGTGACCACCTCACCATGGGAGTTTGCTCCCATGGCGAGGTCGTTTTTTGAAAAGTTTTTACTTTTACATACCGCTACGTTTTGGTTGATGGTTTGTAAAAGTAAAAACCGAACATGTTTCCAATCACTTTAAATCAGTCGGTGGGCACATGGTCAAATCTCCAACGGCACTTACCTGGAGCGGTATATATGTGGTGAAGATAGAATAGTCTCCACCATCTACATCCTGAATTTCTGCCTGTCTGTAAATCAGGCAGGCAATCCTTCAGTTTGGCAGAGAGGGTACGGTACGCCAGTGCCTTTAAGAGTACCCTCTCCACCAAACTCGAAATCAGGCCCTTGGTCTCTAAGAGCCTGATGTTTAAAGGTATTTTGTGGTTGCAGAGCCCTTGAATTACAAAATCACTGAGTTTGCAACTACAAAATACCTTTATGCGAGTTGGAAAAGTCTTTCTGACTCTAAAAGGGTGTTATGCAACCCTATTCAAATTGCAAATAGGAGAGGTTATAAAAGGGGGGTACTACTCCTATTTGCGTTAGAGAAGAAAGACCGGTGTCCCTGATGTCTTTTTTCTTTTGCAATCTGTTTTTTTTAAGTTTTAAATTTTCAAATGTTTAGTAAACGTACACATATACATGATAAACAGGCCATTTGTCAATAGACATATAGGGGAGATTGTAATAGTAAGTATTCCATGTCAACAGACTCTTACAGGTGTGATCTGGTCTATGTGTTATAAGCAATGGAAAATACTGATATAGAAGTCTTTGTCCCTGATGTCTTCTTAAATGAAAAACCTTTTTTATTTCAAACCAGCACTGTTCCCTTTAATGGACATTGGTGCTATAAAAAAAATTAAAGGGTTTCAATTTAAGAATACAAATTCATGGATGGCGGTCTGCTGTCCCTGCATTCATAGCCAAGCATAGGGGCTCACAAACTGTTCCCTGCCTAATTATTATTCATTAGGAAGGTCGTTTTACAGCCCTATGCAAATTTACAATTTGCTATGTGAGCCATTACTATATAGGTCACATCGCAAATTGCATTTCTAGTCACAAACCAGTCGGTTTTCAAATTGCACATCCCTAGATTGTGAATTGAAATAGTACAACATGGCCGAAAGGAGACTGGTTCAACCTGTAGTTTCCTTAACAAGTAATCTAACCAGTTTGACTCTTCCTGTTTTACCTAACAGATCACGCTCACAAACCTGGTGTCTGTTGATGAAAGACTGGTGTACACACCTCACCCTGAAAACCCTGGCGAGTAAGTTGACCGTATTTGGCTACTCATGGAATCAAGAGGGCATGGTTACTGTTTTCAGTCTCTGCTAAAATGATCATCTTTTTTATTCTATAGAACCGTGCTAACACAAGAAGCAATTATTACCGTTAAAGGAGTAAGCCTTAGCAGTTATTTGGAAGGCTTAATGGCAAACACCATCTCATCCAATGCCAGGAAGGTACGTATGCATTTTACGCTGAATGATAAGTCAATACAAGCAACCTGGGTTCAGAGGGAGCATGAAAGGACAGGTTTAGACATCCTTTTGGAAGTTCTTGATAATTCCTGGTAAAGAGTCATTTATACTTCTTAAACATTTTAAGCATAAATACAATAACCAACAATTAAAAATGGTTTTATTTTTGGTAGTTGAAAGGATAGTGAAAAAAGTATTACATGTATCTATGCTACATATGCTATATGCATAGTTATTTTGTGTTCTCTCGAACCATAGATTGTGTGGTATACATTAATACAGTATTTAGCTAGTCAAGCTGGTTAACTTGCTGGATTGTAAGCTAAAATGGCCAGCTAATTTTTCTGGTGCAATACCCCATGCAAACTACAATAATTCCTAGAATGTATGATAACAGCTTAGATTCTGCAACTTTTAATACAATTTGGTACATTGTTTTGCACTTTAAGACTGTTCCAATCTATCTGACTTGCCTCCCCTTAACATGTTTTGTAAGTTGTTGAGAAAAGTTCTAAAATGACAGAGCATTGCTGATCCCTGCCATGGTGGTTCTCCTTTAATCCCATTCATTTTAGAAGTTGTAAGAGAATGTACCCCGAACACAACTGCACCATTCTACTACATGCTTCAATTCAAGGGTATGTGGTAGGGTTACAGACATGTCATTGACTTATGTGCTGCCTCCATCCCCTCTTTTAGATTTATTTTATTGTGGCTGGAAACTGAATAGAGCAGCAATAGAGATCTCACTACATTCCCCACGAAAAAGACGATGTACAGCAGTGCTTAATTTAAAAAAATGATTTGCTAGGGCCCTTGTCTGGAGGCAACTGCATCTTGCAGTCCCTGTTGCCCCTGCCTGAGCTGCCAATGACCGCACCAACACAACTACTAACCATCAGATTCCCACAAGTGTGACAATTAAGACAAAACTTCTGCCCCAGCGATTCTTATAGCTTTGAGGCCTGAAATCAAGTAATTGTTAATGTATATTAAATTCATAAATAACTATTCTTGTGCTTATCTCTAAATTAGACAAACAGTGCCACCATTTAGCAGACTGTCATAAGTGCTGATGCTGGCAATTAAGTGTCAGTGCCGAGCATCAGACACCACTGGCTCAAATTAAGCACTGATGTACAAGGACCAGGATGGTGTTGTTCTAGAGTGGATCGCCACTAGATGTAAAGTTCTTATCCTTCTCCCCATGGTATAAGAAAATGATGTGACAATTGGCATGATACAAAATGAAAAGGGAACTATAAAATGAACCCCCCATTATAAACTCAATCTATGTTAAATTATGTTAATCATTTATGTATCAGAATCATTGATTTTTAGTTTAAAATGTTCAGTGGCAGTGTTCACAATGCCCATGCTAAATGGCCAGTCTCTGTCCAGATTTTAATATATTTGTCAGCTTAGATGTTTATTATACAAAGCTCCTTAGGTGACCTATGCAATGCCTCTTTCAGAAATAAACATAGCTTATGGTCCTATGGAGGGAGGTACTGGCCTACTTACCCCAAATTCACTTGTTGCAAAATATTTGATGGAGGGACAGATTTTGAGTATCCGCCCCAAAGCCTTAATCCTCTGCTAGCAGACCTTTTCCTCTTGTTTTCTAGCCAATCCACTGCAGGGATCTGGGTTCTAACCCATGGTTATGGTATACACCTGCTTCTATCTAACAATCCCTTAGAACTCCATCGAAAAGTAATCATGTTTCGATATTCATTCAATGTCCACCAAATTTTGTATTCAGCAAATTCAGATATCCATCCCATACAGTGGGTTTTCCTGCCATGCCTAACTATGGCCACAATTTATTACAGCTCTTTTGCAGTAGGTGTTATTATGTTTCCTACCATTCGTAACCATTAATAGCTCTGTTGCTACTGTTATCCTAGTTTCCATATAGATGCACTCTTTTCCATGGTTTGTTTTATAAAAACAATCTCGGTGTAGTGTCTTGTAAAAAAGGAATGCTGCAACTCTTTTAGTTCCCACTTTATACCTTACGCCTGTGCTTTAAGCCTTGGAGGGATGAGTTGAAGGAAGGCTTAGAATGTTGTGTTCTGACTTACACGCAGTGGAATAAAGACATGTAAAACTACTCTCCGTGTGTGGTGTACTTATTGGCAAGTGCCTAGACTGATTGGTTGCTACAACTGGCGAGGAGATAAGGTATCTGAAGCCGTACACAGAAAGTACTCTTCCAGAGAGTTTGCCATGGTCCAGCAAACTGCTCATGCATGCTACGTGTGCTGCAGTTGAAGTGTACAATCAACGCTGGCAGAGGTGGAGTCTCAGCAGAACGCCAGCCTGTGTAAAATGCTTGAAGATAAAGAAAGCAATATTGTAAGTCTGCATGTCCGTGGCCAGGAACAACCGCACATTAATGGTACTGTGCCATTACGCAAATTAATGCCATATGCTATGCAGAGTAAAGAACGATAAAGGCGGATGCAACCAGGATACAAAAGCAGCGCACAATGATACTTCATTGTACAAATCAAATTGAAATTCATGTGCTACGAAGCAGAGATTAACCAGGTGGTTCTGAGGAAACATTTAAGCATGAAGCCGATCAAAATTCATAACATTATCTGTTTTTATGAACTAGTAGAATACAAGGTTTATCTACTTACCAAAACCATTAACAAATTGTTGTGCCACAACATGCTGCAGAGTGATCCAGAAAGGGTCCGGGGTTGTTCGTGCGGCGTTGTTCCCAGAAGAAACATTCCACCACCAAAGCTACCGCACAGGGGCCCAGAACAACTCCCTAGACAGCCATCAAGTAAAGAGCTCCAATGAAGAGCAAGTGCAAGATACTAACAGCAAAAGTTGGTAAGGCTGACCCTGCAGTCAGCACGTTTCAAGGTGCTATAGAAGCTATGCCTGATTAAATTCCACACAAAGAACCAGAGAGACCACTGCTATCCACAAATGTATATACTGCTGCTGCATTCGTAAAACTGCCAACTGCATTTGATACTGCTAACAAAACACAATATTGGCACTAGATGGACTGCATGGATAGAAGATTTCATAGATGCAGTAGATGAAAAAGATGATAAGAATATTATAAAGTTTCTGAGGAACATGGCTGGTGAAGGAGTGAAAGAAGCCATCAAAAAGATACCACAAGAAGGTGAAGTGGCTTACAAACAAATCAAAACAGCCTTGAATGTCAAGTTTAATACAGTGCCAAATACAGATTATGAAAGATACATATTCAGTCAAGAACACCAGAGACCGGGTGAAACCATTGATGAATTTGTTGAAAGACTGGATGTTCTAGTGAAGCACTGTAGATTCAATGAGTTTAACAATGAGGAAGCTACTCGCCTCAGAGTAGTAGATGGATGTCTGTCAGATTCCTTTCGACAACGAATGCTGAAGGAAACTGAACTTAGAACAAGTCCTTAAGGCTGCTCTCGCTGAAGAGCGTGCTGATCGTCAAGCGACTGACATAGAGGCCAGAGGCCAAAGTGAGTCAGTCATGAGCATGAAAATTAAGCCAATGTACAAGGCTGAGGGACACAAAGTGATGTCTCCCCAGAAAAAGAGAACTTTTTACAGATATGGTTTGTCATTTCCACACAGAGGTAGATGTACTACCATTGGACAAACATGCCCCGGCTGTGGCAAAGCGAACCCTTTCATGACGACTTGCAAGGCGAAGAGAAAAGTAAGGGCATCATAACGTGAAGACAAAATGACTGACCAAACGCTACCTCAGCTGCGATAGACATGCTCCTAAAAGGCCAAGCGGTCCCACCAACTGAGGTAAATCGACACCAAACAAAAGTCGATCTTCATCTAAATCATCGACAAAGAGTTCCTCAATCTCAGTTTCCAGTGAAAGTGACAATGATAATTGTACAATGTGGATGTTTGCCTCAGAAAGGCATGTTCATGTGGATCTGGTGAAATGTGACAAAAAACTCAAAGTAAAGAAAAATCGACATGAAGAAGCTCCAAACGCATTCAAATATTTTCCAAAGCTCACTCTAAAAATAATGGGTGTTTGATACCATTCATGATTGATAGTGGTGCATCAATAAATATTATGCCTGAGGAGAAGTATAAAGAACTGACTCAGTTACCACAATTTACAAAGTCAAAGGCAAAAGTATGCCCTGGGTAGATTTGACGCCCTTAAAGAGTCAAGGATCTTTTGTAGCCATGATGAAATACAAGAAGAACAAGAACCTATTTATGAACTTCAAGGAACGACTTCAAGTTCTTGTTTGCTGAGTATTATTACTGGGGCTGATATGGGACGGATATTAATGAACTACAATAGTAATGCTCATCGTGGAATTGTAAGTCTGTTTCTTTTGTTATTTCATGGGCTAGGAAAACGCAAAACAATGAAAGTAAAGTTACACATTAATGAGGATGTTCGTCCTGTTGCTCAAAGACACAGATGAATTATATTTCACTTGCAAGACGCTATTGAAAATAAGCTTACTTTATTACTCAAACATGCCATCATTAAATGCACCCCTGGTCCGACACAATCGTTTTCTCCCATTGTAGTAGTGCCAAAAAGAGACAATGAAGGAGCTGTACGCATATACATTGACATGCTTCAGGCCAACTGGGCCACTGAGAGAGAGACATCCTGATCCGCACATTGCTGTTATGATAGCTCAACTGAATGATGCAAAGTTCTTCTCTTGACTCAACTTAAATAAAGGATGTCACCAATTGGAGCTCAAAGAAAAATCTAGATAAATTCCAACCTTTTCTACTCATATTGTTTTGTATCGCTACAAGCGATTGAGTTTGGTATATCCACTGCAGCAGAACATTTCAAAGACATCAGTTGACGTATCATACAGCTTGTAGTAAATGCATTTAGCTATAGTGATGTAGTGATGTATTAGTTAGGCTCTAATTTGTTGATCAATGCAGGCTTCACTCTGAATGCCACCAAATGTGAATTCAACAAGAAAATCTTGAAATTCTTTGGCCAGGTCTTTTCTTATGGGGTATGAAACCTGATCCAGCAAAAGTGCAAGCATTGTCTACAGCAAATTCCGCACAAGACCCTTCTATGTTGTGATCCTTTTTTGGACTGGCCAGTTACTGTTCGAGTTACATACAAGACCTTGCTACGGTCAGTGCAAGGTTACAAGAACTAACGAAAAAGAATGTATCTTTTCATAGGTCACAAAAGTGTGAGAAGAGTTTCCAACACATCAAGCAAGCCATTGAGAGCGCCACTGAAAGTACCTACTTTTGTACCAAACTACATACAGAGGTTGTAGTTGATGCTAGCCCTGTCGGGTTGGGTGCAATCTTTGCACAGCACATCGTACAGTCAAATGCCCTGAGACATATTGTGGCATAAGCAAGTAAGACCCTGTCACAAACAGAACATGCTACTCGTAAACTGAGAAAGAAAGTTTGGCAGTGGTCTGTTTTTATGAATATTTCCATATTTTCTTGTACAGAAAGCCTTTCATTGTAGTGATCATCTAGCACTGTTGATAATGTTTGGGAATCCAAAAGCTAAAATGCCTCCTCAAATTGAAAGCTGGGGTTTGAGGTCACAGAAATACAACTATACAATTATTCATCATCCAGGAAAAGATCAGAATCCGGCTTAATATTTTTCAAGAGTGCCATGTCAACTCCCCATCTAAAACAGCGGATGCCTTCACCAATTTTATTGTGAAATCGAGCACACCAGCTGCCGTGTCTTTCGAAAAAAAATTCTCTGTCACAAGCCAAGATAGTGTCATGTTAAGATAAAAAGACATTATTGCTCATCAATCGTGGAACCAGCAATCGGACCTTTCACTAGTGACAATGAGTATTTGTAAGAAATTAACTTTCAGTGACCCAAGAAGGCCTCATTCTGCGAGGTACACAAATTGTTATGGATCTACGACAACAAGTAAACAATGTAGCCCATGAGGGACATCAAGGAATAGTTTCCACCAAGAGAGTTCTTTGTGACAGAGTCTGGTTTACGTATCGCGACGAAAGGGTAAAAAAAAATTAAAGACTTGTCACATATGAAACTGTCTTTCATCTCAAGTCATTCAGCACTCTTTGAACATATCCGACTTGCCACATGGTGCTTGGGAGAGAATTGCTATTGATTTCTTTGGTCCTCTTCAGAATGGGATCATCTTATAGTCATTGTCGATGAATGTTCCTGTTTCCCATTGGTGGAAGACCTTTAAACCACTGTCCATGAAAAGGTAATCCAAAACTTGGATGGTATCTTTGAGACACGTGTGTGCCTGCAGTATCGTCTTTGGTCCCAAGCCAGTGGCCTGGCAGAACAGTTTATGAGTACTCTAAAGAAAGATATTCAGCATGCTGCATTGGAGAAGTTCGACCTCAGAGCTGTTTTAAACGCTACTCTTTAAGCTTACCATTCGACTCCTCACTCAACGACAGGGGAAGCCCCACTACTCTCGTGTTTGGAATACCCATGATGACAAAGCTGCCCCAATGGACCAACCTCAGATCTAAGAATGAGGAAGAGATTCACACTATGGACTTTGGTCACAAACAGAAGATAAAAATATATTATGACCGATAATGTCATACAAAGTACATTTCTTTTACAAGGGGAGATCGAGTGCTGGTTAGAAAGTACAGAAGAAGGAAATCTGATGCTCCTTTTAAGGTTAAACCTTTTACTATCACCAAAACCAAATGACTCATGATGGCTGCACAGCATCCTGGGAAGTCCCTAATGAAAGATTCCTCTCATTTTCGACAGGTGGCCCATCACTCACCAAACATCGATGTCAATGTAGAAATTGGGCCTAGACAGACTGTTGGTAACTCTATATCTGCTAATAATTCCACCTCACCTGTGCAGATCACTGACACTTCAACCACCAGTTCCCAGTTTCCAGTGAACCGATCAGAAAGTATGATTCAGGCACCACAGCGCTTAATTGAAGAATTGTAATTGCCTGTGTATCTATGTATTTACTCATGTATTTAAACCTATTGTTATTTGTGTATTTATTTATCTATTTGTAAAAGTTGTGACTATTTATTTAACAAAGTGGGAGATGTAGTGTCTTATAATAAAAGAACACTGGAACTCTTTTGGTTCCCACTAAGGTAGGGAGATCACACACTCCCCTGTTAGATGACGAGGTCAAGCCAATTTAGCAATTAATATCTCCCCCAGCACTCTCTAGTATCCAAATATTATTTGCACAGCATCAAGTGATCCAATTGAGTACGCTCTGAAGTTTCGAACGTACTCGCTTGGACCACTTGATGCCGTGCAACAAATATTTGGAATCCGGAAAACAAATGTAATAATGATTTGAGACAACAGTATTGGGGTTTTCTGAGCCTGGGAAATTTTATCGGACTTAAGAAATGATTGGAGCACCAGGATGGAAGTAAAAGTGGTTCAAATATAGCCACAACTTACTAAAGCAACAGCCCTGAGGAAGTCACGGTTACTTACCCTTGGCGTCGAAACATATGTTGGCTAAAAAAGAACTACAAGAATAAATCAAACAATACAAGAAAAACAAGAATTGATTACATCTGTAATTTATGTATTGTACAATAATATGATTATATGTTGATACTAGCGAGTGCTGGGGGAGAGATTAGTTCTTCACTCATGACTTCAAAAGATTGGTTTTAGCGATTCAGCTGGTAGCATCTGTAAAGGTTAGAAAAAAGTTAATTGGTATTCTGCTTTCTTTGGTTGGCATGTACAAAATGATGGTCATTTTTTGGTCCAGGTCCCTTCTATGTTATGAATACAACATGGTCTAAATTAAGTCTAACACTTAAGCCCAACTTTTATTTCTGTGTTCTTGGACACAGATCCGGAGCTCTGCTCTCTAGTTTTAGTGGATGTTTACTGATGACAACATTTCATTTCATATTTAAAACTTGTTTATTGCTTTAGTTAGTTAAGACCATAACTAAACATCAATTCATTCACAGTGCATTGGTTACACAGCTCATTTAAGCGTAACAAAAGATGACAAAATAAAATAAAAATCAGGCCAATATAGTCTGTTTTGTGAAGACAGTCTCAATTCATTGGACTTTTTAGCATAATGTAAAAAAATAAAAACTAATCAGGACTGGAAGAGACAATTGTAAAGTATGGGCCCTCCAAATTGCTATTCTGTAACTCCCCTTGGACTGTGCTTAACTAGTTTTTCATACAGGGTTAAAAATTTCACCAAGTTACAATTTAGTTGGGGATCATTTGGATCAAGGCATTTTAATATTGCTGCTCTACAGGTGCGAATGCCACTTATATTAAAATGTTTTTTCAATAACAAAAGGCAATATGGTTTTAGGTTAGGGCAGACGCAAATTAAATTAATTAGATCCTGCTTCGGTGCTCTGCAAAGACTGCATGCTTTCTGGCCTGTATATTGCCAGCTCAGTTGATCAGCATTTGATTGTATTGAGCCAAGATGTAGTGCTAAGATCTTTGTTTTTAAATGTGGGGTGTGCGTCTGACCTAAATACATTGCCGTTTGCAATTTGGTATATGATTGTAGGACCATCCATGCGTGGGATTGCTTACTCAAACTTGTTTTGTCTTCCATTAGTGAATGCTTTATGGCTGCTTTCTTTAGCGTTGGCTGAAAGGAAGAGAATGGAAGATTCAATTGCCAACGACTTGTAGTATTTGTGAGTTTTAAGGATGATTGTAAGTACTAAATGTAGGCAGACTGAGTATCATCATCTAGAGCCCTCCACAGCACATTATTGATTGAATTTTGCTGGTTGGGCCAAATTCTGTACCATGTTTTTATAGTTATGTATTGTCTTTGCACGTGCTGCTGCTGCAACCCGAACTCTAACCTCACCTGGGCCGGGGAGGAATTACGGGGTAGAGAGAATACTGTTGTTGTAAATAAGGTAGCGTAGTCCTTGTAGTTCCTTGTAAGTAGTTTATTCAGGTAAGATGGTAAAGTAAGAAGAAGATAAAAGCCCCACCAGGAGCTGCCTCCTGCCGCTCAGCCCTCCATCCAACTGACAGTCTTACACACACAACATTCTAACAAGCTCTCACACCAAACTTTCTAGGCTGAGCAGCAGGAATAAGTACAACACATCTCCCTTCTTTAATAGAAGAACAATAAATCGGAATGAAATTGCGGAGAACAAGTCAAATTACGCAACTTCAGAAATTAACATGAAATCAGGTAACATCAGCAATTTAACATTCACCCACGCAAACCAGCAAATTTCATTCACCACCATCTTCTCCCTTTCTCAAACAAAAAACAAACCTCCCACGCACATTACACCCAAGTCAAAACAACCAACACACCACCACGCCAACACACAGCATACAAAACCCAAGAAACCAAACGAACCGACTGGCCAGGTCAGCAAGAGGCAAAAGGGTCCCAACTCACGGCGTGACAGGGAAAGATGCAAAAATTAAAGACACATTATGCAAAACTTACGAATGTGACAGCAGTCACGTCACTTAGGTCACGCGCTGGCGCGCTCAGGTCACGGGCTCGCAATCTCATATTGGCAAAAATAAGAAAAACAAGACATCAGGTGACCTGTTCACACACTGCCATACCAAAGCATTCATTCAAAAAACGCAAAACAATATAGTAATGAGTGGCTTAAGCTTGACAGCCATCTCATGCGCAACATAAAATTTCCATAAACTATGCATGCAATGAGTGAAAAACAATATAGTAATGAGTGGCTTAAATTTGACAGCCGTCTCATGCGCAACACAAACTCCCATACACCATACAAGCAATGAGTGCTTTAAACAACTTCTCAGTCATCTCATGAACAGTAGAAACCATGAGTGACTTAACACTTAACAGGCATCTCATGCAAAACCAATAAAACAATGAGTGACTTAGAACCTAGCAGTCATCTCATGTACTACAATACAGGAAAGAAAAATGAATTTGTAACGAGTGACTTGAAACTTGACCACCGTTTCATATACAACAACCCCCAGACCTGGTTGTTGTAGTTCCAACATCTCAAAGTCCTAGTTGAATCTTCTCTGTCAAGGCACCGACAAGTTTCTTGAGATCGCTGTTCTGGTTGATCAGTCCAATGGGAACTCTGACAAACTGTCCATCTCAATGAAGCTAAGTATTCAGCAACTTTATTGGCAAAAGAAAACTGCGATGTTCAATAAGCTAAACCTGTGATATAAAGTGTTCACCGGGCTATTTCCAACGTTGGCTCCCGTCCACTCAGATGCAGGATCCACTCAGATCTATTCACGTCTCCGGACGCGTTGAAGAGACAAAACTTTTTTTTTTTAAACGACTTGGTTGGTAAAAGGCAAAGTGAAATGCAAGGCAGAACACCAAAAAGGAATTCTAGCTACATATGATTCAGCCATCCGCAAAATGGCGCCATGTTAATGACCCTAAGCCGGGTGGCTGTCGGCACGTCCATGAACTACAGCATGAAAGCTACAGGACAACACATGTAAAAGAATACTGGGCTTGCGCTAATTCAAAGGTCAGAACTCGCAAGCTGAATTCGAGTCGGTGAGTTTCCAACTGTCGTCAATTTAAACAGATGAAAAATAACAATGTGTGAATTGCCACAATGGTTAATTAAATCGTCCAAAACAGCTATAGTCTGATGTTTTAATTATGAGAGAAAAGGAAAGACATCGGAGCCATGATTTTTGCGCCCGAACAACACTCCTCATGGTCACCTCACATTCGGACTGATCTTTGCCTCAGGATCATCATATTTGACAGTAATTGTACTCTCGATGCCAAACACCATGCTTCGTCAGCATTTCCCACCAGAGCTCTATCTTTGCCTGGAATCACCATACTGTGAATACCGACAGTGCACAACACCCTTACGTGATCAGCACTGCACAGCGGGGTCTGTTTCTTTTGTCCACAAAAAGCAGGTAACAACAGTTCACATTTCAAGCAGCAGAGCGCTTTTAATTATTTAATTACGTTTTGCTTGTGCTGTGTGTTGCTTGCTGCTGCTCGCTCTCTGTGGGGCCAAACAAGACAGCAGGTACCGATCTCTCCACAGGTAAAACCCCCCCCAAAAAATTGCTCACTTTCCAAACAGCAGAACGCGACTTTGGTTAACGCATGTAACTGCTCACTGAGGGGTCTTTCCCTAGAAACAAAACACTCGTTCATGTAAACTCCTCTGGGGTGTCTCAGGGTGCTCAATTTCTTTGGCATTCGTAATGGGAGAATGTTTATTTAAAGTCTCTCAATACTTCAAGGGATCGCAACAGCGTAAATACTCATCTGAAGTATGGGTTTTCCTAGCACTTAAAAATAGCTCACCATTACACACTGGCCTCCTGCCGCTCAGCCCTCCATCCAACTGACAGTCTTACACACTCAACATTCTAACAAGCTCTCACACCAAACATTCTAGGCTGAGCAGCAGGAATAAGTAGAACAACTATCTTGTAAGCTTTTGTTTGTATGACATCCAGAGTAGCCGCATCTTTCCCATGCTGGATTTCACTTGCGTATTCCACTGTGGGCAGGAGCTTACCTCTAATAACTGCTAACAGCGGGGTGAACAATGGCCCTTTCAGGTTCCTTGCCATTGAGCAGAAGGCAAATAGTAGCCTGTTTCCTTTTTTCGTTTGGGTCTCATTATGATTTTGAAAAGTGATGAGCACTCCCAGATACTTGTAGGTTCTAACCACTTCCAAGTCTATATTGCTGATTTGGAATGGCAGATGTTTCCGAGCACAACGACTTATAATCATGGCTTTTGTTTTTGAAGTATTTATTTCCATCAGATTTTCTTTGGCAAATTGCGCCAGTTCATTGATTGCCCTTTGTAGGACTATTTGTTTCTGGCTTAGTAGCACTATATTGTCTGCATAAGATAGATGGTAGATGGGCAGTATGCCTAGACGTGGTGGATGTGAGTTCACCTCATCTAGATTTGGGGAGAGATTGGGCATAAAAAGATTGAATAGGTTTGGGGCCAAAACACACCCTTGTTTTAAACTGGCGTTTGTACAGATCTTCCTAGTGAGCTAGTTACCGTTGGCAAATTTGACTTTGATCCAGGTATTTGTGTATAGTAGCTGTATGTTTTTTCGTGTTTCCGGGAGTCCCCATTGCCCTAGTTTATGCCATAGTAAACCTCTGTTTACTTGGTCAAATGCCACTTTAAAGTCTATAAAGCATAGGTATAAGCTATTTTGTTGCTGCAGACTCTTATCTGCCATTAAGCCTAGGAAAGGAAGGTTTGTAGTGGTGCCCACGCAAAAACAACGGTTGATGGACAGAATGCAGAACAATGTCATACATTCACCCCAGTACAGAGATCTGGGCCTAAATCCATCGTTTTTTTGCACTCCACACCACCCCAGTTCAGACATGGCCATTTGCAAATCAGCTTTGGCCCTGTGCCTCATGGGAACAATCCAGCCCGAACTGCCAAGCCATGTCTTTCCTGGACCGGAATCAAGCATCCTAGGAACGGTTTCTGGCTATCAGCCGTCTTCAGCCAGGATAGCTTGACTCCAGTGGTGTGGAGAGCATGGGACTCACGTCTGAGCATAACCATCCCACTCGGGGTGACAGATGCAAAAACAACAGTTGATGGACAGAATGCAGAACAATGTCATACATTCACCCCAGTACAGAGATCTGGGCCTAAATCCATAGTTTGTAGTGGTGCCCACGCCTTTGTGGAATCCCGACAGGTTAAGAGGGATTTTGTTGTTGGTCTCTGACCAGTCTAGCAGATCTGATAGAATCAAAGATGCGTAGTATTTATCTTCTGTGTCAAGTAAGGCGATCATTTGGTAATTGGCTGGTTTGGTTTGTTCCCCTCCTTTATATACCGGGTTAATTATTGATCCTCTCCAACTCTCTAGCAGGCTACTTGAGTACCCACCTCTTGAAAGAGACAAGATAATGGGAAAGTCGAAAAGTTAGGGTCCTGTTTGTGGATTGCTGGTTGGATCCCATTTGGGCCTGGTGCCCCATCTCATCTGCCTGCCTGAATCACCTTAGCTGTTTGATCTACTGTGTATTGAGGTAATTGCAGGCCCATTGCCATCATGGCATTTGGAGCACTTCCAGGAACTTTAGGTTTCCTGATTGTTGTTTGTGGTGGATCTAAATGGAGTTTTTGTCTTGCTGCTTCGACTAGTGTAGCCGGTATAGTCAGGTTTATTGATAATGGGTGAATCAATGAATTACAGACTTTAGCGAAGGAGTGGTTAGATTTTTCCACGTCTTCAACCCTTTTAACTGGTGTGATGAAGAATGTTAAAGTTATGTATGTTAACCAGACTAGTTCAGTTACACAGTTGTTATTTATTGATGGTTTTGATCTATTGAGTCCATTCACTAGTTTCCAAAAGCTCTTGTGTTTGATCTTTTAACAATGAATAAGGTTTTTGACCATAAGTTATCTGTTTTGCTTTTTTTTATCTTCGCAGATTCGTTTTTTAAATTGCTTCTTCAGCTTTTTTATTTGATCCCAAGTAGCTTCAGATACTGTGGTTCTCCTTGTCTGTTTGATTCTTCTGCTTAGTTCAGTTCTTACATTTATTGCAGTTTTACTCAGATGCTTATCCTGGTCGTATCCCGGGGGGCTGAGATGGCAGATTTGCAAAAATTCCTTCAGTAGTGTTGTTAGGAATATGGTCCAAACTTCTATCAATAAACCTGCCTGTGCTCTAGGGGTTATGATCAGTTCCTTTGACCTTAAGGAGATTTTTGGAAGGGAATTGCTTGTCCATCTTAGACTTTTTAAGTTAAGCGATGTTACTGATCCTAGTTCAGGTTACATTATTGTGTGTCTAGAGAAAGAGGTTGCCAGCACGAGGCATTGGGCTGAATGATCACTTTCAGTAGTATATTTGATTGAAAATTCATTTGTTTGTCTAAGTAGTGGCAAAGTGAGGATTGTGTAATCTAGGATAGATCGGGCCTTAGAGCAGTGGTAGGTGCACGTCGGGGTTTGTCTTGCTCAGAGCTTCCATTCAGTACCCACAGCCCTAGATGTTCTAGGTCTACTACCAATTTCTGGCCATTTACATCATGGAGTCTGTCCACGGGATGATCTTGGGCTTGCACTGCCCATATTGTATTTGCCGTTATTATATCATCATCCTTGTCCGGTGTGTGCATTAGATTCAAATAAAAATCACCAGCTTCTATTATGTCCCAAGCTAGATGCTCAAACCTTATTTCTTCTATTGCCCTTATCAAATCATTGAATACGATTTTTTTAGTTTCACACATCGGATGAGCATACACATTATAGAGGATAATAATACTTGCCATATTATTGGATCCCAAGTCCATTTTTATTACTTGCATGTCTGTCGTGGTAGCAGGTATTTGGATGGAAGCAGTGTTTAATGCCGCGGAGATGTAGACGGCCAGACCACCTTTTGGTCTGCCATATCACTGCGGTCTTATGGCTTTTACAAAGTGAAGAATGTATCCTGCAACCTGTATTGGGGCCATGTTTCAGCAGTCTGGAAATGAATTATCCCACAGTTCTTGTTTTGCTCCTGCTATATTCCATGATAAAAGGCTTAGTGACGAGCACTATGCTGTTTTTTTAAATTTTATGTCTTGCACCCTTTCTGGCTCCATCAGTTTCTTGGTGTGTTTTCTCTTGTGGCATTGGCTTTAACCCAATCATGCCCTGCTTACCTTTAGCACTTTGTAAAACATAGTGAACTAGGATTGCGCCGGAATCATCTGGCTTCATCTTTTGCCGGTGACGCAATGGTGAGGAGTAACATTGTTTTTTAGGCAATGAAAGTGTTATACCCCATGCTTCGAACTGGAGTGTGGCAGTTAATATCAATTAGGCGATCTCTGCTGTCCACCAGGTTGAGAGAGTGGTTTCATTGTGGTTATGTATTCCTTGATTGATAAACTCGATGGCTAGCAGGTCCACTGAGGACAGGTGATTTAGTGCTGGTATGGTTCCCAATAGATTTAAAACGTTTCCTCTGTTCAGGTAGTCTTGCAGCTACTGTGACATGTATTGGGGTGTTAGCAGGATCTGGTTAAACTGGATACTTGGATACCCATTGACATTTATCAGTATCGTCTCGAAGTGTTCATTGTTTGGTTGGTGACACCTCTGTAACACGACCTCCTGTTCACCTCTGGATGAGTTAATATTTTTATCTGATATTGAGGGAACCATTGTCATTTGTTTGAATTTCACTTGGTCTTCCTTTCCTTGCTCACTTGTTTGACTCCATGTTTTTTTCTGTGCGAGATGTGTCTTCTGTAAGGTTTTTTGTTCTTTTTGCATTATCTCCATCTGAGATCATCCGGTAAGGCACTTCTCTTTGGTTTTGATTAGGTCGTGTGTTCCCTTTGAATCTCCTACTGAAGTATCTGATAGCTCCGGAGTCATGACAAAGTCATTGAAGTTTGTAGAGTCTTTGTTTAATTCTTAGTTTGTGACTGATATAACTGAATTTTGTTTTTTGTTTTCGAAGTCAAAAATAGAATAAAGTCTGGTCACCTTTTTCGCTGTCCTGTTGATGGACTATTGGCTCTTTCTAGCCTTCCTGGATCGCTTCCTCTGCCTTTTCAATTGAGAAAGGAGAGGTATGTTAACTTGATCATTTTGGGCATTCAATTGCTGCTGGACAAAAGGTTGATTTATTGCCACTATTGAATCAGCTAAGGAGGCTGGTAGTACTCTGTTAGCAGCTGTAATTGTCTGATCTATTTCACCACTTGTTGAATACTTGGCTTTGGCTCGATTTATATCGACTGAGGGATTAGATGGTGGAACTGAAGATTCCCCAGTACCATTCTTTGCTAAAACTTGCAATGGTTGCACTGTACAGGGGTTTGTGAGGCGACTGGGGGAGTTATATTGTTACCCTTAGGTGATGTGACTCACGCCACCATGTTATGTTGCGTTGGGATTCTGTTAGGACACTTAGGGCATGGACTTTAGGATTGTTGGAACTTCACTGAGTTTATCAATTATTGGTCCACACAAGCAGTTGGTTGCTAGAATCGTAATTGATATGTTATTATTCTTTATTAATAATTCAGTCAATGTATCAAGTTTTGAATTTATATCTGAAATATATACAACTATGATATTCATCAGGTCAATCTGGATATCAAGTTTGTCTGACTGCATGTTTAAAACTCTGATTGCAGTTTGCAAAGTATTTGTTAGAGTGAGATATAGGTTTGCCAGTTCATCCGTTCTTATGTTAGGTTTATCCTCCTAGCCCTTCAGCTGGTATATATGAGTTGGTTCCCTGGGGTTGCAGCTATTTGTTAGACTCACTACTATGCACTGAGATTAATTTGCTTAGATGTTCATCATGTACTTGAATTGTATTTACTGGCTTATTGTCGTCGCTGCTTAGGCACTCTGAGGTGCTAGATATTTCGATTACTGTTTGCTGTCGTGTTTCAATTTGGCTTGTCAGCTCTTCCTTTCTTAAATTAGGGGCATCCTCCTGACCCTTCGGCTGGAATATAAGGGCTGGTTCCCTGAGATTGTGACTATTTGTTACATTTTCACTGCTATGTGCTGAGATTAATTTAATTTGATATTCATCCTGGGTCTGAATTTTATTTGCTAGCTTGATGTCGTTGCTGCTTAGGCATTCTGAGGAGCTCGCTATTTCAATAACTGTTTGCTGCTGAGTTTCCAATTGGCTTGTCACCTGAGTAATAGCTTGAGTACAGTCAGGGAGCTTTGTGATGGTTCCCATTGCCTGGACTACATCTGTATTGTTTGTAATTGAGAGTGAATCGAGCCAGGATCCCTGTGGGTTTTCTGTGTTGTTAGTTGCCTTCTGAATGCTGTCATTCTCTTTTTGCTGTCTTGGGGTGGAGTGGACTACATTGCTGATGTGCACTAGGGCATAAGCTGTTATTTTGTTCTTTTCTGAGCAATTTGTTTTTACATCCACCTGCTCTGTGTTTGTTACAGTCAACTTTGGATTAGTAATGTACTTTGGATCCTTTACTGGTGCCATTGGGCACTGATCTGTACTGTGAATGACAACTTCTTCCATAGAGGTGATATACTTTTCTAGCGTTAATGGTTTAGGGAGACCTACTAGTTTGTCCGTCGTGGCATAGATGGCTTCCGCTTGATCGTTTAAAGTTTTTTATTTTCTGCTCTGGTTATTTGATTCAAAAACTGAAGGTATGGGTGATATCAATATTGCGCCAGGAGTTTGCGGTGGATTTGATGTACTTGCGCTATGGTTTGCTTTGCCTTTTGGCATTTTCTTAGACCTAGGATCTTTTTGCATCAATTACTTCCTAATCCTCCCCAATCTCATCCTGTAGTGTTCGCACTGTCTTGTTGGGCTGGTCAGGTCGCGGACCTTAATTGCGACACTCAGTCTGATTTCCTTTCCATTATTTGTTGGTATGGTTGCAACTTAGTGCGTACTACTTGGTATTTTGATAGATTGATCTTATTTAGACCTCAGTTGGTAAAGGTAGTCTCAGCCAGGCAGGAGTCAAAGAAATGCTTGTCAGCCCTCTCCCGGACGGTAGTGAGAAGGTTGTGAGAAGGTGGACCGGCTTTAAGAAATGCGGTGAATAGGCCAGGTACGGGTTGTAGTGAATTTGCACCACTTTTCACAGCTTGTCTGACCCTCTGCGTTCATTGTATCCAGCTAATGCCTGAGGCTGAGCTAGGTAGGCAATAGCTATGCTTCGTTTCGGTAGACAACACTGCCGCTCATCCACAACTCACCCACAGATAGACACCTCTCAATCTGGAGCCCACAGGGGTTGCTAGTGGAGTTGCTTGTTGAATGGAATTGTTTGTTGAATTGAAGATCAGAGGAGATTAGTGGTTGAGTATCTCTACTTCTGGCCCGTCAATACTTTATGTGATGTTGCCTCACGGGTATGAGCTTGTGGGCCACTCTTAACTAGGGCTAATCCATCCCCACCGTATTGACCCAGAAAATATCTGACCACGACTGGACTCACCCTTGGCATCGAGCCTCCACCCACTCACTCAAGTCACTCCTGTCGCTGTGGTCCAGTCCTATTTCTTGCACCCTCGGTGCCTGAAAACGTTTGCCTGTAGTCATTATGGGGAGGTCTCCTTTCCAGAAGAGAGCAAGAGAAGAAGGAAAACAACCGGGGACCATACGGCGCTGCTGCAGGCCACACCCGAACCTGGTCAGGCAGCCTCTGCAGGGCACTGCGTCACGCTTTCAGCAATGGTGGCTGTGCTTGTTTTATTTTTTTGTTTCTTTTATAACACCTTTATTAACATGGTTCAAGTCATACACAGCATTACGCCTACAACCTCTTGGGCCGGCGATGCGGTAAAGGTGTAATGATGCAAGTAGACAAAAAACAGTCCATTTGAAGTACACAGCCTGATGCCGTCAACCCGGGGGTACGGCGGCGCTACATCACCTGACAGTGGGCAGTCCAATCGCAAACTTCCGCCAATATTATGACGGTGCACATGATAATGTCTACACACTCACAGAAGGTAGGTTATGTAGGTCGTTAGCTGTGAAGCTGTAAATGCAGGTGCATTTTGTATTTTAAATCCCCTTCCCCCTCCCCCTACAGTGGACTTCCCTCCCTCCCCAAGTTCAAACAAGAAAGAAAACCCCCACAGAACTCCCTACCCCCCCTCCCCCTCGCTGTCCTACCCGTTCACTGACCTGTCTGTTGTTTGCAGTGCCATGTGTAGTCTCGTGTTGGTGTCCGCCTCTCTCGCCCCAGGCGTACCTCCTTCTGAGTAGGCCGAGTAAGTGTCTACCTTGCCCTGTGGAACCTCCCTTGTGTAGTATCGTCTGTCTCTCGCCACAGGACAGCTAGGTTTCAATACTCCACCCAGCCGTCGCCATGTCTCCCTACTCAAAGTAGTCCCCTCCCCGACTTAGGTCTCATGAGTGTATTGTGTGTGTGTCAGCTATGGTGTATCCTCCCCCTCTGCCCGCTGTGTGTCCACCGTGTCCTCGCTGGTGTTTCTGAAGATGGTATATAAACCCCAGAAGTTCTTCGGCCTGCTGGTGGGAGGGAGGAGCTCGCTGTAGTGTTCTGATTGTGTGCAGCAGTATACCATGTCCCTGGCCCATTGCTTTTTGGTCGGGGTCGGCCCTCTCATCCAACACTGCGCCACTGTGCGTCTCGCCAACAGCAGTCCCATGTCCGCCAACCTCCTACACGCCACCGGCAGAGGCTTTGAATAGCCCAATAGTGCCAAAGCAGGATCCATCGGTAGTTCATGGTCTAGTATCTCACTTAATTCTGAAATAACCGCCTCCCAGAACTCATATATCTTGCGGCAGCCCCATGCCATGTGCAGGAAGACCGCCACCGGAGCGTGGCAGCGCTCACATTCAGGGGATTGTCTGAGGCCATAACGATGCAAGCGTTCAGGAGTATAATATACTCTCTGTAGGAATTTAAAGTGTATCAACCTGTGTCGCCCATTCAGAGACACTTTTCTAGTGTTGGCACAGCAATACGCCCACATCGAGTCATCTATTTCTGTCTCAAGGTCAGTCTGCCAAGCCAGTCGGGCCTTGGAAGACTCCTGCGCTCTGTGGGAGACAATACTCTTGTACAAATGCGTTGTCAAATGCCGTGGGGACGCTGTTGTTATAACGTACGAGAGCTCTGGAATATCTGGCGGCTCTGCCAGGTCTGGGCCTAGGACGTCTCTCAAAGCACTTCTAAGTCTGTGGAATTGGAACCTCTGTAGCAGTGTCGAGCCCTCAACTCCCTGTGTAACCTGGTCCCACGTTTTGACCGTACCATCCTCAAATAGATCACCTGCAGTCTTAACCCCCAGCTCATTCAGTGCTCGGAGTACGTTCCTGTCCCCAATGGGGGCCAGCCACTGCAGCCACTCCACCGCCATCGCAGGGGAGTATAGCAGCGCTTCTTCCCTAGCTTGCAGTAAGGCATTCCAAGCATGCTTTGTAGCCATTATCGAGTCCAATACACCCACCCTACGATCAACCGGAGTACAAACCATGGCCGGGAGCGGAAGAGGTTCCGCAAAAAGCCGTTCGAACAGTACGTGTGGGATGTTCTTGTCACCATGGATCCACGTGTGTAGGTGCGCAGCCTGGGCCACTCTATAATATCTCTCTAGGTCAGGCGCACCCAGTCCACCCAACTCACACGGGAGGCTGTGCTTGTTTTTATTGTGTCGCAGGGAGCGATGGTTATAGCCTTCCTCCTCATAGGGTTCAACCAGGATCTGGTGACTGTTCACCTGGTCGCGGAGGAACAAACAAGACCGATGAAAATTGGAAGCTCCGCCGGACTCCGCAGGACGCTGCTTGCTTCCTCGCTCGCTCGGGCTGGCTCGGGCTCCGCCTCCTGCATCTCGCCTCTTGCAAAGAGTGTTTTACTAACTCAAAAAACATCTCATTTAATGCCGCCAGTTTACTAAGGAATTTAATGCCGCCAGTTTACTAAGGAAAATGTTTCCTAATAAAAACAACACATGCCGCTATTGTAAGAAGCAGATATCGTCATAGATCCCCACAATATCTGCTTTGGTCTAGACATGAATTATTGTTGTGCAACAAATGCTCCCTGATCCACCCAGAGGGAGCAGGAGGTGAAACTATATGTTGTACAGAAAGCGAGGGTGAGTTACAATGTACTCTAATCATCAGACCCACTCCCAGTTGTAAGTCGCTGACCCATTCCAGCCCTAGATCTTGGTCCTGTTCCACGTCACTGTCATCCGACAAGTTGAAGATAAAGTCTTAGTCCAAGCGGTTCTTAATTCTACATAGCCCCTCTGATGCTAAGGAGTTGTCACGCAGGATCTGACTCCAGCTCCATAATCTGACTACAAGGGTCTTCTAAGACTGGTTTCAGCGCGCCTTGAGTTCCCTGGACAGTTGTCAACCCTGTAACATATAGAGGATTTGCTGCAATTCTTCAGAATATTTTTGACTCACTCAGCACCAGATCCAGGTCATATTTATTAGGTTTGCCCTGATTGCATTCCAAACTGGGTTTGGTGTAAAGGATATGGCCAGTGACCATGCTCTGGTCATCCTGCATACTTGTACTTTCCATAGTATATGCAGACATGGCTTGGGTACACGCCCTGCATGTACTGTGTGCAGAGCGTGCCATGTGCACTGTAAGTAATGAGCAAGGAACACAGTGGGCATGCCCACACGTTAGACATGGCCTATATGTGAACTTCATTATTACCCACATGCTTGGGTCTTTGGACTAAAACTGTTGTTTTGCAAATCACTGTAAATCTGACACACTTTTATCCCCATGGGCATGGATATTGGTCTGCAACCGGTGTCATCAGTCTTTGATTCTTTGGAAACAATTCACAAAGCCCTGCTTTACAAAAAAAAACTATCTACTCTGACGTTTTATCACCCTTTAGGTTAAAATCTTTTTTATTGATTGATGCATGAAACAAACAGGCTAGAAACGAGCCATGCAGGTCCCACCAGGTCGGCTAGCCGGTGCATTGAAAATATGAAAACCACACAAAATGAGTACATTCCCAACCGCCACCTAGAAGAAGAAGCAAAGGAAGAAAAAGGAATGAAGGAAAACAGAGACAGAACCACCCCCTCCCTCCCCAGGTCCATCAGTTCACAGCAACACCACCCGGAACATGCTAACATATATTAAGCTATTGTTGGCTAGTTGTCGGAATCCAGGGTGGTGAGGTGTAGGAGTCATAAATATTTCGGGCAATATAACTCCCTGAATTCTGGAGCTAACAGGGCGAGAAATGGCAGCCAAAGGTCCCCAAAGGAGGAGCCCTTCCCCGCCAGAGTGACGGAAATTTTTTCTATGCCTAGTACGTGCCATAGTCGCTGATACCATACCATCCTGTGTGTGTGGGGATGCAGGAGGTCTTCCAATGTATCAATATGTTTTGGACGGCTGTGCCTAGGGCTATGGATATCTGTTTCCCACATCTGGACCTGAGCGGATTTGGTACCCCCAGTAAAACGTACTCAGGAAGCCTGGGGAGTTCTGTATCAAGATATTTATCAACCTCATCAAGAATGTGCAACCACTAAGTCCGGAGGTGTTTGCAGTCCCATAGGAGGTGAGCTAGTGTGCCCCTTCTTCCCACACCCTCTCCAGCAGTCAGGACTGTGTGTAGCATCAGCTTGGTGAAGTCGCTCCAGGGTGTAGTACCAATAGTATACTAGCTTGGTGAATGTTTCTGTTAGGCCTACGTGAGTCGATGTGTGTAGCGCTCGGACATGCACCTTCGCATTCTTTAGAGCTAAGGGTCCGTCCCAGGTCTCTCTCCCAACACCCACGTCCAGCGTGTTAGGTATGAGTGCATCGGGACAAGAGCATTTTGTATAAATCCGAGATTAACTTCTTGTCCGAGGACCTTGTAATGAGCCACCGTTCATATCGGGTGAGAAGTCTGGATGATTGCTTCCGGTTATCAGGATGCCTAGCCCAATGTCGTACTTGTAAGTGGCGCATTCATTCAGAGTCAAGGAGGCCGTAGGCGGTCCTAAGTTGCGAAAAGGGGATAATGTTGCCTTTGTCGAATAGTAGGCCTGATGCTCGGCTGCCAGCTTCTCTCCACAACGGGAAGGTCTGCAGACCCATCCATGGACTAAAGTCCGGGTTATCAAAGAGGGGGGTGAGCTGGGAAGGTCGTGAGAGCGTGTTATATGTTTGTCCGGTCCCAGACATTAAGAGTTGTGCGTGTCACATGTGAGGCTTATAAATTAGGTGGGCGATGGGATTTCGGGAGAAAGGGAATTTTCATGAGAGACGTACCCGCCACCGCCCTGTCTTGGAAGAGACAATGTTTTTCAGATTCTGCTCGGCTCCGTTCGACCAAATGTCGAAGCTGCGCGGCATAGTAATGGAGCGTGAAGTCTGGAATTCCGAGGCCCCCCTCATGAGATGGGAGAAAACTCACCAATCATTTCATTCTCGGTCTGTGCCCCTGCCAAATAAAAAGAGAAAGGTCCGACTGTACCCCCTGGAGCCACACCGTGAGAGGTGGCAGAGGAAGCGTCTGAAAAAGATACAAAATTTTGGCCAGAATCATCATTTTAGTGGTCGCTATACTGCCTAGCCACGAAATTGGATAATGTTTCCATCGCTGCAATGTCGAGCAAATGTGTGTATGGAGAAGGGAGTAATTAACCTACCTGTTGACTGGCAAGGTTGGGCCAGTTGTATGCCCTGGTAGGGGACTGCCTCATCGGACCATTGTAAGGGGTGTGGAGCCTGGAGGTCCGCCTGTACCTGCAATGGTAAAAACAGGTTCAGCGCCGTGAACTTCGTAAGGTTAACCTTAAAGCCGGAGGCTCCTGCAAAGGAGGCTTACTCCTCCAAAAAGGCTCCCAATGCCATCAAGGGGTCAGTGAAAGTGACCAGTACGTCATCCGCATACAAACTTATAGTGTGCGTGTCCCGGCCCATACGGATACCTGTGATCTTGGGGTGGTCCCTGACCCGTTGTGCCATAGGTTTCATGTAGAGGGCAAAAAGCAAGGGCGACAAAGGGCACCCCTGCCTCATACCCCTAGGGATAGGAAACAGCGTAGATGTGGGCCCGTTAACTTGTACTGTAGTGGTAGGGAAGCTGTAGCAGTTAAGAATGTGTGTTAGCATTTTGTCTCCTATGCCGACATGTATCAGTGCTTGCTCAAGATAGGGCCAGTGGACCCGATCAAAGGCCTTCTCTGTGTCTATAGTTAGGAGCACCAGAAATGTGGGAGGCCTTTTCTATAAGGTGTGTGACCTGTTTGGTGTTGTCGCTTGTTTGCCTCTGTGGAATGAAGCCCGCCTGGTCGGTGTCCACAAGTCCCTGCATATAGGGCCAAGCCGCGCGGCTAGTATTTCTGTATACAGCTTCAAGTCAATATTTAAGAGCGATGCTGCTCGGTCCTTCCCCGGTTAAGGAATAAGGACGATTGCCGCCTCTAACATGGAACGGGGAATCGTCACTATGGTCGCGAAGGAGTTAAAAAGCCGGGTGAGTAAAAGGGTAAGCGCGGAGCAGAACTACTTATAAAAGGCAGCGGAGTATCCGTCAGGGCCAGGGGACTTGCCTAATTTTAAACGGGAGATGGCAGATATGACTTCCTCTGGTCTGATCTCCCTCTCTCTGTGAGCCGCCTGTACCGGCGTGAGGACGGGCAGGCGAGCCTGAGAGAGATAGGCATCAATGTCCGCCTGCTCCAGTGGTTGTTCGTCATAAAACCGTGCATAAAACTCGCGGAACGTCTCGGCAATAACCGCATTATCAGAGCGCAGCACCTCTCTGTGATCCCTGATTACTTGGACCCCGTCCTGCTGCTGCATTTCCCGAAGCTTGTGAGCGAGTAGTCGCCCGCACTTATTCCCGCCAACATAAAAAAGTGTATCGCAGGCGCATCACGGCGTATTCCGCCTTGTCACGATCCAGGGCAGCCAATTGCGCTTGAGTGGAGGACAACTATCTCCAAATGCGTGGAACCCTGGTGTGCTGATGTACCTGTTTTAATTCTCACACGTTTTGTGTCAGTTCGTCCCTCTTCTTCTTGCGATCTACATTCTCAGCAGCAGAGATAGCTATCATTTCTCCCCTAATGACAGCCTTTAGGGCCTCCCATCGGGTGGCAAGGGATGTATCAGAGTTATCATTATGTGCTAGATAATTATCTAGAGCTCGCTGTATCTGTGCTACTGTGTCTGACCGGTGTAATAGAGTGTCCCAGAGCCGCCAGTGTCTGGTTGGGCGCTGTATTTGTGGAAGAGCCAATGTGACCACCACTGGGGCGTGATCAGACAGGGTCGCGACTAGTATGTCAGTGGAGAGTGTGACATCCTGAACGGTCTTAGAGCCTAAGAAATAATCAAGCCTGGCATATGTTTTATGGGCAGCAGAGTAGAACCAGAACTCCCGTGATTGAGGGTGTTGGTGTGGCCACAAATCAGTGAGGCCGAGTTCCTGCAGCCTTGTGAGCCCTGGGCGCGAGAGGGCGCCGACCTGGTTAGTTCACTGTGCCGATCTGTCCATGTCATTATCAAACACCAGGTTAATGTCCCCCCTATCAAAATATGCCGGTCGTGGGTGGTCGTCGCCTCTATGAGTTCCTCGTGTATGAATTGCTCTTGACTCTCGTTGGATGCCTAAATGGACCCCACCGTTAGAGTGTTTCCCCCTATGGTAAATTGGTATGTAAGCAGTCTGTCTTTAATTTTGACACCCTTCTGTACCACCCTCCCCTGGAAGCCCCTAGATACCAGGATAGCCACCCACGTCTTAGTGGTCCTAGAGGAAAAGAAATTGTGTCAGGAAGGAGCAGTACCGAAGCCTATGACAGACCTTGGGGAATAAATGTGTCTCCAGGAGAAGACAAATGTCTGCTCCAATACTATCCAGGTATGAGATGAGTGCCTTCCGTTTGACCGGATTGTTGAGACCTCTCACTTTGAGGGTGAGAATTTTGACCGGAGGCAACGGCATCTAAACCTCTGGAGGGAAGTAGCACCAGGTAATAGCCCCTGCAAAGGAAGGACCCGGATGTGGCCTATAAGGAACTCCATGTCTCACCAATGGGGGGCATAAGGATGATGGTGCTCTTTGGACCAGGGAGTCCCTGAGAGTAAGAAAGAAAGGGAAAAATAGAAGAAAGAAATGAGAAAGAGACCCCAGAAATCTGAAACCAAAGAGAGGAAGAAACAACAAGGCGCAACCAGCGCCGGAATAAGTTCGTCATACAGTCATAGTCCGTCATCAAGAGATTATCAGAGGAAAAGTCTGTTGGGTATGTGTGTGGGGCATCTCAGCCCAAACCCCCCTCCCTCCATCCCCCCAGAGCCATGAGTGAAGGATACATCATAATAGCCAGATGCAGTCACTCAGTTGATGTGTTGGCCAGGGCTTTCGGCAAGGCTGCCAGGATGGCCATCTGTTCCTGCTTAACCATTGTAGGGTCTGGGCGATGGACGTGGCACCGGTATCTCCGCTGCTGTCATTTCGGCTTGCCATCAGTGGACCCGGGGTCTGAACACCCCCCTTGTCCGTGCCTTCTGGGAGGGCACTCCCCAGTATTTTACATGCTTCAGACAGGGAGCGGAGCTGATACAATTTGCCATTGTGGCGAAAAATCAGGCGAAACAGGTGTCCCCAAGAGTAGGCGATGTTGCATTGGCGGAGGGCCTCATGATGGGTCGAAACTTCTTGCATTTCTGGAGCATAATGGCGGCAAGGTACTGATAAAGGGTGGGCTTCTGGTTGTGAAAGGAGATCTGCGGGAGCGAGTGGCCTTTACGCAATATTGCTTCCTTATTTTGAAAGTCTTGGACACAGACCAAGATGTCTGCTGGCGATGCCATTGGTGCCCTGGGCGGACCCACTCTACGTGCACAATCTAGCTTCAGGTCAGCATCCAGAGGGTTGCCCAGTGTTAGTTCTGGGGGTCTCTAGTTGGCAGAGAGAGGTACCAATGTCCAAATAGCGACCCTTGCTTCTAGTCAGGGTAAGTGGGATACACTCTTTGGATAACCCCTGCTCACCCCCTTGGTAGCTTGGCACGAGCAGACAGGCTTATCAAAGGCAATGTGTAAAGTATTTGTACCAACACTCACATTAACACAGTGAAAACACCACAAATGGACTCCACACCAGTTTAGAAAAATAAAGTATCTTAATCTAAACTACACGAGACCAAAACGACAAAAGTCCAACATACACAGTTCAAGAATATGATTTTAAAAGAGTTCTAGGGTTTGCGTCAACATAATCCACAGTTGCGTCACTTTTAGCCCAAAGTACCTGTAGATGCGACAAAAGTTCCTAGCGGCAACTGCAGCATCGAAAAACAAGCAATGCGTCACTCCTGAGACCCTGGGGAGGCGATGCGACAACCCTGCTGCACGCAGTGGGCATGTTGCAATGAATCCGATCTGTATTGGGAGCGATGCGATACCTTGTGTCGATTCCAGAGTGCAGGTTCTCCGGTAGAAGTGTCTTGCACAGGCACGATGCGACGATCTTCGCAACAGTGACGATCTTCGGTGCAGCGGCGATGTGTGGCGCTGCATTGATCCTCTTCTGCTGTGGCCCCTCCATGCATTCGCGCTGCACTCTGCAACAATGTTCGCAGCGGCGGGATGCAGTTCGCAAGCAAGCGATGCGACGGTCTCATAGCGACGACAGGCTCTGCGACGATATTCGCAGCGACAGGATTCTTCCCGCACCGGGGCGATGCACTCCGCAAGTGAACGATGCGTCAGTTCTTGCAGCGGCAACACGCGCTGCTACGATGTTCGCGACAACGGGAATTCTCTCGCACTGTCGACAATGCGCTCCGCAAGCGAGCGATGCGTGCAAATTGTAGATCTTCTTTTCTTCTTTTCCAGCTCCCCAGACAGCAGGAAACAACCTCCAGAGGCCCCACGAATGGATCAAGCACTCTAGGCAGGTCATAACGCACACAGCAGAGTTCAGGGGGAAGCTGGGGATGAAGTCCTTTTGTTCCTGGGACTTCTTAATAGGAGGCCAGCTCTTCTCAGGCCCTTGGAGATCTCTTCAAGCAGGGGGCACAGCAACAGCAAAGTCCTTCCGCTCTCCTTGGCTTAATAGCAACTGCAGGTCAGTCTACAACACACAGCAGGACAGTCCTTCCTATTCAGTCTTCCAGCTTTTCTCCTTGGTAGAGGTTCCTTCTTGATTCCAGGATGATCTAAAGTCTTGGGGTCTGGCTACCCCTTTGCCTAGTCCAAACCAGTTCTGGTCAGTCCTAGAGCACTCTGTTTACATGACTCCTTCTTTCCTTTGAGAGAGAGGGGCATGGTCATCAGCCGCCCAGCTGGGGGTGGAGCCAGCATTGTGGAAGGCAGGCACAGCCCTATTCAGGCCAAGGTGCTATCCCCTCCCACCACTCAAGATGCAGATGAAGCTATTCAGCCTAGTGCCGACTCACCCAGCATCCTGGAGCCACCCCAGCCCCTGTCACTCACAAACCAGACAGTCAATTCACAAACTGGCAAAGGTACACAGAAAGGTCAGACAAGAAAATCGCCACTTTCTAAAAGTGCTGTTTTCAAACACAGGATTTAAAAAGCATCCTTCCTAAAAGATGGGTTATTAAATTCTGAGTTCAGAGATACCAGACTTGAATTTTCTATCTTGCTCCTATGGGAAGATATGCACCTAAACATTATACACAGCATTCCCCATTCTAGCCTATGGGCAAGATAGCCTTTCAATAGTGAAAAACGAAATTGGCAGTATTTCACTATCAGAGCATGTCACCCACACTAGTACATGCTCTACCTTTCACATACACTGCACCCTGCCCAGGGGAGTACCTTGGGCCTTCCATAGGGGTGTCCAAAGTGTACAGAAAGGGAAGGGTTAGGCATGGCCAGTGGGGACACTGCTCAGATCAGTATGGCAGTTAGCAACTGCACACAGGCACTGCGGTGGCAGGCCTGAGACACCATTTTAGGGCTACTCGTATGGGTGGCACAATCAGTGCTGCAGGCACACTAGTAGCATTTCAATCACCAGCCCTGGCACACTCAGTGCACTTTACTAGGGACCTACTGATTAAACAAATCTGCCAATCATGGATAACCAATTATAATTGCAATTTATACAGAGAGCATATGCACTTTAGCACTGATCAGCAGTGGTAAAGCGCCCAGAGTCCTATTGCCAACAACCACAGGTCAGGAAAAATAAAGGAGGAAGAAGCAAAAGGTTTGGGGATAACCCTGCAAAAAGGGCCATTTCCAACACCCAGGTAATGATTGAAGAGCTCGCGCACATATGAAACTATGTCCCCCGCTTCCTCGTTGGTACCCACCCCACGGATTCTGATGTTGTGGTGACGGGAACGATTCTCAAGGTCTTCCAAATGTGACTGCAAATCGACCTGTTGCTCGTGGATTCGGATTACCTCCTGCTGCGGAGCTGTCAATTCCGTGTTGCGGGCCTCGCATCTGTCCTCTAAGGTCACCACTCTCTCTCCGAGATCATCCACGTCTTTACGGATGTCTTTGATCTCTGCTGTAACATCGCTCTTCACGGTTTGGAGATCATCTTGTAGGGCAGCGAAGATGGATTCCAGAAAGGCCCGCGTCACTGGCGCTTCTGCAGAGGCCGCCATCTGTGCCGCTGAGCTTGGCCGTTCCATGCCTCCGGACCCTCCTCCTTGTGTTTTGACGAATAAGACCTTAAGCGATTTTTCTCTAGTGGCTGACTTGTTTTCCTGACCCCTGGTAGATGTCATACTCAGCAGGCTAGTAGTTCTGGTCCCAGCAACCAGAGGTGAGGTTAGGGCAGATGTCACCAAAGCTCAGCGTCCGTCACAACCATGGGAGCCCACTGTACCCAGGGATCTAAGCCGTGAGCTCCTGCCGGAAGTCGCGTTCGGTGCAAAGGGGCATACCCTACAATGGTCGTTCGTGCACCTTGCCGATATTAGGGTGCCTGTGCTATCAGGACCAGGGGGGGGGGGTCACGTCACTCTGCAGTGAAATCCAGAGGGGGCCCGAAGACTGAGGCCCGGAGTCTCTCGCCAGGATATAAGCACCACTGGTGGAGCAGCGGAGTGGGGTGGGAGGGGAGAACCAGACTTTGGGCAGTGCCCACCTCCATCTGCACCCTACCCAGAGGCGCAAAGTGGCATCACAAGCGTCAAGGGACCAGCGTGACTTGGACCCGGTAGCAAAGAGCCTCGTCCATAATGTCTCTGATCCTCAAAGATCGCGATTAGGTGCCCACACCAGAAAATGTCCTTGTGTGGTGCAGCGGGCCCAAGCAGTCCAGGTCTCAGCGGGGGCGGCGCAGCAACAGCAAAAGCAGTCCGGAACACTCCACAGGGCCTAAGGGCAATATGCCTCCCGTAGACCTGTCTCGTGTCACACCAAGGCTAGGGTCCCCACTTGGAGTCGCAGGTGCAGAACCGCCAGCCCCCACTGCCTCCCCGCAATCAACAGTCACAGGAAGCTGGCGGGTCTGGAGCAGCAAGCGGGAGAACTGAGGGTAGCAGTCGCGAGGCAGGGTCCGCAACCAGGGGCCTAGCATCCGGAGAGGCCCATCCGCAGTGGGTAGTTGCGCAGTATTACGGGAGCCAGGCGCTTCCAGTCAGCTCCGGAGGGAAAGGGCTTGGCGTCCAACACCAGACTCACCGCTACATCTCCGCTGGGAAGTCCACTGCTGTGAAGGTCGATACGCCTCCCAAGAGCTTGTTTGTCAGTCTCGGCGCACCCATGCAGGGTCGCGGCTGGTCTTAGGCCCCACCCAGAAGGCCGCTGTGCATCCCCTCCCGGTGCTCCAGGTCTCCGCATGGTCACTGCAATCTCTGTCCGGCGGACTTGTGCAAAATGATAGCCCCCTGGTTGGTGCCAAAGTGAGGCAGACGGCACTCTTCACGACCGAGAACCCAGGGCAGCGACGTCGCCACTACAGCCGCGCCCTCCGACTCCACTCGCCTCCCTCCGGCGTCTGGATCAAGCTCATGCCATCAGCCCTGGATGCGGTTGCTGGGACTGTAGGGGCTCTTCGGTGAGTGTAAAGGAAGCCCATAATATTGTAGCAAGAAGCGCAGGCAATTTCGGTGCGTTTTAAGGCCGGAGGCTGGTGCAGGAAGTTGGAGGGTGGAGGAGAAAAGACAAAGCACGTCTTAGCTCTCCGCCATTTTGGCCACGCCCCTTTATCACCCTTTAAAGTACAGATTTTCCAACTCTTTGCATGGTGGGAATGACAAATGCTTATAATTCATTTGTTTGGTGAAACAAACAACCATGTATTGATACATTTTTGTCACTCACTTTTGGAAATGTAAAAAAAAATGCTGATGGATTTGCACTGAACCAAAAGGTGCAGGTTTTGGGACCTGCCAATTCCTTCTCACCTTTAGCTCAATAAGCGATAGATATTCTAGGATCAAATATACGTCCATATTTATTTGCAAGTCATGTTTACATTTGTAAAATGCACCCCAAAATGTTAAGACATGAAAAAACACTGTCCGTGAATCAGCATCTCTGCTACATGGCTGCATGTCATGGAACATTGTCAACTGGTATTGGTTTTTTAACCTGCAAGAGTTTTCATTCTTCGTCTTGTGGTTTCATTTCTCATTTATATTAAAAGTTTATACAGAGAAGTTCCTGAAAATATTGATGTATGAGTTCATTTAGCTGTGTAGCAATAATGTTAACTTTTGGGGTTAGTCGTCTGCTCTCAAGGAAACCATTCCATGCATTTACTCGAGTTTATTTGTGGTAAATTAAATTAATCAGGGTTAGGGTTGATCCTTAGTGTGTGTATGTGAGTCCATGCAGATGGTTGGTGGGATTAATAGGCTAGAAAATATTCAGGGGCATATGTACAAGTCCCTATCGCCATCACAACGTCACTTTCAGTGACATTGTGGTGGCGATAGGGGTATCGCCTTATTTACAAGGCAGCGTTAGGCCACTTAATGTGGCTTAACGCTGCCTTGTAAATAAGGCCCCCTTTCGAGCTATGCTTAGCTTGAAAGGGGTGGGCGTGGGTGTTGTGGTGGGCATTCCACAGCAACACCCATTGTTTTTTACGCTGCCCCCTATTTACAAGGGCAGCGTAAATAGGAGGCAGAGCAAAAATTAAGACCAGAAAAAACCTGGTCTTAAGTTGGCAAAAAGAGGAGAAATGCTTTATTTCACCTCGTTTTTTACTTTTTCCATGCAGGACACATGGAAAACGCAAAACACCCTAGATTGTTTATGTGCAGGAAGGTGACCCTTCCTGCTCATAAAGAATCCTTTTTAAAAAAATAACATTTGTAACTTCCATGTGTGCTGCATTAAGAAGCACTCATAGAAGTGACAAAATGGCATTTCAGAATTGTTTATGTGCAGGAAGGGACACCTTCCTACACATAAACAATCCTTCCCTACACACAGTCACCCATGCACTTTGGTGCAAGGGTGCCTGCATTGTCGCTACACTGCGAAGTGTAGCGCCAGCGCTGGGGGAAATGCAAGGCTGCACCATATCTTTGTAAATATTGTGCAGCCTTGCGCTTCTGAAGTGGCGGAGTGAGGTGTTAAGCCATGACGGCTAACGCCTCAATCCGCCACTTCCTTGTACATATGCCCCTAAGTATTGTTAGCTTGCAATGAGATGGTTTTACAGGGGAGGCTGTGATCTGTGAAAAGAGGTGTGGGAAACACGCAAAGATGACACTTATAGAAAATAAGGCAGACAGTCATGCAACTGTGAGTAGGCTGCAGTCAGACAAGGGAGGTATGCAGAGGAAAACGTTTGATACTTTTAAGTGAAGGTCATATTTCATTTAATCTACTGCTTGTGAGGGTAACACTATATTTGCTGCTAGTACATTTTGTTGCTTGACTGCACTACTGGCGTTTCATACCTCCAAATAATGTCTGTGATGATATAGGTTACTTGTGAGTGGAACTGTAGCATCCTTTCTTCTCTATATAGTTTCTGCATGTACATCTAGTTGCTCATAAGGGTACTGCTGTATATAATTGCTGTATATATTTTCTGAGTTGACGCCCAACTGCTAACCTTGGCGGATGTCATATAATGTCTCTGACCCTTTCTAGCAAAGTAGGGTTTCCTTGATAATTGTGTATTGGGGTTTCAAATCTGGCTTAGCATTAGCCCTTCCAGTATGTGACTCCTAGGGTTCCCACTGGTGCCAAGCCATCTAATTGCCACGTTTAGGGCTCCATTTGATCTAAGTCCTCTTTGATACACCAAACAGTAGTAGACAGCCATGAAGCGGATATGTGCATCTCCTGCACTTGTAGCCTATATTTAGGAGTAGTTCAAACTGAATTGCTTGCACCTTACTCCTTTTCCAGTTACAAGCTGCCACGCGATCTTCCATTGCCTCAGATGAGCACTTCAAATAGCCAACTAGAGTAGCTTCTGTATCAGCAAAAATGCTTTTTCCATTCTAGCTCCTTCCTTCCCCAATCTGTCAGTCATTCGGCAGCCACTGGCAGCCATCTTGCTTTAGACTCATAGGCGCCGTAGCTGCCGTTGCCTTCACTTGCTGGCATCCTGCAGATTACGCATCATGCTCCAGTGACTGCTGTGAACTTGCCTTCTATGCCACAATGCTCCAATTCAGTTTGTAATCTCTTATTGCAAGTCAATAGCATGGCTTACCACTATCCATACTGCACATGCCTGACCATCAGTCAAAGCTTTGGGGCACACCAGTAGGTGAGGGGGGGGAAGCACTGACACAGACACCAAAATAGTGTGATAAAGGCCGCTTTATTGGAATCAGGTGCACCTACAACAATGTCCCACCTGGCCTGTGCCGAACAAAACTACTGCTCACTAAATAACAACTGCCTGACAGCCCCCCACCCCCACCCCTAAAGTTAACCCCAACATTGCAACTGTAAATACAACACATCCGCTCAGCAACCTACCCCCCGACTGAATGCCACAGTGACCTCCATGACCTCACCCCCGTCTACCATACACTCCCAGGCCTCCAGCAAATCCACCCTATCTCCTTAGGAAAGCGCCACTCGAAAATCGCTTACGACTTTCGACCCCCCCCCCCTAGGACTCCTGCCTTCTGGGATACCTGAGCACCCCCAACGCCCCATCCAAAGCCTGTGGTACTGAAAATTCTGGACCCGTGTCATAAACATCGTCGCACCATGACAATTTTGGTATCAGCGAACCGGTAATGATTTAAGCATCATACACAAGCATTTCCGTCACGATCGAGTGACGGAATCACCCTGAAATTAGCATTCCCGTTCCGAACCTTCGGGTTCCATTTTGTGAACGGCATCCATTTTGTGATTGCCCTCACATAGCCAAATGACTGAAAGCCAAAACCTGGTCCGAAGGACACGTACACCCTAACTGACTCCTCTGTGACCTGGGCAAGCTGACTCCACTTCCCGAAGCCAAACCTGTTTGGCCAGGTCCTTTCCCAGTGGCCGAGCGAGATTAGTATCAAGGCACAACATATCATAAACCTTTCATCACACACAAACCATGCCTAATCTTACACACACCTGTCCCTGTTTCTTGCTTTATGACTCGCTTTACGAGGAGGAGGTGCCCGATTTTATTAGGGGTCCGTCGATATCTGATGAAAATACTGGGTCTTGCCGGGTAATCTTTTATGGGCTGGACGAACTAAAATATGTGCTTGTCATCATGACTCTGCTTTTTCTTTATAGTGAAAATATGTGTATGGTCAACTGTAAAATAAGGAATGTTTGCCTGAAGCTTATTATTTTGTATAAAAGACGAAGGCTGGCTTTGTAATTTTGGGCAGTCTCCTGAGAACATACATGCCGTTGTACTTCTAGGATGCCTGTTACTGGTTGCAGCCAATAAATACGATCTTTGACTTCACCTAGAAGACTCTGTGTTTCTGTAGTCTGAAACAGGAAGGACTCTGAGTTTTCAGGTGTATTCCCTGGCACCGCCGGGTCCATAAAAACCCGGACGATGGACGATGGACAATTCCATGCCATACCTGGACAGGTGAACCCCATCCTCCCTGAAAAAATAGACCGCGCCATAGCGCAACTCCGGGTGCTCCATCCTCCCCACCCCCTCCTGGCACAAAATTCCCTCATCTCCCGATTAATCTTCCTCTGTGCCCTGTCTATGGCTCCTGGGCGCTCCGCGCCCCTCCAAACCCGCCTGGGAATAAACTCAGACCAGATAACATGACAGCCAGCCCATTGCTTCTTAATTTCCCTCAGGTCCCTCTTCATTTGCTTGAGCAACGCCAGCCCCTTGCACTGCACCAAATCGTTTTTGCCCAGATGAATCACCACCACATCTGGGCACACCCCCCCTCTCACCACCGTGTTCAACAGGGAAACAACTTATGCCAACGCCTACCCCCTTTTCCCCTCCAATGACAACGATACAGCCCTGCATCCAATCCCAAATTGAGCGTCCGATGCCTGTCCCACTTCGCCTGTTCTGCCCTCTTGACGAATGAGTGTCCCACAATATATACATTCAAAACAGCCACCTCCGGCCCCGCCACAGCACCTGTAAAGACACACATATCAAAATCCGGAATCACTGTTACAAAACTCCATTTGCCTCCCTCAACCGCACATACGTCCGGTAACAATCCGACTTCCACCGTCCCAGCCTCTGTATCTTCTCCTTACCCCAACCCCTCCGTGCAGCCTCCGTTGCCGCCCCGATCCGGAAGGAATGCGTCCCGAAAGCCAGCAGGTCCTTACCCATGTACCGCAGGGCGCGCCGCAGAACCCACTAAGCCTGACCCGCTGTCACTCCGTCACCCCCACCTCGACCAAAAACCTCCCCCTCCTTCTCGCCGCGGCCTGCCATCAACCTCCTCCCCCACGCCGCCGGGCACACCCCCTCCCTGCCGCCTGGGCCCAGTACCACCCAAGTCCCACCCCCCGCTGATCCGTCTTCGAGCGACGCAAACGCACCGCCACCTCCTGTGCTCGCAACTCCACATCCTCCCACAACACCCCCGCCTCCCCTTTGCGCCCAGCAACTACGACACCCGAAACGCTCCAAAGAACAGCCAGGACATCGTGGTAGAAAAACACACCGCCTCGCCCTCATCCCTGCACACCGCCGGGAGCGCGCCAAGGACTCCTTCCAGCAACTCCACCGTGATGAGACGTCGCAGCCGCACCTTCGCACCCCTCTCTCTCGCCCACCCCTCCAGCAGCCGGGTCCCCAATTCGCCCGCCGACGGAGGGTAACCCCACCACAACTTTCCCATGAACGCCACCGCCGACAGCTTGCCCGCAATCGACACCCGCGACAGCCCTCTATCCATGAGTGCCAGCATGAACCTTACCACCGTTCCTCGCGCCGCTACCGGTCCCCTCGCCTCACCGCACCTGACTGCAGGAATTCCTCCCACGCTTGCTCATATGCCTTCCACGTTGACACCGCTACCGACGCCTTCACCAACTGAAAGACCCGGTCTTGCCCACCGACCACAGATCCTCCGGCACCGGCGTCCTGACTTCCTCCACTGCCATGGCTAGCCCATGGAACCTCTCCCACTGTGAACGAGACAAAGCATCCGCAATGTCGTTGTCCACTCCTGGGACGTGGTGCGCCTGAAACAGGATGTCATTCTCTAAGCAACGCAAAACAAACACCCTCATCAACTTCAGCACCTGCGGGTCCCAGGTCGACTGCCTGTTCACCACCTGCACGACGGCCATGTTGTCCACTCGAAACAGCACGCGCTTGTGCGCCAGCGCCCCCGACCACACCGTGACCGCCACCACCAACGGGAACAACTCCAAAAACGCAATGCTCCTCCCGCCTGCCTGCCAGTGCTCCGGCCACTGCTCAGCACACCATTTCCCCTCCCAATACAGACCGAAACGCTGCCGCCCGCCGCATCCGAGTACATGGTGACGTCCTACTCCCAGTCCTCCGCCGGCACCATGGGTACTCCATTGAACCGTTCCAAGAACGCCCGCCACATGCGCAGATCCTCCATCATTCCCGCCGAGGGGCGCACATGGTGATGAGGCAAGGTCAAACCGAACAACGACAAACCCAAACGCCGGCAAAACGTTCGGCCCACCTGCACCACGTGACAAGCAAAATTCAAATGTCCCAACAGCACCTGCACCTCTCTCACCATCACCTTCCTCTTTGCCAACATCCCATCCACCAGAACCAGCATCGCTGACCTCTTGTCTTCCGGTAGGCGCGCTTCCATGGCGACCGAGTCGAGCTCGATACTGAGAAAGGACAACACTGTACTGGGACCGCACGTCTTCTCTGGCTCCAGGGGAGCCCCAAATTCCCCCATCAACCCGGCCAAACCATCCAGCTGCCGCTGACAGTCCGCCGCACCGGGCCGCCCCACCAGGAAAAAATCATCCAGATAGTGCGTCACTGACTCCGAGCCTGTGCGCCTGGAAAAAACCCACTGCAGGAATGAACTGAAACGCTCAAACAGCGCGCACGAAATGGAGCACCCCGTCGGCAGCACCTTATCCACAAATATGAGTCCCTGGAACTGGATCCCCAACAACTGGTGATCCGCTGGGTGCACCGGAAGGAGTCGGAAAGCCGACTTGACATCGCATTTTGCCATCAGCGCGCCCCTTCCCGCCGCCGAGACGAGCCTCTGCGCCACGTCCACCGACGAGTAAGTCCCCAACGCCAATTCTGCCGAAATGTAGGCATTGACCGACTCCCCTTCCAGCCAAGACAAGTGCTGTATCAGTCGGAACTGCCCCTCCTTCTTCTTGGGCACCACCCCGATGGGGGAGATGATCAAGCCCGGCAACGGCGGTTCCGTGAAAGGGCCCGCCATCCGACCTTCTCTGACCTCTTTGAACAGTTTCTCTCTCACAATGCCCTTGTGGGCGTTCACTAACTTCAGATTGTCCGCCCAGCGAGCAATCCGAGGGCCCTCCTAGCCCAGCCGAAACCCCTTCCGGGACCCATGACGCAGCACCGCAGCATCCTCCGCCCGCGGATATGCCGCCAGCCAGGGCTCCATCCGCTCGATCCTAACCGGCGTACAAGCCTTTGCCCAAAGCTCCGGCTCCCCCCCCTCTCCCTCCCCCCCTCCCACTACCCTGTCCCCCTCTGGCTGGAGCACCTCCCTGCGCGGGCTGCTGCCCCGGTGGGCCCCCGAGCCCCCAACAACGCAGCACTGGGTGCCGTCGTCCGCATGTTGAACACTCGTGCCGGAAACGGCATGCCGCCCGCCCGCAGGCTCCTCTATTGAAGTCCCAGCAGGCTCCGACCGTGGCCTGGCCGCCAGAGTCTCCCTGCCCCACCCCCCCCCCACGGGTGGGGCGGACTGCAAAGGGGGGCGGCACCAGCGGCAAACCGCTTGCCGTGTAAATGGTGCGGCCAAACTTGGCCCCGCCCATCGTCTGCTGGTACAGATCCGAATCCAGCTCTCCCCATTCCGCTTCCGGGTCCGCCGCCATGCGCGCCCGGAATTCCTCGTCGTAGTGTGACCACGCGAACCCGCCGTAAGTCACCTGTGCCCTCCGCACCACATCCATGTATTTGAAAAGCGCAACGGACCGGTCCGGAACCTTATCGCAATACACGCTCACGTGTATGAGGAAACCCGCTGCCCAGTTGTCTAGCGTCAGGGGCACCTTTGGGCGCCTAGCTAACTCCTGCTCTTCCTCCTTCGACCCCTCCTTGGACGTCAACTCCCTGTGGAGAAGCTTCAAAATGTCAATGTACTCCCCTTTCCAGATCTTTTCCTTCATCTCCGCCGAAAGGTGCGCCCCCAGCGGCTTAGTCAGCCCCATGTACGGTAACTTACGCCCCGGCACCACACAACTCTCCTTCCCCCTGCCCGCCGGCTCCTTCTCTCCAACCGCCGCCAACCCGCCGCCCGCGCTTGACCCGTCTCCACCCGTCGCCGCGCCGTCCGTGCCCACTCCAGCGTCCTGCACGTACCGTCCTCGCACCAGCCGCCATCCCTCTTCCCCTTCGCCCCCAGTCCCCACCGAAACATGCACACAGCGCCGCTTGCCACTCCCCGCTCCGTCTCCCGCCTTACCTGGCGTCAAGGTCAGCGTCCTTGCCGGATCCCGCCGCCTAACCAGTGGAGCTGAGGGGGCCGTCACTCTGGGCACTTCGCGTCTTGCCGGCACCTGTAATACACTGCTAACAACATTACAAGACCCCCCGTCCTCCCGAATCTCTCCTTCCTCCTCCGACTCTCCATCAGCCGGCTCCACACCACCCCGGCCCCCCACTTGGGGTTCCAGCCGGCTCAAACCCGCTCTCTCACGACACACCCGCATCAAATCCACCAAGTCCACACTCCCAATCCCGCCTCCATTCGCTGCGGTCATGAGCCAGGTCCCTCGCTGGAGCTCGGCCTCCCGCACCAGACAGAGCCGGCCCATCCTCTCGGTGGGTTGGAGCTGCTCACCCGAGCGCCCCGCAAACAGCTCCTGCCAAGGAAAAAAGGTGGACTCCAGCATGCCAGGGTGAAAACACCCCCCTTCCCCCACCCCACGCGCAGCCCCCTCCCCCGCTCCCCCATCCCAGTGCCGCCCTCCGCCCCCATCCTGCCGAGTGACCTCAGCGCCGTGACGGGATCCCCCCGCCACCCAGGCCCCAACCCCCCTCCCGATCCCAGCCCCCCGGCCCTCCCCACCCCCCGAAACCCCAACTCGGCCCGCACCCCCCCCACGCCCCACTCCCCAGGCTCCCCCTGCCATACCCCCGCTCCCCACCCCATCGCCGTAACTCCCCCCTGGCCCGCCACTTCCCCCGACCCCCACTCCCCCTTGCCTCCCCTCCACTACCCCAACCGACCCCCCCCAGCCCCGGCCCACCCCTCCCGCCCGCCCGCCGCTCCTCCGCGCACCCTCCCCAGGCACCCCTGGCCTGCCACACCCCTCTGCCTAGCCTCCCCCCCACCCCTCCCCCGCCACCCCGGCGACGCCTGCCTGCTCGGACCTACCATGCCCCCACCCTCCTCCGATGAAGATGAACTCCAATCCAGCTCTGTGTCCGGCCCCCCTCCATATCAGTATCCTCAATCAATAGCGGGGAGACCGCCCCCCCCCCCCCAGCAACCCACCCTGCTCCTCGCGCCTCGGCCCCGCTCCCGCGCCGTGCCCCCACTCCACAAAGGCCCCCACACCACCCTCAGCCCCCCGGTCCCCCCCTCTCCCCCCACCGGCGCCACCACCTGAGCCCCCGCATCCGCCCACCCCCCCCCTGCTCTCCCAGCTCTGCCACTGCCTCGCGGGCTGCCCCTCCCCCCCCCCTCCACGAATTCGAGGCCCGCTTCTTTCCCCTCCGCCCGGCCCTCTGGCACCTCCCTTTGCCTTCGCCCGCGGCGCTGCCTCCTTGCGCTGTCCCCCGGCCCTTGCCCCTCCGCCCCGCCTCGCTGAGCCGGCCGCGGCCGTGACCGCGGCGGATCACACGCCGCCACAGCTGCAGCGGCGCCGTTGGCAGCGCGCCGCTGCGGCCTTACCTGGAGGTCGGGCCGCACGATGTCCATGCGGCCCGCCTCGCCCAACAGCCGCAAAGCCTCGGCCACCCGTGTATCCGAACACGCCGCCATCCCGCAAAAGCGACCCTACGGCTGCTTTGTCACTGCACCACAAACAGTGTGCAGTGACACAAAATGGCCGTATAAATAGGGGACAAGCCCAAAACAAACCCAAAGGAGCCCAACCAGCCCAAGCAGCCCCAGCTACGGAGAGCCCCGGGTGTCAGGCTTCCTCCCCCCCTCCCCTGGTGCCCCAAACTTCCCCGGGGGGGTGGGGGGGGACCGCTGCTCGGCCACCCCCCAAATCCCCATTGTCTCTCTCTCGCCCATTAAGAGGAAGTCCGAAAGTGACAGGCTTTACAACCATTTGGCTCACATCCTCGTTAGTTGCCTTCCCTTTCCGGTTCATGTACTCAGCAGCCATATGTAGATATACTTGACCGTTATCTCAGACTATACGATGGATTTACGCCAAACAACACAAACAGTTACGGTTGAATGAAGCTTTTTGCATGCTGGTTTAGGTTAAATAATGTCCAGCAGATTTTTGTCATTACACGGAGAGCTCAGATTGCTTTGAGACTTTGGGAAATGCTATATTTGGTCGCTCACCTTTAAATTCCCCCTTGATCAATCTGCGGTAAATGTTAAATTGTCAGTCTGTGATCCATACATACTTGTTTTGGAAAGTTTCTTTCAGGATAGTCTATTGGTGCAAAAGCTAATATTTTATCCAGAATGTGCTAATTCGTTGTAAAGTGCAAATTAACATAAAAGAGTTCCTAATGAAGCCTCTGTAATGTTCATGTGTGTGTGATTTTCCTTTTGATCCTAGGTGAGCAGGAAATGCGTTTTTGTTTCTGATGCTTTGCTTAAATATTTTTTTCTCTGGCATTTGGTTTTGTGATTCATAGATTGCCATAATTTCAGAATTGCATATGTGGGTAGACAGACGCTTTTGGAAGACTATACAGTACAATACACATCAGCATTTTCAAAAAAAATTAAAAACCACCTGCCTTAGGTAATTTATATTAGTCCCCATATCTGAGTCCATCTTTTAGTTACCTTCTCAGTCACCTCGTGTATGTGGTTATTTGTCTGCATCTTCTATTTGGAATCTTAACTTTGTATTGGACTGAGTCCAAGATACTTTGTAAACTCCAGTCCATGGTTCTCTAGCGTGAAGTTACCTAAATATACCCATTGGGACATGTAGAGTGCTTCGAAACCCCTTAAAGCAAGGTTGGCGGTACGCAAATACCCCCAACTACAATAAATAAATAGGATATTTCAAGTTAATGCTATCATTTTGGCAACTATTCTAGAGTTGTAATAATATTCTAAGCACTTTAAAGGATTTCTTCCCAGGTTCATTTATTGTTCCAATGACCTCAGATGTTCGCTAAATAAATGTACTATTTACAATTCAGTGGTACTGCTGTTGGGACTCTGCATATGATTGTAGATGTCAAAGAGGTCAGCAGTGCTGCTTTTAAGCATGAATATATATTTTCATTTTTGGCAGGCTACTGCACCAGGTAGCAGGAAGAACAGTCCTTTTACCTCTATATAACAGCACCATACCTTGTGAGAGACATGTTTACATGCAGGATCACTCAGTAGCAGTGAACCAACTGATCATCATGTATCGACTTCACTCTTCACTATAGTTCAGCTGCACCTTTTAGTGCTTGTTCCTATGAATGATATAACATACTTCCTGCTATAGTCTCCCTATAGAGAGTGCAAACATTTTTAAACCCCAATTTTCCATCTATGGATGTTTTGCCACTTTACACATGTGAATTTTATCATGCTACCTACTCTAATTAGCGCCAAGTCTCTGCTCCTTGATGTTGCATGTGTAATTTCTACTTTTAATGGGCAACAGGTGCTGTGTGGCCTTCATGAATAAGATGCATTGACAGTATGTGACATTGTTTAGTCCATTGCAGTGCTTGTCGAGAAAGCAATAGCATAACCAGAAGTGCAGCTATGAATGTTGCAGCAGATGTATTGGCACTGGGACCCAGGTGTTTGTGGGCCCACTGCCCCCTTATTTTCCCTATTGAGTTTACAACACAAAATAGGGGAATGGTCTCCAGTTTACTTGTTTGTATTAGGGCTTATAGCATCGTACACTTTGTGAATTCCCTCTATACAGCCACAAACACAGGAAGGTTAGGTGTGTCTGAGCACTGATATGCATTCTGATGGCTCTTCCTAGGAAGAAAGGGAGGGAGGAGCTGACACCTACAATTGAATAGGTCGTGTCCTCTCCCTACCCAAAGGAATGATTACCATCCACAGATAGTCTGGAGCCAGGGCTAGGAAGAAAGGATACATGTGCACTTCAAAGACCGATCTTTGAAGTCACCCCCACTTCAAATGCATAACTGGTATAGGTACTGGGTCTCTGGCTTCACCAAATCTGACACTGCTGTACCCACAACTGGACTCTGTCAGAAGAACAGCTGTGCTGCATCAAGGAGTCACACTCTGCGGGACGATTGACCTTGAATGGCTGCTTTTGTCTTGTACTGCCCTGCTGCCTGCTGCTCTCTGGGGAGACCTGGACTCTGCTGCTTTGCACTAAAATGATCTCCAAGGGCTTGCCTCTTGTTGCTTGAGGGTCACGGATATCCAAGTCTCTACCCCTGCTCCTGTGCCTGTTTCACTGGAAGGGGACCCAGATACTTGCATCACGGATATTGACGCATCTCCAGTCTGCCTATAGCAGAACCACTGCATCGACCCAGTTGTGGGAGTAGAATCGGTGCATCGCTTTCTGAACCGGTGCATTGCCTTGAGAGCCCGACGCATCATAACTGCGGTACAAAAGGGGGTGGTGATGGACGGAGCATCTGAACCAATCAAACACTCACACCCAGTCAAGAGATCTGGGTTTAATCCATCACCGTTCTTTAGCCCACTCTGCCACCCCAGTTCAGACATGGCCATATGCAAATCAGTCTGACCCTGTGCGTCATGGGAACAGTCCAGCCCGAACTGCCAAGCCAGGCCTTCCCTGGACCGGAAACAAGCTTCCGAGGACCTGTTTCTGGCATTTCAGCCGTCTTCAGCCTGGCTTGCTTGAGCAAGGGACTCACGTCTGAGCATACCCTGCCAACTTATGGCGAACAAAGCGGTACAAAAGGGGGTGGTGATGGACGGAGCATCTGAACCAATCAAACACTCACACCCAGTCAACAGATCTGGGTTTAATTCATCACCGTTCTTTAGCCCACGCTGCCACCCCAGTTCAGACATGGCCATATGCAAATCAGTCTGACCCAACTGGTGGTCGGCTTAAACCATCCTGAAGGCTCTTCAAGCACTTTGTGTGAGTGCTTAGAAGCAGTAGCCAACTGGATGGCACGTTCCCATTCGAAATTGAACTGGGAGAAAACTGAACTAATGTTCCTGGGGAAGTCCCCTTCTCCCGGATCAAGCATTGACTGGCCGACTTGTATGGGCACTATGCCAGAACCTAAAGACCATATCAAAAGCCTTGGAGTATGGCTTGATAACACCCTAGGGTTCAACCATCAAGCCACCAAACTCTCAGCAACATGCTTCGGGCTGATGAGGATGCTGAGGAAAATCTTGCCGCTCCTCCCCTTTCATGCCCGGAGGATCATAGTGCAGGCTATCATCTTGTTTACCCAAATGGGCACAATTGCGTAAAATTTTGAGCAAAGTCTTTTATTTAAGGAAGATTGTTATTAAATGATACAATCAGTTCCTCAAAATGTTTCCATTTGTGATCACTGTTAATTCTGTAGATTAAATGTTGCTTTTAATTAGACCACAGATATACATTTCATGTGCCTTCCATTACTAGTATGCATCTATATTAAGTGTTTAAATGTTGAATACTGGTGGGAAAATCTGTATGTGTATCTCAAATCTGTATGTCTCTAGGGGTGGGAAGCTATTGACTGGATAATTCAAAATTCAGACAGCGCTCTAAGCTAACACAAACTTTAACTTAACGATATTCCTTAAATCAGTAACTCATTACTTCTTGTTTAGTGAACGTATGCATGTATATGTTCTGTGTTTTAACTGTGTAACATAAAGCTATTTTAATCCAAACACGTGTTTTTCTCTTGCATAAAACATTACAATCGGATATAGAAATGAGATGGTCCCATCAAATTTAATTATTTGACACCTGTAGAATTTAATATAATTAATTGGATTTCAAAACACTTTCGGGGAATAGGGGAATGGGGGGTGGGGACAAGGGAACACAGCTTGCCATACCACCGCAAATTTGCCTAAATGCATTGTGGTTAATGGAGTGTTTAGTAACGCCTAAGTTGAAAGTATTTTGTTTTCACCTTTGTTGGTGTAGCAGATGCAGTGTATCTCTAGACATGTGTTTCAAGAAGTTTGTACTTCTTCTGTAGAGAGTAGCACTTTATGTGTGGGTGCGCGCAATGTGGCTGACAGTCTTCTCAGGTTTCTGTACCACTTCAAGAGCACAAGTGGATCCCAATGAGCTTGTCAGCCCAGTTACTCGGCAAGGAGTCAATCAAAACAAAGGTGCACACTGCCTGGCATACCAGCACACAATTTGCCTAAATCTATTGAGGGATACAAAAGGGGGTGGTGATGGACGGAGCATCTGAATCAATCAAACACTCATACCCAGTCAAAAGATCTGGGTTTAATCCATCACCGTTCTTTAGCCCACTCTGCCACCCCAGTTCAGACATGGCTATATGCAAGTCAGTCTGACTCTGTGCCTCATGGGAAATGTATTGAGGGACATGCTTGATTGGCAACGAAATTGCTCTACAGTGACAGGATGTCATAATATTCTTCTGTTGCAGACACGAGCATTGGATAGTCCATTTTTGGATAATTTATCAGACTTCTTTTATATTAGCAACTCATTCAGCATCAGGCAAAGCTAATGTGGGTCTAAACACATGCCTTTTTAATATGCTGAATGCTAAAGCTCCTGATTACAGAGCGAGTTCCCATGATGTTCAGCCTATTGAAGTTAAGTTACCTAATACAGTTTCCTTTTTTATGGTTCTAAATCATTACAATCGGTTAGGGTCTTCTAAATTGCTCTGTATTAGACCGTCTGTCTTAGGAAATGTGGCTAGCTATCATGTTCTCTTAGTGAGAGGTGATTTGATGCAAAAATTGAGAGGAGGAATTTAAAGAGTTGGATTTACTTGAGGAGGTTGCTAAGGTTTCACAAAACGGTTACTAGGGATCATACCATGGATAAATAAGGAAGCTATTTGATAGATTTAATTGCTAGTTGAGTAATCTGAAAGGGAGTTTCCCATTGATTCATACTTGTCCAACATTCTTAGCAAGAGCTGTGGACATTTTTGATTATTTTCTGGATAAGGTAAATAGTGTTACTGTTTTCTCCAATGTTGAGGTTTTAGAAAAAATAAAAGAGTGACCATACTTCAGTCATTGTTATTTTTACTGGAGAAGTATGTCTCCATTGAAAAATCCATTCTATTTTCTTTCCTCTATGGGTGCTATTTCCTGTGATTTTTGGAAATAAATATGTTATGTTATGTTATTTTGGCTCTTTTATAGCGCACGACTACTCCATGGAGTGTCCCGGTGCTTTGACAAAGACCCGAAGGAGAGACAATCCAGGGCAAATGCAGAGCAGCAGAAAAAATTACTGGGTAAAAAGCCATGTCTTCAGTTCCTTCCTGAAAACCAGTAGATTGCTGATTTTCCTAAGGGAGACGGGCAAGGAGTTCCAGCATCGTGGTGCCAAGTATCGAAAAGCGCGGCCTCCAATTCTAGCCCGTCTGATGGGAGGAACAGAAGCCATGGCCAAAGAAGCCGATCTCATAGTTCTGGAGGGCCGATAAAAGGCAAGTTGCCTTCTGATGTATCTAGACCCTGCAAGATGAAGTGCCTTAAAGGCGAGAGTCAGCGCCTTAAAAGTAATCCGTCTCGCGACAGGGAGCCAGTGAAGCCTTTTAAGCAGCTCTGATGCACTCGCTCTTCGATGAAGGCCGAAAATGGCCCTTGCAGCGGAGTTCTGCACTAGCTGAAGGCGCGCAAGAAGAAATTTTGACAATCCCTGATATAGCACATTCTCATAATCTAGGCTGGAGCCTATCAGAGCCTGTACTGTGGCATTTCTGTGCTCCAGGGACAAGATCGGAAGGAATTTCCTTAGCATTTTTAAAATGCCAAAGCATTTCCCTGTGAGCTCGCGAATCTGAGGCCCAAAGGAAAGGCCATCATCAATCTGGAAGCCAAGATTCTTCGCCTTGGAAGAGGCATCTGCCGGAGGGTACATGTCAGGAGGCCACCAGGCCTTCCATCTCGGATCAGGAGAGCAGCCAAAGAAAAGCAATTCCGATTTATCGGAATTACACTTCAGACTGTGCTGTTTAAACCAGTCAAAGACCGCTCCCAGACAGTCCCTGATCCGCATACCATCAAAGTCAGAGCCCTTAGTGCAGGTGAAAAGGAGCTGGGTGTCATCAGCGTAGGATACGATCTGGGCACCGAACGACTCCGCCACTGCCACCAGAGGGGCCATGTAGATATTAAAAAGGGTGGGGCTCAAGATAGAGCCCTGAGGCACCCCCACCTCCAATGGCGGCATGTCCGCGGAGAAAGGTGGCGCCCAGACCGTTTGCCGGCGGCCGGCCAAGAATGACTCGAACCACTTCAACACCACTCCACGCAATCCGATCTCCCAGAGTCTTAAAAGGAGACTGTCATGGGGAACGGTGTCGAAGGCCGCCGACAAATCCGGCATAACTAATATGGCCTTTCCACCTAAATCCAGAACTTCCCGGATGGCATCAGTAACTTTAAGGAGAGCGGTCTCCGTACTCATGTTGGTACGAAAACCGACTGAGTATCGTGAAGGATGTCGTTACTCTCAATGTAGTCAGAGAGGGAGATGTTAGCATGGATTAGATGGTCCAAATTGGGCTTCTTGACAAGCGGCAGGATCAAGGCATGCTTCCAGGCCTGGGGAGCCACCCCTGTGCTTAAAGACATGTTGAGCACCGGGTTAAACAAGGAGTTTAAGGCTGGTGCTACTTTTCCAAGGCATTTAGCGGGACAGGGATCCTGCGCGGAGCCAGACATGAGCTGGGTGAGAAGGTCAAGAGAGGCAGGTAGGGACAGAGGGGGAAACTCAGAAAGAGAGGGGCCTTCCACTACCAAGGATGGAAACCGAGAGAGCCTGTGCTAGGATACAGATACTGAACTCAGAGGGTAAAAAGTATCTTGAATAGCTTTAATTTTAGAGGTGAAAAAGATTGCAAGTTGATGGACCCATGCTTACGTGTGGGAGTGGGATGGCAATATCGAGGTAGGGGAGATAAAATCTTTTACAATGCGGAAAATATTTTTTACTCTTATTCGCCGCGTCCTCAATTCTTTTGTCACAATAAGCTTTTTTCCCAGCCATAATATGGGGGTGATAGAGCTTCCTGAGTTCCCTATATTTATTTTTGCCCTTTCAGCTTTTTTACACTCTCGGGGCAGCTCACCAAGAAAAGGAGTGAACCACGGTGCCGAGGCGCGGAATAGACATGGGAGCTAACTCCTCAAATCTATCCACTAGCCACCTATGTAGCAGATCCAGATCTTCCTCTAAACTACCAGACAGTTGACAAGGGTGCGTGGAGAGTGCAGATGCCAGAATTTCAGGGGAGACCCGGTGAAAAGCCCTAGCAGTCCCTCTAGGGCCTTCCAACGGTCTGGGGGAGGTAGTGATGACAGGAGAAATAGTAAAATGTATTAAAAAGTGGTCAGACCATAGGACAGGGATCGGGGGTGTAGAAAACATTTGGTCTAAAGTGTGGCCTTTGTTGTGTGTGGGGACAGAAACATACGGTAACAGCCCTAGAGGAGCAGTAATGTCCCACAACTTAACAACATCCAAATCACTACCATCATCCATGTGTAAATTAAAATCACCCAATAAAATGCAATGTTTGGATTTTAAACAAAGTACAGAGAGGACAGCCTGCAGTTCCTCGAAAAAAAGGCCTATGGGACCCGAAGGTCTATAAATTAAAAGCCCAGCACAGGCTTGGCGTGGGGATAGAGAGAGGGTAAAGCCAAGAGACTCACACCCCGAAATATTATCAGTGGGGAGAGTGGCGCAGGGGAAGCGCTTGTCAACTACCAAAGCGATCCCGCCGCCTCTTCCTAAGGCCCTGTCCTTTCTGATAATAACATAGTCAGTAGGAATGGCATTCGCTAGGTCAGGGCCAGAACTTTCTCCCAACCAGGTCTCGGTTAAAAAAAGACAGGGCGGCTTAGACTCCGTCAACAGATTGTGGCTGTCCAAAGAATGCCTGCTGAGAGATCTGGTATTAAGAAGAGAGCAAGGATTGTAAGTTGGCAGGGTCTCAGGGGATGCGACATGAGAGCCGACCAAACACCATCCGCAACCAGGGCAGCCTTTTCTCAAAGCCCGCGAACCAGGAAAAATGCAGCTGCACGTAGCCACCTCCCCCCGAAGGGAAAGGAGCTCCACAGAAGTATAGGAGCGCATAGTGGTAAGGAAAGAGGAGAGACCGCCAATAGGAAGACCCACGTCCGCACCTGTCCGCATCCGGGACCTGACGGGCTTACCTTAGGCGCTCCTTTGGCGCGGGATAGGCGCGTCCGCAAAGCGCGTCCGCTGCTCGAGCGAAGAGCCCCTGAACTTATAGTCGCTCAGGGGGAGTGAAAGGAGAGCCGCACCGCTGGTCCGCCGACCGGCGTGTAAGATCTCCTCCTAAGATGGCCGCTGCTCCAATCCCACAGTACCCAGCGGCACCTCGTATGCCGGACAGGGGTGGGGAAGAAAGAAAAAGACAGGTCCCCTCCCACAGTGCTGTAGCCACCCAACACAGGAGGGGGAAGACCGGAAACAAAGTGCACAGAGACAGCGAGGAGAAAGCACCCGGCTTTCCGCCTCAGGTGCCGAAAAAGAAAAGGTACAAGTAGGAATAAGGGTCAGAAAGGCGCAAGACACAGCCTGTCCAAATATAAAAGCACTCAGCAATAAGCAGTGCTGGCGCTTACAATCAGCGCAATGGTTCCAGGAGCAGTACTGGGGAAAGCGGTGACACGCGCTAGCACTCAGCGCGAGAAAATAATTAAAATAAAAACAGCGCGTTAGCGGTCAGCCCGCAATGCATATAATTAAAAAAACAAAGTTAGTTATTTTAAAAGTGCCACAGCACATCAAGCCCCAGAGACTCCGCCTCAAGTTCTTCGCGGAGCGAGTTAGGCAACAACTCAGCTTGAACTAACAGCTCGAACTTATAGTCGCTCAGGGGGAGTGAAAGGAGAGCCGCACCGCTGGTCCGCCGACCGGCGTGTAAGATCTCCTCCCAAGATGGCCGCTGCTCCCATCCCACAGTACCCAGTGGCACCTCGTATGCCGGACAGGGGTGGTGAAGAAATAAAAAGACAGGTCCCCTCCCACAGTGCTGTTGCCACCCAGCACAGGCGGGGGAAGACCGGAAACAAAGTGCACAGAGACAGCGAGGAGAAAGCACCCGGCTTTCCGCCTCAGGTGCCGAAAAAGAAAAGGTACAAGTGGGAATAAGGGTCAGAAAGGCGGAAGACACAGCCTGTCCCAATATAAAAGCACTCAGAAATAAGCAGTGCTGGCGCTTGCAATCAGCGCGATGGTTCCAGGAGCAGTACTGGGGAAAGCAGTGACACGCGCTAGCACTCAGCGCAAGAAAATAATTAAAATAAACATCGCGCGTTAGCGGTCAGTGCGCAATGCATATAATGTAAAAAAAACTACGTTAGTTATTTTAAAAGTGCCACAGCACATCAAGCCCCAGAGACTCCTCCTCTGGGGCTGAGTATTGAGATTGAAACACTTTATTTGCAGGTTGTACATCATGCTCTAAGTGCCACTCAGATTTGTTTAGCTAGGTTTTCACAAATCACTAAAATCCTTGTGCTTTACCATAATATTAATAGAATTATTGCTCACCGTCTAAGACCCATGAGGAAGGGTCATGTTAGGGTTAAGAGTAGCCAGTTCAATGGACAGTGCCACAAGTTCTTTGAGAATTTTAAAAAGGCACAGCCAAGGAGTCCTAGATCCCCTAATGCATGAGTATTCACAAACCTTGGCCCAGGGGCCACAAAGTACGGTCTGTAGTGTGACCAAGGGCCGCACTGATGCCAGCAGGTTGGCGGTAGGGGGTCTGTGTGGGTCAAGGATTGTGTAAGGAAGTCTAAAAACATGTTAAATAAACGGCTAAGCCATGTATTTGCAGGTTTATAAATGCATGCACATTTAGTTAACATTTTTTCTAAATGTTGGTGCTCAACAACTTAACAGCAGCTCGTGCTGCTGTTTACCATGGATTGCATGTAAATGTCAAGAGGGCCGCAAGCGGCCCTCGGGCAGCACTTTGAGTATCACTGCCCTAGGGTAATAATGCTGAGAAGGCAGTGACACAATTGATAAAATCAGAATTGATGCCAAAAATAACAGGAAGTGCTCAATGCTGTTTTCACTTTTGTGACACATTCCAGCAATGCGTCACTTTTGCGCCATACGGATACGTCAGAAATACTGACGTATCTGTAACTCCTTGCGACATGATGTGTCATACAGTAAATATGACCCATCAATCATGTCACAAGGAGGGCGCACTGAGAAGTGACGCATCGCTGCTTTAACGCAGCGATGCGTCACTTCTCATAAATGAGGCCCAGAGTGTCTGGCGTTCTGCGGAGACCTATTGTTGCAGCTGCAGAGCAACCTGTCACCAGAGTGCACCAGCCCACAGGAGAGGCAGTAAATGATTACCTTTCCAGTCAACGGACTTCGGAGGATTGAAGGAGGCGGCTCTTTCCCTTTGCCTTCACCGCCAGTAACAGGCTTGGGACTTAAAGCCAACGACTTGCCGGACCCGCTGCGCGGGTCCCGCTGCGGAGAAGGACACTCTGCGGGGAGCCCCAATCCATCAGGCATCTTGGTCACCGGCAGGGCTGCGAGCAGGCGAGCAGGGACTCCATTGCCCAGGAGTCCCTGCGTGCAACACCTGTGGCCGCTCTCCCTGCCGGCAACGCCCCCTGACAGCGGCTCAAAACCACCGCGTTTCACGTGCTGAAGTGGGAAACCTTTCCAGTCAACGGACTTCGGAGGATTGAAGGAGGCGACTCTTTCCCTTTGCCTTCACCGCCAGTAACAGGCTTGGGACTTAAAGCCAACGACTTGCCGGACCCGCTGCGCGGGTCCCGCTGCGGAGAAGGACACTCTGCGGGGAGCTTAAGGGGAGCCCCAATCCATCAGGCATCTTGGTCACCGGCAGGGCTGCGAGCAGGCGAGCAGGGACTCCATTGCCCAGGAGTCCCTGCGTGCAACACCTGTGGCCGCTCTCCCTGCCGGCAACGCCCCCTGACAGCGGCTCAAAACCACAGCGTTTCACGTGCTGAAGTGGGAAACCTTTCCAGTCAACGGACTTCGGAGGATTGAAGGAGGCGACTCTTTCCCTTTGCCTTTACCGCCAGTAACAGGCTTGGGACTTAAAGCCAACGACTTGCCGGACCCGCTGCGCGGGTCCCGCTGCGGAGAAGGACACTCTGCGGGGAGCTTAAGGGGAGCCCCAATCCATCAGGCATCTGGGTCACCGGCAGGGCTGCGAGCAGGCGAGCAGGGACTCCATTGCCCAGGAGTCCCTGCGTGCAACACCTGTGGCCGCTCTCCCTGCCGGCAACGCCCCCTGACAGCGGCTCAAAACCACAGCGTTTCACGTGCTGAAGTGGGAAACCTTTCCAGTCAACGGACTTCGGAGGATTGAAGGAGGCGACTCTTTCCCTTTGCCTTCACCGCCAGTAACAGGCTTGGGACTTAAAGCCAACGACTTGCCGGACCCGCTGCGCGGGTCCCGCTGCGGAGAAGGACACTCTGCGGGGAGCTTAAGGGGAGCCCCAATCCATCAGGCATCTTGGTCACCGGCAGGGCTGCGAGCAGGCGAGCAGGGACTCCATTGCCCAGGAGTCCCTGCGTGCAACACCTGTGGCCGCTCTCCCTGCCGGCAACGCCCACTGCCCTATCCTATTTCTTAGGGCAGTGCACCCGCTGCGCGGGAGCGCGCGGGAGCGACCGGGGCGAAGACCGGGCAAAGAGCGGGCCGTTTGAGGCCGTTCGAGTACGGCAGAGTCCGGCCTAGGCCCACCCCCCCTGGTCGATCAGAAGGCCATAAGGTAGGCGGCGGACTCGGGGCTAACATCTCCCGCTCTTTGGTGTAATTATTACTGCCTGCCATTCCACCACCATCTGTACCCCCTATAAAATGCCGTTACGGTCAGGGAAGGAACGTACTGTCCAAATCCACACCACCAAGGGTGTCGTGTCTGGCTCCCTTGATGCTTTCATAACACGGGCCACTGGAATCCTGGAAAAGGAAATTGCCATGGTAGAGAAAAGACTCTCAATAGACCTTATTAGTGGAAAGCGATCATCACTGGGGGCTCTAGCTACTTCCACCTCCCCTGCGCCCTCTGCCCCACATGCTGCCTTTAACTGCGTCCACACTACCTCTACGGACGCAATTGTCCACTTAGAAAACATAGGGGGAAGCCCAACAGTGGATACTTTGAGGGAAGAAAGGCATAGTATAGATGCTTCCCAATGTAGCCAGGGGGATGATGATAATGATTCCTTGATTAGTGGGGGGCCAGATTTTAGTCAGCTTTCTGGATGTCTCCCCCTTAATCACTCTAACATCTCTAATCCTGCCGAAATCACTAACCATCCTAGACCCAATCCTGGCCCCAACATTAAGAAAAGAAAGCTGGGGGAGGAGCCAAGATGGCGGCGGGGACGGACGTGTAGTCGCCCGGCTCCCCGATCCTTTGTTCCCTGCAGCACCATCCTGCTCCAGATCCTGACACAGAATGTACGCGGGAGGTAGCTGACGTCGCGCTGGTACCGGAGGTGTTCCCCTGGTGTCTCTAGCCGTCTGCAATCCGGAGAAGGGGCATGCTTCTCTGCGAACCGTGACTGCGCCCTGGACCTAGGACCCCGTGTCCCTGAGCAACGCCGGAGGGGGATGCGACTCGGAGGGCTGATGGAGCGGTGCACTACGGAACGCTCCCAGGCGGACTGTGGGCTGTGAGAGTGCTGGTCTCTGCCCTCGCTGGGGAGTGCGTGTCGCCTGACTGTGGATCTACTCTGCCTCACAGCTCCCATGCGACACAGAGGTGAGACGCGCTGCTCCTTTCTGCCGTCCATGCAGCGGGCGGCCATGATTAGCCGCTTCACTCGCTCCTGCCAGTATTTACGTGAAGGGGTTTCTTGTTAACTCTTGCACAGGCGGAGACGGACCCGGCTGTCCGGTGCTACCGTCCAGTCTGCTCATTGCTGGCTTGCCTCCTTGATCGGCGAAACCCCTAGCAGCACAATATGGCGGACTTTTCCTCTGTGATCGTTATGGGCTCCACCTCGGCTTTGGCATCTGCTGCATTGCAGGCATTTTGGCGGAGTGGTGAACGTGGTGCTACACTCCATACTGTGGACGCGGATGGCTCCCCGCCTGAATATACCTGCGCCTCTATTATGAGCGCTCTCACTGCCCTGACGGTGGATATGTCTGAGTGCTCCCGAGTACTGGGACAGAAACTGGATGAAGCTGCACTCGTACTTCAGGATATAATGTGTGGCTGCTTGCATCTTCCCTCCGGCCGACCCCCGCACGATGGTGTGCGGGCTACATTGTTACAGCGCGCCTGTGAACTTGTGCACACCTCTTACTCTGCTGCCTCAGAAATCATGCCGCCTGCCGGTCCCGGCGTCGCTACAAGGTTTCCTATCCTGCCTAAGAACTCTATTCGGGCTACTGTATCACCATCCTCCCGTGTGACCCGGCAGGCACGGCTCCTGGCTTTATTTAATACCTGCACGCCTCGCTACGCTACTTTAACCCCCAGTGCTCCACCACTACAGATGGACATTGGACTGTTGCCCTTCTGGTCTGTTAAAACTTTGTATGCCTGGAAGTGGCCATTTTGTCCTGGGGGATCGTCTCTTCGCCGAATGCGGCCATCTTCTCTCTTTGTTCCACCTGAGGTGGGGCTTTCATCGGAGCTCAGTTTGCGACAGCGTCTGCGATCTGGCCAGGGTTAGACGTGCCCTTGTCAAACGAACTGTGTTTATGGCTGGTTGAGACTCGTCCTGGAGTGCTTCCTCACCGTGACGATGTGTTATTTGATATTCTTCCCTTTTCAATTGTTGTTTGATTCTCCTTGCTTGCTTATGTTGATTAAAGGGAAGTGAGGGCTGCGATCGGGGTTCTCCGGGTGACTTGTGAATTGACCCTCCTCTTATAATTTTGTGGGAGTTCAAGGATAGACTCTGTTCTTACTCCCTATATCACTGGATTATACTTCTTTAACCTTCCTTTCTTCTCCTTCCTTAATTTTTCTTTCCTTCCTCTTTCTCTTCCTTTTCTTACTTCTCCTTCTTTCTAAATTTCGGGTTTATTGGGGCGACAGACACTCTGCTAGGGGGGGGGCAGGCCGTAGCCTCTGCATGTGTGTAGGGTGGGGGGTTATATTTAGTTTTAGTTAGTTTCTATGGTGCCTATGTATGATCTTCTCTTATGATTTTTTCTTTTTTCTGTTTTGGGTCTGTGTTAAGGATTAGTGGGGAGTGGGTAGCGATGTGGGTGGTATGTAAATGCGAACTGACTCTCCTGCTGCTCTACACTGTACCGCCGATTTGATGGGGAGTCCTCGTTATTGATGCTACTTCTTGATGCTGCCTGCCCATGTGGTGTAGTTAATATAAGGACTCGATTCTCCTTGGTTTATTCTTCATTGTTTTATCTTTAGACTAAAAATTTTAAAAATCTAAACCTCCAATGCTCCTCCTCCCTAGCGCCACTATTCCGTTCAGTGTAACTGCTGTTAATTATTGCTATATTGCCTGATGTCGCTGGGGGAACGTATTGCTTACTCATGTGCTAAACAGTATTGTGGCCGGCCCGATGGTTGTAGGCCCGTATTTGTACCACTCTTCATGCACAATAAAGGTTTTCAAAAAATTTAAAAAAAAAAAAAAAGAAAAGAAAGCTGGATTCTAGATTGTCAGGGGAAAGAGACTTAAAAATCCCTAAAGTAAATGAAGCCCAAGATGGTAGGAGACAGGGGTCTGAGCTTCCCCCAAACCCCTTAATTCCCTCTGTATTTAACAATATGCTATGTCCTTCCCTTTCGGCTTTGGGCTCTTCAAGTACCTGCCCCATGTGCCTTAATAGTGACGAAGTTTTGCTAGCAAAAATGGAGGCCATGTTTAAAACATTACTCTTACCAGTCCTGGAGCGGACTAGGCTCATGACCTCAAAAATTGATAGTATGGAGGCTTTGATTAACTCAAACCATACGATGCTACAAACGTTACTTGGTTCTAATAACATGGGTGCCAGTAAAACATCAACATCTACTAAGGTCACTTGTAATAACAATATGGAAAGGGGTAAAACACTTCCTAATAAAACCACAGGGTCGAATATTGCCACGCTTAAAGGGGGTGAAAAATCTAATATTACATCTTCCAAATCAGGTGCTAGCACTCATGCCCAGGCACCAAAGCCCCACTCAAAACCAGTGGCTAAACAAAATACTGGTGGGCGCCAAACCATGGGTCCTCCCCCACAATCTACTTTAAATCTTGCCCCCCCAAGCACCCAAAAAGACCAACGTACTGCCTCCACCAATCACAGGGAGGGGGGACGCAAAAGACCAACTATCCCTTGTGTTGATTTACCACCTGAAGCAGCTCAACACACCATCGTCTTGACAGGTGTAGCACCATTAAAACCGGGTGCCAGGGAGTCCTATGGCGACCTTCGCAATAAAGTCATTTTTTGGTTGAATAAAAACCGCCCGTTACCCCCCTCCACTCCTACGGAGATACTATTCGTGAGGAGAGTAGATTGGGTGGGACATGGGTCAAAAGACTTGGAGGGAGATTGTATCTTAATCTCGTTTAAAGATTCGTGGGTGGTAGATGCCATTCGACGAGAACCGAGGTTTGCAAGGCAGGGGGATGTACAAACATAAGCCTTATCATATTTTTATCCACACAGGCAAATACCCCCCCAATCCTACCCTTTATTCCGTAAGGGCCCAGCTATAAGACACCCCCTGGCATTAACTCCACTTGACTGTCAGCGTCCCTTTCTCTTTAATCACTTTGGCCCCCTCTCTGGCCTTGAGGCTATCGATTGACTCAACGATCCATCTAGTGAGCCTTTGCTTGCTAGCGCAGTAGCCCAAGAGTCCACTGAGCATAGTATGGTGCGCCCATATCAATCTAGCAATCCAGTAGATGAGGATGGAGGTCAAGCTTCTCTGCTACCTAGCCCTCTACCACACGCAGCTGTCCAGGGGATCTCGACCAAGGACAATCTCATAGCTCCAGTAGATTGTGTTAAGCACCTAGAGGTTAAGGATGATAAAGGGATGCCTCAGGGAGTTGCACAGCCCTTACAACCTTCGTCTCTGGTCTATCTGAAAGATCACTTGAAAATCTTGTCCTGGAACATAGCGGGTATTAAGGCCCGCCTTGCTTCTACTGATTGGTCGAACTTTGTGGACAATTACGACATCATCCTGCTGCAGGAAACGTGGGCAACTGAGCCTGTTCACAAGTTGGGTTATATTAACTTTTTTAAACCTGCAACTAAAGGGGGTAAAGGGCGGGCCTCAGGCGGTCTGTTGATTTGGGTGAAACAATCCTTGGGCTTCTATCCAACTGAACTTCCTGTGGAGAACCCGGATCTCCTCCACATCATACTAAACAAAGGGAACCAGCAAATCATGAACATTGTTAATATCTATGCTAGAGGTCTGCCTGGTGGTCGAAGTCCACCCTTGTTGAACTTCATTGACCATATAACCACGGAAATGGACAGAGGCAATATCACTATTCTTGCTGGTGATCTAAATTGCACTATAGAACCTTTGTTTGATATGGGAGACACTTGGAGCATGGCAGAGGACTCTGTTTGGGGTATCCCGGTCTTACAAGTGGTAAAGAGGGCAAAGGCAACAGAGGCGGCAGTATCTTGGATGGCATTTTGCCTACAAAAGGGGTTTCGTGCATGTAACGGCCGTTCTACTTCGGACATTAAAGGAAATTGTACTTTTGACAATGGGCAGAGGCAGAGCCGCATTGATTACATTTTGCTGAACATGGAACATTGGCAGTTATTAATTGACATGGCAGTATTACAGCGCCTGGAAAGTGACCACAACCCGCTGTCATTGTCATTGAAGATACCGGGTCTAAATAGACAGGAGGAGCCAACTGCCACCTATACAGGGGACGCCCAACTTACCAATGACAGGAGGAGACTGAAATGGTCCCGGGTCATGGAAGACAAGTGTTTATGGGACAACATTAATATTGTGGTAAAAAATGCGCTTAATGAAATGTCGCAAATAGATTTGTTGGGGGCGGACCCTGGACTGGCTAGCAATGTGATGGGAGTACATACTAAATGCTTTGACCATTTAAAAACCCTTCTTTCCCTACCGTGCGGAAATGCTCCTACTAAAACAAATCCTTTGCCCCAAAAATGGTACAATAGGAAATGTAGGGAGGCACATGCAGCTCTCATTTCAGCCATCAAATCTCGGGATATGGTTGGAGTGAAAGCTGCAAGGCTCAATTATAGGAAAACCCTTAGAGAAGCTAAACGGGAGTGGGAGGATAAGTTCTGGTCAGATCTTTTGGAGGCATCTTCCACTAACAACCAAAAAAGGTTTTGGGATCTAGTTAAATGGGGAAAAAACGCGGACTCTTCTACCCCGGGAAAAATGTGCCCCTTGAGGATTGGGTATCATTCTACTCGGCCCAATTTAGAGCCGATGACCACGAAACTATGAATCCCTCAGGCAATATACTCTTGCTGACCCCCCAAAGAGAAAAACTTACCTTCACAGTTGCTGAGGCCGAGCTGGCCCTTGCATTGACTCTCCGAGGGAAAGCCCCTGGTATGGATTTGATCCCGGCAGATTTATTCAAATCTAATCCCGCCTTGTGGCTCCCTTATATAACAATGATAGCCAACACCTTAGCCCTTGGAGCCACAGTCCCGAAATCATGGAGGGGAGCCGAAATTGTTCCGATTTATAAAAAGGGCAATAAGTCCATCCCAGGCAATTACCGCCCTATCAGTTTGATCGATTCGATCCAAAAGATAATAGCACGTATGGTCCTGGGACGGGTCCAGGGATGGATTGAAACAGAGAGTATTCTGTCACCCATGCAGGCGGGCTTCAGATCGGGAATGAGCACCATAGATCAGGTGTTTAGATTCTGCCTGATCTATTGGAAGGTGGTATGGCTCGGCGGCGGCACCATCTATGCTGCATTCATTGATCTGAAGTCCGCCTTCGACTTGGTGCCAAGGGATAAACTGTGGGGTGTGCTGAAAAATCTGGGGTGCCCATCAGAACTATTAGACCTCATTGTTAGACTCCATGAGGACAACTATGCGAGGGTGAGGTGGGGGTCCAGGGACAAGTGACGGAGACATTTCCCGTAACTCGAGGTGTCCGCCAGGGGTGTGTCCTGGCCCCAACTCTCTTCCTCCTCTTTATCGATCAAGTTGTCAAGTTTTTCACGGATACCCCCACTGATGCCCCAATGCTGGCTGGGATGAGATTTCCTCTACTCATCTTCGCAGATGACACTTTAATCCTCTCAAAAACACGTAGCGGACTTCAGCGGGCTCTCGACCGCTTTGAGGAGTACTGTGCCATCAATAACATGGTGGTTAATGTGGGGAAAACGAAGTTCATGGTTTTTACAAAAAACCATCCAGTCCGGAGTTCCGTGAGGTTGAATGGAGTAAACCTCGAGCAGGTTGATACCATGACCTACTTAGGGGTTACCCTCGATAGCCGTTTAAGATGGAAGGACCAGATTAACATACAACATCTTAAACTTGCTAGGCTGACTGGTTGCCTCATCAAAGAGCAAAATGAATCAATTACAAAGCGGGTCCTCCCGGCCCTCAAGATGTATGATGTTAAAATCTCTACCGCCATTTTATATGGCGCGGATCTGTGGGGCCACATGGACTTGCTTAACTTGTTTAAAACCCAATGTAGATTCCTTCGTAACTTAGTAGGCCTCCCGCAGTCGACACCCTCGATCCCCCTCTGCTTGGACCTTGGTTCCCCACCGATCAATGAGATGGCTAGATTTAGGCTAGTGGCCCTGTGGAGACGGATATGGACATCTCCAGATCTATCCCTATTTGCAAAGGAACTGGCCGAAGTTAGGTCTATTACGGGTTCAGGGAAAATTCCATGGCTTTCTGCTGTTAAATCTATCCTTAATGACATGGGTTTGGAACACCTTTGGACATCCCCTCAATCCAATGTTTTCCCTTCCAAAGACGAGTTCAAATCCTTGTATTGGGCCACGACCCGCTTAAAAAAAGTTCTGCTTTCTAACAAAAATAGCCTCACAGGCAGGTTTCTAACATTCAAACTTGATTTTTCGCGAGAGCCCTATTGGGACGTAATAACTCGACCATTAGATAAGAAGCTGTATCATCAGTTTAGAGTGGGTTCTTTGCCTTTGAACCCTTTTCTAAACAAACGGTCTACAGGGTTATCGCCCTACTGTACATGTTGCCCAGGGCATATTGAATCTGAAGGACATTTTCTTTTTGCTTGCCCTAGGTACGCTGCACCCCGAAAGAAATGGTTAAAACCCTTGTTTCAAAAATTACCATTTAAAACATCGATGGAAGCAATATGGGTGCTTAGGACCAACACCTCCGAACTCTTTGTAGTAAGTTTGGCAAAATATCTGGGATGGGCTTGGCTCCTAAGGCTAAAAAACAACATGCCTTAGCCCCAAGGACCAAGATGCTCCACAATCGGTCATAATCTGATTGACTATGTATTAGTTAACTGATTTATGACTTAGTTGTTTCATCTGTATCCCTTGTATTTTTGCCATATAAAGGGCCCATTGACAATGAACTTGAACTGCAATGTCTTTTTTAACTTAAATTTACCTTTTTATAAAATAGTCAGGTTTTTCATTAATTGAAATGTAATCCTGTTTTATCTATTTGTCTTAAATGTTCCTTATTTGCATACTTTTGTTAGTGCTTAATCTTTTTTTAGTTTTGTTCTTTCCTGTTTTTGCTTAAATTGAATTAGTTAAATTCTTTTGTATTTTAATGTGTCTTTTATGATTTGTTAAAAATCGAAATAAAGACTTTAAACCTGAAACCTGATTAATTTGATTGAAACGTGACCTGGCCAAAAGAAATCGGACATGCCTGTTGGTAACCTGCACTAAATACTGCTCCGTTGCCTGAACGGACTTTAAAAGCATATTGCCCCCTCACTAGCGGTTTCAACATTTCTATTTCTTCTCTGTTAAAAATGCCCACTCTAAGAATAATGCCTTTATACTCTGTAAATCATGTGATCTCGGAGAGTAAGGGGTGAGATATGCATCTGCTCTCCCTATGAAGATAAGCACCGCCTGAATGTAGGCAGTCCATGGGATTCTAGGCGTACCATCCAAAGCCAAACAATCAGAGAGGATAAATCAGTTTAGCTTGATGTCCTGTCTCGTCCAAAGTTTTACTCAACAAAGTAGAAGACTAAGAGCAATTAGGTCAGCAAGAAATCTTACTTCAAGCTCTGCATGTACAGACCAAGCCAGTGTGCATTGCGGTACTGTCTGAGAAATGTGTTTTCTACTATTTGGATTGAGTCGGTCTCACATAGCCCCAGACTTCCCTACCATAGCGGACTTGTGAAACACATTTCACCACATACATTTTTAGCAAAACCTGCAGGGACCATGGGGAAGATGTATCATTGTAGCAGCTTGCGAGTCCTTAATAGCGATTTTTAGCGAATCGCTATTAAGGACTTGCAAACTGCTATGTAGGTAGAAATCGCAATAATAATTGCGATTCCTACATATTCCTCAATTGCGAATCGCAACTTGCGTTTCGCAAATAAGAAATCTCTTCCCATGTATTTCTATGGGCCAAAAGGCCCGTAGTAAAGAATAGGAATTGCATGCGCAATTTGGGAGTACCCAATAGGTACTCGCAAATTGCACATGCAATTTCAAGGGTGCAAGGTTCCAAAAGGACACCCTGTTGCTCGCCTGAAATGTGCATGTGTGCCCCATGGCACTTTTAAAAAAGCAAAAAAGTGCATTTTTTTGTGGAAATCACGAATTACCACCAACTTGAAGTTAGTGGTAATTTGCGATTCCTTACGGCAATATCACAATTTGTGATGTCTACTAGAATAGCATTTAGGGAATCGCAAATTGCGATTCTCTAAATGCATGCGCAAAATATGGAATCGCAAATTGTGCGATTCCTTATTTTGCGAGTCTACATTGCACACAGCTAAATTGCGTAAGCAAACACGAATTTCAGCAATTGCGAGCGCAATTTAGCTGGATACATCTGGGCCCATGAACCCAGGCTATGAGTGAACTAAGCCAGGGCCTCTATAGATTCAAACAGCTCCGCTCTTTTCCTCCCCAGTAGGGTGTTCCAGTTGTTATTAACATCAAAAAGTTCCCCTAGGTTAGGAAAGGCTGAAACTTTACCCACGGTATGCTGGCCCACCTTGAAAGTCTTGGAACTAGTGGACCATGGTCCTACAACCATGAAGTAGTATTTCAAGACTTTACCTGCTAGATCGAGGCTATCCTTAAAGGCTGCAAATGTATCAAGGAGGATCTGCAACCCCCTAGCCATGTGGGCCATCAGGATCGCATTGACGGCGTACAACAACAGCGGGAGAAACCTTTGGCCCACCTTGGGGCAGTCGGCATGAGTCGCAAGGAGGGCCTCCTCAAGCCTCTTAACATATAGGGTGAACAAAAATGGTGCAAGTATGCATCCTTGCCGCTCCCCCACCTAGTGGAGAAAGACATGTGGTTATCGCACAGGGTGAGCGAAAAACATACTGAGGCTGAGTTGTTCATATGTAAGTCTTCCAGGAGAGTCACTATATTATGCTCCACCCCTAGCTCGATCAACAGGGCTCATAGTTTAGCTCGATTGACCCTGTCGAATGCAGACGCAAGGTCCATGAATGCTAGGTGTAAATTCTCAGGCCCGCAACAATTAAGAAATTGCACCCACTTGAACATTTCCAAACAATTTCCAAGTGTCACCCTTCCTCCCTAAAATGAATAAAAAGTGTAGATGTCAATGGCCAACTTTTTCCAAAGACCATCTGATCATCATGAGCTCATAGACTACTCCATCTGTAACTCACATTCCAGGGCAAACTGCAGCCTCGTTGACTCCGCCCTCATCAGTGATTTCATCAAAAGCCTCAAGGGGTTTATTGTTGTGGAGTAGTTTTTCTAACAAAGGTACCTCCAGTAAGTTGATTGGCTGCTTCAATTAAAAAAAATTTAACGAGGCATTATAAGTGATTCAAATTATAATCCTAGCATGATAAACATTGATTAGTGGCTGGACAAATGTCCACCTTAATTACAATTAAAGTATAGTAGGGCATTGGTTATAGCTTGCAGGGATCGACAGTTGGTGAAAATTATGGGGTCGATTATGATGGCGGACGGATTGCCCCCGCCGGGCTGGCGGTGGCAATCCGTCCACCATCCTCCCTGAAAAGACCCCCTGCCACATTAGGATGGCCTGGGGGGTCAGCGGCGGACGGGAAGACCGTCCGCCGCTTTTCCGCCGCGGTCGCCTTCCGACCGTGGCGGAAAAGGTCTAATATGGTGGCGGTGTCTATCAGACACCGCCAGCCATATTAGGATGGGCTTTGGGAAATGCATTTCCGTGGCGGTAAGGCATACGGTCTTTGCTTTGGGGGCCCATTGCGGGCCCCCAGGGTGAAGGGGGGTGCACATGAGGGGGTACCTATGGTACCACCCTGTGTTTCAAAGTACAACATAGCAGGCACCGGGCGTTGCCTGTCATGTTGTGCTTTGAAACGCACAACATGCATTTTCAGCATTGCGGCGGGCGGTGCTTACAGCACCGCCCCCCGCAATGTTAAAAATGCGGGATGTACCCGCCACTGTGGCGGGTGCATCCTAATTCGGTGCACGGGACCTCCGCCATTAGGGCGAACTGTCCCATGCTACGAGAGGATGGCGGACGTACTTTGTTCGTCCGCCATCCTAATCGACCCCATAGTTTTTAAAACAGAGGTCCCCATCAAAAGGAACCTCTAGCTATATATAACTGATGACCACCACCAGGGGGCTACCACTGAGAAAGCAGAGACCACAAAAGTTGAATGTTCAAATACCTTGACTGACTCCTACTCCTGTCAATTCTCAGAAAACATACATAGGCATACCTCTAACATACACTGGAGTCCAATGGCTAAATGCTTGTGTAATGGTAAATCATCAGTATAATATAAAGCTTTGATCTTGAGATTACAAAAGAGTGGTGGGAAAGTTTGAATAGCGGACATGGCTGTGTTAAGATCAGAAAAGTAGATGTTAAATCATGTTGATGCCAAAATGCACTTCTTTCTTTTACCGGAGGGCAAGAAATCCTTAAGGGGTAGCTATCTGGCATTGTATTAGGCAGATATGCCAAAGTGTATTTGGATTTCAGTATGCTAAAATACAATTTAGTTAAATAAGCATAAATTATTCCCAAAAAGAGATCAATCGATTTAGTCGAAGATTGTTAAAAGTTAATGAAAGCACAGTGGAGTGGTCCAGCTGCCTAGCACCTTCAATAAGAGCTTGATTAGCAAAAAGACAAAGTAACAATACACCATGCATAGTGGTACCCTGCCCATTTGAGTGGTGGGCAGGATATTAGTAGCTTCAATCTGGTGTTGGATGTCGTCTGAGATCATTTTGAAGAAAAGCTCAAAAAGAGGACAAAGCAGAGTTTACAAGTGATAATCACCAGGATTAACGGGGATCATATTTGTTGTTAAATAAAGGGGCCAAAGTCTGTATCAACATACTGGATGTTTTTTTTCAGGATATGAATGTATCACAATGCTAGGAAGAAAGGATAGTTGCTCAGCGAATTTATATAACACCAGCAACAACAAAGTCTGTTGCGTGACATGGAATGACTTTGAGGAGCAAATGTATTCTCTATTACCTTTCATCATTTTCTCTTTTTGAGATACGTGTTCAGAATCTGAATATCGCTTGAGCAGTTAAGAGTGTATCTTAACTTGAATCTACTTTCAAACTGCTTTACAAACAGATTTCAAAGAAGCTATACAATAATGTTCACATCAGTAATAGCGTCACTAGACTGGAGAGCAACCCTGGCATCAATTGTTATGCCAGACCCCAGGAACACCATCTAAAACTTTGTAAAAAGTGACCCTGATTTGTTCTACGTGGATTGGTTGGATGAGGGGAGGGTTCTCTCCCCAAGAGCCTTTGGGGAACAACGCGGCAATGATGCATTTTAGAATTGCTTCCAAATATATTGACTAAAAGTTATAGGATTTGCTTGTTGTTCTGGGAGGTGCATAAAGGAGTTTCCTGGAGCAATGTTTCTCCGTAGCAACAAAATAATTTCTACACCTATTGCAAGAAATGGTCTTGCACACAAAAATTGAATGCATAGTGGGTAAGTAATTGTACCACTGGAGCAGCAGTGTCTGCCCGATATGATATGCCCATTTGTTTGTCTGGATGCACTCTTCCCGAGGATCTGTAGCTACAACGCTGGCGTGGCTGCCACCATGGCTGCTCGAGGCCTCTAGCCTTTGATGCCGCAGATGAAGTCCCTAACACATCAAGCTCACTGGAAAATACTCGCCTGCTAAAATAGTCCGTCAAGCCATGATCAGTGGCCAAATCTAACCTTACACCTGGCTGCAACACTGAGCCAAAACTTAAAGATTAGCCTTCCTAAAATCTAATACAAATACTAACCCCCACACTCTAACCCTAATACTGAACCTAAGGGCATCCACTCACCCTGACCCCAAATCGAATATAAATCCTAACTTTTTCCCTTACCCCGATACTAAATCGACGATAATTCCTTGCTGTGTAACCCTTACGCTTTCTCTTGTGGTTGTCTCCTTTGAGTTAGTGGTGTTCTCAGCAGTAGTATTATCAGCAGGGATAATCACAATGTAATGGTGCATGATTGAGGTGTAATCTACCTAATTTGGACTGCACGCATCTGGTCTCCCTCTCGTGCGCTGTTTCACTCGTGTTTACCCCCGTTGGCTCCTCTTTTCATCCACATACAACAGTTCTTTTCTGTCATCACCTATCACATTTTTTTCAGCTACCCATTCAGAATAAAAATATTTCAAAAACGCAGGTGCAAGTATCAGGGAGTCCATTTACAAAGACAAATGCAGTTTCCTTGTGTAATGCTGGCGCTCGCTTGGCCTAAGGATATAACCGTGAAAGAGGACGAAACGTGAGCTTAGTTCACTAATTCTTCAAAAAAGTTTCATGAGTACGATCCGGATGCACCAACAGCTTCAAAACCTACTCCATAATCAGAATGAGGCTTGACCCCAGTGTTTGCAAACGTGGTATACATTAAATCAGCCGCTGAGGATATGCCCATTAATGAGTGTGTACCTTGTTACTTTACTATACGGACTGTACTGTAATGTTAATAGTTCAGTTATTTATGTAAAAGGAATATTTTAAGACGCACTTGTGGAAATGTTGTAAATGATTTGCACATATATCGCGCTTTAGGGAAATATGGAGCGGAACAGTGAATTCATCAAAGCGTAGCCACTTGTAATTGCTGTTAAAACTATAAATTATATAAATTGCATTCATTTTTACTCCAGATTAGTGCAATGTTTTTTAGACCTGTACTTAAAGTTCATAACAAATGAATGCTGGTGAGAATATCTGTTTTTTTTCCCATGTGTATCTTAAACCTGTTCTGTATGTCTCTAGGGGTGGGAAGCTATTGACTGGATAATTCAAAATTCAGACAGCGCAGTAAACTAACACAATCTACCTCTGTGATCCAAACTTGCACTTGGTAAATACGATGTTCCTTAACTCAATACCACTCCAAGGCCTGCCTAGTAAACATGTGCATGTGTATGTTCTGTGTTTTATCTGTGCAGCACGATGTCATTACAATTCATAAGAAATTCGCAGATTTCCATGCATTTGAAACATCATAGTTTGCTGTTCCTTTAATTGTAATATGTGATTACCTGCTGCATTTCTTTCAAATGAGCCGCACCTATAGTTTAAACTACTTATGTATAATGCAGGTGACCATTAGCTACTTTTGTGTAATCTGTTTTAGAATATCCATTCTACGGGAAAATAACTTTTTTAGTGCTTACATTGTCCAAAACAACAAGCAACAATTTTCATGAAATTTCACACATTTTGAGATGATAAAAACTGGTGAAGTCACTTTGGCGTCTTATTTTAGATGGAGAGATGGTATACGCATTAATCACAGAGTTCCATAAGCCGAGCAGGTCCGTGCAGTAATGGACGCCCTGCAGATAGTAAGCACGCTGCACGTGTGCATGACGGGCTGCGTGGCTAGTCTTCCGAGTATGTGCATCAGAGCTCCCCCGCTGGCTTTTGCTGTGAACAGAGTATGGCGCCCCTTGTAAAGGCTGTGAGGTGTTGTACTGTAAGACACCCTCATTGCGTTCCACTTGGGTTTTCTTTTAACTTTGCTAGAGACTGAGACTACTAGATGATCATATATTTTAGCCAGGCACTGACAAGCAGTCACACTATTGTAACTACAATTCTTTTTAAAATGTTCCATAAGTACAAGGATATGGAATTTAGCACACAGTTTCCCAGGTAAAGGGTGTTCTGATCAGATGAAATACATTTCATGGAATCAGAGCTGTTTTCTATTACTTTGTTAAGTTTTCAGTCAATCCGTTATGGGCGGCAAAGTTACGGGGGGGGGGGGGGAGATAACATGTTCATCTGCTTATAGCTAGGCCTGGGCAAAGCACTCCGCTCGCGGAGTTTGCGAAGTTTACACAACTTCGCACTACGCGAGCTGCACGTAGCACAGTGCGAACACGCGTAGTGCAGCGTAGCATAGTGCACCGCTCATTTTTTGCTTGTTCGCGGTCCTGAACGTCATGTTCGCGACCGCGAGCAAGCAAAATGACATCCCGGCGAGATTCTCAACGCGGGGAGGTAAGGTTTCTCATTGTGAGTGGTTGCGCATGCTCACGACCGCTCTCAATGAGAAACTACCAGTTTGCGTTGAGAAAGCTGCTGCTCGAGTAGTAATCTACTCGAGCAGCAGAAAACTACAGCTCACACTGTGCAAGATGCCGTTTTCAATTATTGCACAGTGCCGGATGCTTGTCCGCACTGTGCAATCATTGAAAACGCATCTTGCACAGTGCGAACATGCTACTACGCAGCTCGCGTAGTGCTACGTGAAGTTTGCGTAGTGCGAAGTGCACTCCGCGTAGCTTTGCGTAGCGCTACTTTGCGAACTACGCCCACCCTTACTTATAGCGTCGGCACTGTCTGATGAATCTGCATCAAATTTGCCAGGCAAATAACAATTACTATTAAGTGCAGATATTTCAGGTTTTCAGGCAGATCCAGTGGGGGGACCAACGTTTAAGTTGCAGTAAAACAATTTTGATTTACTATTAGCTTTGGCGCCGTTAGATGGATCTGCGCACATTTGTCAGAGATTAGCACACTTAGCCTCCTCTTCATTTTCTCTATTCATGCAGGTCCATCAAGGAGATATGTTAAAAGGGGAAGTCAGGCAGTGCTCATGTGCTAATAAAATCGGCACAGTTTGATGAACCTGTTTTCAATTTTGTAGACATTTAGCAGGTTTAGCTTTCTGTTGGTTTCTTCCAGTTGTGAGCAGATTCGTCAAGCTGAGACAAAGATAAGTGGGGCAATAAAAACATTTTTTACCTATAACTTTGGCATTGTTTGATGAATTTGCATGACATTTGGTAAACCGCAAATTACCATCAGAACTGGTGAATTGCAGTAGGTCTTTTTCAGTTTTGTGTTTGTGAACCATAACTAACGTTTTTTGAACTGGGTTTTCACAACACACACACTCAAATATATAATGACAAGTGTAGTAAACCTACATTTACCTTTAGAAACTTAACTTCAAATTATTTTCGTAGTTGATATTCTTGCAGCAATATTTTTGCAGAATGACATTTGAGACTATATGCTGGTAGTATTCTATTAGTCAAGTGGCTCTACCCAGCACTGCCACTCAAATATATAATGACAAGTGTAGTAAACCTACATTTACCTTTAGAAACTTAACTTCAAATTATTTTCGTAGTTGATATTCTTGCAGCAATATTTTTGCAGAATGACATTTGAGACTATATGCTGGTAGTATTCTATTAGTCAAGTGGCTCTACCCAGCACTGCCATCCTCAGTAGAGCTTGCCTGATTGCAAATCTCTATTTTACACTGAGAGACCTCTACTTTGGACAAGCCGTGATCCCCTCTATACTTTAACTGGAGTGCTTCTTTACCATCAAACTAAAAAATAAAGATGCCATATCCTTACCAGGTGTCAATACAGAAACAAACCTTAGGTTTGTAGCTAGAGGGACTCTCTAGCTGTTAAGATTGCTTCTCCTTAACTTCACTTTTGTAGCCCTAGATCTTTACCTAGACGGAGGCAGTGATCGCGGCACATCTGTTTCCCTCTTTCTTCCTCTCAGTTTCCGGGATTCCACAAACGCTCTTTTTTGGGTGAGATTCCTTGTTTTGAAGCAAAGTTGTCATAAATATGGGCAGTCTTGATTACAAGTCTACCTCCATCACTCTTAGGTTGCGCCCCTTCAGCGGAGATCGTGGTTCTGCAGGCTGCTCATCACTCTGTTTGTTTTCAATTTGTCTAGTCGAATGTCTCAGAGGACCTTGCTATTTTTGTCTTCCCGTGTTCATGTATTACACCCATGATTGAACGAGAATGCAGCTATTGCAGATTTAGAATCAGGACATGTGTACCCAATGGATGTTGGCTCCCATATCTCAGTCACTGAAGGAGCCCACAGAGTGTTCACCACTTTTGTTCTACTGTAGAGGAAGCCAATCATGTCCGAGCCCCTGGGTTCGAAACTTCCTGTTGGGAGACAGCACCTGAGAAAGAGATGTTGTAAAAACACAATAGAGATAATGTAGCATAACTGAAGGTAACAGTATGAAATGAAATGGGAATCAGACCCAAAAGCAATTGTTATAAAGTAACAGTGTATTTTTTTCTATAAGTGTTCATCTCCGCGATCTAACTTTTCACGTTCCTGGCCAATAGGGGTAAGTCCTGACGGTGGTGACCTGCAGTCTGTTGCTCACCTACAGCCTACTAAAGAATCCGCAGGCCTGTGTCCTATTGAGTTATCTTTAACCTCTGTGCCTCACATCTGCTAAAGAGGGGCTCTGACAGGGGTTGCTCTGTGGAAATCTGCTCCCTGGTGGTTCTGACCTGGCGCCACATTTTTTGACCATGTTTGCACAGGGCCAGCCATCTTTCAAGCACCCCTTCTGACTGTGGTTCTCTTAAAGGGAGATCTTTAGTTCTTCGGCCCTCTTCGCTGGGTAAGCATGCCAGTTGGCATTTACTAATGCCATTTCCGCTTTATTAAAATGAGAATTTGCACAACACATTCTAAAAGGGAAACTTTACCTATGCTTTTCCTTGTAAATAACAAAAATACTTACATGTGAAGCCATCAACAGGGCTGTTCATCGTTTTTATTCTAACCCATTCAGGGGTGTAGCTACCATTGGTGCAGTAGGTGCAGTGACATAGGGGCCCAGAGCCCGGAGGAGCCCATTGAGCTCTGATATTTTCTGTATTTTACTGCCCAACAGCAGTCAAAGGGGTCATTTCCCATTCATGCACCAGGGCCCGTGGTATCCTTGTTACGCTACTGGACATATTGGCCTTTAAGATTAATCTTTAAGCAGGATATGCAGGCAGACATGAGTCTCGGTAGTGGCTCATGCAGGTGCCCCTGGGGGACTTAAAAAATAATTTTGGAGACTAGCAAAGTGAGGCGAGTAGGAATTGTGTCTATGTGAGACATACATTTCAGGCTAAAGCATTTCTCGGACAATGATTTTTTTTTGCAGCCCCTTATGTGCATGATGTTCTCCAGATGAGGCATGTCCAAAGTGTCTACCATTCACAGCAGTCATCCTACTTGCTCGTTTGAGCACCACACTTTTGTGCATTAGTCGACAAGTAAATGTCCGCTGGTAGGAGCAGACACCCTGCCCACAGCACAGAGAGGCAACAGCTGAGACGATACCTCAGTGCATTTCTCAGCCACAGAGGCACACGAACAAGACCCGGGAGAGCAGGCAGGTGCTGACATCTGTGCCTGCCCGGATCGCCTGCCTGCAAAGCACTTAGCAGTGCGTGACTTTTGGCCACAACCTACTGCGCTAGAGTCTGGGAGGAAGACAGCCTACTGGGCATAGCGGGGCCTTGATTCTTGGTTGCGGCCCACTCACCCTTTGTAGCCTATGCAGAATGGGTTAATACCCACAGGACGAATGCAAAGGTGCGACTCCCACCTAAGGAGGCATTCAAAGAGGACCCGGAGAACGTGAACAAGTGTCTACGCGGGCCGAATTGCCTGCTGTGGAGGCACTTGGCAGTACAGGATTACCGGCCTTGGCAACCAGCCCTAAGGCCCAATAGCAATGACGGTGCTCTGGACCTTCTGGGACCTCATTTCCGGACAGTGGCCTTCTCCCCTCTACAGCCTGCAGAACCCACCTGTACGTCTCGCTAAATGAGGGTCCCCCGCCGACTTGTGGAGAGCGGCAGTATTGACCTTGTGGGCTACTCCCTATGTTCCCAGTCGCTAAAGTAGAGGGGAGTGCCAGTACCTTCACAATGTCGAAACCCACTTAGAGGTAAGCTATAATTAAATAGAACCGCGGATCTCGTGTTGCACTGAGGATTAGGGCCCAGTGGAGGCCGGCCTCTGTGAGAGGGCTGGAGCCCATGCCCGGAGAACACTGAAGAGCAGTGACTGACCCCGGGACACTTCGTTGGGATGTGGGGCGAGGACAGGTGAGGCCGTATCCCCTTGAGGCATTGGGGATGGCTTGCTGGAATTCTGGGGCCTATGACACTAGGAATGCGGCTGACCAGTGATGAGTGGGCGCTGAGCATGGCTTTTGACTTGGCAGACAGTGGAGGGCCTAGCGCCTGATTGACATGACCAGAGTGGATCCGCCGTGGCCCAGTGCAACATGTGCGATTTGGGGCAATGTGGTGAGCTCGCACCTCTTGGGGGCCTCGGGTGTGCTTGGTAGGTACCCGCTGTACATCTTTGAGTGACAAAGACCTGGGGTTGCCTGGACCCCGCAGAGTTTTGGAACAATGGTGAAACCACAGCAGCCCAAAAATCTCTCACCAACTGAAGGGGCTCCTGCGCCCTAGGATGGGGAAGAGGCCTGGAGGGATGGCGCACTGCGCAATCTCGAGGCCATCCTGGACAAACATTCGAGTGGAACCTGCAGGCTATCCTGGAAACCAAACCAATCCTGCAATCCAAAATAGATGCTGTCTATCATGATGTTTGATTGATCTGCACAGATCATCGACACTGAGCCTGCTCTGACCATGATGCATCCTACACTGCAGCAACTACGATTGCGGATGCAGGAAATGAGGGCCGATATCACCACCTTGCAACAGAGGACAGAGAATCCCGAAGGGTGCTAAAGGCGCAATAATGTTCGCTCCATGGGTTTCGCAGAGCGCTCTGAAGGCTCGACTATGGAACTTTTCCTCAAAAAGTCGTTGATGGGTAGAGCACTGGCTGGTAGGGTGCCGAAATTATTTTCGATTAAAAGTGCTCACCGCTTGCTGGGAGCACGGCCATGCCCAGTGATTGTACGGGTGCTCTGCTATAGGAACAGAGATTTGCTTCTTCAGCTGTTCCAGGCAAAGGGCCCCTGGCAGTTTGAGGACAGCGTCATCACTGCATACTCAGAGTATACAGCAGAGGTGCAAAGGTGCTGTAATTCATATACAGCTGTGAAGGCTCATCTGTGGAGGCTAGGGATGAAGTACGCTCTTCTGTTCCCATCCAAACTTAGGGTGATTGATAGACTCCGCTCACTTTTTCCAACCCGCAAGGATGCCTGGAACTGGTTGCATGTCAAGGGACTGGCAGAGCGGCCGGGGCTGTCTCAGGACTCCAATGGGTGGCTGACCCTGCAGCGGCATCAGCGGCGGTCCAAGAGATCATGTAAAATGCCCACATCCAAACAGGCAGCCAGGGAACATGCACAAGTGGTGGAGAAAGTGTTACAGCAAGCCTGCAACCCCTTTGAGGTCCTGCACTCTGATTGTGTCTCCGACACCAGCTCGGACACTGGTGGCACTGTTGTATCTGCCAGTGATCATCCCAATGGACCGGCGCTGGCACCACGGCTTGAGGATGACCTGCTATGATGGACCTTTACCCTTCTGGAGTGGTAAGCCCTGTGACTGTCTCTGTGGGTCAGTCAGTCTTTGATGCCATTTGCGGGGAGTGGGTTGGGATTGGGTCAGGAACTACACACACAGGGCCTGTATGCACAAAGGTATCCCCCAGTTAGTTTAAGGCCTAAGAGGAGGGGGAAAAGGTAAATAAAATAGGAGCAACCTCTTATCTGGCCTATCTAGTTTCAAAAATGGTAATTACTCAAAACATTTCCCTATGAAACAAAGTCTTAGCACAGAAGCTACTTTCTCTCTAGTTATTTTTATTTATCAAAAACATTTATATTTCTATATTTTTATGTACTTTTATATATATATATATTAAACTCATATGCTCATAACAACATTTACAAAAAAAGACAAATTCATATCAGCGTTTCAATTGAAAGGAAAACAAAAATTTGGTTCTGTCAGTTTTGATACCCGTTTTAGTAATCCCCAAATGACACCATCATCCTTCCATTCTCACCTTTCATTCTCATCACACATACCAACAATCATAGGACACAAAAATGACAATAAAAACACATCTGTGATGGTGTCCTTCTCACCCATCAGTCACAGTTATCAAAAAACAGGTTTAGGCATTAATAAGTCCATCAAACTTATTTCTGGTTGATTCTTCTTTAGTTTGGTTCTTATGTAGGACTCCCAGATGTGTGATCACACACAGGGGCAGAGGTACATTGCCTACGGTGAAGGCGGGAAGGGGCATGTATCGGGAGCCGTGATGCCAATGGGGCGTGGCCTGTACCTTCCTCTTGACCTCATTACATGTGTACACCTGATAAGAATTTTAATGCACAGTACAACCTACTGACTTGAAACATGCGGGGCTTGGGCACTCTGATGAGGCGCTACCGAATCCACACCTACCTTAAGCGACGCCACACTCACATGGCATTCTTCAGGAGATGCAACCGATGATGTACGAATTGCAGCAGTTGCCTGCAAAATGGAGGGACCAGGTGTATGGTACTGCAGTCTCAGTCTATGCCATGGGGGTTCTAGTCTGGATAGCTCCACAGTCTCGTTTTTACAGGAATCTCAAATGTTGATCCAGAGGGCAGGTATGTCATGGTGGAGGGGCATCTGGATGGTAGGCCCCTTGTGCTGTTGGCTATTTATGCCCCTAACACAAGTCATTCCGCCTTCAGGGACTGACTTACACCGGCTCTGTCTGTTGCGTGACCCTCATACCCCCAACATATCCGGCAAGGATTTCAACTGCTTGCTAAACATTAACAGGGACCGATTTATCAAGGCGCTGGAGGAGGCAACCTGTCGCAGAAGCACATAGCATTTTCAGGAATGGCTGATTAGCCATAGGGTGTTTGATGCTTGGCGCCTTTAACACCCGGAAGATAGAGAATTCTCCTTTTACTCCCCAATACACAATTCATACGTGACTAGATCTTTTCCTGTGTAGTGCAACACTAGGCACCCTAATACTCCCTACGGATTACATGGTGCGCAGTCTCTCTGACCACTGATCACTTCTGCTGTTATTGCAATGGAGGAGAGCTAACCCCTGTATCCTAACCTGGAAGCTACAGGCTGGTTCACTTCTCGATTCCCCCCCCTTTGCAAGGGCTTGGCCGCGCTCACCTGACTCAGTACTTCGAGCACAATGCTAGCTCTTTGTCCTGTAGGGCATCTGAATGAGATGCTCATGAAGCAGTGGTAAGGGGTTACTGCATTGCAACTACGTGGGGAGGCCGGTCAGACGCCATGTAGGGACATACTAGCTAAAGAGCAGGCACTGCTCCGCCTAGAGACTGACCAGCTACGACTTGTTTGCAGAGCTAGTCTCTGCTCCAGGTAAGGAAGGGACCTGGAATCGCGATTTTGGTAACTTGACTATAAGCAACACCTAACTAGACTGCATGGGAATGGCGATTGCGCCAGTGAGATGCTCACATAGCTGGTATGCAATGACCAATTGCACCCACCCATGGCGGAGGTTTGAATGGATGGGGAAACAATCCTTAATACCCAGGTGACTATTAATACTGCCTTTACCAGTGTTCGAGGCATATGGGCTGCAGATGGTACATTATGAATAGATCGCCATCTGGTGTTGGGCTCGGATGATTGCACTTGTTTTTCTCTTGGAGAAGTCTTTGTCGTCACGAGACTGGTGACTCCTCCTTTGGGTGCTATTGCGCATGGGCATCGGCTCCATCCTTAGATTGTTTTTTTCCGCCATCGGGTTCGGATGAAGATCGAAGCGCTCCAGATCGACTTCGAGAAAAAGTGGTATTTCGGCACGTATTCCCTTTCCAATTTGACGGTATTGTTATCGAACGCGATTTCATTTCCATTCCGACGCGTTTCGACTCCAACAATAAAACATTTTCTTCTACGCTGACGAGAGGCCTTTCTCGACGTAGTCCAGTCCGGAGTCCATGGAAAGGACTCCATTTAAGAAATGTCCAACGTGTGGTGCTTAGTTCCCACACAAGGACCTACACGAGGTGTGCAATCTCTGCCTATCGCCTGAACACAAATCCAGGGACTGCGAAGCCTGCGCAGCATTCTCCTCCAAGTCAACGAGTAGAAACCGTCGAGCCAGAAGACACGAGGTTTCAAGAATGCAGTCGGAGGCTATCCCGGAGCTGTTCGAAGACCAACACCTCGAAGAAGAAGAGGAACATGAAGACGAGTCGGGTCGGAAGGGGACGAGTCTGATGTCGAGGAAATCGACGTCCAACAAACTGTGAGTGACGACGTCCCCTTACCAAAAAACCGACCCCGTGTGGTACCGACCCCGCCTTCGAGCCCGGTCAGACCACTGAAGAAAGTTTCCGACGCCCCGCCTTCGGGCCCGGCAACAAAACCGAAACAGAAACCGAAACTCTCGGCCTCCCACCATGTCGGATCCGAGAAACAATCGACATCGACACCGAAGCTCCATACAAAGGAAAGCTCGGCATCAAAACATTCCATGTCGAAACCGAAACATGCTTTGACGTCGAAGACTTACTCGACACCGAAAAAATCGGAATCGAGCAAATTCTCGGTGCCAAAAACACAGAACATTGACGGTCAGAAGCAAAGGCACCTTTCGGAACCAAAAACTTCGGTACCGACACAGGAGCAGCAGACAAATCCAAAACAAAAGACTTTGTTTATCGATCCGCAAACTGGCAAAGTTGTGACAAAATCACTGAAAAAGAGGAAGAATGAACTAGATGACAAAGCTCCTCCTCCTAAAAAGAGAACAATGGGGACAAATACAACTCCCCCTCTTTCTCCTCAGCCTAGAGACTCACCCTCTTCTCCTATTCCTTCCACTAGGCCAACTATTCCGCCACCTTCTACACCAAGACCATCTACACCTCAAACAGATGTAGACAGTGATGCAGGGGAGGGAGAACCTCATGGAGATGACAACACTATCCCAGATGAGGAAGACCCATGGGAAAATTATGATGCAGGGTCAGATGATGATGATAACGACCCACAATTATACCCCTCAAAACCTTCACCACCTGATGATAATACAGGTGTTGGGCAGTTGATTAATAGGGCAGCTAGTACAGGGAAAATGGAGTGTACAGCAAAAAAGACTGCACATCAATTATCTGGAACTACTAGCAGTGTTTCTAGCATTAAAAGCTTTCCAGATGCAAATCCTCAACAAAGCAGTCCTGATCAGAACAGACAACATGACTGCGATGTATTATATTCAAAAACAGGGGGGGGGACACTCTCTCCAACTATCCAGACTAGCACAGGACATTTGGAGATGGGCCATTCCTCAAAAGATCTATCTGTTAGCCGAACACCTACCAGGAGTTCAAAATCAGATAGCAGACATCCTAAGCAGAGAGTCAGAACGAATACACGAATGGGAACTGCACAACCAAATTCTGCAGCCATTCTTCCAAAGATGGGGACAACCAGAGATAGATCTCTTTGCCACTCATCAGAACGCAAAATGCCAAAACTTCGCATCCAGGTACCCACACCACCTGTCCCAGGGAAATGCGCTATGGATAAATTGGTCCAACAAATTTGCTTACGCTTTTCCCCCTCTCCCACTAATTCCATTAGTGGTTCGAAAACTGCAACAACATTCAATGACAATGATACTAATAGCACCCACGTGGGCAAGACAGCCGTGGTTCACCACGCTACTGCAACTCTCACAGGTGCCACTTCAAAAGCTGAGATTATTACCCATGCACCTTACACAGAACCATGGAGAAATAATGCACCCAGATCCCAAACAATTGAACCTAGCGATCTGGCTCCTGAGGTCATAGAATTTGGATGCTTAGATTTACCTCCAGACTGTATGGAAATCATTAAGCAAGCAAGACGTCCTACCACCAGAGCATGCTATGCAGCAAAGTGGAAAAGGTTTGCTGTACACTGTAACAGTAACAACATCAACCCTCTGGACGCATCCACTAAACAGATTATTTGCTATTTACTACACTTGCAGCAATGTAACCTTGCATACACCTCTATTAGAGTACATCTTGCAGCTATATCGGCGTACCTACAAAACAGGCAACATCTTTCCCTGTTTAAAGTACCAGCAATAAAAGCTTTCATGGAAGGCCTCAAAAGAGTCATTCCACCAAGACTACCGCCTGCCCCAGTCTGGAATTTCAACATAGTACTTACCAGACTAATGATACACCACCTTTCGAACCTATGCATAGGTGTGAAATACAATTCCTCACATGGAAGGTGGCCTTTCTTATAGCTATTACTTCACTCAGAAGAGTAAGTGAGTTGCAAGCATTTACAATACAAGAACCATTTATGCAACTACACCAAAATAAAGTGGTTCTTAGAACAAACCCAAAATTCTTGCCTAAAGTAATTTCAGCATTCCACATCAACCAGCCAGTGGAACTACCAGTATTCTTTCCAAAACCACAGACGGTAGCAGAAAGAGTCCTACATACATTAGATGTCAGAAGGGCAATATTGTACTACATAGAAAGAACACAAACTTTCAGAAAGACAAAACAACTATTTGTAGCGTTTTCTCCTACACATAAGGGCAATCCTATCTCTAAAGCAGGCATTGCCAGGTGGATTGTAAAATGTATACAAATATGCTACTTAAAAGCAAAGAGGACATTAACTGTTCCTCCTAGAGCTCACTCTACACGTAAACTAGGAGCATCTATGGCATTCTTAGGAAACATCCCCCTAGATGACATATGCAAGGCAGCTACCTGGGTTACACCGCATACCTTCACAAAACACTACTGTGTAGATGTGCAGGCAACACAACAGGCTAAAGTGGGACAAGCTGTACTAAAGACTTTATTTCAGACTGTTGCAACAGACGCTGGTGGCCACCGCTAGGGAGATAACTGCTGTATAGTCTATTCATAATGTACCATCTGCAGCCCATATGCCTCGAACGGAATATGCTACTTACCAGTATGCATCTGTTCTTGGCATAGAGGGCTGCAGAGTGGTACATGCCCTCCCAGCCTCCCCGGAAACCTGTGTCTGTTCCAACACTATCTTAATTAGATACACTTACATGGGCATTTCTATCTGTATTCTATCATACTACTCCATCTAACCCTACTATGGCAAAACAATCTAAGGATGGAGCCGATGCCCATGCGCAATAGCACCCAAAGGAGGAGTCACCAGTCTCGTGACGACAAAGACTTCTCCAAGAGAAAAACAAGTGCAATCATCCGAGCCCAACACCAGATGGCGATCTATTCATAATGTACCACTCTGCAGTCCTCTATGCCAAGAACAGATGCATACTGGTAAGTAGCATATTCCTTATATAGATCCATCTATGCAGCGGTGACAAGCCTCTCTGGGACCGAATTGCACGGCTACCGGTGGGGATTTCCACTCCCCCATCTGAGTAAACTACAGAGGGCTGAAGTGAATGCACCTCTGCAGCTGGAGGAAATTCACATGAATATTTCCAAAGTTGCTTGTAATAAGACTCCAGGCACCGAAGATTACTATGCTGCCTAAAGCGGTACCCTAACACTAAACCTCCTGGAGATTTAAAACAAGGTGCAGGAACGTGGACACTTACAGGACATGCTGTGTGAAAGCTTGATAGTGGTACTTCTCAACCAGGGCCAGGACCTGCTGGATGCCTGCTCCTACCGGCCGCTTTCGCTGTTGAATCTCGATTTTAAGATTCTTAGGAATTGACTCATGAATTGACTTCTCCCCGTGGTTGGTACTCTGGTCCATGTAGATCAGAACAGGTTAATTCCGGCCATAGCACTTTCCTTAATATCCACCGACATCTGTGGCTGATGAGGGCTGACCAGGGGTGCGGAGGGGTGCCATTAACAGTGTTGCTTGACATCAAAAAAGCCTTTGATACCCTGGGCTGGAACTACTTGTACGTGGCACTAGAAGAAATGCACGTAGGTCCGGGTTACCGGAGTTGAATCCAAGCCCTTTATGGGTGTCCGGATGCCAGAGTCAAGAAGGGCAGCTGATATGTGAGAGATTTGATACTCATCAGGGACTAAACAGGTCTGCCCCTATGGCCATGGAGCCGCTGGCCTGTCTGCTGTACCTGCGTTCGAGAGAGTGGGGGTAGAAGTGCAAGGGGCCTGCCACATGATCTCCCTATATGCAGATGACGCTCTGATATATTTATGTGACGTCAGTGGCTCACTACTGTTGGTGGTTACACTGTTAGATATTTTTAGGCGATGTCGGGCCTGAAGGTGAACTGGGCCAAGTCCTGTCTGTTCACCTTTGTCCAACCAATGGGCCTTACAAGAGTGGACTGCCCCAGCTTTGGCTCCGGTAACAATTTGACACATTCAAATATTTGGGTATACAGCTATACCACACTGATGACAACCTCCTGGAGGGGAAGGTGTATTGAGGGCTAAGATAAGTGTGTCGCTTTGTATCGTTCTGGGTGTCTCTCCCTATGTCTCTGTTGGACCCAGTGGCAATATAAAAAATGCTGGTATTGCCACAGCTGTTATATCATTTCCAGAGTGTTTCTCCTTTGAGCTCAACTCGCTTTTAGTGGAAGGCAGAGGGTTGCTCTTGACAAATTGTATAGCTCGCTTCAGGAGGGTGGCCTTGGTGCACCCAATTATGAATTATAATATGCAGCTGCTCAGTTGCAGTGATTGCTGCGATGGTTTGGAACTGCTTTTTGCACTGATAGGGAGGATGTCCGGCACTTACTGGACGTGTTACTCATCTACACCTGGTTGATGACCCACCCAGGCTCCGCTTCCTGGGTGAATCGCACAAGATGTTCAACGCCAGATGTAGCTAGCAAAAGTATATTCATAGCAAGAATTCTTACCCCGTACTCACCCTTGATCTCGATTTAGCGTATGACGGCTCTGCTAGATGTTATCAGACATCATGATGTAGCTTGCTGGACGGAGGCAGGAGTAACACATGTCGGTGATTTTTATATAGAGGGTACACTCGGTTTTTCCAGATCAGTGACACAGCTGACATATCAGTGGGACAGTTCTTGACATATTACGCTGTACAACACGCACTCACCTTGCATGGAGCACCCCTGCTCCATACATTGCTGCCCTGTGGCAGCACACGGAAAGCTATAACAGCTCTTTATATAGCCCAACTGACCTTTAAACAGAAGCTTGCCACCAGGTACCGTAAATGCTTGACGTTGGTCCTTCAAACACAACTGTTGGACAAATAGTAGGGCCAGGTTCTGCAACAGGTTGAGGAGGTCTCCTAGAATCCCCACTTTCAATTTACCAAGTTTATCTGCCTGCACCAAACGTATCTCATGCCACAACGTATAGCATGTACGTACTCCACCTCTAATTCAGGGTGTCCTAGATGTGGGCTGCTTGGTGTGGGCTTTTTCCATATTGTGTGGGACTGTCCGGTGATTAAGCGGGTGTGGGAAGAAATTGCAAGGGCTACCTCTGCCCTGGTCAACAATGTGGTCTTGGCCTCCCCTAAATCTTGTTTGCTGAGCATCAGACCCAGGTTAACAGTGATTAATATCTCCATAGGTTCCTTGGCCTGGAATTTATCTTATATAAACACCACATCGTAATGGCATGGACATTTCTGGTAGCCCAGAGGTGAAGAACTGGCTCCACACACTATTAAAATGGGCAAAGGCATAGGCGGATGTTTTGGCGGAGGCCTGCAGGAGGGCGGCATCAGCCAGGGAATGACTACCTGGGATATATACATACGTAACCTAGAGGCAAAAGACGATACGAAACCTCTGTAGATACCTGTATCTGTACTCTTCCATGGCTTCCTACTTTGTATTCAATTGCGGGAGGTCCATATACAGGAGTGAAGACAATTAAGCTGGGTTCAAATGGGAATGACAGGGTGGGAAACTATTCTGTTACTCACTTATAAGTTATAACGTAGGTTGACTGTTGGTTTTAGGGTCTGTGTAGCGACAACAACAAAGATGCTTCTAAGCGGAGCGCTGCAGAACTCTGAAAGGGTGGCTGTCTGGAAGAGTGTGTGGCAATGTAATATGCTTAGATCGAAATGTTTATCAATCTGGGGGCATGTGAGGGGGCTGTTACTGGGTCTCAGGTGCTCAGTTCTTGCGTTGTGGTACACTTGCTGAGGTCATATCACTCCGAGGTCATCATATGGAGGTACAATGAGAAGACAAGGGAGTCCTTCCCTTTCGAGGCTACCTGAACAACGACTGGTATGCGAACAGTCTGCAACAGTTTTAGACCTCAACAACAGGTAATCACTAGCAATGCAGCAGTCAGAGAAGACTTGAATCTGCACTTGAAGAAACTGGGGTAAACAGGGGTGCCTCAAGTCCCAGAAGCTTCTAACACATAAAAATGTCACTGAAACTGTTAATAAGACAAGATTGAATTAGCTAATAGTTGAAAACGGAGATGAGGGGGCATTTTGGAGTTTGAGGCAGGCTGAAGGTTGTGCTGTTCCCACTTTTTTACAGATGAGATACAGTACAACACCGAAATCCTTGGTCTGTCCTTTGCCCAACTGTCCTTTGCACCCACCAGAAGGGAAAATACATGTTCGAGGCATATGAGCTGCAGAATACATACTTGTGCATAGATCGCCATCTGGTGTTGGGCTCGGATGTTTGCACTTTGTTGTTGTCTTGGAAGAAGTCTTTGTAGTCACGAGACAGGTGACTCCTCCTTTGGATGATAGTGCGCATGAGCATAGACTCCATCCTTAGATTGTTTTTTTCCGCCATTGGGTTCGGATGTGACTTGCTGCGCTCCAGTTCGGTACCGTGTTTCCAACTCTTTTCGATGCGCAACTCATTACCATTCAACAGTAATGTTTAGTTTGCATGCCCTTTGACGCGCTAACCTTAAAATCCTTGATTCCGGTCGTAGACGCGGGCCGCTGGGCCTATCGGCGCCATCCAGCCCTAAGGCTAATGGAAATTACTCCATTTAAAAAATGCCTTAGTGTGGAACTAAATTTCCACACAGTGATCACCACAAGGTCTGCAACCTTTGCCTCTCACCAGGACACGAGGAAAGCGATTGCCAGGCCTGTGCTCCTTTTCGCTCAAAAAAGAATATCCGTGATCGCCGAGCTCGACAACACGTTATGGCTCAACAATCTGCACCGGTGCGGGACGACATTTTCGATGAAGGCCCCGATGTTTCAGAGGCAGAGGATTCGGAAGAGCTCAAGATCGTCTCTGAAGCTGACGACACCGACTCCGATGACCACATTACTCCAGGTCAACGAGTGAGTACAAACCTCCATGCCCCTGCCCCATCGTAAAAACAAAAGGCTCCGGTCAAAAGTTTGCCTGAAGGCCTAGGTCGAGACTAAAAGAAAATTTCAGAATCCTCACCTCCGGGGCTGGCTCTGAATACAAAAGAAAAGCCTTCCGGCAGCTTGGGACCGAGCAAGCCGCATCTTGGTACCCATAAAACACTGTCTGTGCCGAAATCAGGAACACACCCTATTCCTGTGACACCCAAAAAGGCCTCTGTATCGAAATCTTCAGCACCGAAAGACCATAAGGCATCGGAACCGAAAAAAACCTTTGGATCTGAAAAAGATTTCAGACTTGACACCGACATCGAAGCCGAAGGAGCACAAGGGCCCTTCTACGGCTCCAGAGCCCAAATCAAAACCATGATCGGAACCTAAAAAATCGGCACTGAAAGCAGACAACAACCAGGAAGAACTGTTTCGGCCAGATCCTATCGATCCAAAACAAGACATTACATGTTGACCCTAAAACAGGCAGTATTGTCAATGTTCCAGCAAAGAAGAGGATATCAGATACCACACACTCTCCTGAGGTACCTGTGAAGAAAAGAGACTTTGCAACTTCACCCTTAAGACCATCTTCTCCTGCTCTTCCTACCAAACCTTTGTCTCCAGAAACTCTCCTATACACTCTTCTAGACTCTCTCCAATACTTCCATACTCACCCTTACCACCACAGGATGAGGATGATCTAGGGGACGGGGGTGGACACAATAAGGATCCTTTAGATGACCCTGATGATAACACTATTCCACCACAGGATACATGAGATGACTCCAACAATCCCACAGATCCTCCAGAAATTCCTGATCCGGATGTATACCCATCTAGGCCATCCCCTCCAGACGGCAGTATAGGTTTTATTCAGCTCTTTAATAGGGCTGCACAATATCATGGGGTTGAACTACATTCAGACCCCATGGACAAGGATTTCCTACTAGATACATTTGATCAGTCACAGAAATCAATACAGACATTACCCATGCTTAAAGGTGTCATACAAAATGCACCAGACATATTTAAAGACCCTTTCAGGACCAGGAGTCTCAATCTTCGGATTGATAAATATAAACCTGCCCCTAACGATCCTATTTACATTAAAGGACAACTCCCTTTAGATTCTTTAGTAGTCTCAAATGCAAGAAAACTTGCTAATTCCTAAGCCCCTGGTGATGCTTCACCTCCAGACAAAGAGTCTAAACTGCTAGATGCATCAGACAAAGAAGTTGCCTCCCAAGCAGCCAATCACTGGAGAATAGCTAATGCACAAGCACTTCTTGCCAGGTATGACAGGGCTCACTATGATGAGCTTGAAGATCTTATTCAACATTTACTTGACCAATACAAAGCCAAGGCCAATGATCTGGTCCAAGAGGGCAAGTTAATTACAAATGCATCCATCAAATGTGCCCTCCATGCAGCAGACACTGCATCTAGATCTGTCAACACCAGTGTCTTACTTCGCAGACATGCATGGTTGTGCTTTTCTGGTTCTAAACAAGAAGTGCAAATAACTATCTTAAATCAGCCGTATGATCAAGAACACTTCTTTGGCGCATCCAAAAACATTAGCACAGACACTAATTCCTCCTACAAGAGTCCCACACAAACATCCCCTAACAAGGGATATTTTAGAGGTGGATACAGAGGAAATATTAACAAGGGTAGAGACCGAGGTAATAACAACCAAACCTCCCCTACTACCAAAGAATGACTTCCCTCCTCTCCCTCCAGACCATTCCACTCCGGTCGGAGGAAGACTCTTACAGTTCCTACCTGTCTGGAACTCCATCACTACAGACAGGTGGGTAAGACACATTATCGAGTATGGTTACTGCCTGGAACTTACCGTAACTCCCCAAACCATACCAACCAAACATCGTCCAATGTCCACTGAACATCTAACGCTCCTGAAACAGGAAGTTCTCTCACTTCTTCAAAAGCATGCAATAGAACCAGTTCCCCTTCAGCATCTAGTAACAGGGGTTTACTCCCTCTATTTTCTCATTCCCAAAAAAGACGGAACTCTCAGACCAATACTGAACCTCAGACCTTTGAATATCTACATACAATAAGACCATTTTCACATGGTCACTCTTCAACAGTCCTCCCATTGCTCCAACAAGGCGATTTCCTTGCCACTCTAGATCTCAAGGACGCCTACTTCCATATCCTATACACCCTGCTCACAGGAAATATCTAAGGTTTGTAGTGGACGGTCAGCACTATCAATTCAAGGTCCTCCCATTCGGAGTGACCACAGTACCCAGAGTCTTCACAAAATGTCTAGCAGTAGTAGCTGCCCACTTGGAAGACAACAAATTCATGTGTTTCCATGCCTGGATGACTGGCTCATAAAAGCCAAGTCATACATCCAGTGTGTTCACCACACTCACCAAGCAATTCGGCTGCTCCACAACTTGGGGTTCACAATAAACCTCACCAAGTCAAATAATTTTCAACCATCCCACATACATCAGTATCTAGGGGCCACAATAGATACTTCCAAAGCACTTGCATACCTCAATCCAGTCACAATAGCCAGTATGCAAACCTTCATAACAAAATTTCAGCCCCAACACTCACTACCAGCTCGAGTGTTTATGCAGCTGATAGGAATGATGGCCTCTTGCATTCTCATAGTACCTCATGCAAGCCTCCCTGATGCGCCCTTTACAAGAATGTTTAGCACGTCAGTGGAACCAGGCTCAATGTCAACTTTCAAATCTGGTGTCGGTGGACAGCCGCACACATCGCTCTCTGCAGTGGTGGAACACACAAAACCTTTCCAAAAAGCGGCTGTTCCAAGATCCAATTCCACAGATAGTACTTACAGCGGATGCATCGCTCACTGGCTGGGGAGCCCATCTATTAAACCATACAATTCAGAGCAGGTGGACCCCTCAACAAAAAGTGCTCCACATCAATCACCTGGAGTTACTGGCAATCTTTCTAGCATTAAAATCATTCCAGACTCATCTCATCAACAAAACTGTCCTTGTCCACACCGACAATATGACAGCAATGTATTAAATACAAAAACAAGGAGGAACCCATTCTTTGCATCTGTCTCAACTAGTGCAAAGCATATGGAAATGGGCCATCCCACAAAAGATATACCTTCTATCAGAACATCTTCCAGGGGTACACAATCAGATTGCGGAACTGCTCAGTCATCAGACACAGCACATCCACGAATGGGAACTTCATCAACAAGGTCTTCATCCATTTTTTCAGATGTGGGACCACCCAGACATAGATCTGTTCGCCACACACGGAAACGCAAAATACCTAACCTTTGCCGCCTGTTATCCACACCCATTGTCCAAGGGCAATGCGATATGGATGAACTGGTCAGGCAGATTTGCGTACGCTTTTCCACCACTCCCACTCATTCCATTAGTAGTGCGTAAGCTCAAACAACAGTCTCTCAAGATGATCCTAGTTGCTCCAACATGGGCCAGGCAACGATGGTTCACACCACTCTGGAACTCTCAGTAGTTCTACACCAAAAACTACAACTCCCCAAATCTTCTTACACAGAACCATGGAGAGATAACGCATCCAGATCCAGCTCAACTAAACCTAGCAATCTGGCTCCTGAAGTCCTAGAGTTCTGTTATCTCAACCTCCCACTGGACTGTGTGAACATTATTAAAGAAGCTAGACGCCCTACTTCTAGAGCTTGCTATGCAGCCAAATGGCAAAGGTTCGTAATTTACTGCAATAACAACAACATTGACCCACTAGATGCTTCAAGTCAAAACATTATTTGCTATTTACTACATCTACAAAGATGTAATCTGGCATACACATCCATAAGACTACATCTTGCTGCCCTTGCCGCTTACCTACAAAACAGACAACATTTGCCATTGTTTAGGGTACCTGCCATCAAAGCGTTTATAGAAAGGCCTAAAAAGGATAATACCTCCCAGAATCCCACCCTCTCCAGTGTGGAATTTAAACACTGTCCTTACCAGGCTCATAGGTCCTCCATTTGAACCTCTGCACATATGCGAACTGCAGTTCCTTACATGGAAAGTAGCTTTCCTGGTGCAATCACCTCTCTCAGAAGAGTAAGTGAGATCCAGGCTTTAACCATACAAGAACCATTCTTACAGATACATCATAACAAAGTGATTCTTAGAAACAATCCCAAATTCCGTCCCAAAGTAATCTCTGCTTTCCATCTTAATCAGTCTGTGGAATTACCCGTTTTTGTCCCCAAACCAGATTTTGTAGCAGAGAGAACCCTTCACACACTTGATGTCAAAAGAGCTATACTTTATTACATTGACAGAACTAAACCTTTCAGAAACACAAACCAACTGTTTGTAACTTTTTCTCTACCTCATAATCTTCAAAGCTGGAATTGCCAGGTAGATAGTCAAATGTATTTAAATATGCTACCACAAAGCAAAACGCACATTAACAGTTCCCCCTAGAACGCACTCAACACGCAAATTAGGGGCTTCTATGGCATTCTTAGGGAAAAATCCCTTAGATGACATTTGTAAAGCAGCAACATGGTCTACAACACACACCTTCACCAAACCTTATTGTGTAGATGTGCAACACACACCTTCACCAAACACTATTGTGTAGATGTGCAAGCAAAACAACAAGCTTCTGTGGGCCAGGTTGTTCTTAAAACACTTTTTCAGACCTCTGCAACAGATAGAGGTGACCACCACTAGGGAGAGCACTGCTATACACAAGTATGCACAATTATGTATTCTGCAGCTCATATGCCTTGAGCGAAAAACGCTACTTACCAGTAGGCATCTGTTCTTGGCATGTAGAGCTGCAGAATCACATACGCCCACCCGCCTCCCCGGTACCTCTATCTGTTCCACAGTTATCTTACTTGGATATATTACACATGGACATCTTTTCTGTTTCTTACAAACTCCATAATTTCCCTTCATGGCGAAAAACAAGCTAAGATTGGAGTTGATGCCCTTGCGCACTGTCGTCCTAAGGAGGAGTCACCTATCTTGTGACTGCAAAGACTTCTTCCAAGACAACAACAAAGTTCAACCATCCGAGCCAAACACCAGATGGTGATCTATGCACAAGTATGTGATTCTGCAGCTCTACCAGCTAAGAACAGATGCATACTGGTAAGTAGCATTTTCCTTCAATGTCAATACTATGATTGACCGGTCTATTTATGGTAAGGACTATCATTTAGGCCCTGCTGTCCATTTACTGACTTTTGTTACTTTACTGGGTAAGATTGGGCTAGGTGATGGAGGGAGGAAGCTCACTTGAGCATGAGGTGAAGAATGGGGAAATGAAGTGTATGGCTGAAAGCAGATTCAAGAAACGCCCATAAACATCTTCAAACTACTATCCCTAATGTGAAGGTGCTAAATCACTAATCTTGATCTAGAGGTGGCCTTTTAGCCAAGAAGCCCACCTCTTCCAGCAAAACCATTTTCCGATAGGGGAAAAATTCTACTATAATCAATTTTGGGTCTCGGCTTTAACAGAAAATGCAGGTGTGCCAGTTCTCTGTAAGGCACACATGGGGAGAGTTTAAGACCAAAAGAAATAAAGCTGGCCATTGCATCAAATAATTACTCTTACACAGCACTCCCCTAGTTCTGTTTAACATATAAACTCCTAACACAGCCCAGGAACCATTCCTCAAACAAATAATTAGAGACCAGTTGAGAAATATAAAGGGGGATTCAATTGTTGGGGGCAGAGGGGGTGCTTTAACGTAGCCTGGGAACCTAGGCCTGGATAGTATTAAGAGCACCTAATCTGAAAGAAACAGGTTAGTATTAGATTCCTTACCTTAGAATATCCCCAGGTGTCAGACTGGATCCAGAAAATTTGGCGTAGCAGTACCCCTACACGTCAGTAGGCGTCGTCAGCGGCTCCGATCCGTCTTCGGCGCCGGGCTGACGTTGTCGGAACACTTAGACGCCGCCCTTGCGCGCTGACGTCAGTTCTTCTCTTCTCCGCGCCAGCAAGCGAAGGTCCGGAGAAAGTGGTACCCTTTAGTCATTTTTTGACTAAACTTAATCGATCCTTTTGATCTGTTTTTCGAGTCGAATGACTCCGACGGTGCCAGTAGGGATGCCCGGGTTCAAACCCTGCATCGACTGCAATCGACTGATGTCGGTTAAGCCGGTGTCTGCATTGCCTGGGGCCCGAACACGATGGAAAGTCGTGCCCCGACTGCCAGGCCTTGACGTCGAACGCTAGGCGCCTCGAGCTCCTGCAGTCAGCCCCGCGCCGTTCGAGGTCCCTGTCCGGAAGGAGGTCGAGGGACCGGTCGCGGGGCCAGAGTCATCATAGCTCTGGGAGTCGACACCACTCCTTGGGCTTCAAGTCCTCAGGTAAGAGGCAAAAGAAGTCGAAGAGGCGTCATCGCTCTTCTGACTCCCTGCAACGCGGCCGGGGGTTCGGGCGATGCCGGAGCCGCAGGCGTCGCGGCCTGCTCCATACCCGCCAGTCCCTGGGCAGAACGCACGGCCATGAGGTCGCTCACTCCTCCGTCGGGTTCCGCGGCGCCTTCGGGCCAAGCGGCCCCGACTGGGAGCCCAAGCGGGCCGGGTGCTTCGGCCCCCGCGCCGTCAGCGACTTCGGTCCCGACGCCGCAGGGCCCTGCTGGATCCGGGTCGTCGCCGGTCGACCTTACGACCTCGCCTGCGCCGCCCCCCAGGGTGTCGCCACCGGCGCCGTCCCAGGACGACGTCGTCCCCGGTCCTACCCTCGATCCCGGTCTGGCACCGGAGCGGCGCCGCTTTCGACGCCGATGGGAGATTTTTACTTCTATGACCCGGCCCCACCCTTTGACCCTGAGTATCAGGAGATGGGTGGCGAGGAGGATTGGGAGGGGTCTGAGGACCCTCTGGCACGTGAGTGCCAGCCTTATCAGGACTGGGCAGGTGAGCTAGGGGATGTCAGTGGTCTGGACACTTCATCAGACACTGGCTTTGTCTCCCCTCCTACCGTGGCTACGGAGGAAGAGGCTGCCTATAGTGTGGTGTTGACGCGGGCGGCCAAGGCCTTGGCTCTTGAGCTCCCCGTTGCGGCCGTGAGGACTAACCTCCTCATTGAGGCCTTGTCGGATGTTTTTCTGGGCACCTGGTCCAGGCCCGCTACAGGTCCCCCAGTAGATAGGAACGTGGCCAGACGCCACCGCCCGGCACCGGGCGACCCTTGCTTCCTGTCCACCCACCCCACCCCCGAAAGCCTGGTCATCCAGGCCTCCAACTCCCAGACTGCATTCCTGACAGCTCCCTCTGATCGGGAATCCAAAAGGTACAAACAGTATGGCAAGAAGATGTTCTCCGCACTGAGTTTGGGGCTGCAGTCAGTTAACACCACGTGCCTTTTGGGCCGTTATACCCACTCTCTGTGGGACACGGTCGCGGACGTGCTGCCACAATGTCCAGAGGAGGCCCGAACTAAACTCGCCCGAGCTCTTGCGGAGGGTCGAGATGCGGCACGGTATTCCATCCAATGTGAGCTGGATACTACGGACTCGTTAGGTAGAGCGATGGCAACGACGGTGGCGATTCGTCGCCACGCCTGGCTGAGGTCCGCCAACTTTTTGGCTAATGTCCAAAACACCCTTATGGACATGCCGTTTGATGGCCGTCGCCTTTTTGGCGACACGCAGACAGCTTGAGCGCTTTAAGGACTCCAGGGCTACAGCCAAGTCCTTGGGCCTACTGGCCCCGCGCCAGCAAACTGCTGCCTTTTGCTCCTTTCGTGGCCAAGGAAGGGACGCCCCCACACGTCCTGCCAGCCACGGGCCACAGACTAACATCCAGCGTGGTGGTGGAGGACGTGGTAACCGCTGTTGCGGTGCCCGGGGACAACCGTAGGCCAGTCCACATCCACCCCCGCAGCATCCGCCTCAAAGCCCTCCTAGTCCGTGCTTTCAGGCTCACCAAACGCTAGTGGGGGCAGGGTTCGCCATCACCTCCTTAACTGGTGCAACATCACTTCGGACTGGTGGGTGCTGCAAATCGTCCGAAGGGGCTACTCCCTCCCTTTCGTGGCAACCCCTCCAGCCATGCCACCGCAGTACCACTGCGTGTCGGGGGATCACTTGAATCTTCTGCGAGAGGAAGTTACGGCCCTCTTGACCAAGGGGGCCATCGAGCACGTTCCCGGGCCAGAAGTAGGGTGTGGTTGTTACTCCCACTACTTTCTGGTTCCCAAGAAGGGCAATGGGGGCCTACGTCCTATCTTGGACCTGCAGAACTCAACAGCTTTCTCCGGAGGGAGAAGTTCATGATGCTGGCTTTGGCTCAGGTCTTAGCTGCCCTGGACCTGGGAGACTGGATGGTAGCATTGGACATGCAGGACGCTTATTTTCACATCCCCGTCCTGCCGGCCCACCGGCGTTACCTGCGGTTCACGGTAGGCCACGAGCACTTTCAGTTTACCGTGCTCCCCTTTGGCCTTACCAGCGCCCCACAGGTGTTCACAAAAGTGATGGCGGTGGTCGCAGCTCATCTGTGCAGGTTAGGGGTTTCAGTCTTCCCCTATCTCGAAGACTGGTTGTTGAAGGCGGGCTCGCCCCAGACAATCGTCAGCCTCCTCCAGACTACGGCCGACCTCCTGCACCTGCTGGGGTTCTTCTTCAATGTGCCAAAGTCACACCTGTGTCCCTCTCAGAAGCTCCTCTTCATCAGAGCGGTTCTAGACTCGGCGCAGTTTCAGGTTTATCCTCCCGAACAGCGGGTTCGGGATATTCAGGCTCTGATTCCGATCTTTCAGACGTTCTCCCGAGTCTCGGTCAGGTTGACGCTGCGGCTTCTGGGCTCCTGCATCCTTCTGGTGCATCACGCCAGGTGGGGTATGCGGGCTCTGCAGTGGCACCTGAAGTTTCAGTGGGCCCAGCATCAGGGTAACTTGTCCGACAATGTCTTGATCTCGGAGGGCACTGCAAGACAGTTGCAGTGGTGGCTCACGGACCGCGATTGGGTCAGCGACAGATCCCTCTCCCTACCCCAACTGGAGCACGTAGTTGGACGTACGCGTCCCACCAGGGCTGGGGGGGCCACATGGGAGAGGAGGAGATCAGAGGCCTCTGGTCTCTGGCGGAGTCCTGGCTCCACATCAACCTTCTGGAGCTGCGGGCGATCCAGCTTGCACTGAAAGCATTCCTCCCCTCTGTCCGGGGGAGTGTAGTGCAGGTGTTCACGTACAACACCACCGCCATGTGGTACTGCAACAAACAGGGCAGGGTGGGGTGGGGTTGTGGACCCTAAGCCAGGGGGCTCTGCGCCTCTGGCAGTGGCTGGAACATCAGGGCGTGACCCTGGTGGTTCAACACCTGGCAGGTTCCCTGCTGAACGCCAGGGCGGACAAACTCAGCCGTCGGTGCATGATGGATCACGAATGGCATCTGAACTCGGACAAGGCCTCTTTCAGCAGTGGGGAGAGCCTTGGTTAGATCGATTTGCCACAGAAGAGAACGCGCAATGTCATCAGTTCTGCGCGTTGGAATTTTCAAGTCAGCACTCGCTCGGAAACGCTTTTCGACGCGAGTGGAGCTGCGGTCTGTTGTACGCCTTTCCGCCTATACCACTTCTGCCCAGAGTGCTGAAGAAGATCAGGCGCGACCGGGCCCAAGTCATCCTTGTGGCTCCGGACTGGGCACAAAGATACTGGTATCCCAAGCTACTCATCATGTCTGTCGGTCCCCCAATTCGTCTGCCTCTTCAGGAGGACCTTCTGTCGCAGCAGCAGGGGACGGTCCTCCACCCGAATCTTTCCAGTCTCCACTTACATGCGTGGAGATTAAGCGGCGGCAGTTGAGGCCATTTGACTTGCCTCCTGAAGTCTGTAATGTGATTCTGGCAGCCAGGATCTCCTTTCTGCCCCTCTTTCAGAGGTTCTCCTCTTTCTTCTTTCTCTTGCCCAGCATGGCTCTGCTCTGGGCACTATCAAGGGCTACCTCTCTGCTATTTCCGCCTTCTTAAGGCTCCCTGATCAGCCCTCTTTATTCAAGTCCCAAGTTGTAAATAGATTTTTGAAGGGCATCACTCATATGTTTCCTCCTGTTCCTTTCGTGATGCCTCAGTGGGACTTGAACCTTGTTCTGACATATCTTATGTACGCTCCCTTCGAGCAACTTCATAACTGTCCTCTTCGTCTCCTTACTCTTAAGACTGCATTCCTGGTTGCCAACACATCTGCCAGGCGAGTGAGTGAGCTCCAGGCTCTTTCTTCTAAACCTCCTTTCCTTTCTGTCCATCCGGACAAAGTTGTGTTGCGGACGTGACCCTCTTTCCTGCCCAAGGTAGTCACAGCCTTCCACATCGGGCAGTTCGTCATCTTGCCCACCTTCTTTCCGCCTCCGCATCCCTCGAAAGAGGAAGAGAGGCTCCACCGTCTGGACCCAAAACGTGCGCTCTCATTCTATTTAGATCGCACACGCCAGTTCCGGGTGGATGACCAACTCTTTGTTGGTTACGTGGGCGCTAAGAAGGGTCGGGCGGTGCACAAACAGACCATCTCTCGGTGGGTCGTGTTGTGCATCAAGGTATGCTACTCTTTGGCTAAAAAGGAGGCTCCTGTTGGGCCTCCTGTTGGGCTGAGGGCCCATTCCACGGCTACTACTGCCCTGGGTCAGGGAGTCCCCTTGCAGGACATCTGTCAGGCAGCTACGTGGGCAACCAAGTCTGGAGAGATGACTTCTTAGGCCGTTCCGTTCTCGAGGACTTTCTGCTGTGATCACTGGTTCGCAGACCCACAACCGGGGTTGGCATTGCTGGGGTATCTATTCTAAGGTAAGAAATCTAATACTAACCTGTTTCTTTCAGATGCACAAGTTACTTACCTTTGATAACAATATATCTGTAAGAAACAGTAGTTAGTATTAGATTTCTTACCGATCCACCCATCCTCCCCATTCTGCGAACCGATATCTAGGGTTAAGGTCATTCCCTTTCAGGGCCCTAGTTTCATGGCACCAGTGTTGGTTTTTATCATGGCTCTGCATTTCTGGTGCGGAAAAGCTATGTATAAGAACTGACATCAGCGCGCGAGGGCGGCGTCTAAGTGCTCCGACAATTTCATCCCGGCGCCAACGACGGACGCGGAGCCACAGACGACGCCTACCGATGCGCACGGGTACTGCTAAACAAAATTTTCCGGATCCAGTCTGACGCCTGGGGATATTCTAAGGTAAGGAATCTAATACTATCTACTGTTTTTTACAGATATATCGTTACCGAAGGTAAGTAACTTGTGCCCCTGGAACGGGGGTGATACTTGCAGCCCTCCAAAAGGAAATACATGGTTTAGGATTAATAGAGACCTGGAGGTTTTCCATCATGACCAGAAAGATTTATCATTCTACTCCCACATACACACCACATACTTGCTGATTAGTTGTATCTTAATTACCCAATCAGTACTGTAGGGATTGGAGGACGTAACTATGTTAGATAACTTAATATCAGACCACAATGACGTGGAGATTGTTCTGGGGAGGGAGACTCAGGCACCCGGGACATCATGATGGCAACCGAAGCAAGGTACACTGAGGGACCTTGTACATAGGTAGCAACTTGCAAAAGCAATCTGAGTTTTTTTTTTACCTTAAAACCATCCCCAAGGTACCACTCTGAATAGTTTGAAATGCCTGATGTATCACCATTAGCATAGAGGTGGAACAAGCCCAAGAAAGGAGGGTCTTAGAGAAGAGCCTAATGGGAAAAATAAAGGTACTAGAAGAGTTGCCTAAATCAAACTCAACGAGGAAATCCCAACACCAGTTAACAATGCTTAGACCATAGCTGAAGATTTATAGGCTAATTATATGAGAAGTGGCCATGTTGAAGATGGGCCAACGCTGCTTCTGTGACAATGGCAACAAAGTAGAAACTCTGTTCGGCAGGAAAATACACCTTCTAAGGCAATTGGAGGGTGAGCCACCAGGGCAACCAAGGAGAGGGACAAGCAGGATAGCTTTCAACGTGATTACTTTCAAAAACTGTACAAGAGAGAGGAGGACAATGAAGACAAACTAGAGAGCTACTTCAAGCCAGGCAACTGGGTGTTACACCTGAGCAGAGATTCTTTTGACAGCCCAAAAAAAACAGCTCGGATTTGATGAGTGCTAAAGACCATATAAACTGCTTAGAGCCCGGGACCTGATTGTTTGCCAGTAACATTATATAAAACATTTCTGTCCCAACTCAGTGAACAATTGATTGCCCTATTTAACACATTCAGTAGAACAATTGGCCTCTCCCTTGACAAAATTGAGGCAGATATCACATTCATAGGTACACCAGGTAAAGATCCAGACGTGTAGTTCCTATAGGCTGATTCTATGGTTAAATATGGAGACAAAAATATTCACCAAAATACTGGCAAGTCGTCTCAAGGCCCTTGTTCCCCAACTCAAATACCTTGAGCAAGGGGAATTTATCAGATACTAGCAGCTCGTCCCGACGTTGTCCTGCGATGAAATGTAATGTGTGCAATGTTTGTAATAGTAAATCCTAATTTATGTGGCGCCGAGTGAATTCTGCGGTTCTGAAAGCTGCGCCCCTTTTTTTAGGCCTACCCCCTCTGACAACGCTGAGGCTCACAAATGAGTAAAGGTTTGTTTTTGTTATCGCCGCAAGTACTGTTTGTGTTATCAGTAATGGAGCGTGAATGGGCGCGCACATTGAAATCCAAGACCATTCATTTTGTGTTTTTTGTTTTGGCCCAGGCCCCTCTGACAACGGTGATGGCCACAAAGGCGTGAATGTTGCGCCGAGTCAATTCCGTGGTTCTGAAAGCCGCGCCCTTTTTTTAGGCCTGCCCCCTCTGAGAACGCCGAGGCTCACAAATGAGTAAAGGTTTGTTTTTCTTAGCGCCACAAGTACTGTGAGTGTTATCAGTAATGAAGTGTGAATGTGCGCGCACAGTGAAATCCGTGCAGATTTTTTTTTTGTTTTTGTTTTTGTGCCAGGCCCTTCTGACAATGATGACGCCCACAAAGGCGTGAATGTGGTGCCGAGTGAATTCCGCGCTTGTGAAAGCCATGGCCCTTTTTTTTTTAGGCCAGCCCCCTCTGACAACGCTGAGGCTCACAAATGAGTAAAGCTTTGTTTTTGTTAGCACGGCAAGTCGGCAGTTAGCGCGGCAAGTCGGCAAGTACTGTGAGTGTTATCAGTAATGGAGCGTGGATGGGCGCGCGCAGTGAAATGGGCGCGCGCAGTGAAATCTGCGCCTATTTTTTATTTTTTTTTGTTTTGGGCCATGCCCCTCTGACAACGGTGACGCCGACAAAGGAGTAATGTGAAGTGTAGTTTGAGACGCCCATTGCTACTTTAACACCCCCATTTCTGACAGCATAACGCCAACGCCCACAAGGGATTACTTTACCCCTAAGGTTCTTTGACATTTCTAATGTATATGGTGGCCAGCTGTATAGCCTATGTCCATCTGCTGCAACTCCCCTTTACAATGCCGTATTGGGTGTTGTGATTGGTGCTGTACTTCTTGAGATTACCCGCCTCAAAAGTTTCAGCTCTCTCTTTATAATAGTAGTATAGATAGACAGGGCAGCGACAACATCAGATTCTTCTACCTCGGGATTACCCACACTGGGGAATCCAATAATTATGTGTTAGTGTGTAAAGAGATTGTTATTAAAAATAGATAAGCTAAACCCTCACACACCAACCTAGGTGGTATATTCATCATCGGGTTGTCCCAGCCGCCTGACAGTTGTCTAGGGGGGTGGATGGACTCACTGGTGCTGCAGGAAGTACTTTGTTGTGGGTGGGCGAATCCCACTTTAAGAGGAAAGGCAGGAAAATGAATATACAACCTTTAACTTGACACACTTTATGATATAAGCACAATTATTGTTTAGTGTATAGAATCATAAAAAAACAAAATGGAAACCCACCTTCGAAAAATTAATAAACCAATCCTTTAAGTAGAAAAGCAGTTTACTAGAAATAAAGTTCATCAAAGATAATGGAAAAAACAAGTATAATAAAGAAATGTATATCAATTTAATAAAAAGACTCGTCCTTAAAATTAGTGTGGATATTAGTGTTAAAACAGAACATGAGGAAAGAAGGCTTAGGTAAAAGGAGAGAGAATACGGAATGTTTAAGCGACCGTTCCACAGAATGTTGCAAACAAGAACATAGGGTTATTTGGGACTTTACGGTGTTCCCCTCAGAAAATTGGAAAGGAAAAAAATTAGTGTGAAAGAGGCCAACAGGGGGGAAAGGGGGGGTTAACCCTTCAGAACAGGTTTGTAAACAACTGTCAAACTTTTGCGCAATATGTTGCAAACAAGAAGAACATAGGGTAAGGTGGGGCTTCGCAGTGTCCCCTCAGTAAATTGGGAGGAAAAATCAGTGCGAAACAGGCCAGCAAGGGGGGGATGTAACCCTACAGAACAGGAATTTAAAAACAGTGAAACGTCACCCAGTGACAGAACACTGGAAGGACTTGAAGGGTACAGCGGGCTATGGAAACCTTGTTGAAATACTCCTTTGTGTGATTAAACAGTTTAGGTGAAATGCTGTCTAAAATTTGGTATTCAATGATTTTTTTTATGTGAATCATGCACAAACAGACTGCTGATAACTGCTCTTAACATATTATCAGGTAGATTTTTCTAATTGATTTGGAAAAAAAATCACTTTATTGTAGCAAAATAGAATAGTAATTTCTACAGTCAGTTTTTCGTTTTTTTGGGAATCTTCATTTTATATTTTCCTGGAATACGTTAAATTGCAAGTATCAGCTCTGAAAACCATCTATCTGTTTTCAATTATGGAATTTGGAAAGTCTATTCCAAAATAAAATGGCGACAAAAACTGGCTTGTTTTCTTGTACAATCAGCAAATTAGTTGGCCACGCAAAATAATTTGAAATGTAGAAATAATGATGGTTTAACATCTTAAAGAAGGTTTGTACAAAAATGCAAACGATGGTCTTCACTGGACTATACTGAAACTGAATCTTTGGGGGGAATTAATACTCTAAAAATGGTTATATCATGTCAAATCCAGAATACATTCTTCAGAATATCCTATACACAAGAAATTCCAAGGCACGTTAAATAGTTCGTAAGGCCTATTTCTTCAGTATGCCTCTGCTTTAGTAGCAACTAGGGCAGATTGTACAGCATCCAACCAGTAGTAAACTCAGTCCTGCTACTATTTGTCCTTCTAGTCATAGAATTATCGGACCATAAATAGTCCTTCCAGCTCTACCATTTATTTGTTGTGGAAAACTCAAAATGAGACTCTTAGTACTTTGCCACTCACACACAGCAATGCCTTGAGTCATGAAATCAGATGATTTTAGGAATTACGTGTGTAATCTGTTTGAGAACACACTGTACATTAAAAACACTGCCAGTGGGCAGAGGAGGAACAACAGGAGTGAGTCAGAGCGAGGAAGGGAAGGCAGGAGTGGGTCATCTGACACGACTGATGCAATTAAGGGCTTATAAGCACTGTTAAGCTTGAGGACAGCTAAAATGCTTGACCCTGTCAGTTAGGTGAAGGCAAGTTACTAGAATTATTGGCCAGCTTAGTAGTAAATAATGATGAAGTAGTGTGTAGAGTAGTGTGCTCTGGTGTTATTACTTCATATTTTGTGGCCATGACTAAATATATGTGCATAACAGAATGTCAATGCATACTTAAAACATACATTGTGTATATTTGGTTGGTTATATGCATTACCCTACATTCAATATGAATGCGGTGTGCAAATAACTGAATGTAGGCAACTGTATTGCCTATGGTAAATGTTAGACCCAGCAGTTTCCGGCTGGCTGGAAAACACCCAAGCCAGAGAGAACCCACTGTTCTAGATAGAATGAGTACGATACACTTGTCAGTTAACCTTTGCTCACCCTTTGGTAGTTTGGCATAGAGCAGTCAGGTGTATCCTCAGGCTCAAAGTGTAAAGTATTGGCACAGCACCACAGTTGCAACACACTGATTACACTACAAAAAGACTCCACATCGTATGTATAAAATACTGGTCTTTGTATTACAAACACATTGAAATCAAAACGACATACACATCTTATATATGCTTCCTTGTTATATGAAATTGTGGAAGCTTCCCATTAGCACCAGAATGGCATGACCATAAATGTTCTCATCAACAAAACCTGTCCCATCTGTCATAGGCTCTTTAAAACATCACCTGCCTTCTAATATGTGAAGGTATATCTAGTCCGCAACAAATTTGCGTTACTAAACAGGGTGTGCCTATTTCTTTGCTGAAATCCTCTTAGTGTCTGTCCCAGGCTGAGGGGGTGGGTCCGAGGATGAGTACCTCAGTCTTGTCCGAGTTCAGCTTCAGACAGCTGTTCCTCATCCAGTCGGCGACAGCCTTCATTCCCTCGTGGAAGTTGATTTTGGCGGTGTGCGGGTCCTTGGTGAGGGAGAGGATGAGCTGGGTGTTGTCGGCGTAGGAGATTATGTTGAGGTTGTGTTGGCAGGCCACTTGTGCGAGGGGGGCCATGTAGACGTTGAATAGTGTCGGCTGAGGGAGGAGCCCTGGGGGACGCAGCAGATGATGTCGGTGGCCTCCGATTGGAAGGGCGAGAGGCGGACGCTCTGGGTTCTGCCGGAGAGGAAGGACGTGGTCCAGTCAAGGGCCATCTCTTGGATTCCGGTTTCTAGGAGGCGTGTCTTTAGAGTGCGATGGCAGACCGTGTGGAAGGCGGCTGACAGGTCGAGGAGGATGAGGGCTGATGTTTCGCTGTTGTCTAGTTGGCGCCTGATGTCGTCTGTGGCGGTGATGAGGGCTGTCTCTGTGCTGTGGTTTCGTCTGAACCCGGACTGGGACGGGTCCAAGACGTTGTTGTCTTCCAGGTGGCCAGTCAGTTGTATGTTGACGATTTTCTCAATGACCTTCGCCGGGAACGGGCGCAGGGAGATGGGCCGGAAGTTCTTGAGGTCTTTGGGGTCCGCCTTTGGCTCTTGAGGAGGGCATTGATTTTGGCGTGTTTCCAGCTTTCCGGGAATGTCGGTGTTTCGAAGGAGATGTTGATGACCTTCCGTAGTTGGGGTGCGATGGCAGCGTCTGCTTTGTTGAATACATGGTGCCTGACGGAGAGCCTGAGTGGATGAAGTTCATGACCTTGCGTGTCTCGTCGTTGTTGACGTTGGACCAGGAGGTCAGGCGGTTGGCGCTGGTGGTGTTCACAGGGGAGGTGGGGTCTGGCGTAGTCGTGGCGGTTATGGTGTTGAAGCTGTCATGGATTTCTGCGATCTTGCGGTGGAAGAAGTTGGCTAGTGAGTTGCACAGTTCTTGTGAGGGCCTTATGTCGTTGGTGTTGGCACTGGGGTTGGAGAGTTCCTTTACGAAGCTGAGGAGCTCTTTGCTGTTGTGTGCTTTGTTATCCAAGCGGTCTTTGAAGGAGGATCTCTTGGCTTATCTGATGAGGTGGTAATGCCTGCGGGTGGCGTCCTTGTGGGCTGCGTGGTTGTCCGGTGTGCGTTCGTGGAGCCATATCTTCTCCAGTTTCCGGCATGCGCGTTTGGAGGTCTGCAGCTCATCGGTGAACCAGGTGGCTCTCTTGCTGGCGTGGTTGTTGGAGGCTTTCTTGAGTGGGGCGAGGGTGTTGGCGCAGTCGTCGATCCACTGTCTGAGGTTGCGAGCTGCGGTGTCTGGGTTGGTGGGGTCAGTGGGTGGGTTTTGAGTGAGGGTGGTTATCAGCTGGTCTTCGGTGACTTTGCTTCAGCAGCGGCAAGGTAGCTGTTGAGTGCCTTGGTGCATGGTTGGTTTATTGAAGGTGAAATGGATGCAGCGATGGTCGGTCCAGTGGAGTTCGGTGGTGTGGTCGAAGGCTACGTGGGTGCCTGTGGAGAAGACGGGGTCCAGCGTGTGGCCAGCGGTGTGGGTGGGTGCGGTGACGAGTTGTCTGAGGCCGAGGTTGGCGATCAGGGTGGCGGAGTTGGTGTTGTTGTTGTTCTCGAGGCGGAAATTCAGGTCCCCAAGGAGGATGTAGTCCATGGAGGCGAGTGCGTGGGTGCTGGCAAAGTCGGCGATGGAGTCGCTGAATTGAGCTCGGGGTCCGGGGGGTCTGTAGATGAGTGTTCCTCTGAGGTTGGTGTTGGGGTCGGTGTGGATCCGGAAGTGCAGGTGTTCGGCGGTGTTGAGGGTGTCGTTTTCGTGGGTGGTGGCCTTGAGGGTGGACTTGTGGAGGATGGCTAGTCCTCCTACGGTTCCGTTGGCGCGATCCCTGCGGGTGATCTTGTAGCTGTCCGGGATGGCTATGGCGATGTTGGGCGCCGAGGAGTCGTTCCTCCAGGTCTCGGTCAGGAAGGCCACGTCTAGGGCGGAGGTGTCGAGTAGATCCCAGTGCTTGACGGCGTGTTAGCGTGCGGACCGGGTGTTGAGGAGTATGCAGCGGAGGTGGTTGGGTCCAGTTCTAGGAGGTTTGGTGGTTTTGTCGCAGGTGAAGCTGCAGGTGTGGCAGGAGAAAGGTCCGTGAGTCAGTTTCGGTGCGTCTTGGAAGCAGGTGTGGTTTCGGCCGGTGTTGAGTGCGTGGAGAGTGCTGGCATCGTAGCGGAGTCTGGTGTTGTGGCGTTCGCGGGGTTCAGGGGTTCTGGCGGCCGTGTGGTGGCGAGGGGATCGACCTCAATTATACACAAGGTACTTAGGGGTCTAGAAGCTGAAACCAGAAAAGTGTTTGCTGCTATAAAACCTATGTCGAGTTAGTACTATAGGAATATAGACAGTAACAGACCGAATCGCCAATAAATGAAACACCTGGGATCGACCTGCCTGCGAGCAGGGTAAGAGGTCGCTCCTACGCCACTGCGCGGCCTGCTTAAGAGGGGGATAGGGAGGGAGGAGTAGCCGGGAGGCAGGAGCGGGGTGGCCAATGGGGAGCAGGGGGGCGGGGCAGCAAGGGCGCTGCGGCAGGAAGGAGCTGGAAAAGGCGACAAAACAGGTGGGCGGCAGGGAGCAGGCCAGAGGCAGCTGGCGGCCGTGTAGTGGCGTGGGGAGCGACCAAGCCAAAATGTACAAAGAGTTTGCGTCAGATGTGCGTAATATTTTTTGACCATTGTGATATTTAGAAAACAATGCAAATATTGATTTGCGTTGCTTTGGAGAGAAAAAAGAAAAGAGTAACACAAAGAAGTGCATTGCACTGCCTTTCGTTACTTTGCATGGGGGTGGTGTTCCATATGTGATGCATGGGCCTTCCAGTGCGTCCACCATGGATTTTGGCTCAAACCCATATTTCCAGAGAGTTGTAGATGTGGGTTTGCGCCAAAATGGTGTGCTTGCCTGAGGCTGGTGTGACATGGAAAAATATGTTTCCTTCTCCTCAGTATTTCCTCTTTGCATGTGTGCTGCACAAAAAAGATCCTGACCATAACACAGGTACCCTTGCTCTATGGGGCAAGGGTGTCTGCATTGGCGCTAGGCAGCCTAAAAGGCACCGGCTCAGGCAGAGCTCGGAACTGCGCCATTTCTTTAAAAAATATTGTACAGGTCAGACCCTTTCACACAACACAGAGCATCTTTACTTGCTGTACTGTATTGCATGAATGTATGTTAATGTGATTTGTCTGAGATGTGTCTAAAGCGCTGGGATGCCCCCGGGTAGCCAGCGCTATACAAATCTGTACTCATTCATTCATTCAATGTAATTTCATGTTTCCTTAATTATTTATTATTCAGGTAGTGACTATTATCGCTGTCATTTGTAGATGCTATCGTGTGTCACTGAAACAAGACCATATGGCTTACTATTTTCACATTCAAATCCTGAAGTTTTCGTCCAATATATTTACCTGATGTTTTTGTTATAATTAACTTATTAGAAAGGTTATAGACTTTCTTTTTACATTTTAATTTAATAAGGAACACGCATTTGTCTGTGAATGCACTTCAGATTCCTAATGTATTATGGTATATGTTTTTTTAGTTCTGCCTGCAGGCAATATCCGCACTGGTCTACCTCATGTCACCAAAACGTACAGGGAGAGAGTGGGCTTTAAGTTAGCCCACTTCATATTTTGCCATTGCATGGCTGCTTGGATGGGCTGTCCATTATAACCATAGCCTTTTCTGGCCAGTTACATTGCCCCATTTGTGTTCCCATTAGGTTTTGGTGAAGGGCTCGTATAGTTCTAGAGTGAGTTTTTGCTCTTTGGTGTATTTACTTTGCAGACAAAACAAAAAAGTTTAATTGTTGGTTTATATTTCTTGTTTAATAAGTGCTTGGTAGATGGGTGCTTTGACCTATTATAAAAACACAGTGTTGTTCATTAATCCCCATTGCACATACACCTGTTTTATTATATCATAAACAGGCCCTTTAAAAAAGTATCTACTGTGCAATATTTTGAAGTAGATGCATTTTATGTTCTCTACCTTCATCACAAAATGTATATTCGAATTCCTATTCAGAACTCACCTAACGCAACAGCTGGAGGCAGAAAACAAAACATCATCTAGAGGTTATGGAACACGTCCCCTTACAAACATTCAAGTCTATTAGCTTTACCAATTGTAGTTTGTAAACCAGTCATGGCAATTAAACGATATTTTATGTAAAAATAATGTTGCATGAAAGTACGGGTGTTGAGTTGCATGCTGCTTCCAAAGCAATGCTCTCTGGGTAATGAAGGAGGTTGCTTAGTAATATATTTTTCATATTGCTTTTCACACCTCACTTTTTACTATTTTCATAGATTGCAAATAACAGGTGTTCCTATTTCTTAATTTAATGGTACTCAATTTACAAATCTCGGTAGAATGGAAGTCAGAGTTGACCTTGTGATTTAAACGTGACCTAGTTATCTCAGCCACCGTGCCAGCTATGGAAATGCTTCTTATCTTAGAGTGCCTAACATTAACCTGAGCATATTTCTTCAGGAATCTTTTACCAATGAAGTGGTATTCATACAGGAATTCACAATACTGATAAGAAGGAAGGCTGTGTACACCTATAATGAAACATTTTTCTTGTTCAATATCAACCTGGTAAGAAAGAAAAAATGCTATATTGTGGCAAAAAGTAAGCTGTATCTTGCCTATTCCTGCAGGGACTACTTGGAGAAAAAAATCAATAGCACTAGGTAAATCATTTTTAGAAAATACGCCTTTCCCTTGTAATACTTAGAAATATTTTCTAATAAAAGTTGGAAAATCAACTTTATGAACGAAAGTTGTTTTCAAACAAACATTTAAATGTCATGAATTGTATTTTTTTAACTTACATGTCTGCGTTTTGTTTAGAAAACCTAGGGCATGTGCAAGCTACAAACATATACTTGTTAAACAATTTGTGTTGTGAAGATCCTATACATCTTAGTATTGGATTACAGCTGTGCAGATTATTTAATGGGCAAGATTCATTAGAAAAATTCGAGTTTGATACCTAAATGGAATGTGGCTAATTTGAAGATACAGGATTGACCAATTACATAGTCCCAGCAAATGTTTTATTCACCAATGGCTCGATTACAGTACCAAACAACCTCTCTTTTTTGCTAGTGCCAGATTAACTCAGGCCCTGCATTACTGCCTAAAGAAGGACCTGAAAAAGTTGAAACAATGCAAATTCTAGCCTCTCATCGGGCTTTAAAGGGAAACCAAGGCAGTATGAAGCCATACGAACTAGCATACGTAGCAAAATTGTTTTTCCCGAAAACGGCTTGGCACCTCTGTAGAAGAAAGCAAGAATGTTTTCATTGGCTAATTTTGCGTGGATAATGAAATCTAAAATGTAGGGGACAAGAACACATCAGGCCCAATATAGTCCGTAAAAATCACATCATGTAACGCTTAACATTGATTTTCAAATGTACCATACATTAGTTAGACTATATGAAGCACATGATGGTCCACCTCTCACTAGCTGAGGTGCTCAGGCATACGCAACAGTGAACATACTTTTAAGTTACTTTTTGCTATTAATGTACATATACAAAAAGATATGTATCTATGTTAGTATATTTAGGGCATAGGTGAAGACAATGTGATTGATTGTTATTGAACAGGACCGATGCACACTAGAAACATGCCAAAGACACTGCATATTGTTTCAGTAATCATGCAGAGTCAGCACAAGACATGACTGGATTTTCATTTATTCCTCTGTCATGGTGCCTGAGCCCTCCACATTTGAGAGAAAAAGTGAATAATACAAAGACTAGAAAGGGGAATTTACCAGGTAATGGAACATAATGTAAGAGCTTGACTAATGCCGAAGAAATGGGTTTTTAGCTGCTGATACCGGAGAACTCACACATGAACCAGCACAACCCGTTAGGGAGCAGTGAAAAAACAAGTTTTTAGTACTTCAGAAAAGAAGTTGACTTGGGGATAGTTCTCAGTTTCTGTGGTAGTTGGTTGCACAGTTTCACTCCTAATAATGCAAAAGAACAGCCTCCTCTCTGATTTGAATGACATTCAAGAGTTAGAAGATCTCAAAGTTCCTGGGGAAGTAAGTACTAATTAGGTCTTGAAGCCTGTATGGAGCGGTTTTGTACAATTGACAAGAGATAACATTTTACATGTTATTCTTTTACCTATTGGTAACCAGTGAAGGTCCTTGAGGTTGGACGAAACGAAGCATGATTGAAGCCGCATTTTGCACCGTCATTTCCGGATGAGACAGGAGTGAAAACCTAGGGAAAGAGAGTTGGGTTAAGTAATAAGGGTGCACAACGTGGTTTTCCTAGCAGTCTGTGGAATTAACATAGTTACTTTGCTTTGTGTTTTTATTATGCCGAAGGAAGATACCGCAGCTGAAATAACTTGCTGTTTGAAAGATAATTGATTATATATTTTAGAACCATTGTTTTTGGCTGATTAGATGGAGTAGGATGTAGGCCTAGCTCAGTTGGCCACCAGGTTTTGGTCCATACTTTCTTAACCAGAATAAGAATCTCAGTCCTATCCGAGTTAACCTTAAAGTAATTCCTGTTTATCCAGGAGGAGACTGAGATACGTCATTGTTTGAACTGACCTTGGCATGAGATCATCATGTTGGAGAGGGAAACAATAAGTTGAGTGTTGTCTGCTTGACTACCAAACTTCAAAGCCAAAACTACGAATCATGGCGGCCAAAGGGATCATATTTATGTTAAAGAGTGTAGGGCTCATGGTAGATCCCTGTGGTACTCCAAGTTTTTGATCAGGGTTGTTTTGATGAAAAAGGGGAAAACCGGATGCATTGAGTTCTATTATAAAGAAAATTGACTATCCAGGAAATAGCAGTGCCCTTTTGATCTATTTCCTCAAATCTTTGAATCAGGATGGAATGTGATACGGTGTTGAACACTGTTGACAGGTTAAATAGGACCAGGGAATCAATTCTGCGCTATCAGCAGTACAGATGCCAGATTGGAAGGCATCAAGAATATTGTTTGCTTCAAGGTAAAGGGATAGTTGACAATTATATGTTTTTCTACCATTCCAGTAAGCAACTATATAGAATAATAGTTAGTAAGGAGTTGTGCAATTTGAGCTGGTTTCCAATATTTAGGAATTGTGGTGGTGTTAATGAATGTTTTGAAGAGCGATAGGTGTGATCGTAGGGGCTCCTAGCTTGAGAATGAAAGGAAGACGGGTAACACAGGGTTCCAGATTTTGACTAATTAATGAGATCCAACATAGCATCAGGAGAGATAGGAGCGAACTTGCTAAGACTACAATTAATAGTGTGGAAAAAATGTATAAAAAAAGCTAGATTGTATAGTATTCCTACTAAATGGAGAAGTGAAGTCTTCATGTAAGAGACTGATGTCGTCCTGAAAGAAAGTGGATAAGTTATCAAAAAGTAATTGGGTATCACTCATTACTTGGCTGACTGCTGATGGGCAATTTGAAGATTTGACAATACCGAAGATCTCCTTAAGTGAATTATTTTCCAGTTCCATCTTCTTTACATAAAAATGGGATTTTCCAGGTATTTTTTTTCTGGTAATCTTTCATTGCAGCTGGTTTGTGCTTTTTTACTGATGCTCTTCAAGAGGACCTTCATTTCCTTTCCAGTTGACAGCACTGCCGTCTAGCTCCTGGGTAAACCTGGGTGCACTGTGGGAGGAGTTTTTTTTCGCTTTTAATAGAGGTAATTCATCAAGGGCTGAGGTAAATAGTCCTAGTATTAAGCAAACCCTTCCTCTATAATACTGGAGAGTGCAGGCATGTTTCCAGCTAATGAGGAATTGAAGTGGCCAATGTAGCGTTGGTAAATGTTGTTGCCCCCTTCTCTTTCTCTCGTGATGTTTGGCATGATAGCATACATTTAAACAGATATCAACACTCATCAAGGTTAGTGGAGCTGTAGTCTATCTTTGAGATAACCCGAGACTGGGTCGCAAGCTTCTGGGTGAGTGTTGGGTGCAGTGAAGCAGGTATTACGTGGGCACTGGTAGAGCTGCTACAGAATTCGTCTCCTTTATATTTTAGAGAGTTTTACGGACATTTTTTACACCCTGATTTAATAATCTCGAGGCTATGTAAGAATTTCTGGTTCAGGTCTACTTAATCATATTAGAATGATCCTGTTTGCTCTCATTGTGTGAAATATGAGAGGAAGCTATTCTTGTAATAGGAAGGGCTCACTCTTCAAAATTATTTTAAACAGAAAGAGTAACAAACACCATAGCTCAACATGGACAGCACGGAAACAAAACATACATCATTTTTTTAAACATTTTGCTGACTATTTCCATGTTCACATTGTGGACAAGGGAAAGAATGGTATGATGCATTCAGGTCACCTAGTTTGTAGGACAATGAAGAAAGTACAAACTTATCAAAACTTTTTTAGCATTATTTAAAGTTTTTCTAGTTGGATTTGAACCATTCCTGAATGTCTGCAAAGAGTTGATGGAGAAGGACAACATCTGTTGCAAATGAGCCGGCATATAATTCTGTCGTTTCTGCACAAGTTTGAATGCCAATGCCAAGATGGAGTGCAGTGCCTACAGGTCACGGTGCTAGCAGCGGCTCTGTGACGTTGGTCCGCGTTGTCTGGGAGACCAGGGTTGTGGTGCGCGATGCGGAAGGTGCCTTCTGTGGTGCTTTCTGGACACGGAGTCTATGACAGAGTTGGTTGCTTTTCCCTTCTCTGTGGCAACTGAAGCAACAGTTCCAGAAGCAGTACCCAGAGGTTTGTGAAGTCTTTGCGGTCCCTGAGACTTCAAAACAGGATGCAAGCTCTACTTCAAGCACTTGGAGAGACTGAACAAAAGTAAAGAAAGTTCAGTCCAGTCGTTTCACTGCCCAAGGCAGAATACAGTAACTTCAGGCCAACCCAACAAAGCAACAACACAGCAAAGGGGCAGTACTCCTCCAGCTTTTCTTCTTGGCAGGTTCCGCGATACCAGTGAGTTCTCTGAAGTATTTTATCTCCCTGAGACTTCCAACAGGAGGCAAGTTCTACTTCAAGCCCTTGGAGAAAGCTCTTAACAGCAGGATGATGAAAGTACAATCCAGTCCTTTCCCTGCCTAGGACAGAAGTAGCAAGCAGCAGGCCAACACGGCAGGGCACGCAGCGAAGTGGCAGTTCCTCCTGACAGCTTTTCTAGCCCTTCTTCCTGGCAAGTTCCTTAGTTCAGAAGTAATCTAAAGTTTTGGGGTCTGGCCCCAATATTTATACTCAGTTTTTCTTTGTTCTTTTAGGCAGAGAATGTGTGTGCTCAGCGCAAACCAGTTCTGTCCTCTCTGGTCCAGCTTCCCGGCAGGAGGTGGATACAGCATTGTCCAAGGCAGACAAGGCCTATTCAGGTGCAAGGGAAATCTCCTCCCACCCCTCCAAATGCAGACCAGGCCTATTCAGGTGTTAGTGAAAACTCCTCCAACTACTCTGAATGAAGTCCAGGTCTATTCAGCTCAGCCCGACCTATTAAAAAAAGGTAGGACACACATTAACACCCCCCCCCGCCCCCAGTGGCTATCTGAGAGAATGCACATCCCCAGCCCCTGTCACTCCAAAGCCAGACAGTAAACTCACAAACCACCAGAGGCACAGAGGATGGCTAAGCAAGAAAATACCCACTTTCTAAAAGTGATACTTTCAAGCACAAAACATAAAAATCTTTTTTATTATGCATTATTACATTCTGAGTCCAGGCATACTAAACTCCATTTCCCCATCTTGTCCCAATGGGAAGTTATGCTTATAAGATGTTATAATTAAACTCCCATTCTATCCTACGCGACAGATAGCCTTTCCATAGTGAAAAACGAAATACACTGTAATTCACTACCAGGACATGTAACACACACCAGTTCACGTCCTACCTTTAACATATATAGCACCCTGCCCACAGGGGTACCTTGGGCCTACCTTAGGGGTGACTTATATGTAAGAAAAGGGAAGATTAGGGCCTGGCAAATGGGTGCACTTGCCAGGTCGACATGGCAGCTACTAACTGCGTGCACACACTGCAGTGGAAGGTCGTTGACCCCTTTTCAGGGCTAATTGTGCGGGTGTAACAACCAGTGCTGAAGGCCCACCAGCAGCATTTGATTTACAGGCCCTGGGCACACATAGTGCACTATACCAGGGACTTAGAGGTAAATCAAATAAGACATTCATGGAAACAGCAATTCATAATAACAATTTACACAGAGAACATATGCACTATAGCACTGATCAGCAGTGGTAATGTGCCCAGAGTCCTAAAACCAACAAAAATAGGATCATAAACAGGAGGCCAAAAAGCAAAAAGTCTGGGGGTAAACCTGCTAAAAAAGCCAAGTGTAACACAGCAATACAAAAGTATGTCTTGAGGATTCCTCTCCTCCTCGTGTCTTTATCAGGCAAGCTTGGGCCTCCCAAAATGTAACACAGTGTCCTCCATGTAATGTGCCATTGTAGGCACACTTGAACTCAGTTTACTTTCCCAGCACACTTACTCTCCAGTTCTGTTACCTCCATGCACAGTGCCACAACAATCACACATGCATTCAGTACACACATTCAGTCACTGTGCACTGCTCAGTACTGGTGACTTTCTATATTGTACCAGGGTATGCTATTTACACACACTCACACTCTACCAGCATACATGCACTCACCACATGCCAGCTGCACAATACTTTACCCTTAATGCATTGTACTTTACGCAAGCACACATACACCCAGGATAAGCTTCCACAGCACAGCACTAAATCTTTCATGTCATATATTCACTGCAAGCATACATACATTCAGAACATGCTCTAACCCCAAATGTAGTACTCAGTACTGCCCTATCCCGTACTGTACCCTTCCCAGGCACACATACATCCAGCGCAGTCACTACTCCTGCACTGCACAGCGCTCCACATCCATCTGATGTAGGCAAGATTGAGTTAAGCACACATCATCTGAATTTTTAAAAGGGTGTATGAGCATTTAGGCCTCACTCCAGTGAATCAGGGTAAAAGGTACCTGTTAACTACTGCTGATCACTACACGGTATGATGCCACCACTGTGGTTGTGCTGCTTAGCTCTTAGTGAAGGGTGTAGCCCTTCACCAACATGAAGGTATCATGGCGCACTCATATGACCCATGTTTGTCTGTGACAACAATAATCATCACTAGGGATCCAGACAACAGGACAGTTGGGCACTCAGGACAGGGGTATATGTCTTTAGCCATGCAAAGGACTTTTCCTTCCCAACACTCCTGAAACTCAAAAGTCACTGACTAGACTCATGTTCCTACAGAGAACCTGAGACATTGCTCATCTACTTGGATTGATCATCAAGATCTCATTTGGTACCTTCCAACATGTTAGGGAAATGCTTCCATTTTCCCCTCCATTGCTCTCACCTTAGTCTTAATGTTATGGGAGGTATCTGAAGTACTTTCAGAGTAGCACTCAGGAGGCACTCACCCCATGATAATTCTAGCTCCTGCTCTTCATTAGGTTCACAGCTCCTGCCAGAAACTGGGTTAGTAATTTGGGAGGAAAGCCTCCTTACCAACTCAATAATAAAGCCTGGTTAGGTCACAACACATTTCTAAGTGAATCTCTGCTTTATCACTGGGAGCTATGACACCGGTAGCAAACAGTCTCCTGGAGAAAAGCGTGCTCTGTTCAGGCAATACTAAACAAATATTAAAGTTAAGAACACACAACAACTTAATTCCCAATCCAATTTGGAAAAAAATAAGAAACATTAATAAGCAAAAACATTGAAAAAATGTTAAAGTTGGTTAAGGGGATCAGGAGACATAGAATTTTACTTTTTAAGACAAAAATCACAACTAACACACAAAGCACTACTGAATGTTAATGTTTGCAGTAGACTTGGACCCAAGTTTCATTTCAGTCTGACTGTGGTGGAACTGGGGTTGAGTAAACCTAATGGGTTGATGGGCTTTGCCACTGGGGGATAACCTGGATGTCTTGTATTGATCCCAAGTTTTACCACTGATTCAGCGGATTCAGTCTCGCAATACTGAGCCCAACTGTTTTGTTGAGAATGTACTCCGGTGCCTGGATAATTTCCTCTGCTTTACTTACTTGCTAGCTTGGTCCTCCGATTGACCTTTCTGGGTCACACTGAGGCGAAAGAGAGTTAACATTTCGTGTCAAATCAATTTAATTAGTAGTGCAAACAGTTGTCCAAACAAGGAAGACCAGGAATCAGTGGCCAAATTTGAGGTTTAAGTGGACCACTCTTCAAATCAAACTGTATAGATGTAGTATAGCAACATGGAAACATAGCATCCTAAAGAAATGTAAGCAAACAAGAATCAAACAAAGGAGCAGCTTTGTGGCCACCATTCAAAACAACAGCATTAAGATTTGATCCTTGAAATACTATATCTAGCCTGATCTTTCCAGGCATTAGCAATTCAATTTCTCTTTAATACAAGCTAAGGCATGTTACTACTCATGACACAAATCTACAAAAGGCAATAGGGAGTATTAGCAACAGCATTGTAGAAGCTCTGTCAGGAGTCTTCAAGTTGTTGGGAAGTGTCAGTCTAAACCACGCTTGGGAAATTACCGTGACATAGGGGAACATCTCTAAGAGTCCATTTAAGGGGCCATTGGATTTGGGGGATTTTGTGGAATAGAGAAATTGGTTTTGCTTGGAGTCCAAATGAAAGCTCTGCAAGGAACTTGCAGAAAGAGTTCGGCAAAAGATTCCAGCATGCGGTTTGGAAAGAAATCCAAAGTCATCTGCCACTCCATCCAGGGCAATTGATAAATTATAATCCTTGAAGTATGTCGTCAACTCCCCTTTAAGTACGTCATCAGTAGTAATCCATTGTATTTGTTTCAAAAGTCTGTATAGTTGCACATGGTATTTAGAATGAAACATCGTAGGAAAGTTACATACCAAACATGGGAACCTTGTCTCAGTCCTACACTCATGGGAAAAGACAACAGTCTATTGTTTGTCTACAGAGTTCTCATGTGCTCCTCGTTGGAATCCATTTCCATATGTGTATCTATTACGTGTTACAAGAAATGTATAAAGTCAGACTAACAATTCGTGAGAACTCCTGCAAAGAAAGCAAGTCAGTATAATGCAGAAACGCAATGAATTCTCACGGGACCAAGAATTAGGCCATTTAGTGTAAAACGGTTAAGTTAACACATTGAATCTATAATGCACATTTAATATGCATGTAAACATTTAAACATATACGTGTATACTATTTCTTTGGTACTTTAGGCCACTAAATCATATAGCAAGCAATGAAACTGCATAATAGTAAGTATACATGAGAACTACATTCATGAGTATATATGTGTAATATTAATGCATACATTAATGATATTTTATTGTTCAACCAACATTAGCAATCTACATATATATGGATCATTTGTAGCCATGAATGACATTTCTAGCAGTTACACAGACTAAATTGCGCACAGTTATAAATCAAGTGAAAAAACGTAAGCAATGAAATGGAGGATGGTTTAAAACGATCTACACTTCTATCTTGCTTTATAGAACACTGGGAGCACTTTCCCTGCATTATCGGACGCCGTACCTGATTCAGCCCTGCAGCTGGGACATTCCTGCCTGTTTCTTTTTGCCGGTCTCCTCCCGCCGCTGCGTGCCTTCTGTCACCTGGCACTACAACCACCATCAGTCTCAGCGGCAGGAAGCCGCCCCCACCCATTGCGCGCCCGGAGGCGCTTTAAATTCGAAGGTGAACATCAGAGGAGCGGGTTGCTTTATAGAACACTGGGAGCACTTTCCCTGCATTATCGGACGCCGTACCTGATTCAGCCCTGCAGCAGAGACATTCCTGCCTGTTTCTTTTTGCCGGTCTCCTCCCGCCGCTGCGTACCTTCTGTCACCTGGCACTACAACCACCATCAGTCTCAGCGGCAGGAAGCCGCCCCCACCCATTGCGCGCCCGGAGGCGCTTTAAAATCGAAGGTGAACTTCGCGTCGCGGGACGCGAGCGGGACGCCCGGGGCTAAGCCCGAGCAAAGGGCGGGCCCTCTGTGGCCCTCAGGGGACCTAAGGTGACGGGACGGGCCACCCCTCTTACGTGTTCCAAATAAAATTAATTATTCATTCCTGATATTACCGTCAGGATCCGTGTTTACTTGCTGCCCTCATCGCAGTCGGCTCTGATCCGGGACTGTTTGGGAATTCAAGCAGGAAGGTAACAAGACTTCTTTGGTAACCTTGATTGACTATATTGACTCTAGAGGGGTAAAGATTGTAAGCTATTACCACTAGCATTAAAATGTCGAAGGCAAAAAAACCTAACGTTCCGGGGAATACCATGGATAATTATTTAGTACAAGTGGTGGAAAAAATTAATCTTGAAAGGAGGGCTTCGTTGGGTCTGAGCTCCCCACTATCGTTGCCCCAAAATGAGATCTCTGATACGGATTTAATTGCTCTGGGCACCCCGATTATTTCATCCCCAGCCTCCCATGACCTGGACATGGGGCTACCACAAAATGTATCAGCCATAGAGCACTTAGCTACCACTATTGAAGCACCAGCTGGAGATTTTGAGCTAGACATAGAACCCCCCCCTGCATGAACAAGATCTAGATTTGGAGATAGTAGATCCCCCCCCACCCCCCACCGGATGTTCCTGTTCCGGCTCCAAGAGTAACAAAAGCTATTGCCAAGATCCTGACAAAAAGAGAAGGGCTAAGGTCTAGCAGGAGAAAGCCAGCTACTCCGCCTAACAGGAAAAATGTAGATGGGAATGCGAATAGAGGAGATATGAATCAAGGATGGGATGAAGAGGGTATATTAAAAAAACTCATGGGTATGCTGGATATTAAGTTAAACCAGCTAGTAAAACCCTTAATCTCAAAAATAGATCAGCTAACTGCTAAAATAAATAAATTGGAAGACCATGTAACAGCAACTAACAATAAAATGGGGGAATTGCCAACCATGTTGGTAGAAAAGCTGGCTGAAAAAACTCAATTAGAAGTTCTACCCCAAGGTGAAATAGAGCTACTTCAGAATGAGCAAGCTCGACCCGAGCGTGGCCCACAACAAGCTAACCTTGCTACCATTCCATCAATCGAGCCTGAAGGCAATTGCTTACTGCAGGGCCCCTACATAGAAAACAGCCCTATGGAGCTAATTGTTGAAGCTTCACCCCTTATCCTGGTTCTTGCCAATGTTCCCCCCTTAAATATAGGTCAACAAGAACATCCAGAATCTCTATTAAACAAGGCATTTAACTGGTTAAGTAATAACATGCATATGTGTCCCGGGGGCGACCATAAACTGGCAGAAGATTTATTAACCGCAAGACGGGTAAAATGGATAGGGAGTAGCACTAAGAAATTTTCTGGGGACTGTGTGATCCTGAGTCTTAAAGGCCCCGAAGTCTTACCTGAAATCTTGAATAACCCTTTTCCACCTCAACGCAGAACAGCGGAGTTAATCCCACTAACCCTGGACTTTTTTTATAATAGGAAAGGCCTAGCATCAAACCCGAGCATCCTGAGAACTAAATGGTCAACAGTGACCAGTAGATGTGCGAAGGGGGGCCTAGCCAATGTCTGGGGATTAAACTTAGATAACAGATATACAGCATTGTCTAATCTAAATGAGTGTGACTGACTCGTAATGGATAAAGGACTACTAGTGAAAAATGAGGTACGACATCCTACAAGCCAACTAGACAATCCTATGGTCCAAAATAATAAAAACATGGATCCCGGCCACATGGTCCCCAAAAGTCCAAATAGCAACATATTTATATTAGGGCCAGAGGATCTTATCAACACTAGTCCAGTAGCTGGGGTTAATACAGGACCTGAGCAGGGGGGCCCATCAAGAAGGGATGTCAGTATAAATACGGAGCTGGCATGTACACTAACTTTTATATCCTGGAACATAGCAGGTATAGCTAGCAAAATAGATAACCCTGATTGGCTTGATTATATAGACATGCATGACATAGTTATGTTACAAGAAACCTGGTCAGTCGACCCAGTTTTTCGAGTGGGGTATTTAAATTTTTTTAAACCTGCACTTAAAGGTGGAAAGGGACGTCCCTCTGGAGGATTGTCGATATGGGTTCGTCAAGCATTGTCCTGTACCCTATCACAAAGGCAAATAACATCAAATGATATTCTAGCACTAAATATCAAATGGCCTAATGGACAAGAAACAGCCTTGTATAATATCTATGCCAGGGGGGTTAGTGCAGGTGTTCCTTCTGATGTCTTTTCCACTCTAGAACAAGACATTGAAACCCTCTGTTCTAATCCACACATTATAGTGGGTGGTGATTTTAACTCAACCTTTGAGCCCCTAGGTGAAGAGGATGGGAGCCTAACGGAGGAGGAGGATAGTAGATGGGGAATACCACAATTGGAGCTCCCTCCTATAAAAAGATGGAGTGCCACGGCCATTAGAATTAAGAGCCTCTGCCTTTCTAGAGGCTTGAGAGCTGTGAATGGGAGAACACAATCCGACCAAAAAGGGAACTCCACTTTTGACAATGGTCGTGCCACAAGTAGGATTGATTATCTCTTAATTGATGTAAGAGCATGGCCCCAACTACTAGACATGGAAGTTGTCCTACGATTAGAGAGTGATCACCACCCCCTCTATATGACATTCCATCCTTATCAAGAGTCTAGAGTACCCACTAATAAAAAGCTGATGGTAACACGAGATCTTGTCTGCTCAAATAATCAAAGACACCTGAAATGGGGAATGTTGTTAAGAGATGAAAGGAACCTAGAAAATATGAAAAGTCAGGTAAGAGAGGAAGTGAGTAACATCATAGTGCAATCTGGGACTCGTAATTTCCAGAAATACATGATGGAGGCTCATAAAAACCTATTCTATAAATTGCAAAGCTTTTTTATTAAAACAGTAGATCATACCCAAGCCAAAAAATCCATAGCCGTTAAAGGCTGGTACGATAAAAGCTGTAGAATGGCAAGGCAAAACTTAAGTCAAAAACTAAAAATAGGAAACCCAACAGCTGTTAAAAGGGCAAGGGGTATCTATAGGCAGACACAAAAACAAGCAAAGAGGAGATGGGATGAAGAGGGATGGAGCGAATTAAAACAGGCATGTACCAACAAAGATTCCAAGCGGTTTTGGGCCCTAATTAAATGGAATAGGGGTGGGACAGCAGATCAACCACAAAATCATGTGCCAATAGATGGCTGGAATGATTTTTTTAAACCTCAGTACGCAAGAGCCTCGACATATGCATCCATATCTCCCCCCCAAGCTATATTTTTCAGCGATCATATATTCACTGAAAAGGATGTTAACTTGGCACTAGATTGTGTATCGGGTGGAAAGGCGCCAGGCATGGATGGCATCCCAGCTGACGTCTTTCTATCTGACCGTGCCTCTTGGTGCACATATTTCACAATGCTGTCAAATGCTATCGCTATGGGTGGAGAAGTCCCAGCCTCATGGAAAGGGGCAGAAATCATCCCTATCTATAAAAAGGGGGACAAAACCCAGGCAAAAAATTATAGACCCATTAGTCTGATTGATACAGCGCAGAAAATAATGGGTCGACTAGTCCAGAATAAACTGCAACAATGGATTGAAGACCAAAATATACTGTCACCTTATCAAGCGGGTTTTCGCCCCTTGACTAGTAGTGTTGACCAAGTCTTTTATTTTCTAGCCGTGTATTGGAGAAATGTCACGTTGCGAAAGGGAACATTGTATGCAGTTTTTGTGGACCTAAAAGCGACGTTTGACCTGGTGCCGAGAGAGAAATTGTGGGAAACCCTGGATGAGGTGGGAATAAGTCCTGAGCTCCTCACTTTGCTGGTGCGCCTTCACGAAAATAATTATGCGAAAATAAGGTGGGGCAAACAGGGGGAAGTGACATCCCCCTTCCCAGTAGAACGAGGGGTGAGGCAAGGGTGCGTTCTGGCCCCAACGCTTTTTTCAATCTACATAAATGGAATTGCGGAGCATTTAAATAAATCTCCAACTGATGCTCCAACCATGGCAGGTGTACACGTCCCCGTACTTATGTTCGCGGACGATACGCTTTTATTATCACGTATGCCTAGTGGATTGCAGAAAGCGGTTGATGCCTTTGGGGTTTTTTGCGATAGTCGAGGCCTGGAATTAAATACCAGCAAAACTAAATTTATGTGCCTGAACTCCCAAACAGGTTTTAAGGGGACGATAAAATACAAGGGTGAACCACTGGAAAAAGTAGATGCCTTTGCTTATTTAGGAATCACCCTCCAAAATGACATGAAATGGAATTCACACATCATCATGGCATCTTTAAAATTTAGCCAGCTAGCAGGTGCAGTTACAGTCAAACATAATACTTCTTTGACAAGACCTATAAATTGTGCACTTGAAGTTTATAGTATGAAAGTAGTAAGTGCATGCCTGTATGGGTCTGAGCTCTGGGGTTTTTCAAATCTAGGTGACCTAGGGCGGGCGGAAAATAGATTCTTACGAGGGCTTGTTAGGGCCCCACAAAGTACACCTATTATCCCACTTAAGATGGATCTAGGTAGGAAAAATATTGAAGACATTGCCCGCCTACGTCCCTTGCTATACTGGAGGCGGTTAATGGTAACCCCAGAGTTAAGTCACTATGCATCTGCTTTTTTTGATGTTGTGAAGTTTGATTGCTTTCATTCCATTGTATGGCTAAATGAACTGCGGAGCACACTGGTGAAATTGGGTCTGGACCATTTGTGGGGTAATAAGGATGTTGCCCTATTTCCTTCAAAAAAACAACTCAAGGATATTTACTGGGAGTCAGTATATGCAACACTGTACTGCAAAGGTTTGCAATCTTCCCTGACCTTACGCTTTTTGGATACAAAACAAATTCCATCATACGAAAAATACTGGGATGTAGTTGAACGTCCATTGGATAGGAAACTATATTTCCAATTTCGGGTGGGAACTCTCCCAGTGAACGCTTTTACACAAAATTGGTCTCCACTAAAGGACGCTTATTGCAATCATTGTAAAAATGAAATAGAGGACATTACACACTTGTTTTTCATCTGCCCCCTCTATGTGACCCCGCGCCAAAAGTGGTTAAAACCAACCTGTAGGAATTTGGGTACTCGTTGTTGCTTACAGGCCCTAAGAATTTTAATGTCTGACACCTCAATACCACTGGTAATAGGCGTAGCAAAATTCCTTGCATGGGCGTGGGTAATAAGATCTCGTGCTTCACGGCCTATTGAATAATATGATTTATTAACTGCTGGTATAACCTTCCTTGTCCATTTTTAACATTTCTATATGGAATTTTATAAAACTGTATGTATACATTTTATAGTATTACTAGCTTTTCGATTTTTGCTGTTTAATATGTTTTTTAATGTAGTATTTTAAGTATTTATTGTATGATGTTTAGGAGGTGGCTTTTATGACAAAGTCGAATAAAGCTTTGAAACGAAAAACGATCTACACATTACAAATGTCTCATTATTTAGTATAATACATGTTATTTCTTATAAATCCTTTTAGTGGTAACAATCATATAAATGTATTAATATGTCAGTCACTTTATTAGCAAATTATTTTTATTTCGAGACATCTTTTATGAATGCATTTCTCTCGACATTAGTAACACATTCGATGTGAAATCCAAACTTTTACATAAAGACTGTCTGCACCAGCAGTATCAAGTGTAACATATGTTATAAACACAAAGACACACAAGATTCATGTGCAAAGTGCACGTTCATTTTATGTGTCAAGAATGGTCTTTATTCTTTTTGTGTGACCTGTATAGAGTGGGCAACTTTACTCTGCACCACCACCATTGTCACTTTTTTGACTCAGAATTTTTCAGTGGGGCAAGGCTCAACTTTGTAGCTAGGCAGATCGCCATGATGCTGCATACCTGATGGTGCAACCATGGAGCTTTTGTCCTGAGATCCAACTGAACCCCTTTTACTTTGCGGAAAACTACCACTTCAGACTTCCTGGGGCAGATTTACAAGCCACTTTTGCCACTTTTGCATCATTTTTAACATGGAAAAAGTGACGTAAGGGTGGCGCAAGGGGCTTGTAAATAAGCCCCCCTGTTCTTAAAAGCATCAGCATTGTTCTTCAGGATGGCATTCATTCATAACTAATGTGGAATGAAAATTGCAGCCACAGACGTGGAGACTCCAAGCAAACTTGTTTGAATCCAGTTTGCTATTATGCAGCACAAAATATGTTGTGTATAAGTTGCTTACCGCCTACATATATCAACATAGAGTTAAAGTTTTAAATACAAGTGAAGGGTAACTTTGAATTATTTTTCTACTGCCGTCAAAGGCAGTCACGGCCCGTGGAGGGAGTTTCGATAAAACGAATTTCGTAGAATGTCCTGCATCGCAAAATGCGGTGCAGGGTGCGCTACAAAATTCGTTTTATTTATTAAATTGTTTACTTACCTTCAATTATCCATACTCCAGTTTTTAGCACCCCCCACACTGCCCCTCCCCCGCCCCGACCCGCCCCTCCGAAACTCCCTCCACGGGCCGTGGCTGGACAAAGGAAGAGTTATGAGACTATTTCTGGTCACTGTCATGTGTATTCATGGAAAATGTAGTTTGGTCCATTCAGTGACAAACAGATTTTTACAACTGTTCACTGTGGCAAAATACATTTCTTGAATATTTCGTATATCCCACTTTTATACATTATGCACCCAGCCCTGCAGACTTTCAAGGCACATGTAGGGATGACCTAACTAAAAAAAAAAGTAGATTTCCTTAAGGGAAAATCACTTTTATCACTTCAGTGGTTTTAAACTGTATCTCAGCCGAAGCATAATGATATTTCGTGTACCAACTTACCATGGCCTTACTGGATTTGCAGGGGCATAGCACAGAGTTCGATTGCTAGCTAATCCAAACACGATAAAATGTGGGGATCATCATAGAGTGATGTCTGATTTTACCACTCCTTCTTAAAACTATCCCTCTGATTACCTGGGCTAGGGTTCAAAAAATGTTTCTTCCTCCCTGTTCCTTTGTTCTTCTTGGACGGCTTGGTAGAGGGTTGTTGAAGACCTTGTGAACTGAAAAGTCGGGGTAATCACCTGAACTACATGGTGTTCTGGTGCTCTACTACCTCAAAGTCCTCATCCTGTTTCATCCACCTGGTGAAGGCACATTATTCCTTCAATCAGCACAGAAGGGGATGACACCCTTTATAGGACAGCCAGCCTTGCTATGGGCTTATTCGGGGGCTTACTCCATTTCTTCACCAGGCATCAGGGAGTACAGTTCGGCGGCAGTCCAAATCTGCTTTCCTATTGCAGCTTAAGAACGTATCCCAAACCCTATTAACAATGCATGTGCTGCCACCACTGCTGCACTGCTGGACCTTAACTTAGCTGTGCGCTTGACAACATCTTTGGTCATTAGCACAATGAGGGGAGGCACCGTTATAACTGCTCTCTGAGGGCCAGGCAGTGGAAAGAAGAGAACTGTGAATGAAGCATAAGAGGCACTGCACTTCCTCCGTGCAGATCCTGCCTGCAACCCCCACAGCTCTTTCCCCAGTCCTACAAACTTTCAGAAAATGGAAACAAGTAGCTGCTCTTCACCTTGGCAGGATGTGCCTGTGACATACACATTTGTTTTAAGAATCAGACTGCTCAAGGTTACAGGCTTACTAATGGGGCACCGCAAACATAATGAATTACGTTCAAGGTAATTCTTCAGTTTGGTCAGTTTTTGAACTTTGGAGTAGATTTTGTACTTGAGCGGCAGCTTTCTCAGTGCGAATGGCTGCAAACTGCCACGAGCGCTGGCATTGAAAAATGTCACCAGGAAGTATTCTAGCGCCCGAATATTGCATTGAGGATGCAAATTCTTGCTTGTGCTCGCCAACTTAACATTGGTGAGCCGTGTCAGCGAAAAAACTCTACCACGCAGTGGTTGGTGGAGTTTTTTCAGAACTCTGCGTTCCAAGCAGAACGGGGAGTGGGCAAAACTCTGTGAAATCTGCCAGCATAGCGGAATTTTCACCAACCCCTAATTAAGAGATTGTATTGCTTGGTTTTTAGGTCTCGCCTACCCAGCGCGCATGCGCTGCATAGGCAAAAGACCTTTAGCAATCGCTTCGGCTTTTCAGCCAAAAACATGCACAAGTTCCATTACCTTCGATGGCAACGCGTGCACGTTTGGCGATTCACTTGCGGGAGCGAGCTGCGCCATATGGTAGCAATTATCGCTCCTGGAGCTGCTCACTCCTGCAAGTGAAACGCTTTCACTTTTGCAGACACTTTTTCTTTACTTTTAGCGCGCGCGCTTGTTTCAGATGCTACCAGTCCCTCTCTTATTTATAGTGGTACTGCGATTGTTTTTTTACTGACTAGAAAGAGCCCAAATAAATGTCACAGTATTCATCTTAATTGACATGAGAACACTGCAATCACTCCAAGGAGCATGGCCGTCATTAGCGGTATACAACTGTTACAACGAAGTTTTTACCACGCACTACCATTACAACGCAGGCATTACCACACATACCATTACAACGCATTGCGCTGGGGGGCGCTCTAGGATAGGGAATAAGTATAATTTTATATCCAACACCTTCCCTAGTGTCCACGGGGACTGGAGTTGGAATATAAAATTATACTTACCACTATCCAGCACCTCTAAGCGCTATGCGTTGTAACGGTATGCGTTGTAAATACCGCGTTGTAATGCTATGCGTGGTAAAAGTATGCGTTGTAACGTCATACATCCGTCATTAGCGCGGCAGGAGAGGTGGCGGCGAGGCACAGCTGGTGTGTGGGCCCCATTGTGCACCAATTATGGCTGTTTTTCACTACCTAGCCGAGCAAGGGGGTCATTTTCCTTCCTTACATGAGAGCTCACTGCACCCGTACAGTTCTCTGCAGATGCTTTCACATGCTCCTCCCGCCCCTGCACTCTCTGCGGCTGCAGGAAGCGTCCCAGGCTCTTCCATTCAGTGACAGTATGAAGGCCGTTCATGCCTCCCGGCGATGCCGCGCTAACCCAGCTTATCAGCCTCAGACCGGAGGGCACTGCCTTATTTCCAACATACGAGTCACTTTCCGGCCAGTTATCGCAAGGTAAATATTAAAGCTGGCCCTGGAAAAACACGGAGTCTCCTGGCATTGTTACCTCCCCGGGACAATGGGTGGCGGCTTCTGTCATCGGCAGTGCCCGTGCCACCCTGATCCCTGGGCAGCGGCTGCCGCTCTGGGCCAGCTACCTCCTCCGAGGAAAGCAAACAGACAGGGTGGGATGAAGGCTTCGGCTCACGCCCCAGAGGGCCTGTCTGTCTTCTCGTCAGTTTGGCCCTGTATTCTATATGTTTGCTTGCATAGAGGAGCATGTTTTTTCGTGTGTACCCCACTGCACGTTACTTGAACTTGTGCACGAGTCATTGCGTATGTAAACGCCTGTGCGTGTTTGCTTGTGCAATAAATGTGTACAATGATGTGTATATCACATTTTATGGTGTGTGTGTGCTGAGCAAATGTTGTGCTTGTGCCTTTGTGCATGCCTATATGTTTCTGTAGAATGTGTATGCCTTTGTACTTGGTATATAGCTCCGTAGTAGTACTACTATGTGTAAAGTATGACTGTGACTTTGAGCTGTGCGTTTGTGCATGTATACAAAAGCTTCTCGAACGCCTTTGCATGGTGTGAATTATTATTTTTATATAGGAATGACTGTTTGTATATAATGCTTGTTCAACCCCTTGGGCGCGGCCGCGATTCTGCGCCTGTGCGGTGTTTTTACATAGTGGGCGGGTTCATGACAGCCCCCAGCCGTCATCAGCACTCGCCCACCGTGATGCATGACGGCTGGGGGCCGTCATCAGCATCGAAGGGGTTAATGTATCCAGCAAAAACACATCAAAAGAGTATGTTCAGTTTATACTTTTCTAAGAAGTGTATGGAATCTCTGCTTGTTTTCCTGCACACACCAGATGTGTGTTCACACCGGCAGTATTTCAGAGTTAGCTATGCAGGTTTTGCAGAGGAGCGCGCACATTTAATTGGGCCCCTCTTCCCCCGTATCCAATTGTCTTGAGAAGTGTTTGTATTAGCTTTAGGACAAGCAATTAAAATCATGTTTCTTTTCGGATTCTCTGCACTTTCTCTGAATCATGTGTCGAAAAATCAATATTTCCGCTATAATCGTCTCCTTCTACGCTGTGCGTCCACCCTGTCGAGCTTGAGATTTTAATATATCGAATTGCAAAGTCATGTTTTATAAGGAATGTTTTTATTCGTATTTTACATATGCGTTTCTCCCCATTGGCTGTTTTAAAATATGGAACAGTAGACGGATAGATTTGAATTGTTATTGCACGGATCCACCAGTGTTGCATCTGGCTTAGTTAAAGTGGGGTGCTGGGAAGGAAATGCGTGAGAGAAGGGTTACGTAGAGGAAGGATTCGTCGAGTCCACGTGCGCAGCACTCTCCAGAGCTCCACAGGGTGCTGCTATAATTGGAATGCATGGATCTGTCATCGCCAGAGGTTTCATTCACCTGAGATAATCCTTCCACTGCATATTGTATTGTAGCTGTTAGCGCTGCTGCTGTTTGTGCGGCTCTCTAGCCTTATCCCACTTCCTGGCAATCTTCGTGAAGCTGGTGAAAAGCAGGCACTTAGGTGGCCTTATGCATTGCTAGGCGAGTAAAGGCAAGCAGTCCCCATTAATAGGACGTGTAGAGAAAACACATGCTACCATTTGGTTTGTTTTTCAAAATCGCCAGAACAGTTGATTATCACATATAAGAACACTTGCTTCCTCAGCTTTTACCTGTATTTTATTGCCTACCCGCCTCCATCCCTGTTGCTATGTGTCACCAGCGCTACACAGTTGGGGACACGGACAGTCCACCCCCAGTGACAGCGTGCACTCATGGAAGGTTCAGAGGATGCTAACTAAGGCATTGCTCACAGATACCATCCTATCTCAAGAGCATATCCGAAACAAGCATTTGCATAGTCAAGAGGGCTCGCCTTTGGGACCTTAAAAGTGTTTACTTATCCAGCACAATATCCTTGGTGCAACAACATCAACTGTTTCATGACTAAACACTTATAAGGTCCCACAGGCAAGACCTATTGGCTATGCCAATGCTTGTTATTCACTTGAATCAATGACTATGTATATTAGTGCCATCCGAGCACACCGTGATGCGATTATGTTAGAGGGCATGTGAGGAAGTAAATGCATAAGGAACACTTATGATTTCTCTTCACTTACGGACTTAAGATTACACAGACTCAGTGTGACACAGCAATGGATGATCATTAAGGAAGACAATACGATAATAGCATAATCACTTAGACCAGTTGATTATGGCTCCACTCTAGACTATGAAAAAAGTTTACAAATTTTGTGAAACGCAAAAGAGGAAACATTTTGGGTTGGTTATTTAGAACTTCCCCTGATGCTGTGGTTGGTAGAAAGATGAAACCATGCGTGCGCCAGTTACATCAAGTTTTTCCAATTCCTAAAATGGTTTCTGCAACCCATACAGACAGTACCCATACCATAGTATGTTTGTATATGTATGTATGTATATATATATATATATATATATATATATATATATATATATATATACATATATATATTTCCAAAACAAGGTTGCCCCCAAGAAGATGCCTCACAAGAAGGGTTGCAGCACAAATCATCCCAGGCAGCAAACACTCCACCAGAAAGCCAGCCTCCCAATAGCCATACGCGTTTCGAGCAGTCTCCGTGCTCTTGTTCACTGCCAAACTGACACACAGGCAGGCTGAGTTAGAACAGTTGATTTATTTCGTAATAAGTCCCGCCCACATGGCAGCAGGCATTGTGGTACTGATAGTCCAAAATACAAGCCTATGACTCCAATGTTCTTTTATCCAAGTGGATATATCAACAAAACAAGGTTACCCTCTAGGAAGAGCCTCAGGCATGTAATAAAGCACTTCTCTTTTAATGAAAGACACAGCGCAGCAACAAAAGTCAGCTTTCAAAATAAAAAGGCATCCTCTGCCAAACGCGTTTCTGGTTTCCCCTTCGTCAGTGGCTGATGGTGCTCGAATCTTGGGGCAACAGGTGCTGCTAATTTTATCAAGGTGAACCTCCCCATGTGGGCGTTGCTATCACTGCAGCATGCTGGTTCACGTAGTCTGCACAGTTTGTATTTTGTATTTTGTATTTTGTATTTCTCGAGTGAGATGTAACCAAAAGTTCGTGTTGTAATTATAGTTCATTCCCATGTGGGTAAATCATAATTCCTGCTATTGCGCTGTTTTATAATGCTTTCATTAAGGCACTTGCCACCCGCTTCATTGGTGACCTCTCACCCGAAGTCACCTCGGGTCCGTCCTGGCAGAGGGGCTTTTTCCGCGACTGGGCCAGCCGCTAAATACCAACAATATTATATATATCGGTTTGCAAAATCCGATTCCATTCGCAAAAGGTTTTTGCAAATGGAATAATATTTCCCTCGTGGAGTAATGGGTGGCCTGTTGAAATAGTTAGTGCTCATTAAACAAGAATCTGGTTTGTGGGCTTCACTGTTTACCTCTCCATGTTATTCTAGTGTGGTATCTTGGATTTGCCAGTAGTAGAGACTCGCCAGGCAATTAACTGCAAATTTCAACTATCATAATATGGGGTGTATTGGCTAGTATAAATCTTGCCGCTCGCCCTTAAGTGGTTAAGCATTTTACAAATAGAAGGAAAGTAGAGTTCATTTTATTTATTTTTTATTCGAGGAGATAATCTATTGTTTTCCATTTCCATATATTGCCAAATCATTTTACCATCACTGTTTTTATAAGCCTAATTATTAATTTTGGATTTCTGAAATAATTTGTCTATGGTATAAAATCAGAAAATAAGAAATGTCTATTCAACTTGGTTTGCAGTATATAAATTATCCAAAAATGGGGGGCTGGGCAACTACAGAATGGCCAATAATGTTTGTAGGTGACAACCTCTTATGGGGATAGTGATTCGTAATTTGAAGAGAGAAGCAATATTGATAAATTGGATGTCTGATTGATAGGGGTGGGGGGCACATTTCCACCTATCATCTCTACATTATTACATTTAGGCTTGGTTTTATTTGTTTTAATTCTGTTGTTGTTTTGCTTTTAGGGACAAGATGCCATGGAGTGGGTGATTGACAAACTGAATAATGAATACGAGGAACTATCGTCCTTAAAGCAGGAAGATGTGAAAGCCTCAGTGGCAGCTGCCTCCGCAGAAACTTAACCCAAGATTTTAACAGTGTGACTACTGGCTCTCAGTATCTTCAGCACACAGATCCGGTCTTTTGTTTCTGCTTCAGTTTTTTTGTATGCAGAGATATTCTGATCTGGAACAGCTATTTGTATTTTTGTACAACAGATATTTTTATGAGAAGAATATCAAGTATGGTGAAACTTCTAAGCTCCAGCAAACCTTTCATTTAGGCTTCCAAGTGGATGAGCTGTTGACCACAACCTATCAATGGTGGCCCTCAGAGGACTTCCCAAAGAGATCTCCAGCCTCAAACACGCTTGTTTGCTCTGAAGCATGCCTGCATGCGGCCATAGAAACTCACAAAGGTGACATCATCCTTAGACAAAAGGAGTCCTGCATAACTTAGACCTCCATCTTTGGTTCCTTTGTTTAATTGAGTTTGGAAATAACACCACTGTGAGGCTTTGCTTAGGTCGTATGGATTTTCCAAACAGTAGTTTAGATTTGCTTGGAGATGAAAAAAATGCATGTCAAGTGGGGGTGACGTCGCATGTTGGAACTTGTCTTTCTCAGTGTGTTTTGCGATTCTTGCAATGCAGTAGCAAACGGTGCTTTGACTGGGCTTTTCCAATGCAGGTACCTTTGATAAACAGATGTTAGAGGTCAGTGAAAAGGTCATGCTAAATAGAGCTTTGTTTGCTTGAGTGTGCTCAAGTAAACCCAATCTGTCGAAGTATGTTAGGCTCTTGAAATGATAGCGCTCCTCTTTCCTCAATAACTTTAAAAACAGAAATGCACTGAGTGTCTTACGGGGCTACATCCAGCCTCACACTTCTACAGAGTTGGGTCTTGAAATGTCGTGAATTTTTTTTATAATTATTTAATAACACAACTACTAGCTCCCAGGTGAGTTTTTGTACGGGTATAATATTTGTCATATTATTTAACTGGCCTAACATCATTAGGCAAAAGTAGAAACAGATTTTATTTATATGGTAAAGATTGTATGTTAGAACTGACATTTATGTTATAAATTATTAAGTTATTGTTAAACTGTGTTGGGTCCCTCAAGTTGGATTAGATTTAATACAAGTCAAACCCCCTTTATAAGCAGCCGAGAAGTTTGTGTGGGCGACCCAGGTACTCATCATGGGTCTAGCCCAACGACAACACATAGAATTGGACGACAGATGAGAGCTGCCATTTCCCTCCAGTCCTTCACATCCGTTGTACCACTAATCCATGCTTCTAAAAGCATGTACTAGGGCCGTCTTAAACATTTCTGCTGGACAGCTGGTATATTCATTAGTTAGTATTTTCCCGAATAAAATAGTCAGGGCTCTGGAGCACCCTGTTTTACCCCTACAATAAGAACAGTACTCCCAACGGAAAAACAAAACTACCGAGTAAGGACACAGCATGCTTATAATTTCAGATCCGTGTCATAGCTGCATAGGGCAGTAAGGAAGAGAGCTCCTTCCTGTCTGGTATGAAGAAACCACCTAAGGCAAAAAAAGGTCTTATTTCATTTACTTAACGTAGCCGCAATACAACAGTATGAACGCAATAAAAAAAATATCCACGTTATCAAATGAAGATAGATATTTGCTCTCCTGGTCATAATCCCAGCAGAAATTGAAATTGAAATTAGTCTTAAATAAAACATTTTACTTGATATTTTCAAAAGTAAGACGCACATTGATCTTACTTCCGAATGCTACTCCTGGGTCTTTGTCAAAACAGCTGACTAGGTGCACTATTAGTGCTTTACCTCTGGTGCTGATGAAACAGAGCCCTGCCCTTTCACCGTTTCATATTGATGCGGTAGTGTGATCACAGGAGGAGTCCCACTCTCTCAGCAATAAGGTTTGAGGCTAGATCGAAATTAATTATTTGGACATTGTAAAAAAAAAAAAAAAAAAAAAAAACAAGTCACCCGGAAGCGGCAACTTGAGTCTCTAATCAAATAAGTAAGGAATGTGCCTCCACGTCCCTAGTTCTTCTCAGTTATGTAAAATGTCATGCTCTTACTTTGCAAGGCAGGCAAAGACGCCATTGCTGGAAGTAACTTGCACAATATTATGCAATGAACACATTTTCCTTGGGATCAATTTGTTTATTGGCTTTTAAGTGAACATACAAGGGAACATATCTTTGCAATGCACTTATTCACAAACTCTTTTTCTCTTTCTATATATTTTCTAAAAAGTTTGCACTGTTTTGCTTAGGGTCTGAGATCTTGTTTTTTGTTTGTCTCTAAAAGCAGGTGCTTCTTTAGCCACACTTTGCCCACTAGGTGAAGGTGCCCAGTCAAAAGTTATTTTGAATAAGTGATTCTTCCCTGTGAGTGTGGTGGTTTTAACAGGTGAATCAGCTTCAATGCGCCTCTGCTGATTCCCACTCCCTTGTACTGCCTCCTCCATTAGTCTTAATTAGTTAAAGCAGAGCAGTCCTCTGATCTACCACAGCCAAACATGCAATGTCTGTTTTACTGCAATGTTACGCAACGGGGGAATCCTCGCAGTTTACCTGAAGTACTGTTCACCCGAGGGTCTCCCTCTCATCCACAGCGATGCTACTCAAGGAAAGCAGGTACACGGAAACACATCTATAGTCGGAGAAGCCTGGACCTCTCTCATTGGATAAGCCTGGTAGAGGCCCGGGGTCACTATAAAATGATCATTTACGGCAGGTGCAAACTACATGAAAGCTTCTCCCAGCCTTACTAGTGAAAAACATTTGCTCCTGTCCTTTGCCCTTTCTCTTCTTAACGTCTGTTGTCCACATCTATTGTCCTTTCTCTATCTCTTCAGCCGCCATTTCCAAATGACTAACCTCCTTTTTTCCGCGCCATCTTCCACTGATGTTATACCATACTTCTCAGGTCCAGCTGATACTAGAATGTTCTGCACAACAGCATTCACACAGACAACTGTTATACAGGCCCATAAAATTAATTAGGCCTATAAAATAAAACTAATTACAAGCACCCAGAAATATGCAACTTTCAGTGCGAATGCTGCTGTATGGGCTACCCAGGCTTAGTATTTTTGAGACAGTAGCACATCAGTATTAATAGCAGTTACTTTTATGTAGGCCCTAGAGTTGCTGTCCTTATAGGTAGGGCATTGTGACTGCTACTTCTAGCCATGGACTTCCTTTCTCAAAAAATTTCCAAATTGCAGGGTTTTTTTTACTACTGGTCAGGGTTCATATCATAGCACATACACATCGTTTTACCCAAAGTAAATATGCATGTGCACCTAAAATCTGTTTTCATAGAGACTGTAGTTTAAATAGTGCACCAGTTCAGAAGTCTTGCTCTTACTGCTCTTTAGCTCCAGTCATTGGCTCTTTCAGCATTTACTGTTCTGCTATCATTCATGTGGCAACAAGACAACAGAAGTGTGCCATGTGAAATGTAGGACGCCTTGTACAAGAAAGCTATATCTCTCATGCGATGATTGGGGTAGGGTGCCTCTATTCTAAAATCCATGGTATGGTGTCTTGCCCAGTGAAAGACCTTTTGGCACTTACACTGTGCACCTGCATCTCACAGGATGTGGCTATTGACTTATCAAAAAAGTGTCCATTAACAAAATAATGTTGTAGTTAAAGATTATATCGGTCTATAAGGAAGGCCTTACAATAATCTTTCACCTGTTTTTTCGTGTTGGTCTGTTTTTAGTTAATTAATCATTCGAAACAGCACGCATATGGGACACTGAAATCCATTTCTTTTTCCTGTAGTTTTTCTTTTTATTAATTTATGTAAAAGTTTGCTGGCATATATATATCAGCAGAAGTGTATAAAAACGGGAAGCTACAACATAAATTACTAGAATCTTCTACCACAAATGTTTACAGTACACAAACACAAGTTGATAAGTAAACAAGGGCAAATAAATGAGTACAGAAATGAGGAAATGAGTTGCACAATAAACATTAGAAACAGTTATTTAAAATGTTTTAACATATAGATGTCCAAGTAGGGTGATTACATGTTTTGGTACTGTGGTAACACTTTCTTTAAAGTCAAATATTTTTCTTCACTACCAATAAAACAGATCTTGGATTTATCAGTATATTTATTTTTTTAGGTTTTAGCAATGTGTTTGTTGGAAGTCCAAAGGACTATTAGTAAATAATCGGTCTCCTAAGGGACCTTGTTCTGTAAAATCACATAATGATATCAAACTTATCGCTGTAAAATTTGTGTTCCTGAACCAATATTGGTTCTGTCTGAAACTTGTCTCCGAAATATCCTTTCACAGAGGCATTCCCATTGGAGTTCTCATATTCCCTGTGAGGAGGTTGCAGCCCCACCAAGATAGAGCATTATATCTTCATGTCACATAGCCCCAGTCCAAAATAATCTAGGCATCAATATTAGGTGCATGTTTTTTAGGCACATGTCAGTTGAATATTTGGAAGTCTATGAACAGGAAAAAGTGCATTGGTTATTTAGAAGGTCAATTTCTGATTCATAATTTAGGTCCAGATAATACTTATAAATAACCTACATGCAGGTGTGCATTGAATTCATAAACAACTTACAAGAATTCAATTGCTTCAGGTAAGTCTCATTTCAAGTAAGTAATAGTATAGCACCACGAGGGACATGTAAATCCATAGGTTTTGGTGTAAACGTAAATTGCCCCACTTAAGTTCATATGTATACTTAAAAAAGTAAAGTATCAGCACTTCCTAACGTAAAACACTAGCTACAAAACCACGGTCTCCAGATTTTTACCTTGGTTGTTATTGTCTAGCAAGCACAAGATATAAATCCTCTGCCCCTCATATGTTGGTTGTTGTGTTTCACAATACTCCTAGCAAAGAAATACAGATTTACCTGATGAGAGGAGTATATGTCTGATAATTTTGTAGAGTATCTGCTTTGCAAAATGGCAACAATGCATTTAAGTAGACATGGAAAGCATCACTTGCAATGTGACTTTTCCATGACATATCGAAACATTTTCCACCTGAAAATGGTATTGTGTGACTCATTTATTTACTAATTTGTATTTGTTAGGTGGATGGCATTTGGCAAATATTTTGGCAGATCACTTTTGTTTAATCTTTGTAGCCCATATCCCTAATGACGGCAATTATGCATTTCTTCTTGTAGTGAGTAATATATTGTTGTGGATCAACATTTAAAATGTTGAGAAACCATTGTTATACCTGTCTGTTATGATTAATATGAACAGTAAATGCACACAAGCTAGATGAGCTTCATATTTTGGGGATTCACTCGCCAAATCACACTTGAATTGGATCGCCCTTGTCTGTCTTCTTCACAGCTCTTATATGCTTGACTAGATTTCATCTTTGAGCACAAAGTAACAACCGTGCCTCCATTATATTCCTTCAGATGTTTGCCTTATTAACTCCTCACTTGGTAACCTACTCACAGAGTACCACAAGCTCTACTGATTCCACTCTTCAGTTTGTGTCTGGCTACTTATAATTGCTCAGTTACCCCTACTCCATCAGCATTATGGAAGAAATTGGGGCCACCCTCACTCTTGTTCTGTGCAGGGTTGTGATGCTTGTTGTCCCTCAGGTTGCTGCACTCATACGCTCAACTTTGATCCGATCATATCGAGCAACATATCATTAATCTTAGTAACCCTCAACAACTTCAGATACATCTCCACTTTTAGCTTCACTGCTACCTTCCAAGAACATTAACTAAGCAACTTTGTTGTCACATTGTATCCAACTTCCTCCTTAATAGCTTCTAGGTTGGCTTCTGAAATTTTTTCTCATATCCTTCTTGATGGACATTTGAGCGCAAGACATGGTGATTCATCTGGATTATCCTGTTGCTGTCAACAAAGTTGCTAAGACGCTCTAATTATAGACATCTGCCACTTTCTACTTTCTGTACTTCAAGGTTCCAAACCTAAAATGTTTGCACTCTTTCTTGATGGCTGTATCAAACCACCCCCTTCTTTTCTGTAGTCCCTGTGGTACATGGAGACCTACAGGTCTTAGCATTCTGTTTAACCTATACTTCTGACTGTTGCAATCTAGTGCAACATTCTGAATGTGCATATGTCTTATAGAATTATGATTGTTGGTCTGGGCTGTTGATTCTATTGAGAGTAGATACAGTGTCAGCACAGAACAAAATACATCTTCTCTGAAGAAAACTGGTTTCTTTTTACTGCTGACGAGGATGGGATTGATGTTTGGAATTTACCACTAACGTGAGCCATTTTTACTTCATTTATTGTGCATCAACACTCTCACAAACACTGCTGTGAGCTGTTAAAACTCAATTCTCGTGCACTAATTGAAAAACACAATGCTTTTGTTCCAAAGCATGGTATGCCGAGCTGCGGAAATTTCTAAACAGGTTGCAAGAGCCTAAGACTTATGGAACGTCAACAGTGTAATTCTTCCCAGTAGAATCAGTGAACAGGGCCAACAATCATCATCCTCAATGACATCATTGTGTTCTAACCTTGTGCATCTCAGATAGTTCTACTGAATGATAACACTAATAACATCAGATTATTCTGTCTCGCATATCAGAAGTACCCCAGAGATAATCAAACCATACTAATACTAGACATAAATGTGTGCCCCATCACTCTGAGTCCTGCTAATGCCAAACAAAAGAGATCACCACATGAATCACTTTGAATCCTTTTTCGCTTGTAATCTAGGATTGATTAAAAACTTCCTCAAAATAAATTCCCCAAGGCAATTCTTTTTATCTACTGAATCACTCCTGGACCAATACCTTCTTGCCCTCTGTCAAGGGCTTTTCTTGCTTTACTGCAACCTTGGTTCAATAATACATTCTTTTCATGTTTGAACATGATCTTTCTTCTGTACCCCACAACTCAGGTAAACTCAGTTCTTCTTAGCCTTTTCCTCAACAGCAGACTGTTGTAGCCAGCTTTCTATACAGCCACCAGCTGTAACAACCTCTAAGTGGACTTTTTTGCATTCCACCTGTCTGCTAATATGGGTTTAGACTGATCTGCACAGCAGGTATCAAGACTCCACCCCCCCTGCATTTGCAGCTCTGCACCGGCTCGCTGTACAGTTTTCTGCTCATCTACCTCCTCTTATTCTATAATGAACCAAAGCTGACACGTCCTTTTCCATGCAAGGTGCATCCTATTGGAATGTCTTCATGCTTTCTCTCACATTAAACAGCATTAGAAGATCGTGGTATCCCTCACGGCTCATCTTCAAACCACTGTGTTTTCAACATTCATGTCCATGGTGTCCTGGGCCCACTGGCTGGAATTTTTCCGACATTTATAAATTTTGATTGCTTGTATTTTTACAAATCACCAGTGCTTAAAATGGAAAAATAGAAGTGCAGGTACCCTGAGTACATGCTTATTTCTGAGAAGTGCCGGTACTCTCCAATTCAAAGTATCACCTCACTCTTGAGAAGTACAGATACCCTCCCTCTCAAAATAAACAAGCATTGGCATAGCCAGTAGGTCTCGCCTTTGGGACCTTATTAGTGTTTAGTTATCCAGCACAATATCCTTGGTGCAACAACATCAAGTGTTGCATGGCTAAACACTTATAAGGTCCGAAAGGCGAGACCTATTGGCTATGCCAATGCTTGTTTCTAATGTAATAGCGTTTTGGGAATCCCAAGCACTATAAAAACGACAATATAAAGGTCTTGCTCAAAGGTATGCATGTTATTTCCCCTTTTTTTAATATAAATTATGCTGTTACGAATAACTGTTGCAGTGTGTTTGTCAAGGGGGAAAGTGGGGCGATATGCTCATGAGGCCTTTCCTCTTTAAAAAAATAAATAAATGTACAGTTTTATATAGCGAAAACTCGACCGGAATATGTCAGAGCACTTTACATGAAAACCAGTTGCATTACAGAGGGACACATTCATTTTTAGACACGGGGAGATTACGTGATTTGCCCAGAATCGCAGGATGTTCGAGTCTCCTGCCAGACTCGAACATGCTTCTTTCTCTTTCTCATACTTCATAGTCTGGGCCGCCCTAGCCGTTAAGCCACACCCTCTCTGTCCAGAGGTTGATGCAGCCCGGACTATAGGTCAAGTAGCCACTAATGACCACGTGAATGCTTGTAAATACCTGCCCTGCCTCCCCTCTTGGTAGCGTCAAATTGTCACATGTACGGAATCGGCCTAATAAGGATCGGGGTATGTGTGCCTTTAGTCAGACTTGATTGAAGGATGCTGGTGCAAGGCTACGGTCAGTGTGCGTCCAAGAATGGAGGCTCCGAAGTGGTAGGAACTCAGTGAGAGCGAGCAAACAAAAAAGTCTCATCTGGTGTCTGGCCCAAAAAAGTCTCATCTGGTGTCTGGCTGGTCGTGCTTGAGGGACAGACATGAAAGGCAATTGAGGAAGGGCTGCACTCAGGCACTGGAGGATGAAGTGGAAAAACACTAGTAAAATAGTATCTGCAGCTGTGGGCGAAGGCTGACTGCACTAGTGCACGACAGCATCCGTGAAGTTTCTTGTTCATTGCTGCTTGCACGTTTCCCAAAATGCAGTGCACCTGCAGGCAGAGGGGATAGACAGGGCTTTAGTGGCCTGGGTCATGAGTTCTAAAAACCAGGTGCTGAGATGGGTCCCGATCGGGCTCTCCATTTTGCTCTCGGTGTGGAAAAAAATCTTACCTGGCAGGCAGTAACATCACCGGCCTTCCAGAGACTTCCTTGTTGGTTGATAGTTTCTGAAGTCTGCAGGGGGCAGGAGGGGAAGAGGACAGAGTTTACGTGCAAATGTAACACCTAATCATTCATTTCCTGGTTGGGGCCACAGTCTCTGGTGAGTGGGAGAGATAGGGAGGCAGAGGGAGATTCTGATTGTGATTACACCGTACACAGACTGCTGAGTAAGTTAAAGTTAATTTAGCTTGGCTCACATTGGTGGAAATGCAGAGTTAGAGGCCGGAGAAGAAAAGTAGGCAGTTTGGCTTTGAAGACCACATGAGCCTTTCCCTTGACTTCAGGCAGTGCTGGAAACCTGTATCTGCAGCAGGTGACCACAAACACACCAGCAGTCCACCCCTGAACCTCTTGCGCCTCTTGTTACTGTCTAACAGGACATTTTAAAGGTGTTGCGTGGTTTAAAAATCAAACAAGCTAGCTCTCCACATGTATCCCTTTTCATCTACTGTTAATGTCCTGAGCAATTAGTGTATTTTTTCTGACAGATGAACAATTGTTACTTACCTGTAAACAGGTGGTTCTCCAGTATTGGTGTCTTTCATAGATTCACATGCTTGAATATTCCCCGTCGTCGAAGTGGGAGTCCCACGGTAAATAAAATAGCAATAATGCTAATAATATATATATATATATATATATAAATATATAAAGTATCATATAAGTAGCATAAACTGAAAAAATATGTACTGAAAACCTTTACAAAGGTTATTACATAGGAATGCATTAGAGAGAAAAAAACTCATTTGTAACATATCAGTGTCATTATGTTAGTCCAAACTGCAGCCAATCAGGCTCAAGCACCCTCTAGAACCTTCTCCTCAGAAGCTCAAGCCCTCAGATTTTCGTAGCACTAGTAATAATAGCGCATGAGGAGAAAAGAGCCTCTGAGGGGAGGATGGGTGGTCGCATGTGAATCTATGAAAGACACCAATACTGGAGAACCACCTGTTTACAGGTAAGTAACAATTGTTCTTCTCCAGTATTAGGGGTGTCTTTCATAGATTCACATGCTTGAATAGAATAGATAGCAGTAACCTCCTGGAGATGAGATTGCAATATTTCCAAACAATAGAAGAACAATATATATAGCATAAAAGCAAGGCAATCTCAAGAATGGAGGAGGGAAAGAGGCTCACCTTATTTGAAAAGATGACGAAGCACTGCTTGCCCCACTGCGGTGTCCGCCTCGTTGACAGCATCCAAACAATAATGTCTGGTAAAGGTGTGCCTGCTGGACCATGTCGCTGCACGACAAATCTGGTGTAGAGGCACTCCGGCAAACAATGCGATGGACGACGCCATCGCTCTCGTAGAATGTGCTCTCACTGGAGTAGGTAAAGGTCTGCCAGCCTGCTGATGGCAAAACGATATGGCTGAAGAGAGCCATCGTGTTATAGTCTGTTTAGTCACTGAGTGTCCTTTGCGCAGTAGTCCATATGCTAAGAATAGCTGATTGGATTTACGAAAAGGGGCTGTCCTAGAAATGTAGAATTTCAGACACCGTTTGATGTCTAAGGAATGCAGTCGCTGTTCCGCAGGGGATTTAGGATCCGGGAAAAAAGTCTTTAAGAAAACTGGCTCGTTCAAATGGAAGTCAGAAGGCACCTTTGGAAGAAAAGAAGGATTGGTACGAAGTGACACTCCATCAGGTTTGAACTGCAAATATGGAGGTTTGATGGTGAAAGCGTGTAAGTCACTTACACGACGAGACGAAGTTAAAGCTAAAAGCAAAGCCACTTTCCAGGTCAGAAACTTGAGGTTTGAACGATGAATTGGCTCAAATGGAGGTTTCATAAGTTGTGATAACACCACGTTGAGGTGCCAAGCTGGAGGAGGGCGCCTTAACGGAGGGAACTTCCTGAAAAGTCCTTTAAAGAACTGTCTGATGATTCTGGATGAACAGAGAGACGTAGAGCCGTCATGACGGTAGCGTGAGATGGCCGCCAAAAAGACTCTCAATGTGGCATGTGAAAGACCAGACTGAGCAAGACTTAAGAAGAACGGTAACAGTTGTTCTGGAGTGGAACTGATAGGATGTACGTTGGATGCTGCGCACCAATGACAGAAGCGCTTCCACTTTAGCCTATATGTTTTGATTGTTGATGGAGCTCTAGCTGACGCTAGAATGTCTCTACAGTCCTGAGGTATACTTAAAGAGGCAAACTCCATGAATTCAGGTTCCAAGCCCATAATTGAAGCGTTGACGGATCTGGGTGACACACTTGTCCGCCGTCCATAGTCAGAAAATCCGGACGTGGATGGAGGCGAATTGGTTTGCATTGGGACATCAGAAGGAGTTCTGAAAACCACGCCTGTCTGGGCCAACGTGGGGCGATTAAGATCAAGCGGCAGGGTTGCCTGCGCATCTTCCATAACGTCCTTGGTACCAGTGGGAGTGGTGGAAACGCATATGCAAATAGGCCGGTCCAATCCATGAGTAGGGCATTGCCGCTGGATTCCGGATGTGGATGCCAACTGGCAAAAGCCTGGCATTTTCGATTCACTGGCGTTGCAAATAGGTCGATCTTGGGATGACCCCATTGGTGGAACACGAGGTCCAGAGTCGACTGGTGTAACTCCCATTCGTGAGTGGATGACGCAGACCTGCTTAGGGAATCTGCTAGTATGTTTGACGCTCCCGGCAAATGGACTGCTGTCAAAGAAATGTGGTGACGAAGTGCCCATTCCCAAATCCTCTGGGCAAGACAAGACAGGGGCTGAGATTTCGTGCCTCCCTGCTTGTTCATGTAGTGCATGCTGGTGGTGTTGTCCGTTTGAACCAGCACCGATTCTCCGTGCACCACCGGTAAGAAGGCCTTCAGCGCTAGGAAGATCGCCAGCAATTCCAGCCTGTTGATATGCCAGGTTTTCTGAGTCGCCGTCCACTTTCCTTTGATGGAAAGATCCAGGATATGGGCTCCCCATCCGTCCATGGACGCATCCGTGGTCAATGTCAGATCTGGAGTCTGGATAAGGAAAGAGACCCCTTGGTTCAGATTGGTCCGTCGCTCCCACCAGAGTAGACTGTTCTTCATGCCAGCTGTGACTGTCACCTGGTCGTTGAACGACCCCGACACCTGTCGCCATTGTAGGTCCAATTCCTCCTGAATAGGACGGGTACGTAACCTGCAATTCAGGATCAGTGCGATACAAGATGATGCCATCCCCAGAAATGACTTTAACATTCGCACTGAAACTGACTTTCTTGATCTGATGGTGGAGACCAGATGAACTATCTTCAGTCTCCGCTCGGGGGAGATGAACGCTTTTGACACGTCCGTGTCTATAACAGCTCCGAGGAATGTCCTGCTTCGTAGAGGAGTGAAATGTGACTTCTTTACATTGATGGTCAACCCTAGGGAATTGAAGAGGGTGAGACACAAGCGTGTGTCGTGATGTAGCTGACTTGCGGATTGGGATTTCAACAGACAATCGTCCAAGTAAGGAAATATCTGGACCCCTTGAAGACGCAGGTAAGCCATGACCGGAGCCAGAACCTTCGTGAACACACGGGGAGCTGATCTGAGGCCAAACGGTAGGACCTTGAATTGATAGTGGTTGCGTCCTACTTTGAATCTCAAGTACTTTCGATGTTGAGGAATGATTGGTACATGAAAATAGGCGTCTTGCAGGTCTATTGTAGTCAAAAAATCGCCGCTGCAGAGAAACCGCAAGACTTCTGACAATGTTAGCATGCGGAAGGACTGTTGTTTCAGGAAGAGGTTGAGATACCTCAAATCCATAATGGGACGCCACTCCCCCGTCTTCTTTAGAATGAGGAAGAACCTCGAATAGAAGCCTTTCTCCCGCTGTGATAGAGGAACCACTTCGACTGCACCCTTTGTTAGTAATAGTTGAACTTGATGTTGTAGTTCTTCGAGATGGGGAGGTGGCGGACCCGAAGGCGGAGATGGAGGAGGAAACTCTGTGAATTCCAAGGCGTGACCCTTGCGCACAATGTCCAACACCCATTGGTCCGATGTTATTTGAGACCACTGGGAGTAGAACTGCGAGATTCGACCTCCAACATCCTGCTGAACTGGCAAGTCATTGTCGTTTGTTGGTGTTGTTGGCACCTCTATAATTGGACTTCCCTCTATAGGGTCTGGATTGTTGTTGGCGAGCAGATTGAGGATTCGAGTACCGTTGGTTTCCTTGATTGTACTGGCGGTACTGAGACTGTCCTCCTCTGTTAAAATTGGACGAGGTGCCCCGCCCTCGTGCAGCACGAAAGGGCTGTTTCTTAAATTGTAATGACCCAAGCGACTTCGCTGTGTCGGTATCCTTCTTTATGGTTTCCAAAGAAGCATCGATTTGGGAACCGAACAAAGATTCGCCATCATACGGCATGTCAATTATCATTGACTGGACCTCTTGCCTGAAAGAAGTAGACTTTAACCATCCCTGGCGTCGGAGCGCCGCCGCACTGGCAAGGATACGGAATGCAGTATTCGCCACATCTACAGCACAGTCTATAATCTCCTCCGAAGCCCTTTGACCATCTTGAAGGACCTGGAGCGCTTCCACTTTCGATGACTCAGGAAGTTGCGCAAGAAAGATGGACATGTCTGACCACATTTGTCGGTCGAAACGACCCAAAATTGCAAGAGCATTCGCAGCACGGGCTGAAGTTGAAGCCATGGATGAAAATTTCTTTCCGATTGCATCCAATCGGCGTCCCTCTCTATCGGGAGGGGAAGTGACAGGCGCTGTAGGATTACGTGCACGACGTTGTGCTGCTTGAGTCACAACTGAATCTGGCTTTGGGTGAGAGAGCAGACAAGCAGGTGAGCCAGTTGGAGCCTTGTACTTCTTCTCCAATCTAGGTATCTGGGCCGGCAAGGAGTTAGGAGCCTTCATAATCTTCTGCCCTTCCTTCCAAATAAATTCAATAATTGGAATTGTATGCACCTGTTAATACGGCTGATTTTTGAAATCATACAGAAAACAGTCTTCATCACGTTGGACCCTTGTCAACTTGAAGCGGTCCGCCGCCTTGTCCATAAGTTTATGAAAACTAGCAATGTCCACAGGAGGTGAATCACTTGAAGGGCCCTGTTGCGGCGAAGGTGTTTGCACTCGATAATCATCAAACTCCGCCAAATAAGGATCCTGCTCACCCTCTGAGTCCTGACACACCTCTCCTTCCTCTCTCTCTGGCTCTGAGTCAGTGTCAGTAAGTGGATTAGTAGACAGGGGAGCACTCAAATGTACTGACGGTGCCGACTGTCTTGGAGGAGTATGTAGTGGTTGATGCGAAAGTGATACATCAGTAGACTCATGAACCGGAGTACCCTGAGGGGTAGGTGGAAAACGTCTGTTATAATCGTCCAACATATGTTGGAGGTTAGAGAAAAGTAGGGGGGGCCCTGGGCTGCAGACTTCTGAGTGGAGAACCAAGTTCTAGTGTAGGCGTTGACTCGACATCCTGTGATTCTGGGTAAATCCGAACCGAGCCTACAAAAAATGTGTCATTGTGTAATATAACTAGTGCCATGTTATAGCTTCAAGTTGAATTTGTGCTATGTTAAAACTGCAAAAAGCGTTTAGGGAGGCTTATGGGAGGACAGGTAGTTGTCTAGCGACATCCACATCTCACATTTTTTTCCGGAGTTCGGGGGAAGTCTAAAGGAAACGATAAGAGGATGTAGCCAACGTGGAAATATGGACTATGAACTTACAAGCACAGGCCAACAAGAGACAGTGTTGAGACAGTGTCCGCACGACATCCCCCCCCTCCTCCGGGGGCGTTTTCTTTTTCCTATCCTCATTTTCCCATTCCCCATGTGTTTTACTCTGTACCTTGTATATATGTCTTTTTCAATAAAAACTACTGAACTAAAAAAAAAAAACTGCAAAAAGCAAAACCAACTGCAAAAAAACAAGAGGAATTAAAGGAAAGGAAAGCAGGATAGTGGACAAAAACAAAACAAGCACGCCTCGCTCTAAAAGTAAAAAACAGAAAAAAAGACATGTCTGGCGAGTGGCGAGCGATGCGCTTAATGAGCCATGACAAGAGAGGAAAGCCAGATGGCGCCTCTGCATTTAACTGTGCACGTAACTGCAAGCCTTAGGCCACAAGCAGAAGCGTGTGGTGAGCTTTCTAAAGGCCAATTACTAAAAGTCTTGCCAGACAGCGCATGCGCTGGCTCAGGCGAGACCTGAAAAGTGCTGGTACTCAGTGCCAGACACTGCCGGCTCATTTAAAGCCATGCAATTCACTATGCATGCTGGTGTGCAAAGTGGAACTGCAGGAGAGGCAGCCACCATGGGACCGATAGGGAAGGGCGAACTATCAAAATATTGTTTAAAATTTGTCGCAAGAATTAAACAGTGTATTCAGCACAACTGTGAACAATGTGCCCCCCTGGCAAAAGGTAACCTTACAAAATGTGACTATTCAATAATAGTAAGAATAAGGACTTGTTGCACTTTAATATTCCAGTGTTTTTCTTGAATAAATAAAATGACTTTCCGATCTCTTTCTTTCCGGACTTGGGTTTAGAGTGAAGGCTATTTATAGAGATTGATCGCGTGAATGTACTTGTATTTCTCACAGGATAATACACTCCAGGCACTGAAATTTCATGTTTTCTGGATTCTGATGCTTTATAAAAAAAACTGATCATTTAGAAAATATTCTAGATTTTTTTTAAAGAGTAACACAATATGTGTGTTTTGGAGATAGCTCACTAGTTATTTATCACAATGCACTGACGGAAGTCTGGGTTTGTTTATTTTGCGTATACACTGTAGGCGTCTTTCTAGAGTTAACACCCTGCAGCAAAAGACATCATTTTAATGTCTGTATTTGAGCGCATTATTAAGAGCCATTTCAAAGTTAAAGAGAGCAGGTTATAAAGGTATTATGAAATGGATTAAATACTGACTGCCCTCTTGTAAAATGATGTTCTGACAAAATTGTGACAAACGTTAATTGCCCTCAACTTTCATTAAAAACAGAACACATATGCATTTTTGCACAAATAATAAATATGAATAGTTTCTGTAAACAAAAAAGATTACATTAAAGTACTATTAAATTGGGTAATATTAAGACCTAATACTTGCGGAATTTAGGAAAACAGCATTATGGTATGACATACTATATAAAGAACAGGTTGTATCAGTTCCAGTTATGCTAATATGCTGTCAGGTTTCTGTAAAGGAGATGTTAAGAAACATAGGGGGGTCAGAACTTTCCTTGACTCCGAGGCACAGAGTTACAAAGGCTTTGCACCATTCCTATTGTGGCGCAGAGCATCAACAGTGATTTACTTTCCAGGGCAGAAGGTGTTTTTCACTGGAAAGATGCCCTTTTCAGAGTGTAAAATCCACTTAGCTCCACTTTATAACAGGAGGGCGGATCAGCCCTAGCACAAAGCTTGATCAACTAAGATACCCTGGCCAGACTTTTGGATCAAAAAATATGGCTATAAAACCGATGCATCATCACAGGTGCTGCAGCCCACAGCACACATCGCATGCTTCTGCGGTTGTCCGCTTATAGGAATTTGCACTGGAATTGCATGCTTCGAGCACAAATCCTACACAACATATTGCACTCCTTCCACTATGCAGAGGCCCAAGGATGTGCATTTCGCAAGGCGACCTGTTTGTGCCCCAGTGCTAGAGATGACACCAGCAGCAGGCCATTGTTTGTAGATCTGCCACAGCACTGCGTTTTTGCCCTCACACTGCACAGAGCAGCACTTTTGGATGCTGCAATGCTTTTTGTGAAATCTTAATAAATCTAGGCCTAAGAGCTGTCCTTCTTATGATCTATCACAACGCACCACTTTTCTAAAAAGTAAGAGAGCCTCTCTCTCGCCTGCAACAATAATTGTATTAGAAGATACAATACATGATTAGAAAAAATGATTTGTTCCTCCTAAAATTTACATTTTGTTAGTTTTTCAACACTACACAAGCTAACAGGGCATCTGAAATCACAACATGCACCAATAATTCTCATTACCGAAAATGCACTTTGTTAAAGCGCCAGTTGCAAAAGAGTACATTTGTGGGAATGATGAAAATGTTGTTTACCACGTAATAGCATGTTAATTGACCATGTCATTGCTAACATTTTGTTTTATAATATTGTGAAACAAATGCATTTTGATAACTGCTTGATTTTTAAGATGTATGGTGAAGAACTAAGAAACTGACATAATAAACCATTTTTGCAAAAAACATTTTTCCTTTATCAGATTTTTGCTTTCTTTTGAATGTCAGACTCTTCAAATTTAAAGAAAGTATACAAAGATGTAGTTCTAGTTAGTAACAGATTTTATTGACTAGCAAGTGTGTGGTTCAGTTACTTCTTGGAGTGGTGTTCCAACGAAAGAAGGGATTTGAGCACTCTCTAAAGTAAAATGGAATGTTTTTCAGGCTGTTTGTATTTTAAAGGCCCTTGTCAATAGTCCATTGTGAATAATTTTTATTCAGTTGGTTACAATTTAAAATGTATATCTCCCTATGTCGGGGTCCGGTTCGAGGGTGTCGCAGGTTTCCAGAGGGTGCCTGGCATTGAGGGCGGTGTGCCAATTACGATACCACCCCCCTCCCGTATCCCAATGTACAGATCAATTTAACCTTACAAGTGCAGTAACCTAAAGTCGGGAAGCCTCCTAAACCAGGAGTAACCAGGAAGGAGCAAGCTCCTCCCCGATACACTTTTTTTCACCTTTATATTTTAACTTTCACGTCACTAGGTCAGGGTGAGCCTTAGGGTGCTCATACCGCCAGGGTTTATTTCACTATTTTGGTCCTGACGAATGCCTGGTAAACTCACACCTTTTGTAGGCAGAAACATGTTGACTGATATTTAAATCATTTGGAAATAACCAATCAATTAATTTTGGACCAGTTTCCAACACTCAATTTTTATTCATGTCCTAGTGATCAAATAATAAAATTTAAAAAAAAAATTGATACACTTAAGACATTTTCACTATAATTCCTTCACCACCACTAAAATAGTTTCACTGCACGCCTGAACTCACAAATAACCCGCTCCGCAGTAGACCTGGCGTCGTAGCACACTGGAGAGGCACTCGGCCTCTTCAGTGGGGCCCGATGATGAAGCATGTCACCAACCAGGTTGGTGAGTGAGGGCTTTCCTAACTGACCTAAGTGAGGCCAGTTTCTATCTTCCATTTTTGCTCCTATTGTGGTTCTTTGTGTACTACGGGGCACTCTTCTTTTGTTTGAAAAAACCTAACCGGGGACTAAGAGTGGCTCTTGACTCTCCCTACCTCTCTCCTTGTTGTCTTTTATCTCCCTATGTCGTCAGCTAAGTGACACTGGAGGTGTCTCGGCCATCAAGAGAGCAAAAGAGGGATTGAAATACATTGGGGGTGCCATGTGTTCCTGGAACTAAAAGTACAATTAGTAAATGTTCCCAAAAATGCTACAATATCACACAAAACTGTTGAGTAATCATGTTCACACAAAATAATGTACCCTTTTTCCAAATTACTTACAGGTAAAAGTGATCTTTATATAAGTAGAAGCATTCTGCAGGAATACTTGAAACTACATGAGCAAATTATTAATTATTTTGAAAATAAGTTCATGGAATGGTCAAGAATTAAGCTTTTTGTGTGCATTCAGCATTTTTTTATTCAAGCTTGTATTTCAAGCAGCATCAGGTTAGCTATATATTGAGGCCTAATACGAGTAAATGAAAAAGCTTACAGTTTTATTCATTCCAAATATATTATTTTTATTCAAAGCCAGACAATTCATTCTGTACATTTATTAAAACCAGTTAAATCTGCTGTCCCAATCCCCATCTAATGATTATATTAGGCATCACATTTTCGTCTCAATGAATCCTCCGAGTTCATTCTAACTCTCAGTTGAGTCCCTCCTCTTTCTTTTCAAACACTCATATTTTTTGCCTTACTGTATTCATCACAAAGGCAATCAAATAAAACCAGTATGTAAATTCCTACAACTAATACTGGCGAACATATTGCTCTAGTAATCCCTTTTCAGCTGTTGTAAACTAATTTCAAATAACAGAAACTTCTTTACCTAAAGTTTCTAAAACAGGAGTGGGCATATTTACGAGAGAAGTGTGGAGCATGGCGTTAGCCTCCTTGGCTTAACATTACGCTCCGCCACTTCTGAAACGCAAGGCTGTGCCATATTTACAAGAATACGGTGCAGCCCTGCGTTACACCCTGCACTGGTGCTAATTTAGCTGCCTAGCGCCAAGGCAGGCACCCTTGCACCATAGTGCAGGAGTGTCTGCATTGCAGGGGAATGATTATTTATGTGCAAGAAGGTGTTCCTTCCTGCACATATACAATCAGTAATGGTGCTTTGTAACTCCTGTGTGTGCTGCTTAATGCAGCACACATAGAAGCTGTAAAACATATTTTTTTTCAAAGATTGATCACGTGCAGGAAGGAACACCTTCCTGCACCTATTCAATGGTGTTTTGCTTATTCTATGTGGGTTCGCCCAACACAGCACACATGGAAACAGCAAAAACGAGGAGAAATAAAGCATTTCTCCTCTTATTTATGTTGTTGTTTTTTTGTGGGTTAGGGGCTTCTTTGTTTCAAGTATTTCCCCCTGTCCCGTATTGGATTGAAAGGGGACCTCCCTCTTTTTTTTCACTAAGACCAGGTTTTCTCTGGTCTTAATTTTGGTTCTGCATCCTATTTACGTCACCCTTGCAAATAGGGAGCAGCTTCAAAGTCAATGGGTGTTGCGGGGGAACGCCCGCCGCAACAACCATCGACCAACTTGGCTCATACCAGTCGAGAGGACGGAACCCTCGTGGGTTTTTGAATGACTCCGGATGTGAGTCACTTTTCCTTCCCTTCGATAATTTTCACGATATGGAAAATGACACTCGGCACACGGGCTGAGGAAACGCCAAGTGTCATTTTCCCTATTGCGAAAATTATCGAAGGGAAGGAAAAGTGTCTCACATCTGGAGTCATTCAAAAACCCACGAGGGTTCCGTCCTCTCGACTGGTATGAGCCAAGTTGGTCGATTGAGGTTGTGAAGACTACGTATGTCCAAAGCAGTGGCTTAAAAATGTGTGATGCCCTGAAGAAATTGCATAAATTTGAATGGCAATGAAACATGTCGGCAAGTAGAGTATGGTTGGATAAGTAGTAGCCATACTCACTCTTTTAGAGCCCACAACCAACACGAAAGAGACAGAATAAAAGCAAAGATCCGTGTTGTTTGTGGTTTATATGTTGTTTTGACACTATTTGTGTTGTTTGTGGTTCATTTACACTGCACATTTTCACAAACATCCTTTTTGTTTGTTATTGGACACATTTCTTCTTTCGAGCTTGATGGTGCCAATGATGAGATCAGGGCAATCCTGGTGAGTACCTGCCAGGTTCCCGTCGGTGGTGCCCCATCTTGCTCACACACACTTTTTTCTGTTTGTCTGAATTTGGCACATAGGTGTGTGTTATTCGTTGTCTCACAACTGTTTTACATAAAGGGATTGGGCAATTTTTAAATATGGCACAATATGGATGTACCTCCTACCTCATTAATTAAAATAGAGGAGTTAGTTGCAAAAGTTCTGCAACGTATGGTACAACATTAAAATTAGTAATTTATAGGTGCCACTGTGGTCTAGGTCATTTGTGTGAAAGTAAGTGTCCTGCTTGCAACAATGCTGGCCCCACTTCCCGCGGAGCGTCTGACACCCCGGCCTCCCTCCTTCAAAGTACGGGGGTGCCATCTGGCCGAAAAGACCCACAACAGAAACCTGGGTGGAGGGGAACACCCTACCTGATCAAAGACTTCAAAGACCTTCTGGGATATAACTAGGGAACCCTTGCACTGCAGGCCAGATCGCTTTTTGGACACAAGGGAGCCCTGCTGACTTTGTCGCGGCTCACGGATTGTACCTCATGTACGCAAAGCATCTCGCCATCCCGGGCCCTGCTGACTTTGTCGCGGCTCGTAGCTTGAGAATCGTACCTCCTGTATGCAACGCATTTCACCATCCTGAGCCCTGCTGACTTGGTCGCGGCTCGCACCTTGAGAATCGTACCTCCTGTACGCAAAGCATTTCACCATTCCGAGCCCTGCTGACTTTGTCGCGGCTCGTACCTTGAGAAACGTACCCCCTGTACGCAAAGCATTTCACCACCACGAGCCCAGCTGACTTTGTCGCGGCTCGTACCTTGAGAAAAGTACTTCCTGTACGCAAAGCATTTCACCATCACGAGCCCTGCTGACTTGTCGCGGCTCGTACCTCGAGAATCGCACCTCTACTCTTGGACTGTGAGTACCGGAGTCGCCCTAAGTACTAGAACCTGACCCGAACTGACTTATTGTGGAATTGTACTGTCATTGGGCCTTGTGATAAATCAATATATAAAGGATAGTATATTTTCATAGAAAACCGGTGAGGTGTCCGTTTGTAGTGTGGCAAGATATTACTGTATATGATCATAAATGCTTTATACTGGCCCTTGAGGTTCAGTCTGACTGCTTGGTGATACTACTAAGGGGATATATCCCTAGCCTAACTAGAGGAGGCAGGTCCCGGCTGGGACAGAGGTACTCACCCCTGCCCACCCGAGACCGCCCAATCTAACACAGGCTCAATCAAAGGTTCATCTTATATGTCTGGTCTTGGCTTAGTGTAAAAGGTGTGACATATAGACAATCATGCTCAGTTTCTCCATTGCAGTCTTCATTCAAAGGCAGTATTGCGAGGGATTTAAAAACTGGCAGAGTTTAAAAGTTATATTGTATGCTGCTTAAATCTCCTGCTCATATTTTAGTGTGTCTACTAATGGCCATGTACTGGGTTTTTGTTCTGGTGAACAAAATGTCCAGAGTGAGGGTCCATAACAGGTCAAGAGTTTCCCATCACTATGTTCTCACTCCTCTGTATGCTAACTAACAGCTGTCACTGACTTAAGACAGGCAGGCAGCCAGCCCTGTGGTTACGGGGCCAATGCGTATCAAAAAATAACAAACAGATCTTCTTGCATCTCCATGCATCTGAGTAAACACAGAGAGCACAGCCCTCCCTCTCATTGCAAACCAATTTAAACATCTTACTGTAATCAGGCATACTGGGTGTCTGGACACAAAAGAGACTTTCTTTCTGCTCCATGAAAGGTTTTAAGCACTTGGTGTTCCATTGCAGCAGATCAGGCACATCTTTGTGCATCAGCCTCAGTAAAGACTTAGCCACTAGGGAAATGCTCAGTATCCACTATCTACAGTAGCCAACCATTCCCAAAAACATATTGACTTCTGTCTGTGTTCAGAGCAGGTTCATCTGTAACACCTTCCTTGCTCCTTTCTCAATGATATGTCCCAAATATTGGATTTATTTTTGACAATATTGTAGTTGACCTGGAGACACTTTTTGTATCTGTTCTCAGCCAAGCGATTTAAAAGTGCAATTGTATCCTGTTTAAAAGCTTCTCATGTATCTGAAGCCAGAATCAGGTCATCAATGTATTGCACAAGAACTGAACCGTGGGGCAACTGAAGGGACTCCAGATTCTTTTTCAAGATCCGTTTGAATATGGATGGGCTCTTTGTATACCCCTGTGGGACCCAGCACCATGCCAAAGCTCGCTCTCTGAACAAGAATCAGAGCAAGAACTGGCTGGCCTCATGCAATGGAACAGAGAAGAAAGTCTGAAACAAGTCTACAACAGTGAACCATTCTGCGATGCACAGAATTTGGAAAAGTAAGGTGGCTGGATTCAGTACCACAGAACAACACTGCTGTTTATCTTTCCGAGATCCTGCACAAGCAGATATTTACCATTGGGCTTCTGTAAACCCATGATCAGAGAGTTGCAAGTGCTTCCAACAATTTCTCTTACAATTCCTGTCCTCAACATGTCCTCGATTACTGGTGTTATTCCTGGGCTCAAATTTTAGAAACATTCTGCGTGAATACTTTAAAGTACATGAGCAACTTATCAATTATTATGAAAACAAGTTCATAGAGTGGTCAAGAATCCAACTTTGTATGTGCATTCAGCATTTTCTATTGAAGCATCATTGATTAAGCCATTATTGAGGCCTACTACAAGTTAATAAAACAGATTACAGTTTCATCCATTCAAAATACATCATTTTTATCGAAGAGTGCAAATTAATTCTGCACATGAATTAAAATCAACGTTATTTTCTTGTTCATTTTTTATTCTGCTTTCCCAAGTTTCTTTGGTGCCACAGTGCAAATATCAGCAAGATCCCTGAGGGCACAAAGGCCCAGTTCTAGTCTTACACGCTCCAGTGATATGGCAGTTTTCAGAGGTGCAGCAAGCGCCCTCTTCTTGGGCACTCGCAGTGTATGTGGCAGCACCTGCATTCTCTCTCTGTTGAGCAGCACTGTAGGTTCGTTCCAGTGTTTGGAGCTGCTCCGCTCATCAGACAGAAAGGTAAGTAGCTCTTTTCCCTAACGACAGAGGGAAAGTGCTGGTGTGATCCTCTGGCTCCCAACTGGAGCTCCAACAAGGGTATGATATTTTAAGCAGCGTCATGGAGATCCTGCTCATCACAGCAGTATTCCTTTAGTCCAGGCAATGACCCAAACCTTTGGAAAAAGTGGTACCGGCAGCCCCTCCTGGCATATGGGGTTGTCGCGGTACTCACAATCGGCGTGCAGACTCTTTATGTGATCGCCCTCACTGCAGCTGCCCATCCTGGCATACAGGGTAGCTTATTTCAGCAGTCACAAGTCCTGCGCTACTGACCCAAAATCAATTCCCTGTGACCCCCTCTGGCATGAGGTCACTGGGGTATGGCAATGCAGCCTAGTGCTTCCCGCACAGCACTTCTGATACAGTTCAGAACAAGTCAGCTCTCTCCTGGCATAAGTGGGCGTCGCAAAACTGATACTGCACACGGGCAAGAATCTGATCAGTGCACAGTCTCACAGCTCGCTCAGGAAATCCTCGTTGAGGGGTTCCCACTGGACCTTACTCACTCAAACGCTCTCCTCTACCTCATAGGTGAGAACGCATTGAACATTAACTCCTTCTTCCTGGCCCCTGCAATGAAAGGTTATAGGTGCCTGAAAAATAACAGGAATCCGGATCAACCACAATTTACCAATTACAGTTGAACCCATTTGGCCACACAGTACTGTTCAGAGTCGATTAATTGGATTAAGTATGGATTTATTACAAATTAAAAAACAGTATAAAAATGCAGAATCACTAAAAGAAATCCTTAACGATGTACAAAATGTATCCTCCATATTAGAACGCAAATGAAAAATTCTGTAACTGCTACACAAAGGATGAAAAACAAAGTCTGCTGAGAAGATTGAAAGTCTCCACCCTCTGCGCCAATGCTGCTCTTCCCACTGTCGCTCGGCAGTCCCCAGGCGCTGCGACAATGTCCCCGGGGCAATCCCTGTCCCTCACAAACAGGAAGGGACCCAATTCCATCGGCAATCCGCCCTTCCAATCTCAGCCATGCTCACCGTCTCACTTCAGGCCTCACTGACAGAAGCATGCTGTAGGCTCCAGTGGTGGCCGCACTCGGTCCAAATTGCCACTTGGATTAATGCAGTGGTTAGTGCATCCAAAAGGGACAGTCTTACAGGATTATGGGGATTTTCATTTCCAGAGCGGGAGCTAGTGCAGGGAAAGTCTAGTTGGCATCTTGTGAGGCCAGGACACTCTGTTTGGGTTCTACTTGTTGTAACTGGTGCTGCCTTTTGGCCTTGTGGGCATGGCAAGAATGCTTCTGGAACCTTTTTTGGGTGTCCATTTTCTCGTATCCCTTTTCAGACCATTATGAAGTGGTTTTCTTTTCCACAGCCTTTGCATGTCTGTCAAATGGCTCAACATTTACCTTCAGGGGAAAATAAAAACCCAATCGGAAGCATAACCTTTTCTTATTCGGAGACGTTGACTAGTGTGCATCTATTTTGTGCTTATGCTTGCTTTTCATAATCAGCGCTGATTCATTATGCTCTGTTCCTGCTTCCATATCAGCAGGTTGTCAATCTGCTCATTCCTCTGCCCTTGCAGCCATTAACATTTCCTCTACACTGAGTGTCTCTCTCAACATGTTTCTTCTGAAGGAATCTGAAAGACAACCATCAATGACTCGAGGCTTCTTCATCATTAAAGTCACAGAATTTAGTGTCTGATATGTGGATCAAGTCTCTCAACAAAGTCATCCATCGTTTCACCAACCTGTTGTCATGCTTGCTGGAACATGTACCTTTCATAGTCGACATTTGGCATCGGACTGTTCTTTTAGCGCATCCATGAAATCATTGAACAAGTTGATCCATGCAGTCCACCTGGCAGCGATGCTCTGTTTCTTCGCTGTGTCAAACGGTGGTGGTGGCTTCACAAATTAAGCTACTATAAATTGTGTGCTTCTTTCTACTACAACTAAGAGTATATGCTGTTCAGGCAGCATTCGTTGCACAGGATGCCATCTGCAACTGTTGCAGGCATCAGCCGCGCACCTTAGTCTGGGTCATCACATTCAATTCAAGGTAGGGTGGCGGTTTAATTGCCTGCATCGGTCAGTAAGTTTCTGTTTTCGTCTCCTGGTTGTCACTGCCTTTAGCATTTGCTTCATATGCATGATGGCTCTGTGTTACAGTGCAGCGCAGTATCTCTTCTTTCAGCCTTCCTAGAGGGTTCTGGTAGGCCGTTCAAATGTGCTACTCTGCAGGGCCTTCAACTTCTTCGAGGGCTGTGTATGGGCTTGGGCAGGGCTTCGACTCCACATAAGCCAACCACAGACGGCTTTGCATCGATTTGGGGCATGCGTGGCATGCACGAGCAGTTTGCTGTACATTTGCAAACTCTCAGGGAGAGCGCCCTTGTTTCTTCAGGGCACATACCCCACCCTTGTTGCCAGTTGTAGCTTCTTCCCCAGCCCGGGAGCATGCAAATGAAAACGTCACACACAGAGCTCACTAACAGACGTCTTTGTTCTTCAACATACGATCACGCTCTGCATGCATTGCATTATAACTTTTATAACCACGCCTTAACACCCGCCTGCGCCTTATCCAGTTTAAGTATCTCCGTAGAGCCTATTACACAAGGCACAGGCTGTGGCAGGCTGGGCTAATTGCATCCCCACATTGGCTGTGATGTGGGTCGATGAAGGGTACTCTTGTACATACTGTGAGGTCCTGCCCTACCCTGTTGAGGTTCTGGAGGGGAGTGCTTACATGCTTGTCCGAAGTATTGGGGTGTGAGCGGTCAATTCTCATATAGAATTGCGGGGCCACATACATCAACAGAAAAACCGGTCGCAAATGGGCAGATTCACAGAATCTGCCCCTTTGCAACAGGTATTTTAGCATTTGGGATGCAAAAATCGCAATTTAAGGAATCGCAAAATTTGTGATTACTTAAATTGCGATTGCATTTAAGGAAATCACAAATTGCGATTCCTTAAATGCAACGCAATAAACAAAAATAATTCACGATTTCACAAATATCGCAAATCACCGTCATTCTAAAGTTTTTTTTTTTTTTTGGGGAGTTCAACTCTGCTTTATTGTGTTATTGGAGACATGTCACACAGCTTGTCATGCCCACAACCCGGAGGCCGGCAGCAACAAAAAAACAGAAATGTACACAGCCTTGTTGCAGGCATCCCGGAGGCCCGGCGGCATTACGTAAGAGGAATGAAGTGGGGGTACTTCTCCGATGTGGCATGATAAAAGAGGATGAGCAGCAGCAGAACAGAGTTTTCTATTGGAGAAGAAAGAGAACTCTCCCCTCTCCGTTTTTAGACGTGTAATAAAACAACATAACAACAGTACCCAACAGTGTAGTAACTATGAGGCGAGTCATGTATCATGGTCAGTTAAGTAGCAGTGCATCGGTGTGGCGTGTCATGTGAGCGGAGGCGTGTTTACGAGTGTGTGCAGGTCACAATCAGTCCAGCAAGAGGGCCTCCAGTAGCCGGAGGTTAGGTCGGGTGCGGGGCCCTAGAGAGTCAACCATCAGTGGGTGTCTCAACATAGTGCCAGCAGGGCTTAGGTGAGTCTGTGTGAAAGTAAGGGAGAGTGGTGTTAAGCCAAGGGAGCATAGCCACGGTGCCGGCGGAGCATGGAGTCAGGGGGGAGGGGGCGAGGCCGACAAGTGAGCAGTGGTCAAGTCTAGGGGGGGGCCCTATTTGGATAATGCAGGGAGGAGGCATGTGCGTGGAAGCAGGGTCCTCAGCTAGGTCCAGTAATGGAACAGTGTGCTATCCTATAGTGGGTTGATCGTCCGCCTGGCTCGCATCGTCTGAGCGTGCGAGGAGATATCGCATCAGTGGGCCCCAGATGTCGCCGGGACGACTCGAAATGGGCAGCAGTTCGGCAAATGTCGTATGCTGATCTTGGCAGTATGTTAAATCGCCCAGCCAGTCCTTAAATTTGGGCGCCCTGCCCCGTCCCCATCGGCACGCCACGCGTCTCTTGGCCAGCAGGAGCGCAGTGTCAACAAATTTCCGGCAAGATCTAGGAAAACGTACAGTGTCCCCGAGTAGGGCCACCATTGGGTCGGAAGGCATTGGTTCTTCCACCATCTCCGCAAGAGCATCCAGCACCTGGTGCCAGAAGTCCGCCACCTGGGGGCATGCCCACGCCAAGTGGAGATAGTCGGCTCCAGCGACATGGCAGCGTTCACAGCGGTCATCATCTGTCAGGCCGAAGCGCCGCTTCCTCGCCGGCGTGTAGTATACTCGCTGCAAGTATTTATAATGAATGATCTTTAATCTGCTGCTTGCAGAAATGCGGGAGGTGAGTGCGCAGCAGCGATCCCACTGCTCATCTGATATGTCGAGACCGAGTTCGGCAGACCAGCGCAGCCGCGCATTGGACTCGGGCACCGGAACAACTCCCCTGAGTTGACGATAAAGGCCGGAGACCAGGTGGGCCCCATCCTGTGAGCTTAATAAAAAGTGTAGCGGTGGTAGGGTATCGGGCTCGCTGGGAAAGTCTGGCAGGATGTCTCTCATCCCCGCCCGTAGTCGCACATAGAAGAAGAGGTCAAGAGGGGTGCGGTCTTGTGCAGCAAAGAACAGGTCAGCTGACTTGAAGGTGCCATTGGAGAATAGGTCCCCCCAGCAAGAAACTCGCAGCTTTGCACAGAGTTTGCGAAAGCCCAGTTCCCCCAAAAGGGTAAGATCGGGGTGATGCGTGAGCGGTAGCTTGGGCGAGTAGAGAAATTTACAATCCAATTTCTTGGCAATGCGGCGCCACGCATCTATTGTGCATGAGACCGACGTATTCGGTGTAGTAATGACAGATTCAGGACAGTGAAGTAAACCATTAAGCGGGAGGGGATGTACTATCCAGTCCTCCACCGCTACATGCGGCATAAAGGGAGTAGGGGCCATCCAGTGGTAAGCGAAATGCGCCTGCGCACACTGATAGTAGGCCTCGAAGTCAGGGACATCGAATCCTCCCTTCTCATAGGGGAGGGTAATGGTTGACCACTTGAGTCGGGGGTTCTTGCCTCCCCAGAAGAGCCGTCGCAGCTCCGACCGCAGGGTTCGGAAGAAATGAGCGCCAGGGAAGTACGGTATATTGATAAAGAGATAAAGGAAGCGAGGGAGTATCACCATTTTTATGAGCGACGCCCTCCCGGCCATGGAGAGTGGCAGGGTGATCCAGCGGTCCACTGAAGCAACAAGTTTGGTTATCGCTACACCGTAGTTGGATCGCAGCGTCTCGTCTCTGTCTCTTGAAATGCAGACCCCAAGGTAGTCAGTCACCGCGTCAGTCAGGGGGAAAAGTTGCGACTTGGACCAGTTGATATGGACTCCGGACATTCCTCCATACAGAACAAACTCCCTAAGCAACGGATTGAGATACGTTTCAGGATGTTTGACATATAACGTGATGTCATCCGCATAGAGCGACACATCAATCTGGCGCTGTAGGCATTGCACTGCGCCGCCACGATGTAGCTGACGCAGCCTACAGGCGAGAGGTTCGACAGCGATGGCGAACAATAGGGGAGAGAGAGGGCACCCCTGTCTCGTACCCCTGGTTAGTGTGATGGGCTGTGACAGATGACCGTTGATCAGTACCCTTGCCATAGGGCGAGTGTATAGCAGGTGGACCCAGGATATAAATAGTTTAGGAAATCCCATAGCAGCCAGCACAGAAAACAGGTACGGCCATTCGACAGAATCGAACGCCTTGGTTGCGTCCAGGAAAATGGCCGCCACGGGTGTGTTAGGGTGTACCGTGCGGAGTAGGGAAAAGAGCGTGCGGAGGTTGTGGGAGGTAGACCTACCCGCCACAAATCCCGATTGGTCGGGCAGCACGAGTCTGGTCATTAACAGCGACAGCCGGGTGGCCAAGACCTTAGCAAGTACTTTGACGTCGCAATTTAGGAGGGAGAGCGGACGATAGGAATGACAGGATTTGGGGTCCTTATTGGGCTTAAGGAGGGAGGTAATCACCACCTCGCGCATGGAGCAAGGGAGTACTCCGTCTCCCAAGGATTCCGAGAAGACCTCGCTGAGTACCGGGGACATGATGTCAATATAAGCCTTGTAGAATTCGGCCGGTATGCCGTCGAGCCCAGGGGCTTTGCCATTCTTGAGGGACATAATGGCCTCGCGTATTTCGTCTTGCTCGAACGGAGCTGCAAGGAACTCTCTATCGCCGTCGCTAAGCCAACACAGCGCAACATCGCTGAGGTAGTCGGCATAGGATACGTCGGGCCCTACGGTGGAGGTGTAGAGTGAGTGATAGATGCGATCCTTGACACCTTTGTGGCACACTGAGTCCCTAACAGCAGTGCCAGTGGTGTCGGTGAGTTCTAGTATGGTGTTATGAGCTCGTGGTGGTTGTGTAATCGTAGCTAGTGCCTTCCCGGGCCTGTCCCCCTCGCAATATTTACGGGCCTGCCAGTGTTTTCCCCTAAACTTCGCTTCCCCGCAGCCTCCTCCTCATATCGTGTCAGTGTCTCCCTAAATTTGGCCTGTAAGTCGGGGCTGGGGTCGGATACCATTCGCAGTTCCAGATCCCGCAGCTCTTTCTCCAGTGTGCTGAGTGATGCAAGGATGGTGCGTAGCACGCCATGGCCTTTGGAGATGCAATATCCCCTGATCGTGACCTTGAATGCCTCCCATATGTGCTCAACTGAGTCTACTGATCCCTTATTCCTGGCGAAGAAATCTGCGATCTCTTCCCCTAGTTCAGTACGAAACAGGTTATCAAGGAGGATATCAGGGCGAAGTCTCCATTGCGGCCGGGGGCTGTCCAAGCCGGGTGTACGAAAGTGGAGCAAGACAGGGCTGTGATCAGAGTACGTCCTCGGCAGATGGCGAACCCCCACCAATTCGACAGCGACATCTCTTGTGATGAGGAAATAGTCTAGCCGTGCCCAAGTCCCGGTATATGATGTAAAGTGCGTTCCCTCCCGCCCCAGGGGGTGCAGGTGTCGCCAGGCGTCCAGCAGTCCGCCCTCCTCAACGATGCCCTCTAGTGCCTCCCGTGCTCTGGCCTTGTAGGTGCAGACCCCATCCGCTCTATCCAACAGTGGTTGCATCGCTAGATTGAAGTCCCCTCCCCAGACTATGTGTCGTGATGCAATGGAGAGGATTTTGCCCCAGAGAGCAGTGAAAAAGGCTGGTGTGTCAACATTAGGCGCGTACATGGTTACAAATGTGAAAGTGTCTCGGCCTATCCTGCCCCATAGTAGCGCATATCTGCCCTCCCTGTCGAGTAAGTCTCCATACTTTTGAAAGGGTACCCTGCGGGCAATGAGGATAGCGACTCCCCTCGAATAGGTGGAGTAGGAGGAGAAAGCTCGTTCTCCGGCCCACCTACTCGCGAAGGACGTCCCGCCCTGTGGTGATAGATGCGTTTCCTGTAACATAGCGACTTGTACGTGACTTCTATCAAGATAGGCTATGACATCACGGCACTTTCTGGCATTGTTCAACCCTCTTACATTCCAGGATAAACAAGTTAATTGCGTGTTAGCTGCTGGAGTGGCCATGGATAGCACAACAAGAACTATAACAGCACCGGCCTAAGCAGCACGGATATACCACCTCCGCACCATAGCATCGGTGCCCACACCGAGGTTTAAGCCAAGCGTACAGTCTAAGAAATGAGTGCCTCAAAGAGAAAAAAAAGAAAAGAACACCCCTCCCCACCTCCCACCCCAGCATCCCAATCATGCCAGCAGCCAAATACTCCCACCCAGCCCCCCGCCCCCCTCCCCCCTTCCCCAACTCAAACAACGTGAACAGCTGGAACTCCAGCAAGTCAAAGGGGATCTCCCAGTAGGGGTAAGACATAGAGTACGTACAGCCACCTCCTAGGCCCCAGCTCCGTATCTGTGCCACCCTCGGTGGAGACTAGGGCCAGGAATGTGGTCCTTGGGTTACGTTACCATAGGGATGAAGAGTCCATGCGGCGTCCTTGTCCATACAGTATCTATTTGTCCGTGCATCAATGTTCGGGGTGAGAACAAGTCGACATAGGCAGGGTGTGCAGCATAGCAAAGATCAACAGTCAGTTTCCGCGTGGCGCCGGGGGTAAGTCTGCGTTGCCGCGTTCCTCCTCCGCATCCCGGTCTTCTCTACGTGCTCTCTGGAGCGATTTGAGAAAGTCTTCTACCTTCTGTGGGTTGGTGAAGAACCGTTGCTTGCCCTGGTGGGTGATTCGCAGCTTTGCAGGGTATAAAAGTGCATAGTCGATCTGAGCCTCACGTAGTTTTTTCTTCACCGGAAGGAACTTGCGCCGCTCCTCCTGCACCATTGGCGTAAAATCTGGGTAGATGGAGAAGGTGACTCCATTATACTGTAGCGATCTTTGGGATCGGGCTGCCCGGAGGGCAGTGTCCCGATCACGGTAGTTTAGCAGCCGAGCAATGATGGGGCGCGGAGGAAGGCCAGGTTTGGGCACAGGCGCCAAGGAGCGGTGTGCCCTCTCGACGATAAACTGGGGCGAGAAAGCGTCCTCACCGATGGCCCCCTTGAGGAGCTTCTCTACGTACAGCTCCATTCTGCCCGTATCTGTGGATTCCGGAACATTGGTAACCCGTATGTTGTTTCGACGGCTACGGGCTTCCAAATCCTCATTTTTGGCTGCTATGATCCGGAGGAGGTTGTCCATCCTGGACAGTTGAGTGGTGTGAGTTGTGGCAACGTCTGAGGTATCAGAGATACGTTGCTCTGCAGCCGCAAGGCGTTCCTCATGACGGTCCACCTTGTGCACCAGTGCGTCCAGCCGCGCGGTGACCCCGTCGACCTTCTCTACAACAGTGGCGAATCCCTGGCGCATCTCTTGTATCAGGCCGGACAGGTCAGTGTCTTTAGCTGCGGGGATGGTGGCCCTCGGGGACGATGTGCCAGGGTCCGGGTCCAGCTGCGTCGATTTCGCGCCTTTTTTTGCAGTGTCAAAGCTGAGCTTAGTCTGGCGGTTCTCCGGTCGCACCATCATGGCGCCGGGGCGCGGAATTCCAAAAGCGCGAGGGGCAGTAGCGCCACAGGTAATCTGGCTAGGATATTATCTCCAGGATGTAGGGCCACAGCGCGGGCGAGGCAGGGCAACGCCCCAAAAGTGCAATAAGGGTCCAGGCGGTGGAAGTTCAGGGACCTGGTGAGATCGTAAAGGCCACCGAACGGCCTGGTGGCTGGGAGGGGAGGTAGCGCAGTCTCAATGGCAATGGTGGTAGGGTCCAGCACACTAGCGTCGCTGTGTAGGGTGGCAGCACGACAGTTCTAGGCGTGTGTGGGATGCAGGGCAGTCGGACCCCAGCGGGGGTGTGCCACGCAGGTGTGATGTTCTACCTGGTTTATCCACAACGAGGCCACCTCGCAATGTACAGTTGGAGGCACGTAGGAGGGACGCCAGGCAGGTGAATGGGGAGCGAGGTGGGTCCCAGCTTCCCCAACGTGGAAGGTGCAGTCTCCCGGCAGCGAGGGGACAGCGTCCCGATGGTGAGCGCTATGCTGGTGGCCAGGGCCGGCCGAGGCACAGTACAGGGGTGGCAGCAAGCTCGAGAGCCCAGGTCCAAGGGTCAGCCCCCGCGTCGGGCAGTGCACTGCTCCGCGCCCTTTCCCACCGGGCGGGTCCAGCACTCTCCGGGGGTCGAGCAGGCAGTGAGATGTCTGTGCCCCGACAGCCAAGGGGCAGTGGCAGCTCCTCCAGCGGGAGAGGCGAGCGCAGCGAGGGAGGGGAGGGGGGCGGGGGGGTCCCCGCACCACCGAGCGGTCCGCCACTCACCCCGATCGCGGGTCCGCCGGCGAAGGTCCGTCCAGGAGGTCCGCCAGTCGTCTCGGGGAGAGGCCTAGCTCCTCGTGGCAATCCCCAGCCTGTAGTAGTCCTGCGAGGCCGGACTCGCGCACCCCACCGCACCGCAGCAACGATCGGCAAGTTTTCAACTCGGCACCGCTCCGGCCCCGAGTCTCCCAGGGTCACCAGACTTGGACCGAGTGCAGGGATGGACGTCTTGCTGCAACTCGTCCGGAATTCAAGCCGTTTTAGATCCCTTAGGCAGAGGATAACAGGAGGATAGTGTCCCAAGGAGCGGGAGCTGCGAGACTAAGCAGCCATTCCGCTTGTGCGCCCTCTAGCGCCCCCACCGTCATTCTAAAGTTGATGGTAATTTGCGATTTCGTTGAAATATGCACTAATGTGCAATTTTCAAAGTCTTATGTTACACACACACGCATGCCCTTGGGGCATATGTGTGCGCAATATGTGGATAAATTGTCATTTCAGGGGTGCAACAGTGTATTCTTTTGACATCCTTGTAATTGCATGCGCAATTTCACAAATTTGCGCATGCAATTCCCATTCATTCCTATGGGCCTCTAGGCCCATAGGAATGAATGGGAATCAATTCCTTAATTGTGACTCGCAATTAAGGAATGTGTAGGAATCACATTTTTTTTGCAATTCCTACATGTATAGGCAATAGCGATTCTTTCATTGTGATTCTTTAAAAATTGCAATTAAAGAATCGCTATTGTCTTTTGATGCATGTGCACTGGTGTACTGTACATCTTAGTAGACAAACTAGACCTTGTATTTAAAGACATTTTAGAAGAGATAGGTCTTTTGGAGAGGAGTGTTTCAGTTGGGGCATTAGAGTATGTTATCTGCGTTAGTCCCCATGAGGGCGGGGAGGGAAAGAGTACTGTGGTAATCCTAGTGTCCTCTCTCATCTAACACTAAAATCCAGTTTGAGTCAGTCACTGCTGTACCCAGAACGAACCCAGAAAGAGAAGTCTGATAGGAAAAAGCAGAGTCCTTCAGCATCCAGACTGTGGATCAACAAGAATTGCCTTGGGGTCTGTTCTCTCCCCTTTCAAGTGTGCTGCAAGAGTTATATGTGAACCCAGCAGATTTATCAAGCTGACATTACAGAAGTGCCAAAAAGGATACCCACAGCTTCCCTCCTCCCAATACATAGAGCATATTAGTTTAGAGGAGTCATCTCTTCCCATTCAGGTCAGCCAGCTTACTGTTTGCTTCTGGGAGTCATTTCACACCTATTCAAGGTTTGAGCAAAGGCTGATAGCTGGCAGAGGATTAAGCTAATTACCCTTCTGACAGTCTAGACAGTTAAAAGATAGCTTTCTAAAAGTCACTTTCTCTTAATAATTATTACAAATCCAACTTCACTATTGTTTTGAATTTTTAATAACTATTAGAAATAGCGTAGTATTAGGATTTTAATCTGTTGTCTGGTCTTCAACATAGAACAGCTAGGCCTGCCACAGTGAAAAATAGCTAATAGCTTTTGGGTGCTACTCACTGTAAGGACATGTTACCATGCATTTTCTACATGACCTACTTTTAAATACCATGCGTCCAGCCTTGTGGACTACATAGGGGTGACTTAATATGTAAAAGGGAGTTTTTTTTACCTCAAACATTACTTATTTTGACAAGTTGCAGTGCATTGTTTACATGTTACGGCCAGGCTGCAGTGGTAGAGCTGAAGCTATGACTGTCCTGCCACTGCAATGAGTGGTACAATAGGAGCTGCAGTCCACGTAGTGTCATTTAACTTCCAGGTCCCGGGTACACTTTTTACCATATACTAGAGACGGAAGTTTTGATTTTTGGCAACCTACAACCGGCTTGGAGCAAACTCTGGTGGCCCGCAGATATGGGATCGACTCCTATTCCATCGGATAAGACCAGAAATCTGGGCATCCTGTTTGACAAAAGATTAACATTTTTTCAACAAACAAATGCTATTGTCTCGGCCTCTTACTTCCTGATAAAAAAAATTAAGAAGGTTCTTCCTTACATCCCTGAAGAAACCAAGAAAGTGGTAATCACCTCCCTTATACAATCGAAATTGGATTACTGCAATGGAATATCTGAATGTCCAAAAGCAGTGTCTGAGGAAACTTCAGGCAGTTCAAAACTTGGCGGCACGCCTTTTGCTGAGGCTACCACGGCATAAATCCATCTCGGGAGAAATTCGAAAGCTGCATTGGCTGCCAGTGGCTCAGCGAATTAAATTTAAGGCGCTGTGTTTGGCCTTTAAAGCCTTAACACATAAGGGTCCATTGTTTCTGCAAGAACTCTTTAAGTGGTACGAGCCAGGCAGATCACTCTGGTCCACCGGTGCTAACCTTTTAACTGTTCCGAAGATCCGGACTTCGCACTGGGGAGGTCGGAGTTTCCACTATGGTACCTCTAAGCTGTGGAACTTGTTGCCACCTGATATTAGGAAGGCTAGCTCCCTTATGAGCTTTAGGAAATCTTTGAAAACTTGGTTGTTTCAGTGAGATGAGTCGTTTGAGGTTCTACTCTTGGTTTCGCTCTAGCGCCGAGACACCATTTTTGGTATTTGTGCGCTTTATAAGGAATATGCTACTTACCAGTATGCATCTGTTCTTGGCATAGAGGGCTGCAGAGTGGTACATTATGAATAGATCGCCATCTGGTGTTGGGCTCGGATGATTGCACTTTGTTTTTCTCTTGGAGAGTCTTTTGTATCTTGGTGACTCCTCCCTTAGTTGGTAGTGCGCATGGGCATCGGCTCCATCCTTAGATTGTTTTGCCATAGTAGGGTTAGATGGAGTAGTGTAGTAGAATACAGACAAGAATGCCCATGTAAGTGTATCTAAATAAGAATAATGTTGGAACAGACACAGGTTTCCGGGGAGGCTGGGAGGGCATGTACCACTCTGCAGCCCTCTATGCCAAGAACAGATGCATACTGGTAAGTAGCATATTCCGTTCGAGGCATATGGGCTGCAGATGGTACATTATGAATAGACTATACAGCAGTTCTCTCCCTAGCGGTGGTCGCCAGTGTCTGTTGCAACTGTTTGAAATAAAGTTTTTAATACTGCTTGTCCCACTCTAGCTTGTTGTGTTGTGTGCACATCTACACAATAGTGTTTTGTGAAGGTGTGTGGTGTAACCCAGGTAGCTGCTTTGCATATGTCATCTAGTGGGATGTTTCCCAAAAATGCCATAGATGCTCCTAGTTTACGTGTAGAGTGAGCTCTAGGAAGAACAGTTAATGTTCTCTTTGCTTTTAAGTAGCATATTTGAATGCATTTTACAATCCATCTTGCAATGCCCGCCTTAGAGATGGGATTGCCTTTGTGTGTTGGAGAAAACGCAACAAATAGCTGTTTTGTCTTTCTGAAAGTTTGTGTTCTTTCTATATAGTACAGTATGGCCCTTCTAACATCTAATGTATGTAAGGCTCTTTCTGCTACGGTTTGTGGTTTTGGAAAGAAAACCGGTAATTCCACTGACTGATTGATGTGGAATGCTGAAATTACTTTTGGTTAGAATTTTGGGTTTGTTCTAAGAACCACTTTATTTTGGTGTAACTGCATAAATGGTTCTTGAATTGTAAAAGCCTGCAGCTCACTTACTCTTCTAAGTGACGTGATAGCTATGAGGAAGGCCACCTTCCATGTGAGGAATTGTATTTCACACCTATGCATAGGTTCAAAGGGTGGCCCCATTAGTCTGGTAAGTACTATGTTGAGATTCCAGACTGGGGAAGGTGGTCTTCTTGGTGGAATGACTTTTGAGTCCTTCCATGAAAGCTTTAATTGCTGGTACTTTAAACAGGGAAAGATGTTGCCTGTTTTGTAGGTACGCTGCTATAGCTGCGAGGTGAACTCTTATAGAGGTATATGCTAAGTTACATTGCTGTAAGTGTAGTAAATAGCAAATGATTTGTTTAGTGGATGCGTCCAGAGGGTTGATTTGCTTACTGTTACAGTGTATAGCAAACCTTTTCCATTTTGCTGCGTAGCATGCTCTGGTGGTAGGAAGTCTTGCTTGTTTAATGATTTCCATACATTCTGGTGGTAGATCTAAATATCCAAACTCTATGACCTCAGGAGCCAGATCGCTAGGTTCAGTTGTTTGGGATCTGGGTACATTATTTCTCCATGGTTCTGTGTAAGATGCATGGGTAATAATCTTAGCTTTTGATGTGGTACTTGTGAGAGTTGTAGCAGTGTGGTGAACCACGGCTGTCTTGCCCACGTGGGTGCCACTAGTATCATTGTCATTGAGTGTTGCTGCAGCTTCCGAACCAGTAACGGAATTAGTGGTAGAGGAGGGAACGCGTAAGCAAATTTGTTGGACCAATTTATCCATAGTGCATTGCCCTGGGACCGTTGGTGTGGGTACCTGGATGCGAAGTTTTTGCATTTTGCGTTTTGATGATTGGCAAACAGATCTATCTCTGGTTGCCCCCATTTTTGGAAGAATGGCTGCAGTATTTGGTCGTGCAGCTCCCATTCGTGTACTTGCTCTGACTGTCTGCTTAGGATGTCTGCTATCTGATTTTGAACTCCTGGCAGGTGTTCTGCTAACAGATAGATCTTTTGAGGAATGGCCCATCTCCAAATGTCCTGTGCTAGTTTGGATAGTTGGAGAGAGTGTGTCCCCCCCTGTTTTTGAATATAATACATTGCAGTCATGTTGTCTGTTCTGATCAGGACTGCCTTGCCTGTTATTTGCATTTGGAAAGCTTTTAGTGCTAGAAACACTGCTAATAGTTCCAGGTAGTTGATGTGCAGTTTCTTTTGCTGCACACTCCACTTCCCCTGCACTGTGTATTTGTCCATATGCGCTCCCCATCCTGAGAGCGATGCGTCCGCTGTTATTATTACTTGTGGAATTGGCTCTAGGAACGACCGTCCCTTGGAAATGTTTTCTGTGTTCCACCACTTCAGAGAGCGGTACGTCCGGTCGTTTACCAACACCAGATCTGTAATCTGACCTTGAGCCTGATTCCACTGTGTCGCTAGACATTCCTGTAGTGGACGCATTTGAAGTCTGGCATGTGGTATTAGCAGTATGCATGAGGACATCATGCCTAATAGTTGCATAAACACTCGTGCTGGTAGTGAGTGTTGTGGTTGAAATCTTTGTATTAACCCGACCATTGTTTGTATCCTGACTGGGTTGGGGTATGCTATTGCCTTTTCTGTGTCCACTGTAGCCCCCAGGTATTGCTGAATCTGGTTTGGTTGCAGGTGCGATTTTTTGTAGTTCACTGTGAACCCTAGGTGGTGCAGCAATTGAATTGTCTTCTGTGTGTTGTGAAGACATTCTTCTTTTGACTTGGCCTTTATTAGCCAATCGTCCAAGTATGGGAAGACATGTATTTGTTGTCTTCTTAGGTGTGCTGCCACTACAGCTAGACATTTTGTGAAAACTCTTGGTGCTGTTGTGACACCGAACGGAAGGACTTTGAACTGATAGTGTTGTCCTTCCAACACAAACCTTAGGTATTTTCTGTGGGCTTTGTGAATTGGGATATGAAAGTAAGCGTCTTTTAGATCCAGTGTAGAAAGAAAGTCCCCTTTCTTCAGTAAAGGGAGTACTTGTTGGAGCGTGACCATGTGGAAATGCTCCGAATTTATGTAAGCATTGAGAGGTCTGAGGTCTAGTATGGGTCTTAGGGACCCGTCCTTTTTGGGGATCAGGAAGTATAGAGAGTATACTCCTGTTCCTTGTTGATCTTTTGGGACCTTCTCTATTGCATGCTTTTGTAGAAGTGCTAGAACTTCTTCTCTTAACAATGTCAGATGATCTTGACTCATTGGACGCTGTTTGGGGGGGATGTTTGGTGGGGTAGCTGTGAGTTCTAGGCAATAACCATGTTGGATAATTTGTCTCACCCACTTGTCTGATGTGATGTTTTCCCAGACAGGTAGGAACTGTGATAGACGTCCCCCGACCGGTGTTATGTGGTCTGGGGGGAGTTCTATGAAGTCACTGTTTTGGTGTTGAGGCGTTGCGGTTGTTATTATTTCCGCGGCCTCTACCCTTGTTGTTGTTACCTCTGTAACTGCCTCTTGAATTACCTCTGGGTGATGTTGGTGTGAAAGAGGTGGATTGCTGATTTGTTCCTGTATTCTTTGAGCCCCCTCTATAGGTGGATCTACGAAAGGAACCTCTGTGTGTTGGCTGTTGCAATGCTCCCATTGACTTAGCCGTTTCTGTATCTTTCTTCATTTTTTCTAAGGTCTCGTCTGTGCTTGAACCAAACAGTGTCTTCTGATCAAAAGGTTTGTTCAGTAGGGCTGTTTGTACTTCTTGTTTGAATCCTGAGATTCTAAGCCATGCGTGCCTTCTTAGCATGACACTGGTGTTAATAGATCTTGCTGCAGTGTCTGCTGCGTCTAATGCGCACTTAATGGAAGTATTGGTTATTATTTTACCTTCCTGTATTAATTGATCTGCCTTTTTCTGATGTTCTTTTGGGAGATGTGTGATAAGTTTCTCTAACTCATCATAATGTGCCCTGTCATAACGTGCGAGTAGTGCTTGTGTATTGGCTATACGCCAGCTATTCGCTGCCTGTGATGCTACTCTTTTGCCTGATGCATCTATTAACTTTGACTCTTTATCTGGTGGAGGAGCCTCTCCTGTAGATAATGAGTTTGCTCTTTTACGAGCGTTTGAGACCACCAGCGAGTCTAGAGGTACATGCCCTTTAATAAATATTGGGTCCTTTGGAGCCGCTTTATATTTTTTTATCAATTCTTGGGTTTAACACCCTGGCTCTCACTGGGTTTTCGAATATTTCCTCTGTGTGACTAAGAAGACCCTTCAACATAGGAAGAGTACCTGATGTTCTCTGTGCATTAGGTAGAGTCTCTAACAAGAAATCCTCTATTTGAGGTTCTGTATGCATATCTAGTTTGTGATATTTTGCTGCCCTATTAATGAGCTGCACAAAACCTGTGTTATCATCAGGTGGTGAAGGCTTTGAGGGATATAGCTCTGGGTCGTTGTCCTCATCCGACCCTACATCATAATTTTCCCATGGGTCCTCCTCATCTGGGATAGTTTTGTCATCCCCTTGAGGTTCTCCCTCCCCTAGATCACTGTCTACATCTGACTGAAGTGTAGCTGGTCTTGGTGTGGAAGGTGTAGGAATATTTGGCCTATTGTGAGGAATAGGAGAAGAGGGTGTGACTTTATGTCGAGGAGAAGCAGGAGGAGTTATATTTGTCTCCATTGTTCTCTTTTTTGAAGGAAGAGGTTTATCTTCTGACTGTTCACTCTTTCTCTTCTTTGTGACCACTTTCCCAGTTTGTGGATCAATAAACAAGATCTTTTGTTTGGGATCTGTCTGTTGCTCCTGAATCGGTACCGAAGATCCTGGTTCCGAGAGGTGCTTTTGTTTTCGATCGTCAGATCTTGTTGTTTTCGACACCGAATGTCTGCTCGATTCCGACTTTCTGGGTATCGAGTGTATCTTGGACGATAAATCGTATTTATGTTTCGGCATGGAATGTTTCGATACCGAGCTTTCCTTTGTATGTAGCCTCGGTGCCGAAGTCGATGTCGCCCTTTTCTCGGATCCGACATGGTGGGGGTCCGAGTGTTTCGGTTTCACTTTCAGTTTCGTTGCCGGGCCCGAGGGCGGGGCGTCGGAAACTTTTTTCTGCGGTTTGACCGGGCCCGAGGGCGGGGTCGTTACCGCACGGGGTCGGTTTTTCGGTAAGGGGACGTCGTCACTCACGGTTTGTTGCTCGATGAGTTCTTCAACCTCCGACTGGTCCCCTTCCGACCCCGACTGGTCCTCTTCTTCCTCGATTTGCTCGTCTCCGAACAGCTCCGGGATCTCTTCCGCCTGCATTCTGGAAACCTCGTGTCTTCGAGCTCGACGATTTCTAATCGTTAGCTTGGAGGAGAATGCTGCACAGGCTTCGCAGTCCCTGGATTCGTGTTCAGGCGATAGACAGAGGTTGCACACCTCGTGTAGGTCCTTGTGTGGGAACTTAGCACCACACGTTGGACATTTTTTGAATGGAGTCCTTTCCATGGACTCCGGGCTTGACTGCGTCGAGAAAGGCCTCCTGTTCTTCGACGTAGATCCAAGTTTTTCTCTTCGATTTTGAATCTTCAACGCTTCGGAATGGAAATGAAACGCGTTCGATAACAATACCGTCGAATTGGAAAGGGAATACGCGCCGATAAATCACTTTTTTCTGAAGTTGATCTGGAGCATCTCGATCCTCATCCGAACCCGATGGCGGAAAAAAAACAATCTAAGGATGGAGCCGATGCCCATGCGCACTACCAACTAAGGGAGGAGTCACCAAGATACAAAAGACTCTCCAAGAGAAAAACAAAGTGCAATCATCCGAGCCCAACACCAGATGGCGATCTATTCATAATGTACCATCTGCAGTTCATATGCCTCGAACATGTCATTATCATTATCATTATCACTTAAAGGCAAGTTAAATATGGCAATTAGGTTTATGCCACTTCTACCATGTTTAAAGGGTGAGAACAAGCGTACTTTACTACTGGTTAGCATGGGTAGCCTGCACAGTGTTATAAAGCTAGCAAAAATATATAGGGTCCAGCAAAAGGAGAAAAATCTGTGATTAAGCAGTAAAACAGCAGATTTCTTACACTGTCCTTCTACCACAACTCAACAAATTGCAGGTGCTAGGTGAGCAGCAGCAGACTAGAAACATTAGCTCCATCGTGTACTGGATAGTGGGGTAGAAATGCCAAGCCACAACTCAGAAGGGGCTCAGGAAATAATTTGACTAGTGCAAGGAATAATCTATTGAAATATTTATGTAAACTAATTGACTACTAAAGTGGAGACATGGTTAAACGGATAGGAGATTGCCCTTTGTAGAAGCTGAAAATAGAGCTTACTTGGGGGGGAAAGAGTGTGTAGAACATTGCGTAATTGCAATGGTGTTCCAGATACCTGAAAAGTGGCCACATTAGGGCAATTGCAAAGTGTGCATAGTAGGGAACTGCGGAACACTGCAACATGTGCTACTTGGGGCAATGATGGGGCATTGTGAAGTATAGCAATGTACATCATGGATGTGGCACCAGTTCAACTATTAAATTATCTCAAAGTGGTCCACTAACAAACCATTTCCATTGAAATTGCTGCTAAATCCGATAAGCTCCGATGACATTCAGGTGTTTGCTTAATTATTCTTTTTAAATAATCAAATGTTGTTGATCTTTGCCCATAAAGACTGTCAAGCACTAACTGTGCACAAAACTTAAAATCAAGATAATGCTTTACATGTGAAGTAACTTTCACTTTTCTACTGCCCGCTATGGCCGATGGCTTTTGCTGATTGTTTGAGGACTAGAGAACTAATGTCATAACATAACGCTTAACCCATTCCTCATACATAGCTGCATATTCATAAAAGGTCTTTTAGAAAGCACCTTTCGTGTATTGGCTAGTGGTTTTACTGGCATTTGGCATTGGTTTATAGGGCCATCTATGAGCGTTGTAATAACCCCACAATATTTCACAGATATGCATGCATCGCAACTGATGCGCATGAATGATCTGTGACACAGGAGATCCAATGTACACACTCATTGACGAAGCCAATTTACCTACATTCACCTTTTAAAGGCAAGACCTACTGTCTTTGCGCCTATGCTTGTTTTGTAATATTGTGACTGAAGAACATCAGACAGGGTTTTACCTCACTGATCCGACCCTCAGAAGAGACCAATGCAGACTTTCCAACTTCTAGACTAGTGGTTCCTAGCCTGTGCTCTGGGGACCCCAGGCCTACACAGGGGGTCAGAAATTGCTTAGTAAAATAAATATTAACAGATTAATAAAGTGTATGTAAATAAAGAAGCACAATTGAAAATGCTAAGTAAATGTGAAGTAATTTGAAATTGGAGGCTTCAAATTAAGTGGGCGCCCTCAGATTGATTTGTGGGAACAGTGCAAATGCCTCAAACAGAATACAGTATGGATGTGTGACCTCAGTTGAATTCAAATGAAACCTTTGATGTTTTACATGTATTTGTGAATTAAATAAAATGTGTCATCATCTGTTTATTTGTTTGATAAAGGATTTTTTCTTTATTTTTGTGTTTTGTTTTGAGGTACAAATCATCATAATTACTTAAGTCAGTATCCTCAGTTGGGATCCCCGGATTCCAATAATAATTCAGTGGGGGCCCCATATTCTAGTAATGATTAGGAGGGGTTCCCAGGAGTCAAAAGGTTAACAACCATTGTTCTAGACTGCATAGCACTATGAGGTAAGCTAAGGGATACATTACAGCACTTGACATAACTCTCGAATAAACAAGAAATTAATGTGAGTGGTTTTAACTCTAGTGATTGAAACACCCTACTGTTCTTTGACAGTAAAAAAACACCTGCACCCCTTTATTACCTGGAGCAGGTTATTCTTGTTTGTTAGTTAGGGTACAGACTGCAAAACAGTTAACTTGTGTGTCTCAAGTACCTTTGTGAGGGTGGGGCGTTGAGGAGTATACAGTGAAATGGCCAAACACCCACGCAAAACATATGCCTTTCCATCACACAGCTGAAGATTTGCTACTACCAACTATATATGATAGCTCTGTGAACTAAAACATTAATTGCAGAGGCCTGTGCGTAACTTGAAGGTCACTGGTTCGACTCATTGAGGTTCCACTTAGCCTTTCATCGTTTCAATAATGAAAATGATACCATTGAGTTAGAAGAAAAATTAACGGACAAGTTACTTTTGATCCATAATGCCTTATCTGGCAGAGACATAATCTAGCCGCAGATTCCTTACCGTAGTATATCCCAGGCATCAGGCTGGATTCAGAAGACTTTTCCTCGAGCAATACTCTTGTGCACCAGTAGGTGGAATCGGTTGGCTCCGTGTTGCGTCATCCGCGCCAGAAGCGACGTACGCGACACCTATATAGTCATGTCAGTTACTATTCACAACTTTCAACACCAGGTACGCAGAGCCATGAAGTGCAATAATAGTGGGGTGTTTAGAACTAGGGCCCTGAAAGGGATCAGTCTGATCCAAAAAACCTGTCCGCAGTGTGGGGAGGATGGGTGGGTTGGTAAGGAATCTGTGGCTAGATTATGTCTCTACCTGATAAGACGTTACCGAAGATAAGTAACTTGTCCATTTGATAGAGGCATCTAGCCGCAGATTCCTTGCCTTGGAATAGATACTCAAGCAATACCTTCCCTAGAGGAGGAAGTGAGGACAAGTTTGACCAGGAAGTTTTGCAGGACTTGACTGTCAAGGTAGTAGTGCTTAGCGAACGTGTGCAGAGACGCCCAAGTTGCTGCCTGACAAAAGTCAAGGACTGGTACACCAAGTTGCAACATTGTGTTCGCAACCTTAGCTCCAATGGAATGAGCTCTTAAGCCTTCAGGAGGGTGTATCTTGGCCAGAGAAGAGCAAATTGTGATGCAGAGGACGACTAGTTGTAAGATAGACCTCTTCTGCACCGCACGACCCTTCTTTGAATCAACATACCCAACAAAGAGTTGGTCATCCACCTGGAACTTTTTAGTGCGATCACAGTAGAATGAGAATGCTCTGTTTGGGTCGAGATGGTGAAGTCGCTCCTCCTCTTTAGAGGGATGCGGATGAGCATTGAAAGCGAGCAAAGTGACTGATTGCCCCAAACGGAATGGTGTTACTACTTTTGGTAAGAAAGAGGCCCTAATGCGAAGCACCAACTTAGCAGGGAAGATGGTCAAGTAAGGACGCTTGGATGACAGTGCCTGCATTTCACTCAACCTCCTGGCGGACGTTATTGCCACTAAAAAGGCTGTTTTGATGGAAAGCAGCCAGAGGGAACAGGTGTACAGAGGTTCAGATGGAGCCGACATCTGGAAGGTGAGAACCAAATGAAGGTCCCACTGAGACATGATGAGTAGGGCAGGTGGCAACATATGTAAAAGCCCCTCACAATAGGGGATTTAAATAAAGAGGGTTGGTCTGGCAGCCTCAAGAAGGCAGACAAGGCTGAAAGCTACATTTTAGGAGTTCCCATAGCAGAGCCCTGCTGGGCAAGGGTCACAATAAAGTGAAGGACTTGAGAGAGGGAAGCAGAAAGAGGGTCAATAGACCATTCTGTGCAATATTTTACAAATTTCTGCCAACAACAGGCGTACACAGTCTCGGTAGATTGATGCCTGGCTGTCAAAATCACATCACAGACTTCGGGAGGAATGTCAAATGCTGTCAACTGTTGCTGCTCAATCTTCATGCAAGAAGACAGGGTTGACAAGTTCGGTTGGAGGACCCTCCCCTGCAGCTGCAACAAAAGATCCTTCTGCATGGGCAGCCTGATCGGAGTATCAAAGCTCAGTTGGAGAAGCTCAAACTCTCCATGCCCAGTCCGGAGCCACAAGAATGACTTGGGCCTGGTCGCTCCTGATCTTCTTGAGCACTTTGGACAGGAGTGGTATTGGCAGAAAGTCGTACAGGAGGCCTGAGCCCCACTCAAGACACAAAGCATCGCTGAGTGAGTTCCGCTTTGGAAACTCCAGCGTGCAAAATTGCTTATATTGTGCATTCTCTGCACATGCGAACAGCTCTAACCAAGGCTCCCCCCACTTCTGAAAGTGACCTTGCGCCACCTCCGAACGGAGACGCAATTCATTATCTGCTAGGCATCGATAGCTGAGTTTGTCTACCCTGGTGTTTTGAGAACCTGCCATGTGTTGAGCCACCAGGGATATGCCCTGTTCCAGCCATGGCCAGAGACGCAGGGCCTCCTGACAAAGGGTCCAAGACCCCACCCGACCTGTTTGTTGCAGTACCACATTACGGTGTTGTCTTTGAACACCTGAACAAGCTTTCCCTTGATGGAAGGGAGAAAAGCTTTCAATACCAAGTGAATCGCTCAGCGTTCCAGCACGTTGATGTGGAGTCCGGATTCCACTGAAGACCAGAGTCCTCTGATCTCCGTCTCTCCCAAATGGCTACCCCATCCCAGGAGTGAGCATCTGTCACTACTATGTGATCTGGTTTGGGAAGCGAGAGGGACCTGCCTCTGACCCAATTGCGCTTGGTCAGCGACCCACTGAGACCCAGATTACGTCAGACAGATTCAACCTGATGCTGCGCCCACTGGAACTTCAGGTCCCACTGCAGAACCTGCATATGCCATCTGACGTGTCACCAGCAGGATGCAGGAGGCCATGAGGCCCAGCAGCCTTAGAGTCATACTCATTGAAATGCAGGATAGAGGCTGACACATCGGTATCATACCCTGAATATCCAGGACTCGCCGCTCGGGAGGATAGGCCCAGAAGCACTCTGTGTCCAGACAGCTCCGATAAAAGGCAGCGCCTGAGAGGGAGTCAAGTGTGACTTTGGCATGTTGATAGGGAACACCAGCGAAAGTAGGAGATCCATCCAAGTCTGGAGGTGGAAGAGGCCAGTCTGGGGAGAGCTTGCCTCCAGCAGACAGTCGCCGAGAAGACTGGCATCCCTGATCTGCGCAGATGAGCTGCAAGCTCTGCCATCACCTTGGTGAACACCCGAGGGGCACTGGTAAGGCCACAGGGGAGCACTGTGAACTGAAAGTTCTTGTGGCCTACCGTGAAAAGCAGGTAGCACTGATGCACAGACAGGAAGGGAATGTGAAAATAGGTGTCCTGCACATCCAATGCCACCATCTAGTCTCCAAGGTCTAGGGTAGACCAGACCTGAGCCAGAGTGAGTATCTTGAACTTCTCCTTTTTGAGGAAGTAGTTGAGGGCTCGCAGATCTTGAATAGGATAATGGTCCTTGTCCTTTTACGGGACCAGAAAGTAGTGGGAATAGCAACTATTGCTGCCTTCTGGTGCCGGAGCCCTCTCTATGGCTCCCTTGGCCAAGAGAGCCCTGACTTCCTCCTGAAGCAAGTTCAGGTTGTCCTTTATCAGCCGATCATAATTCAGAGGCATAGAAGGTATAGGGAGTCTCAAAGGGGAGGGAGTAGCCCTTTTGGACTATCTGAAGAACCCACTTTTGTGTTGCCAGTGGTAGAGGGGATGGCTGATCTTGCCACCAACCAGCCACCCATGATCCTGAAGGGCCAGACTAGGAAGGTTTAGAGGCTAGAGGGTGAGGAGTTAACTTAACGGACGTCTGGCATCCTGACCCATGGGGTCAAAAGGAGCCGAGGCTGTGCAGAGGTTTCTAAACTTGCACGGTCTTGTGGGTAGGATAACCTAGGAGTGTGGCTCGATCCTAAACTCTCCTTTGAGTCTCAAACTAGAAAGGTGGCAGGGAGATGCTTTAGCACTCTGAAGACACTAAAAAAAACTAGACATTCTTCCTGTATCAGCAAGGAAAACCATAGTCCACACTCTGGTGACCTCGTAACTTGATTACGGGAATGTACTATATCTGGGTGCACCAAAAGACTGCATGAAACGCCTCCCCCGTACCCGAAATGCAGCGGCATGCCTTGTTCTTAATCTACTGAGTTGTGCTTCAATGACAAAAGTTCTCGATGCCCTCCATTGGCTGCCTAATGAGAAAAGAATTCTCTTTAATGCCATGTGTTTCTGTCATAGGAGCCTACAGGGAAAAGGCCCCAGTTATCTGCCTGACTATCACCCCGTACAAACCCAGACGCCAGCTAAGATCGACAGGAGCGCACTTACTCAAGATCCCCAGGATATGGAAAGCCAGGATGGGCGCTCGATCCTTTGGCTACATAGCGGCCAACAATTGAAATACACTTCCTTTCTGGTTACGCGCTGAGCAATCTGAACCAGTCTTTCGCAGAGGACTGAAAATCTGGCTTAAAAAACTTTAGTCCAGTTGTCTCCACCACTCTTGCTGACGTGTTTCTAGCGTGGGGACACACCTTTTGGGGTAGCTAGGCGTTCTACAAATTAACTATTATCATTATTATTATTATGACCGGTGTGGCTAAAAGCCCCTTCCAAGGCTCCAAAAGGGGTGAAAAACATATGGGGATGGGTGGACCCGGAGAGGCCCATGGATATGGCGGTAGCCCACAAGTCCTTAAAGTGCCATAGAGCCATGTCTGGCTGGTCTCTGAAGAGATGGGTGCCATCAAAGGACATGTCCATAAGGGAAGCCTGGACAGCCCCAGAGAAGCCAGAAGCTCTGAGCTAGGTGCGGCGTTGAACGGCCACCATTGATGACATTATTCTGCCCAGTGAGTCAGTGGTGTCAAGCCCACTATGAATAGGGAAGTTCTCCGCATCTCTCCCATCTGATACCGCTTGGGAGAGAATGGCCCAGGCCTCCTCCGGGACCTGTGGCAGCACCTGTGAAACCGTTTTCCACAAGGAATGAGTGTAATGCCCCAATAGGCATGCAGTGTTCATCGACCATAATGCAAGACTAGTGGTATTAAAAATATTCTTGCTCCAACTAGCCTGCCTCTTGAGTTCCCTGTCCTGGGGAGCGCAGGGAAACGCTCCCTGTGAGGTAGAGGCCTGGGCCACCAAACTCTTAAGGGTAGGGTGGTTGGTAAGGAATTTCGGGTTGCCTGGAGCAGTGTGATGACGGTGGGCAACTGTCCTTTTCACAGGGGCCCCAGTGCTGAGTTTGGACCAGGTTCCTAGAAGGACATCAGTCAAGGCTTCGTTGAAAGGCAGGAGGGGTTCAGACGCGGAGGCACCCGGCTGCAAAACTTCTGTCAAGATGTTACTCTTGACTTCCACTGAATGGAGCTGAAGGTCCAAGACTTCAACTGCCCTTCTCACCACCACAGCATATGAAGCTGCCACGGTAGGGGGGAAAGCAGGCCAGAATCTGTGGAGGTAACCAGGCCACTGGCCTCACCCAATTCCTTATACCAGTCAATTTTGTGCTCAGCCTGGTCTTGTAAAGGGTCCAGCAACCCCTCCCAATCATCCTTAATTTCTAGCCTCTCAAAAGTAGGCTGAAGAATCACCCTAGATCCCAAGGGTGCCGTTGGCACCAGAATAGGCACTTACAGGCGCCTATCCGATTCTGAGTCGTCAGGGATGAGAAAGGGGATGGTGCCGGCGGCGCTGGGAGTCTAGGCACAGGGACCAGCACCAGGCAAAGTCATAGGGGAACGACCTGTGCCGGTCCGGATCTACCACCGGATCCATTGGGGGGCATTGGTGCAGAACTCGATGGAGCCCCTCCTGAGCCTCCGGGGCCCAAAAGTGCACCAGGAGGGTCAAGTCGCTGAAATATGAAGCACATGGCATCACAGAAGTCTTAACTAGGCCGGGGTCGCTCCGGGCCCTGGAAAGGCAGGGAAGCTCAGAGCTGACCCAGGCGCAGGTTCCAAAGTAAGAGGCCTAGGGCGTCAAAGCTCCTTTGTCAAGTCAGCCGATGGATGGGGAGACGTTGAAGCATGCTTCGACTTCTTGTGCTTCTTATGCCTCTTACCTGACCGACTCGACGACTTCGAGTGGGAGGACGAGGACTTAGGACTTCCAGAGCACCGCCGGGACCTGCCCCTCAACTGGGAATGAGACCACCAGGGTGAACAGGATGAGTCGAATGCAGGGCCGCAAGCAGCTTTAGGGGCAGCTTCCTCAAAGACTTCGGAGCCATGGCCTGGCAGTTAGAGCATGACTTCGAGTCGAGGTTACTCTCCAGGCACCAGAGATAAACTAAGTGTGGTTCTGTCACCCTCATGGCGTGATGGCAGGCGCCGCACAGTTTGAATACAGAAGTCTTCTTTGACATCGAGGAAAAACCTGCACACCAAAACTTAGAAAAATGTCCAAAAAGCGTGTCAAAAAGTGACAGAGAATAGTTCTCTCCACAGAGCTGCGCTAGCTGGTGTGGAAAGAATAGATCTGATGTCAGTGCGCCTATATACATGATGTGGATGTCATGGCATAGACTACGATGCCACGCAGCGCCTACCAACGCCACCTACCAGCACGCAAGGGTATTACTTGAGAAAAAGACTCCCAGATCCAGCCTGCCACCTGGGATATTCTAAGGTAAGAAATCTGTGGCTAGATGTCTCTATCAGACAGATACTGTTATCAAGGCTACAGACGAGACGTAGGGTAGAGAGCGCTGCAGAACGGCAGTACATTTTGTTCATTTTTCTCAACATGCTCTTTGTACACCTGAGATGCAGAATTAAAAACGCAAAACCACACTTTCACATTGTTTTATGAATAAGTAAACTGAGACAAAGGATAAGACGAAAATGTAATTTATTACACCTCACCCCTCCCCCCACCCACCCCCCAGTAATGTACTTTAGTTAAAAGGAAGTACCTAAGAGTGAAAACATTTCATCACTGTTGATGCTCTCGATAATCAGAGAGGAGATGCATTGGTACGGACACAAAATGCATTGCAGATGTAGTCGATGAGAAGGCCTGCATGCATCGAGAACAGTGCAAGAACCTTCAACCAAGCTGGCCTGGAAACTACTAGCCACTGTGTGAATTAAAAATAAAAATAAATGGCACAGATGACACCGTTGACAAATGATGGCAGCAATGAGAACCAAATAGGTTTTTACATTAAAACCCAAGACATCCTACATCGAAATAAAAGTTTAGAAAAATAAACATTTTGTCTTTAAAAAAAATATGGAATTGACCTCACTGTGCTAGTCAGACAGACTCCTCCGTGTGTTTTAAAGGGTCTACATCTCAAAAATGCTCTAAGTTATATCTTAAAAGATGCTGTTATAGTTTCTACACATATAAATATAACTCGCTTTCATCGTTTCATCTAGGTGGGGAACTCAGTTCCCAGAACCAACTGCGTGACAGAGTCCAACTGTTAATAAATATAGAATTAGTATATACAAGCCACATACCCATGTTTTCGATATCCCAACCACAAGAGAACGCTAAGAACTGGTCGACATCATGGGCGTAAAAAAAGGACCCTTCATGAGGTACAGAGTTACAGAACAGCGACAGTATAGTCCTGCAGAGAGGGGTACCAGGCGCCATCAAGGCCGAATTACATAAAAACAAATCCCTTGCTTTCACGGTTTTCCTATCAAATCCAATTAGGTTATTTTCTTGGACCCCAAGCATACAGGTAAGGTTGCAGCTCTAGCCACTACCATCCAGTGAAGACTCGAGCAGCATCGGTTTGTAGGGCCAGCATGAGGATAGGGAAGAAATGCATTGGCTTGGCACAAGAAGGTAAAGCAATAAAAAAATAAAAGTGCATAATAATTGGGAATGGAAAACAGAGGTCTGGAGTTGACTTACAACAAAGGTTGTTGTCGCTCGTTTTCTATTTGCATCACTGCATTTACACATATTTACATATTCTATACATCATTTACGTTGATCTACGATTGTTCAAAAAAGATATTTCTGGATGGTCACTGCCACCTCCATCCTAGCCCCAACGCTGCACATCTGTATTAATAACAACATAAAATACCTTCAACTGGTTCAAACGCTCCAAATAACAGAGGCAGGGTGCATAAACACAGTCTCTGACACATACTACATCTTAAGGTTTTCCATAAGATTTGTTGAGGGCAAGAGTAACCTGGAGTGCAAATAACACTAAGTACTTTTGCTTGGAGAGCTGTGTGGGTTAAATGATAAATAAAAAAACAGTAAACAATGTGATCCTTATACTAAGGCAACATGGCCTTTCCCATCTGGCACTCTACCATAGAATATTTAGTGTCTTAATACACTTTTAAAAAATCACTTTGAATTTTAAAATAACTGTATATTTCTTAAGCCAGAATTACCGACAGAAAGACAAGCGTGCACTTAGAAGTATTAGATCGAACAGGAACCAGCCTTCAACCAAAACAAAACATGCCTTATTTTTTACAAAAACAGCCTTCATCATGGTGCAAAAACGTCTGATTCATTGAGACATGCAGATGGCAGCCATTGTCTTTGTGCTACTGGTTTGATAAGTACAAAACTATATTCATCAGAACACCTAGCAAATAAATTATCAGAAGTAACTCATTCATTTGCGGAGTGTTGGCAGATTTCACATAAAGCTCAGCAGTTCTCAATCTCTGTGTACTGTACTGCATGTACTGTAGTGTAATCTACTATTTTTGTTGTGCAAATGTTAGGCTTAAAAATGATAGCTGAACGCAGTTAATATGGCTTTGTTAGCGATTGGAATTCCCCGTTAGGATACTGGATGGTAAAAAAAAATGACAAAATGAAGCCAAACATGCCTCATTTTTTGCCACTGGCCTGCCCCCAATTGGAATATCTGATTGTGCAAAAGGTGCACATGCAGAATTCAGAGTGCTTATCAAAATTCTCCCCTTTCCACACCAAAACAATACTTGTCTGATATGTCTTTCTTTATTGTGACTGGCTGATGACTGATATTCGTATCAGAGAGTTTAGCTCTAGCCTGTTAGAGGACATTTTAGTGCTGAAACCAAGATCAGCAAGAGGACACTAACAAAACAAGGAATGTTGTAAACTGTAGTTGGCGTACAAGTTGGTCAAAAATAAAGAATTTGAATCTAGAAAAAGGCTGAAATGGTCATTTTAGAAAGAATGTGCAGTATTTCTCTGCATGCTATTCCCAGTTTCTTCTCTTCGCCAACGGAACTGGACGAGTAATGAGGAGATGGGAGGGGCGATCTTGGCAGCAAATCAAATTGTTGGTATATTTATCATCCAATTGAGTGAAAACAGTTGTGATGGGTCAGACCACGAGCTGCTGTAACAAATTCTTCATATTTTAATCTCTTCCTTGATCCCAACTTACTCAACCATCTCTGCAGACCCACTAGCGCCGTAGATGCACTATCATCTCCGCAGCTTTGTGAATATCTTAGGAGCTATTTGTACAAGCAACCAGATTTTTACAAGCCACGGTCTGTTGATTCCAAACTGTCCATTAGAGGAATAATGTACGAACCATATGTATTCTTTAAGGGTTAAACAGCTTCATAGCAACAGCATATTTTGTTAGATCCTCTGGAGAAAATTAAGGCAGAAACTGAACAGAGGCATGAGCTGACACTCAAGGGCTTCAAACCGCAACAGAACTTCCTCGGCCAAGGAAACAAAGACTCCTGCAACATACCTGATTCTGTCTGTTAGATATAATAACAAAAAAGGTGAGGAACATTCAACTGGACTCCTGTTGAAGATGTCCAGCCTCGTTACCCCGAAGTATGATGAATAATAACAGAAGAAAGGCAATGGTTTGAGAACCTGCATTTCCTTCCAGTGCAAACAAGCTATTGGATGACAAGTGGAGATCCGCAGGCTGATACAACGTTGGCTTACAGTCTCTGTAGGCTACGACCCTGTGCCATTAGGAGTCTGAGAAGGTGATTGGAAGAAACAAGCTCAGCCCTGCAGCGCCAAGGTGACAGACTTTAAAAGGCACTAGGGCTCAAATTTCATTGATCGTTCTTTCAGAGGGACAATACTCGGAGGTCCCTGTCGAGGACATGTAGAAGGACTGTGTTTTCCGTTTCAACCGTGCACGCTTGTTGGCCAGCAGCATGCTGCGACGGCTTGAGTTGATGATTTCCGAGATAAACTTTTTACAGTCCACACACACTTCCATGGTGCTCCAGTCCTCCATCAACTCTTTGGGAAACTGCAACTCCTCATCTGATTTATCCACTGACTTAGTCTTGGAGGAAAATCTGTAAGAATTGGGGGAAAAATAAACAGTTATTTGCACTGGCAACCCCGAGCTGTGCAACTTTGCTGATTAACAATCTTAATTCCATTACTCGTACAATTTTTGCTAACTCCTTCTCCTCGCCTGTTTCTGAGGGTGAGTTGATAGCAAGGGAAGAGGCAAATCATCTTACCGCTTCAAAGTTCGAAAAGTACTACCTCCCCCTTACCTGTGCCCAACAATGCCTTCCCCGCCGCAGCCTTCTTGTTTAGTAAATTCACAAATTACACTGAAGGGTAGGCGTGAGAGGAAAAAAAAGGACTGTCATGGGACTCGGTATAGTGAAGCTTATAGGTCAGTAAAACACCCTCGACAAATATCTTATTTCATGACTAAATAGAAAATAACCAGGTCCAACGCTACCTGAAATAACCCCTGCCCAATAAACAAGATCATCAAATTCTCCAATGGAACCCAACAGATGCACATCAAAGGGAGCCATCTGCAGACTTTAGATCCCTAGCCTATGGATGAAGAGTCCTAACGAGCAAACAAACAGTGTCCATGAAGCAAAGGGGAAGCCAGAACAAGTGTTACAAAAAAGGCCTCTTCCAAGATCACCAACTCACTGCAGGTACATCCTTATACATAAAAGCCACATTAGCAGTAAGACAAGTAATACAAACAGACAACCACACCAGAGGTTTAAAGCTGTCGAAAAGGAAACGTACTGCATTTAGAAGCACTGAAAGCTAAAAAGTGTGTCAAGTCAAGTCAAACCACTTTATTTGATTAATTAAAATCATAAAAGTATGCTATACATATACAAAACATTAAAAGTATTTTTAAAAATATGTTATACGATGTAAAACACAGTACAAAGGACATTGAAAATCGTTAACAATCAATTAAATTTTTTAAAGCCAATAATCAATATACATAGACTTATATTAAGAGGATTAACTTTCTTGTGCAGCATCCTGTCTAACCCTCCTGCTTGTAACAGTCGCAGCAAGGAAGCTGGCAACACTAAACATGGTTTCGGGGGATTCCAACAGTTGTAAAAACAGTAAAGCAGGTTTACACTGAATAAAATTCATCTTTTTCAATAATGGAAAAATAAACCTTTTCCTAGCCTCGTAGTACAAAGGACAAAAAAACATAAAATGCAAGGTGTCTTGGGGAGAAAAATCATCACATTTACACAGAGCAGCGTCCTCGAGCCTACTCCAGCCCTGCAAATCCCATAATACCATATGTATTTAGTTGAACCGAAATTTTGTCAATAGCCATCTATGAAAAGAGTTAGTCACAATAGACAAATAAGAAGGCATCGCTAATGACAAAATAACCAAGAGGTCGCCCCTGACCGATGGTTTACATAATTCTACTGCTTCCCGCTCTGCCTCACTTAGCTTAGTAAAATTAGTTTTTACTCACGCTAAATTAGCCTCACATAAAGATTCTGGATTGGAAAAAATCTCAGGGCGCCCCATATTCACAGCTGACGTTTTTATATAGGACAACCACTGGATTTCCTTCATGTTATCTAAATTAATACAGTCCTTTAGAATCTTGTGGTTTAGGGAAAGGTTCGAATTCAACCAAATTTTGATCCATAACAGGATAGGGGCTATTTTAATGATATCTGATATATATCATATACCCAACTCAAGATGGACAGAGTGGGTAGCTGTGGATTGTGGAAGGCCTAGAAGGGACCGTAAAAATGTGTTTTCTTCTGTTTGAATGGGGTCGGGTTTGGTAAACCCCCATATTGCTGCCCCATACCTTGCGATTGATATGGTCTTGGCTTTATAAATTGCCAGGATCGCCTTATAGGGTTCCCCCCCAATCTTTTAGCGAATCCTAACACTGCAGCAGAAGAACTTCTCACTGCGTTTACCTTTATTGAAAGCTGCGGGGACCATGTTCCCCTATCATCAAAAACTACTCCCAAATAGGTAAATACTTTCACTCTGGTGATTTCTTCACTGCCACAGTAAAAGGTCTTAACTTTGTTTTTTGAGGCACCTAACGACATGACATGCGATTTGCCATTATTTACCACCAGATCCAGGCTTTTCATAAAATCCCCAAAAGAGTCCAACAATCTTTGTAGGCCCAGTGGGGTCCTTGCTAATAAGACAGCATCGTCGGCATAGAGGAGCACAGGGATCGGTGTTCCTCCCATGCGGGGGATGTCAAGGGTGGCTGTTAACAAATTTGCCTCCAACGAGTTCACATACAGCGTAAACAACATGGGGGCCAGGATACATCCCTGAAGCACCTCTCTACCAGACTTAAAACTTGACGTGCATTTCCCCTCATTCATCATCCTAATTGAGGCATTTAAGTCTTTATGCAACTCAGCCAAAAAATACACAAGGGACCGATCAAGGCCCATCTCCATGAGCATTGTCCACAGCCTTGATCTATTAACTAGATCAAAGGCCGTGGACAGGTCCATAAAGCCCAGGAAAATAGAGCCCCTTGCCGCCTTCGTGTATTTAGCTATAATTAGGTGTAAGTTCAGACATTGGTCCTCCGTGCTCCTCCCAGCTCTAAAGCCATACTGGGCGTCGGACAGTATGTTGTTCTCCAAAGCCCAACCTGTTATCTTTGCTAGAATGACCTTCCCTAAGATTTTAATGGAGGAGTCTAGCAAAGATATAGGCCTATAGCATCTGGGGTCTCCCCTTTGACCCTTCTTAAACACAGGAATTATTATCGAACGAGACCATGGCTTAGGGAATCCTACACTGGCTGAGGTATTGAAGACATTGGTCAAAATATTTGCCCAGTACGTAGGGTTTGCCTTGTACATATCTGAGGGTATCCCATCCGGGCCTGGTGCCTTTCGCCCTGCTGTGCCCTCAATTGCTTTGACAACTTTAGCTATGTTAAACCTTACTGGTATAACAGGAGGTTCAGAGGCTGGGGCCACAAACGTTTCCAGCTCTAGATGACTTCCATAGATTTTTTCAAAGTGGCTCTACCAGTCCTCCTCTGCAATATTTAGTTCTAAGACAATATTTTGATTACAGGAAAACAAGGGGGTATTAATAATAGACCAAAACTTGGCACTATCTTTTAGGGTTGCTTTATCCATAAGATCAGCCCATGCATCGTGTTTAATTTCGTTTTTCCGTGCCTGAACTACTCTTGAGTACACTTTCCTAAGCTGGGCAACCAGAACTTTATTCTTATGTTGATCGTGAAGAGCCTTTTTAAGAAGGTTATGGGCTTTAGTACATTTATAGTCAAACCAGCCCATTACCGGTTTATTTTTAGCTGCTCGACAATTGGACGCAAGTTCTTTTGCCACTTGGGAGCAAATAACATCATATGAGGTTATTACATCCTCCCCTTTAGAGAGAGGATCTCCACAGATGTTTAGTTCCTGGGCAGCCTTAGCTGTAATGGTATGGAAAAAACCTCTGGCACAACCTTACTCCAGTTTACCCTCCTCCCCTGATCTTTGGCTTTAACCTCAACTATAGCCTGTGGCGGAACAGTTTTATTTAATAGAAAAAAACCATTTACTAACTCAATCACCACAGGATTGTGGTCACTAAAAGAAGAAGGTATAGCATTATAAGAAATTACGTATTTTAAAAGTCCTGACGAGAGAAATATGTAGTCAAGTATTGTTTCACAATCACTACCTATCTACGTGGCAACACGGGTACTTTTATCAAAAAACCCTGCTTCAAACAAATCATTATTAGACAAGAGTTTCTCTAGTGCTTCCCCCTTGTGATTATGCTCGAAATGCTGCGGGGATGTGAAATCTGGTCCATCTTTATCATTTAATTGACAGTTCTGACTACATAAATGCACATTAAAATCGCCCAACAAGATATATTGGCAAAAAGGGGTTTGCTTTACCTTATAGGTATTTAAAAAGTCTGTCAACCAAACTAAATGCTCATTTGGGAAATCCCCTTGCTGCGAATTATAGCAGTTCACTAGAATTAATTTGGTATTATTAGCCAGGCTTAATTCCAGAATAAGAAAATTATGGGAGGCACAATCTACCCTTTTAACTCTCCCCCTTACATTCACAGAGACCAATAGCACGAGGCCCCCTCTATCTCTCCCTGCTGACGATCTCAACGCTGGGACAAAATGCGATGTGAAGCCATCCATCCAAAAATCACAGTCCTTGTCCCATGTCTCTTGGAGAGCAACAATATCATGTTGTTTAACAAAGTTTAACCAGTTGCTATCATCTCTCTTGGAACGCAGCCCAGCAATGTTCCAACTTAACATTTTAACCTTTTCCCCCACTGCGTTGCACAAAGTTGCGGGATTACAGTATGTATTGTGAGAAATCAATGTAGTATGTTCAGGTACCAAGGGAACCAAATCTAGGGGGGTCTCATCTCCCGGACCCTCACAAACCTCCCGTCAATCGCACATCACGAAGCCAGAGAGTGCATCAAATCTGTTGTGTGTGAATATATTAGGCCCATATTTAAAATAATTCTCTCCACTGGATCCCTGCAATGAGCCTGGCGTCCGAGACATGACAGGTGTATATGGTCTCAGTCTCGCACTACGTGGGGGGGCTCTAGTTGGGTGATTATAGAAGAACCCAAGAGGGCGCACGCAAATACTATTGGCATCGTACGTCATAGAGGCTGCCCTTAACAAAACTGTAGCCACATGTTGTGGGTGTCTAAAATTTACGATTATGCAGTCCCCGCTACATGTCTTTCTAGAGGGGCCAATCCAGTTCGCCCTTCTAGTTGATATAATTTCAGAAGCAAATTTTATGGGGAAACCACACCTCATATTCAACCACGATACAGTTTTGTTTTTGAGGGAATCATGCGATTCCTCAGGTGACTGGGCCGAGTGCAAATCAGGGGGTGGGACATTGGTTAAAACAACTACGTAGGGGGTGCAATCCGGCGGAAGATTTATAAATTTACTTCTCCTAACGGGATTGTTACTAGATGTACCATCAGGCCCTAAATTCGGTCGTGTAACTATGCTCACTACTGTAGTAGGGACCGGGGTAACGGAGTCAGTTCTAATTATGTGCTGAGAGGATTGCTGCTGATTATCAGCCCTAACTTCCTGCTCTACCCCACCTGTACCCTTCCCAGTAGAAAAAGTGAGTCACAAACCAGACGTTAGCAGGGAAACCCACAAAGTTCCAGAGCAAAGACGTAGCGCTACTATAAGCAAACTGTGTGGTGGCCCAATCGCTCAGTTAAAAAGACCATTAAACTCCCTGTTCTGCGTGTATACTGATGATACGCCAGTCTTGCTTAGTTTCCGTGGGAATTTGGAGTCAAAATGTACGAGAGGTAGGATGGTTATCAGTAACTGGACAGGTAATTATTTTATGGAGATGACTGAAGTAGTGGCTGTAGGTGGCATGGATGCTGAACTGTAATCTAGATTTATGACCAGAATCCATGAAAGGAAATCACTTCTCTATAAGATTTAAGAAATCTTGGGGAGAAAATGTACACTGACCATCACCTACTACTGCTTCAAGAAAAGTAAGTGCAAAGTGTTTGCTTTTAGCTACCATACTATTAGAAAGGAAAATGCTACGTATTAACATGCAAGCACTTGTTCGTAGCGTATATATTGTTTTAGATTTCACAGGCTCTGCATGTTCCTGACATCTAGTTTTGGGCCCGACATATGGCAGTGCTTAGTCTTTGAAGAAGTCTTTTGAGTCACAGAATGCACTGGAACTCCTTCTTTAATTGGCAATGCGCATTGGCACCAACTCCATGTTAGATTATAGTACAAGAGAGTGCATTTAACATCTAGAGTATGATAGGCTCTTTGCACCACAGAGTATAGATGTGGAAAGAAGACTGGGAGCTCTACAGTCTGATTGAAGTCGAAAGAGGAGACCACTTTCAGGAGGAACATAGGATTAGTTCTTAGAACAACGCTGTACCTGTGAACCTGAATGAAAGAGTAAGTACCTGCAGCCCACTGATGTGGGAAGATATGGCAGCAAGGAAGTCCATCTTCCACAACAGGAATTGCAAATGACAAGAGTGGAGGGGTTTGAAGGGGGACCCGTGAGCAAGATAAGCAGAACATTAGGATTCAATGCAGAGGTGGGGTCTCCCTGGCAGGTATGATCCTCTTGAGGCACCAGAATGAGTAACTTGATGACAGGGACTCTAAATAAGGAAGAATGTCCCCTGTTTGGCATGTAGGAAATATTGGCAAGGTGTAGCTATAGAGGTGTAGGCCAGTCTTGAATATTGTAGGTGCAAGAGGTAATAAATGACCTCCTCAACAGCATGATTTAAAGGGGCCAAATTTTTGGGGATGCAATAGTGGACAAAACATTTCTAATTTACAGCATAACATGTGCGGGAAGTAGGTCTGGAAGCTTCACAAAAGATGGTCATGCAGTCCTGGGGAAGACTGAGAAAACCAAACTCTAAGACCTCAGTTTGCTAGGCTGAGCTGTCTGGCATCCAGGTGCCTGATTCAACCTAGGCTCAACGTCTTGTGGGGGCTGATGAACATCTCGAGGAGCGTTGATAACTAAGGTTGCCTGGTCTAAGTGGGAGCCACGTGGATCAGTGTGAGAGATGTTTACTACATCTTCCTTACCATGTGTGGAAGAAGTGGGAGCGGGGAAAAAATGTAGGCAATTATCCCTGATCAGTTTAGGCATAGATCATTGCCCATGAACGGTGGGTGTGGGAACTTGGAGGCAAAGTTTTCGAATTTTGCCTTGTCATGGATGGCCAACAGGTCTTTCCGAAGGGTTCCCAAATGGTGGCAATAGGGAGGGGGGGAATGGGGGGGGGGGGGAGTAGAAATTGTGAATGGAGGTCCCACTCATGTTGATGTGCCCTGCTGAGCAAATCAGTAAATTTGTTGTCTACCCAGAGAAGGTACTCTGCCAGGATTTGTATGCGGTGGCAGATAGCCCACTGCCAGATGGGTGGCAATTGTGCTGACAGCTGGGAAGAATGCATACCGCCTTGATTCTGGAGGTGATAGATGGCGGTCATGTTGTCTGTCTTGATGAGGACGACTTTTCCCTGAATAATCTGAAAGAAGGCTTTGAAAGTTAGGTGCATAGCTAGGAGCTCGAGGTAATGGTGACCTAAAGGGCGGGGTCTGCAAAGGGCCTGACTTACAACAGGTTGCTGCTGTTCCACCACAGTAGAGAGCGATGGGTGCTGGTCTTTAACAACACTAGTTCCTTCCAACTACCCCCTGCATGTGACCATTGCGCTTAGGGGCACTCCTGCAACCGGCCCATGTGAAGCCTGGCATGGGGTACTGTGGCGATGCATGATTCCATCATCCATAGGAGCATCAAATATTTGACTATGAGGTGATGATTGGACTGAAAAAGAGGCAGCTGCCACTGAAATGCCAACACCTTCTCTTGGTTGGCCTAGGCTTTGCTTGTAATGGTGTTTGGGCTGGATGCCAGGAAGGTCTGGACCTGCAAGGGTTGAAGGTAGGACTTGGTGGCATTTATGGTGAATCCCAGTTTGTGGTAGAGGGTGATTGGAGCTCAAGTGTGGTCTAGGCATTGCTACCTGCCAATGCTCTTGATCAGCCAATTGATGGGATAAGGAAACATGAATTTTAGATGAGCGGTACCAATAGCAAGCACTTTGCAAACACCCTTGGGGCAGTGGGGACACCAAAGCAGAGTACTTTGAATTGGTAGTAGTGTACAATTGCCACAAAGCAGAAGTAACACTGGTGGGCGGGTTTGATTGGTATGTGAAAGGAGGCATCCTTTAAGTGTAATGTCACCTTGCTGGAGGAGAGGAATGACGTCCTGAAGGGTTGTCATGTCGAAATGTTCTGCCAGGATGTATTTGTTGAGGTGACTGAGGTCCACTGCTGGCCTGAGCAATCCATCCTTCTTGGCAATGAGAAAGTAAAGAGTAAACACCCTTGCCCCACTGGTGAGGCCCACACCTCTTCCTGAAGAAGGCAAAGGTTTTCTTTGCTGAGGCTATGTGTGCAAGGTGGGCTTGTGAGCCTTTTTGCAAAAACTGTGAAAAACCAACCAAGAACCCACTGATCTGAGGTGATTTCCTGCCAGGAAGGGAGGACACCTGGCAGTCTCCCCTTGACAGGTAGCATGTGATTGGCGGCAGGGGATGCGGGAAAAGTAAGTGCTTAGAGATGGAGGCTTTTACCGAACCTCCTCTACCCCTACCCTTGTTGCTATTGCCCTTGTAGGCACATTTAGTATAACCCATGCCCACCTGCTGGGGGAGGACTGTTGTTGCCTCCGACAAGAGTGTGGCTGGTCAGGAAAAAATGCCTTTGGCCCCTTCTTTGGGCTGCTGTCTGAGAAAGGAATGCCTAGAAATTGGAGTTTGAAGGGCACCCATTGGTTTTGTGCTGTCTGTGTCCTTGATCTTCTCCAGCAATTCATCAACCTATGTCCCAAATTGGTGTTCCCCATCGAAGGAGAGGTTCAGGAGATGCTGTTGGACCTCTGGATTAATACCCTGAGATGTGGATCCAGGCATGGTGTCTGAGGAGGATGCTGGGGCTAAGCCCCTGGGAGGCTGTGTCCATGGCATCAAAGATGCAACGGATGTTAGTGTTGGAGATAGTCTTGCCCTTCCTGAACTCCTTTAGAGAGATATTTAACCAGCTTCTGCCTCTTCACCCTTTGAGATCTGGCATATTAGGAGAGATGCCTAACGGAATTGGCCTTGCACTAGTGGGTAACTCTGGCCACCCTTTTGCCTGCTGCGTTGAGCCTCTTTGTCAGGTGGTGGGGCTATGTATGGCTTGAGCAGAAGCCCGTTTGCGGATGGTATAGATGACTCTAGAGTTGGGTGGACATGACCTCAAAATTAGACCGGGACACTGAAGGAGGGATTAAACTTTTTCTCCCCCTTGGACCTTACTAGCCTTGCCATGAAGAGTTCCATGACTGTGCCATCGGTGGGCTTAAGCATGTCCTTCAGCATGGCCAAGAATTGCACCACCCTCTCTGATTTAGATATGGTCTCAACAAAGAAATCCTTTTCCTCATGAAGGACCTTTTGGAAGGCGACTGCATGTTAGATGACCTTGTGATATACAGCGGTATAATCTGGGGGAGATGCCGAAACGTATTAGTGATTGAGGTCTAGATCTCCCAGAGGGACCAACATTATAATCATACCAAAGTAGGCCCTGGCTTCAACGGTGTAGCATAAGGATCTGCAGGGACAAAAAGGATGCATGCGTCAGAAAAGGAGCATGGGGTTCCCTCAGGGTTCCCTCAGGTGGCTCTGCTTGAGGCAGTGGGGGTAAAGAGTGCAACAATGTTAGTGGAGTCTGTGGTGGAGTAGGAGGTAGAACAGGAGTGTGAAGGCTAATGCCCTTATCTCTGCGTCTTTTTGGTATGGAATCTGGGGAGCCTCTGAAGCAGGTTCCTCCTCGAAGGCAAGGCTCCTCTTTCGAGACAGTCTTTACTGGTGTTGGTAGGGGTGGTTTCGCTGAGATTCTACCCTGTGACAGGATGAATAAACAGGGAGTTCTGCCTCGCATCTAGCTCTTTTTGGAGTCTTTCTAGAATCGGCTGCTCCGAATCCTCTAAGCAGGTCATCGATGGTACTCTCTGTATCACTGCTGGCTTCAGAGTTAACAGAGGTCTGGGCACTGGTGTGGATGATGCCTTCGGCTTTCAGTAGCGTTGAGATTTATTGGAGCTTTTGAACCAAATGGGGTTTAATGTGTGAGAGGGGTAATAACCTCCGGACTAGTCCTTTCTCAAATTAGAGTCCTTCAACCAGTGCTAATTAGAGCCCCAAGGCAGCAGAGGCCCTGGACGTGGTAATGTCTTGTATACAGAGCTTGATGTCTGACTCCATTGGGATTAGTGCTATGCAGCATGAGGCCTCTTCTGAGGCTAGGAATCACAACCGACCATTCTTAAGACCCTTGGCATAGTCTTCGGTAAGGGCTGTTGTTTGTGTGAGTCTGCAGACCACCTCTTCTGCTTCTGTATCAGAGGCCTCTGAGCAGGTTGTGGCTTAGTGCAGCAGAATGCCGGTAGGGACGGCATGCTCATCTTTCTCAGTGTCGAAGAGTCTTGAATGTTGAATATGTTAGGGTATCAGCAGCAGACTTATGCTGCGTCTTGCGGTGCATCAATGCCTCCCTCTTCTGTACCATAAGGTTTTCTTCAATCAGAAGCGAAGCAAAATTCACATTCGATGTTGTCGTGCTCCGGGGAGAGACAGAAGTTACAAACCTTGTGATAGCCTGACCAATGATACTTCAGTTGGCACCTGCGGCTGCTCTGGAAGGGGGCATCCAATTCCATCACGCTTGGATGTCACAGGTCAGTAGAGAGGGCAGGGGGCCCCGGTGTTCAGGGACTCGGGCGCTGGACTGCTGTCTCCAGAGGGTGTCAGCGCAAAGGAATCAAAGTGGACAAATGGTTGTTTCAACATCTTGTCGATACATACCTGAACTCGATGGAAGAAAAAAACAATCTAACTTGGAGTTGGTGCCCACGCACATTCTCCACCAAGGGAGGAGTCACAGTGCATCCCATAATTTGAAAGATTTCTTCAAAGATGAACAACTTGCAAACATCCATACCCAACACTATGGCAGGAGTATTCAGAGCATTTTTATCTACAGTCACACATTCAACAAACAAATCTGCTTCCTTCCTCAAGATGATCACATCTCATCATTCATTGCCACTTCACCAATACACTTTGATTATGGAAAGCTCTTGATATGCGCCATGCCACAATACCTCATTCACAGAATCGAATTAACGCAGAAAGATGCTGCTAGATTCTTATTGCAATTTATTCAGGCATCAATTTTCTTTCACCCCAAGTCTGACAGCTTTGAACCAGCTTCAGCAGTACAGCAAATTGAAGACCCGGTGAGCTGCGTATCAGTCTTTCTAGGTTTTATTCTCCTGCTTGGGCTTGAAGATTCAGTAAAGTGTCATCATGTTCTCTTTATTTCTCTAATCAGGGAAAAGGTCAGGATATTTTTTTGTAGCACCTACCCTACGGAGCTCCAGGAACCGTAGGTGTCATAGGTGACTCGAGAATCAACTAGTCCTCAGAAAAGTTGAATACATTTACCTCTTGCTCTCCTAATTGGTGCTTGCAGTCTCTCAGGAGAGCTGATCTACTGTAGTGCCCAGAGGCCCCTAAAAGGGCACGCATTGAGATGTATAGGTTCAACAGAACTTAAACATTCCACAGGTGGAGGAATCTGGAACAAAGTAAGCCGGTTAATACCACTTAAGAAATAATCCTCAATACAAATAAATAAAAATAACTCCCTTGAACTAATGAGTTGATGAACTCTGGTTGATGCACTTGCACCCAGTGAGTGGCACACAGACCTGAGAAGACTTTGGGCAGCATTTCAGGCACCCCCAAAAGACTTGCTGCTCTGAACTGACAAAGGACTAAACCCAGGAACACATGTCTAGAGCTAGACAGCACTGGCTGCACCAACAAGGACGAAAAAATAAAAGACTACCACTCGAGTGAGCTTTGTCATGCACTGCATTTACCATAATGCATTGGGGCAAACTGCCTGCTGGGATGTGAGGCAGCGTGCACCCAACCCTCCTTTTGAACAAACAGAATAAGCTGATGACTGGCAAGTTCAGCCATAGGAATAAGCACAGACCATACAACTGAGTGGCCCAGAGCAGAGGTAAGTTGCGGGCATAGTCAAAGGAGCAAACAATGTATTTCAATGAGGTATTATAAAATCATACGGTAGACAAGATGTCTCACCTAGCTAAGCTTTTGTGTGGCCGATGATGACTTGTGGAGGCCTTTTCTGGCCTCATAAAGCTATCCCCTCTTTGTAAAGCTGATGGCCCCAGAGAGATGATGGGTAGAGTGGCATATGGCTTTGAGGGTAGCCGCATCTGTTATGTAAAAAAAAGACAGGAAAAAAGAAGAACAAAATTCAGCTTAGTTTTTATGCTTCCACAAGGAAAATAACTATACCCAATTAGGTGTTTATAGTGCTCAAACATGGTGATCTAAAAACACATTTCTACAATATACTGTGTAGTATTTAGGAAGAGGTGAGAGCAGTCCTAGAGAAAAGGGATAATTCAGCTTGGTCGGTTAGCTGTGAATAGGTTTTTGAAAAGACTATTTAAAGGTTTCAGGAAACTGAGCCATCAGTCTTATCATGACCAGTGCAGGAAGTCAAAGCATGTGGATGCAGTTTAAGACCAGGAAGAAAGAAGGCAGAGCAAAACAAGTAAGAAGGAGAAAGGGCACTGGGATGGAGAAAAGGAGTGAGGAAGAGAATAAAGTAGAGACAAAGGGGAGGCTGTGTTATGATTCTCCGTAACAGGATTCCCAAAGTTTGTTTTTGATGTTTTTTTGCCTCCATCACATACATCCCTCTTTGGGTGATGCCAATTAGCCAGGACAGGGATATGGCTTTCACAGGAGTTAATTGGGTGTTAATGAAGGGTGGTCAATAATGGGGGTTTAAGGAATTAGCATTCAGCGCAGTTTGCCCCATGTGTTACATGCTGTGCTGCTCTGCACAGGTTGCAGGGCAGGCTATGGGAATCCGAATAGGCCTGCTAAAGTAGTATGCCAGAGACTAGGTGGGTCCAGAACAAGCAACATTATTAATGAATGACTCAGGAAAATAAGTTACTTACCTTCGGTAACGTGCATTCTAGTGGATACTCTATCTAAGTCGCAGATTCCTCAACTTGTGAATCAGGTGTCAAATTGGATCAAGAAACTCTTTCAGGAGGAGGAGCTACGCCGCGAACCAAGATGGCCGCATAAGCTCCCGGCTCCGCCGACCTCCGCCGGCGGCCCGTCAATCCTGTCGTTTATCCTCTACCCACGCCCTGTGCCTGGATGTATGAAGGTTGCCTGATGCCAACGGTGCTTTCCCGGATTTCCTACCTTATTCAGCGACGAAGTTATGTCGTGTCCCATTGCCTACTCCCGGGCTGCCGCCGGGACCTCGGTTTTTGAAACACCCGAGAGGGACCTGATCAACATCGGCTGTGGGACCGCGATTGTGGCCGGTCTTCCAGGTTTGAATAATTCTTTCCGCTCTTGACTCTTGTCCTCGTTGATGGATGGTGCCGGAGACGAGACACTGTGACGTGCTGCGATCCTCCTGCACCGTGGCTGTGGGTTGTGTGCCTGACCCTCGTTTCCCGGTCCGGGGGTTGACGGGCTGCACCCACGGCCGGTGTCTGTGCTGAGTGTGCCAGTTCGGGGCGCCCTTGTTGCGATCGCCAAATGTGTGCCTGGAGCCCGGCGATGTGGGCTGGAGATTGTGTCCCCCTCCGTCCTCTGGACCCCGGGATGGAGGGGATGGATGGCGCACATTCATTGAGATCCGTAATGGCGGCGATTGGGGCGCTCCGCTCGCAATTCACCGGCGCATGTGTCTCCCTGGCGGCGAAACTGGATGATGTCTGCTCGCGACCGGCCACGGACGCTGCAGCGCCTGCACAGAAGTCTGCGGTCCAGACGAGCGATTTGACCCGCCATCTGCAGGGGCCCGAGCGGCAGCCCGACTTTGCTCCTTTGAGAGTCGGCCTCACTTTTCCTTCATCTGCTACAGTACATGGTCTTCCCTCTACGTCTCCTATCCGATGGTGTGTCGTCGCTGGATGTCCTGTTCTTCATTGCCGAGTCTCAGGGTCCCGTCGAAGGGGATCGCCATTTTCCTTTGTTCCGGCCCGTCTGCATAACGGATGCCGCCATTTTGTGTCCGGACTTTGCTCCACCTTCACTGCCTTGGTCCGCCATGGACGCTTTGACTGCCTCTGGTCGGATGTGGCTTGGTTGGGATGTGCTCCGGAACGGATTCGCACTGGTCAGGGCTGACTTTGACTTTGAGGTTTTCTTGCTCCTCGCCACTGCTTTGGACCATCTGAGACGCTCCCTTTGTTTGCAACTGTTATGACTTTGGCGATAGATCTCCTCGTGAGGCTTGCTGGGTTGACTTCTATTTCCCTGGGGTTGCTCCGTTTACTTTTGCTGGGACTGCACCGAATACCTCACCGGGCGGGGGGTAGGATGGGGGAGGGTTTTTTCCTGGTGACTGTCCTCCCCGTGATAATGCTGACCGTTTTGCTTTGTTTATGATGATTGTGCTATGGGGGGGTCACCGCCGGCGGGGGGTACCAGGTGTCCGGGGGCTTGTTTGTTTTTCTCCTCCTCCACTTCTTCTTATATTTTCCCTTCTGTGGGGCAGTTTCGGGGCGACAGGCACGCTGTTAGTGGGTTAGGCCGTAGCCATTACAGGGGTGCAGGGTGGCGGGTGCGGGGGGGTTTGTTATTTTAGTTTGTTTTGTTCTATGGTCCCTATCGCTCTTTTCCGGCTTTGGGAGGGTTCTTTCCTCTTTTAGTAGGGTTGGCTGTCTCTTGGTCTTGCGCCTTTTTTTCTTTTTTCGGCTTCTCAACAAGCCTCTGTTTTTCTGTTCTTGGGGGGGTAGACTCTCTGGGGTGATTTTTAGCAATGTGGATTATTGTAATGTGGTTTATTGTCCAGTATTATCGCCGTGGCTGCCCAGATTGCATAGTTGCTTTAGTCATAGCCTATCTCCGACTGTAATTGGGGTAAGACCCAATCGTCTCCTTTGTGCTCCTATCCTGTAAGGTGTGATGTCCTTGTTGTTGCAGCCCCTACTCTTTTTCTAAAATTTAAAAATGAAAACCTCATATCCTGTTTGCGAGCACCACAACCACGTCTGGTATACTTTTATATATACTGTTTACTGATTGGCTCCAGTTTCTCCTGTTTTCATTGATTGTCTTTGTGGCCGGCCATGATGGTTGTAGGCCTGCGCATGTATCTCCTTTTTTGAATAAAGGTTTAAAAAAAAAAAAAAAAGAAACTCTTTCAGTGGCTCCTGCCTGCCAACCGGTGGTACTATTATGACACGGTCCCAACTTGGGACATGACGACATGGAGCTGCACATGGTTGCCATCATTATGTGCTGATGTTACTTTCGTTTTTAGAAATTCCGGCCAAAGAATGAAGAGCATAGCCAACAGAATTGGTCTTTCACTGATGCTGTACGACAGCTTACTTGGGCCGTTATTAGTACTAGAAAGTTCACCCGACAGAATGAGCTACTAAAGGTAAGTAACCTATTCTTCTGATGGATTCCTCACCATGAGAATCGATACTAAAGCATGCCTCTTGGTCCTGGAATGGGGAGGAGACTTTACACTGGGAAGTCCTCCAGGACATAGCAGGCAAAATGACCCTCTATGCAGTCCCTTGAATTGATGCATTAGGGGTTGGTAAAAGTTTGGACAGATGTCCACATGATTGCCTGGCAGATGTTCATAACCGTAACGCTGAGCTAAAGCAGTAGTTGTGGCTTATGGTCTGGTTTAATGAGTCAAAAGACAGTCTGGAGAACCCTTCATGGGATGGGCATAACACAGTTTGAAAAAGAGGATACTCCATTGGTCTAAGATCCATATCAGGACCACCCTTCCTTTCTTCGCACCAGCAAACCGAATAAACAGCTGCCCTTTGAATGAGATAGAGAATCTTCCATGGATCCGAACCCTGATGCCCCCCCTTCTCTTTCAATGGATGCAAAAAACATGTTGGAAGCAGTGGCGACTGGTGGCAGGCATAAGTAATGAGGCAAACAAACCATTCATTTTGACCCACTAACAGGCACTGAGACATTGAGAGTGCCTTTATGGCCAAAGCCAAAGCTCTCAACCATAGCTCTTTATAAACAGTGTTTATAACGGGCCATAAATGAGAGCTCTGGCTTGAGGCTGAAGGCAGTACTAGTTTCTCACGGTGCCCTTCAGTGGGTCAGAACATTAAAAATAAAATGTATACTTCATTCGCCTCCTCTGGTCCTCCTCTCCTCGGTCTTCTTCAGTCTGTCGAGGAGCACATGGTTTCAGAGACAACACCCTTAACCACTCCAGACGCTGTTCTCATGCTGCTGATATTAAGCAGCATGAGAGAAGGGACAGGATTGGTTGGAGAGGGCTGGCTCAACCGTCTCTCAGGCACTGGGAGCCTGTGTCTGCTCCACCCAGTTGTCTATAACAGGTTGGGTTCGAGAGGTTTAAAGTGTGCATGTCAGATTGGCCGTCGCAGTTAGCCATCAAAGTGACATGTGCACTTTTAACTGAAGTTCCTATAAGTCCTCCCTGCTGCTGCCAATCCGCAGCAACGGCCCCACCCTGCCCTAACTCACGGGAGCAGTGAAAGATATAATGGTAATACATCAACTTTATTACCATTTTTTTTTTTTACTTTGCAGCATTTTAATTAGGGGGGTGACGCTCCTCTGCCTTAATGGAGGAGCCGCGGCTGATTGGAAGTGTCTGCACATGTGGTAAGATGACACCCCTTTCAGAAGAAAGGATGCATGAGTCCTAAGCATCATTGTCAGGCTGACAGATGGCTGAAATGACAAGGCCGGCAGCTTGCTCACGCAAGTAGCAGAAGTGATGGCAAAGAGAAACTTGGTCTTTAGAGTTATGAACCTCACAGTACAACTGTGAAGAGTCTCGGAAGGAGCACACATCAAGACGTTACAAAGAAATTGAGGTCCCAGTGTGGCATAATGAAGGGGCTAGGCGGAAACAGGTGGAAGCCATTTTAGAAAATTCATCACACCGAATGAATTCAATACCGACGGCTGCGAAAGCAAGCAAAGGAAGGCTGACAACCCTTAACAGTACCCACAGCAAAGAGAACACAAACAGCATTTATCAACTAGATTATCTAACCCTTAGAGGGTCAACCTGCTTCTTCCTGCACCAGGCAAAAACATGAACAGCAGCCAGAATAAACTGATTTGGTGGAAGAGAGGAGAGCAACCAAAACACATCAACCACCTATGACTGTAGATGAAAACCACTCAGTTTGATCCACTCAATCTACATGCATGAAGTTGTAGATTGTGGTGTTCTGCTGCAGCACTCTGCCTTGCTGGTGGGACAGCAGTTCCTCCTAAAGATGAAGCCAGAGTAGAGGGCAGATGCTCACGCTCAGTAGTAGCTTGGAGTACCAGACCCTCCTGGCCCTATCCAGGGCCACCAGAATCATCTGTGCTCTGTGTAATCTGACCTCCTTCAGAACCCTTGGGATCAGCAGCAGAGGTGGAAACACATGTAGGAGGCTGAAGTACCACCAAAAGCAGAACAGGTCTCCTAGAGATCCTTGAGGAGGAATACTGGAATACAATAGGCTGGCCAACAAATATTTTCAGAGGCAACGAATAGGTCAACTTGGCAAACATATTCTGTGCCAACTCCCGGTGCAGATGCCACTCGTGATTCGCAAGATGGTTCCTGCTAAGCTCATATGCTGTGATGACGAGGGATCCTGCTAGCTGACCATCAAGGAAATGCTGTGACAGCGGACTTGAGACTCTATTCTGTTCTGCTTATTGCAGTGCCATGGGGCAGTTGTGGTGTATGTCAGAACCTGGAATGACCTGCCCCTCACAGAAGGGAGGAAAGCCTTTAAGGCCATTGGAATGATTCACAGCTTTAGAAGATTTGTGGTGGTGGTGCTGCACCTGGCACCTGTGATCTCTACCTCGTCCAGATAACCTTCCCATCTGAAGATGACACATCCATCATTGGGGTGAGCTCTGAAGGGGGCAAAGAATATGGCTACCTACATGTGAGATTGACATCCATCATTTACCATTGAAGGTCCTCATCCACCTCATCAGTGATACAGACTCGATATAAAAGACACCCCCACAGTGCTGGGCCCACTGAAGCCATAGATTCAATTAAAAGGCCAGCCTATACCAATGGATATTAGACACCAGCAAGATGCCCAAGGCCAAGAGCCCAAGCAGCCTCAGTACCATCAAGGCTAGAACAGAAGCTGCTGCCTGAAACAGTGGGACCTTATCCTTAATTATGATGCAATTCCAAAGGGCAGTACAATAAATTGAAAGTGATATGACCACACTTAAAAGCGGATATACTCCCTGCAGGACTGGCACATGAAAGTACATGTCCTGCTGGTCCAGTCCCCCTAATCCAAGACCTGCAGAACCTGAGCATGTGTCATCATTTTGAATTTCTCCTCTTTGAGGCAGGAGCAAAAGAGTGTGAGGTCTACAATCAATCTTAGACCTGTGACCTTTTAGGGTTCCAGAAAATTTCAGGAGTAACACCCCGGTTTCTTTTCTGCCTCTTATACCAGTGCAATCAACCCTTTGGTGAAAAACATCATTACTTCCTTTGACATTTGTTGGTGCATGCTGCACCAATATATGAAAGCAGAAAGTTTGGACGGCTTCTGAGAATCCAGTAGAATGCATCTAAGCATGTCTTCTGATAATGATGCTGGTGCCGAAGAACATGCACCATACTTCACAGCATCTTGACCATTATGTAGCATCTACTCAAAGGTGTGGCAGATGTCCAATGGCAAAGTCGACAAGATATTCTGTGCCATGTCTCAAAAGGTAAGTGTATAACTGCCCAAGAGACAAAGTGCATTCAGGAAGAGTGATGTCAAACAGGCAGAAGAAAATCATTTTTGAGGGCCATAGCTCGATTGCTTTTGACTTTCTGACCGGCAGAGAAGCAGAAAAAGAATGCATGGTTATATTACTCCTAGAGGCCTGAAATACAAGGCTTTCCGGTGTTGCATGTTGAGTCAAACATTTTGGACCACCAGACACTGGAATTTGATGCCTCGCAATGGGGAGACCTCAGAGCCAAGGCCAAGTCAGTCAGGGCACCATTAAAAGACAACATAAGCTCAGAGGTCGATGGCCCAGACAGGGGCGTAACACAGGCCCCGCATCCCCTCAGTGCGGGGGGCCCCGGGGCTGCAGGGAGCCCCCTCAGCACTGTGCTCACGCCAGAGAGCTCTGGATTAAATCCGGAGCGGGGCCCCTCTGTGTACCTTGCAAAGGGGCCCCTACGACTTTCGTTACGCCACTGGGCCCTTGCAAAGGGGGCCCCTACGACTTTCGTTACGCCACTGGGCCCAGATTGCACAATTCTGTGAGGAGGCTAGATTGAGTCCTTTGTGAGGGGAGTGCTAATTCAAGGACCTACAACATCCTGCAAACAACTACTGCAAAGGAGGCACTTTCTTCCATAGAATGCCCTAAAGGTGAATACAGAGCGAACTCTATAAAGGTATCCAAGCAGTATGCGTCATACAAATCGTTAAAAAGGCCAATATCTGTATAAGGATCTGAAATTAAGTTAGCTACCTCCCAATCGTCATTATCATCTGAAAGATGTAGGAGGCCAAGAATGGTGTCCGAACTGGAGTCCCAAATGTCCACCATTCTCTAGCTGTACCATTGGCAAGACAGGGGGGCTTGAGGAAACCATAAGCATCCACAGCATTTTCTTTGTAAATCGTGCACCTCAACATTGGGTGGACTCTAGCTGAAGATGGCTCCAGCTCCGACGCCTGAGTTGGAGGCATATCTAAAGTGCAGAAAACCAAGAGGCAGGTCCTTTCGCATAGGAGTGAAGATACAGGCTGGGGCTTTGGGGAGAGGGAGCTGACATTGTCTGTTGTCTGAATTTGTAACACAATTAATTTTCCAACAGGGGGCTAAAGTTGGATTGAACTGAACCTGTTGAGCCAGAGAAGATTAGTTGAGATGAGAAGGTTCAACAAAAAGGTCTCAATGTGCCTCACCATTGTCTTGCCCATGAAGGGCGGGTTGGAGATTGGTTAACAGTAAAGTGGACTTCCAAACTTAATGGAGGGCTCCATAAGCAAAGAGTGCATGCCATATGTAAGACATCTGGAAAGGAGTTAGGAGTCATATGTAAGTAAACTTACCTTTTTGCAACACTGTGAACACACTGGCCTGTGAAAATAAACAAGAGCAAACGTTATCGAAAAATCAAGTCATTCGAAAGCCACTACACATTACTATTACAAGTACTGGAGGAACTGATGCCAAAATTAAAGGCACATCTGTCATAACAAATGACACTGCTGCACTATCATTCCATCACAAATCTACAACATGACAATTTTGTTAACCACAGAGCGTTATTTTTCTTTTTGGATACGTTATGGCATAACCTAACAGAACACAAGTGATTCAGTAATAGCCCTCACTCAAAACTTCACAGGCTGGCTTTCACAAATCATGAATAAGTAAACGCGGTCAATAATGTAAATAAAACTGAACTCCTAAATCTGGCTTCTTTCCATTCCTGCACTGTGATGTTCTTTCTCTCTCCTTGACATTTTTAGATCTCGCTTGACAAGTCCTATTTCTGCCAATTCTTTAAAATATCAATGGAATGGGCTTTGGCAGCACCCAGAGACGTGTTTTTCTCTCGCCTCATGCTATTGGTGGCACCTCCTCTGAAGAGCTTGCATTCCAATGCCAAAGAGCTCATTCAAGATCTCATAAGTACAGTGAATCATCATGCATTCAAATCTTTATCTCATAGATGCACTGCTTGCAGAATACAAATGTGTTTTTTCCACTGCAGACAGCTTCTTTCAATGTTACAGTGAGGACTGATAAAGAAACCAAACCTATTGGCTTTGCCAATGGTTGATAAAAAAAAAGTGTATGGACGCTTGAAAATGTATGTCTTAAAGGCACAGTAATGCAATTCATATTTTTATTATCTAGCCTAGACTGGCAAATCAGTGAAGATTAAAGTACCGAGTCCACTATTAGTACCATCGATGCAGACTGCACAAACAGATGCATAACAGATGCATATCAGGTGAGCTCCCAGTGTTGAGCTCTAAACCCCAACTGACAGACATGAGAAGACACATTATAATCATTTACCTGCCTCACTCAGATGCTAAATGTTGGCCAAACATACATTTTATCAAATCAGCCCTACACAAAACCTGGGATCATATACCAGAGATGGTCTAATAAAAGGCCAGTTAATAAGTCCATGCTGGTTTTCCTTGCACAAAAAAAAACATTGTTATTGGGATGCAAATGTCCGATGCATGGTGAAAAGCTGTGTGCAACAATAAACATGTGAGGAGGGTCAAAAGGGGATTTAAAGACCACACTCTGATACGGCCCCACCAGTACTATAAAACACAAAGTGTCAGAGGGTCTAGACTAACATAAACAAGAACGCCAGACGAACGACTACAGAGGACTCCAAAACCATGTAGTATAAAAATTATAAAATATGAAGACAGGGGTCACCCTAACATTGAACCCAACAGGTGATCATATCAGGATGCCCATCAGTCACCACACAGAACCGCCCTTCATCATTTGGGTTCCTTTTCTAAGACCACTGGTGGTGTCATCTATTATCTTTCCCATGGGGGCTATGATAGTAAAAGCCAACCCAAGATCAGATAGATTAACGTGGCCTTGTTCCTCAACTGGGACGATGTTACAAAAAGGGGAGGACTGATGTCGTAGTGCAAAAATAGTGAAAAAATAGGAAAAAAGTGTGTGAGATAAAATTGGATGAGAGGGTGCTGAAAGTAACTTTATTCTGTTGCAACCCGCTTTACCAATATTAAAAAGTAGATAAAGACAACCAAATTATTCTTGAGTCATCTGAATGAGTTTAAAGGGTCAACATGTTTCAGCAATAATAGACACAAATTGTCATTGCTTTCGTCAGGACCTTCAATAATCTGTTTGCTACTACGAAATAGTGTTTGGAAAAAGACAAACGTGCGATGCTCTCTATTATGACTCCAGTCTAATTTTTCCATGTTTTCACTATTTCCAGCAATCCCCTACTTGGAAATGTGATGTCACTGATACAGACATCTAGTGGACACAGGTGATCTGAGTATCGGTTTTCATATTTATTTATAATTTTGAGCACATTTGTCTTTTTCCAAACACTATTTCGTAGTAGATTATTGAAGGTCCTGACGAAAGCAATGACAATTTGTGTCTATTATTGCTGAAACATGTTGACCCTTTAAACTCATTCAGATGACTCAAGAATAATTTGGTTGTCTTTATCTACTTTTTAATATTGGTAAAGCGGGTTGCAACAGAATAAAGTTACTTTCAGCACCCTCTCATCCAATTTTATCTCACACACTTTTTTCCTATTTTTTCACTATTTTTGCACTACGACATCAGTCCTCCCCTTTTTGGAACATCGTCCCAGTTGAGGAACAAGGCCACGTTAATCTATCTGATCTTGGGTTGGCTTTTACTATCATAGCCCCCCATGGGAAAGATAATAGATGACACCACCAGTGGTCTTAGAAAAGGAACCCAAATGATGAAGGGCGGTTCCGTGTGGTGACTGATGGGCATCCTGATATGATCACCTATTGGGTTCAATGTTAGGGTGACCCCTGACTTCATATTTTATAATTTATATACTACATGGTTTTGGAGTCCTCTGTAGTCGTTCGTCTGGCATTCTTGTTTATGTTAGTCTAGACCCTCTGACACTTTGTGTTTTATAGAAAAGCTGTGTACCTCTGCAAAGAGTCCCCGACTGCGTGGGAAGCTGGTATCCTTAACTTTATTTTGGTCTTGGTGTCATGCAAATCCTGTGTGTGCATAGTCATGGATGTGTCCCTGGTAATGCGAGTTTCAGAACTTGTGTGTGACCTGGAGAGGCACACCAAGTGAACCTTCCTAGTGGGCATTGGATTACTCTCCATGCCCTGGGTGGATTACATGAAGCGAGTGCGGCAACTACGCCATTTACTTTAAATCTATAGCATGACCAGGCTTCGTCTCAAGCAGGTGCGACCCCACAAGCTCCTCTTATGTAAAGTTCTGCCATTATATGAAACCCAGAACCGTACACTGGCATTTTGTGTGTTTGTATGTGCAGTCAATGTGTAGTAGGACATGTATACTATTAGGACTCTGTGTGCTGCACGCATCTCCGTACCAGGGCCAGTGGGATCCATTTTGGATGCTTCTGGTTTAGTATGACACAAGGTGGAATGAGGACAGCTTCCACCAGACAGTGGAAGTGTAGTGCAGTGTTGCATTCTTTTAGTTGGAGGGTGGAGACCCAGATACCGAACAGTGTGAAGAGCCTGACAGCATCACACTGCTGATCTACCACTCCCGTTCAAAGTGAAGACACCCAACAGGACTTTCATTTGTTCCTTTAAGGCCAGAGGGCAAATATTTATTTTATGTGCTTTTTATTGGGGTACCTAAACAACAGCGTTTCAGTAAACTTACTAGGGATATATATGTATACACTGTAATATGCTTTAGACTCGCAAGCAAAATTCTTTAAAGGTTTTTCTTTTCTTTATACCACAATGGTATTTGACTCTTTAGGTGCTGCATCCATCTATCTAAACAGTTATCGCAGCTCTCAAAAGAGCTCTAAAGAAAGTAAAGCATCTTGCTTGAAATCGGTAGATTATCTCAGAAAAGTGAGCTGCACAGTTCAAATGAAAGGAGATCGCCTCATGTAAAAGCAATACGTATTCAATGCAGATTGAAATAGGAAATGCAAGGACTATATCTACCATGGACTATAGCATTTTTAAAGTAACAACCTTTGCTTGCTCTGTGTGCCTGCATCAACCTTCAGGAAGGACCTATGTAGTCCCTGGGCCCCATGTCCTCCCCTACATCTCATGTCCTCTTCCAAAGGGGCTTCCAGTGGTCCCCTGGGTAGGTTCACAGACCGTGGGCCACTTCATATAACCCTATGCCCGCATCAGCAACACGATTTGAGTTAAGGGGCAAGGGAATACTGTTAGATTTGGGGGTCTTTGGTTGGCACAGGTATGCACTTGTGACAAACAGGGACCCTCTCCTCTAGTCAGGGTAAGGGACTCACTCCTCAGAATAACCCCTACTCACCCTCGAGGTAGCGTGGTGCGAGTAGACAAGGCTAATCTTCAGGGCCTTTAATTAGTTAAGCATTTATGATCACACATAGTAAAACAATGACCCACCACAAATGGACACCAAGCGTAAGTATGTATCAAAAATACGTAGGCTTTATGTAAAAATATATATAGATAGATGCAGGCTTAACACAAGACCAATATAACGTTTGAAGGAGGCCACAGTACTTTTGTTGTAAAGAGTTCTTTAAATTTCATTAGAAATGCTTAATTCATAAAGTCCATTAATTCAAACACTGTCCCACAACACTCAAAGCAGGATTCTGATCTTTTGGCAGGGTTCGTTGCAGGTTGTGCACTTCGTAGCGCTCTGGCGTGATCTGTGCGCGTAGAACAGGAAGCCCCTGCCAAGTCCCACGTGCCTTGCGGTACGCTGCGTACGGCACGGGTGGTTTCTCAATGGGGGTATGAGTCGTAGGTTTTAATGCAGCTCGTACCTCGGGGGTAGAACAACAGGCGTAAGGGGAGACCACCCTAACGTTGCTGACCCTGGTCCGATGCGAACACTTGACTCGGTTCGAGTCGCACAGTACCCACAGTGACTGTTTGCCGGTTTGAGACGTACCTTTGGATCTCGGTGTGAGCAGCGTACTCCTTCAGTCCGCTTGGTGAGACGAGGCGTACCCGTTGTTTCTGCTGGGGGGGGGGCTGTATGAAGATGCGGGCAGGTGCGGCACAGGCCTCTCTGTATGGACAGTACCAGAGGCTCTATGAGGTGCAGAGCGGCCCTTCAGGCGCAGGAGTGCAGAGCGGGGCGGCCGGGTACGTCTCGAGCGTATGGGCCGTCCGTGGCTTCAATCCACACTTTGAGCTTATTCCGGCGGGAGGGGTGAGGTGCGCAGAGCGCGCTCCGAGGTGGCGAGGTGAACAGGTTGCGGGCGGCCCTGCGAGGCATAGGGAGAGCGGTTCGAACACAAGAGGGGCTCTCTCCAGCAGGGACGGCCAGGCACAAGGTATCACTGCCCACAGAGGGGGCGAGGGGCACAAAGAGTCACGAGCTCCTGCAGGGGGAGGACACAGCAGCCCAGCAACAGACGGGCAAAGGCAGGATGAGCCCAATGGTCCCGGGGCTCAGGTCAGGGGGCAAGCTCACTCTCAAACCCTTGGAGATCGTTTTAGGCACAATTTCTACAAAGTCCTTCCTGGTCTTTTCCTCTCCTTTCCTCAGCAGGGCACCTTCTGCAGGCCAGCCAGGTCAGAGACAGTACTCCTCCTCCAGCTTCTCCAGGTTCTTCTAGTCGGGCAGAGGTTTGTCGTGGGCAAAAGAGGATCTAATTTCTTAGGAGCAGGGCTCCACTTTTTACACACAGTTTCTTTTGTTCTGGCAGGCCAGGGGGCCTGAGCATGGTTCAGCCCAGTTTTGGAGCACTTTGTTGTGGTGACTCTGGCTTCTTCTTTCAGTGAGCAGGGCAGAGACATCAAACGCTCCGCAGGAGGTGGAGCCAGCATTGTGGTGGCAGAGCACAGCCCTATTCAGAGTCAAGGGGCACTCCTCCCACCCATCCTGGTGTAATCTCTCTATTCACCACCTGGCAGCCCAGACTGTCTACTGGAATCCCCCAGCCCTGTCACTCACAGAAACCAGACAGCAGATACACATCTTAGCAGACGCAGGCTGAAATGGTCAGGCAAGCAAAGCTTAACTTTCTAAAAGTAGCATTTGCAAACACAGGATATTAAAATAAACTTTACTAAAATAAGTATTTTATTATTCTGAGTTCAGGCATACTAAACTTGACTTTCTATCATGCTCTCGGAGTCTGTTAGGATTATATAGTGTTATAATTCCAGCAGCACATTCTGGCCTATGGAGAGCAGGTGTCCTTACAATAGTGAAAATCGAAAATGGCTGTAATTCACTGTTAGGACATGCCACACACATCAGGGCTTGTCCTACCTTATGCTTACAATGCACCCTGCCCTTGGGCCTACCATAGGGGTGACTAATACGAAGTTAAGGGAAGGTTTAGGGACTGGCAAGTAGGTGTACTTGCGCATTCAGCATGACAGTACCAGACTGCACGCATGTTCTACAATGGCAGACCTTAGACACATTTTATTAGGCCGCTTATGTGGGTGGCACAACCAGTGCTGCAAGCCCACCAGCAGCATTTGTATTTACAAGCCCTGGCACTCCTGGTGCACTTTACTGGGGACTGACAGTAAACCAAATAAGCCAATCATGGACACCAACCAATGTATACACTTTTTATAGGGAACACTTGCACTGTGGCACTGATTGGCAGTGGCACAGTGCCCTGAGCAGCTAACATAAATCAAAACACATGTGGCACATCAGCAAAAAGTGGAAGGGAGACTCACGCCAAGGTGCCCGGTCTAACAAGTACTCTAAATCGCATGGGGCCACACCCCCATGAAAATGAGGAAAGACAAGGAATTTAAGTGGGCCCGGTCCTGTGGTGCTCAGCACCGGCAGTTCAAAAAAGGGGTGCTGAGATGGGTCCCTATTGGGCTCTCCATTTTTGCCCTCATCCTCAGGGTGAAAAATACATCTCAACTCTGCAACAGTGTCACCCTTCACTGCCTTTAAGGTAACTTTAAAGAAACTCGTTATAGTTCTTTCATAGTCTCATCATGTCAGCACTAAAGCATTCTCAATGTTGTTGGACTCACCCCAGATCTTTTTGCCTTCCGTCTGTATTTTTTCTGAGCTGGTGTTTGTGGTTTTATGACCCTGGGCACTTTATCACTGCTGATCAGTGTTAAAGTGCATGTGCTCTCTCTTCTAAACTTGGTAAGATTGGTCTGCACCTGTTAGGCATATTTAATTTACCTTTTAGTCCCTTGTACAGTGATATCCCATACACCCAGGGTCTGTAATTTAAATGCTACTGGTGGGCTTGTAGCGCTTCTTGCGCCACTCACCGAATTATCCTTTCAAACCTGTCTCGGGCCTCTGCCACTGCAAGGCTTGTTCGCGGAGTTTACTGCTACCGTGATGTGGCATGTAAAGTGGTTGCCATGTCTGCAATTCCCTTTTTACTACATATACGTCACCCCTCAGGTAGGACTTAGCTGCATTTATAGTAGTGGAAGTAGATTTCTCTGCACCTGAATGCGCCTGGTCTACCCTGAACAATGATGTCTCCACCTCTTGCCAGGAAACTACACCAGTGAGGACAAAACTGGTTTGGCATGGGCTCAGAGCCCTCTGTCACCAGAGAACAAACAAAGACTTTGAGACTGTAAGTAAAGGGGCTGGTACCCCACGAAAGGAACATTTTGCGTGGACTGCCAGAGGACTGCTGTGTGCCAGGAGGAACCGCCGTCTGGGACTACCTGATGCCTGCTGGCTAAAGAGACTGCCACTTTGCTAGGGGACCCTGCTTGCTGGCCTGCCTGTGCCCTGTTCCATGCCCCAGTGATCTCCCAGGGCTTTGGGGCTTGCCCTGGCGCGTGAATAGCGCTGTGTTTTCCTACCCAATTGTTACAAAGTGCCCAGAGAATGCTAATTGCCTGTCCCAATGCTGGTGATCCCTACAGAGAAGGTGGGGTTGGCGCTTCCCTTTGTCCTGTGCTTGTGGAGGTCAGCACGTGTGGAGTGCTGCTTGTTGAGCACTTTGCTCTACCTTCACCCTGAACACCCGGCTCTACACAGGAAGTCTCCGGGCCAAGCGTGTGGCAGGGGCCCGAGAGATGCAGCACAACAGAAAGCTGAGCGCGGCCCCTGCCGATCGCCGTGGCAACGCAGGAGCCGCAACCCGAAGCGCCAGCCGAAGAGCGAAACCAGCAGGCCGTTGCAGCCGGAAGCCAGACTGGAGTGACGGGCCACGTGACCAAGCCTGGGTGTGGGCGGGACCAAGCAGGACTGCGTTCCCGGAAGTAAGACAGACAGAGTTGATGGGAGATGTCGCTCTGTGCTTTCCTGGCACGACTGGAGTTCTCCCGTAGCCTGTCAGTAACTCTGCCCTCCCAGAGGTGAGCCAAGGGGCAAGGACAGCACCACGAGTTGGCGCGACGCTTCCACTGTGAATTTCCCGTTGAGGAGGCAGGTATATGATGCCGGCTGTTCCGCATGATCGCATGCGTTGCCGGTGGTAACGCCTACCTAGTGTCACCTAATCCTGAGTGGCATTGCCAGATGAGCCTGTGATGGGGCCCCCGGTGAGGAACTTGCTGACTTGGGGAAACACACCAAGAGTACTGGTATCTAAGTAAGGTGGGTGCAGATGCTGCCGTACCTGGTCTCACTGTGAGGCGTATGGAGTATCATGTAAGGACCTACCTTATACGTGCAGTAATAATCTGCAGTAATGGTGGTATGCCTAAGGTGGGTATAATGTGCTTATGATATGTGCACCGTACAAGTGGCTGCTATAGCGTACTGCCGATTGTGTTTATGCCTACTGCTTTATGCTAAGTGCAACCTTACCGGTTGTTACTGGGTTGTGCAAAGTGTGATGTTTATGACCGTGACCATATTGGCCAAGTGATTTATGTAATCCCTGTGAAGTCATGACAAGTGCCTAGTGGTACAGTAATTTATGTGATAGTGATCTAATGTGTTTTCATGGATAATACAAAGGATAGTTTGATATAACCTTGAGTGGAGTCTCTTTTATGGTGTGCCTAGTGTGTAACTGTTGTATGAGGGTGTTGCACCAACGCTTTACTCATTGCATCTGGGATATGCTTGACTGCTCTGCCAAGCTACCAAGGGGGTGAGCAGGGGTTATCTTCAGTGAGCAATTACATTATGTCTAGAGTGGTGGGTTCTACCTGACTTAGGTGCACACCACAGCCAACCAGAAACCCAATTTCTAACAAATGCTGTATACAATGAAGCAATTGTTGTTGCTTATTTATCTTATGCAACTAACAATCATTGACAAAGCCAATAGTCCTGGCTTGTTGTAGGTGTATTGTATATCTAGATGCAATGACAGAAGCAGCAAAATACCAGTCGGGAGGCACACTTGCTAAGCCCAGATTGTGTGTGTTGTAAGCTACGCCCTTAATTATATCGGCCACGCCCCTTTAGAGGCCCCCCAGTTTTTTCATCCCACGTAAAGCCCTGGGAAAGACTCCCTGAAATAGCTGGGCATGAAACGTGCACCTGCACTTAGGTATTGCAGAAGGTGCAGTGCAGACGTCACCAATGCCCTCTATAATACAAAAGTGCTTAAAAGAGCACATAGAATGGGTGCACAAGTTTGTCGAGTCCCTCAAGGTTTCGGGGGAGAAAAGTTCATCTTTAATATGAGCGTAAATACAACGGTAGGAGCCTCCAGGTGGTTACAATCTTCAGCGTATTCTCGCTGAATTGAAATTCCTTTACAAGCTCTATGAAACGAAAAGAAATAGAACATATTGTGATACAATAACCTCAAAGATATTGTTTTCAGCCATTTTAAGGTAGTCGGACTGCTAAACAGAAAGAGAACGAGTAGAATAAGGTGGACTGTCGCAGCAAAACCACTTACCGTTTACAGAACTGACAGGTGTAAGACCAAGTGAAGAAACTGAACCTTTTGGTCCGGCAACAGAAGCAGAGCTGAGGGAACAGAACAGAAGAAAGAGTTACGTCACTGTTGGAAAGCTGGTTCAGTAGGAGATGCGCAGTTTAAATATCAGACATTCTTGTTTAACCACCTATGAGTCCACCATTTCCGATGAACTTGGATTAATTGGTTTTCTAACCCCTTTCGGTGGGTGAGGAAAGCCACTCGAAGACCAGGTCTGGTTTCCAGCTTCTAAAAGGCACACAGCACGTGGCCTTTTGCATTTGTTCTACCTGAATTGCACTATCATGCTTACCTGGTGTCTAAGTGGAGAGCCCTTAAGGAAGCTACTTCTATATCTAGTTTTTAATCACTAATTATCCTCATGCACACTTTTGGTATTTTGGGGGTTTTGAATGATTTTATTTTTTTGCATATATCGCTTACATTAATTTTATATGAAAGATTCAATCCCGTTGTCGAGCATTTAAAATCAGTCTTCAAGTGTATACAGACACTATTTTCCACATCCAATTTACTATATATGTAGACGTTTGCCTGTGATCCATTTGTTATGGCTCAGAGCATTTTAACCAATAATATAACATGAACACAGTTATAAACTTTGAGTCTTTTGTCACGTTTTTGTTTCAGGGTGGGAGTCTCTACTCTTTCCTTCTCTCCAGCATTGCCATCTCGCAATCATATTTTGTTGGTGGGGGCTAGGTATTTCTTCCCCTGCCAAGAAGGTCATGAGTAGGAGTAGCAAAGTTCTTCATTTTGAGAGTTGTTTTCTTCTCTTTACCAAGAAGTATTTTTCTGTTTTAGGTTTGTCTACTAACAAGATCACAAGATCGATTTTCAGAGAACTATTGCCTCTCTTTTCATCTGTATTGACTATGCTCTCCTGTTTTCTTATTGATTTCTCAATCTTTAAGCTATCTACTATTTCCTTCTGTTCTTATCTGGCTTTCAAACTCTATTGTTGGTATGTCCCAGGCTTGTACTGCCACCTCTTCTCTGAGGCCATTTCTACTATCGATGTATAATCCCTTGCTTCCTTGATTTGCTCATTTTACTATTTCTCCATTTTATATCAGGGTCATTACGCGACCTGCAGTTCGTGGCTTTTCTCTTTTTTGTTACTATCAATGCCAACGCTGTAAACCTGCTCGCAGGTTTCTGGACCTTAGCACAGTTCACCAAGCCTACCAGGCATCTTTCTGCGGTATTTCGGTTTTTTGTTTCTTTTACTTCAGTAAGGCTAGTATAGATTTCCCGCCAGAACCTACCAACAGGGCACGCTCACATCATATGCCAACAGCCAGCATCTTCTTAGCATCAAGGGCGTTGCGCTATGGTTAGGGAACATTTCTTGCCCAGGCATTTCAGTGCTCAATACGCCCTGCGCAATATATTAAATTGGAGAAGCTTTAGCCTGGCACTTCGGGTCATTGTTTGGGAATGTTCTACTGTTCATTTTGTGTCTTCTAGTTCTCTGCCTATATCACTCGACAATTCTAGTTTTAATTCTGCTAATTCTCCTTTGGTTAGCCCCCATCTTCGCCACAGGTAACCGTGATTTTGCTCTTTCTCCCATGTGTTATGTAAACAAAGTATTTAATATTCCATGTGTCGGAGGTTCCACCCTCTTTGTGTACCATATTTCTTTCATCAATTTGCATATATTGATGCGAGTTAAAAACAGACTCGCTGGTATCCCATTCTCACTTATGCTACCCGCTGAAAACGCTTCAACACCTCACCAGGGTTAGCAAGCCCTGTATAAATGCAAACCATTCCCTCTTCCATCCCTCCACTATCCTTTTTTAATCCAAATAACAAACTCACATGCCCACCGCTCAAACTAATTTCATATCTCCATATACTAGTTCACCGCTTAAACTAATTTCATATTTCCATATACTACTTCACCGCTCAAACTAATTTCATATTTCCACATACTAGTTCACCACTAATCCTCAGGGGTAGCAGGTGCTAAATAAATGCAATTACAATTATCAATACATGGATTTGTATCAAAAGCCCATTTTCATATAACTCTCCCACTGCTGTTACTCCCACAGTGCTAATCAATAGCCTCTGCTTTGTTCACTCTTTCTTGGGACAATGGGGGACTACTTTACTCCTGGGTCCATTCTCTTCATCCACCTTGCCTAACTATACAGTACTACTTTCAGCAAATTATGTGTCACCATCACCTCAGCTGCTTTCATTAGTTCCAGATAAACTCTAATCAGTTGTGTCTCTGCAGATGGTACGTCAGTGGGCCATCGAACTGCCCACTGGAGCTGGAATGCAACACTGAACACTGAAATCAGAGGGATACATTGGAATGATCCTGGAATGGTATGGCACAATAGGGAGAATACGGAGAGTTCCCCCTGACACTGAAGTGCATTGCCTGCATTCCTGTTGGTGGAAATCCAGACACTGAAGAAAAGGGGACAGAGACAGGGCCACCTTTAGAACTTCCATGAGACCTTTTGTTAGTAAGGGGCTGCTGATTAGTTCTTCTTGAGCTTTCTTATCTGGTTGATGGTAGGGTTAAGGGGGATTGCAGTTTTTGTTGCGCTAGTTGAGGGGTTAAGGGCATTTCCAAGCCAGGCCTGCATTTGTATCTCTCCCAGATTACTACTTCTGAGAGGCGGATTACAGCCAGGTGCTTGGGTTGTAGGTGTTCCCGTCTAGAGACAGCCCCACTGCTTCGTGCTCCGAGAAGCATTATTCTTGCAAAGGGGTTGTCTGGAGAGCAGCATGAGAAAGTCGCTTTAAAGGAGAACCCTCCCAAACCAGTTCTGAAGTTTGAAACAGTGGATCCACATCCCCCATCTAGAAAATGTGTACAAAAGTGGGACACAAACCCCTCCACTTTGATCCATTTCCAAGTCATTTATGACCAAAGAAGGGATCAGTCCACAGAATACTTCACAGACTGCTTTGTGACCTGGGCTGACAGTCGGTCTGCCATGAATGAGGGAACATCACCTAAAGTCTGCACCTTCTGTTGGAGGATCCGAGGGCCTGCTGGTGCCTAGAAGCCTGCCTGTCTCCCACAAGAGATAAGGAGTCTTCCTGGCTCTACAGGGGAAGAAATTATCCAGCAAGAGAAGTCCAGCGTGTCCCAAGGACAGAGCGCTATCCAGATAAATCAGACTACTTAAGAGCAAAGTTAGGAGTGACCTGTGCTGCACAGGGTACCCATGGCTTCTCAGAAAAGGTTCCTGGGGGGGGAACAGCTTCATGCGTACTTCTGCCTGCATCGGCCATGTAGGGGCTACAACTGCTATGGGGAAGGGGTCAGTACGACTGGGGCTACATATGCCCTGGTGACTGTATTGGCCTGATCAGGGCTACAACTGTTGTGGCACAAATTTGACTCAATAAGGGCAACAACTGCTGTGGGTCACTGCACTAGCCTGATCTGGGCTACAATTGCCACGATAACTTCCCTGGCCCAATCGTAGCTATAACGGACATGGAGATTAAGTCGGCTTGAGAGGGGCTACAAATCCTGTGGTGACTGAGACAGGCCAGAAGGTGTCTTTATAAAAAGCCCAGTCTAATCCTCTGAATAAATAAGGCCACAGGAGCAGGGCCTGCACCCATGCATCAGTATAAGAGCCGCTGCTCACCTCTGAACTGAGCCATGCGACCATATGTATGGATACGCAGCATGCGCATGGCCTCGGTGACAGCCCCTAAGACTGTCTTTGCTTGCCTTGTGCTTCCACCTGAGGGAGGAGAGCAAAGCTCCCCAATACACTCTGGAAGAGCATGAGAGACTAATGTATTACCCACAGCACCACCTAGGGTAAAAACCTTAAAAAGCATAAACAGAATGTGCATTTGACTTGGGGAGTAATTAGGGCTGCACTGGATTTATGATTCTGCCCTAACTCCCAAGGGGGCCAGCTACCAAAGGGTCGCTTTGGTTGAATTAGCACAAGGGAAGTCAGAGGGTGAGGCACCGCAAGGGAGAATTGTAACCTGGGTCACTGCACAGTATACTGAATCGAATTGTGCAGTATTTATTACTTCTGTGTGATTAAAAAGTACTTTTTCTTCTTCTTTTGGTCGATTGTTGAGTTCCGAGCTCATGCACCCCCACTTTATCTCCCTGGGACTGCTCGTCCTCGCTACAGTGAAAGTCAAGTGCAGAAAAGATTATACTTGGCCAAAGCAGAATGGGCCCTAGACCATCAGTGACACATGGTCTAACCACCATGACTGTGCCCGTGTAGCCCTTGCCGGTCCCTGTGCATTCCCCCCAAATGAAGTCTGACACTAGCTATGGTGTAGGGTTTTAGTTAGCTCTAGGGAGGTTCACCTCCTCAAGGAAGGACTTGGATTAGGAAGTGTGAGGAGGAAACCGTGATATATGGAATGTTACATAAAACTGAATAATGATCTTTTGTAGATATTGCTCCTTTAATGACCAAACTGTATCTATTTCATTTCATTCCTAAGTAAGTCGAATAAAGAGTCTGTGCCCTCACTTGTATGTCCGTATGTGACTCGGGTGCTGGTAGAAGGAAGCAGGGTGCTGTCTGCGTTGGCCCACCTCTGAGATGTGGCCAAAGTTTATGGAGTTTGGCTAGCAAAATGGATCTCGCAAAGGAGAACTGCTGCTAGCCTTAACAGCCTCTGCTTCTACCCAGGAATAATAATCAATTACTGAAGTAAAAATGCAATCATGGGAGTGGGTATGGGAATAAGATACAAGAAGGGAATACTCGCAGAAGAGAAAGATGGATGAGAGGGCAAGAAAAATAAAGAGGAAACGTTGGGCCTCATCGTGATCTTCTTGAGACTACTTCATACTTGCCTTTCCTTTCTTCATTGCATTGTAGACATCTTTGTACTGCTGGAACTTCTCGAGCTCAGCCTTCACCAGCACCTGACGGATGTGCATGACTTCCTCCACCGTCAAGCCCAGGCACTCCACCGGGTAGCAGAACTCCTCCTGAAATTCAGCGACTGCACATTAGTACGGCAAGCCCACTGTCCCATCTCACACCACCACCCTTCAAACACCAGACACTTCGGTTAGTAAGGTAGGACAGGTGGGCAGGGTTCAAAGGCACAACAAAAACAGCCTGGGCTGATAAACGAGGATTCTGGAACAACATATGGTCACACACCTTTTGTGCCAGTTCTGCAAACGCCACCCTGCCGCTCCGAGACTTGTGGCAACAATTCCTTTCTTAAAATTACAAGGAGAAAGGAATTCAACAAGCATTGGCGGGAGAGTTTTTTTATATTTCTCTATACCAAATGGGTGTTATAGTTGGAATGCTGCAGGGCTCTGACATGTGGCTCCAGTTTACTGCTTCACAAAGGGGCAGATTCCCTTGAGGTGATGGCCCAGCTGGTTTGTTGTGCCCAGAGAAGCCATAGAAGCTGGTTAGTACACACACTCCGAAGGTGATTTTTATACAGCGGTACCGGTGGGAATAACATGCTGGAATCAACGCATGTTTCTGTATAACTATTTCGCCACTGTGGCTGACATCAGTTTAAATACCTGAAACTTCCAAAGAACAGCCCAGCCAGTGTTCAGTGCTACAGGTACGGTGTCTATAAACGTTCAAGCGACTTGGAGGAGCCCATTTGCAATTACTTTGAGTTTAATGAGCTCCTGCAACTAAAGTCTTTTTCAAAGGTGGTGGCCCCCACAGGGTTTTATAGAGAACATACTTCGGTACCACAGTATAAAAAAATATTTTTCTCCATGTAATCTAACAGACCAGATTTGATGTGTTTGACCAAATTACAAAACTGAGATATGCATTGCACCTCCTGCGTTGGATGTACTGTGCGCTTGTACCAGCCCCAGAAACAGCGCTGATGAAACTACAGAATTACTGCTTGCATCAGCAAGTGGTCGACGTTAACAATTGTAGTATGCTTTGGTATTTAACAGCATTTATTTTCAAGACGGTAAACTTGCCCCCCTTTTGCAAATAGTACCATCTACATACAAGAAGTAATGGGCAATGTGGCCCAAGTCTACCATGTAAAGCAGCAGTATCACTGTGCATTAAAAGTCTCGTCTTGGTGGCTGAATCACACAAGCAGGAGGTGAGCAATCACAGCCAGTCAGCTGGAGACTGGTGGAAGGGTTTGTTTAGCCTTCCAGTGTGAAGGAAACAGAGTGCAAAGAAGAGGTGCACAGGTGTCAAACATTAGCATTCCAGAACCGCCACACAACAAAAGACCTCGTCCCTCACCTCGCTGGAGACTCAGCACACAGAAGCTGTACCCTGTTAAAGTACCCATCAAAGAAGTCTACTGCTTTAAATGTTGGACAAAACATACCCCTGTGGGTACCTCCTTGTCCTGGAGAGTTTCCTAGCAAGGGAGCAAGTTGAGATTGGTTGGAAAATGGTGAACATGTTACTGCTTCAAAATTGCTCTACACATTTAAATAGGGAAAGAGTGTCTTCAAATGACTCCTCCTGCCTATAAAACATCTGAACTGCATCTTAATTGGGATACCCAACTAATCTCATTCTACACCTTTTACGTAAAATCAGGAAAATATGATTCCCTAACAAGTGGTGATGGACACCTTATAAAATAAAAAAAGTATTACATAAAATAGTACAAGATACCCTCTGAACCAACTTCAGTACTCATGGTTAATTAGCCCATTCCTTTCATTAACACTTAGAACATGTGTCCATCTGGGAGACCATCTACGTATATTCAACATGCCTCTGTCAGTTCATTTTCTCTTCACCTGACCAGGCTGTTCACTTGAAGAAAGGGGGGATGGACGAGGAGCACAAATGTTGATACAGCAACCATGGAGTCATTCTACGGTATCCCCAATGCCCACTTTCTTAAACACACAGACAGATTCCAAAGCATCACAAAAAGACAGGATGGCAAACATCACAGCAAAAAAAGGTTTCTCTGGATGTTCAGATTAAAATTGGTTTTACAACCAATACACAAAAGTATTCCAGAACACTGTGAACTACTCAGATTAAAAGTGCCTTGGAGCTCCTTCACGGGGTTACAAACACCATAACGGACTGTGCGCCTAAAGAAAGCAATTGGGTAATCTCCAGATAAAGCTTAGGACCACCTGGATTGATAAATTTGTTAAGGATTCTGCTTGCCTGTTAAACGTTTAGCAAAGAATAGTGGAGGAATGACTTCATGCTTTATGGAAAGATCTGACAATCTTTGGAAGATATTTATGGATAATTTAAAGAGCCGCTCGGTGTTGGAAAACTGTATAGGGCTCTTTAAGACTATGATTTTAACTCTGAATCAGTGGGCAGACAAATTAGCAAACAAAAGAACTGTTTTCTGGGTGACTGGTCACGGGTATGGCATTAAGGGGTGTCATTGAACCAAGGGCTTTTAAGCTTAAGAGGTAATGGAAGATTTAAATCACCAGTTGGATGATGATCTCCAAACTGGGGGCATGTATGTGAAGGACCCCAACAAAATATGTTTTCACAACCTTATTCTGAAAGAACAAACGCATCTGGGGACACAGATTGCTACTAGACTAATGTCTGAAACACAATAAGAACAACCAGTGATATTCCAGAATCACACTTGCCACATTTAGGGATATTACTTGATAAGTCCTACCTGCCAGAACAACCACATTAAAGATGCCGATGGAGGGAAAACTCGCTTGGCACCGCCAAGACTGTATCCTCCGTCACTGGAGACAACACTTAAGCCCAGGTGTAACTAATTGGTTAGTAGAACTACCATGATTTGCGTCTTGGGAGCAGGTGATTTATAAGATAAATGAACAATCAGATGTGTTTGACCAGAACTATTTCCCTTTCCTTAGAACTGATGATGCGTCAAACACACCCCATACACCTCCATCAGCCGCTGGGTAGACTGGATGAGCTACATGCTCCAGAGCTGGTGCCCTATATAGATGCCGAGACAACTAGGGTACTGCTGACATGTAGCTGATGTACACAGGTCCTGAGTCTGAAAAATACAGATAGTGGATCCTTTAATTCTACACAGAGTACATATGGACTGATTGTTCGGAAGTGTCTCCAGAAGCCATCAGGACCAAGGTACGAGAATGTCCAACAGCCTGCCTCCTCCTTTCACCTAGTAGGGACTGAACAATCTCGCTTTTCAAACACTCCTGCAGATAATCGATATCCACTTCAGGGTCAATAACTTCATCTCTGCAAACCAGACCTAAGCTGTTCCATTCTCTCTAAAGCCCTAATGCTGAATACATACCAGCGCTTCTTCTCCTCACGGTTATCAAGCGCGATCTGGGAACAATGATGCTGCTATATATCAGTTATTCGGAACAGGCCCCTCCCCACCCTCTTCCCCTTTAGTGAGGCTTTCACTGCTATTATCTTCTGTTGTGGTTGGTTGATCTGAGAGAGGCTTAAGCCCCTGGTCACATAGATGTATTTTCCACAGTATAAAATGCAATATTAGAACAGTTAGTAAAGAAACTAAACCTATAAAAAATGTCAGTGTGTGCACATGTTCACAGCCTGTATGCTAGAACAAGCCACCTGTGTCAGTGACGGAAATGCAATGTCTAGGTAGAAAGGGATGGGTCAAATCTCGGTTTACATCTGGAGAGCACTGCTCTGCCATCTGATGTTATGCTTGCTTCTAAGAGATTGTTTCCTGGGTACCAGCTCCATTGTGATTTGAAAGACCAGGGTAACCAGAGGTCATGTCCAGCAGTAGGAAGTAGATAATGTCATCGATGAAGTTCAGAAGTGATGGGTCTGCTCAACTGGTACAGGTGCTATAAAGTTAAATACTCGCTCCGAAAGAGAGCATGGGAAGGTGTGCTGGGCTTCGAGGAAATCCTCTAAAAGCAGATGGACCAGGGGAGAGGATTAAAAGATCATTCCAACCAGTCCAGGAACACGGTGTCTCTCAGGATAGTCCAGCCCTGTAACATTTCTTGTTCTCCTCCATGACATGGAGCGCAATGGACAGCAGGTCACAGCAGAGGAAGAGCAGCTCCGCCCCGTTTTTGAGATGAGCCCTTTTATGAGGCAGATCTAAGCACCTGGTCTGCTTTTAATTCTGTGAATTGTGTCCACAATATATTGATTATAAACGCATGGTACAATCCAGTGCCCAAGAAGTACATTTCCTGTGCCAGCCTGCAAAATGGTGTAACATGGGTCTTATGCCTATATTTCCTAATGCATAATATATTACTGGTAAAAATAAATACTAGCTTTTAAGAGTAACGAGAGACAAGCAGTCAGAGGAGAAAAGACTTAGCTCATAAAGATGAGAATGGAGCTGTACTTGTACTCCCAGAAGTTGCATGTTAGGGACACCTATGAACTAAACTGTTGGAAGAGCACTCCAACCCTCAGACCGCTCCTACAAACTACTAGAAAATGCGACCATGAAGCTGGGTGGAGAATCGGGGACAGGACAAGAGTTTTTTGTTCCAGTGATGGTCCACAAGTTGCATTTCTGAAGCTTTTGTACATAGGAAGTCACAGGGAAACAAGAGTGCTCTGAGCTGGAATTGCTCTGGTACCTCTTGCAACACCAAGGCCTCTGGAGAAAGGAAGGACAGCCCAAGTGATATGTCTATCAAGTTCTCAATGAATTTCCGGTTGCCGAAAAGGCTTTCACTTATGTGAAAAAAGGACTCTTGATTCAATAATACTCAAACCAACCAGTTGTTCCAGGGTCTACTGCACAGAGCAAAACCCTCATCTGAAGAAAGGGCAAGATATGCACCAAAGTCACCATCTTCAACTCTGCTGAAAAAGGATGCTTGAATATTGTTATCTAGAATTGTAAGCTTAATCAAAGCTAATATCCCTGCATACACTACAACCAAAAGCTTGGCCATATGAAGCAAGTCAAAGGGCACAGGCGCGATCGGAGGCGAAATGGACAGGTCTGAGGTACTTATCATGCAGGAATGCCAGAGTTTCTGGAGACCTTTAGAGAATACAAGCAGCTTTACTCGACTTGAATTTGTCTGAGTGCACAGTAAATTGGGCAATCAATATTTGTCCCTGGTTACTAGGGGTGTGAATTAATTTAAGATCGGCCCTATTTGAGATACTTTTAAACTACTTGCTGAGGCCACTCACTGACCCAGGATTGTTTGCATTGACAGCCACGTAACCCCTAACAACTACCCTAAATACCAATACCAATCAGAAGAATAAAGGAGACATATCAGAGCTTTTGACGGAGGTGAGGAAGAAATTACCAACAAGTACTTCCCAGTGATCTCCACTGCCTCACACCAATTACGTCATCAGTGGTCATCAAATAAATCTATCAAAACAAATATCTTATATGTTCTACTGAGCTATATATGCATTTGGGACTTAATCAACTAATACTCTACTAGACATTTCTGTATAATCAGTTTCATAAAGTCAAGAGGGTCCCTAAAGTGACATCAGATACCCCTTCACCCGATCTTCGGCACAAGAAGCGGCATCACAACAATTTCAAGGATACGGCATATTGGCCTGTGCAGTACCATGGACTGACTGGGCTTGCTCAACATAGAACCGACCTGTCCCCGGTACATGATTCGCACCAAGAGCAAGAATTTCAATGGGCTCCTGCAGGGGAAGCATGGTAGCCAAGAACCCTTACTTATATACCTTAATCATGTTTTATCAGTTTCAAGGAGGAGCATATAAAGCCACAAAAAGCTGTACTCCATTTACGGCCGCCTTCTCTGTGTCCAAAATCTTCTCCAAATCTGTAGCTGAAAAAGAAGAGTATAAATGCATAGATTTTTCTCTGAACCCAAAGGTCCTAGTGTTACCTGCCAGGCACTTACTGAGACCTCTGGGATGCTTGTTCCTTGGCGTGAAGTTTGAAGCCAGGACATTCTCTTGAATTTCGCATGCCTTGTTGTGTGACCTTGCTAGTGGTTGTCATTAAACCAGTAGATGCCATCTACACCACAGCAGAGAAATGCTCATAAAGGCAAGAGGCCTCAGCTGCCACTTAGAACACCCTGGACGCATTGTTTATGCCACGAGATGTTGGTGGCACCTGGAATGTCCAGCTGATCTTTTAGGGAGTTGGAGCACCAATGCGGCAGAAGCAAGAGGGCGCTCTGTAGATCTGACATCAATGACTAGGGTAAATGTGCATGTTAACTGTGACACATGAGAGAACAAATATGAGGCACATGTGGAAACTTCCCATATACATAACACCTCATGGCTGCTGAGCCCACATATTTTGTCCTAAGTTATGCGCACTACAAGTGGCAAGATGAAGAGGGTATGTTCGGAGTCTTACTTGTATAAAACAAAGATGCCACTTGGTAAATTGCACAACAAGAACACTTCGGAACTTCATCCTAGTCGAGTAGACGTCCTGCTTGTATAGGAAAAACACTACAGGGACAGTGGCCTGGAAAAAACATTTTACTCACTTGACCATACAATATGGGGCTGCTCTAGATAGCCAGCTCCTAGGTGTTCAGCCACTGAGAGGGGAGGGGTGTCTCTAAAGCATTTTCTCTGGGATGTAGCTTTGAATGCTGGAAAAAGAAAAGTGTGGAGTTTCACAAGTTCTGGCAGAAGAGTTCAATAGGGTAACCCAGAGAGCTGGCCTTGAGGGTAACCCAGAGAGCTGGCCTTGAGGGTGACACGGAAAGCTGGCCTCGAGGGCGACACTGAGAGCTGGCCTTGAGGGCGACACGGAGAGCTGGCCTTGAGGGTGACCCGGAGAGCTGGCCTTGAGGGTGACACGGAGAGCTGGCCTTGAGGGAGACACAGAGATCTGGCCTTGAGGGCGACACCAAGAGCTGGCCTTGAGGGCGACACCGAGAGCTGGCCTTGAGGGCGACACCGAGAGCTGGCCTTGAGGGCGACACCGAGAGCTGGCCTTGAGGGCGACACCGAGAGCTGGCCTTGAGGGCGACACCGAGAGCTGGCCTTGAGGGCGACACCGAGAGCTGGCCTTGAGGGCGACACCGAGAGCTGGCCTTGAGGGCGACACACCGAGAGCTGGCCTTGAGGGCGACACACCGAGAGCTGGCCTAGAGGGCGACACACCGAGACCTGGCCTTGAGGGCGACACACCGAGAGCTGGCCTTGAATGCTGGAAAAAGAAAAGTGTGGAGTTTCACACGTTCTTGCAGAAGAGTTCAAGAGGGTGGCATAGAGAGCTGGCCTTGAGGGTGACACGGAGAGCTGGCCTTGAGGGTGACACGGAGAGCTGGCCTTGAGGGTGACACGGAGAGCTGGCCTTGAGGGCGACACAGAGAGCTGGCCTTGAGGGCGACACAGAGAGCTGGCCTTGAGGGCGACACAGACAGCTGGCCTTGAGGGCGACACAGACAGCTGGCCTCGAGGGTGACACGGAGAGCTGGCCTCGAGGGTGACACGGAGAGCTGGCCTTGAGGGCGACACGGAGAGCTGGCCTTGAGGGCGACACCTAGAGCTGGCCTTGAGGGCGACAGGGAGAGCTGGCCTTGAGGGCGACAGGGAGAGCTGGCCTTGAGGGCGACAGGGAGAGCTGGCCTTGAGGGCGACAGGGAGAGCTGGCCTTGAGGGCGACAGGGAGAGCTGGCCTTGAGGGCGACAGGGAGAGCTGGCCTTGAGGGTGACACAGAGAGCTGGCCTTGAGGGTGACACAGAGGGCTGGCCTTGAGGGTGGCACGGAGAGCTGGCCTTGAGGGTGACACAGAGAGCTGGCCTTGAGGGTGACACAGAGAGCTGGCCTTGAGGGTAACACAGAGAGCTGGCCTTGAGGGTAACACAGAGAGCTGGCCTTGAGGGTGACACAGAGAGCTGGCCTTGAGGGTGACACAGAGAGCTGGCCTTGAGGGTAACACAGAGAGCTGGCCTTGAGGTTGAAAAGGAGAGCTGGCCTTGAGGGTGACACGGAGACCTGGCCTTGAGGGTGACACGGAGAGCTGGCCTGGAGGGTGACACAGAGAGCTTGCCTGGAGGGTGACACAGAGAGGTGGCCTGGAGGGTGACCCAGAGAACTGGCCTTGAGGGTGACCCAGAGAACTGGCCTTGAGGGTGACCAGAGAGCTGGCCTTGAGGGTGACAGAGACTGGCCTAGAGGGTGACACGGAGAACCGGCCTTGACATGAAGCACATACTCTAGAATACAAATGGCGAGTGGTCTGCCCCACATGCACTCATCACCAGAGGAAGACAAATTGCTCTATGAACCTTCACTAGACAGAAGATGGACAGACGAGACAGAGTTGAACACTCATGCATATGGCCCTGGGACATGACCATGCAAAGACTGGACTCCCTGGTCCGACACGTGCTTCATGTGCCTCCAACAGTGGAGTAAATGTCCACCTTGCTGATTGAAGGAGTGGCTAAATTAAACAGGAGTATATTTCGTTGTGGTATCTTATACATTTTATGCAATGCCACCTGTGTTACATAAACGGATTACCTTTGGTCTGAGCAAGAGCAAAAGTACCTTAAAGAGTGCTAAATCCCAGGTGGCGCAGCTTGCAAACACTGCAAAGGCAGACACTAGACTGAGTACTAAAAAGCTTTGTGGATGGGCAGACGGGTTCACATGTTCAAATGCTAATGTTTAATTTGAAAGATTTCAAAAGGACAACAAAATGTTAAATGCAACATTGGACTTTCCTCTTCATATGTACAGAAAATACACCTGAAGGTGCCTGCATCCATTGAACGGCAACTGCAAAAGCGCCATCACCGCCAATGTACTGCCAGGCACAGAAATGGCTGATAAACACGCCCTACAAGTCACCAGAGACATTCACCTTGAGTGCTTTAGAAGTCTTAAACTAAGGCTAGCAGTAAAAACGCCACTATAGAGAGAAGGAGTGTTGTAAAAGCTCTAGGAATCTTTCAGGGCCTTAAGTATAGTTTATTTTATAGTTAATAGCCTAATGCGGGTTTGCATGTTGTGCAAACATCATGTCACTGCGTTTTGCTTCCTCAAACCCAACCGTGATTTTTACTTAGGGTAATGTCGGAAGAGCAGCGAGGGAGGATATTATGGCATTAGCAAAATGGCGGGAGCCTTGGCTTCCATCAAAGTATATAAGGAAAATAAAACGCAAAAATTACACTCGACTCCTGTCAAAAACGTTGCATGGTGAGTTTGCTGTCCTTTTAAATCTGATTTCACGTTCTGCCTCAGGCGATTGGATTCAAAAATCACTCTCACTTACCAATGCTCTCCTCACAAACCCTATCCGATTCAAAGAACATTACCAATCAAAGGTACAGACAGTGCTAACCCAAGCTGTGAGGTACCGTCCCAGTACCACAGATTGAGTACTGGGGACTGCAAGGGGTGTGCGGACAGAGAAATCTCTTCTGAAGCCAGTGTAGGCTTGAGAGAGGCAAACCTTGGGGGGCGTCCGCCTGCTGGAGTAAGCTCTTTCACACAGATAGTACATTGCCCCCGCCACCCCTAACATGGCTGCTTCAAAGGGATGGGAGCCGAGCAGGGACGCGGTCTGAATGGAGGCAAATGGCGGTGAGACAGCCATCCTGGGAAAGAGACTGGCTATCCTAGGAACCTGGACAGTGGGCAGAAAAGAGGGACAATATAGGTACCTGCGAGTCATCTTGAAATTAAATAAAACACATCTACGCCTACGGAGCAGTGGGTGAATCATTAAAGCGCTCTCCTTCAAACGTAGTTGTTATTATGTAATTCTACTACACCAATCATATTCTAAAGTGCTGCTCTCTGTTAGCAGGAAAAGTCACCTGGGAGGGCGGTGGAAATACTCTGCACTGCAGCCTTTGACACATTCAAATGTCAATCTTCATCACTGTGGGGAAACACTACACCTCTAACATACTGGGCCAAAACTCACCCTTTATTTGGCTCTGTAAACATAAAAAACAGCGGGTGGTTCATTCGGAGAGCAATTAACATAACATACTTGTACATTTTTCCTTTTTAATAGAAATGTCGACAACATGGTATGAACGTAGCGAAGGCTACAGTCTAATTTGTTAAATCAGCTTGATGGTATGTTTAACATGCTAGCACTAGAGGGCGCTCTTGCCAAAGGTAATTCACAAACGCACTAAGAGCTAGAGAGTATCCGTCTATTATTAGCAAGTGTTTATTTTGCAGGCAGGCAGAGATATGCTAGTAAATATTGGTTTATAGCTTGATTGCCTCTTAATTAATCTCTACCTAGAGAGTCATTTGATCTGCGCAATCTGGAACCTAGGCAATTTCTTCTCGTCTGGTATGTGTTTGTTTTGATGTCTCTTTTCATACAAAGGGAAGGATTTCAGCCCAGAGCTTAGATTGCACCTGCGCTCACACATTAAAGAATCTTTATGAGGGCTTTGGGAACGAAAATTGACTGAACGACCTAGTAGGAGGTAGTAACTTAGGCCCACTGCTGCTGCGGGTACAATTTCAAACAATAACAAAATTAAAAACCCTCGTGGCTGCCCCCACCTTTAATGACGCCACTAACAGATAAACATTGCTTACAGCGCCCAGACTCCATCCATCCCTATGCCATAAGCACCCAGATTCACCTTCGGGTGAAAGGAAAATTCCCAGCCGAGTCACTTGAACTTAAAAAAGAAAAGGACACGGGACAGAACAGCCTTAAAATACATGGTTCTAAAACTAAAATCCTAGTCATTGCCTCTCCCATCAGAAAGATGATTGTTTTGGGGTGAGCAAAGTACCCTGCGTAGTGTGCTATATGTGGGGGACACATAGCACACGTACACCTCACAAGACCTGCAGGTTGTACACGTGGGCTGGTAACTGCAAGAAAATCAGACACGAGGTGTGCACTTGTGTAAAAAAAACCTGGAGACACAAGGGCCAAGGGGTGCCCGTCAAGTGTGTGTAAGTCACACAGAGTGTGCGTTGCTAGCACAGGACGTGCGGCTGTGGCAAAGGTCTCGTTAAACAGTTTACACAACACATAGGTATAACAGCTATGCAAGATTAAGGTATAAAAAATATTCACACGCCCACTCAGTATGCGCTCCCCGCATCACCCCAATGCAGCAAGAGCGTAGGAGTCTCATGTGAGGAGGGCCTCGGCCTCAAAGCCAGGACAGGAGCAGCAGTAAAAATACTCCGAGCAGCAGATGCGCCCTAAAAAGGCAGTTCCTTTCCTACCCCCAGCTAGCCTCCCATGGTGGTCGGCAGGCTTGCCGCCTCATGCCTTGGCCACCGCAAAGCACTCTGTGAGGGCCTGCATCTTACCAACTGAAAGGCTGGAAAGAAACTTCAGCCTTGAAAAACAAGGCCCCCTGGGTCCCTGTGCAGGCCAGGACTGTATTTAAAACCGTGCGCCTCGCCAAATGCCTGAAAAGTGTTAGCCACAAATACCACCAGGACAAGATGCAGCATCCCTCTGGAGCTCAGTCATGGCTGCCAGGGTCACCCTAGCCTGGAATCACAGGGAATGATCACTGCAGCCGCGACCCCACCTTTGCACCCAGAGGTGTTTATACCGCTCCCCTGAGCGCCTAGAAGCAATTCCGTTTTGATGTGTGTGCAATGCCGGATCCCTTATTGCTGCTAGAAAGATATCCCATTCGGATAAGACGGGTCAACAAGGTAAGCGCTGCACAGATCTGTGGGTAACCTGCTGTCACAAATTTAAAAACTCATTGACTCCGCTCAGCTTTCCCCATCCTTCTGAGGTCGGTACAATAGTGATAAATGAAAATGTGTAACAGTAACAATCTGTCAACAGTGCCAAGAGTCTACTATACAGCGAACAATCACTTTATAAAGCAAAGCTTATGTTAGTTCGGCATTTGAATGCTGGTGGGGGCTGGACAGATCCTGCCCGGCCGAAATCAAGCTTTTATTGGCCGCTTCCTGAGCAGGGGCGCCCAGACTGCCCCTTCACTTAGGGGGCTGGGGTAGTGCCACTCTTCTCAAAGGGTGGAGCCCTTTCTACCGCAGCGCTGGAGGAACAGAAGGGCTGCTTCACCACACGGTTGGCAGGAAGGAGACTTTTCCTTTTCAACCTCTCTCCACCTGCCAGGAACGCCTGGGTGGAAATATTTACACCACGTAGGGGCTGGCTGAGGAACCAGCGAGTGAGTCACCGAACTGCCTTTTATTGAGCAGAAAAGTACAACTCACCCCCAGTGATGCATCTCCTGGCCCCAAACAGCTGCTGAACGCACAGGTGCGGTCACTTTAAACTCGGCGTCCAGGGCACTATCAAAAAGCGCCTAGTGTGCAACTTTGGTGTCAGATGCACATATATATACATACATATATATATACATATATATATATATATATATTGCAAAATATGGCGTTAAAAGAGTGTAGTGGTGAAGGCACAAGCTAGTTGGACCTATAACCAGTCCCATAAATGCACACTACCCAACCAATATGGTATGGACCCAAGGCCACCCAAATCATGCCTGGAAGTATTTTTTTAATTCCCTAGCTGAGCTGGTCATGCTTTCAGAAGCACAGCACGCATGAACCCATCCGAGGAACACCCCACTGGATGCTGCTTTCTTGGCCTACAGCCTCCTGCAGTCGGTCCCTGCTCCATCACACTGCCCAGGGTCCCAGGCAGACACCACATACTTACAAGGGACCGCGAGCTCTGCTTGCAGGGCGGCAGGAACTGTCGCACATTGGTAGGGGTCTCTTTTTCAATGGAGTGCCGTCTCTGCGGAGGCTGCCGTCTCTCCGGCTGTGGGGTGGACGATATGGGCAGGAATTTCGGAGGCACTGAAAGACAAAAACAAAAATTTGACCCAGAACTCTGAAAAGCTTCTGAGACACCTGCCGAAACTCTGTAGACTGACAGAACCAATGTAAATCTATCAGCAAGTGTAATATTTACGAGTTATCGTGATCACAATATATGCACAAAAGATGTGTAAAATACGTTAAAAAATGTCCCCATTTGTAGGTGGTCTAAATCGACCAAATCACCCTATAATTATATTTTAAAATTATACAGCTGGTGTAATTCAAACTAAGTTAAAAAGAAAAACACAACATAACATTTTCTACCTTTTCACAAAGGTCCTGGAACTCCTAAATTAGTACTTAAAATGAATCGTAACACACAATACATTAAGAAATACCTTTTCCAGGATGTAAAGCCACGTATGCACATACTATTCAGAAAATGGAAGGACAAAGATAGGTTTCTCGGAGTACTTATTTTATATGAGAAGTTGAGAAGGAAATAGCCCTCGGTTCAGAAGTGATTACAACACCAAAGTCAGGGGGAGCCAGCCAGTTCATACCACAGCGGCATGCTGTTGCTAATCTCAGGAGCAGATGTGACCTTGTGGCTAGAGCTGCCAACCTTGGAACATGGGAAGCAGGTTTGAATCTCGGCCTTGACTCAACAGCCTGTGATTCTGGGCAAATTACTTACCCACCCCCCCCCCCTTCCTCCAGGGTGTTTAAAAAACATGTGCAACTCATTCTGCTGCTCACAGGAAGCACTCTAATGTCCCCTGGGACAACTTTGCGGTATATAAAACCGCAAATAAAAATGAGTTGACCAGGACACCATTTTCGGACTCACTTAGATGTTCTACCTATGACCATCATGCATGATTCAACACTTCTTTCAGCTTCCTTGGTTCTCACACATTTCTTGCACGACCTTGATTATATTAAAGTTAATAGGAACCCAAGAGCCTAGAGGATTTACATGTAGAATTACCCTAGGAACATGTAATCTTCATCAGTGGAGACAAACCGATCGTGTAATTTTAAACACTTACTCCTTCGGAGGACAGGGCCATCCGGCAAAGTATCTTCCGCTTGCGAAGGCGACGTGCTGCTGGTGCTTGCTGATTTGTGCGTGGACTCTTCCTAAAATAGGATAAATAGGGAAAACTGAATATCTTTCTACACAAAAGAATGGCTTTTCCTCGTTCACTTTTGGTCTCTCTATAATTCACACAAAAACGAATGGCTTTTCATCTTATCTTATTTACACAGAATCCTACTTTTAGTTCCACAAAAATAGTCCATATCCAGCAAATCTACTTACAATCCCCTTCAAAAGAGTAGTTAGACCACAGCTGGGTGCAAATAAACCAGCCTGTCCACCAAACAAAGACTCACCCTCAGGATAAGAGGAGGAAAGAAAAAGGCAATGTAATACAGGATTTTCACCAAGAAAGTGTACTAAAATTGAGCCTACCTGAAATGCTAATTTATTGTTAAATCTTTACATAAACATGCCAATTTATTGTTAAATCTTGCAATAAACATGGCGCCAGAGAAACACCCTCTTCGTTGATATGACTAGTACAGTAAAATCTACAACGCGGTGCGATTGACTCCACACAACCACACAGCATCAGCTACAAACGTTTACAACCAAAACGCATGAACTATGAAGCCAAGTATTCAGAGAACAGTAGAAGTGCAAAGACAACCTGCACAGACAGAAGCCATTCCAAGATGGACAGACTGCCTCACAACAAGCATGGTCCTTGCAGGAGCTGTACATCAATGCGTCTGATGGATCACGTCTACGTACTCTTGGGATTGGACTACTATTGCCCAATCTCTGTACTGCTCCACTGTGGGGTTTACTACACAAACAGTATCCCAAATGACATGTAAGGTGAGTGCCGCTTAAGAATGCAGTTACTGCAGCTTGATCGAGAACTCAAAGTCGAAGTCATCTGATCAGGCCTGCTAATGGTTTTGGACAAGGACACCTTAAGAGAAAATAACAATACACAGTTACCCCAACAGAGCGCTCTTTAGCTACTGAAGACGTTTGGCTAAAGGTGCCAAGAAGACAAGCACAATGAACTTGTTGGTGCCTTAAATTTCTTTCCTTCTACGACAAAGGTTTTGGATACTCTGTTGCCTAATTGCAAGCGCTTAAAGAAGGTTTACAAGTGAAGCAACAGCGCAACCCATCTTTGGGAGGGAAAAGTATAGACTATTTGTTTCACTTATGGGCATTTCTCTGTATTCCTAATTTGTGAAAACACTGGTGGGGTTTAATTCGCAAACATGTCCTCTGGATTCACTGTAGAATTAGCAATCATAAGTGGAACCCCACCTATAAATGAGGGTCTGAGAAGTAAATTCACTAGACTGGAAAGATTGTAGAAGAGCAAATTGTCAAAAATGGTGGGATGGGGCCACCTTAAAATGATACATCAGATTGGGTAGAATACCGAGGTGCCTCAGCGATCATCTTTTAACTACACAAGTCTGTCTAGAGACAGCAATGGTGATATGTTTTAGTAAAACAGTATGGGTTTCCACAGGCTCGAGGACTACACTTGAGCTGCTCTTTGCGATAATGCGCACTCTCACAAAGGGTAATGGACATCTGATGTTAGTGATGGATATCTTTTACTCCCAACTTCTATACACTTGTTTGTTTCTCAGCCCTGAAGAAGGCATGACAATTAAGGGTGACGAAACACGTGTTGGCTAAGGATCTCAAGATTTAACTGAAGTGACTGCTTCAACGGAGGAACAAGAGAGTTTTTTTTATTGTCAATGATACACAATATATGCTGTCAGCGTGTGAAAGGGATTGTTGTTTTAGTTTGACCTGGATTCAACATAGTACCACGTAAGGAGGAATGCCCTCCCCCACCAAGTCCTCAAAAGGCAAGTGACCAAGCAGTAGAGGGTCAAAGAAGAGGCTAGACCCGACACCCCGGTAATTTACTTATCTTTCTGCTATGGATTCCAAGGAAGTAAATGTAGAAAGTACATGTTAAAAATAAACAAAGTTATATAACCATGCCTTAGTTACTGTACTTATGCACAACCATTGGCGTTAGTCGATTGGTGTGCAGGATTTTGGGGTTCTCATGTTCCACTACCCCAGTTAAAGGCTAATTACTTCCTTGTTTGGTCTGTTTGTTATGAGTGAGTGGGATGTGATCAAGATTCCCATGTAGAGCTGCTCAACTGAGTATATGGTTCACTTCCTTGTCAAAGTTAAGCGCTCTGTTCGCAAATGAGCTGAAAGATCAAACATTTTTTGTGGACCCACCTCCTGCTTTTTCACAGAACAGCTTCTCAAAATTAGACCGCCTTCGTACGAGTGAGAAGCAGTGGCAGAAATCCCACAGCACCGTAGAGGTCTGTCACCGAGCAGAATCTGGGAGTTCCCCTGAGTTGTAATTCATTTATTTCCCATCTTCATTTGGATCACGCATTGCACTTACTCAAAAGTGCTTCAGCCAGAGTCATGCCAGATTTGATCATTCCGGGAAAACCCAACGTTTGCTTTCGCAATCCTACTTCAGTAGTGTTTTACTCAGCTCACTGGGCCTACCATTGGAGTACTCCTTCTGAATCATCTCATCCTCTATGGCTCCACTCACTCTATATAGGAAGTGCCCCTGATGGAGCAAGGATTCGCACGTAAAGCGACTTGCTCACACTCATGAACCTCGCCTAACGTATAATCATATTAATCCAACTGTCCGTCTTATATTTAGCATTTTCCCCAACACGCGGGCGTTCCCGAGAGGCTTGCCTGTGTGTCTTTTCATCCTCACAATGCTTGCACTAAGGAAATGGCTGCTTTGCAGAAATCCAGTCTGCGCATGCGTCGGTCATACCCATGTGATGTGACGCACTCGCATTTTGGAGGGATTGTATTGCTCATGCGCATTGATGCTAAAATGGCCGCTTGTGCCTCACCATGCTCTCTGCTTGCTACTGCTGCTTTCGCCTATCTGTCTTTTCGCACTAAACTTTAATACTATTGCTGTTATAAAATAAGGGTGTGTTTAGATCTATCACGGTATACAGTGTGATCATTTTTTTGTATGATTCTAATTTGTTCTCGCTTACTTTTCATGTATCGCGTCTCTGGGGGCCGGTAAAACATGAGCAACGCCATTATGAAGCTCCTCTGAGTATTGCCATGTGACCTGGGAGAAACTCTACTGCGCAGAAGCTGAAACAAGCCAGTTGGCTCCTGAAGCCCGATGCGCCTGAGAACCCAGCACAAGACGATGAAATTCCACCTTGAACCTCAGAGACATTGTTGCTATACCCTGTACACTCGTATTTTCTACTGTATTCCTATGGATGGGAACGTGAACCCAAGGGGCGGATAAGCGAAATTTCAATATTAATGATGGGAACGTTGAATTCTAGGAGGTGACAATGACCGAATCACCTCTCCTGACCAATCCTAATGTAGGAAACTGTCACTGGCAACATTAGTGGGTGGTCTAGGGGTCCCCAAAATCGTATAATTGCCCTAGTGTAGCTTAGGAAAATTGTCCGACTTGTCCGAGTAGCAGACCTGTCACTGACCCTACGAACTCTATAGGTGCTCAATCTAGAGTGCTGCGGAGCACTCTGTCCATACCTTCCACAAACTCCTAGGGGTGGAAATAGTCCTAAGTGCTGGCGAAGCACTTTGCTGGGAAATTCGAAAACCCAATCGGGGTTACTGGCGGATTACTTTCAGAGACGGGTAACGCAGGCGTTGCATCCGAAGCTGTGGGTGTTGGTCGTACCTTGGTGAGCCCAGTCCTGTCCCAAACCTGAGGGGTATCCTGTCCTGACTGCCCGTGAGCTGTACCTGCTCGCATTCCGGCATTCCTTTTCTGAGGATCCTTGTCCCCGTCCTTCCAAACTGACCCGTGGCCAGGGTTAGTCCTCATTCCTAATTAGGTAAATATTATTCTGTGGGATTGCGTCTTTCTCTCACTTTCTCTTTTTCCTTAATAAAGCACTCTTGCCTGTGATATTGCCCTATCACCTTGAAATGCAAATGGTATGCAATTGTTTTTTTAGACTTGTTCCACTTCTCTCCCCACCTTAAGGATATTATTGAACTGTCATACATACTAGTGTGTTCCAAATTTTCCCCTTCCTTTAGTGTGGTTGCAGTGGACTTAGTGAGAATAGTATAATTAGCCTAGTTTTAAATATATGTTAGGTCCCGTTCATGTCCCATGTCCTAGTACAAACTTGCAGTGACTAGTTGGTTCTTATCATTCTTACCATTAGTGTTCACATATACTCAAATGGTCCTTGCCCTAGTCCATAGCTACATTTTGGTTGTGATCTTAATGCTTGATGTGTTATTTTGTATTTTACTTATCTTGGCATATTCTCTTTGAAATCTTTAGATAAAATTTTAAACTCATCAGGTGTCTGTGGTCATTTTACAGTACATGAAGTGGATAAATGTATTTTGGTTTATGAAGTATATTCTTTCCTAGGAAACCTGTCACCTGTCCACTGCTAGCTCCTGATCCGTTGGGAGTAATGTGCCTGTGGTAAGTCAGGTACATGAATAGTAAGTGGTGTAAAAGTCACCCCCCGAATTACTCATAGTGGCGTGCAAGAAATCACCCGGTTCAAGCAAACTCAGTCTTGGTCTCTCGCGACAGGGCCCAGTGCGCGGGGAAAATTGGTAAACTTGTGACCCGGGTGACCTGCGCGCTCTATCAGTAATTTTCTGGTAGCAGTAGTATGGTTAGGACTAGTTAAGATAGGTAGACAGGATAGTTGATAAACAAACCGTGAAAATAAAATGTGCTGCTGATCTTCTACTGTATTGGTTCAAATATTTTGAAATGTTTTAAGGATTTATATGTAAATGTATATGATTTTTGCATTGCTGCTATAAATATTACATTTCGTATTAACAAAGAACTGTTTGTAAAGCGTTCAGTGTAGTCCGAATCCCCAGGGAAGTATATAGCTAACGGTGAGTAGAATCCGGTTAGCTGGAAAAGTCACTTGTTTAGAGTCATTAGTGTAGGGTTAGGAATACCTGGAAGCACTAATTAGGATCTTTTTGCATCTGTATAACTGATAGCCACGAGTCCTGTGTATAAAACTTCCCTTGTGATATCACCTAGAAAGGGTCACATGTGGGAGGAGTAATAGGGTCTCCGAGGCTTGACTGGTAAGTAAAATAGTCCGCTGGTGAAATCCTGGCTCAGTACATATCCCAGACTGAAGTGGATGAGTCAGAAGAATAACGGGTTCTATATTACTAGTGTGAGAGGTTAGGCAAAGAAGTCTATCCAGAGTGAATGAAAAGTAGACAGAAGTGGTTTACTTGTAGTGAGAGGAAATTTTTCTACCTATTTAGAACACTCAGACGTAGTGGCAGACGTTGTGTGTTAGTAACTAAGTTTTGCACTCGCACTTTAGGAAAAGTTAAAAGTTTCCGTTACCTTGTGAAGGAGGGAGTCGGGCGGAAAGCTGCTCTGACATCACTCCGTGCCGCGCTGGTATTGGTCAGAACAGCGGGTGTGTAGTGAAGCTGAATTTGTAAGGGAGGGGTGAGTGCCGGAGCGTGAGACTTGGTCTCGCGAAAGGCCGCGCACCCATTGGACAAGGATTTTTGTATTCTTGGTGTTGATTGGTTCCTACAAAATAAGAGTCGCGCTAGCATTGGAAGTACAAAGGTAAACAAAATTAATCAGGCCGAGTTAGAAGCGAGCCTGTAAAGGCATATGTGGTATCCTGAGTTCTTACCTAATCCACAGAACTCAGGCTTCTATAAGGAACAGATTATACGAGGTAGACCGCACATGATGTATGGAATAAAGAGAAAAATGTCATTTGCCGACAAGGTAAAGAATTTCTTCAAAACAGATAAACCCATTAGAACGAGGGAGGGTGTGATCATTCCTCCACCAAATACTCCTGCTTCCTTCATGATGTTTGAAAAGGGGTATCATACCTGTGTATGGCTAGAGAATTGGGCAAAGTATACTGCAGATGACGGAGTCCTAGCATTTCCTATTGATGGTACCTTTAATGGTAGGATCCTGTTTAACTTGAGGACCCGCATGAATGAATTGCATCCCAGACCCAGATTAACCCAGTACGAAGCCTTAGAAGAGTGGGAAATTGAGGCTTTGGAGAGAGATAGACCCCGGATGGACAAGGGAGTGAGCAAATGGTATCTGAGGGTCCATAGAGAAACCAAAGACAGAAAATGAAACATTGGAGACAAAGCATGATGGTGGAAGGGTTGTTTCCAATGATGGGGGTATTAGAACAAGGGAAAGGAAAAAGTAAAGAAAAAACCCATCACTCAATGCCCGTAGGGGACTCAGAAGATGAGCACTTAGAAGATTTATTGATGAAAAAACCCCCTCCCTATGTAGCCGAGTCAGAGCCTTTGAGTTCACCAAACCCGTTTGCCAAATATCCCAGATGTCGGAGGGATAGCGAGACAGATGGAACAGGTACAGACAGTAAAACCAGTGAAGGGGATGGGTTTTGCAGACCTAAATCCACGGTCCCGAATTATCAGCCGTTTGGAGAAGGCCCACCTCGATTGGTTACTCCAACTGCCCCAAGTATTTACCCTCCCTTGGTACCCCAAGTATTGCATGACAATTCCGCAGGAAAGGTTTTACGAGAACAAGAAAAGGAAGCCCTGGCTAGGCAGCAAGATGATTTAGTCCGGACCATAGCCCAGATACATCCCCATCCAGATTCCCTGACTATCCCAGTAACCATTGGACCTGCTATTCCTCTTTATAGGGATAACCTGGCTAGTCCTCGTCCTCCTGTTATCTCCCCAATAATGCCTACTCCTAGCATCCCACCCCCAAGAAAGGAAGTATTCATAGATGACGATCAAGAAAGTGAATGTGAATCAGTGGTGCTGATGGATTTGCCCATTAGAGAACCTAGGACTAGCATGTCGGGGGCCAGAAGTCAGAATAGGCCAAAAGAGGTTTTGATTGAAGGTACATCTGGGGTTAGGAGTGCCACAGTAGTAGCCCCAGAAGAATTAGACAGATGGACCAAAGAGTTGGAGAAAGAGACCACTCCCCAATCCAGACCGTTAGAGATCTATAAACTAAGGATAGAAATAGAAGAGATGATGGCTGGAAATGTAGGATTAGACCGCTTAAACTCCTACAGTGAAGAAGAGTTACTGTTCATCAGTAAAAACCTTACCCGGAATGCTAGATTGCTCCATGAGAGGTTAATGGACACAGCCACAGAAATGGGAATCGATGTCAGTCGTTCCAAAATCCTTCAGAAACCCTACAGAGTAGATTTTTCAGACAAAGACTTAGAGAGCTTGAATGTGGTAGGAAAACAGATCCAGATAAAGGAATTATTAAAACTCTTGCAGAAATGGGGAGATGTAGGGAAATGGAGAACCCGGTGGGCAAAGAAAAAGGAAGACAGCAGGGCTAAGTCTCAGGCTTCAGAATACGTGCTAAAAGAAGTAACCCCGACAGAGAAATTGTGTCCCATGAGAGAGGTCCCGGGAGGAAAATATGTCCATGTCCCTTGGTCCCGACAGGATATTCTGTCATTTACAAATGACTTCCCGAAATTACGGGAAAAGCCAGTTGATTGGTACAGGCAGGTAGAACGCTTCATAAAAGTTCAGAAATGTCTGCTGAAAGACCTGGATGGGTTTTTCGACATTGTGGTCCCTGTAGATTTGTGGACCGACTGCAAAATTGAGATTGATTGGCCTAGTGAGGAATATGTGAGAGACGAGAAAACAGGAGCTCCCGCACCGGAAGTAATGAGGAAGTATGAGCAAGTCATACAATACCTCAAGAAAAATGTGCCCGCAAAAGAGACAGATTGGACCAGAATAGATAGAACCACCCAAGAACGCGATGAAACTGTCCATTCCTTTTATGAAAGGTTACTGCAAGTATTCAAGACTTACAGTGGTATCGATAATGTGGACATGAAAGACATGACCCATTTCAGTTACAGATTCGTGCTAGGGTTAAGGCCTGAAATATATCAATGGATTCGAGATAATAAAATAAGTTGGCAGGGAAAGCCCATAGATGATGTCCTGAAATACGCAAAATACTGCGAAGATGAAATCGAAAATAAAAAGAAAGCCCTCAAGGAGAAAGTGATGTGGGCACAGGTGAAATTGGCTGAACAGCAAGAAAAACAGTTAAGTAAATTGAATTCCAATAATAATGCTCGGAATGCCACTGCTGGGGGAGGAGGGAAGCCCCGGGCAAAAATGAGTCGGGAAGAGGCTATGAAGAAGTTCCCCTGCCACGGGTTCGGCCAGTTAGGGCATTGGAGAGACGAGTGTCCACACCTTCAGGCCGGTAATACCCCTATAAATGGTTTAAATCCACAGGTGCAGAAAGAGGGGACAAGAAAGAACCAGCAACAGGTAAAGCTACCTCCAGTACCTCGCGCTCCTAGACAGAATTATAAGAACCAGGGCCAGCAGAATGAAAGGGCGGAAATATGGGAGGGAGAGAATGGAAGCAATGCAGCAATTCCACAGTACCTGTTAAATGATTCTTTCCTCTGTGATGAACAAGATTGACGGGGCCTGAGAGGGGAAGACAAGGAGTGCGTACTTGGCGCCTCCTTACCGGTAGACCAGACTGGACCATACATTGAAGGAAAGGTTGAAGGAAAAGACGTCACCTTTCTGTTGGACACTGGTGCTACCCGGTCCACTGTGAGAACAGTGGATGTTCCTAACCTACCCCTCTCGGGAGAAGCTATCCAAGTAGTGGGTATCTCCAATAGAAAAGATAATAAGTACTCCAGTAACTGAGCCTATGGAAATCTCCATAGGAAACTTTAAAGAAATGCACAGATTTGTGGTCTGTGATTCCAGTCCTGTGAACCTGTTAGGACGCGATTTGTTGTGCAAAATGAACTGCACCATCTTTTGCTCACCAAAAGGCGTCGAAATTCAGACCCCCGATGAAGATGGTTTGTACAAACTGATGTTAGTAAGACCTGACGCTGACATTAAAACCTTAACGATTGAAGACTTGCCTGAAGAGCTTCAGTTAAGAGTGGTACCAGAAGTGTGGGATTTCACGGGAAAAGATGTAGGCTTAATGGCAAACGTGGACCCAGTTAAAATAACAATAAAAACAAATGCAGTATATCCCAAAACAAGACAGTACAAAATGAGTGCAGAAGTAAAGGCAGGAATCGCAACTGAAATTACCCGATTGCTCGAAGCAGAAATCATAGAAGAAGTAATGAGCAGTCCCTGCAATTCGCCTATCATTGGGATTAAAAAGCCTAGTGGAAAGTACCGAGTAGTGCAGGATCTGCGCAAGGTAAACCAAATTGTTGTACCTTGCTGTCCCATCGTGCCCAACCCTGCAGTAATCTTGTATCAGATTCCTTGGAATGCGGAATAGTTCACTGTCATTGACCTGTGCCATGCATTTTTTTCCATCCCATTGCATCCAGAAAGCAAGTTCCTTTTTAGTTTTGAATTTGACAGCCATATCTATGTCTGGAATCGTGTCCCTCAGGGGTACACTGAAAGTCCTTCGATTTTCAACCAGATCCTAAAGAAATGTCTTGAGTCCCTGATACTGCCCGGAGAGTCCGTTTTGGTACAGTACATAGATGACCTTTTAGTGGCATCTAAAACTCAAAATGAATGTGTCACTGACACCATCGCCTTGCTGAATCACCTAGGAAAGGGAGGACATAAAGTATCCCCTGACAAATTGCAGTTCTGTAAAAACTCAGTAAAATATCTGGGTCACCAGATAGAGAAAGGGATCAGAAAGGTCACCACAGAAAGGATCAAGATAATTAAAGCAATGGACCTACCCCGAACTCAGAAAGAGGTGAGGATGTTTCTAGGAGTTGTGGGGTACTGCAGACAGTGGATTGTGGGATTCGCAAATCTAGCCAAACCTTTGATAAAAATGACCAAGAAAGGAGTGGAAGACCCAGTCAGTTGGGACAGTGAAAGCATGTCCGCATGGGTAACATTGCAAAATTGTCTATGTACCGCTCCTGCATTAGGTATGCCAGACTATTCCAAGCGTTTTGAATTATTCTGTGACACCAGAGAAAATTGTGCGCTCTCAGTCCTGACCCAGGAGCATGGGCTGGTCAGGCGTCCCGTAGCCTATTTCTCAGCCTCTCTAGATCCGGTGGCTGCAGGATTGCCCGGATGCCTGAAAGCAGTAGCTGCTACTTGCGTCAGTCTGGAACAGAGTGAGAATATTGTCATGGGACATCCTGTCACCGTATATGTTCCACATTCTGTTGTAATTCTACTGACAAGAACGAAGACCCAGTATCTCACACCTAGTCGGCTGACTAAGTATGAGAGAATTTTGATTGGTGCTGAGAATGTAACAATTTCTCGGTGCAATGTCCTAAACCCTGCAACTCTGTTACCTGTTCCCCTGGATGTAGACGAAGAGGGTGAAATGGAACATAACTGCATTGATCTAACAGAATTCAGCACTAAGCCCCGTCCTGACATCCGAGAAGTAGCATTACTTGATGGGGAACTTACAATGTTCGTGGACGGCTCATGTTTAAGACATGAGAGTGGAGGTCTGTGTGCTGCCTATGCTGTAGTCACATTGACAAACACCATAGAAGCCTCTTACCTAAGTGAAGTGAAATCTGCACAGGTAGCAGAGCTCATAGCCATGACAAGAGCCTGTAGGAGGGGTAAAAACAAAAGAATAACTGTTTATACCGACAGTCAGTACTGTTACGGGGTGGTTCATGACTTCGGCCAATTATGGTTACAAAGAGAATTCATGACTTCCTCAGGTACCCCTATCAGAAACGGAAAGGTGGTACAAGAATTATTGGAAGCTATTCAATTGCCCAAAGAATTGGCTGTGGTCAAGTGTGCGGCTCACAGATCAGGAAATGATGATGTGACAGCCGGGAACAGATACACTGACCAAATCGCACAATTTTGTGCCCGACACCAAATGTCCCTCCAAATTGGGTTGTGGGGTGGACACAGCTGCCAACTGATGTTGTTTGATAGTGTGTCAACGTGGGATGAATTAAAAGACTTACAACAGTCAACAGGCAGGGAAGAAAAAGGTAGATGGAGTGAGAATGAATGCAGGATGAGGAATGACGGTGTGGTGGTAGACAAAAATGGAGTGCCCGTGCTGCCCGACAGTCTGATAGATCCCATGGTCCGAATGATACATGAACCAACACATATGGGAAGGGATGCCATGTGTCGGGTGTTTGACAAGGTGTTCTACAATTCAAAGTTCAGGAACCAAGCGGAAAGGTTTTGCCAGAGGTGCCTAGTGTGTCAACAATTCAATGCAGGAAAGAAGACGGTAGTGGAGCAAAGCACCATCGGAAAGGCTGTAGGTCCCTTTGTTAGGATGCAGGCAGACTTTATAACAATGCCCAAGTGCAAAGGATATAGGTACATCCTGGTTGTAGTGTGTCTGTTTTCCCGGTGGGTGGAGGCTTACCCAGCAAAGAAAAATGATGCCCTAACTACAGCCAAGCTATTGCTCAGGGAGTTGATACCTAGGTATGGCATTCCTGAGACGATTGAAACAGACCAAGGTGGGCATTTTGCCAACGACGTCCTAGAAGAGCTCTGTAAGGCCTTTAAAATGAAGCAAAGACTGCACTGTGCCTACCATCCCGAGGCGTCTGGGGTGGTTGAACAGATAAATGGCACGATAAAGTCCAGGTTGGCGAAGATGTGTGATTCCACCAAAATGAACTGGACAGACGCTTTGCCCCTTGTGCTGATGAGTCTGAGAAGTATTCCAAATCGAAAAACAGGCCTGAGCCCCCATGAGGTACTAATGGGGAGAGTGATGCGACAAGCATGGGTACCTGGACACAAACTGCTAAGCATTACTGATGATTTGGTGCTAGAATACTGCAAGCAGCTGGGTGACCAAGTGCGTTCTATCTCCCACCAGATTGGAGAGACAGCTGACGAATGGCCCAAGACTCCAGCACATAAGCTACGACCAGGCGATTGGGTGGTGTTAAAGAAACACACCCGGAAGAGTTGCCTTGGACCAAAGTGGGGAAAGCCAAGACAAGTGATCCTTGTCACCACTACTGCTGTAAAGTGTGCTGGTGTGCCGAAGTGGATCCATGCCAGCCACACAAAGCGGGTAACCGGAGAAAACGCGAATGAAGCTGAAGGCAGCGCCGCTGAGGAGACTCCCGAGGAGAGTCCGGATCTCGCTGACATCGAACTGCCGAGCACAAGTCGAGACGTTGAGTGGTACCCTGCCGACGACCAGGTTCATGATCCAATACGAACCAGGAAATATTCCTACCTAGACAGTGAGTGGGATAGTCCAGGTGAGACAGAACTAGAGGACGAAGGTCAGGTCAACGAGACTCACATCACACCTGATCAGGAAATAGGCCAAGTAGGGTCAGATCAAGACGTCGACACTCCACCTGAAACTCCGGAGTCTGGAAAGGGACAGATAGTGGTCAAAGCTGAAGTTCATGCGGAAGAAAGTGAAGAGAACGAAGTGCATGAACCAGAGCAGATAGAAATAGATGAACGTGTTCAGGAATCAGAATACAGTTCACCTGAAAGCAAAGGAAACCTACAAAGCAAACCTGAACAGGACCAGTTTGAGGACCAGGCAGAAGAAATAGATGAAAGACCTGGAACTAGTCAGACAGGGAGGGAAATAGACTCTGTCAAGCACAAGGAAAAAACTAAAAGAGTGCACGAGGAAGGCCAAGTGTCCTCGACCACTGAAAGTCACAGAAGCAAAAGTACACCCAGGTACATCAAAAGGCTAAGACTCCGAATAAAAACAGTCGAGGAGAAACTGAAAGACCGTAAGAGGGCTGAAAGTGACAGAAAAACAGCCCAAGGCAAGTCTCTGAGAAAAGGCGACAGAGTGAAGAAACAGAATAGACTGTATCGGAGCCCCGAATGGACATACCTGGTGCTGGAAGAAATTGATGAGCCTAATCGCAGTGGCAAAAGAGACGAAGAGTCTATCACTGATCGGAGTTCGGACGAAGACCCTCCTTGAGACAAAACAGAGCGAAGCCTTGGTGTAAAGAAACGAAGAGGGGTTGCAAAAGCCACCTGTAAGCTAAAATGTCTGATTCAAACGTAGCTGGAAGGTCCAGATTTGGGTGTTGTAAAACTTGCTGTAAAATATGCTTATGTAGTGTAGCTATGCTAATAGTGATGTGGATAGGATTAACAGTCTTTATACCTTTTATGATAAGTAAAGATCCTAACCTGTCCCCTACTGAACCTGAAATATTAGACACAGACGTTGCACAGACTGCAGAAACACCACGAAGCTTAGAACGACGTGACAATTCAGTTAGTCAGAGACACACACGACAAAATTTAGAAGCATCAGATGAGGGCGAACTGCATTTTCACAAGATGAGAAACCGGACACATTTAAATGTTTTTGCTAACCTTTTAGTGCATTATGTAGAAGCTGTGGAAATAGAGGATTGTTATGTCTGCATGAAGTTACCCACATCTGTAGCTGAAGGTGTGACATATCACCACTTACCCCTAACCTACGGAATTTCCTGTAGTATATTAGCTAGCTTGTTTTATAGAAGCACTTTGCAGTACTACTATTCAAATGCTGACGTAGTATTTTCTGAACTTCCTATTAGAGGACATCTGAACCTTGTCCATGTTAAAAGCGAGGTAACCCGTTATATGGGTGAATATTTTCTGACTATAGGTGACATAGACTTAGACGAAGCACGACAAGAGAATCTGACCTGTTCCTTGCAAGAGCAGGAAAAGATGTTTATAAAAATGGCAGACAGAAGGAGGGAAAAGTTTCAGAAAAAGGCAAATGATGAAAAAGATAGAGTCCCTAGGTGGGCCGAGCACATGGATAACATCTCACAAGGCGAAGCTAATCCTGCTTTGTTGCTGGATTTTGAACGGAAAGGAAAACTTTGTCTCCATAGAGAAAGGACAGAATATTATAACAATGTATTCATTGGTTCCAGCGAGTGTGAACATAATTATAAGGTAATTGGAGGTTGGGGTTTCAAAAATGGGTCAGAACCTGTGTTTCCCGGAATATATTATATATGTGGGAACAAGGCTTATTTCAAATTGCCGGATCACTGGTATGGAAGCTGCTACTTTGGCATTGTTTTCCCGAAAATATACCATGTGAATAATGCTGCTGGAAGCAATGATGAAGACACTAATGGCTTAGTGCGTAGTAAAAGTGAAAGTGTAGGAGAAATCATAGGTGATATTTTCAGTGCACTGATACCTGGAATGGGGGTAGTTCTGAACACACACAGAATTTGCAAATTATCTACAGTAGTGGATCGGTTATCTACTGACACTGCTGCTGGATTCCTGCTGGTCAATACTGAAATGGTTGCGATCAGATCAATGGTTTTGCATAATCGCCTTGCTCTTGACACCTTATTGGCAAAAGAGGGCGGAGTCTGTAGAATGCTGAAGGCGCAACATTGTTGCACCTACATACCTGATAAAAGTATCGAACTTAAAAGATATGTACGAAATATAACTAATTTGGAAAAAGAGCTCAAACCATTAGAGGTTGACAGTGCCTGGACGAGACTGACTGGAGGTCTCTCCTCAACAGGTAGTTGGTTTTCTAACTTAGGTAGAAATCTTCTGTGGAAAATACTGATGCCAATAATCGGAATAGGTGTGGTTGTTCTGATCATCTTCATCTGCTGTAAATGCCAAAAGTGTAAAAAGAAGTACCCAGCAAATAAGAGAGGGGTGAAAAGAAACATTGATGAATTAGAATTAGAAGAATTAAGGAATGAAATCTACAAGAAGGTGAAGAATCACCACTCTCATAGAGAAGCTGAGAGAAAACTAAATAATAAATTTGTCGAGATAGAAATGAATGATATGGAAGAATGAAAGTTGGCATCTGTTTCCTTTGTAGTGATGATAGTAAATATCATCAAAGAGGGGATTGATGGAGCAAGGATTCGCACGTAAAGCGACTTGCTCACACTCATGAACCTCGCCTAACGTATAATCATATTAATCCAACTGTCCGTCTTATATTTAGCATTTTCCCCAACACACGGGCGTTCCCGAGAGGCTTGCCTGTGTGTCTTTTCATCCTCACAATGCTTGCACTAAGGAAATGGCTGCTTTGCAGAAATCCAGTCTGCGCATGCGTCGGTCATACCCATGTGATATGACGCACTCGCATTTTGGAGGGATTGTATTGCTCATGCGCATTGATGCTAAAATGGCCGCTTGTGCCTCACCATGCTCTCTGCTTGCTACTGCTGCTTTCGCCTATCTGTCTTTTCGCACTAAACTTTAATACTATTGCTGTTATAAAATAAGGGTGTGTTTAGATCTATCACGGTATACAGTGTGATCATTTTTTTGTATGATTCTAATTTGTTCTCGCTTACTTTTCATGTATCGCGTCTCTGGGGGCCGGTAAAACATGAGCAACGCCATTATGAAGCTCCTCTGAGTATTGCCATGTGACCTGGGAGAAACTCTACTGCGCAGAAGCTGAAACAAGCCAGTTGGCTCCTGAAGCCCGATGCGCCTGAGAACCCAGCACAAGACGATGAAATTCCACCTTGAACCTCGGAGACATTGTTGCTATACCCTGTACACTCGTATTTTCTACTGTATTCCTATGGATGGGAACGTGAACCCAAGGGGCGGATAAGCAAAATTTCAATATTAATGATGGGTACGTTGAATTCTAGGAGGTGACAATGACCGAATCACCTCTCCTGACCAATCATAATGTAGGAAACTGTCACTGGCAACATTAGTGGGTGGTCTAAGGGTCCCCAAAATCGTATAATTGCCCAAGTGTAGCTTAGGAAAATTGTCCGACTTGTCCGAGTAGCAGACCTGTCACTGACCCTACGAACTCTATAGGTGCTCAATCTAGAGTGCTGCGGAGCACTCTGTCCATACTTTCCACAAACTCCTAGGGGTGGAAATAGTCCTAAGTGCTGGCGAAGCACTTTGCTGGGAAATTCGAAAACCCAATCGGGGTTACTGGCGGATTACTTTCAGAGAGGGGTAACGCAGGCGTTGCATCCGAAGCTGTGGGTGTTGGTCGTACCTTGGTGAGCCCAGTCCTGTCCCAAACCTGAGGGGTATCCTGTCCTGACTGCCCGTGAGCTGTACCTGCTCGCATTCCAGCATTCCTTTTCTGAGGGTCCTTGTCCCCGTCCTTCCAAACTGACCCGTGGCCAGGGTTAGTCCTCATTCCTAATTAGGTAAATATTATTCTGTGGGATTGCGTCTTTCTCTCACTTTCTCTTTTTCCTTAATAAAGCACTCTTGCCTGTGATATTGCCCTATCACCTTGAAATGCAAATGGTATGCAATTGTTTTTTTAGACTTGTTCCACTTCTCTCCCCACCTTTAGGATATTATTGAACTGTCATACATACTAGTGTGTTCCAAATTTTCCCCTTCCTTTAGTGTGGTTGCAGTGGACTTAGTGAGAATAGTATAATTAGCCTAGTTTTAAATATATGTTAGGTCCCGTTCATGTCCCATGTCCTAGTACAAACTTGCAGTGACTTGTTGGTTCTTATCATTCTTACCATTAGTGTTCACATATACTCAAATGGTCCTTGCCCTAGTCCATAGCTACATTTTGGTTGTGATCTTAATGCTTGATGTGTTATTTTGTATTTTACTTATCTTGCCATATTCTCTTTGAAATCTTTAGATAAAATTTTAAACTCATCAGGTGTCTGTGGTCATTTTACAGTACATGAAGTGGATAAATGTATTTTGGTTTATGAAGTATATTCTTTCCTAGGAAACCTGTCACCTGTCCACTGCTAGCTCCTGATCCGTTGGGAGTAATGTTCCTGTGGTAAGTCAGGTACATGAATAGTAAGTGGTGTAAAAGTCACCCCCCGAATTACTCATAGTGGCGTGCAAGAAATCACCCGGTTCACGCAAACTCAGTCTTGGTCTCTCGCGACAGGGCCCAGTGCGCGGGGAAAATTGGTAAACTTGTGACCCGGGTGACCTGCGCGCTCTATCACCCCTATTGTGTCTTTGGCACCGAGAGGCTTTGAAGAAGTCATCAGACTTTGATCCCGATATTACGGGACGATGTTCCTCTGTCACAACGGCTACAACTGCGTTCCATGGCATGTTCTACCTAAGAATGCACGCGGACCCTTCCTGCTATGTCATCCCTGGTCAATTTTACTATGCACAGTGTTGCAAACTGGTGACTGAATTGTATTGTATACACTTTCAGGGCTTTGTTGGACATATACCTCAATATAAATCAGTTTTATACTTATGAAATAACTGGCAGTTTTTATAGCAATTAAATGCCACAGAACTGAATGTATTAAATTTGCCACTTGTATCTTGTGCAAGGTCTGATATTTATGAGCCTTTTCAACTTCACAGTGAGGCACTTATGGGCTATGTGCCTTTGCCTTGGGAACTATTTGCTATGCTCAGTCCCAACCAAATTAGATCATTTCTGTGGCACTCTCTCTTCTGTTTATGCGGTTTATGTGTTTTTTTAATCATGTTCAATGCCACAAATTGGTGACCGATCTGTATAATTTTCCAAAGCTGACTTGCTCAAGCACATCAAGCCAATTCCGGCTTGCACAGATGAACTGGTTTGATGTTGAATGGGAATCTAATATGGTTCCTAATGCATTATGTTGCCGCAACATCTAGCTAATTGTACTGCATATGCATTTTAATATAAACTCATCTGTATTGATAAATTAGGTGATTGGTTTTATTGGAATTGATTGCAGTTACTAATGTTGTTTAGTTGATCACATTGTCTATTTTCATGAAACAGTTTTAATTACTAGTTTGATATATAGATATATATATATATGAAGAAGGTTTGCCATTTGCTCGGAAGCGCACACAAAGAACAACACAGGACACCATTAGTTTCAATAGGGTCCTTTACTCCCTTTAGAAAACCGGCATTCTCCTTCAAAATATTCCTTTCAGGTCCTACGCGTTTCGAGGCTCCTGCCTCTTGATCACGGACCACAGTGCTAACTGGCAGCATCGTCTTTGAAAGTCCTGCGTTTGGATATTCATTACCTGCCCCCAGTTGGGCTGGCTCCGGTGTCAGACTGCAGGCATGCTGGGAATTGTAGGATTTCATTTCGCCACCATTTTCACAAAGGCGGCTGCCAAGAAAACTGTTATTTAGCATGATTGTTTTGCCCTCCATTGGGTAATTTTGAAAGGGAATCCAGTTGGATTTCATGGCGGTGCGCACTCCACGACCGTGGCCGGCCGTAAATATGGTGTCCTGTGTTGTTCTTTGTGTGCGCTTCCGAGCAAATGGCAAACCTTCTTCATATTTACGGCCGGCCACGGTCGTGGAGTGCGTACCGCCATGAAATTATGTGGACTGCTGCGAGATACCAGAATCTCGATGTACGGGAAGACAACACAAACTATGTATGCTAATACTATACTGTTCATAGACTGACGCATGCATGAGGAACTGGGAAAGAGAAATTTAAATAATGAAATGTCATTCAAACCAAAAATACTGCTACGCTACACACGCACGTCTAATTACACCTAAATGTACTCAACACTAAAATGTACAGAAGTCTATTTTAATCTGTGCCAGTGATTCATCGAATGTTCGCGCAATTATTTTAATGTTTAACATCCTTAAAGGCAGCTTGTTCGGAGCTGTCAAGTGTTCTGTGCGGCGGTGATTTATCCACAGGAATCACTGCAAACAACCCCCTGGTAAATGCAAACCGTTCATGTACCCACCAACACCAAGAATGCGCCTGCCCGAGGCCACGCAGTGGCCATCAAGAGGGCGGGCACCTAGTCATGGAGGGCGGTCCCGCCCCCTGTTGCATGTCCGGCATATCCGCCTCACCGGTTGGAGGAGGCGGCCTGCCGAGAATCTCGTCCGGGTGGCGGGGAGGGGCTTCAGGGGTACTTATGCTTCTGTGCCCCTCTCCTGAGCCTCTTTGCCGCCCGGACGCCGTCGTGATCTTGCGGGACACTCTTTTGGATACTCTCGTCGTTCCGAGGTGAGCGTGGCCTCGGGCCTACTCTATCCTCCCCCTTTGCGTAGCCGCCTGCTCCCTCTCTGCGAGGTGTGAGCCTGGCGAGGCGGCCCGCTAGAGCGGGCTGCTGTGGGGGGGGACGTCCGGTGCCGTTCCGGTCTTTGTCTCCATGTGCAGTACGGGCCCGGCCTGTACATGTCGGGCCCCGCTGTATTGTCTAGGTCGGCTAGTCCCGTTTCACGCCGGATTGGGGCCTGTTGAAAAAATTTGTGCGGCCTATGGGGGGGGGGGGGGGGGGGGGGGGGGGGGGGGCGAGGGTACAGTCGCCGCAAGATGGGGCCTGTATTCTCCGTGTGCATAATACCTCCGTTCTTCCTTACCCCCCCCCCCCCGCCCCCGCCCCACTTAACTTCCTTCAGGGTGGCCATTTTGTGTATTTTGGTCGGCCGTAGAGTCTGTTCAGGGGAGGGCGGCATGCGGTGGTTAAGGAAAACATTTTCAGGGTGCGCGTGTGTGCGTGGAATATTGTGTTCATACTGGGGCGGGACCACGTGCGCTTGTTGCAATTTACCGCGCAGCCCATTCCTCTAGGATCCAAGCGCTCCCCTTTCCCCTCATTGTCTGCCAGTCGCTCATGGTATGTTCACCGCACAATGTTTATTTAAGCGGGATATCCAAGTATGCAGGCTTATTCATGTTGTATCGTAGATTCATCGTATGTTTGGTGCATCTGTTGATCTGTTTAAGCAAAATGACATATCCATGTTGGTATTGTATTTCTTATCGCTATGATGATGCCTCGTGTTTCTCATTTCCTGAAGGCGCGACGAATGTTTTCGAGGGGGCGCGGGGGTACCATCTAGCCTTTATGAGCGTCCTACGCATTACCTAAACATTTCAATGCACGAAGCGGTAAGGGGGGGGGGGGGTGGGGGGGGGGGCGCTGAGCTCGACGGTGTCCGGTCCATGTGGGCGCGGGATCCAGGCGAGCAAATTTGCAGGTACCCCCTCGATTGGCCAGACGCTTAGCTGATATTTTAATTTAATGCGGTTTTCATCAGTGTTTTTTCGTGCATTGGGGGGATGGCTTCTCCAAAGTGTGCTACTCTGGCTTTGTTCTTTGTCATATGTATTTATTTGGCCAAATGTTTCATTTACCGGTAGGCCCTCGTGCTCCCTCTGACTCATTCAAACCGGTATAGGCATAGGATGTAGAGCGCGGTGCTGGGGTAGCCGGTCCACGCGGGTGCCGGACCCGGTGGGCGCGCAGCGAGTCTTCATTTGCTTGCCTCCTTCCCGATGTCGCAGAGTGATCGCGATGGCGGGATGTTGCCTTCATGGAGGGGGAGGAAGGTGGGGCCTGCTCTGGTGGGGTCCCGGGCCTGTGAGGGTGCTGTCGCCTGGCGCCGGCCCTTCCCCCATGCGAAGTGTACTAATCTTGTGGTCTTCTTTCCTAGGAGGCGCCTTCGAGGCTGATTCATGGGCTTTTCTTTCTGCGTGGGCGCGCGCACCGGCTATTGCGGCCTCGGCGGCGCCCTGTTACTTACATGCCTCCTTCCTTTTTCTTCCAGATTCCGGCCTTAGCGTGCAATCGCTTCCTCACCCAGGCCTTCCGGGGTTGCCAGGTTGGCATCGGTGCATCCACCAACCGCCCCCCCCCCCCACCCCTCCCCTCTTGCGCCCTTGCTTACTCGGGGACAGTGTAAGGTATGTTTGCATGTGCGTGTGCGATTAGGTGATCTCATGAAGGAATTTTCCCGCTTTCTGCCTTTGTTGGGCCGTTTTCCCCGGGGCGTTTGCCGGCGGTTTACGAACGTGGGTGCTCATTGTGTCCCGGTAAGGGCATTTTATGTTTCAAACAAGGTGTTTTACCCCCCACTCTGTTGTTTCAGGAATTTTACCCGTGTGAGGTACAGCATTGGGGCGATACATTCAACCAAAGTCACGAGGTTATTAGCAGAGGTATGTAAGTGCGACGGGGGGGCCTACCCTAGGAGGATTTGGTTGGGGGGTCAAGTCCTTTCCCTCCTCCGGTCTAGTGACTTAGGGATTTGAGGGGGTGATAGCCTACATGGGGTGGAAGGTGCCTGCTGGCTTGACGAAAGTCGTTTGAATACGTTGCTCACGGTTATCTCTTTTGCAGGATACTTTCGAAGGCGGCATGGAGAGTCAGGGGTCCCCCGCTCTTTTCTCACAGACATCCCAGGTTGAGGATTCAGGGCTAGGACCGTCGCAGGACCCTCAGATGAAAGCCCTTTTGGACATGATAAAGACCAATGGGGTGGCGTGGGCGAGTGGACTTTTACTAGCCAACCCCCTTAAAGCACCAGGGCCGGCCCCTGCCCCACAAATAACTGAAATAGAGGTGGCAGAGGACACAGCCACAGTGAGGTCTAAGCGCACGAGGAAGCCAACAGTCAAGGACTTCCCACCGGAGCCCCCCTCAAAGACCAGGGCGGCTGACCCGGTCAGAAATGTGATAGTGCACGCCCCGGCATCCCCCCCAGTGGTGGTCCGGGTGTGCCCCCCCTCGCCCCCTCGCATGGCGGCCTCTAGTGCGGAATTCGCTACCCGGGCGGATCTGGGTAAGATTACTGACTCGCTGGCGTCTTTTATGTCTGAAATAAGAGCCAGTTTGTGCCCTGCCCAGACACGGTCACCTGTTTCTATGCAATCTGTGATTTTGCCACCGCTAGCAGTGGCCCCTTTGTCTTCTGCCGGGGAGGCAGATGTGGTGCAAGTGTGGGGTGGTACTCCTTCCCAAGGGGGGGATAATGCGGGTCCCATCAGTGTTTCTATTGTCCCTATGGTCAGCTCTCCCCCCAGCCTGGTGACTGGAGCTCTTCCTCCACAGGTTTTGCCGCCGGTGCAGAGTGTGCCTCAGGAGGCCCTCTCGCCTGCGGTGGTCGCGGTCCAGCCACTGGTGGGTGCATCTGCCGCTCCTCCACCCTTGCCAACTATCAGTGCTTTGGCTCCGCCGACAGCGGTGGTGTCCATCCCTGCGCCCACAGCCCTCATGACCATGGCTCCCCTTCTGTCAGGCAAATGTTCCCTGGCCTGGCAAGTTCCTCAGGCGGCTAAGGAAGGCATTTGGAGGAGGGAGTTCATAGACATTTTTTCGCTCCTCATGTTGGGGGCGGATGGGGTGGATGTGAGAAGGATGGGGTCAAAGGATGAGGAAAAGAAAGCACGTTTCCAAACCTGGCCCGAGAAGACAATAAAAAACTGGCGCCAGGCATTTGCCATCTTGGCGGCTGTCATAACTGAGCGTTTCCCAGAACAGGCACAGGGTCTTTTCCAATACAATAGCGTCATAATTAATGAAGCGGAAGCAACATCAGGGATGGGGTGGTACTTGTATGACTGCGAGTTCCGTAAAAAGATGTCTGTCTGCCCCGAGCTGGAATGGGACCAGGTTGAGGTCAGACTGTGGATGGTCCATATGGGCAAAGGTAAAGTAGAGAGTGGTGTCAACAGTGTGGTCCAGGCTAGGAAGACGGATAATGATAAGCAGTTCTCGCAGAAGAAGAGTAATTTTCGTCAGTCCTTTCGAGGGGGGCGAGGGGGGGGCAGTTATAACAAACAATTCGCCAAGAAGTATGCTCCTCCCTCCTGCAGGATGTTCAATGCGGGGAACTGCACCTGGGGGAAAGCCTGTAAGTTCTCCCATGTGTGCAGCAGGTGCGGTGGTTCCCACCCCGAGTCGTCCTGTGAGAAGAGATCCCCCGCCCCCAACGCTGCCAGCAAAGACAAGTAGTATCTCCAGGGACGTTCACCCCCCTTTCCCCTGTACTGAGGTGCTCCAGCAGCCAGACTTTCCCCCCCCCCCCCCTTTGCCCACCTGTGTTGCCCGTCAGGGACCCTCCCCATCTTAGGTCCAAAGGCCCATCCCCAATCATTTTGCCTAGGTTGCTTGCCCTCCTTCACAAATACCCCAATGTGAAAGATAGGGATGCCCTGTCTCATGGTTTCCTCGAGGGCTTCCAGATCCCCTATCAGGGTCCTAGAGTCAGCAGAGATGCTGAAAACCAAAAATCGGTGAGGGAGCTCCCGGAGGTTGTCGACAAAAAGATCGCCAAGGAGGTAGTTTTGGGGAGGGTGGCTGGGCCTTTCCTGTCCCCCCCCCCTCCCGGACTTTGTCGTGTCCCCTTTGGGTGTTGTCCCTAAAAAAGAACCTGGGGCTTTCAGGTTGATACACAACTTGTCCTTCCCAGAGGGGAACTCTGTCAATTCTTGGCTGCCTGAAGAGGCCTGTTCTGTCTCCTACTGTTCTCTTGACATGGCCATAGATTTAGTGAGGAGGGCAGGAGAAGGGGCCTGGCTGGCTAAGGCAGATATAGAGGCGGCTTTCCGCTTGTTACCGGTCCATCCTGACAGTCAGCATCTCTTGGGCTTCAAATGGAAAGGGGGATACTACTTCGACAAGTGTATGCCCATGGGTTGCGCTGTCTCGTGTGCCTTCTTTGAAGCGTTCAGCACCTTCCTTCAGTGGGCCCTCACAGAGGAATATAATGTAACAGCGGTGTCTCACTACTTAGATAATTTTCTTTTCATTGGGAGGGAGGGCACGCAGGAGTGCCAAGAGGGCTTGGACTGTTTTGTTGAGCTGGCTTGTCACTTGGGGGTGCCTCTGGCGCCAGGTAAGACCGAAGGCCCTGCTCAGGTGCTGACTTTCCTGGGGATTGAGCTTGACACGGTCCAGGGAGTGTCTCGTCTTCCAGCAGAAAAGGTGGTGGCCTTGAGGGGTGACATTCAAGCTTTGCTGGGCAGAGACAAAGCACCTCTGGGGGTCATTCAGAGCCTACTAGGTAAACTAAATTTTGCTGCGAGAGTGATTCCTGTGGGGCGCGTCTTTGCAAGGCGCCTGGCCAAAGCCACTGCTAAGATTAACAAACAATACCATTTTGTCAGGTTGACCGCTGGTCTCAAGAAGGATCTGCGGATGTGGGATGTTTTCTTGGCAGATTTTAATGGGACCGTGAAGTGGAGGTCCCCGTGGGTGGAGAGTCCTGAGTTAAACATGTACACGGACGCCTCGGGCCGTGAGGGCTTTGGGGCCATTTTGGGAGAGCAGTGGTGCGCGCAGGGCTGGCCCAATTCATGGCGCAAGCGGGGCATTACTTCTAACATTGCTGTCCTGGAGCTCTTCCCAATTGTCATTTCCTTACACCTGTGGCCTAAGGTCCTGTCCCACAGAAAGGTCTTGTTCTGGTCAGATAACATGGCAGTGGTGCAGGCAATCAATGGGTTGTCCGCCAGCTGCCCTTTGGTGCTGTCTCTACTCCGGGAACTGGCTAGCAGGTGCCTGTTTTGCAATGTCGAATTTAGAGCCAGACACATTGTAGGGGTCACCAATGTCGCAGCTGACGCTCTCTCTCGTTTGCAGCTGGATCGTTTCCGGGCAGCTTGCCCCCAGGCGAGAGAGGAGATGACCCCCTTTGCGTCAAGGCTTTGGCACATCTTGGAGTGGAGCAGCACATGAGGGAACTAGGAGAAAAATCCTTAGCGTTGAGTACACGTAAGCGCTACTCAAGCCACCGTGCTACGTTCACTAAAGTTATCACTGACCTGGGTTTGCAAACGTTGCCAATTGAGAAGAGAGTTCATGCCTTTATAGTATGGGCTAAGAAGCAGAAGAGATCGCATTCTTGGGTTTGCGGCCACTTAGCGGCCATTGGTCACGAGGCTAGATTGGGTGGGGGGCAGGATCCCACCTCTTCTTTTGTGATTAGGGCTGCCTTGAAGGGTTGGGCGCGGGAGGATCCTAGGGCCCCCGATGACAGGTCTCCCATTGATTTCCCTTCTCTCCAGGCCATGTTGCAGGTGTTGCAGGCAGTTGTGCACTCCGGGTACGAGGAGGCCCTTTTCTCTGCTGCTTTTGTTCTAGCTTTCTTTGGTGCGTTTAGGAGTAGTGAGCTGGTGGCTCGTTCTAAGTCAGATACCTCTAGGGATGCCCTATGTGTGGAGGATATTAATTTCGAGGGTGGGTTGTCTATTAGGCTGAGAAGATCCAAGACAGACCAGTCTGGTAAGGGGTCTTTTATTAGACTCTCCCCCCTTGGGGATGTCCGTTGCTGCCCCGTGGCAGTGCTGCGAGCCTTCCTAGCATTGCGCCCGACGGGGCCTGGTTACCTCCTAGTGCATGCCGATTTCAGCCCCTTAACGAAATACCAAATGGACAAGATCATGTTGGCTTGCCTTGACAGGGCTGGCCTGTTGGTTCAAGGGAAGAAGTTCTCTAGTCACTCCTTCCGCATAGGGGCGGCCACTTCGGCCTTTCGCGCTGGGATGTCTCCAGGGCAGGTGCAGTCGGTTGGGCGTTGGGAATCTGCTTGTTATAGGCGTTATGTTAGGCCTTGATCCCATTTCAGTTTTGGTGTTAATTTTGTTTGCTGTGCTGTGTATTTTGTATAACATGTGAATTTTGAATAAACACCCTTGAACATATCGCGTCTTTCTTTGACAGGTGCTCGCGTGTGGGTCTTGGGGCACTCCATGGTCAGCAGATTGGCACGATGAGCTGCCATCAGGCAGTGGACTGGTAGCTTTTCAGAGATAGAGTGCGTGTGGTTGGGATTCCCGGGCATGCGCTGGCAGAGCCTACTCTTTCGACTGCGGGAGGTCCTTGCCCGGGGGGGACTTCTTCCCCATCATTTAATAATCCACTTGGGTGGCAATGACATTACCTCTGTGGGGAAATCCGCTCTTCTTCTCAAAATGAAAACAGACCTGGGTATCATTGGCAGCATGTTGCGCGAATGCGAGGTCTGGTGGTCTGAAATAGTGCCTAGGAGACACTGGCGGGGCGCTAAGTCCAGCGAGGCAATCGAGAGAACTAGAAGGCGCATAAATGCGGCCATGAAAAAGTTTACGCAGCGCAGAGGGCTGGGTTTCATTAAACATGACTTGATTCAGGAGAAGGTCAAGGGGTACTTCGAGGAAGATGGTGTTCACCTCACGCCTGTTGGCTTGGACCTCTTTCTGCTGGACTTAAAGGAGGCACTCATGAGCAGAGGTTGCAGGTAGAATAGGTGTCAATGGTGGGGGGCCTGTGCGGCAGCGGTGACCACCGCACAGGCTGTGGCGGAGTTACGGGGCGATCCGGAAGAAGAGAGGTGCAAATGATGTACTTCAGCGGGCACATAGGGGTGCCAGAGCCTAACCTGTAACCTCATGGGAGGTACAGGAATCCGTGTCGGCGCCCCAGTAGTCCTTCGGGCGGTTGTGGGCCTGTGCAGCCGGGGGTTTGCCTAGTCACGCCCAGCAAATGGGTGTGTCAGTATTTAATTATATTATACAGCAGTTGGGTGGTTCGCCACTGTGCTGTTTGGCTCAAACAGGCGGGCAGGTGGCGAGAATGCGGCCTGTCCTGGATCGCCCGTAAGCTAACCCACCATCTTTACATATGTTGTATGTAAATAAATCCTGCAGCAATTTTTTACCCAAACTTCTAATTGTCTGTGTTTCCTTTGCGGGTTTGGGTATGTGGGGCGGGGGAATGTTATGTAGCCCTGAGGTGACTAGGTCCAGTGCGAGCCGGGTAACATTCCCAGACGCGCCCTTCTGTCTGTTCTAAGATAATATACAGGCCTCAATCACAGCACGGCCATGTGCGCCTGGGGAAGTAAAGCCAATCGCAATTATCACTCAAGCAGAGCCGTCGCCTGAGAGACAGCCACACTTATTAGTTTTAAAAAATGTAACACTACTTTCCGTGTATAATTTGTAAAACAATAGGTGCCGGTGCCGAACGTTTTCTTCTGGAGCCCGAGGTTGAGGCTGACGAATGTCAAGGGTGTCGAATACCAAGGCTGTGTAGTCTTGAGACAATCTCATGCCGTGGCGGCTCCTCCCCTAAGGCGGAGGATCGTCGCCCCACTGCTCACTGAGCAGTGTAAACGAAAAAATTAAAATGATAATAACTGATGTCATTATCATTTCATTTTGTAGGGTCAGGCTAGGACGGGACAGGGCTTGCCTTCCCCGACATCGGCGAGGAGTGGTTGTGCACTTCGTAAAGTGCACATGAATGTGTAACCGGCCCTCTCGGGCCGGCCAATCATTCATGCACACTTTGCATGTTCTCCATGAAGGCTGCATTACAGCCTAGAACATGCCCAGGCCCCAATTCCGTGGCTGAGCGCCGACCATGCAGCGCTGTGATTGGTTCAGGAAGCCTGGGTGCTTACCAATCACAACGCTGCATTGCAGTATTGTGACGGGCTGTGGGGATCCTGGTTGCTTCCCGGTCCCCGGAAGAGACTCACTCGTCATGGGAGAGACGCAGCAAATGGAGAGAAGGTAGCAAGATCAGGTAAGCATTTTTTTTTACTATTCAAAACCGCAACCCCAGTACAATACCGGCCGCCACTGATCTCATGCCTCTTTAATCCATCACCACATACTCCCTGCCCCTTTGGTTCACCTAGCTTTCTTTCTTTGTAACTGTTTTCTGTCGTTTGCCCCCTCCTTCTTTCCCCCTTTTTTGTTTCTCTCTCTTGCTCTGGGCCAATGTCTGATGAGGAAAAATAAGTGCTGGTTCATAAAAATGAGGGCCAGAGGACATGTCCATATGTAGCCATCAGCTGAAATTAAGCATTGAACATGGCACCATCTCATAAAAACACTACTCTTATTAATTAAAAATGTTTCTTCATTCCTTAACACCAAGGTTTTCCAGATTTTCCCTCGCTATTTGTATTGAGTTTGGAAACCAGATCTAAGTGTCAAAAAAGATCTATCCTGTGTTCAAATAAGATATTCAGTGCAAGTGTAGTTTTACTATTGCTGGAAAGAACCTACATGAAGAGTTTGTAGCTGACTATTCAAGCAGTAGATAGTGGACAGACATAGAAAGTCGTGTTGGGCAGTGCAAAATTTGCTCTTGTTCCTTTACAACAGTCTTGACTACATTTTACTAGCACCCAGAGGTATCTGACATTTTCTGCTTACCTGCCCTGGCCTCAGCTTGTCTGGCGGAACATAAGAAAAGTGTCAAACCCGTTGTTAGTGTACTTAGGCCGGGCCTTTGTGATGTGCAAGTGTGGTAGGTGATTGACACTCCCCCCTCATCAAGTCAGAGATGGTCCACCCTGCAAACAACTATTTACCCTTTGTCTCACAATCTGGGAGCAATACACAAAGGCCAATAGCCTGGTGCATCTAGTCATGTGACCCAGGATACAGGCACCAAATAGTTGGGACAAGAAAACACCTACTTTCTAAAAGTTGCTGTTTCAGGATTGGGACTTAAAATCCAACTTTACCATTAAAGAGGGTTTTAAATTACAATTCTTTAGACACCAAACTCAACACCCCTATCTGCTCCCAATTGGCAGTTGAGACTTATTAAATGTAATAAGGGTACCAAATGTTATCCTATGAGAGAGGTAGGTCTTGCAGCAATGAAAAACTAATGTAAACGTTTTTCACTATCAGGACATATAAAACCTAAAAGTACACATCTACGTTTCTAAATACTCTGCACTCTGGGCTGTGTTGGGCCTACCCTAGGAGTGACGTATATATAATAACAAGCATTTACAATGCAATGGTTTTGCCTTTGTTAAAGTTAGAGCAATTAGCATTGCTCTTGACATTATTTTTATTTATGTTTTTTTTAACATAAATAAATGGCATTGTCATTTACAATGCCACTAGCTTTATCTCTCGCAAATGACACACACAAACACACACAGAGCCACCCCACACACACCCCCACACAGAGCCCCCCACACACAGCCACACAGAGCCCCCCACACACACAGCCACACAGAGCCCCCCACACACACAGCCACACAGAGCCCCCCACACACACAGCCACACAGAGCCGCCCACACACACGACTGAAAGTGTGGGAAAGAAAATCAACTTTGAAAAGGTTGGATTTAAAATCGCATTACCAAAATACAGAGTTTGAAGACATCAAATGCATTGTGTTCATTGCGTTTATGCGTGTGAAACCCTGCGTGTGTGCCGACTTATTCATGAAAGGTACTGCGCCTTCTCCGAGACGGTGTACGTTTCCATTCACAACGCCATTCATTCGGGACTCTGCTAAAATGATCAGTTAAATCACTCTCTTCACCCGCCAAGAGCTTTGTTTACCGGTGTGAAGAGTGGCGTTATTTCAATATGTGCCACCTACAGCATGATAGTGTGTAGTTGTGCAGATCACACGTCAAATCCCTGCAGCTGTGGCGTTCTATGGAGGTGAGGATACTGGGCAGTATAGAATGAGACGCAGATTCCGACCAAGCTCACACCGTGAAAGAGCATTATTCTACTCAACCCGATTTGGGGAACTTTCATCCAAAAGTCACCGTCCTCTCGGCACCCGTCTGTTTGTATGTCGCGCGAGCCCCTCTCCTCTCATCAGAGCCTTCGGTACAAAAACACTTTTTATCAGGGGCGGTCTGTTAGACCTCTCTATCCAATACCACCCCACCACCCGGACTTAAAAGTGAAAAAAGTGGCTTTAACTCCAGCTGTCCCACTCACTCCTGAATAAAAAAAAATGCCTGGCAGGTGCGTCTGTATTCTCTCACTCGAAATAAAAAGCAAAGGTCTGAGGGTCGTCTCAGAGCAAGTAACTGGGAAACCTCCCCTTCACCCTACATCACTGCTCAGGGAGGGGCCCGTCCTGCAGTCGGCATTCAACCCCCTGCGGCCACCCCCCGCCTCCCTCTGTCACCGGTTCCGGCTGTTGTACAGGGGTCCCGTCCTGCCCTCGCGTTAAATGTCGCGAGAAGAAAGAAATAAAAGGCATCTGCCAGTGATCGCGCGGCGTTCAGGGCAGCGGGAACTCGAGGCATTCTGGCTGCGCAGGGGGAAAAGGGAGCAACCCATGCCCTCTGCCGTGCGTGGGTTTAGATGACGAAGGTGTGTATTATAGTGACAGTGTTCAATAGGAAAATGAACAAATAAATATCGCTCTAAAAAAACGCATCCAAGTTCCACGAGTGAGCAGCCTATAAATCTGCCGGTGTGCAACAAGTGAGATAAATAAGCCAGCTGTAGTGCCCTTTCCACGTACAGTCGCCCCGCAATTCCCCTACTCCCCAATACAGAAAGTGCCTGCTCTGACGTCATAATGTAAGAAGACGACAAGGGAATCCTCACCCCAAAATTCTGCGCACCCACAACGTAGCTATTCCAGCAGCGACTATCCGAGAGACTAATGCTCACCCAGCCGAAGGTGGCCGGAAGCACCCACAGCACTCGGACACGAACCTCCTGCCCCAGAACACATGAACCCAGAGACTCACAGCCGTGCCCCCCTCCTCGCCCCCGCACTACACCTAGCCACCGAGTACATACACCCAGGGATACCCTGAGGAGGCAAGAAATCTCCGGTGCCTCAGACTTGTCTGTTGTGGGACAACACACCCACACTCAGAGCACCCACCCATGCTGGCCGGTGAACACCCCGCAGACTCCCACCGTCGCGGCACAATCCGCATTCGCCTTCCGTCTCCTGATTTAACCTTCACCTGTCAGTTAAAGTCCGAGGACTCAGGCGCGTGTGGCGGTTGCTTATTTTTCTCAGAACTATAATATAGGTATAATCTGTTTAGAAAACGCTTATTTTCCACTCCACCAAGACGGAGACAGAGGCGACGGTCTTTATTGTGTTGCCTGTTTTCATGTTTCCTTAAGTATGGGTGTATCTACTTCCGTGGAGTGTGTATCTGCTCTGCCGCAACCTTGGGACGTGTCGCGGCCCTTGTCACCGGCTGGACTCTCATCCGGGCGGGCCCCCGGCGACCCGTCGAGAGCTGCCGGTCGGTGGCTCCAAGTACGGGACCCTGACACGTGCTGCGCAAGAAGCAGTAGTTCCACGGGAGCTGTCTGTGGTGCTGCAAACTGTGACACTGCGTGAGCAGAGGAGCTCGAAACGACGGGCAGACACGGGCCTGACCTGCTAACACGTGTACATTACGGGAAGTGTGTGTGTGAACGCAGATAGTACCACGGACAAGCCTAATCTGTGAAATGTCAGAACCCAACCGAGTACGCGTTTCTACAACTACACCGTGCATGCCACGCCGGACCAAGCAAATAATCCCTGTGTCCGGAATCACCAAACTGCCAAGGTTTGGAAAAAAATATTAAACAGGAACCGCTTTGTGTGTGGTATATTATTTTACAAGTCGTATCCGATGAGAAAAGGCCCCAATCCCAGCTACAACAATGTTCTATTTAAGCAGCCATTTTAAGCAAACCTGGCCTTGACCCGAGGGCGCTCCTTCCGGGTCACTGATTACCGGGCTCCCGCTTTCAAGCCAACATCTGCGCGGGCTGGTGCGCACAGTAGATGTCTTGTTAGACGGTGACGTTTTCCGTGGTGAGCACAGTGGTGAGAGACCGAGTGCCCTCCCTGGCACCAAGGCACTGCTTAATGCTGGTGACTCACTGTGAGGGGGGCCCTCAAGTAAAGGCCTCTCTCGCGCCGCTCCCCTCCAGGGTGCACCTATCTAAGATGGCTGTATCCGAGGGACTGCCCCGCGCCCCACTTCCGGGCCTGCGGTGGGGACAGAGAGCGGGCGGCCGGTGCTCTGCGTGGCTGGGCGGGGGAAGGGGCGGGAACGGGGACGGGAGCAAGCAGCGACAGGCTGGGCAGCCCAGACAGAGCGGCAGGTTGGAGAGGCACTTGCCGTCTTCCTCTCCTTCTTCCCCGGGCTGCGGGGGGCGGGCACTTCCGGCCGGCCGCGCTAGGATTGGCCGGCCGGCCAGTCACGGGGCAATGCAATCGGGGAGGAGGAGACTGGAGGCCGGCGACGGAGGAGAAGAGACGCAGTAGTGCCGGCAATGCCGGACCAGACACGGGGGCGTTCCCGGCGTCCCGTGACGTCGGCAAAAGCCAAAGAATGTCGGGAACGCCCCCGTGTCTGGTCCGGCATTGACGGACAGGCCCCTCGTCCAATGGCAAGGCTCCGTTTACGGAGCCAGCCAATCAAGGACGAGGGCCGAACAAAAGCCACACTACAGTTCTCAACAGGATTTCGCCTGCGCGGAAAAGCTGCGCAGAGCGCAGCTTCCGCTAGGCAAAACCTAAAAAGGGAGGTTCAGGCCTGACAAAAGGTTTTTCTTGCAAGGTCGAGATGGAAGTTTTAAACTGCACACACGCTGCAATGGGAGGCCTGAGACATGTTTAAAGGGATACTGAGGTGTGTGGCCAATAAGTGCTGCAGGCCCACCAGTAGCATTTAATTTACAGGTCCTGGGTACATGTAATATCCCTTTACTAGGAATTACAAGTAAATTAAATATGCAAATTGGGTGTAAGCCAATTTCTCCATGTTTCAAGGCGAGAGCACAAGCACTTTGGCACTGGTCAGCAGTGGCAAAGTTTGCTGCATCCTAAAAAACAACAAAAAAGGTTTCAGAAAACAGGGGGTGACGGCAAACAGTCTGGTGATGACCCCAGAGAGGGTCAAGTCCAATAGTTTCTGTTTAATTTAAAATCTTCCCTTTGTTGCATTTAGATTGGGCCTAGAACTGAGGTGAAGAGCCTTTAAATTTCATTTCAGTCCTCAGCACCAGGCTAGAACGGTAAAACTGTTTTTACACTTTAGGTTCTGTCTTTTAGTCACACTTTCTTCAAATGAAAAGCAGAATTCTCAAATACATATTTAAGTGTAGGTGATTTACATCTCAAGCAGATGCATATTGATATAATCAAATCTATTTTTTGTAATCATACTATATTATATCCACTCTTGCCCAAGTCCTAGAACATAGTGTGTCTCCACAAAATGCTGAATTAAGCCATTTGCTAATCTGCTGCCACTCCCACCCCAATACTGGAATGAAATTACTCAATGCACCAGATAATCTCCTTCAAGCGCTGGAAGGATGTTTGGAAGTCCCTCAGAGGATCACATCACTCATCTAAATAGTATGAACTACCGGAGTGCAATTTCATACCATCCTCATGTGATCAGAGTCCTTCCCCTCAGAATGTCCAAATGGTGACTACAAGGTAACTATTAGAAATATAACTAGGCCCCAGTGGCCTCATAATTCTTCCCCTATTTTTCAATACCTGTCTGTCACCTCTTAGTTAAATCCTTTAAGCTCACAACATTGAATATCCAAGGTAAACAGGTGACACACAGCTACAGGCCATGCTCACAGGGACTCCCACACTTAGCAGTTCTATCGCAGTTACCCTGACTTTAGATCAAGCATAGATGATTGCAAATGTCTCAGCTTTAAACAGTGCAATAGTGTCTACAAACTGGGCCAGTCTCCCCCTTTCAACCAGTCAACAATGCTATGCACTCCTCCACCCACAGCTAGATGAGCCAAAAGTCAACTAAAACATCAGCTTTTCCACTGCAGCCCAGAATGATCAAATCTCCAAACAATATTCTGAGAAAACTAAATGAATTGCAGCACTGAATCTGCCATCACAAAGACAAGATCTCTTTAGGCAATCATTGATGGAAAATGGGCTTCCGTAATTATGTCTGCTGTGGTACACTTAATGACCTGGTCAACAAACTTCAGCCAGTGCAGAACCTGGTCACCAGAATCACCTTTGGAGCAAGACTACATTACTCCTTTCATATAAAAACCCTATTGGTTGACCTACAAGAAAAGGAAGGGAATTCAAAGTACTCCATCTAAAGCATTAGACTGGGTCACTCTACAGCCGGACTTGAATCAAACACAACCACCCTGAATGCCAGGTGCGTAATTCAAAATGACAAAATTGAGTTCTCCTGCCATCAGATGCCTCAGACAGCAAGGCGGGCGTTTCAATGTCAAGTAGTAAGCTGCTGGAACACTTTCCTCCCAGACCTTCTGAACACTTACAACCTTTTACATTTCAGGAAGAACATAAAAACAACCCTGTTGAAGACAGCTTATTCTCTGCGAGTAGAGCGAGCAGTTTGATGCTGCTTTGCACTGGCATGCAGTACTTCCAGTCTCTGCCTTGCATCCCAGAAGAATTTAGACAGTGGCACCCTGCCTGTGAAGGTGAAAACATGCTTGAGGACTACTGCATAGACATCAGCATCAGTGTGGTCTGTGGCCCAGACTAGGAGTTGTAATGAGGAGTGCTAGCAACCAAACATGAACTGGGCCAATGGCATCTCGCGGACTGCTGGACACTAATCAGTGGACGAAATGGAAACAAATTGAGGAGTCACAGAGGCAGGTAGTCCACTTTTGGAGAAGATCAAGGTATGCTCGAAAGCGCACAATGGAACTAAACCAGGGACAAAGAGACAGACCGGATGAAGGTGGATGAAGAGGAATCTTCGTGGTTACCACCAGAACATTGATGAGCAGGAGAACACAAACAACTGAACTATTTTTCAAACCATCTAAAGGTAGGGATATGGGAGTTAAGAGGAATACAATTCTGTATCGTTTTATGGGTTGGCAGATACATAGAAGGAAGGTATTGCTGGATTTTTGGCCTCAGTGAAGCTGCTGCACAGTAAAATGGATTGTATTCAATCCCGAATGATTGCACTTAAGACCAAAACGAAAACCATCACATGTAGCATGCATAATCGTCACAATAGGTGAAATGTCTGGACGTGAAGGATAATGTCAGGGACCTCCAGAGTATCAAAAAGTCATAAAATAAATTTCTTGAATTTCAACAGTGTTCTACCACAGGAGAAATGCAGGTGCAGAAGATGGGAAACATACCTTGTGTGCCATAAACCTATGCAATCTTCTAGGAACTACCTGTAAAATATCCTACCCAACAAAATACTCCACATTGGCAGAGTTTCCACCATAGTTAGGGAAATTTATGATCATGAAATTCCACCAAGCTGGATCCTATAATCAGGAAATACAACTTATCTCTGCAAACTACTTAGGCATGTGAAACATTTGAGAATTTGACCCCTTGGTATAACCGTAATAGATGCAACTGTCCTTTGGTGGCACATTCTTTCCCACAATAATGTCCTTAGATTATCTCAAAAATATTTATTTGTAGGTTAAGGCACCATGGAACTCAGATTGCGAAAAACAAGACGTTGTAAATAAGTTTGAAAGGATACAGCAAGAGCTGTAATGCTTTCCTGAAATTCAGTGGGTTAGACTCCCTTGGTATGGCCAAGGAGAGAAGGTTCTACGGAGTGGCAGCTGCCCCCAGAAGGGCCACAAATTGAGGTTCTCTTCATTTTGGGAACCTGAGGAATGCAGAGATGAGATGATAACAACAGTGATGGGTGGTACCTGCTAACGGGCATTGTGAGAGGTGTATTGGACTTGGCAGACAGGGTTTTATGCACTAGGCAAATAGACAGGAAACCTCCCCCAAAAGAAATGTCTGAGACATATTGATTTGACAGAGGTGGATACACGTGAGTGTAGGAGAGTAGGGTCTGCTTCTTATGGTTACCCCCACTTTTTGCTGTGATTCTCTGGTTTTCGACTTTAGTGTGGCTGTGGACCTGCTAATCAGGCCCACAGCCCAGACATTGTCTCTCTAAATTGATACCATGTACTTTAGGTGCATACCAGATTGGTTACTGGGTCACCCTTGTGAGCCCCTGTATAGTGTACCATAGGTACCCAGGGCATAGGTGCATCCAAGGCCTACCAGGGGCTGCAGCATGTATTGTGCCACCCCTGGTTTGCCTTCCAAACTGACACCACAGGTCTGTTCACACAGCCTGGGTAAGGTATACATATAGACACATATACACCTATAAATCACTCCTATGGCAGGCCTTGGCAATCCTGGAGGCAGAGTACTTGGTTTTATGTGAGAGGGTGCCCTAGCATAAACTGAGCCCCTCTGCAGCTTTCGGAACCATCTCTTTATAGCTGTTCTATGATATAGCCATACCCTATACTCTCAAGTGCATTATAATCCTTGCGGTTAATGCGAACTTTGGTTTAGCTTTATCAAAACATGTCGTGTAAGGTGTCGAACCCTCTGGAATACTACCCCCCCCCACCCCCCCCCCGCCAGTCCTGGCGGCGGGGGTAGCATTCCACCCTTCTAGGGGGAAAAGACATGTAGTTACTGGCTTACCAGGTTAAAGTTAAACAGAGGCTCAGCATGACAAAATGGATGTTGCTGCCACAGACACGAGTCTGCCCTCCTGCTGCTGAACAAAACTCCGGCAGGGGAGGCTTGGACAAAAGGTTTCCTGTCCAGGGAGGTGCTGGCACCTCCCCAGACAGGCTTTTAGTGTATTGGGGCACGGAGTGTTGCATTCAGTGAATGCTTTTCAGACGCTGCCTGGGGCACACTAGGTGCTCCATGCATTTCCCAGTTCAACCCGGTTGCAGGGGCACTCAGCATCAGCTCTGGCACGAAACTGGACAAAGGGGAAGGAGTGTAACCACCCCCACCTTAGGTCCACCCATAGGAGGCACCTTAGAGTTAGTCCAACCCCTAAACTTACTACAAGTATAGAACCCAAGTCCCTAGGACTTTAGATTACCCTGGACGAAACTCTGAAACATATATCTTGGACCTTCAACATTCCATTTCGACTGGAAGACGAAGACATCTCCCTTGTGGTCAAGGAGTGACCACCCTGTTCAAACAGGCAACAACAGCACATTTGCCGGTCTGCATTTTCAAGGCTCCCGCTGGATCCTGAAGAATCTGCGACACAGGACACAGACTTCCAGACATCTTTGACCCAACCGTCGCTCACAGCAAAGCTGAGACCCATGGCGAACTCTAGAGATGTGGGACCGGAACTCCTGGACATCCTGCATTTTTCTTACTGCATCGACTTCCCGAGGTATCCCAAAGTTGTGCATTGGGGTGCTTGAAGCCCCAGACCCAAGCACCTTTTGCACCGAAGCTCAGAGCTCCACACTTTAGGAGTGGCCCGTGGGCTCGCTTTGTGCATTTACGCTCAACGCGTCTTCGCGGTTCCTAGTCCGTTGGCTAGTGAGCCCCCAAGAAGACAATCCTTTATTTTAACTTGCTTTCCTGGTGGCTCCAGGCTTGCTCCAACATCCCTGCAAAGTAGAAGTTCCACAGACCTTGCTGGTCTGCATCAAAGCCAATCTCGACATTCTGCGTGGGTTGCGTCTGCCAAGGCTTGTTGGGTCCAATCCGGATACCGACACAGCAGTCAACTAGATCCTTTGTGGGACAGCTCGAATCCAGCTCCTGGTCATCGTCTACGCCTCCTGGTTCTCGTGGCTGGAGAGACAAACTTCATCTTTTCACCTGAAATCACCGGACATCTGGTGGCATCTTTCTATCGCCGCCCTGGTCACTGGCAAGTAGCCCAGACTCTGTCTCATCTGCTTTCAGGTTCTTCAGATCTTCGATCCACCCTTGGATCGACCCGGATACTTTTCCCCTGGTCGCCTGCAGCACTTCTTTGCAGATCTCCATTGAAATAGACGACGAAACCCGACACCAAAAGAGGTAACACGAGTACTCTGGTAGTCTTGAGGGTATTGGCCCTCCTAGTGTCTAAGTCTAAGGGATCCATCGTAGTTCATTTAGAAGTGTGCCTAAATTGTAAAATTGTAACTTGTTTGTTTCCCATAGAAAGTCAATGGTAACCCGCGGCTGTGTTTAGACACTACGCGCGTCTCCCATGGGCCTCCTGCATCCTAACCTTTGGTTGTCTAGAGTAGCTCCAGAGATTCCACAGGCCTGCTTTCTAATTCTCACGTGGTTCTTATACCACTATTTTAGTATATGGTTTGTGAGGCTCTAGGGCAAAACGTATACTGTGCAACTTATCGTATGTTAATTAAGTAACCTCTGACCTCAAAGAGTGCAGAGGGGTTGTGTTTAGAATAAATACATATATATTTGATATATACCTTGTGTGGTGTGCTTTCATTTGGTACTCAAGGGATTGTAATTGGTAAAACAACTAGCTTAATTTGCTCTCTGAAGTCTTAGCCTTAAGACTGTTCGCCATTGCTAACCCTAGGATAGCTTTCTATAGGGTTGACTTTACAACCACCGTAAATAAGGGTCGATTAGACTGGTGCAAGATGCCCACTAGAACTAGTTGACATCATATGCCAGGCTAACTTCTCACAGTGAGCATATCAAATTAGATACAGATGATCATGCCCACCTGAGAATAATATTTTTTTAGTACATCTAATGGCATGCGGCCCCAGTAAGAAAATAAGCAATAGCCACTGTTATGCAGTAGGTCGGGCTTCTGACAGGCAAATGTACTACGCAATTCAGGTTGGAGTGACTGGGAAAGACCTCCATCATAGGGCAACCAGACCATATTTGCAATTGGGCATTCCACTATGCAAATCCAGTCCGTAACCCTTCCACACCTGCCCCTTCGTTGCGTCGTGGGAGGACACCTCATGGTCCATCTCAGCCCTGAACACAGATTTCTGCCTGGCAGTGGAGTAGCACATCAAGCACAAATGGCCAAGTCAGTGGAGAAATTTTCAGGTACACAAGGGTGACTTCTGTACCCCCCTCTTCCCCTACTGGATGAAACTAACCTGCTTCTAGGAGGGTGGCTTCCTTCTGTAATGAAGGCCAACAGGCTTTAAAGCTGTTCTCATGTCGCGCAACAGAGGATCTACCGGTCTGATGACACGTTCAGGAAGGACCTCAAGACCTAGCTCTTCGCTTGACCCGGAGCTGTCATTCCCTCACCCCCAAGCGCCTTGAGACCCTCACGGGTGAGTAGTGCGCTCTATAAACCACTGACTGATTCATTCATGGTGTAAGCGTGCCACCCTAAGTGGTTTAAGAATTTCTAGCAATGGCAGAGAGAATAGAACGAGTTACACTACGTGATCTGCATTTTCTCTAGTATAGGGGCAATATAATTAGTTGTGCAGTAGAGAATGTGTTTGTGTTTTTATGTTTAGATTTTTTTTATTGAATTCAAAACCATAGATCAACATGCAGGCTGTTGGACTTGGTCCTTCTGGCAGGTTCACCCCTTAAACTTTTTGCTTTAGTATGTGACTTGAAGGTAGTGAATTTTGGTTTCTGCGCACTTTCACTGTGTCCCAGGGGAAAAGTGCGTGTGGTGACATTGGCCTGCCCTCCCATAGGAATGCATGGGAATGTCTGTGTCCCTGGTAGTTCCTGATGCGTGAAGTGTGCAGGCTCGAGTTTGGTATGTGCGGACTCGTGTGATTGAATGCTGCGCAATGATGTATGCGGCATAATTGTGTCTAGCGTGGAAGTGCCACTTCTAGACATTGGTGTGCTTGTGCAGTAAGGGTGCAGGCGTGTGATTGGCTGGTGAGCATGGCTCCAGGAGTCTGGATGGGTCTGCCCCGGTGGTGAGTGTTGAGATTAGCATGCTGATGTGAGGGATCAAGCCCTGATCTTTGGACTGGGTAAGAGTGGTCTGCTTAATTCAGACACTCTGTTCATCACCACCCCCTTTTCTGATTCGTTTTTGTCCACCATAAGCGTGGAAGGGTATACTCAGATGTGAGTCCCTTGCTCATTGCACCATCAGGATTCAAGCAAGCCGGGCCGAAGACGGCTGAAATGCTAGAAACCGGTCCCCAGAAGCTTGTTTCCTTCCCAGTATAAGAATTGGCTTGGTAGTTTGGTTTGCCCTGTTCCCATCATGCACTGGGACAGGAACAGACTAATTTGCATGTAGCCAGGTTCTGAGCTGGGATGGTGCAGTGAGCTAAAAAACGGTGATGGATCAAGCCCGGATCTTTGGACTGGGTAAGAGTGGTCTGCTTAATTCAGACACTCTGTTCATCACCACCCCGTTTTCTGAATCAATGTGAGGGAGTGGTACACCTGGGACCTGAATAGGGCTGGGCTTTCCCCACACAATGCTGGCTCCGCCCCCTGTGGTGCGTCTAATGACCCTAGCCTCACTGATGAATAGAAAGGGTGGTTGAGCACATCAAGGGTGCTCCTAGACCAGCTGCGACTGGTTTTTCCCTCACCCTGCGACAAAGGAATTCAATGTATAAAAAGGGGCTGTGTCCCCTTGCAAAAGGTTCTCTTCTTGGATCCTGTTGCTGAGGGGGGCTGCTGCTGGGCGCCAGGAGGACCGCCACTGGGGATTGCCTCCCTGCCTAGGAGGACCCTGTGAGCTGGCTCTGGGCCCAGCCTTGCCCCCCACCTCCTGAAGGACTTTGTGCTGGACTTTGGGGCCATCAGCGCATGAGAAGCGCTTTCCTTTCACTTTCTGGAGCCCTATAGCACCTGGGAGCGCTGGATTTGCCCCTAGCGCTTGAGAGCGCCTTATTTCACCCTAGCGCCAGGGAGCGCTTTATTTTTCCCCTAAGCGCTGGGTAGCGCTTCCGTGTTACCCTCGCAGGAGCCCACCCTGCAGGGTTGGCTCCTCTTTGTGTCTTTTCCGAGGGTGCCCACCCCTCACCTGCCCCGGGGAGTATTCCCACAGCGGCCCGGAGGCCGAGTTTCCCGTGTGAGGGAAGCCGCGGACATCCACCAAAGGCCGCGCTGGGATTGGCCCAGCCAGCCGAGCCTCCTGCCGCATCATCGGGGGAGGAGTAAACAATATCCGGAAGCAGACAGGAGCCCACCCCGTGCTCCTGCGTCCAAAGAAAGAAGCCAGAGTCGCCACCGTTCCCCCCCGGGGCTCCCAAGAGCGTCGGAGAACCCCGGAGCAGAGCGAGGAGGCCGCGACATCGGAGAGTCCCGAGGAGCAGGAGCTCTCCAGCCAGCCGCCGCGAGACCCGGTGAGTGGCCGAGAAGGAGAGGGGGGCGTCTGGGCACATTGCCTGTGCCCGCCCCTCCCCTCCAGTGCGAGTGCCTTTGTGCTGAGAGGCCAGTGGGTCCTCACTTGATGCCGAGTCCCCCGAGAGGGACTCCCCCGACCAGGCCTAATTGTGGAAGAGCCCAGAGAGGCTCCGGGGGCATTCCTTAAGTTTCCGAGCCCCGAGAGGCTCCAGGCATTCCTGTGGCTCTTGAAGGCCACATTTGTTTCGAGTCCCCCGAGAGGGATCTCCACGTAGTAGGGGCATTGTTCTTTGTGCAAGTCATTTTCAGAGCCCATGAGGCTCCAACGTGTATCCTGTCAATGGTGATTCAGCTGCCCAGCACTTAGTGGGTAGCTGCTACGTTTAGGCCCCCCTGACATTGGGACACAGGGCGTCCTAGCCCCAGAGAGGCCAGTAGGCCTAGGGACAAGTCACAGGTTGTGGCTGATGTAATTTCTGCGAATTGTTCTGTGATGCACCTCTGAATGTGTTTTTATGCGTCGTGTGCTTTCTCCTACACCGCTGAATGTATGTGATGCATCATGTGTAATGTTCCTATGTCTACACCCCTAAATGTATGGTGATACTTAGGTGGTTGTTTTCTCCTAGTACAGGTTTTGCTAGTGAGGTCCTGGTTCCCTGCGTAATATTTTCCTAAGGTGGTTAGGGTTGCGTAGGTGGTACTTACCTTTTACCAGTAGTTACTGGTTGTGTGCTCTATGTTTTATTTTTATCCTACAGTGATTATTATTCTAAAATCTACAAGTGCATATTCCTGACAGTGGTCCATGTGGCCCTGTCCTGTACATATCCCCTGTAAATTCTGCCCGTGCCTGTTGGCACATTGTAAAGTGTGTGTTTTTATCTAATGTGTTTGGTACAATACAAAGGCTATTTTTATATATAACCGTGTGTGGAGTTTCCTTTGTGGTGGGTGCGCGCGCAAACACTTAACTCACATTGCCTCCGAGTTTAGCCTTACTGCTCGTGTCCCGTTACCAAGGGGGTGAGCAGAGGTTATCTTGGCGTGTAACTCCCTTGCCCTGACGTAGAGTGGTGGTCTCTGACTGACTTTGGCGCAAGCCTTGGCCAGCCAGAGATCCCATTTCTAACACAGGCCCAGCAAAAACAGTGTTCATGATAATGTAGCCCGATTGTAGGACCATCTCGGTGGGCGATAAGCCACAACAAAATACCAACCCAACCTTCCCCCCCTCCAGACTTCAAGTAGTACAAATCAAAACAGTGAGTGACCACAGTATACACTGCAAGACATCCCAAATGGTGGGGTCCTAAGGCTGTGTGTGAGTGTCCGATTCTACATGTGTGGGTAGATCAGCTAGCCTTAGAAGCCTCAGATACTTAGGACAGGTGAGCTCTGTGAATTCTGCAGTCAGCAATGAGAGAAAAGGCTTCCACAGGTCATGGAAGGCGGCACCTGGGCTCGTGAGGGAAAGTGAAATTTTTTCCATCCCAATGATTCCACAAAGCCTGTGAAGCCACCCCAGTAAGTTGGGACCTTTGGAGTACCCCAGCAGGAGAGGATATTTTGTAGTGCAGCCCCCAAGGCTAGAGCCATCTGCCGACCCCTCCGGTCGCTGAGTGGAAAAGTGAGCAGGTTAGAAAGGCCCAGGAAACATACGCTGGGAAGCGAGGGGTCTCAGTGTCAAAATGGGAGTCAATATTGTCTAGGATTTGTGTCCAGTATCCGAAAGCAAGAGACAGTCCCATAAGAGGCGAGTGAGAGTGCCCAGGGAGCCGCACACCCTCCAATAATGAGGCCTGCGAGCAGGATTCCCGTTGTGTAGCCCGGGAGGGCTCAAATACAAGTAGGTGACTATTTTCGTGGCCGTTTAGATGGATGTCACATTACGGGCAGTGCGCTTAGCCCTATAATAGATACCAGACCACTCTTTCCGGGCCAATGAGTGGCCCAGCTCCCCCTCCCAGCACAGTTGACTAAGCGACTTTCCATCACCAGGAACGTCCCTAATGAATTTTTACAAGTCTGTTTTCAAATGGGCATCAGTGTCTCTCGTAAGGAGTCACTTCTTAAAGGAGGTGAGGTGCCTAGCAGCTCCTTCCCGCCTCTCAGGGTGCATCACCCAGTGTCGTATCTGTAAGAAGCGGAACCACTCCGTTTCAGGAATGGCCCGGTACCGCAGAAAGTCAGAGAAAGTCAGGGGTCCTGTTGTGTCAAAAAAATGGCCTATAGAGCGTTGGCTTTCCATGGTCCATTGTTAGAATCCCACATTGGTTCCCTTCACCCAGGACCATACATCGATTCAGCCGTCCGGTGTCCCGCTGCTGCACCACGCCAAGAGGGCCACAGGAAGCCACTCCACCTCTCCGTCTCCCGGTCAGGGCAGGTAGGTACGCTGGCAGCCCGGCCCGGCTTGTGCTCTCTCTTCTGTCATCCCCCGGCACACGCACTCGGACCAACACCACTGGGTCCCGCCAGGTCCTTCTGCAGCACAGACAGGGGGGGGCCAGGGCCGCCCACAGTGGGGGTGGGATTCCCTCGCCTCCACGGCCGGGCTCCCCCTTTCAGGCCAGGGCCACCACAGCTGTCCCAGCACTCAAGCGGGGCAGACCCCGCCACCCACACACAGCGGGAATCAATCTCAGTCAGGCCCGGGAGGAGACCGCTCTTTCACCGAGGCGGGCTGATCACTTACTGGCAGGGCCATCCTTAGGCGACGATCCCGGGTGGGCGCACTCCATGCCTAAACCATCAGTCAGGGCCGCACTTGCCTGCCATACGCCCGGCAGGTCTCTGGTGCTGTGGGGCAGCATCAGCAAAGCCTATCACTGGCGCCCGTGCTTCGGATCAGCTCCGGTCCCGGGTCCGGACCACCACACCAGCAGTCACCGGTAAAACAGGAAGGTACGCACAACGTCTGGAGTCAGCAGTACGCGGCTGGTAGGCCAGGGCTGAGGTAAGGGACCGGAGCGGCGAGCAGGCACGTCCTACTTGCCGCCATCTTGGCCACGCCCCCTGTGTTTGTGTTTTTATGGTATGTGTAGCCTGAAAAGAAGTGTCGGAATGAAAGTGCCATGATCTTGGTGCTATTCCTCCTCCTGTTGTACGTGTTTGTGCTCTGAATAACTTGCATTATAGAATCTGAGTTTTCTGGAAGCACTTTAAAAAGATGAAAAAATTACACACTTTAACGCTCATTGTTAAGGTAAAGTTATTATAAAATAAACTTATTTATTACAAGCAAGTTATATAGAGCTGTGATTGTTGAAAAAAGGCTGCCACTGAACTTACCTCTGAGTCCGAGCTGTGAAGCTCATCCAGTTTTGGAGCCTTGAGCAGTTTCCGCTGCACAGTCACCTGGGTGCTACTGCTGCTCCGCCCGCTTGCCTTTGTAAGTGGAACCAGGCCGCCGTCCAGGAACATTGAACCTTCTAACCTCCTCTGCATCTCTGGAGTTGGAATATCTAGCCAAAGGAAAACAAATCATCAATTATAACGTGTAATGCAAAGAAGCAGCAGTGCAACCAGTCAACGTGATCAAAAAAGTATGAGCAGAATATGTTTGTGGTTCTGTTAAAGGACACACTACAGAGTTCATTCCTTATATGTGTCACAGGCAAAGGGGGAAAAAATCTCTCTTTGAGATCATTTAGCATGATTCTCGGTCAGATGTTCTGTAGTTGTGTTTCTACACATTCAGTGAGTTGAAATTGAAGGTAGTGTTAGTCCCAGCGTTCAGGCCTACAGGCTTGTGAACAGCATGCAATAACAGGTCAAAGGACCACAAGACTGTGATGAGGTGTTATCAGATCGTCTGACATGTAACAAGGGCCGGCGGCCATATTTGTGCACCAATTGAAACATCAAGAGTGAGACAGAAGGTGTGGTTCAAGCTGAGCTGCAATCTTACAAAGTCGTCTGAGTAGAAGTATGATGGATGGCCTACAGTGAACTAGTTTTCACTCACTTTGAGCACGCTTTAACAAGGAACTGTCCAGCATCCCAATGACCACAGCTTGATTTCTTTTCATTCATTTAAGTGCGGATGCCACAAATATCCAAACTTTGACAAGGGCTTCCAAAGAGTCCTAAAAATGTGGCACAGACACCAACTTGCAAGCACTGAACTAAGACGTTTATTTGAACTGATCTGGGATCATGCAGAACTGTAAATCATCATTAGCCTCATTGCCCTGGAATACAGCGACGGAGCACCAGCCCTGGAGAGATGGCCAAGGGAACCGCCATTTGCTCCACCCATTTACCTCCGCCTCGTGCCTTGGCTACTACGCACATCCGCCGGAAGGTAAGTGTCTGCCACTGACTCTTTTTGTGCACCTCACCATGGAGACACCAGAAAGAGACTTCTCACCATGGAGACACCAGAAAGAGACTTCTTTAACACTCCCCATTGGAGCGCTCATGCCAAGATTCGCTTCAAGTAATACCATTACACTCCTCACACTATTTCAAGAGGCACCACTAGTATTAAAAAAGTAAATAAATTAAAAAAAGCACTGAAGATGGGAGAACTAGGATTCCAGGGACAGCGCTGTTCATTGTGAGATTATAGCCACTCATCCAACCCTTCTTTTAAGGGACCTCACCACGATTCTACACTTGTAAATCCTTTGACAATGGCACTGTTATAGGTCCCTATGGTTCACTATCCCTTTCTGTGTCAAATATGTTTGAACACAGAAGTGTACATGTGACCTGGAACATATTTGCTGGAGAATCTCTGCTAGGAAAAAAATACAAAATGTTACTTTGGCAGCCTATTTAATTAAAGGATGCAGAAGACAGTGGGTGGGAGTATTACTTTGTTTTAAAAGCACGGATCTCTCCTTTCGTTGCCTGAACAAAAACAAAATAATATTAGAAAATGATTTAACCTCTGAACCGCTTTTTGCGCAAACCCCCACTGTTCTCGGGAATCAGCAGTGTGGTCGACTACTGCCCTAAGAAAGCTTGCATCTTCCAAGGGTAGCAGTTATAAAATACAGTCACACCACTGCACTTTTACATGGAAGAAGTGTACAGTCTAACTATGAAAAACTGTACTAATTAAACCTGGTTGTAAAAGAGTGATTTGTAAAAAAAAATCATTAGTGTACCATTAGAAGCACATGTAGCAGTCAGATATTTAAAAAATAGAGGGCGGGTATTCAGGAACTTGTAAAGCGCTGTGGATTCTGTGCAAATCTTTAAACTAAGAGAAAAAATGGAGGGCGGTTATTCAGGAACCTGTAAAGCGCTGTGGATTCTATGTAAATCTGTAAACTAAAAGGCTGATTACAATCTCGTTAGGTAAGCATTCCCACCGAATTGGGTTGGGAATGCTTTCCTTTAGAATCGCACTGGGGAGCCCCACCGACCGAGTACAATGTGACAGTATGTGTACGGACTCTGTTCGGTCAGACTCCCATTGAATTCAATGGGAGCCTGTGTACCCAACGTGAACACAGGCTCCCATTGAAAAAAGGGGTGGGTAGGGAAAAATGTGTACCCTCTGGCATGCCCCCCAATGGGGCTCCCCACACTGTGCATGCACGGAAAGGTGGGACCCATGGGCACCCCCTGAGACTGATTTGGTGGGCCCCGGGTGAAGGGGGGCTTACTACGGGCCCCCGAAGTCCGATTCCCACAGACGTTTTGTCTCATCAAACCAAGTCAGTATGGCTGTCAGAACCAGTCATTGTACTCGCTTGTTCAGAAACCGTCCCTATTGAGCTGCATGATTCGGCTCAGAATGACTTGGATTGACTGAATCACGCTCTGAACCAATTCGGTCAGCGTGGACGGCTTCCTCACATCGTACCGGGTCGTCCGGAAAGGTGGACTATTTGGTCGGAAATATAGGCTCCGAATAGGATTCGCTTAATCCGGATCCCGTTTAGAGCCTTTCCTAACGTGATCGTCATCGGCCCCTAAGTGTCCATATCTGAAAGGAAATTTATTTGCATACTTTTCTGTTCTTATTCAAGTTTCTAAGCATCAAGAATGACACATGAAATAACATATACCTCTGAAAGAACAGAAGATGCAAGGCCAAGTGTTGGTAAAAGGATAGTACAAAACAAAAGAAAAAGAATGAAGAGGCTTTCCCACAACAAGACGCCTAATAAAAGGCCATACCAAGCAAAATCTACATACGCCTTACTAGGAAAACTAGGACCCTGAGAATATTGGCTCACATATGAGATATAGCCCAGATGTAAGAATTGAGATGACCCTTTTGAACACAAATTTCAATCACCAAGAGTCTATGCTTAACGCAGTAGCAGAAAACCCAATCATTTCAAGGGAATGGTCAAGGAGATGGAGTTAGATCTACTCCATGGTCCTATGTATGGATCACATGATCATGTTGGGTGTACAAACAGAACCAAACTAATGGCGCCCGCCCCTCTAGGATCTCAGAGCGTAGTTTTGGGCATGCTTCCTGCTGTCTGACGTGAATGATTACGAGACGAGCCACCAGTGACTGCTAAAGTACTTGGAGGCGAGTGTCTGGACATTTACACATCAGAAGGAAGGTATTACGTACATTTGATCATGAGCGAGCAGGCACACACATAATTGCACATTGGATCAAGAATTCAACTCCCAGAAAAGGTTTTGTGGCTGGCAAGGCCACGTGCTTTATATTTTGATTTTCATATTGAAAATAAGATGCATCTCAGTTTTTAGCTTGTTCTTATATTCAGTTCACTCCAATACTCTTTATTTCGATAAAATACCATAAAAGATGCAGACAAGAAAGAAAAACAGTAAAAAAAAATAATGTAAGATAACAATACATTTACAATACTAAGAATGTCTAATAAAATATGCAATTCATAATCTAAAAGAGATGGAAAGCTAAAAAGAAGAAAATATCACGGAATAGCAACCACTTACATGGTGTAAATACAAAACACAAATTCCTAAAATCAAACAAATATAATCAGATAATAAAAGTTCATTGGATTTGGAAACTGGTCCTGGTTTCCTTCTGACGTGCTACATACTTAGTAGATATCTCAAAACCTCAAACACCGAATGGGCACTCGGATCAGTCTGAAAACTTCTACACACCTACACATGCCTGGTGGCACCTAGGTGTCTAAATGTTGGAATTATCCATCTGGCCCTTGCCTTGCTAGAAGATGGGCAAATAAACAACATATAGGCCACTTATCCTTTTTCCTTTTAACAGGATGGGCAGACCACGATGGCTGAATTAGCGGTCTTCATCTATCTGGAGGTATATGTGCGAAGTGGGAACGGTCCGTATCTAAAGTGCAGGTACAGTTTCCTAGCCAAATTTGGCTCAATACTGTCTAACAATGGTTCAGTGTGATAGAAATCCTTCAACATTACAAAAAAACAGTTAACAAGCCAATTGTCAATTGCTTTAAAAGGTTGTTCAACCAATAATTTTTAAATTGTAATTTCAATTCCTTTACTGAAATAGAGAGACAACTTCCCCCAGGGTCTTTCTACAGATTAGCTAGTCCCAGATCAAAAAATGTGTGGACTGAATGCAGAACAATGTCTTACGTTCACCCCAGTACAGAGATCTAGGCCTTAATCCATCGTTTTTTTGCTCACCATGCCATTCCAGTTTGGACCCCGCAATATGCGAATCAGTCCTGACCCTACGCCCAATCTGAACAGTCCAGCCGAACTGCCCGGCCAGGTCCTTCCTGGACTGGAACTAAGCATCTTAGGACCAGTTTCAGGCTTTCAGCCCTCATCAGCCAGGATAGCTTGACTCCAGTGGTATGGAGTGCACGGGACCCACGCCTGGGCATAACCGTCCCACTCGGGGTGACAAATGCAAATACAACAATTGATGGACAGAATGCAGAACAATGTCGTACATTCACTCCAGTACAGAGATCTTGGCCTTAATCCATCGTTTTTTTGCTCACCATGCAATTCCAGCTTGGAACCAGCCATATGTGAATCAGTCCTGACCCTGCGCCTAATGGGAACAGTCCAGCCCGAACTGACAGGCCAGGTCCTCCCTGGACTGGAACCAAGCCAAGCATCCTAGGACCGGTTTCGGCGCTCCGTCCATCATCTCCTTGTGTTTGCTTTGTTCGCCCATAGTTGGCAGGGTATGCCCAGACGTGGGTCCCTTGCTCACTTTGCCACTGGATTCAAGCTAGCCTGGCTGATGAATGGTGTTACCCAGAAACCGGTCCCTGGATGCTTGTTTCCAGTTCAGGGAAAACCTGGCTTGGCAGTTGGACTGGACTGTTCCCATGAGGCACAGGGTCAAGACTGATTTGCATATAGCTGGGTCTGAACTGAGGTGGGGAAATGAGCTAAAGAATGATGATTGATTCAACCCAGATCTGTGACTGGGGGTGTGTGTCTGAAATGTTTCAGCGCTCCGCCCATTATCTGCTTGTGTTTGCTTTGAGGAGTTTCTTAAGGCCACTGCAGTAAGATGTTAATTCGGGGGTGGCCCAGAGTCTCTTCCAGTAAAATAAAGGTCTACCTCTCGCTTTTTCTGAGCTTGGTCTTAAGCCAGCATCAAGCTTTATGTCCTTATATTGAAATCATCTTATGTAGCACACAAGTGGACTTTTCCTGCAGCATAAGGAGGTGAGGATGCAACATATAAACAGGAAGAAAAGGCCGGTTTTGAGCAGTTTATGGAGGATTATCGATAATCTTGTCTGAATTGCCTGAAAATCACAAACAAAAGGCCAAAGAAATAGCATTTCTCCTGGAAAAAGATGACTTTCAAGTGTTCCACAGTATCCAATTGAAAGAAGTTGCCAACAAATCTCGGTTCAATCTCTCGAACCATGGAAGGCCTACACATTTAAGTTCAGGGTATGCCCCTGGACTCAGTACACAATGCCCTATGTATGGAATGACCTCTAAGACTCTTTGACAGAGTGTGTAGGCAAAAGCCATGTATTCTGGCTGTGTTCCTCAACAGACATTGGTTTTAGGTGACAGACATGTTCAAAGCGATGCTGTCTTTCAATAATGGGATGGTTCAGAGACTGTCTTAAAATCACTAGGGCTCAACAGCGGGCGATTACAACTGAGATATTCTGTAGCAGTAATTCTGCTGGTTATTGCTAATGGGGTGTATTCCCTTGGAGAGAGGGTTGCAGGATCTCCGTACAGCTTTTTGAAAAATCGTAAAAATGTTTATTTCCAGTAATGTAAATGAACCACAGAAAATATATTAGTATACCATGGTTTAAAAGCACTAGCAAACTATAAACATCCTACCGCACCACTGGGAGGTGGACTGCTCTACACTATTGATGCTACCCAAAGGGAGCAATTTTTTTAAAACTTAGTATACAGGCTTGTATGCAAAGTAAGTTGTATTATGGGCATTAGCAGCAGTTAGAACGATGTCTGCCAAGGGATGGTATGCAATTGGATTATAAACTGGATATGTATGGGGATTGGTTGGTTTGACCGGACTACAAAATTTCCTACTCTATGAATTAAGAATTAGCAGAGGTACAACTTCCAAGGTATTCTAATGAACTTTGTGGAGGATTCAGAAGGTAAGCTTTCATAAGTACAGCAATGTTTTCAAGCAAGATATCCTTTACTTAAACACAATCTTAAGGTAGAAATAAAACGTCAATTAATCTTCAGGTTAGCTAAAATATATTAAAAAAAATACTGCGTAATTACTCTTCAGAAGAAGGATAAACATCTGTAAACATATGTAACCCTGAATAAAACTAGTACCACATTCCGAAGGCTCAATATTGTATATTCACCTGCAACTTAGCTTCCTAAACTGCAGTGAAACATCTAACAATTAGACATTCATTGTTTTTTTTAATCATCTCAAGCAAATCTCTCTTAGATTTACTTTGTAAAATACTTACCTCTATATATCCAGGTGATTATAAATGAATGCAGTTGGATTTCCCTACCTGGGATGACAGCCGGCCACTGCAAGAGAGTAGTGCTGTCAATAACAGCAGTCTACACAGGTTTGTAGCCACTTATATTTCCATAAACCAGGCAAAAGAATGATTTGCTCACACAAATCTAAGGGAGCACATTTATCTTGCTCGTAGAAGACATTCAATAGTCCCAGAGCATCCCATCCGCTTGCACTCACTAAGCTTTGTGACAAAGGGGTCTGGGAGTTCCTGCATTTATTTGTATATTCCGCAGTGGTTCGTTGACTTTTGTTTTTAAGAGATATTTTTACATACTATTTTATTAATCTTCATATTTTAAGTGGGTTTATAGAAAAAGGGGAAGGGGCTTGATAAAAAAACATACATCTGACCAATAGTTTGGTCAAGAAGTGTGTACAATGCTACAAAAAGCCCAGCTCCTTCGTGACTTATCAATGATCTCTTCCAGTGTAGGTTGTGTGTCATAATGTCCAATAGTAAGGTGTGCCTTCAGTTACCCAGCAAATGCTTGGTATCTAAATTCCATTTCCACGTTGTATTTTCCACTGCATGATATTATCAACCCTCGATGTTCTCCCAAACACAGGGAGAACATTACCAACCAAATACAAATATAACAGAAAACAAACATCAGTTCTGAAGTTGTGTTCCACGTGTATCAATGGGTGAAACAACAGTCAAAATAAAACAGAAAAAATACAAGTGAAAAGAAAGCAAATACAACAGCACGCACCGCCAATGGGAGTGTTACTGTACAATGGGAGAACACAAGCAAAGCACAGACATTCAAGGTAAAATAACAGTAATTGCACAACACTACATCAAATAAAAGAACTGACAAATGGATAAAGAAACGTGAAAAACTTCCATGGTCAACCAAATGTAGAAAGCAAAGTTAAAGCCTGCCCACAGACGTGGTTGAGATATTGGGCTGGGCAGAGAACCGTCACTTTCAACTGATGTTTTTCTGAACATAAATAAATATTGTACCCAAGATCACACCCATGCAAACTTGCAATATAAAATGGGTAAAAATGTTTTTTTATTGATTTTTTTTGCCCTCCCGCTTCACTTTGTACTTTTTTCTACTTGGTAAATCGTTGTTGTCCTAGCCATGATGCAGTTTGTCGTAATGCTTCCAATTCAGATATTATTGGTGATTAATGCACCTTTCTTTGTTCCGTTTATTAGTTTATACTTCGGAGGCAACTGATTTATAAATATAAATTAATGTGTATGTCGCCAACAATTCCACAACTATAATAAACGGAGACGAAAATAGGGTTTATTCTTCGTTTACTCTTATGGAGCTGCCATTGAAAATCGGTCTCATTTTAATTATTAAAGCTTTATCCACATTATAGGTAACCATCAATACATGCAAAGTCCCAAGTGTAAATAATAAAAAACTGAAGCTGAGCTACTTTTCTGCTCCAGAAATGTACTTTAAGGTAGTTGCTCAGATCCTGAAGTTTAAGTTCTTAACTTATCAGTACTCAATAGTTTGCAAGTACTGTACACATGTCACTCGAAGACCATTTAAGTCTCTAAATTACAGTCTTGAACTACAAAGATCCAATATGTACAGCAGCTGTGATCGCCACTAATACATATTAGAACACATGTGCAGATATCTTGAAGTGATGCAGAACACTGGTTCCCCTTAACAAAGATGACACCCAAATGACATAAGACATTCTTACCCTCATACAAATGGCCCATTGCACACTGACCATAGAGTAAAGATTTGGACAACCGTACTTATTTTGCCCACTGACCTATTTTGCTCTCAGATCTCCTAGGCACATTTTGTATTTTCATCAACTGTACTGGGGGGGAAATGTAGTGCTAAATAGCGAAAACATTAAACATAAATATGAGTGGTTAAGTTCGGGAATAAATAAAGAATGCAATACTTTATTAGTGAGATTGACTCATTATACTGCCCAGAGTAATGGTAACTGCTGACAAATTCAAATGTCAAAGACGAGGCAATTTGTATCCAATAATGATCTGTGTATTAGTCAAATGGATCAATTAGGAAATTAAGTAAGAGGGAAACATTTGGGAGCAGTGTGAAGATAGGAGGAGGCAGCAGCTACTATACACCTCACTAGGTAGGTTTAAACTGGAGAGGTTCAGTACTCCTTTTCGTTGTTTTAAGAGACTATTTAATTATTGGTTTTGACTAAATATCTAACAAAAACTAACTGAGCGATAACCATGCATGTTTTTCCATCAACACATTCCCACTTGGGAGTGTGTTTTCTCAATATATTAAAAAACGTCACCTTCACGCTCTTTCAAAAGTGTGGTATAAAAACAGCATGTAGGCTATTGGCCCTTATTCTAAAGCTGATTACAACTCCAGTGCCACTACATCTGTTACATTAAAACTGGGGAGGTTTAGTTCTATATACAAGATTATCTAATTTTTTAAGAGTCTCTTCCCTACGGCACCGGTGGGAGGTGGACTGCTCTACACTATTGATATCAAGTAAGGTTTTACCTAAAGTATCAAGACTAGAACTACTTTTTCTCATCAATTAAGTCACTTTGTATTTGGGAAGTGCTCTTTCTCCTACCAAAGGACAATCTTTATCCCAATAATATATCAGTATGGAAGAACTCTGTGGTCACCACTCTGTAAACTATTCAAGTTATGGTCCTTTTCTAGCCCAGTTGATGATCCTAGTCTATGTACGGCAAAGTGAATTTAGTGAACTGGATATTCTGAAGTTATTTTATTTATTTTTTCAATATCTAGGCACATAAGTTCTTTCACTTACAGTACTTTGGTTGTATTAATTAATATTGATTTATGTAATTCCATTGTCTACCAACAAGACGGTATAAGTTAGATGTTTGGTGAACACAGACTTGCTGTGATAGGCTTGCGGACCTCAAGCAGGAAAGACCTGCCTACTGTTTGTTGACAGTGGCCTGGTCCCGAGCGACAGTGTGAGCTGTTGGTTGTGTTGTAGCTTCAGTGATCATAGCCCAACAGAAGCCATTCAGGTTTCTCCATACCACAAGCTTTCACAAACAAATGGGAGGAAGACATTCATCACACTGTTAACAGCAGGGGGCATAAAAAATGTTTACCTGACCAGTCACAACTGTAAGACATGCTAAGAGGCCGCATTGCTGGAAAAACAAAAGTACACAAAAGAACAAACCTGTTAAAAGTATAAAGGAATTAATTAAAAAAATATATATATATATATTGTGCAATATACCCTATATAATGAGGTGGATAATTCAGAAAATTTTGTTTTACAAGGACACGTGTTCACCTGGTTATACAGCAACATAATTATTCGTACTGTAAGAAGGAAGGATGAAGGAAAAGCATCTACAGAAATAAATGATCAATTTAATACAGAACAAGCTGTAACTGCTTACTAAACAGGAAATGAGATATGGGTTTTGTCAAATTCTAAAGAGAGACGTGCATGCTGTCCAGAAGAAAAAGTTGATTGGTCTTCTGTAGGCCAAAGGCATGTGTAGTGCAGATTCAGGGGAGCAATAACAATGTCCTGGAAGACCAGTATCTCCCAAACAGATCAGGATGTAAAATGACAATCCAATGATGGGTTGAAGTGGACCACTGCCCTCGAAGTTTAAACGACTGGAGAACTGGAACGTCCGAAACTGCCCTAACAAGTAAACTTATCTTTCTACAATTCCAGAGTGACGACTTCACATGACCACTGATTCCTTCATATTTAGATAAGTATGTGTATTTCCAAGTTGTCGCTTTAACAAAATACTGATATGTTGATGTTTACAGGGGACTGACTGAACAGATTGCTAGGCTTCTAGGAGTAACTTTGGGTTAACAATGAAGCATAGTGATAAAGTACCAAGCTGCACCTCCTTGATAGAACGCTACCTTGTTTATTGTTTGTGGGAGAGGTACGGTGGATCTCTTGTGGGGAATATCTGCTGTATTCATGCCAGCACACGTATTTTCTACACACACTGTTACAGTGGAGGAATTAATAATTAATACACCGACCGGATTAAATAACATGTGAATATGACTTGTACAGTAGTGGGATAGTTAAACAAACTCATCTGATCACTTCAACATGGGCTATGACTTTCAATGACTCTTTTTTCATTAATTTTGTTGTATGGCATTTATTCGTATGTATTTGCAACGTAACACTTTTTCAGACAGAGGTGTGTAACTTGCCATTTGGCAAAAAATTAAATGAAAACCTTTTTCTTTTTTTTTTTAAGTAAAGTCATTTGACAAATTGACTAATGAAGAATTACATCAGTCAACTATTTGGAAAAAGAAATAATTTTCTAAAGATATTAAATGCATGCTCTTTTACAGTGAAAATAATATGCTTTCTACACAGTACAGAGAAATAACGTATTAAATGCCCAATTGCTGAATTGCAGATTAGAGCGAATTGAACTTAAAATGTGATTTTATATTTTCATATCTTTGTAATAACATATGTCACAGTAACCAGGATGAAAAGCCCTGTGTTTGCACTCCTTTCGGAGTGGGGTTGTGGTTGATCGCTGCACAGGTAGGGGGCAACAGATGGTGATGTTATTCTGCACAGCCTCAAACAATGCAACCAAAACGAGTCTTTGTTCTGTGTTTATGATTTTTTGTTTGTTCTTTTATGTGTCTCGCATTCTATATGGATCCTGTACACTTGTTCTGGCGCAGGTACGTTTTTTAAAATCACAACTGTTTTCTGGTTGGTATCACAAACGCTATACCTTTATAGGTTCTGAACATTGCAATCTGGGAGACATTTTCGTTAATTTAAGGTTTTGTAAGTACAAAAACAAGAAAATAAGTTTCGGGTGATGCTTCTGTAGCCAATGCATTTAAAAAAATTAAGTAGCATTCATACCAAACCGGCACAAATAGGTTTGTATACCGAACTTTTCACTTACAAATAAGATATAGAGGCTATTAATTTCTGAATTTGTGGAGCATCTAGAAAAAAAGAGAATTGGTACCCATTACAAAAAATAATACTAAATGGACGGATGATATGTAAATAAAACTGGTAAGCAGGAAGGTAACTTATTGGTACCGTACCTGCTGTATATTTGCCAAGTGACAACACAATAGGTAGAAATGAAAGTAGGGATTGCTAAATCAATAAAGGGGTCTATTTAGTTGAGAAGAAAATGCAGGATGGACAACTTGACTATGCTAATGCCTGTACAGTGGACTGCCAGGTCTTCTCAATACCAAGTGGCAGCATTTCCACAACAAGTAGCCAGCCTAGCATACAACCTTCAAATATGAGAAGTGCAAAAAACAATCTTAAAGAAAATGCGACTGCTACTGGTAGATGAGGTTCTCAGATTTAATGCTCTCTCTGCGTAGCCACCACTCAGGACCTGCCTACTTACCAAAGAGGATCATTAGATAGATACACTCCTGCATTGCATTAAAATCTTAAATGACCTCCTTACTGATAGTACGAAAATTGTTCTTGTCATTTGTTGGCAGCAGCAGTGCAAGCTATCACTCTGTAAACCATCTGCTGCTTCCTTGAGAAGAAATGTATCTACTGCAAATTCAGAAGCTCAAGACCTTCCATCTATCACTGTTCCTTGAATACTCCTGTTGGTACTTCTGCATTGCTGTGCTTCTTGCCAATTACTTTCTTCTTCACTGACTCTTCATGTGCTCCATTTCCAAATCTCTTCTGGTCCCTTCTACCGCTCTCAACCCCAACCTTTCTCAAACATTCTCTTCTCTGAAGAGGCTCCTTAGTCTGCATGTAGCATGTGACACATTTTCAAACCATCACAAAGTAAATGCAACACACATAGGCCTCTATATAACAGCAGGTCCCCACACATGCCCTTTGCAACTATGTGTATACGCAGGTTGCAGTTCTCACAGGCATAAGTAGAGTCTTGTGGAGCGGTTGGTTTTAACATAGTCATGTCCTCCCGGTGTTCCAGCATAAACAAAAAGCTAAAAATAATCTGTAGATTTCAAGATCTGGCCCCACCGCCCTCTTTTCCACTGAAATAATAAAAAGGCTATCAGATGGAGGCACACGTCTTCTCTCCGGCATGTCCATTAGGAAAGACTTTGTAGATTCTCACACAGCATAGGGAGTTTAAAGATTCTGATTGTGTGCAGGTGTAATGTGGATACACCACCATAAATGTTTTCTATCCATTACAACTTTAGTCCATTGCTGAAGTCGACCAGAGGGAAAGAACACACAGCTTCATCTGATCCTCATTTCTGCAACTGAACAGCGTCCACTTCTCCATGAATGCATACTAGGTGTAGAGCGTCTCTCGCATGGTAAATTCTATGATAGAAATGATTCCTACATTATACGTTTGTTAGGCCAATCACTAGATCTGTTTCACTGTAATGAAACCACACTCTCCATGAAAGGGTAGGAAGTGAATCTCTCAAAACAAGTTTACGAACACAATTGTTGTTCATAAACAAACAAATCTATAACCGTAAACAAATCACTCTAAAGCTCTAACACTGCTTTAGAACGATTTGCTTTTGAGAAATGGAAGTACATCTCTGTGGGTGTAGTGATCGCTCTGAACCGGATCCGGTATGACTGTGTTCATAGACATTCCTAAATAACTGCCCCAGAATATGGCCAATATATATTTCCCTCTGTTCTGGCCAACTAGTGGCAGACAATGCAGACAGGTTGTACATTCACAGTCACCAAACACAAGCCAACTCACTCGGTCTAATAACCTCTGCGCTCAAAGTACGAGGCCGCCTTCTTTGGTAAGATGTGAGAATGGAGGCACCTTAGTATATAGTGCTAGGCAATATGTGAAAGCAACATTCAGTGAAGCCAGCAATGCATGTGCGTATCCCCACACAGGGCACATGGGGTAGTGATATGAATGCTTCCGCATATAACCCATTTATATGCTTGAATCCTGAATTACTTTATCAATCAGTCGGGTTGCTTTTAACTGGGCCAGAGCTTTGGTGATGTAATTGGCAATTTCTTTTTTTTCCTTTTAAGCAGACGTCTCAATTTCAATATGTTGGAAGCAGCAAAGAAATTACTTCACGGCCAGGGATATTTCTCTAACCTTCAGGGGTTTGATTCTCTCACCGTGGGCCATAGATGTTTAGACAGTCCAATCCGGCTCACAACCAAACTGAAATGAGACGGCGTGAATAAAGCAATGGCCTGGGCCACCAGGCCACGAATGGTATTCCTTTCAATCTAGAGCACATCAATCAAAAAACAAACAAACAGAAGAAATAACAACCTGCTGGGGCTTTAGAGCTGCAGATCTTTTTCCTGATCCCTGTAGGGGCAAGCTCAGCCCTCTACCGCTCTCATTTCTACATGTCCTTCAGGGACCACCAGGCCATCCGATAGGTCAAAAGGTCAGGACCTCTTTCAAAAGGTTCGGATCAGATACAATCTAGTTAAATCTTCTTTTGTACTATTTTGGGACAGAAGGTACCCCTCCAGACTCCTTAGGGAAACAAAACAACTATTGCTTCTAATTATTTTTTTAAACCAATAACATTCCCTCAAAACCAAAAATATACTTTGTCACTTCTACTGCAATGTACTGGCCGGGTTTCTTTCCATAGCAGACAGCTTCATGCGTAGTAGAGCAGAATGCTTACCTAGTCGGCTGCGCCTGATCTCATCTGGAGAGACCGGCCGCAGTTTCCTCTCCGCCTTGATTCCCTCTAGGATTTTCTCATGCAGACTCTGTGGCCGTGCTGGGGTTGGCTTTAGTTTTCGGGATGCCACCTACAAAAGGAAGATGTTTCCTTTCAACCATTTGATTAGAGATTAAACAAGTTATTTTCTTTCACGCAAAAGAGTGTAAATACTAGTGATTCAAAAAGAACTCTGTCAGTGCACGTGTGTAAAAGGAGGTTGAACAGGTCACCTGGATGCAGAGACACAGCTCGAATCACCCTTTTGATGGTCATCTTTCCAGCAGTAATTGGGGTGATCCTTGTGAATGTGTGTACAACATTCCTCGGCCAAGGGCCTTGACAACGAACCCAGCAAGCTGACTCTAGACCTCTCTGATTTAATGCGGTGGCACAGATGCTACTGCTACTTTGTTGCCAGCTTTTACTTATTTATTTTAAGTCAGTGACCATTTCCCTGTGGCTTTTAAAGACATTCTTTCCCAACTATGCTGAAGATAATTGACACCCACATTATTTACTTCACAGATTTCTATAGAGCACAGTCACCCAAGGTATATGTCTCAACTCGCTCTTGTGGAGTGTACTGAAGGCAGTTTCGGGTGGACAGAATGATACTAGTGGAAACCATAGGTAGACGTGACATAATGACAATAGATCCTGAAGAAAAACTCGCCTATCATAAATGTGAACAAGAATATTGCCTCTGTCACCGTGACTGATTTGGAAAAACAATGAGTTTAAACACTGCTCAATTTTTAAAAGAATACATTCTAGGTCACAAATTTGCTCAGGTCCTGCAGCAGGCGTTATCAAAGCTCAGGGTGCTGAATAACAAAACTAAATAGCCTAGAGTTCTCCTCATGCCTCTTAAATCCACCACCAGACTTTCCCTGCCTCTTTATTTCACTTTTGCAAGTTCTTTCTTAACACTGCATTTTGCCTTTGTCACTGTTATTCCGTCTTTCTCTTCCCCTATCTTTTCTCCTCGTGTGTTTTTCTCTTTCTTGCTCTGGGTCAAAGTCTACTGAGCAAAAACAAGTGCTCTCCCACAAATTCAAAGATGTTGTGATTTGTCTTGGTAACTATGCATCCTCCCCAGAGTTTCAAGTTCCTTCCGCTCAGCCAGTGAGTGGGGTCATTGGATGGTTGGAATGCTGAGTGTGTTTGTGCTTGGATGAGTGGAAAGTTGGAGTGAGAAGGGATGAGCAGCAGGATGCTGCTCCTGGTAGGGGCTTTACCTGATTTACTTATAGCCTTGATCTGAACCTAATAAACCTACATCTTTTGTAATCTACAAGACTACAGCCTTGATTGTAACAAAAGGCCCTACGTTTTTGGGGAGCTGAAAGAATTGAGTTGCAAGGAACGTCATCTTTAAAAAAGAAATCTGAGGTAGGTGAATGAGCAAACAGTGAAAATAGGTGGAATTAACAGAGCTTTTGCATCAGTTTACGCCAGATAAAAAAATGAATTTGCCCGCCCCTAACTAAGAAGTTAGATATCCCTTCCTTCTTCAATAAAACATTTTCAGAATTTTAACATAAAAAACAAGTAGCTGTCTATTGTGACTTAAAGGTAATAGCTACATACAGGATTTAGCGGAGGCCGAGATCTGATGAACTCCAGGATTATTTCGTGAGCGCTCTTCTTTAATCGGGGAGGAATGTCGCCTTGGACCTGGTTAAACACAAAAAGAGTGTACGCTTTATTTCTTATGTGCAGCAAGTAGGAGGTAGCATCAAATACAGTAGGCATGCCGTCAGAAATCCAATATAAGCTCATAAAAACTTCATAAAGGAGAATACACAAAATCTTTGGGGTTTTTTGTACGAAATTATCTAAGTAGGTTCCATACATAGATACCTTTCTCATAACTGTGTATACTACCCTAGGTCTTCCTCCTACTACATACGGATTGTTATTATTTCCTTATGAAGATAATGGCAAGTGTTCAACACAACAAAAATATTTTTTTTACATTTTATACAACTAATCATTTTTAACACTCAGCATTTAATTGTTTATGACCTTCATTTGTCTGGGGCAGGCGCTGATCAGCACAGATACAACCACATGCCACTGAGCATGAAATAGGATCGAAAGAGACCTATTTAATGTGTACCCAATGTTAACAAACTGCTCAGTAGCAAAAGGGCGGCACACGTCTAGGTTTACGTCCTTTTTAGGTTTGGTGTACAGAAGGTTTTAGCCTGTTTTGCCAGCCTTATGTTTTGCAAAACAAGTTAAAATAAAAATACATACATGCAAAGAGACGGGTGTTTTAGATCAGCCTTCAACATCCACTGGACTATTTAAGTATCACTCACAGTTTCCTTCTGCCCACTACAGCATAAAGCATAGGTAAACGGACCAAAAAACTATGAACTGGCCGTCTTGCAATGCATTTTGCCTGTCACATGCACAGCCGCCTGTGCGAGCGTGTGCTTCAGTGCCACATCTGATATGCAAAGGCTGCTCGAGCCATTTTTTGCATGTTCCACACGTATTGGCCCCACAATAAAAATATTTAAAAAATAACTCAATTGCTAAGACCAGGCCTATTGTCATCCCCCAATGCATGTTTTAGGATGTGACTTGTACATCACCTTTGTCCTTTGTGAATGGCTAAAAACATGTACGGCTGACTGAGAAGTTCAATTTTCTATTTTCTACAACATTTCACTTTTCTACTGTTCCTTTTACGAGGTGCATATTTAATTACCATATAAAAGAGAAATAACTGAACTTATATTGCCCCATGAATTCTCACTAAGGGGAAATAAACCCCTAAGTGCTCACTGGAAGTGGCATTTTACATTCATATGTCAAATAAACACTTGCACGATAAAATACCGTTTTTGTCACTTCTTGAAATCTGAAAAACAACTCATTATCACACCTTGCCTTGGACATCAAGTCCAAGAACAGATGCAAAGGGCACAAAATGAGAATGAAGAAATCCCATGTGAGTTTCTAAGCAAGATGCAAAGTTGACTGCAAATGTTCCTAGAAATGACACTAACTAAAAAAAATCAACTTTGAACATAAGGGAAAAGTCTGTGGTATTATTTACTCCCAGGGGTGACATCTACCACTAAGAGATTTAAGTATTTTATGGTTTCAATCCAAGATGTAGAGTAACAGCAGCATTACAGCACCAACTGGCTTAGGCACTTATTACCGAGCACTGGTTTTTATGTAATTTTAAACAAAGAGCACACAAATGGCACCACAGATTATGGAGCGACTGCCCTGCAGTGAAATGAAGAAAAGGTTGATTTTGAAAAAAAAATCCGTTGTTTGTCTTTGCCGTGTGGCTCATCGAAGTTTTAAGTTCGACGGCTAGTCAAATTGAAGTGCACACCCACATATCCCAAAAGGAGGCTCTCACATTGACATTTTCAGGCTGAGAGTGCTCACCTTCAATCAAGAAAATGTGACCCGGGCATTTGATGAAATTGGCTTAACACCACCGTTTCTTCCAGACAAATGTGGACTTGAGTTTTTTGATGTAAATTTGGAAGTATACCACACGCACGGTACTCTAACACTATTCTAACATCTGCTCTGGCATATGTATACGAGATCACCAGCAGCAGAAGAGAGAGTGACATCCCTTTGAAACAACATTAGCTAATCTTCATGTAACTAATAAGAGGTGGATCCGGGCTAGGGCCATATTCTTCTAGTCTTTCTGCGGCATGTTGTAATTCACAGTGTCAAAGCCTGGAGGGAATTCAGTACAATCAGGTCTATCTACTCCCTAGGCAAGTATGAGCCCTAGATTTATTGAACTCATATTCTGACCACCACGCTCAGAGGTTTGAAGTTGTCCTTAGCTGTGGTGGTGGATTGCAGGAGTAAAGGGAATGGAGCGGCTTCAGAACGGCTTTAAACTGATTGTCATATCTGACATTTTTGACTGACTAAACTGCAAGACATCTTTTCAATGTTCTCAGGCTGTGCAGTGGGCGTTCTTTAGAGCTTCTTGGATGTTCTCTTCTGGTGTAAACTGAAACTTTGTTTAGTGAAATTTGGGCCTTGCTGATTAACTAGGCAAGATAATCCTTTTTGTTTGGCTGGCAGCTGTGTTGTTGCGTCCATGGGTATCTTGCACTGTAAATCATAAGTCACAGTCTATTATCTAAGATAAAAGCATTTTTGATTTTGATGTTTTTTCCGCGGCCAACTCTGTTGTGCCATTTATTAGTTACTTTAAATCCTAGCTTCAGTTGTCATAATCTGACATGGGCCAATTTGTCCAGTCCGTTGAAGATGAATTTTGGTTTGGAAGTCATCCGGAGGATCTCTGAGCTTGCCCAATTTGTTTGTGAAATGAGTCAAATTCTAACTTGCATACACTTTTTCTGTTCCTAACTGTGAGCAGGAGATACCACAGATTGCAGGGTAGGATATGATTCGTGAAAAATTCAGGCCAAACTTGTGCTCATATCATTATGAGCCCATTGTTGTGCAAGTACTGTTCGAGTGGTGGTTACAATGCTGAGTGAGCACACAAAATCACACATTAACCACAATCAATCCTAAAGGTGGATGCATCACCACTGCAAAAGGATAAGTTGTTTAAGAGAACAATACAGTGGAAAACAACAAATATTAGAGATGAAAGAACTGATCATTTTTCCCCACGCAAGTGAGTTATGCAAGAGCTCATCTGCCCACTTACAAGCTGGAGACATGGCATTTGTTTGAAAGGTTTTGTTTTAGGTTTTGTTTTTAACAAAACTTTAATTGTGATTTTTTTATCTTAAAGGAACGATTGAAAACGCGGACCATTTTGGCATGTATATATAAGTATCAATTTTGTCTCAAGCTTCAAATTACTCAGATGCTGCATCCCCTTTTCCGATCCTCTCCCTATTCACCATCATGAACGTATGGAGCATTGTGGACAAAGTATCTGAATCATCAGATAATTTATCGTCCGTTTAGACATTTTCCTTCTTATTTCCTCTGCAATTGCCCATTCCAGCAGAACATTTTTCCCAGGAAGTCATTGCCTGGCTTTTTGGTTTAAGCCACTGAAACGCAAATTCGAAGAGTCCCAAATACAAGTTCCAACAATGCAAATTTGTATTTAGATCGTGATTTATTGGGCATAGGGATAACACTGCTTAATGGACAGTTCAATAGTCAAACCCATAATATCACACGATGTATTGATTGTGGTTTTCCAGTACATATATACCTGATCGATCTAGGTATATTCTAGAACATTTTAAAGGTGTCAACTAAATGCGGTGGAAGAAACTGAAGTATGTCAACGTGAACCAAGCATTGCTGGAGATCTGCTAGACATGTGCACAAGTCTGGTTGCAGTTCCCCTCCCCATATTTTTTGAACAGGCAATATTGTCTTATGTTTATCTACTCTCAACGCTTTATAGAATCGGGACACTAAATGAGCAGAATGGCACATCTCTAATCACACAGTCAAGACCACAGAACTTGGAGGAGTCACAAATCAATCCATCCAGCCATCCCTCAGTGTCTTGGACAGAAAAGTGTACTTCAGGAACATGCCCTGATCCTCCATACTGGAGTTATACCTCCTCGAAGAACAAAAAATGATCCCCAGGTTAGAGGTCACCAAACATGGAGCATCAGCCCTCCCACCATCTAACCACAGACATGTCATGAGCTCTTTTCCTGAATGTCTGTAATCTCCAGAGACCTAGAGAATAGGGAATATCTAATTAACCTAAGCGTCCCTCATGGTGGCAGTGTGAAGAACCACAAGGGAGTAGGGGTGTATCACCCCCTGCCACGCAGCAATAAAACAGGGTGCGCTTATCCCTCGCAACGTCCTTTCAGTAACATCTTCTCCCAGTTTTCTTTCCCGCCTGGCCACTGTGCTGCACGTTGAAGCTGTGTGGCAATATAATGTAAATCTACATCAGGTCCAAGGCCGCCTTCTACTTTGTCCAGGTTGAGAGTGGATAATGTTACTCTACTTATTTTACCAGTCCAAGCTAGAGAATTCAGGATGGAGTCTAATACTTTGAAAATGAAGTGCAGAATATTGCATAACGTATCGGGCAAATGGTATAAACAGCAGGGTAAAAACACCATCTTTGTAAGTGCAACACGATAAATAATATTTAGAGGTGGAGTTTTCCAGAAAGCAGTTTACTTCCACGATCTCAGTAGAGCTCTTCCCATGTGACTTGTGTACTGGGGTGTTCATGTGTGCCACCTGTACTTCCAGGTATCTAAACTGTTCAGTTTCCCTTCACATATTCAGGAGTGCATCCAATATAACCCCAGCCATCCTACCCAGTGGAAAAGCCACTGATGTTGCCCAGTTAATACGCAGACCACTGGAACTGCCAAACGTTTCCAATTCCGCCAAAAAGACTGGAAACAACATCTGTGGATTATGTGGATATACCGGAGTTTAGTTAGCGTACATTGAAATAACATGTGTCACTTGCCCTATGATGATGCCGACTCATGCATTACGGTGTGTCGTCTGATGGTTCTAACACAAGTGTGAATAATAAAGGTGATAATGGGCACCCCTGAAATGTATAGCGTTCAATATCCCACTTATGAAATACCATATTGCCTAATCTTACCTAAGGCTGTGGGTTCCATGGAGAGGAGTTTCACCAACTGCAGAAGGATGAGGCAAAAGCCCACCTTCTCAAACATATGGTCCCATCCTGTGGTATTGAATGCCTTTTCAACATATCGTACCACAAGGAGTAACTTACTGGACATGCATTTACAAAGTGAACGTTTGCTAATCTGACCTGTTTTCAAAATAGGGATGACATTCAATTGGAAGAGGTGTCTGGAAATGATATGTGGAGCTCAAACGCATCAGGTGACTGGCAGAAGGTATATCGATAAACAGGAACTCCAAGCGGGCTGGGAGGGAGGTTGGGCTCATTCAATGATTTAATGAAGAGATTTCAAAAACACACCGTGGGATGGAATGCGGCCAACAGGAGCAAACCCCATTGCGGGCGGACTATCAGTCCAAAACCAACAAACGAACAAAAACACACACACCTCAACTTATGTGGCCTCCTGGAATGTTCCTGTAAGCAGCTGTGAAAAGGCTGCTACAGACAGAAAAGTGAGTGGTGTTCTCGTGGTTTATCTTGAACTTTATTAAACTCATAATAAATAACAAAACTATATTATCAAAATAAAACACAGTTTGCAGGAAGGGGTCCCAAAAATTGCCTTTTCTTAAAGGAAAGTTCAAGTGGCACTGTAACATGAATTGCTGACTCTACATAAAGCGAATAAGGGGTCTGTAAAGCCCCCATTTTCTTGCAGAGAGAGAAGCTAGAGTAGTTCGGTTCCTAGAAACAATCTTAAATCTTTGTCCCTACACCTGTTATTCATGCTCATGTCTGAATAAAGAGTACATTCCACAAACGTAAAGCCAAGTGGTTAACTCTACAGCTGAGAGATGGTCCTTACAAATACATGTCAAAACATGTTCATCATCACAAATGTGCTGGTGCACTCCAATGGGCTTCAGAAGAATCGCAGAAAGAAGTCTAGTTCATCACGGAATACGTTAGAAAATGAATGTCAAGTAACACAAAAAATCAAATCCTAATGTCCATCAATGTAGTAATCCTTGGAGTTAAAGAAAAGCAGAAACCTAACATCACAAAAAAATAACAGTCTTTGTGACGCGTCAAATGGAACAGGGGTGCACACATCAATAGGAGGGCAGCCAATGCCCAACATTAAAGTGTGAATGGACATATTTTTAAAGGAAAGCAGCTACTTAATAGCGGGATGCAGTGGTTGATAAAACGCCTAGGTCTTTATGATCTACGACAGGCACAAGCCTTCATGCCTTCCTGTGAAAGTTAAAAAGTTACCCAGTCACGCTGTACACAGGCAGAGGTAAGGAACAACATTTAAGAAAGCATGCGTCTGGGCACCATCCCAGATGCCACGGAGAACTGATGGGAGAACATCTCTATTAGTCCATAAGATTCCATAAGAAGTCCAGTATTTGGAAAAAATCCTTCAGTACTGCTTGACAACAAATGCTCAGAAAAATTGGTAGACCAGTTAGCACCAGACCAGCTTAATGCCTTATCCACAGGATGGACTTAATTCTAAAGTCTCCTTTTTGGGGTTCTTACCCATGAACACCTACTTATGGGGCTAATGCTAAATTTGTGCTGGTTGTTGCACTGACACTCATTCCTGAGAACTGGGACATTGTTTATCTCCAGACCTTAACTTAGATCAAGAGAAGAGGGAAAAATGGAAGAAAGAAGGACGAAGAGAAAGTGATCAGAATACAGTGACAAAGGGAGAATGCAAGGCTGGAATGAATCTGCAACAGTTATATAAAGATACAGGAAGAAGCATTCGGTGAAATCAATAGTAGGCAGCCCTGGTACTCAACAACTCTGCCTATAGACGCCTAGAAAAACCTTGCACTCCTTCACTTTGTTTAGTTTTACAACTTAAGCCATGCACGCCTTCTTTCTGGCACCAGAACAGTCCACATTTAGGAATAATCTAAAACTCTGGGACTCTGAGTCCTGAACAGCTTTCAAACTGCTGTATTCGATTTTACAAAGAAAATCATAAAAGGCAGATCAATACAATAAACAAACAATAGCAACAAATGATACAAGAATAAATAAAAAGAATAAAAGGAACAGAACATTAAGAAATCATGACTGACTTGATCTCAAAGCGTCCGAAAGATATCATGATAATAAAATAACACTGTGGGGTTAATACAAATTGTAAAAACAAGAGCACCAGACTCACGTGTTTCAAACTCAGTAGCAAAAGGGGCCTATATAGTTATACCACAAGTTGACGGAACCTAGGGCAGATCATAACAATATGCAAAGTATCAGGAACAGAAGCATTGCCATAATGTGCACACAAGTAAGTCAGAACCTTTAAACCAGCTACCGTTGGGGATTATGTACCGTGGGAACAAATTGAGCCTGAAAAGAATCAACAGCCTTCAATGCTAACTGGACATGTCCAGATTTAGGTATGATTCCATGCCACTCACAGATTTAACCAAGGTAAAGTGGCACAGAGAATACTTGGTCAAAGCGAGGGCCTGGCGCTCTGCTGCCACCTTGGCGCTAAAAGCGTTTAACCCATGTTACATCAGCTTTGACAATATAACCGAGATCAGAAAAAAGCTCGAGTCTCCCTAAGACTCTCAAGCTGGACGAGACATAATGCAGCCAGGGAATTTGTGATGTCTTGTCCAAGCTCAAGCAGTTGCGAATAAATAACCTGTTGAGCTCCAACTCATCCTTCAACCAAACTGAATACCAAAGAAGCAAGGGACGAAGCGGGATGAAATCAGACATGTTTCCCATACCCAATTCATCATAAGCAGCCTCAGCAGGTGTGCTTTGTGAGATCTTTAGAAGCATTCTGAATAACTAGTTTTCTGCAGTTTGGATGGGGGCTAGGGGGCCCATAATCCCAAATCGCACAACTGTAGCTGCCTTTAGGAGTACATTTGGCTTTGGAAATATCCAAAACAAATGTCAGCTGAGTACGTACATGGGGCGGAAAAAATCGCCAATATTGTATGTGGCCCTATTGAAGGACATAAGGTTATGCTTAATCAGCAAGTGCCAATTAAAATTAGAATCCATCAGAATACCCAAATAATGGAAATTATCAACCTTACTGATATGGTGGATCTTTGCCACAATTTTCTGAATGTTGGTGTTGTTCAGGCCAACTACCATAATGTGAGATTTCAGAAAAATGTGTGGAAAGATCGAGACTGTCCATAAAACAGATAAACAGATCTAAAAGACACTGTAGCCCCCTGGCAGTGCATGCAATTACAACTATGTCACCTGCATAAAGCAGAGCAGGAATCTGGAGACCATCTACCCTGGGAACATCCAGGGGCAGTTCTGTTAAGGCTGAATCGAAGGCAAATAATATAACGAATAAACAAGCAAGGTGCAAGAATGTAACCCTGGCAAACCCCTCACGTCACGCTAAAGTGCAGTGTACATTCTCCATTGTGACCATATCTCACTGAAGCCGAAAGGCCATTGTGCTAATCTCGCAAGAAAGTGACCAGTGCAGCTTTGACCCCATCTGTGCCATCATTGACTTCAGCTTGGCACAGGTTGGCTATCGAAAGCTGAGAGGACCATGAAGGCCAGATGGATTGCACCCTTCTTTGCTTCAGTGTATTTGCAGACAAGTATAAAACGATTTAGGCTTTGCTCAATAGTGCCCCGACCAGGCCTACACCCATATTGTAAATCAGACAAGATATTAGGCTCTTCAGCCCAGGATGAGAGACGGTCCTACAATACCCGGCCTAATATTTTCACCTCAGAATCTATCAGAGATATGGGCCTATAACATGCTGGGTTTACTCAGTTCCCTTTTTTTAATATCGGGACAATTGTCAAGTGGCACCACGATGGTGGCAAAGGTCCACTGGTGAATACATTTATGTGTATGGTCAGTAAGGTGGCCCACAAGCCGACTAGGACCATATAAAGGTCACCAGGGACCCTGTCTGGACCGGGGGCCTTTCCTTAGGTAAGACAAGAGATAGCTGTTCTCACATCCTCCCATTGAAATAAGATTCTCTGGTCCACCTGGCATCGGGAGAGGGGGTGAATCCGGGCCCTCGTGATTGTAAATGATCTCGAAGTGATCAATCCAAGCCTGCTCCGTGATGGTTAGACAGCAGCTAACAGCTAAACAGAGGGTGGTTTCACCACTCGCCGAAAGGCTGAACTGTCTTACTCTGACTTGGCAGCAAGAACATTCTCCCAAGTCTCCCTATTTAACTGATTCTTACGCTCTTTGCACGCCGAGCTGTTAGCTGCCCTGTCCCTCCAACCTATTCTTGACAACAAGGTTTTTTATGCAGAGCTGCTAATAGCTCTTTATGCGCCCGCTAACACTTTTTGTCAAACCACTTGCCTGGGGCGTAAGAGGGGCCCTCCAGCCCAACACTTGACAGATCCACAAATGCTAGAAAAGGACATCAAGACACTATGGGCAGAGGCAACATCACTTAGACATATCAAAAAGTCAGGCAGACAAGTGACGAAAGAAGAGATAAAACCTAGTGAATTGATCTAAGCCCTGTCAATCAATTTCAGTAATTCTGTTGCTTTGCTTAACCAACTTGGTTTCTCAACCATCAGCCTTAGATTTCAGGCAGCGGCTGCGAGGCTAAGAGGTAAAGCCAAAACAAACGTATCCTCACATTTTATCAAGTGGTGTGGTAAGATAGGGTCTCAGATGTGGGTGCACCAGCTTATAGTTTCCAATTACAGGAAAAGGAGACCTTTCCGATTAATTGAATCTTCATAATCAAACTAACTTGAAACACGTATAGGAGGTAAGTAGCATTAGTAATTTGCATATCACTGGTTGGCCAAATAATCTATGAACATCAATCAAAGGTCAAACAATACTCCTCTCTGAGCAAAAATAGCTGGTTTGGGTTGGAAAGACAGCTCTTTGAATGCTAGTTGACAATTCAGAGCCTTCAGTGACAATGCTGCACTGGCTGCCAGTTAAAAGGCGAATTGAATTTAAGTCCCTTTGTATCGCCTTCGAAGCTCTACATGGGCTTGGTCCCGATTATTTTACACACAGATTCAGGTGATATGTCCCAGAAAGGCAGCTTTGCTCGGCCATTTCTCTTAATCTTGTAATCCCAAGGGCAAAAACTGCCTCCTGGGGGAGGGAAGAAATTTCATAGCAGGCATGGTTAGCTTGTGGAATTCTCTACCTCTGGCACTTAAGAAAGAAAGCAATCTTCTTGCTTTTCGCAAACTTCTAAAAACCTGGCTGTTTAATAATTATCTTGAGCTTACTACCCAGCTTTTTCCACCTCAGGGTACCCTTTTTTTCAGATCCACTGTGCCTCGGGTATTAGTGCGCAATACAATTAAAAATGTCATTTCACATTGAGAAGTGCCATGCCATTGAGAGAAGTTACCAAGGAACAACCTCCAATCAGTAAAAGAACAAATGATCATGAAGAGAAAGAACATAAGTATAATACAATAGTTTAGGAGATCATTTCCAGTCGACATAGTTATGACTATATTGGAAATCTTGAATAACTTGTGCACTGAATACTTGAAGATTTGCCAACTCAGTGTCATAGTTGAGTGCAATCAAACAATGTTCCCTTGCCAGGTTCTTCATGTTTTCAACTAGTTCTCTGGACTTATTCCATGCCATGCTCCCCTAAGTTACACACAGACAGGAAAATAAAGCTAAAATAAATCATGATCAAAGCACCATGTTTTTTAGTCAGACAGACCTGCACAGCAGTTTCATGAATGCCAACAAGGAACTAGAATTAGAGACATGGGGAAGCAAATGATGTAACTTGGCAAATGCTAATGTTTGAGGAAGGCACAAATAAAGGGAACTGTCGCTGCCAAATCAAGCCTCCGGCGACAGGTAAACAGCGAAGCAGCAGTGGATAGAGAAATTAATATCTGTTGATGCAAACAAAAACAGGCTGCAGCACACCAAATTGCTTCCATATAGTTTTGTTGTGTAGCTGTTTTCTGAAAGCAGTCAGGTCAAACATAGTAAACCCACGTGTATACAGTGTAACTTAATAATGTAAAAAGGGCTATTAACAATTTGAAGCATTATACTTTAATATACTGTTGTTTGTAGCGACTGCCGACTCTCGGGTTGCGTGTATTCCCGTTTCGAGGCAACACATCCTAGAAGGAATGGTTTGACCTATCCTACTAGAACAAGAAAATGGTTGGTTTGCATAATATTGTAGAGACACAGCAAAGCAATGATAGACTGAAAGTGGCATTAAGTAATAACCAGTGGCTGAGATTAATTAGTATTGCACCCATCATTTTGTTTTTGTCCCATCGCCACCTAATCCTATATCTTCTGGTCCTTGAGGCTGTATGGCTCCTTGTGATAACGTTTACCAGTGTCTTCATTACCACATTTCCAGGTCTTGTTCCCCCTTTCTTCCTGCCCCCCTATTCTAATATCCAGAGTCTGCTTACCGAGGCCCTATGGTCCCCCATGTCAGTATAGCCTCCATCCATGTATCCGTGTATGTGTCCCCTTTACGTATGTGCGATCCTACCTCGGTGATTGTGCATTTTCTGCTCCCCATCAGTTTATTCCCTGTCCACCTGTCAGTGTATTCTTTGTTCCTGTGTCAATGTATTCCCTGCGCTGGTGCCTTTGTACCTACCCACAATGTGTGTGTTTCACTCTCTCTGTGCTGGTGCCTTCCCTGTCCCACTTTCCGTGCATTTCCTGTCCAACTCCTCTGTCCTAATAGCCATAATCCATTCCATGATTACAGGTCCGCTTCTCTCAGGTGTGTAAATACCTATGTTGACATAGCTATGCCTCTCTGTTTCAATTACTGTGTTGTTGAATCTATCTTATGGGTAGTAGTGTCTCTGTGTGGGACTCCTTTACATATAGGCCAATGCAGCCTACTCGGTCGAAGTGTCGTGAACGAATGAGTGTATCCTTGTCCAGCCTATTCGTCTATCACTCCAAACAGGTGGCGCCTTCAGTCTCAGTGTGTTGCACATATATATTTTCCATGTCCTGGTTTCAATAGCTTCACTATGCAAGGTGCAGAGGTGTTCTCTGTCTCCCTGCCCTTTCCCAGAGTACACATCTTCCTGCAACAGTGTTACTGTCTCCATTTGCTAACATCGTTTATTAGGTCTCGCCTGTCGATGCGCATGCGCATCGAGCTTGCGAGACTATGGGGGCTTATCCACTCTTGAACCAACTTGCAAGGAATCGTGGCGATTCCTTGCAGTGCACGAGAAATGTAAGCTCAATGCGCATGCGCATTGAGCTTAAAAGCGCGTGCACATGCCCCCAGCCGCCTGCCTTGCCTACTCTCTGTGTCACAGCCTCCCCCAGCTCCGCCCCCTCACTTCTTGATTGCACGGCCGCTAGGCCGTGCCTCCCCTACTCTCCTCCCCCCTCCTCCTCCTACTCTCCTCCCCTGCCTGCCGTGTCGCACCTCTCCCCGCTACGCCCCCTCCCCTGCCCGCCGTGTCGCATTTCTCCTCCCCCCTCCCCTTATCTTCCTTCCCTCCGTCTTGTGTTCATTGTCATGGGCCAATAGTCCTCCTAATACAGTTGCCGGAACAGGAAACCGGAAATTATTGTTGAAGCAATACGCAGGAAATCACAACCAGAAACCCAGAGGTACGAAGTGAGAAGAGTATTTTACTTTACTTCTTTTCTTTCCACAGTAACACAGTATCTTGGAATTTTAATACGTTCTGGACATGCCCTGATTCTGCCGTATGTCTGCCTTGTCCGTGTACTAGTGAACACATATTCAAACGATGTTTGAGCAATCTGGATATTTAAGCAATCTGCCGTGTTTGCCTGTTTGTCACAGCTCGGATGATACGCTGAATGACATGGCAGATAGCGTAAAACAAGCTTACACAGTTTTCCTAATGTTGATTGTGCTAATATAGTAACAGGTATGGATTTGTCTCTGTTCAATTAAGTGTTTTCAAGGGACTCTCTGTAGCCTTTACTCCTGCAGAGTAAAGACACGTCACGACCTCCTCGCCACATTGTTAGTATTCCCATATGCGAGGCATGCATTCTAGTAAGCATAATAGCGTTTCTTCTTTGTTTACCTTTGTTATGTAGGATCTGTTCTTTTCTCGTGCCAGTTCTCACAGTACGGGAGGTGGGGCTGCAACAATGGACAGCCCTCTAATTATTCTCAAAACCTGATAAACGCCTACTACAATGTGCTTTGCACTGGGTGCCTTGTACTTTTGACTGCACTTTCTCTACTGCAGTTGTGTTCTTTGAGTGTTTGTGAGCCGCCCAGCACCGCTGCTCCTCTCTGGTGAGGCCCCTTGCACATGGCTGCACCCAGATGCCGCATGGGGGTTGTATTGCTCGCCCCTCGCCTTCTCAGGCCTCTTTATAATTAATGAAAGCTGCAAGCGAGACTTGAAATGATTCAATTATCTCGACCCAGACGGGTGATTTGAGGACGAAGGCCGCTTTCTGGTTGCTTTGCAATAATATCGTTTTACCCGAAGGCTCCTCCTTTTAAAATAAGCACGTGCTGAATTGTGTTACTTGCTCCAAAATGCTTTTGTTAGCCCAAAGTCGTCTTGGTAAGGGAAAAGGATGCCCTCGCCTCTTTCTATTCCGTTAACTTCTCTGCTATATCTAGGGCCTTCGAAACTGTTTTTTGTAACCCGCTACAAAAAACAGCTTGTGCTGCCAGTTCAAATAAAGTCTTCACCAGCCCCGAGAAGCTAACAAATTACTCCTCTCTGGAATAGTAGGGGTGGACAATTACAAGTCTAGAAGCGAAGTGAAAGGAGTAAACTAACTTTCAGCAGCACTGGTTCTCTTAGTTGAGGTGGCATCTGCATCGTTTTGTTCTGCGGGTGCAAGTTTAGGGCTCAAATATTAATGTGAATCTTGTTCATTTATATAGTTGGTTTAATAACCACATATTGGTGCATGTGCAATAGTGAGTGCCTTAAAACCGATTCTGAACTCTACTGATAACCAACCGATGAAGACTGTGAAGGGCTATTGACACACACTATTTTTGCCCCATTATCAAGAGCTCCTGCGGGTTAAATGTACTCACCCTCACACCTCCTCACCCTCACACACACTCACCCTTACACACCCTTACCCCCTCACCCTCACACACCCTCAGTCACCCTCACACTCACTCACCATCACACACCCTCACATCCTCTCACCCTCACCCACCCTCACACCCTCACCCACCCTCACACCCTCACCCACCCTCACACCCTCACTCATCCTCACCCCCTCATCCTCACACACCCTCACTCACCCTCACACCCTCACCCCCCCTCACAACCCTATCACCCTCACTCAGCCTCACACACTCACCCTCACACACCCTCATACCCCCTCACTCACCCTCACCTTCACACACTCACACACCCACTCATCCTCACCCTCACACCTCCTCACCCTCACACCCCTCACCCCACTCAGTGCTACAACACATATTGTGTTGCAATAGGTGTCACATTTGCGAAAGATAAAACTATTGGCATTGTAAATAACAAAGCTATTAATTTGGCTATTTTCAAAACAAGCACATAAATAAAAAATGTGTCCTTTACAATACCAATAGCTCAAACTTTCCTATTGCGAGAACTATTGCATTGCTGTGCTTCTCTCCCCTGCTGCACTCTCCTGCTCTATAAAGATGTGGCCTAACGACCAGAGCTGCCATCTAAGTCACGTAAATACAAAACATGTTGCATTCCAAATGATATAGGCGTCACATTCGCGAAAGTTATAACTATTGGCATTGTAAATGACAAAGCTATCAATTTAGCTATTTTAAAAACCAACAAATAAATAAAATATTTTTCATTTACAAGACCAATAGCTCCAACTTTTCTAATGCGAGACCTATTGCATTTCCAATGCTTGTTGAACCCTGTCTCTGTGCTCGTATTCTCGGTCATAGAAAAGACACATAGGTTTGCTGTAAGTTTTCTGCAGTATTGATTGAAAGTATTTGTGGGGTTGCTACAGAGAGTATCAGTAATATTATTAGTATTTCAGTACTTTTAGAGCGCGCTAATCACCCCGAGGGGTATCCAGGCGCTGCGTGGGGTTGGGCTTTTGGAACACCCAGGTCTTGAGGCCACTCCTGAATTCAGAGTGCTAGCTGTCCGCTTCGCGTCACAGCCAGTATCTGCGGGCGACATTGTCGCCTTCGGGTCCAGTAACTACACTAGGACACCTATCTATCAGGTGAAACATCTCTCGCACCCCCTTCATGCTGGACAGTGACAGCGATGGTTTGGTCAGGTGCCTAAACAGGTCTAGAAAAATGAACTGACAGAGGATTATTGGTGTTCACAGAACTATTTCAAGCAGCGTGGCCCATCTAAATAGCACTGATGCACGGATACCCAAAGCTAAAAACGAATACCATTTTGTTACTTCATACTTCGCCTCATCTTCTCCTGTGGGATCCATTTGTCAAACTAGCGTTGGCAATGCCAATAGTTCCTTCTTGTAAATGAAAGTTTCTCTTCAGTAAAAAGTGAGATTAGACACTCTGACTCATTAGCACATAGAAAAAAAGAAAATGCTACAGCATGAATGTAGCAAACGTGATTGCAATTATAAGTGAAAACTTAAACAGAGCAGTGAGAGTCTATTGGGTTTAGAAATAGTGGCTATGCAGGATGCAGTGCACTGCAGATTAAATGAGCAGTAAACGAGTAGCCCAGAAGTATGACTAAGGAGCTGCTAGGAGCTCTAAAAAAGGTAAGGAAAGAAAAAAAGGGGGCCCTATACAAGGGGAAAACATAAAAAAATGCACAAGCCCTAGCACTGAATCATATTTAATTTGAGGCACACGTGCACACCTAATCAGGGAAAATGGCATCACACTGAGGACAATAGAGCCTATCAGTGGCGGCTCCTCCATAGGGGTGTGGGGGCGTCCCCCACTGTGCTTTCTCAGTGCGAGAAGCAGAAACATAAAATGGGGGGAGTGGCTTGCCCACTGTTGTGGGTCCTGTGCACACACTCCCCTTTTCTCTTTGTAGGCTGCATGCAGCCTACATAGAGAAAATGGCCTCCGATTAGGCTCCCTGCTGGGGCGCTCTCCACTGCGCCTCACCAACAACGCTGCCATTGCAGCATTGTGATTGGCTTAGGGTAGGGCAGGGGAGGGAGGGAGTCTGCCTGCTGGTTGCTTCCTGTTACTGCAGGAACACGTGGGACCCGGCTGCACCATTACATCCGCCAGAAGCGGAGGTAGCGCGGTACCCGGCGGTAAGGTAAGTAATGTGTTATTTATTATTTTTTCATTTTTAATTTCACACCCGCAAACACCCGCGCACATGCCGGCCAAGGCTGGAAAAAGCTAGCTACAGCAGCATGCTACGGTGGTAGTGTTAAGGGAGATCTCGCACAGCAGAGCTCGGAGGTTGGTTATCATAGCAATGGCTAATGTAGCAGGACTGGTGAGTCAGCAGCTGTGACAGGATTGTGCATACGATGGTATGGGAGGGAGTACGGCTGAGCTATCTAGCTAGGGCTGCAGCTCCCGGAGGCATGGCTGTGAGAAGGTGTGAGGAGGGGCGGGGTTCTTGAATCGGGCTGGGGACCATGGGCAGGGCTTTTGGGGTCGAGCTCTGGCATCGTGAATATGGTGGTCTGAAAATGCATTGGGCTAAGTTGGAAAGGGTCGGGAGACAGACTAGGAAGGTTGAAGCAAGGTTGGCAGTGGAACTTATCTTTATGCCTCCATCAGCTCGGCTGAAGAGTCGGGGTAGCAAGAGACTTTCTTGTACTGTACGTTTGAGTGCTTCTGTTGCCAGCCCTCCGCAGATCCAAAACCTATGTGTGGATGACGTAGTTATGTTTTTTATTTTGGTTACGTCTATGACGTCGCCTACCACCGTGGGGTCACATCAAAGCGCTTACTTACTGCATCTTTCATGTCGCTAAGGCATTATGAGCCCTCGTCTGCAGGGTCCTACTTCCGACCAGAGGCCAGGGAAGCATAGCCTTCTACTACAGGTTGGAGGATGGAGCCCACCTATAACAGGGGGTCTGGCACCTGCATCCATTACAGCGGAGACTAGATCGTAATTTAGCGGAGATGTAGGGTGTAGTTTATCCTGTCCCACAAGAGTCGAGAGGTCAGATTACCCCACCATGTTAGGGCTATATTCTTGCATAGCGATATAAGGGTGTAGCTGCCCTGAACATGGGGATTACAGACTGTGCTTGAGTTCCATGACCCCGTGTACGCATGCACTGAGGACGTAGGAGTAGTGACTGATGGCGAATTGCAGAAGCGAGGTGCCTCTGACTCCATGCACTAGTTTCCAGCTTGGACGGTCCGACTGCCCTCTGCTACAGTTGTTTCCTACACGGAGGCGGTGAGGAGACGGCAGCCCCCATTCCCCCCATGCAACAGCTCAGCTTCTGCCCAGAGGGCCGCCACTCCTGCTTGTGGTAGAGGGTTGATGCTGTTTTAGTAAAGACACGTTTCCCTTTGGTATGCCAATCCTCAGAGAGTCAGATTTCTGCATATTAATGTTCAACTTTGCCACTGAAATCCTGAAATTCTCAGATAATTGGTCACTATAAATGAATGGGACTGCTTCTTTCGAAGTTTGGTGGTCCCACATGAGAAAATTCAGAAATGACCCCAAGACTCTGGGCGAAAACTTCCAGCTGACAGTCATTTGTTTTTTTGTTTTACAAAAACAAACAGACGATGAGAGTTTGTTTTCGTAACGCAAAACCATTACTGTGCGGGTAAACTGAACAAGGCGCTGCACAGAAAGCTTCAGCGCCTTCAAAGGAGCTGCAGTGGTGGTGACTCTTCTGAAGGCACAGACGTCCATCTGGCAGGTGAAGATCTCCAAATATGACGGCCTGCACTCTGCCAGGGCAGCTGCGTGCATCCCTCTGCTGCCCTGGCGGAGTGGAACCCAGCCCACCAAACTCTAAATAACCCCCTATGTTCTTTATATCTTAACTGTATTGTTGTTTGGAGAGTTATGGCCACCTGCACTTCACTGAGAACGCCTTGCAGCAGGAGCCGGCTATGAAAGATGAGTGAGTCATTGCTCGTAGATACCACACTATTGGTGGAGGAGCACAGCCATAGCTCACGAGGCAGAAAGAGGACTCATATGCCAGATCACAGAATTCTGAATTCCAACAAGCAAGCAGTGGTGAGCACAGTAAGGTGCTTGAGGGCAGTGTGAAGCTGGCACTGGTGTGAAGAGACGAGCTGGCTCTCATGGGCAGCATGTGAAGGTTGTATTGGTGGATAGTGTGAGGTGCCAGAAACTGTGGACCCTGTAAAAGTTAGCAGATGTAGCTCTCTCTTCCACACTCTATCTTGATGTCTGTTACCATACTTTTTTTCTGCCACACTCTCAACATCTCTGTGTGGTCCTATGTATAATAACCTCCCCAAAAAAATCCAAGACCCAGCAATTTCTTAAATGATAAATAAGTCAATTGTATTGGTTTATTAACCTTCCTGAAGTTTGCTTGAAAATGCATAATTTCTTGGGCGGAGAACCCACCGCCGAACCCCCTGTAAGTTGTTCGGGCTCGCTCGCTACGATCACTCGCCGTAGTGCAGTATGACAATAATTGTAAGCCTCACCACTTTCAAATGTCATCAACCTCCACTGGAGCCAAAGGCTGAAGTGTGCTGACCGACTGTACCATGACATATTCAGTCTTGAGCGGAAACAGAATGTGAACGACACTCAAACACAATGATGGCTGAAGAATGCTAACTCAAAGTCCTTGCATGAAGGTGTATGTATGAATGTATTTTTATGAACTTTTTCGATTATAAGAGCCAAGCAGGCAGCTAAAGCTGCCAGTCCAGATCCAAACAGTACTTTAATACACACTCTATTAAATGGTATGCAAAAAATTCAAAACAAATAAGGTAGGTGAAACAGTATGAAATACCGCCAAAAAGGCCTAACAAGGTTTCTAAAATGCAAATCTTCTACCCTGAGGGCGTTAAAAAGGGCAGGGTTTACAAACACCAAAACCGTTGCCAACTACGTTACTTTTGTCTGATTAAATGTATATAAGGTCCTGTCTACAGGTTTTAACACAGCGTAATAGCACTTCATCAGTAAACACCTGTTATCCTTTATTTGTTTTTCACTGTAAATAAGGCAGGTTTGCAGCCTTTGTCATAGATTTTGAAATAAACAGAACAGACATTAGCCATTTGACGTACATTTTTTCCAATTATCCAATCAGTTCTGTATCCTTTAACGCCGGGTTGCTGCCATAACCAACGCAGGCACACTGTATTGAGCATTAGTTATACCACACGTCAACCACCAAGCATGTAGGAATAAAATTAAAACTATGTACAACATTTTTCTTGCCTCCCATGGTAGTCCGTGGGATTACATGTAACAAAATATTTTTCACAATAAATAAGCCAGGCCTTCAGCCTTTGCCATAACTTTGCATAATAAACAGATCAGACCCATCGCATATGCTTAAATGTTTTCCAATTAATTAATGAGGCATGTAGCCTTTATCACTGACATGCCACTGTAAAACTCAGGCGTCTGTGTTGAGCACAAGCTTTTCCTCAAAGGACCCATTGATGTGCAGTCATAAAATTACAAATATGTACCAAATTACAGCTAGCAAAACAATATACAAGCCTGCCTAAAAACGATCAAGAACAAATCTACCCCAGGATTTGTCACACGAAGTAACAAACACCACGGCCCGGCCTACTACAGGAATCTCAGATTCCATGCAACAAAATACATTTCTACAGCTTTTAACTCCGTGCAATAACAATCCAGGCTTAAAGGCATTAGCCTTATGTTTTTCATAATAATTCAAGCCTATGGTCTCTGTAAATGTTTATAACAAACAGTTAACATCTATGACATCTGACAGCATTTTCCAAATGAACCAATCAGGCCCACGTACTTTATAACTGCCTTGTCACTGTAACTAACTCAGGAACTCTATTGAGCATAACATTTCCCAAAAGGCAGCCAACAGGCATACAGTCATACACTTATAAATATGTAAAAAATAACATTTGGCAAAAATATACACAACCACTACGAGGCGGAACCAACAAGAAAAATCACAGCGCAATTCATTTACACCCAGTGTTGGTCAGCGAGGGTAACCAACACCAAAATCGTTGCCTACTATGGTAAAAAAGTGAGATTCCATGTCACTAAATACCTTGTTATAGGCCTTAATACATAAGATATCAAAAGTATTGCAGCTGAAAAATGGCATCACTGGCTTGTCACCAAAACCAAATCAGGACTATTCTACTGAGCACAGGCGTTCCCACAAGGCAATGAGTGAAACACAAGAACTCTTTATCAGCAGAAGCACATAACGTCTGCACAATAAAATTATGAAATTGAGAGAATCCAAATGTAGGTGCAGCCATAGCCCTCTCCCGTAGGCAGGGTCAGACTGGGACCAAAAAAAAAAGGACCAGGCACCAAAATAAAAGTGGCCCCTCCATAAGTGAACCAGATAGCAAGAGAAGTGTCCCACAATTGCAAATTAGGTCAGTTTTGAACTTGGTAAAACACACTGTATAATTTGCAAGGTGTGGGAGACCTGCTTTTGGGCATACTGCAGGCATTGCTTGTGGTAATGTTAGGGAAATCAACTGTAAAAACTGTCCCACCGGGAGAAAAAAACAGGCCAATAAACTGCTAAAAGACTGGCCGACACACTGATCTTTCACACCAGCCCATCAGGCACTGCCTGATTGCCCTTTAGGCTAGTCCGACACTGCCTGTAGATTACATAAGGTCTAATGACATCTCTGTTGTCAAGCCTGACCTAAAAAGGGTTTGGTATTTCTTCTCACGACAAGATTTGGCACATAATTCTTGCTGGAATTAGTTACGGGTTTGAAGTATGAAATAAAAGACAAACTGGTCTCTGATCTTCTGCCAGCCCCCTCACCAACCTCCCATAAAGCAGACTTGAAAGCTCAAGTTATGGGATACAAGGGAAAAGAGAAAATGCCAGATCGCTCACAGGATCCACCCTACAATGTTCTCTTGTTTACTCAAGTTGTATAAATTTGGAGGTTTTTACAAAATTTGCAAAAGGTGATGAGCCTGGTTTCAGGTTTCCCCCCTGAAACCAGGCTCATCACCTCTACCATACTTTTCAAGAAAGAAGTAAAAGCGATCCTCATGGCTAAATACACTTGAACCACTACTGGGGAAAAACTACAAAGACTCGATACTCATCTGTACTACTTGTTCGAACCCTTTGTATTTTTATTTTGACTTTGAAATTGACTTACTTGATTGTTTTATGATATCACTTCAATGTACTTTTAACATGATTGATGTATCTGCGTATACATGCTCCCCTCCTCTGTAAAGCGCTCTGATATCTGCGAAGATCTTGTTCGCGCTATATAAAACTTTCTAAATAAATAAATAAATAAGGAAGACAGCAGTCATGTAGGCCCAGGGAACACCGAGCCAAACTACAAGAACCTCTGCTTGGTACAATGCCCTTGCATATCTGTGAGATGCTGGAATCTCAGAGGGCCCCTCACTCTGCAGTAGGCCACTGAGATACTTCAGCGGATGAAGCCATTAACCAGGACGTGTACTCCAGGTCCTATTCCTGCTGAGCCTCAGCAGTAAACAATAGAGTGCCAACCAAAGAACAAGGGGGCAAACTCTATGCTAATTACTGCAAATCCTGCCTTGCCACCTATATTTTTCAGAGTGGTGTAAGAATTCCTAGATGGAGACATGCTAGCAGAACCCATCTTCCGCTACTTCCAGTTAGCTGGCCTCATATGTGGCATGTTTCTCAAGAGACTTTGCTTTGAAACCTATTCACCGCCTGGACAGATTAGTGTTCAATTTAGTAGTAATGGCTATCAGCCTGAGCCTCCCTTCGTGATGCACAGGCACTGTACACGACCAGTAAATAACCTGTTCTGTTTACCTATCATTTAAGGAAGTAAATTCAAAGCTAATCTCTGATCCATATTAAGAAGACAAATTAAATTAATCTGTCCTGACATTTGAAAAGATTTTTAAGCTATAGGGGATGAATAGTCGCCATCAGGTTAATGTCCCATATTTGACCGTTCATGAATCCACTTCCCTAGGATCTCATTAATGCTCAGATAATGATTTTTTTTAAATAAAAAAATACATTTACGAGAGCTTTTCCCAGATAAATTCAGCACCTCAATCTCCCCAACGACTGCTAATGTAGAAAAAAAAGTTGTGGCCAATGTTCTATTCACTTATACATATCCCATACGTAACGTCACTGTTTCATGCGCACTTAAGCTGCATCCACCTAATATAAATTTATAACCTTCTGACTGAGGAAACCAGGTAGTTCTTGACAAGCACATGATTCGACAGCTACATAGTTAAGTCAACGGCATCAACGCGTTAGAGGAAACATATCAGGTGAATAGCCTGAAAAATAAGCTGGAAGTAAAACTGAATTATTCAAATGTTATTTTGTGGTGTTTTCAGGAGGACTGGGAAAGACGAGGGTGCAGACATTTTGTCAGACACGGGGCAGGAAGAGCGGCCCTTGGCAGGGACAAGTCCAGGTAGGGACAGTCCTGATCCAGCTTAAAAGCTGTTTATTCTTTGTACGGCAATTAAATTGAACAGGAAAATGAAAACATTCCGTAAAATGTATGAGCACCTTGCACAAGTTATAGAACCCTCAAAGATCATTGAGGAAACATAGTACAAGCACCGCAAAAGAAGTGCTTCGTTTTTAGAAATAGAAGAAAAACATTTGTGTCTAACTTGCCTAACAGTTGAATTCGTAGATTTAAACCATGTTGAAATAAAAACCGACAAAAATGTATTTTCTGCAATTACCCAATTTATAAGAAATGAGTATATGTCAACTAATTATTGATGCATTATTGAGCTTCAACTGAAATCGTGTGGATTCTTATAATGACTACGAATGTAAAATGCTTAAGAAACTATCTTCTTCTGTTCTCATTGTAATGCGTCACTGACATAGATTTTGCACCAACTTTTCAATTTGCCCAGTTAGAAAGCTGAAATTCTCCACAAATAATCTTTATAACAAGAGACTTAGATTTCCTAAAACGAAAATTGTACATACAAATATAGGTATGGTTTGCATGTATAAACTTTGAAAATATGGTAGGTAGTAGGCCACATTCACTGATGAATGGTTTCATGAAATTATTTAATATACTTGCCTACTATGATGCGTGTATTAATTGAATCACACATGCTTACATCTGATTATGCACATGTTCATATATGTATTTCATGTACTGGCTTGAATGCCCTAACCTTGGCTTTAATCTATAGGCCTCTACTTTGTCAAGAGGATGACGAAGAATCTTACTTCAGTCCACACTCATATTACTTTCTTGTACATTCCCAGGGCATTCTGGAATGATCCGATACATATTGTTACACTCACATTGATACTACCATGTGACTGTGACATGAACTCTTGCTACGAGCACACAGAAAGCTTCAGTAATGAATGATTCTTTGTAGACTAACCTGTGTGTCCAAAACCGGCAATCGATTCCCATGCAGGGGCGTAACACAGGCACCCGTGGTGCGGGGAGACCCCGAAGCTCCAGGGGGCCCCCTCAGCACAGTACTCCGGCCCGGAAGCTCCAGATTGAGCCCAGAGGGGGCCCCTCCACATACATTGCAGGAGGGCCCCCTCAAGTTTAGTTACGCTACTGTTCCCATGAACAGTGTGGGAAAGAATGCAGATATTGCCACTCTTGCATCTTGTAAGCGGATGATGACTTCATGAGTACCTGATGTTAATGGTGTGACAGTCGATGTCCTCTCCAGACCTGTGGAACAATACTGACAAGCCTTTCATGGAGGAAGGCTGGGTCGTCAGTGGTTCGGTTGGTCAGTCGCTGCTGGGGCTGCGGGTGTTGCTATTGAGTAGAGTGTGGTCCAGTACCTTGACAATAATACTGCACCTGCATTGTTGACTGTCCCTTTTTGCCCTTGCTGTCCTGCATACTCATACTGGCAGACTTGCTAGCTTTCTGAATGTTCTCTTGCCTTGCCTCTGACCAGACTCTAGGTTTATTGAGAGGACCTTGGAAACTCTCTCCTGCTCTTGCCGTGGGCAGGAACCCCTTGCGTGGCAGACTTACCTTGGACTCTTTTCTCGAGCCATAACTTTACAAATGGCCTGTGGGATTTCCTCTTGGAGTTCTTTTCCTAGACATTATTCTCTATGGACTTTGGGAACAGCTTCCTTATTCAATATGTAGTTTTATACTACATTTGAATTTGTATTATGAGACTCATGACTGAACCTTGCAAATAATGATTATTGCCTTGATTTTTATTTCTGGCTAATTTAACAAAAATTGAAACCGTACACTTCTGAGTCTGTATAAAGAACATTAGTGAATTTAAAAAGAGACTGTGCATATGTGATCTAAATTCTAATGTATAGAAAAGTTAGCCACTGATTGTTTTCAGAACAGGTCGTATTGCTGTTGTTAGCACAGTAGTCACTGAGCTGTTAGTTTGTATGATTTTGGCCCGACTACATTTCTTTAGGAGGTTTTGACTTTCAGTTGCCATCCTATACCGTTACGTTACAGTATACTTTTGAGAGTGGTATATTTGAACTTGATCACGAATATGTAAGTTGGTTACCAATTACTGATCATCATTGGGTAGCCAACAGTTGTCACCCTTGTTTTCTTCACCCCTCAATGTGATGAGCAAGGTCCATCAGAGGTCCGAATGAAGGAAAATAAATAAGAAATTAAAAAAATTATATTGGGCCCATAAGTCTTCTGCTGCAACAGTCCCAAAGACGGTGGACTGTAACAAAAACCAGGGTGTGGTGTGAACAGGAGGCGACAGGCCAAGGGACAGTGCAATCAATGTCATCATCAATGTGCACAATGATGAAAGGAAATGTAAACAGAGAGGGACAACGTGCCAGAAAGACAAGGAGCTTCTGGGGGGTCACCTCCCATGTGCTTGGGCCCGGTTATGCCAAATAGAGGAGTGTGACTAGGTGCTTCATGCACAAATAACACAAGATCAGAGGCAATTATTAATTTAGGTCACACTTGTAATCTTTTGTTATTCTCTTTTGCACCATGTTGCCAAAATTGTACACTCTGAAATTCATTCTATCTGGAACTAGACAAAACACCTTCACTCCTAAAGCTAGAAAGCTCAACCAGGCCCTGTGATTCATCCATTCCGATCCGCCACCCAAGTAATAGATCCCTTGGAAAGCATTCCCAACTAGACCTGTGCCCATCAGTGGATGGGGAACTTAATGGGGCCATTTGGACTGCAGCAAGGAAGGAAATTACTGCTATGGGCAAATAATATACTTTCAGCAAATTGTACAGCAATTATTTTCTTTCTTGCACCTTTTATCAGTAACAGTACATGTTGTGATATATGGTAAACTGTTCTAACACGCTTCCTGGGTGTGGAAGGTGTGATGTCAACACCCTTCAGGAATGCGGAACTGACACTCCGTTGTTCATTGTAGGTCATTAGGCCTCAGATCACTTTATGTACTGGGAGGTACGGTGAAGTCTAGAGTGTATTAACTCCTCTACAAAGGGTGACGCTTCTATTACAGTCAGACTGAGGGGGAGTCACAGCATTAAGCAAAACAACCATGCAACATAGGCTACAATGAGGGAGAAGGCTTCATTAGATAAACAATTATATAGCAATGTAAATTGGAGGGATTGACACTGCATCATGAATAACTGCGGTGCTTGCAAAGTCATGGGATTGCACTATGAATAAGGATGTCCTCATAGAACCTGACAGCAAAGACTTGCGCTACTCATTACTCCTGTCTGGTGTTATGAAGCACACTTCACACAACATATAATTGAATTTTTCCTTGTATACAGGGTCATGCATTATTATTGTTATTCCTGAGAAAAACTGGCCTAGATGTTGGCCTTTCAATAAAGAGCTAGTTCGGGTGTCCAACTCACCATCACCTTCCTCAAAGTATAGCGTTTCGAGCGAATATCATCCATTAGCATCTCGTAGGGCGTCAGCTGAAACTCTATTGGCAGCATGCTGTACTGACGCTCCTGGACTTTCTTCAGTTTCACGCCATTTCGCAAATCTCGCATCACTTGCACCCAGAAACATGCCTGAGGAAGCAAGGAATTGGTATGAAATCCCAGATCACAACTGCCAACACAACATTTAAATTACAAAACAAATTTTAGTGGTACTTCTCACAAAAAGGAGTACCTCTTAATTGTTACTATATATGTCCGATTCGTAAAGTTCTTTACAGCAACGTTTGATAAGTATCTGTCAAAATTCTCCACAACTTCTTGTGGGCTTCACTATATTTGTTTAGGTGGTGCTTCTTCTGAGTCTAGATGCAGAATTTACATTATGACATGAAGAGTAATGTGAGGGTTAAGTGGAAACTATCTTAACAAGCACTGTACAAAGTTGGTCAAAGCCAGGCAGATCCAGGCCAGGTATTTAAGGCCTCCACATAAAATACACTTATGTACAATTAATCTAAATTGAACTCGTTTACAGTCAGTGGCTATTCTGAAAGTCTGGTATGATCATACTGGGCAACCCTAAACTAACCTCAACTATGCCACATGGGAAGTCTCTGCAACACCACTGATGCTGATGCATTTTAAAAACTAAACATCTCCTTACTATGGAAGTCTGTATTTTAGAAAAATAAGGCTTCGGGTCAATCCCACAAGATAAAAACAGAGGCAGGTCAAATTATAATGCTTCAGGGAATGATGATCAACTGTAAGGAACCACCACACCTTTTTAAGGAAAATGACCTCCCCTCTCGTGCTACTTGCTCAAGTAAATTGTATGTCAGCTACGGCGTTGGTTGGCAGTTGCCTACACGTAAAGCTTACTGTAGGCAAAAGGCAGGGGTACAAGTGTCACTAATTTATGAAGAAAGGGGAGCGTTGCCAGGGACCAGTTGGACAAAATTTACAATCAATATAGGACTGACAAAGTTAAAGTGGGCAGATAAAGAATGGGGTTTGGAGCAGTAAAGAGTGAGTGGAGTAGGGAAGATCAGACATGAGAAACACTCTGAGGTGTCTAACAAAACTGTGAAGAATGAAGGTAATCCAAAAAAGAAGCATAAACAATGTAAAATAAAAAGGAACCCATATTGTAATTTTAAGGGCCGCTCAAAAATGAACCACATTTCGTGCAAAAATATCAAGTGAGTGTTCTAGGTCACACAGTAAATAATAACTTGCTTTCATTTAAAACAGTTTTTTTCATGGACCAATATATAAAAGGTGCTAAGCATAGTCAGACTGGGACCTTTTCTTTGTTTATTGTACACGGAAGCAATTTCCAAGATTTAAGTAGAAAATCTGCATTTTATAAACTGTAAGTTAATTTGCAGTTTCAAAGTTAAAATGAGCAGAATCAGGGTTAACCTTCAAACAATGTACATATACGTTTTTCTAGTTAGCCTCGCAATACCAACTACCTCGAGTGTTCCTAGATAGGACTCCACTCTATACAACTTTCTGAATAGCGCGTTCTGCCAAATTGACCAAGCACATTTGATACAATAGTTCAGATAGCTACCAAATAGAGAGGCAGGTGTGAACAGTCACAAAGTAAGCAATTATTTCAGTGATGCAGCCAAATCCCAATTTCCGCAAGACAAAAATAGAATTCAACAGGATAATCTAGATTCCACTTAAATTGACAAAGAAAACAAAAATTAAATGACTGAGGTTTCTCAGAAATTGGAAGCAAAAGGAATAGAAAGTGATAGTACCAGTTCTGGGTGAGAAGGCCCTCTACCAAGAACCACTAATGGTCACTATTGAGTGGCATTCAGTCAAAGCTCAGACTCTTTACAGTATAGTAAAGTGCAACATGCAGTGGTGCAGTGGTATACACTGGTTCAATCTATTTAAACAGCATATGCCAAAATCCTGATAAAGTAAGCTCAAAGTAAATAGGAGAATAAACAAAGAAAAGCTCCATAAAGAACTGAATCTCACAGTGGGCGTGAAAGGACTTGAAACGTAATACATTTCCTGGAGAAAGGCAATCTAAATCTTGGTGGTCGAACTTGAAAGGGCTATTCATTTACAGACCCCGATCATAACAGATTGCAAAAGTCACAGCCTAGCTCAGGTGAATGTCCTGAAACTAGATGCAGAACGTTTTCTCAGTTAGCCAACTGGTAATGTAAGGTCGAGAGGGGAAAAAGGGAAGGATGCCACTGCCTAGGTATAAGGACACAAGTTCCCAGTGCCCGGGTGTTGGGTACTTCCCTCATCGTTCAAGGCGGATAACACAACTGAGCAAGCACAAACTAGCACCAGGAGCATCTCAAATACACCCCCCCCCCACACACACACACACACAAGTACAAATGGGTAGGACAATGGCTTGTGTGTGTGAAAAGACATGATTGTGCTACATCTCTATGCTGGGATTACTTTACTATCACAACTGAGCCCTTGGTCTAATTGTGCTCTTAATCATAAAGAGGTAGGTACAGGAGGTTCTCTGGCCTGGAGAAGTTCAGTTCTATCCTAGGGATGAGTATTTCGCTTTGTCACAAAGCTTTAATATGCTTTGAATTACTATGTAGAAAATGTGGGTGTTGTACTGTAATGCATTATGATGCCGCCCTGGAAGCATCAATTTTGGGCTTTTATCTTCAGTGTATATATACCTCGATGACTCATGAGCATCCTAAAAGCAGAGAATGTCCAACTTGAGTGGTTTTAGGATATGTCCTAATGCAGTTCACAATGTTTGCTGCTGCAAGCTATAACAGAATTATTAAAATCACAGAGATAGATCTGCTGTACATAAAAATGAATTGGTTCTATACATCAAACTGATCCTATGTTGAAATATTTCTGATATTTCTCTTCTGAAGCAGTTTCATGTTTGCGTCAGCGCAGTCAATAAACAGCACAGGCACACAAATCTTATACTTCCAAACAGTCTTAAACATGCTGAAAGGTTTCTTCTAAAGTCATTCAAAATTAACCTGTGAGACAAAAGGCTAAAGCAAAAGAATGTAATGCAGAAATCATTGAACGAAATATAGTTATTGGCAGTCTGATTTTCAGAGCTAGGCTCAGAAAGAACTCGTAACTTTTATATTTTACTACAAGTAGCCGTTTTGTTGATTTTTAGGCTAATTAATTGAGGCTCCTTTTACCAATAGGCCTAGGAATTAAGGCCATAATAGCCCAAAGGCAGGCGTCTTGATGGTAAAGGGTAAATAAACACCAGAGTGCTACTACCGACTTGGATCCTAAAGTTGGAGTATGGTGGGCGCGTTGTTGGCTAGGTCAGGGTCGTGGGCGGATAGGCTTGTAGGCATGTTGTATTTCCAGAAGTGTCTGATATACGTGTGCGCTAGCGTGGTGCTGCTGTGTGGCAGCCTGGGCTTGCCCAATGTGTGCACAGGTCAGGCATGCAGGAAAATCCAGAGGTCTCCAGGAAAGTGCAAAACTAGTGAAACATGGGAATGTACTTACATCATCATCTCACATTACCAGCAGTGTAGCCTGGTCATGGAAGAGCAGGAGAAAGAAAAGGAAAAAGAGATGAGAAGAAGTGGGGAAAGACTGAAGAAAGGAAAGAAGGGAAACTAATTTCTGGAGGAGGAAGAGGAATAAACAGGAGGAGGAAGAGGAATAAAGATGAAAGAAGGGAGGGTTCTTCCCTTTCCGATCATTCCCCCCCACCTTCCATTAGATTGCTCCTGCACCTTTTTACATCTCTCCTGGTGCCCGCCTCTCCTTTCTTCTCTCTTCCATATTTCACAGTCATTCAGTTTCAGCCACATTTCCCCTCTCAGTTCCGCTCCCCTCCCCTCTTCCCTTCCTTTTCCTTGCCTCTTTCACTCTCATTCCAATTCCGCTTCCCTTTTCCCGGTCCTCTTTCCTTGTACTGGTAACGGGGCAGCTCCCGCTAGACAAAAGCACTGGAATACTCCACGAGTTACTACCAACCCGCACTTGTAAAGCCGATGTGCTGTTCTAGCTAATCCGATTTGGTCAAATGTACAGTAAAATGCAGTATTCGTTTCCAAGCCACTCTGGGAGCGTCAGGCGCAGATGGCAAACCAGAGATTATGTTCAATATTTCATAAGTGTACCTCCAGAAATGCCTGCAAAATATTGGTCTTTATGTCAATGTCTTTGGAAAAATAAGCAGGCAAATACAGCATTTTCTTAATTTTTACTGATTTTACTAATTTGTGCTACAATTGCTCAGTTAGCTTTCAGCTCACTATGCACTAACTACCCGACATATCCCTGTAAATATAATGGAGTTCACTTACACTGTGCATATACTGGTTTTCAAAATCTTTAGGATTCTTTTTATTTTCTGTCACGATAATAAAATGTGTTCTTTATTTCTTGAGTGCAAGCAATTCAGTTAAACAGAGAGGGTTATATTAGAGTTGTAGGAGAGGACGCCTCCAGAGACCATATATCTATGTACTTTCCAAGCAACATCAAAATTGTTATACATTGTACCGATTATCGTTAATTGCAAAATGCCAATAAAAATGTTCATACTTTTTTTTTTTATTGTTATACATTTCTTACTCATCTGTCTTGTGGGTGGGTGCTTCAGGAAAGTTTGGCTTAAACCCCTCTTTCTGAGCCCAGGCATTAAGTATGTCAGAAAGGCGACACAGCCAGTGCTTAATTAGTAAAAAAAAATATATAAAGTCCCAGATTCCAAATTTTTTGTTCATGACTCCAACGCACAAGGAGCCATCTCAGCTCCAACCACTACTACTAAATGCTAGCGACAGCCATACCTACTTTGTAATTTTTTTAAAGTATATTGCATCACCATTGAGGAATTCTGCTAACAAACAAAATAGGCACACATCCCCACCATGTGGTGGATAAATATATGCAGTGTTTAGAAAAAGGTGCCGGAGCCGAGCACCGGCAAACACTGGCACAAATTAAGCACAGGACACAGTTCCTTTACTTCACACCAATCAATATGTACTTTTTGCCATTACACTGTTTTTCTGTAGATGTAGGCAGCAATATGAGAGGCATTTTAAAAAGCACCAGCCTGCTGCCTGTTTCTGAATGTGATTGCCAGGACACCACAAACTGCAATGATGCAGCTCTCATGCGGATTTTAGAATTTGGTGTTTTTAGCTGCATCAGATGTTAATTTTCTAGCTTGGTTTGTGTTTTGTTGAATTGTGTATTTTGCACATTCTACTTAAATGCCATAATCTTATGACATGGCAGTCAGTCCCGTACCACAATCACGTGTAAAGGTTAGTCAGGGTGGGGTCAGATTCACAGGTGATCCTGACAGGTGACTGGCCTGTTCCCTAGTCTTAGCAATCTTCAGAGACTTTCTGGTATGAGTCAAACAAGTATTAGCAGAGTAAACACCGTGATTACAATGAACACAAAAATAACAATTTGCGCTCTTCGAGGCTCGTTACTCAGCTGACTCATTCCATTCCTTTTTTTTTTTATAGAATTACAAGCGCACACAGAAGAGATGGCCTCCACCATCGTGACTGCTCTGCTCTGAAGAATTCAGGTTAGGAATCATTTGTAACGTTTAAAAGGACTCTGTAACGACAAGTTGCTTACCAAGTACAGGCGAGTGACTTGTTCATTCTGCTTGATCCTTCTAAGTAAACCATGCAGGAGCGAGGGAACTTGGACAATTTAAGAGCCCCCCCCCCCCATAAGTCATGCTGGTAAATTCATTTATTCACAGTTATTGTACCAGATTCCTGGTAGCATTTGGTAAATTGTGAGTTGACTGACCAATAAAAAGATAGTTTTTTTTAAAAAGCTTGGGGGCTCTCAGATTAGAAAACTTAAATTATGAAGGTGAAACTTGGGGTTCCTGCAGAATATCACGTTTTTTAGAGTCATGAAATATTTTTATTCTAAAATTGTATTTCCAAAATTGGAATTCTTGAAATCTCCAACTGCTGGTCTAATGAGGGAGAAAATATGAGTAGCATTAGTTTAGGTTTGCAATGGCAAGTTCAGTATTTGTAGGAAGTGATAAACACTGGAGTAGATCTCAGGAAAAAACTCTGATGTGGGTGAAAGAAGTCCTTTTCCTAATCAAAATTAACCACCAAGCATGCTATCATGCTCTCCGGCTGTAACCTCAGCCTTTACCAAAAGCATTCCTGCTACCAACATCTTAAACCATGAATTATATTTCACCTGCAAACTGTGCACTAACCAATGCGTTTTATTTCAGGATATATCTGCAGCATTTTGCTACTATATTTTCTTATTAATTAAATGCTCCTCCCATTGAAACATCATTGTGTGTTTTCCAGAATACTCTGCGTTGTGTTACAACTTTAAAATTGTGCGAATATATATTCAGGTGAATTATATCAAAATTAAAATGTATTGCTTAAGTTAAATGTGCACTCAGTATTTTATACTGCACAGAGGTTTCAAAGTAATTTTAATTGTGAGTTTTATGAATTAATAAATGTTTTATTTTAATTTAAAAGCATAGAAAGTGAAAATGATTTAGGAGGGCCATTTAGACCCTGGCGGTGATTTCTGTACTGTGAAGGGAGCTGTAACCATGGCAGCTCCCTTCACAGCACTGCAGACTTGCCAAAAGGGTGCCATGTTTTAGGCGCAACTTTGTGCATATTCTCCCTGCACATGGGGGACTCCTGCATTTTTCCTTCGCATGTCCATGGTGCATAACATGGAAGACATAGGCAGGGAAAATGAGTGACGGTTGTCCTACCCTCAAAAGGACGAGGCGTCCTTCACTGTGACCAGGCGACTACTTGGCAGATGGGGGTCTAGGTTAGAGGTCTACCCTGGCAGAGGGAGTGGTTGCTCTGCTGGGGTAAACACAGTGTTTACCCAACTCTAAAGAGAGTGTGGGAACCATACTTTTTGCAGGGTAGGAGCTCTGGTGATTTACTGTTGAGCCTCCGACCTGCGAAACTCCAAAAGAGGCCCTTACTCTGATTCAACTAAAGTTGGTGCGTGCCAACAGAAAGGATATTTGGCAGTGTTAGCAAGATGTGTTAGCATGTTTCTAATGCTTCAGTGTTGCTACTTCCAAAGGGCAGACAGTATTCTGGTGGATCTCTAGGACAGAAAGTATTTTGGTGGATCTCTAAGGCAGACAGTATTTTGGTGGATCTCTAAGGCAGACAGTATTCTGGTGGATCTCTAGGGCAGAAAGTATTCTGGTGGATCTCTAGGGCAGACAGTATTTTGGTGGATCTCTTGGGCAGACAGTATTCTGGTGGATCTCTAGGGCAGACAGTATTTTGGTGGATCTCTAAGGCAGACCGTATTCTGGTGGATCTCTAGGGCAGACGGTATTTTGGTGCATCTCTAGGGCAGACAGTATTTTGGTGGATATTCTGGTTGATCTGTAGGGCAGACAGTATTTTGGTGAGTCTCTAGGGCAGACAGTATTGTGGTGGATGTCTAGGGCAGACAGTATTCTGGTGGATGTCTAGGGCAGACAGTATTTTGGTAGATATTCTGGTGGATCTCTAGGGCAGACAGTATTCTGGTGGATCTCCAGGGCAGACAGTTTTCTGGTGGATCTCTAGGGCAGACAGTATTCTGGTGGATCTCTAGGGCAGACAGTATTCTGGTGGATCTCTAGGGCAGACAGTATTTTGGTGGATCTCTAGGGCAGACAGTATTTTGGTGAGTCTAAGGCAGACAGTATCCTGTTGGATTTCTAGGGCAGACAGTATTCTGGTGAATCTCTAGGGCAGACAGTATTTTGGTGAGTCTCTAGGGCAGACAGTATTTCGGTGGATCTGTGGAGCAGACATTATTTTGGTGGATCTGTAGGGAAGTCAGTATGTTAGTGGGTCGCAAGGGCAGACAGTATTTAGGTAGGTCTCTAGGGCAGACAGTATTCTGGTGGATCTCTAGGGCAGACAGTATTCTGGTGGATCTCTAGGGCAGACAGTATTCTGGTGGATCTCTAGGGCAGACAGTATTCTGGTGGATCTCTATGGCAGACAGCATTCTGGTGGATCTCTATGGCAGACAGTATTTTGGTTGATCTCTAGGGCAGACAGTATTTTGGTGGATCTCTAAGGCAGACCGTATTCTGGTGGATCTCTAGGGCAGACGGTATTTTGGTGCATCTCTAGGGCAGACGGTATTTTGGTGGATATTCTGGTTGATCTGTAGGGCAGACAGTATTTTGGTGAGTCTCTAGGGCAGACAGTATTCTGGTGGATCTCTAGGGCAGACAGTATTCTGGTGGATCTCTAGGGCAGACAGTATTCTGGTGGATCTCTAGGGCAGACAGTATTCTGGTGGCTCTCTAGGGCAGACAGTATTCTGGTGGCTCTCTAGGGCAGACAGTATTCTGGTGGATCTCTAGGGCAGACAGTATTCTGGTGGATCTCTAGGGCAGACAGTATTCTGGTGGATCTCTATGGCAGACAGTATTCTGGTGGATCTCTATGGCAGACAGTATTTTGGTTGATCTCTAGGGCAGACAGTATTTTGGTGGATCTCTAAGACAGACCATATTCTGGTGGATCTCTAGGGCAGACGGTATTTTGGTGCATCTCTAGGGCAGACGGTATTTTGGTGGATATTCTGGTTGATCTGTAGGGCAGACAGTATTTTGGTGAGTCTCTAGGGCAGACAGTATTCTGGTGGATCTCTAGGGTAGACAGTATTCTGGTGGATCTCTAGGGCAGACAGTATTCTGGTGGATCTCTAGGGCAGACAGTATTCTGGTGGGTCTCTAGGGCAGACAGTATTCTGGTGGATCTCTAGGGCAGACAGTATTCTGGTGGATGTCTAGGGTAGACAGTATTCTGGTGGATCTCTAGGGCAGACAGTATTCTGGTGGATGTCTAGGGTAGACAGTATTCTGGTGGATCTCTAGGGCAGACAGTATTCTGGTGGATCTCTAGGGCAGGCAGTATTCTGGTGGATCTCTAGGGCAGGCAGTATTTTGGTGGATCTCTAGGGCAGACAGTATTGTGGTGGATGTCTAGGGCAGACAGTATTCTGGTGGATGTCTAGGGCAGACAGTATTCTGGTGGATGTCTAGGGCAGACAGTATTTTGGTAGATATTCTGGTGGATCTCTAGGGCAGACAGTATTCTGGTGGATCTCTAGGGCAGACAGTTTTCTGGTGGATCTCTAGGGCAGACAGTATTCTGGTGGATCTCTAGGGCAGACAGTATTCTGGTGGATCTCTAGGGCAGACAGTATTTTGGTGGATCTCTAGGGCAGACAGTATTTTGGTGAGTCTAAGGCAGACAGTATCCTGTTGGATTTCTAGGGCAGACAGTATTCTGGTGAATCTCTAGGGCAGACAGTATTTTGGTGAGTCTCTAGGGCAGACAGTATTTCGGTGGATCTGTGGGGCAGACATTATTTTGGTGGATCTGTAGGGAAGTCAGTATGTTGGTGGGTCGCAAGGGCAGACAGTATGTTGGTTGATCTCTAGGGCAGACAGTATTCTGGTGGCTCTCTAGGGCAGACAGTATTCTGGTGGATTTCTAGGGCAGACAGTATTCTGGTGAATCTCTAGGGCAGACAGTATTCTGGTGGGTCTCTAGGGCAGACAGTATTCTGGTGGGTCTGTGGGGCAGACAGTATTCTGGTGGATCTGGAGGGCAGTCAGTATTTTGGTGGGTCGCTAGGGCAGACAGTATTTTGGTAGGTCTCTAGGGCAGACAGTATTCTGGTGGATCTCTAGGGCAGACAGTATTCTGGTGGGTCTCTAGGGCAGACAGTATTTTGGTGGATATCTAGGGCAGACAGTATTCTGGTGTATCTCTAGGACAGACAGTATTTTGGTGGATCTTCTTCACCGGTACACCACCACCAAAAGGTTAGTTAACCTGTGTGTCACTGAGACTCCTGATAGGCTTTCAAATCTAGGCGCTAAAGAGACTCACTAAGTATGTAACTACACCCACTATTGATGCTCCATAACCAAGTGAGTCTGCTAAGTGCTACGGCCCTTTCCCAGCCATGGTACTGCAATATCATAATTTGGGCCTCTACAAAAAGATTCAAAAGTGAAAATGATTTAAAAAAATTAGGCTGTTGAAATCATGTTTGCTTGCAAACTCATTGACCACATAAAAGTACCCTTGAAGGCTGTGCACCTGCTTTTAATGGCGCAAGGAGTAAAGATTAAAATGTTGTGCTTATCAGAAGTACAAAGCAAATCTCAATTTCTATAATGAATGATTCACTCCAAGGCGGCTCAAAATACAAATGTTGGTGGGAAGGTCAGTCGAGCAGAGTTGTGGGACTTGGAAGTCCTAGACTGCCTTTCATTTCTGCCTATGATCTCCATTTTTAGGTCGAGCCTGGGCAGCGCATGCGTTGCTCTGCGAGGCATGCTGTATTCAGGTATGGACTTGATGCTCCGCCCATTCTCCGCACATCTTTTTAATTGGCTCCTGTTGTTTCTAAATGGTTGCTTCTGATTCGTTAAAGGGCTTGTTAGTCCCTCATTAGTTACACCTTGTCTGCATTTGTAACCTCCCATGAGGCCTGGACTTTTTACTTGTGATGTTACACGGTCTGATATAACTACAGTCTATGAGCACTATTTTCTTTAATGTCTTTAATATAGCTGCTTTTGCAGGCACGACAGGTTCTCTCTAATCCACCCTGTTTTCAGGACAGTACGACGCCCAATCATGGACGCTGCGCTTTATCTTTAAAAAATGCTCCTTGCACAGCGCAGCACTTCTGTACGCCTTATGCTGCTTAACAAATGCTTTTTTTTTTTTTTTAAAGCACCCTCTACCGCTCTTTCACTTTAATGGCGACCGGACCTTTCTTTAGATGACCTGCGTCTTAAAGAAAAGGGCGTGGCCACCATTAAAGTGAAAGCGCGGCATGGGGCACTTTTAGAAACAAGCATTTGGAAGGCAATAGCTATTGCATTTGCGAGAGTTTAAGCTATTGGCATTGTAAATGGCAATGTCTTTATTTATGTTTTGAAAACCAAAACATAAAGAAAAGGCATTGTCATTTACAATGCCAATAGCTCAAACTCACGTAAATGCGAGACTTATTGCATTGCAAATGCTGGTTATTGTTGGAATGTATTTCAAAAAGTCTCCAAAGAAATGATTTGCTTATACATAGACTCACACTGGCAGACACACGTGATAAGCACCATTAAACCAAAACAGAACATCGAGGCGTTTTACCTCTCTTCCGCTGCTCATTTATGCACCATGCTCTTGCACATTTTTTGTGCACTTACTCAGTTTACAGCTACGTGTCACGATTGCCTTGCACCTGCAGAAGCCATAGCTATGGGTCTTGATGTCATAAGACCCTGCTCCTGCAGCCCTGCACCAGGATGCAGTTTGTATAGTTTTGTCATCACTTCCGATAGCATTCAATTACTTTTCACGCCTTCACAAAATTGAATTTAATGCCTGCACGCATATATTTGTCACAAAGACGCAAAAACCTAAAAACCTAGCAGAAAATGTCCGCTTTTGAACCACCCTCGGCCCCAACTAATGATACTGGATGTTCCCAAAACTAAAAGAAAAAAAAGATGTCTTGACCATCCAACCGCCTTCCCTCAGGAACAGCCTCACACCCTACCGAAGTTGCTAGCAATGTTGCTCCTGACATTTAAACTATGAAATCAAGAAACTACCCGCACCGTAAATAATGTAAATTATATAAATGCAAGAATCTTTGCAGTTCATGACAGCGGTAACTATGTCTAACTCAAGTGTACCTGTGACGACACCTGCTCCTCTGCTTTTCTAAATGTCTGCTTAGGCTCACATGACCTGCACACAGTGGCACATAGTAACCTGTTCTTGGTAAAGAAATGTGCGCTTCCATGGGTTAGGTCAAGGGAAACATCAATACCCCGAAAATGAAATATAAAATTCTTTAACTGCATTTTCTCAATCTTCTTTTTTCCTAACAGCATATTTTCCCTTTAAGAATTTGAACAAGCAAACGTCTGCTTTTATTCTCTATTCGGACACTCTTCTTAACGTGTTATCAAACGGTCTGGCAAGCTTTTGTTGCCCACACAAAATCACAATGAAGTAGTCTGGGTGGAAGACAAGTGAGCGAGATTCTCAGGCAGCCCCCAGTGGTGCTGCCAGGGGGAATGCATTTCTATGCCATTGCCAATCTAACATTCCGATCTCCGCGGGTCTGGTACTACCAGATCTGCAAACTACGGACCCTATAATTCAGAGCCAAGAGACACCAGGGCCGTCTTAACAGCATTATAGGCCCCTGGGCTAAGCAGTGCACTGGGACACAACCACTCAGGAATAAAAATGTTTAATGGAATATTGTGATAAATTCTGGTCTGCAAGGGCCGTCTGAGCACCTGGGGCCCCCGGGCAACTGGCCAGCGTGCCCAAGAGTTAAGGCGGCACTGACCTGACCCAGACCTTTCAGAAGAGCCGTAGGAGCTATGGGGCGCATGCATGCCCTCTAAATAAAGCCTAGAGGTGCAAAAAACACTCCCCGCTCAGCTACTCTGCCTAAACCCCACCCTCTCTCTGTCTGCACCACAGACTTCCAAAAAAGGCCTATACCGATGTATTACCTACTTCAAACAGGCGGTAAATGGGACCAAATTTGAGCTCGTTGTTTCCCAACCTTCCTCCCCAAAATGCTGTTTTGGTCCCAGTTTTTCCGGGTTCATATGTTGTTCACAATTCAGAGAGAAATAACTAGGATTTAAGAGCAGAGATACTTTACAACACTGCTAAGGCAGGACCTCACTCTGCAAGGAAATCCCAAGTATGTCTTCATCTGAGGAGCACTGTTTACAAAGCAGCCAGCACACTGGGGTTTTTACAAGGATGACGCGTCTGGCGGAGAATAAGATGTTATTTGTCGAGTCACTGGGGTGTGTCCTACTTGAGTCTGCTACATCTTTCCTCTTTTACTGGAATGGATGCTTGAGGCATGTTCCGGCTCATTCAGCGTGATTAAGCCGCTTGTTCTTTTAGGCCGAACTGTTGTGCCGCGCCCACCCTTTCCTGCGCTGTTGCACCCTGTATGTCCAACTTGAACCTTTGCCAGCTCACATTCTATTCCACTGCAGCAGTCAGGTGCCATTTCTTCAACTCAGCCACAGAGATATTTTCCTTCTATTGTTTTATGTGCTTTGAACAGTTGTAATAGGTCGTGATTACTTCTCGTAAAAAAAACCCATTGATTTGGGTGTGTTTACTGTAACTACACCATCTTGACGCAGATAGCACCGCCTGGTTTTGGCAATGGAAGAAAATGTTGTGAAAGCTAAGGAAATCATTGCGCGACAGAGGCATAAAATGTATGATTAGCAGAGGTGGTTAGAGTACTTTGTTTCCGTAATAGGTATTTACCTATTTAATAAAGCACTCTATTGCCATGCTGGAGGCAGGGCTCAAGTCCTAAAAAAAGAAGTGGGGGGACTCTCCAATTTAGGTGGTGTCACAGGAAGTGAAACCTTTCCAGTCAACGGACTTCGGAGGATTGAAGGAGGCGACTCTTTCCCTTTGCTTTCACCTCCAGTAACAGGCTTGGGACTTAGAGCCAACGACTTGCCGGACCCGCTGCGCGGGTCCCGCTGCGGAGAAGGACACTCTGCGGGGAGCTCAAGGGGAGCCCCAATCCATCAGGCATCTTGGTCACCGGCAGGGCTGCGAGCAGGCGAGCAGGGACTCCATTGCCCAGGAGTCCCTGCGTGCAACACCCGTGGCCGCTCTCCCTGCCGGCAACGCCCCCTGACAGCGGCTCAAAACCTCAGCGTTTCCCGTGCTGAAGTGGGAAACCTTTCCAGTCAACGGACTTCGGAGGATTGAAGGAGGCGACTCTTTCCCTTAGCCTTCACCGCCAGTAACAGGCTTGGGACTTAAAGCCAACGACTTGCCGGACCCGCTGCGCGGGTCCCGCTGCGGAGAAGGACACTCTGCGGGGAGCTCAAGGGGAGCCCCAATCCATCAGGCATCTTGGTCACCGGCAGGGCTGCGAGCAGGCGAGCACGGACTCCATTGCCCAGGAGTCCCTGCGTGCAACACCTGTGGCCGCTCTCCCTGCCGGCAACGCCCCCTGACAGCGGCTCAAAACCTCAGCGTTTCCCGTGCTGAAGTGGGAAACCTTTCCAGTCAACGGACTTCGGAGGATTGAAGGAGGCGACTCTTTCCCTTTGCCTTCACCGCCAGTAACAGGCTTGGGACTTAAAGCCAACGACTTGCCGGACCCGCTGCGCGGGTCCCGTTGCGGAGAAGGACACTCTGCGGGGAGCTCAAGGGGAGCCCCAATCCATCAGGCATCTTGGTCACCGGCAGGGCTGCGAGCAGGCGAGCAGGGACTCCATTGCCCAGGAGTGCCTGCGTGCAACACCTGTGGCCGCTCTCCCTGCCGGCAACGCCCACTGCCCTATCCTATTTCTTAGGGCAGCGCATCCGCTGCGCGGGAGCGCGCGGGAGCGACCGGGGCGAAGACCGGGCAAAGAGCGGGCCGTTTGTGGCCGTTCGAGTCCGGCCTAGGCCCACCCCCCCTGGTCGATCAGAAGGCCATAAGGTAGGCGGTGGACTCGGGGCTAACATCTCCCGCTCTTTGGTGTAATTATTACTGCCTGCCATTCCACCGCCATCTGTACCCCCTATAAAATGCCGTTACGGTCAGGGAAGGAACGTACTGTCCAAATTCATACCACCAAGGGTGTCGTGTCTGGCCCCCTTGGCGCTTTCATAACACGGGCCACTGGAATCCTGGAAAAGGAAATTGCCATGGTAGAGAAAAGACTCTCAATAGACCTTATTAGTGGAAAGCGATCATCACTGGGGGCCCTAGCTACTTCCACCTCCCCTGCGCCCTCTGCCCCACATGCTGCCTTTAACTGCGTCCACACTACCTCTACGGACGCAATTGTCCACTTAGAAAACATAGGGGGAAGCCCAACAGTGGACACTTTGAGGGAAGAAAGGCATAGTATAGATGCTTCCCAATGTAGCCAGGGGGATGATGATAATGATTCCTTGATTAGTGGGGGGCCGGATTTTAGTCAGCTTTCTGGATGTCTCCCCCTTAATCACTCTAACATCTCTAATCCTGCCGAAATCACTAACCATCCTATACCCAATCCTGGCCCCAACATTAAGAAAAGAAAGCTGGATTCTAGATTGTCGGGGGAAAGAGACTTAAAAATCCCTAAAGTAAATGAAGCCCAAGATGGTAGGAGACAGGGGTCTGAGCTTCCCCCAAACCCCTTAATTCCCTCTGTATTTAACAATATGCTATGTCCTTCCCTTTCGGCTTTGGGCTTTTCAAGTACCTGCCCCATGTGCCTTAATAGTGACGAAGTTTTGCTAGCAAAAATGGAGGCCATGTTTAAAACATTACTCTTACCAGTCCTGGAGCGGACTAGGCTCATGACCTCAAAAATTGATAGTATGGAGGCTTTGATTAACTCAAACCATACGATGCTACAAACGTTACTTGGTTCTAATAACATGGGTGCCAGTAAAACATCAACATCTACTAAGGTCACTTGTAATAACAATATGGAAAGGGGTAAAACACTTCCTAATAAAACCACAGGGTCGAATATTGCCACGCTTAAAGGGGGTGAAAAATCTAATATTACATCTTCCAAATCAGGTGCTAGCACTCATGCCCAGGCACCAAAGCCCCACTCAAAACCAGTGGCTAAACAAAATACTGGTGGGCGCCAAACCATGGGTCCTCCCCCACAATCTACTTTAAATCTTGCCCCCCCAAGCACCCAAAGAGACCAACGTACTGCCTCCACCAATCACAGGGAGGGGGGACGCAAAAGACCAACTATCCCTTGTGTTGATTTACCACCTGAAGCAGCTCAACACACCATCGTCTTGACAGGTGTAGCACCATTAAAACCGGGTGCAAGGGAGTCCTATGGCGACCTTCGCAATAAAGTCATTTTTTGGTTGAATAAAAACCGCCCGTTACCCCCCTCCACTCCTACGGAGATACTATTCGTGAGGAGAGTAGATTGGGTGGGACATGGGTCAAAAGACTTGGAGGGAGATTGTATCTTAATCTCGTTTAAAGATTCGTGGGTGGTAGACGCCATTCGACGAGAACCGAGGTTTGCAAGGCAGGGGTATGTACAAACATTAGCCTTATCATATTTTTATCCACACAGGCAAATACCCCCCCAATCCTACCCTTTATTCCGTAAGGGCCCAGCTATAAGACACCCCCTGGCATTAACACCACTTGACTGTCAGCGTCCCTTTCTCTTTAATCACTTTGGCCCCCTCTCTGGCCTTGAGGCTATCGATTGACTCAACGATCCATCTAGTGAGCCTTTGCTTGCTGGCGCAGTAGCCCAAGAGTCCACTGAGCATAGTATGGTGCGCCCATATCATTCTAGCAATCCAGTAGATGAGGATGGAGGTCAAGCTTCTCTGCTACTTAGCCCTCTACCACACGCAGCTGTCCAGGGGATCTCGACCAAGGACAATCTCATAGCTCCAGTAGATTGTGTTAAGCACCTAGAGGTTAAAGATGATAAAGGGATGCCTCAGGGAGTTGCACAGCCCTTACAACCTCCGTCTCTGGTCTATCTGAAAGATCACTTGAAAATCTTGTCCTGGAACATAGCGGGTATTAAGGCCCGCCTTGCTTCTACTGATTGGTCGAACTTTGTGGACAATTACGACATCATCCTGCTGCAGGAAACGTGGGCAACTGAGCCTGTTCACAAGTTGGGTTATATTAACTTTTTTAAACCTGCAACTAAAGGGGGTAAAGGGCGGGCCTCAGGCGGTCTGTTGATTTGGGTGAAACAATCCTTGGGTTTCTATCCAACTGAACTTCCTGTGGAGAACGCGGATCTCCTCCACATCATACTAAACAAAGGGAACCAGCAAATCATGAACATTGGTAATATCTATGCTAGAGGTCTGCCTGGTGGTCGAAGTCCACCCTTGTTGAACTTCATTGACCATATAACCACGGAAATGGACAGAGGCAATATCACTATTCTTGCTGGTGATCTAAATTGCACTATAGAACCTTTGTTTGATATGGGAGACACTTGGAGCATGGCAGAGGACTCTGTTTGGGGTATCCCGGATTTACAAGTGGTAAAGAGGGCAAAGGCAACTGAGGCGGCAGTATCTTGGATGGCATTTTGCCTACAAAAGGGGTTTCGTGCATGTAACGGCCGTTCTACTTCGGGCATTAAAGGAAATTGTACTTTTGACAATGGGCAGAGGCAGAGCCGCATTGATTACATTTTGCTGACCATGGAACATTGGCAGTTATTAATTGACATGGCAGTATTACAGCGCCCGGAAAGTGACCACAACCCGCTGTCATTGTCATTGAAGATACCGGGTCTAAATAGACAGGAGGAGCCAACTGCCACCTATACAGGGGACGCCCAACTTACCAATGACAGGAGGAGACTGAAATGGTCCCGGGTCATGGAAGACAAGTGTTTATGGGACAACATTAATATTGTGGTAAAAAATGCGTTTAATGAAATGTCGCAAATAGATTTGTTGGGGGCGGACCCGGGAGTGGCTAACAATGTGATGGGAGTACATACTAAATGCTTTGACCATTTAAAAACCCTTCTTTCCCTACCGTGCGGAAATGCTCCTACTAAAACAAATCCTTTGCCCCAAAAATGGTACAATAGGAAATGTAGGGAGGCACATGCAGCTCTCATTTCAGCCATCAAATCTCGGGATATGGTTTGAGTGAAAGCTGCAAGGCTCAATTATAGGAAAACCCTTAGAGAAGCTAAACGGGAGTGGGAGGATAAGTTCTGGTCAGATCTTTTGGAGGCATCTTCCACTAACAACCAAAAAAGGTTTTGGGATCTAGTTAAATGGGGAAAAAACGCGGACTCTTCTACCCCGGGAAACAATGTGCCCCTTGAGGATTGGGTATCATTCTACTCGGCCCAATTTAGAGCAGATGACCACGAAACTAGGAATCCCTCAGGTAATATACTCTTGCTGACCCCCCAAAGAGAAAAACTTACCTTCACAGTTGCTGAGGCCTAGCTGTCCCTTGCATTGACTCTCCGAGGGAAAGCCCCTGGTATGGATCTGATCCCGGCAGATTTATTCAAATCTAATCCCGCCTTGTGGCTCCCTTATATAACAATGATAGCCAACACCTTAGCCCTTGGAGCCACAGTCCCGAAATCATGGAGGGGAGCCGAAATTGTTCCGATTTATAAAAAGGGCGATAAGTCCATCCCAGGCAATTACCGCCCTATCAGTTTGATCGATTCGATCCAAAAGATAATAGCACGTATGGTCCTGGGACGGGTCCAGGGATGGATTGAAACAGAGTATCCTGTCACCCATGCAGGCGGGCTTCAGATCGGGAATGAGCACCATAGATCAGGTGTTTAGATTCTGCCTGATCTATTGGAAGGTGGTATGGCTCGGCGGCGGCACCATCTATGCTGCATTCATTGATCTGAAGTCCGCCTTCGACTTGGTGTCAAGGGATAAACTGTGGGGTGTGCTGAAAAATCTGGGGTGCCCATCAGAACTATTAGACCTCATTGTTAGACTCCATGAGGACAACTATGCGAGGGTGAGGTGGGGGGGCCAGGGACAAGTGACGGAGACATTTCCCGTAACTCGAGGTGTCCGCCAGGGGTGTGTCCTGGCCCCAACTCTCTTCCTCCTCTTTATCGATCAAGTTGTCAAGTTTTTCACGGATACCCCCACTGATGCCCCAATGCTGGCTGGGATGAGATTTCATCTACTCATCTTCGCAGATGACACTTTAATCCTCTCAAAAACACGTAGCGGACTTCAGCGGGCTCTCGACCGCTTTGAGGAGTACTGTGCCATCAATAACCTGGTGGTTAATGTGGGGAAAACGAAGTTCATGGTTTTTACAAAAAACCATCCAGTTCGGAGTTCCGTGAGGTTGAATGGAGTAAACCTCGAGCAGGTTGATACCATGACCTACTTAGGGGTTACCCTCGATAGCCGTTTAAGATGGAAGGACCAGATTAACATACAACATCTTAAACTTGCTAGGCTGACTGGTTGCCTCATCAAAGAGCAAAAGGACATCACGGCAGGAAGTGACATCACTGCAGGAAGTGACATCATGGCAGGAAGTGACATCACGGCAGGAAGTGAATAAGAGTGCCACTGCACCTGCTGCAATAATGTTAGCTAAGCCCCCGGTAGAGAGATTTATTTATTTATCTTTTGAATCAAACCTAATATTTCATGTTTTACAAGAGAGTGAAAGAGTATAGGTTACATTGTAAGCTTTCATGCACAGGGACGGAAGTAGCTCCCTTAAAAACACCCAGTAGCCCCAGTCTACTAAAATCTTATTTACCTTTGGAATATTTACCCTTAGGTGGATAAACGCCAGCATAGAAATGTAAGTGTTAATTGTGGTTTGTAGCTGGAATTTAAAAACCAGCTTCACTAAAATAATCGGTTTTAAATTATGACTCCAAGGACACCAAACTTACTTTTCCTACATTTTTCCAATTTAAAGGTACACTTGTAAAAGGTTACAGAGCATCTCCAATGTCACCCTATGGGAGAAATAGGCCTTGCAGTAGCGAAATTTGAATTGAATAGTATTTCACTACCAGGACATGTGAAACTTAAGAGTACATTTCATATCTTTTAAGAACAACTCTGCCCATGGCTGTCCAGGGCCTAGGGATGACCTATTTGTCATAAAAGGGAAGGTTTGGTCCTGGCAAGTAGGTGAAATTACCAGGTCGAAATGGCAGTTTAAAACTGCACACACATGCTTTGCAGTGGCAGGCCTGAGACATAGTTAAAAGGCTACTTAGGTGCGTGGCACACTAGTAGCATTTGATTTATAGGCCCTGGGCACAGGTAGTGCACTTTTGTAGGGACCTATGAGTAAACCAAATATGCCAATCATGGATGTCAATTGTCATCACATTTGAGATACAGAGCACATGCACTTTAGCACTGGTCAGCAGTGGTAAAGTGCTCAAGAGTCCTAAAGTCAGCAAAAACCAAGTCAAAAACTGGAGGTTAGAAAACAAAAAGTCAGGGTAAACCACACCAAACGATACCAGGTCTAACACTTACAACAATGGGATAATCCTTATGTGCTACACATCATAACACATTGACTGTATTGTGCCAAGCCCTACCAGACAGATTCAAGGGCGCCATAAACAAATGAAACTATTTTACCCTAAAATTGACCAAATGTGTACCCCATTGCCCAGGAGTATCAGAAAGTCACTTCACCTAGGGTACCAGAAAACCATGCATCTCTCATGCATAATGCATGCACACAATGTCACATAGGTGCAAAGATACTCAGAATTAATTGGAACAAACAGGTGCATATAATCTATTTTGTGGAGTTAACTGCAGCCAATTGAGCTAATTCCGAGTGGCCCAGTGGCTCCGCACCCAGGATCACTGCGTGTGTGAACATCAGACCCAGCTTTAACAGGTGCAGCTCTGCGCCTGGTAACACCTTGGGTTAAGGTGGGGCAGGAGCTAATGGTGCAAGTTCAAACTGCCCGTAACTCCCACCTCTAGACAATGCTTCACCAAGGGAGACTACAGGTTTTCTTTGTCCAGGGCACCTTACCCGACCAACAATCCAAGATCTGCACTCGCTTACCACTAATATTGACAACTTTCTCAAGTTATTCCACATCCTCAAGGTTATTTCTCTTTCCCAGGACAAAAACAGCTTGTGAAACTTTAGGAAAATTAGCCATCTAAAATTTTCATTATGAGTTGGTTAGATTTAGCTGCAGGGATACCGACCAGAAACCGATATTCTGAGAACCCGATATCTCTGCACCTACATCCCACCGCCTCATCTTCAGGATTCAGTTGGCTCACTTCTCAGGTAGCTTAAACTCTAGCACTAAGATGTATTGAAAATTTTTAAGAAGGCATGAAGTGATTCCTTAAAGCGCTAGTGCAATAGGATATAATACACTTCTAGTAAGGCGGACAGAATATTCATCAAGTGTGTACTTTGTTGGTTTCTTTCTTGATTGACATTAGTTGTATCTTTTAACACTGATTAATGAGAGCTGGAAGAGCGCTTGTAGATTGCTCGGCATTTCATTTTGATAGAAAATGACAAGGAGACTTGCAAAGTAAGAAAGTGTTTCTTTAAGCTCCTCCTGTTGTGCTTTATTTCCCATTCGCCACATCCTCTAGGCAATGGACAAAACTGGCCTCCCCAGCTCCTGGGTATTTCCTTTATTGAGCCCATATCCGAGCTGCGCTGCTCATAGTGTAGAACTGAGGGGGTGCAAGGAGGACTGGAGGGATTGTGAGCTGAAGGGAAACACTAGTCTAACAGAGGGCAGAAAGGCACAAAAACCAGGGAAAACGAGGGGGGCAGAAAGGCACAAAAACCTGGGAAAACGAGGGGTACAGAGGGCAGAAAGGCACAAAAACCAAGGAAAAAACGAGTCTAACAGAGGGCAGAAAGGCACAAAAACCAGGGAAAACGAGGGGTACAGAGGGCAGAAAGGCACAAAAACCAGGGAAAACGAGGGGTACAGAGGGCAGAAAGGCACAAAACCAAAGAAAAAAACGAGTCTAATAGAGGGCAGAAAGGCACAAAAACCAGGGAAAAACGCGTCTAACAGAGGGCAGAAAGACACAAACACCAGGGAAAACTAGGGTACAAAGGGCAGAAAGGCACAAAACCAAGGAAAAAAATGAGTCTAACAGAGGGTAGAAAGGCACAAAAACCAGGGAAAACGAGGGGTACAAAGGGCAGAAAGGCACAAAAACCAAGGAAAAAATGAGTCTAACAGAGGGCAGAAAGGCATAAAAACTAGGGGTACAGAGGGCAGAAAGGCATAAAAACATGGGGTACAGAGGGCAGAAAGGCACAAAAACAAGGGAAAACGAGGGATACAGAGGGTAGAAAGGCACAAAAACCAGGGAAAATGAGGGGTACAGAGGGCAGAAAGGGACAAAAACCAAGGGAAAAATGAGGGATACAGAGAGCAGAAAGGGCCAAAAACCAAGGGAAAAACGAGTCTAACAGAGGGCAGAAAAGCACAAAAAACAGGGAAAACGGGGGGACCAGAGGGCAGAAAGCACAAAAACCAGGGAAAATGAGGGGTACAGAGGGCAGAAAGGCACAAAAACCAGGGAAAACGAGGGATACAGAGAGCAGAAAGGGCCAAAAACCAAGGGAAAAACGAGTCTAACAGAGGGCAGAAAAGCACAAAAAACAGGGAAAACGAGGGGACCAGAGGGCAGAAAGCACAAAAACCAGGGAAAACGAGGGGTACAGAGGGCAGAAAGTCACGAAACCAAGAGAAAAACAAGTCGAACAGAGGGCAGAAAGGCACAAAAAACGAGTCGAAGAGAGGGCAGAAAGGCACAAAAAAAACAAGTGGAGCCATTAAACTTGCTTACACTTACCTTAAAACTAGTGAAACTGAAGCCGAAAATGGCATGGCGCACGAGGGTGGGACTGCTGAGGTGAAGAAACACCCATCCAGTGACGTCTGCTATGACCACTGATTGGTCGCAGACATATCTGTGCCACTGGTAGGTCCGAATCCCCCGGCAAGGTTAAGAAGGGGTGGGCGTGTTGCATGAGCTGCGATAGGCGTGGTGAGCAGTCCAAGGCTTCACCCGGAAATGTGTGCTTTGGTCGGTCGGTGCGTGCTGCATCGCATGGTGAAGGAGCAGGCCAGAGCAGGAGGGTGGACGGCGTTTTAACAAGTAAGCAGGGGGACGGTGTCCCCCCTGGAAAATAAGTGGGGGGACGCCGTCTACCCGCGTGGTACCCCGACTCGAGCCCTGGCTGGAGGACTGCACAACCAGACAGTTCAATTTCAGAGTTCGTTGGCTACCTAGTTACAGGGGAAACATGGGGGTCGATCAGCATTTGACTGGGCTATACGGCAATCAGGCAGTGCCCGACTCTCTTGTCTGACAGTTCAGTGAGTGGGACCGTTGTTTGGCTGTTTGTGGGACTGTTTTATGGTCAGCTGGGCCGGTTTTTACTATTAATTTCCCAGATATTAAAATAAACATTGCCTGCAGCAAGCTCAAATTCATGCTGTCTTCCATACTTTGCAAAACAATTACACAGAGTGTCTGTCCCAAACTTCAAACATTGGCCACTTTTTTAGCTATCTAATTCACTAATGGGGGTCACCTTTATTTTGGTGTCGGGACTATTTTCTGTCCAAGAGCGACCTTGGGGGGCATTCTATAAGAAGGTGGCCTGAACCTCAAAAGGTCGGCCTTGTGTTCAAACCCTGTAGAAACAGCAAACATTCAGAAGGTCTCCCTAGAAATGTGAAACTGAAGAGGAAGCATGTCCAAGTAGGAGCACCCTAGTGCTCTTGTAACCAAACCGACCACTGTCTGTTTTGAAAAAGCTGCAGTTCCTTGAAGTAAGCATAAAACCGTTGACAGCCTTTCTACAGTTGTGTGCATCTGTGAACTGACAATCAGTTAACATGTTTGTTTGTTTGCTCAATGTAACATCTGTCTGAGGACTTCTCCAGGGTACACCGGATAATTTGTATAGTGTTTCCAATAAACCAGAATAAAACATTCTATATAGGTCATAATCTTCCTTCCACAATGATGACATGTTTGCGTTAAGGAGGATACTTACCCAGTCGTCGTTTTCGAGCTCATCGAGGTCCGTGCTGGATTTGTCGCTAATCCCCTTATCCATCTCACGAATCTTCATCAGGCTCTGGGAAAAAATAAACATAAAATCAGACAGTCAGTAACACGTATAATTCAGTGGTTCACAAGAGGGAACATCAACATAACACGAGATACAAATGTTTCACCTCTCCTTACATCTGCTGATTCCTTGATGCTCTGCAAATGAGTGATGGCAACAGATAGTATATTGTAAATATCCTGAAAATGAATGTGCCTTTTTCCAAATCTAAGCCCTTTATGCAAAACACCTGCCTAAGTTTAGGAAAAATGTATTCAAATTATATATTAAAAATACAAAGTAATCGCACAGCACCACCAGTGCATAACAATAGCCCCACAGCACGGTAGTACGGGGCGTGTTCCATGTAGTGGCGTGGAGCCGAGCGGACGCTGGTCGTCTCGGCTCCCGGTCCACGTGCTGCTCTGACCCGGCTCTGGACTGCTGCGGCCCTTCGTTTTGACCGCTCATTTTTCAAACGTGAAGCGTGGCGAGTGGGGCATTTGCGGAGCAACGGTGATCGCTCCTGGGTTGGCGGACAGGTTCGATCTCCCGAGGTGAAGGACTAGAGGGCGGCTGCGCTCAAAATGGCGGGCGGCACCTCGCCGTGGACTCCGCTGACTGCGGCCGCCGCTGGAAGGTAGGATTGCGTCCTGCGCTACCCCGGCCTGTCGAGACTTTTGCCGATCTTCGCAGCAGCTAACATAATATCCACTAGCTTCACTTCGGCGGAGACCCCCACCGAGGGAATCCTCCCAGCGCCTGCCTGACTCCAAGATGGCGGCCGGCGGCGACTTTCGGATGGCGATCGCCGCTTCCACTGGCTTGCCCCAACTTCTCTCCGGCCTCCTGCTAATCCTGCGGCCCTCTCTCTGAGTTTCTGGCCTATCTCCCGACCTGCTGCCGGTTTGGGGCCACTGCCATTACCGGAATGCCCTGTGGTCCTGCAACACGGGCCGGATGTCCAGATCACTCACCCCTCCCCCCCCGCATGGCACCAGTGTTCTGAATGTGTCGCTGCTCCCGGAGTTCACACTGCTTGCGGCTGAATCCACACACAACGCACCGGCTGCCGTGCAGCACCTCACGGCCAACGCGTGACATGGCCTTGACCCGCTGGCGCACTCTCACCCCCACCGAGCCGGCTGACCGCAAGCTCTCCAAGATGATGACGCGCCTGCGGCTGGCCTCCAGCTTCATCTCCCACTTTCTCTCCTGGACTTCTTTACTTTTTGTTCTGTCCTGGCCGACACTTTGCTGCTGATTTTGGACAGTTTTCTCTGGACTCTGACCCTCCTTCCATTCCCTCGTCCTTTAACCCTTTTCCCCGTCGATGATCCTCAAATGTTTCTTCCCTTTTCTGCTCTGCCTTCTCTCCATACCCTTGCATCCCTCCCACCCTCCCTTTGTGCTGTGACTGCATCCACATTTATGGAACTCTGCTTTTTTGCATATTGAAATAACTCTAATCACTGGTATTTGCAGAAGACCTTGTACCATCTACCATTCCTATGTGACTCTTAGAGTATATCCAGTCATATCCCTTCCCTATGTACATAGAGATAACTCTAACCACTAGTATATGCAGTAGACCTTCGTTCTCTCTACCATTCCTATGTGACCCTAAGAGTATATCCAGTCATATCCCTTCCTTTGTATATAGAGATAACTCTAACGACTAGTCTCCTACGTGACTGTTAGAGTATATCCAGTCATATCCCCTCCCTATGTATATAGAGATAACTCTAATCACTAGTATATGTAGTAGACCTTTGTAATATCTACCATTCCTATGTGACTCTTAGAGTATATCCAGTCATATCCCCTCCCTATGTATAAAGAGATAACTCTAATCACTAGTATATGCAGTAGTCCGCTGTGCTCTCTACCATTCCTATGTGACTCTTAGAGTATATCCATGTGTATCCCCGCCCTATGTAGATAGAGTTATCACCAGTATATGCCTAGAGTATATCCATTTGTATCTCCTCTCTATGTGACTTTACTTCTTGTACATTTACATTTTTTTCTGTTTGTATCCTTTATGTAACGCATGTAATCCTAAGTCCTTATGTTTTCCACTTGTTCTTATGTAAAGCAAAAATGTGCTTTTTTTTTTACGCATGTAACGCGAAGTCCTTATATTTTCAACTGGTTCTTATGTAAAGCGCTCTGACACCTTCGGGTAAAGTTGGCGCTATATAAAATTGCACAGATAAATAAATAAATAGTGGCGGCTCCTCCACAATGACGGAGGGCCGTTGCCCCACTGCCTCGCTCAAAGCCAGCAAATGTGAAATAAAACAATATTCTTGCATCGTTTAATTTTGCATTTGCCAGGTCTTAGCCAGCGGTGTTGGGAGGGGCAGGGCCTAGGCGTGCTTGGGTGGGGAGGGGGGGGGGGGGGACGAGTGCTACGTGCACTCCACTCACTAAGTGCCCATATGTGTTTGGGCCAGCCGTCTCAGGCCGACCAAAACACACATGTGCATTTGGGTTTTCTCAGCTGGGCTGGAAAATCCCCACAGACTACCTGGTCTGAGCAGGGCGTCTTTCCTACCTGCTCAGAACAATCCAACTGGATAGGAGTCTGGGTCCCAGGGGCTGCTGGGACCCGGGAAGAAGAGAGTGAGCAAATGCAACGCAGCGCTGGTCGCGGCCGGCGGCAAAAGGTACGTTTTTTTTTAAATAATGTACTTCTAACACCACCAATTTCCACCACCACCACTTGCACGTGTGACCTCACCCGCCCCACCATCCTTTTTTTTATGGCAGCTGGCGCAGATTCCACTCTGGCACTATGCACAGGCGGGCCTGGTAGCGCCTGGCTGGGTATGGACCGTGTGGGGCCCACTGCATGCAATTTGCCCCTGGGCGGCCCCTTCAAGTTTTATTACGCCAGTGTGCACCCCAAATCAGTATTTTACACTTAGTTGGGAAGGAACTTTACAGAACCAACAAGCTAAATCAGGACTGCAAAAAGAGCCCTGTTCTAAGACATTAAAATTACCAGGTTTTTTTTATTCATTTGTGGTAGACAGTCTACTGCCAGCAACTGAAACACTACCCATCTCTGAACCCTAAAAACACAAAATGGCCCCTTAATGCTACCCTTCCCTGAACCCTAAATACCCCTTCCTATCCTTTAATGCTATCCTTCCCTGAACTTAAAAAGCCATTAGTTACCCTTACTGCTACCTTTTCCAGAACCCTAAAAACCCTTACTTCCCTTTAACACTACTGTTCCTTAAGCCCTTAAAACACCTTACTCTACCCGAACCTGAACGCTAAAATCCCTGCACCACCCCTTAATGCCACCTTTTCCTGAACCATAAAAAAATGACTACCCCTTAATGCTGCCCCTTCCCTGGACCTTAAAAACATACTGACCCTTAGGTGTTAGCCTTTCCTAAATCCTAAAAGCCCCTTTCTGACCTCCCACCCTCTTCCTCGCCTCACTGTAAATGCTCCTCTCTACTTTAGCAGGAGGATTACTCATTGCACAGGCCCCAGTACACTTAACTTTGCTGTATAAGGCAAATGTTTCGATTTGTTTGTATTCTTTTTTTCAGTAGATGACATTTTGGAAATACCTTTCAGGGATTACTTAAAGGGATGACTCCTCTTGATAACTGGTTGAATTCAGCAAGCGTTAATGAAATACATCAGAGCCACACTTTTTTGGCCAGGGGTTAACTTGTTAGCAGCCAAAACCAGAGAAACTGCAAACGCATACCTAAAGGGAAATTAAGAAGGCCTATAGCTCCCACTGCGAGATACCAGATCTCAATAGGTCATCTTAATCGATGTTGAAAGTATAAGAGCCTCCTTAGTACGGAGAAGGTCAGGTGTAGCCAGGTCAGGTGGTACCCGGTGCAGAAAATTTCTCGTCACCCCAGCTTGACAAAATGGCAAAAATATGTGTTTAAAACACATATTTTTGCGATTTTGTCACCCCTTCAGTGATGACACTCAAGGCAGTCCGCAACCACAGCCCTACGCCCTGCCGCACCCCAATTTTTAAGTTTGCTAGTATAAAGATTTGACTCTGGATATTCCAGTTGAATGTACCTCCTTTTACATGGGGTACAGAGCAATCACCCAAAAGACACTGAAAAGACTTAAGAAGAACAGGAGAATATGGAATCGAGAGTCATCTCTATCTCTACTATCCTGTTTAGAAGACAACACAGTGGCTTTATTTGATCCTTCTTGTGTATGAAGCTAAGAATGCGAAGGAAGTGCTGCAAAGACCATAGTCTGCAACTATAATCTGCAACCTATCCTTTTAAATGCCGTGCTTGATACAGGATTAGATGTATAGAGACGTGACTTGTTATACATACTTTTGATTCTCTTAACAGATGGTGTTTTTGTAAAGCTATGCGATGCACTGCCTTTCTGGCATGTTTTTTTACAACATGTTTCAAGATTTATTTATGATGTGTAATTTGAGATGAATGCTTTTACTGATCTACAGATTTTAATGATTTTTAAATTCGAAATAAACGTGTATGACTGACACACAACAGAGCTGTATTGAAAATCATACCAATAATGACAAGTGACACACCATAGTTGTATTGAAAAGTACACCAATAACACCTATAATGATCATTGTTAACATTTTCATTACCATTCTTAGAACAATTATAGCAATAAGTATTGTTCGGGCGTTCTCAGACACGTCACAGCCTGTGTGCTGCCGAGATGGTATCATCTCGGAATGCTGAAAATCTGCTGCTTGAACCCCCCACTTTCAAGAAGGAAAGATCGATGGCCCAATCCTTCTCAGGCAACGCAGTGAGAATCTGGAACTCGCTCCCGCCTCAGCTCCGGACTACCTCCTCCTCTCAGGCTTTCAAACGGGACCTTAAAGCTCTTCTCCTCCAAAGACACCTCCAAGTCTAACTCGCACCCTTGCCCTCGTTGAAGGAAGACCTCCCATTACTGGAAAGTCTATTGGCCAGGTTTATGGTACTTCCTCCCCAGTGTGTTCTGGTAGTTTAAATGTCTAGTATTATCCCAATACCTGTGTATGGTACCCTTTTGGAACTTGCACACGTCACTTTTGTTTTGTAACACACTGTTTGCTACCTCACACATTTTGTTTATCCTAGTTACTTGCACAAGTGCCTCCATTGCCTACGTAACGTTTGTTCTTGTAATGGAGTGTCTGCCTTTTATTGCAATTTTATATTTCTATTTGTATTTTGTACATTTTTTGTACCTTGCACCAATTTCACTTTCTTTCTCCTGTATTGCACCGATTGCTACCTCATGTATTTTGGTTGCTCACTAGTGTCACTTTTGATCCATGTAACCTATTGTCTGCATTTGTATTTTGTTCCTGTATGTCATTTTTAGGTTTAAAGTATTTTATTAAGGTACAAAAAACATGGGGAAGGGAATAGGAGGTCAAGCGAACATACAGTACAAGACGCGAAACGTTGCAGCGATTCAGAAGGAAAGTAGGGAGGCAGGAAGCCCCGGAGGGTAACAGGGCATAAGTCATAAGGCAAGAAGGCAGTGCGAATGACCCTCCAGTAGACCCCCATTCCCCGAGCAAGGCCGAGCTGGAGTAGCGTTCCGCAACACAGTGAAAAAACACACCATCCCTCCAACCCCCCGTCCCCGGAAAAATAGAAGAAAGAAAAGCAAGGAGAAAAAGGAAGAAAACAATACCCCAACATCCCCGTCCGAAAGTCAGCATTTAGAAGCATGAAACCCCGCCCCCCACCCCCAGCCCAAACCCCCCGATCCCGCCACATTCACTCCGTTGGAGCCGCCGACGGCGTCAGCCTAAGGAGTCGCAGGTACCGTGGACACGTGAGCTCGCGAAATTCCGTGGACAGCAGTGCTAAAAAGGGGTGCCAGAGCTCTTCAAACTGGTCTACATTCCCAGCTACTGTTAGCGACATCTTCTCCATACCCAGTACCTGCCAGAGCCGGTGTAGCCAGCCAGTGATAGAGGGGGCAGTGGGGGTACGCCAGAGTACAAGGATGTTTTGAACCGCTGAGCCTAGCGCAATCGCAATCTGTCTACCCCTGCGGGACTTCAGCGGGTACATCAGGTCATTGGGGAGGCCTAGCAAGACATACGCAGGGAAGCGCGGGAGCTCGATCTCAAAATGCCTATCCACCTCATCCAAGACCTCCTTCCAATAGGCCGACAGCACCGGGCACTCCCAGAGAATGTGCGTGAGGGTGCCTTCCTGTCCGCAGCCGCGCCAGCAACCTTTATCGCCGATTTTGCGCATCTCGTAGAGCCTCTCCGGGGTGTAATACCAATAGGTGGACACCTTAGTAAAGGTCTCCGTCAGCCCAGTATGGTACGCAGAGTGCCTCGCCCGATACGCGATCCTGTCCCATTCCTTGTGGCTCAAGGTCCTGCCCAATTCCCTGTGCCAGCGCTCCCTCCCAGGGTTATGGTAATGAAACGGCGGGGGTTGGAGAAACTTATACAAGTCGGTGATAAGCTTGGCATCCGAGGTCCGGGTTACCAGCCACCGCTCATAGGGCGTAATCGAACGGGCAGCGACATCGCGCACTGGGGGTTGAAGAGCCCAGTGGCGGACTTGCATATAACGCAGTCTGTCCCCCTCCGTTAGGCCAAACTCCTGACGGAGCTGTTGGAAGGGGAGCACACCCTCCGGCCCGTAGATCTGGAAAAGCGCCCTACAACCCGCGCTCACCCAGTGGGAAAAGGCTCCCGGTTCCAGACCCGGAGTGAAGTCTGGATTGCCAGCAATGGGAGTAAACGGTGATGGAAAAGTGGTGAGCTCACGAAGCTCACACACCGCGTCCCACACTCGCAGCGGAACCCGGGTGATAAAGGAGGCGTAGAGATTAGGCGGGCGGTGAGTGCGCCGCAGGAACGGGACTTCCTGGAGGGTACGGCCCGCAACTGCCTGGTCCTGAAAGAGCCAGTGCTTGTCCGACTCCCACCGGCTCCACTCCACCAAATATCGAAGTTGCGCCGCCTGAAAGTACTTCCGGAGGTCCGGGACACCGAGACCCCCCGCCTCCGGGGCAAGCATGGAGAGGACCCGTTTCATCCGAGGCTTACGGCCTTGCCACACAAAGCGGGAGATGTCAGCCTGCGCCTGCCGTATCCAACCTACAGGGGGCTGTAAAGGTAGAGCGCGAAAAAGATACAGGATCTGAGGCAGTATCGTCATCTTCACCGCTGCGATACGGCCCAGCCACGAGAGCAGGCCTTTGTTCCATCGGCTGAGTTCCTCCTTGATCTTTTTGCCCAGGGAGGAATAGTTGGCTGTGACCATTGCAGGTAGGGAGGGTGCAAGCAAAATCCCCAGGTAAGGCACCGTGGAGGAGGACCATTGCAGAGGAAAAAGACGCTGGAGGTCCCGCCTAGTGTCGACAGAGAGTGACACATCCAGGGCAGCCGATTTAGACATGTTCATTTTGAAGCCCGCCACGCGGGCAAAGGAGTTCAGTTCCTGGACGCAGGCAGGGAGCGACCGCTTGGGGTCATCCAGGGTCAGCAAGACATCGTCCGCATATAAGCTGACAGTATGGGTGTATTGCCCCATCTTCACCCCAATGGCATCCGGGTTATCGCGAATCCTCTGGGCAAACGGCTCCATATAGAGGGCAAACAGGAGCGGCGAGAGGGGGCAGCCCTGTCTCGTGCCGCGCTCAATGGCAAAGCTGCAGGAGCTGTGTCCGTTGACACGCACCGATGCTGACGGCCTCCTATAACAATTAAAGACCATAGTGCGGAACTTCTCGCCGATCCCCAGTTTCCCGAGAACCAGCTCGAGGTACGGCCAATGAACCCTATCAAAGGCCTTCTCCGCGTCGACCGATAGCAGCATCCGCTCCCCCGGGACGCGTGAGGCCTTTTCAAGCACGTGCGTCACCCTCTTGGTGTTGTCGACCGTTTGCCTACCGGGCACAAAACCGGCCTGGTCCGCCTCCACCAGACCTGGTAGGTGCAGACCCAATCTGGCCGCCAAGATCCCCGTGTAAAGCTTGAGGTCCACGTTTAGAAGTGAGATGGGCCGATACGAGCCGCACAGAGTCCGGTCCTTCCCCGGTTTCGGAATAACCGACACAGTCGCCGAGAGGAGGTCCGGTGGGATGGCTCCCGGTTCAGAGAAGGAATTGAATAAGCGAGCCAGGAGAGGCGCGACAGTGGAACAGAAGGTCTTGTAAAACAAGGCCGTATAGCCATCCGGGCCCGGGGCCTTGCCGTGCTTTAACCGTGCAATAGCGGAGATGACCTCCTCCACATGAATGCTCCTCTCTAGGTGGTCCGCCTGGGCGGGATCCAGGACTGGGAGGGATACTGATTCCAAATAGGCCTCAGCCTCTCCCGGTGGGGAGGGCTCTGCAGCGTACAGCGCCTCGTAGAAGGCACGGAAGGAATCCGCCACCTCCGCGTCACCTGAAATCGGGACCCCGTCCGCTCCCACTAGCTCCTTTACCACGTTGCGCTGCTGCGCAGCCCTGAGCCGGTGGGCCAGGAGCTTACCGCATCTGTCCCCGCCGGTGTAAAAGGCATGTTTCAAGCTCAACGCCGCATACTCCGCCCGGTCCAGGTCCAACGCAGAGAGGAGTTTCCGCGCCGCCTTCAGCTGCCTCCAAACTCGAGGAGCTCCCGTCCGGCGGTGAACCTGTTCAAGTTCCCTGACCTGCGCCGTTAGTTCCTCCCTCTTACGTTGCCGCTCCTTGTTCTCCGCCGAGGAAATGGAGATAAACTCCCCTCTGACGACCGCTTTCAAAGCCGCCCACTGCGTTGCTAGGGACGTGTCGGAGTTGTTATTGTGGGTCAGGTACTCCTGAATGACCTCCTCCACTCGCTTCACCACCGATTTCTTATGGAGAAGCGTGTCCCGAAGCCGCCACATCCCTCTAGAGGGGGGGGCCGCCGGCCAAGCAAATATTCCGGAAACCGGCGCATGGTCGGACAGGGACAAAACCCCGATGTCTGCCGCCGTGGCGGCCGAGCGAAGCGGTCCGCTCACCAAGAGGTAGTCCAACCGCGAATAAGTGCGGTGTGCGTGGGAGAAATATGAGTAGTCCCTATCGGCGGGGTGCATGGTGCGCCAGAGGTCATGCAGATCCATCTCTGCAATCTGGTCCTGAACCGCTCTAGAAAGCTCCCCCGTCTGCGGAAAGCGCTGGGCAGACCTATCCAAAGTGGAGTCGAAGACCATGTTCAGGTCTCCCCCCAGAATGACGTGGCGATCGGGCGAGGCAGTAACGTCTACCAACACAGATTCCAGGAAGCGATCCTGGTGGTCATTTGGGCTGTACACGGAACCAACCGTGAAGGCAACACCCCCCAGACGCATGCGATACACCAGAAGCCTCCCCTTCTGCTCGGCATGTTTATACAACACCTCACCCCTGAAGGAGCTGGCTAGAAGAATGGCTACCCCCGCAGTCTTAGTCGCAGCCGAGGAAAAGAGTTGCGTGGGGAACTTGGCAGAGCGCAACCTATGGCAATCTTTAGAGAGTAAATGGGTTTCCTGCAGGAGGCAGATATCCGCCTGCGACCCTTCTAGCAGGGAGAGGATCGCCCTACGCTTCACAGGATTATTCAGACCCTTAACGTTAAGGGTCACTACTTTCAGGGACGGCATCGCTCCCAGGGAAGCAAAGCGCTATGCAGCAAGCGAGGGATCAGTGGAGGGGGGGCGCGGGGCAGGGGCGCAGGGAAGGCCAGAGTCGGCTTCGCATGTGTTCGGACAATATCGGACGGGACCCCCCCAACACCAAACCAGCTCTTGAACCCCCCCAAAACCAACCCATGGCAACCAGCCAAAACCAAAAACAAGAAAAAACACCCCATTGTCTCAGTCTAGCCCAAGTGGGCGAGTCTGTAGAAACCAGTCAAGTGGACGTCCAGCCACACACCTCCAACCTCTCCCCCCCAACCCCCAGCCCCAACCCAGCATCGTAGAAGCTAAGAGTCTCTCCCCCCGGAGTAAAGTTAGGCCGTTTGGGCCACGCCATTAGATTCAGGCAAGTTCCTGGCCGCAGTCCTCAGGGCCTCCGCCATATCCGCCCTGATGGTAGGGGAGTCAGGGCGACTCGCCGTCGCCGACGATTGGCGCCTCCTCGATCTCCGTCGGCCCCGCCGCTCGGGGCGCCTCCATGCGGGTGTCGCCCCTTCTTCCTCTGTAGCTGTGAGTCCCAGCACCCCACAGACATCTTGTAAGGAGCGCAGCTGATGTAGCACCCCATTCCATCGGAAGATAAGACGGAAGGGGTGACCCCAGGAGTAGGCCGTCTCATGCTCTCGCAGAAAGTCCGTAGCGATGCGGAAAGACCTGCGCTTCTGCAGTGTGATGGCGGACAGGTCTTGATAGAGCGCCACAGGTCGTTCTCGGAAGGACAGCGGCTGCTTCCTGCGGGCCTCTGTCATGATGCGCTCCTTCAGGGGGAAATCCGGCAGGAATGCCAGGATATCAGGTGGGGGTGCCGATGACTGGCGCTGGCGGCCCACCCTGTGTGCTCTGTCGATGCGGATCGGGAAGTCCGCTCCTTCTCCCAAGATGTCGCGGAACAGGTCCTGCAGATAGGCCACTAGGTCCGCACCCTCATCCGCGGACGGCACGCCTCGCACCCGGATGTTATTCCGCCTGGACCTGTTCTCGAGGTCCTCAGAGTGGGCCTGGAGCTCGACACACTGCTCCCGTAGGCGGAGAACGTCTTGCTGGAGATGAACTATCTCTACATCGCGACGTTGGGCCGCCGTTTCCACAGTGTCGACCCGCTCGCCCAGGCCCTCGATTTCCCTACGCACTTCACGGCCCTCTCCGGCCACCTCGGTCTTGAGAGTCTGGAATTCCTCCTTGAGGGAGCTGAATAAGTCATCCATGAAGGACCTCGTGACCGGTGGTTCGCCTCCGGCGGTGTCTGTTGAGGCCCGGGAGGACCCCGGGGACGGCTGCGCCCTGTCTCGCAGTTGCTGGGCCCTGCCGAGCATGTCCGGCAGAGTGCGATCTCCCCGTGCCGCGCCTCGTCTCCCAGCCATCCTGGCCTCCGCGGTGGGTGAAGCCTAGAGCTGGCCGCTGCAAATGTACTCAGCCGCTCGTGGGCACCAGATGTGAAGACCTCGCCGAGGACAAGGGTAGTGCGTCACAGGCGACAAAATGGCGGCACGGGCCAGGGCGAGACGACTATCTAGCCAGTCAGGGCGATAATCAAGGTTCAGGTCGGAGGCCCTCAGCCGCATGCTTCCAGGGAGGGCGGCAGATGCATAGGCACCAAGATGAAACGAGCGCCTGTATGACAAGGGCGCGGCGAGGGTCACCAGTACCAGCTCCTCAACGACAAGATGGCGGGAGGGCGGAACCTAGGGGGGCAGCCCAGGCCAGCAAGTCTATGGGCGACCCTCAAACAGCAATGGGTCGGGAAAGTGCGAAACCAGTGTCCCTCAGTTTCACCAGCTAGTACGCCCGGCTCGGCACCGCACAAACTCCAACGTCCCTCGCTTCCAGGCTCGGGGTCCGCAAGGCGTCACACACCGACACCCATGGCAGGGGGGTAGATCGCCGACGCAGGTCTGGGGTCTGTCGTCCAGCGATGACTCTGGCCACCAGGCCGCCGGCCAGGAAGCCTCCGCACTCCACGGAGTCCGTCGAGTCCGTTCCCTCGTGATCCCCAGCTGTCAGCACTCGGCCCAGCCGAGGCGCGCGGACAGCGCCGCACTACGCTCCGCCTCCAGGCCCTTCTCCTCGGGGCGATCCAGGCTCCACTCCTCGAATCGAGCGTGGAACAAACTTTTCGGGGACTTCCCCCGGGGCAACAGAAGGCAAAGTGGTATCAAAATGTGCCCCAAGAACTCCGGCACAGTTCTCTCGCCCGCAGTGCAGCCGCGGGGGGAGAGAAGCGCAGGAATCGGGGCTCGAGCTGAGCTGGGCCGGAGGAGCTACGGGAGGAAGCGTCCGCTCACCCCGCCATCTTGGCCACGCCCCCTGTATGTCATTTTTGGTCCTTTTGTGAAGCGCTCTGACACCTTCGGGTAAGGTCCGCCTATATAAAATTGCATAAATAAATAATAAATAAATAAATAAATCAGCGAGTAGGCCTCTGTCTTGCCGAGATGGGGGCAGGCACGTGACCTGGGCTCTGAGGAGCACAGTCTGAGCTCCAGCATTGTCTCACCAGTGACAGATTCCCCTAACCGAATTCTTAAGACCTCTCATCTGTATAGACAACAAGAAGGAAGTTCAGTTCAGTCGTAGGTTTCAGAACCTGCCACTTCTAACGTGCCACCTGCGCATGCTCAGAGAACAAGTTTGTCTTTCTGTATCCCATACATCAAAATCGACTGAATGTATAGGTAAGGAGGGGGGGCATGTGCCCGCCTGTGGAGGGCTAGGTACGAATGTGAGGCGGAAGGAGCCTGCCTGTACACAGCACTGTCCTCTCTTGGTCTGAAAATGCCTGACTTAAACACTAAGTCATGAAGACACGTTCGGAAACTGTTGAAAAAGAATATATCATATTCATAACGATATTAAAAATAATTATGAAAATAAATCCGACTTTAATTATATTAATCACACCTTCTATTACATCTAAAACAGTTAACCCGGCAATGAAAATTATAATTGTATTAACGTAAATAACAATTATAAACACCCCTGAAATTGAAAGCAGGCTTCTGGATGGAAACATATCCAGCCCTATGAACTTCCCCCAATGTCCCTTCTTTCAACGGGATGTCTCCGTTCTGTCCCCCACGTCTCCTCAGCCTCCCCGTGGTGGGTGGTCCAGCATAGGTCACACGCAGAGCTCGTGTCAGCGGTTTGAGGGCATGACCTGCTGCTGGCCTCGTGCTCCTCCTTTCAAAGGCCTCTTGTATGGGTCTATTCTTCCGAAGATCTCATCTGTGGTGCAGTTTGCCGCGCGTTTACTTTTGGTGCAATCTCTTTACGAATAATACCTCGTGGTGTAACTATTGTAATGTTCTTTTTTCCATCACCAGGATGACAGGTTTATGTAAAGGCAAGGCTATGTTATGTAGCTTCATTCAATCCCCACTGTTACCTGCATTTTTCTCCACTCGACAAAATAGAGAATACATTTTTAAACAAGCATTTGCAATGCAATAGGTCTCGCATTAACGAGAGTTTAAGCTATTGTCAATGCAATAGCATAAACTCTCGCAAATGCGTGACCTATTGCATTGCAAATATTTGTTTTTTTTTACTAGCGCCGATGCCGCACTTTCACTTTTATGTCACATACTTTTCTTTAGAAGCGGTTTGTATAAAGAAAGGGGTACGGCCTCTATGAATGTGAAAGCACCACATGGGGCTAGTAAACAAAATATATAAATAAATAAGTGTGTCCGCTAAATGTAGACTGTGCTGCTAAAATAAATAAATAAATAACGCAGCTGCTATAGTTAAAGCGGAACGCCATTAGTAAAAATTAAAATAATAGCGGGCGGCGTGCTGCGAGGTAGTGGGTGGAATAGGGGGAAGAGAATTAAATAAAACTGTGCTCACAGACTCATAAAGCAGACCATGTAACAACACCAGTAAAAGGTCCAGTCATTATGGGAATTTTGAATTTGAATTTGAATTTTGAGCTATTTGTAAAGCGCACATACACTGAGCAGTTTCTTGGCGCTGTAGAGTTTCAAACTGAGGGAAAGGAAGGACTATGGATTGAAGGCTTGCTCAAACAGAAAAGTATTAGAGCTTTACGAAACTCCATATATGAGGAAGAGGATCTCAGCGGGGGGGGGGGGAAGGGAGTTCCAAAAAGTGGGTGCCAGTACCGAGAATTTCTGGCCACCAGATCGTTTTTTTCTAAACCGGGGGATAACTAGCAGAGACTTAGAAGAAGAACGTAGGTCTCTGGCGGGGAAGTAATTAGTAATGGCAGAGTTGATAAACGCAGGGGCAGTGCCTGCCCGAGCTTGGAAGGTAAGGCAACCAAGTTTAAAGAGAGCTCTTTGTTTGATAGGAAGCCAATGGAGAGCCATCAGAAGCGGGGAGGAGTGGTGGAATTTTGGGAGGCCATACACCAGTCGGGCTGCCTGGTTCTGCACCATCTGGAGGCGTTGAAGTGCGTAGGCGGGAGCACCGTTGTAGATGATGTTCCCGTAATCGATCTTAGATAAGATCATGGCCATGACAATCAGTTTAAGTGCGGAGAGGGAAAAGAACTGGGATACTTTTCGAATGATACGTAAGGAAAAAAAACAAGAAGAGACAACGGAACTTATATGGGTGTGAAGTGTCAAATGGTGATTGAGTGTGATACCAAGGGTCTTAACGGCATTAGAAGGGGAAGGGTCCAAGGGAGTTGGGCCAAAAGGTAGGCGACCAAGGATTGCTGCAGCCTCCAGTCCAGATCAACTCTGTCTTATCCGGGTTGAGTTTAAGATGGTTTGCGTTCATCCAAGCCCGGATAAACAGTAAGACCGACAGTAAGGTGGGAGGTAACAAATGCAGACAAGGTGGTACCAGGGAGGGACTAACCAGCCTAATAACGACTCGGAAGCCATGTTTACTAAGGACAATGACACAAGCCAATCAAAAATATGGGATGAAAGTGGGCGGGCTTCAAAGCCATACTACACTACTGCATGCCTCGCAGCAGAGCAGGCGCTGTCCAGGCTCGACCTAAAAACAGGTTCTAAGCAATCTGATCAAGACCCATATTCTAGCTTTCTCTGCCCATAATCCGGGCATCATCTAAAGATTAGCATCTCGAGAAAGCTGGACGGCAGAAAAAGCTAAAGAAGGAAAACCCTGACCCACAGACACACATTTCTCACACCAAAATGTTTCTCCCTCCCTGGCCTGCAGAGTATGTAGATTTGAATCACTGAGTACATTAAAATAGAACCAAAATGAGAGAACCTGTAGGCAACGAGTAGTCTTAAATTTGCAAGAGTGAGCCCGCCGCACAAACGATGATTGGAAAGAATAAACTGGACACATTCTCACTAGATTTTCATTAGGCTCAAGAACCTGATGAAAGTACTGAATCTTCTCTTTATAGTTCCTGCAACCTAGAATACTAGGTTCTCAGCTCCGCATCCACAGCAACACTGCTTGTACGAGAACAAGCCATTTCACTCCCTTCACGAGTACACCAACTCTGCTGCGTACCTAGTCTTAGTATAGCACACTGTGACAAACGACAACTCAACATTCATTTTTCATTTTCTTATTGTTATAAGTTAATAAAAAACAATACAATAGTTTACAGATAATATAAGATAATAAAACTTATGAATAAAATACATCATAATTACTTTCCTGGTTTGTCAATTTCTTAAATGTTCACATTATTATTTCAACAAAACTGAATCATAATATCATTTGGTATCTCAGTTATTGTTGTTTCGTTTCCTTCTAATAAGTGACCAATAACTTTCAACTGAGTTGTTATAAAGTGACGATGTCCGTGAAGTTGACAAGTTAAGCTATAGTTACATTTGTGCGCATTACCAGAGTCCCATAATGGAGTCATACAATTGTCTCCTGCTCACAGTCCTCCGATTGTTTATTCATTGTGCGGACCCGCTCTCTCATACTGGAGCTGTGCCCTCTGAAGCCTGTTTCAGTGATTTGTCGTAAAACTGCAAACATTTCAGTAGTTTGCAATTTAGCAGAGGGTCCCTGGGATCAAGACTCCTCATTATTGCCATTCAGCAGGTACGAATCCACCTATCGTTGAATGTCCGTCTAAAGGAGAGGCCTGCTTGCTTTAATGCGGGACATATGCAAACCAAGTGTGTAAAATCCTCTTTGAAGGCGCCACATAGTCTGCACGTTTGTGGGCCTTTGTATCTCCAGGAGGGTTTGTCCGCTAAGGATGGCAGCACTCCTAAGCAAATAGCCAGTAGCTTTTTCTTTAAATGCACAGGATAAGTTAGGAGAAAGTATGTTGCTGGTTGCAAGGTGGCCTATGTTAGAATTGTCATCCAGGCATGTGATCGACGCGAAAATATATTTTTATCTTCCACTAGTGAATGACATTTTTCTGCTTTGTTGATCACATGGCAGAAAGTGGAATATGACAAATTTAGATCCCATAAGTCAGCTGCATTTGTTTTTTCCAATAACTACAATACATACTTGTTATAACTTGAATTTGGGTTGTTCGTGCGATAGAGCGCTGACTAGAGGGCTTGACTGTGTGTTACGTATTCACAACACACAGAAAAATAAAGTGATTTGGCCACAATGACATTTTTGTCAACTGCTGAAGCTGGGTTTAGAACCAATGCCACGCTCATCACTACAGCCACATCTCCTTCCTGTTAAGGATCTTTAGGCCAATATTTTATTTTACGTTTTTATTCTATTTGAGGTTTTTGTAAAAAGCTGCATGCCACTTGTTTGTGGTAGCCTTACAGCGCTTTGTAATGAGAACGCATGCAAGGGGAAGAAAAATGATCAGACCGGAGGGCAGCTAAACCAGTCAGCCAGCAGAGGGAAGGATCCTGTGGTTATGAAACCATGCCCATACGTGCCAAAAAATTGGGACAAAGCCTTGAAGGAGACCAATGAAGTCCTAGGGAACCATCATTGACAGAGGCATAGCCAGTCGTGGGTCTCTGATCAGCAATTTGGAACATCAGTTACAATGGCCGATCACTGAGTTAGTGTATGAATTTTTACTCTCTATGTACCAAGATGAACAGGTGGGTTTTAGAGAACTTTGAATCTGATAACGTTATTTTCCTTTCTATTATGACTTCGCTATGAAAGTACATATTGCTTCTGGCCACTGACTAATGTTAATTGGTTGTCTGCAGCACGCTCAAACACTTCCAAACATTGTTCGAGCAGTAGAAAAGCAGGCACTTGCTTGTTGTTTCGATCCAGGGCCAATGTCGCCAGACAGATTTCGCAAGGAAACCGTCCAACTGTTTTAAAGGCCAGCACCATCACCCTTACCTTGACTGATGAGGGGGGAGCGCACTCATTCATGCTTACTCCAGTCCAAGGAGGACAGAAAGTCTCCTCGTTGTGCTCTATGTGTCAGTGATACAGTACTTTGGTGCCACAGGCAAGATAAATGTTTAGCGCCCTCCTTTTCTTTGCATCTGCACAGCGTGGTTACACCCTCTATTTTTGGCACATTCCAAATAGAGCATGCTAACTGCAGTAAACGATGGAATTAATCCATAACTAATGAATGCTTTAAAGGGAGCAGGAGGGTTCAGTGCCATGCTATGGGAGCTCTGTTGGTCACGAGTAATATCTCAGCCTTTCTTTAGCAGATGCGGAATCCGAGACCCCAATATTTCGGATTCTACCCTAATAATAATGGCACACCAATATTTTCAAAATATATCCATTTACCTCAGGAGGTTCCATTCCGGGTTGGTCTTGCACAAGAGAAAACCCCACCCAATATCAGTTTAGCAGATCAACATAATAAGTCAAAGACCACTCAACTGAGTTTTAGATCAGGGTCAATTTAAAGAGTTTTATTACAAAAACCTCAAAATCAAGTGGTACAAAATAAAAGCCACAAAGGCTCCAAGTTGCGGAGTTATACAGAATAGCCAAAGTCAATTAATCAACATAAATCTCAAATGAGCCACAAAATCAAGGAAAAAGTTAGACAGCATCTCCAATAGAATGTGAAGTGTGCAAGGAAAATCTGTCTCACCCCCAAAATGTATCGGGTTCTTATACACAGTTCCTGCATAGAAAATGAGCTGTAATCACAGATTCACCATGGCACCATTCATGTAACATTTGTTTAGACAAATCATAGTACACTACATAAATGGAATTATATGTTCGCACTATCTAATTTCCTAAGTAAGAAGAACACTCACCAGTGATACAGTCTGCCGGAATAGTTTGGAACAGCTAACAAATACTATCCATGAATGTGCAAAACGAACTTTGCCACAGAAACACAGAAAAAAAACACCTTTAATGTTACAACCTTCCTAGTGTACTAGAAGCTTCGTTTTAATGGACCATTGTATGGTTGTTAATCACAAACACTTCACATCAGTGGTCTTTGCTTCTGTGGAGCCTGTGGGGACAGAAGATACGCAGGGGGACCTGATGGGAGCGGTGAAGCCAGGAGTGAAGACACAGAGACAACAAGCATTAGCATAGCCAATAGGTCTCGCCTTTGGGACCTTTTAAGTGTTTAGCCATGCAACAGTTGTTGCACCAAGAATATTGTGCTGCATAACTAAATACTTAAAAGGTCCCAAAAGTGGGACCTGTTGGGTATGCCAATGCTTGTTTTTTGTGGCAGTCATCTCTTTTGCCCCTTCTGACATGACATTTAGAATCATGTTATGCCTATTATTTTTGGTACGTTGGTTGTCTTGAGTTTGGTAGCTTTCTACAGCACTGCTGGGAAGAAAAACTTGGGGGTGAATGATCGCCGAACCAAAGACACATCACACGTTGCCGTCAGGAGTCGGTGGTCACTGTAGCCTGTATTAAGGCCGGTTCCTTCCACAGCCTGAATAACTGCTGTGTGTGTGCTGCAGAAAAGGGGGTGGTGATGAACAAAGTGTCTGAATTAAGCAGACCACTCTTACCCAGTCCAAAGATCAGGGCTTGATCCATCACCGTTTTTTAGCTCACTGCACCATCCCAGCTCAGAACCTGGCCACATGCAAATTAGTCTGTTCCTGTCCCAGTGCATGATGGGAACAGGGCAAACCAAACTACCAAGCCAATTCTTATACTGGGAAGGAAACAAGCTACCGGGGACCGGTTTCTGGCATTTCAGCCGTCGTCGGCCCGGCTTGCTTGAATCCTGATGGTGCAATGAGCAAGGGACTCACATCTGAGTATACCCTTCCACGCTTATGGTGGACAAAATGATTCAGAAAAGGGGGTGGTGATGAACAGAGTGTCTGAATTAAGCAGACCACTCTTACCCAGTCCAAAGATCAGGGCTTGATCCATCACCGTTTTTTAGCTCACTGCACCATCCCAGCTCAGAACCTGGCTTTTCTGAATCGTTTTTGGCCACTATAGGTGTGGCAGGGTATACTCCGACATGAGTCCCTTTCTCACTGCACCATCAGGATTCAAGCAAGCCGGGCCGAAGACGGCTGAAATGCCAGAAACCGGTCCCTGGTAGCTTGTCTCCTTTCTGGTGAAAAATTGGCTTGGTAGTTTAGTCTGCCCTGTCCCCATGATGCACTGGGCCAGGGACAGACTGATTTGCATATAGCCAGGTTCTGAGCTGGGATGGTGCAGTGAGTTAAATAACGGTGATGGATCAAGCCCTGATCTTTGGACTGGGTAAGAGTGGTCTGCTTAATTCAGACCCTCTGTTCATCACCACCCCCTTTTCTGAATCGTGTGTGTGCTGCAGCCTGCTCTTGACTGATATTATAAAAGTGAAGGGTTGAGTTGGTTGTGCAACAAAGTGTTGCTAGCTAGATGCTGCAGCGTAACTTGTGTTATAAGACTGTTTCAATGACAGTTCTGGGGGGAAAGATGATGTCTTGATACAGCTCAGGAAGAGCACAGGGTGAAAGAGAGCAAGTGAACAAGAAAGACCAAGAGATCCAGAGAGAGAGAGACAGGAGAAATATGGAGACAGGAGAAGAGAGAGGGAGAAGGGACCGACATGAGAGGGGGGCCGGAGGGAAAGAGATGGCGATAAAAGACAAAGCGATAAAAAATGCAGGGTGGTGTGCACGCGTTAATGGAAATGGAGCTCACAAGTGGTATGTTAGAAAACCAAGAGCGATGGGTGGGTGGTGGTGGGGGCACGACACAGACAGCGGGTGGGGGTGGGGTCGACCCAGATGTACTTTGAGAACTGACACTAGCATGAAGCATGCAATTAACACAAGCGCTAAAACACAAGCGCTGTCCCGCGGCCGCAATTGTGTGTTTCCTGCCCGGGAGTGGTGCGTGCGTGTATGCGTGCACGAGCAGCCTGCTCTTTTTCAAAGCACATACTCATGCTTGTGGCGCGCCGCTGCACACTCCCGCATGGCGTATGCCGCCACAAGCACAAGTATGTGCTTTGAAAAAGAGCTGTACAACGGCTAAAGGTCTCCTATGCAGTGCATGCGCACTGCTTAGGCGAGACCTAAAAACCTCGTCCATTTTAACTATTATGGCAGCTTCACTAAATTGTGGCATAATCAAAACATGTTAATAAACCCAGCTCTGGGGAGGAGCTACGCAAGCAAACAAGATGGCCGCGTAAACTCCCGGCTCCGCCGACCTCCGACTCCTGCCAGAAGATCCTGTTAATTATCCTTTTTTTGCGCCCTGCCTCCGTGTGTATGAACCGGACTGGAGCATAACGGTGCAATCCCGAGATTTCTACCAGTTTGGTAGACAAAGATACGTCGTGTGGCAGTTTGCGGCCTAGACCAGCCTGGAAGCCGGGGTCTCGAGTACTGACCCTGCCGGGTTTCAGTTGAACAACATCGGCTGTAGTTGTGTGACAGGGTCCGGTCTACCAAGGTGGAACATTTTTCCTTGGACCGAAGTTGACGATGGCTGGCTGAATTGGTGAATATTGAAGGAGGGGTGACGACATACAATTGGAGTAGCAGACGGGGGTCCCTGGCCCGGTGGCCCGGTTGGGGCCCTGCCGGTGTTCGCTGGGTTGGGATCTCCGCCGGCGGTGGCTGAGTTCGGATTGTTATAGTGCCCAACGATAAGTCCCCCTCTGAAACCGTCCGTTCCGCATCCACCTATTCCCACCGGGGAGACCGGGCTCTCTGGGGACGCAAATTTGACCGAAGCTGAGCGAGACGTTGTGGAGCGGACTGAGAGTGACCCGTCACTACGAACGGTTTTGGCAGCCATAAGGTCACTTCATGTTTGCGTTGAAGCCTGCATCCACAAAATGATAGTGTCTTTGTCTGGAACTGGGCGGATGGGACCGGACCCTGGTCCACTACAAGAAACGAAACGACTCGAGATACCCAAGATGGCCACTTCGATTGAGGAAGCAGACCCCGTACTATGGGAGACGTTGGAGCCTTTGACCAGTGTGTTGGGTGCTGAGAGCATACTTGATGCCGCAATTGGATTGTCAGGCCTACGATTGGTGTTGACTATGGCAGGACTACCTGATGCTCCCTTTCCGGAGACTTTTGATGGGAACTGTTGTTGGTTTGGAACTGCGTCACTCCCCTATACATCGGTACCGCTAAGATGGCAGATGAAACAACTTTGGGAATCCATGACTGTGTGGGGAGTTTTTGGTCTTAGCGGAGTTCTCAACACTTTCATCTCTCTGCTTCGTCTTGGTTTGAACTTTGCTGCAGCTTTTTTGTGCATTGACTATCCTGAGGAAGCAACAGTTTGTCTGGAAGGGGCGCACATGTTTGATCGGAAGGGTCAAGGATGAGACTGTGTGATTGAGTTTGCCATCGAGTATTACTGGACACGGGGTTTGCAACCACGATGCGCTCGGGAGGTTGGGCGGTGTTTGGAGTTTCCCCTGTTGCGCTACGTATTTGCAGCTAAATAGATTTTGAGACCTTAGTCTGGGGATTCTTGGCTTTGGCGGGGGGAGCGGAGACCGGGGGCATGTATGAAGATGCCCTCCTCCATTTTCTACTTTTAGTATTTAGTTAGTTGGGGCGACAGGCACACGGCTAGTTGGGGTTAGGCAACAGCCTTATGCAGGGGTGAGGGTGGGGGGGATGGGTTTATTGTTTTGTGTTCTTTTTTGTTTTAATGGTTTCTTTTTCTTCACACTCTTTCACTTTCCTTTTATAAATATAATTGGTGGAACATCCTGACTTTGTTGGTATTCCAGTATCTGGTGCTCATGCTTCTCCTATTATCCTGATTTTATGGGTGGGCAGACTCTGTGAGCTTGCGCTTAATGTGAATCGTATATTGTACTGTGGCACATCCTGTTTCTCATACATTGGCGTAGGCGTCTCAGCCATCTCCTCACTGCTTAGTATCCATCCTGTATTTACATCTGTTCGCCGTTTTATTAGGTCTGAATGTATGGCACCCGATATGTCTATTACTTTCTTCGTTTTGAAACTAATAAAAATATTTTTTTTAAAATAATAATAAACCCAGCTCTAAACCATATATTAAACTCATTTAAACTACAAATATACAACTTCATTATTTACGTAAAGAATTCCACATAAAAATCGTTAATACTCAATGTTCTATATAATGTGAAAAATATAAACCTAGAAAGAAAACTATTACACTTTCTAGGCCAATAAATAAAGTACCCCTGTCGCCTATGCTTGAAGCAAACACTCAACCCGCCTAGCTATATGCTGTGACTGAGGCCTGTGAGCTACAAGCTACAAAGTGCCTTCCACATTTAGAAAAGGGTTCCACAGGGCTTTTATGCCATGTTGTGTCCAATGAGGACCTTGACATATTAGCTATCAAGTCTCTCGAGGGTTAGAGTCCTTACTGGTGAATTTAGAACATATACAAACAGATGGGGCACCAATAAAGAAGAGAGTACATTTTCTTTTTTTTCAAGCTATTTCGGCAGGTAGAGAAATGCTCAGGTGCCAGAAATAGAACAATCATAATAATGAGGTACTTAAAGTAAAGATTTACTCAAAATCTCAGAGAGGAAAATAAAGTTGACTTTGCAGGCCTGGTGCTCCAGTGACACCACCAGCAGATACCCCTACAGAAAACCACCTAAGTTGCCCACAAGCGTCCCTGCCGGAGACCTGTAGTGAAAAACACAACAAGGTAGGTGCTTTAAAACCATAATTAACTAGTCTGCTCTGTTATTATTGATAACGCGTTCAGCATTCTTCGTTCCGCCATTTTAAGACCAGTGATGCTTTAATGCGATCATTAACAATAGCAGGTGTGTGTGCCGTGGTCGCAAACACAAGTTAGTATGTGGACTTGAATGGGAGTACATCGTCAGGGGCAATAAGCGCTATTTAAATATAATTTGCAATTACAGATACATTTTGAATCCTGCTATCCAAGAATAAAGGTCAACTTCCCTTGCCACGGCGCTATGACGGAATCCCAGAAAAACAAACGGCACACCAAGTAATCATGTCCTCAAATGAAGAGGCAATATTTTGCAGAAAAACAGTGCTAAAACGGATTTTAAAGAGGACAACGTTTTTCTCTTTCTCCGGCTATCTGCTGTCAAATGTCATGTCACGTCTTTTGCATTTGACTTGTGTAAGAATACACAGCAAGAGTTCAGCCGGTACATGGTGTGTCAATCTGAATTTGTCCCTGTTGTGGTGTAGACAGGTTTCATGTTCGAACCGTTAAAAAACAACAATAAATTCTTACACATCATGACAACCTGTGCATAAACTGCAAAGGTGTTTATTTGTAGACTTGATCCTGTGGATTATGCACTGACAAAACAACATCTGACACGGTTTTTTCTTGTTCTTATTTATTAATTTAAACCAGCCACAATGCCTTTTAGGAAAATAGAGGATTTTTTTAAAAATAATTATAATTTTAGAAGTTGTTAAATAAAGAACTATCTGAGAGCCATGACACTATGGCGACATAGGAAAATAATTATAGCACTGTTTTCCAAGAAAATTATGTGCACGTCTACTTCTACAAGTTACTTTAGCAGGTTATTATTGGTAATACAAAGAAACAAGCATTGGCGATGCAAACTGATCTTGAGTCAGCTGACAGTGTTTTGGCTTTGTCAATGTTTGTTTTGTCATGGTTTCTATAAACCTTTATTGTTGGGCGAGCTGCTGGGCCTCAGCCATATAACAAAATACCATCTAAAGGCAAATACAGGTTTGGGTCTAAAAAAAACACACATCGTCATAGAAGCCCTGGCACGCAGGGGAACTACTTTGTGGATGTGTTCCGTGTGAATGGTCTGAATGCCATTACTCACACTACAGTTAGTCAGTGGATGAAGTGGACGTACTCACTGCCCCATACTGCAGCGAGCAGAAGCATATGTGAATGACACAACGGACCAATGGAAGAAAGAAGCTGGTTGAAAGCATTGTAAGTATATTACATATATATTTTAAGTGAAATCCAAAGGTCTTGGCTAACGCAAAACCTAAAAAGCGAAGAAGAAAAAACAAATATTGATGTAGTGGCTCAACTTAAAAGGGTAGTATTTTCAAAATTGTGTTTTAAAACGACACACCTTTAAAAGGCAACACCGTCCACTTAAACCAATCAATCAATCAGAACATTTGTAAAGCGCACTACTCACCTGTGAGGGTCTCAAGGAGCGGGGGGGGGGGGGGGGGGGGTTGCTGCTACTTCTCGAATAGCCAGGTGTTGAGGAGTCTTCTGAAGGTTAGCAGGTCCTGGGTCTGCCCTAGGGGGATGGGCAGGGTGTTCCAGGTCTTGACGGCGAGGTGGGAGAACGATCTGCAGCCGGAGGTTGCTCTTCGGATGCGGGGGACGGTGGCGAGGTCGGCAGAGCAGAGCTGGCGGTTGGGGGTGTAGAAGCCTTGTCGTCTGTTGAGGTATGCTGGTCCGGTTTTGTAGAGTGCTTTTTGTGCATGGGTGAGGAGCTTGAAGGTGATCCTCTTGTTGACAGGGAGCCAGTGCAGGTCTCTCAGGTGGGGTGTGATGTGACTGCGGCGAGGGTTGTCGAGGATCAGGCATGCAGAGGTGTTTTGAATGTGTTGAAGTGGTTTCAGGAGTTTGGCCGGGGTTCCTGCGTAGAGGGCGTTTTCGTAGTCCAACCTGCTGCTGACAAGTGCCTGGGCGACCCTTCTTGTTTCGGTGGGGATCCACCTGTAGATCTTGCGGAGCATGCGGAGGGTGTTGAAGCAGGAGGATGAGACGGCGTTGACCTGCTTTGTCATGGAGAGGGTAGAGTCAAGGATGAACCTCATGTTGCATGCGTGGTCAGTGGGTGTTGGAGCTGTGCTTAGTGCGGTCGGCCACAAGGAGTCGTCCGGGGGGGAGCCGAGGATGAGGACTTCATTCTTGTCCGGGTTTAGCTTCAGTCGGCTGTTCTTCAGCCACTCAGTGATGGCTTTCATTCCTTTGTGGAGGTTGGTTTTGGCGGTGAGGGGGTCTTTGATGAGGGAGAGGATTAGCTGGGTATTGTCGGCGTAGGAGAGGATGTTGAGGTTGTGCAATCGGGCGACGTGGGCAAGCGGTGCCATGTAGATGATGAACAATGTCAGGCTGAGGGATGAGCCCTGGGGTATGCCGCAGATGATCTTGGTGGCTTCGGAGCGGAAAGGGGGGACGCGGACTCTCTGGGTTCTGCCGGAGATGAAGGAGGTGGTCCAGTCCAGGGCTTTGTCTCGGATCCCAGCATTGTGGAGGCGTGTGCATAGGGTGTGGTGGCAGACAGGGTCGAAGGCAGCTGATAGGTCCAGGAGGATGACGGCTGCGATTTCTCCATTGTCCAGCAGGGCCCTGATGTCATCGGTGGCGGCGATGGAGGCAGTTTCGGTACGGTGGTTGTTACGGAAAGGGGACTGGGACGGGTCCAGGATGCTGTTCTCCTCGCGGTAGCGGGTCAGTTGTCTGTTGACGGCCTTCTCGATGACGTTCGCGGGGAACGGGAGCAGGAAGATGGGCCGGAAGTTCTTAAGGTCCTTAGGGTCAGCCTTGGGTTTTTTGAGTAGGGCGTTAATCTCGGCGTGCTTACAGCTCTCCGGGAAGGTTGCTGTCTCGAGGGGAGATGTTGATGGCTTTCCGGAGATAGGGTGCAATGGGGGTGCTGGCTTTGTTGAAGATGTGGTGTGGGCATGGGTCTGACGGAGATCTGGAGTGGATGGTGTTCGTGATTTGGATGGTGTCGTCTTTGTTTATGTTGGTACAGGAGAGCAGAGGTTCGGTGCGGATGGTGGCCCTGGGGATGGAGGTCTCAGTGGCTCTCGGGTCGGTCGTGACAGTGAAGCTGTCGTGGATGTCTGCGATCTTGTGATGGAAGAAGGTGGCCAGGGAGTCGCACAGGTCTTGCGAAGGTGGGATGGTGTTGGAGCTGGGGTTGGAGAGTTCCTTCACGACGTTGAAGAGCTCTTTACTGTTGTGTGCGTTATTGTCTAGGCGGTCTTTGAAGGAGGCCCTTTTGGCGGATCTGATGAGGTGATTGTGTCTGCGGGTGGCTTTCTTGTGAGCTGCGTAACTGTCTGGTGTCTATTCACGGTGCCATAGCTTCTCTAGCTTTCGGCAGGTTTGCTTGGAGGCCCTCCGTGAACCAGCAGGCTTTCTTGCTGGTGTGTCTGTTGGAGGGTTTCTTGATCGGGGGAGGGTGTTGGCGCAGTCGTCGATCCATTGTCTGAGGTTGCGGGCGGCGGTGTTGGGATCGGTGGAGTTGTTGTCGTTGTTGTTCTCGAGGTGGAAGTTCAGGTCCCCGAGAAGGATGTAATCTGTGGAGGCGAGGGCGTGTGTACTGACTAAGTCGGCGATGGAGTCGCTGAACTGTGGTTGGGGTCTTGGGGTGTCTGTAGACGACGGTTCCTCTGAGGGTGGTGTTGGGATCGATGTGGATCTGGAAGTGCAGGTGTTCGGCGGTGCAGAGGTTGTCGGTGTTGGTCAAGACTCTTAAGAGTGTTCCTGTGGACAATGGCGACTCCTCCTCCTACTCCGTTGGTGTGGTCTCTACGGGTGATCTTGTAGCCGTCTGGGATGGCTATGGCGATGTCGGGTGCCGAAGAGGGGTTCAGCCAGGTCTCCGTCAGGAAGGCGACTTCTGGGGAGGTTGAGTCGAGTAGGTCCCAGAGTTCAACGGCGTGTTTGTGGGCAGAGGGGGTGTTGAGAAGAAGGCATCTGGGGTGGTTGCGGTCTTTCCCGGTGGGTGGATTTGTGGATCGGATGCTGGTGAAGCTGGATTTCCGGCAGGAGAAGGGTCCTTGTGTGCATTTCGGGGCGGCCAGGTATCAGGTGTGTGGTCGACCGATGTTGAGTGTGTGGAGGGTGCTGGCATCGTAGCGGTGTCAGGCGTCGTGGCATTCGCGGAAGCCAGGTGGTCTGGCGCTGGGCGCGGTCCAAGCGCGGACGGGCGCAGATGGGCTTGACTTAGGCACGCCTCCGGTGCGCCAGCGGCGCGGCGGTGCAGCGGCCACCATAGAAGGGAAGGAGGGAGGGAGGAGCAGCTGGAAGGCAGGAACGGTGCAGTGAATGGGGGCGGGAGCAGGGGGGTGGGGCTGCAGGGGACGCAGAGGCAGGAAAAGCGAGCGGGCAGAGCGGGTGGGGGAAAACAGACGGCAAGGGCACAGAAGCACAACAACAGTACAGAATGAAGAAAAAGGCGGAAAACAACACTAAAGAGGAAAATAAGACAGTACAATTACGGCAGGGCTACCAGGGGAAAACAGAAGGTACAGGGCACAATAACCAAGCAATCAGTACAAAAGGGGCAGAGGGAGCGCAAGAGCAGCAGCCTTGAACTTATACCAGCTGCAGCAGCGAGTTCAGGGGCAGCGACACACAGGTGGTGCTGTGCAGCGTGGGGAGGGACCTGCTACACCTTTTAAGAGCAATGAGGACCAGGTTCCGAGCGACGCACTACTTGATGGCGAAGGCACCCGCCGACCATCATCGTACCAGCTCTATAAAAAAAGAAAACTGCTACATTTTTAAAAAATTAAATTGCTTCAAGTATTCACTTTTTAAGAGTTGCATTTCACTGTGCTGCGAAATTCGATACCTGCACAAGATTATAACCTTGCATAATTTATTTAGCATAATGGGGCCTATTCACAAATTAGTAAAAATACACTTGGATATTTAAATCTAGGCCTGAGTGTCGTTTTAGTACTGTATGTAATAACACATTCAGTTTGAATCCGCAGGGAAAAAATCCCATGATTTTCGAGGTGGATAACTCCGCATGGGGAATGGAGTCCCCTGTGCAAATATACATTTTGAAAAAATGCTTCCTCCACAGGGTTTTTCTTGTGTCAGTGAGAAATCCCACTAAATGTATGGGGGGATCCATTATCAATGCCACACTGGAAAGCGATTTACACCAATCCTTCACTGAAGTAAAACTAAGGCTCTTTCCAGGATGGAAAGGGAAATGTGACGAGCTTGTGAATGCCCACAGAGGACTAGAGTGCATTCCCACATGTGGGCATTTGTGGGACTGGTTCAACTTGTGGACTTTCACAAACTTTCACGGATAACCATGCCTTTAAATACCCACAATGCCCTTTAAACCACTCCTTAAGTGGGCTTTACTGGTGCAAATGGAAATCTGGTGGAAATCTACGCACCCATGAATGAGCTTACGCCTACCTGGTATTCCTCTGTAAATTCCTGGCATTCGTAATTGAGGTGAATTTGGTCATACATTTATGTTTACAAGCAAATTTGCTCTTGTGAGTAGTCCCTTATATGGATTAACTTAATGAAAATTAAAAAAGCGGTTTATTTTAAAGTCCCTTTAACTAACTTAAATGATCGAAAGTAATTACAGGCCTGTCTTCCATTTAACTTTCAACATGCTGTCCAGGACTGCAGGCCTATTATGTCCTGCGAGACCCATAGACACAACACGCAACTTCGCTCCCAGTGTCAAGGAAGTGGTGCAAACTCATGTCATGAACTATTCAGAAATCCCCTCCTCTCTAATTCTACTCGCAATCGTCGGATTCGCTCTCCCTCGATTGCCTAAAATACTATTTTATGTCAAACTAAAACACTCATTAGCCACACGAGCCTAAGGGCTTTAATGAAAACCCTGATAGGTAAATTGTGCGCTCTCGGGTATCGGACATGCAGACAATCGAGGTCATTTCGCAGAACTGCCACAGAATTAATCTGGCGGGGTCTCAAGAAATGCTACTGAACATCTGTGCTGCTGTGGGATTTACAAGCCATTTCGGCCTGCGGATTAGAGAGGGTGGTGACTATTCGTCCCTTAAAAAATAACAGACAGGATAAAAAAAACTTGCATCTGCCGAAATGATTGTATGCTAGGATAAAAGGAGGACAATATTTGTCTAACCTGCTGAACATAGAAACAATCTTGTAATAGGTTGTCAAAGGAGATGTATTCCATGGTGGCCTCAAGGACAACAGTAGTGTGTCTTTTACGTCACCAAAGTAGTTCGCTATATTCGTGCTTTGATTGTATTGTAATGTAATTGCATTTATATAGTGCTTACTTCCTCTGACGAGGCACCAAAGCGCTTTACGGGGAGTAGAAGGTGGCATATAAATTTCACAACTATGAGAGCGGAAAATAGATCTCATACAAAACTAGTTGTAAAGCAGTGACACCACTGGGGCAAATTTACAATACTTGTTCAGACCACAGACATCACATACAGGTTAAAAAAATAATAATTTGTGAGCGGAATAAAGATCTATGAAATTCTCAGTGAAATTCCACTAGCAACACTGTAAAATTTGCCAGGTTAGCAGATGTCTTACTTCCACAACCAAAAGAAATTTCATAGCGATAGCAGTTGGGCCGCCTCCCAAAATTGTTCCCATCTTACACATTTATTTACTATGGCATATCTCACCCTATATGTGCAAGTACAATTACTAAACAAAAAAAACAAAAAAAAAAGAACTGGAGGAAGTGTCTCTTTACAGTATAAAGTGCCTTCAAAACACCCCCAATATCTTCTGCGAGTTCAGTGGGAGGCATTTCTTTATGTGGGGAAAACATTTTATTATACAGGGGAAGAGGTCACAAATTGTATAATTTTGATAAAACCGATTAATATGCAATTTTAGACTTTTGGGGAAACAAAAATACTTGCCTTTCCTGTTACTCTCATTTGCTGGCTTCCTATTTGATGGTTTGCCTTGTCCATCCTCCTCAGATCATTGTCCCTTTAATTGAGTGCTTCCGTATATAAGTTTTAGGGACTTATTCTTTTCTTAGACTTTGGCACTCCATGAGAATGAATGCGTTTTCCAGCTATCCTGCTCATGACTTTTCATGACCACCCTCCGCATGCGGTGTCGTGCTCTCTCACTGTGTGCTTCTCCCAGCCCCCTCTGTGATGTGCTTGTCGTCACATGCTTCTTCCACACATTCCTTTCTTGCCCATGTGCTTCTCTCCTACCTGCTCCACGTTTCTCTGACTAACTATTTGCTCTCCCTGTGCTCCACTCCATGTGGCTCTCTATTGCACGTTGCTTCTCCTCCATACGCCCGCTCTTCAGGTTGCTTCTGCCCGCCCCATTGCTTGCCCCACCAACCCCGCCATCCAAGATTTTTTACCCCACCCGTGCCCCCCTTCTCTCTCACATGTTTCTTCCGAGTCTTTCTCCCATGTTGCTTTCCACCCAACCCTGGCACTCTGTTTCTCGACCCTGCTTGCATCATTTTGTAGACATGCACACCTACAAAAATTATCTGACCGATGTACCATATCACCTTTTATTGCTTTTAGCCATGCTGCACGGCTTCAGTGATGCTGTACAGCACGGCTAAAAATAATTTTAAAAAACCTATAGGTCTCAAAGGCAAGACCTATTGGCTTTGCCAATACCTATTTAATTAATCTATGAAGAGGCTCCTGAAAGCCTGTTCATGGATAGCGACCTGGCGGGTTACTCTAACCCAGGACTTGCCGAAAAAATATTCCCTATACCACAGATGGAGGTTTCTTGAAAAGTTAATAAAAACATGTATTCTGCTATTTGTTAAACGTTTGCAAGTACTCAATCACTTTCTAAAATTAAAAACAAGGCAGCCTGTTACATCGAAGACGAGGCATGAAGGTAAGGTTACAACAGATTATTATCAGGAAACAAAGCTGTGACCGCAGGAGGCCTTGAGCCTCCACAAAATGCCCTACCTTCCACATACAGACCCCCCCCCCCTTTCCAATTAACTACATTTTACTGGCAAGAGACTTCATGAGATGCTGGCCAACAAGCCACTACACATACCAAGAACACTGACTAAACAAATATACCAGAAAATACAGCGCAAGTCTCACAGCTCTACCATCCACGCCAGTTTGAGACCTCAAACCTCCACCAATACACGAACCAAATGTACTCTTCCAAACTTAGCGCGTTCCAGCAGGCGCATCTCAGTCTGCGTCTTCCCCTGCCTGGGACTGCTACAGAAGCACAGCTCAGGTTTGACTGCAGCTGCGCAGCAGGTGTAGAGAGGCGGGAACGCATTAATTAGAGTGTGATGTACAAAGGATTGTGTATGGTGGTGCTGCGACCATCAACAAGTGGTGGTGCCGGAGCATAATCTTTTGCAAAACTAGCAATTAAAAAAAAAAACAGCAACAGCAAAATAAGGCTAGAAACTTTCTATGCATGGATCACCACAGCAAGCGGGGGTTCGTGGACAGTCCAGGGAGAGGGAATGTCTTATTTCAAGGCACCTTTGTCCTTAAATAATGGTCAAATCAGATCTCCATCACTGGATATGGGTACATTATCCTTGGCCGTGTGCGAAAGGTACCGTGGGCGGTTAGAACAAGGTATAATTTAAGAAGTAATCATACCGCGTACCTAGCAATCACAGCACTCAGGCAGGCGGTGGAATTAGCAACTCTCAACCTTCAAGGGCACCCCTAAGGTTGCCCAAGCTACATTTTTAATCCAATAAAGTGCTTTACTATAGCTTTATTACTACAACTGCAACCAGGTGCGCCTTGACAAAAACTATAATTTAACAGGTGTGGCATAACCTTTCCAGTACCTTGCAAGAAAATAATTCATGTTTCCCTCAACCACCACCAGCTTATGTCAGCAACACCAATGTCTCCAAAAGCAGTGTATGGTACAGTTCCTCTAGTGCTTCCGGGTCTCTCTAATGTGTGTGAATCCCAGAGATATTCCACGTATTGCCAGAAATCATTAGCAGAAATTATGTTAGAAGGTCTTCGCATCTGATTTGCCTCAGTTTGTTTTATTCAGCACTAGAGGAAGTTACTTACAATAATAGGAGATCCCCAGTTTTCTGTTAACCAGGCCCATAGGGAGAGTAAAGCTATGCGGGATTTGAATGTGATGATACTTTTTATATTGAGATCCTGAATAAAGCAGTCTATATTAGATGCCACTGAAGCTTTAGGATATCTCCAGATTATTTTTAATGAATCCTATATAATTCCTGGAATTTTGGGATTTGCAACATTACCACCCCGCCTTCAAGTCTCACTCGCTGCACCCAGTTAGTCCCATACAGGCCAAGCCACAACCACTACCTTTCAACTATACACCCAAAGAGCTCCCCGGTGACGTGGGACCTTGTCAGCCCTAGGAAGTGCTTCATAAGGAATATAAATGGAGCCACTACTTACTCGACAATCCAGAAGGTGATTTAGGTCTTGCAACAGGTATGGAAAACGCTGCATAACTACCAATGCAACAAAACTCAAAATCTGCCTTTGATATATTTTACAGGTTTATCATGTATGTGCTTTAGAACTCAGTGAATCATGCAGGTCACTGAGTTCTAAAGCCCCGCTGTTCAATAAGGTAAATTCATGATTTTGTGGCCGAGTGGACTCTGGTAAGGGCTATTTTGTGCAGGAGGAAAAGTGCGCTTTTAGAAAGCCTCTGTGCGAGAACAAACTCATTTGTCTACTGTGAGTCTGCTTGCACTGGAGCAATCCAGATTTATTTCGGGGGAGGAGGGGAGCGGGGGGGGGGGAGTGTCTTTCTGACTGGATCTAGACTGTGAAAGCCGGATCCATAAGGGAGCCACTCTAAAATAATGGAGTAACTGGATGCAAATTACATTGCCTTAAAAGTTAAAGGGAATCTTTGAGAGGCTACTCAATGCAGCATACACTTAAGGTGATCACGATCTGATGGTCTAGAACTGGAATGAATGCTCACCCACGGTCCTGTAATTTTAAGGGTACATGGACCCAGGGATGAAGCCCATGTCTCGATTGTTCATCCCGTCCAACTGACTGGTTGTGCACCAATTGAGTGGTGATGGGCATCAAATGGATTTCAGAGGATTATGAAGTTTGTGAGTTGGTTGACCATTCAGTGTCCTTTATTTTGGTTCTCAGAGATGTGTGGGGAATTCCAATTAGGTAGCACTTTGTTGGGTGGATCTGGTATGCAACGTGATTCACCCGAGAACTATTTACGTGCTGGTCTGACGGTCTTGAAAATTGGCGAGCTTCTGATGATCGAATTATCACTTCAACAGGCTGTGGTCATGATATTGCATCTAGCCACAACTTTTAGGTGCTGTTAAGAGCTTGACCTGGATAACACATTTTTTGTGTTCCCCTATTTGCACTTCTCAAAGTTACAGCTTCAGCTTATATTTATGTGTACACAACATGAAATGCAGAAACCCGACTTTGATGTTTTAGACAATTCTGAACAGCAGTGAAACTGTGGTATCTTCTATGTACTTAAGTATTAAACACGTTTAAGTTACTATTGCCTTCGCACTATTTGTTGAAGAACAAGCCATTCTGCGCTCCCTCCCACTTTAGGAACCAAATAAAATAAGATTACCTAAATCTATTTTAAGGACATTCTCTCTGCCAACGTTTCACTTGCTGTCAGAACAGTCAGATCTACGGGTGACTGCGCTTAAACTAGCCAAATGTGAACTGACAAACGCTTTTGCAACAATCCAATATTATTATATAAAGACTATAGTCCTAAAGTTAATCGCTTAGTATAGCTAAACCTCATCAATAGTCCAAGATGGTCAAAATCCCTTGTGTTAGCTAACGTCCTGAACTGTATTATATGATCAGCCTTCGATGGTGTCACTTAACTAGAGCCATAGTTAAGCTGCACCACTTAATAGCTAAAGCCACAGAACATTAACCACATGCACAGACTATTTTGAACTTGTATACAGGTAGAAATGCAAACAAATTATACTTCAAAAGGGCAAAGACAGCCCACACATTGGCTTAAATGTCTAAAAAAAAAAGGCAAAGCTACAGTGGAAATATTAAATATGCCTACTATTCACAATACACTCAAAATGTCATTTGGTGCAACCCCAGGTACCCCAACATCATGGCGTGGAGGTACTTAGGGCTCACAGTGGGTCATGCTCAGAATGTAACGTTCTGGACTGAACACACACACAGAGGTCTGCTTCTATTGAACTCGTCTCAAATTTGTGGGCCATCTTCCCGTTTTCTTTGGACGGTGGATTTTTGGTGATTGCTATTGTTTTCTATTTTGGTGCATTACAGTTAATATAATTGTAATGTTATTGGTGATGGTGAATGATATTGATTACATTAAATGCAACAGTCCAACTGATGAAGGATTTCGTAATTGTAACTATGCCTTGAAAAAGTCCCGAGGACGAAACATGTTCACTCCTTTTATCCATTGCATTGTTGTTTCTGAATAAAGCGGAAGTCTGCTATAGGGCTGAACACATTTAGGTCATGAGTCGTGAGCATCTCTTAAGATCTTGATTTTGTAGCATACATTTTAAAAAACTGTAACGTTATGAGTGTTGTGACTCCTCCATTTTGATTAAAATATATATTTGTACATTAACCTTAACCACAGATACATCAAACCAATTTGCCAAATTTCAAAACATTCACACTAATATCTAAGAGATGCCTTATGCGCCTAAGTGGCAAAGATCCCAAGACATGCTCAGTAGCACACAGCACATCTGTAGCAATTTTCAGACAATTATTCACAAGTAGAGAAAACAAGCATTTTGTATTCCGGCTACATACCTGTTTGGCACTCCGGATCCTGGACAGAAACATGTGCAGCTCCATGGTTTCTGCAAACAGCGCGCGGCACACTGCCTGGTAGTGGTTTGGTGCCTCCGCTGGTGTTGTAAGATGGGATGCGCACAGCTGTGGAAGAAGAAAAGCATTAAAAGCCAATCTGTACACTCATCTGTAGCTTCTTTCCTGCATGCTAGATACATAACAATATTTTCCGTGGGCTGTTACACTGATCAGATTACATCAGAACAGTCATAAACTCAAAATTCTCATCCTGAACGGACAAGATTTTTGGGTTAGTGATTTGAACGCCCTAAGTGTCTGCAGGTCATGGGTTCATATCCTGGCAAGGTCAAATAAAACTGCCACTGTTTCAAAATTGGTAAATGCAGCAACATTAAATTGGGCCATAACGACACCTGATATTTAAACTGCCTAAAATAGCAACAGTGTGGCATGAAACTTTGTATAAAAACATGTTATCATCATTGATACTTGCCACCACATAAACAGTACTGTTTTGCCAATTCAGCTAGGGTTTATGTGCCCCCTGTTAATGATGAAGTAAGGCCACCGCCTCACCTCACTTTAGAACTAAAAACAATTGTTCACCAGGCTATATTGAGAATTTAAAAAAATCCATCCCTTGTGACAGGATTTTTATAATTAATAAAAAATAGCAACCATTAACGTTTGTAAGTTAAATGAAGAAGGCTTGCTAAAGAAAGATAGTTGCAAATTTAATCTTATATATATATAAGAGAAAGAAATCGCTGTGTAGAGTGAATTTTCCTTAGTGTGCTTGAAATACCCAGTCTTGTTTTTGTCATAATTTTTAAACCAAAGTAATCTTTTGAATTGAGGGCAATCATAGAGCTTTCTTGTGGTAGCACCCCCTGCCTCTTTTGAGAAGTTACAGGCCCGCCCCTAGAATATGAGTTATGGGAATATACTTACATATACAGTCAGCCATAAGATCCTGGCTGACTGTATGCAAGGCCTGGGAATTGGGGGCTCAGCGTTGAAACTCCTGAAATCATTTTTGGCAGACTGACTACATAACGTGACAATGGGCAATTTTGTCTCTAATCGGTTTTCCCTGCCCTGCAGAGCCCCCAGGGATCGGCATTAAGTCCAAAGTTGTTCAACCTCTATGTTATGCCACTTGCGTCAATTATCAAAGACTCTAGCTTTACTTTAGCATCTTACACGGACGACACCCAAATTGTGGTGTCACTAGCAAACAGTGAAAATAGCACAGGCGCGGCCTTCAGCTTATGCATGAGTAAGATTAGCAACTGGATTGAATGCAACTGCCTGACACTGAATGCATCCAAAACTGAGGTTATCATCTTCGGCAACAAACCCTCTCTTTGAACACCGGATCGGTGGCCTCCAGAGTTGGACACACTGCCTACACTAAAGTAAAGAACCTGGGGTTCCTGGTAGACAGCGAAGTGAAATTCTAGGACCAAGTTAATAAAATTACAGCTGCCTCTTTATTCTTCCTAAAGCTAATAAAAAAAAAATTCCAAAAATGTCTGCCCCCAGAACTTCTAAAAAACAGTAACCATGGCCTTGGTCCTCACAAGGATGGACTACTGCAACAGTCTCTACCTTACTCTTGCATCAGATCTTTTGAAAAGATTACAGATCTTTCAGAACTGCTGCGGCTCGCCTCATTTTTAAAACTCCCAAATTTGAATCGGCCTAAGATGCCATTAGGAAACTACATTGGTTGCCAATCAGACAACAATGTAAGTTGTAGGGGGGGGGGGGGTTCTACTGCAATACTCTAGAACAGTCTACCACAGACTCTAAAACAGCCCCCTCCCTACTTAGTTTTAGAAAAGCCCTAAAAACTTGGCTCAATACACAGGATTAGAGGCATCCTGTGCACTCGTTCAATGCGCAGCAGACACTGCCACTGCCATTATCCAGACCTCCATAGCGCCAAGACGCCCCTGGGCATGAGTTGCACTATATAAATTATATTTAATTACATTACATATATTACAGGCTTAATCATCAATGGTTTTAAGGAGACTGCTCGTCTCAGAAAGACGGTCACTAAAAATGGAACATGCAGCGCCAGGAGGACATGAGTTAGCAATGCCTTGTTTTTAAAGTGGATTTGGAAATGTTTCTTTATTAATTTCAACAAAACTCGTTTCCATTGTGTAGTGCTGTATGACATTTGCAGTGAATGACTTTCTTTTAACTGCTGCCATTTCAATTGAACCCTTAGGGGGTAAAAAGCCTTTGACAACATGTGTGGTTTCCACAAAGTCTGTTTAATGCTCTCAGCAAACATTAATCAGCTTGCTCTGGCACCAGTAAACATATCCGAACAGACACTGCCAAGGGGGTAGAAATCCTTAATGGCAGCACTACTAACTGCCTTTAACTCAAGTGATGGGAGAAATAAGAGACATCTGTCATTGTGATGCACTGTGCAGCACAGTGCAGTGCGCTGAGCAGTTATCAGCACAGGAGCAGTCCAGAAACAGCCCTTCTTTCTTAAATGGTCTGCTATATAGAAATAACAATTTGCCCAACTGTGTTCACTGCACCATATATAAACAGTAGGTGTGATGGAGAGAGGCAAACTGAAGTGTGAAACTGTGGCACTGGATAGAAATAAGGCTATCTCATGGCCAGGCTGCTCCTGTCCCAGAATGTGAGTCAGGCAACAGAAGATGTGCCTGATTCCAAAATGGCCACTGCAAATGCACACACCAACTATTATACACTTCGTTGCTGTCAAACAATCCTCCAGAGAGGAAGGAAGAGCTCGAGCAACACGAAGTACAATAGTACATCGAGAGGTGCGTTCTATAGGCATGCTCCTGCTCAGATCCACTCAACGACCTGACCTAACACCATGAAGGTGGTTTCAAGCACCATTCAGCAGTTGGAGCAGATTGATAACTTTATTTTTTTTTAACTGTATTTTATTTGTTTTCATTAACGCAACAAAAAAAAAGAATATACAGTGCAGGAAGTTCAGTTACACACATAATACCCCATGAAATACAAAGTGGAGACGGTTACAGATATGGGTCCACACACATAAGGCATTACAGTATAAGAGAGACAACAATAGTCAGTACAGGGACCAAATCATCGAACAAAACATCAGAAAAAGAATTATAACAGCAACACCCACAGTCGCCGTAAGCACTACAGTGCAAACATTAGCCAGGTTAATGACCCCTCCGAACCAGAACATTCACCAACACTCGAATCACCATCCTCATTGAATCTCCCAAGTAATGATTGAGAAATTTATTTAGTGGGTGGAGGGATAAAAGCTTCTATGTAGCACCAAAATATTTATAAAATGGTAATCCCCACGCTGGATACATTTCATGTGGAAATGACACTCAAAATTCAGTGCAGTACAACAGAACATGTTCAACCTACATGTGTTGCCTCAAGCACTGCTTCATTTGTCTGTCAAATTTTTTTTTTAAATGCATAGTTTTCATGCAAAAGAGTGTAAAAAAACACCCTTAACTCTGGATCCAGATATTAAATACAATAAGCAAGCAAAGATTTGCGGTGGAAAATGCGATAGAAAGTTGAGTAATAGGTTTTTCGATGCAAATATTTCGTATCTTCAGTCGGTCCTGAAAAGCTAAAAATGTATTCAGATGGAGGGGTCAATAACTGTGTCATATATAACAAGCATTGGATAATGCGAATAGGCCTGGCTTTAAAGGAATGTTGCATGGTGATGTGAAGAATTAAAAGTAGATAGCACTGGATTAGATATGTATTTTGGGTGGAAGCAAAGAACTATAGAATAATGTTGGTCCAGGTTAAAAGATCAGGTGACAATTGCACTGTCGAGCTAGACCTAAAAATATATGTTCGTTAATGACTGCCTCCTTCCACCAGTAACACCATAAAGTATCTAGTATCTAGTTAGTTAAGATACTTTAAAAGCATTACAGTGTCATGAGTGTGCCCCTGAAAGGTTAAGTAAGCTGAGGCAGCTGAATAAATAAACAAAACACAGCTGTATGGAGGACAAGCAATTCTTAGGTCGTGCCAAGGCAGCACTCATGCGCTGTAAGAAATACCTGTTTTCAGTAAGGGACTTAGGTCCCGCCTGCTACTTACCATTCATTCAATGCAGTGTCGCTCTTCTTTGCTGACTCGTAACTGGTTTAGGCAGCGACACTTCACTTCAGTTTTTACCAAAACAGCACCGGCCAGCTACAGTTTTGGTATGCTTAGCTAGCTTATCTGTTCTGTAGGGGAACTCTTTTTTTTAAATTGCTTCGCTTCATGCTCTGTCAGTGATTTTCGGCACCCATCTGTGTCCCTCCACCCCAAGATTGCTGCTTACTTTATGTTCATGGATGCTGTGCTTTTTACGGTGTGGCATAAGTAACGTTTTAAGGTTGTTTCCCTCGAAACGCCGGCTACACAACCGCTGAGCTTCCTCTACTTTTCCCCCTTCCTCAGCGGCGCATCTGCGAGCCTTAGGGTTAGGGAGTGTGTGTGTGTTTACAGTGGGCAGTGCAGGAGCCCTCACCGCTGAAAGGGCAGGGTGGGCAGCATCCGACACAGTCCATGCCGAGGGTCCCACTGCTCCAGTGGTAGGCAGGACAGCACTGGGTAGCTCAGGATGCTCACCCTGGCAGGCTCCATAAGTAATGCAGCTGCAGCGCAGACACAACCTTCTTCCTGCACTACCTGATGGGTTGGGGCGTCGCTCTCTCCCATTGTAGCTGCCATGGAGCCTGGTGCACCAGTCACTCAGCTCTAAGTAACAATTCAGCTTAGTACCATGTGTGCTTGTCTCTACTGCCTCCCCTCACGTTCTCCATGTTCCTTTTATTTCCCAATGGCCTTCACTGTGTTGCTTTAATATTCATCCCTCACCCAACCCTATTATTGCTGCGAAGCGCCGACGCGGGACTGGTTTCAGGTAAGTGCAAATCAATACTATTAAACACTATTTATTGTACTGGTTACCATTTTCAGGGACTGACAGCCTGGATTTATTTGGGTAAAAGGCATTGTGATTGTGATGTACAATGCCAAAACCTCCAACTATTGCAAATGCGAGACCTATACACCGGCACTTATGACAGTCTGACACATGGTGTTGGTATTTGTGCAATTGAGAGATGAGGACAATAACGTTGGTTTATTAATTCAATATACATTTCAGGACAGTCACCACCTCTGCCAAGTTGCATATAGTACAGCTATACTATTTACATGCAGCCTACCTGACCCCTGTGCGCCTCCATCGAGCAGGGTTTAACCCGACCCTCGCTTGCACTAGGTGCGGCCATGAGCCAGCTGATTTCTTCCATATGGTATGGGTCTGTCCACGCCCGACACGGTTCTGGGGGGACATTGAGGAGGAACTCACCGAAATACTGGGGTGGGAAGTCCCACATGATCCAAAACACACGGTTCTGGGCATCACTAACGGGCTGGATGGGTCTAGAAACAAGAATTTTGTTTTTACTACGGCAATGGTGGTGGCTAAAAGGGAAATAGCGGCCTCCTGGAAGTGCCCTGACCCCCCCAAGCGTTGGACGCTGGCGGACCGGGGTTGATTTGGTTGCCACGCAAGATAAAACCATGTATGAGGCACGCAGTTGTCCTAAGAAATATCGAAGGGTCTGGGGGAAGTGGTTGGTGGTTTAGTCTCACGGGGAATGTTCAAATGTTTATCGCTTTGCATCCACCCGTCTCTGTAAAATGGGTCGATCAGAACGTTGATTATACTCCTGTGTTATTATGGTGTCGGGATGAATGGCTGGTTTCTTCTGTCAAATCAATAAGATTTATCCAAAAAAAAAAATCAATATACATGTAAAATGACCAATACCTGTCGCCCAAGCCAATATTATGGCTTTGGGGGACCTGAAATAGTCTAAATTGTCACATTGATAGGAGTGTGGGAAAATTTCAGCTGTATTAGTACTGTCATTGGCAGCACTGGGAGGGGCAATTGGTGGTGCAAACAGCAGTGGCCTCCTGACAAAGGCACTGGCACTTACTTTTTAGCAAATCAAGCACTGATTCCAACATTTTTTTTATTTTTATTTTTTAAATAAATCTTTACAATTTTACTTCAGCTGTGGCTTTTTAAAGCCAAAAACAGGCACTTTCCAAAGGTGGTCCAACAATCAGGGGCACGTTTTGTCCTGACTGGGACAGAGGAGCCTGATACAGTTAAAGTAATATGAGACTACATAATACTGCCACACAAACAGGCCTAGTGCCTTCCTCAGAGGGATGCTTCAATGCTTCCACTAATCTCTGCAGATAGATTTGCTTTCGCTGATAGGATACTTTAGACTCTAAACAAGATTAAAAGGACTGTGACCGCCTGGAGAAGTCGCCGAACAAGGATATTGCGTACCAGTGATAATCTCGCCTGGCCCGCTCCCATTAGCCTGTGCAACTGAATTCCCCTCAACAAGCTGAGAATCTGGGCAGCGTGGCTAGCACTGGTTGACCAAACTCGCTAACAGTCCAATATGAAAACCATCAAACCGGCAAGTGCATAAGACCGACCAGTAAGTACTGTGTACAAACAGACAAAAGCAATCAAAAAGCAGGGAGAACCGGAGATCAAATTGTACGGAAATTCAAACTCAATGGTTCTTGTCCAAAGCACTGACATCAACTTGTGTATTCAGAAAAATCTTCATTATCTTGCAGCCCATCAAAAGAGACATCAACCACAAGAGCACAGTAACATGGTGCTACCAAACTAAACTCTTAGCCATGCCCAGCATGTAAAGTTATGCCGTGGTGGTTCTCGGATTACAATGTACGAATTAATATTGGGGGATTTCTCAGCTAGCACACTTAAGGGACAGAGTCCCACTTCACGTCCAGCGAAAGGTACGTGCCTTCTCCATCTTGTAGGTCACACAGAGGCAACCTCGTTTATTTATTTACTTATATGGATGTTTTAGAAGTGCTTCTGGCTGCCTTACGAAAGCTTCAGATCACTGTGATTGCCGAACAGGAATGCCCGGCTGAACAATTTCTGGGTAGTACTAGTCCAACCAGATGCAAGGCACTGTTATTCAAGCTTCGAAAGGTCTGTATCCAGGAGTTTCCTGAAGCGTAAGTGGCTGGATTCACCCCTCATTCTTTCGAATACCTCCCCCCAGTTAATCTCTGCAGCTCAGTAACTCTATTACTACTGACACCTCGGGAGCACTACAGCTTGCCATGACTGAAGCCACCAACAGAAACCTTCGCTGGCTTACATTAGCTCAAAAGAGCAGCCCAAAATCAGCTCAATAGACTTCAATAAGGAAAGCTGAGATGCCAAGCAACAAGAACACTTCTTAAGCACAAAAGGAGCACCAGGCTGATCACAAAGAAACAACAAATGACCAGGACAGAAAAACCATCAATGTTGAATACAGATGTCGTAGAACCAACTCAGCAAAATCCAGACTTAAAAAGCAATGCGTAGATGCTAACCTACCTTGAGAAGCATTTCTGAAAGTGTGATCAGGAGATTTCGGTGCAATGTGAGGTGAATGGCACTTTCAAGGCAAAATCTGAGTTAAATTGTCCAGTTATTGGCTCAGCTGCATGAGTACAATGGAACAATATTGCTGTATTGGAAATTTCCATTTTACTTGATGCTAAACCAATGTTGTTCTGAAGGTGACTATTAAAACTTTTCTCATACGATTAATAGAATCATTACAAACAGCCAAATAAGAGCAGTAAAGGCAGCAGCCATACTTTGTTCAACAAATAAAAAGTGATTATGTCACAAATCAATAAAATAGGTTGTCTATTTATAGTAGCTTAATAAGAGATGCCATGTATTTAAAATATTGACCAGTTCGCTGTGGGCCTGATCCATGTAGACAAGCTGTAATTGCATTTTAGCATCTTCTCCTATTCAGTTTTATAAAGATCGGCCTAAACCAGAATCCTCTTAGAGAAGTCAGGCGGTAACAAGAGCAGACTATGTGTACTAAACTTTAATTTGTTGTTCCACATATAAGGCAAGTACAAGCTTGTGGTAATGATGACCCTTTAGCCGAATTTACCCAAATCTGAATCTTATCAAATCCTTCTTTTGCTTTAAAGCAGAGGTAGATCCAGGTGGTTTTGTTTTAGTTGTTTCATACGATCTTGCGACCATCCAGATGTGTCTCCTTGCTTTGATGCTTGCTCTATCATTACAGAAATATATCAGTTGTGCCTGCTTTTTTATTAGAATTCGTGTATGGCTGATGTTTAAAGTGTGATTTTCAAATCTTATTATTGGTCGGCATCTATCAGGGCTTTAATTGGAGTGGGTCTTATTAAAAACAACTTTGTAACAGGTCCCTATCTGGCTCTATATTCATGTCCTTAAATCTACAGAAAAGAACCTTGAATTCCCAAAATGACTGTAAAAAAAAATTCAAGTAATGCATGTCACTGGGGCAATCCCTGTTTACATTTGACGTTTTACTTCATCTTGCATTCCATAACAGTATTTGCTTTTTTCAAACGTTTCTTTAGTTTTTATCATGTAATGTAAAACTCTTGAATAGTGCATATGGATTACCAAGTCATATCCAGGTGTCTGAGTGAGCTCAGGTTGTGGGTGGGTGTCTATGACAGGGCTTGATGGAGAGTGCTGAAGCCCAGTCTGAAGCAGTACGGGTTTCTCAACAGTGCCTGTCAGTGGGTTATAAACATATTTAGACTACACCCAGTGTGTTGTCAATTCATCAAAATTCAAGGGGTAGCGGAAGGGACATCACATGCCCTTTGACTTACTTACACTCTCTCTCACATAAATACACTTTGACTTACACTCACACACGCCCTTGCACATACAGGTCTATTCACACTTACAAACACTCTCTCTTTCACATAAACACACACTCACCTGCAAGCACACACTCAACATACATTTAAAAGCATTTTTTACTTATGTCAGCTGCAGAGGAACGTAAATCAATAAGTGGGTGGTCTGAGCACTCCGTGGATTTAAGCTGTTTAGATCCAAGTTCTACACTGTTGTTTGATCAGTGTGCTGTGCCTGACTGAGTGTACCTAAGCACTCTATTAAACTGATAATGGTGGCTAGCCTGCTAAACTGCCTGCTAGACTCAGGTACGCACAACTATAAATGATTTACAATCTGATAATTAGAAATGTATGCAAAGTTTAAGACACAATTAACAATCAGTTCATTTTATTCTTCAAATAAGAATTCTCATTTAGTACTCAAATTAAAAGTACATCTTTTGATTGATAAAAACCTAACAATGATAAGTGTAATACTCTGCTGAGCATAAAACTAAAATACAATTTATTTCTTTAGACAATGCAGATGTTGATGGTCCAATGCATTTCGGGACTTGTCATTGTCCCTTCGTCAGGGGCAACACTGTTAATCGAGACAATCAAAATAAGATAATTAAATCAGCACATTGGAAGATCTATAAGTGCAATTTTACAATGTCATATCTCAAAACTGACTGAGAAGTCAACATATTAATGAAAAATAGTACATATGTGCTAAAGAACCAGCTCGTTTGTGTATTTATAGGTGTGTAAAATAGTATTAGGAAAGACCAACACCTGTGCGAAAAAATCATGTGCACAACCTTCACAGATACTACTTACTCTAAATTGTAGGATCAACACCCGCCGGGTGTAAAACTAATGTTGCAATCCACCGATATTCTATTTAATGAAAAAAACTTCATATCAACCAGCCATAACCATAATGTGCGTTTCGGCATCAATTTTACCAATCCACTGAATACACTTAATGTTAAGTTAATTTCCGATGTCACACCACCCGAATATGCAAGCCAGAATACAAAGTATGAAATCAAGGTTTAGATAATCATATCCTAAATTAGCCACTGAATCAAAACGATACCCTCACGTACCGCAAAAAATACACGCAAGCTCTTTCTTTGTGGTACTCAAATAGTGAACTGATGCGTTCCGCCAGTGTTAACTCCTGGAAATTAAAAAACCAAGGGTCAATAACTTCAAGCGCTATCCCTTCATGCCAGTATCTAAACAACCTATACTAACGGTGTTCCACGCTTACCGTAATTCAAATACAACTCGAACGCCACCTTCGACTCCTCGTTCGTCCTAGTTTCCCAGTCATGTGACATCTACTCCGATTGGTTCCTTCCCGGTTAGCCTCGCCACAATGCTACGTGACACTGGAAATTAACTTAACAGTAAGTGTATTCAATGACTTGGTAAAATTGATGCCAAAACGCACATTATAGTTATGGCTGGTTCATATGATTTTTTTAGAATATCGGTGGATTGCAACATTAGTTCTACACCTGGTGGGTGTTGTTACCTAAAATTTAGAGTAAGTAGTATATGTGAAGGTTGTGCACATGATTTTTCGCACAGGTGGTGGTCTTTCCTAATACTATTTTACACACCTATAAATACACAAATGGAGCTGGTTCTTTAGCACATATGTACTATTTTTCATTAATATGTTGACTTCGGAGTCATTTTTGAGCCATGACATTGTAAAATTGCACTTATAGATCTTCCAATGTGCTGATTTAATTATCTTATTTTGATTATGTTTCGATTTACAGTGTTGCCCCTGACGAAGGGACAATGACAAGTCCCAAAATGCATTGGGCCATCGAACGTCTTTATTGTCTAAAGAAATAAATTGTATTTTTGTTTTTTGCTCAGCAGAGTATTACACTTATCATTGTTATGTTTTCATCAATGAAAAGATGTTTTTCGAATTTGAGTACTAAATGAGATCATTATTTGAAGTATAAAATGAACAGATTGTCAATTGTGTCTTAAACTTTGCATACATTTCTAATTATCAGATTGTAAATCATTTATAGTTGTGCGTACCTGAGTCTAGCAGGCAGTTTAGCAGGCTAGCCACCATTTTCAGCTGCAGAGGAATGTCACATCCCAGTTTATTACACTCCATTTTAAATACACTAATATTCATTATTAGAGTAATAAACAAATTGACAAGAAACAAGGGGAGCGGAGCCCTAACCGATGTCCATAAGGACGAGCTGCCCCAGCGCTTCTGGAACTGATTTTGCCCCCTCTGAGACCAGAGGTCGCAAAGCAGTGGCAGTGCCAGGGGTAGCAAGGGGCAAGTGGATCACAGATGCAACCCCTCGCGACCCCTAAATGGCGTCCATGACACCCACATCCAGCACTTGGCCTTTCTACATTGCGCACAGAGCATTGGTCATATATTTGTACTATACTATTATAAAAAATAGTTTTAAAACAAATTACTACAGAGCAGTGCCTAATTTATGCTGGTGTTTGCAGGTAGTGGTCAATGACACTCGTTTTTGGGGACTGGGACTTATTTTTCAATCAGACTTTAACCCAGTGCAAGAGAAAGACGACAAGTTGAGAAATATGGACGAAAGGAAAGATAGCAAGGATGAAAATTGAACCAGCAGGAATACAATATAGAGGCAGGAAGTGTAGGGTGATGACATAACAGAGGCAAGAGGTGCATTAATACTAGGCAGCCTTGGCGTCCCGGTAGTGCTGGTGGGGTGCTCCTAAGTAAAACTTTGTACATTGCTGTTTTTCAAAATAAAAAAAATGCTTAACACATTAAAATTTAAGTTCTGGATATTTTGCTGAGCTCACCAGAAGCAAACACAACACGATGATGGACAAAGTGCTGAAACTTTTCTACCACTCGCCATCCGCCAAGAGATCTGAAGCAGCACAGCTCTAACACGGCTGTTTTTAGTGGCTAAATCAGCCATGGTCATGTTGCATCTGTTAACACCACAAGGCGACCTTGTTCTGAGAAAATTACTAACAGAGAAATGCAAAAGGCATTTTCCTAGCACGCACCAGCGCCATGTTAGAGTGCACTTAACTGTGCAGGCGATCGCTTCCATCAAGGGCCTCAATGTCGTGATGCAAAGAAGCAGGACTAACCCGTGACTCGGCAGCACGGGGGACTCCATCTTGTGACAGGGCGAGATTTAACTATCAGCCTTTTATCCGCTCTTGGAGGATGAGCGTGTATAAGGGGAGCGCTTCTAATCACAGGAAGTGGTAGGAGGGAGTGTCAGAAACAGAATGTGGCTAAAAAATGTGGCGCGGGATCAGGGTAAAACAGAGGGCGTGAGACCACACAAATAAAAAGAGTAGAGGCGAAAATGAATTAAAACGAAAGGACGGGAAATGAAGAAGGAAATGAAGCAGAGGGAGCCAGGAAGTGACAGATTGAGGAATGAAGCAGCGATTGAGATATGGGTAAGGGATGGACTTCTATAGGAAAGAAAAACCTGTGAAAGGAGAAAAAATCCTCAGGAATGAATATGGGAAAAACTCGGAAATGAGAGAAGAAACTTAAACGAAGGAAACCTTGGAAATTAGCAAGGAAAACTGGAAACGAAGTACGAAAACCAGGGATATGGTGGCGAAAACCTCAAATGGGGGGGGGTTAAAGGGCGGGAATGATGGAGGAATCCAAGAAAGAACCGAAAGGGACCTATGGGAGTAAAACCAGGGAAGAGGAAAGGGTGATTTAGTATTGGAATTTTGGAACCTGGAAAAGGAAAGAATGTAAGGCATTAATTTATTTGGTTTGTGGCTTTGTACCAGTTCAGTGCCTTTCAGGAGCAAGCATGAAACCAATATGCATTTATAGTGCTAAATATAAAAAACTACAAAGCACTCGTGAAATAGAAAAACGCAGGTTAATATAGAAATGAATTGACAATTTCAGGCAAAAAAAGTCATTAAAAAAGGAGTATATAGATTATTCAAGGATATTGATTAATTGAAGTAGGAGAAGGAAGTATGTCTCCGAAGAGGTAAGGTATGTGTGTATAGGTGTTGAGGCCAGCCTTATTAGGTGTAGAAGAAGAACTGAAGGTGGAGAAGCTGTGTGACGTCTGAAGAGAACACACTGTTAATCTCCCTTGAAGGTAGAGTGGGAGGGTCAGTACAGGTAGAAAGTTCCAAATATTGGGTGCCAGGCCTGAGAAGGATTGATTCATGGTGTGTTGTTTTTTAATGAAGTGGGCTCAAGTGAAAAGAATCAATACTCAGGAGAGAACAGCGAAGAACCTGAGATTTTCAAGATCTGCAGCAGATAGTAGGTGGGAGTTAGGGAGGGGGCAGGTGTAAGATTTGGTGCCCTATGCACGCTCTTTTTACTAGTCCATCTCACTGTGGCTAGAAGTCATTGCAGCACCATGAGCACAGGTGTGGCATGGTTGAACCACCTGTTCCCCGACAACAGTCACGCGGCAGCAGGTAGAGCTGCTTTCGAAGGGGCAGGTGAACTGTGATTATTGTGTGCCGCTCATAGTGTGCTTCCTGTTTGCCCTGCTTGCCGAAGGATTACCTTCCCCGCCGCGCACAGATTGTTGTTGCCTCCCCACTGTTCCTGACTCGCTGGTGTGAGTGCGTCCTGCAATCGGCAGGACCCGGCATCGCTCCCAGCTTGAGTCACGTGGGTAGAAGGCAGAGGCGAGTTCCAGTGCGAGGTGCACCGACCCGGGGACTGCGAGGACCAGCATTCCACAGTAAGGCCAGCTGGTGCCTCTTCCCCCGGCGGCCACGCCCATCGCCTCACGGACTTAAAACCTTTCGCGACACCCGCTCCGCGGGTGCCGCTCATAGTGTGCTTCCTGTTTGCCCTGCTTGCCGAAGGATTACCTTCCCCGCCGCGCACAGATTGTTGCTGCCTCCCCACTGTTCCTGACTCGCTGGTGTGAGCGAGTCCTGCAATCGGCAGGACCCGGCATCGCTCCCAGCTTGAGTCACGTGGGTAGAATGCAGAGGCGAGTTCCAGTGCGAGGTGCACCGACCGGGGGACTGCGAGGACCAGCATTCCACAGTAAGCCCAGCTGGTGCCTCTTCCCCCGGCGGCCACGCCCATCGCCTCACGGACTTAAAACCTTTCGCGACACCCGCTCCGCGGGTTCCGCTCATAGTGTGCTTCCTGTTTGCCCTGCTTGCCGAAGGATTACCTTCCCCGCCGCGCACAGATTGTTGCTGCCTCCCCACTGTTCCTGACTCGCTGGTGTGAGCGCGTCCTGCAATCGGCAGGACCCAGCATCGCTCCCAGCTTGAGTCACGTGGCTAGAAGGCAGAGGCGAGTTCCAGTGCGAGGTGCACCGACCGGGGGACTGCGAGGACCAGCATTCCACAGTAAGTTCAGCTGGTGCCTCTTCCCCCGGCGGCCACGCCCATCGCCTCACGTATAATACTGACATCAACCCGACCGCGACGCGGGGCGGAGCTCGGGGCGAAGACCAGGCAAAGAGCGGGCCGTTTGAGGCCGTTCGAGTACGGCAGAGTCCGGTCCGGGCTACTCCCCTTAGTATCCATTGATTATGCTGTGGGAACTCTACCATCTGCCATTTTTTTCAGGTAACTACACAATATAATGTCTGCTCGAGAGTATAAGAGTAGAGCAGCAAAGGGGAAACTGAAAAATGGCACTCTTGATGATTTTCTCCATAGAACAAACACGGCTATAGACTTAGAAATCAGCAAGATGCAGAAAAGGGTTTCCATCGAACTCGATGCTGCCAGAAGGCTTTCCCAGGAACTGGCTATCGCTAAGAAATCCTCGCTTGGGCATTTCGCTCATGCTAAAACACCGGATCGCACTTCAGGACCAGCATCGATCCTAACACAGGCACTGATCCATTACCCACCAGTTTCACCCCCTATACCCCCGGTAGTAAATGTAGGATCTCTATGCCAAGCAACCCCCACTCTTAATACACCTTCAGACAGGGCGGGAGGGGAAGAGGGGCCTGTATTATCGACAATACCAACTGTTGACTGTAAAGCTATGAGTGCGAGTATCTCCCCAACCCAGACCAAGGGTTCCAACCATAAGGGGAAGTGGAAGACCACAACTGCATATTCCAGGAAAAAGGCTAAGGTAGCGAAGACACGGTTACTTTCCCAGGTTATAGCCCACCCACCTCTCCCTCCCCTATCTGCAGAAAATATTTGCCCTTTAGCACTAGAATCTAGTCCACTGAGGTCGATGGGGGAGCACGAGAATTTGGTAATTGAAAGTGAGAATGGTGGGGCACCACTCTGTATGATCCAAGGCAAGGATGTGGATTTTCTAACGATTGTGTGGAAAACACTGAAAAAACTCCTTACCCCACTGGAAGTCAGACTGTCTCGAATAGAAACTCAGCTTCTCGAGACGGAAAAAAGTATTTTAAATCTGGCCACCCTGACCCTATCTGGTAATAAACCAACCAGTGCACCAGCTGCGAGTCATACTCCAATAGCAGCTGCTGTCACTATACCATCCTCTCCGGCGATAAAACCGGTCCCTAAACCCCGGCAAAAGGCCCCTGCAACCACCATGAGTAACAATAAAGAATCTAGATGTGCAAATCAGCTCCCGGCACCTCCTGTGCCATCTCCCGAAGTGCAGGCAGCCCCGAGGCCAAAAAATCGCGACACCTACAAAGCTATCCCACAGAGAGACAGATCTATTAAAAATCACTATAGGGGTTATGTCGATCTTCCCCCTGATGTTAGACCCTATGTAACAATCCTCACGGAGGTTCCAGAAGTCCCATACCATCAGCAGGAGGACTTTGGGTCATTAAAAACAAGGTCATCCATTGGCTCAATGTGAACAGGCCATTGCCCAATCACCTCAGAAGTAAAATCCTCATGGTGCGACGGGTTCCCTGGATAGGGACCACGCACAAATCAATCTCAGGTGACTGTGTAATTGTCTCGTTTGAAGATCCTCACACTGCACATTTTATCCACTCATGGAGCGGCCATGGTGCCTACTCATCCATAGCAACCAGATCACTTACTTACTTTTATCCACCGCGTTCCCACTCCAACATGGGGGCAAATAAGAATTGGAATACGATCCCAGAACGCAATTTTGTGCAGGGTGGGCAATCCAATTACTGGCAAGATAATTATGGAGGGTGGAATGGGGCTCCCACCTATAACCGATTTGGATGCCTCGAGGACGTGGATTGACTCCACCAATGGGTTTCTGACGCCTCCCCCCTGACTGACTTAAACTATTCTCCTGTTTATTCCTCACCCTGCTCTCCCTTACTAATACTAATGCCAGACAGGGTCAATGAAACACTGGCACCAATTCCGTACATCCCAAGAGACTGTATTCAACCCTTGGGGGAAGCTAAGCATTCAGAGAAACAGGTTGCTGACTATCCCACTGTTGATATATCCACCCACTACAAAAAAGAAGCAGTTGAGCTTATTACCCCCTGCCCAGCTGACACGTCTCACGCAATCTGCCCGTTGGCTCCAGAGGGTATGTTTTCCCCCAACCACTGTCAGGGCAGGGTAAATAGGCGCCCACTGTCCTCTAATTCTATCGAAGAGAGCGGGATGCAAAGTACACATTCGATACTGTCCTGGAATGTGGCCGGGTTAGGTAATAAACTTGACTCACCTGACTGGTTGGAGTTCATTGAGGAATATGACATATGTCTATTCCAAGAAACATGGGCTAGAGAACAATATTCCCATACAGGATTTGCTATCTTTGAGGTTGCGGCAAAATGGGGTGGAAGGGGTCGACCGTCCGGTGGCCTGTCAATCTGGGTAAGTTCCCACCTTGGTTGCGAGGCAATAAACATGGTAACAAACTCACCGGACCTCCAGTGTGTTGTCCTGGAGTGGGCGTCCGGTGATAGAGTAGCATTAATTAATGTATACTCTAGACCGGTTGGCATCACAGGCACTTCAGGAACAATTGAGGAGCTGGCCGCGTTCCTTGACCATGAGACCCTTTGCCCATCACTCATAATAGGGGGGGACTTTAACATCCAGTATGAGCCCCTCCCGGATCATCTGGATGGTGTATTTAATGAAGAAGACGAACTTTGGGAGATACCCGACTTGGCGGGACCACCGGTTAAATCATGGTTGCCCCTTGCCACCCAAATAACGTCGCTAACTCTATCCCACTCTCTAAGGGCTTGCAACGGGCGGTTTAAAGGCGATGTTCCACCCCAGCATACCTTCAATAGACCAGGGCACGAATCGAGGATCGACTACCTCCTGGTTCGGATTAGGGATTGGAATAAAGTCAGGGACTTCTCCATACTGAGAAGGACTGACAGTGATCATAACGCACTGGCAATGAGGTTCGTTGCACAGGGTATCCCATCTTCAAACATAGATAATAACTTGATGCCCCCGGAGGGCCTTGTCGCATCTAGCAGCAGACGTAGGATTAGATGGGCCACACTTGTGCAGAACCCAATAAATACTCAGAGACTTTACGAGGTAGTGGTCCCTGCCTTAGAAAAAGTAAGGGATCTTTTCCTTCAATCACCAATCCCTGATAATTTCAGAGTGCTGGGGGATATCCATTCTGAGCTTTGCACCAATCTGGCAGAAGTAATGAACCCAGTGGCCAGGAGGAAAAAGGGAAAGAAAAAGAGAGCCACATGGTTCAATGCTTCTTGTAGAAGTGCAAAGGCTGCCCTCCTAGATTCCCTGAAAAATCGGGACACCTCTAGCGAGATCAGGTGCAAAAGGATGGCTTACAAGTCAACCACCCGTAACGCCAAAATAGAATGGGATCAGCACAACTTGTCGGAAATGACGGCTGCCTTGGCATCTCATGATGCCCGCAAATTTTGGCAGATCGTCAAGTATGGTTCAGCCGAACCTATAGCCGCAGTAGATGCCAATATTGCTGCCACAGTATGGGAAGATCATTTTAAATCTTTGTACAGTGTGTCCGACTCTGGCCAGTTAAGGAACCCACTTGATTCACCAGGGCCCCAATCCCAAGAAAGTGTAGCCAAGATGGATGGGTTCACCCTGGGAGAACTCATTAGGGCAATCCTTGATCTCGCGCCCGAAAAGGCGCCTGGTCTGGATAAACTCCCGGGTGACCTCTACAAGCAGGAGGTCAAGATCTGGGCCCCCTATCTGAAGGAACTGTTCAATGCAATACTGAACGGCATGGCGATCCCCCCGACTTGGCTGGGGGTAGAGATAGTCCCTATATTTAAGAAGGGTTCGCCTCTGCTCCCAGCCAATTACAGGCCAATAAGCCTGATAGATGTTTCTCAGAAACTCTTCACCAGGCTATTATTGGATCGTCTACTGGACTGGATGTCGGACCACAATATTCTGAGTCCATTCCAGGCAGGATTTAGAAAAAAGATCTCCACCATAGACCAGGTCTTCCGGCTTGCCCTCATATACTGGAAAACGGTACAGTTGGAGGGTGGCAGCCTCTACACTGTATTCGTGGACCTGAGGGCGGCCTTCGACCTGGTCCCCCGCAGAAAACTTTGGGAGGTTCTGACCAAATTGGGGGTCCCCGGGGGTCTGCTAGAGATGATTATTCGTCTCCATACCACCAACTACGCCCAGGTGAGGTGTGGAAAGGTGGGGGAGTTGTCAAACCGGTTCCCCGTTGACAGGGGGGTTAGGCAGGGTTGTGTCCAATCCATTTATGACCAATGTCATAACGCGCAGCGTCCACGCGCAGCGACCGCGCCCCAGTCGCGCCGAAGGTGCGCCAAAGGTAAGCCCGTCTACGCCCGTCCGCGCCGAGCCCGCGCCCAGCGCCAGACCCCCTGGCCCTCGCATTGCCCAGCCCTCCCGCATTACCTACGATGCCTCCACCCTCCTAGCCCTTAACCCCGGCCGTCCCCCCAACTGCGTCCAAGCCGCTCCTGGACACACCCATGGACCTTTCTCATGCTACTCCTGCAGATTCATCGGCACCGTCAACATCTCCGCTACGATCACACCTCAGATTCCCGACCCCAACCACCTACAATGCATCTTGCTCAACACCCGATCGGTCCACAGGCACGCCATTGACCTATGGAATCTACTAGACACCATCTCTCCGGACGTCGCCTTCCTTACAGAAACATGGATGAACGCCTCCTCCGCCCCAGACATCACCATTGCCATCCCAGAAGATTATAAGATCATACGCAAGGACCGTACCGGCCTCACAGGAGGAGGAATCGCTATCGTCCATAAGAAATCCATCCACATCTCAACCAGCTCTGACATCAATCTCGCCAACTCTGAACACCTTCACTTCCAGATCCACATCGACCCCAAGACCACACTCAGAGGCACCCTCCTTTACAGGCCACCAGGACCCCGCGCACAATTTAGTGAGGACATCACAGACTTCATCACCCCACACGCCCTCCCCTCCAAAGATTACATCCTTCTGGGAGACCTCAACTTTCACCTTGAAAAGAACAACGACCGCAACTCCACCACCCTTCTGGACAACCTCGCCAACCTCGGACTTAAACAACTGGTCACTTCCCCCACCCACATCGCAGGTCACACTCTCGACCCTATCTTCACCTCCAGCAATCATGTCTCCTTCAGCCACACTACGGCTCTCCTCTGGACTGACCACAGCTGCGTTCACTTTACCTACAACAAGCCCAAACCCAACAACCAACCCCAACCAACTCTGCAAAGAAACTGGAACAAAATCACCATCGACCAGATCTCCTCATCACTTCTTCTAAACCCCCCAGCCCACTCCTCAAACCCCGACCAAGCCGCCACCAACCTCACCCTTTGGCTTTCCAACAGCGCCGACATCCTAGCACCACTGAAAAAACGACAAAGCAAACTTGGCAGCAAGAAGGCATCATGGTTCAACGATGATCTTAAGAAATCCAAGAAACTCTGCCGCTCCCTTGAGAAGGCCTGGAAAAAAGACCCAACCACCAGCACCAAGGACGCCTTCAAAAACGCCACCCGCATACACCACCAACTGATCCGAAAAGCCAAGAAAACCGCCTTCAAGGAACGACTAGATAACAACGCCCAAAACAGCAAGGAACTTTTCAACATCGTCAAGGAATTTACCAATCCCTCGGCCAACTCTAACGACATCACCCCCTCTCAAGCACTCTGCGACTCCCTAGCCTCATTCTTCCACAACAAAATTGCAGACATCCACAACAGCTTCGACAACCAACCCGAAGACCAACCCACCCAACCATCTACTGAACCTCCACCCCCCTCGAACATCCTTAATGACTGGAACCCAATCTCCACTGAGGACACCATCCGCCTGATGAACTCCATCCACTCAGGATCCCCCACAGACCCATGCCCTCACCACATCTTCAACAAAGCAGACTCCATCATAGCACCGCACCTACGAGACGTCATCAACTGCTCCTTCAAATCCGCCACCTTCCCGGAAAGCTGGAAACACGCTGAACTCAGCGCCCTTCTGAAGAAACCCACAGCAGAACCCACCGAACTCAAAAATTACCGCCCCATCTCGCTCCTTCCATTCCCGGCCAAAGTCATCGAGAAAGCTGTCAACAACCAGCTCGCCGCCTTCCTCGAAGCCAACAAATCCCTCGACTCCTCACAGTCCGGCTTCCGAGCAAAACACAGCACTGAGACCGCCCTCATCGCAGCAACAGACGACATTAGAACTCTACTGGACAATGGAGACACAGTCGCCCTCATCCTCCTCGACCTCTCAGCAGCCTTCGACACAGTCTGCCATAGCACCCTTCTACAGTGCCTCAGAAACATCGGAATCCAAGGAAAAGCTCTGGAATGGATCACCTCGTTCCTCACCGGAAGAACCCAGAGAGTCTGCCTTCCACCATTCAAGTCAGTGGCCACTGAAGTCATCTGCGGCGTACCACAAGGATCCTCACTCAGCCCCACCCTTTTCAACGTATACATGAGCCCCCTCGCGGCCATCGCCCGCCAACACAACCTCAACATCATCTCCTACGCGGATGACACTCAACTGATCCTATCACTCACCAATGACCCTAGCACCGCCAAAACGAACCTACACGAAGGAATGAAAGAAGTAGCCGAATGGATGAAACACAGCCGTCTGAAACTGAACTCAGATAAAACAGAAGTCCTCATCTTAGGTACCTCCCCCTACGCATGGGACGACTCTTGGTGGCCAGAAGCCCTTGGAAAAGCACCCATCCCGACAGACCATGCACGGAACCTGGGCGTCATCCTGGATTCCTCACTTTCAATGAACAGACAAGTCAACGCTGTCTCCTCATCCTGCTTCAACATTCTTCGCATGCTCAAAAAAACATTTCGTTGGATCCCCACCGAAACTAGGAAAACGGTCACCCACGCTCTGGTCACGAGCCGACTGGACTATGGAAACACCCTCTACGCTGGGACTACCGCTAAACTCCAGAAAAAACTCCAACGAATCCAAAACGCCTCAGCCAGGCTCATATTAGACATCCCGCGTAAAGAACATATCTCTGGTCACCTGAAAAACCTCCACTGGCTTCCCGTCAATAAGAGAATCACTTTCCGGCTCCTTACCCACGCACACAAAGCACTCTACGAAATCGGACCAGAATGCCTCAACACACGACTGTCCTTCTACGCCCCCTCCCGCCAGCTTCGATCTTCCAACCAAGCCCTTGCCAATGTACCTCGCATCAACAAGACCACCATGGGAGGTAGATCCTTCTCCTACCTGGCAGCTAAAACCTGGAACTCACTTCCCACCTACCTTCGCCTTACCCAGAACCACCTAGCATTCAGAAAGCAACTTAAAACGTGGATATTTGACAAGTGATTCCCTACCCCTCCTTAAGCGCCTTGAGACCCTCTGGGTATGTAGTGCGCTATATAAATTCTCTGACTTGACTTGACTTGACTTGTGCTTGCACCAACCCTGTTCTGCCTCTATGTTAACGGGGTAATCACCCACCTTGGTGGGATTGCCAATTCGGACGCCCCAAAGTTGGCAGGTAGCAGGGTGCCGGCGATAATGTTCGCCGATGATACCCTGCTCCTCTCAAAATCCCCAATGGGGCTACAGCGTGTCCTAAATGGCTTTGTGGAATTTTGTGGGGAACACGGCTTAGAAGTTAATACTTCAAAGACCAAATTTATGGTCTTCAATGCCCCACAAGGACTACGAACTGCCCCCACCATCGGCCAGACCAGACTAGAAAGGGTGCGTACTTTTGAGTATCTTGGGCTCCTGTTAAATGAGAGTATGACCTGGTGCACACACCAACAGAAAGCACTACTGAAACTGGCCCAGTACTCGGGAGGGGTTCTGAGGCTCATGGGAAGTAATAGGTCATCTATTAAACCTGTTGGCCCACCACTCAAGATTTGCAAGGCACAGGCAAGGGGGGCCGCCATGTATGGTTGTGAGCTTTGGGGGCATGTATCTTCCTCAGAATTGTTGAAAGAGGAGAATAAGTTCATAAGGCAGGTGGTACAACTCCCGCCTAGTACGCCTCTTGTGCCATTAAGGCTAGATCTAGGGCTGCGACCCCTAAGCGATGAATTGGCACTGCGCCCCCTTGTTTACTGGCGCAGGTTGTGGACAGTTCCAGAACTGAGCAGTTATAGGCAGGGTCTGCAGGAAGTTCTAGCTATGCCTAATGCTTGGAAAATTAAGTGGCTTAAATACATCAGAACTGAGTTGGATGGATTGGGCTTACTGACACTCTGGTCTGATCCCCTATCTGCATGTCCACTAATCTCAAAAAAGAGTCTCTCAAAGGCATACCATGATAGTAAATTAGCGGCACTTTGTCAACAGGAAACTCTGGGCACACATACAGAGTTATTTTTATTTATCAAGGACAGCTACAGATTTGAGCCAGTCTTGGACAAAATATATCCTCCACTTCTAAGGAAATTATATTTACAATGGAGGCATGGGACTCTTCCTACCAGAGCTTTAACTAGCAAGTGGAGTAAATCAACATCTAGCCAATGCCCGGCCTGCGGGGTGGACAATGAAACAGAACTCCACATAGTCTTTTTTTGTCCAGCTTATCATGCCTCCCGCAAGAAATGGATTGTTCCCGTATGCAGAAGCCTGGGTTTCGCGGAGTGCCTGGCCGCGTTCCGAGTTCTTAAATCCGATCTGACTGATCACATTGTCTTTGCTGTTGCCAAATACCTGGGAGCAATGTGGTACCTGAGAAGCAAATACCTTAAGGCTGGTCACTGATCACTAATTGACTGTAGACCAAACCCACAAATTTGTACATGGCAAATTTTTATGTATCTGGATGGACTGTGATGTTTTACTATTCTATGTTTTAATATTTTTGAAATAACTATGTATATCTTTTATGGTGATATAATTACTGAAATAAAGATTTTATGATGATGATTATTGTGCAGTGCTTAATTTGTAAAAAAAAAACTGCCAAGGCTCCCATCCGGAGGCCACTGCAGCTTGCAGCACACATTGCCCTTGCCATGCTGCCAATGATAGGAACAACACAGCTACTAACCATTATAGGAGAGTAGGGTCTGCTTCCTATGGTCACCCCCACTTTTTGCTGTGATTTTCTGGTTTTTCGACTTTAGTGTGGCTGTGGGCCTGCTAATCAGACTCACAGCCCAGCTGTTCTCTCTCTAAATTGATACCATGTACTTTAGGTACATACCGGATTGGGTATTGGGTCACCTTTGTGAGCCCCTGTATAGTGTACCATAGGTACCCAGGGCATAGGTGCATCCAAGGCCTACCAGGGGCTGCAGCATGTATTATGCCACCCCTGGCTGGCCATCCAAACTGACACCACAGGCTGATCACTCAGCTTGGGTAAGGTGGTGTAATCACCCCTTACTTAGATATAGTATATCTACCTTATATATAGACACATATGCACCTATAAGTCACTCCTATGGTAGGCCTCGAAAATCCTGGACGCAGAGTGCTTGATTTTATGTTAGAGGGTGACTTAGCATGAGCTGAGCCCCTCTGCAGCTTTCAGAACCATCTCCTTATAACTGATCTATGATATAGCCATACCATATACTCTTAAGTGCATTATAATCCTCGCTGTTAATGCTAACTTTGGTTTGGCTTTATCAAAACATGTTGTGTAAGGTGTCTAACACTTTGGAATACTACCCCACCCCCCACCTGTTCTGGTTGTGGGAGTAGCATTCCACCCTTCTAGAGGGAAAAGACATATTACTGCTTTACCCGGTTAAAGTTAAACAGAGCCTCAGCATCACAAAATGGATGCTGCTGCCATAGACACAAGTCTAACCTCCTGCCGCTGGACGAAACTCCTGCAAGGGAGGCCTGGACAATAGGTTTCCTGTTGAGGGAGGTGCTAGCACCTCACCAGACAGCCTGTTGTGTATTGGGGCAGGGTGGGTTGAATGGAAAAATGCTTTTCCAGACACTGCCTGGGGCACACAAGGTGCTCCATGCATAGCCCGGTTCAAACCAGTTGCTGGGGCACTCCAGCCCCGCTCTGGCGCAAAACTGAACAAAGGGAAAGGGGTGTAACCACCCCCTTCCCAGGTCCACCTATAGGAGGGACCTAGCAGGTAATCCAGCCCATTTTCTTGGTATAAAGATAGGTGCTGTGTCCCCAGGACTTTAGATTATCTTGGAACGAAACTCTGATACGAAACTCTTAGACCTTGGACGTTCTATTTTGACTAGAAGACTGAAGACATCTCCCTTGTGGTCAATGAGTGACCACCCTGTGCAAACAGGCACCACCAGTAACTTGCCGGTCTGCTTTGTCAAAGATCCCGCCGGAACCCGAAGACTCAGCGACACAGGAACTGGACTCTCAGACTTCTGACTCCGACCCACATCCACAGCAAAGCTGAGATCCGTGGGGGACACGAGAGACATGGGACCGGACACCCTGGACATCCTGCATTTTGCTAACAGCTCGACTACCGAGGTACCCTCGCAGTTGTGCATTGGGGTACGAGAAGCCCCAGACCCGAGCGCCATTTGCATCGAAGCTCAGCCCTCCACACTCCTCGAGTGCCGCGTTGGGCCCGCTCTTGCATTTCAGCTCAACGCGTCTTCCCGGTTGCTAGCCCTCTGGCTAGTGAGCCCTCTGAAGACAAACCTTTGAAACCAAACTGCTTTCCTGGTTGCTCCAGGCTTGCTCCAGCTTCCCTGCAAAGGAGAAGCTCCTCAGACCTTGCTGGTCTGCTCCGAAGCCAATCTTCCCTTACTGCATGGATAGCGTTTGCTAAAGCTTGTTGGGTCCAATCTGGATATCGACACTGCAGTCAACTAGATCCTTCGTGGGACAGCTCGAATCCAGCTCCTGGTCGTCATCGACGCCTCCTGGTCCTCGTGGCTGCAGAGACAGGTTTCACCTCTTCACCTGAGATCATCGCGACATCGCCTGGTTCCTTCCTGGTCACTGGCTAGTGACCCAGACTCTGTCCCCTCTGCTTTCAGGTTCTTCACATCTTCAATCCACCCAGACACTTCCTCTGGTCGCCTGCAGCACTTCTTTGCAGATCTCCATAGAAAATGGTGACGAAACCAGACACGAAAAGACACCTATGCACCCGGCTTCCCTGGGTGAGGTAACTAGAGTACTCCGGTGCTCCCATGGGTATTGACTCTCCAAGTGTCCTAGTCAGTCTAAAGGGGTTTTGTCGTAGTCCATCCGGAAGTGCCCTTAAACAGCAACTTTGTAACTTCTTCGTTCTCCATTATAAGTCAATGGTAACTCGCGACTGTGTTTAGACACTGCACGCGTCTCCCGTGGGTCTCCTACTTCCTAACCATAGGTTGTTTAGTGCAGCCCCAGCTATTCCCTAGGCCCTAGGCCTATTCACTATTTCTAAAGTGGTTCTTATACCACTTACTTAGTATATGGTTTGTGAGGCCCCTAGAGCGTGACTGTATTTGTGCAACTTATCGTATGTTATTTGAGTAACTTGTGTGGTACTTTGATCTCTGACCTTATAAAGAGTGCAGAGGGGTTGTGTTAGAAGTAAATACATATATATTTGCTATATACCTTTTGTGGTGTCCTTCCATTTGGTATTCAAGGGATTATAATTGGTAAAACAGCTTGCTTCACATGCCCTCTGAAGTCTTAGCCTATGACTGCTGGTCCATGCTACCACTAGGATAGCTTGTCTATAAGGTTGACTTTACAACCACCATCAATAAGGGTCGTTTAGACTGGTGCAAGGTGCCCACTAGAATAGGTGACATCATATGCCAGGTTAACTTCTCACAACCATCACACTCCAACAAGTGTGACAATTCGGACAATTTCAGGGCCCCCAAACCTAGAAGATCTGCTTGGGCGGCAGGTGATAGTCATTTTTAATGTATACTGAATTAATAATTTACTGTACATCATCTCTAAATTAGCCCGACGGCGCCCCCCCCTGAGGCAGAGGAACGGAGCTGGAAGGAACAGGTACCAAATAAACTACAGCTGATGGATTTGTGGGGAAAAAAGAAAATAAATTAAAGTGAGAAGGGTGCGAAAGGATAGAAAATATGGGGGAGCAGTAATTGGAGAGCGAGGGAAATGAGAAGTTAAGAAGTAAGCACAGAGGCATGTAAAGGGCAGAAATCAAGGGTTGGCAAGGAAGAATGGAAGGCAAACAAAGACACCCACATAAAACAAACCCTAGAACCAGCGTGCTTCCCACGTGAAGACAGAGCACCTACGGAAAGTGATCAGCCGTGCACTGTGTACCCGCCTCCCCTATCAACCCACCTTATCCGCTTTCAGCCCAGGGAACCGACAATTCCCGCTGGCTTCTTTCCACCGCGTCTGTGGAAAATTCCATGCGAGGCATTTAAAAACGAAAGGAAACAGAACATCTCTGTGTGGGGGAGACGGCTATTCAATGTAACCTGCTTGTTGGATTTTCCGACTGCCAAGTGCGTCCCAAGCACAATACACCTGCTGATGGCGTCTGTAATTCGAATGGTAAGATTCATTTGGCGCCCTGACCTGAGGAGAAAGGATGCTGTGAGGCTATAGTCACTGATGGCTCTTCCGTTCTACGAATAAAAGAATGAGCACACCGATAGTGAGTGCACAAAGGAGTAGTCATTCCCCACCTGGTCGCTTAGTGTAAAACGAGACACAAGAGAGGTCTAAGAAATGCCCTGAATCCCAGCTTACATTTTCCGGATACCCAGATAAGATAAACGCGCATTCAGTGTAAATAAAAAGAACAGTTTTCCACAATCAGCGGCTACCCTGGAAACTTGCCATGGGTCTGGCCCTGCTGGCTCAATGCAGGACCCCCTGATGTACACTCATCCTCCTCTCAGAATGTGTTACTCCACCATTGCTCCAGCGGGTCAGTACCAGGCCCCACTGAAGCCTATTAGTCATTATCCCCTGGTCACACCTGCTGAAAATATTTTTTCTTTCATAGGACTCAGCTGTATTCCAAGAAGGAACAGGTGTATGCACAATACAAAGAAAAACATTCCTACAGGAGGAATTCTGTAAGGTTTTGCGTATCTGGGAATTTTGATCTGGATTCAAGAGATCTGTTCGAGTGGAGGTTCCCAAGCCCTAAAGGCGTGGTGATTAATGAATGTAATGGTCTACAAAGAAACTGACCAGATCACTGTATTGTTTTCCACACACAATATGTACATAGTCAAAGATCGAAATGACTTTAAATATATAATTTTGAATCGTTCTATCAGTATTTACAACATGTGGATTACGAAGTTCAAGGTGTACACTGCAAACCCATATCCAAAAACCGGAGGTTCAACAAGATGATGTGGGCCAAAAGGAGCCACTGGCATTTGTTCATTTCACATAGGATGGCACTGAAAATAATCCCATATGTCAGCTATAAATGTACTGTTTCACCCTTTTCAACTGATTTAGCATGGCCTTCCTCAAGAAAAGCTAACATTCCATGGATTGTGAGCCATCTTGTGCCCACTTCTCAGACATATCAAATCCTCTGCAGTTGTTTTATGTATCAACTCTCATGCAACCTCTTGCTAATATATGCTTATTGATATTTTCAACAATGGACTCATTATTTGGTCAAACTGCTATCTTTACAATCTTTCTCCCTCCATCAACAGCCATAATATGCATCCACTGCTTCCTGGGTCTTAACACTCTGAAAAGACTTGTAGGCGCAATATAAAGCAAAAACGATTAATAAATACAGAATGTACGGGAGGCAGCACTGCAAACGTGTAACCTTTGCGGGTCTGTAGAAGAAGTCAGCCTAAATGTAACAACAGTTACTAGACCAGTTTTTGAGGCTGCACTCGGCTGATATTCGTGGACAGAAGATCAACTTAATCGTTTAGCAATCACTGTTCCCAGGGTTATCCAGTGAGGTAGCACTGAAGGATTGGAAATGCTAAAGAAGCAGACAAAGGCCTGTATGGCATGCAGCGCCAGTCACTGAGAGACAACAAAGCAGACACAGCAATTTAAACAGACGGTAACCAAACTAAACAAGCACTGACAAAGCCAGTAGGTATGGTGTCAACTGACAGTCTTTTGACATTGCCAGTGCTTGTTTTGTTTTCACATGAGCAATGAAAACGTCATTTTTGGGAGTGCTGCAGGACATTCAGCTATATAAATAAAAAAAACGCTAAAGCACAGATATCTTTTGTCTATAAAGCTCACAGTACCATAGTAGTGACTGACTAAGGAACTACTTTGGGTGCGGATCGGGTCCTTGTGAGAAGGAGGAATTTTCACTCACTGCAAAGTTAGTAATGGCTAAATGTTGTAGAAGGCAGGAAAAAACAACAGACAAATGGATGAACAAAGCTGACTGAAAGTCTCTCGAAACCAGTAAATTATACATGTAATTTCAGTGAAAATTAAAAGGTCTTTGCTAACACCATACCAACAAATTATCATAAAAAAACACTGACAGTCTCAAACAGGTCAGCTTTAGAAATGAATATTTGCTCGAAGAGCTGCGGCGCCTCGCGGTCACGGCACGAGGAAGCATGCAGGGCCCTTTCATTCATGCAGTGATCTGTGCTGGCAGTGAGTCCGCGCGAGGCGATGGGCACGAGGACATTCACAAACTGCGCGCGATGCTGAAGAGGGGAGGAGGCTGCGGCGGCTGATTGCCCGATGACGTGGCATTTCCATTTTACAGATTGAGATTAATATCTTCCGCTCTTTTTTTCTCCTTAGTCAGACTCCTCTCGCGGCGCTGTCTTTCTTTGTATCTATCTGTCAACGCTGCTTGACGCGAACATGCTCTGACAGCAAATGAAAGCACCGCAGAGGTTTTCAACGGCAGGCAGGAGTGGATTGCTTGTCACGCGCACAAAATTGTGCGGTTTCTGTTCATTGCGTTTCGCACTAATGTGTGCACCTGCATGAAGGCCCCCAGCACCTGCGTTCATGCAGCATCTGCGATACCTCAAGTGGTCATACTGTTTTCCTAAAACCCCCAATATTGAGCATAACATAGTATGGGTAGTGTTATCTTGGGCGCATGGGGGTGGGGGCGGGCAAATGTGATTGTCAGATAGAGCCTGGAGCTTTGTATTGCCTCAACGGCAATGGCCGCAGTTCCTAAGATACTGCACTATGGCAATCAAACTGGGGCACAGGCAGGGCCGGTCCTAGGAATTGTGGGGCCCTGGGCGAGATGGAAGTTGCGAGGCCCCTCTAATTTGCATGTGACATCACAAGAAGTGACATCATAAAAAACCGACATCCAGTGGCGGAGGAAGGTCGCCCCACTGCTTTTAAGCAGTGTCACTTAAGGAAAAATAAAATTATAATAGCTAAGTTATTATTTAATTTTTTCATTATTACTGCAGCTTTGCGGGAGGGACGGTGCGTGGCTGCTCAGCTGACAAAGCAGGGGACTGGAGGAGTGCTTTGCACTCCCTAACGTGCACATGAACGTTTGGCAGGCCATTGGGGCCGGCCTAACATTAATGCGTACTTTGCAAGTTCTCCTTGCAGGCTGCATTACAGCCTGCATGGAGAACATGCCCAGCCTCCCATTATCTGTCTGAGCGACGATCCATGGTGCTCAGACCAATCACAACGCTGCATTGTAGCTTTGGGATTGGCCATCAGGAGACTGGGAGCGGGATGCATCCTGCTTCCTGCCCTGGAAGCGGGGAAGTAGACCGAGAGGAGGCGGCGGTGATGGCGAGCGGCAGACAGGTAAGTGTGGTTTTTTTTTTCCATTCCCTCTCCCCCGCTCCGTTAAGTGTGTTTGTGCTCTGTACATGCAACAAACAAGGCTAAATAAGTGCAAAGCCTGGATCCTTGTGTGTGGTCGCTAATAATTGAGTCATTGGATTGGCTAGTAAATCTGTTGACCAACAAAGCCTGGAGAGGAGGCAAGCAAAGGCCTCTGTTTCTTCACAGATGGTAGCAGAATCGTTGAGTGAGTTGCACCCTGGCTGTATAACTACAGATCAGTAGTTTGAATCTATGTGATGCACAATCATCCTTCTAGGGTCCATTATCTGAGCGTCAATATATAGTATAATAGCAACTCCTTAGAAAAAGTGGAATGAAACACTTTTATATGGTAGTGGTAATTCAAATGACAGGCAAAGGCTCAGAATAACATCGCCATTAACAAGCACTGGCAAAGCCAATAGGTCTCGCCTATGAGAGCAATTGGCTTTGTCAATGTGTATTTGGCATGTTGTACACTAGCGTGCCTGCTGTTCAGCACGGTTAAAAGTTAGTGGCACAGAGTGCCCTTGAATGGAGTGGTGTGAGTAAAGTGTCATAGACTGGATTTGTTGGAGTATAGTGTTGCAGTGTGGAGTAGGGGGGAGTACAGTGTCATACAGTTGAGTAGAGGGGAGTAGAGTTTAGTGGAAGAGTGCAGTGTCGTATAGTGTAGTACGATAGAGTGGAGTGCCGTAGAGTGGAGTGGGTTGGGTTGGAATCGGGTGGAGTGGGGAAGATAGGGGTGGATTGGACTGTAGAGTGAGTTTGATTGAGTGGAGTGAGTTTGATTGAGTGGAGTGAGGTTGATTGAAGTGGATGGACTTGATTGGATTTTAGAGATGTGGATTGAAATGGGGTGAGTTGGATTGGATTGAGGTGGATTGGAGTAGGGTGTATTAGATTGGTTTGAGGTAGGGTGGATTGGCTTGGGTGGATTGGATTAGAGTAGGGTGGTTTGGAGTGGGGTGAATTTGAGTGGACTGGAGGGAGTGGATTGGACTGTACGGGAGGAGGAGGATTGGACTGGTGTAGTGGGGTGGATTGGGGTGAATTGGAATGTGGTGGGCTGGAGTGATTGGATTTTGTGGTGTGGATTGAGCTGGGGTGGGGTCGATTAGATTGGGGTAGAGTGAGGTGGATTGGAGCAGATTGGGGTGGATTGGACTACAGTGGGGTGGACTGATTGGGGTGGATTGGAGTGGGGTGGATTAAAATGGGGTGGGGTGGAGTGGAGTGAACAGGAGTGGGATGGGGTGGGGTGGACTGGAGAGGGGTGGATTTGAATGGGGTGGGGTGGAGTGGAGTGGAGTGTTGTGCACATGAGTGGGGTGGACTGAACTGGAGTGGGGTGGAATGTAGTGAGGTGGGGCGGATTGGAGTGTGGCGAATTGGAGTGTGGCAGATTGGATAGGAGTGGATTGGAGTGGGGCAGATTGGATAGGAGTGGATTGGAGAGGGGCAGATTGGATAGGAGTGGTTTGGAGTGGGGCAGATTGTTGTGGATTGGAGTGGGGTGAATTGGAGAGGGGTAGATTGTTGTGGATTGGAGTGGGGTAAATTGGAGAGGGACAGATTGTTCTGGATTGGAGTGGGGTAAATTGGAGTGGGGCAGAGTGTTTTGGATTGGAGTGGGGTACATTGGAGTTAAGCAGATTGTGTTGTATTGGAGTGGGGTAAATTGGAGTGGGGCAGAGTGTTTTAGATTGGAGTGGGGTAAATTGGAGTGGGGCAGATTGTGTTGTATTGGAGTGGGGTAAATTGGAGTGGGACAGATTGTGTTGGATTGGAATGGGGTAAATTGGAGTGGGGCAGAGTGTTTTGGATTGGAGTGGGGTAAATTGGAGTGGAGCAGATTGTGTTGTATTGGAGTGGGGTAAATTGGAGTGGGGCAGAGTGTTTTGGATTGGAGTGGGGTAAATTGGAGTGGGGCAGATTGTGTTGTATTGGAGTGGGGTAAATTGGAGTGGGACAGATTGTGTTGGATTGGAGTGGGGTAAATTGGAGTGAGGCAGAGTGTTTTGGATCAGAGTCGGGTAAATTGGAGTGGGGCAGATTGTTTTGGATTGGAGTGGGGCAGATTTTTCGGGATTGAAGTGGGGTAAATTGGAGTGGGCAGATTGGGGTGGGAGGATTTGAATGTGGTGGAGTGGGGTGGATTGGTTTGGTGTGGATTGTATTAAGTGGAGTGGATTGGTGTGGGGTGAGGTGACGTGGGGTGGGGTGGATTGGAGTGGGACGGATTGGGGTGTACTGCACAATTACGTGTCAAAGCATAATTTCAGAAAATACACATAAGAAAGAAACAATGTTGTGCTTTGCAATAAAATAATCCTTATATTTTGAGAACAGTGTCCACAAGCAAATACAAAAGAAAGCATGAGTGCAAATCAAGAAAAGAAGACTTAGCAAAATAAAAGAAACTTGACTATAGAAAATAAATCTTTGCAATTCTTTGTCCTGCTGGGCATGTTTATGCCAGTCGCATGCCTTCTACTTGCAGGGCGCTAAAAGTTAAACAGAACAGAACAGTACCTCAATAATGTCCGGAGCAATGGACGGGCACTGATTAAGTTGACTCAATCAGTGCTTGGTCAGTCATCATATCAAGGAAAATGCTTGCTATTGCTACATTTGAAAAGGCAGGTAGCGAGGTTTCGTGGCTGCTGTCTGAAAGCGTGTCGCACTCTTCCACAACGAGAAACCTTGTCTAGCTACAGCAGATCCTTTCTGTCTACCCCAGCACCGCACCCTCACTGCCCTGTTAAACAAGACCCAGGGGTAGCACTCGCCATGGGCTGTCAAAACTGTATCATGAAATCTCCTACAAGTGATTATATGGACAAGAAATTACTAATTAACAGCCCCTGGGACTTAAGTGGGCCGGGGAACTCAAAGTGTGTCATGGAGCAGTTAATCTGCTACAATCAGGAAAAGAGGGGCCACAGAGCTCCCTGCTGGGGAATTGGGTGGTTATCAGGTTTTTTTGCACTTAGCTGCATTACCTCTTTAGCCCTCTAATTTTAGCACTGGTTGCATGCTCTGGGAAGCTAACATACTAGCCCCTCTGTGGAATAAAATGTAGTGATCTCAGAGTATAGCGCTGCGAGGCCAAGGACAGGGCCCTCCTGCCCTGGGCCTCCCAGCACGACATAATGGATACAAGGTCCTGCAAAGGGGGCCCCACACCAGGACCTTGCATCCTAATTGAATGCTGTGAGGCCTACCTGCCCTGGACTTCGCAAGTCCCAGTGAAAGGGGCCCCCACAGATGACCTTGTAGCCTGATCCAGTGCTGAGGCCCATGGGATGGAAAACACCTCCCCCGTGCCTCAAAGCATTAGCAAGACACTTGGCTAAACACTGCCCTCTGTGTGCCCTGCCAGTCTGATCTGGATGCCCCTCCTCCCCTCAGCCACCTCTCCTAACTTGCTAATGTCCAGCTATTCCGTAAAACAAAAGAGCCTTCTGTTGCCGGGTAAACGGAATACACAAAGGGCAGACAGGTTTTTAACAGAGGTGCTGCCCCGCCCTTTAGCCTGTGAGGAGGCATAATTGTTGGCCTTGCTGCTGTCACCTCCTATACCCAGTCTTTCCCACCCCCACCACTGCACCTCTATGAATGACCCCACGCCGTGAGCAGGGAAGTCGAAGTCGAGACACCTCACTTGAAAACACATTAGCAGAGTGATTGCTTTGGGAAGGGGGCCCTGAAGGAGCAGGTGGGCCGACTAGGAGAGTGTGACCTTTCACACAGAAAGTGGCCCCCATGTGCCTGAGCTGGGCGCGAGGCCCTGGGCAGCTGCCCACACTGCCCATGCCTAGCGCCGGCCCTGGGCACAGGGACACAAGGTTATTTGCCTAGGATCACACAATCTCACCAAGTTGGCATTCAAATCTAGTTATTTTGTGGCAAAATCACTAACTGTGCCACTAGATTGCATCTTTCAACCTCGGCAATGCACTCAATATTGAACCCCTTTACATTTCAGAGGTTTAGGCCTGGGGGTAATATGCATGCCGTTCCTCCGTGACAGGAGTGGCACTGTAGGCACAAAACGACGCACTGGAATGCGGCCCGAGTGACTGCCAGTGTCTGAGACTTTTGCCAGCATTACTCCCATCACTTTTAGTGATTTAGAACAAATCATGCCCAAATTAAGCATGGGCGGAAAATCCGTTTCGCTCGCGGATTTTGCGGATTTTCGGTAAATTCGCAATCCGCGAGATTCGCGAATCTCCCGCAAAATCCGCAAATCCGCGAGCAGCGGATTTTATGGCTTGCTCGCACTGTTCGCGTGAGTTCGCGGCTTCCCAGTACAACTTCGCGCCCCGCGAATAAGCTCAAAATTGCAGAAATCCGATCTTAGCAAAACTGAAACTACTTACCAGGTTCAAAAGTTCAGGCTCATCATTAGTAGCCATTTCCTGTAGTGCATCCTGAGGGGCCCCTCCAGAGTTCAGTTGCCAGTTGCAACTATTATGTGACCCTGCTCTGAACCTCAGAATAGTTACACATATGCCACAAAGGTCCTGAATTACAGCTAAGGGAGACAAGCAGGAGCCAGGCTGGAAGTTCAAATCCATTAATCAGCCCCTAATTCATTATTGTCAGTTGGGGTCAGGGCAGGTGTTGTAACTAATTTTGCAACAATGAAAGCACTTAGCAAGTGCAAAAGATCACTAATCAGGAAGCACTAAGGAAGCAGGTGCCAGCTAAAAAAATATTCTGTGACACATTAATCAGCCCCAAATTAATTCAGGTCACTTGAGGCAGGGAAGGTGTGCTTGCGTTGCCACAATAATGTACACTGACTGGACAACCAGAGGGTGCTGTGATGAAACAGAGGGTGGCATGGGTGGGCCAGAGGGTGGCATGAGTAGTCAGAGAGTGGCAGTGGTGACAGAGAGTGGCAGTGATGAAGAAGAGTGTCCCAAACAGGCTGGACACGTAGAAACAACAAGTTCGCGAAACTTGCGACCCGACAGGTAAGTTCGCGTTTTGCGAAATTGTACAAAACCCTCGCGAACTGGCAGAAACCCGCGCAAACACACAAAAAAAAAATCCGCAAATTCGCGAGAATTCGCGGATTTTGCGGATTGCGAGTTCGCAAATCCGCAAAATTCGCGAACGCGAGATTCGCAAAATTCGCCCATGCTTAGCCCAAATGAATTGCTAATTAAGCAGCTTACTATGAGTTAAAATGTAGCTATTTTGACCTTTATACACAATGGATACCAATGCTTTAGTAAACACATAGGTTTGTTATTGAAGAACGCTATATATAAACAGCGGATCCTATTCAAAATGCTACTCAACAAAAACATTATGACTTCCTCTTGCACACAAACAGCAGAATGCCTTTTTATTAGGCTTTCCTTTCTGATCTTAAAGTAAAATAGTTTGTGTAATAAACATTTTAATGTTGTACTCCGTAGAAAACGAGCCTGCATACACACACTTTCTGCAATTAAAAAAGAGTGGAGCCTTTTTTTATTACTAAACTGGAACCATACCATCAGTTGTATTATTTAGAAGCACTGCCCCTTTGACAGGCATATATTTTGGCATTCCAAGGCCAGTGGATACCACAGGTGGACTTTCTCCTTTGCAGAATGTAGGAAGCTGGCTCTTTAAGTGATATGTCAATTAGTTGATTATACTGTGTAAAGATTCCAGGGGTTCCTGTATGAGTGGACAGGGGCTTGCTATGCAATCCCAAAGTGCTCTGTTAGCGGGTAGTGCGGTCAAGCAGCCTTAGACTTAACAGAGAGGAATGCAAGACATTTGCAAATACACAATGATTAATAAATGACACACACGATTCAAGAAGAAGATCCACACCAATTTATAAAAATAGCACGTATATTTATATATGTTGGGGCATCAGAGAAAAATCGTTCAGGTAAGTACATTTTAAAATATATATTCTATTCACTTTAAAATGTGGACACTGTGCAATTTCTTAGTTCTGCAACTTTATCCTATTGAAGGAAGAACAAGTTCTGCAAACAGGTACAGTACATCGACTAACAGGACCAATCTCCCGGAGTTAAGGTGAGTGGTGGTCAAGGCCAAAGGCAGCAACAGTACTACACCACCAGCGGGACGAGGGCGGCCGGGTGCAGGGTGCAAATCAGCGTGGGGAGCCCAATAGGTTCAATAGGGATCAGTCTCTGTAGAAAGAGGCCGCAGGTTGTGGGTAGGAAGCCAGTCAGGTTGTACCAACAGGAGTGTTCAAGGCTTGCAATGCTCGGGGACGTAGGGACACCTGGGGTCCTCTTCTCCACAGCCTAGGGCGACGGATGCAGAGGTTTCTTTAGGCATTGGGTTTTTCTTGCTCTGAGCAGTCGCAGTCAAGGAGGCCTGCGTGCAGAGGCTGCCAATGACGTTGGGGGATCCACGAGGGGAGAGAACACAATAGACTCGAGCTCTGGAGGGTTGGGGAGCCTTGGGCCGGATACAATGCATGCAGTAGCAGCTTTGGGCGTCAGGTTTTGGCTTATCCGGAGGGCTCAGAGTCTTCTCCTTTGGAGTTCTTTGGAACAGGTCCACTGTTCACGGGTGGTCTTGGTCTCTGTTGAAGGCAGGCAGTCCTCCCAGGTTTTAAAGACATTCAGCTGCAGCACGAGTCATCTTTAGCACAGGGTCGACAGAGAACAGCAGACAGGTCAGCAGGGCTGAGGCCAAGTCAGATGCTTTCTTCAGTCCTCTGCTTTTGCGGCTCATCATGTCCTTTTTTTGTAGTTCATCAGGATCTGTTTCTCTGGTGCCAGGATCTCCGCTAATGACTGAATTTAGGGGGTGTAGGGTAGTAGCCAATGCGCTACTGATCCTTGGAGTCACTACGCCCCCTATATAACAACTTCCTGTGATAAGTGGGCATAACCCTGTCCCAGAATTACTAAGTATGCCATCACAACGATGGCTACTTCTGAAAAATCGTGTCCACCTCACAGTAGCTCACTTTAGGGGTGGTAGTAGCCTAGAGGTGGAATGCCTACCTCACTAGCTAATTTTCCCACTTGTCCAGGGGCGGGGGGCTCTGGATGCGGTTCCTCTCCATTGAGGGCAGCCAGATTTGCATTCCAAAGGCAACAGCTTCTTTGAAGATCTCAGACCCAAATAGACTAATAAGCAGGTAATCCTGTGGGAGGTGGTGTTACACCCTCTTCCCGGACAGGCTTTTGCCCTGGATCTCCTGAGAGCAACAGTTCTCACCTTAGGAGGTCAGAATAGCATAGCGGCTGGCAGGCACCAGTAAGCAGGTACACCAGAGGCTGGTAGGTTTTCAGGGGCACCTCTAAGGTGCCTTCTGTGTGCATGCATTGGTAAATCCAACACTGGCATCAGAGTGGGTTTACCAATACGAAATGTTTGACACCAATCATCCCTATTTCCAGTGAAGCTATCATGTAGCAGGGGGACTCATTTTCACCAGTGTCCAGCATGTTTTAAAATGGCTTCCCGGGTCACTTGTACTGGCAGTAATTAAATTGAGCAGCACAGGGGTATATATGCTCATGCAGGTATGCCCTCACATGAAGTACTAAGCACCCTGTCATAGGACTGTCAGACCAGCTGTTGGAGTGACTTACAAGTATCCAGATGCAGTGGTAGGAGACATGCCACAAAGGTATGTGTGACATGTTGTGTTTTCACTTTGATCTGCACCAAGACATGCAGCCTGCAATGGCAGTCTTGCCCGTGCTTGGTGAGGGGTCCCTTGGGGTGGCACAATTCGTGCTGCAGCCCTTAGGGACCCTCTTTAGTACCTCAGGGCCTAGGTACCAGGGAACCATTTACTAGGGACTTACAGACGCAGCTAAAGGTTTTGACGATAGGAGGAACAATTGTATAGTTTTTAGGGAAAGAACACTAGTACTGAGAATCTGGCTGACAGGGACCCAGTAGACCTCAATCAAAGGTGCATAAAATACAGGCAAAAGTGTGTGGGGGTACTGCAACAAAAACCCAGTTTCCTACCCAAGTCCCCCTCCCCCCACCCCCCAACCCCCCTCCTTCCAGGCCAGGAGACTCAGCCAAACCTGAGAGAATCGTCCTTGTCTGTCAGGCGAGGAAAAGTAAGGACACAGACTGGATTGTTGCAGCGCCTATTCTGCCTTTCATCCTCTTGTCTAGGTCATTCCCTCAGAGGAGCTGACCTAACTCAACAGTGTTAGGACCCAATTTAAGATGCCCTATGTCTACTTCTTCAGTGTCCTCGCCCTATCTTTTTGCTTTGGAATCAGAGGTGTCCTCCTCTGCTAACTATCTTAGCCAGGGCAACCCCCAGCTTACCCAAAGGGGTTACTGTAGGAGAGTAGGGTCTGCAATCCTATGATCACCCAGATTTTTTGCTTTTGTTTCACTGGTTTACGACTTTCTCTGGCAGTGGGCCTGCCAATCAGACCCACAGCCTAGCTGTTCTCTCACTAAATTACAACGTGTACCTCAGGTGCATTATCCAATTGGTACTGGGCCACCTTATCAGACCCTGTAACCCAGGGCATAGGTGTACCCAGGGCCTACCAGGGGCTGAAGCATGTATTATGCCACCCCTGGATGGCCATAAATCTGACACAACTGGCTGCACGACAGCTGGGGCAAGGTGGTGTAATCACCCTTTGCTTTAGATATAGTATACCTATATCTAACCCTAAAAATGGACACACAGATTCCTATCAGTCACTCCTATGGCAGGCCTTGACAATCCTGAAGGCAGAGTGCTTGGAATCGTGTGAAATGGTGCTCTGGCATGAGATGAGCCCGTTTGCAGCTTGCGGAACCAAGTCCTAATAGCTGTTCCATGATAACGCATACCATATACTCTTAAGTGCATTATAATCCTCGCGGTTAAATGCTATCTTTGGTATCGCTTTATCAAAACATGTCGAGTAAGGTGTTATACGAATTGGAATACTAACCCCTCGCCAATTCTGGCGACGGGGTTAGCATTCCACCCTTCTAGAGGGACACGACATGTATGTAACTGTGAACCCCGGTTAAAGTTAATTGGAGCCTCAGCTCCACAAAATGGATGCTGCCACCACAGACACGAGTCTGACCTTCTGCTCCTGGGAGTCCTTCCAGCGAGGAGAGCTTGGACAAAGGGTTTCCTGTCAGGGGCGGTGCTAGCACCATCCCAGACAGGGTTTTGTGCATCCTGGGTAGGCAGGGCTTTACAGGAAGGTGACTGCAAGTGGCGCCCCGGTGCTCACTACGCATCTGCCGGCTAGAACCAGTTCCAGGGGCACACCAGCCCCTGGCCTGGGGAAAGTCCGGCATGGGAGAGGGGTGTAACCACCCCCCTTCCTGGTCCCACCCCTAGGGCAGGACCTAGTCGCGTACCCACCCCTTTCGTTAGGATAAAGGCAGGAGCGGGGACCCTTCCAAATTAGATCATCTTTGAATCAAGAAACTACTTTCTACGAAAGGAACTCTCGGCTTCTTCTCAAGATTTCTCCCTTGTGGCTAAGGAGTAGTCACCCTGCATCCGCAGGCCCCATCTAAGAACTCTGCGGTTTGCTGCACGTCCTTCCTCAGGAATCCGACCGACCAGCACGACGAGACCCGGCTTCCCTGGCACCTCTGACCTCTACCTACCTCTACAGCTAAGCTGAGAACCGTAGGTGCGACGAGACCTCGAGGGACCGGCCATCATCAGAACTGCACGACTTCTATCCAGCACGACCGCCGATGGATCCTCTGGTGAGTGCTTTGGGGTCCGAGAAGCCCCAACCCTGAGCAGCTCCAGCACCGAAGTCCAGCCCCCCCAGCATCTCCACGATCTGCGTGGGGCCCTTCTGCTTTTTGCTGCTCACCGCGTTGTCTGGCTACTAGCCCGCTGGCTTGTGGCCTTCCCGACGACGCCCAACGACAACAACGCTGCTGGTCTGGTTGCTCCAGACTGGCCCTTGCTCCCTTCCAAAAGAGGAGCACCCCGGACCCTCCTGGTCTACTCACGACGCCATTTTAGGTCCACCGCGTGGATTGAATTTGCCAAGGCTTGTTGCCCCAATCTTGGGTCCAGCGACGTCGACAGCATCAACCATCGTGGGACAGCTCGCACCTCCATCCTGGTCGCCGACAACGCCTCCTGGTCCGTGAGACTGCAGAGCCCAGCGTCGCCCACTCACCTAGTCGAGGTGACTACCATCCGGTGCCCTCCTGGTGCCATCTGATCACTGGCTAGTGTCACGAACTTGGTCCCCTCTGCTTTCAGGTGTCATCCATCTTCGATCCAGGCTTGGATCACTTCAAACTATCTTCACTGGTCGCCTGCAAGCAACTTCTTTCTTCAGGCTCCTGGTTCGTCAACGAGGATTCCAGACATCTAAACAGACCTATGCAGCCGCAGCCCCTGGGCTAGGTAACTTCGGCATTTCGGTGCCCCAGCATAGCCTCACTATCTAAGGGTCCAGAGTCACTGCCGTTTTCGACTTACCTTATCGGGTTCGCCCGAGAACACTAACTTTGCTTTTACTAGCTCCCATAGACTTTGTCCCGCATCCCGCGTGAGAGTGCACACTCTGCACCCGAGTCTCCTAGGCCTCCTACTAGTAATCTGAAGGTTCAGTAACGTAGTCCTAGCGATTCCAAAGCCTATTAGTACAGTACTTACCTGCTAGTAATTTCGCGTTCCACTTCCATAGTATATGGTTTTTCGTGCCCCTCGGGCATTTGTGTAAATTGTGCAACTTGAAGTATTTTCATAAGAGTTTTGTTGTGTGCTTAGTACCCTGTCCTCATAAAGAGTACAGGGCTGTTGTGATCTAAATAAATACACTGTTTATTTTCATAACACTTGTGTGGTGTCCTTTCACTTGGTGTTCAAGGGGTATATGTGATGGTAAAACAGCTGGCTTAACACGCCCTCTAGAGTTTAGCCCGAAGACTGCTCGTATCCACGCTACTAGGATAGCTGGTCTATAAGGTTGAGTTACAACCAATCACCATAAGGGTTGTTTGGACTGATACATAGTGATCACTAGAATAGTGAGCACTGCATATCAGGCCAACTTCTCACTGTTACCCACAACGCGAATAACCCCACCATGACCAACAGGGTCAGGGGGCCTAACTTTCTATTTGACATGGGATCAGACCACCGTGCCAAGAACAGCATAGCCATAAAGGCTAACTGAGGCCACTGACAGTTGTCAATGCCTAGAACCACACCTTTAGATCTTCACTTACACGTGAAGGGGCTAACATGCGTTTCTTTGGTTTTGGGTTGCCTGTCTGCTGACTTAGAGTCGGGGGGGGGGGGTTACTACCTCCTGTCAAACACCCTTCTTCCACTCTCTTTTGTTAGATGAAGCCAGCATCTCAGGCTTAATGGCTGCCTGACTAATCAGCTTCAGTCCCGTGCGACGAAGGCGGGTAGCTGAAGAGGTGATTGAAGGTGACAAAAAGGATTATTATTATTAATGAACAGGTGGCAAAAAGGAGATGTGCAAGTGCACAGCGCATGTAGGAAGGAGAAGCAGCGGTGGAGGAGAAGAATTTGGGGCCTGATTGAAAGTTTGGCAGACGGGTTACTCCATCACAACTTGACGAATATCCTGTCCGCCTTCTTACATGTGCCATTGGATACTATACAATACAAAACACATCCTCTAGACTCTAATCAGGCCCTGAGACATACATAGTAGATTTGTTTTTGCACAATAAGCAAGGAGTAGCAAGACTGCTTTTGCACAGTAAGCGAGTTGATCAGAGAGCAGTGCTTACACATCGGTTGAAGAGTAGTGACATGGAAAATTAGTATTTGTGCATACCACAAGGTATTTACTCATGCCTACCTCTAAAAGCCTCTTTAATAGTTAATTTACTCTGAGATGAAGCAGAGTTTCATGCACAAAGTAAGTGGTACTTTCAAATATCTTTGTGGGAGAGATTAAGATGTGTATGATGGTGCAGAGTAAAAACAATGGGCAAGCATGGAGGGATTAGAAAGAGTGGAGGTAAAGAGGCGAGATAAGTTTGAAAATACGACAAGGACGGTGAGAATGGAATGGGTGAAGGAGGAAAGGGTTAGGGAGGCAAGCGTGAGAGAGGGGAGGGTTACTAAAGTGAGAAGTGTGCATGATAAAGGAGAATAGGGGAAAAAATTGAACTTTTGTGAGGGTGTGGAAAAGGAGAAGAGAAAAGAGAGCACAGGTGAGAGTGGTGGAGGGGCTAGAAGGATGAGAATGTTGAGGCAAACAGGTGATAGAGTTTGAAGTGAGCACAAGAGTTGGAGAGAAGGGGGAGATGCGAGGAGAAAGACAAGAGGAGGACCGGGAGGGCCAAAAGAGGGGAATGAGGGACAAGAGGGAGAGAACAGAGAGAGAAGGAAAGAGTAAACAGAAAAAACAAATTCTAGACCGGTCAAGCTGCCACAGGTCTTGTTTGGCTCTTTAAGCCATTCCTGACTGGCTTTGAAGGCATCAGCACTTTGCATGCTGCCAGTTCCACTCTCTCATGATGTAAAGTTGTGCACATTACAAAGCCAAGATTGCCTCAAGTTTTTGCTATGGATATTTATTTAGTGTTTTCCATACTACTGTTGGGCCTAGAGTCCTTCACGCAACTCTATGCCACTTGGAAATGAAAGGAACTGGAGAAAAGTAAAAGTGGAGGCAAAAAGTATAGGGTGACATCCCATGACATCTAATGCTCTAAGTCAAGTTGACAGTGAAAAACAAGGCTTCCAAAGGTGGGCCACACAGAAGATCATTACAGACGAGTATAGTTATGAGCCTTTTCGTACATTTTTATATTAGAAGAAGGAAGTTAGTTTCTGAGAGCTACAGGTGCACCTGCCTCTTTTAAGAGGTGCAAACAAGCAGCAGCATAGCCAATAGGCTAGGCATATGACAAGCTAATAAGACTTTTATGCATGTTATTGTTATAACAAGTGATAGAGCGCAATGGTGCTCTTCCATTTGATGGGGGTGCATGATAATCACAAATAGTCTGCACCCACATTTATTCTTTGGCTGTGTTAACATTTGGTTATTAGAATGTGCGTGCCAATAACATGTTAAAAAGAAATGAGAGAATTGTTTTGTGCCATGTAAAGAAACAAACGTAGTAGCTGTGTTTTGAATAATGCAACCCTTTGTATTTGTTTGCAGTTGATCAAGGAAGTTTGCTCCTTAACAATGTAATGCATAGATTTAAACATGCACCACATTTAACTTGTACATGGATGTGGTTAATTGAGTCTAATGTGTAGAATATCATACGCTGCTCACAATGATTTGCGCATTTGATCTGTTTATGTAACATGATGGTTTAGAAATGCTTATACAAAATGTTCATTTATGTGTAATTCGTAGGTCCTATGTGCTTCACTCTTATGTTGGCTGATTTCTGTAGGCCTGAAGTGTATTCTCCCTGACTGCTCTCGTAATGAGAAAAAGCTGAATTTCATGCGCATTTTGGATTTGTTCTGTTCTCACATTTCTGCTGCAGGTGGAGAAAGTCGTCTTTGTTAGTTAGAAGAACGCATTTTGTTTTAGGAGTTGGGCTTGGGGAAGAGAGGATACTTTTATGCAAATAATGCTGATAATTGGGAGATGGTGTTCTTTCTCACTGAAGGAGGCCTGAGAATCAAGGCCACCGAGACAGGAGCTGAAAGTATCGAAACTAAATGGAAAATCATCTATGATAAGTGCCCAGCAGGATGAGGTGATCCAATTTCAAGCTGTGGGTGTGTGCTATGTTTTTGTGTTTTGAATTAGGGACAGTGCCCCGGGGGTTGATTCAGGAGATCGATGGAGAGGGAAGGAGCATCTTAGAATGAGCTCTGTAGCTTTGGCTTCTTGACCCATACAACATGAATGCACTTCTTAAGAAGACTTCAGACGCGGACATCTTTTCCTGTTCTTGCCTGGGGAATGGGATATAGGGATGTCACGGTAGTAGTAGTGTATGGATTCAAGACGAAAATAATATCCCGATAACCCACTTTTCCCATTCAGTAATAGGGAATGCCCTTAATATTACTATGTTTGAACTAGATCTCGGTTTGCAAATAAGATGAAAAATCCCTTAACCCCTACTGCCCCCACTTTTAATGTAAGAGGAAGTTCAAGTACCATAGATTTCATTTTTATCTCTTGTAGAGCTGAAAAACGCATCATTAACTCAGTGACGCACAACATTGCATTAAGCGATCACTATCCAATCAGTATCCCCTTGACTCTACTTCAGAAACAATGTACTCAAAGTATAGAGAGCACCCTCGACCAAAATAGGCTGACTCTAGATAGAATTAATGGGTATGTACTTAAATGGGAGAAAGTAGACCCTCTAGTAACAACTTCCACAGTAGTAAAAACTGCTTATTCGGCAATAGAAAAGTGCCTGGATTTGACCACATCTGATGAGGAAGTTTTAAATAACTTTATGGTGATTATAAAATCAATAAAAAGAGGCACTCTTTAATAAATTGAACAAGTCAAGGTCAAATAAGAAAGGGTGGTTCAATAAAAGATGTAGAATGAGCTATTCAAATCTGAAAAATGCACTAAAAAAACAAATCATAAAGGGATGCTAAAGAAATTACAATCCTTAGAAAGGAATACAATTCGGCCATAAAAGACAGAAAAGCAGAACTCAAACAGGATCTCTGGAATCAACTTCATAAAAACAGTATCCAAAAAAATAGTGCTGCCTTTTGGGCCATTGTTAAATCTCCCTTCCTCGCTGAAGAGAAAGACTCCTCTAAAATCGACATGGCCATAGATGAGAGAGCCTGGGTTGAGTACTTCAGTAAGATATTTGCGAAGGGCGAGGTCCCAGGACATGCTCAGGCAGTAATTCCTTCTGAGCAACAGACCAGTGTATATCCCATACTTCTAGACATTACACACGACGAAGTAGACCTGGCATTAAAAGCCAGTAAAAATGGGAAGGCCCCAGGCCCAGATGGGGTCCCAATTGACTTTTTTAAATCAAATTTGGACCACTGGACTTCAATACTAACCAGGGTCCTGCAGGCCTCTTGCTCTGCAGGGCTCTTGGAATCATGGTCAAAATCTATTTTAGTGCCCATTTTTAAAAAAGGGGATCGCCAACTAACATCCTGCTATCGACCAATCTCACTGCTCGATTCCTTAGGCAAAGTTGCGGGTCGAGTTATTCCCGAACGCCTCCCACAGTGGGCGGACGACAGCAGGATTATATCCGACCTACAGTTTGGGTTTCGAGAGGGGTTAGGGATCACTGAACAGGCACTCAATTTGACCTTGCTGATGGGCAAGTATGTTAGTGCGAAAGGCGGGGCACTCCATATGGTATATGTTGACTTGTAGGCTGCTTTCGACTGTGTCAGCCACGCAAAACTCTGGTCAGTTCTAGTAGAAATGGGGGTAGAGTTGAGACTTGTAAACTTCTTGCGTGAATTATACTCAAATGCCGCAGCTAGAGTGCGCTATGGGGTGAATGGCAAGCTGACTGCATCCCTTGGCGTGGAGCAGGGGGTGAGACAGGGCTTGCTCCAGGCACCCTTTCTTTTTACACTCTATACCAATGGCTTAGAGCGGGCCATGGTCAAAGGGTGTCTGGAACTTCCATACATTAATGGCCGCCCTGTCCCGGCACTGCTGTACGCTGACGATCAATCAATCAATCACAGCATTTATATAGCGCGCTACTCACCCGGAGGGTCTCAAAGCGCTTGGGGAGGGGGGGTCCGCTACTGCTCGAACAGCCAGGTCTTTAGCTGCGTCCTGAAGGCGAGGTGGTCTTGGGTCAGGCGGAGGTGGGTCGGGAGGGAGTTCCACGTCTTGGCGGCGAGGTAGGAGAAGGACCTTCCTCCTGTGGTGGCTCTTCGGATGCGGGGGACGGCAGCGAGGGCGTGGTTGGTTGATCGAAGCTGGCGTGTGGGAGTGTAGAAGTTGAGTCGGTTGTTGAGGTATCTTGGGCCTTGGTTGTGTAGCGCTTTGTGTGCGTGGGTGAGGAGTCGGAACGTGATTCTCTTGTTGACCGGGAGCCAGTGCAGGTCTCTCAGGTGTCCGGAGATGTGGAAGTGTCGGGGGATGTCCAGGATGAGTCTTGCTGAGGCGTTCTGGATTCGCTGGAGTCTCTTCTGGAGTTTGACAGTGGTTCCGGCGTAGAGGGAGTTGCCGTAGTCCTGTCGGCTGGTGACGAGGGCCTGGGTGACCGTCTTCCTGGTCTCGGTGGGGATCCACCGGAAGATCTTACGTAGCATGCGCAGAATGTTGAAGCATGACGAGGAGACGGTGTTGACTTGTCTGGTCATGGAGAGGGAGGAGTCCAGGATGAAGCCCAGGTTGCGCGAGTGGTCTGTTGGTTTGGGTGCGCTGCCCAGGGCAGGGGGCCACCAGGAGTCGTCCCAGGCGGAGGGCGAAGATCCTAGGATGAGGACTTCCGTCTTGTCTGAGTTCAGTTTCAGGCGGCTGTTCTTCATCCATTCGGCTACGTCTTTCATCCCCTCGTGTAGGTTGGCTCTGGCGGTGGCGGGGTCGTTGGTGAGGGAGAGGATCAGCTGGGTGACGTCGGCGTAAGAGATGATGTTGAGGTTGTGTTGGCGTGCGATGGCCGCAAGGGGGCTCATGTAGACATTGAAGAGGGTGGGGCTGAGCGAGGAGCCTTGAGGAACGCCGCAGATGACTTCGGTGTCTTCTGATCTGAATGGGGGGAGGCGGACTCTCTGTGTCCTTCCGGCGAGGAAGGAGATGATCCATTCTAGTGCCTTCTCCTGGATTCCGACGTTGCTGAGGCGCTGCTCTAGGGTGCGGTGGCAGACAGTGTCGAAAGCCGCGGAGAGGTCCAGGAGGATGAGGGCCGCTGTTTCCCCGTTGTCGAGCAGGGCTCGGATGTCGTCAGTGGCTGCGATGAGGGCGGTATCGGTGCTGTAGTTGGCCCGGAAGCCGGACTGCGAGTAGTCGAGGGATCCATTTGTCTCGAGGAAGGCGGCCAGCTGCTTGTTGACTGTCTTCTCGATGACTTTGGCCGGAAACGGGAGGAGCGAGATGGGGCGGTAGTTTTTGAGTTCGGTGGGGTCCGCTGATGGTTTCTTCAGTAGAGCGCTGAGTTCGGCATGCTTCCAGCTCTCCGGGAAGGTCGCGGTGTCGAAGGAGGTGTTGATGATGTCCCGCAGGTGGGTCACGATGACGGAGTCGGCCTTGTTGAAGACGTGGGGAGGGCAGGGGTCGGTTGGAGATCCGGAGTGGATGGAGTTCATCGTGCGTAGGGTTTCCTCAGTGTTGATCGGGGTCCAGGCGCGGAGGGTGGTGGTGGTTGGGGGTGCAGGTGCTGTCGTGGGGTGCGCTGGCTGTGTGCTGAAGCTGTTGTGTATGTCCGCGATCTTGTAGTGGAAGTAGGAGGCGAGGGAGTTGCAGAGGTCTTGTGATGGGTTGATGTCGTTGTTTCCGGCGCTGGGGTTGGAGAGCTCTTTGACGATGTTGAAGAGTTCCTTGCTGTTGTGGGCGTTGTTGTCCAGTCGTTCCTTGAATGCGGTTTTCTTGGTGGTGTGGATCAGTTGGTGGTGTTTTCGAGTGGCGATCTTAAGCGCGGTCATGTTGTCTGGTGTTGGGTCTCTGCGCCAGGCTCTTTTGAGGGTTCGACAGTTCCTCTTGGAGCTCTTGAGTTAGTCGGTGAACCATGGAGCTTTCTTGCTGCCGGGTCCGCTGGGCGGGGTCCTCAGCGGGGTGAGGTCGTCTGCGCAGTTGCTGATCCACTTCGTGAGGTTGTTGGCGGCCTGGCTGGGGTTCGCTGAGCTGGCAGGGGGGTCCTGGCTCAAGTAAGCGGCGAGCTGGTCGGCTGTGATCTTGTTCCATCTTCTGCGTGCAACCTGTTGCTGGTGGTGGTGGATCGTGTTCTTTCTGTAGCTGAAGTGGACGCAGCTGTGGTCCGTCCAGTGGAGTCCGGTGGCGTGGCTGAAGGTGATGTCCTTGCTGGAGGAGAAGAAGGGGTCGAGTGTGTGTCCGGCGTAGTGGGTGCGGGTGGTCACCAGCTGCTTGAGACTGAGGGTGGCGAGGTTGTCCAGCAGGGTGCCGGTGTTGCGGCCGTTGTTGTTCTCCAAGTGGAAGTTGAGGTCCCCGAGGAGGATGTAGTCAGCGGAGGGGAGGGCGTGCGGGCTGATGAAGTCGGCGATGTCTACACTGAATTGTGTGCATGGTCCCGGGGGTCTGTAGATGAGGGTGCCTCGGAGTGTGGTCCTGGGGTCGGTGTGGATCTGGAAGTGCAGGTGTTCGGCGGTTGTGAGGGTGTCGTCGGAGTTGCTCGTGGTGCGGATGGTGTTCCTGTGGATGATGGCGATGCCTCCTCCGGTCTGGTTGCCGCGGTCCCTCCGGATGATCTTGTAACCATCTGGGATGGCGATGTCGGGCGCTGAGGAGGCGTTCATCCAGGTTTCCGTGAGGAAGGCGACGTCTGGTGATGTTGTGTCGAGGAGGTTCCAGAGCTTGACGGCGTATCTGTGGACGGAGCAGGTGTTGAGCAGGATGTACTTTAGGTGGTTGCTGCTGGTTCTTGGCTTGGTGGGTGCTGGTGCGGTGCAGGTGCTGATCCAGGAGAACTTGCAGGAGTGGCAGCTGAAGGGTCCGTGGGTGCGTCTCGGGGTGGCTCGGTAGCATCCAGGGATCCGGCCGGTGTTGAGTGCGTTGAGTTCGGTGGCGTCGTAGGTCCGGCGGGTGGGCTGGTGTGTGCGGGGGCCAGGGGTCCTGGCACTGGGCGTGGTCCAGGCACGGACGGGCGCAGACGGGCTTACCTTTGGCGCGTCTTCGGCGCTCAATCGGCGTGCCCACTGCGCTTACGCGCGGTCGCCATTTATGGCCAAGTGGGAGGGAGGAGCAGGCGGGAGCGGGGAGGGTACAGAAGGAAAAGGGGGCGTGGCCGCACGCACGGCGGCGGGAAGCGGGGAGCAGGGCGGGGGGCACAGGGGGCAGAGATGGAAGCGGCACAGAACAACAATGAGGCAAAACAATATGAAAACAGCCAACAACAGTATGGGAACAGTACAGAAAGGCCAAATAACGAAAAAATAATGCAGTCAAGAATCAAACAAATCATGCTACTACAGCAGGGGGCAGGGTCGTCGGGGCGGGCTCAGCGAGGCTGAGGGCAGCAGCGGGGAGGAACGCACATGCTACAGCTGGTGGCCGCGCGGCGCGGGGGTGTCCTGAGAACAGGTCACACTCACCTGCGCCGCGCGGTCGCCATTTATGGCCAAGTGGGAGGGAGGGAGGAGCAGCGGGGAGGCGGGAGCGGGGAGGGTACAGAAGAAAAAGGGGGCGTGGCCGCATGCACGGCGGCGGGAAGCGGGCCGGGGGGCACAGGGAGCAGAGAGGGAAGCGGCACAGAACAACAATGAGGCAAAACAATATGAAAACAGCCAACAACAGTATGGGGACAGTACAGAAAGGCCAAATAACGAAAAAATAATGCAGTCAAGAATCAAACAAATCACACTACTACAGCGGGGGGCGGGGATGAACGCACACGCTACAGCTGGTGGCCGTGCGGGGGTGTCCTGAGAACGATGCGGTGATATTGGCCCGTACTCCTGTCGAATTGCAACAAGCCCTTGACAGATATGCATCTTTTATGGCCAATTTGGATTTAAACATCAATATCAAAAAGACCTTTGTCATGTCCTCAGGAACTAGGAAGAAAAGAATAAAAGGAATCTTCCTGAATAATGAAAAGCTTGAGCAGACAGAAAAATACCCATACTTAGGGATCACTATCGACCATAAAACTAGTTGGAAACCGGCCATAGAGTCTAGAAAGCTTCTCTTTATGAGAGCTACGTCTGCCCTGGTAAACTTCGCCAGAAGGTTGGGTACAAGGCCACCAGCTGAACTAACAACAAAATACAAGGGCAAATGCTTAAGCGTGGCGACATATGGGGCTGGTGTGTGGGGCTATGAAAATACAGCTGCCCTACAAACAGTCGAGAAAAGATTTCTGAGGTATCTTCTGACCCTTCCTCGGAGCAGTGCAGCGTTCTCCTTTCATCTGGAATTAGGCCTTTCTTATCTGGATGACATTATTAAAACTCAACCACTTCTCCTGTGGTATCGCATATGGACTTCAGATAGAACCACCTTTTCCCAAGGGTTTATTATGGACTGCATCTCCCTGGAAAATGCTAATAATATAGGTTGGTTGTGCTATATTAAAGCTTTCCTGCATGACATAGGCTTGGAGAAATATTTCAACACCCCCACTCTAATCCGTGAGCTACCCAGGAAAGCATTCCAGATGCAGTGTTTAACACATCTAGAAGACCTGAGACTGCCCAGAGAAGCCACCAAATCCTCAATTGCGCATAGTCTGGCTATACAGACCACCTTGTCAATCCAACCTTACCTAACTATCAGCACCATCAGTTACGAGAGATTTTTGTTGATCCGGTTCAGATGAAAAAATTTTCACCAACTGGTCACCTTCCCAAAAAGAAACGACTGGTCAACAGTTTTACCACATTGTCCTTGCGACGCCCTTTCCTTTTAGACTACAATACATACAATTTTATTATGCAAATTTTATAGTGAACCCAGAAAGGCCTGGATCACTCCGCTACTAAAACACACGGGAATCAGGAGATGCCGACCTGCAATGCTATTCCTACAGTTTTTGGAGGAGGAATGGTTAATAAAGATCGTAATCAAATTTTTAAAATTCACTGTACGACATTGACAAAATTTGGAATAGAGCTCCACCCTCTTGTTTAGAATACCCATTAATTGCATTGAAAATATCAACTGTCTAGCACTGTAATTAATTGTATTGTAAATACCTAATCTATGCCTTTTTAAATTCATATGTTCCTATCATTTACAAAGAAGCTTTTTAACATAAGTTTTTTATCTTACAATCATTTTTTAAATATGAAAATGTTCTCTTTTTGTAATGATAAATGAAATTTCTATCAAACTGTACTTTTATGGTTCTGCAAACAACAAAAACCGAATAAAGCTAATTTGGATTTGATTTGATAGTAGTGTAGGGACAGACTAAAGCTTTTCACTTACCAACCTCAAATGAAGACTGATCTTGACGTGGGGGAAATCATTGACTACGTTCTAATTCTGAAGTTTGTCATTCTTTTCATACTCCAGCGTTTCAATCTTGCTCGTAGATTTGGATTTGGATTAGTTCCAATGTATTTCTACAACCGTGTCTTGAAGTGTGTGTATATGTCTAGTTATTTTTGGCTTTGTAATAAACCCACTAACTTGGAATTCGGAGTCTGTGTCACCTTCAAACTCCTCATCCACGCACACAAAGCACTACACAACACCGGACCTACATACCTCAACAACCGACTCAGCTTCCACACCCCCACCCGAAGCCTCCACTCAGCCAACCTCGCCCTAGTTCCTCGTCTCCGGAAAGCCACCGCCGGCGGCAGATCCTTCTCCTACTTCACCGCCAAGACCTGGAACGCTCTCCCTACCAGCCTACGACAGACTCAGGACCTGTTGGCCTTCAGAAGACTCCTCAAGACCTGGTTCTTCGATCAGTAGTGGCTCCCGCCCCCCAGCGCCTTGAGACCCTCACGGGTATGTAGCGCGCTTTCGAAATGCAGTGATTGATTCAGAGTTGTGTTCCTTTAAAGCTGGTAATTTGTCTTAATGAGTTATTTCTCCCCTCTACACTTCTCAGCAGGTAATAACGGTCCATTGACCAAGGATTGCAGAGTAAATTTGTATCCCAAGCATATGTCGTAAATGAAAAAAGGAAGCATGCTGAATATACACAACAGCCATGAGGTTACCATTAAAAATTAAATGTGAGAATAAGTTAATAGGTAAGAATTTCAAAAGAATCATGCAAGTGCTTCCTAACAGGCAGATGTACTTAGAACAGGTATATAAACCTTTTCTTAAGTTTGATGCACATCACCTGGAAAATATGATTCTTGTTAATGCAAAGAAAAAGTAATGTGTCTTTGAATTACTGTAACTTAAAGACAGAGATTAAAGTAGCAAGACTAAAAGTAAACTGTAAAGAAAAAATTATTGGCCAAATACAGTATTGGTCCTCCAGCCCTAGCACGGAAGCACAGTTTATTTTAGATGGGGCACGCACCTGTGATCAGGCAAACTGCCATCACTCAGAATATAAAAGAGCCAATGGCAGAAGTGGGCTGACCCAATGCCCTATGCTGCAGCAGTAGAAAACAAAATGTGAATGACAGTTCAACAGACAAGTAGGTGAAGAAGAATGGCCCAAAACCTTCTTTCTATGTATATACATATGAATATTTGATTTATGATGTTTTTACTGCATGAGGATGGCGACGAAACTAATTAAGCATATAGGCAAGACCTAAAAAGGATCAGACCAGAATGACGCTATGAAACCTGCGTTCATTGGTGCTACTTGAAAATGGACCTTCAGCAGAGCGTTCTGCAGCATTACTCAATTCAACACAGGCATTCCTGAGAATTTGCAGTCTGTCGGGGCACGTGCACCTCGCTTTATGTAACCCGAATGTCACATGGATCGTGTTACTGTGCCTGCTTGGCGTGATAGCACCCAGCGGCACTCTGTTATGATTTCAGAATGGAAAGTTTGGGTAGAATGTCTTGATCTACAATTGCTTGTCTCTTTAGGCGCATGTGTAACGACAGTCTGTTCTTTTCCTCATCCACACTGCCACATCCCGGCTCTATTTTTAGACCTTCATGTTAGCCGCATGTGCAGATGTTCCTAGAATTTCAATGTTAAGCTTGGGGGAGTCTGCGCGTACAGTATGTCAGCTGCAGATGTCAAAACAGCCACAAAACACAAAGTAGGGGACAAGTCAGGCGCCTGCACTAGATAAACTGGCTCTGTATTGCTGTATAAATCAGAGATATACAGGTCTTTATAAAAACATCACACAAATCCATTCGATCATAGCTATTTGGGAAATTTTCAAAAAGAGTATACAAGTTGTGTCTGCTTGGCCTTGCATTATATGTGTTTGTGAATTGTTGTGCAATTTCTCATCAACAACATCCACAATTTCCTTTAATGCAATTAATCCACCTTTCTCCTTTAAGCGTTTCATACTTTAATAATTGTTTAAGTGTTTAGTATCTAAACATTATGCATGCCCCACCAAACGAACGCAGAAAAATAAATCAACATTATTATTTATTTATTTTTAAGAGGGGGTGGGGGGTTTTAACCGCATCGCTGCGGCTTTTCTCGCTGTGTGCGGCTATTTTCAAAAAGCCTCGTTACATGACGAACTGAGCTCGTCATCCGCATCGAAGGAGTTAAGGGCATTTAAAGCAGGCATGACCAAAAGAAACCCATCCTACTGTGAAATCCGGCACTGATTTAAGCAACTACTCCTTCAAGCCAGAGAGGAATTCTGTTTGTAGACCCTCACCCTACAGGCTCATTCATTTAGCCTCAGTTGCCCAAATAGGTCTGCTCCTGGATGAACGCAAGTGTAGACCTCGCAGCTTCACTCACCCACGTTTACGTTAGAGATATCGCTCTGACAGATGCAAAAAGGGCGGTTAGTTTCCAGCTTGTTAGGAGAAGCAATGGCTTACAGAGATTTATATAAATATGATCATACAACCAGGCAGCACTCTTTCACAGCGGGCAGGAAGTGGCAGAAAATTAAGTGATGAAGACTGTCACTTCCTTCACCATGACCCAGTGCTGGACATAGTACTGCGTTACTCTGTCCCAGTGTATGAAACTAAAAAGAGGAATTTTATTGGGCCAGTGTGTCCCGAACCCCTTTTGAATTTATTTCTACTAGTCTGTTAAGACCTTTACTAAATGGTGTTTGCACACGAGATGCTGGTTTCAAAAGCTGTTGCCATGCAAATTTGTGCCATCATATTACTGTACCTATAGCCAGGGCTTTAAGTGGGAAAAAAAACTGGGGGTGCTCTAAAAGGGGCGAGGCTAATTTATGAAAGGGGTGTGGCCTATCCGAGTAGGGGTGTGGCCTAAATTAAGATAACTAGCATTGTGTGCTTAAGAAAATCATGAAGTCGCATCCAGTCACAGAATGTAAAACACCTTATTACACTACAATGGATTAGTTGGGGCAACTAATGTGTAACTAGAAATGGGGTCAGCAGAATGTACTTAGGCCTCATCAGAGAGGTATAACTTGGTTCCTATGACAATTGAGCGTGGTACTCACAACTGGGCGTAGCCGCTGCATTTAGGGAGCCAGCCACAACAACCAACAAGGTGATGGGAATAATTCTAACATGAATTGCTGTCAAGTTACAGACTCATGAATCCACTGAAAGCCCGTGCCATCCCACAATCTCTGCACTAATGCACAGGATGGAAAGTGCCAAGAGGCACAGAAATCAGGTGAGAAAGAGAATCCCTCTGTCTTTAGAGAACCATGGAATGGGAGCAGAAGAGCAATGGCGAACTGGAGCCCACCTCCTTTGCACAGCTCTGTTTCAAGAGACAGCATCCCCTGTCTTTGTGTTACAAGGGGCGGAAGCTGACTGGCTGTAGGACTGAGGGCATGTGCTGTACAGATAATACTGGTCATATAACAAGGAATAGATTCCTTATGAAACAAGCTGTACGGGTTTCAGCAGTGAGTGTTACAACAGACAGTGACCGGAGGGGTGGGGGAGGGAGGGGGGTAAGGGGGGTGCCAGGAATCTGACTGAAGGACTCGGCGCACTGCTACAAACACACTAGTAAGACCCACCAAACAAAGTAGGCAAGAAGCAGCACTACAAAAGGGGCATGACAGGAGAGGTACTAACGGTGACCCTAGAAATAGAGAGGGTGACAATGAGCAACTGCGAGGGCTGCCAACCAGATGTGAACTGAAATATAAACTGGAAAGCGAAGGCAGCTATTGGGTTAAAGTCCAGAAGTCTTGAATATGAATCTCCCCCAGTGGTGTAACAAAGGCCCCCCGCAGCCCCCACAATGCGGGGCTCCCCAAGCTCCTGAGTGTGGTCAGAGGGGGCCCCCTCCAGGTATTTTGCAGGGGAGCCTCCTCAAGTTTTGTTACACCACCGACGCGTAAGTAGCAACAGGGTGACCTGTAAATAGAAGGCAGGCTCGCCGATAGCGTGTGTGATCATAATCTCCCCCCCTGTGCAAACTCTGGTTACTGGTTACCTTAGGATGTGGAGGGGGCTCTGCGGTCCGTGCTGATCTACGGTGAAGCAGCTTTCGCCGGTGGGATGCGCCTCGGCCTCAGGTTCAGGCAGCTCCTTTCCTCGATGACTAGCGCAAGGGAACCCCAGTTGCTAGGGGACGCCTTGTGCCTCTCCAGACGCAACTTAGCTCCACCTGACGAACTTCCGCGTTGCTGGGGGAAATCCTCGTTGCTGTGACCAATCCTAGCAATGCTTGGAAATGACGATCCCGGGTCGATGGTGGTGAATACTGGCAGGGTGTTTTCAAGGCTCCTTCTCAGAGCGGCGAACCTGGCCTCGGGCACACAACACGGCGGCAGTGGAGTCAATGCCCACACAGCGCTCTGGGGCAAAGCAGGCGCTACAAAGTTCCTCAGCGGTGCGTTAATCCGCAAACACAGAGTGTGAGGGACTCGGCCCTGGGGCAGATCATGTTTGAGGCAGAGCAGGCCTCATGACCTTACGCCCCAGCTGTGTCACACAGCATTCAGTTATCCTATGGGCAAGATAGCCTTTCAATAGTGAAAAACAAAATTGGCAGTATTTCACTATAAAGACATGTTACCCATACTAGTAACACCAAACCAAAACTGGGACGTCTGCACACCCTACCTTTGACCATTGAGGCCCGAAAATAGAGCCCCCTAGAGCCCCCTTTCGAGCCCCCCCCCAAAAAAAAACTGGGGGGGCTCAGCCCCCCACAGCTCCCCTCTCCACTTAAAGCCCTGCCTATAGCTGTCAATGTCTCTGGGTTTATGAGTGAGCGAGCCATCCCAATCCAAGGGATTGGATAAATGTTAAAAAAAATAAAGACACGTAACAAATGAAAGCAGATTTTTATAAACAGTGACAAAAAGTCATATGAGGCCCAGTGTGCCATTCCCTTTCCCACCACCATGGTCGGACTGGACTGACCATGCTGCCTTTCTGGCATTTTCCAAAAGGAGGCTAGACAGATGCTTTCACAGCTGCATGGGCTGCGATGACCAAACCATGCCCTCAAGGAACTATTCTATTCACAGCATCCTGAAATGTGAGGCTGGTCTGAACATTTTTGTAAGGGCTGATTTTGGTCACGAGTCCAGCTCTGCTATCATCCTAGAAAAGCAAAGCAGGGGCTTAGCATGGGAGAAGAAAATAAGGTGCTACTAAGAAGCACTCTCGCACTAGTTGGTGCTTGATTTCATGCTGATGCTCCTGTTGCATTATTTAGCTTTTCAACTTCTTTCCTAACCAGCCTGTATATGGTTTTGGATGTCTTCTGGCTTACACCCACCCACCAGTTGTCAACTAAAGCAGGCACACAGTATAATCTTAGGCTAGTTTTACCATATCTTCCTTGTTTCTATAAACCAAATGCCTAAAACAAAGCTACATGTGTGTAATTAAAAACAAGCATTGGCATAGCTAATAGTTCTCGCTTTTTGGATTTTATAAATGTGTAGAAATGCAACACATTGTCCTGGGTGCTGTGCCACCAGGAAATGAAGAGCTATACAATTACAAACAGGGGTGGAGGGAGAGGGTAAAGAAGAAAGACAGGGTCTGGAGGGTGAAAGGGAAAAGGGAAAAGAAGCAGCCTGAATACAGAACAAAAAGGAGAGGTTAATCTAGTCCAGTACATATGGCCATCAACTAAAATGAAAGCTAAACAATTGTGATAAAAGGGGAAGGCACGGAAAGAACTAGATGGGACACATGCTGCTGGATGTCCATTAACTGGAGCAGAGTCTTGGGCAGCTTCAGTCTCCCAAGTGATTTACAGGGTTCTCCAGTTTTCCAAATTCATGCTTCAGTTGATTATAGCCCAGGATTTTTACTTTGCATTTTGGAATTTGTAGTTCTCTAAAACCATTATTAAATTAGGGCTACAAGTACTAATATTCAAAGAAAAATCCTGAACTGGATGAGCTACTTATAAATGATTGAGAGCTTTGGAATTAATGAGTTACGCATAACAGCGTAAGCAAGAGATTCCCCAGAAAATAAATTAAAAAATAGTCCGCATATGAACAGATAAACAACCCAATGAGTAAAGATACAGAATTTGGTCCCTGTTCCATTGGCAGAGACAAAAGACAAAAAAAGGAGAGATAAGGGAAAGGATTTACCACTAGCAAGCAAGATTTTTTCAAGGACACTGAATTAAACAAATGAAAAGCAGCGGGAGGGCTTTATGCCACTAAACTATATACAATAGGTCAAAAAAGCTCAACTTAAAAAAGGAACGCCACGCCAGCTGACATATCCAATTAACACAGAATGGTGAGACTTGCTCAGTAGAGGCAGACAATTAAACCAGTGACCAGAAGTGAAACAATAACCATCTGAAACAACAAATCGGGCCCAACAGAGAGAAGGGACCACCTCAGAATAAAATACACAGACATAAGACACTGTAACACCCACCTAGAAGACAGCAGCAAGTCTTGTACCAATGTGTTGTCTGTTCTTAATGACAAACTTGAAGTTTGGAACGAGGGGGAACTAATGCATCTGTTGCTTTTTAGAGGACACCAGAGTTCACAGTCTCCCTGCCTTGTCTCACCATCATTAGCTCATTGAGGAAGGAAGGAAACAAAGGGGACAAAATACAGTAATGGAGTCAAGCTAATTAGACATTACAAACTCTGTACTGGCTTTCCCCGGAGCAGTAGGTTTTGTTGTTCAGGTAACACAAGGGACCTGAGAATACAGTGTACTTCCTCAGTAATAGTACTGTCCACACCGAAATATGAGGACAGGCAAGTACCATCTAATCCAATTGCTTTTTAGCTGTACTCCCGCAAATCCCCTAGTGGTGTATGTTTGTATTCTTAATATATGAGGATCTAAATATGGGTACTAGTTCGGCGGTGAGCTCCTAATAAACACTTTAGGCCCCTGCAATTTTTTAATAAATTAAACACTGTTCATGAACTTTGGTAGCACAAATAATTAATGTGAATGTTGGCAAACGTTCACAAAAGGCTAAGATGGCATCTAGGAGAGCCATAGCACGCTTGGTGCACACAAAGGCCTATAAATGGCTTTTGACAGCACCCTACAAAGCTTGCCACTGCACTGCAGAAATGCTGATCTGACGCAGCAGGCTCGTTTGTCTTTTTTCCACTATTCCCTACCTGCTTCAAAATACCCTCATCAGCAATGTTGATTTATTGCACTTACAGCGCGGGCAGCTCTCGGCGGAGTACTGCAGTCCTGAATAAATGTGGTGGTGAATAAACAGGCATGGTATATATTAGAAAATGTACATCTAAAAAAAGTACATGCCACCAGAACAAGGGGGAAAACTGGGGAGATGCAGTGATGCAACACAGCAGTAAGGCTGCCGACAGTGGAACCAGCAATCAATTATCCCTCACCCCATACTTCAGCACACCTCAAGTTCCCAGGAAACATCCATGTGTCTCAGATCCTGTATCTTGCAAAACTGGGAGCACATAGAGGAGAGGTATGGCATGGGGAGCCCAACCAGCCCACCCCTTTAAAGGCATCCACAAGTCCCTAAAGTAGCGCAAAGCCGATAAATATCAGTAAGAAATGGGAGTATCAGGGGCCCCTCACCATATTCTGCAGGAGGGACCCTATCATTTTTCGTTATACCACTGAAGTAGAAACAACTTAATTGTAGGGGGGCATCCTTTCTGCATCAGATAAACTAGTGGGGGCACCAACAAGTGTTATATATTTCCTTAAATGTTTTTAAATCTTACTTTGTATATGTGTATATACGTGTATATTTAGATATGCAGATACGTTTACATACACACAAAGTCAGATTTAAACATTTTAAGCAAGCAACACTGCTTTGCAATGAAAGATGTATGTGGCAAGGTGCAGTGCCTTTTTTTTCTCTGTCACTTCCTCCTACATTTAATAGCTGTGGTAGTGGGGCACGGGGGTGAGGACAACTACAGCTGGGACACAGGCTCCACCTGGCATGAAAAACACCTCTAGAATATCTAAGGAAGTAAGAAACTTTGGAACTACCATGGACTCCAAGTTATCAATGAATGCCCAAGTGGACAAATTAGCAAGATCAAGCTTCATTACTATGAAAACTCTGTGACGCATCTGCCCCCCCCTCCTGTGATTTCCACAGAGGTTCCAAGCCACTATCTCTTGTATTGTCTAAACTTGATTATGCCAATGGCCTCTACCACGGATCATCTTCATCAACTATGAAAAGACTACAATAGATTTAGAACTATGCTGCCAGACTACTATGTTTAAATCCACAAGAATGAGCGCCCACTCACTGTCACAGAGCTCCTGCAAAAAAGTGGAGTGTTCTGCTACATCGAGTCACACTTTTTATTTATCCAAACCCAGTGTAGTTTCTTCCTGTTAAGCCGACCAAATTCCTAGTAATCCGAGAGGGTTACAGATCACTTGTGATAGTCATTCATTTAATTCGTACTTGTAACCGATTCCGTGTGACTGACATTAATTTTCCTCACCTCCTCCCCCAATGGCAAGCCTTAAAATTGATCTCAGCCGCACTCTAAGAATCTCTGAAACCAATGCAGCCACATGGAGATCGTGTGAGAAGTCAGCCCATTCGGAGAATGAAAAACTGCACTACAATTTAGGCCCGATGGGTCCAACACTTGTGCTCACGGGCAGAAGACATACCACATTTTCAGAAAAAACACTTTGGAAAATGTACATACAATTCATATAAATGGGAGTCATTTAAATAGACACCCCTGATCATAGTTTTTGTGCCAAATAGAATGGCGGATTTCTAATTTAGGCCGCTGCATAGTCACAAGCTGGAGTATGCAACAGTGGTTTTGGCCTGCAAAGTGTTTTTGCCCTTTGGCACGTTCACAAAGATTCACTTCTAAATTGCCCACACAAAGTTTTTTCTCCACATAGCGAGATAACTTTCAATGCACAGCATAATCATTTTAACTTTAATCCTACCGAACCGATCTGGAAAACGTGGTTAGAATTTAATCTGCAAATCCACCTTTTGCTGAGCTGTTTTACGCACAATACAATTGCACAGAAGGCGGCAGTATTTTCTGTTAAGTATATCCCATGGACATAGCTGCCGAGGTTTCAGATTGCTATGTGTGACATTTTCATAATTTCAGTGTTATTATGAGTGACATATCAATGACTATGAGTGACACTTTCTCGCAAACAAAATCAAGCAATGAAGACGATTGAAACATATAAATATTAGAAGTTAAACCCATGTGAGGAACAAGAACCTCTAAAAAAAATCTTTAAACTGCTGCTAAACACCAGAAATGGAAGAACACTAACCAATATGACACAGAGAGCCCTGCCCCCAAACAGGCCACTTGTTTCTGCTAGGATGTCTCAGCTGCCATGCTCACAACAATACCAGAGTGCACATTAGTGTTATTAAAAAATGTTAACTGAAAGTACAGAGAAACGCCAATAAGAACAGGACACTCTGCAGCCAGCCAGCACTTGACTGTAGCACCTGTAACACTACACAACATTCGGAATGACATAATATTGCAGATGTAAAACAAAATAGATAACAAAAAATCATGCTAATTTTCTTTTAACTCTTCTATGTAGTATGATAGATGTGAGGAAAACATTTCATAATGGAAAAGGCCAGAAGTTCGTAATGTAAAAAAATAATCCTACTGATTAAGTTTTACTTGCCTTTCATTTTAAAGTGTGTGCGTTATTATTTTATATGCAGTTTAAAGTGAACTGTGCACTGGGAACACCGATGCTGACCAGACATGACAGCCAGAATGGGTTGACTCAGGCAATAGCTGTAATCATTTTGAAACTGGGGCCATACTGCGGGATCACAGGGGTGAGCAAGTTCTGCTCTTAGGCTTGGACGGACGGTGTTCAGACACATGGCTTTGCCCAGGAGCACGACCACTTACAGGCCCCAAAGACCACAAAGCTTAGGGTTGCTCTGTCACTGTGTCACCTTCTCTGGGTGAGGAATTGACAGGCACGTCAGCACACAGCAGAACATGTCACAACGTTAAGGTTTCAGTTGCTTCACTTTAGTTTGCTCAGTATCAGACGTGCTAAAAATATTTGGAGAAGAATTGGAGATGAGCTTGTGACAGAGACTTACTTGTACCCTGTAGGAGGCAGCGCCATCAGCGGAAAGTGCCAGCCCGCTGCAATGACTTTCTGCAGCCCCGCCTAGGGGCTCCTGGCAGCGGCTGCGGTGGGTGCATGACTCGCTCCGGCCCGTAAATCTCATAGCTGCTAAACTGTAGTGCAGCATCCCTCCGGCCACGGTATGTGTCCAGTCGCGGCACTTTTCTCGCAAAATTAGGCCGCGCGGCCGGCCCTCAACGCGGAATGTGAGGCAGTTAACATCACTGTCTGACTGCCGTACGCCTGCGCAGAGGCACAACTAGAGCCACATTTCGGGGGGGCTAAGAAAAAATTTCGGGGGGGGGCTGAACCTTTAATCAGTAAGCAGAGTGGAGCTGCAGGGCCTCCAACAAGGGGTGAAACAACAGCAAGGCCTAATTACCATTCAAATGGTCTTTTAAAGACCTGTTAAACGATCGGGTGCGGCTCTGTGTGTGCCCGGGATCTGTCTCATCCCGGGCTGACACACACGACGGGGGGGGGGGGGCGGGGGGGGGGGGGGGCTGAAGCCCGGTGAGTTCAATGGGTGTTGCGCACCTGCGCCTGCGCTACGTGTGGCCGTGCAGCTCTTCTTTTAAACTCGTCCTATCTTCAGTGAATACCGCGGCGGGCGAGAGAGAATACTTTGGCGCCCCTGGTGAGTGCCTAGCAGTGTCAGCCAGCATCGTGCTGAGAGGGCTGCCCCGCCCGTCGTAATTAATTACTGTGTGTCAAATTTAAGCCGTGGCGCGGCAGGAACTTACCGCGCCAGCCTGGAACCAGCACCGAGGATCGTTACTTTGTGGCCGTCTAGCGCTGCCGCGCTCTCACTCAGGCCACATGGTGAGAGCTGCCATTATTACAACGTACATGATTATTTATGAACTAAGAGCAGCTGCTGGCTGCAGCACGTCTCTCGGAGTGGCGCGAGCTGGTGAGTCGGCAAAATGCGTGACATTGCATTTCAGTGCGGTGATGCGCAACACCGCACTGAAATGCGTGAGTGTCACACCTGATGAGTGACACTTGGCAGGACTGCATGGAAAACCATTTTGATTTTATTGAATAAGCAGGGTACAAGTCCTATAAAAAGAAGTGGGGGGACTGACAATATGCAAATGACCACATGACGTCACGTGCTGACGTGTCCCGGTGTCTGAAAATGACACCGGGACACCTTCAACAAATTTCTGTGGGGCCCAACTTCTTGGCAGGGGGGGCGGCGTCCACCCTTTGAAAAGAGTGGGGGGCGGGGGGCCGTGTACCCCCGACTCGAGCCCTGTAATAAGTTTATGCAACTGAAATCAAAGCAAAAAAAATAATTAAGATTAACGAAAAACTTCCCATCTTTTACAAAACGTTCCTTACACTAAGGCAAAGTTTATAGAAAAATTGCAAATTGCGCAACCCCACGCACAAGGGGTTAAAATCTGTGCTGTGGAATAGTGACTGGACAGGGAGCGCGTGGATAGGCCTGGCAGTGCGTGGAGAGATGAAAGACGAGAAAACGTGTGTGCGCCTGCTTGGGTCCGTCCCGCCCAGCTATACCACCTCTAAGTGTATGACGTGCTGCTTCTCGTCCACTGAGCAGAGACACTGTTTTGCATAATATTCCTGCTACTTGAAAACTTGCTGCACCTTGGAACTTCCCCTTCAAAAACACGTCTGTCAGGATCTTCAGAAAACCGAATCTAAGGCTCAAAATAGATTTTGCTCCATTAGCACGCTTCTTCCGAATCTTCTGTCGATTTAGGCAAGTTTCCATCACCTCACGCGCCATTAAACCTACTTTGCAAACGACCCCCTTTGGTTTTTCTGTCAATACGTTATAATTTATCTACACTGACTCACTCCTCCTCCGCGGTGCCTGCGTGTTTTCTCACTTGCAACACTTTTCCGGGATAGTGAGACAAAAATGTGGAAGAAGGCATTTTAAAATGCAAATATTTAGTCACTCCGTATATTATTTTATAAGCATACCATCCGCCGGTCACCAGCCTATAAGTAAATTGACAATTAAAAAAGGAACGTCTGGGGACGGGGTAACAACTTTGATCCCAAAATGATAGCTGCTTTTAAGGCGAAAAGAACTATTGTGTCCATATGCAGGGCTGCATTATTTAAACTCGCACTTAAGCAAGCATTGTCATAGCCTATAGGTCTGGCATTGGCTGCCAGCATTTTGTCACAGTATTTGCTAAATTTGATTGTTGGGAATATGGGCTTGAAGAGCAGCTGGCCAAGGGGAGTCATGGCCTCCGGGCATTTTGGGCAGCTTGAACAGTCCAAGCGACTGTTGGTAGGTTTGACTGCGCTGCTCGGTATGTTGGGAGGGAGAGCTAACATATAGCGCTTGTTCTTGTTTCTTGCCCTGAACTGTGCCCTCAGGGCAGCAGAGTGGGTGGCGGACACTGGAAGGTCAAAATTGCTATTCTAACTCCAGTCCTAGAATGTTTGGGGAAAGAGCAGCTTTCCCTCCAAATATTCCAGGGGGCTTAATTAGTATTCCAACTCTATGCCCTTGAATATTTTAGGGAAAGTTATAAATTCCCCAAATATTTTTAGGAATGGTTGAAAATTTTGAATGGCAGAAAGTGCTGCCCTCAAAGGCGCAGCTAAGTGCAACAAATCAGGCATACCGTATAGCCAGAGGTCTTTGGGCAACAGCCACCATTTTAGGATGAAGTGACATGGTGGCTGGTAGGTGCTAATCAGAGAGGGAGGATGTTGTCCTGCCCTCCCACCCCTTTTTAGGTCTCGCCTGTCGATGCGCATGCGCATCGAGCAAGCGAGACTATGGGGGCTTATCCACTCTTTATCCAACTTGCAAGGAATCGTGGCGATTCCTTGCAGTGCCCGTGACTTTTAAGCTCAATGCGCATGCGCATTGAGCTTAAAAGCGCGTGCACATCAGTTCCCTCAGCCGCACTCCAGGCCCCCGCTCCGCCCCCTCCCCTGCCCGCCGGGTCGCATTTCTCCTCCCCCCTCCCCTTATCTGCCTTCCCTCCGTCTGTTCCCTCTCCCCGCTCCGCCCCCCCTGCCCGCCGTGTCGCTTTTCTCCTCCGCCCTCCCCTTCTCTCTCTTCCCACCGTCTGTTCCCTCTCCCCGCTCCGCCCCCTCCCCTGCCCGCTGTGTCGCATTTCTCCTCCCCCCTCCCCTTCTCTCTCTTCCCACCGTCTTGTTTCTCTATGAGAAGTGACAACGTTATATTGTGTCCAAACATAGGCCAAAGACGGGCACTTCTGACAGTCGCGTACAGACTGTGACGCAGTCCAACAATCGCACACTCTCATACCCTGCGACAGTACTCCGCGCTGCTCCCCTTCCCCCTCTCATCTCCTCCCTCCCACTTATCAAAAATCAGCAGACGCCGGCTCGAGGCAAGCAGTCCACGCTTGGATTACGATTAATTTAGTTCTGCTGGAAATCCAAATAAACTCCAGTCTCTCAAAGATGGGCAGCACCCGCCTACTCTAAGTGGGCGGATTCGACTAAGACGTGAGAGGACTCCACAGCCAATCAGCACATCGAAATTCTGTATGCTCCATATCCATCTCTGGGTGCCTCCAAAGCTCCAATCGCAGATCACCTTGCAGATTAGCAGCACCGTCCGGTCCTAGACGACTCCCTCAATATGTTCAGCCGTTCTATTGGTTGTTAGGCGACCCGGAAGTGCTGAATTCACGGACAAATGCAGGTGTGTAATAGCAAACGCTGTGCGTACTTAATTCGTCGTGTAGCTTGGAGAACGTTAGTGTTTCCTGCCATTTCAGTGAAGAGTTTGCAGAGTGACCGTTTGGGATAATTTCACTGGAAATTGAATATAAACATAGGATGTGTGTTTCACCATTAGTGTAAATCGAATGTCAATGCTACCAGTCATGCTTATGAATTGAATACGTTTTTACCAGGAAAGCCTGACCATTGCACTTGATTAATAATGAAAATTCAGCAAAATGTATGTGAAATGCTAAACTGCCATTTAGCATGATATTTTAGCGAGAAAACAAGAGGATGCATCTTGTGCTAAAAAAGGGTTAAAAAACAAAAGTGCCGCAAACTGCAGCTACTTGCATTCTGTCCTCTGCTAAAATTTTGTAAACCTTGTCTCATTACGTGTGCCGGAAATTTCTTGCAACAAGCATTAATGCAAAATTCGTGAGATTATGTGGTAAAAAGGAAACTTTGCCTGAGCCTAGTTTTAACAGAGCACTTATTGTGCTAAGTTAAGGGGTTCATCAGTAGTGATGCATGTGAAGGCCATAAGAAGATAACTGTTATTGTATAAAGATAAGTTCAGGCCGACATACTTGTACTAGATCAAGTGATAGGTGTCACATTCGCGAAAGTTATAACTATTGGCATTGTAAATGACAAAGCTATCAATTTAGCTATTTTAAAAACCAACACATAAATAGAATATTTGTCATTTACAAGACCAATAGCTCCAACTTTTCTAATGCGAGACCTATTGCATTTCCAATGCTTGTTCTAGAGGCTTGGAGGCACCCCTTTTTCATGCGAAGCGCTTTCATGGACTAGGTGCGCGGGGAAGAATTGGAGGTATGCTTTTATTGTCACTGATAAGCAGGTGTAGTAGCATAAGTTTGCAGAGTTATCATGGTTTGAATTGGTTTTATTGTAGTTGGGAGTGGGTGAAGCAGTTTCAAGGGAAGGGTGGGAGTAAGCAGACACTTGCAGAAGGCAGGAAGTTAAGGTTTACAGTTTAGAAAGTTAAGTTAGCTCAGGATGTATATAGTGTAGGTGCAGTGACAGACAGTCGGGCTGTTGTAATTCTGAGGGGACAATTAGGGGTGGGGGTAGGCCAAGTGGTAGGTGAAGACTGATGTATGGTAGGCCAATAGTTTAGTAAGGCGATTTGCTTAGGGTTAAGAAAATGTTTGGAATGTGCACCTGCTTCAGTAAAGTGGTCTTTTCCACACTACAACTGGTCAGCTGCCTGTGCTGTGCTCGCTTGGCTAATGCTGCAGGGCCCACATTAATGTTAAAAAAAGTAAAAATATAAACTTTTAGACTAAAAGCAAACATTTTCTTTGGTTTAAAAAAGCACACATTGCCACAGTAGTCCCTGGCATTTAAGAAAACTACAGTGTAGGTGCCTGTACCCTTTATGAAAGGGCATAATGCTATCACTCACAATGAAGTGAGCATATAGCTTAAGAGGGCTAATCCAATCCCCCATGCTGTAGCGGGCAGAAGAAAATTTGAATGACAATAACAGAACAACGGATAAAGAGGGCTGGCAGAAAGCTCCTAAAAGTACATTTATTACGCACATCGTTTTAGTAAAGTCATTAGGTCTTGGCTAAAAATAGGACCGAATAAAAACCTCTAATAGTTCAAATCATGTAGGCTGCAATACCTGATCAATCTGCATCTTCAATGTATGCTCATGATGCATATCACACAGTCGCAAGTTTAGCTTTGTTTCAGCATCAGGTTCATAAGCATGACAGTCTCCTGAAAGTGGCATGTAACGGAGGAAACAAACATCCATTAGATGAAAAGCATGGATGTTACATCAATGATCACTCACCCTTAAGAATCAAAGGAGACTAGTAAAATCCCTCAGTCTCAAAAGCAGCAGGCATTTTGGAGTGTGTCAGCTTTCTACAATACACTATGGGGGATGATTAGAATTGACTATTAGAGCTCCATTTTAAGGCTTGTTCTTGATTATTAAAGCCAATACATTCCAAGTTCACTACCACCTTCATGAACAAAGAGACATCACCCACTGCCCCACTCTTCTACTGCTGTGTTCAAGAATACATCAATACCACAACCTTGTTTCTGAAGCTACAGTCAATGTTGACGAACCAAACAAACCTCATGTTTCAATTTAACGATTTGAATAATAGCCTGGTGATTGGATCTGAAGTTGTAGAATAGAATAAAATATTATGTAAAGTCTGTGAAGCCCTTGCCACATTTTGAGAGAGCAGGAATATACCATATGCCACAAATAATATTATAATTTAACAGGTCATCTTTTTAATTAAGGCACTATCAGTTATACTATACCGGGCTATATAGTCTATACGCAAAACTTGAGACTCAGGGGGCAGGGCAGCTTTGGTCCTTTTAGATCTGTCAGCAGCGTTTTACCTCATGCCTCATGCCCTGCTCTTGTCTCATATGCAGGTCACTGGCATAACAGGTTCCACATGGGAATGGTTGAAATCCTTTCTGAGGGTAGAACTCTGCAAGTCTGGATCCCTCACTTTACGGCCAACCCCCAGAATTTACTGACTGGGGTTCCGCAAGCGTCAGTCACGAGTCCTTTACTATTTAACATCTATATGTCTCCCCTTATTGGAATGGCAGAAGACTTAGGCGCCAAAGTCGTTGCTTATGCTGATGACACTCAGCTTCTTTTTACGTGGAAGAAAAATGGAAGAAAAATGAAATATCCTCTTCCCATGTCAAAACCTGTCTGACAGCAGTGTTTGACTGGCTCACTGCGGTCCAGCTAAAATGCAATAAAGAAAAAAACGAGTTCCTCGTTTTCGGCAAATTTCCTCCTCAATATTGGCATTCTTTCTGGCCAATCCCTCTGGGTTTACCTGTCACGAACTTAGGGATCTGGTTCGATAGAAAGGTGAGTTTCAGCTCTCAGATCACTAAGTTGACTGGAATGTGTTTCGAGAGTTGATAGTGGGCAACCCAGTATACCCTTGAGGAAGTATGATAGGGTGAAAATACCTTCGAGGGATTTTAATAGACACAGAAATTTTGAAATCACTTAGAGAATGAAATCATGTGGGCTTAGTGATTTGAACCCACTAATGCTGGTTATGCAACAACAAAAATGACATGTGTTCAAAACTGTCACTTATTAGTAATCAGTGGAGGAAGTGAGCAAAAAAAGGGTTGAAAAACAGGTGTATATAGACAAAGAGTATTTAATCTTTTTTTAAATCATCTTTGCTGTTCATCTTGTACCCAACTTTTTAACTTGATTTGAAAAAAGATTAAATACTCTTTGTCTATATACACCCGTTTTTCAACCCTCTAAGTGATTTCAAAATTTCTGTGTCTATTAAAATCCCTTGAAGGTATTTTCACCCTATCATGGAATGTGTTTCGGCATTCTGAAATCACTGAAAAAGTTCCTTTACTCCCTCTGTCGGCAAGGGAAACGGTCACATGTGCACCAATTACCTCACGTATGGACTATGCCACTGGTCTGACTATCACTTGGACAAACTTCAAGTAGTTCAAAATGCCGCAGCCATAACCCTGCTTAATCTCCCTAAGAGAATCAGTGTCAAGCAACACCTCCGTAACCTGCTCTAGCTACTAGTGAAAGCACGGGTGAAACTTAAGTCCTTGGTTATGGCACGCACTGCCCTCTACGGGCTAGGCCCGGTGTATCTTAGAAAACGTTTTCAGTTCTATAGGCCTACAAGGCAGCTTCGCTCTTCCTCAATGTTGATGGCCTGCACCCCCAGGTTCAGTCTTAAAAGAGCAGATAGCAGCTCCCTCGCTTATAGGGCAGCGAAGGCCTGGAACCAACTGCCTTTTGATCTACGCTATCTGCAGGAGCCAAAAAACTTTAGGAAGAGACTCAAGACTTTTCTCTTTAATTAAATAGTCCTTCCTCTTTCCGCACTTCTCACTGTGCTCGCGCTGGGACACTCTTTATGTAGCTGTGCGTGCTACAAATGCTTTAACATAACATACTATCCAACTTCAGTGAGCAGTTTGTCTGCCTAAAAATCTTCTATCAAAAATATTGTAAAGTCAAGAATTGAAATCTAAGGCATAGTCTGCCGTAGCACAAAATAGGTATCCAAATAATAAGTGAGTTATGATTCTGCAAATCCCCTGTAAATTCTTTGACCTCAGATCTTAGTTGTTAACTGCTCCAAACTGTGCATTTGGCAGCAATGCCTGGATGGAATTACTCTTTCTCCCTCTACTGCCTGTTTCATCACTTAGTGGAATAGCTCGACCTAACAGACTTTGACATACTCCGACAGGACTGCGATTTCAATCTGATTGACCTAAATGAATTCCATTAGTATCTGCCTCGCAGATTTGTGGTTAACAAGAGCAGTCTGTTAGATAGAGCTCCCCTCATCGGTCACTGACCGCGAGATCTGTCTCCTTCCAGCTAGTCTGTTAACCTTGTATCACTGTTAATAATCACTGTAGAATTCTAAGCAGATAATATTTGTTCCTACTTCATGGAGCTATCAATATTCAGCGTGATAATTATGTAATAAGCTATTATTCACAAAGAATCGTGAAAGCACAGTTCTACAATCTGGTAGGATTGGCCACAGCGACGAGTAAAGTACATACATCACAGTGCATTAGTGGTCCAAAACCAACTTGCTCTCCAAATACTTGTTGACTTTATGCTCGTCTTTGACCCTGTACAGCGCTCTGTGGCTTTTCAGCTAGGTCTACGCTATAGAAATGCCATAAATCTACATATAGATACACGTATGCCAACTCCATTTCCACAAAACCCCTCAAAATCACCTGCCAATGCACCATTCCTTACGCACACTCCCAAACTGTTCGCAGAATCTGGCAATTCCAAACTCAACCTTGGTTATGGCTGCACTTATAAAGGTAAAATGTTTCACTATGTTAAGTATTTCACAATTTACAGATAATTGACTTAGAAACAATATTTGACTTTTATTGATGTAGAGACACTCAATCTTCACCAGCCTTAAAAATAGGTCGACCGTCGACGAGAATACCCTATCTGAATGAAAAAAACACGGTATGCCAAACAGACCTCATTACCACACCCAGCCGCCTCCCCATGGCCACTCATCCAACTATTTGGGTCACAGTTGCTGAACTGTGGTCCACTCACTCATCATCTGGTTCCAGTGGCCCTCTCTAGCTTGCTCTCTTTGAGAAAGGCTTAGAAGCCTTTCTTCCCCATCCCTCATGGGCCCAGGCATTTATTTCTTAGACAGTTCCTATGCCCTCCGCTGAGAATAGTGCAGGTCTGTTTACCAGGCTGTACATTGTTAAAGTACGCGTGCCCAGGCTTTTCACTGTATAGGTTCTGTACTGTGCCTGCTTTAAATCCTATAAAAATAAACAAATATGGCCCAAAACAGTGCTTTCGCAGGTAAAACGGATGCATGATGGTTACGCCAGTGCTGACTATTCCAGTTTTCAAGGTGCAAAACCGAAAATGCTCCAAGGGGGGAGCATCGCAGCAGCCACTCTCTAGAAGAGCGCGCCAATTCAGTCAGACTCAAGTTACATCAGGCAAAGCACAATTTGCACTGATATCTTCTAAGCATAAACTATGGGGTTATAGGCTTCTCTACAAACATTTGCACACATACTCGTCTTTTCATATCGTGGTTCTGTCTGACGCATAAACTTAACGTCAGCCCGATAAATGGATAGCTTCTCCACAAATGGCGTACACCTGAGGTGTTTGTCAAGGGAGCGCAGCTATGTGTTCTGTATTTTCATTGGTCACATTCTCCCTAGCATTAACCCGATCCAAGGAACAAATCTATATTAAAGCACGCAGAGGATACATTATTGGATCCTTATGCTTATCTTTCTGAATTTTGTGCTTCCTGGATGCATGAACAAGCACTGGCAAGGCAAATCACTTTTCTGTTTGCATTGTCAAATAGTTTTCCACAGCTTCAGGGAGATAGAGGGAACAGGTTCTACCTGCATATCAGCAGTGCAAGCTTCCATCGCACACAGAGGACACTTCAACATGGGAATCAGCAGAGCAAGCTTCATTCACACACACAGAACGCTACAACAATGGATTCAGCAGTGCAAACTTCCTTCAGTCGCTGAGGACACTCCAACATGGGTATCCGAAGTGCAAGCTTCAGTCACACCCAGAGAAGACTCCAACATGGCATCAGCTGAGCCAGGGCTCGAGTCGGGATACCAGGCGGGTGGTCGGGGTACCAGGCGGGTGGACGGCGTCCCCCCACTTATTTTAACGGGTGCTCAATAACTGGAGCAAAAAGAGCCACACATTCACTCTTTGGCCTCTCAGGGGCGAGATCGGAGCTCATTCAGAACGCTGCTAACACGTTGGCTTCTCAGATGCAATTGCATCAAAGGGGTGAGCGAGGGGAGGCAATGAGTCTGATGGGGCTAGCCACCTTTCGTGACGTCACTTCCTGTCGTGACGTCAGCGTCCCCACACTTCTTTTTTTAGGACTTGTGCCCTGAGCAGAGCAAGCTTGGCTCACACAAAGAAAACAAGCATTTGCAATGCAATAGGTCTCGCATTCGCATTATGAAAGTTTGAGCTATTGGTCTTGTAAATTACATTTTTTTTTTATTTATGTGTTAGTTTTGAAAATAGCTGAATTAATAGCTTTGCCATTTACAATGCCAATAGTTATAACTTTTGCAAATGTGACACCTATAGCCTTTGTAATGCAACATGTTTTGTATTTACGTGACTTAGATGTATTGATATTACAAATAACAACGGCTTTTAATTTTTAAAAATAATTAATACTTAAATAAAAGTGATTGTAATTTATAATGGCAATAGCTTAAACTTTTGTAAATAACTTTTGTGAAGATTATGTTCAGTGTATTTTATTGTGATGAAAATCCAAGAACAGAAGTGAAATATTAACATCTTTTTGTGACATTTGTAATAAAGCTTGAAACATTGAGAGAACATAATTGAACCAGTTGTTGATGAATGGTTGCACAGATTGATGCTGTGATGGCGCAGAGTGATGCTGTGGTGGTGCGGAGTGATGCTAGTGGTTGCTCTGAGGGATGCTGTGGTGGTGCTGAGTGGTGCTGTGGTTGTGCTGAATGATGCTGTGGTGGTGCTGAATGATGCTGTGGTGGTGCCGAGTGATGCTGTGGTGGTGCCGAGTGATGCTGTGGTGGTGCTGTGTGATGCTGTGGTCGTGCCGAGTGATGCTGTGGTGGTGCCGAGTGATGCTGTGGTGGTGCTGTGGTGGTGCTGAGTGATGCTGTGTTGGTGCTGAGTGATGCTGTGGTGGTGCTGAATGATGCTGTGGTGGTGCTGAGTGGTGGTGTGGTGGTGCTGAGTGGTGGTGTGGTGGTGCTGAGTGGTGGTGTGGTGATGGTGTGGTGGTGCTGAGTGATGCTGTGGTGGTGCTGAGTGGTGGTGTGGTGGTGCTGAGTGATGCTGTGGTGGTTCTGAGTGGTGCTGTGGTGGTGCTGAGTGATGCTGTGGTGGTGCTGAGTGATGCTGTGGTGATGTTGAGTGATGCCGAGTGATGCTGTGGTGGTGCTGAATGATGGTGTGGTGGTGCTGAGTGATGATGTGGTGGTGCTGAGTGGTGGTGCTGAGTGGTGGTGCTGTGGTGGTGCTGAGTGGTGCTGTGGTGGTGCTGAGTGATAATGTGGTGTTGGTGAGTGGTGCTGTGGTGGTGCTGAGGGATGCTGTGGTGGTGCTGAGTGATAATGTGGTGTTGCTGAGTGATAATGTGGTGGTGCTGAGTGGTGCTGAGTGATGCTGTGGTGGTGCTGAGTGATGCTGTGGTGGTGCTGAGTGATGCTGTGGTGGTGCTGAGTGGTGGTGTGGTGGTGCTGAGTGATGCTGTGGTGGTGCTGAGTGATGCTGTGGTGGTGCTGTGGTGGTGCTGAGTGATAATGTGGTGTTGCTGAGTGATAATGTGGTGGTGGCGAGTGGTGCTGTGGTGGTGCTGAGTGATGCTGTGGTGGTGCTGAGTGATGCTGTGGTGGTGCTGAGTGATGCTGTGGTGGTGCGGAGTAATGCTGGGGTGGTGCTGAGTAATGCTGGGGTGGTGCTGAGTAATGCTGGAGTGGTGCTGAGTAATGCTGGGGTGGCGCTGAGTGATGATGTGGTGATGCAGAGGGCAGAAAGGCATAAAAACGAGTCTAACAGAGGGCAGAAGGGCATAAAAACGAGTCTAACAGAGGGCAGAAGGGCAGAAAAACGAGTCTAACAGAGGGCAGAAAGGCACAACAAGGTGATAGGGAAAGTTGCACAAAGGGCGCTGGTGGTGGAAGCAGTGGATAGTACACATGGACAAGTGTGAGAGAGGAATAAGTTGAATGAAGCAGGTGGGTGACAGAATAACAGAGAGTGCAGGGGGAAAGACTTACACAAGAACAAGCATTTTTTTGTGTAGTTTTGTAGCCTTTGCTGTGTGCCACGCTTTAACTATATATGTTAAAAGCTAGAGTGCGGGGTGCAGTCAATGCTATAAAAATGTATAAATTTAAAGTAAAGGCAGGCGCCCGCCATGTTGAAATTTCACTAATACCATACCTATTGCATTGCAAATACTTGTTTAATTTTGGTTACCGATCTGTGTTGAATCAGTGACTAAAAATACAAGCATTTGCAATGTAATAGGTGTCGCCTTTGTGAAAGTTAAAGCTCTTGGTTTTGAAAATGATAAAAAGCCAATGCGGTATGTGCTGTGGGTAGTCTCTGCAGCAGGATGTATGTCAGGATAGTGAAAGTAGCACGGCAAGGTGCGCTGTTGAAAAAAACATACAAATGTTTTAAAAGTAGATTCAGTTGAGCAGTCCAGCACAAAAGTAAGGCGTGCAGCTGGCATGTTAAATCTGAAGTACGTTGTGTCACATTGTAAATAAAAACACAATATTTAAAGTTAAAGTGCTACGTCCCGGTGAGTGCTTTTTGGTCAATATAAAGCAGCCACACAAGAGTTGCTGCTACCATATTTTAAGTTAAAGTGAGATGTTGCGGCATGCCCTTTTTGTAAATATAAAGCGTTTAATAATGCGCAATGTCCAAAGCAGCTGTAGCCAAGGAGCGGGAGTGTGCGGTGAGCGCTTTTTGTAAATATGAAGCGACCAATAAAGCACAACGTCCAAGCAGCTGTACCCAACGAGGAGGAGCAAGCTTAAAGCAAAACAAAAATGGAGAAAGTGAAATGCAAGCAAAGAGAAAAAAAACGAATACGAGTGAAAAAAGGAAGGGTGCAGGAAAGGGGGGCTTAAAAACAATGAGGAGAGGACAGGGAGAGAAGAGATAGGAGCGAGAGAAAATGGGCAGGAAAAGGGGAGGGAGGAAGTACCTGAAGCGACAGAGAGGAGACGAGTTTGGCAACAATCAGGGCGGTAGACACATGCTGGCAAATGGTGACCTGCAGAGCGCGTGAATGGGAAGAGCGGCCGTGTGAGGTGGGAGGGGAAGTAGGAGAGTGTGATGTGCAGGAGGGGGGGTGGGAAGCGGAGCCTTTGAAGAAGTAGGAGAGTGCGATGTGCAGGCGGGGGGGCAGGGAGCGGATCCTTTGAAGTGTGTGAGGCACTGACAGACAAATGGTGGTTTGTGACGTAGCTGGTTTGTGCACGCGCACGGAGCACATGAACTGTGGCAAATCTGCAGTTGGTTTCAGAGCTTGTTTGGCCCTCAATACTCTCGTCTATTTATCACTTACGTGATAAAATAGTCGAGACCTAACCAGTACAGTATCAACATTAGTAATATAAGTTTCGTTCACACAAAGAAAACAGGAACAGAATTGAAATCAACAGTATAAGTTACATTCATGCAAAGAAAAAATAGGTACAGAAGAGGCAACAGCAGTGCAAGCTTCCCTCTTGCAGATTAGGGAAAGCACAGAGCAGCTGAAATGCAATTTCAAGGCAGAATTTTAAAAAACGGTGGCCATTTACATTCCACTAGCTTTCTTACAAGTTAAAATCTTTTATTTACAAAGCCTAGTCTTTAAAAGGGTGACCAATCAGATCTAATCTGTTCAGGGATAGACATGGCATTTGTGCAGAGTCCTTTAAGGGATGCCGCCTGCTAGAGTCGAAATTATTTCTGTCTACACAACTGGAGCCTAGTGAAGCTGATTCACCAATGATTCACTTTTGCACATTTCAGACAGAAACAAATACATTTTGCCCACCTATGACAAAACGTTGTTGCAAATTGGCTACCTCGTGACCAAAAGGGTTATTGCCAAGCATTGCCTGCCAAATACCCCCCACTGGGGTGATGAGCGGCTCAGGGGCATGGATTACTGTGTCCTCACCAAATATATATATATATATATATATATATATATATATATATATATATATATATATATATATATATATATATATATTATATATATATATATATATATATATATATTTATATCTATATTTATATACCGGGGTTGTGCTGGTAAATGTAAAATAATGTGAGGCAAATGGCTAGATCAACTTCTAGAGGTTCTGCCCTGAGGCCCTACTTGAACAGACTGCCGTGGGTTGCCCCGATTCTTGTAATGTATGATTTTTCGATGGAGGTAACATCTGTACTATTGCTGTATCCAACGTAATAACGATGGGGCGGTGTCCCGACTAGATACTACCCGCAGTTTTGTTTGTATATAAAAGCAATAAAAAGAAGTTTTAAAAAATAACTCCACCCCCTACAGTTAACTTTGACTGCATTATGTGACACAATGTTACTGATTTTATATTAAACTGTGCAGTTCATAGTGAAGCTACGGCTTCATGAAAAGCAATTATATTAAAAGGGACCAAGAAAAAACAAACTCTCCTCGGTATTGAGACCGGACTTTACTTGATCTTGAACGAAGTTAACGTAAAATGAAAAAAAAAATACTATTCACTTATCTCACTCCCTCCTTGGCAGGCATGTGGCTAGCTTTCTGGAGGAGTACCTTATGAAACTGCTTAGTGCAGGCCTGAAAGCCAAACAAAATGTGTTCTTCTAAACAAAAAATGAGATATCAGACTTTAAATACCATTAGCATGTGAAACAGAATCAGTACCCTGAGCATTGCTTCATATGTTTGCATTATATGGACAAGTGTTCAGCATGAGAGACAGGAAATGATATCAGAGAATGGGTCAGAAACCACCCGCTAGTGGGGTTCACCACAGTGATCTGGGAAAAACAAGGATGCCATAAGCTTAGGAGTCTAATCCTTGTATGTAGCGCTCCATGCTGGGGATCAGACCGTGCTGCAGCTATTGGCAGAAAAGGGCAGAGGAAGTGGAATGTAAAGCGAGTTGTTCAGGACAGCACTCGTTGCCCGTTGGGATTTAACATTTCTTGAATGTACAAAACTTAGCACCAAGGGTAGTGTGGAGAAGCCAATGGTAGACTCAAATCTCCTGGCTCCACAATCGACAAGTCGCCTTCATGTCTTTGACATCAGTTTCCAATCAAGGCCATGCCACCAAAATCCAATCCCAGTAATAGTATTTTATAATGCACACAATAATGTGTGAATTGCCTTAACTCATCGAATAGAAGAAAATTCGGTTTGCTACTCCCACAGTGGATCTGGGACAGTAAAATGAAAGACATCAATGGTAAACAACTATGTTGTTCACATCACCAGCTAAAGCATTAGACAAAGATATTTCTACAATCTTTTGTTAGCTTAAAATACTAAAGGGGTAGGAGTGAAACCAGAGGGAGGTATCTGAAAGTATATACTGTGAGCGTTGTCAATGTGATCTCTAGAAAAAAATGAGCAGGTAAAGAAAAAAAAATTGGACAATGCCAAGATAACTCCAACGACAGAAGTGCTACTTAATATAAAGACTACATAGCTTCCAGTGAACTTTGAACTGCAGGCAGCAGAAGCAGATATTTAATTTTATTCCTGGGCATTGTACAGTGAAAAAACTCAAAAGGGGTAACATGATGCAGACGATATTATGCTGGGTAAAGCAGGTACTTGGAGATAGGTTCGCCAACAACACACACCACGTTAAACACTAAATTATTGGCTTCAAGCCCAGCATGGACAACATAACTAGTCCGAAAACACTAAACCACCTTCACTCTCCCCTGCAAGTGGCCTGTGTTCCGAGATATAGTCTTGCTCGAATTCTGTAAACCTTTGTACATGCACGTTGGACATTTCATAATGTAAGCCCAACCTACTACAAAGACAAGAGTGCTCGACAAAAATAGATAAAACAAGATAGTGGGCTTAGTACCCATGAGCTTTAAGAACATGGCCACGTAAACCATCCGATTACCTCAAGGAAAAAGTAGGATGAGAATTACTAAGCAAGCCTTGCAATTAGAACTCATTTTAATGTGTTTTGTGCACTAATATTTGATATACATAATATATATTTTTATTGAGTCACCTGAAGAATGTGGTTCACACTCATTACAGTAGGTAAGAAACTTCAAAAAAGTGAAATAGCAAACTATGTTTTTGAGTTGTCCACCTACCTTGTTAAAAATGGTTATCTTAAGGTCATTTTACTGGGTTGTCAGAACAGCAAAACAGCTGGCAGCTCTGTCATCATCATCCGTGCAGCTTTGTCAAAACAGAGATAAATCAACATGTCCAGAAATAAAACTATAATTCCATCGCATTACTATTTCACTTCCCACTGATATTGGAGACAACTTCAACAGCCTTTTGTTTCTGGAGAAAACATATGGTAACGGCCATCAAAAAATATGTTTCGACCAATTATTCTCCAATTTACCAAGCGTGGCTCTAAAAATGCACAAAATGGCTGCCCAGTATTTCCAACACAGCCGCTGCCTTCGCGTTTATCAAGAAACCGGAAATCAGCTCATTGGAAAGAACTATGACTGTTTGTCCAGAGATGATGAAGATGAACTATAGAGCGCCAGATTTTACTTCACTCGCCTCAGACACTACCTATTTAAAGACATGACTCCACTGCACATTATACACACATTAGGGGACAGATTATGTTGCATATGCAAGAAGCATGTGGACAAAGCCTTGCTTCATTGGTGCCCCGGGTGGAACCAATCCAGAATGTAGAACTGATTCTGTCTTAAAGGAACAAGGTTCTACTGCTCAAGCGTAAACTACAACTCACTTTGAAGTAAGTGTACTGCATTTACCAGAATGCAATAGGGGGAACTGCCTGGAATGGGAGCATGTGCTCCCACCCTACCCCCCTTGAGTTTAAAAGGGTTCCTTGAGCAAACGAGCTGACAAGCTCGCCTGGGATGCACCAGTGTGCCTTTGGAGTGATACTATGACCAGTAAAGCCCTGGGTAGCATTTCAGCAACCCCAGATGACTTTTCTCCGCTCTCTACTACTTCTGCTCTCCTCTGATGAATGGCCAAACCCAGAAACACATGTCTAGAGATAACAGAACCACCTGCACCAACTTTGATGAAAAACGACAGCAACTTTGAAGGGCGTGGACTGCCTTTATGAGAATGCAATGGGGTGAACTGTGCTAGGATGAGAGGCAGTTTGATCCCTTCCCCCTTGAACTCGCTGTGTATGCCTGCTCCCAGTCACAACTGATTGAACTGTCCTCTAATGAGTAAGAAAGACATGATGGACAACTTTATATTATCCTGAAGGTCCACAGAGTGGCAACAAATTGCAATTTCTAGCTTGAGATAATGTCAAGCATTTCTGCACTTGTCAAGCAAAGGTAACACAATATTCTATCCCCATTGATTTATAATCTGGTTTTCATATGAAAGTCCCCATGACTTGGGTTATCAAAAAAAGACAGCAGACTCACGGCAGAGAGCACCACACAGAGGCATACTCTTGTGATGAAATCCTTTTTCCAAAAAGCAGGCCAGTGGAATCTCCAAAGCCTAGATCCGTCAAAGATTCCAGTTAGGGCCTAAACACGTGCTCCTGTGCTCTCTTAGGTCCCTACTAAACATATGTATGTGAGGATAAAATGGCTGGAATGTTGTTCATCAGTGAAACAAACTGTTGATGTGAAGGAACCCGTTTCCCTAAAGCGGGCTCATTTAAGAAATGAGGGAAGGAAGCAGACCTGCTTGGGTAGACTTCCCAATTTAACGGGGATATCAGAGCTGCTTTTTATATATTATATCGCTTGATAGATATATTGCCATCAGTACAAGTACAACAGGTGAATACATCAGTTATTAACACTAACTAGATAGAATCATATAATTACCATGACGATGTAGCGAGAGTCATGTTCTGAATGCGATATAATCGCAGATCGATTTAGCAGACCTAGGTATAGTGTCATAGCATCATTTTAATCTATTATTTCTGATGTTGTATTTAAATGTCTGCATCACTTTGTTTTATGTATTGTATCATACATTTTTTTGGAATGCTGGCGAACCCTCATGACAATTTTTTTTTTCTTCAAGAAACCTTTATTAGCATCAAATTCAGCGTCGCTACAAAGACATTGGCAAGCATATATTGCGTGGCTACCCGGGGCTCAACAGATCCTCAATCAAAGATGTTACACAGCCATGTTAGCCGGCATCCCGGGGGCCCAGCGGCAATGTGAGAAGGACACAATTCAGCTTTATTGTTATGAGCTCCCCAACGAAGGCAGCCCTCTACGCAGCACGACAACTGATCACTCATTTATAGCAAGTCGAAGGAAAGGTCTCTTGTTGTGTTAAGTCAATAGTAGAACAAGAACGCCCAGAAACCCTCCCAACCTCAATCCCCAACTCTACCCACCCACCCTTGTGTGTTCCGTGGAATGCCTAGTCTGTCCAAACTAGAATAAACGTGATGTGTAAATACCATGTCCTGTACTACCCCATATCCCAGTCCCCCAAGTGCCTAACCCCATGGTGACTCTCCTTGGTAAATCCCCTCATGTAAGTACCTACTTGTGTGTCCTGGCACCCCCCGTTAACCTACTCATTCTCTTCCCCGTAGGGGGATCCACCGTCAGTCCAGCCCTTTACTCTGAAACTTGGTCCTGGAGATCCACCACCTCAGACGTGTCAGAACTACCTTCCTCCCCCTCCCGTAAGTATTCCTTATATAGGTCCCAGAAGTTTTTCGATCTACTCCTAGGTGGCAGCAACTCACTGTATAGCTCTGTTTTGGTACAGCAGTACCGCAGATCCCTCTTCCACCTGGCCACGGTGGGCAGCGGTCCGCGCATCCAGCAGGATGCCACTACTCTCCTGGCAATCAATAACGCCATATCGGCCAGACGGCGAAGTGATGGCGGGAGTGGCTTAGAAAAGCCTAGCAGTGCCAGCGCCGGTGTCCTGGGAAGCGTTTCGTCTAGTATCTGGTCGAGCTCCGCAAACACCTCTTTCCAGAATGCTTGCACACCGGGGCAGAGCCACGCCATGTGGAAAAAGTCGGCGACCTGAGTGCGACAGCGTTCACATTCCGACGAGGGCCTTAGGCCATAGCGGTGCAGTCGCTCGGGAGTATAGTACACCCTTTGGAGAAACTTAAAATGCACCAGCCTGTGCCTGCCATTAAGTGAGATCTTACGGGTGCTGGAGCAGCAGTATCTCCACATGCCATCATCTATGGGCGATTGCAGATCCTCCTGCCATGCCTCTCTGGCTTTAGATTGCATTAGTCTCTGGTGCGTTACTCTCAACTTGTTGACCGACGAGAGTAGTTTAGCCGGAGATTTAGTTTTAATAATATAGGACTGTTCTGGGATCTCCTCGGGTTCTTCCATAGTCAGGTCCATCTCCTCTCGGTAAGCCGAGCGCAGTCTGTGGAACTGGAACTGTTGAAGCAGTGTGGGGCTCACAGTCTGTAGATCTAGCTGACCCCAAGTTTTAAGTGTGCCCTCTGCAAATAGGTCCTCCATCCTTTCCAGACCCAAAGAGCGGAGGGACTCAACGACTCCCCTCTCTCTCAGGGGTCTCAACCACAGCGCCCATTCGATCGGCATCAGGGGTGAATATAATCTATCGCAGCCGCGGGCGCGCACCAGTGCATGCCATGCGTGGTTAGTCGCCTTAAGGGAGTCAAGACGCCCGACCGATCTATCCAATGGGAGGCTTATCGTTGCTGGAAGAGGGAGCGGGCCTGCAAACAGTCTCTCTAGGAGTAAGTGCGGTGTACGCGCGTCTCCGTGAACCCAAGAGTGCAAGTGGGTTGCCTGCGCAACACGGTAGTAACGTTCCATGTCTGGGGCCCCCAGGCCCCCCATTTCGCAGGGGAGAATCAATGTCGCCCACCGTATTCTGGGCTGTTTGCCGGCCCATGCCAGCCGAATGAGGACCTGCGTGAGCTGATTAAAGAAAGCTCTCGAGAGCACCACTGGTAAATTCGTGAATAGAAACAGAAACCGGGGTAGAACAATCATCTTCATAATGGCAATTCTGCCCAGTAGAGACAGCGGGAGCTTGCACCAAGCGTCCACATCCTCAACTAGCTTGGCAAAGGCCACGCCGTAGTTATCGCGGACGAGGATTTCCGGGTCGGTGTGCAGTTGGATGCCCAGGTATCGCACCGAGTCCGTAGTCCACCGTAGTGGGTACTCCATAGTGAAAGGCTGCGTCACAGGAGTGAGGGGGAATGCGATAGATTTGTCCCAGTTCACTCGCAGTCCCGAGAGTGAGCCAAAGCGGACCACCTCTCTGAGGACAGATGTCAGGTTAGACTCCGGGTCTCGAACGTACAGCAAGGTGTCATCAGCGTACGTAGATATGCCTATCTTGTAGCAGGGGAAGCGGATTCCCTCCAAACTGTGGTACTCCCTGATGGCGCAAGCCAGTGGCTCCGCAACCAGCGCATAAAGAAGCGGCGATAGGGGGCATCCTTGCCGCGTCCCTCTGCTGACATGTATCGGTGCCGACACTCTATCCCCCAGTTTTAGTCTGGCCGACGGTCTGTGATACAGTGCGCCAACCCTTTGCAGAAATGGTTCGCCCAGGCCCAACTTCCGAAGCACCCGGACCATAAACGGCCATTCGACGGAGTCGAACGCTTTTTCCATATCCAGGAAAATCGCCAGCGCGCTATTCTCCTGCCGCACATGTTGCATGGTGCCCAGGACCGTGCGTATATTGTACGTCAGATTTCTACATGGGACGAACCCAGACTGTTCAGGCGCCACTAGTTCCGGGACTAGAAGGGCTAGCCTATTGGCCAGTACCTTCGCGTATATTTTAGCATCTACGTTTAGTAGACTAAGGGGTCTATACGAACTGCACATATTCAGTGGCTTCCCCGGCTTCGGAATGGTGACTAGCAGTGCCTCCCGCATAGTGTGGGGCATTTCCCCATCCTCACAGATCTCGTCAAAGAGAGTGACCAAGTGTGGAAGTAGTATTCCTGAGTAGGCTTTGTAGAAGCCCACCGTGAGCCCGTCAGAACCCGGTGCACTACCCGCTCTCATGCCTGCCAAGGCTTCCAGAATTTCGTCCTCATGGAAGGGGGCCATAAGGAACTCCCTATCGGAATTCCGCAAGAATGGCATATCAATATGTCCTAGATAGTCGTCCATGGCGTCCTCCGCGCCTAGGGATTTGGATTGATAGAGGTCCGCATAATATTGCCGAAAGGTCGTGAGAATTTGCTCCTCATCAGTGACCACGTCACCCTCCGGGGTGGTCAGTTCGTCTACGATCAGAGGTTTGCGTGAACTCCGTACCATACGGGCCAGAAGGGCGCCCGGTCTGTCCCCTTCTCCATAGACACGGGCCGTAGCATATTTCCCCATATAGAGGACCTCCCTATCCGCTAGTTCCTGGTACTCAGCTAACAAAGGGGTGCGCACCGAGTCAATGTCCAGACCAGGGTCTCTGAGCTGTTTGTTCTCCAAATCTGCCAGTTTGGTCTCCATCACGGTTAACTCTCGTCTAATGGTGCGCAGTGTACTGGAATGTTTGGACATAGCCATGCCTCTAATGAAAACCTTAAACGATTCCCATACCGTGGAAAAGTGATCTACTGAACCCAGATTTGTGGCAAAGAATCCCTCAATATCCTCCGCCAGTTCGCCCCTAAACACCTCATCTAACAGGGCAAAGGGGGGGAACCTCCAAGTAAATGCTGGAATACCCCTCCTGGCCGTGGTGATATGTATTAGTACAGGAGAGTGGTCAGAGAGGGTGCGTGGTAGCACCTCGCACCTGGCAACACTTCGCAGTACCGAAGACGTCGCCAACCAGTAGTCTATACGAGTGTGGATGTTATGGAAGGCCGAGTAATGTGTGAAGCCACCGAGAGTGGGGTGCTTCTCCCTCCAGACATCTACCAAGTCGAGTTTAAGTAATTCCGCTCTCATATAGGCAGCAGAGGCCACCGGCCTCCGGGCAGGGCCTGAGGAGCGGTCTTTCTCGGGGTCAAAAACAAAGTTGAAATCACCCCCCCATAACATCCCAGATTGTGTGTGTTTCCTACATAGCGCGGAAAGGGCTGTATAGAAGTCAGGGTTGTCATAATTAGGGCCGTACACATTAACAATCAGAAGGTCTAGTCCCTTACCTACACATCTGGCTAAGACATACCGCCCCTCAGTGTCCATCGCTACCGGGATCAGTTTCAGTTGCGAGGATGGGCTAACCCAAGTCAGTACCCCTCGGGAGTGTGTTGTGAAGCCAGACGCCACTATGTGTCCCGCCAACCCTCGTGTCTGTAACATCCTACTGTGGATAGGCAAGTGAGTTTCCTGTAAAAGGGCTAGATCAACCCTATGACGGTGCAGGTAACTAAGGACTTTCCTCAACTTGCGTGATCATTTAGGCCCCGTACATTCCATGTCATCATTTTGAGATCGTGTGGGGTGCGAGTGGGATCAGTCAAGGCGGCATTCGTCATTGCAATCATGACTGTCCCATCGTTGGTCCAAGGATAATATGAGTAGCATTCCCCCGAGCAGGGGCACCCACCGAGAGCACCCGAGAAGCAGCAAAACACAGCATTACACATTGCCCCTCCTTGGGCCACAGACACCACCATTCGTGAGCATCCCCACAACTTTGAACACACAAAGACCCTCCCCTTGCACCATCCTTATTCAACACGCATAACAGTCCCAACAGGTGAACCAGAGAACAGCCTCCCACCCACCCACAGCCGACCATCCCCAACCAGGTCAGACAGGTCCCATCACCACCCAACATCCCCCCCTTGTTCGACAATGAATTCTACAAAACCCCAAAGAGCCCCCGAGGGAGCCAAGAGCCAAAAGCGTAGGGGCCGAGGAATCTAGCCGGCCAACGGCTCCGCAGGGAGACCAGAGCTTGTAACCTCTTGCGTGCTCCCATCCCGTCCCCCGCCTAGTGGCAGTTAACCCTGCCAGCTCTAGTCTTCACAGTCAGTTAATACAGATCCGTATGTGGAGGGGCCTACCCCGGGTCTGCCCTCAGCCAGGTGAGCGTCCCTCCGCCATTCCACAGCATAGGCAAACCATTCCGGAAGTAACCAGATAGATCTCACCCCAGTCTCATGCCACGTTGGGCCCACTCCAGCCGTGTCTTAGTCCCTGCGCAGCTCAGCGCCATCAGTTCAGCAACATCACCCATGCGTCCGGTTACTCCTGTTCTTCCAAGTGGGACGAAGCTTCCATGTCCTCCCGCTGACGTCCCTGACTGTTGCGGTTGTCCTTCTCCCATTCCTTTAAGGATTTCTTGAGTTCTGCAGGGTCAGTGAAAAAGTGAGAGTGGCCTTGTCTGTTGATGCGAGGCCTCGCAGGATACAGCATGGCGTAGTCGAGCCCGAGATCTTTCAGCTGCTTCTTGTAGGGAGCAAAACGCTTCCTTTCCTCCTGCACCCTCGCCGTGAAATCCGGGAAGAGGGAGATGTTCATGCCCTCGAACTGAAGCTTACCCTTTTCTCTGGCTAATCGCAGTGCCAAGTCTCTATCCCGATAATTTAATAGCTTCGCTATGATTGGGCGTGGCGGGAGGCCTGGTTGCGGTTTCGGCCCCAGAGTGCGATGGGCCCTTTCTATGATGAACATGGGGGAGAAGACATCTTCCCCTAAAAGGATCTGAAGGAGTCTCTCCACAAACAGCTCCATTTTACCGGTGCTAGTGGATTCCGCCACTCCCGTGATGCGTAGGTTGGAGCGCCGCGAGCGCGCCTCCAAGTCCTCCGTCTTGTCCTGTATGACTTGGAGCAGCCGACCAAACTGCCTGCGGTCCTTGTCCCACTCCGTTTGCGCCTCTTCCGCCTCTGTAAGTCGTCGTTCCGCCATGTCCAGCCTCTCCGCGTGTTTGTCCACCCTCTCGGACATGCGGTCCATCCGGTACGTCAGTGCATCGATTTTGGTACTGATCTCTGCCATGCTGTTCTGTAGGCCTTTCTCCATGTTCCCTAGCATGTCTCGTATCTCCGAACATAGAGAGTTCTCGGTTGTTGTAGGGCGTGGAGAGGCGGCTTGAGCTGCCCCCTCGGTTCCCTTCGCCTTCCTCTGGTCGAACGATAGCTTAGGCTGTGTCTTATCACCTTTCCCCATGGCGGTTCTAGTGGACATACGGCTGTCAGGCCCAGAGGTGTGGAGTCCACCACTCGTGGTTAGTGTTCAGGTTCAGCGGTGAGCGCAGCTGTGGGGGTCCCCCCTGTCCAGTGTGGTATGCGGCAGGACCGCTGCCCAAGATGGCGGCCGCTCTCTCCGGGATGCAGTTCTGGTCGTTTCGCAGGGAACCACCTCGGACAGTACCCCCTGTGTTCTCCACGTGTACTGGTCGGCTGGTTTGCCGCAGCGCTGGGAAGCAGGACACTCACCGCTCCTCAGATGTGCCTTCTCTGTGCGGTGCTTGGCGCCAGGATTCGGCGAGCGGTGCGTCTCGTCGTTAGGCTAGCAATTCTTCGCAGGGCCTCCCCACTGGCAGTGCGTGCTTCGCGCGCTCTCCCGCTGCCTCTTTAAGGTATTTGCACCGGGCAGGAGCCGACCCGTTACACTGTCCCTCAGAGCTGGCCGCAAGTGCGCCTACCGATCCGGTGTCTTGCAGATGACCGGGACCTCCTCGGCCTCCCACGCCGCACGCACTGTCACGCAACTCGGGCAGCCCTCTAGGACAGGCCGGGGATCGTGGCCGGGTTGTGTCCGCTCCGTTCGCTTCGGCGCCAAGTGTCGCCGCGTCAGCTCTCCGCCGGGCAAAGGGGTCGCTGACTGATCGGGGCCCCGTCTGAAGATCTGCCACCGTTTTGAATGCCGGCAGGGCGGTGTAAGGATGATTTTGGAGGAGTTTGGCGGGTTACCGGTGAGGAGCTCCGCACTCGCGCGTCTTACATGGACGCCGGCTAGCTCCGCCCCCCCCAACCCTCATGACAATTACTTCATAAATGTAATAAAATATAGAGTAACAAATATATATCTTACAGCTAGGGCACAAGTCCTAAAAAAAGAAGTGGGAGGACGCGGACATTACAACAGGAAGTGGCGTCACAAAAGGTGGCTTGCACCATCAGACTCATTGCCTCCCCTCACTCACCCCTTAATGCGATTGCATCAGAGAAGCCAGCGGGTGAGCAACACTCTGAATCAGCTCCGATCTCGCCCCAGAGAGGCCAAAGAGTGAATGTGTGGCTCCATTTGCTCCAGTAATCGAGCTCCTGGTAAATAAGTGGGGGGGCCCCGTCCACCCACGTGGTACCCAGACTCGAGCCCTGCTTACAGCAGAAGGGAAATTAGTCCAATTAAAAGAGCTGAGATCACCTTGCATGCAGATCATGAAACTGGTATTTGAAAAAAGAAGTGATATATCATGGCTACCACAATTGTAAAGTGCTGGCCAGTAGGAAAGCAGCTATTCAGAATTATCATAATGTGTAACTTAACTCATACCACTGAAGAGACTAAGATCCAAAGCCCATTATTTTCTTTATTAATTAGTCGGGCAAAGTGATCTGTGGTCATGAAGGATGGACATATTTCATTATTTACAGTGAAGCTATGGGGTGCACCAGGTCCTTCATATTAATAGCCTATCAATTATCAGTTATCCTTTAAACATGGCGGCTGAACACTGTGCTACCTAGTTGATCAAACAGGTTCATGTGACCTTGAAGGGAACAAGCAGAAATCTGAGGGCAGGGCTAGTTTCACTATGACTGTAATCACACCATTTTCTGTTGTGTAACATCAACCGAGACCAATGGAGAAATAGTGATAGACAGCAAAAAGGTAAATATTTATTTTACTCCATAGAGCTCAGTGAAAAACAGTTTTGTAATTTTTATCCAATGTGTTTGCCTAATGTCTAGCCACGCTAGAGAAAGGGTAGCAACTCTAACCGGGCAATTACACCATTTGTTATGTGAATAAACGCATGAGAGTGCACCACCCACATGGCATCTGGTTACTGGTGACACCCAAGAGAAAGAAATAGTAGTAGATGCCTGGATAATGAGCCACAAGCACAGGTTACATCTTTCCATATTCCCATCCTCGGTAACCAGGCTGAAGATGGGAGTGCCTATGAGCTCTTCTTCAGGGCTTCAATAGGCCGCTCATAGGAGGTGGATTATTCCAGGAGACAGATGTGTATATTCATGATCTATGTACACACGTGTTGAGGGTGCTTGTAAAACGCTAAATGGTGCTGTGGCTTACTTCAGAGCTTTGGGATCAGTCAAGTTAAAACAGCTGACGGAAAAGAGCAGAGTACAATAGGGAGCAAAGCTAACAAGCCAAGTCTGAAACTGGTCTTCCAGCTGGCCGGCCTGCCTGTGCTAAGCTCTCTAAAGTCTAGTGCTAACGCAATCCACAGCTTCACTCTTCCAACATCCACTCTGAATGTCATTTTATTGAGAGCAAGCTGGAACTGGTGCCAATTGGATGTAGGAGCACACCAGAGGCAGGATGCCAATCTGTTACGATGTGGCACATACACGGAAGAAATGTTTGCACTAGTTAGATATAAAAGCCTTTAAAAACTGACATTTAAAAGCCAGAAAAACAGGTAGAAGATTATGCTTTGTTCAATGTAAGTCAGTGAGTGACCTGGCCAATTCAGAAAGTTATCACACCTCCTAGTCACCTATAGTCAAATTTGAAGTTTACTCGAAATCAGAGCAAAGGTGGTCCTGCCAAATTCTTTCAGGAGCATCTCAAATACCAGGCTGTGCTATTCAATGGGCAACTTTTTTTATCTCTAAGACGGCTGCTGGAGTAAACACAGTAGTTCCTCTGCGGACATTTGCTTAAAAGTGCCTGTGGTTTGGGGCTAAGGTTTTGCACGAAATTCTCTGAATGGCTCGAACACAAATATACAGTGTGTGAGGCATGAAGAGATGTTAGCTGTGTCGGATGTTACACAGCATGTAGATAACCAACCACCATAACACCCTATATGTGTGCACACACGTACACCCCTATAATAATTATCTGAACTCTTAACAGAGGAGTGAGTCGTGTTTCTAGAACATGCATTCCTCTTCTTAAGCAGTTTTAAAAGTGAATTCCTCGGCCTGAAGCAAAGCACATTATGTACGGCTGATTAACTCCGGACGCGGTACTAGCAATGTCAACATAACGCGGGGTGTTAGGCGGAGCCTCGCTCTTTCTGTGAGGCCTCGTGTCTACCTCCCAGATCCATCATGGCGCCCTCGTGCTTCGACGTGCTGAACGTGGTTCCCCCGTCTGGCGCTCAGGTTGTCCGGTCAACCGGTTCAAAAAATGTTATACTTCACTGGAGAGCTGTGCACTACTTTGCCCGAAGCGTCTCCTCTCGTATCACATGCCCCCGCCACGGGATCCCAGGAGACGTGGGCGCATAGTGAAGCCCTGGACTGGAATGTCGTACCTCTCGACCTTGTGCAGCAGCTCGGCGGGGGAGATATAAGGGGTGTGCTCTCAGTCATGCCAACCGGCACGACAGGTGAGGAGTCCCCATCTTTTTAGCCGTAAAACTATGAAATGTGCTCAAAAAGTTAAAGTACTGTGTTTAAATTACAGTACGGTTTGCTAAAGATTTTTTTACAGACACTGTTTTTTTTTCCCTATCTTTGCTTGGTCGTGTTTTCATCAATTACACATGACTGATGCATGTATTTCTGGGCTGTTAAACGGTCTTTCAGCAGGCAGTCTCGCAAAGGGATATAACCCAGGCTGATGGGACCCCGGGGTTAGACACACGCCAATGGCGGCTGAGTTGAGAGGTATGGAAAGGTTTGGTACCTTGGTACACAAAAGAAGAAATCCCATTGGATGAGGAAGGAACTCCTTCTCAACAACACAAAAACTTGAAATTAGAGTAAAACTCACCATGAAGGGTCCTTTTTTGATTAAAATAATGTATATTCAAAAAAGTCTGCAGAATACTTCACCAGGAAGTAGCAAAAGGTAATTTTGCTTTCAATGTATGGTCTTGCATGGAGTATCTCGAGCACACCCTTGTGCTGGGCCTGAGCCAATGGGTAGGTGCCCTGCAGCGTCACTGCAGGTACAGGTGAACCATCTATGGCATAGTGTCGAGGCATGCTGCTCGACAGGAACTGTGCTGTTTGCTTATTGTGACATGGTATAACAACGACACTCCATTTCTCGATCACCGAGCAATTAACATGTTTGAGCGCACAGTAACATGTACTATCAACAACGAAAGGTGGGAAAATTATGAGGCATTTCTTTTCCTTGGCTTGTCCACATATGAGAATTGTGCGTGATGAGCCACAAAGTCATATTTTTTCAGACTTTATCGGTTACACCTGAAAAAAGAATTATTGTGTTAGCATATTGAGCCAGCCGGGTTTTCAATGATGGATAGGGCCACTGGCATTATGTTGCAACAGAGGACCAACATAAGTGGCAAGTTTGACTAAATTATGTGGCAAGAAATGGCCAATGGTGGTGCACTTTACAGCACATTCGGTGGCAGTATTATTTTGCTATTTCTTCACTTTAACACACATTAATAATGTCTGGGAAAACGTTTCACCTCGTTCGTACCAGTTTAAAATCTGTAAACAACAATATGAAATTGAAATGAGACTAGATAATCTGCAGTGTCTGCCACTGAGCAGCGCCATAAACTGTCACGGGTGACCTAAAAGCCATATGGAGCTTTGAAAGGTCTTCCACCTTATTTTAGAATTTTATAGAAAGTTTGACATGATGGGTGGTCTTTTCAGCCATTCATCAGTTTCGCAATCTAATCACAAAGACAAAACAGGTAGGTGTATATTTATTAAATTTCAAGGCGCAACACATAACCGGTCAACTTGAAAACCATTAGTAACTTAGTATCCAATACAGCCAGAAGCCAGAAGCCCTCCATCTAATGCGAGGATGGTGAACGCGTGTCTCCGTTCCAGAAAGAAATTCATGTCTCGGCACAGGAACAAAGTTACCCTCTACCTATCAACGAGGTCCCCACTCATTAAATAATCTGGACTGCAAACATAAAGCGTAAAATTAAAAAATACACAAAATCTCCAGGTTTCACCCTTGATAAAAATCTTCTACTGGAAGTGCATATAAGCACCTTAACAAAGAATGCATAAAACCAAATGGGAATTTTTCAAATAATAAAAACATTAAATCCGGATGCAGGTTTTAAAATAGTGTCATAATCTTGATTATATCAGGTTTAGACCGTGGGAACAGGTCACTTACAGATATTCTAAAAATTCACCTAGTACTAATGAAGGTGATCTTGGCATGCTGCAGCTAGGCCGACGTCTGGTGCAAAATGATTTAATCAAATCACTCCTGTTCTCGTTACCCTAAACTGGCTCCCAACAGAAGCAAAAAGCATTTATAAAAATGTCCTGCAACACACACAAAAAACCTATATTGTGGTACCTCACAGTACCTAGCACAAAAACTCACTCATGGAAGTAGCTGTTCCATCTGTAGTGTCTAGTCTCGCTTCTAAATCCACCCAGATTCAAGACCCAAAGAACCATGTCCCAATCGTTCTCTGCAAGTGTCCCAGAATCTGGAACTCTATTCCTCCAGCAATACGCACAAATCCCTCTTTCTAATCATACAAGAGGGATCTAAAACAAATACAGACACAAAGATTCCTTCTTAGACAATTTCCTCACCCTCACAACCAGCAAACACAAGTGTAAATAGAGCTCGGTGCTACAAGCACCGCCCCTTCGTATACAAACTTTTTCTGTTGCTAATGGAAGCTTGAGCTTGTCAAAGGAAGGGATTCTCTTGGCCTAACATGTGTTTCCAAATTACTCTTGTAAAGTGTTGTGATACCCATTGCGCTATAAAACTGTCTAAATAAATATATAACTAAATGCCAGATGTCGAAAGGGAGTCCAGATCCCACAAACATTACAAGACCATACAAATGATAGAGCACCACAACAAAAGTGCTGGTAACATAATTAGTGTTAAAAAAGCTTAATTTAGCAATCCATCAGCAGTCAAGTTGTGTATAACTGTTTCATACTATTCTGCATTTTTTTTAATCACAATCCATTTCTTTATGTCTCAGACCACCAAAGAGATGTTGGTATGTATCATCGTAGATGATAGGTCAAAAATAAGTAGGTGTGCATGTGAGTAGGAACCCCAGAGAATACTGTAGCAGCTCCCATCTTCTACATGGTGGTAAACTCTCACAGAAAAAGAGGGTGTGCACTGCATTTTGTAACCTGTGGGTGGCCATGTATCAACACCTAGAATTTTCCACTTTTTGTCTATGGTGATACACCTCTGGTGTTCCCTTACGGGGGTAACATGGTGATAGGTAGGCTATGTCGAGGTGCCTGACTAGTCATATGAAGGATCCACTTTCACCTACAGGCTGAAGCCAAGATGCTACCAGATGGCTGGCAGAGAAAGGCTACATAATATACAACTGCCAAGTGGCTGAGAAGACATGTTGATTAAAGGGGAAGCGTGCTCCCTCTAGTGGAGCGCCATTATACTTGGGTAAGGTTCCATATTGATTTCCAGTTGTGTAGGAGCCCAGTGAATGGTTCCTTTTCACTAGTTGTGTAGATAGAACTGACGTTGAATGCCAGTGCTGGATTCGTGCAGGAGCAAAAGTCAAGAGGATTTCACACACATTAACATTTGTGGATATTTGAATGGAATGTTGGATACGAGGGTTGTGGTTTTCCAGAGTTTCACATGTGCTGCTAAAATAGAGGTAATATCTTTTGAGACCCGAGCTACGGTAAATGCTTAACAGCGAGTCTTAAGAGTACATTCAAGTGGTTGAACCGCAAGAGATTGGAGTAAGAGAAAACACTTCCTCTAAGGAAATCGTGATAGGAGACTAGGGCAAACCCAAGAAAATTAGGAATACTGTTTTGTATAACGGGGGTCTTTCTTCGTTCCAGCTTCAAATAAGGGATGACAGACGACAGATGGTCCAAGCGGTATCTAATCAGTTCTCAATTTGAATGAGATCACCCATTAACTGACCAGTTAGGAGCAGACTTGCAACTTATTTTACACTGTCACAGGAAAACGAGCTTCAGACAGTCATCAAGGTCTACAGCATTCATGGTATGAACACGGGTAGGTGATGAGTCTTCAAGTGTATCAGATAGCAAGCACTACATTGATGCACTTAAATAAGGACCCTACAGTCGCGATTGGCGGTTGTTGTTAACATGTAAGGTAATAGTGCTCTCCCAGGGACCTCAAAAACAAACTTGGAAGAAGGTCTGGGATTAAGTCCTTGAGGAGGAAGGGATTGCTTGCTATTTCATGACAGTTCTTTGAACAAATTTGGACAAAGGAACCCGTGGTTTGGTCACAAGTGAATGTAGTGCACAGGTGGGTAGGGTGTTACTTTGGCCTCTTGTTGGGAGTCAAGAAATGAGGCATAAACAACGGTAGGGTTTGGCTGTACATTTTGTACATTTTTCAGTGCAGTGACCCAACAGTATTGCTTATGGGTTTGTGTGCAGGTGTAAACACATATTACACACTTAAAGAAACTGATTGGGTGGGGGCAGTCTTTGCAGCAGAGAAAGCTAGAAGCGTGCAATAATGAAACAGGTTTTTGGGGCTGTAAGCCTGGGTGTTATCTGAGTGATTTGTTATCCTGTTACTTTTCGAATTACATGCATGACGGGTCCAAAACAGCAATAAGTGCTCCTGGGACTTTCCACACTTTGACATGACCATAGAAACTAGAGTAACAGGGCCCGATTAATAAAGGTAAATTAGGCCTGGAGTGTAAGGGCCAAATTCACAAAGATCAACGTAAACCTTAAGTACAAGTTTACTTTTGTGAATTGGGCCCTTAGATTTCAGGTCTAAACTTAGACTTTAGGTCTAAGTTTACCTTTGTGAATCGGGCCCACAATGTTCAGGAATGGCTCCTTGTACTTCTTTTGCGCTGTCACTTATTTGCCAGTTGAACCTGTGAGTGCCTGTGGATCGAGGCACAGGTAAGGAAAGCACAGTTTGAAATGTACGTGGACTGGCAGCTCTGTTCAAATGCGTCATCAAAGGTGAACATATGGTCTGTTGTGGTGAATTTCGGTTAAAAATCACAATCGAGAAGTGCCGCGAGTAGGGGATGATACAAGTTCATCCCCTACTTCCGGCACTTCTCGATTGTGATTTTTAACCTAAATTCACCACAACAGACCATATGTTCACCTTTGATGACGTATGCGGACTGCCGGGTTAGAATAATCACTGGTTTTCCATATATGATACACTACAGAGAATCCGCGCAGACGCTTCATAGTTTGCGGTCTTGAATTTCTATTGTCCATTTCTGCGCACAGCCGAGTTGGAATTATCACTGGTTTTGGGACTTCATCATGTTCACGCAACTCTCTACAGCCCTGAAGAGTCGTGGGATTACTTTTCCCTGACAAAACACGTATCGGCTGGTTGAGTTTCTTACCAGAATAAAGAATATACAGCAACACTCAAGAACTCTGTACATATTACTGACGTCTACTCTTGTACCCATTTTAAATATGCAAATTGGAAATGTGCTGGAATGATACCTCGCTAGATTCGCAAAAGAGGGTGTAGCCTTAAGGCTAGAGCCGTTGACCTTGAAGCTGGGGAACACTGTTCGAGTATCGGCAATGACGCTCAACATCTTGTGATTCTGGGCAAATCACTTAATCTCCCCGTACCTAACAAAAATGAATGTGTCCATCTGTAACTAAACTGGTGCTCATGTAAAGAGCTCTGATACCCGATACCTTCGGGTCAAGTTTGCGCTATATAAAACTCTAAAATATATATATATATCTATACTACTATTATAAAGGTAGAACTTTCAGGCTCTGAGGCGGGTAAACTCGGGAACCACAGCGCCAATCCACACACCCGATACATCGTTAGAATCCTCAGGGTGTGCAGATGGGCATAGGCTACATAAATTAAAAAAAAAACGTTATTAAAAAATATAAGTTAAAAAAAAAGTAGTCCCTTGAAAGTAGCGCCGGCCGCGACGTGCGTGCTGATTTCAGGAGCGACGTACACGCGAGGAGCGGCGTACAGGAGCGGCGGAGTTCAGCGCGGGGAGTAGCACTGACGAGGAGCGGATATCAGCCCGTGGCAGTAACGAGGAGCCGCGGACATCAGCGTGGGGAGCAGCAGACATTACCGGCGGACAGGCGGTGAGGATCGGCGGCCAGACAGTGAGGGGCTGCGGCAGGGAGGAGCGGTCGTCAGCAAAGCAAACGTGAGGGAGGAGCGCCGGCGGGGAGGAGCGGTGAGCGAGCCACAGGTACCAGAGGAAAAACAAACTTGTGCAGGTGACAAAACGGGGCATTACAGGAGGAAAAAGTTACGTGGGCAGGTTAACAGGAGCAAAAAGAAATGTGTGCAGGTACAAAGTTGAGCGGGGAGCAAAAATGTGTGCAGGTGAGAAAACAGGGCATTACAGGAGGAAAAAGTGACGTGTGCAGGTTAACAGGAGCAAAAAGAAACGTGTGCAGGTGACAAAAGCGTACAAAGTTGAGCGGGGAGCAAAAAAACGTGTGCAGGTGACAAAACAGGGCATTACAGGAGGAAAAAGTGACGTGTGCAGGTTAACAGGAGCAAAAAGAAACGTGTGCAGGTGACAAAAGCGTACAAAGTTGAGCAGGTACCAAACGGGGCATTACAGCAGGAAAAAGTGACGTGAGCAGTGACATGGGCAGGTTACACAACGTCAGGGCAAGCGGGATATAATTGCAAAGTTAATGTGCAGATCCAGCCAAGCACTGAGTGGTCCAACAAACCCAGCTGCCCACACAGGTGATTTATTTTTCACAGACAACACACAAACCGGAAGTGCAACCATGTATTATCTGCACGCTCTGCACCCCACTTCTTTCAAACACGATATACTGTCAGTAATACAAAAGCAGAGTAGGGCAAAATTAAGCCCAGCCCCCCACCTCATACCAGAATATAGCGAGAGGCCCTTCAGACTTCTATATTTTTTAGATATTTATAGGCCTTAGGCTGAATCCCATCCCACCCTGGGGGGGCGGGAGCCCCTTGTACCGCAGGGATCTGCATCACGCTCCTGTGTCATGTTTTAGCATCAGATCCCATCATTGGACAGCCCACAAACATAAAAGACACAGATTTTAACAAATGCCACAGAGCAACTACTTAGCCCACAGAACAACTCAGGTCTTTAGAATCTGCTAATCTATTGCAACATAGCCAAAAATTAACATGGCAGCCCATCTCCAGCTAAAATTAAATAAACAAGGTTCTACTCCACTTTCTGGTCGTTCCAGAGAAGGTTGAAACATGGAACTCTGATGCCTGAGGTGCTTACTGGTGCTGAGATGGCTCATTGCAAAACACAAATGAGAGACTTTTACGAAGGTGTCAGTTGAGCCAACTACCCCCTTCAATAAGCGCAGCAACAGAGCACCCTATCCACTAATCACTCAGGCAAAATTATCACAGCAGGGTCAGGCGAACTCGCAAAAATACACAAATGATGTAAAAGTTCACATAGGTCTGAAGAATTCAACATGCAAACATTAGCAAGTATGCAGATCACATATACACCACAGGATGGAAAAAAACTTCTTTGTATGGGGAGCAGAGATCCTACAGCAGAGGTGCGAATGGGGTCCAAAGACACTTCCACTGTAATGGTCTTCCAACCAGGGACTGCTGCAAGCAACAGCTGGAAAAAAAACTTGGTAATTCTACACAACTTATGGAATATCCTTCCACTCCTCTAAAATTACTCTTGGGCATAGGTGATAAAGGCCCAGAGGCATAGCAAGGATGCGAAGGGCCCAGATGGAAGAAAAGAAAATGGCTCCAAACTCCTCTGAATCTCCAGTTTGGAAATTTTTAACATTTTTAAAAAATACTAGAGCTGGGGTTCAGTGGGCTTGTTACATCGGTTGGTCCTGTGCCATGGAGAGGTGTGGTGCAGCGGCCAGGGCACCTGACTTCGGAGCACAGGGTTCACGGTTCAATCCCTGGCTCCGGCGGCAGCTCAGAACCATGTGACTGTGCAATAGCTCACTTAATTTCCACGACGGCCCCCAGCGGCTTGAGACCCGTAAGGCTGAGTAGTTCACGCTTTACAAATACGGATTTACATTTACATGCACCTGGTGCAGTACTGATAACTACACTCCTGGAGGCCCCTTAATATGGTATGCTGGAATAACGTTATTGTAATTGAATTTGGGCTCAATTTAAATTCACTTACAGGCTACTTAAAACCAGGCGCACTGAATGTGTGTGAACTTAAAAAAAAAAACACCCATTGAAAGACAGCTCTAAAAGTGATCAATCAATCAATCAATCAATACATTGGTAGATCGCGCTACTCACCCGTGAGGGTATCAAGGCTTGGGGGGGGGGGGGTGCCTCTACTGCTTGAATAGCCAGGTCTTGAGGTGTCTCGTGAAGGTGAGATGGTCCTGGGTCAGTTGTAGGTGGGCGGGGAGGGAGTTCCATGTCTTGGCTGCCAGGTAGGGGAATGATCTTCCTCCGGTGGTGGCTCTCCGAATCCGTGGGACGGTGGCGAGGGCGAGGCTGGTGGAGCGGAGCTGGCGGGTGGTGGTGTGGAACAAGAGGCGGTTTTTAAGGTATTCGGGCCCATGTTGTGGAGTGCTTTGTGTGCGTGGGTGAGCAGCCTGAACGTGATCCTCTTGCTGACGGGGAGCCAGTGCAGGTGCCAGTGACGGGGAGCCAGTGATCAGGTGACTACCGGTTCTCATGGCGAAGAGTGGCATTGTAACGCATCAAAAAATTTCGTTTCCTTCTACAGTTTTGCATGCTCTCTCAAAGCCTCTACAATATCCCTAAATGCCCTTCATGAAAACTGAAAATTACTCAAAACTTTTGATTGTTAACTCCCCTGTCTTTAGAACAAATCCCTCCTTTTCCATCCTCTGCATGCCTCCTTTCTCTGAGCACGGCCTTTTCTAAGCCAGATGTATGTTTTTCCCCTAGCCCGTATTATTGTATTGGTGCAGACTACCCACATTTCATTTTCAAGATCACAACCTATCCTTTCGACTTCGGTTAGGTTAATATAGTTTAAGATGCTGCGCGTTGCAACGCAATGATGACTGCTTCAGAGCACTATAATACATGGGCATAGGCACATTAATATCATAACCTCTTTGGAATATCAGCACAAGATAACTAAGGCGGGCTGCTCCATTAGAAATCTAGACATTCCACACGAGGCTGATGACTTTGAAAGGCAGGTGAGCTGGGCAGAGGCACTTGTGTCCAGCTCTGTCTGACATGGGACTGATTCGAACTTCACAACTGCTCAAAATGTCTTTCAATCTGTCTATGCGAGACATTTGCTAAATGTAACGCATGTTACTTTTCAGGAAACCTAAACACAGCACGGCAGCAACATTTACACTAAATCAACGTTAAATATTCGTGACATAAAAGTAACATCATGGCAAGAAGGTACATTGTTTTCTTTGTTATTTAAGACATTTAAAGTGTTGCTCAGAATCCGTTAACCACATCGCTGCTTGAGAGATTCCTCTGCTGTGCTGGACAGCAATAAAAACGGGTGTGGTCATGACGAGCTCAGCTCGTTATGAGCACAGGAGCACTGTACTGCATGACGAGCTGAGCTCGTCATGAGCATGGAAGGGGTTAATGATTCATTATGTCTCCTACTTGCCCTCAAACTGAAGAAAACCTCACACACACCTCTGAGTGCACCAGAAAGTGTTACGAGTATAAATACATGTAACAAGGCATTGCTTAACCGTGTTATCAGCTTGTTCTGACACAATGTACAGGCGTGCATAAAACGCCCACAAGCCAACAGTTTAACTACTCCAGTCACAGCTGCTTTAATCGGTCAAATTAACATTTTAGAAAACTCCTAACTGACAGCAAGAAGTTCAGGCGGCAGTAATCAACGGCTCCGCAGTTAAAATGAAAGTCTGCCACAAAGGTTTGTTTCGAAACACTGGCAGACTGAAGACTCGAGTTGTTTCCCTGATCATCTGGGCATAGGGTCTGAAAGCAGGCCCGCCAGGAATATTTACATTAGTTCTGAGTTTTGCTGCAAGTGCCAGAAGCATGCCAATCTCTGTTAGCGTGGCGAACTGGACATAAGGGTGACTTTTTTACTGAAAAATAATGGAAAAAGACTCACCAAGGTACAGGGCCTGCACTCAAACACCAAAGGTGGTGAGAGCAGATTCGAGGAGTTTCACAGTAAGGAACTCACAGACGAACTCACCCACTTGTGAGTTCCAGGCACCAAAAAGTCCCGCTCAATGGTGTTTTTAGGTCTTGCCTGCGACAGCGCATTTCTCACTTGCGAGTGATATTGTATACTACAAGGGGCTTGCATCCCACCATTGCTTAACATTCATTGGCTTCATTGCCACTCTTATTTGCTACCTTCTAATTGGCCACTGTGTGCTGGCTTAGTTTCTTTTCTTTAGGCTGGAGCATGGACCAAGTACTTATTGCTTTAGCTTGATTACTGTCCTTCCACTGATAATGCTGTAAATGAGGTACTACTTTCATTTTTTCTTCTTACCGATTGTCCTTGTTGAACCACCAGCCATTTGTAGCTGTATTTTACTATGCCACGCACATTTGAAAGAAGCCCTTTACGCCTTTGCAATGAATGCTCATTGTGCCAACTGATGTTAACTGCTTTTTTGTGACAACAGATCTTATCTGCTTCCAAATGTACTTTCCCTAAGACATGGAAGCAATTGCTTTCTTTATGTGATAGCTTTCTTGCCAAATGTCATATTTTGTTTCTTTTTCATGCATGGGGAGATTAACGGATTTTTTCAGACTCACAGGGGTGTTGTCTCAAGAAGTAACAAGCATTGGCAAAGCTGATAAGTCTGGTCTTTGAGATTATTTGGTTCTGCCAAGGCTTTTGTCCATACTGTACAGCATGAGCATTCCAATCTTGGCAGTGATTTTCATCAAGCTGTATAGCAACGTGGGTGGTATGGGGCTTGGCTAAAAGTCATAATTTTAGACAGGGACTATGATGCATCCAGCACTAATGCACTTTAAAAAAGAAAATAGCAGATTAGTCCTCACTGCATCACTGCACTTTTTAAAATTTGTTTTAGACACACTGCAAAGCATCTGCGCTGCTGTGCAGCATGGAAACAAAACACTGCCAAAGCCAATACCTCTCATGCATGAGACATATTGGCTTTGCCAATGCTTGTTTTAATTACGAACAAATCTTGCACTCCTTTTACTTACATTTTCATTAGCTGTTTTCCCTGGAACATTTCTATTTCTTGTGGCATGAGCAGTAGGACTAGATATGTTGACTGCGTAAGAGGGGCAGGCCCATGGGCTGGGAACATAGCTGTGCTCGTCTTTGGTGGTCTGCCTCCATGCAGCAGCCTGACAACATTTTTTAATGAGTTTGTTTCTTTTATGTGGGTTGCCTTCGTACTTCGGGTGCACCCCTTACACAGTTTTGTTTTTCGTTTGCATTCAAAAGTAGGTCGAGGTGATAAACTTGCACCAAAAAAATCTGTAACAAGCATTTGCAATGCAATAGGTCTTGCATAAACTATAGCATTGTAAATGACAATGCCTTTTATTTATCTGCTTTGATAATTAACACATAAATAAATGACATTGTCATTTACAATGCCAATAGCTTAAAACCCTTGTAAATGTGAGACCTATTTCATTTAAAAGAAGCGGCGGGCATTTCCCTGGGCTGCTTAAAAACAGAAAGCGCGCATGGCGCGCTGAATGTTGCAGGAAAGCATGTTGTGCCTGCAGTAGGAGAAACTCATTAAAGAAAATAGTGCTTACAGACTAAATAAAACATACCGTGTAACAGTAGAAGCAAAAGGGCCAGTCCTCATGGGAGGTTACAAATGAAGACAAGGCGGGACTAACAAGCCTATTAAAGAATCAAAAGCCAGCATTTACAAAGGGCAATGACACAAGCCTATTAAAAAAATGGGCGGAGAGTGGGCGAGCTTCAAGCCATTCTCAAATACAGCATGCCTCGCAGAGCAGCACATGTGCTGCTTAGTCTCGACCTAAAAATGTGCTAGAGGTTCTAAGTCGACATACCACAATAACATAATATTGTATAAGCAGGTTTTATTGTATTAAATCAGGCTCTACTCACCAGTTTGAGAACAGAGATAAAAAGAGTGGCCTCTGTCCCAAACGGTGCATTTTCGTGGACTGATGGTAATGCATACGATAGAACAGTTTTGGGGTTTAAAATGTACAGAAAGCAATATTGCTCTATAGTGGCTAGTCGTTTTCCCATCATTGAATGATTTTAAAGTACGGAACCGTTTCAGGGATTGCTTATGACAACTAATGTTGTTTCTAATGGCGTGAATACCTTTTGTTATTATTACTCAATTTATGGTACTATCTTTTACGACCTCTCGAAAGGAATGAGTCAGCACTGCAAGGAATTGTACTTGTGATCACCACATTTGTCAAGATTAAGTAGCTGAGCTACCCGAACTAACACAAGCCCATATTTTTATTAATCAAATACCAGTATGAAAAAAGCCATGGCGCCACAGGAAATAAATGTACTTTTCATATTTCCTTTAAGGACACTTTTGGTTTGGTTCCAGATTAGTTAAGATATTGGGGCCGTGTATATCAAAAGTGTGTGGCAACGTCACGAGAGACAGTAAGCCTGGTGATGGGAACCAATGTCACACTGCGAACCTGGAAATGAACAGTGTGCAGCAAGTTACCACAGTAGGTATATAAAGTGAGCGCAAGAAGTCATAGCTAGCCTATTTCAAATGCTAGTTTCTATAAGATTCCCTATCTTAGACCAGAAAGGATCAGGGATAATAGACTGTTCTGCAGGACTTTTTTTTACGTTCCACAGACAAGAGCCACTCGGGATATTAAATAGAAGCTGGAGTTCTGCTGTTAAATAATTCATCAGCCATATGGTAGCAAATCAGACACACTTAATGGAGCATCTAGTGACCTTTTGAACTTGTGCAGTCAGTGAAGAGCAGACCTTAAGCAATGATCTCCTAGGCCAGTGAACTCTCGTATATCAGAAATGGGCAAAAATCATAGCAACGGTTTCTACTACAAACTCACTTTGTACGTTGCGCAGCAACAATGAATTGCACTTCCAGATCTCACGCTTAAAAGTTGGTATCACTATCTTCACAAAACGTGACACACATTAAGAATGTGTACGATGTGGTTACATTTTAGCAGGTAATGAGATTGACAGAACCTTTGTGCGTACCTGGGTCACAGAATCCATAGGGTAAACTTGTCAGCCCCAAATCGACACAGCCACGTCAGAAGCTTTTGAGGGGCCAGATAATTTGTAGGACATTTATTAGTTTCCCATCAGAGTTGCTGCTCATAATTAAGAAAACGGGTACTAAAGGGAAACTGAAAAAAAGAAGTTTTTGACGTCGAACAGTGGTGTCGCCGCATTAACTGCCTCACAAAGTATTTTATTTAATGACATTTATAAAGTGCATACAATTACCCGTGGGCGTCTCGGCGCTGTGTACATGGTCAGACCTGCTTTCTTTGTAGGTGAAGACTTAGCAGCTTCCCAACAATAAAGAATTACAAAAGCTATGACAAAACAAAAACAAGCATTGACAAAGCTAAAAGGCTGGCAGCCAATGCTAGACTGGTTGACTTTGACAATGTTTGTTTTGATCTACTCTCACACAGCACCCTCCTACCCCTCAGGCTGGGCTGGTGACGTGTACCTACCTATATATTTTTGACATCCTATGCTCCAAAATACCTACCTGTAACACAGACTCTCCTGGTAAATCCGTGCCTCTAGCATTACAGAAACCATGAAATACTGCACATAAACAGCACAGTAAATTATAGCCACTAGCTAATTACAATTATATCCTGCGTGCCTATCACACCTTCTCTCCCCATACTGCTAGGTGCTGCACCCCAAGACAAGATTAGAGCACCTCTCTTGTCACTTGTGACTCAAATCATAGAAAGCGCTTAGGCTGGGGTCGCTGGCTCCAACTGGGGATTCATTGGAGCGCCATGGAAGCGAAAGTGTTAAGAACAGCAACCCTAAGGCATTACTACCCAGGAGCAGTAGTTTCTTTTATTGGTGCAGTAGGTTGAGGCATTTTTTGTCAAGTATTGAGGGGCCTTATAAGTATGTCACAATAAATGGTAACACTTGTCCTTTTATAAAAGATGAGCAACATTTTGTATGGTACAATGTTTTAAGCAGGACCTTGTTCATTTACGGTCATGAGCACGTCTCCACAGTACGCGCACGAGGCGCACAGTTTCGAATGGGGACATGAAAAGCTGCCATTTTCATTAAAATGCATTTACTGACTCAAGTAAATAAATATTCTGAAATTATGTGAGAACAGACAAACATTATTTCCTTGTTAAATAAGTGCTCTAAATCGAAACAGTACGTTCAATTTGGCTTGAATAAATCCTTGGTGGGGTTGGAGGGGAAGGAGCCTAATAAAGGCCACTGAATGCAATTTTAAGAACCCACTCATTCAGCAATTACGCTTTAAAAACAACACAAAAGACTAACAATTCCGCTGTGACAAACCCACTCATGGGTGCCCTGGCGACTGCCAGTCAAGCCCAAGTGAAGCATTCCACTCCAGCCAAAGCACCTCTGTGACAGCAGCAATCGTGTTCTCTATAACAAAAAAAGAAGTTGTTTTCGAGATTTCGCCTCTTAGGCCTCTACCGTCGAAAACAAGTGTCATCAAAACCCAGGAGCAGAATGTTATTCCGGGACACTTCCACAACTGGGCTGCTTGATACCTGTGGAGACCTGGTTTACTTTGAAACATTCCCTTTCTGTTTGTTCTATGCCTGCAGAGACTTTGGACAGTAAGTCGCAGGTCCGCGGAAGCAATCAGTCGAATGGTTAATTAGGAAAGGATTTGGCCCCTGTTTTTGTGGTTATTTTGTGAGTTTCGCAAACCCGTTACCAAGGAAACAAAATTAACAGCTTTGTTCGCTCGAGCCCCCTTCGCCCCCACAAACTCTCACCCCTTGGCGTTTGCTGCTGCTATGGTGACTCCAGTAAACCACAAATTAACCGACAGTCACAGCAAGTCAGATGAGAGCAAAACGAGGTTACGCTACTTTGCCTCGTGTTTAGGAGATGGTGCGTGGCGTGTGACGTCTTACGTTCCTGGGCTGGCGCATTAAAACAAATCACACCACAGCCCTGAACAAGTTAAATTATAGACCACTGTGAATAATCGCACAAGTGGTGAAGTTACACAGCACTGCAGTCATGGATGAAGGTCAAATGACCAGAGACCAGACTAAACCAGATATGCCCGCTATGTATCTGAATATTACCTTATTCCCACATGCTGACGTAATTAAGGCTGGACATCACACGATTTCCTAATTAGCGTCCCCCTTGATGTCACCACCAGCTGGGTCTTTTCACACCTCGCATATAATGATATCTGTTGTTGAAAGGGTAATTAGGACCAATTCCAATTCTTAGAGAACACTTTGCACACGCCCGCTGATTATGGTTGGTCGACTTTTGTGTCAATCTCCTTGCTGGAGTATTAACCAATGGCTCTCCTTCCTCTTTTACTGATTAACAATCCTCTGGATCATAACTTCTTTAACCTATATTTGATTAGGTGACGTGTATTCCTCCACGACTGACATCAGCGAACTACTTTTTCTTCTTCTTTCAGCACACCATGGGAGAGCATGGGTTTTCTTCCTCTGTCCCCTTTGTTTGCCCCTTCGCATTCCTGCACCACACTCTCCATGCTGCTCCCTGACCAGCTCATTGCTTCCCCTGTCCCATACCTCTCAGCTTGTTTTTAATATATTTTGTTATTCACCTCCACAGCTCCTCTGTTGCTTCTCCACTCACCCCTGCTCACAGCTGCTCCACAGCTGTAGAGGTCAAGAAATCCAGAAAAAGGAATGTAATCCAGATGAGGTTTATTTATATGGTTTCCAATCACAGGAGGAGCGCCTCATCAGCCAGGAGTCCAAGAAGCAACTGACCAAGTACAACGGACACCTGGCTTCTGAGAGCGTCTCCACATTTAAAAGAATACATATACATTCTGTGCACATGCACAGGCATGTGCACACTAGGTAAGAATCATCAGCATGTGCACAGCAGGTAAGAATCATCAGCACGAGTACAACACACTACATCACCTTCCCCCTTATACAAATACAGAAAAGAGAATTAATTAATCAATTAAAAAGAAATAAACTCGTTATATCTTGCAGGGGGTCTTCTAATGCGGCCACTGCGACTGCAAGACGGAACCGCAGGGGAAACAACAGCAGGGGAAGCATTATTAGATGAAACAGGTGCAGAAGAAGGCAAAGCAATGCTAGCTTGAATTACATTTGGTTGAAGCCAATGAGACCAATCACAACCCTCCTGCGTGGATAGATTTTTCCTCCTAGAAATGAGGGTCACTTGATCTGCAGTCAACCTTGCCAATTGTCTCACGTTCCACCAACCCTTGTCCCCCAAAAAAACTGCATTTTTACTGACTTTAAGGATTTGTACAGGACTTGAGAACATAGACAAACCTTTTGCAACTTTATAGGGCTTCTTGATCATAACCCAATCCCCCACCAACATTTGAATGTCCCTTACACATTTTGACTTGTCATAATTTTCCTTCATTACTGCCTGTTTCTGCTTGACTGATAAGTCAACATTATCCCTAACAGGAGAAAATTGCAAGCCCTCCACTTTCCTTAACCAAGCAGGAAACAAAGGAGAATGGAAATCCCTTCCTCGCAACAATTGAAAAGGGGACATTTGAGTCGTACAATGGGGTGAGACATTATAATTCCAGATTTTCTTCTCCAAAAATTTGAAAACATCCACCCCAGCTGCTATGGCTGTCTGGATTCCCTCTTTCAAAACTTTATTCCCACGCTCAACTAGACCATTAGATGAGGGCGAATAAAGTGCCACCTTCAATTGTTTCACATCATGTGTTTTCAAAAATTTACACATCTTGTCAGAGACAAAATGGGTTCCATTGTCAGTTACTAAGGTTCGTGGGGCTCCTTCTAACAAGAACAATCTTTCCAGGAAAGCAATGGTATTATTCGAATCCGGAGCCTCAACAAACCTATAGTACATCCATTTCGAAAAGTAATCAATCGCTAAGATAAGGTACCTCTTCCCTTCAGGAAGAACTTTATATGGGCCGGAGAAATCCAAAGCAACTTTCTCCCAGGCCATCCCTGGAAATTGAGAAGGCTGTAAAGGGGCCTGATGAGTCTTCCAATGCTTATCAGACAACAAACATTCCTCGCAACTGTCCACAGTAGCCCTTACCTGTGCGTCAATACCCGGCCACCAATAATGGGCTTTGATTCTCATACAAGTCTTGGTCACACCAAGGTGACCTTCGTGGGCTAACTTGATAATAGTGTTCCTTAAACCACTGGGCGGAACAAACTTATCACCTCTTAACAAAACTCCATCTTTGACTGAGAGTTCCTCTGCCACCTGAGCGAAATTCTTTAGATCCCCAGAGAGATTCCTAACATCTGGCCAAGTCTTGGCTGAAAACTCCAAAGCCTGAGATAAAACACCATCCATCTCACTAGCCTCTAACCAATCCTTTTCCGCAATGACTGAATTCCACTCCTCAATAGCATCCACCATAGAGACACATTCCACATCTTCCTCAACTAAATCATCCTCATCATCTTTGTCCATTAACATTCTGGACAAGCAATCTGCTCTGAAGTTTTTACCCCCAGAGATGTGTCTTAACTCGAAATTGAATTCCTGCAGTTTAGAAACCAATCTAGTCAGCCTAGGGGAAAGACTATTGGTACCTGAAACTTTGCTAAAAATAAATGAAAGAGGTTTGTGATCAGACAAAATAACGAATTTGCGACCCCAGATGTACATTTTAAACTTTTGAGCTGCCCACACACAGGCTAACGCCTCCCTTTCAATTGTGCTGTAGTGCTTTTCAAACTCCTTCAAAGATCTAGAGGCAAAAGCTACCGTGTGCTCCTTGCCCTCCACCTGCTGGCAAAGCACAGCTCCAAGACCTTTCATGCTCGCATCTACTGCAATAATGCACATGGAATCATCCCTAAACGCCTGAAGGGAACGTGCCGAGACAATTAAATCCTTGACCTTAGTAAAAGTGTCATCCAAATCTTTTGACCAAACAAACTTTTGACCTTTCTTAAGGAGTAATCTCAGAGGTTCCACCACTTGAGCGTACCCTTCCACAAATCTGGCGTAGTACTCGGCTAGGCCCAGAAACGAACGTAGAGCATCTTTATCATTCGGAGGTTTAGCTTCTGTTAAAGCCCTAACTACAGAAAATTTCGGTCTAATGCCAGAATTCGAAATTGAATGACCCAAATACTCTAACTCAGACACTGCAAACTTGCATTTGTCTTCCCTGACCGTCATACCTCTACTGCCAAGAATGGACAAAACCTTTTTAAGTAGAACATTATGTTCATCCATTGTTTTTGCAAAAATCAAAATGTCATCCAAGTATGCTTGGACCCCCACCAGATCCCCAAACAAAGAGTCCATTAACCTTTGAAAAACGCTAGCTGCTGAAGCCAACCCGAATGGGAGCCTCAGAAACTTGAAAGCTCCAAATGGGGTCACAAAGGTTGTTAACTCCTGAGAATCCTTAGACAAGGGAATCTGATGGTAAGCGGACTTTAAGTCCAACAATGAAAACCATCTGGCACCGCCTAGATTTGCCAACAGTTCTTGAATTTTAGGGAGAGGATGACAGTCAATTTTAATGTTTTTATTGAGACCCCTGAGGTCCGCACATAGCCTAATCTCATTATTTTTCTTGCGTGCTACGACGATGGGTGCAACCCATTGAGAGGATTCAGAACGTTCTATGATCTTGTCTTTAACCAGGTCCTCAAGCATCTTTTTAAGTTCCGCCCTGACACTAAGGGGAACGGGGCGGACCTTGTGAAAAACAGGGGATGCCCCAGGGATGAGTCTAATCTTGTGTTCTGCGCCACTCACCAGGCCAATTTTATTACTAAATACATTTTTAAACTCACTTAGCAAATCAGCTCTGTTAATTTTTGCGTCCTCAATAAAGCAGATAGGAAAGTCACGTACTTTAATTGGATTTTCATCCCCTGGGACAAGGTATAAACCCATTTTAGCGAGGTCTTTCCAACCCACGATATCCTTTCCTTTAATTGCCACGTAGACTTTAGTAATAATGGACCTACCCAGGACCTCCACACTCGTTAAGAAAAAGCCTAACATGTCAATATCTTTCTCGCCGAAAGCTTTTGAATTAACATCAGATTGACTTAATTTCACATCCTTTCCCCATTTATCAAAAAATGTAGAGTCTCTGAGTATAGTAATGGGAGCTCCAGAATCAGCCATTACCTGTAATTTAATGTTGTCAATTATGGCTTCACACAAAGGTCCCTTAATAGGTTCAGAATCATCACACTCCACCATTAACATTAGATTATCAAAGGTGTCATTACATTCATCCATATCCACATAGTTGACCTTGACAGATTTCTTTTGGAATCTGCAAACCTTTTGGAAGTGTCCAACTTTTTTACACCCAACACACCGTTTGTTCATGGCGGGACACCCTTTGAAATTCCCAATGTGGAATTTGGACCCGCACCTAAAACAAAAATTTTGTTTATTTGTATTACCACTAGATTTACTCTGCCACTTTTCCTTAGTTTCCTTACTAGAAATGGCATATAGGCCATCGTCAGACATATCATCTGAAATGAAGTTAACCTTAGTGACAGAATCTAGAGCCATGGCTTTAGTAGAAGTTACGGATCTTTCAATACTAAGGCTAAGGTCGATAACTTCGGACAATGAAGGATTCTTACAACTAAGAATTCTTTCTTTCACCTTGGTAGAAGAACAATTGAACACAAATTGATCACAAATGTAATTGTCCAGCAAAGGACCAAAATCACAGGTGATAGCTAACACCCTCAATGCTGAAATATATTCGTCAATTTTTTCATCCTCCTTTTGCTTTCTTTTATAGAAATTGTGTCTCTCCAGCATGATATTAGGAGATTCCTCAAATTGCTTCTTTAATCTGGCAATGGCCTCTATATAAATATTCCATTCGTTATCACCTGAACCAGCAGCAGCTGGAGGGGGAATGGGAACAAGGCTCTTAAAAATGCGTTGTGCCGCCAACCCAAGGCTGCCAAAAAGAAGAGCAAACTTCCTAGGAGGAGAATAGTCAGAAGCATCAATTGCTAAAATGTGGTTTTCAAACAGGCCAAACCACTCCGACCACAACAACGTAGGTTTTCCAGGTTTCTCTAGAAAAGGAGGGGGTTGAGTGACCTCCCTAACAGAAGCCATGTTACAAATATAGTAAGAAAATAGATTTGTAAAACGTATAACAAGAAAAAATAATAAAACCTGAATAACACAATTAGTTGGAAGAAAACGTTTTGATTAAAGGCACCAAATATAGTTACTGATAGAATTAAGTTTGTAGGTGGTGAGGCGTGTGAATCGCCGAGCTCACACGCAGGGTTAAAGCTTGATCCGTCGGATCTGTCTGTGAGGCGTGTGAATCGCCGAGCTCACACGCAGGGTTAAAGCTTGATGTGTCACTTGACTTGACCCTGAGGCGTGTGAATCGCCGAAATCGTATTACGATCACACGTAGATAACTGAATCCGAAGCGAGGAGCTTCTACCTTTACCAAAATGGCTGCCCTGCGTAGCGTCAACCATGCGACGTGACGTCCGTGCGTAGCGTCGTAGGCGTGGATCCCAGAATTCCACGCGTCTTCAGTGTTCCAGGAGAAGGCTGCAAGCGAGTTCCAAGACGCGATGCCGGAGTTCCAGACAACCGGTAAGCGCGTAATTCGAAATGTAAACCGAGGCAAGTTTACATTTAAGCCTTACAGTAAATCCGGAGACAAATCGAAGTTTCAAACGTAGACCAAGGTCTCTGAAAAACGTTTACCGCCTCCAGTGAAAACGCCGATGACACTTAAATCCGGGAAAAGTGTCAATGGAATAAATTTAAATCCGCTCCTCCTCTGTAGTATCAACGTGGCCCAAATAATCCAAAGATTAATAATCCAAAGATCCGCTTGAATTGCCCAAATGAACCAGGCTGGAATAAAAAGGTCATCGAGGGATCGTTTGGTTGAGATCAAATTTGACGCGAATTCGTCAAAAATCCTTTTGCGTGGGTGATACGGTGATGGAAACAATCCCGATCGTCGCCAATATGTAGAGGTCAAGAAATCCAGAAAAAGGAATGTAATCCAGATGAGGTTTATTTATATGGTTTCCAATCACAGGAGGAGCGCCTCATCAGCCAGGAGTCCAAGAAGCAACTGACCAAGTACAACGGACACCTGGCTTCTGAGAGCGTCTCCACATTTAAAAGAATACATATACATTCTGTGCACATGCACAGGCATGTGCACACTAGGTAAGAATCATCAGCATGTGCACAGCAGGTAAGAATCATCAGCACGAGTACAACACACTACAACAGCGTTGAGTTGCTCTCAAACATCCCACTGCCCTCTTGCTCCCCCAACCCTCAGGGTCCTTTTTTTGCATTCAATTAATTTTTTTTCTTTTTCTGAGGGTGGGGCAGATACAATTTGGTAACGCAAGGCTCCTTTCTCTAAAAACGATTGAATGCGCTTTTTACATTTTTTAATTCACTTCTGAAAGACAGGTATCCACCAACTTCAAATACTAAATTATGAATAAAATTTATGAGGAAATAAATGGGTATTGCAAAATCATGACACGCAGCATGCACAGTGGCACATGTGTGTATACAACTTGATGTTGCAGCCAGCCATATAATAAAATAAAAAATTGGCCACAGCAACATCATGATGCATACATGCACGAGGACACAAGCACACTTACAAGTCATCATGATTAGATTTTTTTGGTTGATGCTGTGAACAACTTTTTTCTCCCTATGGAATTTAGCATCAACAACTCGCATTTGCCATGTTAAAAGGTCAGCTAATGCCTTTCAAAGGCAAGACAGATTGGTGTTGCAAATGCTTATTTATTAAAGAGGACAATTTCTAAGGTACAGATGTTTTTAAAGGAAATTTAAGCTCGTGGAAATAAGACCATTGTGGTACCTTACAGCCACTCCTTTCTGGATATGTAAGGGGTCTCTTTGTGGCTTCTTTCACTGTTTCTGACAGAAATCTAACAGATCGGTGCTGGGTAAATTAATTGAAAGGCCATTCTAAACAGCTCTGGTTAAGGCACATTCCAAGAACTTCACATATGCATCAATGAACACAGCTTAGCAGCTATGTACCTAGTCACTCTGTGCAAAGCAAAACAAGCCAAGATGTCTCTGTGGGTAGAAAGTAGCAACTGTAGACATTCGGACTACATCAAAATCTTATAAAGAGAGGCTCAGACACATTTGACACAAAAACATGTACAGGCCTCTATTTGGAGCATTGCAGCTCCAGGCACGACTGAGTCCCTTGAAAGTATTCCTATGTCTAGGTTTTCCCTGAAAATCGGAAGAAAAATAAAATGATGCCTTGACACTAGAGGGCAGGATAATTTGATATTCGAATTCCGGGCCTAAAACGTTTAACAACGTGTGCAATCAGATGCCTTGTCAACTACATGCTCAACAGAACTGGTCTTGAATGTTAACATTGGTAGCTTCAACATACAGAACATGACCATCTGCACGGATGCAGGAGCTATGAGCTGTTTAGCCATGTCGCTGTAGTTAGTTTCAGCTATCGGACACATACAGCTCTGCATACAAAACTACACACAGTGAGGTTTGGGCAAGCCCCTTTTCCATGATTGGATGGCTTTCTTGTCTAGCTCACTTCCCTGAATTCCTTTTCTTCCTTATTCCTGTATTTGCCCCAACCCTGAAACTGGCTCCCTTTACACTTGCATCTGATTCGCTGAGTTGTGCCCTTCCACCGCAGACCTCACAAAGCGACTTTTTTTGTCTTCAAGTCTTATTTAGCACTCCACGTGAGTGCATGTCCTGCTCCCTTCTCTGTTATCTGTGCAATTTAATTGTGCTTATGCTTTTTTACTTTTTCCTGATTCACGCCAACTCATCAATCCCCTCATTACTCTGGATAAGCTCAACCCCTCAAAGGCGTGCCAGAATCAGAGTTTAATTTGTAAAAAAAAAAATAAGTGCTGGTGCTCTTGTCCGGAAGCAGCGTGAACCAGCCCATTTCTCCTGTTAGCGCCACCTAAAATAAAATCAACTACTAACCATGAAAGCGGAGAGCGGATTTGGCATAATGGCCAGAGTTGCCGACTTTGGAACTGGGGAACCAGGTTGAGTCTCAGCGTGGCAAAACATCCTGTGATTCTGAGCAAATCAGTCTATCTCCCCATAAATAACGTGCCCTTGACTGGTGCTCATGATAAGCCCCGGTGTTGATGGTGAAGTGCCAGTGCTGAGCATCGGAAACCACCACCTCAAATTAAATACTGGCCACAATACAGGCTTTGTGATGCCCTGGGTGTGTCCTACAGAACTTTCCTGTGCCTCTTCTTGCCCGCTTAACCCAGTCTTCATTTCCTCCACTACCCCTCTCCCACCACTGCTTTTACAATGCATTAGCCTTGGTAATTCCAATAGCAGCAAGGCTGGAGTCGCATTTGTCTGGACTCCGACCTTATGTGACCATCACAGCGCAGATCTCCTTATGGAGTGGAGTTGAGTGGACACACCTAATAGTCAGCAAATGATTTTGGGGAGCTGCGTGCGCGCCTGCATTCTAACTTCGGCGTGTCTCATTTTTCTAATTTATGATTCTCTTATTGAGCCGCGTTGATTCCAAGAGTCAACTCAACTAAAGCTGCGTTGGTGACAGGATAGTTCACAACTAAGAACAAGGCATGAGTGACATCAGCTGCTACAGCTGCATCTGTCTTCAGGGTTCCAACTGTGAGATGAAAGTAGCTAAAATAAGTGACCAAATCTTGACTACCTTATTGAAGAGTTGTTAGCCCAATAAGTGACCAAATCTTGACTACCTTATTGAAGAGTTGTTAGCCCAATATGAACAGCTAGTTCAATTTGTCTTCTACCAAAACCTGACTGGATCGGTTAGTCATAACTGTTTAACCAGGGGCTCCAATTTAAGATAATTGGAGAACATATTAAAGCGTATTTTGTGCAATAAGACACAATACTATGCACTTTCTCTTTAGCGCCTAGAAACTTTAGAAGCCATGCACTTTATAAGAAAAACTGAAGGTAACAGCCTCCAAGCTCTGTGCCCTTTTTTTTAAGGATCGCTTTATGCACGGCCCGCCTTCTGATGGGGTTATGTAGGAAGCCAGGCCTTCGTGAAAAAGGTAAATATAGCGTGATACCCTGCTAAGCCTCTAAAACAGGAAACAACCTTTACACAACAAGGTTTTTACCCCGTTGTGCCTTTACCAAGCCTTTTTAAGCACACATGTCTTTACCACACATTTAAGGTAAGTGTGTTGGGGGGCGGGGGAGGGGGGTCTCCAGCCACAAATACATTGTTAACGGGCTGATGTCAATGTGTTCTAAAAGCATATGCATGGTAAAAAAAATGCATGGCAAAGGCATGCAATGTTTTCCCTTGCGTTGTACCATTGTACAACCTATTAAAACTAACGCTGATAACTCTGAGTCCGGCCTTAAGCAAACACAGCGCTCTACCGCTTTGGCTGAGACAGACGAGCAATCAGCTGAGAATCAGAATCTGAAACCAAGGCCGGCTTGAGAATTATTAATATGTTTACTTTCTCTTTAGACCCTAGAAACTGTAGTAGTCATGCACTTTATAAGAAAAACTGAAGGTAATAGCCTTCAAGCACTGGGCCCTTTCTTTAGGTTCGCTTGATGCACAACCCGCCTTCTGATGGGGTCATGTGCATGGCTTTACCCCTTGGCTTTGCTCCAAAAGGCACACCATTTTGTGTGCTCTCAAAATACACCTGGAGGAATTAATCCAAGACTTCATGTAAATGTAAAGAAACCACATTAGAAGGAAGTAACTCCACTGCCCTAAGTATCTTTTTAATATGCTTTTTACCTGTGGTTCTGCATGTATAGTGGGCCACAAGAAAAAACAGAGGTGTATCTGAATGTAAAATGACTCAAGTCCGGTTAATCACGCGTGTCAGGAGGTGGAGCTCCAACTGCCCCATGCAGGTTCATCATCTATGAAGAACTGAATAACAGGAACAGAGCGCAGCCTTTGTTGCAGAGGTGAGCTCCTGCGATACTTCATTACCAGAAATAATGATTATTTTTATAGTGCTTAACCTTACTATGGCCTCCTTCCTTCAAAGGCATTATATGCAGCTTTATAAGAGTATATGAGAATGTCTCTCAGGTGTGAGACATATGGAAACAGTGATGTGCGAGGCAGAGTTATTAACCTTGGTTGGCCAAAGGGGACGGGGCAGGTTTCAGGACAGAGCCCGACTGTCCCCAAGACCCGGTGAGAAGGACAGACGGATACAAAATGATCGAGTGTAATGCATGGCATGAGTATAAAAAGAATACATATTTAAATCCAGCGCAATGATATAATGATTTCCTGCGATGCCTAGCACTGTGTGCCCTTTTGTGTATTAATGTTACTTTGAGTTAGTCTCTGCTGTGCGTGGGAGGGCTCCTTTCATCCTGACAGCAGAGGGTTGTGTGTGCGCTGCAAGTGTTGTTCCAATCAGCAGAATTAATCGCGTGCACGCGTTCAAAGCTGCGTGATTTTCATTGAAGCTAATGAGATCTCCCCACCTATAGGAGGCGTGCATCCCTGGAACCAACACAAGCGTAGAAATCGAGAGTCCAGATGATGCCTCACTCAAACGAGGATCTTCCGAAAGGCAGGCTGGAACACTCAGCATTGTTATCTCAAAGTCTGTTATGAAGTTCTGTGGTTCTACTGAATAAGCAGATATCTACGTCATGATCATATGAAATCTCTTTATGGATCTCATAACTTCACTTTCACAATTGCTTTATTAACCTTCTTGCTTTCTCAAATTTGCTGGTAAATGCACCATTTACCCACTCTTTGTTCAACAATTTCTCAGGGGAGAACCCCCTGAGACTCTCTTATGATAGGCGAGTTTGTGTGCTACGCTAGCTCACCACAGGGCACTCATCCCAAACTTTTACGCCCCACAACTTTCAAATGTCCCCAGCCGCCACTATCTGGTAGTGAAAAACTCCTAAAGTTGTTTTTCACTACTGTGAGGCCTATTTCTCCCTTTCACTACCTTATTACAATTAACAAATGCTAACTTTTGATTGGGAGCAGAAAGACATATGGTCTTTACACTCAAATGATTTGTAATTCAAAATCCTCTTTAATTTTAAAGTTGGATTATAAGCCACAATTTTGAAAATGCCACTTTTAGAAATGGCTGGGTTTAAACTGGGGTGGTGTAGTGAGCAAAAGAACAATGGATTTAACCCAGCGAATGTTTGATTTGTTCAGCATTCTGTCCATCATTTGTTGCCGCAGCATTCCTTGTCCTAAGTGAAATGGGTATGCTCAGACGTGTGTCCGGTGCTCCCTTTGCCACTGGATTCAAGCTATCCTGGTTGATGAGGGTTATAAAACCCGAAATCAGTCCCAGGATGCTTTTTTCCGATCCAGGGAGGACAGTTCCCATGCAGGGTGAACAGTGATTTGCATATGGCTGGGGTAGCATCGTGAGCAAAAGAACAATGGATTTAATCGGGATCTCTTAACTGGGGTGAATATTTGATTTATTCAGCATTCAGTACATCATTTGTTTCCGCAACACTTTTAGAAAGTTGGCTTTTTCTTGTCCTAACATTTTTCGCCTCCTGCCAGTATCCTGGGTCACATGACTGTAAATGGCACAGCTGTTGGGTTTGTGAATTCCTACCAAATGGTGACACAAAAGCAGACTTATGTGGAGGATGGGCCATCCTGCCAGGACCCTGCCCCACTTACACTTAAAAGGGCTTGGCATCAGCACACATAAAGGAACCCTACACAAGTCTTTTGTCATCTCAGACTTCTTGGGGTCTTGGCAGGGGAGGGAAGAAATTTCCAGACAAGATATGGGGATAGTATAGAGCATCTCCCCTCCTACTTCAAAGGTTGGTACCAGGTATAAAATTGGACATCCCAAGCCACTCATCAGTAAACTCCAGGATCTGTGAACATGACAGAAGGAGAACTGTCTTGTTTCCCAGAGGACAGCCCTCCTGCTTGAGGCGTGCCTTGCTCTCCACAGGATTGACCTGCCCACTGCTACTTCAAGACTGCCTTGACCCCCCCAAAGGGCTGACTTGCTGCTTAAGGACTGCCTACCTCCCTGAGATGGCTGACCTCCTGTCCGAGCCGCAGGGACACAACAGAGCCTCCCTGCAACTGTCAAACAGACCTGATGCCCTAGACCTGCAACTGGTCCTGTCCGAGCCCTGATGGCCTCTTTGGAATGTGTTCCTGATCCCCAAGAGGTGCCTCCCCAGGTCCTGGACCCTTGGTTGGCATCAGTTGAGCTCCTCCTGTGAATGAAGGTAAAATTCTGAAGTTTTGCAGCTTTTACCAACCGCAAACCGGTCCGCTCACGCAGAGGCTCTGCCACCCATGACAGCAGCCAGCACAAAGCTTTGGTGAACCCAACTATTTGCGCTACAGCAACCAGTGACGACCAGCAACAAGAGGTTTGCATTACAGCAACCAGAGTCCGCAGTGACCGCCAGAGCCAAGCTCCAGCAACGACTGTCCACAATGCCCAACTGTCTCTTCACACTGCAATGAGAGCCTGCAAAGCCCAGCTTGCACTTCGTGCCACAGCAACAACCACCCGCAAAGCACTCTCTACTCCTTGCGACCTCCTCCACTGTGAACAGAACTCTTTGCGCCAGACTTTGAGAAGGTAACCTTTCAGCGGGCTAGCCTGGTCTCCATCTGCCCAGCGCTCCATCACGATCAGCCTGAACTTGTGATTTTAGGCACTCCATATGACCAATAGTCGCGTTTTGTGCTTTTAGCAGCTATATTCACATACACATTTAAAATTGCACATCTCTGGTTACACTGCTTGGATTTGTGCTGTTCTGCTATCATTTTATTTATTAAATTTGCTCCATATTTCTAAATTGGTTTGGGATTTTTCTTTTGTTGCGTTTTCACTCTGTTTGTGTGCTGCATAAATACTTTACATTTTGGCATAAACCTGTCAGCCTTAACTTAGAGGCAAACTACTAGAGGATTAAGCACAGATTAATTTAGTGACATTTATTTGTGGCTCAGCCTGTCAAGGATTGAGGTTGTTGCCTGAGCAAGGATTCCACCCCCATCGATCAATACCCCATTTTCTTACACTCACCTACTACTGGCAACAGGGAAAGTTCTATGGCCGTAACTGTACCTAAATCGAGATCTTGCAAACAGGAAACATGCCCAAGACAGTGTTATCTTTGGACAATCACAAGAGCTCGATGAGAATCTTGAAGCAGCACCGGTCATAGCAAGATTACAGCTGTAGTAAAAATGACCAAGCCCTCACGCTTTATTCTATGAAGGATTGTCCTGTTGCTACAGATGGTCCAACAGGGGTAAACCACCAGGGGTCGGGTGCTGCTTGTCTGAGCGACTATAACATAGCCACTACCAGTGATCTATATTAAGAAACACAGGAATCCCAGAGGACCCAGAGCCAGCATTTGAGGCTTTGTATGAACCGAAGTAAGACAAACACATCTCATTGGCTCTGAAAGGCGGCTACCAAATTTCAGGAGCATGAAGGATCAATCTGAAAGTTTTGGGTATTACCTACAATATCGATGGGCAAACTGTGCCTATAGAGCTGCTGAACAGGGCTCTCATTACATCTTGGATTCGAACCCAAGATCATGTAATCAAAGAGGGAAACTTGTGATACAAAATTCAAAACCATTTTTTGAGCTAGGCTTTATGGCATCACACATCCTTGGGGCCTGGTGACCGGTCCTCTATCTTCATCCCCTTCTTCAATCATACTAACTAGCAGTCTTCCTTTTGCTAATGTAGTAAAGTAACATGACGTTTCCTTCATTTTTATCTAACTGTGGCAGAAAATGAAGCCCATGCGTAACTCAATGAGCTCTCACTCATGGTAACCTGTCTGCAGGAGTTACCAATGCTTTAATTACTCTACTCCTTACTTGAACGGAATCAAATACCCACTTTTAGAACTCAGAATTAACTAAAGTCCTATTGGGGCTTCTCCGCCCAACAGACGCTGTGTGTGTAAGGCTCAAACTCTCCAGATTCGTCAGAAAATATTGAAACAGTTCTTGAAAACAGGTCATCTGGTTCTTCGGTCATTCCGTTTTCAATTGCTGTCCTCTCTAGATCGATTATTCTACCTCTACCTGTTCTAGAAGTCTTTTTCCTTCATTCGCTAAGAATGATGCTACAAGATCAATAAACATTTCCCTCGATCCTCAATCCTCTTAACCACTTGATGACTTTAGTGCCTCACCTAGGGATGGCCTGAGTTGCTTTTTCCTTCTTCCAACTGTCAAACGTAGGTTGGCCTTCAGCACAGCTATACATTTCCTAAAGTTTGCCTTGGTGAGAGGGCTTAAAACCAAAACATGTTATCTAAACAGACGTGTTGTAGTGCATGGATTTTGAAGCCCTGTTTCCAGCTCCTCGGGTCGCTGGAAGGAAAAACGCTTTGAAGTCTCCAGAATTCGTTTTCTTCCCCCACGTCAAGTATCCCGCCATGATGGATTCCAACAGGCCGCCCATTTGAAAATTATAGTTCACACTGCTATAAATGCTCTGAATAGTGTCAATGAATTTGTTTGTTTAACGGATAGAATCCTCAAAGAAGAGATACGCCAAAACACCCAGCTGTTTTGGCTTTACAATAAAATGGTGAGTGAATTTACAAGGCCTGCTGTCTTAAGTCCAACTTATTCAGAAATGTAATCCTGAAGAGTTCTGTAAAAAAAAAAAAAAGGTTGCCATAACACTGCTAGCTGCCTTAGTCCTGCCCTCTGTCCCTCATTGAGCTCCTTCTCAAAAGGCAGCTACCAATTAAGTGGTTTGAGGTCCTATTTTTTCTTTGTTCTGAATTGCCAATTTCTCATGAAAAATGCCTGCCTACTATGATGACCGTGATATTTGCTTGGCGAGAGTCCTGCTCAATCCTTTACTGCCACTGAATCTTACTGGAGTTGCATGCCCACTCCTTTCCGCCTCAGTGATCAAAGATAGCCTGTCATGGCACAACAGATTAGATCTTTTCCAACAGATAAGCTCTTGAAGTGTTATTCTTCTATGTCCCCTAACACAAATCACATGCCTACGTATCAAGTGGGTCAGGTAGGTACGTCAACAAATAAGGAAAAGCACTGTTTTCCTTATAAAGCCCTCACCCACCGACCTAGTCGGTGGCATGCTTCATCATCGGGCCCACCACAGTGGCACCGAATGTGCCCCGGGTGTGCTTCAACGCCAGGTGACTGCGGAGCTGGTATGTTGCTGAGTGTGCAGTGAATAGGATGAGAAAGGTGAAGTTTAAAAGCTATACAGAAGGTCCCAGCACCAGAGGGTTACTTATCTTTAATGAACTGGGCCTCTGTTAGCAGATAAAAAGGCAGGAAGATGTAGATTGGAGTACTAGTTATGACCTCCAACGTCTAGTGTGGTCTACATGTTTCAGCCAGTGCCTTGTAGATTTTAAGCTGGCTTTCCTCAGGACCATTTAGATATGTGAAAAGGTGCAAATTAAATAATAAAATTAAATGTAAGTGATATATTGACGACATCCTCCTCATATGGGAAGGCAACCAAGAACAACTGGACAACTTTATGCTCTGGATCAACCACCAAGACTCCTACTTACGCTTTACAAGTACCAGCAGTTCCACCGAACTAGCTTTCCTTGACCTGAATATCAAACCAGAGAATGGAAGTCTCACTACTACCACTTTCTACAAGCCCACAGCAAGGAACTCCCTGCTAAGATTTGACAGTTTTCACCCCCGACATCTGAGGGAAAATTTACCTTATGGGCAATTCTTACGCATTAGACGTAACTGCAGCAATATTCAGGACTACAAACTGCAATCTAACGACCTGATACACAAGCTCAAGGACCGTGGCTATCCCTCGAAGATAATAAACAAAACCTGTAAAAGAGCAAGGAACCAGAACAGAGAGGCACTCTTGGAAACTTTTGAGAAACCACAGGAAGAACCTACCCTGACCTGTGTGACCACTTACAACACGGCGTCTAACCAGGTAGCCAACATCATACAACGAAATTGGAAGATCATGAACTCCGGAACAAGGAAATGGGACAAACCACGTTTTGCTTACAAAAGAGCAACTAACCTTAAAGACCAACTAGTGAACACCAGACCCCGACCACCTACACGCAGTAGTGACAACACCATTCTTAACGCATGGGGCCTACCTAAAATCACCGGCCACCAACCTTGCAACAATTGCAGTGTGTGCCACCTGACATCACCTTCAAAAACACTGAACCTAGAACCAGGAAAAACCTGGACACAACAGCAGTTCACGAACTGCAACTCTGCAAACTTGGTGTATTTGATAACCTGCCGATGTGGTCTAAGATACATTGGTATGACCACCCGGAAAGTCTGGACAAGAATGACAGAGCACAGGAGTACGATAAGGTGTGGTAAAAATATTAGCAAACTTACAGACCACTTCCTAACTCACAACCACACCCCCAATGACTTCTCCTGGACTGTCATAGAACAATTTGATAAAACTATCAATGAAAAACTTCTCCTACAAAAGGAACAGCGTTGGATATACCACTTATCCACACATATCCATGGCCTCAACGACGCCATACCATGGAACTCTTTAGCTGTGTAATCTCTCCCTCTGAAGTACAAGATAATCCACACACTGCAGTGATATCTGTGCCAGGACATCACTGCATGAGCGTCCCCATCTCTGCTCCTTTCTTCCCTCCTCGGTGTACCACTTATGGGTGCCATCAACTGCATGTCCCCGGTGCTCTTCGTGCACTCATGAATAGCCATCTCTACCCCCGTGTTTGGCTAATTACATGTTGGGATCATTACCCATTTTTTATTCTCCTCTCTCATGAATAGCCATCTCTACCCCCGTGTTTGGCTCATTATATGTTGGGATCATTACCCATTTTTATTCTCCTCTGTCGTGTTGATAAATCACCATGATTGGAAATCCCAGTCAGAATTCATGACAATATGAAGCACAACGTGATCCGACAACCCCTGCCCACACCTTTGCCAATAACTATACCTCAGTCTGCATCAACACGCATGCGCTACTCAGTCTGCATCAACACGCATGCGCTACACAGCCGCGCATGCGCAGAACTCCCGCTACTCCCAGCGCATGCGCGAACAGGGCAACAATGACATGGCGAATTAGCGCGCACCCCTCCCTCTCTTTCCACCTTACACAGGTGAAAACAACCAACTAGGAAGTACAAATAAGAGACCGGACGGCCCTCTTCCCTCATAACGGGCGCCGCGGAAGGACGAATAGGTCCAAGGAGGAACCAGACTGCAATACTCGTGAGTACAATAGAACCGCTACAGCTACAAATGGGGTAAGCCACCACTCTTTCTCCCTACAGGTTGGACATATTTTGAACAATCTACTATCCCAACAGGGTCTCTTTCTCTGCCAGGCGACCCATGAAGCTTTTTACAAGATAAAACAGAGTGAGGACTTAGTACTATACTTACCTGTACCTCACCTTGTAAATACGCTCTCTAGCCCACCACCAAACACTAACGGTTTCGTTTAAAATCTTCACCAGCTTCATGCCTATGGCATGAACTCACTATAGCCGATTATAGGTCGCACACCACCCTACAAGTCGGCATGTTGTGGTATAACAATATACCAAACTAATATGACTCTACCATGTACGTCTTGTCTTTGTCCTATGTGTTATCTGTAGTCAAGCTTGAGGGAATCCCCCTCTAACAGTTATAGCGCCTTCGTGTGCGCTACACATAGCCAAAAGACAACACAATCACTTAAATTTAATTTTATTATTTAATTTGCACCTTTTCACATATCTAAATGGTCCTGAGGAAAGCCAGCTTAAAATCTACAAGGCACTGGCTGAAACATGTAGACCACACTAGACGTTGGAGGTCATAACTAGTACTCCAATCTACGTCTTCCTGACTTTTTATCTGCTAACAGCGGCCCCGTTCATTAAAGATAAGTAACCCTCAGGTGCTGGGACCTTCTGTATAGATTTAAACTTCACCTTTCTCACCCTATTCACTGCACACTCAGCAACATACCAGCTCCGCAGTCACCTGGCGTTGAAGCACACTGTGGTGGGCCCGATGATGAAGCATGCCACCGACTAGGTCGGTGGGTGAGGGCTTTATAAGGAAAACAGTGCTTTTCCTTATTTGTTGACGTACTTACCTGAGTCTCCCCATCTCCTTAAACTAGCAAGTCCTTATTGATATATATACATAATCCGGGGGATACGGTCTAGCCGATCTAGTCCTCTCTCTCTCCTTGATCTAAGCATACGTATGAAGTGGCTCAGTAAGCTTGCAAAGAAGAACCACTGAGTGCATGACTAACATCTTGCAGCTGCTATGACCACACAAGGTGCAAAACAACTGTTAGAAATGTGGTCTCTAGTTGCAAGTGGTTTGCACGCTGTCCAAGTAGGGACCCTCACTCTAGTCAGGGTAAGGGAGCCACAGTAATAAAATAACCCCTGCTCACCCCCTTGGTAGCTTGGCACCTGTAGTCAGGCTTAGCTCAGAGGCAATGTGTAAAGCATTTGTACATACACACAAATTAGCACAGTGAAAACACTACAAAAAGAGTGCAACACCAGTTTAGAAAAATAGCCAATATTTATCTGAATAAAACAAGACCAAAACGACAAAAATCCAACATACACAAGTCAAGAAATCACATTTACAAAGATTATGCAAGATTAGTTCATAGAAATCAATGGATGTGTTTCTTTTAGCCCAAAGTACCTTGGATGCATCAAAAATCAAAGACGAAGGATGCGCAGGGGAGAGGCACTAGACAAGCAAAGCAATGTGTCTGTTCCTTACTCCACAGGGGAGGTGATACGTAGGTTTCTTACTGCCAGGGGAAATGATGCGTCGGTTCCTTACTACTAGGCAGGAGAGGTGATGCGGCAAATCCGTACTGAGGAGGTGATGCATCGGTTCGTTACTGGAAGGGGAGGTGATGCATTGGTTCCTTACTGGAAGGGGAGGTGATGCGTCGATATCCAGACACACGGCCTCGGTTCCTTACTGTTGTGCAACCTCAATAAAGAGTTGGCGTCGAGTGATGATGCGTTAAAAATCCAGACGCGCTGCATCAATGGCGATGCAGGTGCTGCGTTGATTTCACAGCCGCGAAGTAGGCACTGCGTTGATTCTTCAGCGGCGAAGCAGGTGCTGCGGAGAAGTCGGAGTGGGTGACACGGACGTCAGTGAAGCAGTGCTCGGGATTCATGCTGTGGAGATTTTTCAGCCGCAAAGCAAGTGAACGATGATGGATTCAACCCAGATCTGCGACTGGGAGTGAGAGTCTGAAAAGTTTCAGCGCTTCGTCCATCATCTCCATGGGTTTGCTATGCCCAGTCATGAGTCCCTTGCTCACTGTGCCACTGGATTCAAGCTAGCCTGGCTGATGAGGGGTGTTACCCCGAAACCGGTCCCATGCTACTTGTTTCCGGTCTAAGGAAGACCTAGCTTGGCAGTTTGGGCTGGACTGTTCCCATGAGGAACAGGGTCAAGACTGATTTACACATGGCTGGGTCTGAACTGGGGTGGCGAAGTGAGCTAAATAACGATGATGGATTCAACCCAAATCTGTGACTGGGTGTGAGTGTTTGAAAAGTTTCACAACTCCGTCCATCATCTCCTTCTGTTTGCTCTGTTCGCCCTAAGTTGGGAGGATATGCCCAGCCGTGGGTCCCTTGCTCACTTTGCCACTGGATTCAAGCTAGCCTGGCTGATATGGCGTGGTACCCCGAAACCGGTCCCAGGATGCTTGTTTCCGGTTCAGGGAAGACCTGGGTCTGAACTGAGGTGGCGAAGTGAGATAAAGAATGATGATGGAGAGGGGGAGGAGCCAAGATGGCGGACGGGACGGACGCTTGAGCTCCCGGCTCCGCAAGCCGTCTGGCTTCCTTTGGACATCCTGATCATTTATCCTGACCTGCGCCGTCCTACCAAAGTGAAATACTGGCGCTGAAATGACTGGCTTTCTTCCGGTACCTTTACCAGCGGAATCGGTGGCAGACTCGGTGTTTTCTGACCTCCGGCGCTTCCCCTGGACCCTGCGCTGATGGCCGCCGCTGGATGCCGTGAGACGTGGATGGGGAGACGAGCTGGTGAAACGCTGTGGACCACGGGGGCGTAGAGCGCTGCCCGGACGACCGGAGTCGGACCCTTCCAACTGGGTCGGACTCTCCTTCGCGCAGCTTGCGGTGTAGATGACGCTGAAGCCCCCCCACGGTTAGCACTCCCCTGCCACTCCATTGAGAAACGGGCGGACTCCATCTTGGAGCGTCTTCACTGTAGTGGACGGCGGTTACCCATGGGACATGTAGAGGACTCCCATCCTGTGCTGCCTCCTAGTTGCTCACGGAGTTCCCCCGGCGGCTACGTTATTGCCTCTTCAGATGCCGCTCTCACCCCCGTATTGTCATTTGTTGTGCGCAGCAGGCACGGACATGGCGCCTGTCCTCCCTGCCGATGCGTTGGCTGATCCTGGGTCTGCAGTGACTGGGCGCCCATACGCCCTGGTGCCGGTGACCGCATTGAGTGAACCGGGGGATACTGCGGACCGGCTTCCGACGCGGAGTGACCCGACCTGTGGTGACATCCTGGCCGCTCTCATGGACTTGAAGGCTGAAATGCGGAGCACTGTCCGGGCACTGGTCCGGAGACTTGATGAAGCGCTGCCAGACACGGGGCGATCCCGGCTGGAGGTTTCCCCGCCGCCCCTGTTCCAACCCGAAGGGGCTACAATGTTGCCGACTGTAGAGAAGGCGGTGAGGCGTTCTCCTGGCTACAAGGTAATGAGTCTGTCCATTGACGATGCTACAGTTGCAGAGGCACCCTCTACTTTCTACGTGACGACTCTGCCTACAAACTATCCACCGGGGCCCGGAAACTCCTTTTCCTCGTTGCCTGTCCCCCTCGCTGCCTCTACCATTGGAGCCCCCGGGGTCTGTTTATGCACTGCTTGGGTCCCTGCGGCACATGGAATCTTCATTGTCCCCTCTCCGCGTAAGCGGCCATCTTGCTTCTTTGTCCTGGTTACAGGCGCCTCGCAGCAATGGACAGGCCTGGAGAACTTCTGCCGGTCCGGCCAGGGTTGAGGGATTATTTGCTGTTGTATTGATTGGATCGGCTGGCGAGGACCTGGACTGGCTTATGTTTTATGCTATTGGCTGAGTAATCTTTAATATCCTGTTTTTCCGCTGCACGTTATTGTCGATTTCTCCAGTTGTTTATTTTACCTGCTGGGGGGGGGGGGGACTTGTGCTGGACTGAGGTACTGGGTGTTATTACTTCTGATCGACTGGGAGCACAGTTTTTTGTCATTGTATTGTGGTTGGTGCGGGAGATATTGACGGTGAGGGAAGCCGGGAGTTCGGTTGCTGGGCGGGCTCCTCCCCACTTTTCCTTTTCCTGGGGGTAGTAGGGTAGTGTATTCTTCCCTCTCTCCCTATGAGCTACCGTGCATTTTTTTAAATTTTTTTTTAAAACCTTTATTTATAGAAAGCACAGTACACAGCGTCTGCCTACAACCCCTCGGGGCCGGCCGCTATGACATATAGGAGAAGGATATAAAGGAACCAGTAGGACAGAACGCCGTTAAAGCAGTCTCTGAGCACATAGCATCGTATGGAGCGTAGAACCATAGCATGAGGATAGAAAAAGGTTTAATTTTATGATTTTGTGGAGTACAATTTATAAAACTACAAAGAGAGTAGAAGCTAATAACTGACCAGGATAGCTATCATCATTCAAGGAGCACCCGGAAGGAGGCGTAATAGAGGAAGGCATGTGTCAGAAAGCAATTTCACCGTCCTCAAAGAGCGAGGGCCAACCGCTATGTCACATAATGTTACGATGCGATAAACCCCTTGATAACACTGAACCCCGACCCCAAAGGAAACAAAGAGGTGTAGAAGAAAAAGAAACAGAAGAAGAGAAGAAAAAGAAAGAGGGCCATAGAGACAAAGAGAAAACATAAAACACATCCCATCCCCCCACCCTGCATACCAGCGGAAGGCCACGGCCCCCCCCCCCCAATAGGCATGCCTGTCGCCCCAAGAGAACCCCCAAGTGGGAAAGAGAATAAGGAGAGTGGGAGAAGACCATCCCACTCTCCAACTCTCAGAAGAGGTGGGAGGAGCCAAATTTAACATACTCCCGGTCCCCACCGGCCCCGTAAACAGCCCCAACCACAATTATCATCAGCACAACAGTGGTGGCAATCAGAACTGCAGGTGGGGAGAGACATTTCCAAATATACGAGTAAATCAGACAAAAAGCAGTCCCATCCTAGTCCCAGCCCGTCAACGCGTCCATATCACTAAAGACGTCACCTAGCCCTGGCCCGATCTTGGGTGACCCCGTGTAGCCACCCCCCGTAAGAAGCCACAACCGTAGGAGAAGGGGGAAAGCAATAAAACAAAGAAACTGCCTAACCCTGGCCCGATCGCGGATATCTCTCAGGACACACCCCTCGTCGAATGCCAACCCCCTCCACAACAAAGAGACAAGATGGAAGCGAAGAAGAAGGGGGAGACTCACAGTTACAAAATGGACGGCGCCAAATACCCATCAATGCATTGATCCCAACTAAAAGAGTGGCAAAGTTTTTCCGATAGCACAGATACAACAGGGGAAAAAACGTAGGCTTTAACGAGTGAGTCTTCAAGGGGGCCAAAAATCGCTCAGCTAGCAGCCCCATTGCCGATGATGGTGATGGAAACAAAGAGACAGTCCCCAAATGTGCAAACAATGTATCACAGGCAGAGTCGGTAAGCCGTCGTCCGCAGGCGCCAGTCCAGTCGTCCCAGGTCTCACCAACGCTAGAAACACTTGGTAACACTGTTGCAATCCCAGGCACCAACAGGGAAGTGTACAATTGTTGCTGGGAACAGTCCCTCCGAGTCTGCTCCGAGTCGAGGGCTACGCCATCGAGTTTCTCACACAGCTTGTGGGAGTCTTGAAACAACACCGATCTCAGTTCACTGAGGGCAGACAGGATATCAACATAAGACAGGGTAGGTTGCGGTCCCCCTGTGCCCGGGTCACAAGCGGGTGTAGTCAAGTCAGTCCCCGGCCCAGCCATGATGCCGCAGGCACGGAGCGAGGGTGGGCGATCTTCTGCACTCCGAGAGTCAGCGGGTAGAACCATATCGCCCACAAGCCGGTCTCGAAAACATGGGGGGGTCAGACAGTAATCACCAGTTGCCTCGTCTCCCATTACCGCCAGCTATAGTCCCACGTCGCCAGCGAGGGGACCCCGCCGGCCAGAACAGGAAGGCAGGGCGAACGGGCAATCTACCGAGTCCGGGCAAGTCCCGTAATGCAGTCTTGGCAGCCCTCACCCAGCTCGTAGCAGAGGAGCCGGCCGTACAGTGCGGTCCACTCACCAAGCGCGAGGTGGTCGCGGTACATAACACTCCACGGCAACCAGTGCGCTGTGGTCCGCGATCGGGAAAGGGGCAGCTCCTCACAGGCTGGGGGCGTCCTGCGGGCAGGCTGGTCGTCTTTGCTCCGTCGAGGTCCGGCATCCGGCGGCGATTCACGCAGGGGACAGGGCGTCGGGACGGGCAACAGGCTATCTCCGCCTTCCGGACGAGCTGTGACTCCGGAGGAACATGGGCGATATCAGCGCGCCGTCCTCAGCCGAACAGGCGATGAATTGAGCAGGATATCAGGCAGGATAGTACTGCGGGGCTCGAGGGCCGGTGGAGCCGGGAGCTTACACGTCCGCTCCGGTCGCCATCTTGGCTCCTCCCCCCGAGCTACCGTGCATTTATGGACTTTTTCTTTTCCTTCTTCGCTTGTACTCTATATTTCGGGTTCTTTTTGGGGCGACAGACACACTGCTAAGGGGGGGGGGGTAGGCCATAGCCTCGGCATGCGTGTAGGGTGGGGGGTCTTCATCGGTTCGTTTTTTGTTTCTATGGGCCTTCTTTTACTCTTTTTCTGTTTCTCTTTCTTATATGCTTTTTCCCGGGTCAGTGGGTGGGATTGGTGTTAGGAGGGTAACGGCTGGGGGGTACATTTCACTATGGTTTGTTGCCCTAATATCCTGGATTTGTGCCGCCATTTTAGATGTTTATTGTAAGTGGAATCTCCTGATGGACGTTGCCCATTTAGTATTCGGATGTATGTACTGTACACTGATCCGCTCTAGCGTCTGTATCTCCTTATATATAAAATTATTTTAAAATTAACCTTACTACTTCCTGACACTTGGGACACGCGGATTTACTGTAATACATGTCGTAAGCTTCTACATGCTGAAGTGCTCCCGAGTGGATGTATACTTTGCTACCGAGCTACATCAGTGTCGAGGCCGGCCGGATGGTTGTAGGCCCGTATATGTCTTATGAATCGTGCTCAATAAAGGTTTTCAAAAAAAAAAAAAAAAAGAATGATGATGGATTCAACCAAGATCTGTGACTGGGTTGAGTGTCTGAAAAGTTTCAGTTCTCCGTCCATCATCTCCTTTTATTTGCTGCGGCGAGAAAACAGGCACTGAGAGTCGATGTATGCATTTTTTCCCCCAGGCTAAATTTCCAGGGGCCCAAGAACTGGATGTGGCATCACTTGGCAAGTTATGGCTCTCAGCAGAAGACCAACAGCAAACATACAGGCTGATTTTAGCCTGAAATCATTTGTATGTACAGGTGATTTCAGTATAAATTTATCCTAAATTTATGCTGTTGATCACGTTAGGGAGATAGGCAGTCCCCTAGTCCCCTAGTCCTGCACGGCATACAATAATTGGAGTACATATATTAGCTTTAAGTCAATCAATATATTTTAGACAACGGTGTGCACCACTCACTGCAATTTTTACATCTCAGCAGAAGAGCCCAGGCACTGGCAGGTGAAGTCTTTGATGGCTCTGTGACGTCTTAACAGGAGGCAAGCACGCACAAGGCCGTGGATAATCTTGGAAGTAGGGGGGAGAAAGCAAAGTAAAGTCCTTTCACTCCCAGGACAGAAGTAGCAGGCCAGCACAACAAAGCAACATGCAGAGTGGCAGTGCCTCCTACAGCATGCAGCTCTTCTTCCTGACAGAACGTTCTCAGTCCAGAAGTGTTCTAATTTTGGGGTGTCAGAGATCCATATACCCCTTTCTGCCTTTAAAGTAAGAAAACTGCAAAGGAAAGTCTTTGTAGTGCACAACCCTGCCTCTTCCTGACCTGGCTCCAGACACACTACAGGGGGGTGCAGACAGCTTTGTGTGAGGACAGGGACAACCCTATTCCTATATCAGTGACTACTCTTCCCACCATCGGGACATCCAACGCACACCTCTGATTCCTTTGTGGGACTGTCTAGAATGAATGCACAAGAGCCAAACTATCAGTCAACCCAAACGTGTATTTTACAGACAGGCAGAGGCACATAATGGTTAAGCAAGAAAATGCCCATTTTCTAAAAGTGGAATCTTCAAACGCGCAAATTAAAAATCAACTTCACCAAAAGATGTACTTTTAAATTTGTGAGTTCAGAGACCCCAAACTCCAAATCTCGATCTACTCCCAATTGGAGATAACACTTAAAAGAAATTTCAAGACAATCCCCATGTTACCATATAGGAGAGCTAGTCCTTGCCGTAGTGAAAAACGCATTTAGCAGTATTTCACTATTAGGACATGTAAAACATACCAGTACATGTCCTACCTTGTAAATGCACTACACACTGCCCATGGGGCTGTCTTGGGCCTACATTAGAGGTGATTTACATGTACTACAAAGGAAGGTTTTGGCCTGGCAAGTGGGAGCACCTGTCAGGTCGAAATGGCAGAACTCCACACAGACACTGCAGTGGCAGATTTAAGATGTGTTTGTAGGGCTAATGGTGTGGGTGGCACAATCAGTGCTGCAGCCCCACTATTAGGATTTTAATTTATAGAACCTGGGCACATCTGGTGCACTTTACTAGGGACTTACTAGTGAATCAAATATGCCAATCATGCATAAACCGATCGCCAATACCATTTAGAAAGAGAGCATATACACTTTAGCACTGGTTAGCAGTGGTAAAGCGCCCAGAGTCCTAAAGCCAACAAAAACAGGTCAGAAGAATAGGAGGACGGAGGCAAAACGTGTGGGGATAACCCTGCAAAAAGGGCCAGGTCCAACACCAACTAACACCAGACAATGGCCAGGTCACTACTTATTATAACTTTCAATTAACCTGGAGGCATTTTCCTAAGATCTTGATCTGGCCTCCAGAAAATAACTTGCAAAGAGAGAGCAATGTGATGCAAACCCTAGAGTTAGTGCAGCCTTTGCCTTCTGGATGGCTGGCAGTCTTCAGGACTACAAAAACAAGCATAGGTCTTGCCTTTGTGACCGACTGGCTTTGACAATGCTTTTTGAAGATGCTGTAGACCATCAGTAAAAAGCAATATGCTTTTTTATTGTTATTGATGCTCTGCATCTGCAAAAACAAAAAAGAAAGACAAAATAAAAAATGGCACAACACCATGAATGCACATCGTTACAGAATAACAAAGGGCACCATTTTCTTTTTCTTATTGACCGATCTAAGATGGTAAGTAAAAAGAAAAGTGTGCAAAGGTGCTTTTGTGATAGCAGTCATTTGCTGATGAGCTCTACAAAAATGATAATTTATTTTTTTTAAGTTATGTTTTTCTTAAATGTCCACAAGGAATCGAGGAACATCAGAAGAGCAGGTGTGGGAAAGCAATAAGAAGTGGAGCAAAAGGGGATAAGTAAAAATAAAGCCAGGTGGGTGGACTAGGAGGGGAGCAGCACATGATGGAGAGAGCAACTAGGAGGGCAGGGGAAGTACACAAGACAGTGAGCGGCACACGAGGTACGACGGCAATATGGTGGTAGGGAGTTGGGAGGGGGAGAAGCACACAAGAGAGAGTTAGAAAACGCATGCATGCTCATGGAGTGCTTAAGAAATCTGAACACAGTAATTCCAAAAAGTGAGCAGTGTAAGGATACAAGTCAGCCATTCAAAAGGACAGAGCAGAGGCTATGGTGCAGGGGAGGGACAAACACAAGAAGAGGAAAGAAAGCCATAAAATAAGAAGCAAACAATGAGATTGACAACAGCTCTAACCAATGGGAGCAGTGGGCAGGCTCTAAGCCCAAAGTGCATTTTTGGCATGGGGTCTTTTGCAAACAAACCGTTGTTTGTGATCTGCATGCAAGAGAAACTTTATAACCCATACACATAACGTGAACCTTTCAACTGCCCAAGTAGACGAAAGTGTCTCTTGCTCCATTACCAAACAGAAGCTCTGTGGTCTCAAAGTAGGGGACGCAAATGCCACAGTGCGCTTGAAATTCCCGGTCCCTTAGGACATCACTGCTGCAATTCCTACATTACTGGCATCTAAACTAATTAAGAGCATCTTCCCACTAATGTGCTGACTAAGCAAAAGTGTATTGAACATCATTCCTTTCAAAGCAACTTCTTGTTCCTCACAACAAGAGAAGTTTTTTTTGTTTTAACAACTTGTGCAACGCTGCAGCAATAGTTCCAATATTTTCAATAAAATTTGTGTAGGATTCACACGAGTCAAAAACTATTGCAATTGTTCACAGTTCAAACGCTTCCAACAGACCTGGCCATGGTGCAATCCCTTTACTGGAAATGACATAGCCACAATATTACACTCCTTTCAATTCTTCTACAGTGCAACCTGATGGTAGGCCAAACGCATATGCAATTTAGAGAAAAACATCTCTCCTGATAATTTGGCAATCATTTTGGCAATCCTGGATAAACTATATTAAGACTTCTGAGACTAAGGCACATCCTTTATTCGTGATTTCTCAAACATTCTATGACCGAAGAGGACAACCATAACGAGGACTCAATCGTCTCCTTCATCGCAAAGTTGTTTGAGTAATCTAATCGATTAATCTCTGATGCTCATGAGTACACACCTAATTTTATCTTTCGGTTGTGCACATCATTCTTTGATCTTAATAACATTTTCAAAACCATGAAGCGCTACTCCTGAACTTTTACCTTTGAGACTTGTAGAGCACACTCCAGTTTCAAACCTATAGCAAGACAACACTGGCGATGCCACCACTGAAAATCTGGTCCAGGTATAGAATACTGGACCTTTCCTTGCATGGAGGGTCCTCTGAATTCTACTATGGTCTACTGATATCCCTCCAAGCTGATTTTGGTCCATTGTACTCCCCACTCCCCGGGTTCATATCTGGCAGGAGTAACTTCGGCTTGAGCCCACTCTTATCAATGGTGCACCTGGAGATGATGGTTACTTTCGAGACTTTTTATGGATTGCTGTACAACAACAAAGTAAATGCACATGAGAAAAAAATTGATGAGTAAGGTTGTGTTTGGAATTCAAACACATGCTGGCAGAAGACCAAAATGTAGGCAATAAGGAACGAAAGCAAAGAAAAGTGGAACTCTCCAGGTGTGGCTTGCCACGCAGAGCAGAATCTACCAATGGGGGGGATAAGTCCAGCACGATGTTGTATAGGCTCTGGCAGGGCACATTCCAGGCGCAGACACTGCCGGCTCTTCGAAACGAGGCCGGAGATCCTTTGTTAGCTCCCGAGGAGATTGCAAACAGCTTTGCGCGTTACTATGCGGCGCAGTATGCCCCTAGGGAATTCCTCCCAGCAGACGCTATTGATAAATTTCTCGCAGACCTCCCGCCACGAGCGATATCGGAGGAGGAACGGGATCGTCTTGAGCTTCCGTTGTCAGCGGAGGAATTAGGAAAGGCTCTTGGAGAATTGAATGAGGGGAAAGCTCCCGGACCCAACGGGTTCCCATGCGAGTTCTTTAGGAAATACCACCTCCAGTTGGGGGCACGTTATAAGAGGGCACTGGACGCGGCCAGAGAGTGTGGCCACTTACCAGCGGATTGGAGGCATGCCGAAATAGTGTTTTTTTGTAAACCAGGGAGACCCCCCGAACGTCACGAATCATACAGACCCATATCGCTTCTTAATGTAGAGGTGAAGATATTGGCTAAGGCCGTCGCCAATCGCCTCCTTCCGTATATCACAAACTTGGTCCATCTGGACCAAGCAGGATTTATGCCACAAAGAGCGACGAGACACAACATTAGGCGTGCTCAGGTGACAATGGAGATGATGCGGGAAACACAGGAACCCAGGCGGCACTTCTACTGGCCGACATTGATAGAGCCTTTGACTCGTTGAGTTGGGTCTACTTACATGCACTTCTGCCTCGCCTGAATCTTGGACCCCAGTTTTTATCATACATACGACTGCTGTATACCGACTTGACGGCCTCAGTGAGAGTGGCTGGGGCTGTATCCGGCGCCTTTCCTATCGGACGGGGCACCCGACAGGGATGTCCCCTCTCGCCGTACCTGTTCGCCCTTGCCATGGAGCCCTTGGCGGCATGGGTGCGCATAGACGCACAGATGAGGGGCTTTGAATGGGAGTCCGGGCCATCGGACAGGATCGCGCTCTACGCTGATGACGTGCTTTTCTTCCTCACGGACCTCAATAGGTCAGGACCGAGGGTCCTGGAAATTATGCGGGTGTTTGGGGAGGTATCGGGGCTCAATCTAAATGTGCGGAAGTCCACACTGTGGACACTGGGGGACATTGCGAAGCTGGGAGCCTGGGCATCGGCTTTACAGAGGGCGACTGGGGGCCTTAAGTATCTTGGGGTGTTCCTGACGGACATACCTGGAGTCTCGTGGTAGCACAATGTCATTCCTGTCTGGGACCGGGTCCGGTCGGAAATGAAAACATGGTCCTGTATGCCCTTGAATCTCTATGGCCGCTCGCCCATTTTCAAGATGGTGGCCCTCCCACGCCTACTTTATCAACTACAGAACCACCCCTACCCCCATATCGACACAGTGGTTTTGCCAGGTCAATTCGGCGCTGAGCCAGTTCCTCTGGGCCGGGGGTGCGGTGAGAGTGGCGCTCTGTACCTGTTTTCTCTCCACATATTGCGGCGGCTTGGCATCTTCGGATGTCCTGTCCTATTACCAGGCGTCTCACTTGTTGGTATTGAATAAGTGGTGGTATGGAGATCGAGGAGACCCAGCCTACGCCCTGGAGAGGTATTTGATGGAACCGGACACCCTACCTACAGTATTGTACTCGGCAGGTAAGAGGAAGAGGCTCCCGGTGGTCACTCAGGTGGTCTTCCAGATCTGGCGACAGGCGCTTCACCGCATGGGATGGTGGAACAGATTGACCGCGGAGACTCCATTGTGGCAGAACGGTAGCTTCCCGGCTTTGGCGTCTTTACAGGGGTTCCGCGGCTGGGACGCAATAGGGATCTCGGCGCTGGGCCATGTAATGAAAGGCACGACCCTGAAATCATTCCAGGAGCTGAGGGACGAGTATAGTATGCCCCAGACCCAGTTCTTTAAATACTTGCAGTTCCAGCATGCCATCACTCCTGCCCTGGAGAGACTAGACTCCTTACCTGAATTCAGCCCCCTGGAAGCTAAGGTATTTATGGGTGAGTTAGAGGATAAGAAAATATCCCGTATTTACCAATATTTGGTTATACACTGCTCCTCCTCCCTAGATAAGCTGCGGACCACATGGGAGGGTGATGTGGGAGTTCTAGAAGAAGAAGATTGGAGGGAAGCCCTTGCCGCTCCTGGAGGTGTGGCCGTTGCAGTACGATTACGGTTCATCCAATTTAAATATCTACATAGAGCTTACTATACAAGAGAGAGGCTGTGGCGAGCGGGCTTGATTGCGTCCCCTGAATGTCTGAGATGTGGTCGGGAGGTAGGCACCTTCCTACATACAGTATGGTCCTGTGGAGCACTGGAGAGACTCTGGACAGGTGTTTGGGACTGTTTGGCAGACGTATTGGGTTGGGAGCTCCCCCGTACACCACAGCTGGGCCTTCTCCATGTAATAGAACAAGTGGGTGGCAACATTTATAAACAACATCTACTGCTCCTTGGCCTTACAGAGGCCAAGAGGAAGGACCCCAGGGCCCCCCCGGTGGGAGTGTGGAAAAAGGGATTAGATTACTGTATGGGGTTGGAGCGTCCAGTGTTTGAGGCCCGAGGTTGCCACAGGAAGCACTACAAAATATGGAAGAGATGGGAGTACAGGGGATTGTGGCTGGAGCCGCCAGCACAGCGTGATGTGACTGCAGAACAGATGCCTTAAGAACCTTGGTGGGGGGGGGGGGGGGGGGGGGGGGGGAGTTGGGGGGGGGGGGGGGAGTATGCATTACCTGTTTCATGACTTCCTGGACCTGTGTGGACATCGTGCTAGGGGCAAGGGTGGGATCCGGGTGGGGGTAGTTAGAATGGGGCAGGGGGATAGGAGAGTTGTTGTATTAATGCTTATTTGAACGACTGTATTGATTGCTATTCTGTGCATTTTTATTCTATGCTCACAGCCCCTCCGTTGTTCGGAGTACTGTGGTCTATTTGCAATCTCTCTCAAGAAAACAATAATAATGTTCTGAAAAAAAAAAGTTGAACCCTCCATACTGTGCGCAGCAAACACCTCATGTCATAGAAGATGAAGTTTTCACTGTTAGGGCACTTCACAGCTTCAGACAATCATACAATATATGGCGAGACTCTCTGTGGAGAGTCGTATCTTGACCATGAAAAAACAGACACACAGGAAAGCAGAACTTAATCGTGTTTATAAGTCGTGGTTGGCAAATATGCTGTTTAAGATGTCCACCATGCAGGTGTGTGTGAGGTGACGTACTACCACTATACACGCTGAAGTCCCTTCTCAGTGTCACTCACAGGAAAAATCACTGGCGGAATGGCATATCAGAATATTGAGGGGTCAGTGTTCTATGCTAGCAGCAATGACTACCAGTAGCATTGAGGCCAAGATTAGCCGCGAAGCACATCAGCTCAAATCAACTTCGAGGTCAGACTTACCTTTAATAATTACAGGAGTACGCTCACGCTTTCAGAAGATGACACCGCATGGATGTAATGGGCTGAACCTGGAGCAGGATCACGTTGGCTTCCTCACCACTGAGCACCAGTGTAACAAAGTCAAAAACAAGCACGGCGCAGGCGAGAACATGGAACAGAGCAAGGTATATTGAGAGGATCAAGTTTCAAATTGCAACCACCCTTACCTGCTGCTGTCTTACCAGCAGTCTAATAGAGTCTCCCAAGGTTTCTGCCCTGAATTCAAGAACAGTGACCATCATTTCAGAATAGTAAATGCAGCAGTTAAGGAAAACCACAAAGGTATAGCAAGATGGGTCTCTGTCCCCTGCCGCCGGCGAGAGAGGACGCCGTCCCTGTGACCTGCCCCAGCTCTTCTTCTTATCCAGATATCTATGTCCGGCCACCCCTGATCGCCAAGTGGATACTGAAAGGGTCTCGCCTCATAGCCTGGCCGCGGCGCGGGACGCCGACCCTGGCGGCTGCAGGGGACTCGCTGTTTGCCCCATCCCCTCCTTCTGGCTTTTCCATTCCTGACCTTTCCAGATTGTTCCTAAAGTGATAACCTATTGAACGTTTTTATAATCAGCGTATGTGAAGGAAACCAGAAAACGATGTGTTCGCTATCTACCATCACGTTAGTATGTATGTCCCCCTCCCTGGTCTTCAATGCCCTGATGAAGATGCAGCCTAAACTGGCCTTGCATTGAAACGCGCGTTGGCGTGATCTACATGGACGGCCTCCAGTGTAGTATTACAACTTACTGCACCTCATCTTTAACTGACTCCATGTTGTTTTTTCTACCTTAGCAGCCATTGATTGTGGTGTTGCAGGCCCCTAGGTCCTTCTATGCTTGCATGTGTATGTTTGCATTATTCCTATAGTGAGTGAGATTGAGATGTGTATGTCTGTTTAGTGAATGACTGTGGGAGTGTGTGGGACGCCAATAAACTCTTTTTCCCTGTAAGAACTTTTAATGATGATACTTATTTAGCTCTAAGAGAAAAACATTTTTTCCTGTGTTTGTATAGATGCTTTAGAAAGTTCTCATGGACCCTATTTATGAATTGTTATTTTGAAAAAATAAAAACTTTTCTACTTTTCCACAAATTGCTCTGAATGGGTTTGATATATAATTGGTTCCAAAGCATTAACCTATGTCACCCCCCCCCCTTCACCTTTTGGATCTCGTTGATGGGACCATGTAATCATACCCTGGCAGGGTAGTGCTCTCTTTCTATTACACTGTTCTTCCCCCCTTTTTTCCTGCCAGCATCCTAAAAAAAGAACCCCTCGGGAAATCCCCTTCTATTTTGTTGTTTCCTCACCACTGAGCACCAGTGTAACAAAGTCAAAAACAAGCACGGCGCAGGCGAGAATATGGAACAGAGCAAGGTATATTGAGAGGATCAGGTTTCGAATTGCAACCACCCTTACCTACTGCTGTCTTACCAGCAGTCTAATAGAGTCTCCCAAGGTTTCTGTCCTGAATTCAAGAACAGTGACCATCATTTCAGAATAGTAAATGCAGCAGTTAAGGAAAACCACAAAGGTATAGCAAGATGGGATCGAAAACCATAATTCAGGCCTCTTAATTTACTCTGTTGCCATTAACAAAGACTCAATGAATAGACATCAGCACATTTGGTTTTCTTCCAAGCCACAATGTGCTGCTGCCAAATGTTGTGCTTAAAGAGGAATGCTCTGTCATCCGATCACATGCGTGTCAATTCTCATTTAAGCTTAATAGATCATAACCAAAAAGAGTAAATATAGGAATTAAAAAAACAAGGTTTATTTTTGCAAATTTCTTTACCTCCAACGTTTTTTTAAGAGTGTTCTGCAACTCTTGTATCACAATGTATATACATTGTGTGTGGTCTCATCTTTTGTATTAACACCCTAAAAATCCTGAACACTTTGTAGAAGTCTTGGTAGTTGGGTAGTAATCCCATAGAGAACAACAATTTCTTTGTGCACTTTGTCTAATATCATGTCTAACATTTTGTCATAGGTGCAAACAAACCGAGAGCAATGGTCATCATTTAGACATCTGTGGCTAAAGAACGCAGTCCTGGTTTCTCCATGATAAAGCCAAGTAGCACCCTGCAGGCAAATAGTAATATACAACGCTGCGCCATGGGTGGATGAAACTAATAAAGAGGCTTTGACAATCTTATTTCAGAATGGTGATGCATTCTAATCTGGTAAAGTGGAGTGAACTTCAATGACAAATAGCGTAAGCAGTACTGTCGGGCAGGAGCCTCACCGAAGGCCTTCTCTCATCCATTAAATCCAGAGTCCTGCACAAGTCGGTGTGTCATTACACAGAGCACGTATAAAGCAGTGATGGCCATGCTGCATTTGGCAAAGAGCTTGTGATCCCCGATGGATCCGCAACACCAGGATCCAGTCCTTTGCCAGCCCGGTGCTCCAAAAGTCAAAAGAAGCTACAATGCAGACACAGATCTTGTCCCTTTAGGCCCACAGGAAGTAGAACAAGATCCCCAAAATTAGACACGCCTCAACCCTCTTGGAATTCTGTACCAGCGCTCGACTAATATCCTAAGATTATAGTAACACTACACCTCCACCTCCACACCTCAACCCCCCAAATCTGGTGCTACACGCACCTCTCTGCTTCTACTGCACACGCTCTCCAAAAATGTCTCCCTACACCAATTACGACTACTTTGTTTGGCGTAACCCAAATGAAACTTTCCCATGTTCTGCTATGTTCTGTAGCGGGACACCCGCTGTATTGATAGACAATTTAAAAAAAACATAATTCCAATGACTGCATAGAGCCCTTTCTTCTGAAAATACAGATCTCTCGTGGAACTCACAGTACTGCACGTCTGCTAGGATCATAAAAGGACCATAATAATTGAATGACTAACTCACAGAGGTGGAGCACCATAAGGAAGCGAGTAAATCATTAATAGGAGACAGGGCTGGAGGAAATAGGTGCTCTGTGATGACATATAATGATTAATAAAATTTAAAGTGGAAAGTCAGTAATGCGATTGATTAAAGCACCATGAGACCGTGAGAGGAACCCATTACTGTTCAGCTGAAACACTGCAATACCCCAAAGGAAAGCAGCCAGAACAATTACTGCCTGCTTTCCATTCCGTACTTCTGAATGGCCATCTACTGCAATGTTCATTCTTGATCTTCGAAACAACCACTATGCGGGGAGTAATAGCCCACATTTTATCACATTCTCTTGCATTCACAGGACAAATCATGTTTGATAGGATATTCTGTGCCCATTCTCCTAAATTAAAGCGCATACATTGGAGTTATATATCCCAATCTCCTAAAATAAGGACTTTCACAAGAGAAATCATGTTGCAAAGTGGAGTCCAACTGTGCTAATTAGTAGAGTAGACACACTAATACCCAGCGACCGACGTGGGTGGGATCTGAGGAGCATGACATGCCAGTGGCGTAACAAAAGTTTAAGGGGCCCCCGGCAATGTACACGGAGGGGCCCCAGCTCTGGATTTTATCCAGAGCGCTCAGCCCTCAGTACTGTGCTGATTGGGCCCCCTGCAGCTCGGGGGCCCTTCTGCACCACGGGGTATGAGGGGCCTGTGTTAACCCCCTGCGACATGCCCATACTTTTTTAATTTTAGAAAAACAGTTCTCCCACTGTTTGGGAAAAGACAACCGTCCTGGGACAGTTAATTCCAACAGTTGAAATGTTTCAGCAGAAGTGTAAAGCGGGGAGACTCCTGTGCTGTGAAACCGAGGGACGGGCAGACAGCTAAACAAGCCATCTGGCCAGGGTGTTTGCTTGCCTGAAAGAAATGTAAATGTGCTCAACTGATTAAACTGCAAATGTAGAGGATACCTGGAAGCCGGTATTGACTAATTGAGATAATCACTTGAAGCCTTCTGATGACACAGATTTATTCTTTGTGAATGGCATTGCAAGGCTGAGCAGTGAAGTGTGTTCTTTTAAAGGACAGTTATAAAAAATGTACAACATACAGCCTGGGTATTACTAAAATCTATATTTTGGAAGTACTTTTTTTTATCTTAAACATTTATTTGCATTTTGCAGCAGCCTATCTTATACTATGTGTAGGGCAAGTTTAAAATAATGACTTGCATGTTCACCGTTCTTTCTGTCACAGACTGAGACCTCATAGCACAAAAAATGCACAAGTCATTATTCTACACTGCATCAAGCAGGATTCAATTCTATGGCTCTCTGGTTACACACACAAACTAATTTAAGTTTCATATTATGCGATAGGTAATTTCCCACTGATTAACTTAAGTTGCATTTATTTTTCATTTAAATTGAAATGAAGTCCCTGGGAGCCTTATTTTACATGTAGTTACCTGAAGGTAAAAGACCAAAGAAAGTTCCTGAATTCTTTTTTTAGCCACACCTTTGACGCCGCCCCAACGCACACTCATCCCACCCCATTGCACGCAACATCACAGTTCCCACACTTTTTTTAATGCACTTCGACCGCTGCTCAAACCCCGCCCTGTGCAGTACAGATCTAAGGCACAGCCCCATATTACCTATTTGTTCACTAAATGCTGTAAGTCCCCTTGCATTTCATTCAGAAAACCTCTTGGTGGTACCCACATTTTTCAAATTCCTTTAGAGAAACACGTTCCCAGTTCACGCCCGCCTATAGAACAAGCTAGCACCAGCCAGGAGCAATCCCTCTCATCAGGTTGCCTTTATAAACAACTGAAGGTCTATTTGTTTTCCTATGGAGTCAGCTGTGTTACACCATTGCGTCAGAGAAGGTCAATGTACTTGGAGAATCAATCTTGGCACAAAGTTCTGCAAGACCTAAACCAACCAGACGTAAAAGATGATAAAATCCTAAAATAAAAATCAAGTAGTCCAAAAAAGCTAAAAACTATGGATACAACATGAAGCGGCCAGGCAATAGAGATAGCTCAAAATTAACATATTTCATTGTTTCTCCACTTCCATCATCATAATTGCTTCACGTCCTTTATGTTCTGTAGTGTCTTCGGTTTCAAGGCCTTATAGAAAGCAGGATTACTGCCATGTAAAGTTAGTCTGGGGAGAGAAGTGTAGATCCGCTTCATGCCGAAAGGTTAAATCACTAATCAAGAATAATGGATGGTGATGTTTCATTACTGACATACATTTCACTTGAGATGGAATAAGATGTACATCATCCTTCCATTAATTCTCGATTAGCCAGGCAGTGCTATGTGGTCCCATGCGGAACGAACATGTCGCTTTCTCCGCTTTGTCTTTTCACACAACGAAGACCCAGAAACAGATAAGAGTAGTTACTGCATTTTTATTTGTTGAGCCCTTTGAGATTATGGGACATCATTTTGTGAATCTTACTGGATTCCGCTGCAAATTTTGATCAAATGTCACTTAGTTTGTGACAAAAGAAGAAACATTTCATATCAAACATTTGGTTTCAGAACCTGAAATGGCAGATGAAAATAAGATTCTAACTATTGTTTTAGCACATAATTTTGACAAATGTCTAAAGTACTCACCTTGTATTTCTGCTACGCTTGTACTGCTTATGTTACATGCATGTGCACAATGCGTAGTATGCTATTTCATACCAAACTGGGAGGAACACTTAAGCCAAGGCTAATAAGTGTCATGTTCCTAATATTATTGATGTTAATTAAATTCCAGTTACTTGCAAACAAGAGACTTGTCTAGCAGATTTTGCATGAGACAAGTACACAGGGTATTCCAGGGACTTTACTCTCAGATATACTTCTTGTCACAAAAATGAAATCAAATGTTAAAGAGAGCAAGAATCATTTTGGACTATTTGTTCCATGCTTGTACAAAATGTGAATAGGCTCCATGGTTTAATATTTTTTTTCAGCATATCATTTTTTTTCATATCAAAGACCACTATATAATACCCCTTCACAAACAATACACTAGTATCTCGCTATATATCAAACAGAACTTATTAGGTTTTAATTTATTTTTTTAATAATTCACTAAGAACACTAACAAAAAACAGTGCAGGCACCAACTAAATTCAGGTTTTCAGGTGACAGACCCAAACTTAAATTATCAGTTTCAGAAATGTCATGATGCAATATTTCCAGAAGAGCGAGAGAGGACACCCCAACTAACCAAATTAGATAAAGCACCAACAAGGATAACTTTAATTTATTAAGGACTATTAATTTGGCCACAATTAGGGCTTTTATGAGAAATTTGTGACAATATTAAACAATATGGAGAGAGTATTTGAAAATATTTTTGTAACAGATTAAACGTACATTTCAACCCCAGAGAAGCACTTCAAGACATGGTATTCCAGAGTTAAACTGCTGTAGGTACATGTATGTAATATTATCTTGTGATGTCTTGCATCCCCAACACAATGAAACGTCTGTAAGATTATATTTTTGTATTATTTTAAGAACGTTCCAATGGATCTGCATGAGATTCTTAGTTTAATGTATATTTTTGTCAAGCTCAGACTAATCTTTGAAGAAGACAAGTATCATATATGAGCTGAATTCCAAGATCCTTTTTCCACTCAGACCTGTGTTCTTGCAAACTGGCTATATCACAAGGGATATACTTATATATTTTAAATACAGATACTTATCAGCAGATTGCCTTTATTCGCAGCTTTATTCGCAGCCTTGGTGTATGTTAAAAAATAGATCTTTGTGTGATGTTACCACTGTTAGTGGGAATATAGTTTTCTGCAATGCAATATATTTCGCTTTTGGGGAGAGAAGACAACATTTTATATTCACTAAAAATTATAATATATCCATTGTTTATCGCTTGGCCTATGGCAATAACACCTCTTTGAACCCAGACTTGCCTACCTAGTCTTCTACATGCAAATCAGTTGTTTGTGTTGTCCTAAATTGAGGATACCAAATCACTTGACGTTTACCTTCTGGTTTGCACATGGATATGAAAATGGATGATGCGTGAACTTAACCCTAACCAGAATGAATACTGTTCCTATCTGCTGTTCATAATGATTGTAAGTGATGAGGCTTACTTTTCTATGGTGGTTCAATTTGGCAGGTCTGGACCATTAGAGTTTATCCCAAATCTGGCTTTTTGCATAATGGTGCACAGCGTGAATTGGGCAGTGACATCACTCTGCAATTCTCTAAATATCATAAAATGCGCAGTCCACTTATTTCCCAGAAGGCCAAAACCAGTCTCCTCAGTCAATCCTTGGGTTATAAAAGTACTTTAAAACTAGGAGCGTCTAAAAATTATGTCCACATTTTTTGACTAATTGCGCACAACTGGAATCATCCCTTGTCAGACATCGTTCGGGGGACACAAGACAGACAGAGAGGCTACTGGGCTCCAACAGGGTGGTTGAGGTAGTTGGCCATTGGAGTCCTGAGGTCAGCCTTACTATGGCTCTGTAAACTGACTGGGCCAAGTACAAACTCTGCATTCAATTGACTCTCAGGGTAGTAAAGGTGAGCAGTCAAAGGCTTCTCGGAGAGGTAGTGTGGGGGGAAACAAGAGCTCACAAAACGTTTAACTAACAGACTCAATAACACATTAACCAGCCCTGCGCTTATCTTTTATATAAATAAACTACTTTCATCTCACAAAAGAACTAAATACTATACAATCTGATGGGAACATAATAAAAGGGTGTAATTGAAGTCCCTGGGAGCCGCAACACCTCCCTTTCCCGATGCCCTCTCTCCATGCTAGAGTCGGGATCCCATTACTATAGACCCTAACACACCGCATGTTTCGGCATCAATGGCGCACAGGTACAGATGGTATCAAATACTCTTACGGGTCAAATGTGCAAACCAGGTCAATGTTTTTAACCCTTGCAGCAAATGTCTGAGCATATGCTGCCGACTCATCAGCATACTATAGTCTCTTGTTCCAGATGCAGGCTAAGCCGTGCATTCATGTCCTGGTTACTGTTGCAGCTTTGGTAGTGCGGTAGATAGGATTTCCGTTACCACCTTTAAGGTGGCGGCTTCTCTCCTGTTGGAGCTACAGAGGAAGCCTTTCCACAGGACAGTGTTTGCAGGATAAAATGGAAGAGGCAGATCTGCACTGCAATCCTAGTCTTTTCTGATGGGTACAGACAGGGATTCAGATCCAGCAGTTAAGGCCTAGGAGTCATGTAATATGCAGAGCTGGGCATTTAATAGTATTGACCTCTGGGTCAATCGGGGCTTCCCACTTCTGTGAAGTTGCAACTTCACTCTCTCCAATGTCCGCAGTACCAGTCTTTCGAGCCAGTATGGACTGCTGGGTGACACTGTGGTAGTTGGATTTTAAGAGTCAGTGTGGGCGTCACACTGACACCATGGAGAGAGACCAAAGAGGAGCCCTACACAGGATGGATAACTCCTGGCTCCAATCTCAGGGCAGTCAGGTTTCTCTGGGTGCTCCACATGCCAGGAAAATGCTGTGCTTTTCATTGCTGACACTCTCGCTTGTTGTAGGGCTTGGAATGCTCTTTCCATTTCTCAGTAGACTGGGAAACTTCTACGCCCTCCAACAGACTTCAGGCGTTTTCCTCCTACTCCTGGAAAACTGTTGTTCAGACAGACACAAGCCCTGGTTGCGCACCAGTTTTCTGTGGAGTACCCTGTTTCTCAGTGAAGATAAAGTGGGAGTAGTTTGGATCCCACTTTGGTGTATATTTTCTAGACTGGCTATGTGGTTCCACTGTCTAAGTTTTCTGGACTGGTTCGGGTCGGTTCACTTTGAAATGGCATTTTCTGGCTGCTTCTCGGACCCAGCCTTTGTGCTCTCACTGCAGGTAGTAATAGGGCTGGATCTAAGCAGCTGTATCCAAAACATGGGCACAATCAAGTGCAAGATGTCTGCACCTGGCTGTGATCCTCAAACATACATCTGAGACAGACATAAGTGTAGGCCTTGCCTAGAAATTCCCTCACCTTTAACAAAAGAAATTGTAGTCCATCCTCACTGCAACCATCTACCAAATGGCATTGCTCAGGAAGAATTAAATCAGCAGACATTTGCTAACAGGGACCTTATTGAATTTCTCAGGATAGTCTTGTCCTCTTCTTCATACTCTCTCCCTTCAGTGCCTGGTTGCCCCCTCCAGCCACAGGAATGCAGGCAATGCACTTCCACTGTCTGGGGAAGCGGTTTTCACTGTCCATCTTGTGCCATGCTAAGCCAGGGGCATCCAATGACCCCACTGACACCGACTCACACAACAGACTCCTACTACCATTCCTGTGCTAACACACATTGCACATATGTGACTTAACCTCATGGGCGCTATTGTAATTACGGCCGTATGCTGAGATTTTAAAAAACCCATGTTACATGACGAGCTGGGCTCGTCATCAGTGTGCGAGGAGGCTACACCATGACGAGCCCAGCTCGTCATGAGCGTGGAAGGGGTTAACATACATATGGAATGTCCGCACAAGATTCTGGGATTTACTGACCAGCAGAACTTTACATGACAGGCACCTGTAAGTTTGTCTCCTCTGGACACAAAGAAAAAGGTTAGATCAGACTACTGATTTAAAAAACACTGTATGTTGTCTCTACAGCTTTATGTGATAAGCCCATGGCATGGACAGTAGTCCAAAACCCACGAGGGCAAACTTTGTGCGCCCCTCCATGTCGCATAACAATTTCTGGACCTCACATTACCATGGAAAGACGTAGGCCTCTGTGCATATACAAGCCAGTTTACTTAACCACAGACAGATACATATAAGTGCAAAACGACTGCTCATGGGCTTACGCCTTAAACAGCCTACGCAGTCTCTGTAATGCATGCAGCAGTGAGAGATTCTCAATGGGTTAGAACAGTGATGTAAGTTCACATGCTTTCGGACACTTAATTTCAAAAGGTGTAGAGCACCTCCCACCACGAGCATGCACAAATCACATACACCGTGGGGCAGTATCTGCTACACTTTCAAACCTAAGTTAATGCAAAAGTAGCTTAGTGGTCAACGTGTTGGTCACGGCAGGACTGACATCAGTGGACTCTCTGCTTACATAATAGCACAAGGTCTTGTGCATAGCCACTGCTCTAGAAAACATAGAATTATAGAAATCTTAATGTGAGCGCATTAGATAGCTGAAGCTCAACAACGATAAATGAGCAGAAATTCAGAGTATTTACAAGAATATTGATCCACATGTATTCTATGTGCTGATCAGGTCTCACAGGGATACTGGGCCTTCCACTTGCCGAAGGGGGCTAGATGACCTACCAGGACCAATCCAGCCAGCAAGTGGATGAACAGTAAATTAACCTGGCTGAGCTCCATGAAAGTCATAAGACCATCCTTCCCACAGGCTTTGAACTGGTTCGATTCTTCTCTGTTATGATTCAAAACAAGGTACCTTTCTTTTATTTAACACTGGTGCTTTTCACTTCTATTACCATGTTATGTATGTCAATGGCATTACAGTACACTGCCTGTAGTACATTTACGATGTCGCTGATGCGTCAGTGACTTGACTGACCAACACAGATTTTAAATAAACTTTTAAAATGTCTCCTACATTTACAGGTCTTGTAAAACCAGTTTGTTGCATCATTCCGAAACAGAAAACTGATTATATGTAGGGTCTTAGCTAATTTCAAGGATTATTCCTAGTACGAATCGAAGTTTATAGGTGAAAAAAGTTAATGCATATGTTTGAGTACATGGTTTTTGAGTGATCCAAAAAGGTGTCAGTGTTCATTGTGCGTTCTGAGTGTTACATGAATCAGGAGATATGCACGTGACAGGAAAAGCAACAGAGGTGCCCTGGCAGTATGTAACTGGCTGGTGTATGGGGTTTGCGTGCCACCTGCGTGGAAAGAGTTAATGTCGTCAGATTGGACGGAATTCTGAGGGGGTTTGTGAAACAGTTCCTGGTTGCAAGTGAGCAGCAGAGGAGATAGGAAACGGAGGGGTTGACAAGTGAAAATGGAAGGCTGGACCCAGCTGTAACTCTTTTTAAGGAAAGTTCCGGTCTTGGCCTTGTGATTGACATTGAGCTGGTCTTCATTTTCGTGTGAACTGCCTGAAACAGGCCAAGAGTTATACATTTGAACCACTGGTCTGAGGTGAGCTCCTGACAGCAATTTAAGTTTCAGTGATCACACTACAAATACACCAGATTGATTTAAGAGAATGCAGGCTATCGGGTAGGAGGCACAAATGAGACCAAAAATGTATTTGTAATGATGCGCCAGGGTAAAGGCAAGGGTAGGCAGTTCCTAAGGGGAAGGGAGAGGAAGAGAACGGAGGGGATTGTTTGTAGATGTCAGGTGTTCACAAGAGAAAGAGGAAGTGGAGATGGTAAAGCTCCGATTAGAAGCAAGAGCCCTCACACACCTCGAGGGGTGTCATGCGTCATCATCGGGCAGCTCCTCGTTGGTCCGGTGCTGCAATGCCCAATGAGCCCCCATGGGGGCTCTTTGCCGGAGGTCTTCTCTTTTTGCCGACGTGAAGCTAAAAAGTAGTGGGTGGGGCGCATGTGTAGTGAGTAGAGATAGGAAAGAGCGCGTGTGGGTTAAAAATGGAATCCCACAAAAAAGTTTTTATTAGCTGGGTTCCTATGCTATGAATAAAAACAAACGACTACCGAGCCCTGGCTAAAGAGGGGAAATTATTCCGGCATGAGCTCAGGGTGATATGTGTTCTGTAAAGGTGGTCAACATGTTTCATGCCCTGTATTGACCATAGGATTTTGGGATTTCCTTTAATGCTGGAGTGTACGTTGGTAGTAATGCATACAGTACAGAATATATTGCTTAGCTAAAAAGGCTATCAACAAGTTTCAAACAGCAATGAATGAATGCAATTTGGTGTGGTGCACTCTTGGTCTACCACATTTGGCACTGTAAAATACTGTGGTGGGCATGTGAAAGAGTGGGGCCCTGGCATCCAACGTGAATCGTTGTGTTTATTGTCTTGTAGACGGACTAGGTGCCACATAAGCCTAGGCATTTTGGTGGCAAGCCGTTTGGATTTTGTGCTTGATTATATCAATTCCCAACACACAAAATCAATCAGTGGACACCAGAGTGCTGTGTGGGTTTAAATAAAAACAACGCATAGTAGGCCTTGTAATCCTGATGGTGAAAATAGCAGAACCCAGGCACACAAAGGAGTCTCACATGCCTGCAGCTCCTCATAGACTGAAGCCGCAAACAGGCCCTCCCAGGATTTCAAAGGCGAGTGATTTCTATTTCCAGTGATATCTGGTAAGGCCATCACTAAAATCCTAACATGGCTGCTTATTTTGAAAGCCAGTAGATAATGATCTTTAATTATATTCTTGTCTACTTCTAATGTTTGCTGCACACATATCACAATCCTGCTATGCATTTTACTTTCCGCTCCTATGCAGTGATCTTTGAAGAATTTGCACTGATAACTCGCCATGCAGTGTGTACGTGTGGTAAAACTGTATGTGAATGAAGTAATCTGCCTTCAAGAAATAGCCATCACCTGATAATCAGATCCCACAGGACCGCTTCAAGTGGATCATGCATACATTCAGATGTACTTATATCTAATATAAGATTCCTGGTGCAGCCTTTACTTAGCATCCAGACACTGCACTGTGAAATAAGAAACAGGACTTTCTGAGGACAAACCCAGAGGAGATTCTCTGACAGCACTAATGTCGAGAAGGGAGGCTGCTGTACCAGACACAGCTCTTATTGTTTAGATTTTGTGATCTTTTAAGTTTGCTCTCATGCACAAATACCTGCAGGCACCACAGAAAAATGCCAGAATTTTCTAGTTCCTTTGTCCTGACTGGACAATTCCCAAAAAATGACAACGGTACCGCCTACAAATATTGGAATGCGTGTGTTGCCTGGACATGGCAACAATTAATACATATGATTTGAATGCGTTCGCAGGACAGATGCCTCCCTTTCGATTCCCTATGTCATTCTGGGGGGGGGCTATCAGGAAGTTGACCATCTGACTTATGTACTCACCAATATTACACCAAGCTCAATCTCATCAAATTCATGTCATTTCATACCTCATTACATCTATGCTTTTGCTGTGCTCCCCTTTACATGTTCTGATAGATCAAAAGCCATAATACCCACAATATATCAAAAGTTTAGAAAATAAGAAAATTGGAAGCATGAGGTACAGCAAGCACTACTGCATGAGATATGCTGATCTGGATTGGTGTCACTACAACGCATGCTTTTACATCGCATGCCTTTACAACGCGGTTTTTACCACGCAGTCCATTACAACGCATAATGCTTTTAGGCGCTGGATAGTGAATTATTTAATTTACTATTCCAACTCCAGTCCCCGTGGATAGCAGGGAAGGTGTTGGATAGTAAATTAAATATATTCCCTATCCTAGAGCGCCCCCCAGCGCAATGTGTTGTAATGGTATGCGTTGTAATGGTTGCGATGTAATGGTAGTGCGTTGTAAAGAATGCGTTGTAAGTGATATTCCCCGCTGATCTCCAAGCAGGCATCTCGAATTATCTCAAATAGATGACAAAGGCACTAAGCCACTCCATATATTACTTTAGCATTATACATTTAGCAAAAGATTGATGATCCATTAATTGGCGGAAAATATTTATTAATATCGCAAAGAGTAGCGCAAGTATCCACTGTACCTTCATGACATCTTTAAACGAGTGTTTAAAGGGCACTTCCCCCTTTCCACCCTCTTCTTCCTCTTCCTCATCCAGAGCATCATAGCCTTCATCGTTGCTCCCATCGGGCTGCTCAGTGTTGGTCATGTGATCAATCAGCTGCTCCAAGGGCGGACTGAGATTACGCTCCTCGTTCTCCTTCAAGCCATAGTCGAGTGCTTTGTAAATGATCATTCCAAGCGACTCAATAACCTGGAAGAGATATTAAAAACAGATATGAATTTACTTTAGGCACAGAAAGCAAAATCTGCATATTGTGTATTACCACTTGTATATTAGTTTACAATGAACCTCAAACCAAAATTAGAAGATGACAAGACAACTTAGGTCCGCGAATGAACACAAATGTAACTCTACAAACCCTAAAACAAAAAGTGGTTGAAGAACGAATTTCGCATAGAAGGAAATATGCAAACTGGGGCTTACTACAGACGGTTACATGCTGAAACGATCACAACAAGGACACATTAAGGCCTCCCCGGCAGTATGCAAGGTATTTAATAGCCACAAGGGCAGAAATCTGGTGAGATTCAAAGCTCGGGACCCATAGAAGGTGAATGGCAAGACTACTTCCCTTGACGAACTAAGTGTCGGGAGCATATGTAAGGAGGGGCTCGTTGCGGATGGCACGGTTAACCTGGGAACCATCAAAATGAGCATTACTGTATTTGTTTCGTAGTGTGTGACTACAGGAATCACCCTACCCTTAGGCCGTATGGAGTTAAACAATCTACGTTAAGTGTAGGTCACTGTGAAGGGTTTTTGGACAAGTGTGTGTGTATGAAACTACTTTTACTTCTCTTCACAACATATAACATTTTTAAGTGTTGTTAAACAGTTGTCTGACAAATTAAAGCGTGACAGTGGGGTGATCTCATGTGTGCACCATGTGTAGCATGATGTTGCACTATGAAAGGGACATGATTACATGCCCAGTGTGAAAAGATGCAATAAATGATCTATTCTCTGATTTTAGACAATACAGAGGAAAAATTCCAGAGTGATCTGTATTAACGTTCATGCTCCATGTTTGCAAATGCTATAGTGTAACACCACTATGAGACTAGAAATTTTGAAATACCAATAAAAACAGAGTAAGGATTAGATTTGTCTTGGTCCTGAAGAATGCCTGCTGATCTTTTAAGGCAATTAATAGGTGGAAATATGTTGACCCCAATTTGATGGGTCCGACAATTATATCCAGTCACATCACTCTGCTTTTTTTTTTTTTTTAATTCGTTTTATTATAAAATCAGTTCCAAAACAATACACATCAGTCAACATCAGAAAATCATTGGCGAATGTAAATAAAATGGACCATTGGCATCCCCTCTAGTACCCCGATGGGCCTACATACAAAAAACAAACTCCTAAAGACGCTTTTGAGCAACCAAAAAGACATTGCTAAAAAACCCTATCTGACGCCTCCCTCATACAATCAATTACCCCTTCTCAATCGCCCCCCCTCCCACTCATGCCAAAACGTGCCCGTCTATACACATCTTTGCCGACCAAAGAGTCCAGGTCCACCGAGTATCCCCCAGCCTTACTACAACAAATCCTACAACAAGTACATCAGTAGCATTTCTTCCATTAGTCCGATTCAGCCCCAGTCTGGGCATCTCTCCAGTCCCCCATGTAGCGCCTCCATGCCGCCCAGATTTTCCTCCATTTCTTGGGGCAGCCTCGACTTTTATATATTACCTTCTCTGCCCTCTGGCACCAGTCCAAGTCCCGCTCCCACTCTTCCACCGTTGGTAGTAGATCACTCCCCCATAACCTTGCTATGTTTCTTTTGGCCACTATACTTACCAGGGCTAGTCACGCCTTATCCCATTGTGGCCAGGTAACGTCGCCCGTCACCCCCAGAACATGCCAAAGGGCCTCCAAAGGGACCTCTGCCTCCACCAATTCCTCCATTATACCAATCAGGCTGGTCCAGTATGCCCGAATCTTGGTACAGTCCCACAGAATGTGGAAGAAAGTGCCCTCTTCTCCACATGCCCTCAGACAAAATCGCGAAGGTACATAACCGATTTTGTACTGCACCGTCCATGGAGTGTATGACCTATGAAGAATACGTAACTGGACCAGTCTAAATCTCGCGCGAATCGCCACCTCACGGGGGACACTGCAGGGCCTCACTCCAATTGTCATCCTCCAGTAGACCAACATCTGATTCCTACTTTTCTCGCAGGGGCCCCAGTGGATCTGGGAGATTATTTATGAGCTTTCTATAGGTGAGAGAGATAGCCTTGTCAATCATGGGATCTAGCAGCAACCTATCTTCGAGCGGGGCATACTCAGGTAGCTGGTCCCCCCGGCTCATGTGTGTGTGTGTATATGGCATGTTTAAGCTGCTAATAGTGTAAAAATTCTACATTCCCCATCTGAAATTCTGTCTGCAGGGTCGCAAAGTCCACCAAGTCACCCCGTTTCCACACGTCCCCCAGTACCTCAATACCAATTAGACTCCACTGATGTAAACCCCGCAATTTCGCAACTTCCGTGAGGAAATTGCCAGCCCATAGTGCGTGCGTTCCGTAAGTTTCGCCTCCCAACCCAGCAGCTTCGTCGCCCGCTTCCACATCACTCTGTTTTTAGCCTTGCCTAAGGACCTCAGATTAAAAAAAAAAATACAGACAATAGAATCCAGCAGACAATTTGAATCCATATAATCCCTCTTAGAAAAGTGATCCACTAACAAAGTGTGTCGAACCCACCCACTCAGACTAGGTGCAGCGATAGAGGATTTGATGATGAAGTATGCTACAGATGGTACTTATGGGTGAGGATCCTATAAAAACATCTAAGAGTTGCCAGGATCTCACTACCCACCGCCTGTAGCAGGTAGTGCATAGAGAACAAGGTTAACCCTCCAAGATTGTTTAGACTGTACTATATTTGGGAGGCCGAGGATACCCTTTCATTCATAGCTTTTCATTCCCCCCCAAGTATGATACAGCTACTTAGAGCTAGTCATTGCCTTGGAAATTGGCCAGTAGCTGTTGCTTCCATTCTAAAACGGCGGGCGAGTATTTTGACCAAATTACAGGTACTGTGAGAACCTTGCATAGCTGTCAACTGTGGTCCATTATAAACAGTGTTTAAAATGAGCCAGGGTTGAGAGTTCTGGAGTCGAGGCTGAAGTCAAGGCAGTGCTAGTTTACCACACTGCCTGCAAGTGTGTATAAAAGCAGGTATTATTAAAAATAGATCAGCTTATTTATTCAGCTTATTTATTCCTCTTCGGTCTTGCAGTCCAAGGCTCCAAGGCAGCTAGGAGTCTCAGCCACTTCCCTAACCAATCCGGACGCTGGTCTCATGCTGCTGATAATATTACCCAGCATGAGAGAAGGACCAGGATTAGTTGGAGCAGGCTGCCTCGACGTTCCCTCAGGCACAGGGGCCCTACTGCCTGCTGCCTGCTCTCCACTCAGCGGTCTAAAACAGCTGGGTGGAGAGGTTTAAAACGTGCATGTCAGGCAAGCCGTTGCAAGACAGCCGGCCAAAGTGACAGGCACAGTTTAAACTGGAGCAGAAACCACTACTACTCCCTGCTGCCAATCTGAAGCAATGGCCCTGCTCCCACGTTCGGCTCCGGCTGGCTGCGTGACATATAAAATGGCAATAAAATCACTTTATTACCACTTTATTTTTCATGTTTACTGCACTGGCAGCGGCAGGGGTGACGATCCTCTGCCCTAATGGAGGAACCGTCGCTGACAATGGACAGAAATCTCTGTGCCTCCCCTATATAACCTGAAAAACACACATAACTCATTCTTAAAAAATTGAATGGTGAATAATGTTTTGAAAGGACAACACAAAGAACAGAGTTGTGACTGGTGTGAGTGCCATGGATCGGCGCTAAGCCATGGAATGGGGGCCTGAGTATGTTCACCATGCAGGATGTAATGCAGGCTGCATGGAGAAGATGCGAAGTGCGCATGATGTTTGGCCAGCCCGAGAGGACCAGCCAAACAGTCATGTGCACTTAGAGTGGACCAACCACTCCTCCCCTGCTCCTCTGTCGTCAGAGCAGCCCCGCCACAAACACAAAGTTGCAGCAGAATGAAACAAAAAATGATAATAACGCACGTTATTATCATTTTATGTTTACTTTACTTCACTGCTGCCAAGCAGTGAGGCGACGCTCCTTCGCCTTAGCGGAAGATCCGCCACTGAAAGAACACATAACTTTTCAAGAAAAAGGGAAACAGTGCAAATGCATGGTCCACTAGGATTATTTCATGCGTCACCACACAAACATCGACCGCACAAGTCAAAAGTGTTACTTATCACAGACTATTTCAGGCCCTCTCAAACCATTCCATGTTTTCCACTTCCCCCAGTATAGTCAGACACCATGTATATAAATACAGGTTTGCTATATAAAAGAACTATATATGGAAATGGTGATTACTGCGTGAAGATATTTTACACTTTCTCATACAAAGGTGTGTTATTAAGTAGGTAATGCAGCTAAGAATCTTTTACTTATCTGGGATTAGCCTCTTTGACGCTACGATCAATGTAATTTTGTGTAGTTTTTTTCCTCATAATTAGTTTTGCGCTTGCCACATAATTCATCAACTGCAGCATCATTTTCTACTTTCTTCATAAATAGTGTTTGCAGCTGAAACGGACCAATAGTCATCAAACGCAGCATACGTAGGTAAAGCCCACCACCAGAGACTGCCAAAGTAAACTGCCCCCGTTCAGCTGTTGATTGCTGTATTCAGGCACTAAGAGGAGAGATTTTTGCAGAAATTTTGATAACAATACTCCTTGGAGTGGTTTGGGGAGGGGCATTTGTCTGCAAAATGACACAAACAACGTACACATTTAAATGCCATTCGAACAAGGTGGAAAAGCTGGTTCCTACTTTCGTGAAAACATTTTTTATCCGCCATTCATGCAAATTCATCGCACACTCTTCAGAAAGTATTAAGGTGTCAGAACTTAGAAGTATCCTAAACATTCTGCATCTCATATTAAGGTCTAATATTTGGAATCTTCAGATACCTCCTACTGAGACATATAATAAATATATAATGCACAAGAGTTTCTACAACTGGTTAAGTGTGACAAAACAGAAGTAAGTTTTAAAGCACAGCTGAGATATGCGAAATAAGAGGCGTGACTTTTATTATATCACAAGAAGTGAATTGAAGGAAGGTTTTCTACTGAATGTAAAGTGTATGTTGAAGTTGAAAGGGTGAATTTGACGTAACGGCATAAGAGGTTGTCTAATTTATATTTCTTTTGACTAATAATTCAGTTCATTTCGCTGCATGATTTGGCCCTTCGCAGCGCCCTTTTCCAATTACCATATAACTTCAATTTTCAAAAGTACCGCAGTCTAGCTACAAAAAAACAAGTACGTTCTATTCTGCATGTAAATCCCCTGTATACTCTTCATGTGTACCCAATCGACATTCCATTCCTGGGAAGCCCCACCTCGGTCAGCGCTCCAATGATAGGTGTTTCGGTAGGTAGTAGGTAGGTGAGAGAGAGAGAGAGAGAGAGAGAGAGAGAGAGAGAGAGAGAGAGAGAGAGAGAGAGAGAGAGAGAGAGAGAGAGAGAGAGAGAGAGAGTGAGTGAGTGAGTGAGTGAGAGTGAGAAGATAATGCACGCCCTAAATCAAAAATAATAGAAAAAGAAATCTATGATTAACTTCGAGGCTTCTAAACTCTGAGAAAAGTTATTAAGACTTTACTTTCTATTTCGATAACTAAACATATATTCTTGAAATACCAAAGCAGTCAAATGAATGCATTTTCATTTCTAGAAGCAGTAAGGTTCAGCTTTTGAACTTGATTTAACACATTTATCAACATGTTATGCAGAACATTTTCATCCGTCCTGCCTTTTCAAAGAAATCACCAGCACTTTGCATATTGGGATTTTTTTTCTTAAAAAGCTTGGCTTTCAGACCACAGACAGCAAAGTTAAAACTGACTAAGTGGAACCCTTGTGTTACTGAAAAGCACCGTCTACAGGAACTTACAGCACAAGCAATCATTTCCATTGTTGCAATTTTAACCCTTAGCTCCGCCTCAGAGGAAGGATGGCCTCTGAAAGGGTAACTCCTGTGACTGGCCAATGACGAGAGTTGCAAAGAGTCAAGCGCTCCACTCCTCACAGTTAGGACGCCATGTTGCTTTGGGGCAGCTTCAGGCACAATGGAAGTTTAGATCGAGCAAGACTTCTCATCCAAGGCCCATAACCACACTATTCATGCATACGATTGATTGAAGGCTGTGTACCCCCAAGAGCTAAATTGTGGTTGCGCAGATTTTGGAAAAGACATTCAAAATAAATAGTGAACAAAGAGGCAGCCTACAGTGAGGGATGAAAAGGCTAGTGAAGGCTTATTTTTGGACCTTATGCGGCACAAGGTAATTGTCATGCAGATGAAGTGAAATGAACAAAAATCTCGCAAAGAGCCACGTGCAAGACTCTCCCTCGACATCAGTTTCATATTTGGAATGAGACATTACTTACATAACTATAATTTAATTCCACGAAATGTTGAAGCTCAAAATGGCGTGTGCTCCGTTATCTAAAGTTGCGTTCGTACAGAGAACCACAACCTCAAGTCAGGTAGCCTAGTTTCTGAAGGAGTTCTTTCGGTCAGTTTACAACTAAAACTCAGATATACCTAACCAAAGGTTCAGCTGCTAAAATAATCTGTAAATGGGTACAGACTATACTTTTCAATGGAATTACAGTCTAACACTTCTCTCATTCCAGATAGAAGTGTTGGACGTAGAAATACACAACCTGTTGATGGCCTGGTCATCTGGGAAGAAGTGTCTTAAGTGGCGTTTCGGAAGGTCACCTACAAATCCTAAGGCCTGCGTCACAATAAATACTCATTCATTTACACCTGCTCGGACTCACAGATGTGGGTTTAGGAATTCCGGGGATTCACATACATTCCCGGTGGTCAGCTTAGAAAGCTGAACCAAGGTCAGCTTTAGAGGCTTACTGGAATGTTAAGTGACAGCAGCAGCTAGTTTTGCAACATAGGTTCCTATGTGCAGACAAACTCCACATTGAGGAAAGGTAGTCCACTGTGAAAATACATTTTGTAATTATTTTTTTTAGAAACAGATTTTATTGTGTTAAATAGCAGATACAATGCAGAGCACTGTAAACCAGGAGACATCAGCCACAACATATATTGCCGAATAGCGACATTGACATTTAGATGACGTATTTCCAATTTTGCATTTTGTCATTTTAATGATTCTCTCCACAGGAAAATCATTTTTTCCCAAGGGAAAATATGTTTGCCAGAAGAAAAAGTCCTTACCCCGACTCCTCTGCGCAATCTGGAGTTGGTGTATCCACCTTCTGAGCCTGAAGGCACAACTAAACAAATAGTTTGCTGAAGTGAATCTCCAAACATTTCCAGGGATGCAAACTGTCAGAGAGAAGTTAGTGAATCGAAATTTGCAGGCTTTAATACTGCTAAATTGTACGCAGAGGTTTAGTATAATTATGCAGTGATAAAAACATTTAAGCATGCCAGGTATTCTTTGAGGATACTTGACAGCTGCAAATGGATCCATTTTCATCCATAAACATTGACTTATAGCCACAAATGGTTGTAATCAGACTCCTAATATTCTCAATGGGTTTCCTGGCCATCACTTTCACAGCAGACAGAAAGTAATGACAATTACTATGTATACATGAGACTGGCCAAGTTGGTCACAGGGAAAAGATTTTCCAGTGTTGTGGAAATCCAATGCACCATCCAGTCCGCCAGATCTACAGCAGAGAGGACCTGGGCAAGAGTCAGCATCTTGAATTTGTACTTCTGCTGGAAGGTATTCAGGAGCCTAAGATCTCAAATCAATCTCAGCCCTTCATCTCCATTGGGCACCAAAAGGTACTGAGAGTAACACCTCTAATCAATGGGTGAAAAGTTCTAGGGGCAACCCTACCCACTTTTACAGCACATCCTATTTGCATTAGTGCAAGCTATAACAGAGTGGTCTAAGGGAAATCCAAGATGGCACAGGCCTTTTGCCTTTGAAGGGGGCGGAGCTTCTGTTCCAAGAGGTGTATTTAGGGAACAGAGTAGGCTCCTACTCCTAAGCTACCCCAAACTGGATCTGCTATTGAAGATAGTGGTTGAATCATTTTACCAGCTGGTCCAAAATCAGATAATTAATATTTTAATCTATTCTCTAGTTTTCTCACCGGACAGCCAGAGTCCTCCACAGTGGAATCAGCTTTTGCGGCTAGACACTGTAGGGACATGGTAACATTAAATTTCTACATCTTCCACTTTTATATACCTGCAGTCACAGCACGCTTTAAAGCCTGTAGCCTAAAGAGAGGGTATTTTCCTACACATACAACTGTGCTAAAGTTTTAGGAAGTCGGTTAATACCAATGCAAAGTTTGGGAACAGAGCATTGAACAGGAAAAAAAATAAACTGACAACAACACACAGTGGCGTCTCTATATGGCTCAAGATCATCTCTCCAGGGGGGTTGGGGAGAATTGTGAGACACTTGCAGAGTCCGAGAGCACAGTTTGTCAGCATGTGTGAGTTGCTGTTGGCAAAATGTCTATATACAGTCTGGTGCCCAGGGGAACTGAAAAGGTGCAGAATCTATGTTTATAAATATCAGAAAAGAGGTAAGTACTTCTGTTTACCAATTGCTTCAACATGGTTTTTTCAGGGAGATTACATTAAAACGGTCTTGAAGTTGCAATTAATTAAAGCACTTTCCCACTACAGGTGGTAATGTAAAGATAGTGGATAATGTTACAAACGTACAAAAGATTTCTTAGCAAAACTCAAAATGACAAGCTCCTTCTCAAGAAAGTAAGTAGGGAAAAAAAGACGCTCCTTCAAGGTGGCAACTGACTTCCTGAGAGACAAAGGCGTGCCCTACACCTGGGGCCAACCGTTCCGTCTCATCTTCAAGTGGGAGGGATCTCTACACCAGCTTCGTTCCCTCCAGGACACTTGTGCCGTGCTAGATATTGACCCACCGGAGGACACGGCCCAGAGCGAGACCCCCCCCCAACACGTAACTACGGATGGAGCAAGCCAAAGGTCCAGGGACAGCTGGCAGACAGTGCGGAGACGACGTTCCCCTAAAACCTTCCGGAGGCCGGACCCTCTCCTGGCCGCCCAGGAACGAGAAGCGGCAGTGCAGGAGGTGGCGGACAATACTACCGCTAAACAGTGATGTGACAAACACGGGGGCTTGCCCTCAGTAGCCTTCCTCATCGGGGGGGGGAACACGGGGGCTTGCCCTCAGTAGCCTTCCTCATCGGGGGGGTCGGGGGGCCGAAGAGTCGGCCGCCACCATGAACTCATTTTCTATGACGAACTACGGACCTGGACTCTGTCCCGATAGGCCAGAGACTTTGGGAGTTGTTTTTGGGGTAGTTCAGGGGAGGGGGAGGGGGGGGGGGGGGTGGGGGGAGGGGATGGGTGGTGGGGGGAGGGGATGGGTGGTGGGGGGAGGGGAAAGGGAGTTGGGGGGGGAATGGGCTGGGGGGGGGAGACAGTTGGGGAAGTTGGGATCAGGGGTGGGGGGGGACAGAGACATCAGGACCCTCCTGGTGTGGTACATTAAAGTCAGGACGGGCCGACATGGGGACCAGGCAGACCCCGGGCAGTCCGAAAATGCTGCGCAACTCACAACTCCCATGAATGGCTAGCCCTCAGCTGAAGATTCTTACCTTGAATGTGAAGGGGCTTCATAACCCCGTTAAACGTAGGGCTGTCCTGTCCTTCTTAGAAAACTCAGGAGCGGAAATCTGTCTGCTCCAAGAAACTCACTTGCTCTCCAGAGACTGGCACAGGATGCGCTCAAGGGCCTTCCCGATCCAACACTACTCCTCGACCTTAGAGAAGAAAGCGGGGCTGGCCTTACTAGTGGCGCGTCATTTCAAGGGGACAGTTGGGGACAAAGTGGCTGAAATTAAAGGGAGATTCCTAGCTCACACCATCCATATCGGGGGGTTGGACATGGTTGTAGGCTCCCTTTATGCACCGAACAGCAAGCAAGAACCATTCCTCAAAGGGGCACTGGCAGACGCACTGCAACCTAACACTAAGGCAATACTGGTGGGAGGGGACCCAAACCTAGTGATGGACCCCAACATTGACAGGTCCGGCCACCGACAGGGGTTTGCCGGGGCGATCACACGGGAGGGGAGCCAATGGTTGTCGGAGGAGGGGTTCGTGGACCTGTGGCGCAAACACCATCCCGTCACCCCGGGATACACGTTCTACTCCCACGTGCACCGCACTTACGCACGCATTGACCACTTTTTCGGTAACGCGGACATGACTCCCATGATAGACGATGTGGAGGTGCTCCCGGCGGCGTTATCTGATCACGATGCGCTCGTACTGCACATGCAAGCCCCTAGAGTCACACAAAGGAAGGGCAGATGGCGCCTCAATGATGCACTCCTGCAACAAGAGGGGGTAACGCAGCGGCTTCAAGACCACATCAAAGAATGCCTGCAGACCAACGACACCCCGGAGGTTTCACAGGCAGCGGTGTGGGGGGCGCTTAAGTCGGTAGTGAGGAGAGAACTGATTTCTGTAGCCGCGGCGGAAGCCATGGAACGGAGGGAAAAAAGGCAATCTTTGTCCGCACAAGCGCTTGAACTTGAGCAAGCTCACAGCCGGACCGGGGCTCCCAGGATTTGGAGGCAGCTTAAGGAGGTCAGGGCCCAACTCGCCAGCTTAGATCTAGATAGGGCGGAATACGCAGCCCTGCGACTGCGCCACACTTACTATGTGGGTGGCGATAAGACAGGGCGCCTGCTGGCGAGTTGCCTCAAAGCAAAGACCCTGCGGGCGAAAGTCTCCTCAATCCGTACCCGAGATGGGAAAGTCGTCCGAGACGATGACCAAATAGCGGAAGCCTTCCGCGAGTTTTATGCCTCGCTGTATACGGCGGAGCCACCGGACGGGCGGTTTTCCGCAGATTCTTATCTCCGGGACACGGAGATAACGCCCCTAGATGAACCCGCTAGGGCCTCTCTCGAAGCTCCCATCAGAACCGAGGAGGTCATCTCCGCGATCACGCGTCTCAGGCCTCTGAAGGTCCCAGGCCCGGATGGCTTCTCGGCAAGCTTCTAAAAGGCTTTCTGCCCCCAAGTCGCGCCGGTATTAACCAGACTTTTCAATTCCTTTCAGGGCAGAGGCTCCATCCCTCAGGACATGTTGGACGCTGATATCGTGGTCATCCCCAAGCCAGGCAAGGACCCATCCCAATGCAAGGCATATAGACCCATCTCCCTACTCAACCTCGACCTAAAGCTGTTCACAAGCGTGCTGGCAGCAAGACTGGGCCCGTGCCTACCGGGAATCATTGAACCAGACCAAGCGGGATTTATCCCCAACAGACAGTGTGCAGACAATACCAAGCGCCTGCTTCATGTCATTGATAAAACCCACTACAATGACTCTGACGCGGTCCTACTGTCAGTAGATGCAGAAAAGGCGTTCAACAGAGTAGACTGGGGATATCTGGACGCCGTCCTAACGCGCTTTGGGTTCGGAGACCGGTTCCGCACATGGGTCGCTAGCTGCTACGCCGCCCCGCAGGCCAAGATCACAGTTAATGGGGTACGCTCGAGACCTCTAGACATCCGAAGGGGAACCAGACAAGGGTGTCCTCTGTCACCCCTGCTATTCGCTCTCTATATTGAACCACTAGCCCAGCGGATCCGAGACAACAGGTCCATTACGGGCATTCGGTTCGGTGGAGAACCGCAGACGACGTCCTGGCGGCCCTAGAGAACCCCTCGACGTCGGTACCGGCTTTCCTCTCGGAGATAGAGAGCTTCGGGAACGTATCGGGGTTCAGGATGAACGTGGAGAAATCACTAATCCTGCCTCTGGGTCGGAACGCAAGAACTGCGCAGCGAGGCCATCAGAAGTACGGGGACCTTCAAATTCAGATGTCCATACCCTACCTGGGCCTCTCCCTAACCCCGAGTACGACCCAAACGGTCGAGCGGAACTATACGGCTCTACTAGCTGCCCTGAAGGGGGACCTAGCGAGATGGCGTCGTCAACCGCTTTCCTGGTTGGGACGCGTGGCGGCGATAAAAATGACCCTACTACCAAAGGTCTTGTACTAGACCATTCCGGTAACCCCCCCGGTTGGCATGCTCAAACAATTGCAGGACTCCATCACACAATTTGTGTTGGCTGGTAAGCGCCCACGTTTGCGAAGGGACCTGAACACGCGGGTCACAGCGGAAGGCGGTCTCGGGGTCCCTGACTTGCTTCGCTACTTCCACGCGTCACAACTTCGCTACCTCCTAGAATGGAGCAGGCCCGAATCGGAGAAGCGGTGGTGATTTCAGGACGAGCTATGGGCCAGATGTCCCTATGGAAAGTCCCATTCCTGAGACGAAAAGACAGGCCCTCGTACCTCAGGAAATCGCCCATCACAAGACAATAATGCAGGTATGGGACAAAGTGGCGGTTTCGAGGGGCCTTACCACATTCCCGTCCCCGATGTCGCCTCTGTTTGGAAACCCGGCGTTCCCCCCGGGACTGGCCCCTGGGTCGTTTTCGCAGTGGCGGGAGTCAGAATGCAAGGCAGCTGGCGACCTCTTCAACCCCACGGGCTTCATGCAGATACGCACTTTGCAAGACTACTACACACTCCCACAGATCCAACGCTTCCAATACTTCCAGATCAGACACTGGCTGACAGAGAAAGATGTCCTGCCCCACGTGAGCAGACCCCTGACCGACTATGAGAAGTGGCTCCAGACGAAAACGACTGACAGACACGCAATCATTGACCTCTACATGATGCTCGGTCCACCGCCCCCTGCTTCTCGATCAGCGGGACAGAATAGATGGGAACACGAATTAGGACGCACCTTCACAGATAAGGAATGGCAAGACATATACTTCAGGGCCCACCACACCGCCCGTAATGTGGCTAGTAAGGAGGCGGCGGTGAAAATAGCATACTATTGGCACCTTACACCGGCGCGGCTCCATCGGGGCAACCCGCGTAGAGACCCTAGGTGCTGGAGGGGTTGCGGCCAACAGGGGACACTCACTCACATCCTATGGGAGTGCACAGAGGTCCAGGGGTACTGGGAGGAGGTGCTCAAGAGCTTCGACACACACTTTGACACGGAAATTCCCCGGTTTCCAGCATACACGCTCCTTGGCCTTCCCAACGCCATCACATTCCCTCTCAAATAGATCAGGGGGAGACAGATGGGGCTAGCGATGGGGGTAGCCACCCAACACATCCTATCTCTTTGGGGCTCCCCTAGGAACCCTACCCACACGGGATGGCTCCACCGCCTGTGGTATATAATGGGAATGGAGAAGATACAGGCCTCCCTTATCCAAACACGGGATACATTCCTCAATACATGGCAGCCCCTTGTCTCTCTCCTCTCAGAGGAATTCAATGAAATCACCTGCCCAAAATACCTACGGGTGCTCCGGCTTCCAAACGATTTCCGAGGAGAACCTCGGTCACCCAACTGAAAGCTGCCTATCCTGCAGGCCCTGTGAGAACTGTCGTCAACGCACTTACCACACCGGGGAAGGGGAAACGTGGGTGGGATACGGAAGGGAGCGGGGAGGGGGAGGGATGGTTGGATGTTCATGGGACCGCTTCAGAGTTTTGCTTCGCCTACTGGGCCTCCCTAGCACTCAAGGACACATTTCACGCAGTACCACTGGGCTCCGCCCCTTGGGAGGGGAGGGGTGGATGTTACTTGCCTGGCGACTGCATGCACGCCCGTATTGTTGTCATGTCCTATGTCTGTCTTGTCAAAATTTCAATAAAAGATTTAAAACAAAAAAGAAAGTAAGTAGGCAAAGTTTGTGGTTTGCCTTGTTAATAATGGGTTAATTAACAGCAAACTGTGTACAGAATAGAGCTGTAACTACTTACAAATCATATATTGATATAAGCTAAAGCCCCAAAAAATAACCCGCTGACTGCATAAAAGGAAAATGTTTGGTTGTACACTACCATAAGTAACAACTATGTACGCCTTGTTTTTTAGGAACATTAACAATCATTGCATGCTCAAAGACACCGCCTGAATGTCCGATGTTGGTACATTTCGCCACTTGCCCACATCCAAAGATATGTAATATCAACATTACTGTAAGGATGAGAAAAAAAAAACTCGCAGACCCATTTCGACTTGAGCCATTAGCTTTAAGCGTGCACAAGCTTGTGTGGAAGAAGCAGGGAATTGGAAGTGGTATCTTTGCAATGGGTGCCTCTCTCTCCACACCAAACCCCCATTGTACCCAAGTCCATGAATGGTGCTCTCTTTCGAAGTTTGCTTGGACTATTAGATGAAGTGTCAGGCAAATGGTTCAAAATAGGATCATGCTGGAGTTCTTACAACTCTTTAAAAGTCAAAAACCTGTAAACCTAAGTGAAGGTGTTCTCTCTGGATACAGCTTTCATCCTTATCTGGAACAGCACCAACAAACTAGATAGTCCACCAAAAGATAACAGGCATGTCTCTGTTCACAGAGAATTGTGCTTCTGTGTACCTGTGGTGAGGTCATAAAAAAAAATCCTCACTTAACTAACCACTAGTTGTTAACCAGATTTATGGCATCTTATTAATACGCATTAGATGTGACTTCTCTACGAGGTGTCCTATATACTTCCAATCATAGATGTTCCTTTCATCGTACAATTCGGACAGTCTAGGGACTGGCTTTGAAAAGAAGGATAACAAGGTATTTGCTGCAGGAGACAATGGTGACCAGGTCTCTTTTGCACACGCACGCCTTATCTTGGGCTCAAGCGGAGTACTCATCACAGATCTTTTTCTGTTGTTGATAAAAGTACCCGTGCATACAACTTGACTTCACCTGCAGAGCAGGATCCTGGCATTCCACCTTAAGGTATTGAGTCTGGCACTTGATCCACAAGGTGAGCGGTGTCCTGAGCTCATAAGGTACATGGTTTGGAAAAAGAAGGGAAGCGACTTTGGATGAGCACTGGTCTTCCTTATTATTAGTGACAAAAGATGGCAACATATTGCTGCTTACTGAAAAGCAACAGGTAATGAGTGAAGACTACGAAGTCAAACTCCTATCAGAGCCTGAACTCTACAAAGAAAGAAAGCGAAGAGGACTCAAAGTTTACAGAATGACACCTACGATAAAATATATCCTAAGAAATCAAATAATGTATGGTAACCAAATGTGAAGACACCAAGGCACTGGGCTAGGAGAGGTTTTTGTTTTTCAAGTGGAAAAACTTTACCGCATACCCGTGAATGGCGAGACATCTTCTGCCTGCCACGATCTAGCATTGCTCATTTTTACACAGACATTACAACCTAAAAAACAGCACGGACGTTTGTAAAAGAAGTGAAATTGATGGATGAAGGTCTAACAAGAATCTGAGATACAATAGGTCTCCTTTTCTCTGTCAGAATGAATAGAAATAGCAGTTAAGGGCACCACAACAGACACTGTGTCTTTAAAAGGCATCAACAACACATAATGTCGGGAAGGAACAAGGAGCCCTTATTTCAATAGCAGGTCAGCTGATGTTTGGAGTGCATGTCATACTTATCTGACGAGGTCTAGGGTTTTGATCAAATGTTATTGTGAAACAGCTATTTTTGTAGACGCTGAAAAGTCTTGAGATGACTTTGTAGAGTTTATTCGTCCTTGACACGGGCGCATGCAAGGCCACATAGTGACCAGGTACACTGCAGAGCTTCAGATGTCCAGTTTTAGATCTAGTAATTCCTGTGAACCACATATTGTGGCATCTGAATCAGCCTGTGAAATCCTTCTCTCTCAGACATACAATAGACATCAAGCAGAGGGTTGGTTCAGCATAAGTAGCTCTATCCAACAGAAAATGCTACTTCCCACAGTAGACACAGTTCAAGTCCTCGAATTATGCGTTGCAAGCCACATGTCAGCAGGTAGTTAATAAGAAAAGTTACTAAGAAAATACTGACTAACCCACAGTCTTAGTAGGTGGATGTCAAAAGTACAACATAGGACCATGGGCCTGATTCACTAAGGGAGGCTGGATACACATTTAATGAAGCCCACAAACAATCTCAATTGTACTCTAGGAATTCTAATTGTCTATATTTTAAGGTGTTTGTGAAATGTGCCAGCTACCTTCTAAGCGAAAGGAATCAAATAGAGACCACTTGGGCACAAATCAAGACTGTGTCCCACAGGAAAACATGTGGACCCATATTTATCATTTTCTTACGCAGCGCAATGCAACAAGCCACCTTGTTGCGCTGTGTGAAAGAGAAAGCGCAGGAATGCACTGTATTTAACATTATACAACACATTCCTGTCCTTTCCTAGCGCTGGCACACTTATGGCTGCCTAGTGCCAATGCAGACACCCTTGTATCATGGTGCAAGCGTGCTTGCGTTGTAGGTAGGATTGTTTATGTGAAGGAAGGTACATCTTCCTGCACAAAAATAATACTGACAGGCATTTTCTTCTTTCCATGTGTGCTGCAGAATGCAGCTCACATAGATAGAGATAAAAACAAGGAGACATTTCTCCTCGTTATACCTCACCTGGGAGGCATAGCATTTTGATGCGTTCCAAGGTCTACCACAAATGGTAAATCTGGGGATGGGACAAAATCTATGGGTGGATACATAGGAACACCCACGGTCCATCAACGGAATGCCTCCCTGGGGCGGGAAACATCCTTTACAACGCAACTTTTACTCCGCTCTACCATTACGACGCAGCTAGTACAACGCAAGTCGTTACAACGACTTGCGCTGGAGGGCGCTGTAGGATAGGGAATAGTTTAATTTTCTATCCAACACCTTCCCTACTATCCACGGTGACTGGAGTTGGAATAGAAAATTAAACTATTCCACTATCCAGCGCCCCCAACGCAAGTCGTTGTAACGACTTGCGTTGTAAAAACTGCGTTGTAATAGCATGCAGAGTAAAAGCATGCGTTGTGATGACATACATCCCCCTGGGGCAGAGTAACACAAGTCAGTGATTTGCGCTGCACTGAGTTACTTTAGATATATCAAGCCATGCAGGGCCATGCAAGGTGGCCTTATGTGGCCCGATAAACCTCACTTAGGTTTTGTGTGGGCCTTGCACCCCCTTGTGTGGCACAGGGGCCACGCAAAACCTTGATAAATCTGGCCCTAGAATTATTAGGTCTATCACAGTGTGCAAGAAGCAAGTTCAGTTGCCATATCCTTGCTGTTCTCATTACTAAGATGGTCAATGCAGGGGCTAACCATTGACTACTTCACTGGCTTTTGTAGTCTACTAGCATTACTAATAACACCAGGGGCATTGTATTTATACAGCGCTACAAATGTCTGACTAGGCCACAATATACTCCAATGTTTACTGGCATCCTTATGGACTGAATAGCTAAAAAGGTGCAGAATATAGGCTGGCCCATACGGGAGGTGTTGGGTGAGTGTCGAATGTGTTCAACGTTCAAACATTGTGGTGCATAAGATTGACGTGTTGCAGAGTGTGAGAACAGATGCAGCCACGCATACCTGCTACTTTAAGAGGCTTCTGCATGCTATAGATTAGGCCAATACAGACATTGTGGGGATCAGTAGACTCCACCATGGTGCATGCTATAGGAAGTTCATCCAGAAGTGCAATAGGGCAAACCCTTGAAGGCACTTTAATGCAACCGTAAAAAGATATCAGGATGTTGAGAGAATCTGGGGGTCAAAACAGTTAGCGAAAAGCAGGCATCAGTTTCTCAAAAACTCTCCAGTCTTCTGCTAAACTGGCTATGAAACGTAACAAGCTATGGCCGCTGCACGAAAAGCACCCTGCAACCAACAAGAGCCTACCTCTCTCAACGGCCAACCCTAACATATATCGGTTTGATCTCGCATAACATTCTGAAATGAAAATAAGGAGGTAGTTGATGTCTACGTGTATTGACAAAATGAAAGCCAATCTTAAGAATTGGAGCCACTGCACCGTGGAGACAAAGGCAGTTCCCACTTACTTGAGCCAAACAAATTCTACGCCTTCCCCCAGAGCTTCCTAGCCCGTTACATATTCTTAGAAATACTAAGATGGGCTTAATAAATATCACAGTTAATCTTTTACAAACCTACATTTCTAAAAGATCTGCCCAGCTTCGCCAAAATATTCACCAGAAGCAAATGGAGGTGTCCCAACCTGTTGGATATGACAAGTCGAATACCGCTGTGCTCCAGCTCAGACAAGTAACACGCCGAATGGTTCATTTAATGGACACACATTAGGAACGACTTCACATCTAAATGTCTTTCTTACGCCTCACCTGGACATCGCTTGGCTGCACTTGGAGTGCAGGGCATCCCGATCATCGAGAAATGGTGCAATAAGTGTGTTGCACAACAATTTTGAATGTCCAACAACACATGAATTGCTTTAATGAAAGAACTATAAAGTCCATAATGTTCTCTTCTAGCATATTTAGAAGCAATTGCGTTCATACCCTCGAGCTTTAAATATAATAGATCAGCAAGACTAAACTGAACATCTGTATTTAATTAAGTCTTTTTAATAAAGCTAATTAATATACGTTTTCGTCAAAGCTTACACATAGAATATATAGAGGCAGACCCAAAAATGAAGGATTAGTTTAGCAATCTACTAGTGAAAACAAACGCATGTGCATTTGCATGCTCGGATTCCATTATTTGTAAACCACTTTTATTCACAGCACAGAAAGATGGACAGATATAAGATATCGGGATGCCCTATGTACCGTAAAATTGGTATCTTGACTTTTGTTTTGGCCATGGCATCATGCTAATTTAGCGTGTGTGCAGAGGGATAAGTCTGCCAGTGACAACACAAGGTCTAAAACCTGTTCTGTAACCTGGAGTCGTGCACCAAGCGTGGCCTTCTACTGCACTGCTGTCCTGAGTATCACATGATGTGGTTGGTGTTGGAAGCAAACCATGTTTATGAGTCTTCAGTGTTACGAATCTTTTTCCTGTGTTTTGTGTAAAGTTCTGCTGTGATGCGAGCGACCTCTGACCCTGCTCGCAGGCAGGTCACTCCCCACGCAGCTACATGGCTCCACCTGTCTGTGCCTGCCTCGCCACCCGTACCCGCATTTTTTTGCCTAAATTGTGTTGTTCTGTGCCTAATTGCTGTTACCCGCCTGCCTCGTTGCCCGTACCCGCAATGTTCTGCTTAAATTTGCTGTTTTCTGTGCCCAACTTATTCTCCCTGTGCCTATTTGTTTCTTCTTTTTTGCGCCAAATTGGTGCCCCTTGCCCGTTTTCCCGCCACTGCGTCTCTGCGGCCCCACTCCCGCCTCCCAGCTGCTCCTCCCTCTCACATCCCCTCAAATAGAGGCCGCACAGCAGCCGCACCCCTGGCGCGCCTAAGGCAAGCCCGTCTGCGCCGGTACGGCCTGGACCGCGCCCAGCACCAGGACCCCTGATCCCCGCAAGCGCCACGACACCTGCTACAACTCCAGCACCATCCACGCACTCAACGCCAGACGATCACGGAACTGCTGCCTGGCCGCCCCAAAGCGCACCCAAGGACCCTTCGCCTGCCGGAACTGCAGCTTCACAAGCATTCGGCCCGCCAATCCACCTACCAAAGAACCCAACTACCTCAGATGCATCTTTTCCAACACCCGCTCCGCAAGCAAACATGCTGTGGAACTCTAGGACCAACTGGACTCCCAACACCTCAGACGTCGCCTTCTTGACGGAGACCCGGCGGGACCCCTCCTCTGCACCCGACATCACCATAGCCATCCCGGAAGGCTATAAGGTCACCTGCAGCGACCGCACAATTTGGAGTAGGAGGAGGAATTGCCATAGTCCACAGGAGCACTCTCAAAGTCTCAACCAAAACCGACGACACCCTCAGCACCGCCGAACACCTGCACTTTCAGATTCACATCGATCCCAACACCACCCTCAGAGGAACCCTCGTCTACAGTCCCCCCGGGCCCCGAGCTCAGTTCAGCGACTCCATCACCGACCTCATCAGCACACACGCCCTCGCCTCCATGGACTACATCCTCCTCGGGGACCTGAACTTCCACCTCGAGAACAACAACGACACCAACTCCACCACCCTGATCGACAACCTCGGACTCAGACAACTAGTCACTACACCCACCCACTTCGCCGGCCACACACTTGACCCCATCTTCTCCGCAAGCCCCTACGTCTCCTTCAACCACACCATCGAGCTCCACTGGTCCGATCACCGCTCCATCCACTTCACCTTCCGGAAACCCACCATGCACTACCGCACCCAACAGATCCTGCGCTGCTGCTGGAGCAAAGTTATCGAAGACCAGCTCTCCACTACCCTCGCCCGGAGCACACCAGCAGACCTGACCGACCCCAACACCACTGCTCGCGACCTCAGACAGTGGATCAACGACTGCACCAACACCCTCGCCCCACTCAAGAAGCCCTCCAACACCCACACCAGCTAGAAAGCTAGCTGGTTCACCGAAGACCTCCAGGCCTCCAAGCGAACCTGCCGAAAACTTAAAAAAAAACTGGATCCGTGATCAAACACCGGAAAGCTACACAGCCCACAAGAACGCCACCCGCAGACACCACCACCTCATCAGATCCGCCAAAAGGACCTCCTTCAAAGACCGCCTAGCGAACAACGCACACAACAGCAAAGAGCTCTTCAACATTGTGAAGGAACTCTCCAACCCCAGCGCCAGCACCAACACCAACAACATCTCACCTCCAAAAACCTGTGTGACTCCCTGGCCACCTTCTTCCATCACAAGATCGCAGACATCCACGTCAGCTTCCACGCCGTCACCACCCCGGCAACAACTGAGACCCCCCGCTCCACGACAACCACCCGCCTGCTCAGCTGGACCAACATAAACGACGACGACACCATCAAGTTCATGAACATCGTCCACTCCGGATCCTCGGAAGACCCCTGCCCACACCACATCTTAAACAAAGCCAGCAGCACCATTGCACCCAATCTCCGGAAAACTATCCACATCTCCTTTGAGACAGCGACCTTCTCGGAGAGCTGGAAGCACGCAGAGATCAACGCCTTACTTAAAAAACCCAAGGCGGACCCCAAGGACCTCAAGAACTTCTGACCCATCTCGCTGCTCCTGTTCCCGGTGAAGGTCATCTAATAGGTGGTCAACAAACAACTGACCAGCTTCCTCGGAGAGAACAGCATCCTGGACCCATCCCAGTCCGGGTTCCGCAGCAACCACGGCACCGAAACTGCCCTCATCGCCGCCACCAATAATATCAGGACCCTGCTTGACAACTGAGAAACAGCGGCCCTAATCCTACTGGACCTGTCAGCCACCTTGGACACGGTCTGCCACCGCACACTACAAACACGCCTCTACGACGCCTGAATCTAAGAGAAGGCCCTGGACTGGACCTCCTCCTTCCTCTCCGGCAGAACACAGAGCGTCCGTCTCCCCCCCCCTTCCGCTCCGAAGCCACCGGGATCATCTGCGGCTTACCCCAAGGCTCATCCCTCAGCTCAATGTTGTTCAACGTCTACATGGCACCGCTCGACCATGTTGCACGATGGCATGACCTCAACATCATCTCCTACGCTGATGACACCCAGCTGATCCTCTTACCTCACCATGGACCCCCACACCACCAAAACCAACCTCCACAAAGGAATGAAGGCCGTCGCCGACTGGATGAGGAACAGTCGACTGAAGCTGAACTCGGACAAGACGGAGGTCCTCATCCTCCTATCCACCTCCTCGGCCTGGGACGACTCCTGGTGGCAGACTGCACTAGGAACACCCCCAACACCCACCGACCACGCACACAACCTAGGGGTCATCCTTGACTCTACCCTCTCCATGACAAAGCAGGTCAACGCCTCCTCCTCCTGCTTCAACACCCTAGGCATGCTTTGCAGGATCTTCAAGAGGATCCCCACCGTAACGAGAAGGACGGTCACCCAGGCCCTCTTCAGCAGTAGAATGGACTATGGAAACGCACTCTACGCAGGAGCCCCAGCCAAACTCCTGAAACGACTCCAACGCATCCAGAACGCCTCCGCACGCCTGATCCTCGACATCCCTTGCCGCAGCCACATCACACCCCACCTGAGAGACTTTTGCTGTATTCCTGTGGCTGGAGACTGAAGAACCAGATAGTATGCCGAGGAGGAATGGATAGAGAGCTCTGTTTAGAAATTCCATGATATCCTTGCAAGCAAAGGACTGCTAATTAATTCTCCGGAGCACTGCTATTTGGTAATGGAAGGGGGCGAGGGGTAGGACTGCAGTTTCTGTTCACGGTGAATAAGGTTCTAGGTGGGGCCTGTCCTTTTGTCTGTGTATGATTACTGCTTCATGAAGGCTGCCGACAGCCAGGTACAGAGAACTCGTACTTTATTGTTCCCATGTTTTGGACACCCCTGCTTGGAGCCAGCCCCTTTACCACCTGTTGTGACAGCCATCACTTTGCACAAAGACTGCATCTGGAGAGGAGAACGGACAAAACATCTGAAAAAGAAACCACTCAAACTAGTTCTGAAACTTTAAACAGTGAACCTACAACCCCTGTCTGGAAAATAAGTATAAGTATAAAAATGTGATACAAACCACCACACTTTATTCCACTGCAAGTACTTCTAGAACAAGGAATGGAGTGCTCCACATAGCTAATGTGTAACCTGGGCTGGTATCTGCCTGAAAGACACTGTCCCAGAGGTGAGGCAACATCACTTAAAGGCAACACTTTCTAATGGCTGAGCAGCAGATCTGCCAAAAAGAGCGTAGAAGCCTGCCTGTCTGCTGAGAGAGGGAAGGAGTGTGTTTGCCCTGCAGGAGAAGAGACAGTACAGGAGGGCATCCCCAGGAGGTTCCAAATGTGTGGGGAGGACCCAGAGGAAGTTGACAACAAAAGAAGTGACGAGGCCCCCCCCTCTCTTTGCACAGCTCAGGGGTGATCTGTAATGTTGCCACAGTTGCAGTGTCCAGCTCGTCTGTGGTCAGGCAGCGAGGTGGATACCATACTTCTATGTCTGTGTGAGTTGGACGTGAACATTTCTAGTTTATCTTAATACCATGAGGGTGAGCATTTACCCACTGTCTGAACGAGCTTGTTGGGCTGTGTTCTGAAAGTGGCATACCACTACCAACAATACATATGGCTTTGGTGCTGTGCTCGATGTGTGATCCTGCCAAAAGGTGTGCTAGAGAAGGGCATTCCATAATGAAGAAACCCAACAAAAATGAAAGACAACAGAAGCTGCTGATGTAAAACCCTAAAATACCCAAGAAACAGCATCTCAGCAAGAGAGCTGCACAAAGTTGGTGGTTTGTTGGGCTCATGACACCAGTCTAAATATGGGGTTTTCATAACTGACCTTAAAGCACCACTCCCACAGAAATTACGAAATTCACCAGGCCCATCTTTCAATTTGCGGCACACAACCAACATCATAGCATTTAATTAAAGTTAAATTGGGCCTTCAGACTGGCCGAAATACCTTTTTCTCTGGTCGTCCTTTTCGGTACCCTGGTGCCAATGCCATCTGCCAGATCTCCTTCTAGATGCACCCTTTAAGGATTTGCTAGCCACCACTGTGGCACAATATTCTGAAGAAAGCGCAGGCACAGCCACGTCACCATTGGTGGTGTGGGATGCCCTTAAGATGGTTGTTAGGGGTCATTGTTTGTGGACACAGGTAGCTATGCGCACACAGTTGAAAAGAACTCACCGCGATAGAGCGCAGGCTGGCCACCACAGAGCAGTTGGCTGTGGAAAATGCCCAGGGGCGGCAAGGCCCCCTTCAGGTGGAGCATGCGCTCTTGCTAAAGAGTTTGAGATGCCTTAACTAAGCCGCACACTCGACGAGGTCCCATCATATAGGTGACAAAGCGGGCAAATTGCTTTCATTGCTCATCCGTCAGAATGAGTCATCCGCGCCCCTAGCATCGGTGAGGGCGGCGGTGGTGGAAACCGCTTATACGCACCGGGACATTCACAGCGCTTTTGTGACATTACCGGGATCTGTATAAATAACGCGTACAAGCCACGCTCCTAGAGGTACAGGAATACCTGGACGGGTTAGACTTACAGCGGCCAACACGCGCACAAACCGAAGAACTAAATGCCACTCTCCATCCAGAGGAACTCAGGAACAGCATTTTTCCCTGTCTTATGGGAAGTCGCCAGGGTCGGAATTTTACAAAGCATACACACACATTTGCTAAAAGTGAATGAAACGGCACACAACGACAATCCCCTCACTGATAAGCAAAAAGAAGCTTTGTTGGTCTCCCTTCTCAAACCTGACAAGAATCCTGACTTCTTGGGCTCCTATCAACCGCTGGCGCTCCTTAACACAGATTATAACATTTTTGCCTCGCTTTTAGCTAAGCGGCTTTCCCCCCTGGTGAATACGTTGGTGCACCCCAATCAGAATGGCTTTGTCCCTGCGCGTTGCACCTCCCTAAATATACAGAGACTTTTTTTTTTTAGAGTGCAACAGTATGCCTGGCCTATTTCGGGCTGCCTGGTATTAGATTTGGAGAAGGTCTTTGACTCAGTGGAATGGATCTATCTGGGGTCTGTACTAGGCAAATACAAGCTGGGGAGATATTATTTGAATATGGTTTGTTTGTTGTACCAGCGACCCACAGTTCGGGTCCGCACAGGCAAGTTAATATCGGATTGTATTGGGGTGAGAGGAGATATCCGTGAAGGATGTCCACTATCTCTGCTGTTATTCTCCCTAGCAATGTTGCTTCTGAGAGATGGCGAGGAGTGGGGGATACAGTTAGGAGATGGGATGCATGCCATTTCCCTATACGTGGATGATCTGTTGTATTTGTGGGATGTCACTGCCATCCCGGCATCCGTCGGAGACATACCTTTGAGGAAATGTCAGGGTTCTGGGTAAATTGGGCTAAATCGGGAATCTATTCATTTAGTGCTACTGCACCGGAGGTAGCTGTCTCTCTGAATTGCGCGTCTCTCACTTGGTACTCCACCACATTCCGATATCTTGGTATTTCTATATAATCGCTCACCGGAGGACTTAATGAACGGCAATTTGATGAGTGATATCAGTCATACAAGCTCAATTGCACTTTTGGAAGACACTCATGTTGACTGTGATGAGTCGTATTGCCTTGCTGAAAAGGATAGTGCTCCCCAAACTGCTGTACTATTTTTCAAACCTCCCACTCTATATCCCACCCAAAACATTCCGAGACCTAGAGCGACTTTCATGGGACTTGATATGGAATAAAGGGAGGCCTCATATCGCGTTGTGGAAGATGTATGCCCCCATTAGCCAGGGCGGGTTGTCTGTCCCTAATATGGAAATGAATTACTTAGCTGCCCAACTCCAATGGGCAACAAAGTGGCTGAATGACAGGTGCCTGGAAGACACAGCAACTGTGCACCAACCCTGGACCCACTCCCAGATTTGTCATCTGTTCCACCCAGTCGCCAAACCCTCTAGGCCACCACAGCTACACTTGGGACTAGCCCATAAATGCTACAAAAGAAGCTTATATCTCACCCGTATAACACCTCCTTATGCCCCCATCTTACCATTGCTGGGGACACCAAGGGGAAGGATGGGTACCTTGGAAGCAGCCCGACATCCTGGTATGCAGCTGAGCTTGACACATTGGGCGACCTATATAGGGACGGCGCATTCATACCTTTCGAGATGCTAGTCGAGGACAATGAATTGCCCGCGGACCAATTTCTGCTACACACCTCCATCCTGAAGTCTTTGTCAACTGCCTGGGGGGATCTGGCAGTTGAGCCGCCGACACACTTGTTAGTATAGTACTTACATGTAATGGGAGCGGGGTTGCATGTAGTGCACTGGCTGGCAGAGGCCCTTCTCATACACACGCTGAATCCCATGCAGCGACTTGGAACTAGGTGGGAGGCAGATGGAGGTCAGCCTTGGAAAGACAAGGAATGGGAAGCCATATTATCAGGTGCTGGGAATATACCCAGGAACTCGAGATTCAAGGTCCTCCGAACATATATCATACAGAGGGCATATTTCTCACCGGACATGATAAACAGATATTTCCACATTGTCACCTCTGCATGCCCACGCTGTCAGCATCCTGATGCAGACCTGCTGCACATGTTGTGGACTGGTACATACCTCCAGAGTTATTGGCAAGAGATAGTCAGGACTCTGGCTTTATGTACCAACACAGCAATGCCGTTGTCGTGGGAGGTTTGCCTTTTAGGGCTTTACACCAGATCCTAAGGTTCCGAGATTTGGGTCTCAACACTGCTCAACGTCTTCTAACTAAAAAATGCCGCCCCACCGGAGATACTTAGTTGAAAACGCTCACTTATAATATGGGCGCAGGCGGAAAGTACGGCACTACATAAAGAGGAGACAGCAGGACTTCGCAAGTTCCCCATTGCACACAGTTGGTATGCACTACTGGCAGCCCTACAGGCTGGCATCCCACTAGCGGCTGACATCGCCTTATTAGCATCTCAGTGACAGACCCAATAGTTCACCATCTCTTAGCCAAGGAGGGTTGTCACGCCTCAAAAACTGTAGACTGGGTAATTGTTGTCTCCCCTAACCTGGTATAGATAAATACTTGACTTATACCCTTCCTTAGGCATAACGGTCTACGCTGTTGGCAAATTAGTATGCCCTGTTGTGTGCACTGTTTCAACTATTCGCTGGATTTGAAGCTTTGCGGAAATGCATTGATTACATTCTTGTACCTCAATGATGCACCAGGAGTATATTTTTCTTTGTATTTAATGGATGGCAGATATTCTTTATATGTTTTAAGTTTCAGTATATTTCAAATGTTTTTGGATAAAAAGATCTATTGGTGTTAATAGATGATCATTATTTGTGTCATCGTCACTCAAGTTCTTTCTCCCATTGCGTAGGGAATAGACGATAAGACCCCACTGTTACAATTTTGGGTGTGAATAGTACACATGTGTGAAGTTCTGTCAGGACGGTTAATAACAACTTGTTTGAACGCAAGTGGTGATCGACAACGCCACTACTCTATAACGTATGATGCAGCCACACTGTCAGCAATGGCACGCAGGGGCACTAATGCATATTCTCATATATGACACAACTGGTGAATAGCATATTGTGATGTATGTATATTGCTGTGAGATGTAATGTTATTCCGACCATGAGTCTGTATTTCTGATATCAGATTTTAAACATCTCTGTACGAATCAATGATGATAGTCCTGCTAAATATAAAATGCCAGTAAAGATATTTAAACAATAAAAAAACATTAAAACAAAATGAATGTAAATGTAAATGTACAGGAATTTATATAGCGCAAATCACTGAGCGGTTTCTAAGCGCTAGCTTAGGGAACCCGTCCTGGTATTCCCCTGTGAGATAACCCCGGCAGGGTATCCGCAAGGTGAAAGCCAGGCATCCCGCCGCGAGGGGCCGTTGTGGAGATTAAGCAAGCTATTGCCCAGAGTCGCAGAGTGTGAACCCGTGAATCGAGTAGGCACCGGAGCGAGAATTGTCGAGTCCATGGACATTTTAGGACTCAAGACCCCGCCGAGCCGGGAATTGAACCCTGGTCCCGGGCTGACCTCTGCTTCCAGGTCTGCCTCCTAACCAGTGAGCCACACTTCTCCACGCAAAAGATGTGTCGTAAAAGTAATTTTAGCAGAACAAGTTTTGGATAACATTTTTATCACAGGACACCACAGATATATCTACCTGAGAAATTAGCTGCAAACCTTATAATCGTACTTGAATTGTATTTATGTAGCGCTTACTACCAAAGATGAGGCGTCAAGCGCTTTTCGGCAAGTAACACACTACCCTGGAGCCCAAAAAGGATTAGTGGTGGATTAGTATAGATAAATATGTAGTCATTTGAGAGGTGGAAATGGGAGTCTGTAAGTTGAATTCAATAATGGATGAATAGAAGAGGAAGAGTCTAGAAAGTGGTATTTCGGAGATCATAGTAGTAAGAGGAAGTTTGGTATGAGTAAAAGGAGTTCTGGAGGAGGCAAGACTCTCTAGAAAGGGTGGTTTGGGGTGAATCATAGGAGGCTAGACTCTAGAAAGTATTATTTTGGAGATTAAAGTAGTAGAATGAGGTTTGGGATGAGTCGGAGTGTGGGGGTAGAGGATATATCGAGAGACGTATATATCGAGAGACGTATAGGTTGAGAGAAATAAAGTAATACAAATAAAATAAAATAAAAAAAAATAATATATATATATATATATATATATATATATATATATATATATATATATATATATATATATATATATATATATATATATATATGCTCGTTCCACACTTCCCGAAACCCCCTCGTGCCTGGGATTTCACACATACGACTAAATTGAAAGGGGGTATACATGTATAAGGAAGAATATATAGATTGAGATTTAAAGAAGTATTGTATAAACTAAGACTTTCAAGTGTGTTGTACTTGAAGCTAATTTATTTGTGTATCTTTAAAACTCTTTTTTTTTACTTTTTAATCTGATAGACTCTACAATGAAGGTATCAGGCAGAATTTTGTTACATCTTCTACAAGCTTGGGCCATGGGAAAATGCAATCTGTCTGGCATTTAGTATGTGTCCAGGGAAGGACTTTGCACCAATGACCAGTTTCTGAATCTCTGCCTTATAATTAATAAATAAACCAGGGTGAAGAAGGACTGTATCCATGAAGCCTTCATGGACCTGATCTCTACCACCCATTGTGCGAACCGATCAAGGCTATAGGAAAGAATATTAGCAGTAGGAGTTGAACCCCCTTTACTTTCTCAGACAGCTTGGCTACTATACCTAGTCTTCTCTAGTAACTTACCTAGTCAGAATGTCTGAGGTGGTAGTGTGGAAAAAATGCAAACGTGCACTGCTTGCACTCCTCAAGATTGATCAGTTGGGGGCGTGAACAACAATTTTTTCTCCCATGCACTCATTGAACGTCTAGCAGCAACAAGAATTGGAAAAGCAAATAGGATGCATCTTTACAGAGCAAGTGAAAAGCTGCTGTCTTTGCCAATGTTTATCTGTAAAGTATTGCTTAAAAGTTTTTATGAAAAAACATTCCAAACACTGGAGGAAAAGCAATCCCATATCTCATGGTATTGTAAAACTGCACATTGAACTCAATGTGTTCAAAGTCTATAAATGGCATGTTTTATTTTTCAAATACCTTTCACTCAGGAAACTCTTAACAAAATGTAAAAAGAATAAGGAAGTGATGGAATGTAACTGAAATGAGTGGCAAGGCCTAATTTACTTTCCTAGGGATTCAGTCATGTGGTCCTCTGTAGTAGCCCAGGCAGCACATTCATGGGCGTCCAGGAGAAGTGGCATGCTAGATACACCCTCTGCCTCAGATGAGAGTTGAGTGAGTGCTGCAGATGGCCCTTTCTCAGCACCATAAAAAGCATTTGTGCACCAAAGCTTGTGATTTAATGCAATATGTGGAATGCAGGACATAGAAAAAAAACAACACTTAAAATCTACTCTTCAGCCAAATCATAGTAAAAACATCCTTGATGTGCTTTCACAGATAAGCTGAAGATGGGGTGAGGAGCGAGATGGTTTACATGCACATGCACACTCATCCATACCCCCATGCATTTACAAGTGTAGACATATACACCTGCCATTCAAAAGTTCACATATTCATTCACAGCACGCACTCACAAATACTCATACATTCACACACACACACACACACACACACACCAAAATTTACAAGAAAAAAACAACTTACCGGCTGTAGCAGTGATCTCAGGAGGCAAGCATCCAAGGTTCCTGGAGGATTGGTATTGCTGCCTACTCTCTCTGACTAACCTTCCATCAGTCATTGCGAGGAGGCAGCAGTCCATTACTCATCAGAGTTAGATGGGGTCAGTGAGAGCTGCTGGCCCCACCACAGTCTGTGATTGGCAATCAGCCCTGGGCACTTCAAGGCTTAAAACTGAAGCACACATGTTGAGTCAATCAGTGACGCTCCCCCTCATCATGAGGGCGAAGTCCTCTAAGCGATTTGCCAGGCTGAGGAGGTCACACACACAGGGCTGTGACATCTTCAACCTGGCAAAATTCAGGTCAACCAGCCAGGTGCCTGTGCATTTAGAGCCAGACTGCCTGACCTGAACATTCAGTGTTTCACATTTAGTACCTGACCTGAACATTCAGTGACCATTGCTCAGTTTGACAAAACCTCTTCATGTCTGCCAAAAAGTGGGGGAAGCGCCTCTCCGCCCTTAAAGACAGGTCGCTGCTGAGTGTTTGATGGCCTAATCCAGCATGCGCTATTTGGTTTCAATGCCACTGAAGCAAAGAAACAGTGGCAGGATAAACAACCTATCCCACCCTGAGAATTGAACCATAGCTAAAGTTCTGAAACCCAAAAATTCACAAGATCACCTTTGCTTTATTTTTGCAAACATGGTGTAGGAGAGTAGGGTCTGCTTCCTATGGTTACCCCCACTTTTTGCTGTGTTTCACTGGTTTTTCGACTTTGGTACGGCTGTGGCCCTGCTAATCAGGCCCACAGCCTAGCTGTTCTCGCTCTAAATTGATACTATGTACTTTAGGTACATACCAGATTGGTTACTGGGTCACCCTTGTGAGCCCCTGTATATGGTACCTTAGGTACCCAATGGCATAGGGACCACAGAGTCCTACCCGGGGGTGCAGCAAGTATCGTGCCACCCCTGGTTAACCTTCCAAACTGACACCAAAGGTCTGCACTTGCAGCCTGGAAAGGTGGTGTAAGCACCCCTTACTTAGATATAGTATACCTATATCTACCTTATATATAGACACATAGTAACCTATTAGTCACTCCTATGGTAGGCCTTGACAATCCTGAAGGCAGAGTGCTTGGTGTCGTGTGAGAGAGTGCCCTTGCATGAGCTGAGCCCTTCTGCAGCTTTCGGAACCATCTCCTTATAGCTGTTCAATGATATAGCCATACCATATACTCTTAAGTGCATTAGAATCCTCGCAGTTAATCCTAACTTTTGTTTGGCTTTATCAAAACATGTTGTGTAAGGTGTCGAACACTTTGGAATACTACCTCCCCCACCAGTTCTGGCGGCGGGGGGTAGCATTCCACCGTTCTAGAGGGAGAAGACATGTAGTTACTGGTAAACCCGGTTAAAGTTAAACAGAGCCCCAGCATCACAAAATTGATGCTGCTGCCACAGACATGAGTCTGCCCTCCTGCTGCTGGATGAAACTCCGGCAGGGGAGGCCTGGACAAAAGGTTTCTTGTCAAGGGAGGTGCTAGCACCTCCCCAGACAGGCTTTAGTGTATTGGGGAAGGGTGGGTTGCATTCAGGGAATGCTTTTCAGACACTGCCTGGGGCACACAAGGTGCTCCATGCATTTCCCAGTTCAAACCGGTTGCTGGGGCACTCAGCCCCAGCTCTAGAGCGAAACTGGACAAAGTGGAAGGGGTGTAGCCTCCCCAGGTCCACCCATAGGAGGGACCTTAGAGTTAGTCCAACCCCTAAACTTACTATACGAATAGATCCCCAGTCCCTAGGACTTTAGATTACCCTGGACGAAACTCTGCAACATATATCTTGGACCTTCCACATTCCATATCTGCTGTAAGACAGAAGAAATCTCCCTTGTGGTCAAGGAGTGACCACCCTGTTCAAACAGGCACCAACTGCATCTTTCCCGGTCTGCATTTTCGAGGCTCCCGCCGGATCCCGAAGAATCTGCGACACAGGACACAGACATCTCTGAAGCTAACCCGAGCTCCCAGCAAAGCTGAGACCCGTAGCTGACACGAGAGATGTGGGACCGGAACTCCTGGACATCCTGCATTTTTGCAACTGCACCTACTTCCCGAGGTATCCCGAAGTTGTGCATTGGGGTGTTTAAAGCCCCTGCCCCAAGCTTCTTTTGCACCGAAGTACAGAGGCCAGCACTCCACGAGTGACTAGTGAGTCCCCTTTCTTCACCGCAGCACGAGGCGCCTTCACGGTTCCTAGTCCGTTGGCTAGTGAGCCCCTACAAAAGCCAATCCTTTGTTTCTTGTGCTTTCCTGGTTGCTCCAGACGTGCTCCCATCTCTCCAAAGGAGGAGTCCCTGAGACCTTGCTGGTCTGCACCAAAGCCAATCTTGTCATCTTGCGTGGGTTGCTGTTGCCAAGGCTTTTTGGGTCCTATCCGGATTCAGACACCACAGTCAGCTAGATCTATTGTGGGGCAACTCTAATCTAGCTCCTGGTCATAGTCGACGCCTCCTGGTCCTCTTGGCTGAATAGTCAAGCTTCACCTCTTTCACCTAAAATCACCTGACATTGGTTGGCATCTTCTCCTCACCATCCTGGTCACTGGCTAGTGACCCAGACTCTGTCACCTCTGCTTTCAGGTTCTTCACATCTCCGATCCAACCTTGGATCCACCCGGACACTTTTCCTCTTGTCGCCTGCTGCATTTCTTCGCAGCTCTCCATTGGAATCGACGACAAAACCAGACACCAAAAGACACTTATGCACCCGGCCTCCGTTGGGGAGGTAACTAGTACTCCGGTGCTCCCATGGGTCTTGACTCTCAAAGTGTCTAAGTCTAAAAGGGTTCCATCGTAGTTCACCTCTAGGTGCCCTTAATGTTTAAAATTGTAACTTCTTCGTGCTCCATAGAAAGTCAATGGTGATCCGCGCCTGTGTTTAGACACTGCACGCGTCCCCGTGGGCCTCCTGTATCCTAACCTTTGGGGTTTCCAGGTAGCCCCAGCGGTTCTACAGGCCCTAGGCCTGCTTTCTATCTCTCACGTGGTTCTTCTACCACTATTTTAGTATATGGTTTGTGAGGGCCCTAGAGCATAAAGTATACTGTGCAACTTATCGTATGCTAATTAAGTTCCTTGTATTGTACTTTTACCTCTGAGCTCAAAGAGACCAGAGGGGTTGTGTTTAGATTAAATACATATATATTTGATATATACCTTGTGTGGTGTGCTTTCATTTGATCATTCAAGAGATTATAATTGGTAGGGGGGCGTGGCTTGGACGCCGATCGGGATGGCGGCGTGAGCTCGCAGCTCCGCGCGGAATCCCGCTAATTCTCCTGTTTTTCGGGACCCTAGGCGACCCGGAGACGACGCTCCTGCCCTCTGAAGTGTAAGGGGACAGCCGGGCGTAATCGGGGAGTCGCTGGGGGACTGCTGGCCCCGAGGAGATCGAGAGAAGAGGCGGCCGAGGTGTAACCCAGGGTGTGAAGAAAATGGCGGCGAGGAGGTCGGACGGTCCCGAACTTCAGCCCTGAGTCCGGTTGTCGCCAAGTAGCAAGGGACCCTGCACCCGGCTGCCCGACACACTAGGATTGGCGGCGCGATGTCCTGAGACCAGGGGACGCTGACCCGACTCACCCAGAAGATCGGGGGCCCTTGCTGGCCGCCACCCTAAGACCCATCCTTCCCCCCGCAGGCCAAAGAGGGGGGACGGAACGGAGCTCGTCCGCCTGGCCATTGTTCCTGAGAACGTCGGCGGGTACATAGCACTGCCCGGTGCCCGGTGGCAGGCACGGACCCACGGGTGTACCCGCAGTACGGGTGGCCGGACTTGTGACGCAGCGCCCTGACATGGCGGCGATCGGAGGGCCGATGCCCGGGAGCCGCGAGGGGGATTCGGCGACATCGACTCGGCTGAGTGAGAGTCCCTCCCCGGAGCTTGATCAGGAACAGCGGCTGAACCGGCGTTTGGATGCCATCCTTGAGGCGATTACCTCCACTAAGGAGGCATTGCACAATGACATTGCCCAAGTGGCCACGGGCCTGGGGCTGCTACGCGCGGATCATGCGAAGCTGGCGGATCGGGTCAAGGATCATGACCAACTGTTGCTGGACCTGAAGCCATCGGTGGTGACCGCGGAGCACAGGATCACGGACATTTTGGCCCGACTGGACACACTGGAGCGGAGGGCGGAGGATGCCGAAGGCCGCAATAGGCGGAACAACGTGCGGGTCGTAGGCCTGCCGGAACGGATTGAGGGGGAGGATGCGGTGGCCTACATGGAGAACTGGTTCCGCACTGTGGTGGCGCCGGAGGGGCTTACTCCATTTTTCACTCTGGAGCGAGCTCACCGGGTGCCCGCTCGCCCGCCGGGACTTGGCCGCCCCCCCCGACCGATGGTGGTGCGGCTCCTCCACTACAAGGACCGAGATCTCCTCATCCAGCGGGCCAGGATGTCGGGCCCTTATGAGGTGGAGAACAGCAAGGTAACGATCTTTCCGGATTATACGCAGGCGGTCCAGAAGGACAGGGCATCGTTCCTTGCTGTGAAGAAGGAGCTCAGGGAGGAAGGCATCCAGTACTCCTTGCTCTACCCGGCCAGACTGCGGATTATCATGGATGGCACCACGCACTTTTTCCAGACTCCGGACGAAGTCTGGCAATGGCTTGAGTCGTATAGAGCGGGGACGGACAGATCACACCAAAGTCGGCGAGACCAACCCAAGCAGCCCCGGGTGCGGCAGTCACAACGCATCAGATCCCGCAACAGGCGCCAGCGGGAGAAACGGGAGGCTCAAATGGCGGCGGAGAAGAGGGATGCACTCGCAGCGACGGCGGCCATTACAGGGTCGCAACAGAACAGTGAACGGGCCGAAACGGACTCGGGAGGGGAAGGCAGCAGAACAGGAGAGGAACTTTCGGAGGCGGAGAGCCAGAAGGGGCCGATAGTAACCCCACAGACTTCGGATGTTATTTTCTGCGGCTGAGATAGAACTGGGACTAGATCGGGACTTCATGGTAGGGTGATATCCTGTTGACGGGGGGCGGGTTGCCGGGAGGGGGAGCTGTTTGGAGGGGATGAAGTGCGGGACGCGGGCTCCGCAAGCTGGGGTCGGCGGCGACTCACCCCCCCTAGGCCCTTAAGGTCGACTGTGGTGGAGACCACAGGGTAAGTGTGTGAGAAGTTGGCTCAAGGTTTGGATGGGGGCGGCCATTGGGTTCGTGTGCTCTGTCCTGGGGAGTGGGGTTTGGGTAATGTTTCAGTTTTGGGACTGTTTGGGGGGGGGCAACTGCATTGGGGGGGCCGTGGATCGTTGTTATTTGATTCGGATTGTACGGAGTTGGAATGGGGACATTACCTAACTTGAAATGCCTAACGTGGAATGTCCGGGGGCTGCGGACTATGGTGAAACGTCACAAAGTACATGCATACCTGGTACGCAGGGGGGTTCAGATTGCTATGCTCCAGGAGACTCATCTCACCAAAAAAGAGTGCGCTGCCTTGCAGAAAAGATGGCGGGGCCAGGTCTTTGGCACCACTTACTCGGCGTATGCCAGGGGGGTATTGATCTGGGTGAGGGCGGGGATACCCTTTCAAGTGCTGAATCAAGTAGTAGATCCGGATGGCAGGTTTGTAGCGGTGGAGGGGAGATTATATGGACGGGATGTGGTTTTCTGTTGTGTTTATGCACCGAACACTGACCAAGGCCGATACTTTGATAGCCTCTCGGGGTCCTTGGCCTCTTTCCTGGCGGGTCCGATAGTGCTAGGGGGGGACTTCAACTCGATTACGGATGTTGCTCTGGATAGGTCCCATCCCCCCCTAGTAGACTCTCCTGTGCGCAGGCTGGCCGCGCACAGGAAGGACTGGCAAGAACGATGGGGGTTGCTGGATGTCTGGAGGGAGGGGCACAGGGGAACCAGGGATTATTCCTTTTATTCCGCTCTCCATGATCTACATGTCAGGATCGATTCGGTGCTTTGCGGGGGATCCCTAGCCCCATTACCCATGCGGAGTACCTGGCTAGGACTATATCCGATCATAACCCCCTATTGGTGCATATTCAGTGGCAGAGGGAGCGCTCAGTGATACCAACATGGCGGCTTCGCCCGGAGACGCTAGAGGATTCTGTGTTTGCCGATGCGGTCCGGCAGGGCATTGATAGTTATTTCGGTGTGAATGAAGGCACGGCTGCGAGTAGATCTACTGAATGGGATGCAATGAAAGTGGTGGTGAGAGGGGTGTGTTTGGGCAGGTTCTCGAATGCTCGTACGACTGTGCTGAATGACCTAATGAAAGCGGAGGAAACTTTGAGGGACTTGGAGCGCCGCAGGCCAGCTAGGCCAGGCCTACAGGCCCAGTTGTTGGAGGCGAAGGAAGTGGTAGCCGCGGAGACGGAACGGTTGAGATGTTATGACTATAGGCAGTACATTATCAGGGCACACGCAGAGAGGGACAAGGTGGGTACCCTCTTGGCCAGACTAGCTAACCCGGAACTTAGGGGCTGCCCGATTCTCAGCATTAATAATGCGCAGGGAGAGATGGTGTACTCCCAGGCGGCTGTATTGGACCGCTTCAGGGGATACTATGAGGAACTGTACCGGAGCCAGCTGGGAGTGGGGGTTCAGGACATCGCGGAGTACTTGGGGGAGAGGCCGCTCCCGGTCCTGGACGAGGAGGACGCGAGGGAACTGGGTAGCCCGATCACGCTTACGGAAATTCGGGTGGCCATCAAACATATGGCCCGTAACAAGACGCCCGGGGTGGACGGACTGCCCATCGAGTTCTATCAACACTATGTGGACAACCTGGCGCCCAGGCTGCTGGTGGTGTATACGGAAGCCTTCGAGAAGGGGGCATTGCCTGGGTCCATGCGGGAGGCCTTGATAGTACCGCTCCCCAAGCCTGGCCGGGATGCCGCGGACGTGAGGTCTTATCGCCCGCTGTCCATGCTGACGGTGGACTATAAAATCCTGAGTCGCATCCTAGCCACCAGACTGGCCCCGCATATGACGGGCCTGGTGCACAGGGACCAGGCCGGGTTTATACCCACGAGGAGCACGGCGATGAATATCCGCCGCCTGGTGGGAATAATGGACGCCATCTTGGATGGGGAGGGAGTGCCGGCGGTTCTGTCTGTGGACATCGAGAAGGCCTTCGATAGCTTGGAATGGCCTTTCCTGGATGGTGTGCTGGAGAGGTTTGGCATGGGTGACGGGTTTCGAAGGTGGACGAGGGTCTTATATACCTCGGCGACGGCGAGAGTACGATTGGGCGGCCTGGTGTCTGAGGCGTACCCGGTGGGCAGGGGAACACGACAGGGGTGCTCCCTCTCCCCTCTGTTGTTTGCCCTGGCGATGGAACCCTTGGCGGTCCATGCGAGGTCAGGCGACCGATACGCGGGGATAGTGAGTGATGGGCAATGGCATTATATATCGCTCTATGCGGATGACTTGCTCCTGTACCTAGCTGACACCTCGGGGGCATTGGTTGGAGCGATGGATCTGCTGTCTGAGTTCGGCCGGCTGTCGGGCCTTAAGGTCAATCGGGCGAAGACTTGCGTGTTTCCGCTGAGAGCGGGATCGCCAGCCCCTAGCAGCGATTTGGGTTTGGTATGGGAACCCTCTTGCATCACCTACTTGGGCGTCCGCATTTACCACTCGGCCGCGGACCTTTTGGAGGGTAACATTGGCCGCTGTGTCCGGGCGCTGCGGGGCAGCTTGACTTTCTGGTCGACCCTCCCGCTGACAGTCCTGGGCAGGATAGCACTGTTGAAAATGGTGGCGCTCCCCCGCTTCCTATATTATTTCCGGACGCTGCCTGTCTGGATACCCCAGGGGGTATTTAAGGAACTGCGGTCAATGATAACTGGCTTTCTATGGGGGCATGGCCGCCGCAGAATAGCCCTGAGCACGCTACTTCGCCCCAAGCTGGAAGGGGGCATGGCCGTGCCCGACCTAGAGCTGTATTATCTAGCGGCGCAGTTGCAGGTCCTCACGCAGAACGTAGCCAGGGTGTTCCGGGGACCGGAGGAGGACCGGGATCGGGGTATACAGCGCCACGTGCTGTCCTACATCATCATGCAGCAGCGGCTCGAGCTACGGGCCCTCACCATGGAAGAGCGGACGCTCCGGCTGTGCTGGCAGAGGAGCCTTCGGAGAGCGAGGGCATCGCGGCCTTATGCCCCGGAGATCCCGATCGGGATGTTGACGGCATTGCCGCACGGAGGAGATTGGTCCCCGTTGTTGGATTGGGAGGAGGCGGGGTTGCAGGTGGTGGGCGACTTGTACGTAGATGGGGCTTTGGCGCCGTTCGAAGTGCTCCGGGACCAGTTCGGACTGCCTGAGGGGGGTTTCCTCCTACATGCGGCAGTTGTGGCTGCCGTACAAAAGCACTGGAAAGAGGGGCTCTTGGAACCCGCGACGACTATGGCGTGCCAATATGTAGTAATGGCGGCTGGTACATTCAAAGCTGTGACGTGCCTCCATAATAGGATGCTGAACGAAGGGCTGGAACCACTCCACGGGCTCAAAGCTAAATGGGAGGTGAGCGTTGGCCGGCCCATACCGGATACGGCATGGGGCCATATCCTGCGACGCACGTGGAAGGGCACTAGGAACGCGCGCTTTCAGCAGGTCCATTTCTATGTGCTCCATAGGGCCTATTTAACTCCTGAGAAACTACAGCGGTACTTTCGGGTGCCGGGTGCCTGTTGCCCCCGGTGTTCGTCCCTAGGGGCGGACATGGACCACTTGTTTTGGGGGTGTCCACAACTGGGGACCTATTGGGCGGAGGTAGGGGAGCTCCTGAATGAAGTGACTGACAGGGAGGTAGAATTCGACATGGCGGCGTGCCTACTGCTCTGGTTCCCGCATACTAAGCACACCAAGGTGACAAGTAAATTCATAGACCTGGGTCTGATATTGGCACAGAGGGAAATATCGTGGCACTGGAAGTCCAGGGGAGGTCCCTCACTGCGTAGATGGAAGAATGAGCTGCTGCGGTGGTCTGACTGCGAGAGTGTGCTCCGGATGAAGCAAGCAGTAAAGTTGGGGAATGAGAAGGCACTGGATGCGGCGCGTGCATGGGAGTTAGTGGTACAGGCTTTGCGTGATTCTTTGGTTGAGGATGAGGAAGGCGAGGACTAAGCCGCTGGACACCGCGGGGCGAACACAGAAGTATGGTCCTACGCACTGTAGTGGACCCATCCAATTCGATAGGGCGAAGCACACACCTTAGCAGTTGCCAGGGGAGGGGGGGCTTTGGGGGGGTTGGTTGTAGGGGGTTTGGGGAGGGCCGGAAGCCATTGGGAGGGTTGCTTGTTAGGGCCTTGGATCTACTGGGACGGTGGGCACTGAGTGGAGGGTAGACCGACTGGGTGGAACGGCCAGGTGCGAAGGTCCATATAGCCTAGGGCAGGCCCCGGTAAGGGCGATTTCATTGATTATCACGGAGATGGCTGACGGGAATGTTGTTGTGGGTGGGGGGGTAAAAGCAGATACACAAAACGACCTTCCAGCCAGGGTCCCAATGGGACGTACACTGTGATGTGTTCCTTTTTGAGCGATATGATATGCCGCCCGGCCTCCGGGATGCAGGCTGAATGGCTGTGTACGACTGTGAACTATCATTGGATGGGGGGAGCCCACAAGTGTGCTGGCTGTTTAATTGTATCCTGTGGTTTATAACTCTGCAATAAAAATATAATTTAAAAAAAAAGAGATTATAATTGGTAAAACAACTTGCTTAACTCGCCTCCAAGTCTTTGAATGAAGGCTTCTCTCCACAGCTACCACTAGGATAGCTTTCTATAAGGTTGACTTTACAACCTACCATCAATAAGGGTCGGTTGGACTGGTGCAAGGTGCGCACTAGAAGAGTGGACATCATATACCAGGCCAACTTCTCACACATGGGTCTGATCTTGTGGAGGTGTCAGAGTAGCACTTAAACACAAGTGTGTGTGGCAATCATTCACAACTTGTTACACTTACAGAAAACTATAGATGCCTAGTTGTTGCTGTAAGGTAACACTTCGCTGTCCCCTCTCCTAGCAAGGAGCTCTCTTGAGCCTCTGAATGATGGTATGAGTTATTATTCTTGTTTACTTGACATAATTCAAATACAGCTGTAGCAACCACCATAGATCTTGTAGTCACCTTCGCTCATGGAAGGACAAGTATGCTGCTAACTTACGTTGTGTGCGTAGTAACTGCACCTTCAATAGAAATGATTTAAACATATTATTGAGAACCCCGATATCTATATGCTGTAGTTCAAAGGTCAGTGTCAGCACACAGTGCTTAATTTGAGCAGGTGCTTTCAGGTGCTCAGCACCTGCACTTCTTTCACTGGGCCGTGACTACAATTTCTGAACCAGCAGGTGGTGGTCTCAATATTAATTGTTCTATTAAAACTAAAAAGAATAACATACAATCTCTCTGTATCGTGTACAAAGCAGCACACAACCTGGGCCCAGTCCCATTGCAGGAGAGGTTTATCTGATATAACCCGTAGAGCCAGCTTTGCTCTTCCTAAGTAAACCTGAAAATGACTACCAGATAAAAAAGAATCTGAAAACCTGGTTGTTCCCAAGGGCGGAAAACTAGACCCGCCCACGGATATCTTCGGTCTGCTCATGTGACGTCTACTCTTAAGTCTAAGCGCCAGGATACCCATGGGGTGACAGTCTGCGCTATATAAATCTTCAATACAATACATTGTATGGTGACTAGCTGGTAAATAAATATAGGCAGGCCGACACGTGCCTGTCCAGGCAGGCATGATTGTGTATCACCATGTTAGTGATGATGTCATCACGCTGATCACAAATCCAATAAGTCATCGACAAACTATGGCTTGCATTCTATTCCCCTAGTCTGCTGCACCCTGTCACTGCCTGAGCCTAAACCTCCAATTGGAAAATTGTAGCTGGGGGCTGGCGCATGACGGAGTTGAGGCAAGGAAGCTGGAAGAGCGCATTTGGAACTGGGGAGTGAGGGCTCTTGAGGAAGAATAAATGAAAGTAAGTGTGGACTTTCTACTTATTGCGTAGCCAAAGTATCATATCCGGCAGCCCTGCATTGCTGCTATCCTCAATGTGCTTGATGTGGCTGTGGCCCAACACAACTTTTGTGCGCCAAGGCATCACCAGTAGAATCTGTGCGCTGCACCCCAGCATGGCAATTGCTGAGCGTGAGTGAGTCCAGTAGACACCACAGCCATACTTACCGGCATTGGCAGCATTACTGCTGGGAACAATGCCTGTGCTGCAGCAGGCAGGATCACAGCAAGCTGAGCAGTGGATGCCGATGCAGTTGTCATCCCTGGACTTACTCATAACAGGCAGCACTAGCAGTGACATGACCTGCTGTGCTCAACCAGCCGCCTGTTCCGCAATAAACCCAGTCATACCACACTGATTAATATATGCAAAAAATCATTTTCATTTGGTGTACATTTTGTTTTTGCAATCGGTGTAGGGAAGAAAGTAAAACACATCATCTTCCGCTTCTTTAGTAATGACAAAAGGAAAATGCAGAGTTCAAAATAGCAGGGACATGGACAGGTTGACGACAGGGGTCACAGGCAGCAACAGTGTTAGAGATGAGAGACGCCAAGAGTAAAGAGCAGAAGAAACCACACAAGAGGAGAGAAATAAAATGGAGCAAAGTAGAAGAAAAGGAGGAGAGCAGATCAGATACAAAGAGAAAGCAGCCATGATGTGAAGAAGAGAGCATTAAGGAGAGAGAAGATAGAATGAAAGGATGTGGAGGACAGAACAGAGGAAAATATTCAGACAAATGATAAAATGGAGACACACCTAATCACTGCTAGAGGGTGATAGTAAAGAGCCAAGATCGAGGGGAGAAAGAGCAGAGCATGGATAAAAGTATAGAGCAAAAAAAGTGCAGGGCTCAAATGAATAGAGGGCAACTCATAAATACAGTGTGTGACAAAGGTGAAAGAAAACAACTAGAGGAGATGTGAGAGGATAGACTCTCAGAGGAAAGACTTAAGGGACAGACAACAGATCAAGGTTAGAAGATAGAGACTGAGGCAGTGAGAGTCTTGAAAGAGGGGCTCATGGGAGGAAGACATGAGCGGTGGCCTCCTTGGCAAAATTTTCAGCACCTGCACTTCTTTATTTTACAAATTAAGCACTGGTCAGCAGGCAAAAACATTGAGACCATCATTAGCAATTTTGAACCTTATACTTATCAAAGGTACATAATTTACGTGTTCTCCAGATATACAGGTTCTACCGCATCTAGAGTAGTATGTTCATCATATGAACGTTTTATCTGATGAATGAATCGCTGGGTCTCTCACACACTAACTCAGTCATAGTGGACTAGGTGAGAAGACTGATGGAACCAATTAACTGTTATTTTGGAGATAATCACCTCTTTAAGGGCATTTAACCTGGTTTAATTAACACAGAGTTGGCAAAGTCCCACTTTAAAAGGGTACACAGGAGCTGCCAGCTCATAATCTATGGCAGATACAATTTGTCAAGCTGAGAGAATAAGACAAGAGGTAACATTTACTGAAATGAATCCCATAAATTTGCTATATCCTTCTTACTTTGAATTTAAAACCATCTCTACTCCTATACTTTTCACATACAAATGTACATGTTATCGCAATGTTTCCTTTAAAACTTACTGAAGCTAATACAAGAAAACATTCATTTCTTGGAGGCAGAGTACAGGATTTGTTTAGTGTGTAGGAGCTGAACCAGGTTTTTTCACATACAGTTAAGACATGTATACTCCGCAGAAAAAAACACAACACGAAAATATTGAGAGCTTGTCTTTGGAAAGGGCAACCTGAAGTGGACCAAGTGTCTTTGACCGCTGTGTCATACTGTCAAATTTTTCTTGTGTCATGAAAATAAATATCAATAGATAATCAGCTGTAAGACCTAAGTTGGAAGCCTACACCTTGATTCTGCTGGATAAAGAAGGCAGTAACTGGGTCAGTGTTTTTGCTGCACGTAGGAGGACCTGCACTGTGCTGTTCAAAAGAAAAAGCTCTTTCATCATAAACAATCAATTACACAGAAATGCAGTCAAGCCAGACAACCCTCAGCCTTCACTGCGATAGTCACACCAACAGCACGTGCCATCCGAATGTACAAGGTATATATGACAGAGTAAAACCTTCCAGTAAAGAGTACAGTCATGGGGGCAAGAGGGGTTAGTGTAGCTGCTCGTCCCAAACTGGAATTTGTAGCTCTTTTCTGTTCCATTAATGTCCTTCTGACTTGCTCAAAAATCAGTCATTACACTTTGCAACTTCTCGGAAGAGCAAACAGTATGTCTTCGGAAGAGGCATATGTATATAAGTGTGCATGTATTTATTAAGTATGCACATGGTATAGCAGAGACATAGCCAAGTGATAGAGGAGCTTTGTACACGGTCAAAAACAAGCATAAAGTCAACGAGTAAGAGGAGAGGAAGGTGGATAATGGAGGTTTAATGCAATGTCATGTAGTCTTCTTTAAAGAATGGAGTCTTAAACTCTTTCCTAAATTGGAGCAGCATTGTGGCATGTCGAATGGAAATAGGAATGTTTTCCGAGATCTGGGTGCAGAGATGGAAAAGGACTTCTCTGTTTTGTTGTTGCTTTTTTACACTTTTTAGTCTGCAGTCTGATGGTGTCCTGGCCAGAGATGGTGAGCTCATCTGCATGCTAAGCGGGGTGAGGTGGTGATATCTTTGTAAATTATGAAGCCGGTTTTGTACATGGTGAGGGCTGGAAGGGGAGTCAGTGGAGTTCTATCAGGATGGGGGTATGTGCTCAGATTTGTTCAGCTCCTGAAGGAGACGTGCTGAGACTTGAAGATGTTCCTAAGGGGTGTCAGTCATCAGGGTATATAGTGTAGGTTTCTTTAGGAGTGCGGTGATCTGACTTGGAGTGAAGAGATCATTGGTAATGGTAAGCAGGCTTAAGAGAGCATCGTCAGAAAGAGCTTTGATGAAGGGCAATGGTAAGCATCATTTTCATAAGAAGTGGCTTTGAGGAAGTTCACTATGTCAGGGCGATTTGGGCGAGAAAGTGCTCTAAAGGCTGACCCTTGCAGGATTCTAAAGGAAGTTGTGAGTGTAGGAATTAAAGCAGCCTTGGAATTTTCAATATGCTGTTAGATCTTCTGTATTTCTTCAGTGAAGAAGAGGTTAATGGCATTTTGCACTTTTTGTGCAGTGAGAAATAGGTGGGCATCACAGGGGGTTGATGCAGTGCTTGATTGTCTTGAACAGTGTTCTGCTTTTGATGGTGGCTTCATTGATGGTGTTGGTCCATTAGTTTGATTTTGGGTGATATGAGGTGTTGAGTGGTGGAACTTTAACATGAGGAGGCCCTCAGGAGTTCTATTTTTCTTCCATTTACTCCTTGTCTGCTGTCAGCCTGAGTAGCAGGGTAGGCATGCTCTTGCGAGTTGTAGTTGAAGTGTGCATTTTCAACTAGCTTTCAAACAGTAATTTAGGTTGTTTCGAAGAGTGCTATCATCAGACGTGGAGCTAGTAGGATGAGAGAGGAGGTGAGCGTTAGGTTGTCGATGGGGAAATCTTTGAAGGATGAGAAGCTTTGATCTCCTCTTTTGTGTGGACCTTGGTTTGTTGGTGGGACGATAAGCATGGAAATAAGGATGGCAAAACGGTTGGTCCAGTCAAGCCTCATGGGGGACTTGCAATGTATTTTTCGTGGAATTGAGAACACGAGGTCAAAGATGTAGCACTTGGAGTGGGTTGGTAGTGTGGCATGCTGTACCACAAGTTGAGTATCAATGAGGCTCAAAAAGGTATATATATATTTATTTTTTTTAGTTCGTGTTGAAGTCACTCATCAGAGTTGTTGTGCTGGCATGTTGGGTGGACAAGGTGGTGAAAACTCTTAAGGCCTTGCGTGTACTTATAAGGAAGGAGTCAGGAAAAGAAAAGTCATTTGTGTTCTACTCTAGTGTAATCAAAGGTTTACAAAACTGCTTAAAACTCACCTCTTTCAAATCCATGAATAGCGTACTCCTTTTCCACTCGGATTCAGTTTCGTCCCCGGGCCAGGACAGTCTTGACTATCGGAGCGCGTTATAAATCCACATATAACATATAACATATAACATAAAGCAGCAATTCATTGTGTGCTCGCTCATGCATATCACTTAGGCTAGTTAGAAATATTTTTGAAAGTTTAGACACCAAACAAGTCATAAGCGATGACTAAGCCTGGGTGGAGTCCATGACAGCGAGGTGGTCATATCTCGCATGTGTGTCTGTTTCTTTAGCACCTTACCATTTGGCAAGGTTCCAATGACAACATTCTTCAAAAATGCCCAATGTGAGAAAAAACTCACTACACCCTTTAAAGTCTATGAAAGGGATTATTTGGTCAGGCAGAACAATCCACTGATGGGGTTTAACTCTTTTTTCATACTCTTGCATTAAACACTCTGCAAACTGAACTTTCCGTTGCAGGATCATGGCTACCTTTCATAACTCAAAACTAAAAAATTAAATGTTCCTGTTCACCTCAACAACCCCACACTGAGTCTTCATATTAGGCCACACGATGACACTATTACTTATTAAGTAATTCTGCAAAGTGCAACAGGTCACCTTCCAGCTGCCACAGAACATTAAAACTTCAAGTCCTTGTCTGCTCCTCAGCAAAATGTTTTTCTCACATCTTTAGGGCTTTCACAATAGGTGACCAACAGTATAAGCATAGTGGCAATCAATAACAATAGAGTGACCAAAAATAAAAATACAGTGCCCATCAAAGTGAATAGAAACCTTATGAACACACTGCTTAGCACTAGAGAGCATTGGTACAACAGTTCAACATAAACATTGATTAAGATTTAAGGCTTGTGTAAGTTGATATTTCTATATCTTTTGGTACACGGTTAAGTAGGTATTCAAGATTTTAAAACGGTTTGCCACATGCTACATTTGTATTTACGTACAGAGATCTTATGTTCGTTTATGGAACAGGTAGATCTTTACTTCTTTTTGAAAGGCCAGCATGTTTTTTTTACTTCCCAAAAACGTACTAGCTTGCATACGGTGGACATTTTAGGAAGTTTGTTAGTGTAATATGACTACAATTCTTTGTCATTAAACCAAGCTTTCCACTTTATCTGGTATTTATTTTTTGCCTAGTGTTGCCTGAATACTGTTTAGTCTGTAAATGGAACATAGTTTTTTGTATTTAAAATAAGCTCTTCATCTTTTACTTATCTGAGGCACTCTGTCTTTTTCCTTGCTTTTTTCTCCTTTACTTATCTGGTTATCTAACTTGTATTGTTTTCCTGACCTCTTATGATTTAATACTTCATCCAGGTTGTAATATTTTGGTAATATAAATTAAGAATTTGGTCTACTGAAAATAAATCACAAAAGGGGTTTTGTTGCCGGTTTGCTATAAGACCAGAACAAATCTACTATTTAAAAAAAAAAGGAATACTTGCTTAAAACTAGCCGCCAATCTTTGGCACATAAGCAAATCCAGTGCTCACACGGCCACTTTTTGGCTTCTTCAAGCCCGGCCAAGGGCGGAACAGTGTTCTTTCCCTTCCAGAGATAAAGTTAAGAAAATGCAGAGGCTTTGATCTCTAAATAAACTGCACTGTACAAGCAGCACCCATAACAATAATGAACTGCTTGTTCTCATGTGATCAATCCTGTATCATAGCCCTGAAGAAAATCCTCATGCTCCATTACAAGGCTTCTCTGCTACTGTGAGTCAATGATCTAATTCAGCCTGGAAGAATTGTAGCTGGAAAACCCGTGCACACACAAGGTCCCAAGATTAGCTAAATCCTGTCCGCATAGTAGAGAGAAATTACTAATTTAACAATTTAATAACCTTGTTATGGGATTTTTTTAATGAAATAAGCTTCTGGTAAATTTCTCAGGAAAGAAAAATCAGTGAGCCCGGGGAGACAAAGTAAATCAAAAAGTATTAAAGCATTTTTTTTTTTTGCAGAAAGCGAACTGTCAATTAGTGGGATTTTACCTACCCTTCAAATACTTCTTTGCAAACTTTGTCTGCTAAAAATCAAACCTAAATTTCAAAGAACAAAGGTCCTTAGCAGTTTAGAAAAATAAGAGAGAAATAGTATATAGACCACAATGGCTGCTATATAATTCCAATGTCCAGCCGGTCAAGGATTTTAAATTTTGTAGTTATTCACAAAATAACGTCAAAGATATAAAAACAACATCAGTTGTAGTAGGGCACAGTCCTGTACCATACTTAGAGAGGGAATAAAGGGGGGGGGGGGAATGACAACCACACTTGTGAGGTTACAGGCAAAGACTGAGCATAATGGCTACTTTTTAAATCAGTGTCTCAAGTATAGCCAAAGTGGGAATCACAACAAAATGTACACAGTGGCAAATTGTGAAGCCACTAGAAAAAGTCGACGTTTCGATCCCTTGCTCAAATTAAAGTGGGATCATCATCAGGACTAACCCATAACATTTGCCTGGTATAAACAATTAGAGCCTGTTAGGAAGGAACAGGAAGAGAAAGGAAATAGTACCCAATTAGAAATCATTAAGGGCATGTGAACAACAGAAATTAAACAGCGCAAGTGTAGTTTTAAAATTATTCGGATTCAAGCAATTAGGTGAAGGAGTGTGGATGAACAATAGTATATTTGTGACAGTAGGCGAAAATAGTGTGACTTCACCAAGCATTTTACACACATTTCTAAAAAAGAACGAAAATTTCGGAGGAAATCGGTGGAGTGTACGCTCAGGGGTGGTGTCCATTAGGCATGCTTATCTAGTGAATCCTGTGCCTATCTCGGCAGCTCAATGGAGATATGTAGTGCCTTATGATGCTCTTAGGTATTGACGTTTAAGTAGGCGTCGCAATGCTCAATACTGAGGCATAAAGTGGAGTGGCGGCGAAATATAATCAACCAGCCAGATTTATACCGTTTAAGGTGAATAAGGGACTCTGATGATACTAGGAGGCGCGAATTGGCCCAAACGCCCTGCATTGCCTCAAACCCGAGGTAAGCCTAAATGTTTCGGCGCACACATTGTGCGCACTTCTGCCAACGCACAGCCGCCAACGAATTTCTTCACTTATTCTCATCTTCCCTCACATCAGAGTCCGTTATTCACCTTAAATGGTATAAATCTCGCCGGTTGATTATATTTCGCCGCCACTCCAGCTTATGCCTCAGTATTGAGCATTGCGACGCCTACTTAAACGCCAATAACTAAGAGCATCATAAGGCAGTACATATCTCCATTGAGCTGCCGAGATAGGCACAGGATTCACTAGTTATGCATGCCTAATGGACACCACCCCTGAGCGTACACTCCGCCGATTTCCTCCGAAATGTTCGTTCTTTTTTAGAAATGTGTGTAAAATGCTTCGTGAAGTCACACTATTTTCGCCTACTGTCACAAATATACTATTGTTCATCCACACTCCTTCACATAATTGCTCGAATCCGAATAATTTTAAAACCAGACTTGCGTTGTTTCATTTCTGTTGTTCACATGCCCTTAATGATTTCTAATTGGGTACTAATTTCCTTTCTCTTCCTGTTCCTTCCTAACAGGCTCTAATTGTTTATACCAGGCCAAATGTTATGGTTTAGTCCTGATGATGACCGCACTTTAATTTGAGCAAGGGATCGAAACGTCGACTTTTTCTAGTGGTTTCACAATTTACCACTGAGTACATTTTGTTGTGATTCCCACTTTGGCTATACTTGAGACACCGATTTAAAAAGTAGCCATTATGCTCAGTCTTTGCCTCTAACCTAACAAGTGTTTGTCATTTTTTCCCCCCCCGCTTTATTCCCACTGGAAGTATGGTACAGGACTGTGCCCTACTACAACTGATGTTTTCATATCTTTGACTTTATTTTGTGAATAACTACAAAATTAAAAATCCTTGTCCGGCTGGACATTGGAATTATATAGCAGCCTATTGTGGTCTATATACTATTTCTCTCTCTTATTTTTCTAAACTGCTAAGGACCTTTGTTCTTTGAAATTTATGATTGATACTCGTGGTCCTCAGCCAATATTTCGGGTTTACTTGTTAAAAATCAAACCTAAGCATATTTGTAGACTTTCATCACATTTTTTAGAAACGAATCCTGTAACGCTACAGGCCACATTGCTGAATCCCAACTAGGGCACAGTAAATGGGTCATCATCTGAATGCCATGTTTACCAATAAAAACTCCCAAGTAATGCCTACTCCTAATACAGCAACACTTATTCAACCAAACTATCACTGGAGATGCAAATAATTCATAAGTTAAACATCATTTATAACCTCACCAGAAAAAAGTAAAGGTGTACTTACGCAAGTAAAACAAATGCAGATCTGAGCCCCCACTCAAAGACAAAACTAATAAATTGTTACTGTATTAGTAAAGAACATATCTACCATTCACTTTATTCAAGGTGCATGGTAGTGGAAGCCACACATCTACCACATCTTTTTGTTTTGTACCCCCAAAAATTATTTTGGGGGCGGGGGCCTTGGGGGGCGGGACGTTCCCTCATTTCTTAGGACGTTTTGTAGACTAGTAGGGTCTAGTCATCGTCCAACAGCATAGGTCACTTGCACCATTACCAGCAGCTGCACCTCCCGTGTTGGTTTGTAGAAGGAAGCAGAGGCAGAGGCTAGTGGTCCTCTTCAGCGTGCTTGTGCTGTGGTGAAGGACACAGTTCTACAATTCTTGTAATACCTGTGGCCTAGGATTCATTGTGTGGTGTTAAAACAACACTGAATCACCTCGGGAGTTAAGCTCTAACTCGTACCTGTAGGCTCAACATAGTGAAACATGATCGCAAACGTGAGTGTGTTGTTTCTAACCAATGAAACTAAATAAAGCTTGTAATTTCCCATAGTAAAACCTTACATCACCACTGTTTCATTCTGAGGTCATTTGCAGCAAGCAACACACAATTTCTCTCGGAAGAACAGCTGTCGAAGGACCTGGATCTTTTCCTTCACTTTTACAAAGGACCTAAATATTTCATTATTAACTACTGGAAAAACTTAGGGGTTATCATGATGCACAAAAATCTGCGAAAAGGATGATAACATCAGATGGACAAACGACTGTCACCCTTCTGTCAAACCAGATATGACATATATTGGCCATGTTTATACCTGTTTCTGCGCATGGACATATCTCAGTAGGAAAAATGCCTGTAGCTTTCCTATAAAAATTGACAAATGTGGGTGTAAAAGACTACCACTGAGATGTTTAAGTCCCCATGTCATTGCTGCCCCGCAGTTGAAAGATAGGCAGCACCTATCCGCCATGATGCACGGGGAGTTGTAAGAGCTGTAAAGCTCTATGTGGTTTGGAATACGCCTATTATGAAAGGGGCTAGAACATAACATTTAGAATCTGTCCAGTAACTATCTAACCGCAAATTCCTCACCTTCTGAATATGCCCAGAGATGAGATTCAATTTGTAATCTTTTCAGCAGTACCTCTGCAAGCCAGTAGGGGGCACAGTTTCAGAAATGACATGTGGAGGCTATATAGGTGCCCCTATTGCGCCATGACATCAGTTCCTTTCTTTCTGCACCACCAGAAATGGCTTCAGAGCTTTTCCTTGTCTCTCAGAGATGCTCACCTCAAATTCTTGTGTCTAAAATGTTCAATGTGCCAACCCTGCAGTGACTGCGAGTTGATGAACCTGAAGACCATCTAGGATCACAAGGCGTCAAGCACAAGATGACCCCATGACAAGACCATTGTAGATCACGGTCAAAGTCCTAGGTCCAGTCTTGATCCTGTTCATGTCCCTGCTCTTGCCCCAGTAATCGACGAAGCCGTTTAAGAGGCCAGTTGTCATTGAGATCTAAATCTTCAGGTAAGTTGAAGAAAAAGCATTAAAAATAATAGAATAATCGAAGTGGGACTCTGTGCCCTCTCATCACGCTCATTTGCTTGAGCATGTGGGGGTGGCCCAATGGCTCTAGATCTCGATACCGAGGTTGCCCGACTTCAGAGCCAATGCTGCAACTGGTTCCAGTACAACCTAAATTTCCTACACTCCACAACAAATCAAAGAGTTCTGTGGAGCTATTCTCTGGCTCTACAGATCCCTTAGGACTCCTGGTAGGTCTTCCGGACCCAAGAATTCGAGAGACCTTCCACAAGGAGTCAAGAGACCTTCTATTTAGAGAAGGGGTTCCCAAACTACGGCCCCCGGGCCACATCCGGCCTGTCTAATCAACTGGAGTGGTCCACTTAATGATCCTCAACAATCCTTTGCTTCTTGTCTCATGCAGAGACACGTATTCCTCACTTCCATGTAGCAGGCGGTTGGCGGTCCAGTTACAGGCGACCAGAAACCGACGGGGCGTCTCACAACGCTTCCGGGGGGAAATCACTTCACACAGAAGTTCCCGCTATCACAGAGCTTCGGATTGATGCGTGTCCTTTGCCTGCATCTACGCAAGTAAGAACCGTGTTTTCAGAAGCTGTGTGTTCGCGACCTTTACTGAGGTTCTTTGACACCGCGCTGGAGCGCTATTCTGTGTTTGTTTGGACACCGCGCTGGAGCGCTTTACTCTGGGTATGGTTGTTTGTTTGGACACTGCGCTGGGGCGCTATCCTGAGTTTGTTTTGGCACCGCCCTAGAGCGCTTTACTTGTGGTTTGTTTTGGCACCACGCTGGAGAGCTTTACTTTCAGTTCGCGACAACTCGTTGGGGCGCTTATGGGAATACCTTGGACACCGCGCTGGAGCGCTTTGATTACGAGCTGGGGCGCTTATCTTTTTTCGTTTCTACACAGGAGCGCTGTTATCTAACTAACCACTATAGACGACTTCTACTCACTGGGTGTTCCTAAGCTCAAGGTAAATGCTGTTAACCGCGTGTGCACAATAGGAAAACATAGAGAGGGCTTTATCTGTGCCCATTGTAATCAGGTCTCCCTTACTTCCCCTACCAGCCCCAGAAGAACGGAAGAAAGACAGACAACAAAATGTCGAAACTGTTGGGGAAACGGAAAATAGATTCAGAGTGCAGAGTTTTTAAACAGCAGTGGACAGATGACTTTTTTTGTCCAGTGCAAGGAAAAGGCAGTATGTTTAATCTGCAAAGAGACAGTGGCGGTGTTTAAAGAATGTAATATCCGCCGACACTATGGAACCCACCATGGAGGGCAGTATGCTAGCTTGCTGGGCCAAGTGAGCAGAGACAAGGTGGCTAAGCTACAAAATGGATTTGCCGCCCAGCAGAGTACAATGCTACGCCAAACACAGGCGAACCTGTCACCCTTTCTGGCCAGCTTCAAGGTAGCTAAACTGATTGCAAGCTGTGGAAAGTCGTTCAGTGATGGGGAAATTTTCAAGAAGTGTTTGAACGCTGTTGCGGAGGAGGTGTGTCCGGACAAGAAAGATGACCTGAACGCGGTGAGTCTGTCTGCATCTACAGTTACCAGGCGAATTGAAGAAATGAGGCATAATGTAAATGTCCAGCTGAAAGAGAAAGCTAAAGATCTTGAGTGTTTTGCATTGGCAATTTATGAGAGCAATGACGTGCAGGACACAGCACAACCGCAGATTTTTATTCAGGGAGTTAATTCAACTTTTGAAGTGTCCGAGGAGCTGGCAGCTCTACAAAGTCTGACGGATACTACGACAGGAGAGGATATTTTTTGTAAAGTACGCTAAATGATGGAAGAGTTGGATTTAGACTGGGCTAAGCTGGCTAGCATCACAAAGGACGGTGCTCTGAGTATGGTTGGTGCGTTGCGGGGGCTAGTGGGGTGCATAAAATGAGAAATGGAGGAACGAGGTCTCACCCCCCCACTACAAGTCCACTGCCTGATTCACCAGCAAGCACTGTGCTGCAAAGTTCTGAAGTGGGAATCGTTCATGAAGGGGGTGGTGTCTTGCATAAACTTTATGAGAGCAAACGGACTAAAACACAGGCAGTTGTAAGCTTTTCTATCCGAGCTGGAGTCTGCCCATGGAGACGTGCTTTACCACGCTGAAGTCAGATAGTTAAGCCAGAGTAAAGTTTTGAAGCGCTTCTACGAGCTGCTACCCGAAATCAACGCCTTTCTCCTGACAAATGGAAAAACTGTCCCAGAGCTGATCGACACAGAATGGAAATGGGACCTTGCCTTTTTAACAGATGTAAAAGAAATTTTAAACGGCCTCAATTTACAGCTCCAAGGCAAAAATTAATCAGTGACATGTATTCCCACGTCAAAGCATTTGAGGTTAAAATGGCGCTGCTTGTTGGACAAGTGAAAAAACAAGACTTCACCCATCTCCCTGCTACTCTGAGCCTCTCAGCTGAGGAGCCAGCGGTCCCGTTTCCAACGAAGAAGTGCAGGGACGCACTGGAAATACTGATAGCGGAGTTCAGTACGGGGTTCCGTGAGCTTTATGCCCACGTTAAAGAAATTCCTTATTCCAGAACCCTTTTGCTGCCGACATTAATGACACCCTGCCTTCTCTTCAATTTGAACTGGCTGAGTTGCAGACCTGTGATGTGCTGAAAGACGCATTCAAGCCCAACTGTCTCATAGAGTACTATGCTTCTCTCCCAAACGAGACCTACCCCAACATCAGAAAGTACGCCATGAAGATGTCCACAGTTTTTGGAAGCACATATCTGTGAGCAAACTTTTTCACGTATGAAGCTGAAAAAAAAATCCGTCAAGATCAAGACTCTCAGATCAACACCTGCATCAGTCTCTGAGACTGACTGTAACTGAGATGGAACCTGACATCAATCTCCTCACCAGTCAGAAGCAAGCCCACAGCTCACACTGATATGGTAAGCCTGCTGATTTCAGTAACTATGAATATGAAAAAATGTCAGTATAGTAATGCTCTTATTATAGGCAACATGTTTCTTGAACAGTGATGTTGCATACAAAATGAGACTGCAGCATGTCATCTGCTGATGGGCTGCTTGTGTTTTTTTATCTGCCATTCCTGAAGGGCCTGCATGCTTCCAGGACCACCCGAAAGTCAGCCTGTTTATTACAATTATTCTGTATTCATGTTATTTCACTGTGCAGCAAAAAATTATCATCAGCTTGTGTTTTTATTTTCGAATCTAATCTATATCTATAAAATAAAAGGAGTATCTGTGGCACTTCAAATAAACACGAGAAGACTTTCTATTACTTTTTTTGCAAACCAACAGGTGGCCCCAAGGCCCAGCGAGGGGCAGCTGCAAAAAAAAATTCATTATAATCTCCGCAATAATACTAGTTGTCAATTTGGCCCTTATCATTTCCAGTTAGAAGACTGACCCCCAGCCCCCCATCACAGAAAGGAAAGTTGATGTGGCCCTCGCCAAAAAAAGTTTGGGGACCACTGATTTAGAGTATCAACAGTGGGTTTGCTCTCAGCACCAGTTGGACCCTTCAAACCCATCACAACTCCTCGTATCCAATCCTGACCATGTCTCCCTCCAGAACCATGGTCCATGCTAGTCCCTATAATTTCGACACTAGTGCTGAATCCATTGATGCTGGATGAGAAGATAACCATAGTAATTTCCAACTCAGAGTCAACGCCAGTCCCACCTCAACCGAGGCAATGTATGACAACTGTTGAGGCACTGCTTGCCCCACTTGGTCTACCACTTCCAGAAGACAGAATGCATGTGGCTAGAAGTTCATAGTAGACAAATAGCATCATGGAACAAACAAGCATTGGAAATGCAATAGGTCTCGCATTAGAAAAGTTGGAGCTATTGGTCTTGTAAATGACAAATATTTTATTTATTTGTTGGTTTTTAAAATAGCTAAATTGATAGCTTTGTCATTTACAACGCCAATAGTTATAACTTTCGCGAATGTGACACCTATAGCATTTGGAATGCAACATGTTTTGTATTTACGTGACCTAGATGGCAGCTCTGGTCGTTAGGCCACATCTCTAGAGAACAGGAGAGTGCAGCAGGGGAGAGAAGCACAGCAATGCAATAGGTCTCGCATTAGGAAAGTTTGAGCTATTGGTATTGTAAAGGACACATTTTTCATTTATGTGCTTGTTTTGAAAATTGCGAAATTAATAGCTTTGTTATTTACAATGCCAATAGTTTTATCTTTCGCAAATGTGACACCTATTGCAACACAATATGTGTTGTAGCACTGAGTGGTGTGAGGGTGTGTGAGGGTGTGTGAGGGTGTGAGGGTGAGTGAGGGTGAGGGTGTGTGAGGGTGAGTGAGGGTGTGTGAGGTGGTGAGGGTGAGGGTGAGGGTTAGGGGGTGTGAGGGTGAGGGTGAGAGGGTGACTGAGTGTGTGTGAGGGTGAGGGGATGAGGGTAAGGGTGTGTGAAGGAGAGGGGGTGATGGTGAGAGGGTGCGAGGGTGAGGGTGTGTGAGGGTGTGTGAGGGTGAGGGGGTGTGAGGCTGAGTGAGGGTGAGAGGGTTGTGAGGGGGTGTGAGGGTGAGTGAGGGTGTGTGAGGATGAGGGGGTGAGGATGAGTGAGGGTGTGTGAGTGTGGGTGAGGGTGTGTGGGATTGAGGAGGTGTGAGGGTGAGGAGGTGTGAGGGTGTGTGGGATTGAGGAGGTGTGAGGGTGAGGAGGTGTGAGGGTGAGGAGGTGTGAGGGTGAGGAGGTGTGAGGGTGAGGAGGTGTGAGGGTGAGGAGGTGTGAGGGTGAGGAGGTGTGAGGGTGAGGAGGTGTGAGGGTGAGGAGGTGTGAGGTTGATGGGGTGAGGGTGTGAGAGGGTGTGAGGGTGAGTGAGGGTGAGATGGTGTGAGGGTGAGATGGTGTGAGGGTGAGGGTGAGGGGCTGTAGAAGCAAACATGCAATAATCAACTATGGCTAGAAAGATATAAGGCCTCCTTGCATGGCATATATTATTTTTCCCCTTTACATAAGTTGGTTTGACACAAGGTAACAAATTTGTTTAAATCTAGCTCATGTTCCATCTTCAGGAGGGTATACTGATGGGGATTTTCTCTCTCTCCCTTTTGGTAAACATATATAGTGCCCTCTAGCACTTTATGATACTAGAATAGTGTGCCCCCTTTTTGACTTGCAACTGATTTTTATTTATATAGTGTGAGAGTACCTCTAAAAGTTAAGTCTCCTGTGATCATACCGTGGAATGGTCATTAGCATATTGTGTTTAGCTGTAAGAGGCAAGGGTTAGGTACAGACAAACACTCAGGATGGCTCCCCGAACCCATGGGTCCCTTACCTGCTCTGGACACGGCGCTTTGGGTGACTGCTCTGATCATCAATGGCAGTTGCTACAGATAACAGCTCCGTCCAAGCCTTCTGCTTCTGCTTTCGGGTGACTGCTGTGCCCTTTGATGGCGAGGGCAGAGGAGAGCAGCTCGCCCGAGCCTCCCACTTCTATTGCTGCTTTCAGGTCCAAAGCATCATCACCGAAAGGAGCACATTAACAGCGTGCAGAAGCTATGGGCTACGCTGGGCCCCTGATATATGTCGCGCTGCAGCACCGGGCCTGAGTAAAACGGGTGTTGTGGTTATATCAAACAAATGTATGTTGACAAAAGCAGGGTCAAGCCTTCTGCTTATGCTGCTTCTTTCGGGTGACTGTTGTGCCCGTTGATGGTAGTGGCCGAGGAGAGCAGCTCTGCCCGAGCCTCATGCTTCCGTTGCTACATTCAGGGCCAAAGCACCATCTCAGAACGGAGCAGATGAACGGCGAGTAGCAGCTATTTGGGCTACACTGGGCCCCTGATGCATGTCACACTGCGTGACCTACCAGGCGGCAATGGGTGCCATGGCTGTAAATTCTTTTTAAATGATAAACGGAGGGGGCGCACTAAAATGGTGTCCCTGTATGTTTCACTTATGTGCATGGCGGCCGTGAAGCGGGCGCCCATGGTAAACAAGACGGAGGGGGAAGACGGAGGGGGAAGGCAGAGAAGGGGAAGGGGGAGGAGAAATGCGACACGGCGGGCAGGGGAGGGGGCGGAGCGGGGAGAGGAGTGCTACAGAGAGGGAAGTACTGGCTTTCGTACACTAGTGATCGAGACCCATTGCAGGGAGAATAGAGGTAGATTAAGCCCTTGCTGTGGGATTGTGTCATTGGAAGTCCCCCAGACTGGTCCGACGATGTGCTTTGTTGACAGCTGCCTTAGGCCAACACATTTATTCTCTACCAGATGGTCCCTCACTCCGCCAGATATGCGCAGCACTCCCGGGTTGCCTCGCTTTTGTACGTCTTGAGTGTGAAAAAGGCATTGGAGTGTCAGCACAATTAAAATTAACCGCACTACAGAAAATTGAAACATAGAGACCGTGTAGTGAGTGTGAAAGTGAAAAACTGAATTTAATAACAAGTTTAAACGAGACCCAGAGGAGGCTATCTTAAAACAAGGTTGTGCTGGGAGAGAGAGAGTGGGGAGGAGAGTAGGAGGAGGAGGGGGGAGGAGAGTAGGAGGAGGAGGGGGGAGGAGAGTAGGAGGAGGAGGGGGGAGGAGAGTAGGGGAGGCACGGCGAAGTGAAGAGACAAGACGGAGGGAAGGCAGAGAAGGGGAGGGGGGAGGAGAAATGCGACACGGCGGGCACGGGAGGGGGCGGAGCAGGGGTGTGGGAGGAGTGCGCCTGAGGGAAAATACGGCTGGGGGCATGTGCACGCGCTTTTAGGCTCAATGCGCATGCGCATTGAGCTTGAATTTCACGGGCACTGCAAGGAATCGCCACGATTCCTTGCAAGTTCGTTAAAGTCCGTTTAAGCCCCCATAGTCTCGCAAGCTCGATGCGCATGCGCATCGAATAGCGAGACCTAAAAATGGGAATGCAAGGAATAGGTACATTTTGGGAAGTAGCCCTAGTTTAATAGGACTAAATCATAGCACTTTGAGAGACAGGCACTGCAACTTCTTGGAGATACTTTCACATTACTGCAGAATACCAGTATAGTTTGAGAAGTAAGCATAGCTCCAAAATAAAAGTATTACTCTGAGATACCACAAATGGCTCACTATTCAGTATATAATGCGATGTATCCACTAGGACAATGTTCCCTCTACTTTTTCTCCTTGTGTGGCAGTAGACTGTTGTCGGACTAAAGTGGACTCACAGTGAGCAGAACTATGAACACCATGAGTGAACGAATGACAGCTATTTATGTAATCACTGCCCATGTTTACAAATAATACATGAAAGAATGTTGAAATATAAGGCAAGAGGTCTGAACTGTGAGCGTAGTGAGAGCAGGATATGGGCACCTCCATTATTTAACAGCATGTCTAGGACTGGTGACGGAGGTAGAGAAAACATGGAAGTGTGAAATATCCTGCATAATTTATAAAGCTAAAAAATCAATTGTCTGCATTCAGCCCATACTGGGTATGGAATATCAGGTGGTAGGCTTACAATTGCTTCAAGATGCAAAGTAAGTACAATATTATTAAGTTTCATTTATGGTCGAACCCTCTCTTTCACATAGCTGAAAAACTTCCCTCTCCCCAAAAAATTCTAAAATGCACTGTCAAGTCAATTTTGCCTCAATTCCTCCTTCCTCAATGTAAGAAAAAAATGTAAAATTCGCCTTCCACGGATAGGCCTTCATCTGCCACAATCAAATCACCAGGAAACATTTGCTTGTTACAAAGCACTTTGAAAATAGTCGTTCATCATCACCATCCTTTTGTAAGGCAAGTTTCTTCCTAGGCAAAGTCTTGCAAAGTACTAAATACTTCTAATATTTATAGTTACTGCGCTGAAGATTTTGCATTTTCTGCTGCTCTGCGGGTTTTACATTTTCCTATCGCTCTGCGGGTATTAAATTTTTCTACAGCACTGTAGGTTTTGCATTTTCAAGAATCATTTTTTTTTTCTAGGAAACCATGTGGCATTTTTATTATACACATAATGCAACACACATGAATGGGCACCCCCTTTCCCGGTCCTTGCTCTGCTACAAACTTTGCTATTTCAACCAGCATTTCGCTTCTTCAAATTTTTAAAGTCAATAAATGACTGACAAGTGGACCAGAAAAAACTCACTTGTAAATCCAAAATATAAAATTATTTTTGTACTTCACCTGTTTGAAATAATTCCTGTTCTATTTGATACACTAAGTTTATTCTACAGTTTTTCATTAAAAAACATTTTTTTAAAGATGGTGGGGCGCCTTCCTGTTTGTAAAGTCGGGGAGACCAACAACAAATGCTGGAAGTAAAGCTGTGACTATTAAGTTTCATCGCATGCTCCAAATGTCTTTGTGCGCAGCATTAGGGATAGCCATTGGACCAGAGGGTCCTGAGCCTAGAAGTAATATTTTCTTACAACATTTGCAGTTCAGGGATTTGTACACTAAGATAGAAGCCAGGCCTTCCTCACCCTTAGCATTTTCTAGACCAACAACTCTCACAATTTAACTGAGTTCCATTACTAATTCTTCAGGAAGCGCATGCAGGCCTTGAGGAATGGCCTAGTAACTGCAGCTAGAGTCTAGAAAGTCTGACCTCCCCAGATTTTATCTCAGAGACTATCAAACCACAGAACATATATATTACATAATATTACATTATTTAAGGCGGAGGAGTGTCACCCCACTAATCAAAATGCCTCCAGAGATGAAAAATAAAATGGTAATAAAGTGCCTTAATTACCATTTTATTGTTCAAAACCCCGAGCCGAGAGTCAGGATGGGGGCGGGGCTTTCCGCTGCTGCCAGTCAGTCAGCAGCAGAAAGCAGTGATGGGAAGGAAACTTTAAGTTTAAAACTAGCATGTCTCTTTGCCGGCCGTCTTGCAAAAGCCAGTCAGACATGCGCTTTTTAAACCATTCTAACCCAGTTGTCTTAGAAAGCATGGGGCTCCAGTATCTTTGGAGTGCCAAAAAAAGCTGTTCCCTCCAATCCTGGCACTGCTTTCGTGGTGCATGAGAGCAGCGCCAGGATTGGTTAGTGCAGTTCCTGCGTTGGAGCCTGCCTGCCGGAGAAGACCGAAGCAAAGAGGACGTCACGCCAGGAAGGTAAGTGTAGTTAATTTTTACTTTTCTTATTTACTTTTATTTAAACCCCCGCCCCACAACCCTCCTCAGTAAGACTGCAAGAAGAGCATATGAACGTCCTACAAGTCCACGGCTACTATCCAGTTGCCCAGATCCAGGGCACACAGAACCTAGGCCAGTAACAACATTTTGAATTTGTCCTTCAACAGGCTAGGATTCAAAGGGCAAAGATCTAAAATAGAATGATGCTCTCCATCCCTATTCGGCACAAGGAAATAGCGGGAGCGACAACGGTCCACATTTCTGAGGCCAGAACCCTCTTGATGGAGTCTTTGAAGATGGATAAGCGCTCTTCCAAGAAGTTTAATGCCCCTGGTGACCTGCACACAGCCTGCCTGATCCCTGTTCCCAGCTACAAAAGGGCTAAGAAGACGGCAGCTGGAGCAATAGGACCTGGAATTGCTTTTACTGCAAACCTCTAAAACTGATGAGAAAACGGTCTGGCAGAGGTTGAAAGGCCTACAGAACACACCATGGGCCGACTTTTCTTGAAGCGCTCCAGGTTGGAATCAATTTTTTTGCCAAAAAGGTGGGCTCTATTAAAAGGCATATACATAAGGGGTGCCTGCTTATCTCCAGATGGATCTGTCGAAAGCATCCACTCATGGACACTGAGCACTAGACTGTTGCCGATTTCTCGCCCCAAACAATCAGTAGTATCTAGACCATTCCGATTCACGTATTTGGCTGCATACAGATCATCCTGAATGATTTGAGCCAAGGAAGCCCTATACTCTTCCAGGACTGCGAGCAAGACCTCATTGGCCATGCCCCAGAGGGCACGTGTTTAACAGTCTTGTATGCAAACTGGGCTCACTAACCTTTGGGCTAGGTTGGTCAAAGTAAACATTTGCTTCCAAAATGCCTCATTCCTTTTTGACTTGAAGCTATATCTTCGAGAGAACCTCAAAGCGTTCATGTCCAATTACATGAAGTAGGACTAGCTTCTGTTCAGTGTTGTGACTTGTTGTGCGCAGTGAGATCTGTCCTCGAAAGAGAAATCACATTTCCTATAATCACATCAGTCTTGGTACTAAAAATAACTCCGCATGTAGAATGAAATAAAATGTACTGAATATTTCCATCCAATTGAAGTCGCGTGGAGCTCTGCTGAGAGAGTCTGGCACACTTTTCCAATCGAACATAATCCTGTAGAGAATTCTACACTCAAGTTAAAAATACTCACAAGCTCCATAACAAAATCTCCACAATTCCATGGAGAATTTAAACCTTCTACAGGCAACGGAAAATCAACAAATGTACAGATTTATTTGCAGAAAAAGAGACATATACATATTTGCAAAACCATTAAAATATGGAGCGGGCATAAGATGAAATATTTTCCATGTATAATGTACTAGAAAAATACAGCAGGGTATGTTATTCCTGCTACAGATAACTTCAACCTGAATCCCTTCTTGTTCTGGATTTTGAGATCACTTTAGCTATCTGGCAGACTACATTTTTCCCCCAAAATCATACATAACTTACATACCCAGAGGGGCTGTTGATCAGCAAGCTGCACCCACTGGTCTTTTACTTTGTCTTTCAAATTTTGCTTCCACCCACCACCGCATACAACACGGGGCAATGAGTCAGTCCACTTTTCCCACTCACTCCCTTCACTTTGAGTGGCCACATAAAGCTTGTGCGATTTGCTCACATCCAGTGGCGGCTCGCATAGGGCGTGCTGCAGGGCGGTGAGGATGGGCGGGGGAGGGACATGGTCGGGGGTTAGTAAACTCGGACATACGACGGAACCGACGAAAGTAATGATTACTATCCTCCATTCCGTTGTATGTCCGAGTTACTAGCCCCCCCCCTCCCCCCCCCCCCCCCCCCCCACCCTGGCCGCCTCACCTCCCCGCAGCACGCCCTATGCGAGCTGCCACTGTTCACAACAGGTCAAAAATAGTTCCTTTCTCTACGTGACAAAACAAGTTTAAAGCATGTATAAAAAAACTTTTGTTACAGTATCTTTAAATAATAGATATTTATTTTGCCTGCCCTTTGAGGGTACAGATAGACGGCGATTTCTTTCCTATATCCTTTTCAAGCTTGATGCTATAAAAAGTTCAAATGACATTCATGTTTAGCTGCTATTTCGGTGCATGGTGGGGTGGTGATTTCTTCTTGTTGTATTAAAAATAAAAAATGTAATGCTTGGCACAACTGAAAGACTTCCGATTTTTTTTTTATTCTACTAAAAACAGCCACATCAGTTACTGCATTTATAAATGTAACATTTTTATTACAAGCATACGATGGCATGCTTAAGAGGTGCCAGTTTTTTATTATTATTTACATGCCATGTGCTTGTAATAAAAACAAATGTGAATATATTGCCCATTGCACCAGCATGCCAAAGTCATACCTATAGGCTTTGGCAGGGCTTGTTTAAACTATATGTGAAATTTCAAACTAAGTAAAAATTTCAATACAAATATAAACGTGTTTTCTATTTAATGATTAGCTGAATGTAAGATATTCAATCACATAACGCATTTGTCTACTTGTGCACAGATTGAGAGGCAGTTCTTTTGGGAACTTGCAGTTGCAAACAAACATAGGGTTGAATGGATTTTTCTTTACACTATTTGCATAGTACGTTATTGCATTTAGATAGTCCTACACACTTCTGACAAACAGCCCTGCCAAGTACCACGCATCAAGGGTTGAGTGGAGAAGTGTGGCTCACTGGTTAGAGGAGGCAGACCTGGAAGCAGAGGCCAGCCCGGGACCAGGGTTCAATTCCCGGCTCGGCGGGGTCTTGAGTCCTAAAATGTCCACGGACTCGACAGTTCTCGCTCCGGTGCCTACTCGATTCACGGGTTCACACTCTGCGACTCTGGGCAATAGCTTGCTTAATCTCCACAGCGGCCCCTCGCGGCGGGATACCTGGCTTTCACCTTGCGGATACCCTGCTGGGGTTTTCTCACAGGGGAATACCAGGACGGGTTCCCTAAGCAAGCGCTTAGATACCGGGTCGGTGATTTGCGCTATATAAATACATGTACATTTACATGTACAGGGGTTAGACTAACGCATTTTAGTGTAGTGTCCTTATCTCCGCACTAAAAAGTATTAGTCACACATTCAGAACACCCTGACCACCCACATGAAGGGAGCTTGCCAAAGAGCTATGTTTTCAAGAGCACCCGCTTCCAGCGAGTGAGCTCTGCGCTGCTTGCCTGGAATACACTGTGGACGTCCCCTTAAATAAAATATTTATTTTATTTGTGGTGCTGCAGGCCCAATACCATGTGGTCTCATTTAGCGCATGTTGTAAACACCCGTCAGTGACTGCCTTTAAGTGACTCCCTAGGTCACGCCTTTCTAGTGGTTGTTGCCCGACAAAGTGCCATCCTGTCTAGGACCATGCTAGTGTCTGATTGCCCACTAAGGCAACAAGCGGCAACCTCGGTTGTCCTTACAGCACCCACTTCCAACAGTGGCATCTTGTGTGAATATTACGCAACCTCTGTGCTGTTTAATTATGCAGAAGAGGTTCCACTCTGACCACAGTCAAGATCATGTTTACCTCACCCGTCGGATGAGAGTGAGTGAAAATAACACCTGTTGCCCTCTATGTGTTTTGGGAGTCGGGGCTCAGATAGACGGTTTGGTACAGGCGAGTTGCCCGAGGCCCTAAAAGGTGTAGTTCCGCTGGCCAACCAGTGATTGTCGACTGGAGAACTGCAGTGATCTTAGAGGCCGCTGATTGGTGACTCAACTGCAGCAGCATTCAAACTCCGGGGAGGCTCACTGCTACCAGTGTGACACAGTCCTTGTCCGCCAGCCAGCCAAACTTCAAGTAAGCTTTTTTTGTGTAAGTGTTAGCCTGGGTGGGTGGGTGGTGATGGGTAGAGTTAGTAGGTATATCAATCCATCAGCACTGCTTTTGTTCAAGTGGCATCCTGCCTGGGGGTTAGCTGCACTTTAAAATCCTGATGCCAATGCTGTCAAATAAATTCAACTTATCACTTCACAAGTGCTTAAACTATGATTCAGAGTCAGGTTTTGGGTGGCTAAAGGCTCTCTCAAGCATATGCAGTAACCAGCTGAGCTTTCTACACATAATTCAAATCTGTAACCTGCATGTTAATTGTTGCGCTTTACAGCAGGCACATTAATCCTCCATGCTATATGATGAGCCAGACCTGTGACTAGACTGCACAGAGATTTTTCAAGCAAATGCACTTACCATTGAGTAGTTCAGTGTAAATTAATCATCCTTATCAGGCACCTTGCAGCAGTTTTAATGCCGTTTTAGAGGTTCTCATTGTTCAAAGTGGTAATTTCCGATATTTATCTCTTTACTTGGACTACTTTTCTTTTATTCACGAGAATGTGTTGCTCGAAGTGTCACATATTTGGCAGTAGAATGTTGTGAGAAAGTGCCATCTTCCTTGCATGGTATGCCCCCACTTTTTGCTGAATTTCTAATATTCTTTGACTGAGTGTGCCCTAGGCTCCTGCTTATCAGTTACCCAGGGCCTATGTTCCTTCCCTAAAACTGCACTGAAGCCTAAACCCAATTGGCATCTCTGGGCACATGTCAGCCCCTGGTAAATTGTACCATAGGTACCCAGAGCACTGTGACCAGAGAAGGCCTCTAAGGGCTGCAGCACTTATTGTGCCACCCTTAGAGGCCCTGTACCCTGACACTCACACAGGCTGCGTGTCTTGGTGCAGAACAAAGTGAAGAGTCAACATGGCACACATCCCTGTGTGCCATGCCCACAAAGCACTGACCTGGCATACATCAGTCACCCCTCTAGCTGGGTGCCCTATGCCAATGGTGAGGGTACAGGTGCATGAGCCCTGTATCCCTACAGTAGCCAGGTCCATTCCTGGGCACTGTAAGGGCAGTGCTGCCATTTAGAGTATATGGTGTTGGGAGTTTGTCATCACGAACTCCACAGCACCATAATGGCTACACTGAAGACTGGGAAGTTTGGTATCAAACTTCTCAGCACATTAAACTCACACTGATGCCAGTGTGGGATTTAATGTAAAATGCACCACAGAGCGCATCTGAGAGATGACCCCTGCAACTCGACCAACCTCCAGTGACCTGACTGAGTGGCTGCCTAGGCTGCCACCACCAGGCATTTTTCTGGACCCCTGGGTCGAGAGCTTGCTGCTCTCGGGGGCCTGAAACAATGCACATCCTGGGACGAGGTGCCAAGCCTCCTACCCCAGGATGGGCAGGGTTCACGAAGGAGAAGCTTCAAAGTCATGCCGCCTTTGTGAGCCTCTTCAGCAACTGGTCCCCCTGGTTCTACCCCCCACTTTGAGCAGGAGAACCAGCAGGAAAAACAAGTGAGGAAGAGAGGTGTGCCCACCTCTGCCAACTCCCCCCCGAAGGTGTGGAAGGTGAGGTGAAGCACAACCTCGAGTCCCCGCCATCTGGAGGATAGGGGACCCAGCCAGCTAGGGACAGGCTCCTGCCACCCTCCTACTGGAGATTGATCAATTAGAGGGTGTGCCCCACCTCAGGGAAGGGACCCATTAGTCCCTGCCTTTTACCTACCTGTAACACCCCTATATTTAGAATTTAGGGGCACCCTGAACCTTCCTTCCGCACATCCAGAAACCACAAGAAAAGAAGAGAAGAAGGATGAGAAGCTGTGCAAAGCAAACAAGAGGACGACGCCCACTGACTTGGCCACAGCCCTACAGGCCTGTCTCCACTAGAACCTGCTCCTGCAAAACGATGGCGTGTCCAGCGGCCAGCAACCTGAAAAAACCCCAGAGGACCTGCCTGCCTTCACTTTTAGGACTGTTTCTCCCGTGAACACCGGACGTGTTCAAACTGCAGCTTCTGGTGCCAGCCAGGAACCGCGAATCCAGCCCCCTCTGCACTCACCGAACCCGGGCCAAGCTTGAGTGGGAAAACACCACGAGGATGTCACCCAGGTGAACCTGGCCCAAAATCCAGCGACCCCTGACCTGCCTCAAGCCTCCAGACGACGCCTGCAGCCTCAATCCAGAGGACCCCCTCTACCGCGACCAGAGCGGGTAAGAAAATTCGACATTCCAAGGCACCCCTGCACCAGACGCTCCACGGCCTTGTGTGTCCAACCCAGCGGTGCCTAACCATCCCTCAATATCCCACCTTACCCCTCAAAGTAGGGGGTCGCTCCAGGAAGATCCTTGTCCCCGAGCCTGCAGCGTTTCTTTGTCCCGTAGAATCTCCATTGAAATCAACAGGGCACCCGACCTCAAAACAGCACCCTGCACCCAGCCGCCCTAGTGCCGCTGAAGGTGCCCCTTTGGTGCTAACATGGTCCCCAACTTGCCTTGAGCTAAACCCTAGGAAGTGGTGGTCCCACAACCCGTGGCCTGCTTGCCAGCAGCCACCAACCCGTTCCCCCCTATCCTCCATACGATAATATTGGGCCTCAACACTCTGCACCTGGCCGCCCTAGTGCCACTGAGGGTGCAACAGCAGTGCATCACTGACCCTGGGAGACCCCTGAGTATAACCCCAGAACCCTAACTCCAAAGACCGAGCACTTACTTTGAAACTGATAACCTGTTTTTCCTCATAGGAAAACATTGACACTTTTTCTCCCAAAAAGTTTGTAGACTTTTGAAAACTAAGAATATTTCTTACAAAATCGCACAAATATCCTAAACGAATTTTCTCAACTCTTTGCAGGAAAGGTACCAGTGCTGAATCTAGGTATCCAGCACCGAGTAAGAAAAGTAACTTAAAAGTAACTTGCCTGTGAATTGAATTTCCTTCCATAGGATAACATTGGTGGTTCTATTTGAAAAAGTTTCTAAGTGTCAACTTTTGAAATTCAAGAATATTCTTTAAAAATCGTGCAACTAACTAAAAAGCATTTACTCAACTGTTTTCAGGAAATGTCCCAGTACTGAATCTAGGCTCCAGCACGGTGTTAAAAAAGTAATCCGAAATGTAATTAATTGCATTTTACTTAAAAAGCCCATTCATTTGAATGTACTATACCTGCTAAGTGTTACAAACTGCTTACTTAAACTGTAACCAAAATCAGTACAAATTATACTGCAATTTTGAACTGTGTTCACGCATGTAATTTACTACTGCAAAGTACATCTATGCTTACCTGTACCAGGCTTGCTGAGTTCTAGAAATAAAACAGAATATTTTTATACAAAAACAATTGGCCTAGAGTTCAGTTCTTGAGTGTGTGAATTAATTTGCTGACTGAGTGGGTACATCAAATGCTTAACACTGTCCTCTGATACTGCCTTACTGCTCGACCAAGCTACCACTTTAGAGAGTAAGGTTCTATCTAACTTTAACCTCTGCCAAACCTCTGGAGACCCTTGGGCTCTATACACACTGTACCGCACTTTGGTACAGTATATATAGAGCCAGCTTCTTACAAATGTCACTCATACGTACACGGGAACCATGACAATTTCACACATAAGCAGTGTAAAACCTTGCCAGCTTTGGACAAGTCGCTGCTCCATAGGGTTTAGACAAAAAAAAAACCTTCACGGGATGATTATGAACTTATTTTCTCTAGTAGGATAAATAGAATGTCACCGCAGGCCCTCGTTGGCCAGGGACGTTGGACTATTTCTCTCCAAGTCTGTTATGAAAGTCTAAACAGTCCAAGTGTTTGAAACGCGGTGTGTGGGGTCACTCTAAGCCACAATTGTGTCCAAGGCGGATAGCACGTTATAGATTCCTGCACAGTATTAACTGCAGGACAGTGGGATAACTGGAACGGCTGTGAGTATTTGAACTGCATTACCACCAACCATTCACAGGAAGCCAGCCATTACAGAAAAAAACACAAATGCTCTCCTGGCTGGACGGCGGCTTCCATTCCTCGACTGTGTGCGCAGCAAATTCATCATGCGCTGATGACTCCTGTCACACAGAAATGCCACTGAACTTCCCATCAAGGCGGGCCTCGAGACACTCCCTGAGTAAACTATGACGGGTAGAACAAAGGATTAGCAGCTCACCGACTGACTATGGGTGGTAACGAAATGCAGGAATCTACCCGAGGGACAGCTTGTGAAGCACAGACCGGAAACTCAAGGAAAGAACGCGTTGAACCTTTGAGTACATATATATTTATTTTAACACAAATCATTCCAATTCGATAATCTGACTGGCAGAGGAGCGGTTCCAAATGACTGCTTGCTAATAATTGCCACTGGTGATGGAACATTTCTTTCTTTATCCGAAAGGCCAACTGTTTACACAACGATTGGACAAAAAACAAATATGAATAAGGCCTATATTACCGCACCTAGTGGCACTTTATGCCCAGGCTCAGCTAATCACTAACCATCTACTGACCATGTATGTTCCCCTAACACTGCCCAAATAGGGTGTATGTGTGTATATATATATCCCATGTAGCTTCCTGCCTTTCTCCTGACTGCTTCCACCTCACGGGTCGGTGCCGGGCAAATCAGACGCAGGAACTGTACATAAATAGCAGAAATAGTCGCGCTGTCGAGCAAGAAGAGGCCCGCACTCCTCGATGTTCTTCAACAATAATGTTTTATTCAGGCTAACAAAAAACTTTTATTGCTTAAGAACATCGAGGAATGCGGGCGTCTTCTTCCGCGACAGCTAAGTGTATATATGTATATATATATATATATATCATTAAAACATGCTTCTGCAGGCTATCTAGGCTCATTAGCAATGGCTGTTTTTGAGGTCAACAGACAGAGTCCTCAACAGATGAACACATAAAAGATGGAAGAGAAAAAAACATTCTTGCGGTTGGTAAAATGTGTACAGCACCATCACACAATAAAGTAAGTTATTGCCTCATGCACTCAAGGATACATATTGGGCCCATGTCCATGACAGGGAATTCCAGAATGTAACGAAGAGCTCTCTTACTTCACTTTTCCTAGATTTCAAACCTAACACTCAATGGAAGCTGTTTTAGAATGTTATCACCCATTACAAGCAAAGACCTTATTTCTTAAATTTTGCTATGGCACCTTACTGCAAAAACGGAACCATCGTATTGTAACAAGTAGTCTATACCCAGTTTGCCAACAAGCTTATGAATCACTAGTGCATTATATTTTTTTCTGTCTAGGTTATACACGTCCTGCCCCAGGAAAATATGGATTATACCTATATGCAGACATCTAGGCTGTCGAAAGATCAAGATTGCCATACGGCTCCTCTACAAAGATTCTTCACAGAAAGTTGTCAAAGCGGTATCAAAATTTATATACTTGAGTTGGTCTATTAGAAGCAAAACCATTGAAGGACAAACATAGTTGATCTATCTATGGTTTTTTGTATGGTTTTAATTACTGTTTATTTTATGTATTTTTATAACAGGTAAACCACAGGGGGATAACTAGATACAATCATTTGTATATCTCATAGCTCTTGCTATTAATGACTTGCAAAATGTTTTATTGATATGTTTTAGAGTGTGTTTTTAGATTGTCAAATTGTACATTAGTAGGTATTGTACCAGCTTAGGGACTTTTATTGGAGTGATAGCCCGAATAAAGTATTTTTGATAATGAGGATTGCCCCAGGCTTCTATACACCTCTTATAAGCGCTGCCTTTAGATGTCTATATGGGTTGTATGGCCACAAAGAAGGCCCTCTTGCAGCATCTCCATACCATTCGCAGAAGTTTGTGGCGTATAATGTGTGCCCACCACTGCAAAGGACTAGTGTGGGACATCGACCAACCCTTACGTACTGACATAAAAGTGTATTACAAATGCAGAAATGTGATACACAAACTAACCCCAATCATTCACCAAAAAAGAATTAATCTATCACAAAAAACTAGAGTAAATGATGTGAATGCTAAGCCTAACTAATAACATTGAACTAACTATTAACCTTGGGTTTCAGAGAAGGGTGCTGCCTGGCGTAAAGCGCTACAACGCCTCGTTAAGGGTAGTATGAGCTATCTTATAAATGCAATTACAATGCAATAAAAAACATAACACAACGGACATGATGGCTAATTCCCATTGCCAAAGCCTAGGCAGTTACAACTAATACTGCAAACCGCAACACAAAATGAAATCGAAATCTTAACCCATCTTCCATTAAGGCCCAAACTGAATATTTTTGCGGACGAAAATCAATAGTGTTTTGAGGATAAACAGAAACCTACAGATTATATAGCATTGGGCTGTCGCCTGTTGATCCCTTTTATTAATGCAATTTATTAACCACATCACGCCTCCATCAAAGGACAAATCCTGCCCAAGGAATTTCTTCCAACCACATCTGAAAGGAACCAGCTTTGTTTAGTCAGTAATTACTGGGGATTTCCAGAACAGCCTGCTTTTTAGATAAACTGACAAGTTAGAATTTGTTTAAGTGCATATTGTAGCCAGTAGTTTTTAATACTGTAAATTCGCAGAAGGGATAGACAGAGGCATTGTAAAAAATAAAAAGATAAAAAGGTATTGCGAACTAATGTTCTATAGCAAATTATGTGAAATTAATTTAAGTGCTTCAAAGTTGGATTAGTGAGCTCACACATGGTTAGGCTACACCAACTTCTAGAAATCATACTACCTCGATGAAGTACTGCTTGCACAAATATCAAAGGTTTTTTTTGTGTTTTGTTTTTACACAGGGTTTTATGCTGCACGTCTGCCTCAGAGGGACGTAAGACATAGTCCTTTTCCAACATATCACTTTAGTTAATGAAAGTAAACAATGGAACCTACCCCTAATATCCAAGTTCCATTGACTACTTCAAATAGTTTTAAAAACAAGTCTCGGATCCAGTCTACGTATAGTCTATATAACAAAGAGAATATAGAAAATGCCATGCCTGACCCAAGACCCTGACCAAAAGCACTTGTAAAGTGCGTTATATATCTGGCTAGGTGATAACAAAATACAGCAACAGGTAGATGAAACTACAGTACATTATTACGCTAATGTCAGGCCAAACTGGCCAGTACCCAGGCTTAAAATAAGCCTGCAGGAGAAAAGGCTGGGGCAAACAAGCATTGGCAAATCCAACTGGTCTGCCTTTGGCAAGCATGCAATTTATTTTTAATGTACTTTTTGGAAAACATATGAAACATGCAGAAAGATTTGACGAACATTTAAAAAATAAAAAAGGAGTAGCCTAGAAGCCCAGGCCTACCAACTATGGCAATTAAGTGCACACCTTTTCAGGTGGATGCACATGCGAATCATCAACGTTTCATCATTCACAGGGCAAGACAACCGATGAATGAAGAGGGCTGACCGATTGGCCTTTGCGGTCTACTTTTGCTAAAGCAAAATGTGAATGAGACCTTAACGAACCAATAGCTGAAGAGGGCTGGCTGAAGCTGTCTTTAGGCTAGACCAAAGAAGCATTTGCAATGCAACAGGTCTCGCATTTGCAAAATGTTAAGCCATTGGCATTGTAAATGACAATGCCTTTTATTTCTCAGTTTTCAAAACCAACACATAGATAAAAGGTTTGTAATATACAATGCCAGTAGCACAAATTCTCGCAAATGCAGGACCTATTGCATTGCAAATACTTGTTTAAATTAACCATTGCCATCAGATGTCTACATTGCCTTCCAATGTGGACATATTGTGAGAAAGATCTTTGTTGGAAAGTTTAAATGCGGGTGGCCTTGGAAAAAACTAAGATGGAGCAAATACAACTTTTGATGCATCAATTTCACTTAAAACAGGCATTATCAACAATGCAGTATTATTCTCCTAGAAATTATGTTGATGTAGATTACACTTATTAACCAAATATAATGTCCCACTGTCTCTTTGTTTTTATTTTGACTTACATTCTCTTGGTTTATTGAAAATATTAAAAATTACATTGACCAAAAAAAAAAAAAAAAAAAATCAATTGCCCATCAAACTTTTCCACAATAAAAAGATAAATACCAGCAAAACGGACAATTGACAACTCCAAACGCCCAGACAATTTATACATCAGTCCCACCACCCAAAAATACACAAAGAGCAATCTGACTCAACTTGGTTTAATGAAGGAAATAAATAATGCGCCCTACCTGCAGACATGCACACACACACAGGTTATTAAAAGTTAGAATCTAGCTCGCCTCTTTGTACAAAAACATAAAAACCTTAGACACTCGCCACAAATTATTTTCAAACGGCACCCAAAATTACACGAGACAGGAGAGAAACACTGCTTCTAATGACAGCGTGAACCCGCCAGCTCAATGCAAATAAGGCGTAAAAATAAATAAACGGAGCCCAGTGTCCCTAAAGCGGGTGCCGCATTCCGAATTAAAGTAAAACAAATAAAATAAACGGAGCGCGGCCGCCATGTTAAGTATGCAGTGGTCTGGCGCATTAAAAAATATATATATTTAAAGTTAAATCACAACGTCGCAGCACGTACAAAAAAAACACATTTGTTCCGGCATGTGGCTTAAGCATTTGCAAAGCTGAATGAAAAAATATATATAACATTTGTTCGGGCATGAGGCTTAAGCATTTGCAAACCCAAATGAAAATAAAAATAGTGCTTACCCACTAATAGAAGGAGACAGTATAAACGCCGCAAGTAAAAGATCGAGTCCGGGTGGGCGGGGCCAAAAGGAGATAGGGCGGTAACAAAAAAGCCTCATTTTCAATCGGAGACCAGCGTTTTGCATAAATGAGGACGCCAGCCAATGGGAATGATGGAAGGGGCTTCATGTCCCCTTCTGAAATCGTATCTATGACAATAGGCCTCTTAGAGCGAGAAGCACATGCGCGCTCCAGCGCTAGGTCTGCGAGACCTAAAAACGGATTGAGGAGGGACAGGCAGCTTGGAGCACCATGGTGAACCCAACTCAGCCCTTCTACTTTAATACATTGTCATAGAAAAACACACGTATTTTTTGACATTCCACCCAAACCTTTCTGTATGCCCGAATCTCACATACATCTTTGGACATTGGTTCACTTGCTTATAAGAGAGCTCAGAATTAAAAATTTAAATTTTGCAGTGCCTCATATAACAGAAGCAGTTTGCAGTTTTTCAGGGCTGCTCACTTCGTTTCCAGCTACATTTCATTGTATGCCCTTAATTGGGATTTCTATAGCACAAACTCAGTAGCTTGCGAGTAACAGAGATCTGTACAGTGCTCTGACAACGCAACAGGCCACTGAACTCCGCAAGAAGATGGAGGCCTGGCTTTTCAATTACCCAACCTGCCATATGCAGGTCTAGACACACACACACCTGTTCAGCACCAGGATATCCTCACAGGTGTTAATGCACTTTGCAAATGCACATTACTTGACAACAGTCAGACTGCTTTTGGCTGTACAGCTACACTCTCCCCCTGGGCCAGGCTGTCTTTTTATTGCATTGGGTATTTCCACAGTGGGCTCGTGCTATGGAGGCCTGAATGCCCAGGGCCACTGTTGGGTGTCTGTTACTCTCTGCAGCACTCCAAGATTAATTGACCTGGTTGGGGAGGGTCAAGATAGAGGTGAAAAGGAGTGAATGGATGGTTGGAAAGAGAAATAGAGCGACAATAGGAAGTGAGTGGGGCTGCTCTGACCAGGTCTGCACCCACGGTCATGTTTGCTTTTAGCTTCCTGCCTCTCGTGCTCCAAACAGCATGGAATGTTTCTCAAGATCTCAATGTTGCAAAACTCAGCTTTCAGCCACAACAGTTATTGCAACCTTCTGTATTGCCCGCTTGACTACACAGGAACACTTAAGCACTAGCAAAAATAACCTCTTCCCATGCTAGGGCATTTTCATTCTAAGAATGTCAGGGGTTGGAATACCTATAGCCCGACTCCCAGGACACATTGTTTGGGGTAAAGACAACACGTTTTCATGTTTATTTTGTTCTTAGGACAAGTAGGTCCAACCCCCTGCAGCAGAAACCCTCTGGCTGCCAGTTTACAGTACCACGTTATGGATCAGTGCAGGGCATTGTCTCAAGTTAAGGTACTTTTTGTGTCCATATGTTAACACTATTTGAACTTGTATTCATGGATTATTAATACAAAGCCTTTCTTATTAGGGCGAGTGCATTAAGGAAATTTTGTAAGCTCGGACTGCACTACCGACAGTGGTTCCGCTGTAAAAATGTGTACACACATTTTCAAAGTTTATCAATATGAGGCTACATCCAATGTTCCCAGAAGACTATCTAATTAGATACAAATATCTACAGAAGCTTGAAAACAAGACTAATGATCCTTTGATTTCAAAATAAAATGTTCACAAACAAAAATGCAACTAGGAAAAAAACACTTAGCTAAACTACTGTGAAATTGTAACATTTCTTTGAAGCATCAATTAATAAAAATGTGTTGAGACATGGTAGTATTTCCCAAAAATTTTCATAATGGGAAAACAGTGAAAGGAGTTTCAACCAGATAATGGGAAACATCACAATAAACAAGAATTGGTCTGATATTGGGGGTCAGCCTTTTGGGTTTGTCAATGCGTGTCTTGTTTTGATATAGTTTTTGTAAAGCTTTGTGGGAGCTGCCAGGCCCTCACCATTATAACAAACGTTGGCAAAAAGCAATAATATTTTTTGGTCTCAAAAAGCACACTTTGTCACAGTAGTCTCTGGCACTGAACAAGACTACTTTGTCTGCCAATATGCTCATTGTGAAAGAGCAGAACGATAGATAGAATCTTAATAAAAGCAAAAGGTCTTGGTAAACTCCAGACCTAATTAAGGGCCCAATTCATTAAAAAAAAGTCACAAGATTGCACCCATGGTACATGTTCTTACATTAGTGCAGATTTGCAGCTTTCAAGAATTCACAAGAATTTCCAGAGGTAGGCCAGGAAATTGTACTCCTAGAAAATATTTGTGAACTGCTTTTTAGCACAAGCAAATATGCAGTTGTAGATCTGAGATAATCTGTTGAGCATTTAAAAATTCTCTTTCCCACAAACCACTTTTTCCCCCAACCCTTGAAGAAGTTTAATTTCTACCGCTGTCAGGAGTAAATGTCCAACCTTTCTCAGTATGAGAAAGGTTTAGGTAAGTGCTGGCAAAAAACCCTAAAGCATTAAATTTAGCAGGTTTGCACAGATTCAAAAGAGGATTCCAGCACTGGAAATATTGCTTAACGCTACCTCTAGCCCTGATATGTAGATCTGCAGAAAAGTGGAACACTAAGGAAATTGCTAGAATTCAACCCCTACTATAGTGAGAGCCCTGGCATAATTAGAAAGGCTAATATCATAGCTTTTATATAATGAGATTGTTGCCATAATTTGTCGCTGCACTATGTGGCACCAAATGGACAAATTGATTTTTTTACAGGACAAGTAGATTTAAGAAGCAACCTGTTCCATGGAAAAGCAGATATTTGATAACATTATGTTAGATCGTTATTTATTACTTCTTCAATATTACCAGCATTACTGCATCTCTCCATTAAGAGTAGCTCAAAGTATCTGGATGTTAACATCTCAATTTACCGATCAATGAAAAAAAGCACCACTGACACCACTGAAAAGAGGAAACACAAGGAGAGGATGGACGGAGCCCTGAAACTTTTCAGACACTCATCCCCAGTCACATATCTGGGTTGAATCCATCATCGTTCTCTATCTCACTTCGCCACCTCAGCTCAGAACCAGCTTTGTGCAAATCAGTCTTGACCCTGTGCCTCATGGAAGCAGTCCAGCCCGAACTGACATGCCACGTCTTTCCTGAACTGGAAACAAGCATTCTAGGTCCAGTTTCAGGGTAGCTTGAATCCACTGGCAAAGTGAGCAAGGCACCCACATCTGGGTATACCCTGCCAACTTAGGGTGAGCAAAGCAAACACAAGGAGATGATGGACGGAGCGCTGATAGTTTTCAGACACTCACCCCCAGTCATAGATCTGGGTTGAATCCATCATCCTTTAGCTCACTTCGCCACTTAAGTTCAGACCCAGCTATGTGAAAATCAGTCTTGACCCTGTGCCTCATGGGAACAGTCCAGCCCGAACTGCCAAGCCAGGTTTTCCCTGAAACTGAAACAAGCATCCTGGGACCTGTTTTGGGGTAACACCCCTCATCAGCTAGTCTAGCTTAAATCCAGTAGCAACATGAGCAAGGGACCCATGTGTGGGTATACCCTGCCAACTTAGGGGGAACAAAGCAAGGAGGGGCTGCATCTTAAATTACCTGAATGAATGAAGTCTCCTCTGTGCAGTTGTCAATTTTTGGAACTATGCCTTCCTCAAACATTCCAAAGAAATGTAAATCCTACCTTGAAATCCCGACTTGAAATCCTCCAGTGCAAACACTCAAGATTATTTTGACTAAATGTTGCCTGCCTTCTCTGTTCAAATTATTTACAGAGATCACCTCAATCCAGTCAATCACATTGAATGGAATACACACACTACCTATTTCTGAACCCCGCAACCATTTCATTTCAGCTCTCATGAGCAGTCGGGTCTGGATTCAGAAGCCATTTCTTCTCACTGCCCACAGATGCTCTAAGTGCATTCTTGGTCCTAATGATTGCCAGGGACCAACAGCACAGCTTTAAACAAGTGCTGAGAACAGGAACAAATGAAGCTGCTCAGTGTAGGGAAAAGTTTCCCCAACTCACACCCAAACTTATGTCACATTGTGCCTGGCTGGATTCAAGGAATGTACCACAGACACATAAGTCAATCTAATTTACCAGCCACCAGACATTACATATGTCAAAGTCTGTGCTACCTCAGCAACAAGTCCTCCTGTTCAATCTCTCTAAGAACTGTAGCTATTTCCTCAACGCTAAATATTTCCAAACAAAAAGCAGAGCCACTTAAATATCATACGCAATCTTGATCTCACTGGAAATAGAGGACTGCAAACATAATCCTAACAAAGAATCACTGAATACAACAGTCTGTGAACAGGTTTAAGCTAAGGCTTCGTGAACTCTGATGCCACTGGTGGTTGCCCTACGCCTGGCTACTAGGCTAGGCTCTATCTGTATAGTGTTCAATTTAAGAATGCTGCTGTGAGACTTTGACCTTACCAGAATTAGCCTAATTTCTCTCAAAGCTCATAAAACAAAACAATGCATGCCACCAGACAATGATGGTTGACAGTAATTAAAGCTTTAAAACTAGGCTTTTGAACATCATAATTAACGTTTAAACAATCCGGACTCGGATCTCAGGAGCAGACCAAAGATGTCAAATATTTTTTTACATCAATCTTACAAAGCGTCACATTAATTGCATGATGCTGATCAGCTGAAGTTTATGTTTTAAATGAAAACTAAGCACCTTCTTAGGCACAAGGTGAGGATGTTGAGTGAGTAGCTTATTTGAGTATTGAAATATGATCTTCTTTAAAGGAAAATAGGTGCCAGTGGGTTAAAAAGTCTACCCTGAACTATTTACACAATCACATTTAGGGAGTGGTGTATTAATGTCAGGGAATTATTGTGCCAACAGCAGACGGCATACTGGCACATGATGTCTAATTTGTGCAAACAAAATGAACTTCAACATTGTTAGACGGGGACCCGGAGGGTCGACCGAGTACAGGGGGAGAGGCCTCCGGTGAGGGCAGTCTCCGGCGATCGTATAGACAAGTAACTTCCCCCCCACAAATGGGCACCACACAAGGATGAGATCTACACACTTTATATAAGGTTCTTGAGGCAAGGTTATCAACGATACAGTGGGGTCAGGACACGAGGATCCTCCCAATTCTAGTCTCTGTAGGGAAAGGGGTAGCGGGACAGTCTTGGTACCGGTCTGGTACAGGGGGCGGCAAGAAGGAGCTCACAATCCTCGAGCTTAGGGGTCTGCAAGGTCGGGCCGCGGCAGCGCCAGCAGGCTAGGATGATAGTTCTCGGCAAGGAGGGCCGCGGCAGCGCCAGCAGGCTAGGATGATAGTTCTCGGCAAGGAGGGCCGCGGCAGCGCCAGCAGGCTAGGATGATGGTTCACGTTGCAGAGGGGCCGCGGCAGCGCCAGCAGGCCAAGGCGATGGTTCACAAGGATGGGCCGCGACAGCGCCAGCAGGCCAAGACGAAGGTGCACGTTGCAGAGGGCCGCGGCAGCGCCAGCAGGCTTCAGAGATGGGTTCACAAGGCAGGGCTGCGGCAGCACCAGCAGTCCGTCAAGGATTAGTTCTTCTCGGTGTCTCTCGACTCCAGGATACAACTGCCTTCCTGCTCTGGAGCTGCCCCAGTTATAGGTCTGGTCTCCTTTGATGTCCGGACCCTCGCGCTTGGAGGTCGGGAGGTCCAGGATGAGGGAGTCCAGACACCCAGCAGGGGGGTGGAGCCAGCGCCCGGGGAGGCCGGGGGCGATCGACACCTGGCGGGGGAGAGCCATCGACACTCCTTCTCCCATTGACCTGCCAAGTGGTCTCTTCACCTCCTGGGTGGATGGTGGTGCCTCGATGTCGGGGCCTGGCCCAGGGTTGGGGTCGAACCGAGGCCACGCGGCCTCGTGATGAATGTCCAAAGATGGCGGCTGGGCCGGGGAAATGGTGCTGACGGGGGCCCGGGCCAGCCGATACTGGGGTGTTCGGGAGCTGGAGTCCCGTTGGGGACGGGTTGCGGGTTGCCTCGGTGGGTTGCCGGGATGGTTCTTTCTGGGGATACAGGGAGAGCCGGTGTCCGGGCCCTATCATGTGGGGAGGGAGCGGGCCTTCCACGAGGCCTGTCCAACATGCGTCCCCCCCAGCTGAAGGCAGGGAGAGTCACCCATCCTCTTGGGTACTCTCCTCGCCGAGGCAGAAAAAGCGTGACAGGCCGTCCGCGTCGGCGTGGTCCTGGCCAGGACGATGCTCCACAGTGAAGTCCATCCCCTGCAAGGAGATGGACCATCGCAACAATTTTGGGTTCTCCCCCCGCATTTGCATCTGCCATTGCAGGGGTCGGTGGTCTGTCTGTACCCGGAAATGGGTACCGAAGAGGTAGGGCCGGAGATTCTTGAGGGCCCATACCACGGCGAAGGCCTCCCGCTCGATGGTGCTCCAGCGCTGTTCTCGGGCCAGCAGGCGCCGGCTGATGAAGGCCACTGGCTGATCGACTCCCTCGGCGTTGAGTTGAGAGAGGACTGCCCCAACGCCATGATCTGAGGCGTCCGTCTGTACTATGAACTCCCGGCTGTAGTCGGGGGCCTGGAGCACAGGGGCGGTGCACATGGCGGTCTTCAACTTCTCGAAGGCCGCTTGACAGTCTGGAGTCCAGTGGATTGTTTTGGGGTTTTTCTTGGAGGTGAGTTCTGTGAGGGGCCCCCCAATGCTGCCATAGTCCTTCACAAACCGCCAGTAGTACCCAGTGAGCCCCAGGAAGGCCCGGACTTCGGTTTGGGTAGTAGGGGGTTGCCAGGCCTGGATGGCAGCGATCGTGAGCTGAAGGGGGGCCACCAGACCGCTCCCCACTTGGTGTCCGAGGTAGGTCACGGACCCCTGGCCAATCTGGCATTTGCTGGCTTCGATTGTGAGGCCGGCCTGCTGGAGGGCGTGCAGGACTTTTCGGAGGTGGTGGAGGTGGTCTGCCCAGTGGCGACTGTACACAGCAATATCGTCCAGGTAGGCGGCGCTGAATTCTTCGAGGCCCGCCAGTACCTGGTTCACGAGTCGTTGGAAGGTAGCTGGAGCGTTTTTCATGCCGAATGGCATCACCTTGCAGTGGTAGTGGCCATCTGGGTTAGAGAAGGCGGATCATTCTTGGGCCCCGGGGGTGAGGCCGATTTGCCAGTAGCCCGCTGTTAGATCGAAGATGCTCAGGTAGCGGGCGGCCCCCATGCGGTCAACTAGCTCATCCGCCCGGGGGATAGGGTGAGCGTCGGTTCTGGTAACGGCGTTCAGGCCCCGATAGTCCACACAGAACCGGAGCTCGGGGGCAACGCCCGGGGCGGCAGCCTTGGGGACCAGTACGACTGGGCTGGCCCAGGGGCTGTCAGATGGCTCGATCACTCCCAGAGCCAGCATTTTGGTGACTTCGTTCTGGATGCAGGCGCGCACCCGATCTGGCACCCGGTACGGCCTGTGTCGAATAGGTGGACTATCCCCGGTGTCCACGTCCTGAAGGCACCAGGGGGTGACCCCGGGGGTGAGGGAGAACAGGTTTGCGAATTGTAGCAGGAGAGCTCGACAGTCTTGGCGTTGCTCCGGGGACAAAGCATCGGAGACTCTGACCCCTTCCACTGAGCCATCCTGTTCACGGGTCCTCAGTAGGTCAGGAGGGGCTCGGAGTCTTCCTCCGTCCCACTATCGGTAGCCATCAGGAGGTTGAGTTCCGAGCGTACAAAATGGGGTTTGAGTCTGTTGGCGTGGAGGACCCGTAGGGGGTTCCGGGAGGACTCCATGTCGATTAGGTAGGTGACGGGACCCTTGCGCTCTATTACCTTGATGGGTCCTGTCCATTTGTCCTGTAGGGCACAGGGTTCGACCGGGGACATCACCCAGACTTGTTGTCCCGGCTCGAACTCGATGGAGGAGGCATGCTGATCATACCATTTCTTCATGTCCTCCTGGCTGGCTTCAAGGTTGGCTTTGGCGACCTCCCTGAATCGCCGGGTCTGGTTGCGAAGGGTCAGGAGATACTTATATATATCTGGAGGAGTCTTCTGGGGGGCCATCTCCCATCCTTCCTTGACCAGGCTGAGGGGCCCCCGGACGGGGTGTCCGTACAGGAACTCAAATGGGCTGAAGCCTAGGGATTTCTGGGGGACTTCTCGATAGGGGAACAGGAGGCACGGGAGCAGCACGTCCCATTGGCGTCGTAGGGGTTCTTCTAGGCCCATGATCATTCCCTTGAGAGTGCGGTTAAACCGCTCGACCAGTCCATTTCCTTGCGGGTGATAGGGGGTCGTGAATTTGTAGGTGACCCCGCACTGTTGCCAGAGAGACCTCATGTACTTTGAGATAAAGTTCGTGCCCCTGTCGCTGACGACTTCCCGGGGGAAGCCCACCCGAGAGAAGATCCCCATCAGGGCTCGGCCTACCACGGGCGCTGTCACAGTCCAAAGAGGAATGGCCTCGGGATAGCGGGTGGCGTGGTCCACCAGGACCAGGATGAACCGGTGCCCTTGTGCCGTTCGGGGGTCCAGGGGCCCCACAATGTCTATTCCCACCCGTTCGAACGGGGTGGTGACGACGGGAAAGGGTTGCAAGGGTGCTTTGGTCTTTCGGCCGCTCTTCCCGCTGGCCTGGCAGGTGGGGCAGGTCCGGCAGTGGTTGGAGACATCATTTCGCATTTTGGGCCAGTAGAAGTGGGTCACCAGGCGGCTGTACGTTTTGTCTTGCCCCAGGTGTCCGGCGAGAGGCACATCGTGTGCCAAGTTCAAGAGGAAGTCTCTGAAGCGGAGGGGTACCACCAGCACCCGACTGGCCCCCAGCTCAGCAATCCTTTGCTCACTGTAGAGCAGGTCATTGTCCCAATAAATCCAGTGGGCCCCCGAAGTATCTCCTGCGCTCTGGGCGAGGGCTTGCTGCCGGAGTCCCTCGAGGGAGGGACATGTCCTCTGCTCTTGTCGGAATTGTTCCTGGGTGGGGCCACCCTCTTGACACCACTGGGCCAGTTCGGGAAGGTCCCGGCGCCGATCGAGCCCTTCTTCGTTTTGTTCTGGAGGACTGGCTTCTAGGGTGGCTCCCTCTGGGACGATCGGGGGAGGAGGCTCTGGACATTCGGGTTCTTCGGGACTGGGGATGGCGCGGGCGGCCATGGACCGGGTCGTTACGCAGGCCCATTCAGGGAGGCCCAACATCCCCAGGTGCTCTCTTCTTTCGACGGCTGCCCAGGTGGAACTTTCGAGGTCGTTCCCCAGGAGGCAGTCCACGGGTGCATAATCGCGGACAGTCACTTTCAGCATTCCGGTCACTCCTCCCCACTCGAAGGGGACGCAGGCCATCCGACACAGGCTTTCTGAGTTGTCGGCCGACCGTACGGGGCAAAGGACGTTTGGCAAGATCTGGTCCGGGGTCACCAGATGACAGCGGACTGCGGTCACACTGGCCCCGGTGTCGCGGAGGGCTTCAGCCCGGCGCCCATTAATGTTGACCCACTGGCTGTATTTCTGCGTGTTGGCGGGTAGGGGGGCCCGCGGGATCATGTCTCTTTCCCCTAGGCAGACCAGGGACATGGCGGCTGGTTCCCACTCGGGCTGGTCGGGCTCGTATTCCTCAGGGTCTTCTGGGGTTTGCTCTTCCCCCAGGGCGGCGGCAGCGACCTGGCGGGGCATAGGGTTCTGGTTCTTCGGGCAGTTCGGATCATTGGCGTAGTGGCCGGGTCGCTGGCATCGGTGGCAAGTAACGTTGGCCCGGAAACCTGGACGCATCGGGAGGTTTCCCCTGCCGGCCGGGGGCGGGGCGTTGCTGGCGGGAGCCACCGGGACGGCGTCTCTGCCCCGACCCTGGCCTCCTCCTCCCCCTCGAGGGCGATGGGGTCCTTGGGCGGCTCTGTTCTGTTCGCTGGGCCCGTTTTGGGCAACTCGGGTGCTTTCCCATCGGTCAGCTTCGGCGGCGAGTTGCCGAGGTTCAGTCAGTTTACTGTCGAGGAGGTGCTGCCTGAGCTCGACGAAGCAGTTGTTAGAAAGGTGCTCCCACACAATAAGGTCGAAGAGTTGCTCGTAAGTGGTCACTTTGCTGCCCTTGATCCACCCCTCGAAGGCTCGGCTAAAGAAGTTCACGTACTCCACCCAGGTTGTACCCGGGATCCGCTTGCAGTCGCGGAACCGCTGGTGGTACATCTCGGGCGTGAGTCCGTATCGAGTGAGGAGGGCGGCTTTCATGTGGTCGTAGGATGTCATCTGATGGTCCGGGAGTTGCAGCAGGGCCTCTCGCCCTTCGTTGACAAACCTCCCCCATAACCCGGCTCCCCAGTCGCTCCGGGGAATCCGGTGGGAGGTCATGGCTACCTCGTAGGCTTTGAACCATTGCTGGATATCATCATTCCGGTAATACTCTCTGACGACATCCTTGGGGATGTGGACCTTGGGGTCTGTAGTGGCAGGAGTGTTCGGGCGCTCGGGGACCCCGAGATCTTTGTTGTGTTTCCGAATCTCTAGTTCTTTTAGGTTACGTTCATGTTCATAGGCTAGCTTTTTCTCTTCTAACTCTCTCTGTCTTTGTTTCTTTTCTCGCTCCTCTCGGAGCCACAAGTGTTCCAACGTTATTTTTTGTACCGCCAATTTGAGTTCTCCATCTAAACGAAGTCGAGCCAGTTCCAATTCATGGAGCCTGCTTTTTTCCCGTTCTCGGACCTCCTCTGGGGAGAGACCCGATCTTCTTTCTTCCGTCGGTGTGGTGCTTGTTTCGGGTGCCTCGAGGCTTTGGTTTTGGGGTACGGCCGTACCCGTCTCCGCCCAAGATTACAGGGCGTTTTTGAAGTCCTCTTTCGTGCTCAGTCCTGTGGTAGCAATGCCTAGTTCTATGCAGAATTGTTTTATTTCTCTGTGGTTGTATTCTTCTAGTTTTTCCATCTGGAATTTTTCCGTGGTTCCGCTCTCTTTTGTTGACATTGTGGTTGTGTCGTGGGGTGAATTACTCTCTGTACGATTATGCGTTGGTTCGGATCGCGCCGCTGGCCACCAATGTTAGACGGGGACCCGGAGGGTCGACCGAGTACAGGGGGAGAGGCCTCCGGTGAGGGCAGTCTCCGGCGATCGTATAGACAAGTAACTTCCCCCCCACAAATGGGCACCACACAAGGATGAGATCTACACACTTTATATAAGGTTCTTGAGGCAAGGTTATCAACGATACAGTGGGGTCAGGACACGAGGATCCTCCCAATTCTAGTCTCTGTAGGGAAAGGGGTAGCGGGACAGTCTTGGTACCGGTCTGGTACAGGGGGCGGCAAGAAGGAGCTCACAATCCTCAAGCTTAGGGGTCTGCAAGGTCGGGCCGCGGCAGCGCCAGCAGGCTAGGATGATAGTTCTCGGCAAGGAGGGCCGCGGCAGCGCCAGCAGGATAGGATGATAGTTCTCGGCAAGGAGGGCCGCGGCAGCGCCAGCAGGCTAGGATGATGGTTCACGTTGCAGAGGGGCCGCGGCAGCGCCAGCAGGCCAAGGCGATTGTTCACAAGGATGGGCCGCGGCAGCGCCAGCAGGCCAAGACGAAGGTGCACGTTGCAGAGGGCCGCGGCAGCGCCAGCAGGCTTCAGAGATGGGTTCACAAGGCAGGGCTGCGGCAGCGCCAGCAGTCCGTCAAGGATGAGTTCTTCTCGGTGTCTCTCGACTCCAGGATACAACTGCCTTCCTGCTCTGGAGCTGCCCCAGTTATAGGTCTGGTCTCCTTTGATGTCCGGACCCTCGCGCTTGGAGGTCGGGAGGTCCGGGATGAGGGAGTCCAGACACCCAGCAGGGGGGTGGAGCCAGCGCCCGGGGAGGCCGGGGGCGATCGACACCTGGCGGGGGAGAGCCATCGACACTCCTTCTCCCATTGACCTGCCAAGTGGTCTCTTCACCTCCTGGGTGGATGGTGGTGCCTCGATGTCGGGGCCTGTCCTGGCCCAGGGTTGGGGTCGAACCGAGGCCACGCGGCCTCGTGATGCAGTGTCCAAAGATGGCGGCTGGGCCGGGGCAATGGTGCTGACGGGGGCCCGGGCCAGCCGATACTGGGGTGTTCGGGAGCTGGAGTCCCGTTGGGGACGGGTTGCGGGTTGCCTCGGTGGGTTGCCGGGATGGTTCTTTCTGGGGATACAGGGAGAGCCGGTGTCCGGGCCCTATCATGTGGGGAGGGAGCGGGCCTTCCACGAGGCCTGTCCAACAAACATCTTTGGGAAAAAGTACAGAAAGGGTTTCTAGAGCGGCTTATCTCTAGAAACAGACTTCAGCCATACGCTATTTTATTTTCTCAGGTAATTCCTAAAAAGAAGAACACCTCCTACCCTCTAGATCAAGCAAAACTTAATAAGAGCAGTTTGTTTGGGTTATGGAAGCCCTTGATATTAATCGATCTATCAGGAAGGTGACAGCTGGTACAAATATTGGTGGAACACATGGTTACCTAACATAAGGATCACTCTGTGCTTCTTCAAGACATTTTTGTAGCCAGAATCCCTTCTTAAGTAGTGTGACTAAACCAGAAGGAACTGTTTCTAAAGGCAAAGGAGGAATCAAGCATGTGATGTGTTCTTTGGCAACTTAACAGTATGATATAGTTAATCTGTATTGCAAATAGTTAAGCATCCTTCTTCAAAGTACTTTAAAAAAGAGTTTTCTTCAGATCAAAAATCTAATTGACGTGCGCTCTGCTTTCAGGACTGGACTAGGAACCAAAGAATTCCTGGAAATTTTAGTAATTCCACGCTAGAGTGTCCCGAACATACAAGAGGATAGACTGACCCTCTGCCAAAAAGATTAAGGGCAGGGCAGATTCCACAAACTCGTTTGGAAAATCTAGGCTGAATACTGCATGTTGAAGAGTCTGTCACAGTTACCAGGAGTAAGACTGCTATGTAGCAAAAACACAGTCCCACATTGTAGAAACCACGCCAAGAAATGTCCTGCTTTCCATGTGCAGCAGTTTAACCATGACCTTTTTCAACATTGTGTGATTGCCATAACTGTGGGATTGGTCGCGAATCGCGTGGGCACATACAGATATTATCTAGAAGTGCATCCGTCAAGGTCGGACTTTAGCGTATATATTGTTTAGCGCCCACACTCGCTACACAAAATGCTTGCTTCTAAAAATCCATTTGATTCCTGTCTTAGAAAGCTTTGGCTTACAATGCTTATCCTTTGTCAGTGGTGCAATGCTAGCGGCCAGACCTAAACTGTTTATCTGAAGTAAATTTATTCTGATCTTTCATTTTGTTCTTTACAAATATATAAATAAATGTGCCCAAAAGCAACATCACAATTTAGAGGTAAGCAAAGGGTGTTAAAATAGTCATCGACCTTGCTACAGGGTTTGCAGCGTCTCTTTCTTGGTCCCCTAATATAGAAAAACCCAGGTTCATCAAGTCGTAGACTCCAGCCCTCTGGTCACAATGAAAGTGGTGCCTCCTTAGCAGGAGTCCTAGAGGTAGTCAGGATGGACACACATGATGGACAATTGCAGCTGTGAATCTTTAATCATCAAGCAAAATTTCTCAAAACCAGCAACAAAACTGTCCATAAGACTCCTAGGATTCGAGCATTTTAAGCTGCACTCCACTGCAAAGCTAGGAAAATAAAACCGAATTTAAAAGATGCACAGCTCTAAAGGGGCCTACCGTTACCCACAGTCCTTGAATCGATGCAAGGATGTCTGCCCTACAGGTTGCTGGGTCCCTTGCATATCTTGTGAAATGGAAAATAACCCAGAGGCCCAAATTCAACCACAACCCAAATCACAAAATAGCTCAAGCGATACGGATCCATGTTGAAGAGGTTGGCTCAGGTCGAAGCTGTTGACAGTTCTGGTGAAACAGAGGCCTTCCATGTACCTACAGTGACATCCCTTCAAGAGAATTGAGTGTTGCAGGCTTTAGCAAGAACTTCCACCATCCTAGACAATTTCAGGTGCGCCACCCTCACTCAACACAGAGGTTATTTCCATACTCAGTGTGCCTGCTGGTTTGCATGTGTTGTAGCCTCCTGCAATATTTATTTATTTATTAATTTAGCTGTTTTATAACGCGCTCTGTTACTACCAGAGTATCCTGGCGCGAAAGGAAAGACAAGCAGGTGGCCAAAAGGAAACAGAAGAAAGTTTAGAAGTCTAATAAGCAGATCTAAAAAGATGCGTCTTCAGTGCCTTCTTAAAAGGTACAAAATTCTGGATCGATCTCAAGAGCAAAGGCAGAGTGTTCCAGGCCGAAGCCGCAAGGACGGCAATTGACTGGCCTCCAAGGCGCACTCGCCGAAAGCGGGGTACACTCAGTAAATTACAGTCAGCTGAGCGTAAAGAACGAGTGGGGGTGTAGCGGCTGAATCTTTTCTTCAGATAAGAAGGCCCAAGATCATTGACTGCTTTAAATGCTAGTGTTAGGATTTTAAAAGTAATCCTTTGAGTCACCGGCAGCTAATGTAGTTCCTTCAAATGGATTTGCACGCTCTCTCTACTGGGCACATTGCACAGAAGTCTCGCCGTCGCATTTTGGATGATCTGTAATCTGGCGACTAGGAAGGCTGGAGTTCCACTAGGAAGAGAGTTGGCATAGTCGAGCCGTGATAGTATTAAAGCCCTCGCAACCAACTCTCTTGCTGAAGATGGAAGATATGGAAAGAACTTTCTCATAGCCTTGAGAGATCCGAAGCACACCCCTGTAAGTTTTTTTATGTGTGCCTCAAATCTCAGATCCTCCCCAAACCATACTCCTAAGTTCTTTGCAGGTTTGGTAACTGAACTTGGCTGGGGAAAATCCGGAGGCCACAAGAGTTCTCTAAAATTCGGCTGAAATTGGCCATACAACAACATTTCTGTTTTGTCTTCGTTGCATTTTAGCTGTGCCACTGCTAACCAATTAAAATCCGCAGAAAGACAAGAACAAATGACCTCAGTGTTGAGTGCTGTATCAGGCCATGTAAATAAAAGTTGCGTATCATCTGCATACGCTATAATTTTGGCCCCCATTTGTACACTCAGCTCAGTCAGCTACTTTTGCAAACTGACCACGTTTGTGAGAATCTTCTAAAAGACTCTATGTGCATGGACAGTGCTCAAGTCAAATCTTGTAAGACACGAGTGGAGAAGTGTGGCTCACTGGTTAGAGGAGGCAGACCTGGAAGCAGAGGTCAGCCCGGGACCAGGGTTCAATTCCCGGCTCAGCGGGGTCTTGAGTCCTAAAATGTCCATGGACTCGACAATTCTCGCTCCGGTGCCTACTCGATTCACGGGTTCACACTCTGCGACTCTGGGCAATAGCTTGCTTAATCTCCACAACGGCCCCTCGCGGCGGGATGCCTGGCTTTCACCTTGCGGATACCCTGCCGGGATTATCTCACAGGGGAATACCAGGACGGGTTCCCTAAGCAAGAGCTTAGAAACCGGTTGGTGATTTGCGCTATATAAATTCCTGTACATTTACATTTACATTTAAACGAAAAATCAGTGCAAAAGACTAAAGTAAATTCAGGTACGAGACCCTGCGACAGCAATGTGATGTAGGCAGAGAAAATCGTGTACGATCTTTACTTCGCCTTATTACTTCATTTAACATTTACATAACTGCAATTAATTCAATGGGGCATCTATCTGTGGAACATCATCACTTTACCCAGAACATCAGGAAAGCACGCTTTAAAGTAAGTATAATTTAGTATAAGCCTAAAAACACTGAATTATTTGGAATTCATTTAGGCTGCTGTATCTTTGTAGTGTGAGCACCCAATTGTATTAGTGCCGAAAATAATTTCACTTAACTTCTTGAATACCATCCCCCTTCTTGAATTAAGCCTCATGCAGCATTTCGAAGTAACAAAGAGAGAAACTTAAAAAAGAGAAATAAAATGCTTTTATCAGATTACGGAGTCACTGAATAATTGTGCCGAATTTTTATGAATTTCTATATTAAAAAAATCAACAGAAACGTTATATACAATTTCATAATTGGGAAAATACAAACTTTGTGTGAACTGAGCATTTGCCAATTATTCAGGATTAGATACGTTTATATCTTTTACGTTTGTGAATGTTGGAGAATACAAAAACATAGCAAGTGCTCAGCAGCTTTTATTAACCCTTTATCACCCAAACAACCTCTGTCAATGTCATTTTTTGAATGAATCCCACTAAAAGACTGCCCCGCTGGTGACCACGTTTTCTAGCACTGGTTTAAGCGTGTACTTTGGGAGCGCTTCACCAGAGCTAAACCGCTGGGCAGAGAGCAGAAAATCAACCGCACACTGCATTATCTCACAAGCCCAACTTGTTCAGCAAGCTTAGTTGCAAGCATGTGATTAGAATGTTTTCCAAAATGACTGCAAACATGCTATTTCTAGAGTCACAAAAACTACTGACATTCCTCTTACTCAAAAGTTTCACAATCAGCTTATGACAGGAGGATGAGCACAGCTGAAAAAAAAAGTCTATGCAAAGCAGAAAGGCGTAAAAGAGAGGAGATTTGAAGTCACACCCACAGTAATTATTTTGCGGTTGAGTTTGTGAACGCAATGTCAGTGATCCATGCTGTGCCTTCTAAGTCTCAGCAGTCTAGGAGTAGAAAGTTTTACGAGGGCTGCAAGGAGAGTCGCAGAACCCAAGAGTCAATGAAGCGACTAATATTGGCCACAATATATGATAACGGTCTTCTCCATATTACTTCAGGAATAACTGTGGGTCTGGAGCCTACTCAAGCAAAGGAATGATTTCTACTGCCAAGCCATTTCTCACATTTAGATTCTTATGTTAAGTGTCTAGGTTCCTTTTATTACAAATCGGTACACAATCAAAAACATGCGCTATAAACCCTGATTTAACAATTCTGTAATGACATACCAATCAAGTAATTACATGCTATTATGCAATTTATGCAAAGTGCTCTGGCATTGTGCGCGGAGAAGAGCAAATGCATCACTTCATTGACTTTTTCTGCTGCGACCATGCTTCCGACACAGCACAATAGCTTTTCTAGGAACGAGACAGAATGCAATAGTAAACGCGTTCATCAATTTTCTGAAGTGAATGAAAGAAAACAAGTGAATGTAGACACACTACACCAGGGTTTTCTCCTGCTTATTATGTGAACAGAAAATCTGTGACTAATCTTGTAATCCAAAGTAGTAAAAACTCCACATATGCCGCATTAAATAGTTGACAAATGTTTTGCTCCATTACTTTTACTAACATCCAAACTGACTAAGGCAGTCATTTGGAGCAGTAAATCAAGTGAGTAAAAGTAATGCAAAGTCAATATAGTTCGAGGTAGAGGTCAGTCAACTTAGTGGGAGCACTGACAATATCGTACGTCACATAGTCAAGTAGACTAAGGAGAAAGATAAGGTACTGGAAGCTCAAATTGAAGAGGAATTCTAAGTCTCATTGCACGAGGAAAACATTATCGGCAAAGCCACTAAGTCTGCCTCATAAGCGGAGGTGCCTCGAAGCTTCCATCCGCGCGGACACTGATCCATCTGTCAATGCACTCAATTACTCATCACCCATACACTCCATAACTCATCTTTGCGCTCACGCAGGTGTTTTGACTCATTCTTGCATTCACCCATGCATCCATTACAAATTCAACACACACACACAAATAGACACCCCAATCAAAGACGAGGCACTTTTACATATCATTAGACATATTGGTTTAGACGTTACTTTGTGAGGAGAATGAGAGCACTGTTGGTAGGGTATGACTACTACTCTGTGAGGGGTGTATTTGTTATTGTATTTGTAAATGTAAAGCCACTTTATATTGTATTGGTCAATGGGTTACACAGTGCAAAGCCCTTTCCTGCAGAATTTGACTCAGGGTCTGCATTAACAATATCTCTATCAGATATAAGCAATGGAACTACAAATACGCTAACAACTCAATCAAATGCGCTTAACCAATATCAATAGAGGGGCGATGCCAAGCCTTGGGACCACCTTAAAATTGGACCTAAATTTAGAACTAAGTACACCCATTAGCAGCACTTGACCGTCACAGTAGCAGGGCAGATCAGTCAAAGTCTAACCCAGGAAGGTGGTGTGAAAAACGCAAAGCTCTGCAAAGCACACACACTTATAAATAAATGCAGTTCGTTTTTCACTATTAAAAAAGAAAATATTTTATTTTAAACGCAAAGTACAAACACAATGAAAACACATTTCTTTAGCTCTTCCTTAAACAGATATACGTGTAAGACGGTATCTCAGAGTTAAGCAATGTAACACGACTTTCAATGGGCTGTATCATGGATTTCCTAATGTAAACTACTTCCTGCTCTATTTGTCTGAGTTCACCAAGTGAAGCCCCTTTCCTCCTGCACTTCTCAGAATTCCCAGTATAAAACCACTTAGGACTGTCTGTAACAGTAGGAGAGTTCACAGGCTCTTCCAAGGGTGTCAGAGAACTACCCCAGGCACGGGCCCTCCCATAGCATTAGACAGAGGGTCGGCCTTAATGTCTCCATCAGTTACGGGAGGGCAAACCTGGCTGCTGCCAAATCAAAAGCCAAAAAAGAAAATGAACAAACCGACAGAGCCGAAGGCCCCTCTGCAATTCATACTGTTAATACTTTTTATTGCATGAACTCTAGAATAAACCTAAACCTCCGACTAGCCACATCTAATAAGTACCAAAATTAGAAACATCGAAAATAAACTGACTGAGAGGTGTATTTGGGGGAATTGCAAGTGAGGCCTGAAGGGAGGGCGGCCGAGGTACAGCTCATGTGCACTTCTTCCGGGTTGCCCAATGTAAAATATCCCCGCGCCCAGTCCAGTTCTGTACCCTCTGACACAGATTCAGGCTACGAGCGAAAGTAAACGAGCCAGACAAAGAGCCGCCCTGGTTCTCGACTTGTTCTTTCCAAACACGACCAGAAAAGTCCTGGGGAAGGGAAATGATACACCCTCTATGTTCTCTAGAGATGTCAGTCACCGTACTCACGTGATAACATTTAGAGATTACTGGGCCACCAGCAGCACTAACATGTTTGTGGATCCGCTCAAGAGACTGCCGGCTGCAGTTCACTGCCAAGAGCCAGGAATAACAAAGGGAAAGAAAAAGTTGTGCATTTAGCCTCTTCACGCTGCCTGCTTCCGGCTGTCAACGCAATTCAAGTTTTACAAGTGATGACACGAAGCCATTCTTTCGAAGTGAGAAGTGTCCCACAACACCCAGATCTCCCGACTCAAGTTTGACATGACGTACTTTGGCAATAAACACATTAGTGTCACTGTGCCAAAGTTTTCATTTTGGGCAGTTTTGCTGCCCTCCGAAAGGAATGATGTAATCATTCTGTCTTATCTTTTGCAGACACAGAGTAGGTATAAGGGGGGCTTGGGGGGGGGGCAGCCGACCGCAGGGAGGTCCCCACCCCCGGGCGGATTGGGAGGGGCTAGTGGGGGGGGGTGTGCTCGGAGCGCCAGCCTTGGGCTGCTTTTGGGCTTGTTTTGGGCTCCCTCGGTTCCTACTGAGGGAGCCCAGTTATTTATTCCCCTGGCTCCTCCTCCCGGCCACCATTTTAGGTTGAATGACCTGGTGGCCGGGAGCTCATTAGTTATTTGAAAATTTTGTGGTGTTTTCTTCTTCGATATGTCTTGTGAGGATTACCGAGTTCTGGAGGCGATCCGCCTTCTCAGTGAGGCTGGACGCCTAGACCTGGTTTTAGGTGACGTGCCTGGTGCGGCGCGTCCTCGGCGACAGGCCTCGGCGCATGTTGCGGCGGTGGTCGCGGCGTGTGGTTCGCCGAAGAAGTCACGGAGGGAGGCGGTAAGTGAGAGGGGCCGCCCGCGCTCTAGGAGAGCGGCCCCTAGTGTAGTGGCGCATGCAGAAGGGGAGACGGTTCCGCCGCGCGAAGCGGGGTTGGGGGAGGGTGAGGCGTCGGCTCCCCTGTTGTCCGTGGGGCTGCCGGTGAGGTCGCTTTCAGTTCCTGCTATTAGGGGCAAGCGGGGCGGTAAACGCGGAGGCAGGAAGCGCTCGGCTTCTGCCTCCGTGTCGCATGACACAGAGCAATTAAGTGAGGAGACGGCGGTTGGCGCGCATGCGCGCGTTCGAATTTCCGAGCCTCGCGCTGGCAGTGAGGGTGTGTTGCCGGTTGTTGGCCCGGATAGGCAGTTTATTGATTTATCGGGTCGGGGGGTTCGGGGGGCTGAACAGGTGGTAAATCAGAAGGCATGCGAGGGGGCTGGTGGCGATCGTTTTTCGACGCCGGCCCGTGTTTCTGTGGAGGTTTTACAGGCTAGTGATGTTGCCTGTGGTACAGTACAGTCTGCTTTTGTCCCATATAGCCCCCTGTTGTTTTCCCCCCCTGCCTCATCTCGGGGGGAGGTGCTTTCTGTGCATAGTGGTTCTGTGGGGGAGGGGGAGTGGGCGCAGGTGGAAAGGAGGGCTGGGGCAGGTTTGCTGGGTATGCAGTCTGGTCATGCTTTGTTGGTTGGTCCACAAGATGTTTCTGGGTCTGGCGGGGGGTCCATTGAGCCCTCTGTGGGTGGTGCTGTTGGTTTTCCTCTGCAGGTGAGTGGTGATAGGCAGGTGGGTGCTAGATCTTGGGAGGGTTTGGATGTTTTTCCTTCCTGGGCAGAGGGGGTCCGTGATGCGGGCAGGGCTACACCCATTCAAGGGACTGATATGCCGAGTGGTTTTGGGGGCACTTTGAGTTTTCCAGGTTTGCCTGTTGGGGGCAGATCGCTTGGGAGGATGGAGCAGCCCCGTTCTGATATCCAGCAGAAAGGGCAGGGTGGACTGGCACCGGGTCCTGCGTCTAGGATTGTTCAGGAGTTGTTGAACTGGAGCAGTGGTGGTGAGGACGTGGAGCCTTCCCCTCCTCGGCGGGGGTTGTCGGTTCGATCCAAGAGGTCTGTTTCTCGGGAGGTTGGCCAAGGGCAGTTTCAGGATTCTGGTTTTTGTATGGCTAGTGGTGTTGGTAGTTTTGGCCGTTCTGGTAGTAAGGGTCCCGGCACATCAGTTCAGCCTTTTTCTTTGCAGGTCAGAGAGCGTCGTGGAGAGGCAGACTTGGTAGGGTGGAGTGCGGCCCAGTTGCACCGAGGAGAAGGGAGGGTGGAGCCTGGCGCGGCATACCCCGTACCGGAGAGGGACCCCGGCGCGGTCAACGTAAGCAGGTCAGGCGCGACCTCGTTGGCCCCAACGTCTTCCTTTCAGGATCTCGGCGCGGTCAGCAGAAGCAGGTCGGGCGCGTCCTCGCTGGCCCCAACTTCTCTTTCTACAGGTATCGGCGGGGTTGGCAGAAGCGGACCAGGCGCGTCCTCGCTGGCCCCAGAGTCAGGTTCTTTGGACATCGGCGGGGTTAGCAGAAGCAGGACCGGCGCGTCCTCGCTGGCCCCAACTGTTTCTTCTCATCAACAAAAAGATTCATCGTTGGTTAAAGTGTACAAAACTGGTCAACGTTTGGGGGAGTACAGACGGGTTCAGTCGGCTCCCCCGCCTCAGGTGTCAGTACGGGCTGGTAAGGCCCAGGTTGGTTTCAGGAGTCCGTCGAAGGTGCTGGCCCCTCCTAGGTTGGAGGAATCTTTGGTTTTAGATTACGATGAGGAGAGCCCTGAGGAGGGCGAGATACGTGCTGAGGGTGCAAGGGGGGGGGCTTTTTCACGCTTCTGATGATGTTTTACAGGCACCGGTGGTGGTGCGTCCGAGATCTACAGTCTCCAGACCAACTCGGGAGAGCGGCCCCGCGGTGAGGGTTCCTCGGTCAGGCGAAGATGTTGAACAGATGGCATGGAGAGCGAGGCCGGCCCAACTGCCTTTATTGAATCCAGGTGAGCTTGCTGGGCCGCGGGACAAGCCATTGATGGTTTCTGTTGGAACGGGGGGGGGATCCTCCTTCAGAGGGTGTGGATCTTAAGCTCCACAAAGGTCGTTATGTTAAGGATCAAGGAGTGGGTACGGGTGACGGGGGTGTAGGGTCTAAGGTGGATTCTGGGACTGTTACGGAGCCCATGGAGGTAGGTAAGGATCCCCCACATAGCAAGGAGCTTAAAATAAAGAAATTGCCTTACATGGGCGTCACAAAACCGTTGGGCGCTCATTTAATGCTGTCCACTAAGGAAAGGATTTGGAAAGGGGAGTACGTGGAATTGTTGAAGCTCTTACATAGGGAAGTTAGGTCTAAAGAGGGGTCTAAGGAGGAAGAGTACGAGTTGGCCAAGCGCCCAAAGGTTCCGTTGACCATAGAAAACTGGACAGCGGCATTTCTTATATATGCTAGCGTGTACTGTGAGAAATTCCCTGAGCGCAGTGTGGCCCTTTTTAAGTATATGGACGTGATCAGAAAGGCGCAGATTACTGGCAGTGGTTATGCCTGGTCACAGTACGATGAGGAATTCCGGGCTCGGATGGCTTGGGATCCTGAAGCGAAATGGGGGGAATTAGATAATGACCTGTGGCAACACACTATGGGAGCATCGGCGGGTGGCAAGACGATTTTCACAGCTAGTGGGTATCCATTACCTTCACGGCCCTTTCAGGGTAAGCCCACTCGGGGAGGGGTGGGTGCAGCTGCGTCAGTCCAATCTGCCAATGGGACATGTTGGGATTTTAACAGAGGATATTGCCCGAGAGAGTATTGCAAATTTAGACACGAATGTTCCCAATGTGGTAGGACGCACCCACTGTCCAGGTGTTGGGGACCTCGAGTTACAGGGGGCAGACAGTGGTCGCAGCAGACAGCCAATGCCCCTGCTCCTGCACAGCAGCCTCAGCCTAACAGGGGGGGAAAGAACACTTCTGGAACTGGGCCCAAAGGCTCATACGCCAGTTAATCCTTTTCATTTGGCTGTGGCTCTGAAGGGTTATGGGAATGTTGAAGCTGCTAAGTTATTGTTGGATGGTTTTCAGGAAGGTTTTCGTCTTGGTTACACAGGGCCGCGGTTGCGGCGGTGGTCAAAGAATCTTTTGTCAGCCAATGAACATCCAGAGGTGGTGCAAGACAAATTGGATAAGGAAGTGCGTGAGGGAAGGATGGCGGGTCCTTTTGATGATTGGCCCTTGGAAAATCTTATTGTCTCCCCAATTGGTGTGGTACCTAAAAAAGAGCCTGGGCAATTTCGTTTGATTCAACATTTGTCATGGCCGGAGGGCTCATCAGTTAACGATTTCATTGATGGTGAGGCTGCTTCCGTGTCTTATTCTTCAGTGGATGTGGCCATGGCCCTGGTTGTATCTGCCGGCACTGGTGCGGCAATGGCAAAATGTGACATCAAATCTGCATTTCGTTTATTGCCAGTACATCCTGGGGACTGGGATCTTTTGGGGATTCAATTTCAAGGAAAGTGGTATGTTGATAAGGCTCTACCAATGGGTTGTTCCATATCCTGTGCGTTATTTGAGACCTTTAGCACATTTCTCCAATGGTTTTTCACCGACACGTCAGGACACCAGCTTTTGACTCACTACCTGGATGATTTCTTTTTTGTAGGTGCTCCCAATTCCTCAGCATGCCAAAATGCTTTGCGAACATTCCAAACTCTGATGGAATTTTTAGGTGTGCCGTTGGCACCCGAAAAGACAATGGGCCCCTGCGCGACCATGTCTTTTTTGGGGATCGAAATTGATTCTACTGTTATGGAGGCACGCTTACCAGTGGATAAAAAAGCAAAAATGTTGGACCTCTTACATGTTATGTTGAACAAAGCGAAGGTGACAGTGAAGGAAGTTCAGGTGCTGCTGGGCCATCTTAATTTTGCTTGTAGGGTGGTCAGGGCAGGTAGAACTTTTTGCAGGCGTTTGGGTAGAGCTCTGTCTGGTCAGTTTTTACCTCACCATCACGTCCGCTTGTCAGCAGGTGTTAAGGAGGATCTGCGGATGTGGGTGGCCTTTTTACACTCTTTCAATGGCATTCCTCTGTACAGAGAAGAGAATTGGATTTGGAACGTCCAAATTTTTTCAGATGCTGCAGGCAGTGATGGTTTCGGTCTTTACTGGCAGGGCAGATGGTGCGCTGAACAGTGGCCTGCTGCGTGGAAGAACGGAGGCAGGAGTATTGCCTTCCTTGAGCTTTTCCCTGTGGTGGTGGCGTTGACTTTGTGGGGTCAGGAGCTTGCTCACAAAAAAGTGCTGTTTCGAATTGATAATAAGGCTGTGGTGGACATTATCAATCGGCAGTCGGCCAGGGATGCTCATATCTTGAAGCTCTTGCGAGTCTTTGTGTTGGGGTGCTTGACGTATGACATCAGTTTTAAGGCCTTACACATTCCTGGTGTGGACAATGACATTGCGGATGCTTTGTCTCGTTCACAGTGGGAGAGATTCCATGGGCTAGCCTCGGAGGCGGACAGGACGCCGGCCCGCATGCCAGAACATCTGTGGACTGTAGGCGAGACAGGGTTTTGCAGTTGGTGGTAGGTTCGCTCGCAGTTTCTACTAGGGCAGCGTATGAATTGGCCTGGAAGGAGTTTCTAGAATCTGGGGCCGGCTGGCGCGCTCCGGGCTGGAGACGATCTGAAGATGTGGTACAGTTCATTCTTCACTTGATAGACAGGGGTCTGACACGTGTGACGATTGCTGGAAAATTGGCTGGTATTGCGTTCATGGGCAAATTACTGTGGGGCTATTCTCCTTCAGCAGGGGAGGTGGGTAAGCGCATGCTGGAAGGTTGGTCTAGGGAGAGGGGTAGGGAACATATGGTTCGCCGACCTTTGTCTTGGCAGACATTAGCCCGAGTTTTGCAGGTTTTGCCCTCAGTTTGTTTGAGTGAGTTTGAGGTTTGTCTGTTTTCTACTCTTATGGTTTGGATGTTTTTTGGTGCTTTCAGAGTTTCTGAGTTACTGGGGTCGAGAGTTACGTTTGGGGTGGGGTGGGGGAATGTTCGGTTTTTGGAAACAGGGCTGCACGTCTGGTTGGCTCGGGCAAAAACTGATCAACACAGCAAAGGGAGGGGCATTTGGCTGGAAGCTTCTTCCCCTTCTGAGACGTGTCCTTTGAGGTGGGCCAGGCGTTTACGGGACTGTTCGAGGGCCGCCTTTGAGGGCCCTGTTTTTCGACATATGGATGGTTCTAGGGTGACTGAGTACCAACTGCGCATGGTTTTGCGTAAAGCGCTGCGCTTCATGGGTTTGGATGAGACACAGTATGGTACGCATTCTTTCAGGATTGGGGCAGCAACAGAAGCTCATAACAGGGGTTGGTCGCAGCAAGACATTATGTCTTTAGGGCGTTGGTCCTCCAACTGTTTTAGGCGCTATGTGCGTACTGATCCTGTTATGGCGCCTGCGGATGATAATTTTTCTTGAGTTTGATGCTGCTTTTCTTTTTCAGGTTCAGAGGCCGGCCCCCGTTCTACTGTCATGACGATCTGGATAGTGGGACATTCCTTCATTAGGCGCGCGGAAGATCAAGCTATAAGAAGCTATTTTGGTCCCACGCTTGGTTTTAATTCTCGTCTTTTTAATGTTGTATGGAAGGGGAAGGGAGGTATGATCTGGAGGGAGCTTATCCCGGCCTTGAATTCTTGGTTGGTGGGAGGTGTTTGTCCTGATGTATTGCTCTTGCACCTTGGTGAGAATGACCTTTGTGGGGTGAAAGGAGTGGTTTTATTGAGAGCGATGAAGAAGGATCTTTCCCTTATTCGTCAACAATGGGCGGGCTGCCATGTTTTATGGACTGAGTTGGTCCCTCGAAGAACCTGGAGGGGTGCGATCAAGCCTAGGGCGGTTGATAAGGCGCGAAGGAAGTTGAATTTGGAGGTTTCCCGTTTTTGTAGAGATCTGGGTTTTGGGCGGGTGTCCCATAAGGACATCCGTTATGACACTATGGAATTCTTTCGCAGCGATGGTGTGCATTTGTCTCGTATAGGGATGGATTTATATTTATTGGAATTGCGAGAGGTGCTCTCCAGGTGCTTGAAGATTCAAAATTTTTTGGGTTGAGGCGTTCTGGTTCCTGGGTTGGTCAGTTTTGTATAAATTCTGTGCAGACATAAAAACACAGTATAAAACTGCACAGAAAGAATATAACAAAGCCGTCCGCCTGGCAAAAGCTGAGCACTATCACATTCGTATTACGGAAGCTGGCAACTCCTCTAGGGAATTATTCCAAATATATAAGGAGATATCCATAGTGGAGATGTCCTCCTCTATCCAAAATGACTCAGTGGAAGCATGTAATAACATAGCTCAGTACTTTGCTGGTAAAATAAGTAAGATCTATACCAGTTTCTCTAAACAGGGAGCCCCGGCCGCAGATTTCGTTGAAAATGAGAAAAGTGTAAACACACCGGTCTGTCTCAAAACTTTTGAAGTCCCTTCCTATGAAATGCTGTCTAAGATGTGTAACAAGATCAAGTCGGGATCGCCCAGAGATCCGGCTCCTCCTAAAATATTAGCTGAAGCCTTCTCAGTTCTGGAACCGCACTTGAGGCACCTGTTACTAACTTCCTTTTCAACCGCTTGTCTCCCGGAGGAATGGAAACAGGCTATAGTGCTACCTATTAAGAAAAAGCCTAACATCAGTGTGGACGTAATGGATAATCTACGACCTATATCCCTTCTACCGTTTGTCGCCAAGTTGGCAGAAAAAATCGCTAACACCCAACTGATGGAACATCTGGAGACCCATAATGTTTTCCATAAATCCCAGTCGGGTTTTAGATCAGGGTTCTCAACGGAGACAGCCCTCCTGAGAGCCACAGAAACCCTACGTGAGGGAGCAGATGAGGGAAAGACAATGGCCCTCATCATGCTTGATCTCAGTGCCGCTTTTGACACTGTAGCACACTCCATCCTGCTACAGTGTCTAAATAAAGCTGGAGTCACAAATATGGCACTGGGATGGCTGAAGGCTTTCTTGCTTGACAGAAGCTTTCAAGTCCAAAGGGGGAGCTTTCTCTCCGATAGGGTGAGGCTGGAGCAGGGGGTGCCTCAGGGCTCTGCCCTGAGCCCTACCCTGTTTAATCTATATATGGCCCCACTGGCAGAGGTAGTGCAATCGTTCGGCGTGGAGCTTGTCTCCTACGCCGACGACACGCAGCTCCTTATTTCTCTGACCCAAGCCCCTTCCAAGGAAGCTGATAATTTCAATGTCTGCATGACTAAACTTGCCACTTGGATGAACGACCACTGTCTGAAACTGAACGGGACTAAGACAGAGGTCCTCATCATGGGAGGCAATGAGGCTAAATGGACGAATGAGTGGTGGCCCAGCTGCCTTGGTCCTTTGCCCTCCCCATCCCGAGAGGCGAAGAACTTGGGTGTGTGGGTGGACAATAAACTGTCCTTTGACAGCCACATAAGAAAAACGGTGGGCAAATGCTTTGGGGTAATGAAAACGCTGAACCGGACCCTTGACCTGTTACCTATTAATTCCAGGCGTACCATGACGCAAGCACTGATAACGTCCCGTATTGATTACGGAAACGTGCTGCTCATGGGTACATCTGAGAAAAATATTAAAAAGCTTCAGGTGTTACAAAATTCGGCAGCTCGCCTGGTCTTAAGGCTCCCTCGGCGAGCTCCATCTCGCCCCTCTCTTGTAGCCCTCCATTGGCTGCCCATCAGGAAGAGGATTGATTTTAAGGCTATGCTGTGGTGCCATAAAATAATACATCAAAGAGCACCGGCCTACATGTCGGATTTGGCTACTGTCTATGAACCGAGCAGGTCGCTTAGATCTAAAGGTATGGGTCTGCTTAGAACCACACGCCCCAAAAAGGCCAGAATGGGAGGCAAATCCTTCCGGACTTTGGCGGCCAGGAAATGGAACCTTCTTCCTGCGGATATCAGGATGGAGAATAATGAAATCCTGTTTAGGAAGAAACTAAAAACCTGCCTCTTTACTTGGTGATGGGTTTCCTCTATTCCTTCTCACACTCTCTCCACAGCGCGGGGACACGCCGGGAGGCGTCACCAGGCGCTCTACAAGCTCCTTTAAATTAAATTAAATTAAAGAAAGAGAGGAGGGTAATTCCTTTCCCCCTCTTTTCTGGGTGGCGGAAATTGGGCGTTCTTGGTCAGCAGGGACATGAAGGTTGTTGGGTTTTTGCTAAAGTTGGGCTATGGCTTGAAAAGTTTAAACAGTTGTTTCGTGGGGTGGTTACAAGGTTTTGGGTAATGTAAGTTGTTGGTGGGTAATTTCTGGAATGTGATGTTATGCGGTGGGTTGGGATGATATTTAAATGATTATCAGGTTTTGGTATTGTTTGAATTGTAATTATGTTTTGCTGGGTGGGGGCGGGGTTTGTGACGTTTTAGGGGCGGGCCTGACGTTTGGGGTTGTAAGGTAACATCTTATTTAGTGAGGACTAGTTTTGTGAGGCGGTTGCCAGGTTTGTATTGTTGTAAATATGCACCTGTTTCAATAAAAGCGGCCTTTTGCACACTCTCAATCTGGTCTGGTGTCTGCTCACCCCCCCTCACCCCTCCCTCCCAAGGGGGGCTTGGGGGGGGGCAGCCGACCGCAGGGAGGTCCCCACCCCCGGGCGGATTGGGAGGGGCTAGTGGGGGGGGTGTGCTCGGAGCGCCAGCCTTGGGCTGCTTTTGGGCTTGTTTTGGGCTCCCTCGGTTCCTACTGAGGGAGCCCAGTTATTTATTCCCCTGGCTCCTCCTCCCGGCCACCATTTTAGGTTGAATGACCTGGTGGCCGGGAGCTCATTAGTTATTTGAAAATTTTCCCCCCCTCCCTCCCTATTCTCAGTTATCTCTTTTTTCCCTTTTCCATGGGTCTTTTATTTATTTATTTAATTCCTTTATTTATTTATTTGGTTTAGGCTTCCATGTTTTTCGGGTCTTTTTGTCGGAACAGGTGGATATGGGGTAACAATCAGATTTTGTTCATTGTCGCTTGGAACAGGTGCCGTGCGGAAATTGGGCGTTCTTGGTCAGCAGGGACATGAAGGTTGTTGGGTTTTTGCTAAAGTTGGGCTATGGCTTGAAAAGTTTAAACAGTTGTTTCGTGGGGTGGTTACAAGGTTTTGGGTAATGTAAGTTGTTGGTGGGTAATTTCTGGAATGTGATGTTATGCGGTGGGTTGGGATGATATTTAAATGATTATCAGGTTTTGGTATTGTTTGAATTGTAATTATGTTTTGCTGGGTGGGGGCGGGGTTTGTGACGTTTTAGGGGCGGGCCTGACGTTTGGGGTTGTAAGGTAACATCTTATTTAGTGAGGACTAGTTTTGTGAGGCGGTTGCCAGGTTTGTATTGTTGTAAATATGCACCTGTTTCAATAAAAGCGGCCTTTTGCACACTCTCAATCTGGTCTGGTGTCTGCTCACCCCCCCTCACCCCTCCCTCCCAATAGAGAGCCACCCGGGCCCTCTATTATACTTTGTTGCATCACACACGCATTCACACACTCCTCGGGGCGGGCTCGTCCCGAGGGTATAAATAAAAGGCCCGGAGGCCACTCGGGGTCTTCCGGCTAGCAAGTGAAAGTAGCTGTGTGTGTGTCCATCATTTAGCGCTCCTGCGGCCTACACATATATAGGCCCTCCGCGCTACATTGGCGACGAGGCCTGTCGCTTCCTACGTGTGCCGGCTCACCTGAAGACCTGTGTCGGGAGCGCGCGGTGCCCACCTGCGTCTGCCCTGCTCCTAATCGTGTGCCACGGAGTCTGCGGAGCCCACCCGCATCGCCCCTGGAGGCCCGACACCTGCCATCGACATCCGCGCCACAGCTCGACCTCTGCATTGGCCGGATCTGCCTGCCGCGAGTCTGTCCCGACCTGGCCTGCACCCGCCCACGCGTATCCCTGCCAACAGGGAGCGCGTTTAGCTGTCGGCGCTGGGGCCGGCCTGCAGCGGCTGCGGTGAGTGGCGTTGCGCGAGTGCTTGGCTGGCCTCGCTGCGTATCTGGGGCAAGCTTCCTCCCCAGTTGAGCGCCCGCTGCTGATTGTGCCCCCAGGCGGTCCCCGCCTACCTGCCTGCCTCACTGCATGTCACGGAGGCCCTCCGCCTGGCTGCTACCACTGCTGCCTGTCTCCCCAGCCCTGGAGTGGTTGTGTAGATCACAGCAGCCTGCACCACGTGTGGTGTGAAAAAGGAGAAAGGGGTGCATGCAGCCTGCACTACCTGCAGCATCAAGCCACCGGCAGGAAAAGAAGAAAGAAAAAGGGGAAATATAAGCAAGCATTGGCAGCCAAAAGAAAAAGCAAGCTGCAAATTGGAGATAAGGTGCAATTGTCCGTCACTGCTCTGGAACAGTGACCAGAATCTGCAGGGACACGCTTCTGAGGCTCATTCTGTAAGGAAGGAAGAAAAGGGCCACCAGGCATCTGGATCAGGGAGGTCCCTGCCCAGCGTGCTCACACTCATCAGACCACGTGGAACAGCGTCAGGAGCTACAGCTCCCCAGCCTGTATACACCCAGACCCACTGCACAGCCGACAACGCGCACCCAAGGGCCGAAGAGCACACCCCTGAGCAGCACGTCAGCCGCGCCTACGCATCACTGCCCAGTCGCCATGAGCGACCCGCCAGCGACAGGGGCTGCCGTCCAGCGCGACAGAGGACACAACCCTGCGGTTGCTGCCAACCCTCCGCCACCGGTGCACACCCACACGGCAGTCGCACCATTACCATCATTCAACGAAGCTTCGGACCCCACCATGGCTGCGCCAAGATGGAAGGCCTGGGTCGGACGGCTCAACCACTACTTCAGAGGAACGAGGGAGACGGACGGCACTGTGAAGCGGTCACTCCTCATCTATTACGGCGGAGCGGAGATCTATGACCTGTTTGGGACACTCCCCAACACTGGAACGGATGATGACTACGAGGCGGCAGTCGCCGCGCTCGACAGGCATTTCGACCCACAGCTCAACCACGACTTTGAAAAGTTCAAAAGGGCGTGGCATGCTTCGTGGTGGAGCGCGCCCACCGCGCCTTGACGCAGAAGCCGCCGGCTGGGGAGCGGCCTCGCCCGATCATTGCCCGGATCCTCAACTACCATGATAGGGACGTCATTCTCCGGGAGGCACGGCTCAAAGATACTCTGCTTTATGATAACTGTAAAATTATGATCTTCCCGGACTATACCAAGCTGGTCCAGCAGCAGAGACACTCCTTCCTGGCGGCCAAGGCTAAGCTGAGAGGCCTGAAGATCCAATACTCGCTGCTTTACCCGGCTCGCCTCCGTGTGATCTTCAACTCAAAGACTCACTTTTTCGATTCCCCGGAGGCCGTCTTCACCTGGACTGACGAGGCGGTCAGGATACGGCCACATGTCCAGCCGGGGCTGCACTCCGGATCCTCGCGCAGCTCCTCTCAGGAACGGAGCGACCAGCCGAGCAAGGGGAAGCGACATCGCAAGTCTCGCTCGAGGCGGAGGTCCTTGTCCCGGGACCCCCTCTTGGGGGACACGCAGCCTGACACCGATCATTCTGGCAAGGGGTCTTGATTTCTGTCCGCTGCCCGTTTGCTCCTAGCTTTTCTTCTATGGCCGGTCACTGCAACGGCGGCCTGCCAGTCGGCGGTACAGACATGATTTGGTGCAGTATAACTTTGCCCCTTTGGCTTATGCTTGGGACTCTTGCGAACCGCTGTTCTTTATCATGCACTGCTCTTGATTGTACTCTATGCTTGGGGGGGGGGTCTGGGGCATGTTCCAAGGGCTGCCTCCTCCTGTTGGGATTGGGGGGTAGTGTTGGGAGTGTGTTTGGTTGGTGGTAGGGGGGCTGTTTGGGATCCTTTGGTATGCCTAGCTTTCAGCGCTATGTTTGGGGCCTGAAGTACCGTATGCCGCGACAGATACTTCATTGTTTCTTGAGGTATTGGGGTGGGGGAGGGGGGTCTTGGGTTGTTGGGTTGCTGGTCGGGGGGGTTTGTTTTTCGGGGGCTGTGGGTTTTGGGGTCCTGTTTTGCGGGGTGCACGTGGTCTTTGTGATTTTTGCAACTATGGTGTTGGAGGCCTGGGCCGGGGATTGTGGTGTTGGGTACATTGTGACAATGGTTGATGTCCCGCAGATAGCGTCTTCTAGCGCTTCCATGCATGTTCTTAGCTGGAATGTTCGGGGACTCCTGGACAAGATTAAGCGGGGGCAGTGCTTCGCTGGGCGAAGAGGGACCGGGCGGATGTACTCCTTCTCCAGGAAACGCACATGCTGGGCACTAAGGCCTTGAGCTTGCAGCGCTTTGGCTTTCATCAAGTGTTCCATGCTGGATTTACTAGGGGCTCCAGGGGAGTGGCCATTCTTATCCAAAGACGGCTGGCGTACACTCACGAGCGTCAATGGCTCGACCCTCAGGGAAGATTGGCGTGGAGCCTGTGGTGTTTGGCAGTGTGTATGCCCCCCCCCCCCCTGCAGTGGACCTTGGCGGAACACCTGTTTGCCCTATGGACTGAGCTCCCCCACTCCTTGGCTGTGATTGGTGGCGACTGGAACGATGTGGTAGATGTGGCCTTGGACAGACAGAGGAGGCCTGGGATGGCGGCCGTGACCTCCCCTACGCGGTTGGGGGCTATGATTGATGGTCTTGGATGGGTGGATGTGTGGCGGCACCTGCATGCGGAGAGGCGAGAGTACACATATGTTTCGGCTGTTCATGGCTCCTTCTCGCGCCTTGATTGTGTGTTTGTGCCAGGGGCCTTCCTTGACAGGGTGAAGGGGGCGGCGATCCGGCCTCGCGGGCTTTCTGATCACTCCCCAGTGGCGGTCCACATTGACTTGCGCAGAGCACGCCAGCCGTTCAGATGGCGGATGTCCACGTGGCATCTGCAGCGCCCTGATTACTCCCAGCACCTCCGTAGCGCGATTGCCCACTACTGGCAGGACAACCTTGCCGGGGAGATCGACGCAGTGACTGTCTGGGAGGCCATGAAGCCCACCCTGAGGGGGCTGGATATCGCTTGGTGTGCCTCTGCTCGCCGGACTCGGCAAGGAAGTATTGTCGCTGCTGCGGAGCGGGTGGAGGAACTAGAGGCTCTTCACAGGGAGGTGGCCGATGATATTTCGCTGCGGTTGCTCCTACAGGCACAGCAGTCTTACTCTTCAGTCCTATTGGATGAGGCTCGCCAGGCGTGGTTGGCCACGCATAGTAGAGTGTACCAGTGGGGCGACAAGTCTTGCTCTATGCTCCACAGGCTTTGCCAACAGACTTTGCAGCCTCTCATCCTACCGGGCCTTGTTGACGATGCCGGGGTGGCGATCATGGACCCCGCAACTCTTGCAACGAGCTTTGCGCGCTATTATGGGCTCCAGTATGCCGCCCGGGAGACTCTCTCCCCCGACGACATCGCGGGCTACCTCGCGACGGTCCCCCCGCTCGCTGTGTCCGATGAGGTACGCGATGCCTTGGATCTTCCCCTAACGGCTGAGGAGCTGGGTGACGCGTTGGGTCAACTGAATGTGGGCAAAGCACCGGGGCCGAGCGGATTCCCCAGTGAATTCTATAAGAAATTCTATCTGCAGCTCGGGCTGCATTATATGCGGGCCCTGGAACAGGCGCAGGAGCACGGCCGCCTTCCACCGGATTGGCGCCATGCGGAAATTGTGGTATTCCAGAAGCCCGGTAGGCCCCCTGATCGACATGAATCTTTTCGCCCCATATCCCTCATTAACTTTGAAGCAAAGCTCCTGGCCAAGGCGCTCGCGAACCGCCTGCTCCCGCACATTATGGCCCTCGTTCACCCGGATCAGGCGGGCTTTATGCCGCGCCGGGCAACAAGGCACAACATTCGACGGGCGCAGGCTGCGATTGACGCAATTGGGTCGTCGGAGGATCAGGCGGCGCTCTTGTTGGCTGATATCGACAGTGCCTTCGATTCGGTTAGCTGGACCTTTCTCTTTGCTCTCCTACCGCTGCTGAACCTAGGCCCGGTCTTCGTCTCCTATGTCAAGTTGCTTTATACAGATGTCACTGCCTCGATGCGTGTCGCAGGAGCCACTTCCGCTCGGTTTCCGGTGACCAGGGGCCCTCGCCAGGGGTGTCCACTCTCCCCTTACCTTTTCGCGTTGGCCATGGAGCCGTTGGCCGCCCGGGTGCGCCGTGATGTGCTTTATCGAGGCTTCGTGTGGGGGGCGGAACATTCGGACCGCATAGCTCTGTATGCCGATGATGTGCTATTCTTCATGACTGACCTGCAGCGTACGGGCCCTCGTATCCTGGAATTGATGCAAGAGTTTGGTCGGGTGTCGGGGCTCTTCCTTAACCCGCGCAAGTCGACCCTATGGGTGTTGGGGGGGTGACGCGGTGAACTGTCCTTGGGCTGCATCCCTTCGGGTGGCTGTGGATGGCGTGAAGTACCTGGGCGTTTTCCTTTCTGCCTCGCCCGCGGTGGCGTGGGATCGGAATGTCCAGCCGGTGTGGGATCGGGTCCAGATGGATATCAAGACATGGACGCGTATGCCTCTTAACATCTACGGCAGGTCGGCCATCTTTAAGATGGTGGCCCTGCCTCGTCTCCTCTACCAACTACAGAATCATCCATATAAGATTGACCCGCAGTGGTTCCGGAGTGTTGACTCTGTGCTGGGCCGATTTCTGTGGGCCGGAGTTGCATCCAGGGTGGCACTACGCACGTGCTTCCTCTCTACATACTGCGGTGGCTTGGCGACCGCAGATATCTCGTCTTACTATCAGGCCTCCCACCTCCTTGTGCTCAACGAGTGGTGGTATGGGGACCGTAGTGATCCGGCCTATGCCCTGGAGCATTCTCTAATGGGTGGCGCCTCCCTCCACACCCTGCTGTACTCGGCCAGACGGAGGCGACTGCTCCCGCAGGTTACCCAGGTGGTCTTCGCAGTCTGGCGGCGGGCTCTGCACCGTATGGGTTGGTGGGGTAAACTGACGGCCGAGACTCCACTGTGGCGCAATGGCCTACTTCCAGCGCTAGCGTCCCTGTCCGGGTTCGGTGGCTGGGACGCGATCGGTATCTCATCCCTCGGCCATGTCCTCTCTGGCACTACACTTAAGTCCTTCCAGGACCTTAGTTCTGAATTTAGCATGCCCAGGTCTCAGTTCTTCCGCTACCTCCAATTTCGCCACGCTCTTACCCCTAGCCTAGTGGGCCTGGAGCATCTCCCTGACTTTAGCCCCATCGAGGCAAAACTTTTTATGGGGGACCTGGGCGACAAGAAGGTCTCTCAGATATACCGCTCCCTGGTCACACACTGCTCCCCTTCCCTCTCGACATTGAAGGCCTCCTGGGAGAATGATGTTGGTCCCCTGGATGAGGATGACTGGCGTGAGGCCCTTGAATCTCCCCGTGGTGCTGCTATAGCTATCCGCCTCCGCTTTATCCAATTCAAATACCTTCACCGGGCTTATTACACTAGGGACCGCCTGTGGCGGGCGGGTCTTATAGCAGCTCCGGAATGTCTGAGGTGCGGTGCTGAAAGGGGGACGCTTTTCCATACTGTGTGGTCCTGTGAGAGACTGTCTAGATTTTGGGCGGGGGTTTGGGAATGCCTGTCGGAGGTGTTGGGGTGGGACCTGCCTCGTACCCCTAGGCTGGGCCTTCTTCATGTCCTTGAGAATGTTGGGGGCAACATTTACAAACGTCATCTGTTGTTGCTGGGGCTTGTGGTGGCGAAGAGGGATCTGGCACAGGCCTGGAAGAGCGAGCGTGCCCCTCCGCTCGGTGCCTGGAAGGCGGGCCTGGACTTCCTCATGGGTCTGGAACAGCCTGTTTTCGAAGCCCGGGGGTGTCCCCGTAAACATTACAAAATTTTGAAACGGTGGGCGGACTACAGGGGCCTGACCCTTGATCCCCCCATGGACATTGATGATGCACTGCCTCCGGATGTGGATCCCGTACTCTAGGCTGCTGGCCAGCACCACCTTTGTTTTCCATCTCATATTGCTGAATCGTGATCACGTGCACTGGGTTAGGGTGGGATAAGGGGTGGGTAGCTAAAGGGGGGTTGGATGGTGTTCTTGGGATTGGGTGGGTTGGGCTAGTTGGGGGTATATCATTCGAAAAGTACTGGGTTCAATGCTATGTCAATGCTGTATCTTTTCATATTGTCGTTGACAGTCTCCTCCTGAATGTGGAGGGCTGTACCAAGATTTGCTCGAACTCATAATAAAACTGGTTTTGAAAAAAAGGGCGTGGCAGACAGAGATGGAGTCAGTCGACATGTTCAATGCGCGGCTACGCTGGCTGACTATCACGTGCCCATTCACAGACCAGCGAGACGAGATCCGTGATCAGATCATTCTAGGCTGTCGCTCCAAGCTCTTGTGGAAGCTGATCCTCAGGCAACCTGGGATCTCGCTGGATGAGATCCTGATTCTAGCCCGCTCCCAAGAACCGTCCGACGCCCGGGCTGAAGAAATGGAGGCTGCCTTGCACACGCCAGTTGCCACTTCGCGTGCTCCCAAGTTCCAGCCAATCAAGGAGGAAAGGTAGATGCAATCCAGAGACGCGCCGTGACGCATCGCCAAGTGGCAAGATCACCACCTGGAGGGCTGTGTGGATACTGTGGCGAAGATCACCCTGCAACGGCTGTCTGCGGGCGAAAGGGAAAAAATGCTCTTGTTGCGGAAGACTAAACCACTATGCCAAAGTGTGCCGCGGTGGGCGGTTCTGACCGACAACGCCAAGGCCAAGAAACCTGTCTACAGAGGGTGCGACAAATATTCTTGGATGACCCACCGCCAGTATCGGATGACCAACCACAGGAACAACGCCCCATGTAGGAGGACGACGAAGAGGTATTCAAGGTGTCGTAGGTTAGCTGGACAGGGACTCGTCGAAGGCCACCTCCCATGTGTTCTGTGTCCATCGACAGCACTGACGTGCAGGCTCTCATCGGCACTGGAGCGGCTGTCAATGTGATGGACTCCCACCAGTACGACCGCCTATCACCGCGACCTCCTCTTGCACCATCCACCGCTAGGATCTACACCTACGGAGGGACGGACCCGCTTCCTCTCCATGGCGTCATCCAGACCACTGTCGCCAGCGGCAGCTACTCCGAGGCGAGGTTCCACGTTACCGAAGGCAAGAAAGGCACTCTACTGAGTTGTCACACAGCTGAGGACCTAGGACTGGTCTTCTTTTCTAACCAGGTCCACAAATCCCATGCAGAAGCAGAAGCGATGCTAAAGGAGTTTCCAGAGCTTTTCAAATGACTGGGGAAGCTAAAAGGCAAAAATGTTCAAGCTGCACATCGATCCCTCAGTACGGCCTGTGGCCCTCAGGCACCGGTGGGTGCCCTTTAACCTACGTCCACAGGTGGAGGAGGAGCTGAGGAAGCTCGAACTACTAGGGGTGATCGAGAAGGTCTCTGGCCCCAACCCGTGGGTGTCCCCACTGGTTGTGGCACCCAAACCCAAGCAACTAGGAGCCATTCGACTCTGCGTCAATATGAGATTACTAAATACCGCAGTGAAGAGGGAGCGACACATCACCCCCACAATGGATGACATTGCGGCCAACTTGAATGGAGCGAAGTGGTTTTCAAAGCTAGACCTGAACGCCGGGTACCACCAGCTGGAACTGAAACCGGTGAGTCGGTACATTACCACATTTTCAACGCACGTTGGCCTGGGCAGGTACAAGAGGCTCAGCTTCAGAGTATCATCGGCCGCTCAGGTATTCCAGAACACCATTCGGAAGCACTGTCAGGGCTACAAGGCGTGATCAACCTCAGCGATGATATCCTAGTATAATCCAACACGCTCGAGGACCACCACTTCCATCTCCAAGCCACTCTACGAAGATTGGTGGACTGTGGTCTAAATCTGCACAAAGCCAAATGCTCGTTCTATCAGTAGAGCGTGGACTTCTTTGGGTACACGTTCACCCGTTAGGGACTCCTGGTAGACCCGAAGAAGGCCGAAGCTATCCGGATGGCTAGCACACCAAGAAACCCCACGGAGGTGAGGAGCTTCCTCAGCATGGCCACGTACTGTGGACGCTTCATCTCGAATCTTGCAGCCATGTCAGAGCCACTGCGTGTCCTCAACCACAAATGGAAGTGGACGCTGGCGGACAATAAAGCGTTCCAGGACATCAAGGCAGGTCTGCTGGACAAGACTGATGGCATACTTCCACCCACGACGCTGAACAGAACTCGTCGTCGATGCCAGCCCGGTGGGCCTAGGGGCGGTCCTTCTCCAGGAGCATGGCTCAAAAGTGTGGAAGCCGGTAGCCTATGCCAGCAAAGCCCTCACCGACACAGAGACCAGGTACGTCCAAATCGAGAGGGAGGTGTTGGCGATCAAATGTGCGTGCCAACACTTCCACCTGTATCTGTGCGGCCAGGAATTCAGGGTTGTGACCGACCACAAGCCACTACTCCTGCTGTTCACTGGCTCATCCCGATTGGCGTCCCGGAGGATCGAACGATGGGCTGTGCAGTTGCAAGGCTACAACTTAAATGTAGTTTTCCGCCCAGGTGCGCACAGCCCTGCCGACTACCTATCGCGCCACCCGGAATCCCTAGCATACCTCAACCCTTCAGCGGATGCCTGCAGCACGGAGGCATTTGTACACATGGTATCGCAAGGGGCCTGTCCCAAGGCTATGACACTGGACGAGATCGGCCGAGCCACTCAAGAAGACCCCACTCTTTCCAGAGTTTGAGGAGCGTTGGAGAACAATGGTTGGCCCACTTCATGGACGGGGCTCGTGCCCTCCGGCTGGAGGTCAGCCATGCCCGTCAACAGCTGTGGCAAGTTCGTAGAGAATTGAGTGTGAGGGCGGAAGGAGTGGTCTTGCGAGGACATCTAGTAGTGATCCCAGAAACACTTCAGAAGAGAATTCTCGCACTGGCTTTGTCGGCCACCAAGGAATGGCCAAGACCAAAGCCAGCCTACGAGATAAGGTTTGGTTTCCGGCGATAGACTCCCTGGTGGAGGAGATGGCGAGGCAGTGCCATGCCTGTACGATCACGGGAGGAGACCCAGCTCCCGCACCAGTGATCACAGAAGAACCGAGCAAGACTCAATGGACACACCTCAGCATGGACTTTGGGTGTTTTCCAGATGAACGGTACATGCTGGTCGTGGTCGATTCATTCTCGAAGTATCCCATTGTTGAATTGGTGGCCTCCACAGTTTTTCCCCACTTAAAGAGAGTCCTGGACAGGACCTTCGCAATGATGGGACTGCCGGAAGAAGTCAAGTCTGACAATGGACCCCCGTTCCAGGGGCGGGAGTTTCAGGAACAACTTGAGAACCTAGCGGTGTGCCATAGGAAGATCACCCCGCTGTGGCCCCAAGCGAACAGGGAAGTGGAAAGACTAATGAGGACAATCAATCGGGCCCTGCGTATAGCTGTAGATAATTGAGAAGATCCAGAAGCAGCCCTCGACCAGTTCCTCAGGGCATACCGTCAGACTCCTCATAGCAGCACTAAGTATGCTCCAGCTCATCTCCTGTTGAAGCGTGCCCCACGTGACAGTATTCCATCAGACCCGACGTGGGTGCCCGTGGAGTGGGATAATGCGGCCGTCCAGGCGAGGAGGGAGGCCACGCACCGGAAGGCGAGTGAAGTCCGAAGAGCCCAAGAGCCCCAGATCAGAGTGGAAGACCGGGTGGTGATCAAAGACCGACACGCCGGGTGGAAGTTCCGGACGCCCTACGAGCCAGAAGTGTGGGTTGTTGTAAATGTTCAAGGGACCATGGTCACCGCTCAAAAGGGACATCACTCCTTCACGAGGAATGTGTTTAGCTTCAAGAAGACAACGGAGGTCGATGTGGACGCGAGGTCTCTGGATCTCAGGATTCGTTGCCAAACTTGTCCCCTCCTGTGTCGCCGGATGCGAGAAATGTTTTGCTGGAATTACCAAGGCGTATCAGCCCAGGAGGTGCCAAGAGTGCCAGGTCTACCAGCAAGAACACTGCTGACGAACCGGCTGGGGTTGCAACACCTCCCTGTACCCGGAGCCAGAACTATGGTCTTGGGCCGAATCTGGTGCAGAGTCAACGGCTGAAGGACTTCATGTACACGTCCCCCTGAACTGATAGAACTTGATGGTCAAGAACTAAAAGAAAGGAGGGATGTAGAGAGCCACTCTGTTGCAGCACACACCCCTCGGGGCGGGCTCGTCCCGAAGCTATAAATAAAAGGGCCGGAGACAGCTCGGGGTCTTCCGGCTAGCAAGTGAAAGTAGCTGTATATGACCATCATTTAGCGCTCCTGCGGCCTACACATATATAAGGCCCTGCAGTGCTACAGGTATGAAGATTCAAAAACAACGTAGTAGCCCTGTGCCATTCCCGCCATTTTTCCTTTGACACGATGTTGCAGTTTCTTTGGGGGGGGGGTTGGAGTATGAGGCCCCCTACTCCAAGAGACCTCTCAAACTGCAGATCACGTGCTCATCAGAGGTACGGGGTGTCCACTGAGATACGAAGATTCCCAGTTGGTCTTCCTATTGGTTATTTGAAGAGACTGACCACTTCAACTTTCATTACACAAGCCCTGACTGGTGATAACCAACGCTTGTTTTCGGGGTGCTAAGTTGCATCTAGGGGACGTGTCCGTTAGCTCCCGGTGTAAATTAAGCCCAAAGGCTGGGAGCAGTGTTTATTTTTGTGAAGGACGACCTTTTTTAATACCTTGCAAACAGTACACTGGGTTGCAGTGCAGTTTATAGTGCAGAGTGTTGCAGACTAGTGCAGATTAGAGTGCAGTGTGTTGCAGACTAATGCAGTGTTTCTTCTAGCTAGTGTCCGCCGAGGAGGGCAGGTCCACACATAGCAATACAGCATTTTAAATGCCTCACACAGGAGATCTGATATAATAGATTAATATACTTGGACTAGGACTAGTGATAGGCATTACATTTTGTCTGTCTCTTGTGTATTTGAAAGCTGGAAGCCCGCTTCAAAGACTTCATAGTCAGACCGCAATGAACATTAAGGGGAGGGGCAAGTGGTGTGTCCCCCAGCACGCACTTACTCTCCACCAAGAACTTAAAAAAAAAAAAAAGGCCTGCCTACACATTCGGATGCCTATCCTTAGAAAATACAAATCTGTTTATGAAGGTATTCAGGATCCTCAAATATGTACTGGTTACTAATCTTTTCCAGGAATTGATTAAAAACTAGTTTCTCAAACAAGTATTCATTGATATGCAACTCTCCAGACTAATGGAGGAGAGTATATATCAGAGAATAACAGCCTACTGTCATTACATAGCAATCACCAAACCACATTGCGAATCACAGGAGATAATTTACTGAATTTTAGTTGGAAAATATTTTTTTATAATCTGTTTGTGCCACTATAGGGAATTTCCCCTTACTTCATGGTCATCCCACATTTTTTACCTTTTACCTGTCCCTATATTTTTGCTAGCTTACAAAACTGTGCACTTTACCCCTGCTAACTAGTAGTAAATGGCCTGTGCTGACCTTTTACTCATGGTTAAATTGGCTTATTCCTGACAGGCACATTTAGCTTGCCTGTAAAGCCCTAGTATATGGTGTAAAAAGTGCACCCATTTGCCTGGAAGTTAAACGCACTTGTGGACTGCAGCACCTATAATTCCGTCCACTTCAACGGCAGCACAAACATGCCTACAGGTCTACCCTGTGAAACGTGATGGCTAAGGTGTCACCCTGTAGTGCACTCTGACAAAATAACCATTTCTGATAGGTAAAAAATATATTTTTCAAATATTAGCAAGTCACCCCAATTTTAACCTTGTAGCCCACCGGGTAGGGTGCATGGTATTTAAGAGTGGAGCATGAAAAAAAAATCATTACCAGGTTCCTACAGTGACAAGGTCCAAAATGCTATTTTCTCTGTGGCAGGCCTAGCTGTCCCATTTAGAAATCCAGAGCATAAAGCTTTCGATGTGCTCTCAACTTGTGTGATATGTGGGCAAGAGAAGATTCTAGGAAGGCAATACTGCTTTATTTTCCCTAATGTATTTACTTTGGGCGGTGGAAGGCCGGCTCCTGTAGTGCATGGAGGGCACGGTTTAAAGCTCTTCATTTTAAGGACTTGTGGAACATGGGTGTCTCCTGCGGTACAGTGTGCTCCAATCCTACACTATGAAGTCACACATGTAAGATCAGTACGATGGCCAGTCATGCATGAATGACACTATGAACATCCTAGGAAAACTACCTTCTGCTAGGTCTACAACGTTTATACAGAAAGGGTCGAATTTCTTCCTTGCTATAATCACTCCAAAAAGAAGTCTTCGCAGCCTGAGTTGGTTTTAACAAGCACTGGCAAAGCCAATAGGGCTGGAGTTGACTAATAGCCGTGTGCCCATGCCAATACATGTGTTTTTTGGGTAGTGGGGGGGCATAGTTTACAACACTTTATTGTTGGGGAAGCTGCCAGGCCCTCATCAATCTAAGCATAATCATCGTCTAGTTTTTGTAAGATTGAAAGGTTTTTGGCTAATGCCAGACAACAAAAAAATTGTGGGAATACAATATCACAATCGTTCTGGTAGTTTGGGTTTCGGTACAGCAGGGCAGGACTTGCCCATGTAGGCTTTTTAAAAAATATGTGGATTTACCCTCTGGAGCCCTTCCCCACAGAACCTTGAGTCAAATATACAAAATCTGCACTGAGCAGTTGGCACCTGCATGGTTCCTGAATTTCACAATTTTCTATATTTTCATATTAATGATTTACCAAGTGCATTTTTTTAAAGCTAAACACCAACTATTTCCTTTTTTTCCCTGTTCAGTAATTTTTTTGGAGCAAAAAGATACATGGTGATGTGGTACAAACGATTTGGTATTAGCTGCATCGTTAGGGTGGTAATTAAACGCAATAGTTCGCATTATATACAAAAAACAAAGATAATCATCAAAGTCAAAACAACTATACCAGTCAAATGTATGTGGTATAATATAAAGTACCGGAAATGGCTTAAAAGTTTTGAACCAACGAATAAAAGAGGAGTACGAAGAAAAGGGAACACACGTCAAGAATAGGTAGAAGCAATGAGCATAGAAGAGGAAAGAGAAAGGAAACAAAGAAGAAGAGACTGAATTGGATGACGTCAGTGAGGGTCTATATGGACGGGCGGTAAACAGCCAATAAATATAGGTGTGCACTTTTCAATAAGAGAGCGGATAGATCATGGCCGGATACATTTCTGTAGTTACAGGTCAATGGTATCCCATCATTTCCTGGGCTGGTGTCAGGAATGTTTTTTGAAAAATGGCATTATCAGCGATTCTCATGAAACACAGCCATGCCCACCATAGAGGAGATTAACTATTTTGGGAACTTTTCCACTCAGTAAGGATTCGTTTTGTACCCATGGTCAGCGTTTAAAAAATGGGTTCATAAAATACTCATAACACACCAGATATGTTGGTGGAGACAATTTGGAATACGATGAATGCAACCATTAGAGCGGAAATACTCAGCATTATGGCAAATAAAAACAAAAATATTAATATGAAATTGAATTTCTTGAAAACACAGACCAAAAATTTGGAAAGTGAAAGAACATTATCACTAGATCTAAATTTTACAACCAGGATAAAACCATTAAATACGAATGCAATAAAATTTTAAGTGAGAGAACTCACGTATGGTCCAATAAAACGAAGGCTAGAAATCTCCTAGTGAACAATAAGGGAGGTAAACTCCTAGCTTTAATGCTTAAAGAGCCAAAAACATGATTCATTTTCCAGTCATCAGAGACAAACACGGCATGCTACAGGTTGGCCATATAAACATTTTAGAAGCTTCCCAATCCTTCGTAAATTACTTATACAAACCAATCCTAAATGCTAGTATGAACAGCACAAAAGCTTGCCATAAGGACTTCGATGAAATGCCGTTAGCTAGCCTATCTGACAAAATGATCCCAGATCTTAAACAGATTGATACAAGCAAAATTATTAAAGCTATCAAATCCCTCAAAGCTAAGAAAACACCCGTTCCAGATTGCTTCCCGGCCTTCTTCCATAAATACTATCAAATATTTTATTACCTCAACTGGCTGATCGTTTTGCAAAACTAGAATAGGCAGGAAAAATTAAAGGGATATTCTCTAAAGCGCACATAGTAGTAATACCTGAAGAAGGCAGAGACCCTTTGAGATGAAACATTTTCGGCCCATAGTGCTACTTAACACAGATTATAACATCGATGCTAACGTATTAGCTTTAAGACCAGAGAAAATGTTCCCCTCTCTTATACCCTCATCCCACAATGGCTTAGTAAAGGGGAGATTAGCTAAAGACCATATTCAAACCTTTTGCCATGTAACAGACTAGGCAAAAACGGATCCCTTCTCCCTCCGTGGCTATGACTCTAAATGTGGAGAAGGCGTACAACAAAGTGTCATGGCCCTTACTCAATGCTGTGTTTCACAAATTAAATTTAGGTGACCGTTTCGGACGTATGGCAATGTCACTTTACCACAACCCCATGGCCCATATCAAATTCAATGGGCAACAGTCAAGGGAATTCCACCTTTCACAAGGGACTAGGCAAGCTTGTCCTCCATGTCCCCTACTAGTCCTTCTTTCAATTGAACCACTAGTCTACGGCATCTGAACAAATATCAAAATAAAAGGTATTCTTTTTCCCCACTGTCCTAAAAAAATGGTGGCCTATTCTGATGCTGTTTAGATTTTTTCCACCGAGGCAAAGGTAGCGGTGCAGGAAAACCTTGTTACTATCTCTAAATATGCTAAAGTATCAGGCTACTCGTTAAATAAGGGGAAAAAAGTAAACCTTCCCTCTGAATATGCTTTGGCTTCTGAGCATGGATACGCAAGCTAACCTGAAATGCCATCCTTCTAGACTAAAATGCCTATGCATTGAATTTTCGAACATGATTGAAGAAACCAGAGTGCATATGGGGCAAGGATCTCCAACCTTTTCCGTAATAAGAGTTACTTATGTTCACTGCAAATCATCTCGAGCTACTAATATTAGTGTTGTAATAGTTAGCAAGTCTGACAAGGGTGCCATTAGTGGACAGCAGTAATAACGTCAGAAAACGAGTCAGAGTTGCCAGCAGTAATGTAAAAAGACTTTGCCAATTTGGAATACCTTTATGCGGTAATACAGAACTGCGTTGATGCAATGTCCCTGGCAGCAAGGTAATAATGTTCGTAATACATCTCCCTCAATGCCACGACTTATCACTCAAATATCCACTACAAATATATTTCGGAAATAGAACTAATTTCAACATAAAAGTTCTGAAAATACACACATTTCATCTCAAATAAACACTTTTCAATTTTGGTATGCATATATTTTTTTAGCCAAGCTAAAACTTATCCTTTATTAGAATGGACTACACCCAGGAGAGCTACTTTCATGTAGATGGAAAGCTACCATTAGCTCACGAGTTACTCATAGGAGAATCATGTTATAGGGAACACTTTGCTGACTAATGTTAAAAGATTAAAATATATTTGGTCACCTAAGTATATCACATCGTGGGGACATATAGAAATGGTCAAAAAGATGCTAGTGCCAAAAAGAAACTTAATCCTGAGTATGTTCCCCTTTAAGACTATCTGATGTTTTACACAAGTCTGTCAATGTAATAATATCTTCCTTCATATGGAAAAATAGACATGGAAGAACTTAATTACGAAAACTGAAAACAAATAAATATAAGGACGGCTTGAGCCTCCTAAACTTTAGATGCTACCAAACCGCCTTTCTGGCCAGACAAGCCACATAGTGGCTGAATCTGGAAACCCCTACTCTTCCTCCCTGGGTTGATATCAAGGTTGAAATTGTCATAACTATCTTCCTACTGAGTACCTTGTTGATCAAACAATTTAAAGTTCCACACTCATTTCTGATCCTGAAGGACACATTAACAGCTATAAAAACCTTGGATAATTGCTAAAATAAGGGGATTAGAGTTAGCCTCATTGTGTAACCGTTCCATTAAACTCAACCCTACCACGACCTTCTGGAAGGATTGGGCTGCTCGTGAAATTCTTTTTATCAAGGACCTCCGGGAGGCCAAAATCTACTAGCCTTTGCTATGCTTTCTGAAAAGTTCCATCTCCAGTCTCATGACCTCTATAATTTCCTGAAGGTTAAAGTTTCCTTACGAAAGCTTGGTCAACTTCACCCCGCAGAGTGCCTTCACTTTCTTGAGAACCTACCAAATAAAACCCACACTGCTTCTCTAAAATACAAACCATAGCAAAAAAACTAAGCAAAATAATACAAATATTCAAAATACATGAGGAGTCATGTTCCCGCAAAAATATCAAGGCCTTCCCACCCACCCTCTCTACTTGGGTGAAATTTAGGACTTCCTCCAGCGACCCAAAACTTCTCCTCTATTATATCAGTGTAAATACTGGACGGACCACAGGCCCCTTTGATCCGCTACACGTTTACATAAACTTGGACTAACAGACTCAGACTCCTGTTGGCATTGTGGTTCCTCCCCTGGAACTTTAGATCACATTCTTCTTTACTATTAACATATTAGGCCTGTCTGGACAGAGCTGGTTAGAAGTGGTCCTTAATAAGACTTTCAACACTAACCTCACTGTGGCTTGTCAACCTACCCCTCTCTAGACAACTGGGATCATTTCTTCATGAATGTTCTAGCAAACTGAAAAAAACCCAAAATAACATTTCAAATCACACGTGGTCTTGGTTTTGCTTTACAAGAAGTGCAGACAACAGTGTGCATAACACCGACTACAACACCATGTCTTACTGGCTATTATGGTCAAAACCAGATCTTTACCTAGAAAGAAAATCAAGCCACCGTAAACATCAGCTCCTGCAAAATACATATGATCCATAACTCCTTAAAGTGCGTATCCTGTTACCCTTTTCCCTCCGTCCTGTTTCTTCCTATAGTTTTTTTTCTCTTTAGGGTATTAATTAAGTTTCTTCATTCCCTCTCCTTTACACAGTTTTACCGCAGGTTACTTATTAATGCTCACTAGGCGCCAATTATCTATGTTCTACTACTATGTATTGGAATGTATTAAAATGTATAGCCTAAAATATTTCCTTTGTATTGCTCTTTACTTGACTTCTTTAATAAAATTTCTTTAGAAATAAATAATAAATTCGGGTCATCTACCAATTTTTGTTGAGGGAAACCCTGTCATTTTGCGTGATGGGATTGTGCTCTGCTTACACGCAACTGCCCGAGGTAAAATCTCCGATTCGCAGTCACTGTGATGTTGATGCTTTCAAGGCCTGCAATCCAAGCAGCATAGGTGGAACCTGGCCCGTGCCAGCACGCGTTTACAATATAGACACAGAGGTACGGTAAGTGCTGCGTTAGCTGTACTGTACACCAAACGGAAGACAGTGAGAACTTAACAAGAGACACGGAGTAGTGCCAACTGAAGTCAAAGGAAATACGTCATCAACAGGGTCGGATTGGGATCACAATTCGGCCCGGGCACTGACGAAAAAAGTGGCCCACATTCAAGAGGCGTGGCCCATATTTAAGGGGCGTGGCCCACATTCAAGGGGCGTGGCCCACATTCAAGGGGCGTGCCCTTTCATCAAACACCATTTGCACAGACAAGGAATGAAAGTGGGAGGATACTGTTCTTGCACACGACACAGGGCCAAGGTGACTATGGCCTACATGCTGAGCAACTAAAAAAAATAGCAAGGCCCCTTTTTGTCACAAAATTATTCCAGCCCTCCAGCACAGGAGCACCTGAAAAGCAGCAAAGCCCCTGCTATTACTAACCTACTCAGCCCTCCCCAGACCTTCAGCTCAGGAGCACATGAACAGAGGTAAGGCCCCTGGAGTTAGTAAATTAATCAACCCTCCAGGCCTTGGGAAAATGTCCTAGCAGGGGAGCACAAAACACAGCTTTCTGGGTCATCCAAGGTAGCCAGGTAGCCAGGGGGGAGGCTGAGGTGAAGCTGGTGCATGGGAAGTGCCTTCCCAGTGTGTTCTGGCAGTTTGAGTGTTTACCATTTACTGTAGTATTACCCTTGTACCTGTGTATGGTACCCTTTTGTAACTTGCACAAGTCACTTTTCTCTTGTAACACACTGTTTGCTCCTCTCACTTTTGTTTGCTTTAGATACTTGCACAAGTGCCACCATTGCCTACTTAACGTTTGTTCTTGTGCTGGAGTGTCTGCCATTAATTGCAGTATTATACCTCTACTTGTATTTTGTACGCTTTTGTAACCTGCACACATGTCACTTTTTCCTCCTGTAATGTATCGTTTGCTCCTCTTGTATTTTGGTTGCTCACTATTGTCACTTTTGATTCATGTAACTTAACGTTTGCTTTTGTAATTTGTCCACTTATAATTTTCTCCTCATGTATTATTGCTGTTCCTAGTGTTAAGCACTCTGACACCTTCGGTAAAGTCTGCGCTATATAAAATTGCATAAATAAATAAATAAAACAAAAAAATTCCAAACATCACCAGGCCCCCACAGCAAGACCCATTTGTCCTCGCCCACTGTGCCCTGAATGTGAAGGGCTGTGGGCGAGGCGTTAAGACTAACACTGTTTCTGTTAAGACTAACACCGTTTCTGGGCTGCATGGGCGCCAGGGGGCCGAGGTGCAAATGGCTCAAAGGCCTGAGAAACACCTGGCCCCCAGGGAGGCCGATTATTGCAAACAATCACCCCTCCCCAGCCCAGCCTCAGCTTGATTGCTTGGCAGGGCAGGGGTGAAGGAGAGCTGACAATTGCTGTCCGGCTGCACAGCGAGGCGGCTTTCACTTTCTGTCTCTGTCTCCGTGCACTCTGTGGGCCGGTTTTTTTTCTCCCCTTTCCTAGTCCACTCTCTGTGGACTGGGACAGGGGAGAAAAAAAACGGCCCACAGAGGGCACTGAGGCACCGGCCCTTCGGCCCATTCCCGAATGCCCGCCTTGCCAATCCGCCCCTGGTCATCAACCAACACCTTCCACCGCTTTCGCCCGCACCAGCCCCCCCACCCCCAAAAAAAAAAAACTAGGCTGGACAGCACCTGTGTAACACTTAAAAAGTGTACTGATTCACCCATAAAAATAAGTTTACATTCAGGGGCACAGCTTTCAATAGTGGAGCAGGTGCAGTTTCCTCCAAAGCCCAGCAGTGTGAGGGGTCGACTTCACCCCAGTCAGTGGCTGTTTTTCACTACCTAACCAAGGGCTGTGGGTCTAATGTCCTTGCTTGAATTAGGGCCCATGGCACCCTTGCTATGCCACTGTTTACATGCAGATATCGCGCCACACTAAAACCATCAGTTTCTAGTATGACGCAAAATAATATCTCACATGCCATCGCATTAAGCAGCAATGTTCTCTAAGCACTAAGACAGAACTGCCTACCAGACGCGCATAAGCGATTACATAAACTGGGGCACTGTGATGTGAGGGCCACCAAGCCAGAAGACTTGGGTTTATTCTTGGAAATTGTAAAAAAAAAAACATTGAAGACATAATTAATAATACAACACAAGCCATGCTGTCAAAGATGTAGTGTGGTGTGGGGAGGGGGCACCAGCAGTTCTATAAAAGCAGGTGCTGAGACAGTTCCCCATCGGGCTCTCCATTTTTGCCCTCACATTAAGGTTGAAAAATAAATCTTACATTCTGCAGCAGTACCACCTTTCATTGCCTGTGATGTAACTTACAAGAGACTCGTTATAGCTCTTTCGCAGTCTCATCATCCCAGAACCGTAAGCATTTGCAATACTATATACAACGAAGCCATAGTTGTTACTTCTTTATCTTAAGCAACTAACAACCAGTGACAAAGCCAATAGTCCTGGCTTGTTGTAGGCATAATGTTACTTGTATCATATATCTGGATGCAATGACAAACAGCAAAATACCACTCGGGAGGCTCACTATACTAAGCACAGGTTTTTAGCTTAGATGTTTTAAGCCACGCCTTTAATTACATATGCCACGCCCCATTTAGAACCCCTCCAGTTTTTTTCATCCCACTTAAAACCTTGGGGTGGGGAGGGTGGGGGTAGTTAATTGGCGACGCTTCAGGGGGAGAGGCATATTCAGCCCAAGGCCAATATGAGATATGGGAGACTCATGGGCACCTCAACCCCTTCTACAAGAGGGCCGCGTCATTTTGCGTTACGCCACTGAGGTCTGTCAACGTCTAAGTAATGCTCTTAAGTTCTACTGCTAGGCTTATATTTCCCTCCCACTAATGTCTCTTGCGATGTGTCACCCAGCACTGACTTAAGCCCCACTTAAAATAATACACCCAGAAAACAAACAATCTGTCACCGCTGCCAGATAATAAAACGCAGAGTTTGGCTGACAAGGTCTGCTGGCTCAAGGACTAGGCTGAAAAACCATTCAGTCGATTGATCGCCTACCTGCACCGCATGAAACAAAGGCAGGACTACAAGAGCCTGTAATCAGACAGGGCACACGGTTCACACAATTCACAAGGGTTTAAACAGCGGCACTGTAGTAAAGTACATGCTCACATTCACGCAACCACAAAGCCAGGACACATGACTGCCTACCTTGATCTGTCCTCTGTGTAAAAGGTGAGACAGTGTGGCTTCAAGAAGCACCACTATAGGGACCGCAAGGCAGCTCAGCGGGTTAATTCACCTATTGAGCAGATTATTCTGAAGCCAACTGGCCACTGGTTTGAATCCAAGCGAGTGGGACTTCATCCTGTGGGGCCGATAAAAGGAGTAAAGTGGTGGTCGTGCACCTGTTTGTGACAGTGCAACAGAACAGGACTGCATCTCAGGTACTAAAAGGTACTAGAACAACGCTAGGGCTGAGCAGACGGTTGAGTCTAAGAGCATTTTTAATTGTAGTAGCTTAAGGAACACCTACGATATGCGTGGAAATAAAGAAACCTCACCCAACACCTTTATCATAATGTTATTATGTGTTGCTTTTGCTCCTTTTATTTTGAAGGGATCCCACCAGACCTCCCTCTCTGCCACTCTCTGTTGTTGCAAGGATCCTGCTCATACACAGAACTGTGCACAGAGACCTAGGACATCAGTGAATTGTGGTGTACCAGAAACTCACCTCAGTACCTAGAAAAACCCCAACCGGCTAGCATCAGTGTCACATTAGCTCTTCGTCCTATAGCAAAGTAACCAATGATTAGACAACCTAGAACATGCGACTTAGGACCATCTCAGGAACGGTGGGAATTGAGAACACCCTTTTGTTATACTCTCATACCAGTCCACAACAGGAGTAAAGAAGAGACACAGTAAGGTTAAAATATTTATTTTAAACGTGATCTCATGTGCAGTATCTTAGCCAACATAAGCAGACATATGATTAAAAATAATATGGTCAGCATGGTTACAATTCCATAAAATACAAAAGGAGAAATCATATTACAATGATGGTGAAAACAGGTCCTATAGCGCCTAGTTTTAACACGCTCCCTATATAGGAACTATGTATTATAAACTATAGAAGGTCTCTTAGGTTTGTGTGGGGGACCCCATTACCTTTCCGCTCAGTAAGAGTAAATTACATATGGATCAGCATAGGCTCTCTGCATCCCTGGAAACGGAAATCTTCAAGTGTCTGAAATCATGGCTAGTGTGTGATAATAAGGACACCAGAATCTTACTTGGCTCACAGCTGCCAAAATGTTGTGTCTAGAAAACGTTACCCGATCATGTCGAAAAACAACTAACATGTTTTGATAACCGTGACGGCTTTAGTACTCACTGTGCAGACTAGTGGCACGATGTAAGTCTAGAGATGTCGAAAACAAGCCTTTTCTCATGTGTAGACCTTTGTGAAGGTCAACTTACAAAAACAGCTATGCAGTGTCGTGTGCAAAAGCAGCAAAAGGTAAAATGGCGTTTAAACTTCTAATAAGCCATGCTAACATAACATACGCTCAAAGCAGGCCCTAGGCCATACTACACTGCATTCCCATGTACACATGACTTTCCTCTCAGCCCACCCTCTTCTTTCCCATACACACAGTGACTTCCCAGTTCCCCTCAAACATTCACCGTATTATGTTTTTTGGTAATATTTTCAGACTGTGGCCTTTCTCTTCATGGGTCAGAGATTCGAACCTCATTGAATAAACCCATACTGCCCCATTTTTAAATGGGACGTTCCATTCAAAAATTATTTTGGACCCGGGATGACCCACAATACAAAATCAAAAAGCAATACATTGTACTTGTTTCCAGTGTACATTCTGCCACTTTTTTCCATCATTACTAGCTCAAAGTTAACTCTTGGCAGCCATCGTCTTCCCCTTATCTTGCTATTTTAAGACACACTAAGTAAAGAGATGCTCAAGGTACTTTGTTACTTTCTAAACAACACTCAAAGTATCCATATAAAACAACAAAGTAGCACAGAGCAATAGCATACCTTGGGTCAAATGAACAAAGTGTTGTTGTGGTCACGAACCTCGTGATTCAGAAAGTCACAGGCGTTGCAACTGCAAAAGGGAATTTGCAAACCTTCCAAATCACAATTTAGAGGGGGCTTAAAAGGGGTATCCTTACTCTATCTGCGACTCGGAAGGGGATACATCAATGGTTTGCCATTCAAATTGTGGTTGCTAATCGTTGATCATTTATTGACCCTCGAATTGGGGTGGTAACGGATAAGCAAAAGATAAGATGTCCCCTTAGGGTCGTCTCAGTGTCCTTGGGGTGTGGGGGGGGCCTAAGCAGGCAGTGGTCCTGGTCGATCTCTCTCGTTTGGGAAAACATTGCGGGGGGGGGGAGGGGGGGGGGGAGTTTATTAAAAGAGCACCTCTACATTTAATGGACACGGCTGCTTTAAACAAAAAATGTTTCCTGTTTTGGAATGTAAATGCAGGTCTGTATTGCTTATGGAATATTGAGGCTAAACTTGGATTATTCTTACAGGGTCTACAAAAGAATGCGTTTTTAAATGAGAAAAGGTGCTTTATGAAGCAATGCCGCTTATAGGTGTGTCCAATTATTACTGTTGTGCTTATTACTGTGCAGTTAGGGAATAATACATGAAATTGAGTTGATGGTGTTCTACTTGATCATCACTTTTGAGTGCCTGATGCCACTGCTCGGCACAGGTATCACCGAGAAGGAGTAAGCTGAGAGGGCAGTGGAGCTGTGGCTAGGTGGTGTGTAATGGTCCACAGGAGTAGCAGTGAAGGCTTGAGGGTAGAGGTAGGGTTTAGGCAGTTTCCTCCATGGCAGCAAGAGAGCTGCAATAGTCAGCGTCCTGCAGTCATCATGGAAATGCTCTAGTGAGAGCCAGTGTGTGCTTCCATTCCAGTGGCATTCATGACATTGGGGCTCTTTTTCAATGGCCCTGGTCAATAGCTTGGCTTGGATAGTTATTCAGTTAAGGTTCGTTAAGAACACGAATTTAAAATCTAGTTTACAGACTGACACAGAACTACCACGATCCACATATTTCACGCCCATTAGTTAAAGTTGACTAATTGTTAAAAAAAATGTTTTTAATTGGTTGAACTAGTTCAATTAGGTCAAATGTTACAATTGCAAGAGTATTAATTCAACACAAACAGTTATTTCAGGAACACTGTATGTTTAGCACTTCCAAAACGTCAATCCTCTGCATTCCAGACAATACCAAACTACACCAGTGCCTTAGTCCATAAAGAAAGGAAACAACTTGCCTTAACATAACAATGAGGCAAATCATTTGTAGATTCCTTCTGTGTGTGAATTACACATGTAGGCATCTAGATCTGTGCAAACAGGCACAATGCACTTTGCAGAGAACCTGATGGGCTATGCAAGGACAGCCCTGGTTTTTGGGTACACGGACATGGCTCAGATCTTACTTGAGGGGAGCTGGGGATTCACTTGGTGTGAAGATAGATGCAGACAGAGCCACTGGAATTATGCGATTGTGAGGCTTTTGCGCTTTTCGCATCATTATTGATTTGTCACATTTGGCAATCCATCATCTGCCGCGTAATCTGCGAATTTGTAGGGGCCGATTATAATATCAGTCAGATTCATCATCGCTGAATCGGGACCGCCGACCGTCCCCACCAACAGCCTAATTACGATGCGACCCCACATGGTGCGGTCGCATTCTCACATTTCCCTATGGGAGCTTGTGCTATGGACGGTAACCGGGCGTAGCACAAGCTCCCATAGAGAAATGGGTGATTATGTTCATCCGTGCACCATATGGCAGGTACCTCCGGGTGCCTGCCACATGGTACAGGGATCAACAGGCCTCCAAGCGGAGGCCGCAAATAGAGGGGGTCTTCTAGAGGCCCCCAAACTTGCTTTCCGACTTGCTTTCCATGTCAGAAAGTCTGGCATGGAAAACCTGTGGGAAACCGAGCAGCGTAATCCCAACGGCAGAAACACTGTCCATTGGAATTACGGGCTGGTTTCTGACTGGCCAACAGGCTCCTTGAGCCCATCGGAATCCTGCCAGAATGACCGTCCAGTTTCAATTCCGACCGCCTAGATTGTAATTGAAATGGACAATCTCAGTCTGAAAGCCTCCGACCTCAGGTCAGAGGCTTTTAGACTTAGACTGTAATAGGCCCCTTAGAGTCTAGCTCAAACAGGTCAAAATTCACTAAAAAAGCAGCGACACCTGTTCCCTCGCAGTGGAAGACCTTTTGCAAAGCTGGACTGGTCACCTTTCTGTTGCTTATTTCTGTATGTGGGTGTTCAGCTGGTACTAATGAGGTGCAACCTATGCCCATACAGTGTTACCAAGTTTAAAATGTCAAAATAATCAAGTGACACTACTACGAAAAGTGCCACATTATGCTGTATAATTTGCCTCTTCTTGCTGCATAATTTACTCAACCCTGCTGCATAATTTGGCCCTCTCTCGCCTCATAATTCCAGTTGCCCTGATATTTATACAGTTCGCAGCGGTTCAAAGCAGGGCACGAAGATGAGGGTTGTGTTGAGATCAAGTACCTTCCATATACAAGGCAAACATGGAGACAGTTAGGAAGAAGGTTTGACTGGAGTTTACTATGGGAGTGGCCCAGAATTCCTGACTGAAAAAAATACGTTCCAAATCACCAACTGTGCTTTGCTGAGAGGTGCCAGTTAGACCTAGCAGCCAGAGGTGCAAGCAGTTTTGTAAAGTAAGAACTCTGTGCAAGCCACCAGCTTATAGGCCTCTCTTCCAAAAAACGCTGAATTTACGGCAGCACATCTAAAGTGGATTGGTCAAGTTTTGGCTGCTTTCTCGTAGTAATAATTAAGGTCTCAATACAGAGCTCCACTTTCCATTCTTCCAGAATTATGAGGAAACTATGACTTATGGAAACTGGGTACGGCTATTTAGTCCCAGGTCACACCATGAGTCAGCTTGGGTAATTCCCACGTTTGTACAAAGTCAAGAGCTTCCCACGTGGCCCTCCACGTGGTGCTCAAGAGCACAGTTATTGCCGCGCGGGTGTTTCATGATTTCGTGGTACAGTCGTTGTTTTAATGTCTCGCCTGAGCCAACGCATGCGCTGCTCTGCGAGACATTTAGAAAGCAGGTTTTAAAAGTGCTATCACAGGCATGTTGGTGGCCTCAAGCTTGCATGCATGCAAGCGTGCACGCGCACAGCCGCCATCTGTCTTTCCTCCTGTCACGGGTCATTAAGTGCATCGCGATGCACTTTCACATTTGCGGCGCGCGCACACATAACTCCTAGGCTTGTTATTTTTGGGGGGGTGGGGGATTGAAACCGGGGCCTCGTAGCTGCGAAAACCTGTGCACAGCCATGGAGCTCCCTCAAGAGTTTGACTTGCTGGGCAATTCTGGGGATGGAGCTCGGAATTCAGCTTCTAGTCAGACATTATCTTTAGGAGCGATAGTATTCTTAAGGGAGTGCTTGTCAGGCATTGCTGGCATCAAATAGCCCTTCAGAGACTGGGAATTTTTAACACCTGATGAAATAAACTTTTGCTAGCAGGCACTGTTGATTACGCTGGATTTCGATTTTTATTTTTTTCTGTTGCTAAATTGGCCTGAGGTATTGGGTAACTGCGTGTTTTTCCTTTCTGTTAGGTACAGGGAGATCAAGAGATTTTCCCTGAATCACAGGATTTCCACGGCATTGCCCTGATCTCGAAACCGGTCCCATAGCTTTGCGAACGACCGACCTAGCCGTTAGGTTGGCAAGTCCTCTCCCTAAAAGAGATTATCCCGCCACCAGGCAAGCCAAGACTCAGACCTTATTTCATTGTTTAAACATTGGCAGTTAGCGCTCGCCGTAACCCCACATACATTATAAGTACTGGTTTTGGAACTTCTTCAAAAGTATGTGCAATGATTTTTTTATTTTTTAACAGTCGTGCTACGCAAGGCCCCATTAATTTCTATTAGGCACGGGGAGCTTAACAGCAACTTTTGACCTCAGACACCTACTTTGACTACGTCTAGCTCTTGGAGAACCGTGGTAGAGAACAGACATCCATGTTAACAAAAGACACCCACATGGAGCCCTGAAGAAACTTCGGTGGGGGCGGAGGTGATCAGAGCTTGGCAGTAACACTCCTTTTGGGGAGAGTAGCACATCAATTTTAACAAAAGAAAACCACATCGGAGCCCGAAAGAAACTGGGGGACAAGGTGATCACAGTTTGGCAGGAAAACTCCTTTTGGGGAGAGTGCCACCACCCCATTAAATACGGGAATACTCGTTACCTTTTCAGACAGATCTCCAGATCTCAAGCGTTGATCCGCCACCGCCCCCTACCTTCACCCCAGGGAAACCCTCTGCTGTGCTTGCAAACTCTCAGTGCACGCGGTGCTTCCCGAACATTGCAGACCAAACAGCTTTGCATACTAGCATTCCAACAATTATCGAGGACACCTGCTTTATAGAATTGCCGGTGCTGAACACCATCAGGACCCGGCCCACTTAAAGGCCACTGCTGTGTCTCGCATCATGCATGGCGTGTGTGGAGGGCGGGAGAGGGATGGCGCTACTGGGCCTGTCCTTCTCTTCACTCTCACGCTACCCCCAGATGCTGCTGTGTCTTGCATCATGGCGTGCTGAGGCCCCAGCATTGTCCTTGGGCATCTCTCCAAGCTGGCACACCCGTCCGGCAATGGTCAGTGAATAGTTATGCAGTTGCATATCTGATTTCATCTGCCCGAATGGTGTCCTGTGTGTGGACGTAAGCAGGGTGATGGGGCTTGCCCAGGCGTCTATGTCTTGTTGCTGAACGTATGGGTAAATGGGTAAAATCCTCAGACCAGACACACACAGTTTCTGTCTCTCTCTCTCTCTCTCTCACACACACACACACACACACACACACACACACACACACACACACACACACACACACACACACACACACACACGCGCTCTCTCTCTTTCATTCTCCGACACATTCTCTTTAACTCTCACACACACCCACTCGCATTTTACTCACAGACCTACTCTTTCTCCCCCACACCCTGCTTGAGGCGCGCAGAGGCAAGCCGCTCTTACATTTCTACCCTGCCTATTTCCTTCATCCTGCCTGAACATAACCCCCAACCCTCAGTGTGACTAGTTTTGTTTATTAACCAGTACATGCGCATTCAGCTTCAGCTGGCCCGTGCATATGGCTTAACTATATTAACAGTTTCTGTGGTTCTTATGGCCGTTTTAATTCAATGCAACATTTGTCGAATAAAAAAATTAAACTGGAAGAATTATCAATCTCATTTCCTAATAAAAGAATCTTCACTCGTTCCCCTTTAGTCACCGCTGATGGCGCCCTCTTCAGGTGATGTAATCTATGGGCATTTTCTCTTAGAATCGGAAAGGTGATTTTATGTGCTCAAGGCACTTCTTTTAACACTAAAATTACCTCCTTGTCCCTCTCGCTTATTTTCATTACACAGTAAGGCCAGCTCTGTGTAATGGAAATACGCGAGAGTAGGACTCAGGGTAATCCAATTACCTGTTAGTTATAGAAGAATTACTTGGATTTTTAGCGCTCCTCTTCGTAATTTAGCGGTTATTTAATTTATCTATACTTTACGTTGAAAGTCATGTGGTCCGAGATATGTACAGCGTGCTCGACACTTATTTGAACAACATAGCATGTAATTAATTCAAATGGTTATTGGGTCTTACGCTTTCAGAAAGTCTGCATCCGGGGTAGATGGTTCCAGGGGCCAGTGTTTAACCAATGACCCATGGCCTTTGTTTCTTTGGTTGGTGTAGTTTAGAGGGTAGGCATTTTCTCGACAGTGGTGATTAGCATGTGGGTGAGAATACACTTGCTAAATCTGGGTGGGGTTATATACACCTTGTTCTTGCTGCGCCTCCCAGTGCTTCATTTATCAAATAATTCACCTTAAACCATATCAGTTGTTTGTAGCAGGACGTTTTAAATATTTGAGCGACCTGAGGTGTACGGAGGATAGGAAGGGAGAGCAGGAAATAGAAGTGGTGGAGGGCGAATAGAGTAGAAGGTAGAAAGGAGGAGGGGCTGGGTCAAAAGTGGCATGGAGGCACAGGCTTTTAGTGTTGACCACTTCGCATCTTGTATCCCTTACCAGCAAGCTGGTGTTTGTAAGTCCTGCCCAGTCACTAACCTATGCTTGGTCGTCTGCTCCTTACCCTGGCTCTAGACCCATTCTTGCCCATGTAGTAATTGGCACAAGTACACTAAAGAGCTGCCCCGTCCTGCAGCAGGTTGTGGTTGCTTGAACCATGCTGGGTCGGTTTGGACGGAACCGAGGTGGATAGATTGCCTGTCTCGGGCAGCGCCAGAGACCTGGTACAGGGCTGTATTTTGGTGCGGCGAGGAGGGTCTGGCATACAAGTTTTAAAGCCTCTTCAGTTTTTAAGATACAGTAAATATGACACTTTAGGCGCTATAGGCTTTAGTATCAGAAAGGTGACACATGGGTGGAGAGGGCTACAGGTGACTCAGTAAGCTTGTTGGTACTTCATAAGCAACTCGCATTTTTTACATCTAGTCCCTTTCAGTTTTCTTGGCATGTCTGTTATGTTGGAGGTTTGGTATTTATTCTCTGTTTTTGTAAGGTATTACATACTGCGACTAACCGAATCCACAGACTATGTAAATTGCTTTAAAAGCGGATCTGCACTGGTATCTGATTGACCATAATTCCCCCTGACTGATAGCTTTTGTAGTGTTAAAGGACTTTGTCTCCTGCTTGGGACTCCAGGAATAAGCGGTGCAGGAAAGATGCACTCTACCCAAACGGTGGCAGGGTTAATGTCCGTCCTCTTCTCTGGGTAGTAAAGCACTGCCAACGGGCCTCTTCCATCCATGGTGACACTGCACTAAGACTATTAATGCCCCTGACAACATGCTCTAAACAAGCATTGGCAAAATCGAAAGATCTCGTCTTCGGGACCCTTTTGCTTTGGCATGATGTACAGCTCAGACTCTCTGCAGCATGGCGAAGGGGACTACATTTAAAAAAAGGTGCTATGATGCACGCTTGAGCCTACAAAAGCAACAGTTGATGTTTTTGCACCAAGGATATTGTGCTGCATAACTAAATACTTATAAGGTCCCAAAAGTGAGACCTATTGGCTATACCAATGCCTGTTTATTTTCGTGGTACAGTGGGGCTCGACGCTGCGGCGAGGCTCGCGGAGTTACCTGCTTTTCTGCAGCTCTAAAAATAGATCAAACCTGCCTCGGGAGCCGCAGCCGCAGGAATTCTCTGCAGAACTTCGCTCTGACTGATAGGAATGCTACGAGGAGGGAAAAGGCGGCTACAGATCACAGCTCTGGAAAACCTACTTTTCTTAAACGTTTAATGACCTTGAAATTGGTGTTGCCATGAGCCCTCGCAGTCTCCCTTATTTACATAAAATACCTAAGTGCAAGTGTCTCTCCAAGGCCGTGGATCGCAGCTCACACTGCGGATGTGAGACCCCAAAACACTATGATCCAGACCAACACATGTTCTGTGTTTGCATGTGCAAAGAAAACACACACACACACACAGACGTGCATGCATCAGCAAGTAGACAGTAGTTTACAAGAGCCTCACATTGGAGCCAGCTGCTAGCTTCTCTGATGTTAAGAGAACAAGCACAACATGGTAACTCGCCACAGAGCACACACCAGATGGTCACCTGCACCGCAGAGGCGATGACACACCATTCCCTTGAATGCATCCGTCATCCACTCTCTACTGTGATTTAAAGCTCACATGGCAATGGATGGGCAGGGCCGAAAAACAAACATTGGCAAATCCAACAGGTTGCCTTTAATATGCCAAAATATGTAAATACAGGCATTCAGAAATGCTATTTACGTGTGTTGCACGCCTAAACACTACCACGTTAAAACCTGCCCTGTTGGCGTTGCCAAATGTAGGGAAATGTAGCAAGAGGGATACTTTCGTTACAGAATGCATGCAGAAGTCAAAGAACTGAATGCAACAAACTGTGTGATGGAGAGTCTAAACTCCTAGGAGAGTCTGCTGACTTCCTCTCCTACTGGTCAAGCATTGAGGAGCTCTGGTGTGGATGAAGGGTTCAATTCATCGAGGGAAACATTGGCAACGTGACTTAGCAAACCGTGGCGAACAGGCAGACAACTAGTGCAGTTTACAACCTCCCTTGCTCACACAATATATGGAGCTTAAGAAATCATCATGCCCCATCAGCGGCGTATAACTAGATCAGGCAGCCAGAGGGTGACTTGCAAAACTATAAAGGTCTGCTACTTAAACCCTGCCCCATGTTATTTATTTATTATTTAGTTTTTAGTTTTATATAATGAGGCCACGATTATGACCTCCTTGACGACCTGGATTAGGGAACCTGACCTGCAGCTCAAAACTATTTACAGTGAGTGAAATGAGTCAGCCCACTACTGCCACTGGATCTCTTCACGGTGAGGGATGGCATTTTACAGTTGTCCTCCGCCTAAAAAGTAATCTACTTTTGTGCCATAGTTGGTAGGCCTTTCTCTTCTCTTACTTCTGATTCCACGTTTGTTTTTATTTATTTATTTTGATAATAGGACATTTTTTACTCTTATTTTCAGACCTGTTCACCTCATCTTTAGATGGCAGCATATTTACGTTTTATTTATTTTACACTTTGAATGCCAAATGATTATGTTTGGAAAAAACAAAAAAACATTGAAGGCTGGCCAAGGCGAGACCTATTGGCTTTGTAAATTCTTGTTAATTTTGGAAAGGAGTTATGTCCAGTACTGGTCGTAAACAACAAGAAGTGCCAATACTGATCCATTATTCAAAATTGTTTCACCATAGATGCATAGACCACAGGACAATACATCTGAAAGCTCATTAGTAGCTTTTTATTTAAGTATACAATTATTTTAATCACAAAAATTCACTGCATTAAAACCAAAGAACACACAATGGGGATAAATATGGACTCATTCAATATCATGTCTGACACATTCAACCTATTGGGTGCAAACACAACAAGGGGAACTCAATAGACCACTTGAGGAGCACCTGGACGGCCAAACAATACTATTTACACCATTAATTTTTCTTATGTACACCCTACACAACATTTTAAACAGACTGTCAGCTAATGGAATAATCACAATGATTAGGTGTAACTCAACCAAATCTGATTGGCAAAAACTGTTTGGCAGAACCGATGGTCTACGCGTTCGAATCCCTTTGTTCTTGGGATTCTCCTCCGGACTAAAAGAGTCTGTAAAGAAAAGAAAATATGTCTAACAATGTCCTATTCCAATACCATGGAGCGCTAACCACTCCTCTATTGTTTCAGCTTACCTATTCAAAAGATGCCGCAATGCCTTTATTTTCAAGATGATCTTTAAAGAAACTCTATAGCACCAGAAGGAAAGAAAAAGGGGGGGTAGCCAGAAAGATAGAAGAAAACCATGAGTGTATCTATTTGGCAAGAATAATAATAGCAATCACTCTATTCTCTGTGACATGGACTTACCAATTTCAATCACCCGATGTCCCTTACAGGACTGCTTCCTTTAATTCAAATATGTACTCAAAGGACAAATGATGGTGGCAGCGTCCTGTTAACAAATAGAAAAACAAGGGCTGCCGCTTTTCTCATGTCAAATGGAAAAAAGTTGAGATGCCTCCCCTGAAGGCCCCCTTCATCCCCGTCTCCCTGATATTGAATGAGTGTGGTTGTGAGATTGAATGAATGTTTGTTAATCCAATTGGATTTATCACCAGTCCCTGTGTCCATATTTATGTGTTCTTTGGTTTTAATGCAGTGAATTTGTGTGATTAAAATAATTGAATACTTAAATAAAAAGCTACTAATGAGCTTTCAGATGTATTGTCCTGTGGTCTATGCATCTATGTTGAAACAGTTTTGAATAATGGATCAGTATTGGCACTTCTTGTTGTTTAGTTTATAGGGCTCAGCCTTACTGATTAGGAGCCATACACTTTTTTGATACTAGCAGTACTGGTCGTAGGCGCATCATATCGTACACACATGCAGGCACCAGGGTACGCACTGTTATATCTCCAGGCAATACAGGTTTTGTCTACCCGTGCTCAGCCAGACAAGGAACATGCAGAGTCAAGGTGTCCCCATCTTCTGTCCTGCTTTGCCACTTACATTGAGCACATCCTGATTCCTATGGCTCGCTGCTAATGTTCCAGAGTTACGTAGGGACAGCACACAGCTTTGCACCTTGTGTTTTCCCTTTTAGGTCTTTGTTCTGACAAAAAAAAAAATGAGCTGCCAGTTTCCCAAATGTTTTTCACGTCTTCACATATAGATATTGATTAAGTGTCCACCCAGCCTCAAATCGTAAAATAGCTTAATCAGTTTGGAATCTTTGCAGCAATATGCATTTTTCTAGCAGGCTCCTAAGAGGCGTTTAATAATTAGTATTGGTCACTCTGGTGGGACTACCTGTCCGAGGGAGCTGAGGGGCAAGGAGGAGGCTCCTGACATCACTAAAGCTGTGAGGACTTTGTGAGGCGATATAAAGCGCACTGCAGTCGTGCGTCAAGAGACCGGAGGAGGCTGAGTTGGCCCACCCCTCTTGGCCAGGGCCGGACTGGGAACCAAAACCGGCCCTGGCAAAGAGCCCGTTTTTGCGGCCCTGTAACAAGAACGGCCCCCAGGGGCCCAAAACCGGCCCCCAGCCTTGCGGCGCACCGGGGTATTGCCCGGTGCCCGCAACGGCCAGTCCGGGCCTGCTCTTGGCGCCAATTTATTTAATCTACATCGGCCAAGATTCAGTCTACAGTGTGCAACCAACTCTTCTCTCCAACAAGGGTAAGCGAAAAGCAACCACCATGGCAGCTTCTGCCAACGACCACCGGGGGGCGGGTCAATTGCTAATTATCTCACCATTGCCATGTTAATTGTCAATTCCAAAATCGAATGCGTAGGAGAGAGGTGTGGGGAAACTAGGAGATCATTGTCACTTACCAATAACTTTGAGATAAATCACACACCTGCTGATGTAGACGGAAGTACTCTATCTGTAGCGGGGTGCAAGCCCACCTGATCTAGGCACAAATAACCCCAGTGTGTATGCGGGGGATTTTAATATTGTGATTGCGATTCGGGAGCAGCCTTCCTGTACTGAAAACCCCTCTACAACTGATGCTTTACAACCTCCCCAGCCCAAAAGAAAGAAAAACCATTTGCGCTCAGCCCCTATTCCCAAGTCCAAGTGCAGCAAGGAAAAAAGTCCAACCTTGGAGACGGCTGGGTGCAGGGGGAAATTTGCCCCCAAAAAATTATTCCAACCCCCATTTAAGCCTCTGGACAACAGAAATATAGCCAACATTCTCAGGCTTCTACAAGGAGTCCTCTTTAATCTACTGAACCCTGTTCTATATGTGGTACACAGCATTGATAAGTCTCTGAAAGAACTACTTGAACAGGTACAAAATAACTCACCCCCCACCACTAAGTATACCGCACAACAGCAACAACAACATCGCCATCTGAATGCAGCCACTTGTTCTCCAACTCACCCTGTAAGCTCTAAGGTGTCCGTTGCAGACAATATTGGACTTAATCCATCAATTAAGAGACCCCCAATGCTCTATATCTCAAAATGGTAACAATAACATGGCAGGGTGCTTTAACAGAAGGAATGTCACCGCTGGCTCTGCCCTCAAGATAGGAAGGTAGAAGAAAGAAGTCACAGACATTACATTTTTCCTCAGCTTGTGCACCATAGGTTGTGGTACTAAAGAACACCCCTCCCGTACGACCTACCCAAATTGAAACAGCTGTTTAGTTAAAGAACAAAGTGATTCACTGGTTCAGTTCCACTCCGGGGTGCGTTAGTGGTGACATCCTCTCATACAATATAATAGGAGTTCGAAGGGTACAGTGTGTCGGCGAGATCCTGAAAAAAGACTCAGTACAAACATAGTACAAACCTTCACAACATGAAACTTGTGGGGTACATTCTGAATAGATTCTCTCATGCCTAAGAGATCCCACAAGGGACTGTTCCAACCTCCTTGGGCTTTTTCTACAGGATAGCACTGTTAAGTCTTACCCCCAGACCTGATGGGCACCTAGAACACAGCAGGAACTTCTACATTCCAACATCAATCCTATACAGTGTTCTTGAAGATGTAGATTGACTGCTAGCCGCCAGGGGGGGGGGGGGGGGGGGGGTACTACTTCCAATGAGGCATCTGCTGGTGGCATGGAGCTAGATGACCGCATAGCTAATGCCGCTGCGCTGGCCAATTCTGCTGAGCACCCCAAGGACGCCGATTAGCCTCTTGGATGCCATTATCACCTCTCTCAACTAGAATTGAGGGCACAAACTTTAGATATTATCGCGCAGAATTCAACTAACAGTGACAATAGGATTGATCCTGGTCCTTCACATATAGTTTGCTGCATTAGATTTGTGCCAGGTGGGGAGTGTACCCTCTATATTAACCCCTTCCATGCTCATGACGAGCTCAGCTCGTCATTAGGCACGGTTGAGCTGTGCTTATGACGAGCTGAGCTCGTCATGAATAAAGGAGCTTTCAAAAAAGTCAGCACCGGAGGGGAAAACCCTTAGCAGCCAAGGTGTTAAGATCCGAAAAGGGGTTAGACAGGGGTATGTACTGGCACTATTCCTTTTCAGCATTTATATCAATGACCATGATGACCAACTGGTGGGTGCTGCAGCTGATCCACCTAGGATAAGTAATCGCCCGATACCGGTCCTTATGTACACCATGACTGTGTTCTTATGGCCAGAACAGGCGTGGGACTCGAAAAAACTCCTAGACACTTGTGCAAATGTTATATCTAACCTGGGTCTTACAACAAATATATCTAAATCATATGCCATGGTCTGTGGACTCCCCCAGAGCAGGCTGACGTATTTCCAAGTTAGTGGGAACACACTCAAGTGTGTGACCTCCTTTTCCTATTTGGAGATTCAATACGACAATAAGATCGCCTGGGGGCACTTGAGAAGTGAGAGCAACTTATCATGAACAAGCCACAGCTTCCCGGTTTAAATTTGCAGCTAGGTTAGGGTCTATACCCCTAAAAGCCACCAGTTCAATATATAAAACCAGACCTGGACCAATTGTCACCTACGACGCGTGGTGTGGTGACACATTGATAACTCCCAATTGCAAATCAGCGAAGGTAGATTTATCCACAAACTACTGTCGCTCCCTAACTCGCTCTCATCCATATATGCACATAAAGAATTAGGTCTCCAATATTTGAGAGACACACCGAGGTAGGTGCCTACCCTGATATGGCTGTCAGTATGGTCCAGGCCAGAAGCAGCCATGACACAAGATGTAATCACTGACTGTCTCAAAATGGACAGGGTCTAAAAAATGAATTGGTTGACACACATTAGAGAAGATCTTCACCTAATAGGCAGAAGGGATTTCTTTGATAATCCGTCAGGAATCAATCGAACACACAAAGCCAAGGTAAAAGATGATCTACAAAAACGGATAGTGGAAAAGAGGTTGGAGGTCGAAATTGAGAAGTCTGGCGAGCTATATTTTCCATTAAGCACTACTCTAGCCATTGAGCTAAATCTGCTTAAAACTCCACGCAATCACAGGTTTTACCGTCTTAGATTTCGGTTGGGAATGGCTCATTTTTTAGTATCAAATCTTTCAAGCGTATACAATAGTAAAGGTCTCCTTCCATGCAACTCAATAGTACACCAGTTGCATATTGAGATCTTTATTGCGAAGTTTAAACATACAGGAATGTAAAGAGGAATTAGAGCATTTGCAGCTGCTACAGACTGATATTGTGTGTTACACTATTTATAGGTTTCTTGCCTCTGTAATTAAATGCATGAGAATTTGCGGAAAGTGAATGTATATACATGTATAAATACGCAGAGCATCTTCCCAGTTAAGTGCAAATTACTGCCACTGTTCATGTAATATCTATATAGCACAAAAAGCTATGCGTTATGTACTGTGTTGAGTAGGGGAGGAAATGGACTATACAGTTTTTTTTATATACCAAGATACTTTCTGTACCTTTCATAGCCATTATTACTTGTATGACGTGTTTTTATATGAAGGTAATTGTCTTTATCTTTGTTTTATTAGTTTAATGTTTGTATTTTACGTGTGTGCTTTTATGGATTGATCTAAACTGAATAAAGCTTTTTCTAATCGAATCGCTTATTAAGAGTTACGAATACAGTAAAATTGATACGTTTTGGACTGAGCAAGATATCCACACTCGGATCTGCAAACTACTTCCAGAGATTAGAACTAAAAAACTGAAAAGACAATCCATGGTACCCTCTGCCATATTGAAAATCAATTCCTGTTTATGTTTCCTGTGTCCTTCTTGAAAAGGGCAAGAGAAGGCTCCAAAAGCAGACACATGACTGCCCGCTCCCGGCTGAACTGCCGTCGCTGGCATTGATTTTGAAACAGCTGTTCTTGTCTAGATATTGTTCTTGGTAGCCATGCGTCCTACTTCAGGGCGCTCTCCGGGTCGCTCCAGTTCAGGGGCTGATAAAGTGAATGTTGCAAACCCTATGTCTGGTTGGGCACACCCGGGCACCGAACCTCAGCAGTCGAACTGGTCTGAGGTAACTATTTCACCCCCACCCACGAGGGTGAACTGCTCCAGGTGCTGTTAATGGGATCTGGTTAATGGACGACAGAAGTTGCCCTGCGACTCGTGAACCGGAAAAAGTCAAGGTCGTAAAAGTGTCTCCGCGCCACAGCCAGGTTCCGCCTGAACACGTGCTCACGTATGCGCGCTCCGTGTCCGCCATGCTTGTGTGGCTGTAATATTATGGTTTCCTTCATCAGTGAGAGGCGAAAGTTAATGGATCTGTACCAATAATATGCACAACCCGAAGGGCCTCAAGGACAGATAAACTGCAGCAAAATGTTACAACAATGGCAATTTGCATGAAAACAATCGCAACAACTGCCTTTGACAAACCTATCCAGGAATACACTGATCACAAGAACGTCTGTCCCAGGAACTTGTTGAAATGCCATCCTGTCCCGAAATCCAACAGCACTCTGATTTAAAGGCATACCCCGCTGCGAGTCTAGCCATAACCCTTCGTAGTTTTCGGTTAAGACAGTGCTTTAAATGGGCAGGTACTATCGGGTACTCAATACCCTGCACTTCTATAATTTGGAAGGGATCGTTCCAGCACTTCTCGCCACTGCTCCAATGCGTTTAATGAGCGAGTAGGGCCACTTAGCAGCAGCAAACAGGTACTCTGGAACAAGGAGTGCCTGCACTACTATACTTGCATTTCAAGCCCAGAGTGAAGATTTTGTGTCCCTCTCCAAAACTGTAGAAACCTTTTATCTAAAGCTTTCAGCGTTTATAGCGGATGACCGTGAAAACTTTTTGAGGCCTCTCTTTTCAGACAGGTTGCTTCTCACCTGGTCTTTTACTAAACTACCTTAGTAGGAATTCAGTGCTTAATTTGTAAAAGAATGAGTTTCGGTGACCCAAGTTCTGATCAGAAGTCCCCGGCCAGAGTCATTACATGTCAGCACGCCAAATACCAAAGCTGCACAGCGTGGAATCCACCTTGTTCCTCTTTAATCCACTACCAGACACTCTCTGACCATTTTCTCAATCTTGCAGATTCCGGATTTCTCTTTGTGACTTTTTTTTCATCCTCTCTCTTTTTCCTTCTATCTCCTTTGTGTCTTGTTCCCTCTCTTGCGCTCAGTAAATCTCCAAGAAGGAAAAATAAGTGTTGGTCCACAAAAATGAGTGCCGGTGGGCCCCACCTGCTTAAATTAAGTACTGGGTAAGATGCACTTTAGTGAAAACTGTACACATTTGTTGATCCTTCTGAAAGCCAGTCTCAATATCGTTATTCAGTGGCAAATTAGTCAATCTTAAAATTCAACATAAAGGTTCGCCTCCGATATTTCAATATGCTATGGCAGTCACAGCATCACCCACATGGGATCAGATGAAAAAGGTGGCATTTTTTTCAGCAAGAAAGAAGATAGTAATCTAATGTCAGTCTTACTTTTCAACTGACAGAATCTCCGTTTTATTTTATTTTAATAGCCTACTTGTATATTATATAAGACTCTTACTGTTGCTGAAGGAAATTGTGCTTAAAACCGGTCTCACATATACGAATGAGGTAGAAAAGGAACAGAAAATTGGTAAGTATTTGTGGGAAAATAGGAAAAATGGTGAAACTTGAATTATATCAGTAGCAGCAGTCCCAGTCGATGGACGCACAATGCAAACAGCAGAGAAAACAAGTATTAGCAATAGCGTTCCGTCTGCTTATATATCACATTCGAAAATACCAAATATCCCTCAGAAAAATAAATAATGTATCTGCATTATTGCATTCCATTTGCCTGATTTTCACTGCATTTAATATGCACGATCAAACACATTTTAAGCATCTGACAAGGCAAACACGCTCCCCACAGCATTGTTAGGTTTAATTTTTAATGTTTTTAAACATCTCACTTTGCAAGAACGTATTTTCTGTGAGACCACTTCTACCGATTGCCTATGCTCATTTTAAGATAATGCAGGTGCAAGTATGCCTGTGTGCGGCTATATTTTCCTTTAAGTGACAGTCTTGAAATGAATGCTACCATGTCCGATGTGGTGCAGCCGCTCAGTCTCATGGAACATGGCTTCTTAAACCTGTGATCTGGGAGCGCAAGAAGTCTGTGATGGAGTTTACTTGGTGATGCCAAATCAATGTAGTCGAAGTCCTAACCAACTTAGTTATGTTGATAAAGAAGAAGCGTTGACAAACTGCTAAAGTTTTGTTTCTTAAGGATAACTGTATCACATCTACAAAAAAATCCAGTTGGAGAGCTCTTGAATCCAGTATTTCTATTCTTACTTCAACTGACTAGCTTATTTTGAAAGAAACAAGAGATATGTTGAAAAAAGTTCTTAGTAATCGGTCTTAAACCACAAACACTAGATTACAAGGACAAACTTGTAGCAAGATTTCAACCACTTAAAATAGCAACCCTAGAACAGCAAGTTCAGAAAGAGTTGGCCCTTACTCATATAAAACGAGGTGTACAATGGCGCATGCCAAGCTCCTGCAGAAAACACAACAAAATGCCTACTTCTAGAAAGAAAGCAGTTAAAGTGAACTACACACACAGCTCCTCTTACTCCATTAGAACATTTGTAAATAAAAAAAAAATAATGTTTCTGCTTTCTTTGCCTAGAAATATTCCAATACAAGCCCCTCAATGTCCATAGACGAACTCTGAATTCTGACAAGAAAACAAAATGTAACCCATAACATTAATTCACCCTGCTGAGAAATGCGGTCTCTAGGGACAGACCTAAAACGAAGCCTTACAATCTACTCTGTCACTAATGCGGTTAGTTAGTAAGGTAAGGAGTGTGGCGAGAGTGGGTGTGGAAAAAAATATATAATGCAAGGGTGATGTCTTCAGGCAGAAGAGTTAATGCGGAACAAGAGGTTTTTTTGTTACACTTTAGGACTTGTACAGTGTGCAGGTACACTGCAGTCATGGCACTGATCCGGTAGGTGTGCATAAAACATGTTCACAACATGAACAGCTGGTCTCCAGGGCTTTTTGGATGAACAACTGAGAGTCAAGAGTGGAAAACAGATATTGACTATGTAAAGAGAACCGAAAATGACATAAAAGGGGAAGAAATGGCATATTTTTAGAGGGGCTAGACCAAGAAAGTAAAAAAGTGAACAAATGTAAGTAATATGCAACATCATGTTTTTGTCAAACAACAATCTTATGACAATGCCATTTCAAGACATCTCTCTAGCTGCAACATAGCCTTTGGCAGAGGTTAAAAAAATAAAACATTTGTGGACTGAAGGCAGAATATATTTTAACCCTTTGCATGCACATTAACATTTTGTAGAAAAAAGATAGCATTGCATTATTCCTTCAAGAAAGAATCAAAGAACAGCGGATTATTGCCTAATAAAGACAACTCGCAAGCCTCATTACAATTTACCGACATCAAAAGGCTTAATTAAAAGCGGGATGGGAAAGCCCAGAATTCCTTCCTGGATTTATTTTCGGTTTTGAAAGCCTTAATAGAGGTGACACATAAGCAAAATCGGCGTGACTGGCCGAGCTGTTTAAGCACTCAGGACAAATTACACGATTGGGAAAGCACATACTGCAGGTCACAGGGAGCCGACATACCGCTCTGTTCTCTGAAGTGCTCCATGCAGAGCAAACCACTCATAAGGCATTAGGGGGTGAAGGGCGAGGGGGGTATCTTACAGCATAAAACACATTTACTCAATTTGGGCCGCCTAGACAAAAACATGATAATGTAAATGTAAATGTAGTAGTATTTGTATAGCGCACCGAATCGACCCCCGAACGGGTATCTCAGGCGCTTGCGCGCATACCGCTGTGGAACCCTTCCTGGCTTTTCCCTGTGAAGTGCCCACTCCTGGGCACCCCCAAGGTGAAGCCAGGCATCCCAATGTTGTTGGGGCCGTTGTGGAGATTAAGCAAGCTATTGCCCAGAGTTGCAGAGTGGGACCCATGATTAGAGTAGGCACCGAGGCGAGAATTATCAGGTCCGTGGAAATTGAGCCCAAGACCCGCCGAGGCGGGAATTGAACCCTGGTCCAGGGCTAGACCTTTGCATCAGGGTCTGCCGCTCTAACCATTGAGCCACACTTCTCCATAATGACAACATTATAACACCTAATGCCATAAAACACCATAAGCCTGCACCTAAAATGAAATAACGTGGTAGTCATATCAATATAGTTTGTTCGCAAAACTTAATATCCAGTATTGGAGAAGGATGTGTGATCCAAGTCATTTAGGTGGATATCATTTGAAAAGGCAAGCTTTAAAAAAAGAAAAATAATCAATTTATCAAATGAGGTGTCAACTAAGAAAACCACTGGGTATGAGTTCTGCAACTCTTGCCCATTAATCGAGAAGGCCCATCCTCTCGCATATATGTTGCACTCAAGGAAACCCCAGCAGCATAGATTTGAAAACTGGGTCTCCACATGTAAATTGACTGTAGTTTAAAGCAGTGGCTGGGGCCGCAAACTTAGGGTCCGCCCCAGGTGGCAGTAGGTCTAGCTACACCACTAGTTTAGAGGCCAGCTAGCACACGTGTGACTGAAAACCCACATCTCTTTGATGGTTAGACTCCGTGACCTAAATTCCATGCCACACTCAAATGATAAACTATATACTAGCTGGGGCAGCAATACTCCCACCACCTACATGGCTGGCTTTATGATAGGTTTGGTGTAGGCCAAACATGTTCTTAGTCGACTATAGCAAAATACAGACGTGTATTCTTCTTCTGAACTAAAATCGGCGTAGGAAATGTTGGCTCTACTTCAGAAGGCCTCTGCTGCAACCAACAATCAATGGCAGAAAACGTGGATTCATAACAATGCAAACAACATGACCAAACGATCAAGATCTAAACAATGGACAATGCATGATTTAAAAAATATTGATATGATGCCATCATCTTCAGTGTTCAAATTAATGTTACTTGTGGCCAATAAAATAATATTCTTGCAAAGATGGATCTCTTGTCCGTGAGAATGCATCAGTGTGCCACAAATACCAAACATACTGGGGTCTCATTTGGTGATAAAAAGCACATTTAATGATCTTGTGGTTCAGCAACACAATATCAAACAACATTCTAGGAGCTAGGCTATAGGAAGTTTGATGCACTGTGACAACTTGTGAATATGTCCAGTAATCGATCATATGTAAGCTTTTTGACCAAATAGCATGAAGCTGGTCGACTGAAAGCTCACATCGATGTCGGGCCTGGTTTAGTTTACTGAGGTGATGTGACTAATACTAGTTTGAGGACAGAATATGGTACTGCATCAATTCAGTCTCAAACTTAAAGCATTGACACTTTATACTTAATGTCAGCACAAAAGCACAAAAAAAATTTACTCCATACCCCCTTTAAATATACCCTAATTTTTAGGTCTTGCCTGAACACTGCATATGCTTTCACTTCAGAGTAATTTTATTTAGTTACAGGGGAGTTGGAGCCCTCCCACTGTTTACCATTGGTTGGCTTCATTATCACTCTCACATGCTGGCTCCTCTTTGGTCTATAAACCAAAAGCAGTACCAGTATTGCCTAACTAATTGAAATTGGACCAAGAATGATCACTCAAATCACCCCTATTTTATGTCTTACCCAAAGTCCACAAAGACATTAATGCCCCCCCCGGAAGACCAATTGTCTCCGGGTGTGAGTCTCTGTTTGAACCGGTATCAAAATTTGTGGATTTTTTCTTGAAACCCCTCATGTCCGAGGTGAAGTCATTCCTCCGAGACACGACTGACTTTATCAATAAACTACCAACTATTCCGTTCGAACAGAATGAGGATTTCCTTGTAACAATGGACGTAAGTTCACTGTACACCCAGATCCCTCAGAGTGACGGCCGGGATGCCATCCAGTACTACCTTGACCAACGACCAAAACCGACTCGAGTACCAGAGTTTATCATGCAACTAGCTACATTGGCTCTAAAGAAAAATTATTTCAATTTCAACGGAGAGTTTTTCTACCAGATAAGCGGTGTAGCCATGGGGTGCCCGTTCGCCCCAGAATTGGCTGTATTATTTATGTCATTATATGAAGAGAAATTTGTTTACCAGTCAAATCCGTTTTCTGAAAAAATCACAAGTTGGAGTCGTTACATTGACGACGTCTTCTTAACTTGGAGAGGATCAGAAGAAGATCTAAAAGAATTTCATGAGTGGCTTAATACACGCACAGAAGAGATAAAATTCAGCATGAACTTTTCAAAAGTTAAAATGTCATTCCTCGATGTCGAGGTATACCCAACAGACGAAGGCTTGGTGATGACACTATACAAAAAATTGACAGACAGAAACAAGGCTTTACATTTTAAAAGCAATCATCCGCGAAACCTTAAAGAAAATCTTCCATTCGGACAGTACTTGCGGATAAAAAGGAACTGCCATTTTAAAGACGAATACATGTTCCACGCTTCCAACCTGACAGACAATCTAGCGTCAAGAGGCTATCCCGTTAAACTACTGAAAAGAACTATGAAGAGAGTATGGTGGATCCCCCGAGACACACTACTAGTAACAAGCATTTACAATGCAATGGTTTTGCCTTTGTTAAAGTTAGAGCTATTGCCATTGCTCTTGACATTATTTTTATTTATGTTTTTTTAACATAAATAAATGGCATTGTCATTTACAATGCCACTAGCTTTATCTATCGCAAATGACACACACAAACACACAGAGCCGCCCCACACACACCCCCACACAGAGCCCCGCACACACAGCCCCCCACACACACAGCCACACAGAGCCCCCCACACACACAGCCACACAGAGCCCTCCACACACACAGCCACACAAAGCTTCCTACACACACAGCCACACAGAGCCCTCCACACACACCAACACAGCACAAGCAGGCAACAGGGGCAGACGGAGGCACAAGCAGGCAACAGGGGCAGACGGAGGCACAAGCAGGCAACAGGGGCACACAGAGGCACAAGCAGGCAACAGGGGCCCACAGAGGCACAAGCAGGCAACAGGGGCCCACAGAGGCACAAGCAGGCAACAGGGGCACACAGAGGCACAAGCAGACAACAGGGGCACACAGAGGCACAAGCGGGCAACAGGGGCACAAGGAGGCACAAGCGGGCAACAGGGGCACAAGCAGGCAACAGGGGCACGAAAACGGAGGCACAAGCAGGCAACAGGGGCAGGTGGAGAAAACACAATTTTCAACAGCCCACTTGGCTCTGCAACAGTTGCCTTTGAAAAGCAATACGGCGTAATGGGCATGATCAAATCCCGTCCCCTGCATAAAAAAAACAACAGCCTGAGGCGACTGCTAACACAGATGTAGTACAAGGCATTACACGGCAAGGGTGCTGCTGCCGGCAATTATCCTGGAATTTAAACAAATCTCTCTCTCTCACACACAGAGCCGCCCCACACACACCCCCACACAGAGCCCCGCACACACAGCCACACAGAGCCCTCCACACACACAGCCACACAAAGCTTCCTACACACACAGCCACACAGAGCCCTCCACACACACCAACAGCACAAGCAGGCAACAGGGGCAGACGGAGGCACAAGCAGGCAACAGGGGCACACAGAGGCACAAGCAGGCAACAGGGGCACACAGAGGCACAAGCAGGCAACAGGGGCACACAGAGGCACAAGCAGGCAACAGGGGCACACAGAGGCACAAGCAGGCAACAGGGGCACACAGAGGCACAAGCAGGCAACAGGGGCACACAGAGGCACAAGCAGGCAACAGGGGCACACAGAGGCACAAGCAGGGGCACACAGAGGCACAAGCAGGGGCACACAGAGGCACAAGCAGGCAACAGGGGCACACAGAGGCACAAGCAGGCAACAGGGGCACACAGAGGCACAAGCAGGCAACAGGGGCACACAGAGGCACAAGCAGACAACAGGGGCACACAGAGGCACAAGCAGACAACAGGGGCACACAGAGGCACAAGCAGGGGCACACAGAGGCACAAGCAGGCACAAGCAGGCAACAGGGGCACACAGAGGCACAAGCAGGCAACAGGGGCACACAGAGGCACAAGCAGACAACAGGGGCACACAGAGGCACAAGCAGACAACAGGGGCACACACGTGCAAAAGACACCCACAAGCTGACAGCCCAATTATCTTGAGCCACAAAATGTATACAGACCCTTAATTCAAATGTCATTTTTAATTTCAAAATTCCCACTGGCCAGCAGATCACGTTCTGCTTCAGGATCTTAGAAATCTCGCATCTCTTGCCCATCCACAGTAAGAAAATGGTGGCCCAGCCTCCAATTAAATCCCGTTACTTTATGGAAATTCTTTGGACATGGGGGCTTTTAAAACCTCTTCAGGTTACACTTCATATCGTTAGAACATGGTTAACACATTTTATGCATCAAAAGTAGATTCATTGGGGGTGGCGTTGCCAACAGCATGGCCGGTAAAGACTCACATCTCCGCTCAGGAGAGATGATCTGAAGCAGACGTTAGGAATTGCCTGAAAAGTCCCGATTTCGGGGTAAATAGCCGGCGGAAGGTCTAGACGCCACTGGAGGACCGACACAGGAATACAGCCGCCTAGAACCTGGAAACACGGGGGCAGTAAGGCCCAAGATGGCGGCGAGGGGCGCGTAACCAGCAGAGAGGTAAGGGCCAGAACAGACACCCGAGCAGCCCCAGCCGCGAGAGCCAGACTACACCACCAAGACGCGGCAGCAGACAACAGCATAGGGAGAGAGGCACAGCGGCCGACCGCCGACACCCAGAGCTGCGCCCCGGGGGCAAAGCACGGCGCGACACAAGCTAGGCAGGAAGAGCGGACGCAGGAGCCCGACGGTGAAGCCAAGTGCCGAAGCGGGTGAGCGATATGGTCCAGACGCACAATTGAGCTGGTGTGAGGGACCCAGAGGCACTGAGGAAGTACAGCCGCCTAGAACCCGATATCACTGTGGGAGCAACGGGACGGGACAGTCAGCTGAGCAGCCCTAACCGCGAGAGCCAGATCGCCGGAGCTGCGCCTCGGGGGTACCACACGGCCCGACAAAGCTAGGCCTGAAGATCTGACCCAGGAGCCCGGCGGTGCAGCTGAGTGCAGAAGCGGGTGAAAGACATTGTCCAGGCACATGACTGAGCTGGCGTGGAGCCCCGGAGGCACTGAGGCGATGGACGACGGGGGGGGGGGCTGTATCTGGTGGAACACTCCAGGGGCACCACGCAGACGGCATCATCGGGAGTCTTCCCACTGCGGGAGAGAGGGTGGACGTTTTCCTGAGCTCCTGCCGCCGTCCATCGTCATTAGCATCGTATAGGCCCAACGAGAGTGGAGAAGCCTGATTTTGACTTCGGAGAGCTCCCCTGTGCCGTTGCTGCCCTTGACGCCCGCTTTGAGATCCGGCGGGGGCTGAAAGCAGGCAGCGGAGCCCATCGGAGACGACAGCGTCCTGCGAGAGCCAGATCGCCGGAGCTGCGCCTCGGGGGTACCACACGGCCCGACAAAGCTAGGCCTGAAGATCTGACCCAGGAGCCCGGCGGTGCAGCTGAGTGCAGAAGCGGGTGAAAGACATTGTCCAGGCGCATGACTGAGCTGGCGTGGAGCCCCGGAGGCACTGAGGCGATGGACGACGGGGGGGGGGGGGGGGGCTGTATCTGGTGGAACACTCCAGGGGCACCACGCAGACGGCATCATCGGGAGTCTTCCCACTGCGGGAGAGAGGGTGGACGTTTTCCTGAGCTCCTGCCCGCTGTCCATCGTCATTAGCATCGTATAGGCCCAACGAGAGTGGAGAAGCCTGATTTTGACTTCGGAGAGCTCCCCTGTGCCGTTGCTGCCCTTGACGCCCGCTTTGAGATCCGGCGGGGGCTGAAAGCAGGCAGCGGAGCCCATCGGAGACGACAGCGTCCTGCCTCGTGGAGATTGCAAGGCGGCAGCGACCTCGCTTAAGCGGCGGCCCGTAGCGACGAGTGAAGGTAGGAGACAGGGGGAGAGAGGTTGGGGCAGGAAGGCAGGGGAAGAGAGGAGGGAAAAAAAAAAAAAAAAACAAAATCGACTCACCTGCACCTTGCGACGGCGGCACTTCTCCGGTCTCCCTCTTCGGCATGGGAGACCGGCAACGTCGACAATCTCTCTGGCACTTCTCCGGTCTCCCTCTTCGGCATGGGAGACCGGCAACGTCCTCCGCATCTCCCGGGGTTCCCTCCAGGCCACGGGAGCCCCGCGGGCGCCGCCATACTTCTTGCCGTCTTCCTTCTTCCCCCGGGCTACGGGGGGGCGGGCACTTCCGGCCGGCCGCGCTAGGATTGGCCGGCCGGCCAGTCACGGGGCGGGAAACGGGGGAGGAGAGACGCAGAAGTGCCGGCAATGCCGGAACAGACTCGGGGGGCGTTCCCGGCGTCGCGTGACGTCGGCAAAAGCCAAAGAATGTCAGGAACGCCCCCGTGTCTGGTCCGGCATTGACGGACAGGCCCCTCATCCAATGGCTAGGCTCCATTTACGGAGCCAGCCAATGAATGACGAGGGCCGACCCAAAGCACACTACAGTTCTCATCAGGTTTTCGCCTGCGCGAAAAAGATGCGCAGAGCGCATCTTTTTGGCGAGGCAAAACCTAAAAAGGACAAAACCAACTCTCAATAGGATAGTATGTGTCTCAACATTTTGCCCCAATTCGAATCAACTCAAGAAAACCATCCTACAAAATTGGCATCTAGTGGAAAATGTAGCTGAGACACTAAAAGAGAAGCCATTATTTGCTTTTAAAAAAGACCAGAGCGTGGCCAACCACCTAGTACGAGCAGCAGTGAAGCAGAACTCACCTACAATTAACACCATGCTAGGATTACCACCCATACAGGGACACCACAAATGCGGATCTTGTATTTGTTGTGCAAGTACGGAAGAAGGATGCTTGTTTAAACATAAGCAACTGTTCTGGAAACACGAAAAGTTTACGAACTGTAAATCAAGATACGTCATCTACGGCATAAAATGTCCTTGCGACATGCTATACATTGGCAAAACAAGTCAGGAGATAAGATGCCGCATCACCCAACACAAATCACGGATAAAAAAGAAAGTCACAACTGCCCCACTTGTCAACCATTGGATCAGTCACGATCACACACTAGAGGATCTGAAATGGACAGTCATTGCAAAAATTGAAAAAGACCCCAGAGGAGGAGATATTGAGGCAAAACTATCTCGCCATGAAGCCATGCTTATAGTCAAGTTCAATACAGCTACTAATGGCCTTAACGAACTCTCTGAGATCTACCGTCTATAAATACCCTTCTAAGATACATGGAACGATTCGGGTTACCGTCTCCTGTGCAGACTGCGAGCCTGACTACACATGGTCACATGACACATACAACGTCTCCATGACGACGAATCTCAAAAAAACTACAATCCCCACAAACCCCAGGACCAGGAAGTGAGTTAAAAACCAGGACACACGAGACTAGAGACATCGACTGGATGGTGCCGGTTACTGCATTCTTTTGACAGAGACCGAAGAGCGTGGACCCCCAGATTTACTCATTACACTACAACCTAACAGGTATATCGGAACACCGTGATAGAACCGTGGGAGAACAGTAACACTGTCTATCTAGTTTTTCCGAAGGAAACTGACATTAGCCTTCAATTTCTTTCAGGAATCAATCAATCCAAAAAAGGCGTTTCACCGTGCGGATCCGGGAAACAGCCCCGTCTCCACGCTTCAACTATATGTAAGTAGCTCCCGTATCACCGATAGCAGCTACCGCCACCAGCTTAACCATTAGATCCCTGACTAGTCCTTCCATTCTTGTAGATCTCCACTTCCACCACTAATTGATGAGAACAACACCCATTGAGAGCGCACCACGCGCTACATTATGTAAGTACTCACGAGTGAATGTAACAATCAGGAAAATGCGATTGCGGTCTTTTCTGCGTTTTTTCTGAATTAGAGGTTAATACAGGTTTTGTTTTTATTACAGTCTTACTTTTCAAAGAGAACCCAGCAATCTAAAGGTAGGATTAGTTTTCCTTACCCCCACTGATGCGTTGAGAGGTAGAGCCCGGTCCCCTTGGCTGACCCAATTTTGTTTCTCCATTCACAGGCTCTTGGTCCTGACGAGATTTCCCCACAACAAGGGGTCATCGAAACGCGTAGACCTTCTCTATCCAGCATTAGGAATTTTTGATTTACTCTAAAACACATGAAAGCTCTTTAGTTGTTCATTTCCAATGCTATGCTTTTCAAAAAATCATGTTGTAAATAGAATTTTCGAATGTTTATATGTGTATATATATCAGTGTGTTGTCCCGTATGAATGTTGAATGCAAGTTGTCAAGTTGTCTTCAAAGTGTCTTTTTTACCTGTTGCATTTTGTTGTTTTGACATACTTTTGTGGAGTTATCTAAATGTTCACCTAAAAAACAAAAAATTGCTCATTGATATGGTGCATGTGATGTAAAAACAATTAAAGTCATTTGATTTATTTCGGACAAAACTGTTCTCCGAGAGTCACTGTTTCAATCAGTGATTCGAGTGATCATTCTTGGTCCAATTTCAATTAGTTCGGCAATACTGGTACTGCTTTTGGTTTATAGTTAATTGATGGTGAGGCTTGTCCTTCTTGCCAGTGAGCCCAGACCCTGTTTTGGTTTTGGCTCCTCTTTGGTCAGCGCTTGAGGGCTTCAGTTCCTCTTCATGTGTTTGTCCTTCTCCTGGAGCATGGACCAAATACTGCTTCTGTGCCCAAAGTGTATCCTTCCACTGCTAGTGCTTTCAGAGGTCATTTTTCTTTCAATTGCATATTACAGCACTCCATAAGAGTGCATGTGTTTGCTTGCCCCATCCTTGATGCCATCGTTCTTGTTGCCCCTGGATGCTTGCTTCCTCATCTTTGTTGTTTTCTGCCCGTGTTGCTTGCCTGTATGTCCTTGTTGCTTGCCACCCATGGTGCTAATAGCGTTTTTTTCCTAACTCTTATCCGTACTGCTTTACAACATCACTGAAAGACATCAACAAAGCTAATAGCTCTCGCATAGGTGAAAGCTTTTGGCTTGGCCAATGCTGGTTACCGTTTGGCACACTAGCATGAGATGGGGTCTCAGTCTCTCCCCTTGTCTAACCCTAATGCAACTGTAAATCTGCCACAATATGCAATATAGTATTCATCTTTAATTAATACACCTTTCGGTTTCTCCTTAAAATAACCATGACCTCCACTTTGTCTAATAAATATACACACTCTTTTGAAACTGCATTATTCAAAATTGACAAAGACATAATTATTAGATAAGTACTCACTGTGCATCAGTGCTTAATTTCAGCGATTGTTTTCCGATGCTGAGTACCAGCACTTAATTGTCAACACCGGCACTTATGACAGTCTGACACATGGTGGCCCTGTTTGTTTTATTTAGAGATGACAACAACAGCAGTTGTTTATTAATTAAATATACATAAAAAATAAATAATACCTGCCACCCAAGCCACTCGTAGCTTTGGGGGCTTGGAAGAGTCTGAAGTGCATCACTTAAAGGAGTGTGATGTTAGTAGGCGTGTTTGTACTCTCCCCGGCAGTGCTGACTGGGGCAATGGGTGCTGCAAGCTGCAGTGGCCTCCTGACGAGTGCCCCAGCCCTTATTTTTTACATGTTAAGCACTGCTGCACATTCAATAAGAAATACAATATTGTGCACTCCTTTTGTGTGTGTAAAACATTATTTTGTTTATTAACTTGAAGAGAAAAGCAATGGAGAAATCTTACAGGTGAAAGGTTCAGCCTCTCCCATCTTTGTCAGCATTTCTCTTTCAAACGATAGACGTAACTTTAGCCCTAACCAGGGTTATGATCCAATGTATGATACTACGACAGTTCCGATTCGTGCAGTAATTAACTCTGTTTCGGAAAAGGAAAGAATACATCTTTTATCCTGAAGGCTATGTCACAAATACCATAAAGCGAACATCTTACTCTGAATCAAATATTAGATTCCCCTGGTGAACTTTTAGAGAATTGTTTTATTGAAGTGTACTTCTCATTCTGCTAGCAGGGTTCACTGCCATTTGTATCTTCTTCCTAGGATAAGATATACATCTTGCAATGTCATACACCTTTCAAGCCCAGGCTGGTACAGCTCCCGCCTTCATTTCTGCGGAAATCAAGGCATACGCCCCCGCCAGGGAACTACGCTCATCTTCCCAACACCTGTTGGTAGTCCCACGCTTCAGGCGTAAAAAGTGGGGGGGCACGAAATTCTCCACACTTGCCCCCGCCTTTTGGAATTCTCTCCCCGCCCACCTCAGATCTTCCACTCAATACTCCCACTTACGAAAGGCCTTAAAAACCTTTCTTTTTTCACAAGCCTTCCCTTCATAACCCTCCCTTCCTCATCCTCCCCAACTTCCCTTTTCCTCTAGGGCTCAGTACCTCATAGCGCCATGAAACCGCCTGGTGTACGTGCGCTCTACAAATGTTTTAAACTCAAACTCAACTCAAACTCATACTCTTCCCTCTCCAAAATTAATACTCTTCCTTGACTCTCTGCAGCCTCACTGGACCTCTGGGCAATCAGGAAAAATGGGAAAAAAGAAGATTACCCAACTGTTGCCACAATATGGGCTCCTGGCAAATCACCATAGTGATGTTTACTTTAGAGTCCACCTCTCACCCAGCAACACACTCTCTGAGAATGGAAGCCAGGTTCACCGAGACACTATTTGTGGTCCTCAGGAACCTGAGGCCCTCTCAGGATAAGAGTAAGAAAGGACTTTGGTATGTCTCTAGATGAAGAGAGATCCAGGGGTGCCCTCTGTGAAGGCATACCCAGAATTACTGACAACTTCCAGCCTCCACCCTTCTCTCCCTCTTCGATTCCTAAATGGCAAACATTCGCTCCACCTCCACCTAAGCAGTTCCAATGTTGACATCATCGGTGTCGTCAGCTCTAGCCGGTAGTGGAAAGGTCTGCACACCAACACATATATAAAAAACAGTCATTCAGATAAATAAAATAGTTAACACCCTGAGGAAATGCAATTCCCCATCAGTATACAAACAACCTATGATACTGTGGACTCTTTCATACGTAGTGACCCTCATAACACAGTGATGAGCAACACCACCCCCAATGCTAAACAGGCACTCCTTTGCCAACAACTAAACTGCCATTCCCCTTAGCTTCGACAATAAAAACTGATTCTCCCCAAATCTTATCTTGCATGAAGATTATTTTCCACTTACATTAAGGAACTAATTGGCCACTATTTCAAACAGCCCCAAATGGATTTTCCGTTCTGCATTACATCACGAGTGGCCACTGATTTTTTGGAGAGTTAAAATAGTGAAACACCCATGCACATTATCTCACCTGTTTGCTATAACCCCGGACATGGCAGCGACTTTTTTTAATGGGCGAGTAAAACAAAAAGTTCATATTTACCTGGATTTAAAAACATTACCAAATTATCCGATACCCAACCCGCTATGACGGTTTTATCACATTTGTTGTGCACCCAGCTGCTCCTTTACCAACTACTTCTGCGTATCCACCAAAAGCATTTAAAGCAGGTTGAAAGCAGCAGGATACTAAAAAGGTATGCACCATGCTTTGTGGTTTGCAGCAATGCTACTTAGCCATGCTGCATTTCCTTTCACTGAACAAGCACTGGCAAAGACGATACGTCAAGCGCTGGCTGACAGCCTTTTTGGATTGGTTAATACTGGTTTTATTTTGACATGGTTTGGGGAGCTATGAAAACACTGGCTAAAAGAAAGAATATATTTTGGTCTCGCAAAAGGCACACATTGCCATAGCAGTCACTGAGGCAGAAAGAGCTACTTTGAATGTGAATGTGCTCCATGTGAAAGAGCAGAAAACAGACACTCACAGTGAAGTTAGCCAATGGCTGAAGTGGGCTTACTAACTGCCCCTGCAGCAAGTTGTTGTGGGCTGAGGAAAAAGCGAACTGACCAATAAAAGACCAGTGGTTGAAGAGGGCTAGCCGAAAGATCATATATGTATTTATTTATGCATTTTTATATAGCACACTCAACTCTTAGGTATCAGCACACCGAACATGAAACAAGAGAAGACACTTCAGCTATAATCGAACTGGCAGAAGGAAAAAAACAATTTAACAACTGAACAAGCACAACCCGGTACCTTCTTCTTGACAGCGTCCAACAGGAGGGGTTCATAGTGGATCATATCAGAGAGCACTAGGTAAAAAAAAGTGTGAAAAACGACTGCCTCATCACAATGCTATGCTTCACCCCTAGTGAAAAGGGGGCAGCCATTTTACTAGTGGAAATACCATGCAGCCAATTTAATTTGACCACTGCACGCGGATTACACAGTATCCATCGCCATGAATATAACGATTCGCTATAATCAATTTTCACCTACACCAAACGAGTGCTGGAAAACTATGAATCCTCAAACGGGAGTGGCAGATTTCACAGGGCACACTTTTGAGACATCAGCTACTGGCACTAAGTACCCTTTATTAGAAGTGGCAGCTTGTTAAATGGGAAAGCAATAGCTTTCCCTGACATCCAATTCACCAGCTGTCCTCAGTCACACTGCATTACCATGGCCAATGTGCTTCCAGGGTGAAGCTTCTACAGGTGGAGACACGTGAACATGAAAGTTGCATATGAAGAAATTCATAAACTTGGAAAAATAGCAAATAGCATACCCACAGTCTACTGGACAATAGTGGTGCAGCAAAAGTGGTACTCCTTTTATCATCAGTGACTATTATCTTCATGTACAGGTCATAGCACGACTAATGGTGGGTAGCACATTTTCAATATTCATGGGGTAAATGCTTTTATACCTGCTTCCAATTAGGCAGACTGGTAACGGGGTATATGGAAATCTATGGCATCTTATGATGGAGCACACAGCACCCACAGGGAGTGAAAGGTGTCTCACATCTATACTTGGGTACACATGGAGTGGGATACCCCAAAGGGCGGGGTTTCGCTCTATGTATGTAGCCATTAGAGGGTGCTTTATCAGATTTAGAAATAGTGGGAACCGTCTCCCACTCGCCTGCCAACCCCCCCTATGCCGCTCCCACATGGCTCCTCCCAGCATAAAACACTGAAAAGCCAAGTGCGTGTCTAGTCGGAAAAATCTTGTGCACACCCAAACATAGAACTGTGAGCAAGGGCATGTCCAGAGCCGCAGGCATACACAAAAGAGATGGGCTGTCTGCCAACAACTGCATCGATCCTGTGCCCAGAGCTGCACTGTAGATGCAAGAAGCCAACACCAGCCCCCGACTGCCCAGAACGCGTTCTGTCTTCAGTCCACAAAAGACCGAGGAAATTCTGGGGTGCCAGATATCCTCAAACGGACCAGAGCAGCACCTTGGGTAGCTGGTTGATACAAAATAGTACACCATCTACAGCAAGAGGCACTTTTAGACGATTGGCTCCCTTCAAATGTTTAGGGATAACTTTGAGTAGTCAGTTTTCCTGGGACCAACAGCCACAGTTTCTAAATTTAGGTTCATTAAAACCTCATCTTTTTATTTCGAAGTGCTCCTGCACTTGTGCAGAGATGAGACGAGAGAAAGCACGATCTGGCTTTTCCCCTAAAGTAGCAGCAAATATATTCCAGGTCTGAGGAAAATAACATGTTGCTACTCAACTTGAAGAAGAGAAGGAGGGAGACGGTGTGGCATGTAAAGCCTTAATGCAGCTTAGAGCAGGAGTCCAGCTGTCCAGTCGCTGCCTCGATGACCCTCATTCAACAGAGACAGCCAAGATCAGAGACTTGCAATTACTGCCCAACCTGACCAAGAGTATGGCACAGAGGGAGAAGCTGAATATGCAGAGAGTGAATACTGCATAGGGAAAACAGCTAGCAAACAGAGAGTTGTCGGAGGACTCTGCCCGTTTGATGTTCCCAATCGAAGTGGTGAAGTGATCAAAGCCTTGTCAAGCCATTAATTCTGCATCAATGACTGCCTCTCCTGCAAAACTAAAACTATTGGACCCCATGCACCTCAGACCTCTAGACTCAAGCTGAAAATACCTGCCTGTGATCAGAAAAAGAGCCAGCGACCAATGTCCTAGCATAGCATAGCCAGTGCCCATCGCCACAGTCCCTGTCAGCGACCCGTGAAACAAAATGTGTCCGCTCCTCTGCCCATACCAAATTGAGATCGACCCTCCAAAATTTATTCTCATAATCAAGCCAGATACTGTGTTTCAGTTAAACCAGTTTCTGAAGTTGTATCCATCTGCTGACATGGGTCTAGAGTTCCCTAGCATACATCAAAATTAAAGTACGCACAGGACTACACTCATTGCAGTTGCACGCAATTGAAGACCATTAACTAATAAAAAATGTACCAAAACACGTGGTGCCCCAGCACATGTCAGTCAGTAGGATGTGCACAGGAATACCCACATTGTCAGTGCTGTCATATGCTCAAGCCTGACCCAAACACCATCAGTGCCATGTACCTATGCAGCCAGCAGATGTCAGAGAATGTCATTACTCCTATATGCTGCATCAAATTTCATTCAACATCTTATACCCATCATATGTCCGTGAATGCATGATTACCCTGTGATAAAGTAACCCACACATGCTAGTCAATTAAACCACGTGACTGGGTATGCCCCATAGGCCAGACAATTCAATATTACCATATACAAGATCACCCAATGTCTCCTATATTACTCAATGCCAGCTAGTACCAGGATGTACTCCATATTTCTACAATTACACATCAAGCATTCGTACTTGTGCATACGTACCCGCTCGCGTCCTCACTCCCTCTCCACCTGTCTCTGCCTCACTCGCACACTCTGGTTTCCATCCGTAACATTCTAATGGCAGGATTCCGTCCCGGCTGTTGAGTGGGGTCGTTGGGATAAAAGAGATACATAGTACTGCCTCCGCAGAAAGAAGCTACTGCCCCACACGGCATAATGGCCCAAAATAGGAGCTGCAAGGAGCCAGTGGTTGCAAAAAAGATACTAAGGTATGGCACTAGAACCAGACAGCAGCTGAAAGAAAGCTTCTATTTTGTCCCCACCATGTCTCTGCTTCCTCCCATCACGGACTGGCCCTGGAAGGGTGCCTGTTAGGCTCATATGAAGAGGGGAAAATAATTTGCCTGTATTGTGAACAGACATTCAACATCCTCAATCCTGCACTTTCACTTGCTTTTACGAGCACACTGTCCATGTGGTTGGAGGGCAATTTTGCATGTGTGGACAGATGGTGTGCTAGCAGATAACCACCCACTAACATGTAGCGTGTGCATATTAGTGCCCATTACAAAGTTAATGGCTTGAACCTAGTACAAGCATGAGCTAACCTAATGACAGTGGCAGAAGGCAAGGTTGGTTGGGCTCCGGCAACATATTCGAATGGGCTGGCAGGCACAAACTATACCTCGCTGCTGTGTGGGTGACCGGATCATAGACCGTGTGAAGTTCCTTACATGCAAGAACGAGGAAAACAAATAGAGATCTGAATTTTGTGTTGGAGGCTTCTTGAAAAAGTCAGTGGATTTTATCTCAAATGAGACGCTTTGTGCCCCTTCCATCATCATCCGGTGGGTAGAAGCTGGGCTGCCAAATAAAAGATTTCAACTCTACCATTCATGGCTAATCCTCTTACCATATGAACGGATACGTATGATTTAATTCTTGATCAATTGTAGGATAGTATAAGTCAGCCTAGAGATCACAGCTTTTGTTTATATAAGGAACATATTAGGAACATGACGTTTTAGCAGCACTATAGTTTTAGAAAAGGCTACCTAGTAAAGGAGATGACTAAATCATTGCTTTTTTTTATTTAATTTGCAAAGTGAAAAAAGCTAATCCTTGATGTTGTCCTAACATGGTTCTTTAAATATCTATGTCTTGTCTGTGCATGTGAATGCCTGAGCTTCAGGACAGGGCATTCTGCAACTTTCTAATCCAGATGCCACTCCTTTCAAATAAACTTCCAGGGACTCTGTCAACAACAGTCTCAGGGACGCAATGGGCATGTGCGCCACTTTTTGCGACGAAAGGGCTTGCGCAGCCACTTCTGTAATACAGATCACACTGGTGCATGTGCAACGCTGGCACTATTCCAAGAGGCATTCGCTCGTTTACCTCAAGGGGAGGCGCCACGAAATAAACAAACATGTGTCTATGCACCTCTGCAGTATTAAAGATGGAGGTAAAGAGGACATCAGGCGGTGCACAGACAGAGGTGATGAACAGTCAGTGATCCCCCCGTCCCCAAGGCAGTCTCTTGGAAGAGGGGAAAGGTGATCTAAGGGGCCCTGAGATATTTCCCTACAGGCAGGGGGCAGTCACTCACTGCACCTCCATACAAAGGGGGTGGCCTATGCCCCCACTTTCAAAAGCAGTCCACGCTGCCGCCTGCAGTAGACAGGCAGACTGGCTGCTTCAAACGATCGGTCTACCTTTCACTAATGTGCTGCCCTGGGGAAAGCGTGGTGCACAGCTGTGCTGGACGCAGCGCAATCACTGTAATACGGAACACTGGTCTGCGCCCAGCACGCGCAGTTAAAGGTATGTCGTGGCAAAGACCATGGCAGTGCACCCTATCTATAATATAGGCCCAGGAATTTAATCATTTTGGAAATGCTTGGACAATGAGAGAGTGAACTCATCATTGCATGCACCCCTACATAAATGAGATGGACAGACGAGCAGGTCTCATGTGCCTTTGTCATCCATGGTACAGCTTGTCCAGGGCCACTGAGATTTAAAAATTCAGTCTCGCCTGCGTTTTTCACATTATTACGAAACAACTGTTTTTGCCACATTAAGCCACCCTTTGCTACTTAATTTAGCACATTAACAAAATGTTTCTTGCTCAAACGGATCAAAATGGATTCCTCAAAAATAAAACACAGGATGCCGCACAGTGTGCAAATTCTAACTAGTCACCTTACAGTTGCTAATTGCTGTTGTAATCAGTTGCTATATTAGAACTAATGAGGTGCAATCTTTGCGCAGACAATATTAATGTGAGCTAAAATGAAAAAAAGCTCAATAATTCTGCACACAATGTGCTGCATTATGCCTTATAATTTAGTCAACCAAGTTAATTTGGTTCTGTACTACCACATAATTCCGGTGACCCTGCCCATGTGCGAATTTTGAAAGTACAAATTCACCATCATTGTTTGTACACGTAGGATTATCACGCAAACAGTCATTGCAGTATGATATGGTCTGACAATTAATCCCATTAAAAGAGGCTCTTCTTTCTACAGTATACAGATGTAGGGCTGGGACGAGACTGTCTCACATCATATAGCAACGGTCCAAGCTATTTTCATGTATCATTCAACACAGTTATTTAGACACCAAAGACTTATTTCAATATTTCCAACCCCTCCACTTCAGAAATACAGACCCAAACACTGCGCATAGGACGCCAAATAATGAAAATCAGCCAGGCACATGCTAACCCTTTCTAAATGGATTTTATATTGGGAGGAAGGGTAACCGCCTCTCTCCAGGTCATCTTGTACACTGTTTCGTGTGCTGGATTTACGCAGGATAGACTAATGCATCCAGATTGTAGTATTGTTTTGCTTCGACTGAACTAATTAGACTAACACCAGGGCAAAAGTACTAAAAAAAAAGTGGGGGGGGGACGCTGTCACCGGAAGTGACGTCACGTCAGGAAGTGACGTCACGAAAGGTGGCTCCGATCTCGTCCCAGAGAGGCCAAAAAGGTGAAGTCCAGCTGTTTGGCAGGGGGGACGGCGTCCACCCTGTAAAATAAGTTTTCAGACGCCGTCCACCCGCGTGGTACTCCGACTCGAGCCCTGACTAACACATCTGAAATCAATGACTTGTAGCTGAAAAGTTTACAACTGGAGACAGTGTTCAAAATGACCTAGATAAAGGTGGTCACACTATCGATAGGGTTTGCCACAGTTTGATCTGCAACCTTTTAGATTTTTTTTTTTACCGTCCAAGAACTCTAAAGCTTTAGCTCGGGTCCTTGGTTCAAGATAAACTCCTTCTTTTCTCACCTGTTGGTGTTTGCGGCTCTTACCCTCTCTTTCTTTGTAGAAGATCTTAGCAGGGCACCACATCTGCCATGATGTATTAGTGAGAGCTCTCCCGAAGTAGGAGCAGGTGAGGCATTTTTAAACACATGTCAAAATGGAAGGTGGCTTGCATCTGTAAGCCCGGCCCTATCTGCTTCAAAGGCTTCCGCTTTACAGCAGCAACACGAGTGGCGTACCCCAGACACCCAACACTTGCCACACTGCAAACATGCATTTTCTACCCCTACAAAACAGACTTGGTATCCTCTCACCTGACCGGCCAGGGGGCGCTTTAGGTTCACGAAAGTGGTATAAAGAGGCAATACAAGTGCTACTTTATGAGTAGTGGTGCGGTTTCTCATGTTGTTTGAACGTCTTGCAAGCATCTAAAGCTGCTCGTGAATGGCACGGGGTCCTTAGGAACTATCAACAAATAGAGCAAAAAAAAAAAGGGGCTGCAGATGTTAAGGTAACATTTTGTCTATTAGACAAAAGACCTCTTCTGCCACTCACCAATAACAGACAAAGCTGGGCAAGTGTCTTATCATTACTTATGATTATTTTTGTGATTTAAAACACATATGATTGTGTGTTTGCATGTACCTTATGACAATGACGAGTGGTGTTAATTCATGAAAATGGTAGGCAACAGACGTGACGTCACATCAATTTACCCCCCACACCACCCCCAAATTAAATCAGAGTCGATCGAATGCTCCCCCCTCAGCCCCTCATCGGCCTCCTATTTGCTGATGAAGGGCTAGGAAAATAAAGAAAGTAACCAGCTTTCCTACAGTCATGTTTCCTTTCAGTTGCTGTAACTTCCTTTCGAAATCTTATCGCAGGATTATTAGTAATAATAGTGGCAGTGCCAAGGGTAGCAACTGGTGACCCGGCTATCCCTACTTAACGTCCATGCTGGTACACCGACAACATTCCATGATGTGGGAGCTCGCGCAGCTTTTACCTTACAGCGGAATGAGTTCCACTCCGGTCACTTTGGGTGTGTTTGCTACAAAAGCATTTGGCCTTTAAGGCAAAGGGGGGCTAGCTCAGGTAGGTGATAAATAATTATTGAATTTTTCTTTTGTTTGCATTCTCCTAAGCTCAATTAAAACGTTATCCCACTGCTTAGTAAAATCTGTTTTCCATGTCTATATAGTCCTGATGTCCAGTCTCCAAGGAAGCATCAATCATATTTTTAGTTCGGCCTCGTAATTCGTTACACAAGGATATTTCAAAAGGCCTAATTCTTGCTGAATCATGGAATGCTGGGTCGGCCAAATGACGCAGAATATGTCTTGTAAACTCATAAAGGACAGGCATGCTCAGACGTCGATTAGTCACGAGCGGTTGCTGCGCGAGGCACAGCCACGCCGACCTTGGGATGGGCTTCCTGTCAGACAAAAATGAAGACGTTCAAGTTTGTATTCTGCCGCCGCGAGTCCAACCCTTCAGAGGTTCTTCCTTCGCTTCGAGGACTGCAGATGACGCAACTGGAATATCTTAAAAACACCAAGTTGTGCCAGTGCGCCCTGTAGCAATAAAGCATCTAATGGGGACATGAAAGCGCACACCATCATCACTTCTTTGCCTGCATCTCCCGGGGCACTGCATTCTTTTCTCAACGTCTGACGCATTCCAGTGAAGAGAGCTGTGGGGAGGGCCGGGGTGGGTAGAAGCATCTCTCACAACTGCTTCCTCAGGCAGATGATGAATGTCAAAGCACTGAAGAGCAACCATGGGGAATCACAGCATGCAGGATGGCCCCAACAAAGGCAGAGAAGCCAGGCATGGAGAGGAATGGAGATGACGGCATTTACCGAGGTTGTGACCCGACTCGATGTGTGTGGTAATACAACAGCTTGCAAAAACCAACATGCGGTGGCTTGACAATTCAATACCGCCCACGCCTTGCTGAATGAGGTTCAATGGTTGTATTGTTCAGCGGTGAGGACAGCAAACTCTGGAGGGACGTTAGGAAGCAGTGCGCATGTATGGGATAGACTTTCAACCAAGAGATAGGCATCCACTAAGACAACTTCACGTGCACAATTACAGCACTAAATACTCAAGGCTTGGATAAAAGATCTTTGAACTGGAGGTTAAGTTATCAGGACAGATGATGTAGATATATACAGACACAATGTAAGGTGCATCCCCACAATATATGTTGTAGATCCCTACAGCAATATTCAGGCTTGAGAGTTGGATCACACTATATCGGAAGCAGCCTAGAGAAATAAATAAATACATAGACTAAACTTCTGATAGAGACAATGGACATCATTTCATGCCTTACCATAAAAGAATTTAATCAAATGCAGTACAGCGGAGAAAAGGTATATAGTACAGCGTAGAAAAGGCATATAGTACTGCTATCAGTAGCAACGCACAAGATTTTAAACATGCTGAACCACCAAGATTTTCTTACAAACCCTCCCATCCCCCACGTTCTTCATTTTACCCTCAAAAAAGTTGTGGCTACCAAGAGAATATCTTCACAGTAGCACTCTCGGCTTTCCAAAAAAAAAATGTAACCTTTTGTTTCAATCTGTAAAGCTTCCAAGTTTTCAATGCACCTAATCTGCGCTCATCACAAGTGTATTTAAAGTCTTAATACACTCATTGAAACCGCACAAGACGTGCGAATCAATCACCTCTACACCAGCACCAATATTCTTCATTTATCCATACCTTGGATCGTACCCCTCCATTTCGACCAAAATCCAAATTACGCTTTTATGCTAAAACCTTGGAGCAAATATTCACAGGAGAGGTGCATGCCCACCCAAAAACATACTTTTTTCTGAAATATTAAACAACCATCCTTCAATTCCCATCACGGGACAGAATCAGCAATTACGTTTACTGGCCCCCAAGTAGCATAATCATCACAATACTTTTAAGCTTATCATCAACTTCAATACAGTGATTGGTGACACAGTTTCAATGAGAGGCTTTCCTGTCACATAGCAATACCTAAAAATGGATAAGTGAATGATTATTTAAGCGAAAGCTGAGATCAGGGAATGTCTGCATTTAACAGACAAAATTATATGTAAACTGTCAGATGTCAATTCCCAAATAGAAAAGGTTTTAAGTCTGCTTCCATATTACCCTGCCTTTTTTTTAATTAATCATTTTAAAGACTGATCACTATTAATCCCTCCTCTTCCCACGGACACACACAGTAAAAAACAATTTGTATCTGCGGCACTTTATTCTGGCAGTGTCCTACATACAGGAAAGCAAAACAGAGAGGCCAGTTGTCCCAGAGCCTTGAGTTTACTGTAGGACTGAACTCGTTCAATGTTGTAAAATTTGAAAAGCTTAATGTTTGATTTCACATTACAACTACTTGTGGCAAAAATCAGCTGTGCAAAAACCTATCACAAGCAACAAAGATTATGTTAATTGTGCATTTTACTGCTCGATTATTTTAGAGTGTAATGCAAAGGAGGCCTACATTTTAACTAAAATATGTGCTTAATTCCAATCTATTGGCACAAATACATTCACAAGGAAGCTAAGGCATGTTTACTACATATACTGTACTATCTTATCTAAATAATATTACCAACTAAACTGTACCAATAATTGTTCTGCACCTAGAGGTAGATTCTTCAGTGTGTGAGGCGTAGGCAAAATAAGAGAAACATAAAAACAACCATACCATCAAGGTGATGTGCAATAAAACTTACAAGTGTAGTATTTAAGGCGGGTCAGATTAAAACCTACGGTGCCATCAGATTGAAAGGTCACTGAGGGGGTTGGAGACATACTCTGTTCATGGTGCCCTCCGGGAATGCCTTTCTTACTAGCTTTTGCATGGCACCCACTATTGCTGCCTTACAGGAGTGCCCATTCAGACCTATGGTGCAATCCTATTACAACATGAACACAAGCCTGTTGTGATATCACCCTCATCAGACATTCCCTCCCTTCTTTCAGCCATATATTTTTCTCTCCTACATGCAAGCAGTGAGGCCTCGATTTTAACAGTTTACATTAGCCTAAATTTCAACTTCTATAGTTGTGGTTTTCTTTTATAAATCATCACTTTATTTCTTTGCAGTGCTTTCTGAAACCAGATCAAAAAAGTCTTAGTTTAAGGGCCAACCGGGCCTCGCCTGTTGAAACAAACCCGCTGGTGAGCAGCTTTTAGAGGGAGGCTGTAGGCTTAAGAGTATCCACTGTCACAACAGAATACCAAAATTCTAATTTCACACTCATCATCAGATTCCACTGAAATGGTACTATGAATAGGTTCTACAATTCAAAACTGAAATTGGGCCCGTAATCCTTTGTGTCACTAAAAATTAGAATCGCCCACCAATACTTATTAATGTTCCTATGCATGATTAACAACATTATCATGATTACTACGCTTAGGTCATGTAAGGTCAAGGTTTTTGCATTAGGAAAAGTATAAAGCAAATTACAAAAAAGGAAATTATCGAGAAAATGTCTTACCTCTGTCTCTGTGCAGAGCTGATGTTCAGATTTGCCTACATGGAAAAAAAAGACTCTTTAGATCCTATATCTTCACAAAAACAAAAGAACATAAGGCAGATTTAGCAACGTTTTACTTCAGGGAGTGTGCCTGTGTGTGCAAAATACGTTCCTTACAAGAGAACATGAAATGAAGCTCTCATTTCGGAGAGAAGCAGGCCTGAGAGTCCATATTCCCAGGCCAAAATGGTCTGGGACTCTATGAAGTTAACTGCAATACTTGCACCACCCTTAGTGTGCTTTGGGTTTAAAAACAACACATACGGTCATCAAGAACTAACCGAGCGTGGTAACTCCTTCGCAGCGCCAGGTATGGTTCAAATTACACGCCTTCTCTATAAACGATACTGGTTATTTAAAAAAAAGATTGTACAGCCATTGAACCATTTCATTTTTGGTTCTCAGGTGCGCCAGTTGGTGACCGTACAGTAGCTTAAAATACACAACTATTACCTTTATAAAACAGGGCGGATTTATTCCTGCTCCGATACAGATCGTACAGTTTCTTCACTAAATGTGTCCCATTATAACCTCAGTGCATAAAACCCCGAGATGTTGGCTACTGAGACCTTATGAAAGACAGCAACCAAACTTCAACTCAGACCACACCAGTGCCCAGTTTAAACAAATATTGGTAAAGCAAGAAGGTCTGACTCGAAGGCTCTAAAATATGGAAACAGCATTTGTATATGCCCACATTTGCACATTTCATGAACTACCTCGTTAAAGCCAGACCTAATCGCATCGTTAAAGAGTTTTTGGTGTGAAAACAGACGAGGGAGAACAATGGATAAGACACGAATGGAGAACACAATGGGAACATTTATAAGGTGAAAAACAAGGGAAATAAACATACCTGGAAAGTCAATAGCACAAACTTAAGGAGAAAAAACTATGGAAAAAGCAGACAGGGAAAGCACACGTGTTCCGACTAAAAGATTTTATGAAAGCCAGTTCTAGTGAAAAAGGAAAAGAAAAAGGATTGTTTTCAGTGTTCAAACCATTATGAAATAAAGTATTTAAATGATTCACCGTGCTTGTTAGATATCGAATAATCCCTCCTCCACTGCAAATCAAGAACTTTATAAAAGGCAGAATCTGAATTAGATGTAAACAATCTGACTCTAAAACCGCTAACAATATTAATTCACTGCCTCTACTACAGTAAGCGAACCCTTTTTGTCATAAACCACCTACAGCTATTAGAAGCACATTTTAGATGTTCGCTAGAGGTTTCGTTTATCCTCCAAAGCACAATCTTCGCAGATTAAAGATTCAAAGCAATAAAAACCATTTTTTATCAGGGGTTTGTTGTGCCTCTGACCGCACAATATGTGCGGATCAAATTGGAAGATGTAAATACTCAGCATTCTGGATGTTCTATAAAGCGATTAATAAGATTTTTAACAATGGCCAGCCTTGTATTATACACAGGCCATTGCTAATTATTTTTTTTAACGTGCATTTTGTGCTTGGGGAGTCCCAGTGGATTGTGTACATGCTACAGTCTGGAGTCCACAGAAATTTCATAAAACTAGGATTTTCCTGCAAGCTTGTTCTTCCAAAATATTTTTGTTTTTACGTACTGATAGAATTGCAAAGAACCAAAAAAGAGTGTGCGCTTTTCTCAAAAATGATCATGCCCTTAGCTAATTTACCAACTTACAGTCAGCTAATTGCCAGGCATGTTGTGAGCTCAGAGGTAAAATTGATTTTAATCTGGTCTGGCAAGCGGTGAGGCCAACGTCTGTGAACCGATTTGTGGAGATATCACACTGCATTTTAACAACTCTTTTCTTCACAGGGAGCCTGGAAAGGAGGAGGAAGTGGTCCAGCCTGACGTACTTAAGCAAAGGATCCATACGCAAATCTGGGCTCTCAACATTCTCTTACAAGACTTCCGAGAAGACCCAGGCACATACGGAACAGTCTGACCATATTCGTTGGTCTCTCGCTTAATGGCTAGGGAAAGGCAGAAATTCAAGTAAACAAGTGCCGGAGCCTTGGAACATCTACATTAAGTAAAAGCCGAGCAATTACATATCTCTTCCATATGAGAACAAGACACCTTTACCCACACCCATGTTCAAAAAACTCCTCAAAGAAAAATATGTTGAGCTATTTTGTGTTAGGGGGAATAAGATGGATCATTTACTACTGACCAACACTGCCCTCTTACACTTCTTTAAATCTCTAAAACTCCCTTCCTCACTCGTCTCCACATTTGCGTAGCTGTGCAAACATATTCAAATAAAACATTATGCAGAGCTACTGTTCAATCCCCTAGGTCTGTTATTTTCAAGGGCACAGCATTCAACTTGGCGCATTTACCCCCCAAAATGTACGCTAGTCTGACTTGATTCTTTGTATCATCAATGAAACCGGAATTAGGCACCACTTTGATGCAGCTGAACGGAATGCATGATATTTTGGAAATTTCTACAGGAAGAACAATTTCACGGAAAAGCCCTCTGCTCAGACTTGGGTCCATCCATGTAATTAAATTAGGAATAACAAAGTTAAGCACACACAAGATGCGACCTAACTCTCTCACTTTGATCTCGTCTTCCTATTTTCACAGCCTCACTTCCCTTTTCAGCCAGCTGGGAGCCCCTTCACTTTTTGCTGCTGCCAATAGGACAGTTAATTATTCATTAATCCGGTCCCTAAGCCTTTTACAAACATTCCATTGCCATTCATCACCACGGCCAGGCCATTAAAGCGCTGCCAGCTCCCATGAGTCACACCAGGGTATCCTAGCCACTGTGCCTCCTCGCACGTGCTTCCCCAGCCCAGTCCGCTCCAAGTTGGCATCTCTTGCTTGAGAGTTCAAACACATCCATTGCTTTCCTACCATTTGCTGTGGAACTCACGGCATAGGCAAACTCGTGCAGTTGTTTATAAACATTGAAGCACACAAAAAAGTGACAGATGGAATGCCTGAATTATACTCAGTCAGTGGAAATTACTCAGGGCAGCATTCCAGTCTATCATTATTTTGCACGCCATGCCACCTCAGTTTGGACCCAGCCATACGCGGATCAGTTTTGTCCTTGCTCCAATGAGAACAGTCCAGACCAAACAATCACGCTAGGTCATCCTTGAACTGAAGAAACACAAGCAATCCAAGCTCGGTTTCATCCTTTTTAGGGCATATCAGTCAGGTATAGCCTGGTTCCAGAGGTACAGTGTGCACTGGACCCACGTCTGGGTATACTCAGCCCACTAAGGGCATCACACTGAAACATTGAAAAAGTGATCGATGCAATGATTGACTTAATCTCAGCCACTGATAACTACTCAGGCCACATCCCAGTTCATAATTTTGTTGCACACCATCCCACCATGCCTCTTTGCAAGAGTTTGCCCAGTCACAGTCTGCTTCAAGTTGGCCTCCCTTGTTTGAGAAGTTTAAACACACAAGTGGCTTTACTATCATTTGCTGTGGTAGTCATGACCTAGGCAAACTAGGGCAGTTATTTAAAAACATGACACTTTCAGAATGTTTATTTCCAAAACAATGTAGAAAAACTGCAAAGTAGAACACAAAGTAAATATAAAGCCTGCCATGCTTAGTTCTAGGGATATTCAAAATGTTTTCCAGGTGGAACTGCAGGGTTCCTATTCTGCTTTCAAATCACAGACTCTTCCTGCCAAGACCTATTTATGAGAAGGGTATTTCAATTATCTATAAGATATTGATTAATAAAACTCCAGAATCACTAGTGTATCTGTATCTTTTATGCCCACTCTGTTGGGCACTGCTTATGCGGGCAGTAGCGTTCCACAGTTTGTGAGAATGTTCTTGAGGGGACAGTTGATGAGGGACAGAGACAAAAGATGTGGTAACATTTATGTCATTTTCAGCAGCTTTTTCTCTTACTGACTTTTGATTACCGGCTCAATAAATCGTTACAGTGGTAATCATTCAATGGTCAGGTATTCAGTACAATTACAGGCTATATATAGTTATATCACAAAGATACTACATTCTATGTGGCCAATCTCTTTCACAAATAGAAAGTATTTGACAATTATTATAAAGGAAAAAAAACTCTATTTTTTAAATTGAAATTATTAGGTTTGTCAACAAAATGGACGTTTACATGTATCCCTAAATAAACAGACATCTTGCCGCCAAAAACATGTTGGCTGCCTCTGATAAAATTTGGCAGTTAATTTCTGATAAATTATGTCATTTAAACGGCAATGAACTGCCCTTTTAATAATTTCTGGCTATCAGGTGGATATTAATCGAAACATGATCAAAGTAACTTTATAAAAGTGTTAATATGACAAATACAATTTGATTGATTTTAAATTGTTCCATCTAAAAAAAAATCAAACAATATATTTTCATTATATTTGTCAAATACTTTGTATTTGTGTAAGAGATTCCCCATACAGATTGTAGTATCTTTGTGATATAACTATAAGAAGACTATAAAATGTTAGGTTAGTTAAGGGGTTGAGACTGAGTCTCTGAAAGGTCACTGGTTACATGTGATACTGTACCTGTATTCCAACTTACTACCTACCTTACTTTATCCGGCAGGTATTTTTATAATGTATAACATAAATAAAAAAAAGTATTTAAGGGTTAAGGGATGGCTAAGGGTTCAGGATTGTAAGGGTAAGGGAGGGTAGAGGTAAAAGGAGGCAAGGTTTTTATTTTTAGGGTTCAGGGTGGTGTCGAGGTAAAGGGAGGCAAGGGTTTTTTTGAGTTTGGGGCGGGTAGAGAAAGGCAGGTAAGGAGTTTTTAGGATTCTGGGGAGTAGAGGCAAAGGGAGGTGATTTTTTTAGGGAACAGGGGCAGATATAGATAGAGAGGCTAAGGGATTTTAGGATTATGGGATGGGTAAATGGCGGCAAGTGCTTTTTAGAGTTATGAAATGGGTAGAGGTAAAGGGAGGAAAGTGGTTTTAGGGACGAGGGCGGTAAGAGGAAAACTGAGTTTAGTGTTTAAGGCCAGGAACAGGTAAAGGAAAGTAAGGGATTTACAAGGGAAAACAAGGTGGGGAGGTTATCCACAAAACAGAAAAAAAGGGAAAAAACAATTTGAACAAAAGTGGGTTACCCTCCTCAAAAAATAAACACGCACACACACCTGGATGACAGACAGCCACAACCTTTCAGACTCTGCAACAACTTCACGCCTCCCCCCACCCACCACCCTGCTCTCTCTAAATTAAATCATTACTAAGTGCCCATCATGGCCGTAATTCCAAATCTGGCTCAATTGTAAGTCTGATATCTAAAGACGATCATGATAGTGCAAAATATCCACAATTTATAGTTTCACCTATTTTGCCAGACAAATCGTAGTGAAATTTGCGTGGAAAAACTGAGCAACATTCACCTTGTGACGAGGGTAAACATGCTCTATTATTAAATTATCAACCATAGCAAGGTGTGGTACTTGGAATGCAGAGATAATACTGCACCTAGTAAATGCCTCACCCTGCAGTATCATTTAGGCTGTACAGTGTAATCGCCCAAAAACAAGTCCACTCATAATGAGGCCCTTAGAAGTAATGTTGGTCAAGGACAAAATGCCACGTGTATTTTTGTAACTTCACTTAATAAAATCAACTGACTTTCAGCTTCACATATCCATTCATGGCTCTATGTTAAAGACAACAACTTTCGTTTTTCTATTGGCTTATGATCATTATTTTAGTCATGCATTCATAATGTACACCTAAAATGATCAAAGCAGGCCTGCTTATCAAATATGGAAATTCGTTTTGTCAATAACCTTAAACTTGTAAGGACAAAAAAACACTCCTACACATGGCCAAAACAAGTCAACTTCATTTTACTTACAGGGGAATTAATCACCATACTCCTCAGCGCGAACTAGAAATACATTGTAGTACATCATTTGCTTCTCTGAAATACGATTGTTACCCAAATGAGGGCCCTTTTATGATGTCGGTCGACCGACATCCAAGGTTTACAGTCCAACTGCCTTAGTACAATGAAGTTTACACTCTCACGGCCTTCATTGTAATAAGGCGGTAGGAGTGTAAACTGGCCATTCTGACCGACTGGCTTCCGGGGGGGCTCAAGGAGCCCGTCAGCCAGTTGGAACCACAATGTAATCCCTTAAGGACAGTGTTTCCGCCATCGGGATTACAATGTCGGTTTCAGACAGCCTTTCCTTGCCAGCCTTTCCAACATGGAAAAGCTGCCTGAAAGCAACTTTGGTGGCCCTAGCAGGGCTCTCTTGCATCCGTGGCCTACGCTTGTGGGCCTTGGGGGCACCTACGGCACCCCACTGTAAATCCCTGCACTATGTGATGTTGCAGCTTAATAATGTGGTTGGGACCAAGGTTGTAGGATCCCAATTCCGCGGCAATGTCGATCGGAGGCCACTGACTGAGCAGTGGGGTGACGCTCCTCCGCCTTAGCAGAGGAGCGCCACTGCTTCAAGGATTCCTTTGTGTAGCAAATTTCACCAAAATTCTAGCATTTTGGCAAAGGCTGCTCAACAATCCTGTTCACGAGAGCAAAGCATCCTTGTGTTTTAGGTATTACCTGCAATATGAGTAAAAAATGCAAAATCTGACGCAGAAAGACGGCAGATTGCCTTTGATTACATTGTCTCAGGTGGAGGTGAAGAGTTGGTTGATTTGTTAAACTCTCTCTTGCCCTGTACATCTAGACTAGGGTTATTGATATGTGCCTCAGAGGTACTGCAGCTTCAATTCACAGGTCCTGGAAACATCCATGATAAGGCAATGCCTTTACAACGCAGCCAATACAACGCAAGTTCCATTACAACACATGCCATTACAACGCATGCCATTACGACGCATGCCATTACGACGCATGCCATTACGACGCATGTCATTACGACGCTGACCAGCAACTTCCCTGAGGTAAGCAACCTGCGGTGTTAGAATACTAAATTACATTGTAATGGTGCATGCGTTGTACGGCTTGCGTTGTAAAAGCATGCGCTGTAATGGAGCATGAGTTATAAAAACCAAGTTGTAAAAGCATGCGTTGTAAAAGTTTGCGTTGTAACGACATACATCCCACAGGTCCATATAGAGTGTACCACTTCTGCACACAACGACACACCCCCATGTGATGGGCTCAACCTTTTCTGCCGCACTGTGGGATCCCGGATGTACTAAAGCTTTTAGCTTCATGATAAGTAGACTTAAGGGACTTTTTCCCTTTTACTGAAAATAAAAAGACAGGGCTTGTAGACTTTGGTAAAGCCAGAGAGAAATGCTGAAAAAAAGGCAGACAAAAAAGCTTCCCTGAAGTGCAGGCTTCTGTTTAGCCCAAAGACAAGGAGCATTGTCAAACTCTGCTCTTTAACACCGTGGTCCCATACCAGGGGATAACAACGCAAAACTAAGCTCTCCGGTGGGGTAACGTGACAAGATACACCGTTACCACATCAGCCTGGCTGATGCCAAACACTCTCACCCAGGGAGAAAGGCAATGCGAACGAGCAAAACAAAATTAGAGAACAAATGTATTATTGGGTTACATGTGTTGGCCTTAAGGTATTGTAACTGCAAACAGAAACAATGCAACTAAAATGGGAGGTATACAGGCAAAGAGTAAAAATCTAAGACACCCTCAAACTGGTGATTGATTTGTATGGATCACAAGAAGGAACAGACTGCAGCCATCTGTCCAGAAGGAGACAAGACCAATCAGCCTTCTGCACAGCAGTGGCTTGTGTTTCTGTGACTCTCTATGCTCTAAACCCAGCACAAAGGACAGCTTCATGCTATAATTAACAATTCAGTGTGGGCTCGGGAAGAGATGAGAGAGTAAACATCTGATGCACTGAAGTTCTAGTTCAACTAAACATCTATTGTAACTTTTAAGGTTGTGCCTGCTCAGGCCCACCCCTAACGCCCACACAGCTAAACATCTGTGTCCCGCAAACAATGCGTGTGATCAGCAGGGCTGCTCTGATAGCAAGTTTCGAATTAAGGGAGAAGGGGCATTTTTCACATCATGGAAGGAAAGCAGAATGAGTGCTGCTCCATGCACAAGTTTAGAATTCTGCATGAACAATGTTCACCCACCTTCGGTTTTTGCTACCACTTTTATAAGATTCCCTGTCGAATCTAAAGCAATTGAAAAGGTTGTGACATATTTAAAACAAGCACTGGCAAAGACAAGCGGTCTAGAATCAGGAGCAGGAAACTGAAACACACGAAAAAGCTATCCAATTATGAGCAATTGACAGACCCAAAGCTCACTGTAAATATATGTTACAGTATTGTTGGTAATGCTGTCTGCGACAGATAGCTAAAGCAGTCTGTAGCGATGCCACTCAAATGTGCTCCGTGTGTTAACACATGTAGTTTAGGTCTTTATTTTAAGCAACTACCCAGCTAAACTATTACTATCATGCTGACATGACAAAAAGCAAGAGTGCTTAGCCAAGCAGAAAAACGGTGTCATCTTGGTAAACAAATGTTGCAGATTTATTGTTTGTGTCACTAGAAAGTTTATGTTGTTGTATTATAAAGGACACTTTTACGTGATTCCGCTACTATTCGTTACAGTAGTGTCAGCATCTGTAGGTTGGAATGTGCTGGAGAAACAAAAATATTGTCTGCTCCCAGAAACAGGGAAAGCATCAAACTGTTGACAAACTGGAGACGTAATGTGGCCAAAGTTAGCATGCCCCTTATTGGTGGGACCAGAGACCAATTTCGGACTCAGTAGAACAATACTGCATTCTGTATCCATTATGTTAGACAACAACTGTAACCCCAGTTTCTTCTTTGATGGCACACTAAGTTCAAAAGGCGTTTTGGCCATACTTTATGTAAACAGTGAGTTACCTATCCAGGAAGCAAACCCAGTTCCTACAGCAGCACTTTGATGGGCCGCGATCAAGCCTTGTGTAAGGCAGTGGGGCGCTGGCGGGACACAGTCCCATTGGGTGCCTCTACCCTTTCGCTTCTGTGAATCATTGCTTGAGTGGGCGTCACCTAGGCCTGGCAAGCTTTGGGCTCCGCAGCCCCTTTAAGCATCATCTTAAAGGGTTTCTATGAATAATCTCCGGCCTCAAAAACCACCCCGACACGATCTCTTCACTTGTGCTTCAAGCCATGTGCATTAATTAACAGATAATTGGGAACTTCATACACTCCATCTAAGCTTTCTTATAATGCATAATGGCCGATCATGGAAATGTGCACATTCTCTGAGGGGAGATATACTCTCATAGTTAAATTGCCAACATTTTAATCCAGTGACCTACGTTTTAATACAGCCTTCTACTGCACATCGTCTTTAGGTGCCATAATTTGAAGACATGAGTAAAATCTGTGGTGCAATCTACAATTATACCATTTTGACTCGCCCTATAGACTATAGCGTTTTATGAACAGCACCTTATGACCAAGATGCTTCAGCTACAATAAAAATGTTTGACTCATAACCTCCTGGAAGCTAGCTTTGTGCTAAATTAAATACCTACAGGCCTCCTATCACATTCTAGCTTCTATAATGGGGTATCAACCGGATCTTATAGACAATACTGTGCTATGTACCGCATCTCATGGTTGAAACACTCTTACTGCAAGAAAATGTTCTCTGTAAACCTTTTTGCCACTCTGTGAAACCAGGTCTGTATTATATCAAACACCAAAAATCAAACATTATATCAAACACCAATAATAGATACAAATTAAAAAGGAGGGTTAATGAACTGGCATAATAGTAGATTAACATGACGATTCCAGTACCGTCTTACCAGCAGAAAGCCACTATAAAAATATTCTGTAATCCAATCATTTTTTGATCAAATGTTTCAAATGTAAAGAGCAATTAGTGATGGCAACTCGCCCGCCCCCCACTGAGCTGCACCTCAGGTTTTCACTAACCAGGGGTAGGCTTGGGAGAGGTTGATTGGTCGAGGTAATCGTTTGTCCAGCCCAGCTGCCTGTGCCGGCATGAGATTTACCTGGGTACATGAAGGCAGGGGACGCCAGACCATAGAATATTACAGGTTGAGAATAGTTGTAAATCTCTGGTTGTGTGTCTGCACACTGCTCAGGTTTACCTCGGAGTGTTTGATACACCAACATTCTGGGCAATCCTATGCACTGCTCATCTGTATATCACTCCGGGACACACCTCCTCAGATACCACCCAAAACAGAGCTCACCTGTTAGGCCCCACTACTCCTTCAAGATATTTCTATTCAGTAGGTATTGTCCATTGGATTCCAGAAGAGGCACAGCCTCTCAGGCTATATTGCTTCTAACATACTTTACCTCCAAGTATTTTAATCCATGGCTAGCAAAAGAGCTACCAGGGCTTGGCTTAGCTGCCAGATCTCAAAATGGATGCTGCCATTATGGTCAACTACAGGCCACGCCCCAACTTAACATTTTAATCTCTCTAAAGTCTAACCGAACTGAGCAGTCCATGAGCCTACATGGTGCTTCCAGTAGTTTTTGAGGATCCCTTTAAATACTGAAATTATCCCACCCCCACCTTCACCGAACACTTTAATTACAAGCAGGAACTGCTTCTTGTGCAGACTACATGTATTAGAAGATGTGCAAATACAAAGCAAGGGTCTACCATAACACTAAGAAACTCATGTACACAAAATGGCCGCTCTCTTCCCAGATCTGTGAAATCCGCATACTTTTACCTAAGGGGAGAGTGTATACACTAGAAGAATGGGGCGTTTTCTTTTAAAACATGGGAACTATTCATTGTAATCTATACGAGCAAACACTCTTTATTGTTTGCCAACTCGTGTCTTTCGCCTTCAGTTCCCTACAGTCCCTTCAGTTACAAGCAATTGGGTCCAGAGGTCATGTCAACTAGCTTCTAGAAATCAGCACCTGAAATGTGTACTTTCTTCCCTCTCACAACACATGGGAGGCGGCTGGTGCAACCAAGCTTGAGCTTCTGAATACGAGGCAGACCTGAAGAATGCAAAACAAATGACAACCCTCTCAGTGGCAAAATATGTTGATTTTACGTCCACCTACATGGAGGCCCGCCCCAGCACTTCTGCTCAGTGTGGCCTTCATGCAGGGACAGACCAAAACATACTGTACAAATCAGATTCCAAAACAATCTGTAAAAAGTCTCGACTTCAGGCATATTGTGCAGACAAATATGTCAACCTGCCTAGCCAACAACACTAAGCACTTATTTTCGAACCAAGGTCTTAGCATATTCGGGGGACAAATCCATGTCAAACTTTTGTAAGGGAGATTTCATGGAAAGTAAAGATTTTGGTAATCTATATTTTGGTGAGTATATGTCAACAAAAGAGATGCTTTCAGGAGCGATCTAGAAAACACCTGAATACATCTCTCCGGGGAGCATCTAATTGAGACCCCAATCATCCCCGTCCCAAAGATGACTAAGAGCGACCCACACCCACGTCCACGTCCACATTCTCCAATTTGTTTCAAAATACGGTGGTCCGGTGCTCTCAGCCTATACAATTAAACAATACCCCATTGGGTCATAAATACATATTGCAGTGGCGAAAATAATGACACCGATTTTTTTCTAGTACTTGTGCACTCAATACTTATGTTCTTCACCATTGATGATGGCAACACCACCTTTGTTTGATTTCATTTTCTTATTTAGTAACTAATCAACTTTCATCCCTGAATTCCCATAAAGACCATATCAAAAAATGTAAACATAAACCATTTAATGTCTATCATGCATTTAGAAGGAGCCCTTGATTGCTCCAAATGTCAATGAATAGTGTGCTACTCAGCTCACCCTTTCTTCTAGAAAGAGTCCTTTCTATATATAATGAATAATGTTCTCAATGAGGGTAGTAGAGGCATGGCATGTATCGTATTGCAGAAGTCGTCCTTTTAATTTCAATAGTGCCTCATCGGTCGAATGAATTAAACTTCTTTGTATTGAAGCACCACATCTCTGTGCCAAAGTGTTTCGACCTCCCCTAGCGGGGTTGGAGTCTTACTCAGGACTGATTAATTGAATGGGACGAAGATGGGCTCAGATGCGCATCTAAAAATATAGACAAAACTCACTGCAATTTGAATGGCACAAAAAAAAAATCGAATTGTGACCATCCGTTGAGAGAAGGGATACATATAAGTTTCTGGAGTGGAATGTACTGCTTTCTGTAAAAATGCCAAATGTGATTATTAGAATGAGGTGTGACTGGTAGAGGCCTAAACATGCATCAACTGTGCAGTTGCAGTGAATCACCTTGTGGGGAAGGAAGGAGGGGAAGGCATCTCACCTGTGGGTCCTCTTTGGAGGAGTGCCTGCTGTGTCTTAATCTGAAGAACCGAAACAGTGATCGTTTTATATAGTACCATTATATTATTTTTAATGCAGCTGGCTTGGAAAGTGATGCTTGTATGATGACCCCACTGAGCTTCCATGGTCCACATTGTCTTTTTTCGTAGAATGACTCTTGGTTTCTACTGCCAAAAAGTGGCAGGTTGGTCTACTTTGCTTCTTTTTTCATGTTACGCCAAACTCTGGTTAGATAATAACCCCTATATCACCACATGCCTGTGCTCTGCCTCCCTCACGATAAAGGAGAGTTTACTCTGTATGAAGGACAGTAAGACTGAGCCATCATAATTGGAGAAAGTGAATCAATCTAATTATCCTTCGAATTGCCGCGACTTGCGGGCCCCTTCTTCAGCTACCTCAAAAGCCAGGGACCTGTGGATATTTTTGAACTCAGATCAAATGGTCGCCCCTCCAGTCAATGAAGAGGCCAAAAGGGACCAATCCCCAGCTGCCCGATATATCATAAAATCTTCCCATTACACTATTGAGTCAATTGACAAAAGTCTATTCCTTTTGCGCCTGGACTTCTGCAACATCTACAAAGACCTCACCTAAATTATTCATTTCCAGGTTACAAGAACAACAGAACCAAGCAGCCAGAAATTCCCTTAAACATCTGCAAATAGATCTACATCAAATACACCTTCCGTGCTCTTCAATGGTGACCATTCAAACCTGGAATCAAATTCAAGGTTCTCTGCACCATACAAAGCTTTCTGGAAAAAAGACCAAAATACCTACAAAAACGAACCCCAGTTGAAAAATCCGATCATCAGCCATCTAGCTAATTTATCAACTCTAGTTTAAAAGTCTGAAACGCAGAGGAAAGACCCTGGATGTGCAATACGGAAGACTGAAGACTGAAGATAAGCCCTCAAGCATATAAGCCCATCCCATTTATCTGAATGTGTTCACTCAATACATCACTTTTTTCATTACCAAACTTTGTTGTAGGCCTCATCCTGCACTCTGAAATAATCAAAGGTCAACCACAAAGCAATAAAAAAATTCGAAACACATAAATAATTGGAGTTCCAAATTGAATAAAACAAAAATGAAACTCCACAGCGTAAATCATTTTTCCCACAAGACTTTATTCACAATAATTTTTGGGATGTGATTTAGAAAAGTGGTTACGGGACTTACTACGCACACTCTACCAAGACTATATAAGAAAGTGTATGACTGGAGAAATAACAATCAGGCGGTGCTGGAAGTTCAAGAATAAATAGAAGTCCCCACTTCATGCCTCTCTCCGTACCAGTGTCATATCACATAGTCTCTATCACGACAAAACAATAAGGAAATTGTTGCAGTGAGTCACGTCATGCGGACTAGATGCAGCCCACCTTTCAAATTGCAAATCCTTACTTCGCTGGGATAATAAGCATTTGGTGAGAATGCCACAGTGGTATCCACTTCCTCTCATGGGGTTGTGGGAAAGATCAGATGAATCAACCACAACAGCCTACAAAAGAAGTTTACATCTTTTCAACCGGCACAAAGTATCAGCTCACAGTAGTGACTACAAGTCCAGGCCTCGCAAAATCAAACAAAATGTTACTAGACCTGCAGGTCAAGTAACTTGAATAATCTACTCGGTCTAACTGTAATGTACTGGACCCGTAAACTGGTGTCAAATTGTGTGATCAATGGCAACTATCTTTTTTAGAGTCCCTTTCCCTTAATTCTCACGAGTGCACCTTCAAATATGCGATTTCAGCATTTTCTGCTGTACAAAACAAAACTATTTTCTTTGATTAAATAGACAAATGTTTGTACTATGTGTATTAAGAATCTTGCCCACATATAGGGTACACATGATCCCTGACTTGTCTCTCAGTTTACTGATAGCATTGCTGTCAGGGCAGGAGTGTTTCTCAGTTCATGTGTAAATACTCCCTTTTAATAAATATATTACTAAAGCATGATGTGGTAGCGCACTGTCATTTACAGACAGTACACTTCCAAGAAATGGCCAAAAACCTTCACACTATCTTGCAACTTTACTGATAAAACGATAGTGTATTAACAATAATCTGTGAAAATTGGGTTTAAGAATACATATTTATCATTTGCACATCACCAAGTAAAGTGTTCCGATTTGTTTCTCATCCTATTAAAATATTTTTTCATCACACAGAAGTACAAAAAATGGGCTTTCACAACTACTGAAATATATTTTGAAATGTTTTCACAGTTGACTTGTTAGCTATTTAAATGTGTGTAAGGAAAAAATGCTACACTCTGTACAGCAGGTCAGACAGTTCACAATAAAAATTCCTGAAACTCTGCAGTCAGAGAAGGAAAAGTAATTGTAAAGTGACTTCTAACCTCTGTCTCTGAACATAGAGCAAATGTGACAAGATAAAAACAAGATTTAAAAGTTACCTTTATTGCTCCTTCACTTTCAAATGAACAGAACACCTGTTCTTGGTCAGCTTGCTATAATGGGCAAGTAGGTCCTAACTATAGCTGACATGATAAAATCTGAAGTCAATGACTGGTTTGTCAAAATAGAGGGTGCCTCTGGCCCTGCCAGATTTAGCTTGCTGTCAACACAATGACCTGGCTGAAGATGATGTTTTGCCCATTATTTCAAGTTATACATAAACCCACTCTACGCAAGACATACCTTTAGAATGCGTTATTGGGTCAACTTTTCACCCAATTCTTTAAGGTGGAGAATGTGTAGTAACACTGTTTGCAACCAGTTTCTCCCCCAAAAGTATTTACCACTGTGCACTGATTTGGCAGTGCAAGTTCTTCCAAGTAATACAAGGATGAATTACCATGGACAAAAACACAGGACCAAGCACAATTTTCACAGAATCGTGAGAGGAAATCAGGAGCACCCTTAACTCCTGATTTCAAAGTTATTGCAGCGTTCAGAAAGGAGGTGGTTTGTGTTAAAGATCGGGGCAAGATTCGGGGGGAGGGGAGCAACAGCAATAGACCTGAGGTATTTTATGAATGGTCAGAATATTGTGCATGTAAAATGCCAAACTGTGTGAATTTAAGCATCTGTCAATTAATACAAAATGTGCTGATGTGTTATGCAGAAAGAAAATAAAACTAGATTTAAAACAAGCATTTACAATGCAATGGTCTCGGCAATATTATTGGTAGAGCTATTGGTATTGCTCATGATTTTTTTTAATTTTTTGTATCCCTAAATAAATAGCATTGTTATTTCTATTGGCATTAGTTTCGTTTGCATATGTGATTCCTATTGCATTAGCAGAGAGAGAGAGTGAGGTAGTGAGATAGAGAGAGAGAGTGAGGTATTGAAATAAAGAGAGAGTGAGATAGTGAGAGAGAGAGTGAGGTAGATAGAAAGTGAAGTAGTGAGATAGAGAGAGTGTGGTAGTGAGAGAGTGAGGTAGTGAGGGAGAGGGATGTTGCCCCTTCATAAGACCCCCCCTCCTCTCCTATGATGTTTTTACTGGACAACCCGTGGCCCAGCCAACAGCAGACTAAAACACTAACACACACACAAAACCACCAACTGCTAAACTTCTTGTCAGTATATTGCAAGCACCTGCATAAACACCAAGGGGGTGTGGCGCCAGTAAGAAACGTGAGCGAAATTTACAAACGAGGAACTCGAGCGGGCGGTGAAACATGAAACGGCAGACAAGAGAAGAATGATGCTGCGATTGTTTCTTAGCGGGCCATGTTAATTAGTTAGACCTGAGATGCTGGGCGCAAAGGGTCAAGCTCGCAGGACTGAGGCCACGGTTTCACTTAAAAACATGCCGTAGGGGGCGCCTGGCATCGGCTGGAGGTAAGTCTCGGCGGTCCTCGTGCAGCAGTGTTGTGGTGCAGCCCTGACCCTTTCACCCTCTCTCTGCTCCTCACCCTGCTCCTCACCCTCTTGCAGCGCCTAGCCGCTCTCCAGCTCCTCGCAGCGCCTGGCCGCCTCGTATTGTTCGTGGGGGAGGCTGGCAGCCGGCTCTGCTCCCTCATACTGCTCTCCTGGCGCTGGGTGAACATTTCCACACTTTTGTAATTTGTTCACTTGTAATTTTCTCCTCATGTAACCCTACTGTTCCTATTGTGAAGCGCTCTAACACCTTCGGGTAAAGACCGCGCTATATAAAAACGCATAAAATAAAAATAAATAAATAAACCCCGGGTCTGCCACAGCTCGAGCTATGCTGCATGCGGGGACACCCCCGCCTAAGATGCTGACAACGAGACAGTAGACCCCAGGAACTGCGAGACCATGGAAAGCTGTTTTCATCTTGTATCCAGGACAACTTGATTGGCCAGTGGGTCGTTTAACCCTGCTCCTCACCCTGCTCCTCACCCTCTTGCAGCGCCTAGCCGCTCTCCAGCTCCTCGCAGCGCCTGGCCGCCTCGCATTGTTCGTGTGGGAGGCTGGCAGCCGGCTCTGCTCTCCTGGCGCTGGGTGAACATTTCCACACTTTTGTAATTTGTTCACTTGTAATTTTCTACTCATGTAACCCTACTGTTCCTATTGTGAAGCGCTCTACCACCTTCGGGTAAAGACTGCGCTATATAAAAACGCATAAAATAAAAATAAATAAATAAACCCCGGGTCTGCCACAGCTCGAGCTATGCTGCATGCGGGGACACCCCCGCCTAAGATGCTGACAACGAGACGGTAGACCCCAGGAACTGCGAGACCATGGAAAGCTGTTTTCATCTTGTATCCAGGACAACTTGATTGGCCAGTGGGTCGTTTAATATGTGTCTGACCATTGTGCCTATACTGTGGGATTTGTGGCTTATTTGTTTTCTGCATCAATGTTCAAACAGGCTTTCCGTACTCTCCGTGATACAGTCCGTGCATTGCAGCACCCTGGACTTGCCAGTACTCTTTTTCCTTATATGTTGTTTCCCAGAAGTGGCTGGTGTAAGTGTGCCAGCGGGTGCAGGGCCAAGGGTTGCACAAGCATTGTGCACTAAGTTTCTTAATTCCCAATGTATCCCGAATATGCCTTTAGGCTGTGAAAGCAGGTATTGTTTACATGATTCGCTTTCATAGGACCTGCGATCAAATGTGGCTCCTAAGCTGCAACGTGACTAAAGTGGGTAACATGACACCCGTTGCCACTGCCTGCAGCCCACGCACAGACCCCAGCAGGGAAGCCGCACACTTGGGCTGGGACAGAGGCATGGGGCGTGCTGGAAGCTCCAGCCGGGACAGAGCTGGCAAAGAGGAGGCGGCGCGAGCGGTCCACAGGTTCCAGACTGGAGTCCACCGGAGTGAGAAGAGCGCTCTCCGAGGCGGCTCCCCGTTCTCCTCAGTGAACTCCTCCTGCGCGCTGCAGCCCTTGGGGCCAAAAGCACTGTCGGAACCGGGCGGGACACGGACAGCGGGAGGGGGCGGGAAAAAAGATGGTGGGACACGGACAGCGGGAGGGGGCGGGGAAAAAAGACGTCGGGAACCGGGTGGGACACGGACAGCGGGAGGGGCGGGAAAAAAGACGGCTGGAACGAGGAAAGCAAGCGTGAGCAGCCTACCTCAACCTTACCAGCAGCAAAATGGCGGCGTCAAGCTTCTGGATTTTTTCGGATTGGGGGCGTGTTCGGTGTTCTCAGAATGGGTGTGGCCTAACAGTGGAAAGAAGAACACACCTCCAAATCCAAAAAGGACGGAGCCTATTCGGAGGGACGGCTCTCTCCTCCAATGGCTGGCCTCCGTTTAGGAAGCCAGCCAATGGGAGAGAGGCAAAAACAAAGGCGGGACAAATAGTCCATACTAACCAACATTAAATCTCGGTACTTCCGGTTCTGCCTTTGGTAGACCGGATATTACCTCGACCTAAAACAGATGGTGGCAGGCACCACTTCCTTTCTTACATTTAATGAATGGTACGTTTTTTTAATGGAATGTATTTTATTGATTTTGCAAACAAACTGACACGCGCAATAAGCTCAGACAGACCACCAAAACACCACATCACTATCTTTCCTCCCCCCCCCCACCCTGAGGACAGCCATCAACTCCATCATGACCCCACACTTGTCCCAGCACAGGGTCCGTGACTGGGTTCTTTATTTCTTTCATAAACATATTTAGCTATGTTCCAAACCAAGTAAATAGCCACATGAGTTACAGACTAGCAGACCAAGTCAAATATTGCATGCAGAGCTCTTCTGGGGCAAATCTGGCCGCTCTCTCTAGAATAAAAATTACACTTCCTGTTTATTTTTACTGAACGAAACGCCAGTAAGACAAAAAGCTTTGAAAAAATGAAAGCACTGCAATTACACACTGCCTTAAAACCAGCAGCGGCCCGTCCGTACAGGGTGCGGGGCTATGCCCCCCACCTTTTTCCAGGCAAGAAGAGTGTCTGTCGACAGACGCTCCTCTTGTTCAGGTCAGGCAGGCAGAGCTAGACATGAGCTAAATGTGCAGGTTCCCGGCTGCCTGAGCTGAACTTTTTCCAGGCTGAGAATTTCAAAGCCCAGGGCGTGACCGCCTCAGCTTGGCAAAAGTGCCTTGAGGCCCTCCGCCTTGTGACAAGAGGAAGCATCACTGATTGCCTTTGAACTGGGTGTTTCAGCCAATGAGGGAAGGCTGCAGTCCCAACCCTTCTGGGACCTCAGGGTCTTGGGACTGCTGCCTTCTCTCATTGATGGACCTAAAGTCAGACAATGACAGAAGGCAGAAGTCGCAACCCTTCTAGGACCGCCAAGGCTTCCCTCTCAGGGAGCTGCAGTTAAGGTAAGTTTTATGTGTCTTCTTTATGTTTGGTGCATACGCGCATGTATGAATGTATGTGTATTTGATAGTGAATGGGTGTGTGAATACATGGGTGTGAGTGAGGTGTATGTGTGGCCCTGCCCTCCTCCTTGGTGAAATTAGAGGCCACCACTGCTTAAAACCCTCCTAATGGTTCAAGTGCCATCTGGGCTGCCTTCACTCTGATACAGATCTGGATTATAAGGAGGTGGGCACATACTGCCTAAAGGCAGGTCGTGGGGCTAGTTTGCCCTCCCTATGAATGGGTAACTCCTTACTTACCCTTGCTGACCTTCGCTCCATCTGCTCCAATAATTTAACTGAAATAAGATGGCGGGAGTCGGGGATGTGGTGAAGTCAGTCAGTTGCGCCAAGCATACATATTTTTGTTGGAGGAGGAGGCAGCAGAAGGGAAGTCAGCAATCCCTAGTGAATCAGGGGCAGCCTTAGGCATGTGCAAGCTGTGCACCTGCACAGGGCCACCAAACCCCAGGGGCCACCACGTCAATATATATCCTCAATCTAATAATCCTCTGAGGATGGATACACATTTGCGTGGCGGCCCCTGGCAAGGATTTGGCGGCCTCAAGCTCTGTTCCACTTCCCAACACCCTGACCCCCCCCCCCCTCTTCAATATCCTCCACGCTCCTCCCTGACCCCCTCTTCAGGGGCCCCCTACCTACGCTCCCGGCCCAGGGCCACCATGAGCCTAAAGCCGCCCCTGAGTGAATACAAGATGAATCTGACGACGAGGGAGGTAGCTATGTGGCAGAAGTGGCCGATGGAGCTCAGAGAATCTCCTGGAAACATCATTTACTACGAAGGAATTACCCCGCATAACGTTTACCACGCGTCACTCACCACGAAAAGGTCTTTTCCACGCGTATGCCTTCAACGTCCGTCTTTACCACGCGAGTGGTATTCCTTCGTGTCTTTCTGCCTGTACGATCTGCGTGGGCTTTGGGGGGTGGGGGTTTAGGGGCTGGGGGGGGGCTAGGGGGGAGTTGGGGGGGCTAGGGGGGGTTGGGGGGGGTCTCCCCCCCCCAAAAAAAACAAGCGGATAACAATAAATAAATAAGGAAATAGCCTCACCAACAAGGAGACGTGTACGTCATAATTGAAGTCCTTTCACAGTTTTGATTGACGTGTTTTGACGCTTGTTTCCGTGGTCGGTGGAAGAAAGGGCTGATGGGGAAAGACGTACAGGGGTCAGATAAGAATCGAAACTTTATTAATAAAGGTATTATTTAAGCGCATTATGAAAAAAATAAAAATAAAATGTAAGGGAATCTGTTGTTTTTAATTGTTTAAAACATCGATCTTTTCCTTCGTACTGCATGTAGCCTATCAGCATCGTTATGTAATTTTAAATGAGACGTGAGATGTTTCGTAACGTTAATTTTGCGGAGTAAAAACATGCGTTGTCAAATGCTGCGTGGTGAAGACACATGCGAACTAAAGTTCGCGTGGTAATGCCATGCGTGGAACTTGTCTTCGTGGAAAAATCATATATTCAGAATCTCCAAGCCATTAGAACAGAGTGAGATATGTCCGCCCCTGCAGGCCACCGTACAGACGTGTTAAGCTCCATAGCGCAATAACAGCTTCTAAAGACACAGGCAGCCCAGGCATGCAAGACTAGAATGTGTACTTCCGCAGGCAGACAGGGCAAACAATAGCACGATTTAAATTTTTCAAGAGAGGGCTTCCCACGAGAGCTGGGTAGTAATTAGCAATCCGGAACAGGCAGCGTGCCTGGCAACCGTGGGCAACCTTAGACTCAGAGTTGGACTCTTAAACAAATGGAGTAAATCTACGCCCCGAAGTTTACAATCTTGCTTGTTTACTGTTTAACTAATTTCTGTCATTTGCAAGGGTTTCCAAAGTGGACTGTAAACCTGTGGCAGTTGTTTCCAGGTGTACAATTTGCAAGCCCGAAAAACACAGTGCACAAATGCACTTTGGCAGATGGCATCATATTTGTGCAACAGTATTTTTTCTCCACAGGAAAATATTTTTACCCATGAATAAATCCCTTACCCTATACTTCGACAACATTTTGGAGGTGTTCCCTTCTCCTCGCCAGGCTGAGAAGGATTTACTCCTTCCCGGTCAAGAGAAAATCGCGGACATTTAATAGAGTGGGAATGGGTCAGAGGGACGTTTTTGAATTCTCTCAAACGTACTTAGTGGGTGTGAACAAATATGTACGGCATTCCAGTCTTAGAACATCAGCCAACACCCTCTGTGAACATATTTTACTCACACGAAAATCTTTGAATGAGTAAACCCTTGACAACTGGAAAAGCAATGGATATGAAATTCAAAAATGGTTTGAAAAAGTGCATGTAAACCAAACTTATATGTGCATACATCTCCGTGAATCTGGCCCTTAGAACTTATTTTGGTGGAATTCCTATGCATTCGGCTCATCTCGACAGCACAGTACGTTTTAGAAAAGCGTGTGCACTTCAGATGTATAGAAACATGGTTGCCCAAATATATGGTTAGAGTGGAAGGAAGGAGCCTCAGGTCGGACTGTCCTCTGTTCTACAAGGAGCCACAGCACAGCCAGCTGTCTATCCAGACAGGACCATTACCTGTGCATGTGCCAGAGAGGGTTAGAGAGCATCAAATGCACATTCAGTAATCAAATGAGGCCCATACAGACCTGAAATAGTAAAACCAGCACATGGGCTTTCTGTATAAAAGTGGCATCTATTTAAAAGCCATTTTTCTATAAACAGAAAGTACCAGCTAGTGGCATCTGTGCATGAAAATTATTTTTGTGCCACCTTCATACTTTGAAGAGTCTGACATTTAGTTTGCACTGATAAACCATCAAACCTCACTAGAAATAGCTTCACAGCCTATGTTCGCCCAACACACCATCATCCTTCTGAGGAGCTAATTCTCCAAATTTAGAAAATTCTGCGAGATTAATAATATATATATATATATATATATATATATATATATATATATATATTCAAACATGATTTTGAAACCCACTTTATTACGTTAGGCGAACAAAAAAAGAACCGGACAATTTAAGGATTTTTGGGACCCTGACCCAACAACTTTGTTTTCATGAGGCTTTTTTGGCTAATTCATGCCCACTGAATTGTACATTAAAATTTCAGAAACTGTAAAATGAAAGTAGACAAAGGGTAAGCAACTACTTCCATAAAATAGCACTAACTCTCCCATACCCTTTAACACCCCTCCTTTTCTCAATCGGCCCTTTAACTGCCTTAATCCACATACAGTGCACAGATTGCGTGGTAATGGGCCATAAAGCAGAGCTTTGGTATAATGCAAACAGTCAAAAGAGGGAGGATCTTACAGATTTCTAGCATTCTGTTTTGCATGATGATAACATCACAAGAAATCACTACACCGGAAGTGACCACACGACACATGACTTGGGACAGACTGCAGAAAATGTCAATGTGGCCTTTGATTCTGAGGACTATAGGATATAAGGGCTCTCCAACCTTTTCTTTACTGAGAGCTATTTATGTTGAACGAGAGCGACTAATATTATTAGTGTTGTATTATCTATATGTATATTAATTCAACCAAGAAAAAGCGTTCTAATTTAATAAGCTACTCAGAGATAGCTCCTATCTTCATGACTGAGAAGATGCAGATCTTTGCACCGCTCGTCTAAGCCCACGTTAGCCAACTAATACAAGATCATGTTGGTAGGAAATAAACAACAAAGCAAGATGACGTTTCCCAACCTGCCCCTTCAGGGCCCTGTTTACTTTTTTGCATATCTAATTTTGACAAACATCTTTTAAGTGTGTCTTCCATCTTGGAGTGCAAATATGGATGAGAGGTGCGATTCACACTTGTTTACTTACGCAGATACAAGGCCAACCGCAAGGTTAGCAACAAAATTATAAAATATTGTTTTTCAGTGTTACAACAGTATGCTACTCAGGAATCCATGCCACATAATAGACTCGAAAGGCAATTTTTGTAACGTTTGTGAATTACCAATAAGGTAGTCCTATTAGGTTGGTAAACGCAGTAGTACTGAGGTGCATGATTAAAGGTTTATGGATTAAAAGGCTTGAATTAACAGAAGAGACAAAACGAGCTATTAATAACTTCATGGTAGCCAAGTCATCGAAGCCAGTGCAGTATTAGAAAGTTAATCTTGAAGTGAAACAAATTTACAATGCAATGTTCATATAAACTAGTAGAGTCGGTGGGCAAATGGCATCTTTTCCAGTATTACGCACAGCTGTATTACAATTGTACGTTGCCACCAGCAATAACGTTGAGTAACTCAAACTCAAATTCTTACAGAAATTTACCAGGAAGGCTTCACACCACCCACCCCAGCAGTCCTCCAACTCAAAAACACTCTGAGGAATCTCGGTTTCCAGATTTAACTTCAAAGAAAGCATCACTGAGAAAACAAGATAACTCTGTACCAATTCTCTTCCTCCTCCCAAACAAGCAAAATCTATTCTCGCTGCAAGAGGTTCCGGGTCACGAGTTAATATATTTTACAGTTTTTGATACAGCACCCACAGACCCAGTAGAGTGACAGAGCGCTTTTGAAATTTAATCGGGACTGGCAGATGACTGCCGCGGACACAGGGGAGGGCTCCCTGGGAGGTCAGATGGGATATGTTTTGGTTGAAGCAATGTGGGTTGGAATTTTGGAATTGGGTTGCCATAATGTATTCAATGTTCACCTGCAGGACCATATGCATCTGACAGGAGTGGGAATGAGGCCGACTGTCATCCGAACAGTGCTGCATGACTGGTCACAAGCCACATCAGCTGCGCTGGTCCTTGAACATATCCAGTGCATCTACTGCCCGAGTCTTCCCTCCCACTTGATCCAGTACTCTCTTTTGGACCATCATGATTCAGTTACCAAGAAGAGGCAATGCAATTAATTCCCTACAGTATTCTGTACACAAAAGCCACCAACCTTATATTAAAAGCAGTTCTCCGTCGAAAATTTTTACAACAGCTTCTGTAGTCTCTCCCCTTGTTTCTAAGTTTAACGAGTTGAGATATGAATGTAATATAGCCAAGTATCATGTGTGACACGTTCCGCCAGTTCTGTCTTTTTAACTAACAGCATATCTTTGCAATAAGAAAAAGCCATCCTACAAATCTCAGACTAACCCAATCTATACGAGATAAATGTAAACTCTAATAGATGCTCTTAACAAGAAGAAAATTCAATACAGATTTACTATTCCATGAGGAGTGGCGTTGCATCTGGGCAGAAACATAGAGGATGTCACAATGGCTAAGGAGGAGCTAAATTATTTAGGACAAGAAACACAGCCAACGTCTCCCAGAAACAATGGAGGAAACATCATGTGACATGACAGAGGATAGTCTCCTTAAAAAAGCCAGCGAACGTGATTCAGCTCGTTGAAGTACGTCAACGGACACAGGAAAAATAAACAGGGAAGGACAAAGAATGCAGCACTTGATCGAAGAACCTTCTATTGGCTGGATGTAGACTCGGAGGGGTTCTGAACAAGTGGCTGCTGCTAAGCTTTGGACATATAGTATAGACGCGATTGTACAATTGATCATTGGATTGGTCCAAAAGCGGAATTAGATTAACACAGGTAGATCAGTGATGTTTGAGCCGGCAAAGGAGTGTTAAATTGCAGATAGACACTCCTAGGGTAGGAGGAGGGAGTGGTGGTGGTGTTCGCTAACATTTTCTATTTCAATACAGTTGTGGATTTTGTTGAGGAGTGGTCTGGTCAACTACAAGCAGAAACAACGTAAAAGTAAACCGACTTAAAATACACTCATATCTGATTGAACTCGTTCTACCGTATCATATTCCAAACTTTATCACTTAACGTGAAGTGGCTTAATTCTCCTTCTAAAAGAAAGAAGATTACCACTTTCGTAGCCACACAACATGGAGACAAAATGGCACACAGGAAATGTATTTTTATTTTAAAAAGGGGATGCTGCCAGATTTCAGGCTAAACTATATACAATGCAATTTCAAACTAATGAACATGACAAGCCATATTTGGTTGCGATTCTGATCTCCAACATGCAAGGTTGCGATTCTGTCCTCCAAGTCACTCCAGTTTGTGGTATTAGAAACGATCACTTACAGGGAGGACAGGTATGTTATGGTGAAGGGATGGATAAGAGAACCTTTTCACTATTATCACACTGTATGCTCCTAACCTGGAGCAGAACTCCTTAATTTACTGACAAGCAACACAGGGCAGAGTAGGACACAGCACATCAACAGGGTGGAGAGGGATCTGTTGGCCTAAAAAAAAATCGTTTATGAAACAGGGAATAAGGCCCATTGTATCTTAGCCAATGAGCTAAAAGCTATGGTAAATAGAAAATGAAATTGAGCAATGGGAAACTGACATTTCATAACAGGCTAAAGGCAGAATTGCACAGGGTATTTTAAGCCCACCTATATTCCAGTGAAGGAAAGGAAGTTAACATGTGATCGTTTTTGGCTTCAAATTTTAGAGGACAAAGCAACGGCAATAGGAGTCCAAACAGAATAATATGAAATAAAGCAAGCCATAAAAACTCAAAATTGAATAGAGTTCCAGAGCTGGTTGGCTCCAGTGGGGACTTTTAGAAGTATACATTGCTAACCTCCGACACACCTGGAAAAAGTTCTTCACTCATCCAGAGATACAGGTTGGATTACAACTAAGGAAGATGCTGCACAGTGGTGATTCCCAAAGCAGAAAGGACCACTCAGAATGCTCCGTACATGGATTATAATACTGCTCAATCTGGATTTGAAACTCTACATGAAGGTATTGGCCATGAGGATAACCCCTCCTCTTCCAGGTATAATAAAAGAGGACCAATTTGGGTTGATTTTTTAGAGGCAGATCTTTGATAATACTCAGAAAGAAAAGAAAAGGAAACTGAAGGCTATGTTGGAAACAATGGATGCTGAAAGAGCTTTTGACATGATCGACTGAACGTTAATGGAGGGGGTTTTAGCTAGATTTTGCCATGGTGAACCGTTGAATAAAATATTAGCTAGTTATCACGACCCAAAGGCAACGGTGGATGGAGTTAAATCACCGTCCTTGAGCTTACCCAGGGGACTAGCCAGGAGAGCCCTTTGTCGCCCTTGATTTATGGGAAGGTCTTTGAATGACTGGCAATGGAATAAAAAGAGCAGAGAAAGTTAAAGTTATTTCCTTCGGGGGATGGATCATAAAATATCACTATTTGTCAATGACATCCTGTTATCCCTATGGGTACTAGTCACCTCAATGAGTGTTTTAATGGAAATTCTGGGGGACTATAGTCAGACATCGAACTAAAAAAATTAATGAAAGTAAAAAACAATGTCTATCTTTAGGTTTAGGCCAGGGCGACCTGCAAACGGTAAAGCACAAAGTTACCTTGACCTTTGCAAAAACATGCAATCAGGTATCTGGGAGTGGACCGGATGCCTTCTCTCACAGGATGGTATGCCTGGAGAAAAATAAAGGACGACTTAAAGAAATGGCAAAACCAATGTAGGTCTTGACTGGGTTGCATTGCAGCAGTCAAGACGAATGTGTTCCCTAGACTCCTATGCACCTTTCAGGCGTTACCAATAAGGGTATGGAGGGAACGTCCGCCTGAGGTTTGTGTGGCAGAGGAAAAAGGCCTAAAGGGTTATATATAGTAGTTCTGAAGGCTCCAAGAGAGAAACTGAGGGGCTCGAACTTTCCGTTGTCCTACATTTACTACAGAGCTGTCCAGGTCTGTAGAACTGGTGAATGATCAATAGGGCAAAAGACAAACAATAGGTTTTTATGGACAGGGCAGTGGTGGGCAGACCCTTGTGGGATCACATTTAGCTACCCAAGAGATCCAGGCCACCAATCATCTTTTGCAGTCAGATAACATTACCCAGGTTTGACATTTGGGACAGAAATGTCAAAAGTGGAGAGAACAACTTTACTGTCCCCTTTACTTCTATTCTTGATAATCCCAAACTCACGCCAGACATGGAGCACATAAGATTCTCGCGTTGGAGGGAAGGAGACTGCTGTCTGGCACAGGACATGGTCAGAGAGGGGCAAACAGGGTCATCCATAGACTACAAAAACATGTATGAGTTCTCTGAAGCAGGGAGATTCAATATCTACAAATTTGCCACTGGCCGTTTCAACCAGGTGTGGAAAACCAGACACGCGAAGCCTTTACACTAGAGGGGAACCACTGACATTGCTCCATGGCTCCAAAGGTGAGCATATGCTCTATATACACTTCTCAACTCCCCCATAAAAGGTGAACCATTGTTGTATATTTCTAAGTAGGTTAGGGCCTTCAGGGGGGGAAGTAGCAGGAAACAATGGGAAAGTGTATGGCAAGTTATACATAAAACCAACATGTCAGTGCAACATAGAGAATTTGCATTAAATAACACAACAGAATGCTATTGGAAACCACATAGGTTTTATAAGATTCTCTCAGTAAAAACCTGCAATGCTTTCAGGTTGTGTGTATACTTGGGATTACGCCCCCAGAATTGGGTGGGAGTCCAAACAGGGAGATCAGAAACAGGTATACCAACTATTGTTGATAGCCAGACTTACTCTGGTTAGATTCTGGAATAGGTTTGAGCAGGCAGGGCTGGTGTTTAAGAATATTGCCCCCTTAAGTGAGAGCTGTAAGGTTACTTGGCTAAATGTAACTAATTAGAAAACCTAGAGATAAGAACGTGATGAACATAAACATGGGGACTACACAGACAGAAAATAATAACTCTTCGATCAACACACTGAATCGTCACAGGGGTTGGGAATGAAGGTATATGGTTTATGTTTTGATAAATATTTTTCCGGAAAAGTTGCAGCCTTCCAAGAAATGGTACATGTACACTGGCATCATATCAGGCTTGCTGAAATATGTCTCCAATGAATAAGCTATGTGTAAAAAGTATGAATGACATAATATTGATAATAATAATGTACTTAAAAAAAACACTATACAATTGCCTTGTGTGAAAAAAGTAAGCACACCCTGTGGTTGAGTGACACGTGAAACGACATTTAGCATCAATAATATGAAGTAATCATTTCCTATTAGAGTTTCAGAGTCTCATATCACCTGGGAGGAATTCTAGCCTACCCCATCTTACAAAATTGCTTAAGCTTGTGACTACTGGAGGCGTTCAGCAATGCACAGCTCTCTCTATAGGTCAGCCGCAGCTTCTCAGGGGAGGATTATGATCTGAACTTCTACTTGGCCGTCCCAAAATTCTGATCCTTGTATTTTTTTGTCATATAAGTACTGGTCTTTTTTGGATAGCTGCCCTATTGCATGATTCATTTTGGATGTGGTTCAGCAGTTTGGCACGTGGTATAACATTTTCCACTATAATCTGCTGGTAAAAAGAGACATTCATAGTGGACTCACTGAATATGAGGCATTTAGGCCCCGTAGCTGTAATTCAATGTGTTTCGTTTTTGTGAAAGATTTCTTCGAACAGGAGCGCAAAACATCTCAACGTTTGCCTCTTCTGTCTAGCGGACCATGTGCCAATAACCTTGTTCTTTCAGTTGTTGTTTTGCAGATCTAAGTTGTACCCCGATGATATCGTTTTGAAGAGAAGAATTATTCTCCTGGCTACCCTTCTATGAAAGCCAGGAGCCCTTCTATTTAGCCTTTTCCTACAAGTAGAAACATGAGCTCTAATGTTTCCCATACTGATAGAGGGTCTTCAAATCCCAAGCTGTTACTTTGGTTTCTTTATGATCTCTACAAGCATCATACTGTCTGATCTTGGGGTCAATATGTAGGTATGCCCCCTCCTAGGTAGAGTGACAACCATATTCACTTTTCTCCAATTGTTAATAATCTTTCCCTTGTAGAATATTGGACTTTATATGGTTTGGAAATGGCTTTATAACCCTTCTCAAATTGATGAGCAGCAACTTTTCTTTCTCTGAGATTGTCGCAGATAGCTTTTGCCACGCCAAAACAAAATGTCCAAGGCCTAACTGACAGCTTTAATTTTATATGCAGGGGCAGCACTTCCTGAAGAATGAGTGACTGTGTGTACGTGTTTAGTTGCACCCAACTCTAATGACATTTTAACAGGTATGGAAGATGGTTCTTTTATTTAATAAATAACAGCAAAGTGAAATTTATGTATGCCATTTGTCACATGAGGTGAAAGGCAATGACTCCTAAGACTTGGTGAGAACTAAACAAAGGGCAGGCATGGGTCCTTTATTTATGTCCAAAACACAACAACTCTAATTTATAGCTCAATGCAAGTACTATATAAAGAGAGAGAGCGCACCTATAACAACTTTCAAGAGGCCCTTAAATTTTATCACTCCTGAAATTATACCAGAAGCGCTTTGCATTCTGGGTTTTTTTCAGACCATTGCCCAGTCACTGTGTTGCAGTCAAACACTGGCATAAAAATACCACACACGCACACTGAAAGCATTTGTGTCACACATAAAAGTACATTGAAGTCTTGCCTGTTGTATTACAAAAATGCATGGTTCACTAAAAAAGAGGTACAAAAGGAGGTGGTGATGGTATGCTCACGTTGCCACTGGATTCAAGCAAGCCGGGCTGAAGACGGCTGGAATGCCAGAAACCGGTCCTATGAAGCTTGTTTCCGGTCCGGGGAAGGCATGCCTAGGCAGTTCGGACTGGATTGTTCCCATGAGGCACAGGGTCAGACTGATTTGCATGTGGCCATGTCTGAACTGGGGTGGCAGAGTGGGCTAAAGAACGGTGACGGATTAAACCCAGATCGGTTGACTGGGTGTGAGTGTTTGATTGGTTCAGATGCTCCGTCCATCACCACCCCCTTTTAAGAGGGCATGTGTTCAACCTGTGTGTGATGGTGTTTTAATGCTTACATTTCGACTGTGACTGAAACTGAGCACATCCAGGAGACACCTAGCGCATGCAATGCAAATTTCGTTCCACCCACAAAGTGGCAACTTTTGGGTCATTCATAAACATTTAAAATCCATATGCCACAACTAACTTATTCAAAAGGGATCTCTTTTTAGTTACCTTGAGTGTTCACCTTTTAGGTGGAGCAATATCAATGTGCCACCTAAGAGCTTCTTTGCCTCTGCGCCTACATTAGGGTACGGAAGCAGAGGCACAGGGATTCCTGCATTAGCATGGACACGCCCCCATGGAAATGAGGGGACACCCCCTGAAGATACCGGTGGTGCGCCAGTGCTAGTGGTATTACAGAAGGGGGCGCTCAAGCGTCTGAAGCCTCTTCTGTAATACTAAAGTATCCCTGAGGTACGTAAATAGGGCACAAACGTCCGCTCCACCCGCGGGGCGCTCTCTGTTATACACCCCAATTCGCTAGGATGCATCTGCACTGTTGTATTAAAATTATACAAGATGGGTATTTTTTATTTACATTGTTTATTGCATGCATATGCCAGCCACGTGTAGGGAGCACGAGGTTTCCTTTTATTCTTTTTATGGCACATGGTTGTGTAGTAACTGACTCCACGCAGGTTGGTGATGTTCAGATAGATTTATTGAAGATAGATGGGAGATCAGTAGTACATCAGTATATAGCCCCACCAGGAGCGCCCAGCTAGGCACTCAGCCCTACTCCAACTGACTGCTTCATAGAACAACATTCCAAATGACATCACACCAGAGTGTTCTACAGATGGAGTAGTGGAAATATGCATACACACAATATACAGGATACTACAGGTTGCAAGAAAACAACCATCGCACCAACATGCAAAGGCCAGAACTATTGATTTTACTAATGCTTGTTTCAGGATGTGAGAAGCTTGTAACTATTAAAAAAATCAAGAGGAGACAAGGATAGAAAATGTTAAAAAAAAAAAAGTTTGTTACAAGATTCCTGAAAACGATGTAAAATAGTTCTCATTGCACGTGGATAGTACACTTAATTACAAATATAAAAGCACAATATGCAAGAGTGACGGGAAACGCAGGTGAACTGCCAATAAAAAGCTACCTTTGGACTTGTCCAAGCCCAATTTCCAGTTTAGTCTCATATTTGTGAATCGCACTCAGAGTATCTGCTTTCAATATGAACAGACACCAACTCCTTCCGTAACCTCAGCGTAAGACCCCACCAAATGCATGACTGACAGGACCCTCCCAAACCCCACACAAAGCATGAGATATCCGGGAGCTATGGGGGTTAACTCATGGTGGCACTGCCCCTCCAGTGCACGCGCCACGTCCTTTGTTTACAACCGCAGCCAATGCGCACGCACGCACGGTGCGCGCCGCTAAATATGGATCCGGCGTCGCTGCGAGATCCGCGGAGCCTTCACACACCGGTGGCCAATCCAAGGAGCGCGCCATCCCATGATGAACCGCGCGCTCACGCGGCCGTGGATGAAGGGACTGCAAACCACCGCGTCTAATATAACCCACCGACCGGAAACGAAGGGGCCTGCAATAAACACCGTGCGAGAATAATGTATGCAATTCGGCCACACTGCTACTTATACCGGTCAAATCTAATTTGATGAATGTATGTTTTATGTGTAAGTAAAAACAATAAAAAACTTATTGGGAAAAAAGACACCTCTTGGAAGCAAGTCTTTTATTACAAGAAGAGCGCATGTAATCATTCACTAGTTGACAGAGTCTCGGCCAGCCGCTAGACCTAATTTATTTCACGTGCCATAATAGATGCACGAGGAAAAAAGAGCCACTATGTCCTCAGTAATGACGACCATTAATGGCTGAAGCACTTTTTAAAGCACACAGCCACCTACAAACGCATACCTAAAGGAAAACAGACACGGACTGAGAATGATACATTGGAGCAGCTCATTCCCATCACAGGCTGACAGCAGCGCCACAATGTAAACACACATGTTTGCCTGCCTTGTGCATTCTCCTGATGCCCAGGAGGTTGCCCGGTGCTGGTATGCACCTTGCCCAGCTGCACTGGGAGGGAATATACCCCACGAGGCAGCATCGGGAAGGGTACCAGATCATTCACAACAATCCCGCCCCCCTCCTGCTCTTGGGCGGGCTGGCAGCTCAGCATGTCTGTTATCCCAGGTCCCCATGGAGGTCCCTCCAGCACACAAAGCCCTCACTGTGTCGATCCCTCAAATGCCGGGAGACCCTTGCGCCCCCCCCCCCCCCTCCTCCACATCGCCAAGACAAAGCAGGACACCAGCAGCCCCGGCCCCCCTTACGGTACCCAGGAGGTGGGGGAGGGGTGCTCTAATAGACGTAAGTCTGTTATTATTTGAGTCGCTGTCATGTTATCCTCAGAGCTGGAGGAAGAAGGTGTGCTGGGCCAAGCTATGCATAAGGATGTAGCTTCTACAAGGGAAGGGCTACCCTCACCTCAGCTTGAGAAGGATGCTTTGGGACTAGGAGCACAGATGTCACGTTTGTTATTTGGACATTAACTTAATCTTAATGACTTACCTATGAATTATTATTATTATTATTATAGGTGTCTGGGCCATATCAATAGACTAGTGAAAGCAGAGGGCAGGAGACTTACTACAAGAAAGATGTTGTAGGCTAGAGAAGCAAGAAGGCCGGGCTCCTTTAAGGACACATGCTGGGGTGTCAGGGTCACTAATACAAGCACAGGTGCTCAGGAGGAGGGCGCATTATCACTGAGGAGAGATCGTTCACAGCACTGGGGGGAAATCACAGCAGCAGCTCTGGTGAACTAGAGGTGCCGGGATCAGTGGATTTCTCAACCCATCTTAACCCCGTCAGCACCACAGGGCGCTCGCGCGTGCAAGAGGTGCGTGTGCTGCTGGGCAAGGTGCGTAAGCCGGGAAGGGTGCGTGTGCTACTGGCAGCGGCAGCCGCGTCGGAGGGCGCAGCGCCCTGGGCCGTGGCCCCTCACCTGTGGCCTCAGCGCTGGCCCCTCGCTGGGGCTCCGGGAGCTCGGTGCTGACCGCGCCGTCCTTGCAGATGCAGATGTCGGCGGGGCCGGCCAGCCTGGCCCGGGGCCCCCGCTGCAGCGCGGCGCAGCTCTGGAAGCACACGGCCCACGCCTGCTCCTCGTTGATGGGCTGGTTGTAGAGCCGCAGGATGTCCCGCAGGCTCAGCGCCTCGCCGGGGCTCTCCTCCTCCCCGGGGCTCTCGGCAGCCTCCTCCCGGGGGGCGGCCCGCTCCTCGCCGCGCACACTGCCTGCCATGCCCGGGCTCGGTCACCGCGGCGGCGCTGTCTGCAGCATCCTCGGGGGGCGCGGGCCCCGTCCGGCGGCGGGAAGGTCCAGTTCACGGGGGTCCACGGGAGCAGCCTCGCAGGAACCAGGAGACCGGGGCCGGGTGCCAGGTACAGAGCGGAGCCGACAGCAGCGGCCCAGGAGGCGGATACACTAGCGCCCTCCCCCGGCAACGCCTCCCGCTCCAGGCTCAGCTCCCGCCGCCGCCGCCGCTCCCCCTCGGCTCCACAGCTCTGCCTCTGCCCAGCCAGGAGCGCCCTCTGCCGGAACCGCGCACTGACACCGGCCGCGTCTAATCTCCCACAACCAGAAGCGCTCCGAGGCTCAGCCAGAGCTGTCAAACTCTTATGTCATCACGTGACCCCCAGACGTAGAACACGCCCCCAGCTCTATGTCACATTTTCTCCATGTCAATAGACTTTAGGTTCCATTACCCAGCTACAGTTTTCTTTTATCACAGACCGACGATATTATAAAGTTTATTATTAGTACAATTACATTATTGTGTTTTGTATTGCAACAGTTTTAATTAACTATGCAAATAAAAATAAACTTGAAACTTGTGTTATCACAAGCATTACTTTATCACATGTATTCGTTTCACCAACAGACTGTAGCCCCAGACTTGATGTCTTTACCATTGGAGTTATTGACTTCATAATATTTAATAAAGAACAACACTTTTATCCAGAATTTATCCAGCTTCTTGATTTTTCAACTCAATGTCACATAGTCATAGTCTTGCGAGTGTCGAAAAAATAACGAAATCAGGGAAACAAAGTGAACCAAAAATTCAGACTGCAAAACAACATTTTAATTTTGTGTGTTTTCGAGGCAGAATCTGTCTCAAAGGTATGATGAGCATCATATAGCTTTAAATGAAGCAATACACGTCACAAGTAACAAGTGTTTAGCCATGCAGCAGTTGATGTTGCACCAAGGATATTTTGCTGGATAGCTAAACACTTATAAGGTCCCAAAGGCGAGACCTATTGGCTATGCCAATGTTTGTTTCTTCCTCCCTTCCACCCACCACATGTACCACAGCTTGTGCTGCTGTGCAACATGGCTCTAGCACGGGTAACGTTGGCCGCGTCATGGCACTTTTTTCCTTGACTTTAAGCTATGTTGCATAGCAGATTGCGCTGCTGTGCAGCATGTCGACTTTAAGCTATGTTGCATAGCAGATTGCGCTGCTGTGCAGCATGTCTTAAAAACATTGATAAAGCCAATAGGTCTCGCTTGTGCGAGATCTATTGGCTTTGACAATGTCTGTTTATATAAAGCTCGATACTGCAGCTTTGCAATTTAAAAGCACTATAAGTACTCCAGTATTATTTTAATGAAATTGAATGGCAATCATTTATTTGACTTTTAAGCCTGGAAGACTGAGTTAACCCTCCTGCGAGTCAAACTCAAGAACTCCAGGTCATAACTGAAGTCAGCAGGGAGTGCTTACCTCACTGAGCCATCTACCCACATATTACAAACCTGCACTGAGGATTACTGTATTGTCCTGCACTATGAATGACATGCTAAATACAGTCCTTTACTCCACTCCTACAAAGCTCTTGGTAAAGATCTGAAACCCATAAATTGAGATGGTAACTCCTCCGCACAGCGGACGCGAGCAACAGGTGCGCCAGTCCCGCGCCAAAGGAGCGCCTAAGGAAAGCCCGTATGTACCCGTCCGTGACAGGACAGGACCAGGGGCTAGGGGGATAGACATCAGGAGAGGAGAGGATCTGATATACGGTAGGGAACAACTGTTGGCCCTGAGGGATGTCAGGGGTCAGCTCTGCCCACTTATAACTCCATCAAGTGGGCCTCTGATTCCCTGTCCTCATTTTGGACACAGGCAGGAGGGTCCCCTCCTTTTATCTACTGGCAATTCAATGACATACTCCCTAATGCTTCTGAACTGTCGTTCGCTACCGAAACATAGCGTCGAAATCCGCCTGCTGCTAGAGGAACAGAGTCCGGATGTTCTATTTCTTACTGAGACCTGGCTCTCAGAGGTCTCAGGCCCGGATATAGTTAAGGCCTTGCCCCTAGGTTACGTGATGAGCAGGCTCGATCGTCCAAAAGGCCGGGGCGGAGGTATAGCAATCATTTGTAAGAATTCATTCAAGTGCCGTACTTTTGATAACCCGCTATCGGAATGCGAAAGTCTGGCATTTGCTATCTCCTTCTCCCCGACCTGCACACTTTCGGGTATCTTACTGTATCGTCCACCAGGATCCCACAATAGTTTCTGCAATGCTCTCCTTGATAAAATTACTCATCTCAGTAGTACTTCCTCTAATTTTTCTATTATCAGGGATTTTAATATTCATACTGATGAACCTGAAGCTCTTGTCTCTCAAAATCTTTTGGATGGATTGGGGACCTTAGAGTTTAAACAAATTGTGGAGGGACCCACTCACTCTGCAGGCCATCTGATTGACCATTTTTATACCAATCTTGTGGACATGCAGTGGAAAGAGTCACAATTCATTCCATGGTCAGATCATGCGTTACTCACGTTTGCATGGATGCCAGCTGATGTCATCCAGCCAACTATAACAACCAATAAAACGGGCCGGATCTAGTCAAAACCTCCGGTGGCAGAGTTGGCAACCTCCTTAAAGAATTCTCTCCCGTTAATTAAGGAGGATAACCCGACTGAAGCTAATGGTGCTTTCAATAAGTGGCTAGAGTCCTCCCTTGATCTCACCCTTCCTAAACTAAAAGTAGTGCACCGTTCCAATAAAATGCCCTGGTTCACGGCAGAATTCAAAAGCCTCAAACGGAACTGTTAGAGGGTAGAGAGAAAATGGAGAAAGAATTTCACCCTGGAAGATAAAATGGAATATAGAGCAACACTAAGGGTGTATAAGACTCAATTAAAATTGGCTCAAGCTTTATTCTATCAGCTGGAGATCTCAAAAGCCGCTAACCCCCGCAGGGAAATTTACAAGATCTTTAAGTCATTGGTTACCCCACCTAGTCCCCCGAATGAAGTGGTCGATCCCTTAAAACGGTGTGAAGAGCTAGCCAATTTCTTTAGCTTAAAGGTTGCTAGCATCTACTCCTCCTTCTGTGTGAAGGACGATGATAATGACTCTATGCACCCTACCGTGCTCATTCCTTGATTGGTCTCCTCACCAACTTTGGATGCTCTGCCCCTGATGGATCTCCCCACAGTAGAAAAACTCTTGGATAATCTTAAGTCAGGCTCTCCATCGGACATGGCTCCGCCCTCCGTCCTGAAACAAGTTTCAGAGGTGGTGGTCCCATTCCTGAGGGATGTGATCAACTCCTCCCTTTCCACCGGAGCGGTCCCCCCACTATGGAAATAGGCCAAAGTTAAGGCTCTTCCAAAAAAAGCTAATCTAGACCCTGAGGATTGGTCAAACTACCGCCTTATCTCCCTGTTGCCAGGGATGAGTAAAATTACGGAGAAGTACGTAAATCTAGCCGTTTTGGCCTTCATTGAAAATGAGTCAGTGCTTCACCCTACTCAAACAGGTTTCAGAATCAAACAGAGCACTGAGACTGCCCTGGTTCCTGTAGTGGAGGAAGCTAGGAAGATTGTAGATGCAGGAGGCTGCGCGGCGGTGGTCCTTTTAGACCTTAGCGCAGCCTTCGATACGGTAAATCACTCTTTGTTGATCCGCCGTCTATCTGGGGTGGCCCTTAAATGGCTACAATCCTTCCTAGCAGAAAGAACATTTTCTGTTTTCGAAGGGGATGTTACATCGAGACAGCTCCCCCTACATTACGGCGTTCCCCAGGGATCATCACTAATTCCCACCTTATTTAATATCTATATGAGGCCTTTGGCTGAGGTGGTGCTTCCCTGGGGAATTAAATTGATCACCTACGCCGATGACACTCAGTTAGTGGTCTCTTTAACTGGATCTGGGGCTGGGACCTCTGGAACAAACAATATGTCCCCCTGTCTCACAAGGGTTTGTGATTGGATGGAAGCCTCATTTCTAAAATTGAATGGAACAAAAACTGAGATCATGATCATGGGGTACAAGGCCCCCAAGAACCTCGATCCATGGTGGCCGAGCTGTCTGGGAACCCCCCCCCCTGTCCCCAAAAAACAAATCAAGAGTTTGGGAGTCTGTCTTGATCCCTCTCTCGGATTTCAGGTGCAGGCAAGGAAGGTTGCCGCAACATGTTTTGGCCTGATCAAGGTACTAAGGAAGGCTTTGAACCTCCTACCACCCGATGCCAGACGGCTCCTGGTCCAGTCCTTGATCCTTTCTCAACTGGACTACTCTAACGCACTTTATCTTGGAGCCCCGATGGGCACGATCAAAACTCTGCAGTCAGTCCAGAACTGCGCCGCCCGATTATTAGTCAAAGTACCTAGACACAGCTCGGTGAAGCCTGCTCTGCATGCCCTACACTGGCTCCTGATGCAGGAGAGGATAAGATTCAAGGCCATGTGCATGGCCCACAAGTCTATCACAAATAATGGTCCTGATATTTTGTGCCCACTCTTTTGCCCCTATCGACCCTCTAGACCTCTTAGGTCGAGTGAACTTAATCTTTGGACAGTCCCAAGGATCAAAAGATCGCAAATGGGGGGACGGTTGTTCTCCCTTCAAGCGGCCAAATTCTGGAGCAATCTACCAGAGAACATCAGACTTCAACCAAACCACCTCGTGTTTCGGAAACAACTTAAGACCTTCCTTTTCCGATGAGTGGCGGTGATTTGCCCTGGGTCAAAAGCGCTGGGATGCCTTAGGGTAGCCATGCGCTATACCAAGTGTGTAATTCATTCATTCATTAAAGATGTGTTCTATTTTCTTTGTACATACTAAATTGAGTTAGGTGGTTTGCTTCCTGGGGTACCACTGGGTGGTTGCAATGGAGCAGAAGTCTTTAGTGGCCACAATGCGTTCCCTTTTGGGTCCTGAAGGGTTGAGGTGAGGCAGGTGTAGTTGTTTGTGCAGATCTCTGCCTCCTCGTAAACCAGGATAGATATGGGCATGATGGGTTCAAGCCCTCTTCAGGGGTTTACCTTCGAAGAGCCCCCTCGTAACCAGTGTTCCTGGCAGGTAATCATGTGTTACAGCCATGATAGCTGGGCAGAGGTTCCGAACACCCTAGTCTCATCTGTAAAGGCGTCATCTAGCGGAAAATATGAGTTATTTTGTAAGTCCCCCCCCCCCCCTAAAATTATTTTAGCCTATATTTTTTGTGTAAATGATTCAGGAGGGCCAATTGTGAGTGATCAAATGGCAAAGGAGTTGCCTCTTTTGTTGCAAAAGGTAAATATCTGCACAAATCTGTCGGAAATATAATGTTTACATTTATTGAGGTAGAGTCTTCAATAGTTCGTGCTTTTAAAGAAATGCATAATGTATCCTTGTACAAGCTGTTGACTATATATTCGAATATTTGTTGCCAGACTGCCCAAGTCAAGTAATTCTGTAACTAGAAGGCAATGTGATGAGATTATTAAAGAGAGGGGGTGTGTGCTGGTGCAGCACGTGACATAAGATTGCCTCTTACTGTAGTAAGGGTCTTTCTGTACCTGTCACTTTTAAATAGTGTAAGCTTCCTTTAGAAACAAAGTAACGCATCACCAGTAGGGGAGAGGTGCAACCTTAACGGGTGATAATTAGCAATGCAAGTCATGCAAAAAAAAGGTCTTTGCTCATAAACAACACACTGAATCTGCGAGCACAATGTATGTCATAGCTTCGAGAAATCACGTGTCATGCTGTAGCATTAAAAGGGATGTGGAAAGTAAGACTGGAGACATCATCTGACCGATGCAAAAACCCCGGGCCTGCAGCGTTGCCATAGCAGCATTCCCAGCACCATAGACAAAGAAATAGGTTAATGAATGATGAAGGAACAGGCTAATGAATTAGAATACATGCAGAATGTGGTCGTCATATGGAAGCCTTGAAGATTTGAGTCATCGGGTAGAGCCTCAAAAGTGGTGGGGTTCGTCAGAGCGCAGGAGTCTATTATAAGAGTTGATTTGCCTCTGGAGCTCTAATATTGGGACCTGTCGGGGCGTGTTCATGTTTACGTACAGAGCAGTAGAGAGCGTGGCAAATGTGCAATTGCTGTTCAGCAGAACTGGCTTCTTACTGTGCAAACAGTTGCCTTACGAGATGAGCTGACTTCTAACATTTGAAACTGAATAGGGGTAGTTCAGGCTCGATCTTTCCATGGAAAATATCTCTTTAACCCCTTCCATGCTGGTGACGAACCCCAGCCGTCATGCACTACGGTGCTCGTGTGCTGATGACGGCTGGGGTTCGTCATGGCCCGCCCGTGTTCGTCCGGCGGCCGCACACGGGAAAAATCGCGGAAGGGGTTAAAAAACAAGGGAAGCCATTGCCTCCTCCTGACAGAAGACTGCTTTGGAGGTCAGAAAAAACAAACAGAAGCGTGTCTGCCGCCACATGCACGAGTATGTGCTTCGAAAAAGAGCTGAACGATGGCTAACGGTCTCCTATGCATCGCATGTGCGCTGCGTATGCGAGACTTAAAAATGATATGGAAAGGGCTGCAAATTGACAGACAAATTCCCCGTGCGCAGAGGGTTAAGGCAGGGCTGCGTTTTGGCGCCAACCCTGTTTTGCTTATTTGTGAACGGGGTGATAGAGCATCTGAATGGGATCCCTAACACCGATGCGCCACAATTGAACGGCAGCAGGGTGCCTGCGATCATGTTCGCGAATGACAACCTGCTGCTCTCAAAATCCCCAATGGGGCTGCAGAGGGTTCTGAATGGGTTTCTGGGGGTTTGTAATGTAAGGGGCTTAGAAATAAACCCTTCGAAAACTAAATTTATGATTCTCAATCCTAGACCCAAAAGCTGCCCTAATCCCCATCTAGGAACTACATCCCTTGAAAGAGTACACGAAATAGAATATCTTGGTATAACTCTTAACTGCAACCTCACTTGGCTGCCACACAAAATAAAAGCAACCACAAAACTAGCCCAGAGGGCAGATGCCATCACAAGAATTGCCAAACAATCACCACTCCGTCCATTGGCACCGGCCATTCACATCTACAAAGCCCAAGCCGGGGGGGGCATCATTTATGGAGGCGAGCTATGGGGACATATACCATTGCACACCGTACAGGTAGCAGAAAATAATTTTATAAGACAATTGGCTGCACTTCCCCCGAGTACTCCACTACTTCCTTTAAGAATGGATCTGGCATTGCGTCCAATCACGGAGGAATTGGGTCTTAAACCACTGACCTACTGGAGGCGCCTGTGGAGTAGTCAAGAACTTGTACACTACAGAAATGAACTCCAGGAATTATTGAAAACAACCTTTGCTACTAAAATCCCGTGGTTAAAGTACATTAAGGACATGTGTAGGCTTCTCGGAGTCCCAGAGTTATGGTCTAACCCAGAATCAGAGGCTGTAAGGCTTTCCAGAAAGGATCTTTCAAACCTGTTTTATAGCGTCATGCTCCAGAAAACCATGAACTCCATACTGGACGGATCCCTAACGGACAATTTTATTAAAACAAAAGACTCCTACAGTCCCGAATATGTATTAGACACTATGATGCCTGTGTCTGTTCGGAAGATTTTCATGCAATGGAGATACAGCTCACTTCCATTGAGGTCTATTACAAAATCCTGGGCTGGCAACTTGGAAACAGGAGAGTGTCCAGCATGCAAGTACAAACGCGAAAGCGATCTCCATGTGGTCCTGTTCTGCAGAGCTTACAGCAGAATCAGAAAATACTGGCTGGTCCCTTACCTGAGGAACTTAGGTTTCCGAACCTATGCCCCGGCTTATAGAGTCCTAAAGACAGACTTATCGCCACCAACTGTGTTCGCAATGGTGAAATTCTTGACGGCAATGTGGCGCTTACGTGCAATAACTCTTAGGAACTCTAAAGCCCCATGAACTTTTTCCTCTTTTTTAAATTACAATGCTCTTCCAGATAATCTGATTCTAAGTATGAGTTGGGGGTATTTCTCTTAAAATACCTTTATATAATGTTTTTATAGATGTAATTCGTTTTATCTCTTTTATGATCTTTTACGATCGAAATAAAGATTGTTTGAATTGAATTGAATTGAAATGAGGGGACTAACCAAGTCAGCAGTATGCAAGTGGCATCATGGTGCGTTGCATGCGTAGCATCACAGGAAGTGACATCACAAGAATTGACATCAGATCTTAAGACCACACATATGCTTAGCAGGGCTATCATGAGTACAATTGAGAGCATTACAAGACAAATGAAAGCTAGTTAGTACTTAAGCATGTGACATGAGTTCCCTGTCTGAAGAAATGAACTGCCCAAATGTGGATAACGTTTGATGTGTGACTATCTGCAGTGGACAAGACACTAAGTTCTACAAGTTAGGCATATAACATTTGGTACCAAGAGCAAAGCAACATTTCATGCATTAGATTAAAAATGACAGAAACTGTAATTGTGATTATGAGAACTCTCAAATGTATTAACCTACTAAACATGAGTTGATTTACTTTATATTTCATTTCATTTTTTGTAACTGTCTATCAATAACTGAATCAAGTAATCTATGTGATGGAAGAGTTATTGTATTGTTTTTCCTTTTGTTTTCTACTTCAATAAAAACGACTTGAAATTAAAAAAAAATGACAGAAACTGTAATTGTGATTATGAGAACTCTCAAATGTATTAACCTACTAAACATACTACAATTATATACACTGACAATTTTAGCACTTTGACTATTATTAAAAGAAATGCAAGTTGCACACACACTGCATTTGGTATTCTGAGCATGGAAATTATGTTCCCTAAGAATTCTACAGTTACAACGGGATAATCTGCATACTGGGGAAATGATAGATCCGGGTGGCTGGTGTGTGGCAGTGAAGGGCCGAATGGATGGCCGAGAAATAGCAATTGTAAGTATATATGGGCCCAATGTAGACCAGGGAAGGTTCCTGGTTAGGATCACAGGTACTTTGGTGGCCTATCTTTCACACTCCGTAATTATCGGAGGTGACTTTAACTGAATAGCTGAACCCCGGAAGGATCGTTCACACCCACCGTTGAGGGACGCCACAACAAATAGAGTAGCGAAGACATTCACAGATTGGCAAGACAGATGAAGCTTAATAGACTCCTGGACACACTTTAACCCTGAGGGCAATGACTACTCCTTCTGCTCCCCGGTAAATGACCTACATGTCCGATTAGAAACGTTCCTATGCTCCCCAGACATACACACCCAGATCTAATCTGTAGAATACTTATTACACACTCTGATCACAATCCGCTCCTCCTTTGCATGAGGTGGGGCAATCGCACCAAAGAATACCAACATACCGCCTCAAACCTGAGGCGCTAGAAGACCAGGTGTTCCTTGAGGAAGTTAGAGATTTAATACTAATGCAAACATGACTAACTCCAGACTGACAGAATGGGTCACATTTTTAAGGTGGTGCTCAGGGGCAAATGCATGGCGACCTTTATAGTGGTAAAGTGCTCTCTTGAAGCCAATCTTGAGTCTGCATACCAGGCACTGTATACACTGGAGGTACAAAGTCAAGGGCATCCGGAGTTGGGGCGCACCCTACTAGATGCCAAGGAGGAAGTGACCAAACAAACTCAGCGGCTACGTAGCTGTGATTATAAACGATACATGGAACACACATGCCGAGCGGAATAGAACCAGATCCCTGCAGGCTTGACTGGCCACCCCGGCCCAGAGGGGCTCTCCGATTCATGAAATTGGGGATGCAGAGGGGCATATATTATACTAGCAAGAAGAAATAAATAGGAGATTACTGGAGTTTTACGCCACCTTACATAGTTCCCGGTCAAGACAAGTAAAAAACACAATTAGAGAACACCTTACTGCTTTACCACTCCCCACCTTGGTAGTTGAGGAGGAGATATACTAGGGGCCCCCATAGAGATGCAGGAGATACAAGCTGCAATCAAGGGACTAGCTAGAGACAAGCTGCCCCGAACAGATGGGATGCCCATAGAGCTTTACACTGCCCATGTTGAAGAATTAGCCCTAAATTAGTAGAGTTATATGAGGTGGCTCCAGAGAAGGGTCATCTTCCTAGCACCACCCTGGAAGCACTGATAGTTCCTCTACTTAAGACAGGCAAAACACCCATTGATTGCAAGGCTTACAGACCATTATCAATGCTAAATTTATATTTGAAGGTACTTCGTAAAATCTTGGCCACAAGGCTCCAACCGCTAAAGACTGATCTCATACACCAAGACAAGGAGGGATTTATCCCAGGGCGTAATATGGCACTTAATATCCGATGACTCATGGCACCTATGGCAAGAGGGGATTAAATGATGGGCGAAGAGGTGGTTTTCGTGGTAGCTATCGAAAGGCTTTTGACAGCCTTTAATGATATGACGGTGGTGCAAGGCTGTGCCCTATGTCCCGTGATTTCTCAGCCATGTGGTGTGTTGTGTCTGGGGGTTTAGACCACATGCATATAACAACAGTCTGTTGGTATGGCTATGGATCTGTTAGCAACCTATGATGTGACATCAACAACAGTCTTACATTTTGCTGTGGTAAAATACAATAATTAACAACCCCACTCCACCCTCCCCCCACACAACCCCCCAATCAGGTTGTGTATGCATCCCAATTAACACCCCTAAACTGTATTACACCTAGTTTCCTAGGGTAGTTGGGAATTATCCCTGGGGGAACGTGGGGTCACTGGTGAACTTCCCTGCCTCGTACCTCAAGGTGGCCTTGCCCGCAGAAGAACAGCACAGAGCTTTTAACACTGAATAATATGGTACATATCCCAGTGTGCAAGGCCCGCCCTCCCATGTTCATAGAGTAGTCTGTAAATTACACGTTGGGGACCTATTGTCCCCCCATATAGGAATAAATGTCCGGTGGTATGTTTGGTGTTTCAGTGGTGGACTTATCTGCTTGCTCTCACAGGCTCAGTTCTTATGTCCAGGACTTAGTCGTTGTCGCTCAGGTGACCCTCCAATGTTGCAGTTCCATGAGATTTCTGTGATCGGTGCTCTTTGACTACTTGTTTTGCAAAGTTCAGTGCCGCTTTTGCGTCTGTAAAGATCGTGGGTTTGCCATTTCCGTGTACTTTCAGGTTAGCAGGGTAGATCAATGCATACTTTGTTCCCGATTGCTGTAGTAGCCTCTTTGCCGGGAGAAACTCTCTGCGTGCCACCTGGACCTGTAGTGTAAAGTCAGGGTATAGGGATGTGGCATTCTCTTGGCATAGTATGGTTCCCTGCTCCCTGGCAATCTGTAGGATCGCATCCCGATCTCAGTAATTTAGAATCCTGGCAAGAATGGGGTGCGGCTGTGCCCCCAACGGTGGTCTTGGGCAGAGAGAGCGGTGCGCTCTTTCTATGAGAAACATGGTTGAAAGTTCTTCTCCAAACAAATCTTTCCTCATGGTTTCTATGTATTTATCCATGTTTTGGATGTCTGTGGATTCAGGAATGCCGGTAACGCGCACGTTATTATGTCGCGACCTTGCCTCCAAAACCTCATTTTTGGTCTTAATGTGGTTGAGCAAGGAGTCCATTTGTAGAAGTTATTCTCGCACTTCTGTTTGCATGTTATCTGCATCCAGTACCCTGGTTTCGAGTGCATCTATTTGGTTTTTGTGTTTTTTAACGCGTTGTGAGATCCAGTTCATACAGGCTACTAAGGTTTCTATTTTTGAGTCTATGGCTTGGAGACTTGACTTCATGTTTTTAAACATTGCACGAATGTCGTCTTCTGGGATGGTACCCATAGATACATCTCCTGGACCCTCTTGGGCGGTGTGTTCTCCCTCTGACAGCTTCCTCGCCTTTTTGTCTAATGTCAGCCGGGATTATTTGGCATCTGCTTTCCCTATTAATGATGTGGTTGATCGCTGGGGTTGGGGGGAAACTCGCCCAGCCCCCCAGCACATCTGCTGCTTCCGCAGCGGGCACTAACGCGTGTGCGGCCCACTGGGTCCACGATTTCGTTTTTCTTCCTACCCTTGCAGCCCTAACCCTTGACTTCGCCTGTATGGCCCTGTTTGTGTTTGTAGCACTGTGAGGGGATGCAGTGCTAATGAGCGATTTCCCACTACACTTTTCACTGTCTGTTCTGGCTTGGCACGCTTAGTGTCTTATATCCCCTGGCTCGTGGTACAGGTGGAGCTATTTTACTCGTCACTGCTGCCCAGTGCAGGATTGCCGCCGCAAATCCAGCTCAGGAGGCTGGGAGCTTGAGGGCACCTCTGTCACTCAGTTGTCCAGCCTGCCCCTTGACTAGATACTGCAGGTGATTGATTGCGTACCGAGGTACCCCTCCGCAGCGCACACCACAGCTTGCTGATGGGCAGCTCTTCCCAGTGTAGGTTATTCGGCACGGCCCCCCAGTTAAGCGCGCCGGGTGAGGAGTGATGGCGTGTCGTCTCTTGCCATGTACCGCCTTAGAGGTAGCGTTGGGCACTATGGCTGCAAGTTCACGGTCTCCCGCAGTGCCAGATCAGTTCACCACCCACTGGAGCCAATGTGGCCGACCGACACGTCCCCGCAGGGGACACTAGTAAGAGGGTGGCCCCCTTAGTGCCACAAGATGGCACACAGGGCAGCCCAGCGCTTTGAGACCCCGCAGGGTCCCGCGCGTCACTTCCGGCCTGGTGGGGGCGGGGTAGAGTATATATTCCTCCCCCGCCCACCGAGCGGCCTCTTTGTCCGCTGTCCCCTCACCCTGACGCCGTTTGTTTGCCTTCTGATCGTCCGACCAGAGGCCTGGTCTAGCGTCAGTGTATGTTTTCCTTCGGTGGGGTTTGTGTTTTATTGTCACTCGTTAGTCTTGGCTCCTTGGGGAGGCCGCGAACGAGGGGATGTGGCGTGCGCTTGCGGTGTTATGGGGAGAGCAGGCAATTGGGGTCGTGTGCACAACGCCGCTTCACCCACTTTGAGGTCTCCACGCCAGCGGTTCCTGGGGTGAGCTGTGGTATGTGGGACCGCTGGGTTGTTAATAATTTTAGCTCTGATGCCGGGGTGTGGATCGGTTTATGTTGGTGTTCCGCAGCATTATTTGTGTTTGGGCCGGAGGGCTCGGCGATTTAAACGACTGCGCCCGAACGTACACGGGGAATACTGGGATCCTGCTGCGAAGTCCTCCTGAGGCTTGTGCCGGGATTAGACTTACATTATATTTGCTCGTATGGATGTATTGCCATTATACCCATTACTCGCTGTGTTTTTAAACTGTTTTAATTGTTGTAACTTTGCGCATTCTTCACTCGTCCACTCAGCTGACTCTGTAACTGAGCAAGAAGTCTACCGCAGGGTGTTCTCTGGACTTCCGATACTTGGGCAGGCATTCTGGTGGGAGTGAGGTCAGCGGGATTCATCTCTTGCCTGCCTGGTAATGTTGTCAATGCTACCGGACAGACTTTGATCAGTGATCAGAGCATTGTAAGTGTAAGGCGAGGTTTTATTCCTATTTTAGGGATGGTTATCTGGGAGCTCCAGGCTTCATTGAAGTGGGACTGCAGACTTTGAGGCTTCGACCACAGTATTAGCAAAACCTTTGGGTGGCCAAATGTTTTACTGTTTGCTCGTGCATGTGCAATCTCCGGGTGCGGTAAGGCGTTTTCACCACATGTTGGTAGCGCTGGCGGCCTGGCGTTAGGAGTGCGGGTGTTTTCAGGGTCCTCCTCATGTGCGTGTGTTTTCCTTGGAAAACCCCTCTCGCTTTGCTTCACTCTGTTGCGGCTTCTGCTACCCTTAGCTGTGCTTGAGAGCTAGGGTTCTCGTTTTCCTGAGCCCCCCCCAACAGGAGGAGCGTAGACGGGGTGAGTTCCTTTACTTCGTTGTTACTTCAAGCGCTGATTACACTTCTCCTTCAAGTAGTATCTTGGCAAGTTTAGCGGCAACCTTCCGAGTTTACACGCAGTCAGGCTGTGTCAGGTTTGGTAGGCACAGTTTATTTATTTTATTTATGCGTTTCATATATCGTGGAATTGACCCAAAGGTGTCAGAGCGTTTCACAACAGGAACATACTGATACATGTGAACGTTACAGGTGAACAAAATTCTAAAGCAAACGTCACATTAATTGAGGCAACATTGACATTCCTGAGCCAACAATTACAAGAGGTAACAAACGGTGCATTATCAAATGTGACAACCGTGAGCCAACAGTCTCCCAGTGTTGAACTGGTGTGCTGGACAGGAGGTAGTGGGGGCATGTTTATTGGTACAATCATGCGGTACGATAGGTTAGTCCAGCGAGGTGCCTGATTGTAAGTTATGTAGAAGTTTTCTAGGGGTTGACGACAGGCGCCTCAAACTTTGCTTCCGGTGCCGTGGAACGGGGCTGCTCTAAGCCCTGGATTTGGTTTTGGGGTTTTGTTGGCTGCGTTTACACACTTGCCGATGCCCGGCGCAAGTGGGTAATAGCGTTCGTGTGCGGCCATTTTTAGGGGCTCTAGTTGTGATGTCTGGTGCAAAGGGGTAATGGCGCCCAGGGCGGCCATTTTCTAGGGCAGTTTGTTTCCCTATGTCCGACGCACGTGGTTAATGGCGTCGGTATTCGGCCATTTTAGGGGCACTACTTGGTGATGTCCTGCGCATGCGGGTAAGGGTGCCCTGTGCGGCTATTTTTTATGGGCAGTTTCCTGCGAGATGTCCGGCTCATGTGGGATATGGGGCCCGTTGTATGGCCTTTTTGATTATTTGTTTCATTTTGCGGGGACATGCATGTCGGTTTTATTTATGATTTTCGTGTGCAAGTGTTTCTGGCTGTTGACTTGCGGAGTTGCCTCTTTAAGTCTCCTATTGAGTGGTGGGTTTGTCTGTGTTACCTTTGTTCACATGCAGGGGCATGGTACGGTCATCTCGGTATGCGCTGTCTACAGCAGGAGCGGAGAGAGCTACGTTTGCTCTCGTGAGTAGAGCCGGCCTTTTTTCACTAGGACTGCTGCTTCCGTGCCGCTTTCTGCTACTTCGCGTCACTGGTCTATATTCCCTTCGGAAACACTTTAGGTTCTTGTAGCGAAGCCAGGCCCTCGCACTCCAGGGTTCACCCCAACCTGGCCTTCTCGTGGGGCACGGGGTTTGTCGTACGGTTTGCCTTTCGACCTGGGCAGGCTCGCCTTTGGTAAGCGGCAGATCCCCTGCCTGCCCGCTTTTACAGGGACTCGTCTTTCCTCTGCTTTTTCGATCTGACTCGATTCAGGGTGGGGGAACTAGTCGGATGCAGTGGGGTGGGGGGGTGCACTGGCTTGGCAGTAAGAGCCCGTTGGCTCTTACAGCTGTAGTTCCCTCCGGAGCGCAGAGCTCCTAGCGTCTCGGGTCCTCGGTGTCCTGTATTGGGGCCTTTGATTGTTTTGGAGTGGGGCTCGGTTAGTCGTGCATGGGGGCACTGCAGGCGCATGCAGCCTCAAATGTTGGCGTTCTCTAGTGCTGTCGGCACTGCCGTTGCTGGCCAGCCAGGTTGCCTTTCCCCTCGAAGGTATGGGGGCTACATTTGCTTCACCCCGTGGTGCGTGCTTTAGTGGGCCGCTGTTGCTAGTCCAGGTTTCTGAGACCGCAGCACGGAGGGGCAATTTCTCTGGTGGAGCCACCGCCTCCAGGTTGTGTAGGGTGCAGGAGAAGGCTTTGTTTCGGACTCGCCGCCATGTCTGTTTCATGTTGTTTTCATTCATATTTATCAGATAGGGTGGCTAAGTGTCGGCGCTGAGGCCACGGTCCTTTAGGCGGCAGAGCAGTGTGTCTCGCATGCAGTTCCCCGCCGTGCTAGATTTTCGGTGGATTGCAGGGGAACAAGGATCGAAGCTATCCCGCCTCGCAGCCCTCTGCAGTGCCCATTTCTCGTAATCACACTTTTATGGCCTTCATTTTACACAGGCGTCAACAATAGGTGTCAGGCGTTCCTTTTAGGGACATATCCGTTCCTGGGAGCACTTTCAGTAAGCACCTGAATATGTCTAACAAGTCCTTGGAGTAGCGTCTTTCTTGGGTTACGATTCGGGCAGCAGCTCTTGGGGCTTTTCAGGGGGATTATATTTTCAAGGATGCAATTTTCTCATTAGTACATTGTCCACGTAGAGGTTTTGACTGCATCTCTGGGCAGCTGTCTAACACCAGAACATAAGTGACGTAGGCATTGGTGGCATTGGTACAAGTACAGGAAGCAAGCAATATGTAGGAGATAGCTATCAGTGTGTCACTAAATAAAGTGAGCTTTGTTTTTTACAAAAGAGTACCTACATTAGGTAGTAGGAATTTGTCTGCATCCAGAGGCAGAATCTCTATCGACATGTCACTGGGAAGACTCTTCCATAGTCTAGGTGAATAGAACTTTCCTTTCTTGGGGTCTCCATCTCTTCCGAGAAGGAGCATATTTTAAGGAAGTGTCTTTAAGGGAGAGTAACGTTGAGGTCTGCTATTGCCCTGGCATGAGGAGGTGTCCCTAGGTAGAATGGTAAGGGGACAAATTAGATGTTATTAATATAACACACATCAGTGCTAGGGTCATCCGCTGACCTAGCATACCAACAAGACTCGGTTTCTAGACTCGTATTCTCTGCTGCCTCTGCACTACGCTAGTGTTTGTCCCACCCTACCCCTTCCAAGAATATATCATGGACAAACCAGTTCTCTTATCTGTCATCAGGCTTGAACATGGTAGCATATGGGGCATCGTGGGCCCCTGCCTCTTTGGCGAGTGTATATTCTGGTAGGTGAGGGGGGGGGGCAGGGCTTTTATTGGATGTGTATTGTCTCACCTGCAGGAGCAGCGCTAGAGACCTGCCCTTCTCCCACTAGGGGTCACCAGAACGAACTACAGATAGATATGTTTTCGCACTCGGGGGGCAGTGGGCATCCCGCTGCAGCTGACAATCATGCACTATTATCTTTACTATCCCCACTTAGGTTGGACGTCTCTAGAAGGTGTCTGTGCACTTCACATTAGGAACAGACCTGCAGGCGGGTTTGCTGGCGCAGTGGACTTTGCATTCACTGCAAGGGGCGGTGTCTGACCCCTTGGACACAGGTTTTTTCCCCCGGTGGGCCTTCCCAGCCTTTTTTCCCATCGGTGGTCGATGATTGAGTCGTTTTGAGTTAGGTATTAGGTTCTTCTGTTTAGCGCCCAGAATGATTTTCATCTCTTTGGCAGTCTCCCTTACATTGGAACCCCTGGGAGGACACTCCCATAGTTAGAGTATTTATTTTGCGAGTTTGTAAGGTTTTTGACAGTGATTGGCGGCACTACGTTTGCTGTACCATTATGATTAGGTGGTCTACCAGTTCTCGTACTGAAAAGCAGGCTTGGACTCTGTAGATTGGAGCCATTTGGCCCCTGCCCGTTTCCTCTGATTTCTTTTTTGTAGCGCTTTATATTCTTTGTTGTGTTCCCCAAGTTGCATGCACCACGCTGGGAAACGACCCTACCCCCTGAGGGGGGGTCACCGGACGTATTACCAAGTAGAGGGCCTTACCCACTGGGGTTGTGGGACTGTGGGCACAGCTGACTGGGTATAGGGCAACTTGAAGGGGTATGTCCCTGTCCTCCACTAGTCTCTATTAAGGGGCAATTACTCTGGGTTGTACTTGACTGTCGTCAGCGCGCAAATATTCAAGCATGGTTAGATAAGGGCAGGGCTACCGCTTGAACTACTTATTACATACGCCCGCCAGCACCTCTATGATACAGGCATGCCCCTTTCCCTCTCTCTGGTGGTGGGATAGCAATCCCGGGGGCTGTCTAGCAGGCAGGACAGGGTTGGGCTCTACACTCTGTGCCATTTAGGGACAGCAGGTGGGTCTACCGGGGTTGGGGACACAGCATCTCAGCTCGCCACGTGTTATGTAGTCACCCGCTTAGGATGCAGTGTCTGCCCTGACGTTCTTTTCTGTCTCTGGGGCTTTAAGAAGGGGGCATGCGCTTTATTCCACCCCGGGGAAGATTTACTGTGGGATTTGGTGAGTATGAGTTAGCAGGCATCTCCTGCGGTATATTTGGTGTTCCCCTTTTATTTGTCCGAGTCAGGGCAGCTTGAGTATTCCGTGGAAACAGTTTCATGAACCCCCTGTGCTATATTCTGTAATGATATTTTCCGTAACATTTCGGAAGACAGGGCTTATCATGCATCACCTTATGAGGATGGAATGTGTACATTCGTACAACAGGCGCTCTTATATAGGTCTTTATCCTGTTGGGCTAGGTAGATTTTGCTTACCGTTGTTGCTGGTTTTGGGGTTTCACTGGCCCTTTTTCCCTCGTCCAAGACACTCTTGGGTTTCGTCCTATGTAGACCTTCCCACGCTATCTGGCTGGCCTGCCAGGGCGCGGAGCAGGTACAAGGAATATAACACCTGGGACCAGGGTGTGGGGTCCTGGATCTGAACGCCCTAGTTTGGAGTGCAGCCTTTTTTTTCTCGGGACAGGTTCTCAGGCCTTCACAGGCTTGGGGCGTTTATGGCCTTGTAGGTAACTGTTTTGATCTACCTTCTTGAAGGGTATGGACGTGGGCAGACAACTTTGTTTACAGTCAATTTTATACATCTGGGGTTGACACAAAGTGGAGGGGCCTGGGGTAAGCCCTCTGGTAAGCTTTCACCTAGACACATGTGTCCCACTTGGTCGGCCTTCACAGGCTCAGTGCGTTATGGCCTTGTAGGCAACCGTTTTGTATCTTCTTACTTCAAGGTTACGGTCGGAGGCTATGGCATTTATCCATATACCAGGCAAAGTTCAGCACATAACCTGACTGATGGGTAGCCCTGCAGATTAGATGGGCCTGCATGAGCCACACATTTCTCATACATCCAGGCCCACGCCGAGACACTCACACAGTTGTTCCACAGCATTGCCAGTTTTCTAGCTCGGGCAATTTGGCACCATGGTGATACATTGTCTATTTGCACAGAATGTTGGGCCTGCATTAGTCACACATACCTCCTCCAGCCTGATCCTACTACTACCGCTCAGCTCTGGCTCTGCTGTGGTTCAGGCGGATTCTTTATTGCCGCTACTTGCTTATTATCGTGGTCACATGTGGGCACTTATGCGGCCAGGTTTGCGATTGCTTTAGCTCCTTTTATGTGTAGGGTCCGCAAGGGGCAGGCAATTTTCACAGTCTAAGTTATATTTCAGGGGTTGACTCGCATTGGAGGGCCCTTGGCCAGGTGCCTGGGTAAGCTTTTCAACCATTCAGCATCTATTCGGTTGTTTTCAGGTACGAAAGTCGGGATTCCTTTCGCAGTGTTCACATTCCAGGTAGTAAGAGGAAGAAGTATTAGTTCCCCTAGTTGCACTGCATCTATATACAGTTGTATAGGCTGCTTGTTTAAGCTTCATAGGGTCCTACGAAGGCAAGGCACAAAGGGTCGACTTGTGCAAGTGTCATTTCCTTGCCAGGTCATGGGTAGCCAATCTTTAGCTAGAGCCTGTGGGTGTGATAGTGTTCGAATCACAGTCTGGGGGCTTGGGCCAGTTTTCCCTCGCCATGCGCTGCGGGCTCTAGGTGCCTCTAAAGTTCAGGCAAGGGTATTCTGGACTATGTGCGTGTAACTGTATTTACTCGTTCTTAGACGGGTTCCAGCGGATACTCCTACCCACCAATTGGGATGGGAACCTTGTGACACACTATCTTTATTCGACACCACCCCGGTGTACATATAAGGGTCTCTAGTGGTTAGCAGGGTCCAGGCTTCTGTGACCAGGCGCTTGTTCAGCAAGCAGCGTAGGTTGACACGTTGCAAGTTTTGCAGTGTATCATGATCAGGACTCTATACTCTCAATCCCCCAACACTGACTGTGACACCTTGTGGGTGCACCTAGGTCCTTTTACTATGGATTGCGCTGGTCATTGCAGTATTCTACGGCACCTGATAAGAACGACCACATTGAACTTTCGGTGGGTTTTGCCACCAGTGGGGGACAGGTAAATTTTAGTGGTCAGTCATGTCTCCACTCTGCAGGCAAGGCGCTGGTCAGGGGAGGCGCTGGAGCCAATACGCAGGAAGTCCTGCGCTGTGTGTAATTCAAGGGGCAGAGGAGACAGGGCGTCATTAGACTTGGGAGACCTTACGCCAAGCACTAGGGGTGTTGGGAGGATATTTTGACACTCCTGCCCGATTTATCTTGGACCGATTCTGGTTGGTTAGGGGTGAGGCCCTAGAAATAACACGCTAGAAATAGTAGGAAGAATGCCGGCCTTGGTGGGGGGCCCTGGCTGAGACCGTCGCCACACCCAGGGCTGTGGCGGAGTTACAGGGCGATCCAGAGGCGGAAAGGTACCCGAGAATACCCTCATCAGGAGCACAATAAGATGCTGAGGCCTAATATCCCCAGGAAGTCTGTGCGGTGGACCCTGGGGGTGCGACGGCACCCCGCTATCCTACGGGCGGTTGGAAACCTGTACAACCGGGGGTCACTTGAACGCTCCGCCCCTCGTAGAGGGGGGCTTGAGCAAGAGGGTGGACCAATGGTTCACCGGATATGGGAGTGGCTATCTCCTCACGACAACCACTAAGCAACGATTGGATAAGGCCACGTTGCAAATTGGGCCCATCAGGTGGTAGGTCGCAAGGGGCGGCTTGCCTTTGGATCGTCTGTAAGATAACCCACTTGTTGGCATGTGTATATGCTAATAAACCTGCAGCTACTTTTCTCCTACAAAAAGTTGTCTTGTCTGCTTATTTCTGCGACATGCATGTTGCTGCGAGCGGGCTGGTGAGTGGGCCGATATTGGCACTATGCGGCCGACCGACATGTCCCCGCAGGGGACACTAGTAAGAGGGCGGCCCCCTTAGTGCCACAAGATGGCACACAGGGCAGCCCAGCGCTTTGAGACCCCGCAGGGTCCCGTGCGTCACTTCCGGCCTGGTGGGGGCGGGGTAGAGTATATATTCCTCCCCCGCCCACCGAGCGGCCTCTTTGTCCGCTGTCCCCTCACCCTGACGCCGTTTCCCTCCCTTCCGCATACCCGGCGCTTTCAGGGTGGGGGGGAAATGTCTTCTAATCTTTTCTCATTTGTGTTGCAGGTAGAGTTAGAGGGCGATCCAGAGGCGGAAAGGTACCCGGGAGTACCCTCTTCAGGAGCACAATAAGATGCTGAGGCCTAATATTACCAGGAAGTCTGTGCGGCGGACCCTGGGGGTGCGACGGCGCCCCGCTATCCTACGACCGGTTGGAAACCTGTACAACCGGGGGTCGCTTGAACGCTCCGCCGCTCGTAAGGGGGGGACGTGAGCAAGAGGGTGGACCAATGGTTCACTGGATATGGGAGTGCTATCTCATCACCACAACCGCTAAGCAACGATTGGATAAGGCCACGTTGCAAATTGGCCCATCAGGTGGTAGGTCGCGAGGGGCGGCTTGCCTTTGTATCGTCTGTAAGATAACCCACCTTGTTGGCATGTGTATATGCTAATAAACCTGCAGCTACTTTTCTCCTACAAAAAGTTGTCTTGTCTGCTTATTTCTGCGACATGCATGTTGCTGCGAGCGGGCTGGTGAGTGGGCTGATATTGGCACTATGTTAGCATGCACGCTTGGGACCCACAGTCTGGCCTCTTACTCCGCCCGCCAGCTCACGTATCAGCGAGATTTGATCATGGCGGAAGCCGCCTGGCCGCAGCGTCTCTCACCTTTCACAGTCGTATAAATGCTTTGTGGTGCCGTTGTGAAGCCCCACGGCGGCCAGGCATTTATTTGTGTGCCGGCAGGGCTAGATCCATGCTTTGTTATGCTTCTTCTTCCGATGCTCTGCAGTAGTATTGCGTCTCATTGGGGCGAGGGTCTGTCCTGCGCTGGTCTTCCTCCGTATGCGAGCCTACTTCTCTCTCAACGCTGTCTCAAACTCACCATGCTCCACCTCCGATTTTTGATTTTAGTAGTTTCCCCACTCGGGAGGGCGGGGATCGCCATTCCACACCGGCTTTGTCATATGTTTTGCCGGATTATGACAGATTTATAGGACTCGGCCGGTGGAGCCGATTCCGAGTGCGACAATCTCGCTGCACAGCTTGGCCACGCCCCTCAAACTTCTTCAGCTTTAATCTCACCTAACAATGCCCTAGAAATTAAAGGTAGTAAAACAATACAGAAAGACCATTTGGGCATCCGAGAATCAAGGCTTGACATCAGTAAAGAAAACATGTAAAACTTTGGGAGGATTTTTAAACCCCTAAAAGGCTTAAATATACAAATTCAAATATTGAACAGTGATGAGCTATTCATTTAGCTGTTTGAGTTAAAAGTATACTGCCTCAGAGAATTATGTGTAGCATGTAGATATGCTTGAACCACAGCGACGTCCCCTCAAACTTTCACCATTGTGTAAAATTGATGTAATTAGAATCACAGAGTTGATTTAGGAACAGCTAAAGGTATGCGGTAAGTACCGTGACCGAAGAGAGACCTAGTAACTGCAGAAAACGGTGCTGAAACTTGTCAGACAGATTAGTGGCCAAGGCATGGGACACAAAGTGAGCATCATTCTTGCCATGTTTGGAAAACTATCCAGCATGCTTGCAGTGTTTGTGAAGGACAAGAAGTACACATACCAACACTCATGATTAGCCAGAATACTCATGCTTTAGTAATTTTATCATAAAACAATGTTGGCTTTTGTCAGTGTAAACCTTCCTTTACCTAAGGATTGAACAAAGTAACTCGCCTACTCCACCAGGAGTACTATTTTATGTGCAGTACGTTTCCATGTTGATGTTACTGCTTTAGCTGCCTGCACTCTCTATGTGAGGTATACTTATCCATCTGTACACACAACTTAATGTGTCTGTAGTGGGCACCTGCACTCATTTTAGGAAATTGGGGCTAATTTTTCACAAACAAACCTTGAACCAGAGTAAGAGAGAAAGACAGAATGGAAAGAAAGAGAGAGAGAGATAGGAAAACAACAATGAGGACACAAAAGTTGATGGAAAAATATTTGCAAGAATAAGATAAAGTCATAGCAAGCATAGATGTGGTATGTCATCTAGAACCTTCTTATGTCACTCAGTAGAGTGTTAGGTTCTTGGAATGTTTTCCCTTGACCAGTGTCTGTTACTGCCTATCTGATGTTGAGGTGATCCCTTCCTACCTGTGGTTGTTAAGCTGTCTTCCTCATGAATAAATCTACTGAACCTATTTCCTGTGCAGCGTCATCTCTACACAATTACTGGCGACGTTGGGAGCAGTGAATTTTCATGAAGACAGCGTTCACTCGCTTACTACTGTTCCTGTTTCGCGCAAAACCCGTTTTTGCCAATTTAAAAGAAGGTGCTTTTTCTCTTCTTACTCGTAAGGAACTCCTGCAATCACCTTCAACCAACAGAACTAATTTTTCATCATCATCAACTGGATTTTCCGCATTTCAGCCTAAACGTGAGTTATTTTTAAGGATTTAAGTATTTATACTCTGTGCCTTTACCTTCCGACCGCATTATCGAGCGGTGTATGGGCATTACAAACTTTAATCCGAAAATTGCTGATTTTGCGTGTTCACAAGCTTAAACCTACTTTCCTGCTTGTTTATATTTGAAAAGACCCACCTCGAGCTCTCCTCGAGCGCCTGGCAGTTTCTTCTTCTTCCGAACCTTTCACGAGGCATTGCTCGAGTCTCCTTCACTCCATTGTAATCGACTCCACGGAATTGCATTCTGGGTCACACGCGTCACTGCGCACGTCATCGCGCAGCTTCGACGCTCTCGGCGGCCATCTTACTAAAGGTTGAAGCGGAATGTTCGCTTTTTAGCAAAATTCTTGAAGATTTCAGTTCTGTGTGTTATCTTCACAGTTTACAGCGCTACCTTTACAATTTCACAGCGGTGTAAAGCGACTTTAAATGAAATAGACATTTTAACCTCTGATTTAAAAAAAAAAAGAGAGAACAGCAAAAAGAAAAAAAAAAAACGAAACTTGAAACTTTAATATTCATTGCAGCAAATCCTTTTCTACGGTGATTTGCACACCTTCTACATTAATATTTTTTCCTTTTCAGGTTCCATACTTGTTTAATTGCTTACATTGTTTTTCTCTTCATTTTCTAATGTCTAATATTGCAGCACCACCTCATTTTCTTCAAGTTGCTGGCGATCCTCCTATAGAATGGGATCTGTGGTTTCCTATGTTTATTGCTTATGTGGATGTTTTAGAAAAAGAGGATTGCTCAGCAAAAAGAAAACTTGCCCTTCTTAGACATTGTCTTGGTGGTGCAGGAATAAAAGAATTCGATAATTTACCACCCTTAGAAGACGCAGGTGATATGGATGTATTTAACAAAGCTTCTAAGCAAATGAAAATTCGTTTTGGCAGACGGATAAATACTGTTATGGAACGGTTCAAATTTTATTCTCGTGAACAGAAATCTGATGAAACCATTGAGGATTACGTTGCAGCTTTACGTTCACTTGCCTGCACTTGTTCTTTCGAAACTATATCATATGAGCAGGTTCTCAGAGACCAAATCATGATGAAAACAAAAAGCAAAAAGATCCAAGAAAGACTTTAGTTGGGTACTGAGACCACTCTTGCCGCAGTTGTGAATATAGCTAAGGGTATAGAACATTCTGAAATGTTTGTATCTGAGATCAGAGGGAAAAATCTTAAAACCAACGTTCCTGAAGTTGAAGTGGCCGTTGTTAAAACTCATTTCAGTAATTCCACTTCAAACACTTTTATTCCGTCTTCCAGCGCCTTATGAAAGAACTATTGACAGATTGCAAGGGGGCCATAGCTTTCCAAGACGACATCTTGATTTTTGGAAAAGACTATACTGAACATGATGAGAATCTAGCTTTGGTTTTGGGAAGAGTTCGGTCCAAGGGTCTTACCTTGAAATTTAACAAATGTAAATTCAGGCAAGACAAAGTGGAGTACCTGGGCCACGAAATATCTAGTTACGGAATCAAACCCAAAGTTAATCATGTTCAAAACATTGTCAATGCACCCTCTCCCAACTCAAAAGAACAGTTACTTTGTTTTTTAGGATTGACCGAATTTTATGGCAAATTTGTTAAAAATTATTCTGATATTGTGCATCCTTTGAGGGTTCTTTTAAAAAAAATGCAACATTTATTTGGGGTAAAGAACAAGAAAATTCTTTTGAAATTTTGAAACAAAAAATTGTTGAGGCCCCATTTTTGAAACCTTACTCAGTGGGCAAAGAATGTATTGTTTATGTTGATGCAAGCAACATTGGGTTAGGGGCTGTTTTAATGCAAAAGGATAAATCTGGTGAGTTTGTTGTCTCGTATGCCTCTCGAGCTCTACGTGACGCCGAGAAAAACTATTCAACCATTGAGCGAGAGTTACTTGCCTGTACGTGGGCTGCCCAGCACTTCAGACAATTTTTGTGGGGCACAAAATTCCTTTTGAAAACTGATCATAAGCCTCTGATCACTATGTTAGCTGCTGGTGGTGGAAGAGTTCTTACTGCTAGGTTAGCGAGACTAGCAGCCAAATTACAGGAATACCGTTGCGAGGTTGTGTACATTCCAGGACGTATGAACGTTCATGCGGATTGCATGTCGCGTTTTCCAGCTAGCGTAGAAGTTGGTGACAGTGTTGATTGTGATGTTGCTTATTCACTTGCAGATGTCAACATTATTTCAGATCAGGAAAGTTCTTTAATCCTTTCAGAGAAGGATTGGGCAGAAGCTATGGAGAATGACTCTGTTTTGACTCAAGTTAGGCAATTCTTGATTAGAGGTTGGCCTGAAGAAAGGAAACTTTCTGGAGAGTTGGGGTCGTTTTATAAAGTTAAGGATGATCTTATGTTATGTCGAGACATTATTGTCAGATCAGATAAAATCATACCTCCTTTTAGTTTGAGAGAAAGAATTTGCAAATTGGCACATGAGGGACACATGGGGATGTCCACCACTAAAACACTAAAAGAAGGATCAGGGAACACTACTGGTGGCCTGGTATTGACGCCATGGTAGATAGTTGGGTCAGGAATTGTTCTCCGTGCTCCTTGAGCGACACGTCTGCAAAGGGCATTTCCGTTGATACTACTCCCATTGAGTATGCTAATGGTCCTTGGCGAAGGTTAGCAATTGACATCATTGGACCGTTTAGCTATCAGTCAGGTAAGGTTATGTTTGCATTAGTTCTGATTGACTACTTCTCTAAGTGGCCTGAATTAAAGATTGTTGAGAAAGTTTCTTCTGAGCATGTAATTGAGTTTCTTGACGAGATATTTTCTAGGGAAGGCTTACCGGAGGAACTTATTTCAGACAATGGTCCACAGTTCATCAGCAATGAATTTGAGTGTTTTCTTAGGAATTGTGGTATTACCCACAAAAGGACCTTTAATTATTTTCCCCAGGCCAACGGCCAGGTTGAAAGGTTCAACAGAGTCATTAAGGAATCTTGCCAATTGGCTATCAAAAGCGGTCTGAAGTGGAAGAAAGCTCTTCAAGCAACCTTGCTAACCTACCGGTTATCTCCCAATTCAGTCACTGGTCTATCCCCTTTTGAACTATTGCGAGGGAGGAAACCAGGTTCTCGTCTTTTACCTTGGTGGTTAAAAGGCGATACTCCCTATGAAGTAGACTTTAAGGCATTAAGAGATAAAATTGGGAAATACCAGGGTAGTATGATTCAACATTCTTCTAAAAAGAAGTACAATACCTGCAATGTCAAAATTGGCGATCTTGTTCGTGTAAAAATGGGTGGGTTGTTCCATAAGAATGTGTCTAGATGGTCTGATCCTATCAAGGTCATTGAAATTTTCAGCAAAGCTGTCAGAGTCGAAGGTGGGAAAATTTGGAATCTCAGAAGGGTCTCTTTATGCAAACCTTGTGTTTCTTCGTCACTAAAGACTACTTTCCCAGAGAAATTTGTCTCAGACAAGCTGGTTTCAGACTTTGGCTCAGACCATAATCCAGATGGTTTTTCTGGTATGCATGAAGTTTATGACAATTTAGAAAGGGAGATTGTAAATAATTCTGATGTTGTTATTAATTCTGATTCTCCACCTGCTCCATGCATTTCTGTAGACAATCAATCTAATGCAGAATGTGAAGATACCTTATTAAGACGCAGTGAGCGTGTGAAATATGCTCCTTCAAAGTTTAGAGATTACGTTAGATCCTAAGTGTTTTTTTTTCTCTTTAAGGGTTATCTTGTTTTTTTTTCCTTGTTTTTTTTATTTTTTTTTTAAAGGGGGGGAGGTGTGTGGTATTCCTATGTCATCTAGAACCTTCTTATGTCACTCAGTAGAGTGTTAGGTTCTTGGAATGTTTTCCCTTGACCAGTGTCTGTTACTGCCTATCTGATGTTGAGGTGATCCCTTCCTACCTGTGGTTGTTAAGCTGTCTTCCTCATGAATAAATCTACTGAACCTATTTCCTGTGCAGCGTCATCTCTACAATAGAGTGTTGAAATGTTGAAAGAAAAAGGTAATGGCAATCCTGAAGTCAGCAATGAGACCCTAAGAATAAATTTGGGTGGTGTCTGCATCTATGTTTTACAATTTACAAAGTGCCTCCCTCAAAATGTTGTCACCTCCACATTTAGCAGCAGGCATCTCTTACGTTCTTATTGTTGCCATTACTATATCTAAACCACTCTCCCTTTCACCGGTGCAACTGAAGGACAGCTCACCCTGGAATCAGTACCACCAGAATGCCCACTCAAAGAATGGACCATACATTTCCCCGTGATGAGGTATCAGCTCCACAACAAAATAAGTGTAAGATGTCCAGTGTCCAAGGATGAGAGGAAAATGTTGATAAAGGTAACTAAAAGAAAAGGGCACTTGCAATTCCAGTCCCAACTATCACTTTAAGAAAATATTGGACGTAGCAAGGAAATATTGCTAGTTTGCAAAGACAAACTACCCACATGTGGAGATGCAGGAACAGTGAGATATGCCACAAAATAGGGCCAATAATCAGAATCTACATTAGACTACGGTTGCAAATAAGAACTTTGCACATACTAGACAATTTACACTGATAAAATGGTGCGCTGGAGAAGGCCTCTTTGTTTACAACATTGACTAGTGGGCTCACCTATTTGCTGTAACCTTATCCTGAAGGACACAACCCAATGTAACCACACATAATCTTTCATCTCATACATAGCCCAACTCTGAATTACATCACCCTGCCAGACCTAACTAACAGCATTGTAACAGCAAAGCTACCTTGTGTTATTGTGTAATGACACACTACATCACAACCGGGGCAGCATCGCAACAGTAGGTAGGGGTGAGAATAGTATAGAACATGACCACCCATACCCAATCAAGGTAACAACTTGGTAACTTTAAAACAGCCACATGCAGCGCTTAGAATTTCCAGAACTATAGAAAATTCAACTTCTCTTCCTGTCCAGGAAAATTGATCTTCAACACCTGGGGCTAGATGTAGGTAATTTGGATTTACCGATTCATAAATACCGATTCTGTATTTATGAATCGGTAAATCCAATGTAGGTAATAATTCGGTAAAAAATACAGAATCGGTATTTACCGATTCGGTATTTGCCATTGATTCCTATGGGCCTGGGGGCCCATAGGAATGAATGTCAATTACTGAATCGGTAATTACCGATTCGGTAAATACCGAAAAATACAAGGGTGGCAGGGTGTCACTTTGACACCCTGTTGCACCCCTGATTAGTGCTTGTATGTGTGCCACATGGCACAGGTGTAAATGATTTCTAAAGTTAAAATCACGCCAGGTAGTTGAAACCTATGACTACACTATGGCGCTGTGCAGAATAGTTGGTCAACATGTTTCAGCCGAATTGGACATATTGTCCGGCTTTCGTCAGGACCTTTAGATGGTAAGCTACTGCAACATAAAGGGTGATTGTGCATAAAGAAATCAAACTAAGAAAAAGTTTTTTATACTTATAGCTACCATGAACCTGGAGCCCCAATGTTCATGAGAAAGATATATATTCTATCTCTGTCCTGTAGATGGAAATATAAAAATAAAAATTATAATTTTTCACATATATAGCCACACTCTCACAAGAAATCGTATAGACAACACACCAAACATACTCATTCACAGAACATTTGCTGACCGTGAATACTCACCGCGCTTTGCGTGGAGAATAGGCTCACCTCACCCGGCATCCGCTCGGGAATGTGAGGCCCTGCTCTAAGGTGCATAAATAAAGAAAGGCAAATATTCGAGATTACATGCCTCGTGCTTTTAGCTTTGGCATCCTTAATCAAACCTACTAGCTGCAAGCTAAGTTAACAAAGATCATGGCATGAGACTCCCAGGGACCGGGCACTCTAACAGATTGTTATTAAAAATAAAGAATAGCAAACTAAAAATTAAAAATTAATTGATAATTAATCCAAGGGTCATAGAGATCAGGTTGCACGAGGCATGTAATCTCGAATATTTGCCTTTCTTTATTTATGCACCTTAGAGCAGGGCCTCACATTCCCGAGCGGATGCCGGGTGAGGTGAGGCTATTCTCCACGCAAAGCGCGGTGAGTATTCACGGTCAGCAAATGTTCTGTGAATGAGTAAAGTTTACTCTTAAGCAAACAAAGTACGATTTACTTTATGTTTGGTGTGTTGTCTGTACGATTTCTTGTGAGAGTGTGGCTATATATGTTAATAATTATTATTTTTATTTTTATATTTCCATCTACAGGACAGATATAGAATATATATCTTTCTCATGAACATTGGGGCTCCAGGTTCATGGTAGCTATAAGTATAAAAAACTTTTTCTTAGTTTGATTTCTTTATGCACAATCACCCTTTATGATGCAGTAGCTTACCATCTAAAGGTCCTGACGAAAGCCGGACAATATGTCCAATTCGGCTGAAACATGTTGACCAACTATTCTGCACAGTGCCATAGTGTAGTCATAGGTTTCAACTACCTGGCGTGATTTTAACTTTAGCACTCAGACAATTTCAATTAAATACAATTTTTGTCTGAGTCGTTAATTTCAAGTTTTCACTATAGCACTGCACCACACACCCTGAGCACCACCTTATGAGTAACAGTTTGGCTAGAGTATACATTCTGCATCTATATCCGCACCATCAGCCGATGGTTTGGGCGGTTGGATGTTCTTACAAATATCCCATATGATGAAATTCTGCCAAATGGGTGGTCTGATGGGAATATCTCAGCCAATTGATACTCTAGGAGGATTCACTACAGCCTACTCTCACAGTATTTAGTGCAGCGACACACTTCTGACCGGTCATTCTCTTTTGTGGTATGTAACGTTTGTTGGGGAAGCGAGATGACAGGTCGTTAAATATATTCCCTTGACCCCCTCCAAATTCAGTTTTTCTGGTATTTAGTGCAACTTTGTTGCGGGTCACTTTGTGGTGTGAACTAATTTAATTTCACCCTGGTTTGCTCATCTCACTTTCTGCTGTGACGTGTTGCATTGATGATGGCTGATTTCATGGGACTGGCCTTTGATGATGAGGCATTGAACTCTATTTTAGAAAATAATCCAAGCTTGTTAGACTCACTGCCAGACACCACGGTTGTCAAAAAGGATGATTGGTTGACGCTACTCAATTTAAAGACATTTTTTCCCCGAATTTCTATACATGGGATAATAACGGCAGAGTACCTTCGAGGCAAATGTTCTCCAACAGGCCTTATAGTGATAAACACCCCTCGACTCTTCCTAACGGATAAGGGCTTCCTTCGCGATTGGTCACTCATCGCATGGCGATGTACGCGAGATTGGCTGATCCTCATAATTAACACCGCCAAAAAAGCAGCAGATACCATTCTAATTGAAATTCAGTTGCTTGAGGGCCAAATTAAGACTACACTCACCAGCCCCATTTTTAAGAAACAATTGGACGAGACGAATAAAATCAACAAAGATTATAATGATAACATCCTTTTTTCTAAATTGGAGAAGTGCAAAAAGGATTTGGCACGTTTCTCAATGATCAAGGTCTTTCCGTATACCAGCGATGATTGGGTGGCCCCAGATTTTAACAACAAGGGCAGACGTTACGGCTCTAATTACTCCTCATCTGGATCAGATCCTGATTCGGATTCTGACAACTCGGGGGTTGGGGTGCCACAATTTCAGAGAGGGGCACGACAACAGCGAGGCTCAAATAGGAGAAGAGGTATACGTGGTTTTTATCAGAACCAAACACAGTGGTGGCCACCAAACCCATGTGGTTATCAGCCCCCATTCGCTCAACCAATGCAGACATTCCCTCCACATCCCCAATTCTTTCAAAACCCGTCTTTTTTAGGACAAGGTCAGGCCGCAATTACGGGAGAAGGAGAGGACAACAGAATGTCCAGTGGGAAACAGATCAAACCTTCCCCAACACCAGGAGTCGGAGAGTAGCTCAGGCATCTCAAGCAACACCTACAGCGACAGGAACATAATAGTTAACCTTAGCTCATGTGTACTATCAACAGATGAACAGTCATTATTGAGAAAAGGTTTGGGGTTTGTCCCCACGAACAAGGGAGACCCTTTTGAGACTCGCTGTGAACTCGAAAGATTTTTCAGGAAAGTCTGCCTGCATTTCTACTTTGAAAAAGATAATACTGAGTCTACTGTAAGACAGGACCAGTTGATCAACACAGGGTTACGCCCTAAGTCTACATTTACACCATTATGGCATCAGGTACCCTCCAAGGTCACTACGTTCGAACAAGCTGTGACCCATGATGTCATGGCGTTGTTCGACAATGACCAGCATGGTTTTCAAAATCTGTCCAAAAATGAGAAAATTGCCCTGGCCCGCCTATCCGCTGATCAGTCTGTCATCATAAAGCCGGCGGACAAAGGCGGGGCCATTGTTATTTTAGACATGGCCTCCTATCGCCAAGAGTGTCTTAGGCAATTGAACAACATTGATTTTTACCAACGTCTAACCAGTGACCCTACTCTTCGCCTCCTCACAGAAATTAAGACTCTGGTAGAAGAGGCCAGTTTAGAAGGGTGGATTACACCTCATGAAGCAAAATTTTTGATAACGACCAGACCCGTGATGCCCGGCTTCTACTGCCTGCCTAAGATTCACAAACTTATTTACAACAAGGGGTGGTGAGGGACAGAGTCTCTGAATTAAACAGAATACTCTCACCCAGTCAAGAGATCAGGGCTAGATCCAACACCGTTTTTTAGCTCACTGCACCATCCCAGTTTCAGAACCTGGCTGTATGCAAATTAGTCTGTTCCTGTCCCAGTGCATGATGGGAACAGGGCAAACCAAACTACAAAAGCCAATTCTTACACTGGGAAGGAAACAAGCTACCGGGGACCGGTTTCTGGCATTTCAGCCGTCTTCGGCCCGGCTTGCTTGAATCCTGATGGTGCAATGAGCAAGGGACTCACATCTGAGTATACCCTTCCACGCTTAGGGTGGACAAAAATATTTACAACAAGGGGTGGTGAGGGACAGAGTCTCTGAATTAAACAGAATACTCTCACCCAGTCAAGAGATCAGGGCTAGATCCAACACCGTTTTTTAGCTCACTGCACCATCCCAGTTTCAGAACCTGGCTGTATGCAAATTAGTCTGTTCCTGTCCCAGTGCATGATGGGAACAGGGCAAACCAAACTACAAAAGCCAATTCTTACACTGGGAAGGAAACAAGCTACCGGGGACCGGTTTCTGGCATTTCAGCCGTCTTCGGCCCGGCTTGCTTGAATCCTGATGGTGCAATGAGCAAGGGACTCACATCTGAGTATACCCTTCCACGCTTAGGGTGGACAAAAATATTTACAACAAGGGGTGGTGAGGGACAGAGTCTCTGAATTAAACAGAATACTCTCACCCAGTCAAGAGATCAGGGCTAGATCCAACACCGTTTTTTAGCTCACTGCACCATCCCAGTTTCAGAACCTGGCTGTATGCAAATTAGTCTGTTCCTGTCCCAGTGCATGATGGGAACAGGGCAAACCAAACTACAAAAGCCAATTCTTACACTGGGAAGGAAACAAGCTACCGGGGACCGGTTTCTGGCATTTCAGCCGTCTTCGGCCCGGCTTGCTTGAATCCTGATGGTGCAATGAGCAAGGGACTCACATCTGAGTATACCCTTCCACGCTTAGGGTGGACAAAAATATTTACAACAAGGGGTGGTGAGGGACAGAGTCTCTGAATTAAACAGAATACTCTCACCCAGTCAAGAGATCAGGGCTAGATCCAACACCGTTTTTTAGCTCACTGCACCATCCCAGTTTCAGAACCTGGCTGTATGCAAATTAGTCTGTTCCTGTCCCAGTGCATGATGGGAACAGGGCAAACCAAACTACAAAAGCCAATTCTTACACTGGGAAGGAAACAAGCTACCGGGGACCGGTTTCTGGCATTTCAGCCGTCTTCGGCCCGGCTTGCTTGAATTCTGATGGTGCAATGAGCAAGGGACTCACATCTGAGTATACCCTTCCACGCTTAGGGTGGACAAAAATATTTACAACAAGGGGTGGTGAGGGGCAGAGTCTCTGAATTAAACAGAATACTCTCACCCAGTCAAGAGATCAGGGCTAGATCCAACACCGTTTTTTAGCTCACTGCACCATCCCAGTTTCAGAACCTGGCTGTATGCAAATTAGTCTGTTCCTGTCCCAGGCCAAAGAAGGCTGAAATGCCAGAAACCGGTCCCCGGTAGCTTGTCTCCTTTCTGGTGAAGAATTGGCTTGGTAGTTTAGTCTGCCCTGTTCCCATGATGCACTGGGCCAGGGACAGACTGATTTGCATATAGCCAGGTTCTGAGCTGGGATGGGGCAGTGAGATAAATAACGGTGATGGATCAAGCCCTGATCTTTGGACTGGGTAAGAGTGGTCTGTTTAACTCAGACACTCTGTTCATCACCACCCCCCCTTTTTGTAAGTCATTTTTGGCCACTATAGGTGTGGCAGGGTATACTCAGACATGAGTCCCTTTCTCACTGCTCCATCAGGATTCAAGCAAGCCGGGCCGAAGAAGGCTGAAATGCCAGAAACCGGTCCCCGGTAGCTTGTCTCCTTTCTGGTGAAGAATTGGCTTGGTAGTTTAGTCTGCCCTGTTCCCATGATGCACTGGGCCAGGGACAGACTGATTTGCATATAGCCAGGTTCTGAGCTGGGATGGGGAAGTGAGATAAATAACGGTGATGGATCAAGCCCTGATCTTTGGACTGGGTAAGAGTGGTCTGTTTAACTCAGACACTCTGTTCATCACCACCCCCCTTTTTGTAAATCGTTTTTGGCCACTATAGGTGTGTCAGGGTATACTCAGACATGAGTCCCTTTCTCACTGCTCCATCAGGATTCAAGCAAGCCGGGCCGAAGAAGGCTGAAATGCCAGAAACCGGTCCCCGGTAGCTTGTCTCCTTTCTGGTGAAGAATTGGCTTGGTAGTTTAGTCTGCCCTGTTCCCATGATGCACTGGGCCAGGGACAGACTGATTTGCATATAGCCAGGTTCTGAGCTGGGATGGGGCAGTGAGATAAATAACGGTGATGGATCAAGCCCTGATCTTTGGACTGGGTAAGAGTGGTCTGTTTAACTCAGACACTCTGTTCATCACCACCCCCCTTTTTGTAAATCGTTTTTGGCCACTATAGGTGTGGCAGGGTATACTCAGACATGAGTCCCTTTCTCACTGCTCCATCAGGATTCAAGCAAGCCGGGCCAAAGAAGGCTGAAATGCCAGAAACTGGTCCCCGGTAGCTTGTCTCCTTTCTGGTGAAGAATTGGCTTGGTAGTTTAGTCTGCCCTGTTCCCATGATGCACTGGGCCAGGGACAGACTGATTTGCATATAGCCAGGTTCTGAGCTGGGATGGGGCAGTGAGATAAATAACGGTGATGGATCAAGCCCTGATCTTTGGACTGGGTAAGAGTGGTGTGTTTAACTCAGACACTCTGTTCATCACCACCCCCCTTTTTGTAAATAGATTCACAAACCTGCACGGCCCCCTCCAGGACGCCCGATTATCTCGGGAATAGGCTCCCTTTTGGAACCTTTGTCCACTTTTGTGGACTTTTTTCTGCGGCCTCTCGTAAAAGAGATGCCTACGTATCTGCAGGATACGGCTGATGTCCTGAGACTTTTGCCAGAAGTGCGTTTCGACACCGAGACTGACCTGTTGGTCAGTTTCGATGTCGAGTCCCTTTATACCTGTATCCCACAGGCAGACACTCTGGAGGCGATTAGATCTCTTCTTGCAACACGTGACTTAAAAAGTATCACCCCAGTGAATTTCATCATGGAATGTGCCAGGATGGCCATGATGGAAAATTATTTTCAGTTTGAAGACCAGATCTACCTTCAAACCTCCAGCACTTCCAGGGGAGGTATTTTTGCCCCCAGCCTCGCCAACCTCTATGTTCATTTATTTGAACAAAACTTTGTACTCAACCACAGCAACCCACATTTCCATCAGGTGTTGCTGTGGAAGAGATACATAGATGACATCCTTTTGGTTTGGCGAGGTACAACATCTGAGGTAGAATCTTTTCATGATTGGTTGAACCATCAGAACCAATATCTGAAATTCACCATTGAGTCTAGCAAGGTGGAATTGCCCTTCTTAGATATCCTTATCTTCCCCAAAGATGGTAAATTGGAATGCAAACTTTATAAGAAACCTATGTCCAGGAGCTCTCTTTTGGCTTTCACCAGCCATCATCCCCGTGCTTTACGGGAAAATCTTCCTGTAGGACAGTTTTTAAGAGTTCGCAGAAATTGTTCTTCACGGTCTTTGTTTCATAAACATGCTAGAATCTTATCCAGACAATTAGAAGACTGTCAGTACCCACGACATTTGGTACGCAAAGCCTGGAAACGTGCATCGAACAATAACAGAGAGGCATTGTTGGAGAAAAGACAGGTCAAAGAGCCCCTGAACAGGCTAATATTTGTCAGCACGTTTAGCGCCTTGTCCAATAAGATTCAGAAGACGGTGTGTAAACATTGTGGTATTTCAAATATAGCCCAAACCAACATGTTACCACCTTTATTCTCTTTCAAAAAGGCCCGAAGTATTAAGGATAGTTTGGTCCACACGAGACCAAGATTGAAAGCGACCAAAACTCCTAACACACTCTGGAATACTCAGCCAGTACATGGCCATTTTCCATGTGGCTCCTGTAGTGCCTGTCCCCAGACATATAAAGCAGACCAGATAGACATAGGTACAGGTAAACCTTGGCTACTCCGTAAACTCACTAATTGTAATACGGAGGGAGTCATATACTTGATCACCTGTCCATGTCTACTGCAGTATATTTGTCATAGGACACGGAAAAGGAAAGTTCGAATCAGTGAACATAAAAGCACCATTCGGTGCCGCAAACAATCTACCTGTCTTACTAATCATTTTTTGGAAAAGAAACATCGAGCAGAAGATCTGAAATGGGTGATCCTAGAACAGCCCTACATTCCAACCAACATCAGTGACAAATCTAAGTTCTTATTTGTCAAGGAGCAACAATGGATATTTAGGCTTCGTAGTGACATCATCGGGTTGAATTCCGTGGATTTCAATCTAAATAGAGAAATTCTAAGCCCAACCCCTTTCAAATATCATAATTGTATAGGGCACTAATGATAACACTAATTGACAGAAATTGATCAGTTTTGCGAAGGGTGGTCATCAGCCTGTCAACATACTGGATAGATTGGCCATAATGTCTATGACGTGTGGTTTTTCACTTGACTCATTATAGTCAGTATTTTATTAAATATGTAAACAACATGACTATTTAACCAACTCTTTACATATAAAATTCGTGAGTAGTGATGCTGATATACATATATTTACACACTCTTTTGAGTAGCATTCCCGATCTAACAAAGTTGCTTTTCACTATGAGCGAGTGATCGGCACCGTGTCAGTCCTAAGAGGCATGTTGTTACACGGTGGCGCTGGTGACCAGCGTCTCGGAAGAGCGGCGACACGAAACAGCGGTTGTGTTGTGCGCATGCGCTTTGGAGGAGTAGCGCGCTCAGTTCAAGGCAAACACAAACAACTACGCTCTTTCCTTACGTTGGTCACAAATCCGGAAATGATGCTATACACGGACCTTTCGATTAATTACATCTTTTTGGCGGGTAATTAACGTTGTAACGAGCTGCTTAAACCAATTGGTTGCGGTATATAAGGGAGGAGCCCTGTCCGATCCGGTAACTCCACTTCCTCTCGGATGTCAGCGTGAGGTACCGACGGACAGGTAAGGCTCCCCACGATTGAGATACTGGTATACTTGCAACCTGATCTCTATGACCCTTGGATTAATTATCAATTAATTTAAAATTTTTAGTTTGCTATTCTTTATTTTTAATATCAATCTGTTAGAGTGCCCGGTCCCTGGGAGTCTCATGCCATGGTCTTTGTTAACTTAGCTTGCAGCTAGTAGGTTTGATTAAGGATGCCAAAGCTAAAAGCACGAGGCATGTAATCTCGAATATTTGCCTTTCTTTATTTATGCACCTTAGAGCGGGGCCTCACATTCCCGAGCGGATGCCGGGTGAGGTGAGGCTATTCTCCACGCAAAGCGCGGTGAGTATTCACGGTCAGCAAGTGTTCTGTGAATGAGTAAAGTTTACTCTTAAGCAAACAAAGTACGATTTACTTTATGTTTGGTGTGTTGTCTGTACGATTTCTTGTGAGAGTGTGGCTATATATGTGAATAATTATTATTTTTATTTTTATATTTCCATCTACAGGACAGAGATAGAATATATGTCTTTCTCATGAACATTGGGGCTTCAGGTTCATGGTAGCTATAAGTATAAAAAACTTTTTCTTAGTTTGATTTCTTAATGCACAATCACCCTTTATGTTGCAGTAGCTTACCATCTAAAGGTCCTGACGAAAGCCGGACAATATGTCCAATTCGGCTGAAACATGTTGACCAACTATTCTGCACAGCGCCATAGTGTAGTCATAGGTTTCAACTAACTGGCGTGATTTTAACTTTAGCACTGAGACAATTTCAATTAAATACAATTTTTGTCTGAGTCGTTAATTTTAAGTTTTCACTACAGCACTGCACCACACACCCTGAGCACCACCCTATGAGTAACAGTTTGGCTAGAGTGTACATTCTGCATCCATATCCGCACCATCAGCCGATGGTTTGGGCGGTTGTATGTTCTTACAAATATCCCATATGATGAAATTCTGCCAAATGGGTGGTCTGATGGGAATATCTCAGCCAATTGATACTCTAGGAGGATTCACTACAGCCTACTCTCACAGTCTTTAGTGCAGCAACACACTTCTGACCGGTCATTCTCTTTTGTGGTATGTAACAGGTGTAAATGCACATATTTGCATGTACATAGGAATTTGTTATTTACCACCAACTAATAGTTGGTGGTAAATAACGAATCCTTAACACCTTCGCTGCGGCGGCTATTCCGCCGCAGCGCTAACGGTCGCGGGGTGGCGCGCGGCTCACCTGCGCGGGTGACAGAACCGTTCCGTAACGGCTCGCGGGTGAGCTGTGTTTGTGACGGAACGGTTCCGTCACGGCCCCGCCCGCTTAATGAAACGCACCACGCAGGCGCAAAATCAGCACTGCGCAGGCGCAAAATCAGCGCCGCGCAGGCGCGGCTAGCGGGCCGTGACGTAACCGTTCCATCATGAGCACATCTCACCCGAGGGGCGTGACGGAACGGTTCCGTCAATAGCGTTGAAGTGGTTAAAGCCCTGTAGCACTGTTTACAGTGGTACCTACATTACAAAATACAGATTCGGTAATTTTACCGAAACAGTAATTTTACTGAATCAGTAAATTTACCGATTCGGTAAAATTACCGCTTCGGTAAAATTACTGAATCTGTATTTTTTCATTCCCTACATCTCAGTATCCAAATACCGGTCGGTAACGGCCGAAATCGGTATTTTAGGCCGTTACCGACCGGTATTTGGATACCTACATCTGGCCCCTAGTGACTGGAACTGGTAAATAAAGCACGTCATTTCAAATGTTTGGAAATCATATTTTGTTGTGGTGTGACAGATTTAGATATTTCTGCACAAACCTGTAATATTTAAGTAATGGAGGAAAAAGCAGTATTAAGCAAGACAGCCCTTGTTTGAATGGAAAAATGCGCAGTTGCAGCATGGATGAACGATGAGAAAAGAAAGGAGCAGGCTATTTATACAAGATAGTAAATAAGTACGCATTAATCTGTGGTACTGACCAAACGTGAAACTATCAGTTCAAGTTGACAAGTGTAACATACATACATTGGTCTTTGCAGTTTCAAAAACATACAGCAATAAGTGGAAATTGAACTGGGGATTAGCTATGAATGGTAGGCAGATAACTCTTTTGAGTGTTTTAATTAACTATAATGTTGTTCCATGTATAATAAAAAATATAGGTCACATAGAGAATACACATGACAATTGACTAGCATTTTGCTTCTGTCTGTAGCACACACTCCAACCTCATGCACCAAGAATTAAGGAGAAATCATTAACCTTTTGATGTAAAACAGGAGAAATCCCTCAAGTGGCTGAATCGAAATTTGCCTAGCTTATGTAACGGTAAGTGTTGGACAGGCCACATGAAAGGCCGCTCTCCCCCGGCCCGACCAGGCCTGAGCCCGGTCACGCAGGTATTACACACCACCCTTGCACGTCCTCCGTCCCCTCAGGGACCCCTGCCCTCGAGCATGTCCACCTCGTGGGTCCGACCCACTGCCAGCCTACGCGCCCATCCTGGGGCGCCATCTTGGACACTCCCCCACGTGGCCGCCTGGCCCCCGGCCGACCTCAACCCTGGGCCTGGCCAGGCCTCAGACATCCCGGCACCACCATCCACCCAGGAGGTGAGCGGGCTACTTGGCAAGTCAATGGGAGAAGGAGGTGTCGATGGCTCTCCACCACCAAGTGCCGCTCGCCCATCGCCTCCCCGGGCGTTGGCTCCACCCCCCTGCTGGGTGTCTGGACTCCCTCATCCCGGACCTCCCGACCTCCAAGTGCGAGGGTCCGGACATCAAAGCACACCAGCCCTATAACTGGGGCAGCTCCAGAGCAGGAAGGCAGTTGTATCTTGGAGTCGAGAGACGTAAAGAGGAACTCATCCTAGGCCGACTACTGGCGCTGCCGTAGCTCTGTCTTGTGCACCATCGTCCTGCCTGTTGGCGCTGCCACAGCCTTCGCAACCTTCATCTCCTTCATCGTCGTCGGGACCTGCTGGCGTGGCCGCGGACCGTTGTAACCGTCATCTTCACCGGGACCTGCAGGCTCCGCCGCGGACCGTCGTTTTTCCTTCGTCCATCTCGGGACCGGCTGGCTCCGCCGCGGCCCGATCATCTAGAACGCCGAGCTCGAGGATTGAGAGCTATTTTCCACTCATTGGTAACAAGACTGTCCCGCTACCCCTTTTCCTAAACCAGAGACCAGAACCGAGGGGACCCCTGAGTCCAGACCTCCTTGTATCATATCATCGTAACCTAAGAATTGCATATAAAGCCTCGTTAAACTTCAACCTTGTGTGGTGTCCGTCTGTGGGGGGGAAGTTACTTGTCTGTACAGTCGTTGGAGACGGCTCTCCCCGGAGACCTCTCCCCGTAGTCTCGGCCGACCCTCCCGGTCCGTCTAACATTGGTGGCCAGCGGCGCGATCCGAATCACCGCATAACGTACAGAGAGTAGCTCACCCCACGACGAAATCACAATGACAACTAAAGAAAGCGGATCAACCGAGAAGTTCCAAATGGAGAAATTGGAGGAGTACAGCCATCGTGAACTAAAACAATTCTGCATCGAACTGGGTATCGCTACCACCGGACTAAGCACCAAAGACGATTTTAAGCATGCCCTAGAATCTTGGGCAGAGACCGGGGCTGCCGGAACCCCCGATCAAAGCACCGCAGAAAAAACCACCACGGCCCCTGAAGGGCAAAGAACGGGTCTCTCGCAAGACGAGATCCAGGAAAGAGAAAGAACCCGACTACACGAGCTAGAAATGGCCCGGCTCAAAATGGACGTTGAACTTAAGTTGGCCGAACAAAAAATCAACTTAGAGCACCTGCGTCTCCGAGAAGAAAGAGAGGAGAAACAGAGACAAAGGGAGCTCGAGGAAAAGAAACTGGCGTACGAACACGAACGGAACCTAGCCGAGATCAACCTGCGCAAGCAGAATAAAGAAGTAGGGGTGCCCGAGCGACCCCACACCTCAGAGGCCACAGAGAAAAAGGTACACATCCCCAAGGATGTTGTCCGAGAATATTTCCGAGAGGACGACATCCAGCAATGGTTTAAGGCCTATGAAATCGCTATGACTGCACACCGGATCGATAGAAGCGATTGGGGAGCCGGTCTATGGGGGAGATTCCTCAATGAGGGCCGCGATACCCTGCTACAGCTCCCGGACCACCAGATGACCTCCTATGACCATATGAAAGCGGCACTCCTCACCCGCTATGGCCTCACACCCGAGATGTACCGTCAGAGGTTCCGAGACTGCACCCGCATCCCGGGTACAACTTGGGTGGACTATGTAACCTACTTTAGCCGAGCCTTCGAGGGCTGGATCAGAGGAAGCAACGTCACGACCTACGAACAACTGTTCAATCTGATGGTATGGGAGCATCTGTCGAACAATTGCTTCATTGAACTCCGCCAGCACCTCCTCGACAGCAAGTTAACGGATCCCCGGCAGCTCGCAGCCGAAGCTGACCGGTGGGAGATCACCAGAGTGGGCCGGAATGGGTCCTACGAACAGAACCGGAACAACAATGGTCAGCACCGACCCAGAGGAGGAGGAGGGGGCCAAGGACGAGGAAGAGACAACGCTCCGGTCGCCCCCGCTACCGGCACCACCCCCCCGGCCAACCGGGGCAGCACCCCGGCGCGACCGGGGTACAGAGCCAATGTCACGTGTCACCGATGCCAACGGGTCGGCCACTATGCAAACGACCCAAATTGCCCGCAGTACCAGAGCCCAAGACCCCGCCAAGTGGCCGCTGCGGCCCTAGGGGAAGAACAGATCTCCGAGGAGCAGGAAGAATACGAACAAGAGCATCAAGAGTGGGAGCCAGCCGCCATGGCTCTAGCATGCTTAGGGGGGAAAGACATGGTCCCGCGGGTCCCCCTACCCGCTAACACCCAGAAGTACAGCCAATGGGTGAGCATCAATGGACGCCGGGCCGAAGCCCTTCGTGACACCGGGGCCAGTGTAACAGCCGTCCGCTGTCACCTGGTGACCCCAGAACAGTATTTACCGAACATTCTCTGCCCTGTACGATCAGCCGATAACTCGGAAAGTCTGTGTCGGATGGCCTGCGTCCCTTTCGAATGGGGAGGGGTCTCCGGCATGTTGAAAGTAACGGTCCGAGACGATGCCCCCGTAGACTGCCTCCTGGGGAATGACCTTGAAAGCTCTCCGTGGGCAGCCGTGGAGCGAAGAGAACACCTGGGGATGTTAGGCGTCCCGGACTGGGCGTGCGTCACCACCCGGTCCATGGCCGCCCGTGCCAACCACCGCCCAGAAGAACCCGAATGGCCGGCACCACTGCCCCCGGTCGCCCCAGCCGAAACCACCGACCGTGACGTTCCCCCCGAACCAGCTCAACCTTCCGACCTTGCTAACCTCGACCAGTGGCCTCAAGAGGGGGGGCCCAATTTCGCCAAGAACAGAAGACCTGTCCCTCCCTCGAGGGACTCCGCCAGCAAGCGCTCGCCCAAAGCGCAGGAGATACCTCCGGTACTCATTGGGTCTACTGGGACAATGATCTGCTGTACAGCGAGCAAAGAATCGCCGAGCTGGGGGCCAACCGAGTATTAGTGGTGCCCCTCCGTTTTAGAGACTTTCTGCTCAACCTGGCCCACGATGTCCCCCTGGCAGGACACCTGGGACAAGATAAAACCTACAGTCGCCTAGTGACCCACTTCTTCTGGCCCAAAATGAGGAACGATGTGCACCAGCATTGCCGATCTTGCCCCACGTGCCAAGCCAGTGGAAAGAGCGGCCGCAAACTAAAGGCTCCCCTGCAACCTTTTCCTGTGGTCACTACCCCGTTTGAGAGGGTCGGAATAGACATTGTGGGGCCCCTGGACCCGCGCACCAAACAAGGCCATCGATTCATCTTGGTGCTAGTGGACCACGCCACCCGCTACCCTGAGGCTGTCCCTCTGCGGACTGTGACAGCCCCGGTAGTCGGCCGGGCTCTGATGGGGATCTTCTCCCGTGTGGGCTCCCCCCGAGAAGTCGTCAGCGACAGAGGCACGAACTTTATTTCTAAATACATGAAATCCCTCTGGCAACAGTGCGGGGTCACCTACCGATTCACGACCCCCTATCACCCTCAAGGGAACGGACTCGTTGAGCGGTTCAACCGCACGCTAAAGGGGATGATCGGGGGGTTGGAAGAGCCCCTCCGTCGCCAGTGGGATGTGCTGCTGCCGTGCCTCCTCTTCGCTTATCGAGAGGTCCCCCAGAAATCCCTGGGCTTCAGCCCATTTGAACTGCTATATGGACACCCAGTGCGGGGGCCGCTCAGCCTAGTCAAAGAAGGCTGGGAGATGCCTCCGTTAAAGAACCCTCCAGATGTCTTCCGGTATCTCTTAACCCTCCGCAACCAGACCCGGCGGTTCCGGGAACTGGCAAAAACCAACCTAGAGGCCAGTCAAGAGGACATGAAAAAGTGGTATGACCGGAATGCCTCATCCATTGAATTTGAACCTGGCCAACAGGTATGGGTGATGTCCCCCACCGAACCATGCGCCCTACAAGACAAATGGACGGGGCCCTTCAAAGTAATCGAGCGCAAGGGCCCTGCCACCTATCTCATCGACATGGAATCCTCCCGGAACCCACTCCGGGTCCTCCACGCTAACAGACTAAAGCCCCACTTTGTGCGCACAGAACTCAGCCTCCTGATGGCCACAGACACTGGGGCTGAAGAAGACTCCGAGCCCCTCCCTGACCTCCTACGGACTCGGGAGCAAGACGGCTCCGTGGATGGGGTCCGACTCTCGGAGGCCCTCACCAGAGAGCAACGCCAGGACTGTCAAGCCCTCCTATCACAGTTCGCCAGCCTGTTCTCCCTCACCCCAGGTGTCACTTCCTGGTGTGTGCACGATGTGGACACGGGGGACAGCCCCCCTATCCGCCACCGGGCCTACCGCGTGCCAGATCGGGTACGGGCCTGCATCCAGGACGAAGTAGCCAAGATGCTCACACTTGGGGTCATCGAAGCCTCAGACAGCCCCTGGGCCAGCCCTGTAGTACTGGTCCCCAAAGCAGCTGCCCCCGGCACCACACCAGAACTCCGGTTCTGCGTCGACTACCGGGGCTTGAATGCGGTCACCCGAACAGACGCACATCCCATCCCCCGGGCAGATGAACTGATCGACCGCATGGGAGCTGCCCGCTACCTCAGTATCTTCGACCTGACGGCGGGCTACTGGCAGATCGGCCTCACACCCAGGGCGCAAGAACGTTCTGCCTTTTCCACACCCGATGGCCATTACCATTTCACCGTCATGCCCTTCGGCATGAAGAACGCCCCAGCGACCTTCCAACGGCTCGTCAATCAGGTCCTGGCGGGGCACGAAGGATTCAGCGCCGCCTACCTAGACGACATCGCTGTGTACAGCCACCATTGGTCCGAGCACCTCCTCCACCTCCGAGCAGTGCTGCAAGCCCTACAGCGGGCTGGCCTCACGATCAAGGCCAGCAAATGTCAAATTGGGCAATGGTCTGTAACCTACCTCGGGCACCAGGTGGGAAGCGGCCTGGTGGCCCCTCTGCAGCTAAAAATTGCCGCCATCCAGTCCTGGCAGTCCCCCATCACCCAGACCGAGGTACGAGCCTTCCTGGGCCTCACAGGCTACTACCGAAGGTTCGTGAAAGACTATGGGACTATAGTGGGGCCCCTCACAGAACTCACGTCGAAAAACCAGCCCAAGAAAGTCAACTGGACCCCAGAGTGTCAAGCTGCCTTTGAACAATTGAAAGCCGCCATGTGTTCCGCCCCTGTGCTCCAGGCCCCCGACTACAGCCGGGAGTTCGTCGTTCAGACGGATGCCTCCGACCATGGCATTGGGGCAGCCATGTCTCAAATGAACATCGACGGCCTTGATCAACCGGTGGCCTTCATTAGCCGGCGACTCCTACCACGGGAACAGCGCTGGAGCACCATAGAGAGGGAGGCCTTCGCTGTGGTATGGGCCCTCAAGAAGCTCCGGCCCTACCTTTTTGGCACACACTTTCGGGTACAGACCGACCACCGACCCCTGCAATGGCTGATGCAGATGCGGGGGGAAAACCCGAAGTTACTACGCTGGTCCATCTCCCTACAAGGTATGGACTTCACAGTTGAACACCGGCCTGGGCCAGATCACGCCAACGCGGATGGCCTGTCCCGGTTCTTCCGCCTCGACGAGGAGAGTCCCCAAGAGGATGGGTAACTCTCCCCGCCTTCAGCTGGGGGGGACGCATGTTGGACAGGCCACATGAAAGGCCGCTCTCCCCCGGCCCGACCAGGCCTGAGCCCGGTCACGCAGGTATTACACACCACCCTTGCACGTCCTCCGTCCCCTCAGGGACCCCTGCCCTCGAGCATGTCCACCTCGTGGGTCCGACCCACTGCCAGCCTACGCGCCCATCCTGGGGCGCCATCTTGGACACTCCCCCACGTGGCCGCCTGGCCCCCGGCCGACCTCAACCCTGGGCCTGGCCAGGCCTCAGACATCCCGGCACCACCATCCACCCAGGAGGTGAGCGGGCTACTTGGCAAGTCAATGGGAGAAGGAGGTGTCGATGGCTCTCCACCACCAAGTGCCGCTCGCCCATCGCCTCCCCGGGCGTTGGCTCCACCCCCCTGCTGGGTGTCTGGACTCCCTCATCCCGGACCTCCCGACCTCCAAGTGCGAGGGTCCGGACATCAAAGCACACCAGCCCTATAACTGGGGCAGCTCCAGAGCAGGAAGGCAGTTGTATCTTGGAGTCGAGAGACGTAAAGAGGAACTCATCCTAGGCCGACTACTGGCGCTGCCGTAGCTCTGTCTTGTGCACCATCGTCCTGCCTGTTGGCGCTGCCACAGCCTTCGCAACCTTCATCTCCTTCATCGTCGTCGGGACCTGCTGGCGTGGCCGCGGACCGTTGTAACCGTCATCTTCACCGGGACCTGCAGGCTCCGCCGCGGACCGTCGTTTTTCCTTCGTCCATCTCGGGACCGGCTGGCTCCGCCGCGGCCCGATCATCTAGAATGCCGAGCTCGAGGATTGAGAGCTATTTTCCACTCATTGGTAACAAGACTGTCCCGCTACCCCTTTTCCTAAACCAGAGACCAGAACCGAGGGGACCCCTGAGTCCAGACCTCCTTGTATCATATCATCGTAACCTAAGAATTGCATATAAAGCCTCGTTAAACTTCAACCTTGTGTGGTGTCCGTCTGTGGGGGGGAAGTTACTTGTCTGTACAGTCGTTGGAGACGGCTCTCCCCGGAGACCTCTCCCCGTAGTCTCGGCCGACCCTCCCGGTCCGTCTAACAGTAAGTTTCAATTCTATTAAGGACACGGAGGCGAGGATTATGCTATATCTTCCTTCGCTTTATTAACATAAAGACTCCACAGCAGCTTAGGAAAATATATATAAACAGTGAACAGAAATGCTTTAAGGCCTAAAGCATTTGAAGGAACGTTTAACAGATCAAAAAACCACAACTCCCAAGAGTCTCTTGTATATTGCCAGTCCATAGTCCTTCCATTATGTCCATCACAGCTAGAAAACCAGCCCTCTCTTCCTCTTCCTCCTCTTTCTTCGCGCAGATCACGCATACACCTCATTGATCCTGCTTAGCACCCTCGTTGCCTGTCGAAAAAAAGGGGACAGCGTAAGCGAGGTGGCCTAGGAATGCAACAATAAGGCGAGGAGCATTCAGCGACTATTACAGTACAGACATTGTATAAGGAAAACGCTTTACTTACTGCCATACGGGTGGGTAGAGAAACCACTGTGTAGCCTGGGTGGGATAATCCTCGCCTCCGTGTCCTTAATAGAATTGAAACTTACCGTTACATAAGCTAGGCAAATTTCGATTCTATGTCAGGACCGGAGGCTTCAGATTATGCTAGTTCAAAGCTTACTTACCACCAACTGGGCCAAATCCACCACGGGCTTAAAATAAAACCTCTTAAAGGTGGAATCCGAGGACCAATCCGCCGCCCGCATTAGATCCTCCAAGCGAGCACCCACCGAGAACGCCTTAGAGGCCATGGCCCCTCTGGCAGAATGTGCTCCAAAAAGAGTCGTATTGATGCCTGCTTCTTGCATGACCCAACGCACCCACCAAGCAATAGTGGGGGATGAGACAGCTTTGTGTGGCTTTCGCACGGCAATCAACAATTGACGCTCGCCCGGGGGGCGCAATTCCAAGGTCAGATCTTCATATGCTTTGAGGCATTGCACAACACACAACTTAGGAGTGTCTACAAAAGCTGGATAGGAAATGGATCGCGACGACGTTTTTGTGCGTCGACCCACGGTAAAAGTAACCCCATCCGGGGAAAATATGCGTGCAGAGATATCCAGCGCGAGCACGTCAGAGACGCGTCTACAAGAAACCAAACATAACAACATAGCCAACTTTGCCGAGAGTTCCTTAAGAGACAGGTAGGAATTGGCCGGCCAAGACAGGAACAAGTTCAGAACCAAATTGACGTCCCAAAGGACGGAGTACCTGGGTTCAGGAGGCAATGCGAGTCGAATAGCCCACAGAAGCCGACAAACAAAAGGAAGTTCCCCTACCGGATGGCCATCGATGTTATCATGGCCTGCCGAAATAGCTGATCGAATCGCATTGATCGTTCTGTAGGCCAGGCCTTTGTCGGCTAGGTGAGCCAGGAAATTCAGCACGGGAACGAGACCCGTGACCAAGGGATCCAAATCCCTTCGTAGACACCAACGCATCCACTTAAGCCAAGCGGATCTGTAGCCCTTCGTCGTACTATCGGCCCATGCTTTGGAGAGCAGGTGCTCAGCAGACCCCGAAAGGCCTGGGAGCGACCAGCGTCTCCTGAGAGCCTCCATGCCATGAGGCGGAGCGAGCTCTGTGTGATGAGAGGATGCGGTTCCCAATCCGGATTTGTCAGGAGCAGAGGAAACAGGGGGAGTAGGATTGGAAAATCCCAAGAAAGTTCCAGAAGAACCGGAAACCACACTTGAGACCTCCAGAGCGGCGTAACCAACACCAACTCCGCTCCCTGGCGGCGTATTTGGGCCGCCGTCCGCACTATCATGGAGAACGGGGGAAACGCAAACGGTCTTTCCCGACTCCAGTCCTGTAGAAAGGCGTCCGTGGCTTCTGCCAGAAGGTCCGGCCTCCAGCTGAAAAAACGCGGCAGCTGGTGGTCGAGACGGGACGCAAACAGGTCCACCGAAAAGGGACCCCAGAGAGTTTCTAACCACCGGAAGACTTCCGGATCCAGTTTCCACTGACTGGCATCCCTGAGGTGCCTGGAGTGCCAATCTGCTACTTGATTGGCCTGACCCGGTAGGTACTCCGCTGTCACCGCAATGTGGCGCGACAGGCAGTAGTCCCAGAAGTCCTTCGCCAAATCCGCCAGAGCGCGGGAACGAGGACCCCCTAGATGGTTCACATAACGAACCGCCGAAATATTGTCCATTCTCAGTAGGACACAGGCCTTGACCGAATCCTTGGTCCAACAACGGACTGCGAAGGAGCCCGCCAGGAGCTCCAAACAGTTGATATGCAACCGTTGTTCTTCTGAAGACCAGGCGCCGCCGGTGGAGAAATCCCCGCACCGGGCGCCCCAGCCCGACCTGCTGGCATCGGACTCTATGACTAGATCCGGGGCTGACCCGAAGATCGCCCGACCATTCCATGCCTCCATGTGAGACAGCCACCAAGACATTTCTTCCTTCACTTCTTCCGTGAGAGGAACCCACTGATCGTAGCTCATCCCTCTCCGTAGGTGCTGAGCCTTGAGGCGTTGGAGCGCCCTGTAATGTAGGGGCCCCGGAAAAATCGCTTGGATGGAGGACGACAGAAGTCCTACCACCTTGGCGATATGGCGCAAAGAAGTGCGATCTTTGGTGATCGTCTGCCGAAGCAGGTGTCGGATTTTCGCTACTTTCCGACCCGGCAGGCTTAGGATCGCCTGCACCGAGTCCACCACGAAACCCAGGAAGGTAATCTTCTGAGTGGGAACTAAAACCGATTTGGAGCCGTTGATCACGAACCCCAGCTTCTGAAGAAGGTGCACGGCCTGCCGAAGCTGTCCTGCCAAGACCACTGGACACTGTCCCATGAGGAGGATGTCGTCCAAGTACACCAACATCCGAACCACTTGACCCCTGAGGAACTCCACCACCGGATGGAGCACCTTTGTAAAGCACCAGGGGGCCGTTGGCAGACCGAACGGCAGTGCGGTGAACTCGAGCACCCTGTCGTTCCATAGAAACTGTAGGAAACGACGATGTGGCGGGTGGATGGGGACGACCAGATAGGCGTCCTTGAGATCCAATCTCACCATCCAATCTCGAGGGAGAAGTACGTCTCGAAGGAGGTGGATACCCTCCATCTTGAAATGTCGATAGATCAACCACCCGTTGAATTCCTTGAGATTGATCACAGGTCTCTTGCCCCCATCTGTCTTGTCCACTAAGAAGACATTGCTGAGGAAACCGTTGGGGTGGCGCGTTGATAGACAGATGGCCCCTTTGCGGAGCAATTCCGAGACCTCTCCGTCTATCAACCGCGCGTCGGACTCTGAAAACACCATTGGACGTGGGGGCACCGCTTGCGTGGGTCGGTCGTAGAACTCTGTGTGGAACCCACGTATGGTTTGCAAGACCCAAGCGTCGGCAGTGAGCAACTCCCACTCCCCGTAAAAGGCTGCCAACCTCCCTCCAATCGGAACTTGATCTAAACAAAGTACACTCACCGGAGGCATTTCCTTGTCCAGAGTTCTTCCTGAACCCTCTGCCGCCGAAGCGTTGCCCTCTGGTGGGGTAGAAGTTATTAAAGTTTGCGGATGTCTGGTACTGGCCTCTGCCGGAGCCTTGTCCCTTATTGCTGGCTTGCTGGCCATGGCCGGTCGCGCGGCCCCTACCGCGACCGGCCCCTCCGGAGAAACGCTGGTGAAAAACACGTTTAATGCTGGACTGTGCCTTGTCCAGCGACGTGAACGTGTTCACGAACTTGCCCAACTCCCTGATAAAGGGCTCGCCGAAGAGGCCTCCCTGGGCCACTGCACCCGCCTCCGACGAGGCCAGATCCCCCAACGTAGGGTCCAATTTAATCAATAGGGAACGCCGTCGTTCAGTAGATAGGGCGCAATTGGCATTGCCCAGGAACACAATAACCCTTTGGGCCCAATTGGAAAGCACCTCCGGGGAAATGACGGTGCCATTAGCCTTCGCCTTCTCCGCCATGTCGAGGATCTTCGTGGCAGGCCCCACTGCATCTAGCAGTTTATCCTGGCAGGATCGCCAGGACCGATCGATACCTTTCCTGGGATCCTTCATAAATTTTGCCAAGAAGGTGGCCATCTTCGCGTCCAACTCGGGAGTCATGGCCACCTTACCCTCCAAAGTTGGTCGAGGGCACTCTCCACGCAGACAACCTCTGGCCTCCTTCTCCAACGGCTTGCGTAGCCGACCCGCTACGAACTTCGCCACCGTCTCACCCGGTGTCCAAGCCGCGGAGCGTGGGTGGACGATCTCGTCCGGGTCCAACATGCCCGACTCATCCCGTGGCAGTTCCTTGGCTGAGGTCGACGGTCGCCAAGAGCGTACCGACTCCCCGTCGTCATCAGTGTCCGGTGAGTCGTACACAGGGGAAGCGGGGGCTGTCGACACGTCCCCTGAAGCCCCAGGGTCTGCCAAGGGGGCAGGGGGCACAGCCGTTGCCTTCGCCAAAAAGGCGTCACGGAGACGCTCAAACGCGCCCCTGTCCACCCCTTGGGCCTCCGAGGACGGGCCTTCTCTGCAGGGCTTCTTCGATGCGGGCGGCAACTCGCCCGATGTCCCCGGGAGGTCGGGAGCCGGACCCATATGCGCGGACGCTAGCTTCGCGCATTCCTCCACAATGCGGGCGGAGAGGCGGTCCTCCATAGGCCCCACCACCTCTGTCACGCAGCGGTAAATGGAGCTATCCACCGCCTGGTAGAATTCATCGTCCTGTAGGTAGGAATAGGGTTCCTCCTCGTACTCTCCTTCCATCTTGAACACACAGAAGCAACTCTACAGGCACCCAGGAGGGTGTTAATCGAGAGATTCCTCGAGTATGGGCAGACAAAACTGACTGCGATCACTTTGTGGGCCAACGGACGTGGCAGGTAGGGCTGCACCGACCCCCCAGCGCGCAGACTCTCCTCACCGGGACCGAGTCTCGTAACCCCTCAAGCGCGCCAAGCCACACACAACCAGTGAGGTGCACAAAATGCGCCCGAAGGCGTTTCACGCGGTCAGCGCCGCAATACAGACCCCAGCGGGGCGTCAGAAATAGGGATTTACAGACCCGGTGAACCAGGTGTCTGAGGGGTACGCGAGGGCAGGCTCCTGCGCAGGCAGACTCCTCAGCGCGGCTCCTGTAGCTGCGGAGGCGAGCCGAAGAGCCGGCGAGACGCGTGGGCGCCCCCTGGCGGCTTTCTTAGTCACCGCACACAAATGGGAAAGAAAAATCGCGTAGGAACGGGTAGAACGTTCCCGCGACCGGGGACTCTGCAATGGAAACAAACCATGGAACGAGCCTCCAACAATCGTACGTACAATACAACCAGTAAATATCATATAAAGGAAACATGAAAAGCACTTATCTGGCTGCGGGAGCAGCGAAGAAAGAGAGGAAGAGGAAGAGAGGGCTGGTTTTCTAGCTGTGATGGACATAATGGAAGGACTATGGACTGGCAATATACAAGAGACTCTTGGGAGTTGTGGTTTTTTGATCTGTTAAACGTTCCTTCAAATGCTTTAGGCCTTAAAGCATTTCTGTTCACTGTTTATATATATTTTCCTAAGCTGCTGTGGAGTCTTTATGTTAATAAAGCGAAGGAAGATATAGCATAATCTGAAGCCTCCGGTCCTGACATAGAATTGAAAATGTGAAAGCAGAAAACCTGGTATGAATCCCAACTTCCATGCTTGGTCATATTGGGTGATCTTAGGCAACTCTCTCTCTTCTGTTTAATTAAGTTGCCTATGATGTTGCTTAGTGTATAATAATATCTAAGCCACATATACGGTGCACATAGCAAATGATTTGCATGTGGCTTCTGCCTGACACCCACACTCTAACCTCACACAACATGAATTAAAGACACGGCATTAACCTTTGAAGTAAAACAGGATAAATAAATCGATGCCCATCTAGTGGCAGAATTCCACACAATGAAAGCAGAAAACCTGGAATCAATCCTGGCTTCCCAACTTGACCGAATTCTGTGATCCTAGTCAATCTTTCCTTGTGTTTGATCTAATAGACTATAATGTTGTTCCATGTACAATAAGAATGTAGGTTTTAGAGACTAGGGCGCTCCTGAGAATTGACTCGCCTCTTAATTAATTAATAACATTATTGTCAAGGTAGAGTTGGGCATGAATGTTTCTAAGTTCACACTAAATTCAAGCTATCAATTTTAATAAATGCCTGTCAATGCAGTGATATAATCTGAAATACTGTGGTGAAACGTTTCTGAATTTGAACTAAATACACTTTTTTGAATTGTGAAGTGACTTTGCATATTTTGTTGCATGAACTACTTGCCAGTTCTGTGACTCAACTAATAGGGGCTCTCCTGGTTAATTTTTTTAGCTCACCCATTTCTAAAGAAACTATCATTTGGAAGCAAGACTGGGACAGGGGTTATTGTAATGGTGCCCTTGGGGCTGGCCTTTGGAGTTGGAAACATTTCCATGAAACTGGACCATATGCCAAGCAGATGCTGCATTAAAGGGGCAACAGTTTGTCCAAAGATAAGACCCAGTATTTATTTTGCAGTGGGATGTGGTGATTTCTGGCTGTGGTATTAGTACTTACCAAGAGCTGGAATGAAGGCCGGATAAGGCCGACTACTCTCCAGTAGCAATCTCCACCTGGCTTCTTTCTTTCTCTTTCTGACCTTGTGCAGTTTGTTCTCTAGCTCCAATACAAGGCAAGGGTCATTTGGTTAAAACAGGTGTAGAGGCACAGCAAAAAAAGACCAACATTTTGTCTGCTCACCATTTTTTCAAATGGTGTGCCACTAGAGGTGGGCGAGCCACTGAAAGCTAAAGCCTGTCCAGAAGCAGGTGGCTGGCTCTGGCTCACTTAAGGCCTTCTCGGGCCCTCAAGTCTAACATGAGCCAAGCTTTCATGAGCCTTCTGCCTGCCACTATGCTATCCTGGCTGAAGACGGTGATAGCCAGAAACCGCTCCTAGGATGCTTGATTCCGGTCCAGGAAAGACATGACTTGGCAGTTCGGTCTGGACTGTTCCCATGAGGCATAGGGTCAAGGCTGATTTGCATATGGTCATGTCTGAACTGGGGTGCTATGGAGTGCAAAAAAACGATGGATTTAGGCCCAGATCTCTGTACTGGGGTGAATGTATGACATTGTTCTGCATTCTGTCCATCAATTGCTGTTTTTGCATTTGTCACCCCGAGTGGGATGGGTATGCTCAGACGTGAGTCCCATGCTCTCCACACCACTGGAGTCAAGCTATCCTGGCTGAAGACGGCTGATAGCCAGAAACCGGTTCTAGGATACTTGATTCCGGTCCAGGAAAGACATGGCTTGGCAGTTCGGGCTGGACTGTTCCCATGAGGCACAGGGTCAAGGCTGATTTGCATATGGCCATGTCTGAACTGGGGTGCTGTGGAGTGCAAATAAACGATGGATTTAGGCCCAGATCTCTGTAGTGGGGGGAATGTATGACATTGTTCTGCATTCTGTTCATCAATTGTTGTTTTTTGCATTTGCCACCATGCTCTAACCTCGTGCACTGAGAATTGAAGACAAAGCATTAACCGTTAACAGAAAAAGATGCCCATATATGGGCTGAACTGCACAATGTGCAAAAACAAAACCAATGACCAATCAAAGCTGCTACGCTCACCTATTATGTGATCCTAGGCAAGTATTTTATTTCACTGAGCCTCTTTTTTCTTGATCACCACATATGACAGAGGTGAGTTCAGGATATTCGCTGTTCAAAAGCCACTTGTGTTTGATATAAAGACTACAATGTTGCACCATTTATAATAGGAATCTGGCCATTTAAAGGGTATGCATGACAACGGATTTGCTTCTTAGTTTACAGATGCCATTTAAGCTGGGACAGGGTGGGGTGGACAGGAATATTTACAGATTCATGTTTAAAAAACATGCACAACTAATCAATACAGTGATATAATCTGATATACTAAGGTGAAATGTTTCTCCATGATGAATGCACGTCATTGAATTTTGAAGACACCTTTAGAACACAGCACCATATTCTAACATGATGTTTGTCGCATGATTTATTTGACAAACCTTTCCAGGGCTTGGCTGGTGCACAGGGTCACAGAGCCAAGCCAGACTCTTTGGTCAGCTCTGGCATCCCTGTTAATTTGTTGGCTCGCCCATTTATTGGTGCAATAAATGTTAATTTTCCAGCTTCCTGTTATACTGCATTCTGGGAGAATTTCAGGGAGGAGATTAATCTGCATTTTTCCCGCTGATATCTTACGAGTTTTGTCGCAGGCATGGTGGGAAAAATTATAGTCCTATTGGACATCAAAGCTAGGTTAAATCAATTTACATATCCTGATTCAATCCAAAACAACTGCCCGAAGGTTGGGCATTACTTAATGAACACAGGTAAGAAAACACAAAAACTTACACCACACAAAACGAAATACACTTAATTGCATGAAATCCAAATTATATTGATACTCAACAATATTCATACACTATTTGCACATAGTGGTCGCTCCAATAGACATAACAATGTGCTCCGAAAGGATGATTGTGCGTGAATTTTATACAAAAGGAGAGAAAGAGAAAAGACCCATAGCATCATATTACATAGTAAAAGTATTCTGCAACCTAACAGAGGTCATTGCTTAAATCAACATTCCCTCTCTGTGGGCAGGCTGTCCAATCCAGGCAGTACAAAATGTTGATGTTTCGGCCTGACAAGGGGGTGGCGGGAGGGCCACGTGGAACCTCATGAGTGGGTCTTCATCATGACAGCCCAACGTCTTGGCGGAGGGGATGACGTCCACCATGTGAAAATAGTGGGTGGATGCCGTCCACACGCATGTACCCTGACTTGTACCCTGGTAATACACCACAAAGTTATGCACCAAAAATATGAAACACACAAAACATCAATGCGTTTGAACCATTTCCGTTTCCAAAAATGTTTGAGCAACAAAATCCACGAATGAAAATAACAGGTGTATACAGAAACTAAATTCGCACCAACCCTATGTGAGGAAAATTAACATTTGTATTTCCAGTGCAGCAGATCTCAGTTTGTGCAAGTGATGGAACAAGCTTTCATGCGTAAAGAGACTTGCTCGGTTTCAATCCTTTCGAAATAACAGATAATGTATTAATCAATATGTTTTGTCTTACTAATAATTGCACCACACAATATTTCTGGTATCTAGGGAAAGCTTGTCTATGTGCTTTTACTAACAGTAACTTGAATGCATTAAAAAGTCAGATGAAAACGCGGGAAGGTTACTGCGCCTGCGTCTGCCACACTCACCTGGTATGACGTATCTCTGCTTGGTGGGAAATCTTTGCAGCTGCACATTAGTATTAAAGATGGCTGCTTCATGTTTCATATACTATAGCACCTGCTCCTGCGCCAACTAAACATTGTTCATTCTGCATAACTTTTTTTTTGTCAAAGGTGTATTTTATTGAAAAGGAAAAGAAAAAAACCAAATAAAGAATCTTGCGACAATCTCGCACAACATCCCATGCAGGGGGTTAGTCAAGGCAGGCGGGAGGACATTGAAGGTATGGGCAAATCTAACCATCGGGCACACCGGGGTACGTAAGCTAAATAGTCACAGGAGGTACAGTCCAAGCACGATGTGCCATCAGTGATTAGCAGCGTGGATCCATTGGATCACTTGAGTCATGAAGAACTACATTCGAAATAAGTACCCTTGGGCGAAACGCTGAATGCCTCCCGCCGCGATTGCGTTAATAGTGTCACAAATAAACCAAAACAAAAAAGAAGGAAAAAACTCCCCCCCTCCCACTCCCTCCCTCCCGGTGGTGGCAGCCCTCCGCATTCATACTAGTCCATACGCACAACACTCATACCTGGAAGAGATGTAGGCTCCTCAACGTGGGTGGGTAGACTGCTGATGGCAATCCCCTAAAGAGGAAGCGGACCAGAGGTCCCCAACAAAAGGTAAAGTTTTTAAATTCGCCCAGAAAGACCTCGGCCATACGTTCCATGCTCAACAATCTCCACAGTCTAGCATACCACAAAGAGATCGCTGGGGCCTCCCTCTTTTTCCAAGCCGCTGCCAGGGTGATCTTGGCTGCCCCAATACACAACCAGAGGATTTTCTTATCAGCCCGGGTCTGGTGTTCCAGCAGTGGATCACGGAGGCCAAATATCATGTGTGCCATTGAGTCCGCTACGGGGTATCCCAGGATATCTTTAATGTGGGAAAGGATTTCCTCCCAGTAGGGGCGGATAGCGGGGCAGTCCCACCAGATGTGGCGAAAGTCGCCTAATAGGCCACAGCCGCGCCAACACCTGTCGGAAGTGCGAGGGTATATGCGATGTAACTTAGCGGGAGAGAGGTACCAGTCCATCATTGTTTTGAGATGTGCCTCGCGAAGTTCAATGGAATGATTGTGTTTTGCCAAATCTCTCCACAGTTGTGATCATTCCACATCCGATATATCACGGTCCAACATTTCTTCCCAGAGGCCCATGTAACGCGGTCTGGGGGAAATAGCCGTGGACAAGAGGTGACGGTAGAAAAAGGAGATAACTCCCCGCATGGCAGTGGCCCGGGAGATGAAGGCCTCAAAGGGGGTCAGGGCTCGAGGGGCCGCGTCCTGAACAGCAGGGGAGAGCGCCCAGAAAAGCAACTGGGCGTGATTGTACCACTCCGCTGGGAGGACCTCATAGTCCCCTCTACAGTTATCAAATGTGAGCGGGGCATCCCCATGGAACAGGTGGGTAAGGGCAAAACAGCCCCCACTCCTCCAGGCATCAAAGGGCCCCTCACATAAAGCAGGCGGGAAGGCAGGGTTGAAATGAATGGGTGTAAAGGGGAAGGGGAATGTTGTCCATCTCTCATCCCTGGAGACTGAAACCCATACCTTCAGGGTGGTGCCAGTGGGAGTGCTAATATATGCATTCTTAGGTCTATCTCTCTTGGGCTTCCAGACTAGATCCCAAATTGATCTCCCCGCCACACTCCTGTCCATATGTAGCCAATGTTTTTCTGACATAGGTTGAGACCACTCCACCAACACCCTGAGCTGCGCTGCTTTGTAATAGAGAAGCATGTCAGGAAGGCCAACCCCTCCCCCCTCTCGCGGACGCCTAAGAGAGGTAAAGGAAAAGCTAGCCCGCCCTTCCTGCCAAATAAAGCAGAGCATAAGGGTTTTAACACGACGAAAGAAGTCAGTGTCTACAACTATGGGGAGCGCCTGGAATAAATACAGAAGTATGGGGCGGAGTGTCATTTTAATCGCGTGTATCCTCCCTAGCCACGAGATATACAAAGGCAGCCACTGTCTCAGATCTGTTCGGATACGTGCCAACAGGGGGGGGAAATTAGCGGCATACAGTTTCCCCACTGTGGGGGTAAGGTGGACCCCCAGGTACAGCAGAGAAGAAAGGGTCCACTGCAAAGGTGACAGCGGGCGAAGGCGGTGAGAGAGCGTGAGGTTTAGAATAATGGACTTGTCGTAGTTGACTCTAAAGCCCGCTACCGTCTCGAAACGCACCAGTTCTGTCTGAACGTGGGGGAGGGAGTTCGCGGGGTCGGAGAGGGATAGTAGGACGTCATCCGCAAACAGGGAGATCTTATGTTGCTCCCCAGTGAAAGGTAGACCCCGGATATCCGGGTGCTCCCGTACCGCCATCGCCAGCGGCTCTATACTTAGGGCAAATAGCAGGGGAGAAAGTGGGAACCCCTGCCTCGTGCCACGTGAGTGTGAAAAAAAGGTTGATAAGTGGCCGTTGACCAAGACTCTGGAACGGGGAAGCTATAATTCGCCCCCACCATGGACAAGAATCTGGGCGAGAAGCCAAAAGCTGTAAGGGTCTGGAATAAAAATCCCCAGTCTACCCGGTCAAATGCCTTCTCCGCATCCAGACCCACCAGGACTGCCGGGATACGGAAGCGATTAGCCTTTTCAATAAGGTGGACCACTCGTCGGGTGTTATCGTGGGTCTGGCGTCCCTTAATGAAACCCGATTGATCTGGGTGGATTAGAGCGGGCATGAGATCTTGTAATCTGGATGCTATTATAGACGAATATAACTTAGCGTCAATGTTCAGCAGAGCTATAGGCATATATGAGGTACACTTGGTGGGGTCTTTCCCCGGCTTGGGGATAACCGATATAACAGCCTCCGCCATGGAGCCCGAGGTCATGCCCGTCTCAACCATGGCGTTAAAAAGAAGCACCAGATAGGCACTTACTTCCGCTGCAAAGGTCCGATAAAAAAGTGCTGTGTAACCATAGGCCCCGGTGCCTTATTGAGTTTCAGAGTCTTAATTGCCGTCAGAACCTCCTCCTTAGTGAAGGGGGCAGCGAGCAACTCATTCCACTGAGCAGAGACGCGAGGGAGCAGAAGGGCATTCAGATAGTCTCGCTGAGCCTCCGGGTCCAGAGTGTCCCCCGAGTACAATGCTGCATAGAACTCCCCAAAGAGTTCCGCCTTGGCCTCGTCGCGATGCCTCAGCTCCCCTCCTTGGTCTTGAATACCACTGATATACTCCTTCTCCCTCTTATCTCTCAGCTGACGCGTGAGGTGCTTCCCTATCTTATTTCCCTGTGAGTAAGAGAGACGGCGCAACTTCAGGAGAGTGAACTCCGCTCGGTTATTATAATGGGCCCTAAGCTTACCCCGGACCGCCATCAATGAGCGGAATGTCTGCCTGGTGGGGTTCTGCTTGTGGGTCTGTTCCAACCTGGATAGTTCCTCCTCCAACCCCTCTCGTTCCTCCCGCCACAGCTTATTGAGAGTCTCGTTGAGGGCTAAGCAACTACCCCTGTTTGACGCCTTAAAGGCATCCCAAGTAACAAAAATCAAGGTATCTTGGACAGGGTTGAGGTAAAAAAAGTCGCGGATTGCTGTCCGCAGTGCCTTACAGGAGGAATCGTTTCTAACCAGGGAGGCCGGGAAATACCACTTGCGGGTTCCAGCACTGTCCGGGGCCCAGTGAAAACAGACGGCCAATAGGCTATGATCGGAGACTGAAAGGGGGAAGATCGTCGCCCCACACAGGGAACCCCGGAGGGGCTGGCTCAGGAAACCATAGTCTAGACGAGAATAAGAATGGTGGACGTGGGAAAAGTAGGTGTAGTCCCGCACAAGGGGATGAAGGGAACGCCACCTGTCGATTAACCCCAGGTCTGTGAAGCGCCGACGTGTCTCAGCCGAACAGACCCCAGCGTCAGCCCTCTGAGGGCGGGAGCAGCCCAATTCTCTATTCCACGCCAGGTTAAAGTCGCCCAGCACAAAAAGGGCCCCTTCAGCAAAGTCCTCCACAGTATTCAGTAGATCCTGGAGGAACTTATTCTGTCCCGTATTGGGGGCGTACAGTACTAGAAAGGTACATAATTTGCAGCGGAGCATACCCCTTGTGAGAAGTTGGCCTGATATGCAGTGCTCACTATTCTAGTGATCACCATGTATCAGTCCAAACGACCCTTATTGATGATTGGTTGTAAGTCAACCGTAGACCAGCTATCCTAGTAGCATGGACAAGAGCAGTCTTTAGGCTAGACTCTAGAGGGCGTGTTAAGCCAGCTGTTATACCATCACATATACCCCTTGAACACCAAGTGAAAGGACACCACACAAGTTGTTATGAACATAAAGTATATTTATTTAGAACACAACAGCCCTGGACTCTTTATGAGGACAGGGCGCTAAGCACAATACAAAGCTCTTAGGAAAATACGCAAAGTTGCACAATTTACACAAATGCCCGAGGGGCACGAAAAACCATATACTCTAAAAGTGGAATGTGAAATTACTAGCAGGTAAGTACTACACTAATAGGCTTTGGGATCGCTAGGACTTGACTACTGAACCTTCAGATTACTAGCAGGAGGCCTAGGGAGATCGGGTGCAGAGTGGGCACTCTCACGCGGGATGCGGGACAAAGTCTATGGATGCTAGATTTCGTAAAGTTAGTGTTATCGGACGAATCCGACTAGGTAGAGCTGAAACGAAAAAGGATCTGGACCCTTGGATAGCAAGACTATGCTGGAGCACCGAAATGCTGAGTTTACCTAGCCCAGGGGCTGCGGATGCATAGGTCTGGAAAGACGTCGGGAATCCTCGTTGCAGTCTATGGAGCCTGAAAGAAGAAGTTGCTGGCAGGCGACCAGTGAAGAGATTCGGATGGATCCAAGCCTGAATCGGAGATGGAAGACACCTGTAAGCAGAGGGGACCAAGTTCTGAATCACTAGCCAGTGATTAGATGGGCACCAGGATGGCACCGGATGGAGTCACCTCGACCAGGTGAGTGGGCGACGCTGGGCTCTGCAGTCTCACGGACCAGGAGGCGTTGTCGGCAACCAGGATGGAGGTGCGAGCTGCCCCACGATGGTATCTGCTGTCGACGTCGTTGGACCCAGGATTGGGGCAGCAAGTCTTGGCAAATGCAAGCCCACGCGGTGGACTCAAAATGGCGTCTGGAGTGGACCAGGAGGGTCCGGGGTGCTCCTCTTTTGGAGGGGAGCCAGGGCCAGTCTGGAGCAACCAGACCAGCGGTGTTGATGTCGTCGTTCATCGTCGGGAAGGCCACAAGCCAGTGGGCTAGTAGCCAGACAACGCGGTGAGCAGCAAAGAGCAGAAGGGCCCCACGCAGATCTCGGGGAGGCTGAACTTCGGTGTTGGAGCTGCTCAGGGTTGGGGCTTCCCAAACCCCAAAGCACTCACTCGAGGATCCCTCGGCGGTCGTGCTGGGCAAGCGTCATGCAGTCTTGAAGATGGCGGGTCCCTCGAGGTCTCGTCGCACCCACGGATCTCAGCTGAGCTGACGATGTGGGTAGAGGTCAGAGGTGCCAGGGTCTCATCGTGCTGTTCAGTCGGATTCCGGAGGAAGGACGTGCAGCAAACCGCAGTGTTCTTGGGTGGTGCCTGCGGGTGCAGGGTGACTACTCCTTAGCCACAAGGGAGAAATCTTGAGAAGAAGTCGAGAGTTCCTTTCGTAGAAAGTAGTTTCAGGATTCAAAGATGATCTAATTTGGAAGGGGGCCCGCTCCTATCTTTATACTAGGAAAAGGGGCTGGCACGCGACTAGGTCCTGCCCATGGGTGGGACCAGGAAGGGGGGTGGTTACACCCCTCTCCCATGCCGGACTTTCCCCAGCTCAGGGGCTGGTGTGCCCCTAGAACTGGTTCTAGCCGGCAGATGCATAGTGAGCACCGGGGTGCCACTTGCAGTCACCTTCCTCTAAAGCCCTGCCAACCCAGGATACACAAAACCCTGTCTGGGATGGTGCTAGCACCGCCCCTGACAGGAAACCCTTTGTCAAAGCCTCTCTCGCTGGAAGGACTCCCAGCAGCAGGAGGTCAGACTTGTGTCTGTGGTGGCAGCATCCATTTTGTGATGCTGAGGCTTGAGTTAACTTTAACCGGGGTTCACAGTTACATACATGTCGTGTCCCTCTAGAAGGGTGGAATGCTAACCCCGTTGCCAGAATTGGCGAGGGGTTAGTATTCCAATTCGTATGACACCTTACTCGACATGTTTTGATAAAGCGATACCAAAGATAGCATATAACCGCGAGGATTATAATGCACTTAAGAGTATATGGTATGCGTTATCATGGAACAGCTATTAGGACTTGGTTCCGCAAGCTGCAAACGGGCTCAGCTCATGCCAGAGCACCATCTCACACGATTCCAAGCACTCTGCCTTCAGGATTGTCAAGGCCTGCCATAGGAGTGACTGATAGGAATCTGTGTGTCCATTTTAGGGTTAGATATAGGTATACTATATCTAAAGCAAAGGGTGATTACACCACCTTGCCCCAGCTGTCGTGCAGCCAGTTGTGTCAGATTTAGATCTCCAGCCAGGGGTGGCATAATACATGCTGCAGCCCCTGGTAGGCCCTGGGTACACCTATGCCCTGAGTTACAGGGTCTGATAAGGTGGCCCAGTACCAATTGGTAAATGCACCTAAGGCACACGTGTCAATTTAGTGAGAGAACAGCAAGGCTGTGGGTCTGATTAGCAGGCCCACAGCCAGAGAAGTCGTAAACCAGTGAAGCAAAAGGCAAAAATCTGGGGTGATCATAGGATTGCAGACCCTACTCTCCTACATGACCCCCCCAAAAAAAATTTGGGACAATAAACTAACCTTGACCAGGTGAGTCTTCTTGCTCTAAGTGGAAATACCTGGAAAGCCCATCTGCATTGCCATGATCAGTGCCAGGTCTATGCTCCACTGTAAAATCCATCCCCTGTGGGGAAATGGACCACCTAAGCAGTTTGGGGTTTTCACCCTTCATCTGATTTAGCCACAAGAGGGGCTTATGGTCGGTCTGAATTTTGAAATGAGTGCCAAACAAGTATGGCCTCAGTTTCTTCAGGGCCCAAACCACAGCAAAGGCCTCCCTCTCAATAGCTGACCAATTTTTCTCTCTGGGGGTCAGCCTTCTGCGTATAAAAGCAATGGGCTGGTCATGACCATCAAAATTCAGTTGAGATAGAACAGCTCCCACACCCAACTCAGAAGCATCTGTTTGGACAATCAATGGTTTGGAGTAGTCTGGACTCTTTAGGATAGGTGCTGTGCACATGGCCTGCTTTAGGTCATCGAATGCTTTTTGACAGCTTGCTGTCCACTGAACTTTCTTTAGCATCTTTTTACTTGTCAGTTCATTAAGTGGAGTCACAATAGATCCATAATTCCTGACAAATTTCCTGTAATAACCAGTCAGGCCCAAGAAAGCTCGAACCTGAGTCTGGGTGGTTGGAGGAGCCCAATCCCTGATGGATTGTATCTTGCTCTCCAGTGGCTGAACCTGGCCTCCACCTACAAGGTGGCCCAGGTATACAACCTGTGTCTGCCCTATCTGGCACTTTGTGGCCTTGATAGTGAGACCTGCTGCTTGCAGTGCCTCTAACACTTTCCTCAGGTGGACCAGGTGATCCTCCCAGGTGGAGCTAAAGACAGCTATATCATCAAGATATGCTGCACAGAAGTCATCCAGCCCAGTGAGAACTTGATTCACCAGCCTTTGGAAGGTGGCAGGTTCATTTTTCAAACCAAAGGGCATTACCACAAACTGATAATGCCCACCAGGGTTAAAAAATGCTGTCTTGGGCTTGGCATCCTCAGCTAACCTGATTTGCCAATACCCAGCTGTCAGGTCAAATGTGCTTAAGTAGTTGGCAGAAGCCAATCTATCTATAAGCTCATCTGCCCTTGGTATTGGGTGGGCATCAGTCTTAGTGACTGCATTGAGGCCTCTGTAGTCTACGCAAAACCTCATCTCTTTCCTACCACCCTGGGTGTGAGGCTTTGGCACTAGAACTACTGGACTAGCCCAAGGGCTATCTGAGGGCTCAATGACTCCCAGCTCCAACATTTTCTGCACTTCTGTCTCGATGCAGTCTCTAACATGATCAGGCTGCCTGTAGATTTTACTCTTGACTGGCAGGCTGTCACCAGTGTCAACCTCATGGGTACACCAATTGGTTTGACTGGGTGTCAGAGAGAACATATGTCTGAAGGATTGAAGAACCTTCTGTTGATGGTCAGAGAGGCTGCCACAAAAGACAACACCATCTACTGATCCATCATCAGGATTCTGAGTGAGCAGGTCTGGGAGAGGGTCACTCTCCTCCTCCTGTCCCTCATCTGTGGCCATGAGCAAGCTCATGCCCTTCCTGTCAACATATGCTTTGAGCCTGTTCACATGGAGCACCCTGTGGGGGCTACTGGGAGTTCCAAGGTCCACCAGGTAGGTGACCTCTCCCTTTTGCTCAAGGATTGTGTGGGGCCCAGACCATTTGTCTTTGAGTGCTGCTGGGGCCACTGGCTCCAACACCCACACCTTCTGTCCAGGATGTACACAGTCAGGACAGCCTTTTGGTCATGCCAAGCTTTTTGGAGTTCTTGGCTTGCCTCAAGGTTTTTAGAAGCCTTTTCCATATACTCAGCCATCCTGGAGCAGAGACCAAGTACATAGTCCACTATGTTGGTTGCAGGCTTTTTGAGAGGTCTCTCCCATCCTTCCTTCACCAAACATAGGGGTCCTCTCACAGGATGCCCATACAGAAGTTCAAAAGGGCTGAAGCCAACCCCCTTCTGTGGGACCTCTCTGTAAGCAAACAAAAGGCAGGGTATCAGGACATCCCATCTATGCCTGAGCTTTTCAGGTAGTCCATGAATCATCCCTTTTAGGGTCCTGTTGAACCTTTCAACAAGCCCATTGCATTGTGGATGATAGGGTGTAGTGAACTTGTAGTTGACACCACATTCCTTACACATAGCAGTCAAATATCCTGACATGAAGTTTGCACCTCTGTCAGAGACAACCTCCTTAGGGAAGCCCACTCTGGAGAACACTCCAACTAGGGCCCTTGCCACAACAGGTGCTGTAGTGGTCCTAAGGGGAATAGCTTCAGGATACCTGGTGGCATGGTCCACCACCACCAGTATAAACTTGTGCCCTGATGCTGTCTGGGGTTCCATTGGACCAACAATGTCAATCCCCACTCTTTCAAAGGGCACCCCCACCACAGGCATTGGTATAAGGGGGGCCTTTGTTGTGCCACCTGACTTACCACTGGCTTGGCAAGTGACACAGGAGCGACAAAACTCCTTGGTATCTTCATTCATGTGAGGCCAGTGAAAGTGTGAGACAATTCTGTCCCAAGTCTTATTCTGGCCTAAGTGACCTGCAAGGGGAATCTCATGGGCCAAGGTGAGAAGGAAACCTCTCAGAGACAAGGGGATGACCAGCCTCCTGGTTGCACCAGGCTTGGGGTCTCTTGACTCAGAGTACAGGAGTCCATCTTCCCAGTGTACCTTGTGGGCACCTGTGCGTTCCCTGCAGCCTCAGCAGCAGCCTGCTGTCTGAGGGGTTCAAGAGAAGGGCAGGCTAACTGTTCCTTCCCCAGGTCTTCTCTGGAGGGTCCCCCTGAACCCAGAAACTCAACCTGATCAGGTTCAAGTTCTTTAAGCTCAGTTTCCCTCAGCTCCTTGAGGTCAGCCTCCTCTGAGACTTGATCCACAACCTGGGGCAAGGGGGAAGGCAATGCCTTAACCCTCCTGCTCTTCTTCTTGGAAGGTGTCTGGTCCATTGTTCCAGGATCCAGCACCTGTTCAGTGGGGCATCTTCTGGCCTGTGACCTAGTCACAGCAAGCACATGTGCTGGCAAGCCTAACATTTCCATGTGAGTCCTCTGCTCCACTTCTGACCATAGGGATGACTCCAAATCATTGCCCAACAAGCATTCAACTGGGAGGTCTGAACTAACAACAACCTTCTTTTGGCCACTTACCCCTCCGAAGGAGAAATCAACAATTGCCATACTATGGTGGGTAGTGACATTGCTGGCATTGGTCACTAGGTACTCTGGACCTAGCATGATCTGTCCAGGGTCCACAAAGTTAGGTGTCACCATTGTGACACTGGCACAAGTGTCCCTGTAGGCCTGAGCCATCTTGCCATTGATAAAAGGTGCCTGTCTGTATTTGCCCAAAGTATTGGGACTGGCGTCAGGGGATATATCCACATCCCCTGTACAGACAAGGACAGCCTGAGTGAGTGTGCCAACTAAGTTGTCATACCCCTCAGAACCCAAGGTTAACCCAACTAATCCCTTGGGAGGTGCACTACCACTGCTGACTGTACTAGGGGTTTCAGTGGCAGGAGTTTGCCCTCCTTTCTTGGTGCACTCACTAAACCAGTGAGTTTTACTTTTGCAGTATTGGCACCACCTTTTAGACTGGCCTTCTTGAGTCTTCTTCTTCTGGGAAGCCTGACCCCCACCCTCTTTGGTTTGTTGGGGACCTGTTGAAGACTTCTGGTCATTTTGTTCACCTTTGGTATTATTACCCTTCTGGTCTGCTTTCTTCTGACCACCCTGGTTCTGGCCCTGGTTCTGCTTAACCCTTGTTCTGACTAAGCATGGGCGAATTTTGCGGATCTAGCGTTCGCGAATTTTGCGGATTTGCGAACTCGCAATCCGCAAAATCCGCGAATTCCCGCGAATTTGCGGATTTTTTTTTTTGTGTGTTCGCAATTGTTTCTGCCAGTTCGCGAGGATTTGGTACTAGTTCGCAATTGCGAACTTACTTGTCGGCTCGCAACGGTCGCGACTATGTTGTTTCTACGTCTGGTTCATCATCACAGCCTCCCAGCACCCTCTGTTTTACCACTGGCACCCTCTCTTTGACCCATGCCACCCTCTGTTACATCAATGCCACCCTCTGGTTCATCATCACTGTAGAAGATGGGGGGGAAAAGCAAGCCCACCTGCCCTGCTTGAACTGACATGAATTAATTTGGGGTTAGTTTATTAACAACACCTGCCCTGCCCCAACTGACAATAATGAATTAGGGGCTAATTAATGTGCCACTGAAAGAATTTAAAGTTCCAGCCTGGCACCTGCTTGTCTGCTCCTTTAGCTGTAAATCAGTACCTTTGTGGCATACAGTTAAGGTCAGAGCAGGGTCACACAATAGTTGCAAGCAGGCAACCGAATTCTGGAGGGCCCCCTCAGGAAGCACTACAAAGAATCGTTACAAATCATGAGGTTGACCTTTTGCACCTGCTCATTGCTTTTGCTTTTGCTGAAATCGTTTTTCGGTTTTTTTCGCGCTATTCGCGGGGCGCGGCATCGTGCGAAACCGACCGCGGAAGCCGCCAATTCGTGCGAATGAGCATTTTATTTTTTTGCGGCTTGTTGTTTCGCGAGTTTTTTTGCAGTATTCGCGAGCCGCTTGCAGCGCAACACGCGAATTTACCCCAAGGTCGAGTACGGGCGCGGCCATTTTGTTTGCGTGACGTATTTCCGTTTCCGCCCGCTATGTATAATCTCGCGCAGTAAGCGCATTGCGAGTAGAGGTTCGCACGAGATCGCGCGGGAAATCTAGAGGTTCGCACGAGATCGCGAGGAAAATCTCGCGCGAACTTACTTTCGCGCTCGTGAACGGGCGCCGGCCATCTTGTTTTTCATTCATTTCCTGTGTCTGGGCATGGTGTTTAATCCTCTTGGTATCTTTGCCATCCTTTGCTTGTTTTCAGTTTTTTTTTTACGATTTTGCTTCTTATCTATCCCTCTCTTTTCCTAGCTGTATATTTTTGTCTTTTCTGCTATTTTTCTTTACTTTTAAACTACTTTTTTATACTCTTTTCTTTTCTTCTTCCCTATCCTATTCTTTCTTAATTTTCTACTTCTTCCTACCTTACCTGCCCAGACCATGGTCAAGCCAGGCGCCGTGAAGCTGCCCAGGCACTTGAGGGCCGCAGCGGCGGCGGGGAGTAGTGCTGGACCCAGTGGCAGGACAGCATGCGGGAGATTGAGGGGGGAGCAGGTGACGCGACGGGAGATATTCAGCCCGGAGGAAGTGGGCGCGCTGGTCTACTTCGTCCAGCGCCGCCTGCCCAGGACCATCGCGGGAGGCGGCAGGATCGCGGCCGGCGGCTACAACATGCGGGAGCGCCGGAAGCGGTGGGAGAAGGTGTGCTGGGCCATATCCCACCTCTACGGGGTCCAGCGCACCTACAGCCAGGTCACCCATCGCTGGACGGACCTCCTGGACCGCGAGCGCGACCTGCTGGACCAGCTCGGCTTGGAGATCCCCGGGCTTGGTGAGTAGTAGTAGCCATTTAATCACTCACTACTATGATGTTTTCTCCTGCTCTGTGTTGTTGTATTGCAAATATTTGTTTTTTACATGGAGCAAGCCAATAATGCCGCTGATGACGATTACATTGTAGTTAAATTATATTTCAAAATCTTCTGTGCATTTCAGGTGCACTGCTCTCCTTCTCAGTGGCGTTGCTACTATGCTTATTTGTTTTCTATTTCGTGGTCTCATTGGCCTGAGTAACTATTATGTATGAGTGTACTTTACAGAACTGCGTAATGCTAGACACTAGGGGGCAGATTACATTTACAAGCCCCTTGCGCCACGTTTACGTTGCCTTGCGTGACGCAACAGCGGCGTAAACGTGCCGCATCCCTGCGAGTCATTTACAGCATGACGCATCTAGGGAGATGCGTCACGTTATAAAGCCATGGGCCTGCACCACAATGGGTGCGTTCCTAGTACGCAGGGTGGGCGGTCCAGTGGCTGTGCGCCTCGCAAAATTGCCTGCGTGAAATCTACAAGATTTAACGCAGGCACTTCTGCGACGCTGCTACGTCAATTCAATTCCTTATGTCTGCTCGAAGCAGGCGAAAGGACTGACACAGCATGTTAAGTATTGGGTGGCCCTGAGCATTACTGGAGTTGCATTGCGTTGGCGACGTGACTCCAGCGATGCATCGCTCTTACGTGACGAGATGCGTCACGCAAGTGCCTACCCTTGCGCCAGGGCGCGCCGCATTGTAAATGAGGCACATCTGCCGTGTCGCAAGGGTAGTTTTGCGTGACGCATTTGATCTGGCGCATCTCTGGAGATGCGCCAGAACGCGTAAGTAAGTATGCCCCTAAGGGGCAGAATTGCAATTACCGTCGCATCCCTGCAAAGTAGCAGGGATGCGCCATTAATTGTGCGGCCCGCTACCACCACCAAACATGGTGCGGCGTATTGGCAATGCGGCGCACCATGGGCCCAAAACGTCACAGAAGCTTTACTGCTGGAGTTGCGTCGCAACGATGGCGCAGCTCCATCAATGCTCTGGGGTACCCTATCTCCCCAATGCTGGGTCAAGCCGTACGTCTGCTTCAAGCAGGTGCAGGGTTTGTGTGACGCATCATTGTCCTAAAGGTGACTGATTGATATTTTGTAGATTTCCCTCAGCCACTATTAGGATGTGTTCCAGCGCAGGAATGCCCTCCCTTGCGCCGGAACGCCCCCTGATGGCGCAGGGCTTTATAACGGGATGCATCTCCCAAATGCGTCACGTTGTTATAATATTATACGCCGCACCATGGCGCCCTTTTTTGTTTAGCTGCTGCGTCACAAAAGTCACGCAAGAACGGCGCAAAAGAGCCGCAAGGGCTTAAATCTGCCCCTTCCTTTGTACCCCTGACAATAAGAAAAATAGTGGCGGTGGATTGATAGTTTGACTATTTAAATGACTGGTAATGTAGCAGGCAACTGTTAGTGTTGTCACTGATCTGACTGAAATCACAATGGAGTTTGTCTGTCACTTTGCGTCTTGCCTGCGGACTGCTGCCTGCCAGTCCTAGGTGAACGTTTCAGTACTTTGTTTAGTGAGTTACGTGACTTTCGAAGTCACAGGTCCGCAAATAAATGAAAAGTAACCATAATCAATATAATTTCGCGGAAATATTTTGTTATTGTTCTTTTGAAATGTTTGATTTGGTTGACATTGACAAGCAACAATCATCCATGTTTTCTGTTCTTTCTTTCATGTTGTACGTCAGCTCCCCCCAGGGGCGAGAGGAGGACACAGGAGCAGCAGGCGGCGGATGCTGTTCAACAGGGCCAGGATCGGGCAGGCGAGGGCTCCTCTGCTGGCCCCAGTAAGTTTTCATTTTAGACTAGTACCTATTTTTCCTAGCGTTCCTCATTTGACTTTTTTCAAAATTGTCTTTGCTCTTCTTGTAGACTGTATCTAAATTCTTATCCTGCCTCTACTATGACTCCCTGTGGTATTACTAGATTATTCTTATTAGTCTGTCTGTGTAGCTAACTAAGATTGCACGGTTGGCGAAACTCCCATGATTCTAGTCAGCAATAGCTCTATCAACTTAGTGCAGTCCTCTGGGATTGTCCATAATGTCTTTTGAAGTGTTCTATCTGGACTCATGCTTGCAAAAATTGCAAAACCTTTCGCTCAGTCACTCTAGTCTGGACCAAAAAACACAGATTGTATTTAAGTTTAAAAGCTTTATTAAAAGTAAACACATTTATTAAAATGAAGTCATAATAAAACTAAACGTTTAACTGATAATGGAAAAGTGGTTAGTGCTGACGATTAATTGAAGACATTTCTTGTGGTCGAGCCGAGCTCTCACCTGGTTTCAACTTGATCTTGTTGTTAGAAGTCCATCTTCTGTCTGTGTGGAGAAAAATGGTGCGTGTTAAAAAAACAGCCTTCATCAGTTGTGCCAAAAAGTGCAGCAAGACAACCTTCCCTGGAAAAAGGGACATTTTTTTTAACTTTAACGTAGACAGTCACAAATTACATTGTTTTCACATGTCTTCATTCCTAGACCAAAGACTAGTGAGTGCTTTATTCTAACATTCTTAAATGTACTTTGTAGGTGGAACATCTGGTGGCGGGGCCAGTGTGGAGGTGGTGGTGCTCGACACGGAGGCGGAGGGCGATTCTTCAGGGGAGGAGGCGACGGCTGTGAGAGTTGAGACGGTGGTGGTGGCGGCCAGAGGTAAGCTCTTATATATTCCTTACTTATTGAGATTGAAGACTAGCTGGGAAGGCAAGAATATGAGATGCATGGCTGGGTGAATGATGAAGCAATGATGGGTGGAAGGACAACAGCCTGGGTGGGTGACACAGAAACTGTATGTGTCCATATACCTGGATCATGCTACTATCTGACTCTTAGATAGCATATGTGTATCTAGAGCAGGGGTACTCATAGTACGGCCCGCGGGCCGGTGGTGGCCCGGCAAGCCTTCCTTGGCGGTGCGCAGACCTTGCAGACAATCACTGCTCCCCCGGCCCCCACAGAGCAGAGGCTTTTTTGTATTTCACCTGTTAGCGCCCCTGCATCTCCACTCTGACAATCACTGCTACCCCGGCCCCCACAGAGCAGAGTGGAGATGCAAGGCCACAAAGAGGTGAAATAGAACAAAGCCTCTGCTCTGTGGGGCCGGGCAAGGGTGTCAGGGTGGAGAAGCAGGGGCGCTACAACAAACAAAGCCTCAATAATATGTTAATGGTCTTTTAAAGACCTGTTAAGTACTTTGGTGTTGTTGTCTGTGTGTGCGCGTTGAGGAAGCGGTCTCAACCCGGGCTGAAGGCTGACACAGATAGACACACACACAGTGAGATGACAGAGGGGGAGGGAGAGGGAGGGCAGGAGGGAGAGAGAGATGGAGGGAGGGCAGGAGGGAGAGCAGGAGGGAGAGAGATGTATGTAAATGCTGGGTCTGGTGGCTCAGTGGATGAGGGCATCTGCTGCAGGGACCTGTGTGCAACCTCATGGTCACAAGTTATCGTTTTGCTTTAGCCCCGCCCCCTCTGACTCCGCCCCCACCAGTGCGGCCCTCAGCCCCAAACTACACTGTAAATGTAGCCCCTGAGAGAAAGTTTGTGAGTACCCATGATCTAGAGAGAGTAGACGGTCAGTGGATGAACTAAGTGTAACTTTGAAGAGCATGTAACACTGCACCCGCACGTCCGTTCCAGTGTAGGAAAGGCAAGGAAAAGAACTTTTAATTTTGTCCAAATACTACCATAAATAGTAGCAGTAGTTTGTATTGCAAGCACTGCATAGATCCGGTTATTACGGTGGCCACTCCCTACCTCTCTTAATAAGTTTAGTAGTACTCAGTCATTCATGTGTGGATGTATCACTGGTCACTCAATAAAAAGCAAAGCACCTAAAGTCATCCCATATATAAGCAAAAACATCCCATGTGAAGTGATAGATAATCAGATTATTTATCTTCTTCAATTTTCCATTTCTAGTACTCATTTCCACTGTAGGGTGAAAGTTAAATTAATTAAGCAGTAGCCCTTGAGTTGTAACAGAGTATTCTCACCGGTGAGTCGGAGTGCGAAAACCCCCCCCTCAACACTGATTGGCTCCCCTGAGCTAGAGCTGACGAGCTCGGAATTCGCACCCGCGCCAGAGAGGTACAGACCTGAGAACACTTGGCAGCCTGCACAGCTAATCCCGAAAAACCTACACTCTGCTGACGAGGAACAAGAATTCCGAAACACCGGTGTCCAGAGTTGGTGCTGCAACCTTGCTACGACACACTTCAACGCAATAGCGCACACGCTATTGAGAGACTGCATCGTCCATGATGCTCCTGGGGCACACCTGCTGGTGGGTGAGTCGGAGTGCGAAAACCCCCCCCTCAACACTGATTGGCTCCCCTGAGCTAGAGCTGACGAGCTCGGAATTCGCACCCGCGCCAGAGAGGTACAGACCTGAGAACACTTGGCAGCCTGCACAGCTAATCCCGAAAAACCTACACTCTGCTGACGAGGAACAAGAATTCCGAAACACCGGTGTCCAGAGTTGGTGCTGCAACCTTGCTACGACACACTTCAACGCAATAGCGCACACGCTATTGAGAGACTGCATCGTCCATGATGCTCCTGGGGCACACCTGCTGGTGGGTGAGTCGGTGTGCGAAACCCCCCCCCTCAACACTGATTGGCTCCCCTAAGCTAGAGCTGACGAGCTCGGAATTCGCACCCGCGCCAGAGAGGTACAGACCTGAGAACACTTGGCAGCCTGCACAGCTAATCCCGAAAAACCTACACTCTGCTGACGAGGAACAAGAATTCCGAAACACCGGTGTCCAGAGTTGGTGCTGCAACCTTGCTACGACACACTTCAACGCAATAGCGCACACGCTATTGAGAGACTGCATCGTCCATGATGCTCCTGGGGCACACCTGCTGGTGGGTGAGTCGGAGTGCGAAACCCCCCCCCTCAACACTGATTGGCTCCCCTGAGCTAGAGCTGACGAGCTCGGAATTCGCACCCGCGCCAGAGAGGTACAGACCTGAGAACACTTGGCAGCCGGCACAGCTAATCCCGAAAAACCTACACTCTGCTGACGAGGAACAAGAATTCCGAAACACCGGTGTCCAGAGTTGGTGCTGCAACCTTGCTACGACACACTTCAACGCAATAGCGCACACGCTATTGAGAGACTGCATCGTCCATGATGCTCCTGGGGCACACCTGCTGGTGGGTGAGTCGGAGTGCGAAAACCCCCCCCTCAACACTGATTGGCTCCCCTGAGCTAGAGCTGACGAGCTCGGAATTCGCACCCGCGCCAGAGAGGTACAGACCTGAGAACACTTGGCAGCCTGCACAGCTAATCCCGAAAAACCTACACTCTGCTGACGAGGAACAAGAATTCCGAAACACCGGTGTCCAGAGTTGGTGCTGCATCCTTGCTACGACACACTTCAACGCAATAGCGCACACGCTATTGAGAGACTGCATCGTCCATGATGCTCCTGGGGCACACCTGCTGGTGGGTGAGTCGGAGTGCGAAAACCCCCCCCTCAACACTGATTGGCTCCCCTGAGCTAGAGCTGACGAGCTCGGAATTCGCACCCGCGCCAGAGAGGTACAGACCTGAGAACACTTGGCAGCCTGCACAGCTAATCCCGAAAAACCTACACTCTGCTGACGAGGAACAAGAATTCCGAAACACCGGTGTCCAGAGTTGGTGCTGCAACCTTGCTACGACACACTTCAACGCAATAGCGCACACGCTATTGAGAGACTGCATCGTCCATGATGCTCCTGGGGCACACCTGCTGGTGGGTGAGTCGGAGTGCGAAAACCCCCCCCTCAACACTGATTGGCTCCCCTGAGCTAGAGCTGACGAGCTCGGAATTCGCACCCGCGCCAGAGAGGTACAGACCTGAGAACACTTGGCAGCCTGCACAGCTAATCCCGAAAAACCTACACTCTGCTGACGAGGAACAAGAATTCCGAAACACCGGTGTCCAGAGTTGGTGCTGCAACCTTGCTACGACACACTTCAACGCAATAGCGCACACGCTATTGAGAGACTGCATCGTCCATGATGCTCCTGGGGCACACCTGCTGGTGGGTGAGTCGGAGTGCGAAAACCCCCCCCTCAACACTGATTGGCTCCCCTGAGCTAGAGCTGACGAGCTCGGAATTCGCACCCGCGCCAGAGAGGTACAGACCTGAGAACACTTGGCAGCCTGCACAGCTAATCCCGAAAAACCTACACTCTGCTGACGAGGAACAAGAATTCCGAAACACCGGTGTCCAGAGTTGGTGCTGCAACCTTGCTACGACACACTTCAACGCAATAGCGCACACGCTATTGAGAGACTGCATCGTCCATGATGCTCCTGGGGCACACCTGCTGGTGGGTGAGTCGGAGTGCGAAACCCCCCCCTCAACACTGATTGGCTCCCCTGAGCTAGAGCTGACGAGCTCGGAATTCGCACCCGCGCCAGAGAGGTACAGACCTGAGAACACTTGGCAGCCTGCACAGCTAATCCCGAAAAACCTACACTCTGCTGACGAGGAACAAGAATTCCGAAACACCGGTGTCCAGAGTTGGTGCTGCAACCTTGCTACGACACACTTCAACGCAATAGCGCACACGCTATTGAGAGACTGCATCGTCCATGATGCTCCTGGGGCACACCTGCTGGTGGGTGAGTCGGAGTGCGAAAACCCCCCCCTCAACACTGATTGGCTCCCCTGAGCTAGAGCTGACGAGCTCGGAATTCGCACCCGCGCCAGAGAGGTACAGACCTGAGAACACTTGGCAGCCTGCACAGCTAATCCCGAAAAACCTACACTCTGCTGACGAGGAACAAGAATTCCGAAACACCGGTGTCCAGAGTTGGTGCTGCAACCTTGCTACGACACACTTCAACGCAATAGCGCACACGCTATTGAGAGACTGCATCGTCCATGATGCTCCTGGGGCACACCTGCTGGTGGGTGAGTCGGAGTGCGAAACCCCCCCCCTCAACACTGATTGGCTCCCCTGAGCTAGAGCTGACGAGCTCGGAATTCGCACCCGCGCCAGAGAGGTACAGACCTGAGAACACTTGGCAGCCTGCACAGCTAATCCCGAAAAACCTACACTCTGCTGACGAGGAACAAGAATTCCGAAACACCGGTGTCCAGAGTTGGTGCTGCAACCTTGCTACGACACACTTCAACGCAATAGCGCACACGCTATTGAGAGACTGCATCGTCCATGATGCTCCTGGGAAACACCTGCTGGTGGGTGAGTCGGAGTGCGAAACCCCCCCCCTCAACACTGATTGGCTCCCCTGAGCTAGAGCTGACGAGCTCGGAATTCGCACCCGCGCCAGAGAGGTACAGACCTGAGAACACTTGGCAGCCTGCACAGCTAATCCCGAAAAACCTACACTCTGCTGACGAGGAACAAGAATTCCGAAACACCGGTGTCCAGAGTTGGTGCTGCAACCTTGCTACGACACACTTCAACGCAATAGCGCACACGCTATTGAGAGACTGCATCGTCCATGATGCTCCTGGGGCACACCTGCTGGTGGGTGAGTCGGAGTGCGAAAACCCCCCCCTCAACACTGATGGGCTCCCCTGAGCTAGAGCTGACGAGCTCGGAATTCGCACCCGCGCCAGAGAGGTACAGACCTGAGAACACTTGGCAGCCTGCACAGCTAATCCCGAAAAACCTACACTCTGCTGACGAGGAACAAGAATTCCGAAACACCGGTGTCCAGAGTTGGTGCTGCAACCTTGCTACGACACACTTCAACGCAATAGCGCACACGCTATTGAGAGACTGCATCGTCCATGATGCTCCTGGGGCACACCTGCTGGTGGGTGAGTCGGAGTGCGAAAACCCCCCCCTCAACACTGATTGGCTCCCCTGAGCTAGAGCTGATGAGCTCGGAATTCGCACCCGCGCCAGAGAGGTACAGACCTGAGAACACTTGGCTGCCTGCACAGCTAATCCCGAAAAACCTACACTCTGCTGACGAGGAACAAGAATTCCGAAACACCGGTGTCCAGAGTTGGTGCTGCAACCTTGCTACGACACACTTCAACGCAATAGCGCACACGCTATTGAGAGACTGCATCGTCCATGATGCTCCTGGGGCACACCTGCTGGTGGGTGAGTCGGAGTGCGAAAACCCCCCCCTCAACACTGATTGGCTCCCCTGAGCTAGAGCTGACGAGCTCGGAATTCGCACCCGCGCCAGAGAGGTACAGACCTGAGAACACTTGGCAGCCTGCACAGCTAATCCCGAAAAACCTACACTCTGCTGACGAGGAACAAGAATTCTGAAACACCGGTGTCCAGAGTTGGTGCTGCAACCTTGCTACGACACACTTCAACGCAATAGCGCACACGCTATTGAGAGACTGCATCGTCCATGATGCTCCTGGGGCACACCTGCTGGTGGGTGAGTCGGAGTGCGAAACCCCCCCCCTCAACACTGATTGGCTCCCCTGAGCTAGAGCTGACGAGCTCGGAATTCGCACCCGCGCCAGAGAGGTACAGACCTGAGAACACTTGGCAGCCTGCACAGCTAATCCCGAAAAACCTACACTCTGCTGACGAGGAACAAGAATTCCGAAACACCGGTGTCCAGAGTTGGTGCTGCAACCTTGCTACGACACACTTCAACGCAATAGCGCACACGCTATTGAGAGACTGCATCGTCCATGATGCTCCTGGGGCACACCTGCTGGTGGGTGAGTCGGAGTGCGAAAACCCCCCCCTCAAGAAAGTTTGTGAGTACCCATGATCTAGAGAGAGTAGACGGTCAGTGGATGAACTAAGTGTAGCTTTGAAGAGCATGTAACACTGCACCCGCACGTCCGTTCCAGTGTAGGAAAGGCAAGGAAAAGAACTTTTAATTTTGTCCAAATACTACCATAAATAGTAGCAGTAGTTTGTATTGCAAGCACTGCATAGATCCGGTTATTACGGTGGCCACTCCCTACCTCTCTCAATAAGTTTAGTAGTACTCAGTCATTCATGTGTGGATGTATCACTGGTCACTCAATAAAAAGCAAAGCACCTAAAGTCATCCCATATATAAGCTAAACATCCCATGTGAAGTGATAGATAATCAGATTATTTATCTTCTTCAATTTTCCATTTCTAGTACTCATTTCCACTGTAGGGTGAAAGTTAAATTAATTAAGCAGTAGCCCTTGAGTTGTAACAGAGTATTCTCAGTGCCACCCGTAATAGAAAAGTAAGAGCTTCACCACCTGCATGTACTGGACGGGTACAGTAACGCAACGGCAACGCAAGTCTAGGTCACTCCTCATGGCGTGCGTCTCTTTTTCTCGGGTGCAAGTTTACTGCGCTGGCATTATGCCGGCTTGCAGAAAATAACGTACCAATTTTCCAAAACAAGAGATAAGAAGAAGAATAAGACTGGTGTACTTTCATAGTCGACTCCAATGGAAGTCCACAGTGCTCGTAGAATTTGTTCCTTAAACTCCCACTAATGTTAGAGCAAGGATGAAGAAGTGTGAGGTTAGATAGATACTGGCCTCAATAGTTATGTAATGCGCTTGCAAGTTGCTAGTTGTACTGCAACACAAATTTCTGCTGAATGATTGAGTTAATCTTAAAGAGCATTGGTTACAGACTATGTCTTTCTTTCTTCATATAGGTTCTCCTTCCAAACGAACAAGGAGGAAGGAGCTGGCTAGAGCGGCCCGGCAACGGAGGATCGAGGCCACTGTTGCGGAATATCGGCGGCTGGTGGCCCTGGAGGACGAGGAAAGTGTGCAGTCGACAACAACAACAACGTCGTCTGCATCGGCCTCCGTGGCCCCACGGGCTGCCACCCAGCACAGTGGTCCACCCAGACTGAGCCGGGCTGCCAAAGGCAAACGCCACCGCCGAGCAGCAGGGCCAACAGCTGCCTCTCACAGGCATTGCACCTGCAAGGCAGTGAAGGCACGCCTGCGCCGCACTACCCTGATGGTGTCCCGCCTTCAGCAGGAGCTCGCCTTGCTCCGCGAGGAGCATGATGCCCTGGCCCAAAAAGTTAACAGCATCCACCCATAGTGTCCCTTGCCCCTTTTTTAGAGACTTTTGGGGGGTGGGAATTGGGAGTTGGGTTTTTGGGGACTTTTGAAGGACAATCGTTGGGGTTAGGGAGGGTCTTGCGGGAGATTATTTTGTTAGGGATATAAATATACTTTTTCAAACTTTATCTGAGCATACCTGTTTTTTACTGCTTGCCTGGTGGGTGGGGGTTTAACGTTGACTGTTTTCCTTACAGTTTAGTTCCATTTTCTTCCTTTAAGTGTAAATGCCCAAATGTTTTCAACACTAAGTGCCTCTCACAGACTAAGTGAAGTGAATCCAAGAGTCCTAGGACTTTAGTAGGACTACCTTCAGTCTCTCGTCTCTCGTACTAATACTCCATTATACCCCCAAACCACCAAACGCTTATCTTACCTGTAATTTGTGTTTGAAAGTAGGGCTAGACCCAGGGCTGGCTCCACGGGAAACACCGAATAAGGTTGGCAATCTTGGTCGGATAAAATTTCCTCATAGCGGTGGTACTAGTGGTGTGACACAGTGGCAGTTGCATGCCTATGAAAAAAAAGAAAATGAAATCTGGTTTGTCCTCCTGAGCAATTCAACGGTACAACTGAGAATATAGCAGGTGACAGAAGTACAGTAGAGCAGTGCCACATTGTAGCCTAACAAATGGTAAAGTATAACTACTAATTCGGTTGAAGTTCTTTCACATTAGCAATGGTTCTTTGTCAAGCAGAGTAAGAATATATCCTCGGATTTCTTCACCAGCCTGTTGCTATCACCTTATCCTCCCCAGCAAGTGTGTGGATTTATTGCTGTAATAATAATTTAGTCACACATCAATCAAAACCACACAGCCCGGGGGAAGAGGGTTAGGGTTTGAAAAATGGATGGGTACGGGGGTTTTTGGGAAAGGTTTTGGGAGACAAGAAAAAATAGCACAGCATAGACAAACTATTGTGAACATAAACAAATCTTTGGGTACAAACCTATCCATCAATCTTTGAAAGTGCATGCACTACTGCATGCATGTCAGTGAAAAGTAAGTAGTACATTCGACAACTGTGGAAAGAAAGAATGCGACAGTACAGGGCCTGTGTGGAATTATTGATAACGATATTCAACATAAGGTCTCTGTAGCCAGATACCCGAGAGCCTTGCTGGTCACTATAAATCCATTGACAACAACACTCAATGGGGTTGGTCTGGAAGGTGTCAGGTTTACTCCCCGTGATCCAGTCGATGCAAATATGGTTCCACCTCCAAATGTCACCAACACCCAGAAGTGTAAACACAGGGTGTTCGAGCCATTAGGCGGGGGAGAAAAATAACAAACTAAAATAAAAAATGTGGGATGGGTAAAGGTAGGGTCAGCAGGGAAAGGATACCTGTAACAGAAGACAAGACAGGCATCAGTGAAGTGCTGTCCTAACATACAAGGCTACTCTCATATAGTCTCACTAAATAACCAAGGAAGTAGACAAGTACCTGAGCACCAAGAAAACATGACCTTGGATAGGAAATACTATAGCCCTTCTGCCACAATCTGTGAGGAAGGCCTAAGAAACACATAAACATATAGTTAACGAACACACTCCTGTCGCACCAAACACACTCGCGTTATACTAAGACATCAAACCCACTACTCACAACATACCACAAACATGGTAGAGGACTCAATGTACAAAGGGGGTTCCAAATAGTCAAAGCAAAGATGTATGGTCCAACAAAAAGGAAGAGGGAAACGGTAGTGTGTAGGAAGCAAGAACTACAACACTGCGCTCTCTAAGTAATGACCCAGTAGAGAATCTTTGGTGAAGGTCAAACAGAAAAACGTAGTTGCGACCACCACTGAATTCTGCCAACAACACACCCCACGGTGCACTACACAAAGAGAACTGGGGTAGCCTGTAGTTACCTCACTACATGCCCAGTTATGGAGGTCCTTTGAAATACACAGTTATACAACGGAGACGCGTAGTTGTCCTTACTACCGCGCTCCGTTTTAATAGTACAAAAACGATCCCCGATGTGAACGCTAACACGTGGTATAGACCGCCACTGTGCTCCGCCACACACAATTCAACCAAACAGGAATTCATCAAAGGTAGAATTCTGTTAGAAAACAGTCACAGAACCTCCCTTAACAATCCGTTCAGGCAGTAATCAGCTGACCGCACGGGCGGCCGAAGAGTTTAGAGCGGCTTTACCTGAAGACGCGTGAAGTCCGTCTACCGCCAAGGACAGAACACGGAAGCGCTCCCCACTGAGCCTCAGGGGGGGGGGGGAAGGTGATAGTCCACAGGAGACACGATAGAAAAGCATGCAGAGCGTCCGCTCTCATGCCGGTGCAGAACAGAAACCAGAATAACGCGCAACAGGAAGCGCGTCTGTTCCCCAGATAAACTTCCTGCAAGTCTCCCGCCTACTCATGGGAAATGTAGTTTCATAGTACGGTAGGCGCTTAGGGGCTGCGTAACCTGACAGAAGGTATAGTAGATAGAAAAGGAGAAATTGCTTTTTTTCTAGGTGTCCCCTCACTCACCAGGGTTGCCCCTTGGTGACATGCTTCATCATTGGGGCCATCCCAGTCCTCTACGGCCTGGGGCGTGCTGCGACTTGCGAATTACGTAGGAGCACTTACAAATGACTATGTGTGGTGCAGATGTGATAGTGGAGTGGACTAAGTGATGTGTTAAGGGATCAATTTAGAAGCCTAGAGAGAGCCAAGAAATGCAGTCACAGTCAGAGAAAAAGGCAAGGGATACTGTATCTATGTGGTTGTAGTGGTCCTGTTGGAAGTGGTAAGTAAGTTGCCTGCAGAAAAAAAATCCTCCTATTAGCGGCACTCCTCCATTGCAGCCGACGCTTCGTCCATCGATGTTGGTCACCAGAAGACACCCTGTAAAAAAAAGCACAGCATAGACAAACAATTGAACATAAACAATTCTTTGGGTACAAACCTATCCATCAATCTTTGAAAGTGCATGCACTACTGCATGCATGTCAGTGAAAAGTAAGTAGTACATTCGACAACTGTGGAAGAAAGAATGCAACAGTAAAGGGCCTATGTGTAAATTATTGATAACGATATTCAACATAAGGTCTCTGTAGCCAGATACCCGAGAGCCTTGCTGGTCACTATAAATCCATTCACAACAACACTCAGTGGGGTTGGTCTGGAAGGTATAGTAGATAGAAAAGGAGAAATTGCTTTTTTTCTAGGTGTCCCCTCACTCACCAGGGTTGCCCCTTGGTGACATGCTTCATCATTGGGGCCATCCCAGTCCTCTACGGCCTGGGGCGTGCTGCGACTTGCGAATTACGTAGGAGCACTTACAAATGACTATGTGTGGTGCAGATGTGATAGTGGAGTGGACTAAGTGATGTGTTAAGGGATCAATGTAGAAGCCGAGAGAGAGCCAAGAAATGCAGTCACAGCCAGAGAAAAAGGCAAGGGATACTGTATCTATGTGGTTGTAGTGGTCCTGTTGGAAGTGGTAAGTAAGTTGCCTGCAGAAAAAAAATCCTCCTATTAGCGGCACTCCTCCATTGCAGCCGACGCTTCGTCCATCGATGTTGGTCACCAGAAGACACCCTGTCCACTGCCTGCCTGATGCTGAATTGTGGCTCGCTACTGTGAAGCCTGACTCCATCCTTTTTTCCCCATTGCAGAGACTGAAACCCGGCCTGTAATTATTCAACGAAAAACAGGAAGTGATATAATATTACAACACCACTGATAAATAAATATAAGGTATGTAGGCTGTGGAGTGCAAAAAGTCACAATTTGATTTTCCTAGTAGACAGTACAATATTTTTGAAAGTGCGTACTCTGAGTCACCTTTTGAAGGATAAATAAGTATGGGCAAATTAATGTAGCGGATCTTGCCCCTCAAGCTAGGTGTACTGTAAACTGTGTTTTAGAACAAAATTAGATCTTCCTAGCAGTGCTCCCACCCAGACCCTTACTAAAGCCAGTCGCAAAAATGTAGAAGACCCCCAATCAAATCTCAAAAAACGAGGCCTAGCAGAAAACTGGTGACAAAACTTACTTTGAAAGTAAAAGTAGGCCGAAGTACCCCCTTCCTAATTACCCATTACCCACCGTGGATTGCATTCAAACTACTTGCAAGCAACCAAGCAAAAGTAGCCATAGCCAGCATCGCTCCAAGACTCGAAATCCCCCCCACTCAAACACATGCAATAGAAATACTGCTAACCCTAAGTTAAGAATAGTGGCAAAGGCTTTCTTTAACTATGCCAAATCCCCCCTTTCCCACCATGGATTTTCTTCAAATGACTTGCAACCAAAATTACACATTCTCACGAGTGCTCTAAGACCCCAGAACTCAGTTGGAAAAATCTAGAACACCCCGAAACACATGCAATCCTGCTGCTAGGGCTAACCCTAACGAACCCTAAGTTACAAAAAGTGCCAAAACGAAAGGTTTTTCCGCGCGGATTTTGTCCCAACCACTTCTACCCGGTATTAGACCTTCCCAGGAATGCCCCAAGACCGGCAACCCACCCGCCAAGAAGCATAACACCCCCAAACAGGCCAAAAGCAAAATCTCATACTTGCAATATTTCTGGGCCTTCGGTCCGAACGCGCTGCGTAGCTAGGCCATAAGTCGGGGTTGGCACGACGGATTTCCTGAAAAGCAAATGCAATCAAGATTAGAGTGTCCCAGCAATGCTCCCAGACCACGAAACTCACCCACAAACAGACGGAACCCCCCCTAAGAGCACCTCAAAGGCAAGCAAGTCATCAAAAACACAAAAAAAATTCCGCCTGGGATTTGGTCCAAAACACTTTTATCCGGTATTAGAGCTTCCCAGCAATGGCCCCAGAGCCGTCAACCCAGGAGAAAACGAGTAGAAGACCCCCAAACAGCCAAAGAGCAAAAGTACAAAAATGGGGACTTAGTCAATTTTTCACAAATTTCCCAAATCACTCCGCGCGCGCTCTGCAGCTAGGCCCTAAGTCCCCTCTGCCACCATGGATTTGCTTCAAACCTCTTGCAAAGTAAAGTATATATAGCCAGCAGTGCTCCCAGACCACGAAACTCACCCACAAACACCAGGAAGCCCCCCAAACAGGCCCCCGAAAACGCTACATAGAGCAAAATGTCAGAAATAGCCCAAAAAAAAAATCGGCCTGGATTTTGTCCCAACCACTTCTACCCGGTATTAGACCTTCCCAGGAATGCCCCAAGACCCGGCAACCCACCCGCCAAGAAGCATAACACCCCCAAACAGGCCAAAAGCAAAATCTCATACTTGCAATATTTCTGGGCCTTCGGTCCAAACGCACTGCGTAGCTAGGCCATAAGTCGGGGTTGGCACGACGGATTTCCTGAAAAGCAAATGCAATCAAGATTAGAGTGTCCCAGCAATGCTCCCAGACCACGAAACTCACCCACAAACAGACGGAACCCCCCCTAAGAGCACCTCAAAGGCAAGCAAGTCATCAAAAACACAAAAAAAATTCCGCCTGGGATTTGGTCCAAAACACTTTTATCCGGTATTAGAGCTTCCCAGCAATGGCCCCAGAGCCGTCAACCCAGGAGAAAACGAGTAGAAGACCCCCAAACAGCCAAAGAGCAAAAGTACAAAAATGGGGACTTAGTCAAATTTTCACAAATTTCCCAAATCACTCCGCGCGCGCTCTGCAGCTAGGCCCTAAGTCCCCTCTGCCACCATGGATTTGCTTCAAACCTCTTGCAAAGTAAAGTATATATAGCCAGCAGTGCTCCCAGACCACGAAACTCACCCACAAACACCAGGAAGCCCCCCAAACAGGCCCCCGAAAACGCTACATAGAGCAAAATGTCAGAAATAGCCAAAAAAATAATCGGCCTGGATTTTGTCCCAACCACTTCTACCCGGTATTAGACCTTCCCAGGAATGCCCCAAGACCCGTCAACCCACCCGCCAAGAAGCATAACACCCCCAAACAGGCCAAAAGCAAAATCTCATACTTGCAATATTTCTGGGCCTTCGGTCCAAACGCACTGCGTAGCTAGGCCATAAGTCGGGGTTGCCACGACGGATTTCCTGAAAAGCAAATGAAATCAAGATTAGAGTGTCCCAGCAGTGTTTCCAGACCACGAAACTCACCCACAAACACCAGGAAGCCCCCCAAACAGGACCCCCGAAAACGCTACATAGAGCAAAATGTCAGAAATAGCCAAAAAAAAAATCGCCCTGGATTTTGTCCCAACCACTTCTACCCGGTATTAGACCTTCCCAGGAATGCCCCAAGACCCGGCAACCCACCCGCCAAGAAGCATAACACCCCCAAACAGGCCAAAAGCAAAATCTCATACTTGCAATATTTCTGGGCCTTCGGTCCAAACGCACTGCGTAGCTAGGCCATAAGTCGGGGTTGGCACGACGGATTTCCTGAAAAGCAAATGCAATCAAGATTAGAGTGTCCCAGCAGTGCTCCCAGACCACGAAACTCACCCACAAACACCAGGAAGCCCCCCAAACAGGCCCCCGAAAACGCTACATAGAGCAAAATGTCAGAAATAGCCAAAAAAAAAATCGGCCTGGATTTTGTCCCAACCACTTCTACCCGGTATTAGACCTTCCCAGGAATGCCCCAAGACCCGTCAACCCACCCGCCAAGAAGCATAACACCCCCAAACAGGCCAAAAGCAAAATCTCATACTTGCAATATTTCTGGGCCTTCGGTCCAAACGCACTGCGTAGCTAGGCCATAAGTCGGGGTTGGCACGACGGATTTCCTGAAAAGCAAATGCAATCAAGATTAGTGTCCCAGCAGTGCTCCCAGACCACGAAACTCACCCACAAACACCAGGAAGCCCCCCAAACAGGACCCCCGAAAACGCTACATAGAGCAAAATGTCAGAAATAGCCAAAAAAAAAAATCGGCCTGGATTTTGTCCCAACCACTTCTACCCGGTATTAGACCTTCCCAGGAATGCCCCAAGACCCAGCAACCCACCCGCCAAGAAGCATAACACCCCCAAACAGGCTAAAAGCAAAATCTCATACTTGCAATATTTCTGGGCCTTCGGTCCAAACGCGCTGCGTAGCTAGGCCATAAGTCGGGGTTGGCACGACGGATTTCCTGAAAAGCAAATGCAATCAAGATTAGAGTGTCCCAGCAGTGCTCCCAGACCACGAAACTCACCCACAAACACCAGGAAGCCCCCCAAACAGGACCCCCGAAAACGCTACATAGAGCAAAATGTCAGAAATAGCCAAAAAAAAAATCGGCCTGGATTTTGTCCCAACCACTTCTACCCGGTATTAGACCTTCCCAGGAATGCCCCAAGACCCGGCAACCCACCCGCCAAGAAGCATAACACCCCCAAACAGGCCAAAAGCAAAATCTCATACTTGCAATATTTCTGGGCCTTCGGTCCAAACGCGCTGCGTAGCTAGGCCATAAGTCGGGGTTGGCACGACGGATTTCCTGAAAAGCAAATGCAATCAAGATTAGAGTGTCCCAGCAATGCTCCCAGACCACGAAACTCACCCACAAACAGACGGAACCCCCCCTAAGAGCACCTCAAAGGCAAGCAAGTCATCAAAAACACAAAAAAATTTCCGCCTCGGATTTGGTCCAAACCACTTTTAGTGCTTCCCAGCAATGGCCCCAGACCCGTCAACTCACCTGCAAAGAGGTAGAACAACACCCCCACAAGTGCTGAGTCTTTCTTCATTGGGCGTAAACCAGCCCTCTGCTTTGATGGAAATAGGAGTCTGGAGGAGGAGGATAGAGGAGCATGTTCTTCTGAACTTGTGAACCTGAGGAATGCAGACTGCGGCACCTTCAAATAAATTAGCAAACAAGTGAAGACAGTTCTGCTGATGGGCTTGTTTTTGTGATTATCTGATTAAAGTTTGAATTATATTAACTGTGCACAACAAAGAAAGACAGACACACAGGAATAAAAGTGAATAAGGATGAAAAAGAAAGTTATTGATTCGTTGTCTCATTTTCAGGGCTCGAAGTCGGAATCACGGTCCAGGAATAAGAATAAGGCTTCGTCATCATACTCTGCGAATTCAGGCAGGGTGAGCTCAGTGTCACCTGACAGAGTAGAAATTCCCTCATCTGTGTTGCTGGCCACCTCCTCTTCATCCGGCACGCTCTCTCGTACTCTGAAATCTGGTGGTATGAGGTGCTGATTCATCTTGATCATTGTTAACCTCTCCACATTTTTGGGCGAGAGGCGGCTCCGTTTGGGAGTTACAATCCCACCAGCCGCACTGAAAACCCGTTCAGAAGACACGCTTGCGAGTGGGCAAGACAAGTAGTTTAAAGCCAGGTTGGTGAGCTGTGGCCACAATTCTTTTTTCCCATGCCAATACGCCAATGGGTCAGAATTAACATAGACCTCTGTTGAGTCATTCAGATAGTCCTTCACCATCGACTCAAGGTCCTCATCCAAGGTTCCTCCACTTTGCTTAGCTCTTGCTGTGCCTCTGACCTTTTGAGAACCAAACCCACGCAGAGCTAGCCAATCCTCTTCAGCCTCCAATGTTTCTGTTGTCTTTCGTGCAGATGATCCGGTTGCCGGTGTCTTTAACGGCTGAGAGGTCACTTGTGCCACAGCCACAGGTGCAGAAGTGGATTGTTTTGACTGGGGATGGCCTGCTGATGTACTGCCATTTCCTTCAATTTCCAGCCGTTCTGTTTCAAACTTCTTGGCTGACAAGGCTAGCCAACGTTTGTACTTTGGAACATGTTCATCATCAAAAGGAAAGAATGCTTGGCCTGCCAGCGCCTTTTTGTAGCGTGGATCCAGAATAGTAGCACAAATGTAATGCTGTTCTGAGTGGATCTTTTTAAGACGTTCATCACCTTGTAGGAGCTCTAATAATTGCTCAGCCAGAAGCAAAGAGTCTTGGTTTTTGTCATCTTTTCCAAACACAGAACACACCTCCTTCAGTTGGTCCTCCAGCATGTACAACAATGGGATAGCTTTTCCCAAATTAGAGTCCTCCTTGCTGACTGCACGCGTGAAGAACTCAAAAGGACGAAGCATGCGTGTCAGGCTTTCAACTATGTTCCATTGCGGCCCACCCATCCTCAGCTCCTCTATACCCTCTTTCAAGAAATATTGATCGAGTTCCGTATACTGCTCATACAGACGCTCAAGCATGTAGAAGGTTGAGTTCCAACGTGTTACCACCTCCTGGATGAGTGCTTTCACTGGCATTTGACGTTGATATAGCAGGCTCCTCAGCTGCTTCCGGGCCTTAAAAGAATGCCTGAAATGCTTGCACATTTTTCGGCAGGTCTCCAATACACTGTACGCTGCACTGCCTTTATTACCCAAGAATTTTTGGACAACCAGGTTTATACAGTGCGCCAAACACGGCACTCTGAAATAGTAACCGTCCCTCATGGCCTTAACTATATTGGCGCCATTGTCCGTGGAAACATAACCAACCTTGCGTTTTAGTGGGGACAGACAGTTAAGGACCTTTGTGTTAAAGACATCCAAAATGTTTTCTGCTGTGTGACGTTTCTCCAAACCAAACATGGCTAGTGTTGCATGTTTCCGAGCACCTTTAAAAACAATGTTAGTGTCAACACCTGAGTTTAGCTTTGCTTTAGCCCCTGAAAAAGAGACCCAGTGTGCAGTGATGCACATGTAATCAGCGCCTGCGCCACTGGTCCACATGTCTGTTGTCAGATGTATAGTGTGAACAGCACTCTTCTGCAAAGCTGCCCCAATCACCTTCAGAACATCTTCATGTAGTGCTGGAACCGCAACTCGGGCAAAATAGAACCGGCTAGGAACCTTCCATTTAGGGCAGAGCGCTGTCACTAATTCTAGAAAACCAACCCCTTCTACAAAAGAAAAAGGGAGAAGGTCCAGAGCTAGCATTTTAGCCAGCTTAGTGTTATACAGACGGGTCATTGGGTGGTTGCGTTCATATTGCGCTTCTGTAAACAACATCTTTTTAATGTTGCCCTGGACCAAGGATTTACGGGATGATGATGATCTCTTCGACCCAGTTACGCTCGCTGATGAACTTTTCCGCATTGATGTCTCACTCTCTCCCACACTCTTAGTGTGGCTCCCATGGGGTGAGCTGCTGACAGGGGAACTGGGTGTAAGTGAAGTGTTTGAATCGTCTTCTACCTCCTCGTCATCACCAGATGAAAAAACAACGTTTTCATTGCGTGCAATTGCGGCTTCCTTGATCGTGTGTAGGTGCGCAAACCATTGGACATCGTGCGTTCTCCTAAGATGACCTCTCTGGCCTCCGGTACCATAGTTGGAACCCAACTTACCACGACTAACTCGAAGCTTACAAATGCTACAAATGGCTACGTTTTCATTTTTTGGGCAAACACTAAAGAAGTCCCAAACTGGAGACTTGAAATGTCTTCGGGGGCCGGAGGAGGCGGCGATACTGGTGGTGGTGGTCCTGCTGCTAATGCCAGATGAAGTGGAGGATGTGGATTGCCGAACTTCAGTACGTTTTGCACTTTCACCACCACGAATTGAGGTCGAGGACGAGGTGGGTACCTTCTTGCGAGGAAGAAATATGGAAGCAGTAGGTTTTGGTGTACTACTTAACTCCAAATCTAATGATTCCATTTCCATTGCCTCCTCGCCGACATCATCATCACGCTCAGCAGCTTCTCGGGATAGGGTCAAAATGTCTCTTTGCTGCATGCCCGGTGGGGCTGCAGTGACCTTTGTGATGACTGGCTCGTCGTCATCGTGAGAGGCTTCATCACCAGCAGTATCTGTCACTTCTTGTTGAGCCTCATCACACTCCATAGGTTTGAGTTTTTGGACGACCTTCCTTTTACGCTTAGGTACCGGTGTCAGATCATGGTGTGCCTCACTGTCAGACCGCAGTTGTGGTTCCCAAGACAGATCACTTGCATCAGAACGAGGTGGGCTTGAAGAAGATGTAGACACCCCCCTTGATCTTTTCCTTGCTAGGGATGTGGAAGACAATGAATGATCATCAGGAGGAGTGGCTTCCAATGATACCTCGGCTTCATTGTCGATTTCCAAATGTGCCCCTACTTCGGGAGGAACAACTATTGTGGGCACTTGTGAACCTACATGCACCTTTGCTTGCGCATCTCCTTTTGCTGCCTCTCCTTCCACATGTACTTGGGCGTGTACTTGCACATGGTGTTGTTGTTGCGGCTGTGGTTGTTCAACACTTGTCAGATGAGTTACAACAACCTGTGTTGATTCAGGGACATTGCTGCTACTTTCTTGCGATGAGCCAACATCACTGGTCGATGGTGATTGGAGAAGTACACTGACTGCCTCTGAAGCACTCAAGGGCTTTGACTTAAGTTGGCGTGGTGGTGGAGGCACTGAACCCAATGGAGCAGGGGTGCTGCTCCCAGCTTGGTCCCCAGCAGATCCTGCTGCTGCAGGCGTACTTTTTTTTTTGCTCCCAAAAAAAGTGGCGGGTGGCACACCAGCCTCCTTGGTAACTTGCTTCTTCTGCTCCTTACTAGCAACTTTCTTGCTAGAGGAGCTACGGAGAACTTTCTTTGGGGGCGGGGCCATCTTCTTCAGAGCAGGTCAGACAGCAGGCCGCAGTTGCACGAATTGTAGAGTTGTCTGAGGCCAGACGTGACGTCGCGTGACGTTATGCTGCACACACACACCGCTGCAGGACTTCTTCCTGGCACTGGTGGTTCTCTTGAGTCTTGTGCACCTAAAAAAAATGGAAGACAGAGGAACATCAGTTCAGTTATAGAGCACAAAAAAATCGAAAAACACTGCAAAATCAGCACAATCCCAATCCATCCATGCCCTCCATAATGTTTAAATTCAAGACAACCCACAGAAAGACTAGGCCCATGCAAGACTCACTACCCCTGGGCATAAATAAAGGTTGAAAAGTAGGCAAAATGGTTGGAGGCCTAACAACAAAGCCTGCATTCAAAATGGCCACTTGCCTGCCAGCACATGGCCAGTGCCTGTAGCTGCACTCAAAATGGCCACCAGCCACATGGCATGTCCCTCCCCATGAACACCCCCAAAAATCGAAAAACACTGCAAAATCAGCACAATCCCATTCCATCCATGGCCTCCATGATGTTTAAATTCAAGACAACCCACAGAAAGACTAGGCCCATGCTAGACTCAAATACCCCTGGTGAAAAGGCCACAAGTACAGGCCCAAAAAACGAAAATCACTGCAAAATCAGCACAATCCCATTCCATCCATGGCCTCCATGATGTTTAAATTCAAGACAACCCACAGAAAGACTAGGCCCATGCAGGACTCACTACCCCTGGGCATAAATAAAGGTTGAAAAGTAGGCAAAATGGTTGGAGGCCTAACAACAAAGCCTGCATTCAAAATGGCCACTTGCCTGCCAGCACATGGCCAGTGCCTGTAGCTGCACTCAAAATGGCCACCAGCCACATGGCATGTCCCTCCCCATGAACACCCCCAAAAATCGAAAAACACTGCAAAATCAGCACAATCCCATTCCATCCATGGCCTCCATGATGTTTAAATTCAAGACAGCCCACAGAAAGACTAGGCCCATGCTAGACTCAAATACCCCTGGTGAAAAGGCCACAAGTACAGGCCCAAAAAACGAAAATCACTGAAAATCTGCACAATCCCATTCCATCCATGGCCTCCATGATGTTTAAATTCAAGACAACCCACAGAAAGACTAGGCCCATGCAAGACTCACTACCCCTGGGCATAAATAAAGGTTGAAAAGTAGGCAAAATGGTTGGAGGCCTAACAACAAAGCCTGCATTCAAAATGGCCACTTGCCTGCCAGCACATGGCCAGTGCCTGTAGCTGCACTCAAAATGGCCACCAGCCACATGGCATGTCCCTCCCCATGAACACCCCCAAAAATCGAAAAACACTGCAAAATCAGCACAATCCCATTCCATCCATGGCCTCCATGATGTTTAAATTCAAGACAACCCACAGAAAGACTAGGCCCATGCAAGACTCACTACCCCTGGGCATAAATAAAGGGTGAAAAGTAGGCAAAATGGTTGGAGGCCTAACAACAAAGCCTGCATTCAAAATGGCCACTTGCCTGCCAGCACATGGCCAGTGCCTGTAGCTTCACTCAAAATGGCCACCAGCCACATGGCATGTCCCTCCCCATGAACACCCCCAAAAATCGAAAAACACTGCAAAATCAGCACAATCCCATTCCATCCATGGCCTCCATGATGTTTAAATTCAAGACAGCCCACAGAAAGACTAGGCCCATGCTAGACTCAAATACCCCTGGTGAAAAGGCCACAAGTACAGGCCCAAAAAACGAAAATCACTGAAAAATCTGCACAATCCCATTCCATCCATGGCCTCCATGATGTTTAAATTCAAGACAACCCACAGAAAGACTAGGCCCATGCAAGACTCACTACCCCTGGGCATAAATAAAGGTTGAAAAGTAGGCAAAATGGTTGGAGGCCTAACAACAAAGCCTGCATTCAAAATGGCCACTTGCCTGCCAGCACATGGCCAGTGCCTGTAGCTGCACTCAAAATGGCCACCAGCCACATGGCATGTCCCTCCCCATGAACACCCCCAAAAATCGAAAAACACTGCAAAATCAGCACAATCCCATTCCATCCATGCCCTCCATGATGTTTAAATTCAAGACACCCCACAGAAAGACTAGGCCCATGCACCACTCACTACCCCTGGTCAAGGCCCCAACAACAGGTCAAAAATCGAAAAACACAGAAAAATCAGCACAATCCCATTCCATCTATGCCCTCCATGATGTTTAAGTTCAAGACAGCCCACAGAAAGACTAGGCCCATGCACCACTCACTACCCCTGGTGAAGGCCCCAACAACAGGTCAAAAATCGAAAAACACAGAAAAATCAGCACAATCCCAATTCATCTATGGCCTCCATGATGTTTAAGTTCAAGACAACCCACAGAAAGACTCAGTCCACCCACCACTGAGTACCCCTGGGCAAAAGGCCCCAAAACAGCCCAAAAATCGAAAATTCCAAAATTCTAGTTGCAGCAACTGTAATGCCCCAAACAAACTTACTTGTAAAATTTCTAATCCAACAGTGATCCAAAGAAAGTCAAAAAGGCCTCAAATCCAAAGATCCAGCAGCATCCACAAAAAGTAATCCTTCCAGCTCCAGATCCTAATGAAAAGTGACCAGGAGATGGACAAAGCACTGGGAGGAGCCTGCTGAACAGGAACAGGAAGTTGAAGACTGTGGAGCACTTCCTTCCTCCCACCCCCCTGCCCCCCTCCCCAAAATGGACTCCTCGCTAAAAAAGTGCAGGCAAATGTCAAACTAAGGAGTTATTCACATAAAAATCATCATTTCTAGAAGGTTTATGCTGCTTGCTGGTGGATTTCTTGTGCAGAATTGCAAATTTATATTTTCGCTCGCCGCATCTCAAATCTCGCAATTGCGAAGTACCGCGAGACGTGATCTCGCCGTACTCGCGTTGACAAACTATCGCTGGCAAGCCGCGATGACGTAATCGCGCTCGCCAATTCCCGCGGGATCACACAGCAAGATCCAAAATGGCGCAGCACTTGCAAACTATCGAAAAAAACAACTCGGCAAACGATGATAAACGCCGCGAGCCGCAAAAATTGTATCACCAACGCCGCGCGCCGCCAAAAAAATCAGCTGCGTGCGAATTTGCGGATTTTGCGGGAAATTCGCAAATCTCGCGGATTGCGAATTTCCCAAAAATCCGCAAAATCCGCGAGCGTAACGGATTTTCCGCCCACACCTAGTTCTGACCCATCTGTCTGCCTTCTTTCCCAATTCTTGGGGAGAGGTCAGATCTGAGCCAACATGGTGCTGATGCAACAACTGGTTCTGACAATTGTTTAAAATCTGTTCCCTCATGATCAGATTGTACAATCCTGTATAATCAGTAACCTTACTGCCCAGCAACCAGCCCTCCAAAGCCTTAGTGGCACAATCTACAAAATCAGACCAATCCTGAGACTGAGTTTTCTGGGTATCCCTGAACAGCAACCTGTACTGCTCAGTGGTTAGGCCAAACCCATCTATCAGTGTACTTTTCAGGACTTGGTAATTGTTAGCATCCTCAGCTCTAGTAGTGAGGAGTTTATCTCTACCTTTGCCTTCAAAGGAGAGCCACAAGACAGCTGCCCACTGACTCTGGGGGACGCACTGGACAGTGCAGGCCCTTTCCAAAGCAGTTATCCATTTGTGGATATCATCCCCTTGTTTAAAGGGGGGCACTACCTTACTCAGGTGTCTAGTGTCTAAACTCCTGTCTTTTTCTCTTGGGAGAATGCTGCCACCAGTGAGATCTAACCCACTTAACTTTTGCTCTCTAGCAAAGGCAAGCCATTCTTTGGCCAGGGCAAGTTCTTCCCTTTCAATCCTCAGATTGGCTTCCTTCATTTTAGCTTCATGCTCCCTTCTCTTAGGGGAAAACATCCCTCTATGAGAAGAGGTCTGAGAGCCATTGGTTCGAATGGATCTGTTAGAGCCTCTGGATAGAGACCTAACTCGTCCATTCCCAATGTTAAGTCTGCCTGAGAGTGGCCCTGGGGGTCCCCCAAATCCATTCTCATGCCTACTTAAGTTGGTCCTAGTGAGTCTACTGACTTCTACCTGACCTTTGTCTGCCTCATCCTCTGATAACTCCTCTTCCTCCTCCTCCTCTGCATCATCTGTTGCCTGGAGGTGGCGGTCAGGGTCACCAGTGGTTCCCTCTAAGGGGGGCATATTCCCATCTGGATTAGAAGAATCTGGGTTAGCAGTTCTCCTGGCATCATAAGTCTCTAAAAGACCAATCAGAAAGGGAATGGTAGGGTTAGAACCCTGTTTTAGCTTCCTGGAGGTACACAATTGTCTCATCTCCTGGAAGCTAAGAGCTGCATATCTGGACATGACCTGTGGAGGGTCAACTGACACAAGGGGAGACTCAGAGTTTCCTCCTTTGTCTGACATGCTTTTCTAGTGTGGTGTAAGTGATGCACCTACCTACACTATTTGTTTGCCTACTGATCCCTTGCTAAGAGTTGTAGTCAGGGTGTGCTAGGCCCTGTTGAACTACAACAGCTGGTTCAGTAGAACTCAGAGTATTCTAAGCTAAGTTATATGTACCTAAATACTTATGTGATCTTTCACAATGATATTCTTAGGATACGTGTGGTAAAACAACAGCAAGCTCAAATCCCAACCGCTGCTCACCAATGTGAGAAGTTGGCCTGATATGCAGTGCTCACTATTCTAGTGATCACCATGTATCAGTCCAAACGACCCTTATTGATGATTGGTTGTAAGTCAACCGTAGACCAGCTATCCTAGTAGCATGGACAAGAGCAGTCTTTAGGCTAGACTCTAGAGGGCGTGTTAAGCCAGCTGTTATACCATCACATATACCCCTTGAACACCAAGGGAAAGGACACCACACAAGTTGTTATGAAAATAAAGTATATTTATTTAGAACACAACAGCCCTGGACTCTTTATGAGGACAGGGCGCTAAGCACAATACAAAGCTCTTAGGAAAATACGCAAAGTTGCACAATTTACACAAATGCCCGAGGGGCACGAAAAACCATATACTCTAAAAGTGGAATGCGAAATTACTAGCAGGTAAGTACTACACTAATAGGCTTTGGGATCGCTAGGACTTGACTACTGAACCTTCAGATTACTAGCAGGAGGCCTAGGGAGATCGGGTGCAGAGTGGGCACTCTCACGCGGGATGTGGGACAAAGTCTATGGATGCTAGATTTTGTAAAGTTAGTATTATCGGACGAATCCGACTAGGGAGAGCTGAAACGAAAAAGGATCTGGACCCTTGGACAGCAAGACTATGCTGGAGCACCGAAATGCTGAGTTTACCTAGCCCAGGGGCTGCGGATGCATAGGTCTGGAAAGACGTCGGGAATCCTCGTTGCAGTCTATGGAGCCTGAAAGAAGAAGTTGCTGGCAGGCGACCAGTGAAGAGATTCGGATGGATCCAAGCCTGGATCGGAGATGGAAGACACCTGTAAGCAGAGGGGACCAAGTTCTGAATCACTAGCCAGTGATTAGATGGGCACCAGGATGGCACCGGATGGAGTCACCTCGACCAGGTGAGTGGGCGACGCTGGGCTCTGCAGTCTCACGGACCAGGAGGCATTGTCAGCGACCAGGATGGAGGTGCGAGCTGTCCCATGATGGTATCTGCTGTCGACGTCGCTGGACCCAGGATTGGGGCAACAAGTCTTGGCAAATGCAAGCCCACACGGTGGACTCAAAATGGCGTCTGGAGTGGACCAGGAGGGTCCGGGGTGCTCCTCTTTTGGAGGGGAGCAAGGGAAGTCTGGAGCAACCAGACCAGCAGTGTTGATGTTGTCGTTCGTTGTCTGGAAGGCCACAAGCCAGCGGGCTAGTAGCCAGACAACGCAGTGAGCAGCAAAGAGCAGAAGGGCCCCACGCAGATCTCGGGGAGGCTGGGAGGCAGAACTTCGGTGCTGGAGCTGCTCAGGGTGGGGACTTCTCAAACCCCAAAGCACTCACTCGAGGATCCCTCGGCGGTCGTGCTGGGCAAGCGTTGTGCAGTCTTGAAGATGGCCGGCCCCTCGAGGTCTCGTCGCACCCACGGATCTCAGCTGTGCTGACGATGTGGGTAGAGGTCAGAGGTGCCAGGGAAGCCGGGTCTCGTCGTGCTGGTCAGTCGGATTCCGGAGGAAGGACGTGCAGCAAACTGCAGTGTTCTTGGGTGGTGCCTGCGGGTGCCGGGTGACTACTCCTTAGCCACAAGGGAGAAATCTTGAGAAGAAGTCGAGAGTTCCTTTCGTAGAAAGTAGTTTCAGGATTCAAAGATGATCTAATTTGGAAGGGGGCCCGCTCCTATCTTTATACTAGGAAAAAGGGCTGGCACGCGACTAGGTCCTGCCCATGGGTGGGACCAGGAAGGGGGGTGGTTACACCCCTCTCCCATGCCGGACTTTCCCCAGCTCAGGGGCTGGTGTGCCCCTGGAACTGGTTCTAGCCGGCAGATGTATAGTGAGCACTGGGGTGCCACTTGCAGTCACCTTCCTCTAAAGCCCTGCCTACCCAGGATACACAAAACCCTGACTGGGATGGTGCTAGCACCCCCCCTGACAGGAAACCCTTTGTCCAAGCCTCCCTCGCTGGAAGGACTCCCAGCAGCTGGAGGTCAGACGTGTCTGTGGTGGCAGCATCCATTTTGTGATGCTGAGGCTTGAGTTAACTTTAACCGGGGTTCATGGTTACATACATGTTGTGTCCCTCTAGAAGGGTGGAATGCTAACCCCGTCGCCAGAATTGGCGAGGGGTTAGTATTCCAATTCGTATGACACCTTACTCGACATGTTTTGATAAAGCGATACCAAAGATAGCATATTACCGCGAGGATTATAATGCACTTAAGAGTATATGGTATGCGTTATCATGGAACAGCTATTAGGACTTGGTTCCGCAAGCTGCAAACGGGCTCAGCTCATGCCAGAGCACCATCTCACACGATTCCAAGCCCTCTGCCTTCAGGATTGTCAAGGCCTGCCATAGGAGTGACTGATAGGAATCTGTGTGTCAATTTTAGGGTTAGATATAGGTATACTATATCTAAAGCAAAGGGTGATTGCACCACCTTGCCCCAGCTGTCGTGCAGCCAGTTGTGTCAGATTTAGATGGCCAGCCAGGGGTGGCATAATACATGCTGCAGCCCCTGGTAGGCCCTGGGTACACCTATGCCCTGAGTTACAGGGTCTGATAAGGTGGCCCAGTACCAATTGGTAAATGCACCTAAGGTACACATGTCAATTTAGTGAGAGAACAGCAAGGCTGTGGGTCTGATTAGCAGGCCCACAGCCAGAGAAGTCGTAAACCAGTGAAGCAAAAAGCAAAAATCTGGGGTGATCATAGGATTACAGACCCTACTCTCCTACACCCCTGACCGAGATCCATCTGCCCTCTTTGTCGCTCCGAACCCCCAGCGGTTGGAATCGCACTGCTGAATGGAACATAAGGGCCACTCCCCTGGGCTTAGTAAGAGCAGAGGACCTACATATAAGCGGGTATTGTCGATGCTTAAGGCGGGTCTCGTCCTTCCGAGCTAAATGCGTCTCCTGGAGACCCAACACATCTAAGCTATGGTCCAGAATGTATTTCCATACCTTTTGGTGTTTTTGAGGAGAGTTCAGCCCCTTCACATTTCATGTTCCCACAGTGACCGGCATCACAAACAGATTCTCACACTCATCTTAGCGTCCCACCTCCACATGCTCGATGCATACCTCTTCAACCCGCACTCCTGGCCTCCCAACACATCCACCCCACCCGTGGCCCCCATCATCAGACCCCCCACTCCCTGGGGCCTTCGCTCGTCCTCCACAGTGCACCACCCCTGCCCGTCCTCACGGCTCCAACACCCCAGCAAGGCCCTGGAGTAGTACGCCCACTCTCCCAGAGGATAGATAACTCTCCCAGTACAGACTTCAAGGATAGTATCACACATCTACACACACTCATGCTACCACCAACCCCCTTCCCCTCCCCAACCCCCCATCCCAACTCTTCCCCCACTCCCTCACCCCAGGACTGGGGAGCCTCAACGGGAGTGCCTCCCCCGCCTTTAACTGAAAAGGCCCCGAAGGGGCAAAAGAAAGGAAAAAACATAGAGAACAGAGAACCACCATAAAGGTGGTCATTCAGATCCCTAGAGAGCGGTGGTTGAGGCACCAGTCAATGTCCCACTCGCTCTCCGGACCGGGGCGTCTTCTCCAAAAGTACATAGTTACCCACGGTACCTGAGCGGAGGGGGGGTCCCTCCGGTGCCTATCAGCTTTCCCTCCTAATCATGCTGCCCCCGAAGTGTCCTGCGATTGTGCCTCCGTCACGCTCACCACGGAGGCCACTGCTCCATCTCTTTCCTGCTGACTGGCCGTAGGATCTGGCCTGTTCCGTGACATGGGGTGCCCCACTCTTTGCCAGGAGGAAGAGCGCCGTCATCACTGATTCGGTTATTGCCCAGTCCTCTGGGAGGGGGCAGCGTCGTCCAGGCCCAGAAGCTCTCTGGCCGCCTGCAGTGATCGAATCTGGACCAGCCTGTTCTGCCACCGGAAGATGAGGCGAAAGGGATGGCCCCAGGAGTACGCCACATTATGTTCCTTCAGGAAGGTTGTCACCGGCTTAAAGTTACGTCTCTTTTGTAGCGTCAACGCCGCCAAGTCCTGGAATAGCTGGGGGTGATGATCCCTAAACTGCAAATCAGTGATTCCCCTTGCCTTCCTAAGGATACGCTCCTTAAGCTGAAAATCGTGTACACAGACCAGAATGTCAGGAGGTGGGGCCCCCGAACCTCTTGGTAGCCCTACTCTATGTACTCTGTCCATTCTGACCTCATGAAGGTCCTCCTCATCCAGAATCTTTAGAAAGAGCGCCTCCACATAGCCACGCAGGTCTCCTGCCTTTCCGTCCCAGGGCACCGCGCGTATGCGAATGTTATTCCGGCGCGAACGGTTCTCCAGGTCTTCTGCATGGGCCTGGAGATCCAGGTTTTGCTCCGTCAGCCTGAGCACATCCTGTTGGAGCTAGTGCACATCGCCCGCCAGCCCCAGGTCGTGTTCCTCAAGCGTCGCCACCCTCTCGCCGATGCCATCCACATCCCTCCTCACCTCCCTGAGATCGCAAGCGAGTTGGGAGCGGAGCTCCGAGATATCCTCCTTGATGGCCGAAAAGAGCTCCAGCATAAAGGCCTTGGTGGCAGGTGCCTCATCGTCCCACGGCCGGGGAGAAGTGCTGGTGCCAGGGGACGTCGACGGCTGTGCACCCTTTAGAGGCCCCTCTTTGCCCGGTTTGTCCTTGCGGTTTCTTTGAGTCATCGTGTCTCACTCGGAGGCGCAGTCCGACCAGGGCGGCAGGCGTCGAGCACTCCGGGCCATCGCCCCCAATCCAAGCAATCTCTCCTCTGTTGCGCCAAAAGCGCTGCCGTGAGCCAGGACTCCGGCCCCGTGGCCCAGATCGTACAGCGCTAACTCTCCTTCTCCACCGAACGGTCTATTCAGGTCCCCGTCCGCACCCACACTGCGCCTCTGCTGCCTCCACTGGCTCTCAGGCCGCTCCAGTAGGCCGCACCGTTCCGTCTCGGGTGTGGACGTGATCTGCAGGTTCTACCCCCAGGCACGATCCCCAGGCGTTACCAGCCAGTGATCTTTATGTCGATCCCCTTCCTCTGGTGATCTCTGGAGTGCGACCCCTGTGTCTCCAGGCTAATTCGGCCGCTCCGGCCCACACGTGTGCGCAATGGCAGGTAGGGAGTCCAGGGCCCAACCGCTAGCAGGCCGCTACCAAGGGCTGGAACCGTCGTAGGTCATTGGCGGCCCTATGCTCCTGGCCTGGGGGGGTCACCAACTGTGTTCCGCCGTCCCCGGTGCTGGGACAGAGGCAAGCGCTCCTCCGAACTCCCGCCGCGGTCCGGGCCGACAGCGCCCCAGGAGGCCGGACCTAGGCCTCCAATCCTCGGCCTTGTGTGCGACAGGAGTTCCGCTAGTCCGTCGGGCACGCCTCGCTCCTACTCCCACAACTCAGCGAGCCTCTCAGGGCCCTCTCTTCCGGCGGGCTGCCGGAACGTGCTTCGATGGGGTCTCACCTGGTTCCTCAGTAAGCAGGCTCCGCCACAACCGCGCGGCTGGATGTCACCACCCTGGCTGTGCTTACGCGAGTCTCCCGGCTCATGCTGCTCAGCCACGCCACAGGCCTCGGAGCCGTCGGGGTCACCACTCCACTACCAGAGCCGCGTAGGACACCAGATCTTCACAGTTGACTCCTGAGGTGCCGCGCCAAAGCGGGGTCAGTCGGCAGGGTCCAGGGAAGGCGCTGGACAAGGCTATAACAATCGTGGCGGCGGAGGGACTGAAAGCACGTCCTACTCCGTCGCCATCTTGGACACGCCCCCCTGCATAACTTTTAATGCCATAGTTAAAATAAAGTAATGGGAATAGAGTACAGATAAGTGGTGTACAGTGCATTCATTTATTTCTGCATTCTAATGTGTCTCTCTTTGACTTCATCATTAGCTCGAGTTTGGGCCTGGGATGTACATTGTAACGCCATTTTGAAAACCCACACTGCGCATGTGCCAGAATTCAAGAGTCCTCAAGCCATGACATTGAATCCATGCCAATGACAGTCTTGCCTGCGATGCGCCTGGGAACCTCACCTCGTGAACTCTTCAAAGGAAGCAAATATGAACTGATCGAATACATTGTATAAAGTATGGAAACATTTATTGCTGGGTGGAATAAAATCATGGGAAAGTAAATTTTGGGAGGGAACAGTAATTTGAATATTTGGATGAAAATTATCTCATACTGGTATGGTGTGATGACCTCTACTCGTCTTTTGAATAATCAAATCAAGGGCATACACAAACTTGCAACACTGGGAGGTGGTACATTACCCTGGAAAATAGTATAACTAAGGTAGGCTTAGTTAGATAGATTATCCGACTTGTCCAAATAACTGACCTGTCACTGACCCAACGCATGCTATAGGAGATCGAAAGCAGAGGTGCTTACGGAGCACTCTGTCACAAGAATCGATATTTGCTGTAGGAGAAGAATCGATAACCCAATTGGGGTCTGACTGTTAGCTGCAGAGAGGGGTGTGACGCTGGTGTTGCACTTAGCTGAGGGTACTGGTCCTGACCTGCATCTGTCCTGTCCTGATCCTCATCTGTCCTGATCTGCACTTGCTCTGTCTTGTTGGAAGCTGATTTATTGGGAATCCTATAATTTGTCTCAGCCCATGGCCAGGGTTGGTCTTCACACCATTCTAGGTAGATATAATCTGTGGGGTATGTCCTAGTGTTGTATCCCTTTTCCCACCCTTCTGTAGTGTAGTTTCTATGGGCCCGATTCACAGAATGAACTTAAGACTCAATCCTAAATTTACTACTATTTTGGTATTCACAGAATGCACTTACTACTTTTGGCATTCACAGAATGCACTTACTACTTTTGGCATTCACAGAATGAACTTACTACTTTTGGTATTCACAGAAGTTAGGATTTTGTCTTAAGTTTGTCTTAAGACAAACTTAAGACAGACTTAAGACAGACTTAAGACAAAATCCTAACTTCTGTGAATACCAAAAGTAGTAAGTTCATTCTGTGAATACCAAAAGTAGTAAGTGCATTCTGTGAATGCCAAAAGTAGTAAGTGCATTCTGTGAATACCAAAATAGTAGTAAGTTTAGGATTAAGTCTTAAGTTCATTCTGTGAATCGGGCCCAGTATTCCCAATAGGCTCTGCGCATTAGAATAATATATCCTATAGATGTGACATAGGACTTATGTCTACTAGGTCGCTATCGAATATATTAGACTTCATTGTCAGTGCCAGCTAGCTCAGAGGTCACTAGAAACTTTCTCGAGTTCACAAGAAGGGATTTAGTTTCTGACAACCTCATAAACATGACAACTTTGTTTCCCCAAGAAAAAACTGATCTTCAGAGTCGTGGAAACAATAGATAGATATTTCACTCAGTCAATCGTGCATGCTTCGTTTCACCAGAGGTGCAGAGAAATAAAGAGACAGGCATTTTCAATAAAAGGATTTATTGAACAGTCTTCTTTGTCAAGCATAAGAAATGAACTGCTACAATCGTAAAACTGGTTGCAAAATATAATGCATACAGTAAAAAGAGTAGAATAAAATTATACTGTAAGAGCATTGTATGGTTCCTAAACCATAGATAAATACATACATAAATAACAAAGGCTAAAAAGTACTCAACTGGTGCTTTTAAAATACGCCTACCCCGATGTACCTAACCTAAGCTTAGTACAAGGGAAGAAGTAAGTGAGGTGTAGCATAAATTTAGTATTCTTTGCCAAGAATCTGTCCAAGATTTCTCTTAGGGTCTAATCAGCTCCGTACCTTGATTTGAAATGAAGAAGGTCAGGGTCAGGACTCGATTTCCCAAAAACCCGCAAGGGTAGCTTGGAAACACTGGAGCTGGATTTCTCGGCAGGAGAAAATACAGCGTCTCTCTCAGTGTGTCTGCTGGAGGGTCGGCTTCCTTCGGCACTTGCAGTAGCAGGGCGCGTCGGGCAAGTAAATAGTCGAACTGCTCCAAACCACCGCGTGTTTGCTATGGCTAGTGTGGGCATATATATACCTTGAAGGTACCGAGTTTGACGTAAAGGTGGACATAATAAAGTCATCAAAGAGTCTCAGTTCTTTGAAAACTCCATGAGTTCTTGGACAAGTCAGTTTTCGAGCAAGTGGAAGTCCCTAGCTCCTGAAGCCGAGTTTTCCAAGAGATCGTTGTAGATTTTTGGAACTAGTGGAAGTAACTCTGCCTTATTTGGACTGCATGAGCTATGTCTAAATATGGTTATGATTTCTATGCCTACATAAGGATATGGTGATTTATCCCTATATAAGGTCATGAATCGGGAAAATTACAATAGGGTCCTAAAATGTTATACAACACGCACTCCACGCTATCATGTTCAACTAAGTTCAAGCACTAAAACACATAATCTAGAGCATGTGTTTACAATCCCACCCAAAAATACATAAAATGCATTTGAAAATGGTTGTACACATAAAATGAGCATTTGTACAGTACGCATTTTAAAAGCATTGATTTCATTGTAAGCATATGATATCATATTAACAATGCTAACCAAATGAATCACGAAAATTACATTTATGAAATGGCTCTTAGTTACAGAAGAAAAAGTCGAGACCATCCCATAGCAGAATATACAAACTGTTTCGGTTTTGGTATGCGTATTAGGTCAATATTGTTCTTAGGAAGTATTCAAATAATTCTTGTTCTCTAAGAATAGTTCTACTTTAAGCAGATTGCTTATGTGCCAAAGTTCATTGTGTTTTGGGAAAAAAGTCATATCAAATCGTAGAAAAAAAATAATAGACTTCCGAAGTTAGAGGTTTTTATGTTTTGAAAAAAGTGAAGGTAAATGTAAATGTAGTGTATTTTGTAAAGCGCACAGCTGCCCCAACGGGCGTCCCGGCGCTTTATAACGCTGTGGAACCCTTCCTGGCTCTCCCTGTGAGATGCCCCTCCTGGGCACCTCCAAGGTGAAGCCAGGCATCCCAGTGTTGTAGGAGCCATTGTGGAGATTAAGCAAGCTGTTGCCTAGAGTTTAAGTGTGGGACCCATGATTAGAGTAGGCGCCGAGGCGAGAAGTATCGAGTCCGTGGACATTGAGCCCAAGACCCTGCCGCGTCGGGACTTGAACCCTGTCCCGGGCCTGATCTCTGCTTCAGAGTCTGCCGCTCTAACCAGTGAGCCACACTTCTCCACAAGGTCGAACTTCAGATTTCAAAGAACGCTGTGCGCCAACTTCCAAAGTTATTCACGGTGTCAGGAGAAAACATTAAGTCGTCTAGGCTGGCAAAGAAATCGTCTACCACAGTAGATGAGAGTTGAACCACTTCATTAAGAAGGTCAATTGTACACAGATGTGAAACATCGCCGTCAGCATCAGTCGCATTAGCAATATTCGCAGCAGATGGTACCTGTGTGCCTGTTGGTCCGCGTATCTCACCTTCAGCTGGAATTGTCGGTGGGATCTCAATGAATGCCGTCATCAGGGTTGGTAGCCGTTGACGGCAACACAATACATGAGCCGTTACCGGACCCAGTAAAGTGTCAACATCCGTTGGCATTGCCGATGGAAGTGTTAGACAGATATCCAACACGCATTCCTCTCCATAAAGCAGGCATCGTAGAACAGGTAAGATGCAATCTTGCCAGATTGGTCTGACTGACAGGAACCATGTGGTATTCAGATCTCTCAAACGAGCCAAGCCAAGGATCTGTGTTATGCGTTCACGATACTGCATGGCCAGAAGAGCATTCTCCATGGTAATTGGGGTATCGCTGGTGGCTGGACTTGCCATAACGGAGCAGGAGGAATAAAAATAGGATCCCTGCTACGAGTCCCAAGATGAGAGGCAGGCCGCCGAACACAGAGTGCACAAAGTTAGGAAAAATACCCAGGACTGCTTCAAAGGGTGCTAACAGTCCCGAAAAAATCGTCTTAAATACATGTGCAATACCGCTGGTATCAGACATGTTTAAGATACGACCTAACATTTCTGCGAAATGTATGGGGCAGTTTGTTGATAATAATGTAGGTATCTCCGCAGAGGACCTTGCAACTTGCAGATCATACGTCTCTCTGGACAATGTCAGTGGCACAGTTTTTTTTTATAAAAGAATGGCTTTCATTCTGCTTAAAGTATCAATTTGTATAGAAGAGATGTTTAGTGAAGGCCATAGTGGCGACTCCCCGTCTGTCTTAGTTTTTGGAAACAATTCTTGCATACAACAAGTGACCCTGGCTGACACACTAACCAGATAGGCTGTCCCTGGCATCATTCCACAACAACTGTGATCATTCAGCATTATGTAGCTTCCATTGGGAAGCTGCCTAAATATTGGATCTATCACTGCTGCCGGGGAACCCTGCAGGTGGCATGATAAGTTGTTTGAAGAACCCTCACAGGCTCCATGTAAATGAATGCCTAGACACAGAAGTGTACTGCTTTAATGCGGTTTTATAGTTTCTACCACTAAGAAATACCTCTTTTTCCCCACTCCAACATTTGTGTGTGTATAGTAAATCCCAGGTCGACTTTATGTATTCCTTACCCAACCTTTCATACAGGCCTGCTGGTATGTGTTTTAAGCAATATTGAAACTGGAAAATCGTCACTGGTATCATGATGGTGCCATGTATTATCCATTCAACTGATGGTTTCTCAGAAACAGTCAATGGTAATCTCTCCAGTTTTTCTATGCTCAGCACCGTATAGTCTGCTCCCCTCTGTGCCAAAGAGATTTGTTTATCTGTAAGGTTGAATACAGAAAATAATGATGTAGTGTTGATTAGATGCCAAGGCATATAGCCAGAATGAATGTTTTGTAACGTTCAGCCTAACAGCATTATAGAACGTAATTGAGGCTGGCCATGTTGTAACATTAGCAAGTCCTGTTCCATTATGTCAATGGCAGAGGATACAATGCTGTCCAAGGAATAAATTATGGAGGACAGAGTTGTTAACCCATTTTCAACCACAGAGAGAGCTTTCTCTAAATTAATACGATCAATTTCTCGTATTCGTTCAGCTGTTTCCATTTGCGTGACTTTCCAAGCTTCATTGTAAGCAGCGTATATACCGGCGTATATGAAACGTTTATGACATGCTTTGCGAGGTCCAAGTAAGAATTCTTGTAAGTCAACGCCATCTTTAAGTAAAGTTAAGTGTTTTTTTTATATCTGGGAGTGTGCATTTTTGCAGCCATTCAAGGCACAGTTTTCCTACACTGTAAGTTGTTATTATCCCTGGATGTTGTCTCTGGACATATCTTGGATCTGGCCGAGTTACTGTAAACCCTTGTGTCTTGATCAGGAATCTATCTTGACAGTTATTCTTGTCTGTTGGCCAGATTAACCAATTTTTCCAATCAGGATTAGTTCTGTTTTGTTGTAAAATATAGTTTACGTCTACCTCCTCATCTGTAGTTCTATCACTATCAAGTGTGGGCTTAGGTATGGACGGTTTGTTTAAATCTTTTATCTTAGCCAGGCCAAGACAAGATGTCTGTTGAACAGTTTCATTTAAGAACAGTATTTGTTCTGGGATGATGCAGGCTCTGAACAATGCTTCTAAACCTTGTACCTGCCAGTCTTTTGTGCCCCAAACTGTTTCTGTCTTTGTTATCTTTCCGAAAGTCAAAGCCTAATGTGGACAATTGAGCATAAAAGGCCGCAGAATAAATCTGTTTAGTATTTGTCAACATACTTTTCATGCCTGTCTTATGAACATTTTTAACGTAAAAGCTTTCTGGGTTTGTGACATTTAAACCTGTAAAATATGGAAAATTTCTATAGAATGTTTTAGAACTACCTTTTGGAGGTGTTGAACAATGTTCCCATTGATTATAAGTTAAAACATTTTGCTGACATTTCTAAGTCTGCCATCATGTTCTTACCAGTCTCAAAGTCCAAATAATCAGAAAATGTACTGGGTGAAACAAAATCACTCAAGGAAACCTTAAATTGATGTCGAATCTTCAGCAGCTCAACAGGGCAATAAATGTCATAATCAGTTCTATCCCAAGCTATACCACCAGGTAGAGGAACGGCTGTGATGTTCACTGATGACAGGTCTCTTTGTTCACAATGAAATGATTTTGTGCGGCTTCAGGAGAAAGTTGATGTTCGTACTTGCTGTGTCCATTTTAATATGTTTTCCATCTATCAGCTTTCCTAAATTTAAAACAAGAATGAGCCATAGTACAAGATAAAATACACCTAACCCAATCCAAAATTCAACCCATGGTGAAACCAGATATGTATTTGAAAGCTGGTGACCAAGTTCCGTTAATTGTTCCTTGAAAGTTTTGTTTGTTGGCGTTGTTTCAGGCTCACTGTGATCCTCAGAAAAGGTATCTAAGTTGATGAAATAGCCAGAGGCAGTTCTTTCAATAGTTGGTATTGCATCCAGATTATTTGAAATCGCTGGAGCTGCTTGTTCCCTTGACATGTTTATATAGTCAGATGCTACATCATTTTAGACGGGAGTTTCTTGACGAACTGTTATTTGGGTTTCAAGAGGCACAAGTTCCATGGCTTTATTGCATAGTCCTTCTTTTCTCACTGCAGAATCTTCAAACGTGATGAGTCTTTCAGTTTGAACCTCTTTGATAGTAGCAAGATCTGGTCGTCTGCTACATCTTGGGAGTCCACTGGGCCTACTACTTATTATCGGCCACATGATGTGGTTTTACCAGGTCAATTGATACGGACCGGTTCTCCTTTCTTCCAGCAAGGGGCGGCAGTAACACTGTTCTTGATCTGTGGACTGCTAGTACAGGTACTGGTTTTCTGTAAGAAGGCCCAAATTCCTTCTTATCCGCTATTTTCTCTCTGACCAGATCCACAATATTAGGAATCGAGACAGGTCTTGTTGGGACAGGTGTTTTTTCTTCAGTGGTCGCTGGCTTTTGTATGGTGTTGCTTAGACTTCTTGTTTCATTTAAGTCCTGTAAAACAGCCAAACGATCTTTGATATCAAAGGGTTTTTGTTCTACCACTGAAGTATGACGATTGAGGTTTTCAACCATCATTCTAGTACCAAAAAGGATTTCATATGGAGTGATTCCACCCAGAGAATTTCTTGGTAGGTTATTAAGACTACGTTGGACACTTATTAGATGTTTGACCCACTCGTCACCCAAACTTAATACCCTAGTTGTTATAGATTGCTTTATGTCACGTTTTTTTCTCTCCACAACCGAATTTCCCTCAGGATGGAATGGACTTGAAAACCGCAATGCAACGCCCAAACTGTCCATAGCCTCCTTAGAAGCCCGAGAGCTAAAAGCAGAACCCTGGTCAGAATGTAGCGTGCCTATTGCGTACATGCCGATAAAGACTCGCAAATCTTTTATAACAGTTCGGGCATCAGCCGAGCGCTGAGGCCACATCCAAATCAATCTTGTCCTAGTATTTGTGGGGCCGCTTTTGTCCATAGGGACGTTTGAGCGTGGATAGTCTAATGCTATCTAACAATGGTGTCTGTACTGGGCTGGCTACACTGTAGTCAGGAATCTGGTGGCGCTCCAAGCTGTGATCTCTGTAACAGTCATCGCAATTAATTCCGAATTCGTAAATGTGGGCTTTCATCCCTGGCCACCAGTACATCTCTTGTAATTCTAATAGAGATTTTGAGATCCTTTGATGTATCAGACCCTCTCTCGTATGTGCCTCGTGAATCAGAGAACCTCTCTTATCCCTGTTTGGGATTACCCTATCCCCCACTCCAGGGATTCGAGCAAAAGGAATGGAGTTTGCGTCAATTATGTATGTATACTCGAGTGGGTAGTTTAGAGGTAACGCAGCTCCACTGCCTTTGCTTGTGGCATTGACAGCGAGCATGATTTCACCGTCTATTTCTGTTTTTGAACGAGTGATTGCAGCTACGGAAGCCATTTGCACAGCTGCCTTTGTGGCTTCATCAGCCAATGAATTCCCCTCAACGTGAACGCCATCACGCTGATGTATGGATCACGTGAGTCTTTTGAAGTTCTTTCTGCAAAAGAACTACTTGTTCCCAAAGCATTTTATGGTTGATTGTGCCACCTTTTGCGTCTTTAAATCCATTTTGAACCCAGTTCTGCAGATATTCATTGTAAAACAGGACGCAGTAATACGAATCGCACACTATTAGTGTGGGGAATTCGCGATCAGTATTTTCAAGCGCCATCTTGAAAGCCTGTAGTTCAGCTCGCTGAGCTGTACATTCTTCTAGGGATTGAGTTTTTGTAACCATAGGTCGGAATTTACCATCGCGCCAGCGACCTTTAACAATCGCGCACGCAGCACTGTAAGCTTGTTTACCCCCAATTGCGGGCTGTGCTGATTCGTCTGTATATGTTATTCAGCCGTAATATTCTAGAGGCAGAATCTCAGTGGGCAGAGGACATTCTTGTTCGTATTGGAGAAAATCTTGAGTCTTCAAGTAGGGGTCAAAAACGTATTCAATGTCTGTTGCAGCAAGAGAATCAACCCATTGTATCCATCTCGGATGTAGAGTTTTGCATGTGGAATGCTTGCTTTCGTCACTGCCTCTAAGGCAGGTACAGGAGTAACGACTGTTATGCATTTTCCCTGCGCAAGGGCTCTCTCTTTTGCTACCGCAGTTTGAACCGCTGTCAGAATTGTTTTCTGTTGAAGTGAATTTCATTTCAGCTTGTGTGTACAAGTGTGATTTGTAAGTTATTGGTACCTTTTCACCTTTATTAAAGGTTAGGTATATGAATCCGCATCTGCCTGGGATGATTCGGATTACAAGGTTGCGTTCATTTACGCGTGTCTGTAAATGTGTTGTTGCCAACATGTCTGTTTGCACTGAACGCAAAATTTCTGTGTGTTTTTGAGTCCAATTAGTAGGTTTGAAATCAGGTTTGATTAATTCGTAGAGAGGTTTAACCCTTTCTGCATAATTTAGAATGTAAATTCTTCCGAAATTCAGGAATCCTAGAACTGACTGCAAGTTTTCAGTGTTTTTGGAGGTTGGAGCAGCACACATTTTTCTAAAAAGTTTGCTGCCAGGCTTTTGCCTTCACTTGAAAGTTCATATCCTAAGAATAGGACGTTGAGGTGGGCAATTCTTGATTTTTTAAAGTTGAATTTGTACCCTTCAGAGGCGAATCCAAGTATTATGGTGTTCACCCTGGTCAAGTGCTTGTCCAAGTCATCATCTGTAAGATAGATGTCTTCGACATAAGATAATGCCTCATCATCGCACGTTTGTAGTAACTCTATTACTCTGGTTGAAAATAACCCAGGACTGTTCTTGAATCCCTGGGGGAGACGACAAAAGTGTTGTTGTGTCCCCAATATTGAGAAAGCAGTTAAATACCTGCTTTCAGGTTCAATGTTTTGACAGAAGAAACCCTTTGAAATATCTAATGTTGTTATATATTTTTTGCTCACAATGTTATTCATCAGTGCTGCATTGTGTGCATTTTGTACTGCAAATGTTTTACAACAGGAATTTAAATGTCTGTAGTCCAAAACTAGATGATATGTATTGGCTGGTTTGGAGACTGGAAACAAAGGATTGTTCATGGATGAGGTGCATGTTTCAATCACCCCTTGGTATTCAAGTTGATATAGGATCTCCCTGACTTATTTATTTGATTCTTGTTTAACTGGATACTGCTTCTGAGCAGTTGGTTGATTTTTTAACTGGATTTTGGGGTGCGGGGGATCCTCATCCCATCCCACATGATTTTTATATAATGCTGGAGCCTGGGCCACAGCCCATTTTCTAGCATAGGTGTATTTTTTATGAATAGGAATATGATTTGAGAAGGCTAGCATAATGATTTCTTCGCCATGTGGGCCCTCCCTGACAAATTCAGGTGGCCAGTCTTTTTCAGCCAGAAGGATGTCATAACCCTTAGATAGTTTTTCCCAAAAGAGTGCTTTTATTTTCCTAGTTATGTCCCCCTCTATTTGGAGTGTGACTTCATATAACTTATGTGGTACACTAACCCTGGTATCTGCAGTTTCAACCTGAATGCATTCATTTAGGTCCACTGTCGGTTGGTTTGTGTTGTATCTTATATCTTCCTGCTGCTCAGCTAGAATGCATGTGATGTGGAATGTTGGATGAATGGAAAGTTAGTGGTTTGTGAATGTCAGTTGGGTGAGGGCTGAGCAGCAGGACAGCTGCTCCTGATGGGGGTATCTTTATATCTTAACAGCTTATCTTAATAAAGTAACTTGAATAATCTAACTTGAAGTATCCATCACCCTTTTGATCAGTTTGCATTTACTGCAGCTCCACCAGTCTCTTCGTCGGTATCCGACATTTTGTTGAAAAGTATTGCAGAGCAAGTTTCAAGGAAACAAAGATGAGGTGCACAATATTTTGGAACACTGTATCCTTCAACGTTGAATTAACCAAAAACGAATAAATAGGATTTTTCGTCCTACTCAGTTATGGCGGATTTTTTATCCTTTAACCCACTCCAGACGTTTATTGGAGTATTTTACCGGATAAAGGGGTTTCTGTGAAAAGCACGACTGAGTTACTCTAGTATCTAGCGTTAAATTAGTGCCTTACCAAATGTTGGGCACCATGTAGTGTAGTTCCTATATTCCCAATAGGCTCTGCGCATTGGAATAATATTTCCTATAGATGTGACGTAGGACTCATGTCTACTAGGTCGCTATCGAATATATTAGACTGAATTGTGAGTGCCAGCTAGCTCAGAGGTCACTAGAAACTTTCTCGAGTTCACAAGAAGGGACTTAGTTTCTGACCACCGCATAAACATGACAACTTTGTTTCCCCCAAGATAAAACTGATCTTCAGAGTTGTGGAAACAATAGATAGATATTTCACTCAGTCAATCGTACATGCTTCGTTTCACCAGAGGTGCAGAGAAATAGAGTGACGGGCGTTTTCAATAAAAGGATTTATTAAACAGTTTTCTTTCTCAAGGATACGAAATGAACTGCTTCAATCGTAGAACTGGTTGCAAAATATAATGCATAGTAAAAAGAGTAGAATAAAATAATACTGTAAGAGCATTGTATGGTTCCTAAACCATAGATAAATACATACATAAATACCAAAGGCTGAAAAAGTACTCAACTGGTGCTTCTAAAATACGCCTACCCCGATGTACCTAACCTAAGCTTAGTACGAGGGAAGAAGTAAGTAAGGTGTAGCATAAATTTAGAATCTGTCCAAGATTTCTCTTAGGGTCTAATCAGCTCTCTAACTCGATTTCCCAACAACCCACAAGGGTAGCTTGGAAACACTGGAGCTGGATTTCTGGGCAGGAGAAAAGACAGCGTCTCTATCAGTGTGTCTGCTGGAGGGTCAACTTCCTTTGGCACTTGCAGTAGCCCGGCGCGTCGGGCAAGTAGATAGTCGAACTGCTCCAAACCACCGTGTGTTTGCTATGGCAAGTGCAGGCATATTTATACATTGAAGGTACCGAGTTTGACGTAAAGGTGGACATAATAACGTCATCAAAGAGTCTCAGTTCTTTGAAAACTCCATGAGTTCTTGGACAAGTCAGTTTTCGAGCAAGGGGAAGACCCTAGCTGCTGAAGCCGAGTTTTCCAAGAAATCGTTGTAGATTTTTGGAACTAGTGGCAGTAGACCTGCCGTATTTGGACTGCATGAGCTATGTCTAAATATGGTTATGATTTATATGCCTATATAATGATATGGTGATTTATACCTATATAAGGGCATGAATCGGGAAAATTACAATAGGGTCCTAAAATGTTATACAACACTTCCCAGGTATCAATGTCTAATAGAATTCTAGCAATATTTCTACAGATTATCACCGTAATTATTATTTTCTTGCTTCAAAAGTCTTTAACTGCGCTATTGTGGACTCTTGCAAATAAGAACTTACATAGATAAAGTGTTTAAACTTTCCCGAGTCTGTGGTTATTATAAAGGAACTGTTATTTCTACCTATCATTCTAACTCCTTTACGATCCTTTAGGACCCTTTTCTTACAGGTAACAAGGATTGGTAAGTAAAGGTATAGGTCCTGACGTGAATAAATTCCTGATTGGCAAAGGAGTAAAACGCAAGGTTACCTGTTCAAAGTGCATATGTTTATGGGCCCAGGTGAGTATGGTAATTGAGCAGGTAGCTCTGTGCGCCATCAGTATTACTTTGGTAGCAGAGGAGTGGGTAGGGTGTAGTTAAGATAGGTAGTTAGTCGCGTATTGATTATTTATTTTGCATTGATTTCATGTATTAACCAAAACCCGTTTGTGTTGTTAAGTGTTGTCTAGAAGCCCCGGGATATGGAATAGCAGGTGGTAAATGGAAGCCACACTGCAGCGAGGTCACTTGTTTGAACAATAAGTGGATTCTGTATAAATGTGTGAGTAAGTGATAGCAAAGGAGTTTGCTGGTGTAATTATGGCCTTATATCACCTAGAAAGGGTAAGCCTGAAGGAGTAACAGGTTCTTTAATGCTTGTGTGAAGAGTAAGCGGAAGAGATATACTCGTAGTGAGTGAAGGGTAAAACGGAAGGGATTTACTGGCAGCAAAATAAAATTGTCTTTCCTTTGAATTTAGTCAATCAAGCACAGTGGCAAATGTTTCTATGTTGTTAATTCATGAAACTGCATTCAAAAGTGAAAAGAATTAAGTTTTCGAATTACATTGCAAAGGAGAGAGAGTCAGTCACAGTGCTGCGCTTACGTCACAGAGAGGCGCGCTGGTATTGGTTGAGACAGCGGGTGTGTAGCTGAGGTAATATTGTAAAGGAAGGGTGAGTGCAGGAGCGAGATCGCATCTCACGGGAAAAGCCGCGCAGCTATTGGTTAAATTTATTTAAAAAATAATTGATGATTGGTCATTGAAAATAAGAGATTATATTGGTATTGGAAAAGCATTTAAGCAAACAATTAAGAATAACTGCAAAGTCAATTTATCGGTTCAGATTATATGTGGCATCTAGATCCAGCATTTATAGGAAATCGTCCTGATAGAAAATCTTTAGGATTTGCTAAAGAACAACAGATTAGAGGAAGACCTCACATCATGAATGGAGAAAAAAAGAAAAATTTCGTTTTTCAACAAAATAAAGAATTATTTTAAAAAAGATAAAGTCATTAAAACCAGAGAAGAATTACCATTCCACCACCAAATACGCCCGCATCATACATGATGGTAGAAAGGGGCTACCACATGTGTGTGGTTAGAAAATTGGATGGTGTACACTAAGGAAGATGGTATATTGGCATTTCCAGAAAATGGTACCTTTAATGGTAGGATTTTGTACAATTTAAGAACTTGCATGAATGAGTTTGATCCCAGACCTAGATTAACGCAGTATGAGGCATTAGAAGAATGGGAAACGGAGGATTTTGAGCGAGATAGACCCAGGAGTGACAGAAATTGGAGTAAATTGTATCCCAGATTTCCTAAAGAAACAAGAGATAAGCAAATGAAAAGATGGAGACATTCCATGTTAGTGGAGGGATTGTATCCTGTATTAACCTTAGAAGAACCATCAGGAAGTAAAAGTACAGAAAAAAAGAAAAATTTAATAACTAGTGGTGATTTAGACAATGATTACCATGAGGATTTAGTAATGAAAAATCTGCTACCTTATCATGAAGAGGCAAATAGAGTTAACCTTAGTGCCCCGTTCTTGAAACCACCTTTGGTTCCGCAAGTGGTACATGGGACCACATTAGAAAAGGTATTACAGGAAAAAGAAAGAGAAGCAATAAATAAACAGAGAAGCGAGTTAATTCAGAAAATTACCCAACTGAATACAAGTCCCGAAGCCCTAACAATACCGGTAACTATAGGTCCTGTTGTTCCTTTTTATGGAGATAAACAGCCCTGTTCTAAACCCCTGTTCTGACTACACCTGCAGTGCAACCTAGAAAGGAAATCTTAATAATTGATGACCAGGCAAGTGAATATGAGTCAGTAAATTCCCTGATGGATTTGCCTATAAGGCAACCCGTGGGTGGTACGGTCAGAAAAAGTACTACTGGAGGCTCTAGAGAAGTGCAGATGGAAACATCATCAGGAACGAGAAGTGCCACTGTAGTAACCCCAGAAGAAATAGGGAGATGGTTCAGAGAAGTAGAAAAGCCAAAATCACAGTCAAAAGTATTGGGCATTTTTAAATTAAGTGAAGAAGAGTTGTTATTCATATGCCGAAGCATCACCCGAAATACAAAAATGTTACATGAAAAACTAATGAATTCGGCTTCTGACATAGGAATTGACATAGGTAAATCTAAAGTGTTACAGAAACCTTACAGAGCAGAATTTTCTGACAAAGATTTAGAAAACATGAATGTGTCAGGATGAAAATTGCAAGTAAAAGAATTATTGTCATTGTTAAAAAAATATGGTGATGTAGATAGATGGAAAGTAGATGGACAAAGAAAAATGAGGAAGTTCAGGCAAATCGCACTACATCTAAATATTTACCGAAAGAACCAGAAAAGGTAGAAAGGTTGTGTCCCATGAGAGTAGTTCCGGGAGGAGGGTATGTACATGTACCATGGTCTCGACAGGATATTTTGTCATTCACAAATGATTTCCCAAAACTCAGAGAGAAACCTGTAGAATGGTATAGGCAGGTTGAAAGGTTTGTAAAAGTCTTGAAAGTATTCTTAAAAGATTTGGATGGTTTATTCAATATTATTGATCCTGCAGATTTGTGGACAGAATGTAAAATTACAGTAGATTGGCCCATCAATGAGTACCCTAGAGAACCAAAGACAGGAGCCCCGTCAGATGACGTTATGAAAAAGTGCTACCAAGTAATATCTTATTTGAAAGGAAAGGTACCCCCAAAAGAGACAGATTGAACAAGAATAGACAGAACTACCCAGAACAAAGATGGAACAGTGCATGCATATTATGAACGCCTTTTACAGGTATTTAAGCAGTACAGTGGGTTGGAAAACATTGATACCAAAGACATGACACATTTTATTTATCGTTTTGTATCAGGATTAAGGCCAAAAATTTCACAAGCGATAAAAGATCATAAGAAATGCTGGCAGGTAAAGCCTGCCGATGAAATTCTCAAGTAGGCAACATAATGTGGGGAGGAAATTGACAATAGATGAAAGAATTTAGAAGAAAAGGTCATGTGGCCACACGTACAATTAGCAGAGCAACAGGAACTTCAATTGAGCCAGCTGAAAAATAAGGGGAAGGAAATGGGGGCAAACCAAGGGGAAGAAGGAACAGAGAAGAGGCAAAGAAAAAGTTCTCCTGTCACGGGTGCGGAAAATTGGGGCATTGGACGAACGAGTGTAAGGCTGTACAAAATAATAATATCCAAAATGAAAATTTAAACCCACAGACGCAGAATGGGTTGTCAAGGAAACCAGTTACCACTTACACCTATGCCAGATTCTGGGAGTCAAGCTAAATACAGTGTGGATACCACAAATTGGGAGGGAAGTAGCAAGAGAGACACAGTGACACAACAATTTGTTTTGCATGACACGGTTTTCAAAGAAGATAGTTTCTGACGGTGCCTGAGAGGGGAGGAAGAGGAATGCGTACTTGGTGCAACCTTACCGGTAGATCAGTCAGTTTCATACATTGAGGGAAAAGTTTGGGGAAATGATGTTACCTTTTTATTTGACACTGGTGCTACCCATTATACTGTGAGAACAGCAGATGTTCCAAACCTACTCCTCTCAGGAGAAGCAATTCAAGCAGTGGGCGTTTCTAATAAACAAATTAGGACCCCTGTTACAGAACCCATGTAAGTAAGATTAGACAATTTTAAAGAAATGCACACGTTTGTTGTATGCGACTCTAGTCTAGTAAACCTGTTAGGAAGGGACTTGCTGTGCAAAATGAATTGCACAATCTTTTGCACCCCAAGTGGAGTTGAAATTCAGACCCCAGATGAAGATTGGATCTATAAATGAATGTTAGCCAAGCAGGAAGCTGAAATTAAAAAGATGACCCTAGAAGATTTACCAAAAGGGCTGCAGAATACTGTAAATCCTGATGTGTGGGATTTTACTGGAAGAAGCAGGATTAATGGCAAATGTAGACCGGATAGCAGTAACAGTGAAAGAAGATGCAGTCTATCCAAATACTCGACAGTGCAAAATGAGTCCAGAAATAAAAGCAGGTGTTGCCGCAGAAATAGAGCGTTTGGTGGAACAGGGCATTTTAAAAGAAAAATGAGCAGTCCATGTAATTCACCTATAATTGCCATAAAGAAGCCAATCAGGAAGTATAGGGTTGTGCCAGACCTAAGCTAAATTAATAAAATAGTTGTCCCATGTTGTCCTGTAGTGCCAAATCCTGCAGTGATTCTGTATCAGATACCCTGGGGAGCCTGATGGTTCACTGTAATTGATTTATGCCATGCCTTTTTCTCCATTCCATTGCATCCAGACAGTAAGTTTTTATTCTTGTTTAAATTTGACGAGCATGTCTATATCTGGAATAGTGTTCCTCAAGGGTATACTGAAAGTCCATAGATTTTTATCAGATCCTGAAAAAATGTCTTGAATCTCTAGTACTGCCCGGACAGTCTGTCCTGGTGCAGTATATAGACGACCTGTTGATGGCGTCTAAGACTCGAAAGGACTGTGTTGTTGGCACAATTGCATTACTGAATCATTTGGCCAAAGGTGGAAATAAAGTGTCACCTAAAAAGCTACAATTTTGCACCACATCAGTGAAATATCTGGGGTACCAGATAGAAAGAGGTGTAAGAAGAGTAACATCAGAAAGGATCAAAATAATTAGAAACATGAATCTACCTAAAACACAGAAAGAAATCAGAATGTTTCTTGGAGTTGTAGGTTACTGCAGACAGTGGATTGTGGGATGTGCAGTCCTAGCTAAGCCATTGATACAAATGACAAAGAAAAGAGCGAGAGACCCAGTAGAATGGGATGAAGAGAGCCTGACTGCTTTCTTAAAATTACAATACTGTTTGTGTTCAGCCCCAGCATTAGGGATACATGATTATTCAAAAGAATTTGCACTGTTCTGTGATGGACGAGACAATTGTGCACTTTCAGTTCTGACCCAAACCCATGGCCTAATGAGACGTCCTGTGGGATATTTTTCTGCTACACTGGATCCAGTGGCATCTGCTTTGACGGGATGTCTGGAAGCGGTAGCTGCAACTTGCATGAGTCCTGAGCAAAGTGAGTCCATCATTATGGGACATCCTGTAAGGGTGTATGTTCCACATGCAGTTGTGATTTTATTAACAAGACACGCACTCAGAATCTGACTCCTAGTCGGCTGACTAAGTATGAGTGAGTCATTCTAGGTGCAGAAAATGTGACCATTGCCAGATGTACTGTCCTAAACACACCAACACTCTTACCAGATTCACATTTTGAAGAGGTAAAGTAAGAAGTCAAACATAATTGTGTCGACCTCACAGAACACTGTACTAAACCACGCCCATACATATAGGAAGAACCACTAAAAGTTTTCAGAGTATGAGCTATTTGTAGATGGCTCATGCATGCAACATGAGGAAGGAGGATTGCGTGCTGTTTATGCTGCGTGCACATTGGGTGGTATAGTCCAAGCATCCTATTTACTTGGAGTTAAGTCTTCACAAGTAGCTGAATTAATCGCTTTAATCAAAGCTTGCAAAATTGGAAAAAACTGGAAAGTAACCATATACACTGATAGCAAGTATGGTTACGGGATTGTGCATGACTTTGGCCAACTCTGGATGCAAAGGGAGTTCATGACTGCTTTAGGTACTCCTATTAAAAATAGACATTTTGTAAAGGAATAAATTAAAGCAATTCAATTGCCAAAATCAGTGGCTGTGGTCAAGTGTGCTGCTCACCAATCTGGAAACAACAGAGTGACAGCAGGTAACCGTTATGCTGACCAAGTAGCCCAACATTTTGCCAAATACAAAATGGCTATAAACAAGAAAATTGATGCATGTGGAAACAGCTGCTAACTTATGTTGCTTGAAGGTGTGAGAACGTGGGAAGAAGTGAGAGACTTATAAAATGAAGCAAAAATAAGCCCTGGACAAGGTCAGATAGGAAGGAATTCAGAAGGCAACAATGAACAAATTGTGCAACAACTGAATGAAAATAAAAGAGCATCTGAAGAAAATCAAAGCACAGTGCCTGCTAAAAGACTCAGAAAGGGAGATAAGTGGCCTGGATTTATCGAAAGACTGAAATTTTGCCTTAAAATAATAAATGAATAAATAGGACAAGTAAATGAAATATCGAGTCAAGCTGGACCGTCCCCTGGGAAACAAAGAAGGAAGAGTCCACGATTGAAAAGACGGAATAATAAGTTCAAAGGCCATGAATGGACCTACATCATCCTTGAAGACTTTAAAAACTTGGAGATAAGTGATGAAAGTGATGATGACTAGTTGTTGAACAGATTGACGAAGAAGTGAGACCAACCTGAAGAGAAAGTTCACAGGTTAAAAGTCTGTGTAAATGTTACAAAGAGGGGTAAAGTCTCCTTATTTGAAAATGGCTGATTATAATTTTATCGGATAACCGAAAAGAAATTGTATAAAAACATGCTGTAGAATATGCACATGTAGTATCTTGATCATACTCATAGCATGGTCAGGACTGAAATTAGCTATACCTTATCTAATGAGAGAAAATAAGCAGAATGACACTAGTACACATGAAAGAGTAGATATACCTGAAAGGATAGATACACATGGAAAGGTAGATAGCCTTTAGCAAGACAGAGTAGACTTAGAAGCACCAGATGAGGTAGATTTACACTATAATAGAGCTAAAAACAAAGCAGATCTAAATGTATCTGCTAACCTATTAGTACAGTATGTAGAAGCTATGGAAAGCAGTGATTGTTATGTGTGTATGAAGTTGCCCACATCAGTAGCAGAAGGGGTTACATATCATCATTTACCCCTGACATATGGTATCTCATGTAGTATTTCAGCTAGTTTATTTTATAGAACTGGAAAGTTACAGTATTATTATTGTAATTTTGAAGTAGTTTTTTCTGAAGTTCCTTTACGTAGGAATATGAACCCTGTCCTTAGTTCTAGAGACTCTACACATTTTATGGGTGAATATTTTCTAACAGTAGGGACAATAGATATAGCTGAAGCGCACAAAGATAACTTGACATGTAAGCTACATGAAAAAGAGAAAGTAGTTTTAAATTTAGTTGAGAAAAGGAGACAGGATTTCCATAGAAAAGCTGCTGGACCAAAACGTAAAATTCCTAAGTGGGCTGAAAGTAATGAGTTTACCACAAATGGCAAGACTCAAGCTGTTATGTTGCTGGATTTCGAAAAGAAAGGGAAACTCTGTCTCCATAGAGAGAAAACAGACTATTATAATAACATATTCATTGATTCCAGTGAATGTGAACACAATTTCAAAGTAATTTGGGGTTGGGGTTTCAAAGATGGAAACGAACCAGTATTTCCTGGAATTTATTACATTTGCGGAAACAAGGCGTATTTTAAACTGCCTTATCATTGGTACTGGAGTTGCTATTTCGGAATAGTAATGTAAAAAGAATCACTGGAAGCAATGAAGAAAATAATCTACTAACACGAAATATAAGAGCAACTTTTGCTGAAATTGTAGGTGATATATTTAGTGCAATATTACCTTCAGTGGGAGTGGTTCTAAATACTCAGAGAATCTGCAAATTATCAACAGTGGTGGATCGCTTATCGACAGACACTGCTGGAGGATTTCTGATGATCAATACCAAATTAGTTGCGGTAGGATCAATGGTTTTACAAAATCGACTTGCTCTTGATGTATTATTAGCAAAAGAGGGTGGAGTCTGTAGAATGCTGAAAACACAACATTGTTGCACGTACATTCCAGACAAAAGTATTGAAATTGGGAAATATGCTAGAAATATTATACATCTGAGAGAAGAATTGAAACCACTGGAGGTTGACAGTGCATGGAAGAGACTAATTAAAGGCATTCCTCTGTAGGTGGTTGGTTTTCTAACGTAGTAAAGAGCATTGTAGGTGGAATACTGATGTTAATAACGGGAATAGCCCTACTGATTTTAGGGATAATGATTTGGTGTAAGTGCTGCAGAAGCAAAAAGTCATATACAGTAAATAAGAAATGAAAGAAGAGGAATTTTGAAGAAATCGAGCTAAAAGAGATGAATGGGAATCTTTATTAGAAACTGAAAAATTTCCAAATGAATAACGAGAAAAGACCTAATAGAATCTTTAAGAAATAGATTTGAGAAAATGTTAAAAGTTGGCATCTGGTTCTGTAATTAGTGATGGTATAGAATACCATCAAAGAGGGGATTGATGGAGCAAGGTTTCATATGTAAAGAGACTTACTCGGATTCAATCCTCTCAAAATAACAGATAATGTATTATTCAATATGATTCGTTTTACTAATAGTTGCACCACACAACATTTCTAGTATCTAGGGGAAGCTTGTCTATGTGCTTTTACTAACAGTAACTTGAATGCATTAAATTGGTCGCTAAAAACGCGGGAACTTTACTGCGCATGCGTCTGCCACACTCACGTGGTGTGACATATCTGCTTGGTGGGAAATCTTTGCAGCTGCTCATTGGTATTAAAGATGGCTGCTTCATGTTTCACATACTAAAGCACCTGCTCCTGTGCCAAATAAACATTGTTTGTTCTGCATAACTATTAATGCCATAGTTAAAATAAAGTAATGGGAATAGAGTAGAGATACGTGGTATACAGTGCATTCATTTATTTCTGCATTCTAATGTGTCTCTCTTTGACTTTATCATTAGCTCGTGTTTGGGCCTGGGATGTACATTGTAACGCCATTTTGAAAACCCACACTGCGCATGTGCCAGAATTCGATAGTACTCAAGCCATGGCATTGAATCCATGCCAATGACAGTCTTGCCTGCGATGCGCCTGGGAACCTCACCTCGTAAACTCTTCAGAGGAAGCAAATATGAACTGATCGAATACATTGTATAAAGTATGGAAACATTTATTGCTGGGTGGAATAAAATCATGGAAAGTAAATTTTGGGCGGGAACATTAATCTGAATATTTGGATGAAAATGATCTCATACTGGTATGGTGTGAAGACCTCTCCTCGTCTTTTGACTAATCAAATCAAGGGAATACACAAACTTGCAACATTGGGGGGTGGTACATTACCCTGGAAAATAGTATAACTAAGGTAGGCTTAGTTAGATAGATTGTCCGACTTGTCCGAATAGCTGACCTGACACTGACCCAACGCATGCTATAGGAGATCGAGAGCAGAGGTGCTGGCGAAGCACTCTGTCAGAAGAATCAATATTTGCTGTAGGAGAAGAATCGATAACCCAATCGGGGTCTGACTGTTAGCCGCAGAGAGGGGTGTGACGCTGGCGTTGCACTTAGCTGAGGGTACCGGTCCTGACCTGCATCTGTCCTGTCCTGATTCTCATCTGTCCTGATCTGCACCTGTTCTGTCTTGTTGGAAGCTTATTTATCGGAATCCTATATCTTGTCTCAGTTCATGGCCAGAGTTGGTCTTCACACCAATCTAGGTAAATATAATCTGGGGGGTATGTCCTAGTGTTGTATCCCTTTACTCACCTTTCCCAGGTATCAATGTCTAATAGAATTCTAGCAATATTTCTACAGATTATCACCTTAATTATTATTTTCTTGCTTGAAAAGTCTTTAACTGTTGTGGACTCTTGCGAATAAGAATTTACATAGATAAAGTGTTTAAAACTTTTCCAAGTCTGTGGTTATTATAAAGGAATTGTTATTTCTACCTATCATTCAAACTCCTATTTGATCCTTTAGGACCCTTCTATTACAGGTAACAAGGATTGGTAAATCAAGGTATGGGTCCTGACGTGAGTAAAATCCTGATAGGTAATAGAGTGAAATACAGGGTTACCTGTTCAAAGTGTGTATGCTTATGGGCCCAGGTGAGTATGGTAATTTAGCAGGTAGCTCCGCACGCCATCACAAATGGTTGCAGGCGGTGGTCACTGACACTCATTTTTAGATCTGCTTGACCTATTGGTACATATTGTTTCTAAATATACATAAAATGCAATTTGATGGATTTTGGCTTTGGCCAAGAGCAGTATTTTTCTGGAATGGGATTGTCTTTTGCATGGTAACCGTCTGTGTACCCCTATCCTGACAGCTCGACTGCTTGCAAAACTAGTATCTTACATTTTTGGCCCTGCTATCACACTGCTCAGAGACGTAGGTCTGTCCCTCGTAATTTGAGGTCCAAAACCTATTCTGTGCCCTGGAGTGGTGTACAATGCTTGCCCTCATAGTGAGCACAGGACTACGGTGCTCTGGGTAAATCACATAAAGCAGTTATGGCAGTGTACCAAATTGATGTCAAGTGTAGGTAGACCTTTTTCTCCGTGTCAGGTAGAGGCAGAGGCACTGGTGTTATGTGATTCTGCAGATGCATCTTTTTTTTTCCATAGAATTATGGATTTGCCTTATTTGACATATAATCCATAATCTGCTGCATAATCTGCAAATTTTAACACAAAAAGAAATTGTTTCTAGCTCAAACGGATCAAAAGTTACTAAAAAGTAGTGACTGTTGCATGCAGTGGATGGTTCTTTGCAAAGGTTAACGTGTCATCTTTCAGGTGCTTTATTTTGTATTTGGTAGTTAAACTGGTATTAACTGGTACTAATGAGGGGAAATATTTGTCCAGATAGTATGACCCTGTGTAAAAATTAGAAAATGATTAAATAGTATCAAAAAAGTTGCCGCATTATGCGGCGTAATTTGGCTTTTATTGCTGCATAAAGAAGCCAACCCTGCCGCATAATTTGGTGCTCCTCTACCCCCAGGACACAAGTCCTAAAAAAAAGTGGGGGGACGCTGATGTCACAACAGGAAGTGACGTCACGAAAGGTGGCTTGCACCATCAGACTCATTGCCTCCCCTCGCTCACCCTTTAGATGCGATTGCATCAGAGAAGCCAGCGCGTGCAGCGTTCTGAATGGGCTCCGATCTCGCCCAGAGAGGCCAAAGAGTGAATGTGTGGTTCCATTTGCTCCAGTTATAGAGCTCCCGGTAAAATAAGTGGGGGTACGCCGTCCACCCGTGTGGTACCCTGACTCCAGTGACCCTGGGTAGAGGGTTTCAATTTACCACTCTCATATAAACTTCCACTGTTATGTGAATAACAGACCAGTATGCTGACATTGTAAGTCCGATTCACAAAGGGCCTACGTACTGGTAGCAGAGGCCGCAGTCGAAGGGGAATCTCTGCACTCAGGGTGGAATATCCACAATGAGAATTATCGTTGCGGAGATTGCTCTCCGAGTGTGGAGACTGCCCCAAAACTGCGGGGCCTACGCCTCTAGTGGGGAGGCCCTTTGTGAATCAGGCCCTCTATGAGCATTTATGTGTAGGTGTAGGTCGTGTGTGGTGAGAGTCTGAGTGACCAGAGGGTTCCATTTTGCAAAGCCCCTGGTTTAGCATGTCTAAAAATCCACAAGACCAACCCATAAACCAATGAGAACCTGGGCATCAAACAATTATTGTACAACGATAGTTCTTACAGGTGTTATTGAAGCTAAATTATGTATATAGGGGATAAATAACCTCATACAACCAGTGATCATATAATAATAAGTACACAGAAAACCACCATCAAATACATTATTTTTTTCTAGGGGTGAGTCGATTGATTGCTCTACGCCTATGGGATGAATTCCCTTTTTTAATTTCTCTAGAGGCCTTTGTAACCGTCTTATGTACTTTTGCCCACACAGTGCTCCTTTCTGAGTCAGTACTTTTTTTAGCAATCTCACATACCTACTGTGATGTTTCTGGCCTTTACAAGGTTATAGTTCCTTATTCAGTAGGACACTTCTGTTAAATCACCTCACATTTCCCAGGTCTCTGGTGCAGCATAGATTACCACCTCCCAATTGTTCTTTATCCATTTTCCCTGATGCCCCCATGTCATAACAGTTCTGATTAAACCCTTGTATCCTTTAACCCCTTCGCTGCTGGCCCGTTTCCGCCGCTGTGCTGTAAACAAACGAACAGGGGCGGGCCATGACGAACCCCAGCCGTCAACAGCACACGAGCACCGTAGTGCATGACGGCTGGGGTTCGTCATCAGCATACAAGGGGAAAAGGGTTGAAACGTCATCTGCATAGAACAATCAAACCGGCACATGATGTATTGTTTATTGTACAATAATCTTTAGGTGGTTATTGATTAGTTATAAATCACCCCTGCTGTAATTGTGTTTCTGTTGCTTATAGCATTTTGTGATGAGCGTCACACTGTGGTCACATATTTATTGATGCATTTTTTGTTTGTCGTTGGGTTTGATTGATGATTTAAGGATTACTTATTTTATTTTATGGTGGTTTTCTGTTTACTTATTCATTGATTGCATGAGCTTATTTATCGTCTATATACAAAATTTAGTTCGAATAACACATGTAGACAGGGGTCCCCTTAAAAATTCAATGAGGTCCTTGTTAGTAAAATGCTCCTGACCAGAATTATTTGAGCACTATGAACTGGAACTGGTAGGTTTGCAAGAGGGGTCCTGCTTCTCAGCAGAGCCTGTTCTTTAGTTTACTTCTGATTGCTGCTTTAGGAAGGAGGATGCGATCAGAGGTAGAGTTCCCACACTTCCTTCTGTACTTGTTTTGGATACTCCTTCTTGGAACCAACATCAGTGCTACCTAGCTAGTGTAAGAGCCAATATTGCATAGCATTCCAAACATTTCATGTTGGTGACACACCTTTTAGTCAATCTTCATCTTGGACAGTAAGGCGAGCAAGCGTAGCTCACGAGCCCAAACCACTTAAAGGGCGTTTGGGGGGGGGGAGTGGGGGGGGGGTTGAGGCGGTAAAGACTCCGGAGACCAGGAGGGGATGTGGATGAGATATTAGCACAAGCGGAGGGTGATTAGAGATAGATGTATATAGCTGACGTTTCCTGGCCCGAGAACATGTGAGTGGCCTACCAGTAGTTTATTATGTTATTATTGGAATGCACTGTCCTGTGCCTCTGACAGATTGACGATGGGTAAATAATATTGTACTCTTTTGACCACCTGTATACTAGCTGTCAATGCAATGTCCCTGCTGCTGCTTTTGTTTCTAATGAAAATTGTTTAAAAAAGAAAAAGCCAAACTTTAAACTCCAGCAAACAGAGCACATTAGGAAACACAGTGGGTCAAGCCAGGGAAGGAAAATGGGACAAAACCAATTCTATTCCTTTATATCGCATATTTATTTGCCATTTGCACACAGTTGTTGCAGGTTTTATTGACCAAAGAAAGTTTACTCCTACTAAAAATGTGTGCATTTGCACTAAGACACAGAATAGGGGTAAATGCACACAGAAGGCACACAAACATCGGGCGATACCCACAGAAAACCTTGCACACACAAATCAACACAGACAACTATGCAAACAGGCCAGCATATGTAGATGTCTATGCATTCGCTGAAAACAAAACACAAATAGACACAGACAACACGTATGTCAGTACACATTGAGTCACTATCAACAGAAGTAGGATCGTACAGGATGGATGCACGGGTGAGGCTGAATAGATTTAGTGATGGTGGATACATGGAATACTTGGGTGAAAGGGGTAAGTCTGCCTCGATGGATGTCTTAAGTAAGAGAGCATATAAAAAGCATGGTGATGATGCGGAAAAGATATCGGTGTGTGTTTGGGAGGATGGGTGTGCTGAGGGAAGGGGGCAGACGTACGTAAAAGGGTGTGTTCATAGTTGAAGAAATAAATGCTCTGCTCTAATAAATTAATGAAATGGGTAACCTAAATCAATCTATTTTCTAGTAAAATGTTTGCCCATCACCAAATTAAATGGACACGCAATGGCAATCTGTGAAGATCTGACCCCGCTAAATGTCCTTTGCTTGCTGCACAGATCACAGGCATGTAAAACCCTTCAGAGGTAATAATGCCTCTGTTGACCCCCAAGGCCTTTAAGGCAATGGCAGCATTGTCCCACCCTGTCAAGGGTGAAATGTTCTGACCGGGTTTTTGTTCCCCTTTTTGAGTGAAGGTGTCTTTAGCCTACTATCATTCTAATAGAGGGATTAGAGCCTCAGACCTGGCCTATTTACAAGGTGTTTGATATAATTCCCTATTCCTTTCTCTATTCTAGGGCCTATAAGCTTATGTTAGGGGATAGATTCCTTAGTATTAGTACTATTCCGTCCTTTTGTAAGGTTACTAGTATATTTCTGATAGAGTTATTCATCTTTATGCTTATTTCGGGCCTTGTAGGCCTCGAACGAGAGAGACTCCATCTTTCTTTCTGCCTCGGCTGCTTGAGATGCTTTTAGGTCAAATGTAATGTTTTAGTTATAAGGTGTTGTTCGCTTGGAGAGAACTGGCTCAGGCTGGCCCTTATCGAAAGACTGTATTTTTCTTCGTGTCGAAGACATAACATCAGGCCGGCCGGCTTAGAACGTGTCCTTGGCACGGGGTGGTACAAGAATTTGGTGGGCGGCAGGTTACTGGCTGGAAATTTCCATGCATGAAGAAGGTTCTATATTAGCGAAAGTACAGAGAGGAGGACAGTTCATTCAGTCAGTTAGTAGACGGCAGCTAGTCGTTAGCATTATTGCAGTTAATCAACTTAAAGCAGACAGTCGCCATTTTGAAGTCCGAAAAAGACCGAAGGCTGATAATCTCTCAGAAAGATTGAAGTTACTTTAGTTGGAGCAGCTGGTGAACTTTGATACTAAGATCAGAGCATGCAGAGTGAAGAAGTTAGCGGAGCGAACGAATACTAGAGCGGCAGAAACTGATTTATAAGATCGAAGTTGGAAGGTGAAGATAGTCCGTGATCAAGAGGAGAGAGGAGTAGTGCAGAACAGCGAGAGTGAGACAGACGAAACAGAGAACAAGAGGGAGGTTCCAGTGACTTGGAGGGGAGCAGAGGAGACAGAGCATAGCGGTGCAGACATGTATCCGTGACTGCATGGGTGATCCTAAGATGAGCCAAGGCACAGACGAGAAGGGAACCCAGATGACAACTGAGTCCAGACTTCGTACTCATAAGGTGACGTCGACCCTTTCTTATTAGCGTGCACACACATTCTAATTCTTTCCTTTGCTTTTCAGGCTATATGTTATATTGCAGTATTATATTGTTGTTACAATTTGTTATTGTGTAATAAAGGGACCCCAGTTCTTAGTGAACCATTGTGTAATTGTTATTTGCATGACACAGTTAACCTTTCTTCTAGTCGGATGCTGTTATGTGGACGGATGCGTTTCCCGTCCGGGTAAGTGGTAACTGAGTAAGGGAGCAGGGAGAACTTGAATCAGAGAATAACCTTTGCATATCGTAATTTGGCCATTCTTGTGTTAAAGGATATGAGATACTCCCAGTAGTATATAATGAAACTTCCCAACAGAGAGAGAGAGAGCTAAAGGTATCAATAGGACAGTGATCGTCGTTGTGTAACGGCGTTAGTGAGAGCACTGGGAGAACCCAGTGTGTATACCCACAGGATTGTGGATTGTGGCTTGTGTGAAAGAGTGAGTGCATCGGAGGATACGGTGCCTATACCCACAGGAATGTGGCTTGTGTGAGAGAGTGAGAGCATCAGGAGGATACGGTGCCTATACCCACAGGATTGTGGATTGTGGCTTGTGTGAGAGAGTGAGAGCATCGGGAGGATACAGTGCCTATACCAACAGGATTGTGGCTTGTGTGAGCACTGATTGTGGTCAGTGTGTAATGGTAAGTAATCAGAACTGCCCCCCCCCCCTTCACTATGAATAGGAGGGTAGCATAGTCTGGGCCTACGTTGCCGTGAGACTATAAGATATGAGTGTGGTGTAGAATATGGAATTCCATAGCGATTAGTTATTGTTTTTAGTAATCCCTATGGATTTGGTGGTGTTTTAGAGGATCTAAGCTTGTATATTGCTAATTCCCCATCCCCAAGTAGGTACCCAGGTACCGTGGTAAGTAGGTCCTGAGGAGGGAGGCGGTTACGTTTCGGCCGGGTTGGTGGTGTCTTGGTGAGCTGATTCTATCTGGTCCGAAAATCCAGTCGTTACATCTGGCGTCACGAACCGTTTACGTAAGCCTGCTAGCGCGGTGTTGTTTCTATCTTGTTAGTTTGCGCTTGGCGCGTTCGGAGTACATTTTGTATATTATTTGTTTATAGTTGTATATATCTTTTTCTTTTGGCACAATGTTTTTGAGACGGTCAAAATCTACTTTTAGTTTGCCTGTTGAAATTCCCGGCTGGGAATCAACGCCTTACGAGGCATTGGCCAGTGAGTGGGCCGATTCTACTGGTTTGAGTGAAAATTGGAGTTCTTGTTTGGAACTGGTGGATCCGACTACTGTGATTGCTTGTTTGCAGAGAGCGCCAGTTGTGAAGGGTGATGAGCTTCCTGTTTTGGGACGCAGAGGTTGGATTGTTTTATCTGCGTACAGACTTGTACATGAGAAATTTCTGAAGTTACAGAAACAATATGCAGATATTGAAGAGAAGTTTGTTGAAGTGCAGAATGCTCACACTCTTTTGCGATATCAGAATAAATTGCTTGCCGACAAACTCGAGACTTATCAGACACTTGCTGAACGAGCTGCTGTTCGTATTGCTAAATATAAATATAAGAATCGTTGTGGTCGGGTTTGTAAACGGAAAGTGCGTCTAGTCGTGGCGAAAGCCGGACTGAACTGGAATCCTGATGAATGGGACGGTAATATCTGGGACTCGAATGATTCTGGCTCCTCGGCTGAGGAGTCTGACAGACGTGAGTATTCTCGCACCGGACGTGACTGTAAATCTAATACTTTTGACAAACTTGATGGTTCCGGCGACCATGGTCGGTGTTCTAAATCTGATGACATTTCTCGATCTGAATGTCCCTCCAAATCTCTTGATCGAGCTCCTTCTGCTACTCGTACTGAGATTTCTGCGCATCCGGTTTTTCGACGAAAATTACAGCAGGCTCCTGGTAATCCAAATGGTATTCCTTTGGATAGTTTAGAAGACTTTACACAACAGGAAGTTAGTGATATTTTGCAAGGATTTTGACAGCGGCCCGGTGAGGCCTTGCTTACATGGATGGTGCGTCTCTATGAACTGGGTGCTGCTGGCATCATGTTGGATGCGGGAGATGCTTTGAAATTTTGTTCTTTGAGTTCTGATTCTACTGTACAAGATCATTTCCGAAACTATAATGGTGTTGGTCAAATTAGTCTGCTTCAATTAGCGACTGATGGTTGTAATCACAAATACCCTACTGAATCCGATTGGCTTCTGAATGACAAGCCGTGGTATACTTTACGTGATGCGGCACAAAGACTGAAGGAGGAGGTAATGAAAACTGCGATTTCTCTGAGTACTTCTGACAGGTTGTTGGATGATTTGTTGACATCTTCTGTGCGGAATCGCATTATCTGTTCTTCCCCTGTTGCATATAAACAAGTTATGATGACATTGTTGATCAATCAGACTGGTAACGCGTTGTCCTTAGTGCTTGAATCTGTACGTCAGCTTGGTGAATTGGGCGAATGGCTTAAACCTGAAAGGCAATCCAGACCTGAGGGTCGTACTGCTGGAAATTATCAGTTTTCTAGACGTGATATGTTTCTTGCCTTGCTGGCTGACGGTGTGAAGAGAGAAGAGATTGATGGTGAACCTGTTTCGCAAGCGTGGTTTGGACCGGAAGGAGGGTGCTCGACGTGTACAGAAGAATGAATGTGATCGTGAATATTCTGATGACAGTGGGGATGATAGACGTCGTGATGATTCGGATCGGCGTGATAGACGACGGAATGAGCGAGATGTGTCCCCTCTGCGAGAGAGAGAGAGAGAGGGGGATAGAGGGGGAGAGAGAGAGGGAAAGAGACGACCGTGTTGAAAGCAGATACAGAGATGAAAGGGATCAGTCCCCTGAGATGAGGAGAAAAAAAGAACGACACAGATTTTCTGAACGAGATTCACAATACCATGTAGATGACAAAAATCCGTTTCGTAATGGGGATGGATATGAACAGGAAATTACATCGTCCCAAAAATTTGAGAGTATTTATCCTGATTTGTCTTGGCTGTCAGAACGTAATAAAAATGACTAGGAAATAGGTCAAGCTCCAGTACGCAGTTGGGCTCAAAAAGATAATAGACCCTATGTAGATATTGAAATTTTTTGGAGACATTGTAACATACAAAGGGCACGAGCATTGGTAGATACAGGAGGGGAGGCCACTTTAATTCATGGAAAATCAAAGAAATTCAAAGGACAATTTTTTACAATTACTGGTTTAGGTGGAAAGGAGACCCCCACAGTACAAACAAATGTTGAGATGAAAATAGGTAGAATTCCCCGAAAAGACTATTCTGTTTTAGTTGTGCCACTTTTGGAATACATAATTGGAATCGATATCCTAAAAGGTATGACTTTGCATTTAGATGATGGTTGTTCAATTTGGAAGTAGAGGCTATATATCATCCAGACCTGTACTAGTTGGCCGTTTGAGAATGCCTCCTATAAAAATTCCCCAGGCTACAAAAGTCATTTCCCAAAAACAGTACCGTATTCCAGGTGGTCACGAAGAAATTAGTGCTACTATTTAGGATTTGGTGACTGCAGGAGTTATAACTCCAGTTACTTCTGCTTGGAATAATCCCGTTTGGCCTGTGCGTAAAAGTGATCATTCTTGGTGTATGACTGTTGATTACCGCGAATTGAATAAACATAAACCCCCTTTGACTGTTGCAGTACCAGACATGATTACTTTAATTGAAAGAATTCAGAAACATCCAGGAATGTGGTATGCGTCTATTGACATTGCTAATGCTTTCTTTTCGATCCCAATTGCCCCTGAGTGTCAGGAACAGTTCAGTTTTACATGGAATGCACGCCAAATGACGTTTAGAAGTCTTCCCCAAGGCTATGTACACAGTCCTACGATCTGTCACCGGCTGGTGGCGGAACATTTATCTGAAATACCCACAGACCCACAGATACAGATTTGTCATTATATTAACGACATTTTGATTCAAGGTGAGACACAGGATCAAGTTCAGATCAGTTAGATCAGGTTATCAATCATTTACGAGAAAAAGGTTGGGAAATCAATCCCGACAAGTTACAAGGTCCATCACAAAGTGTAAAATTTTTAGGCATCAATTGGCATAAAGTTAATAGAGAAGTGATTCCACAGGTGAAACAGAAAATTCTTGATTTTGCAGTTCCTCGGAACCGAAAAGAAGCCCAAAGATTTATTGGTTTATTTGGTTTTTGGCGTCAACACATCCCACATTTGAGTCAGATATTAGCTCCTTTGTACAGAGTCACTCGTAAAAAGAATGCGTTTGAATGGAGTAAACCGCAGCAAGATGCGTTTGATTTGGCGAAAGAAGCGATCCAGTATGCTTTGGATCTGTGGCCTGTACGTGATGGTGATGTGGATCTGAATGTGTCTGTGCAAGGTCCTTATGCAAATTGGAGTTTGTGGCAAAAACAAGGCAGAAATAAAGTACTGCTAGGTTTTTGGACTAAAAAGTTACCCGATGCTGGTGAGCGTTATACACCTTTTGAGAAACAGTTACTTGCATGTTATTGGGCTCTGGTGGATACCGAGCAATTGACTTTGGGACATGATGTAATGTTGAGACCTGAAATTCCTATTATGCAATGGGTTTTGAGTTCGCCGAAAACTCATCGAATTGGACATGCTCAAGAGGCGAGTGTGATTAAATGGAAATGGTACATACAAGACAGGGCACGCGTGGGACTGAAAGGTGTTGCGACGTTACATGAGCAAGTGGCGCTGGCGCCATCGAATGAGACTGGGAGTGATTGCTCCGTACCTATAGTACAGGAATCCCCTGTTAAGTGGGGTAAGCCATTTGATGATCTGTCTGCGGAGGACAGAAACCATGTGTGGTTTACGGATAGTTCAGCGAGTTACATAGGAGAGAAGAGGCATTGGAAGGCAGTGTCCTATAATCCTATCACACAAAAATTGCTGAGTACAACTGGTGAAGGAAAAAGTAGTCAATTTGCTGATTACCAAGTTTTAAAGCAGGAACTACCTGGTACGTGTCACATTTTTACCGACTCCTGGTCCACTGCTAATGGACTGGCGGTCTGGTTACCAACATGGCACGCTCGCAATTGGGAATTGCATTCTAAAGAACTTTGGGGTAAAGAATTATGGCAAGAAATTTGGGAATTGCTTCCGCAAAGTACTGTTACAATCTTTCATGAGGATGCTCATACACCAATAGACTCCCTTGACAAATTCTTTCACAACATTGCAGATGAGAAATCTGACATTGCTGAGGCAGTGGTGGACATGCAGGATTCTGATTCGAGGGGATTGGCGAAATGGGCCCACCAGAAAGCAGGACATATTCCTCTAAATTTGATCAAAGATACTATAATGCATTGTCCTATCTGTCAACATTCTAGACAACGAAAAGTAAGCCAAATTGTTAGAGGACAGTTACACCGAGGTAAATTACCTGCTCAAAGTCAAAATTTCTTTATTCGGCTATTAAAGAAACTTAATAACCATGAAAGTACAGATAAAATCACAATCCAGAATAAACAATTTAGCAAATTCTCAAAAGTACAATAATAATGATAATAATTCATACACTTGTTATCATAAGTCCATATACAAATCATTATTTTCTTATTCCGCTCTCCAGTAAATAGTTCATCAAAATTCATAACACCATTAATTTGCGTATTTTAAGAGCACTTTTCAAAAATGAGGAAATAAATACGACAGTTAAAATATTATCCAATTGCTGTACAGCTAAAAAGGCAGGGCGACAACGATTAACACACATGATCTTCAGTAGGGGGACAACTAATCTGCGTCTAGAATCCATATAAAATTTACAAAAGAAAAGAATATGCATATCTGATTGCTCTGATACATCATCGCAAGGGCATTTTGCCAGCTGTTTCGACCAATCATTCATTTTGGGGTAGCTAAATATGCGAAACAGTAGGTTAAATCTAAGACGGGTTAATAAAAACCTCTCATGTTCACTCAGTGTCAGCTTTAGATATGGCTGCATTTTCCTTGAAATAACCGTTTGTTGGTGAGCAGCCACAGTTATCTTTTTTAACTCTTTGAATGCTCTCTTATCCTGAAGGAATACCATACACATTTTCTGCAAGGATTTCCTTGAAATGTTAGCTAAAGACAATGGGTCATTAAAATAATGTACCATATCTAAATCCACAAAAAATTGCTTCACATACGACAGCCAGAAAATGTTGTCTTTCTTTTCCAGGCATAACACATCATTCAAGATTAGGCGGTTTAACTGGCATTCATCCGTTGTCCAAACTCTATGCCATAACAGTATTGGGGCTGTCTTAATGATATCTTCTAAATATGGCTCCCCCAGTTCTGTATGGCAAGCATACGTAGAGGCACTTTTAGGGAGAGCCAAGAGTTGTTTCATAAAAAGATTCTCCACCACCTGCAGCGATGTCACATTGGCAAACCCCCAAAGACCTGCTCCATAGGTCACTATAGCTACGCAAGTAGCCCTATACACGTTTAACATTTCCCCCGTAGGTTTTTTACCCAGTTTATGACTGAAATTTTTAAGAGCCGCTATAGATTTACAAAATAACAGCTTTCTAGTCTTAATAGTAGTATTCCACTTTCCAGTGTAGTCAAATAAAACTCCTAGGTAGGAGAAAGTTGGGGTAAACTCAACTGAAGTCTGGCCAATAAGAACAGCTTTCTTCTTCTTAGTTGCGCCTGTACCGCAAGTCATGGTGAAAGTTTTTGCGCAATTTATCTTTAAATTTAAGCCGTTCATAAAATCTGCAAAAGAGGAGACCAAGGCTTGTAGGGCCCGTGGGGTTCGAGCCATTAAAACCGCATCGTCGGCATATAACAATGCAGGCACTGGTCTTTCCCTCACCATCGGCAAATCCCTACATTCCTTTATCAGAGTTTCCTCAAGATTATTTATATAAAGCGTGAAAAGGAATGGGTCCATCACACAGCCTTGTCGTACACCTCGAGAAATAGCAAAGGGTGCAGTACATTCCCCCCCTATTCCAAATCTAACTCTTGCAGATGCGCCCTGATATAGTTCCCTTAAAAAGTTAATAATTGCTGTGTCTACCCCCATCTTTTTCATAACCATCCAGAGCTTACTATGTGATACGCAATCAAATGCGGAGGTTAAATCTACAAATGTTAAAAACAGACAACCCCCCTTAACCTTTGTGTATTTCTCTTTTAAAATATATAAGTTCAGACACTGTTCAGTTGTCCCAAGCCCCTTCCTGAATCCATATTGCAAATTGCTGATTATCCTGTTTTCTTCAGCCCATAGTTGTAGCCTATTTAAAATGACTCTACCAAAAACTTTAATGGTAGAGTCCAAGAGCGAAATCGGACGATAACAATGACAGCTAAGTCTGTCACCTTTTTTAAAAATAGGGACTATTAAAGATTCCTGCCAAGATGAAAAAGAAGCATACTGGAACGTGAAGTTAAAAACCCTTGCGAGAATCGGGGCCCATAACTCAATGTTATTCTTATAGAGGTCCACCGGTACCCCGTCAGGGCCGGGTGCTTTGCAACCCAAGCCTTGCATTTATACTGGCACTAACTTCTTCTACCGTGAATTCATGTACCAGGGTATTCTTATGGAGGGGTGCTTCTCCATTAGGCAAATCATAAAATGTAGAGTCCGCTAATGCACCTTCCTCAGAATATAATTCACTGAAGTGTTTCACCCATTCATCTTCTGTTATTGCCACCTCTATTGTACCAGTGGTTTTATCATTCAAAAAGGGGGAATTTACAACTTTCCAAAAAGCTGCTATGTCTCCACTCAACGAGGCCTCACACAGGGAATTCCAAAGCTCTTGTTTTAGGGCCTCTTTCCTCTTTCTTAGTGCCTGCTTGTAAATATATCTACACTCCTTAACCAACACCCTATCTTTCACTGGAGCGTGTAGTGCATGCTTCAGGTTTGAATATGCCTTTGTACAGGCTGCGTCAAACCAACTAACTTTGGTCTTTTTGGGTCCTTTTGTTTCAACCCAGAGCAATTTTTTAATTTGCTCAATGATCAAGCAAAAGTTGTCTACAACCTTGCCATCGTCCATGTTTGGATCTGTACAAGCCTGAAACTGTGGTTTAGTATTCTTCACTAATTTTTTAAGAAAATCTGCAGGTACTACATTTGACCATTTTAAGGAATAGCCATTTTTCCTGGTCATAATGATATTTTCCACTCGTACATTAGGCGCTCTTATTCTACCTGAAGTGGTGTGATGCCTACGCAATATTAATCTCAGGGGATAGTGGTCACTCAGTGAGTTATCAAGGGTAGTAAATGACTGAAGCAATCCCCCATGTCTCACGGTTATAGTTATGTAATCAATAGTAGATGTAGCACCTCTACCACAAAAAGTGGGAACGAAGGGGCATTCCGGATTCACCAACCTATTTACAAAGCCCATATCGTTCTCAAAAAGGATCTCATTTAAAATATCTCCACATCTAGTATGTTCAAAATGTGGCAGAGCAGTTTCACTATCAAGCATAACACCACAGGTACCCTTTTCAGCCCTAGAGCATGTTAAACAATTGAAATCTCCTGCCCAAATAACACAGACGTCCCGATAACTTCGTGTTAGCAGGCTTTTATATCCCTTCCTAAATTTTTAAAAATATTGTCCAATTCCTCTGGCGGAACATTATTATACAAATTGACTATGCATAAAGGACACTCTGTGTTAAAAGAAATCCTCAGGATATGATAATACCTGTTGTTTATAACAAATTCAATCTTAACATGAGCAAGCATATTAGACACGTAGGTACATAAACCACCCTTTGCCCTCCCATGAGACGAACTTATAGCTGGGGAAAAATATGTCCTGAACCCATTAACATGGTCTGGGGCTATAGTCCATGTTTCTTGTAGACATATAACCTCCTGACTGTTCACAAGATTAATCCAATTCTCGTTTCCCAATTTTGACCTCAGACCAGCAATATTCCAGCTCACCAAAGCCAGTAAATTCTCCTTCCCTGAACTAGCCCCAGTCCCCAGGTCACACTCCGCATCCAATATATCCCCTCCATTTTCACCTACATGTTTTATAGCACTTAAGCTCTGCTTACTTGACCAAGGGTCTATACAACCTCCACAGTCACCACCCTCTATCTGGTTTAAAACTTTCTTAACTAGAACAGGGCTAGTAGTACATTTGCTCAGCAATGTTCCAGGGGAAGAGAGGTGTAAATCTGTTACAAGTCAGTCAATACCCTCCATCCCTTGTAGGGTCGAAAAACGGTTATATGTTGGGATGTTAAACCTGTCATACTGATTTTCCCAATTTTCTCCATGCCAGTAAGGGTATGTACTTGTTTTTAGAGACATAGAGGGATAAAATCTAGACAGATCCCAGGTTTGAATCCCTGTAGTCCCTTCAAATGAGTTCCACCCACAAATATGTTTAACAGCACGCCTGTCTCTAAAGTTGACGATTATACAATCTCCTGATAAATCTTTTTGTGTGTGCCCAACCCATCCCACTCTACGCACAAAGGTGATTTCTGCTTGTATGTGCCCTGGGAGTGGTCTCTGAGAATTCAACCAAAACACTACCTTATTTCGTAGTTCTGGGTAAATTTCACCTCTTTCGCTTGAAATCTCTGGGACCCCCACCAATACTACTGTGTAAGGCATGGACTCCGGTGGTAAATCTATGCGTGGCTGTTTAAACTTTTGAGTAACAGGGCCCGTTTTTGCTGCATCTATTGGGGGATTTGCCTTAATTTGTAGTCCCCCTGATTTATTCGACCTAATCTCTTTATCCACCCCTTCATTAACAGTGTTTTTTGGATTCTGTCCAGTATTTGCTGCGGCTATAGGTAGCCGTTTGGCTTGCTTACTACCCTCTTTTTCCTGAGTGTGTGTGTTATTTCGAGATTTTGGTAGGCCCTTAGCTATAACTGCTACATTAAGGGTTTTATCCACACCTGTGGTCTCCCCGGCTAAACCGTTAATCAGAAGTTTTTCCAGTATTTCAGAATTACCTAGGGCCAGCTTTTCTAAATCCCCTATTTTATTAGTGAGGTTTTTTATTCGCTCCAACAGTGGTAAAGTTAAGGATCTCAACAACTGCTCCATATAGAGCATAAAACCTACAGGATTTGGTGGTAACGTATCAGCACTGGTTACATCACTTTCTCCAGGGTTATTAATTTCGGGCGCATTTGAATTGTCCACTGCTGCCTCCCCCTGCTGTTTTTGTACAGTTAGGGCTGACGTGTGTTTTTTACGTCTGCCATTCCTTTTTCCCATCTTTGTATTAGTACATTTTTCATTACGAAAAGCACTTTTTCCCTGTTTACATTTTCCCCCATTGTTTTTTTGGGGGAGGGTCTCATTATCCCTGCTAACAGAAATGTCACAATTAGTGATCGATGAGGCATCCGAGCCCTCAAGATTAATTACATCAGTAGTAGGATTAGATGTCACCTCTGACAGTCCTGATGTCTGAAGTATGGGTGTTGTTGACAGTCTGTATCCCAAAGGTGGTGGTACAAGAGGCATAGTCTGTGATAACGGAGAGGCAGGTTTTCCCACTGGTCTTGGAAACTCAGCATAAGAGTCTGCGAGTAAAGAATCTGAAATGTTCGCAAGCATATCCATTTCATTAGTAACCAATGATGGTAGACACATATTAGGGGGCAACGAGAGCCGTCTCTCCGTGCTTTCAATAGCGTTAACAACGACTCCGATAGTTTTCTGTAACATACGGTCTATGGCAGTCAAAGTAGGCAAAGGTGTGTTAAGGCATTTTTTATCCCTAGTACTTGAACGAGTAGCCATAGGTGTGTTCTTACCCATTTTTCTACGTTATCAATCAATAGCTATCTTTGATACCTGCAGGGGAGCAGCAGTACCTGGAAAGTCATTGGATCATCCGAATCCTTATGCCAATAGTAAGGGGGGTGGGCCAGCCCAGCCACGGCCTGCCCCGGACGGCCACAGACGGCCCGCCCTCTGCCCGGGCTCAGCCCGGCTAGTCCCGCGCGCGTCCCGCGATGCGGGTGTTGCCACGCACTTTTAAAGCGCCTCCGGGCGCGTTTCGAGGCGTGGAATCTGTGAGGGCACCTGGGGATTGTGGTTCAGTGCCTCTCCCTCTCGGCTGCTACGCCCGATGTCCAGCGGCGCCAGCAGCGGGGAGAAGCGTCAACAAGGCACTGACGGTGAGCACAAACTTCCGTGGGTCTCCAGCAAAGTATTCCAGGGATTAGTTAAGCAGCCCACTCTGTCGATATTGCCACGCACTTTTAAAGCGCCTCCGGGCGCGTTTCGAGGCGTGGAATCTGTGAGGGCACCTGGGGATTGTGGTTCAGTGCCTCTCCCTCTCGGCTGCTACGCCCGATGTCCAGCGGCGCCAGCAGCGGGGAGAAGCGTCAACAAGGCACTGACGGTGAGCACAAACTTCCGTGGGTCTCCAGCAAAGTATTCCAGGGATTAGTTAAGCAGCCCCTTTACCTGCTCAGATTTGGCAGATTGATTATATTGGTCCACTCCCTATGAGTAAAAATTGTCAATATATATGCACCATTGTCGACACGTACAGTGGTCTTTTAGTGGCCTTTCCTTGTAAACGAGCTACCCAAGTAAATACCATTAAAACATTGGAATTGATTATGCTGTATTATGGTGTCCCATTTCAAATTCAATCTGATAATGTATCCCACTTCAAAGGAAGATTGGTACAGGAATTTTGTGTGGAGAACAACATTGAATGGGTGTTTCACATACCGTACTACCCACAGGCAGCATGCCTTGTGGAGAGAATGAATGGTTTGCTAAAAGATCAATTGCGTAAATTAACTGATAATAAAAATAAAAATTGGAGAGAGTATTTATTTCAGGCACTGTTAATCTTGAATAGTCGTCCCTTTTTAAATGCTGATTCCCCATTAATGCGTTTATTTCCTCCAGCTGTTGATGCTAAACCCAACACAGTTAAAAATGCTGTAATGTATTGGTAAATTTCCCCTGGAGCCCTGGCTCCATGCAGAGCAACCCCAGGTTCCGTGGGCTTAGACCTGCATGCCGTAAATGATATTACTGTAAAAGGAAGAGATCGAATTATCATTGAAACTGGCATTGGTGTCTGTATACCAACTGGAAATTTTGGGCTTATTGCCCCAAGATCGGGTCTGGCCTTACAAGGCATTCAAGTGCTTGGAGGTGTAATTGACAGTGATTATCAGGGAGAGATTAAGGTACTCCTGCTGAATAGAAGTGAGGTTGATTTACCGATTCATAAAACTGACCGAGTTGCTCAATTGTTAATAATGCCTGTTTTCAGTGGTGAGATTTAAAAAGGCACCGCCCCGACCTTGTTAACTGTTCCAGGACAAAAAGGTTTTGGCTCCACTGATAATCCAGGAGCGAGAGTGTGGGTGCAATCGCCTAAAAATCCCCCTGAACAAGCTGAAATTATTGCAACCGGTCATGATAATACAGTACTTGTCATAAGACCAGGGAAAGATAGCTGGGAAGCTGTCCCAGCTGACAAATGTTACTTACGAGAATGAATAATGCTTGTATTTGATTCTCTTTCAGATCATTTTCTGGACTGCTGTTGCAGGATGTGCCGGCGTTGGACTCCTTTTGGCTTGTTACGTCGGGAGAGGAAGGAACCCCCAGACTCTGGTTGACTGGAGAATCAGAGTGCCACGTTCCTTCGCTGCGTGGGATTCATCATCTAACTTTTGGACAACCCTAGCACGGAGAGTAACAAACTTCCCACATTTCTGTTTGACACTGATGCGTTCGGTGACTGACATATTAGCAACCTGTTTGGTTGCCGTTCCAGATTCTTTGGAGACCCTTGCCCATATTTTCAATATATCAAATGCCCGTCCTAATATTGTTCTTGGTGATTTTGCGACCCACGAATATTGTCCTTTATGTACTGTGCTATTAGATCCAGTACCGCCGATTCATTCTCAAATAACTACATATAATATCACGCAGGGTGATTTATGTTTCTTCCTCACATGTGATCCAAGCGCCATAACTGAATGTGTTCGTTTGAAGTTAAAAGGTGCTACTTCATTTACAGATCATGAAAAAACTTTATGTTCCCGGAGATCATCGAAGTTGTGTGTTTCAGTTAAAAATAATGTGACCTGCAAAAGTCTCGTAGTTACCCCTAGTCACTATCGTACAATGCTATTACCTTCTGGATGGCTTTTCTCCTGTGGCAATACATCTTGGCCTTACATCCCTGCAAATATTACCGGAGGACCCTGTGCTATTACTAGATTAAGCTTGCTAATGTTTTCTTCACATCCTAATGTGAATTCCCGTATTGTCCGTGATGCAGTAATTTTGAAGGACAATTGTGACTCTACACTACATTTATTTTCTGAATCTGAATATCTTAGTTTGGCTTTCTCTATTTTGGGTGTCCCTGCCCTGGCAGTATACAATGCTAAATCTATTGGAAAAATGGCCTGTTGGATGGTTAAATCCATCAATCACACTTCCACGATTCTATCTGACATGCTATTGGACGCCCAGGGTGAACGCAGGGCAATTCTACAGAATAGAGCTGCTATAGATTACCTTCTACTTAAACATGGACATGACTGTTCTGACTTTGAGGGTCTTTGTTGTTTCAATTTATCAGACCACACTAGGTCCATTCAGGCTCACATTGACAAACTACACGACTTGACCAAAGAAGTTAGAAAACACATAGACCAGGGCTGGTTTGACTGGCTCTTTAATTGGTTACCAGATTTACATTCCTTACGTCAGATATTAGGGGGTATCCTGCTTACTATTTGCATTTTAGTTGCTATTTGCTGTTTTATTCAGTGTATTCCTTCTTTACTTCAAACTTGCAGATGCAGTACTAGAAATAGATCTGTCAGTTTTGTTTCATATTATTCTTCGACAGATGTTAGTTCCATTTAGCGAACGATTAGTAGCCTAAAGTCAAGGGTGAAATGTTCTGACCGGGTTTTTGTTCCCCTTTTTGAGTGAAGGTGACTTTAGCCTACTATCATTCTAATAGAGGGATTAGAGCCTCAGACCTGGCCTATTTACAAGGTGTTTGATATAATTCCCTATTCTTTTCTCTATTCTAGGGCCTATAAGCTTATGTTAGGGGATAGATTCCTTAGTATTAGTACTATTCCGTTCTTTTGTAAGGTTACTAGTATATTTCTGATAGAGTTATTCATCTTTATGCTTATTTCGGGCCTTGTAGGCCTCGAACGAGAGAGACTCCATCTTTCTTTCTGCCTCGGCTGCTTGAGATGCTTTTAGGTCAAATGTAATGTTTTAGTTATAAGGTGTTGTTCGCTTGGAGAGAACTGGCTCAGGCTGGCCCTTATCGAAAGACTGTATTTTTCTTCGTGTCGAAGACATAACGTCAGGCCGGCAGGCTGAGAACGTGTCCTTGGCACGGGGTGGTACAAGAATTTGGTGGGCGGCAGGTTACTGGCTGGAAATTTCCATGCATGAACAAGGTTCTATATTAGCGAAAGTACAGAGAGGAGGACAGTTCATTCAGTCAGTTAGTAGACGGCAGCTAGTCGTTAGCATTATTGCAGTTAATCAACTTAAAGCAGACAGTCGCCATTTTGAAGTCCGAAAAAGAACGAAAGGTGATAATCTCTCAGAAAGATTGAAGTTACTTTAGTTGGAGCAGCTGGTGAACTTTGATACTAAGATCAGAGCATGCAGAGTGAAGAAGTTAGCGGAGCGAACGAATACTAGAGCGGCAGAAACTGATTTATAAGATCGAAGTTGGAAGGTGAAGATAGTCCGTGATCGAGAGGAGAGAGGAGTAGTGCAGAACAGCGAGAGTGAGACAGACGAAACAGAGAACAAGAGGGAGGTTCCAGTGACTTGGAGGGGAGCAGAAGAGACAGAGCATAGCGGTGCAGACGTGTATCCATGACTGCAGGGGTGATCCTAAGATGAGCCAAGGCACAGACAAGAAGGGAACCCAGATGACAACTGAGTCCAGACTTCGTACTCATAAGGTGACGTCGACCCTTTCTTATTAGCGTGCACACACATTCTAATTCTTTCCTTTGCTTTTCAGGCTATATGTTATATTGCAGTATTATATTGTTGTTATAATTTGTTATTGTGTAATAAAGGGACCCCAGTTCTTAGTGAACCATTGTGTAATTGTTATTTGCATGACACAGTTAACCTTTCTTCTAGTCAGATGCTGTTATGTGGACGGATGCGTTTGCCGTCCGGGTAAGTGGTAACTGAGTAAGGAAGCAGGGAGCACTTGAATCAGAGAATAACCTTTGCATATCGTAATTTGGCCATTCTTGTGTGAAAGGATATGAGATACTCCCAGTAGTATATAATGAAACTTCCCAACAGAGAGAGAGAGAGCTAAAGGTATCAATAGGACAGTGATCGTCGTTGTGTAACAGCGTTAGTGAGAGCACTGGGAGAACCCAGTGTGTATACCCACAGGATTGTGGATTGTGGCTTGTGTGAGAGAGTGAGAGCATCGGAGGATACGGTGCCTATACCCACAGGATTGTGGCTTGTGTGAGAGAGTGAGAGCATCGGGAGGATACGGTGCCTATTCCCACAGGATTGTGGCTTGTGTGAGCACTGATTGTGGTCAGTGTGTAATGGTAAGTAATCAGAACTGCCCACCCTTCACTATGAATAGGAGGGTAGCATAGTCTGGGCCTACGTTGCCGTGAGACTATAAGATATGAGTGTGGTGTAGAATATGGAATTCCGTAGCGATTAGTGATTGTTTTTAGTAATCCCTATGGATTTGGTGGTGTTTTAGAGGATCTAAGCTTGTATATTGCTAATTCCCCATCCCCAGGTAGGTACCCAGGTACCGTGGTAAGTAGGTCCTGAGGAGGGAGGTGGTAACGTTTCGGCCGGGTTGGTGGTGTCTTGGTGAGCTGATTCTATCTGGACCAAAAATCCGGTCGTTACACACCCCCACATAATGGCAGCCATACTATGCCCCTTGACCTCTTACCTGGTGCTGCCGAGCAAGCACTTCTGCTGCAACAGTTTTGTGACTGCCACATAAGGCATCATGCACTCACGCCATTCTCTCTTACATCATGGTATCCACTCAGACACACACACACAAACAAGCACCCCTCACCTGAGGGATGGTAGACAAAAGGCACAAAGGAGCGTATGTACAGACAATTACATCCCGTCATCAAAACCTCTTATGCGTCAAATAAACCCTATGTTCGTACAATACCTGTGAGTCTGATAGAGCCAAGAGAAAAAAAGAAGGCAAAGAGCCTGTAAGCTTAAGTAGCCTTTTAAACACGTCTCAGGCTTGCCATTGCAGAGCCTGTGTGTGCAGCGTTAAACTACCATGTCTACCTGGAAAGTTAACCCTCTTGCCAGGCCCAGACCTTCCTTTTTAGGTCTCGCTGAAGCCACCCCGTTAGGGATGCTTTGGCGAGATTAAAGTAAGGGCTTTCAAAAGAACAGGTCTTTAAAAGACCATTTAGTTGTAAATGAGGCTTTTGTTGTGTGTTCACCCCTTCTTACAGCCACTCTGTCTAAGTTCGGAAGAATTAGCCCCCCCCCCAAAATTTGGCTCTAGTTGCCCGCCTGCTCCCTCATAATGATTTTTATAAGTCGCAACATATATCTTGCACTTCCAGTGATCTACAATATTAAAAGCGTAACTACCTCCCTCCCCCGTAGTTAACAATCGGTTCAGCATTAATAACAATGGATCACAAGAAAGTCAAACTGTGTTTACTAATAAAATGAAATACTGGAATGCCCCCACTTGTCTTTCCTTCGCCTGAACTGACGGTTTGCTTTTATCCTATTTAAATGCCTCTATAATTTCTCTTTTTCACTGATGACAGCATTAATTCTTGTCATCACCTTATCTTACCGGTTTGATAAACATATAGTAAATCTTCTTTATCCCCTTGGATGTCATCACTCGGATGATACCAGCCGCTTTTCATGTTAGGTTACAGATCATTTATTTTTTAAAGAGAAGGTTTTGCATGGTAAATATTGAATTGATATCTGTTTGTTTTAAAAAGTGGTTAACAACATTAAAACTGTGACTTCTCTCTAAATTAAAAAAAAAACGTAAGCGTCCAGTGTGTCCCACAGCTGTAATATGGTTAGCTTGTTTCTAAGCACTCAATATTTTTGCAAACAAGGGGGCCTGCAGAGAGTTACGGCATTTGGCAGAGGATCACACTGTTTGGTTGATTCGTGCGCGCCGGGATTCAATGTTAAATCGCCGCGTTCTTCAGTTCAAGCATTTTTAAGCATAGTCTGAGCACGGAAACTTCACACTAATACCCAGCAGCGAGAAACCATGAGCTAAACAGAAGCAGAATGTATACCCCATCTCTACTCTCAAACTGCCAGGGGCCTGGCGAATGTGTTAGTAATATGCACAAGCAACTACTGCTGCAGCTTCCTGCCTGGCTTCCCTCAGTTTATTGTCCCAGACAAGGTCAACAGCCAAGGGAGCAGGCAGAGAACGAAGTGACTCCCCACTTTGATCTATACCTGCTATGCCACCCACACCGGAAGAATTCCGTTCACTGTGGCATCCTTCCGGTGATCTATCCGTCCATTCTTTGTGGTGCTTCTACCTATTCATCCTTTCACTATTTTATGCAGCTATCGGTGCGCTGTTCTATGTATCCATCACTCACTCACTAATTTATTCATCCAGTCATCCTTTCAGGCATTCATCTATTCATCCACTCGTCCTTTATCATTTCATTAATTTATCCATCGCGCCTTTCTGCCTTCTCCCACCCATCCACCCTTCCATTCATCTACCCGTTCACGCATTCACACATTTATCCATCCATACACACTCCAGGCCATTTATTTTCCTTTTACCTATCTATCCATCCATCCATTCACCCATTGATTAACTCACCCTTTAATCCATCTCTTCTTTCATGCATCCCTCTGGGCTTTCACCGTTCTAATATTCCATTCATTCATCCATCCTTTCACGTTTCCATCAATCATTGCATCTGTCCTTTCACTCTTCCATTGAACCACACTTTAGCCTTTCCTTCTTTTCACCTTTCCTTCTTTTTCCCATTCTTGACATTTTTTTTCCTTCACAGATTCTCTCTCTTTTTTTTCTCCCCTTTTTATAATTTTTCCAAGAAGCCTGCTGCTGGCAAAGCCAAGTGTCGGACTGATAGAATTCCAAGGCTGCCTAGCCTTGATTACACCTCATGTTTTTTTTCTTCACCCACCATATATTACCCTGCCTATTTATCAAACTCCTGCCGTTCTTCTTCACTCCTCATTTCTCTATTTCTCTTTATTTTTCTATCATTGTTTTCCTCGTTCTTTGTCCTCTTTCTGTCTTTCTCTCTCTTGCTGAAAGTCTGATGATGATAACAAAAATGTCGGTGCCCCCCAAAATGAGTGCTGCTGCCCACCATGAGCGACAACCATCACAAATTAAGTACTGCCTAAATAAAAAAAATGTAAGCGTCCAGTGTGTCCCACAGCTGCAATATGGTTAGCTCGTTTCTAAGCACTCCATATTTTGGCAAACAAGGGGGCCTACAGAGAGTTACGATTCAGAAAAGGGGGTGGTGATGAACAGAGTGTCTGAATTAAGCAGACCACTCTTACCCAGTCCAAAGATCAGGGCTTGATCCATCACCGTTTTTTAGCTCACTGCACCATCCCAGCTCAGAACCTGCCTACATGCAAATTAGTCTGTTCCTGTCCCAGTGCATGATGGGAACAGGGCAAACCAAACTACCAAGCCAATTCTTTTACTGGGAAGGAAACAAGCTTCCGGGAACCGGTTTCTGGCATTTCAGCCGTCGTCGGCCCGGCTTGCTTGAATCCTGATGGTGCAGTGAGCAAGAGACTCATGTCTGAGTATACCCTGCCACACCTATAGTGGCCAAAAACGATTCAGAAAAGGGGGTGGTGATGAACAGAGTGTCTGAATTGAGCAGACCACTCTTACCCAGTCAACAGATCAGGGCTTGATCCATCACCGTTATTTAGCTCACTGCACCATCCCAGCTCAGAACCTGGCTACATGCAAATTAGTCTGTTCCTGTCCCAGTGCATGATGGGAACAGGGCAAACCAAACTACCAAGCCAATTCTTTTACTGGGAAGGAAACAAGCTTCCGGGGACCGGTTTCTGGCATTTCAGCCGTCGTCGGCCCGGCTTGCTTGAATCCTGATGGTGCAGTGAGCAAGGGACTCATGTCTGAGTATACCCTGGCACACCTATAGTGGCCAAAAACGATTCAGAAAAGGGGGTGGTGATGAACAGAGTGTCTGAATTAAGCAGCCCACTCTTACCCAGTCCAAAGATCAGGGCTTGATCCATCACCGTTTTTTAGCTCACTGCACCATCCGAGCTCAGAACCTGGCTACATGCAAATTAGTCTGTTCCTGTCCCAGTGCATGATGGGAACAGGGCAAACCAAACTACCAGATGTGAGTCCCTTGCTCATTGCACCATCAGGATTCAAGCAAGCCGGGCCGAAGACGGCTGAAATGCCAGAAACCGGTCCCCGGAAGCTTGTTTCCTTCCCAGTATAAGAATTGGCTTGGTAGTTTGGTCTGCCCTGTTTCCATGATGCACTGGACCAGGGTCAGACTAATTTGAATATAGCCAAGTTCTGAGCTGGGATGGTGCAGTGAGCTAAAAAACGGTGATGGATCAAGCCCTGATCTTTGGACAGGGTTTGAGTGGTCTGCTTAATTCAGACACTCTGTTCATCACCACCCCCTTTTCTGAATCATTACAAAGAGTTACGGCATTTTGCAGAGGATCACACCGTTTGGTTGATTTGTGCGCGCCGGGATTCAATGTTAATTTCTTCAGTTCAAGCATTTTTCAGCATAGTCTGAGCACGGAAACCTCACACTAATACCCAGCAGCGAGAAACCCAAGAGCTAAACAGAAGCAAAATGTATCCCCATCTCTCATCTCATTCTTAATCCTAAATCTTTATTCCTCTCTGTAGGTTACAGGTACATTTATTTTAACAAGCTACTGTCACAATCGCACATAACTAAAACCATGGAGTGTGTAATTATCCTCACTCTAGGGGAGTTTTAAAATATCGAAAATGTACCTTACCTGTGCGTCTGGGGAGCAGAGGTGGCTTGGTGGTCACTGCGTCGCAAAGGGAACAAGGCCGTGCGCGCAGTGCAGCTCTCCTTCCTCCGCGTACACCGTACTGCGTCACTGAAGGCAGAAGGATAAGAGAGCATTCAGCCTAATCAGCCCGCATTGTCGTGCGACACACCCACGCATTGGAGGGGACACAATGCTGTATCGCGGCACACACTTTGGAAAGCACTGCAATACTGTGTACAAAAGCTGTATCTGATGAGTATCCAGAAAAACGCTTAGGGCCCCATTACGATAGCGGGCGGAAAACCACCCCGACCGCCATGGAGGCGGGAAACAACCGCCCGCCGGTACCGCGGATAAACCGGTGATCAAATTATGATAAACTGCCAAAAAAGACACACCGCTGCGGTAGCGGGCAAACCAAAACCGCCCGACACGGGTGGTGACTACCAAAAACCGACCGCGGCGGTCGGAAACGCTGCAGAAAAGCTACAACCCGCCGCAAGCAAAGCGGAGAGACCGCACTGGAAATTAGGATATCCCCGATGGTCCCGCGGTATGATCCGCTGTTACCGACCGCCGCGGTCGCACACAGGAGAGAATGGGAGAGACAGCGGAAGATCTGCAGCATAGCCATCACAGCGGACGGTGAATGAAAAATATGGCAGAAGACGCCAAAACATCGCAACAATGCCAAAGATTGCACAAATCAAAGTAGCCATGCCCTCCAACTACCCAAAACACATTCCAATGAAAAAACAAATGCCCAAAAAATATACCATTCCATGGACAACACCCACAACACAACTAGCATCAAAATCCCATTTGGATACACCCACACAGCTGAAAATAAAACCAGCCCCTTTACTGACCACAATCCTTTGTAACACTCCAGAAGAGAAGGCCATACACCACATCTGACAGGAGAGGCAAAAGAACACAGCACACACGCCGCCACCACCACCACCACTACCACCGTCACACCAGCACCAACTATCCCCCAGCACACCACACACCTCACACATCAACACCACACCCACCACACACACCCCTGCAACCACAAACACTCAAAACACCAAGCACCATGGCAGCACAGAAAATGCCCAAATTCACATAGAGTGAGTTGACAATCATGGTAAATGAGATAGTGAAAGTTGAACCACACTGTTTGGTAGCCTGGTCCAACAGACACCATTAGCCAAAAGGACACAAATGTGGGAAAGGATAGTACAAAAGGTTAATGCAGTAGGGGCCACCCCAAGATCCAAGAAGGAGATCCAGAAGCGGTGGCATGATCTCAAGAGGGTTGTCAAAGAGAGGAGGAGCAAGAACTGGGAGCTGGCGAACGTGACTGGCAGTGGCCCTCCCATCCCACAGAAAACATTCACACCATGGGAGGAGAAGGTGCTTGCCATAATGCATCCTGAGAGTCTCACAGGAATATGGGCGGGGGGGGGGGGGTGGAGGCTGGTAAGTACAAACAAATGTTTGTCTTTGTATTTGTATTTGTTTGTATAGCGCTAGAATCGACCCCCGGAGGGGTATCTCAGCACTTTTGTGGAACTGTGAGGGGATGACTATATATTCAGGGAGAGAGAGGGAGACAGATCAGTCATGGCAAAATAGGAATGTCTTGAGCCTTTTTCTGAACTGCAGATGTTCGTTGCATTGTCTCAGGTGCAGCGGGAGTTCATTCCACAAAGGAGGGCCACAGTAGGAGAGAGCTTTTCCACCTTGTCTGGCCTTTCTGATTCGTGGTACCACCAGAAGGTGTTTGGCACCTGAGCGTAGGGATCTGCGGGGAGTGTAAGGCACAAATTTCTCAGCGAGATATGAGGGACCCAGCTTGACCAATGCCTTATGGGTGATACAGCATGTTTTGAACTGAATATGTTGGCGGATAGGGAGCCAGTGCAGTTCCGTAAGAAGGGGAAGAGAGGGGGTTCGAGGTGGGGCGTTAAGAACCAGCCGAACTGCCGTATTCTGCACAACCTGCAGTCTATTAAGGAGGGTCTCATTAGCTGACAACAGCAGGCCATTACAATAGTCCAGGCGACTTAGAACCATCTATAAACAGAGGGAGAAGGAGGTACTAAAGAGCAGGTCGTCCTCCTGAATAGACAAATGTAGAAAAAAGAACCCAGTTCTGGGTTCGGAGACCTGTCTTGTGCAGTGGCTAACTACATAGTTAATAAAGTCTGAGTGTAGCCAGAAAAAGAAAGAAAAAATGTATTTCTTTTAGTCCCCTCACTCACCGGAGTTTCCTCACGGTGACATGCTTCATCATCGGGGCCATCCCAGTTCTCTACGAAAAGGGGCGTGCTGCGACTTGCGGAACTACGTAGGAGCACTATAATTGTGAAGGACTATGTGTGGTGCAAAAGTGGAGTGGGTGCGAGTGTGGGTTAAAAATACCGTGCTAGTGGGCCTCAATGTTTTATTCTGCTCCTAGATTGGTATGTTAAAAATGGGGTTTATACTGTACACCTTCCAATAATGTGGGTAGGTTCAGTATATGGTCTTTTTGCTCCTAGATTGGTATGTTAAAAATGGGGTTTATACTGTACACCTTCCAATAATGTGGGTAGGTTCAGTATATGGTCTTTCTGCTCCTAGATTGGTATGTTAAAAATGGGGTTTATACTGTACACCTTCCAATAATGTGGGTAGGTTCAGTATATGGTCATGTTAAAAATTGGGTTTATACTGTACACCTTCCAATAATGTGGGTAGGTTCAGTATATGGTATATACTGAACCTACCCACATTATTGGAAGGTGTACAGTATAAACCCCATTTTTAACATACCAATCTAGGAGCAGAATAAAACATTGAGGCCCACTAGAACGGTATTTTTAACCCACACTCGCACCCACTCTTCTTTTTCTTTTGCACCACACATAGTCCTTCACAATTATAGTGCTCCTACGTAGTTCCGCAAGTCGCAGCACGCCCCTTTTCGTAGAGAACTGGGATGGCCCCGATGATGAAGCATGTCACGGTGAGGAAACTCCGGTGAGTGAGGGGACTAAAAGAAAGACATTTTTTCTTTCTTTTTCTGGCTACACTCAGACTTTATTAACTATGTAGTTAGCCACTGCACAAGACAGGTCTCCGAACCCAGACTTAGAACCATCGCCTGAACTATGGTTTTTCTCACGGAATCCAGGAGTAGAGGGAAGACTCGGCGTAACATGCCAATAACGTGAAAGCAGGAGCCAGCAGTTAGGTTGACGTGATCTTTCATATTGAGATCGCGATCAAGGCGAATCCCCAGATTTTTAACCGAGAGTTTGGGCGGAGGGGGGGGGGGGGGGGGGGGGGGGTCCCAGGTCTGTTGGTCACCAGACTGGCGTCCATAGGAGGGTGGCTTCTCCCATAAGCATGACCTCTGTTTTATCTACGTTGCACTGGAGAAAGTTGCTCCGCATCCAGTGCGAGATAGCCCTCATTCCATTGGAGAAAGCCAGTTGTACCTGGGATGTGAATTTATCAAAAAGGAAAGAGGAGCTGAGTATCATCTGCATAGGAGATGCGGATGAACCCAAACAACCTCATGAGGTTGACCAAGGGAGCATCGTAGATGTTGAAAAGAGTAGGGCTCAAACATGAGCCCTGAGGTACTCCCTTGGTCATACCCAGTGGCTCAGACTGATATGAGCCTAGTTTGAGAGTTTGAAAACGATCCGCCAGAAAGCTCTTCATCCACGCCAGAGCTGAATCTCTTAATCCAGCTTCCTCCAGTCTTCTCAGCAAAACATTGTGGGAGATTGTGTCGAACGCCGCAGAGAGGTCCAACAGCACCAGAATCGCCCAATGACCCTTGTCTAGGGTTATTCTGATGTTATCAGTTACTGTAAGTAACGCTGATTCGGTGCTGTATTTGGGCCTAAACCCGGACTGGGAATGATCTAGACATCCAGATAGTTCGACGTGGTTGGACAGATGGGTGTTCATATGTTTCTCCATTTTTTTGCTCCAGAAAGGGAGAAGTGAGATGGGACGGAGGTTGGGGAGATCAGTCCATAGGATGTTAGATTTCTTGCGAATGGGTCTGACCTGGGCAAGTTTCCATTCGCGTGGGACATGTCCCTCTGAGAGAGAGAGAGGTTGATAACGGACTGTGCCACAGGAGACAACTGGTTCTCCAAGGATTTTTTTTTTTGTGGTATTTGTAGAGCGCGACACTCATCCCCAGGGATATCACGGCGCTATGTACCAGCTTAGCTGGGATGAGATCCATTGGGGATCCAGATTTTATTCTATGAATCAAGGTTTTAGTTTCTGCTAAAGTAATAGGAGGAAAACAGTTTAATTTGTTCTGATTAATCACATCCGAGTGGTTCAGAGTCATAGGAATCTGTGGTGATTGGTTGTCATCTGCGATTATTTTCTTGTATATACTTTCTATCTTTTGAGCAAAGAATGTGGAAATATTATCAAACAATTCCTGGGATGAGGCCTCCAGGCTTTCACAAGCTTCTGGATTAGTGAACGAGTGGAGAATTTGGTATAGTGTTTTTGAGGAATTGCCTGCCTGTGCCAGTTGAGACAGGAGGTGCATTTGACGTGCTATTCTTATGTTTTTGTGGTAGCTAGTCATAGTGTCACAGTACTTTCCCCTATCCGTCTCATTATGTGAGGTGCGCCATGCTCTTTCAAGCTTCCTGCAGAGTTGTTTCTGATTCCGTAGGAGAGGAGTGAACCAGGCAGCTTGCAGGCGATTGGGGCGGCTCAGGAGGGTTTAAGCGGTGCGAGATGGTCAATGGTTGTGGTCACTGCTGTGTTAAATTTAGATAGTGTGTCTTCAATGTGGTCTGTTGTAAGAAATTGTGGCTTCTTAAAACTGTTTTGAAAATTATCTGCATTTACCTTCTGTCATTGCCTCCGCAGATGCGGTGTGGTTATGGTGTGAGTTTTTTTTTTTAAGTACTGAATGTCAAATTCGATGACAGAGTGGTCTGACCAAGTGAGTTGTTGGGGGGGTTTACACTTGATCTTTGAGGAGTTAGAGAAAAGGATATCCAAAGTGTGGCCTGCTATGTGGGTCGGCCCTTCATTGAGCTGGCATAGACCTAAAAGAGATAGGTCCGTCAGAAAAGCCTGGACGTCAGGGTTGGAATGACATTAACTGTGGACATTAAAGTCTCCTAGTAGTAAAAAGTTGCTGCCCTCTTTCACGTGGGGGGCAAGATATTCCACCAGTTTAAGGGAGAAGTCTAGTAGGGGTCCTGGGGGACGATAGACTAGTGCCCCTTTCCTACTATCCTGTTGGGGCAGGTCAATTCTAAAAGTCAGTATCTCTACTGTCGCGTCACAGCATTGATCTACTACAGCGACGTTTATACTTTCTTTATGTACAATAGCTAGGCCACCACCAGTTTTAATGGGCCTGTCTGATATGATCATTTTGTATGTTAACCAACACACTGATAAGTACTTCCTTGCACAACTCAAACACCATTGCTTTTTCCCACCCTCACCTAACAGGTAGGTAGCCATCTTGCCTGGGAGGCCTGTTTGGGCGTGGGAGGCCTGTACCACGACTCCCACCATGCCCCCTGTCCCACAGCTGAGCAGCATGGAGCCCTCCCTCACCCAGGAGCATGTGTCAGCCATTGCACTGTTCCCCATCACCTAACAGGTAGGTAGCCATCTTGCTTGGGAGGCCTGTTTGGGGGTGGGAGGTCTGTCCCATGACTCCCATCATGCCCCCTGTCCAACAGCTGAGCAGGATAGAGCCCTCCCCCAACACCAGCCAGAAGCATGTGTCAGCCATTGCATTGTTCACCCTCACCTAACAGGTAGGTAGCCATCTTGCCTTGGAGTCCTGTTTGGGGGTGGGAGGCCTGTACCACAACTCCTACCATGCCCCCTGTCCCACAGCTCAGCAGGATAGAGTCCTCCCTCACCCAGAAGCATGTGTCAGCCATTGCACTGTTCACCCTCACCTAACAGGTAGGTAGCCATCTTGCTTGGGAGGCCTGTTTGGGGGTAGGAGGCCTGTACCACGATTCCCACCATGCCCCCTGTCCCACAGCCTACCAAGATGGACCCCTCCCCCAACACCAGCCAGAAGCATGTGTCAGCCATTGCATCGTTGACCCTCACCTAAAAGGTAGGTAGCCATCTTGCTTTGGAGTCCTGTTTGGGGGTGGGAGGCCTGTACCACGAACCCCACCATGTCCCCTGTCCCACACCCCAGCAGCATGGAGCCCTCCCTCACCCAGGAGCATGTGTCAGCCATTGCACTGTTCACCATCATCTAACAGGTAGGTAGCCATCATGCTTAGGAGTCCTGTTTGGGGGTGGGAGGCCTGTACCACAACTCCCACCAGGCCCCCTGTCCCACAACTGAGCAGCATGGAGCCCTCCCTCACCCAGTAGCGTGTGTCAGCCATTGTACTGTTCACCATCACCTAACAGGTAGGTAGCCATCTTGCTTGGGAGGCCTGTTTGGGGGTGGGAGGCCTGTACCACGACTCCCATCATGCCCCCTGTCCAACAGCTGAGCAGGATAGAGCCCTCCCCCAACACCTGCCAGAAGCATGTGTCAGCCATTGCATTGTTCACCCTCACCTAACAGGTAGGTAGCCATCTTGCCTTGGAGTCCTGTTTGGGGGTGGGAGGCCTGTACCACAACTCCCACCATGCCCCCTGTCCCACAGCTCAGCAGGATAGAGTCCTCCCTCACCCAGAAGCATGTATCAGCCATTGCACTGTTCACCCTCACCTAACAGGTAGGTAGCCATCTTGCTTGGGAGGCCTGTTTGGGGGTGGGAGGCCTGTACCACGACTCCCACCATGCTCCCTGTCCCACAGCCTACTAAGATGGACCCCTCACCCAACACCAGCCAGAAGCATGTGTCAGCCATTGCATTGTTGACCCTCACCTAAAAGGTAGGTAGCCATCTTGCTTTTGAGTCCTGTTTGGGGGCGGGAGGCATGTACCACGACTCCCACCATGTCCCCTGTCCCACACCCCAGCAGCATGGAGCCCTCCCTCACCCAGGAGCATGTGTCAGCCATTGCACTGTTCACCATCATCTAACAGGTAGGTAGCCATCTTGCTTAGGAGTCCTGTTTGGGGGTGGGAGGCCTGTACCACAACTCCCACCAGGCCCCCTGTCCCACAGCTGAGCAGGATAGAGCCCTCCCTCACCCAGAAGTATGTGTCAGCCATTGCACTGTTCACCCTCCTCTAGAAGGCCCTTTTACTTGCCCTAACTGTTCTATACATTTCAGCTCTGAGTTAGTGGCCAATAGCTCCTTGCGAGTGTCACCCGCAAGACCTTGCCTAACATCTAATACCGGCCCAGTAAAGATTATCAAGGATCCCAATCCTATAGGAAGCAAACATTTGTTATGTAATGTGCGTTCACTATCAAAGCACGCTTCACATGTGTGGGACCTGATATCTACAGAGAAGCCTGATCTCTGTTTTTTAACGGAGACCTGGCTCAAGCCTCATTCTGCCCCAGCTATTACTTTAGGCATCCCGATGGGCTATAAGATCTCTAGACTGGACCGCCCACATAAAATAGGTGGAGGAATAGCAATTGTATATAGGGAGGAGCTAATTGTTACTACTCTGGAGGAAATTAGTACTCCCCTGATGGAATTAATGATTTTTAAACTTAGCTCTACCTCCGGGGAGAACAGAAGGGGTGCGGTTCTATATCGACCCCCTGGCTCGAGTGTGGATTATTCGATCGCACTTATGGAGGTCCTGGCTCCATTCATCTTAAACAATCAGATTTTCCTATTAGTTGGGGATTTCAACTTCCACAGTGAACTGGAGACCTGCATGGAGGCCAGAACACTTCTTACTGATATGGAACATTTAGGTCTGAAAAAAATGAATCAGGGACCCACACATGAGGCAGGCCATACGTTGGATTTGGTGTTCTCCAACTCATTTTTAAATATGTGCCCATCCCCCATTCAAGCAGAATGGACTGATCATTTTATTTTAAAATTTTACACTAAGCCCATGTGTAAATCAAGTGTACCGACTGCTTTGGCGACCAAAAGAAGACCATGGCACAAACTGACACAGGACACCTTTCGAGAAGCCTATCAAGCCCCTATAATCAACGAGCATGAGGGAATAATGCCAATTGAGCTCAATCGCTTTGCAAATGCTGTAAATGAAGCAATTGATAGTACTATACCACTTAAAACGTATAAACCCCGCCAAGCAGCCAGACAAGAAGTCTGGTATTCCGAAGACCTGAGACACATGAAACAAAAGACCAGGAAGCTTGAAAAGGTGTGGAGACATTCTCGGAAGCCGGAGGATAAACAATGCTACCTAACATCCCTTAGATCCTATCATAAGGCAATAAGGATGGCTCGGAAAAGCCATATTGCGATGCAACTTGCAGAGGCTGGGAAAGACTCTAAAGTTCTCTTTCAAATCCTGCAAACTTTTACCAAGCCTGTAGCATGCGAGACGGCGGAGATTGCTTCTCAAGAATTATGCGATAGGATCTCATCCTTTTTTATGAATAAAATTGACACGATCTATGCCAAGATATTGGCCACTAAATCAATGGAAGTGGCCGATCCTAACAACCTCCCTCACAATAGTATTCAGCAGAACACACTGGCCAATCGTTTTAAAAACTTTCCCCCTATTTCTTTGGAAGAAGTCATCTCCCTTATAAAAGTAATTAAGAGCGGTAGTCCGCAGGATACTGTTCCCGCCCGGATCATGCCTATGCTGGCTGATATTCTTGGTCCAGACATACAGAAACTGATTAATCTGTCATTAAGCACAGGAGAAGTCCCGAGAGATTGGAAACGGGCATTGGTAATACCGCTAAGGAAAAATACCACCATTCCTTGGACGGATCTTGCCAACCTGCGACCCATCTCTCTCCTCCCCTTTATGGGCAAGATGATGGAGAAGTTTGTTAATGGACATCTGTCCAGATTTGTTGAGGAGACACATGGACTGGATTCCTCTCAGTCGGGCTTCAGGCCGAGACATAGCACCGAGACCACCTTGCTGTCAGTCGCAGACGATCTACGTATGTACCAGGATGGGGGTTATTCCGTCATCCTGGTTCTGCTGGATCTGTCTGCGGCGTTCGACACCGTGTCTCATGACATCATGACCACCAGACTTGTTAACATCGGTCTGGAAGGTGGAGCTCTGGCATGGTTGAGGAGTTTCCTGACCGACCGCACCCAGACTGTCACCTTGGGTGCCTACCGGTCAGAGGAGTTGGGGATCTCAAAGGGGGTGCCACAGGGGTCTTGCTTAAGCCCGACCCTGTTTAATATCTATGTGGCCCCCCTGGCAAACATCATGAGATCCTATGGGTTCATCCCTATGTCATACGCGGATGACACCCAACTCCTCTTCCCGTTTAAACATCTTACGGATACGGTCAGGAACTCTTTCTCCTCGGAGATGAAGGCAGTAGCTCACTGGATGGCATCAAACTTCCTGCAATGCAATGTGGCAAAAACGGAGGTGATGCTGTTCGGTGAGGCAAAGCTCCTATGGTCCCCAGACTGGTGGCCGCAAGACCTTGGCCCAGTCCCAGAGCCAAAGCAGGTGGTAAAAAATCTCGGTGTGCATCTGGACCAGGAGCTCTCTTTAAAACAAAACAGCAATCAAGTAGTGGGCTCATGTTTCCATGTGATCGCTATGCTGAGGAAAGTCTTCCCCTTGCTCCCTGATACAACTAGGAGAACGTTAGTGTAGGCCCTTATACTGAGTCGACTGGACTACTGCACCGGGATGCTCCTGTCAGTAAACGAGGGAGTTATCGCGAGATTGCAGGTAGTCCAGAATACGGCATCCCGTCTTGTCCTAAATCAGCCTCCCGCACACCATCGAAGCCTCTTCTGAACACCCTACACTGGCTACCTATCAAACAAAGGGTGAAATACAAGATAGGGTGCACTATACATAGAAGTCTCCAGAACAAAGGCCCAGAGTATCTAAACAATAGATTCTCTCTCTATAGGCCCGCTCGATCCTTGCGATCCAGTGAACAAGGTCTCTTACAAGTTACAAGAGCCAGAAAGACCAGACAAGGTGGAAGAGCTCTGTCCGTTGCCGGACCAAGATTGTGGAACAGCCTTCCTCTTTCTTTGAGACTCTGTCAGGAGTATCTCTTATTTAGGAAACAGTTAAAAACCTTCTTATTTCCTAAGTAATTACTGCCATCTGCCTGCCTATTGTTACAAGCTGAAAAGGTTCTCAAAGGCGCGGAGATACTCCTCCGGGAGATGATCCTAGCGCGATATAAACCCGCAAATTGAAATTGAAATTGAAATAACAAGTAGGTAGCGATCTTGCTTGGAAGGCCTGTTTGGGGGTGGGAGGCCTGTACCATGACTCCCACCATGCCCCCTGTCCCGCAGCCCACAAAGATGGACCCCTCCCCAACACCAGCCAGAAGCATGTGTCAGCCATTGCATTGTTCAATCCCACCTAACAGGTAGGTAGCCATCTTGCTTGGGAGTCCTGTTTGGGGTTGGGAGGCCTGTACCATGGCTCCCACCATGCTCCCTGTCCCACACCCCAGTGGCCACATCAGATGACAGTGACCATGGTTCACATGCCTCACAGACACGATACAGCACAAGGAGCACACAGCAGACACAACCCAAGCGGTCACGGCCACAGACACCATCCCCACAGAAGAGCAGAGCCACCCCAGAATGCAAAGACAAGAGTCAGTCAGTGAAGATCAAGGGCGAAAAAGCAATGAGGCTGGCATCAGGCTCACATGCCTCAGAGGCATCACCAGCAAAGGATTTCAAAAAGACAGAAGAGACAGTGGAAACTTCCTAATTGTAGCACCTAACCCAAATCACCCCCAAATTTTAAATCGCCCCTGGTAGTTTGTATGGGCGAAGTGTGTGCACACTGGTTAACACTCACTGTCACAGTGATAGTTCATCCAGGAACTCAAGAAATCAATTCATAAATGCAAAGGTGCACCACACAATTGCAGAACTACAATGCCAATAATCACAGACATAGGTTTTCTTAGTTGTGATTTTCTTTATTCCAAAATAGGTGTACAATCAAAACACGGGTGTTCGCAGCCGACGCGTTTCGTCCTCAAGGGACTTCTTCAGGGCAGCCATAAAAACATATAAACATACAATTAAAATCTGAGTTTAAAAACTTGATCATCTAGATAGCCAGACTTTGTTACAGTTAATGACCTAGAAGTTATATTGTTACAATCGACCACTATGGTCAAACTCATTAGGAGCCTATGCAACCATTTTTTTAATTTTTATCACAAGCTGATTTTCATTTGAGATGGGAAAACAACAACATATAATATATTTGTCATCATATATGCTTTTCATATGATGGATAATCTAATCCAATGTTCATGAAGGTTATATTAGTAAGAGACAAAACTTTAAAAGAGAGTAGATGAATCTAGAGAGAGAGTGAATAGGGTGAAGAGAAATGGAAGGAACAGATCCCAGGGACAGAGGAATGTGCTGTGGGGTTGAGACACTCTTTTGCATCTCATCTTGCAAATGTTAAGAAAGGGGTCCCACATACCGAATGCTTTTGAGTATAGATAGTCGTCGTAATGGGTAGGTAGTTTCTTTGTAGATGAGCGTTTCAAAAGATCTCTTAATTAGTAGTATTGGGAAGCCTAAAAAAAGGACGGAACAGAATCACACTAGAGGTTTGCCAAGAGGGAACACAAGGGCCTAAGTACCCGTAGTAGCATTGGAATTTCCCAGGAGGAGAGCAGGATAACTCTTTGCCTTAATGATATTTCTATGAAACATCAACAACTATATTTAAGTGATCTTAAGAATCAACAAGCCTAAAAGGTGTCTATATACCTCAATAATGATGTCTTTATGCTGAGAACACTGTGTCTATATGTTGAAAAATCCCTAAGGAAGAGTACATTTTCATGCAATATCCACATTTATGTTTAAGAAATCTTCGTAATCCACAAGCCTAAGACATATCTATATAACTCAATCATGGTACCTTTGTGACGAAGCACCGTGTTTTCATAGTGAGACATCTATACAACTCAATCATGGTACCTTTGTGACGAAGCACCGTGTTTTCATAGTGAGACATCCCTAAAGAAAATTACATACTTCTTGTTGAAAGAAAGCCCTGTCTAAATTAATGTCACATATGTACTCCAATTAATATATTTAAATTGAAGTTGTGACTCACCACAAAATTATTTATACGCGCAAACAAGTAGTCAGAATGTAAGTCGTCTTCAAAAATTTGGCAAGACGTCTATGAACAGTCCTGGGAGAATGATAAATAAGTTTAGTGGTAATGGGCAAGTCTGAATTATGTGTGATAACATATCGACAACTAGAGGTGGATGCATAACCTTACCTCTTTAGTTACTATATAGACTAATGTTCAGAGGGAGATGGACAGAAAAACGATTGTTCCATTAGGGATGACTCTGAAAGATAGGAAGACCACACAATATGTCTATTAGTCTAATGTTGGTGATCCATATCCAATTACTAGAATATATGTACAATGCGGTCATACATTTCATATTGTAAATTAAAGTCCAATTTCAGATAAGGGAAAGTGTGTCTATCAAATTGGTATTTTAAACTATGAGACTTTCAGATCTAAACAGCCCATATATTCTACCTTAAGTATATTTCCAAGATAAATAAAGGCGGTTGAGTATTTAAAGGGGGCCTCAAACTGCAACTGGACATAACCTCCTCAGTATTTTATAATGGCCAGTAGTGTAAGCTGCCAAGAATAATCTAGGGAGGGGAGTCTAGACCCGTGCATGAGAGATAAATATGTAAGTGTTAAGTTCTAAAACCTCTAATGGGACCAATGGCAATTAACTCATGGTCGAGTGTGAATAGGCAAAGGCTGTCCCCCTGAGGAGTAAAAGCTATTCCTAATCAAACCCAAACGCGCTAGTAAACCCAGAAGTTTTCTACTTAAAAGGGCACTCCTACAGCGCTTACCTTGATAAAGTCCTAAGGTTCCTGCATCCTCCTTCCTCATACCGCACCACGCGAAAAACAGCTTCCTTCCCGGAATAGAGTGCAAAAGTGTTACATCGCCTCGTGATATTTATAGTGCAACCTAAATCTAAATTGGAATCACCTGTGTTCCAATCTCCCTCCTTCATCACGTCATGTCTGCCATCTTGGGAAAGTCCTGAAGTCTATCTCCATGGGTGGCGGCCATGTTTATAATGTATTAGCGGTAGGTAAGAAAAAAACATTATTTACGGATATGAGTCCAACCGGCCACTTGGTGAGAATTTTAGTTTCAAATACGTTTGCGTCAATTCTTAATCATCCATGCTTTAACAGAAAGCTAACCACTATGTTGCAATTTATGCCACTCACGCTACGTGTCGGTCATCTTATGTAAGACACGAAGCTGGTCTCAAAGGAATAACAGCCATGTTGCAAAAACATAAAGGTTTGGATGGAGTGTACCTCTCCAAAAAGAAAGACATCGCATCCGCAGGGAATAAGATCATTTTCCCTAACTCGCTACAGTCAAAGAACGAAATGTTCATATTGTTTCTTTATTAAGGGAATTGTTTAATGTAAACGCAGAAATGCCGTATTAGCCTGACCCTAACATCTCATAATCCGGATTCTATTTAGGTATATTTCATGTGCGTTATTTATAAACCTACTAGTAATGAATAGTTGTGACCAATATGCTCGAGAATAAAATTTTGTTCGAGCATATAGCGAGATCACAACCAAGGACAACGGAAGGAAAACACGGCAGCCATGTTGGAGAGTCCAAGGTTGCACTTACATATCCACGGTAACGCCGATATCTATTTGGAAGCTCCACAGAATTCCGAGGGCAATCCACAGATTGTTAGTGAATTGGATAGAGATCAGTAGCAATTTGAGAAGCAACCCCAAAATATTAGGTAATCCATCACCCAAAGATATGAAAGTGAGAAAGAATTTTTAAAACATCTAGAATAAAAAGAAAGAGAAAATAAATAAATAAAAGAGAAGGGTAAAAGGTTTTTCCTGTTGGGATTAGAAAGCACATGTACAGTGAGTGTGGAGAAAGGATAGAAGGGGAGTTCTCCGATGGGCTGTCAATACGGTCCAACTCACAATAACAATAGCAAATTTATAATTTGTTATGGTAATGGTTTCATCATTAGATATGGGAACATACTATATCTCCAATAACATTGGCATTCATAATAATAACAAATTGTGATAAGTTCAGTGAGTTACATGCCAACAGTTCTGATAGATGATCTACATATGTTCAAAATGTTGTTACAAATGAATATGTCGACCGGAGACGGATCAGGTTTGTCGACAAACTCCCTAAAGACAACTTTCTAAATAGTAGCTGACAACACCTCGGTTTTTAAAATCGCCATAGTCAAGATCCGTTTTCCCGTTTTCAGCGGCTGGCACTTCCTATCCACATGAGAAAGCTGCCTTTTTGATTTTTCAGGGGTTTCTCTACCAGCAAATGTATTATTTGGTCCTGAAGATGGTCTACAAGATGATAGCACCATAGACCGAAACCTCGACACCTCCATCATCTCCACCAATGTTTCTTTGGAACAAGCCTACAACCACCTTTTATTTAATTTAAATTGGTTGTTTGTCGTAACTATCAGGAGTTGATGTTCAGTTTTGAACTGATGTGTTTTTGTTGCCTATTCCTCTGTTCAAAACTTTTTTGCTTTAATTAATTTTTTCATATGTCCCCATATGTCTATTTGTGAATTGCATTTCTAAAATTTATAAAACTTTTTATGAATACATTTTTTACTCTTTCCGTGTATCTTTCTCCTTCCATTGATTCATTCTTCTGTTCTGATTTGTTCTCACATGTGATATTTGTTGATACACTGGAGTGCGATAACTTGAATACGACTCCCAACTGAGTACATTCTGTTTTGAGAATAAAGTCCCTTGTAGCACCCCCTGACCTTAATTATCTAGTGCCCAAGCCTACAAGGGTACATTGGGTTTCCCCTGCTTTAATTACAATCTATGTAGTAGCATACTCGACTTGTCTCCCCACTGGTATATCCCACTCAGTGTTGCCAACCAAGCCTGGCGGGCTTCGTCTAGCAAGAGAGATGTGTAGCCCTGTTGCGCAAGCAGTAGTTGGTGGCGGACCAGCAGCCCCCCTCCTACGTGCTACCCCCCTCAAGATCCAAAATTGTGGCTGCAGCCCGAATGACTCCCTTTGGACCCTGCGGGCCGCAGCGCAGAAGGAGATGTCCACCCCGCAAAGAGAGGGCTTCATTGCCTCCCTGAGAGATTCCGCCACAGTTAACGACCCTACATTATATGATAAATACTGATCAATGGCCTCTTCCATGTGTTCCCTGTAGTCTTCAGTCTGGAGGTTCCATGTCGAGAGGCGCCACCGAAAGGGCCCACGTGCCAATGCGGCGCGCAGAGTAATGGCCACCGGTTAATGGTCCGAGAGCCCACGGGGGAGAATATCCGCCTCAACCACCCTGCTGGCAACCCCCTGAGAGACGAAAATGCAGTTAATGTGGACTGTGGACTGCTGAGAGATAAGTGTATCCCTGAGTGATACCATGCAACCTGCAACATGGGTCAACCCAGTCCTGGCCCACCACCAGGGAATGGAGCTTGGTGGGGAGCAAAACCGAAATGCCCAGCCAGGCCTCCACCGGTCCTGGACTACATCTACTACATCATTCCAGTCCCCACTCACCACAGCCAGGCCCTTTGGAATGTCTGCCCATACGGTCACAAGTTTCTCTACCAGCCCCCAGGATAATGGCGGTGGGGTATAGACACTTCCCAGTATCACAGTCTCACCTCCCACCATGCCCTGATGAAGTTTTTAAAATGAATGAAAACATTGTTTTGAAAGGATGAGCCAATACCGATGAGAGAGGGAGTTCTAGTGGCTCCAGAGAATACCCCTGCTTCATTTATGTCATTAGAAAGGGGCTATCATACGTGTGCATGGTTAGAGAATTGGATGAAGTATACGGAGCAAGATGGTATTTTAGCATTTCCAGAACATGGGGCATTTAACATTAGAATTTTTGAAAATTTGAAATATCAGATGAATTGTTTGAGGCCTAACCCTAGACCTATGCAGTATGAAGCTCTTGAAAAATGGGAATATGGGGTAGATAAGAGAGACTGGGTAAAGTATCAAGCCAGATACAGGAATACTGTGAGTAGATATGCTGAAGCGAAATGGGATGCACAAAAGAAAAGGTGGAGAAAAGAATTAGCAGAAGGAGAGTGTATGTTTCCAGTCATTCTGAGGTATAACTGCCCTGTGGGAAAAGGACATGCTGTAACTATTCTTCTGCAAATCTTTGGACCTGAGATGCTGTCGGTTTGAACTCTGATTTGTCCTGCTGAACTGAACTCTTCTGACTCCACCTGCCATTTACTGGCTGGTAAAATGCGTAGGCTATAACTTTTCAGCTGTGAGGTTTGTGACTTTGAGTCCGTCTTGGGATAATTGTTTTGTAGATTCTATCTAATCCTTTGGTTCGTATGAAATCCGAATTGCACATTGTCTTATTGGCAATATATGTTTGTTTCGCTCTCCCATATTTTCAGGTGTTTATTGAAGAAGTCATACTCTCAATTGTGTCTCTTTGTGAATTTACCTGTGATGCTAAGGAATAATCGTTATTAAATACGTTCAATGTATTCTTGTGCTCTGACCATTCATATTGAAGTTTAGATAAAAGTGTTTGATAATTTATTTGTGTTTGTCCTTTTTCAATGAAAATCTTTATTGCAGCCGTTTATGTTTTGTCTAGCTTGAATCTTCATTATTACAGGTCCTCATGAAGGAGTGCCAAATCGTCTCTTATAAACTTAGTTCCTGTTAGCTCTTCTTAAAAGATCTATTGGAGGACCTATGGTTTGTGATTTGTATGTAGAGTTTCAATGGGCCAAACTTTGTGTTGTAGTGAATCATTTGGTGGTTTTGAGTTTGCGGTGATTATGAGTGTTTAGGTTTGAGTTTATGAAATTACACTGCTTCTGCTGGATCATCATCGTTCGTCGAAATCCCCCCCACAGCTCTTACCTGCACGGGCCGCGGCTGCCTGGTTCTGACTCAGTACGAGCTGCCAGAATGGGAATACAGCTGGTTGTCCCACAATGCCAGCACATTTCCTGTCAAAATAGCAATGAAGACAAGAAACTGCAATATGTTCAAAAACTTGGGACACTGTCGGTTAAAGTGGGTGGGCCAGGCCCTTCCATGAAAGCCCTTTGGACAAGCCTAAGACCATTAACTCTGAACAAACTTCTATTGCAATGGTGGCTTGTTACCTTTTAAAGCAGTCTCACATCAATATGTCCAGTTATAAACTTAGAAGCGTGGCTAGGTTACACTTAGTGCAAAACTAATATTTGAGTAGCAATATAATCAAATATCTTCAAAGTTGCTACAGGGAACAAAATAGAAACAGCTTGTTTTTTCACTGACTTTTGACCCGACTATGATGGCAGGAGTACTCTACGCTTTTTGAACTATTTCTATTTACATTTATCCGGACCAGATTATAAGTCCGCCCAAGATACTTATTAGCAAAATACGCCAGGTTGCTGAAGGATACGTACCGTATATGAACTATATTTTTTAGACCCATGTTTTATGGGAACACACACAGGCCTTACCTGGAATGTGGTAAACTTGCTTACAGAGATTTGGGCTTGTCCTGAGGAAGTCGTCTAGTGATTTTCCCAGAGACGAAACACGTGTCGGCTTTGGCTACATTTGGTGCGTAATTTAAGACAACGCATGAGCATTTATGTCTTAAACAGCCCCCTTTGTATGACCTTTATTTGTCTATTTCTGCCCCCTTCCCCTAACACCTCTTCCCACTTCCATCACCCCCCTCCCCCCCAACATGCCTTCCAGCCACTTGAGTTCGGTTGGGTGTTATTGGGTCTCTGTTTCTTCTGTCACCTGTATGTGCAATAAAAGTTGGCCCAGCAGCCCACGTGGGTGTCTGTCTTACCAGACACCAGCTCAGTTTTCAATCACTCAGCACATACTAGCTACCACACCAATGTCTTTCTTTCTTCCTTTTTAGGTCTCGCCTGTCGATGCGCATGCGCATCGAGCAAGGCGAGACTATAGCGAGTTATCCACACTTTATCTGCACTGCAAGGAATCGTGGCGATTCCTTGCAGTGCCCGTGACTTTTAAGGTCAATGCGCATGCGCATTAAGCTTATGCGCATGCGCATTGACCTTAAAAGTCACGGGCGCGTGCACGTCCGTGTTTGTTTACCCTTGCCTACTCTCTCTCTCCCCTCTCCGCCCCCGTTCCGCCCCCTCCCCTTCCCGCCGTGTCGCATTTCTCCTCCCCCCTCCTCTCCTCCCCTGCCTGCCTGCCGCATTTCTCCTCCCCCTCCCCTCTCTCCCCTCCGTCTCGTTTCACACACACCCTCTCCCCCGCTCCGCCCCCTCCCCGCCAACACCGCCTCGCGAGCTCGTCATTCCAAACCCACCCTCCCCCGCCTGACCCCAGCGCATTTCTCCTCCCCCTCATTGCTCCTACTACAAGCCTTTTCTAATGGATCATCAGAATCACGTTTGCGACTACTTCTTTCTACGGTGTCGTGCATATTTTCACAGCAGGAGTCTAGCTTCGTTCTGTACAGCGTTATATTTCCCCTGTCCCAGGCTCACTCCTCTGCGGGACGTGGGCGTGTTTCCAGCTGAAAGCGGGCTGGGCTGCCAAGGTACGGGGAACAAGCGCTCCCTGGCACCACATATTGCGATCAGCTGGTATCCCTTTTCCTCCAGAACATGCAGTGACTCTACGCATTGGCTGCAGTTAGATTACCTTTAAGGGCACGATTACCGATGTCGAACATAGACGGCCAGCCATCTTGAGAAGCTATTCTAAACGTAATTGAAAGATTGAGAAAACATCAAAACACGGCTTGGCTAATTCAATTCCTTTCTTAATTAGTGTTGTGTGTATAGGCTACTTTTTATTTATTTTCGGGAGTATCGTTTTTTTGTTGACAAGATTATGTATCTCGGATTACATCATAAAATGTTATTCCGGTCTAGCCACAATAGAGAACCGCATTACACATCTTCCGAGACTTTCTTTTACTTTTAGGTGGTTTTGAATCGGCCCCATTAAAACGGTTAGGCTTTTCACGTAGGCATAGACAGTCGCCATATTTGAGTAGATACGTTTGCCAATAGTTGTCTATCAAGTACTGTATGCAGTTTCTAGTGCTAAGGACGCTGCGCAGCACAAAGTGCATGTTTTCATTATACTCTGAAATGAAGCTTTTATAGAAAGGACGCGCAAGCGATTAAAGTCTGTTTCAAAGCACACTCAACAAAAACGGTCGCCTTGAATACTGTCGTTGGACGGGACCTCTGATTGTGTTCTGTAGTTGCTCTCATGTCCTAGACGCCTAAAGGCATGCTTGACGTTTTTAACCTCCAGCACTTTGCATGATGGGATGTTGAGTCCAGGCTTGCAAGTGTAAAAGCGAAACTGCAAGCCCCAAAATGCAGTTTGCGATCGTCTTGGAATCGGGACAGGCTGACGGCGCAGCAGATGGCGTGGGGCCACTAGACAGTTGGTCATGCTGAATCTAGTGTGCCCGCCTCCCATGGAGGCTGCCATTATGCCTTTTCTCTGGTGCTCTCGAGTCGTCTGCTCCGACCTGCCCCTTCCTCTGGGCCCTGGCACTCGGCGCAACCACGTTCTCCGCCTTTTACTCTTCCAGGCAGTTGCAGCCGTTGTCCCAGAGCACTCCTGTTTTGAGTGGGTGGTCGGTAACTTGATGCCCAGTTGTATAGAAGGGATGTGTTAGTAGGCACTGACTCATTTCCTGGAGTTTCATTAACAGAAGCCGAGAGGAGCTCCGCCCTGCTGTCGCCTCCCAGCTCCTTCTCTCTCTCTCCTCCAAAGGGGGTTATTAGAGCCAGTCTCTCGCTTTCCTGCCTCACTGTGAGTTGGCCTGGCAACAGGGCAGGGAGGAATGCTAGGGCTTTTGTCGGAGTTGACACTTTGGCAGGCTGCAGCAGGGTAAGCGTTTCATTACTTACACCTTATTCTTACTCATTCATGAACAGGGTGGAATTGCGGGCTCAATATGAGCAGGGTCGGTTTACCTGGGCTGTGGGGGATGAGTGTGAATTATTTGCCAAGGTAGCCCGGCGGTTTTAAATGAGGAACCACATCTTTATCAATAACACACCTTTTTCTTTCTGCACAAACAAATTATTTGTCGCGCCGCCAAGCTATAAGGTGCGTATACTTTGAAGGGTCTCCGATTTTAAAGCTATGGATTTTTATATTGGAATACTCTGGTGCGAGTTTACTTTTCCCTTCAAGATAGGAAAGTCTGTACTCTGATAGAGCGCCTTGATGCGAGAGTCTGGAGAGGGACGTCATGTCCTGCTGCCACTACATTGTCTACACCGCTGAATGAACCCTCACTCACCCTCACTCACCCTCACTCACCCTCACTCACCCACACTCACCCTCACTCACCCTCAACCCCCCACCCTCACCCACCCTCACCCTCACTCACCCTCACTCACCCTCAACCCCTCACCCTCAACCCCTCACCCTCACTCACCCTCTCACCCTCAACCCCTCACCCTCACTCACCCTCAACCCCTCACCCTCAACCCCTCACCCTCACTCACCCTCAACCCCTCACCCTCAACCCCTCACCCTCACTCACCCTCAACCCCTCACCCTCAACCCCTCACCCTCACTCACCCTCAACCCCTCACCCTCACTCACTCACCCTCACTTACCCTCAACCCTTCACCCTCAACCCTTCACCCTCAACCCTTCACCCTCAACCCTTCACCCTCAACCCTTCACCCTCAACCCCTCACTCACCCTCACTCACCCTCACTCACCCTCACTCACCCTCACTCACCCTCACTCACCCTCACTCACCCTCACCCTCACTCACCCTCACTCACCCTCACTCACCCTCACTCACCCTCAACCCCTCACCCTCAACCCCTCACCCTCAACCCCTCACCCTCAACCCCTCACCCTCAACCCCTCACCCTCACCCTCACTCACCCTCAACCCCTCACCCTCACCCACCCTCACCCACCCTCAACCCCTCACCCTAACTCACTCTCACTCACCCTCACTCACCCTCAACCCCTCACCCTCACCCACCCTCACCCACCCTCACTCACCCTCACTCACCCTCACTCACCCTCACTCACCCTCACTCACCCTCACTCACCCTCACTCACCCTCACTCACCCTCACTCACCCTCACTCACCCTCACCCACCCTCACTCACCCTCACTCACCCTCACCCACCCTCACTCACCCTCCCTCACCCACCCTCACTCACCCTCCCTCCCTCACTCACCCTCCCTCACTCACCCTCCCTCCCTCACTCACCCTCACTCACCCTCACTCACCCTCACTCACCCTCACTCACCCTCACTCACCCTCACTCACCCTCACTCACCCTCACTCACCCTCACTCACCCTCAACCCCTCACTCACCCTCACTCACCCTCAACCCCTCACTCACCCTCAACCCCTCACCCTCACTCACCCTCAACCCCTCACCCTCACTCACCCTCAACCCCTCACCCTCACTCACCCTCAACCCCTCAGCCTCACCCTCACCCTCACTCACCCTCAACCCCTCACCCTCACTCACCCTCAACCTCATGCTAAAGATTTACAAAAAAAACCATTAACAATTCTAAAAGCACTAACTCTAATGCTGCGAGACCTATTGCATTTCTAATGCTTGTTTCTTCCTTCCTCTCTTTCTCTCTCTCTTTCTCTTTGTTTCTTTCTCTCTTTTTTCGTTCTCTCTCTTGCTTTCTCTTTCTTTCTTTCTCTTTCCTTTTCTCTTTTTCTTTCTCTCTCTTTCTTTCTCTCTCTTTCTTTCTTTCACTTTCTTTCTTTCTCTCGCTTCCCCCTGCGATCTCTTGCTTTCTCTTTCTTTCTTTCTCTCTTTCAACACCACAGACCAGGCTCGAGTAGTACCACATACACATGTGATGTGGTTTTAGGAGTACTTAAAAGCAAGTTTGTTCAACTTTAAAAGAAAATTATTTTTAGTACAATATGCCCAATCTACGTTTAATGGGACATTACCAGCACTTCTCAGCGTGCCTGCTGAATGTTCATCCACAAAATACCAACACTTTGCGCTAGACTGCCTTACTTTAGTGGAGAGTACTTGTAATATTAATACATCTAAGTCATGTAAATACAACACATATTGCATTACAAATGCTACAGGTGTCACGTTTGCAAAAGTTAACAATATTGGCATTGTAAATGACAAAGTTATTAATTTCGCTATTTTCAAAACAAAAACAAATTAAAAAATGTGTTATTTACAATACTAATACCTCTAACTTTACTAATGCGAGCCCTATTGCATTGCAAATGCTTGTTTAACATATTACCTGAACTACCCTCAATTTCCGCTCTCAAGACCTCCTTAAATACTTGCCTACTAACCTAGAGGAAAGTAGCCTGATATGGGCCTCATTCACCCACCCTGCATTCCTGTACATTGCTACCTGTCCTTTAAGCATGTTGATCTGTGCATATCCATTAGGGTCCCTATTTATGTATATATCCATTTGGTCATGCTTTTGATATGTGAATATATTTATTAGGGTCACTGTATATATCCATTTGGAACACCAACCTGCCTTGTACTTTGAATGTACATATTTGTCTAGTCCTTTCGTTGTCCAAATCTACCACTCAATCAATCAATCAATCAATGCATTTATATAGCGCACTACTCACCCAGAGGGTCTCAAGGCGCTAGGGGAGGGGGGTCCGCTACTGCTCGAACAGCCAGGTCTTGAGTTGCTTTGTAAATGTAAATGTGTAAATGTAGGTGTACTTATATAGCGCAACCTGTCACCCAAAGGGCATCCTGGCGCTTGCTTAGGGAACCCGTCCTGGTATTCCCCTGTGAGAGGCCCCGGCAGGGTGTCCACAGGGTGAAAGCCAGGCATCCCGCCGCGAGGGGCCGTAGTGGAGATTAAGCAAGCTATTGCCCAGAGTTGCAGAGTGAGACCCCGTGAGTCGAGTAGGCACCGGAGCGAGAATTGTCGAGGCCGTGGAACTTTTTTTTTTGAGCCCGAGACCCGCAGAGGCGGGGAATCGAACCCTGGTCCACGGTCGATCCCAGCTTCCGGGTCTGCCGCCTCTAACCACTGAGCCACACTTCTCCACTGCTTTATGAAGGCGAGGTGGTCCTGGGTCAGGTGGAGGTGGGTCGGGAGGGAGTTCCATGTCTTGGCGGCGAGGTAGGAGAAGGACCGTCCCCCTGTGGTGGCTCTTCGGATGCGGGGGACGGCGGCGAGGGCGTGGCCGGTCGATCGAAGCCGGTGTTTGGGAGCGTAGAAGTTGAGGCGGCTGTTGAGGTATCCTGGGCCTTGGTTGTGTAGGGCTTTGTGTGCGTGGGTGAGGAGTCGGAAGGTGATTCTCTTGTTGACCGGGAGCCAGTGCAGGTCTTTCAGGTGTCCGGAGATGTGGCTGCGACGGGGGATGTCCAGGATGAGTCGTGCTGAGGCGTTCTGGATCCGCTGGAGTCTCTTCTGGAGTTTGGCGGTGGTTCCGGTGTAGAGGGAGTTGCCGTAGTCCAGACGGCTGGTGACGAGGGCCTGGGTGACCGTCTTCCTGGTCTTGGTGGGGATCCACCGGAAGATCTTACGTAGCATGCGCAAGATGTTGAAGCACGACGAGGAGACGGCGTTGACTTGTCTGGTCATGGAGAGGGAGGAGTCCAGGATGAAGCCCAGGTTGCGTGCGTGGTCTGTTGGTTTGGGTGCGCTGCCTAGGGCGGGGGGCCACCAGGAGTCGTCCCAGGCGGAGGGTGAGAATCCCAGGATGAGGACTTCTGTCTTGTCCGAGTTCAGCTTCAGGCGGCTGTTCTTCATCTATTCGGCTACCTCTTTCATCCCTTCGTGAAGGTTGGCTCTGGCGGTGGCGGGGTCATTGGTGAGGGAGAGAATCAGCTGGGTGTCGTTGGCGTAGGAGATGATGTTGAGGTTGTGCTGGCGTGCGATGTCTGCGAGGGGGCTCATGTAGACGTTGAAGAGGGTTGGACTGAGCGAGGAGCCTTGAGGGACGCCGCAGATGACTTCGGTGGCTTCAGATCTGAACGGGGGCAGGCGGACTCTCTGTGTCCTTCCGGCGAGGAAGGAGATGATCCACTCCAGTGCCTTCTCCTGAATTCCGACGTTGCTGACTCGCTGCACTAGTGTTCGGTGGCAGACAGTGTCGAAGGCCGCGGAGAGGTCTAGGAGGATGAGGGCTGCTGTTTCTCCATTGTCAAGCAGTGCTCGGATGTCATCGGTGGCAGCGATCAGGGTGGTCTCGGTGCTGTGGTTGGCCCGGAAGCCAGACTGCGAGAGGTCGAGGGATCCGTTAGTCTCGAGGAAGGCGGCCAGCTGCTTGTTGACGGTCTTCTCGATGACTTTTGCAGGAAACGGGAGCAGCGAGATGGGGCGGTAGTTCTTGAGGTCGGTGGGGTCGGCTGATGGCTTCTTTAGTAGAGCGCTGAGTTCGGCGTGCTTCCAGCTCTCCGGGAAGGTAGCGGTGTCGAAGGAGGTGTTGATGATGTCCCGCAGGTGGGGTGCGATGACAGCGTCGGCCTTGTTGAAAACGTGGTGAGGGCAGGGGTCAGTAGGAGATCCGGAGTGGATGGAGTTCATCGTGCGGACGATGTCTTCGGTGCTGATCGGGGTCCAGGCGCGGAGGGTGGTAGTGGGGGGCGGTGGTTCGGTCGTGGCGAGCGTCGGTTGAGTGCTGAAGCTGTTGTGTATGTCCACGATCTTGTTGTGGAAGTAGGAGGCGAGGGAGTTGCAGAGGTCTTGCGAAGGGGTGATGTCGTTGTTTCCGGCGTTGGGGTTGGAGAGCTCCTTAACGATGTTGAAGAGTTCCTTGCTGTTGTGTGCGTTGTTGTCCAGTCGTTCCTTGAATGCGGTGTTCTTGGTGGCGTGGATGAGTTGGTGGTGTTTTCGGGTGGCGAGCTTGAGGGCAGTCATGTTGTCCGGTGTTGGGTCTCTGCGCCAGGTTCTCTCGAGGGCTCGTCAGTTCTTCTTGGAGCTCTTGAGTTCGTCGTTGAACCATGGGGCTTTCTTGCTACCGGGTCTGCTAGGCGGGATCTTCAGAGGGGCGAGGTCGTCTGCGCAGTTGCTGATCCTCTTCGCGAGGTTGGTGGCCGCCTGGCTTGGGTTCGTTGCCCTGGTGGGAGCGTTCATGCTCAGGGAGGTCGCGAGCTGGTCAGCTGTGATCTTGTTCCAGCTTCTGCGTGCAACCTGTTGCTGGTGGTGGTGGATCGTGGTCCTTCTGAAGCTGAAGTGGAAGCAGCTGTGGTCCGTCCAGTGGAGTGCGGTGGTGTGGCTAAAGGCGATGTCCTTGCTGGATGAGAACACGGGGTCGAGTGTGTGTCCGGCGTAGTGGGTGGGGGTGGTCACCAGCTGCTTGAGACCGAGGTTGGGGAGGTTGTCCAGCAGAGTGGTGGTGTTGCGGTCGTTGTTGTTCTCCAGGTGGAAGTTGAGGTCCCCGAGGAGGATGTAGTCAGCGGAGAGGAGGGCGTGCGGGCTGATGAAGTCGGCGATGTCTTCGCTGAATTGTGTGCGTGGTCCCGGGGGTCTGTAGATGAGGGTGCCTCTGAGGGTGGTCTTGGGGTTGATGTGGACCTGGAAGTGCAGGTGCTCGGCGGGTGCGAGGGTGTCGTCGGTGTTGGTCGTGATGCGGATGGTGTTCCTGTGGATGATGGCGATGCCTCCTCCGGTCTGGTTGATGTGGTCCCTTCGGATGATCTTGTAGCCGTCTGGGATGGCGATGGCGATGTCGGGCGCTGAAGAGGCGTTCATCCAGGTTTCCGTGAGGAAGGCGACGTCTGGTGAAGTTGTGTCGAGCAGGTTCCAGAGCTCGACGGCGTGTCTGTGGACGGAGCGGGTGTTGAGCAGGATGCATTTCAGGTGGCTGTTGCTGTTGCTCGGCTTGGTCTTGGTCGGTGCTGGAGTAGTGCAGGTCCGGATGCAGGTGAACTTGCAGGAGTTGTAGCAAAAGGGTCCGTGGGTGCGTCTCGGGGTGGCTCGGTAGCATCCCGGGATTCGGCCGGCGTTGAGTGCGTTGGGTTCGGTGGCGTGGTAGGTCCGGCGGGTGGGCTGGTGACTGCGGGGACCAGGGGTCCTGGCACTGGGCGCGGTTCAGGCGCGGACGGGCGCAGACGGGCTTACCTTTGGCGCACATTCGGCGCTCCCGCTGCGCGCGGCCGCTGCGCGGTCGCTCTGGGGGCGTCATAAGAAGGGGGACGTGAGGGCGGGTCAGCTGGGCGGCAGGAGCGGCTCGGCCAATGGGCCGGTGGTGGGCGGGGCCTGTGGCGAGCAGCGGCGGGAAACTGGCGAGCGGCCGGCTCTGCTGTGGCTGGGCCGCTCGGGGGACCAGGGGGGCGTCGGCGGCGGAAAAAATGCGGCAAGGCTGGCTGGCAGGAGCAAGGCTGGCTGGCAGGAGCAGGAGGCGGCAGGAGCAGCAAGGGGGTGACCCGGCCTGGTGAGAGGCGCAAAGATTTCCACATGCAAAATTCTCTCGGTGTGCCACCCACGCTGCATTTTTTGTGACATTATGCATCACGGTGCTATTGCCGAAAGGCTGATTTTCATTTTCAAGAGATAAATAAATACATTGTTTCTTCACAAATGTGGATAGCACCACCAAATTTCAAAGAATAATTACGTCCGTCAGCTTATTTGTATTACAAGACTTTCTTTATTCTTATTTTTCAAAAAAGCGCCAAAACAGCCAATACATTTCGTCCAGCTTCTGTGAACTTAGTCAGGGCTCAATGAACGAATATGCTCTTCTCTCGTTCTTATGCAAAAAAATCTAGGGTACAGTTTACACCCTGCGTTGGAACTGTTCCCTCCTGTGTCCAGGGGCAGTAAGATATCACTCTGCAAAAATGAGTGAATGTGCTCATCTATCGTTGTCAATCGTTATGGAAACTAATCTAGGCTATTGTTAGTATCCGTCGTAGGAACTGTTCCCTCTTGTATTCAGGGGTAGTTGGATATCATTCGGCAGTAGTGCCGTTCCGTGCGGCAGTATGGAGCTTCCTCAATCTTGTCCTCTGCTATGCAGTGTATCAATACATTGTCATTGAGATAGACATGAAATCCAGCATCAAATATATATTTGGTCAAAGTCTCTATCCTGACAAGCTGCCACCTGCACCAGAAGCTTATGTCATGGCAAAGCCCAAGCATTATTTAGTAATAGTTTACTAACAGAACCAACATTGCCTGCAAATAATTGCAGACCAAGCCTTGATAAGATATTGTAATATTGGGCATTAAAGTTGTTAGATTTAAAAAGTAATATTGCCATATTACCGGTATTTCATCTGATATTATTGTAGCATTTATATAGCTAATTCATTTTATATGCATACAGTATGTATACACAACTAATAAGTGCAGGTGTTATGTTTGTAAGGTTGACATCTGTGCCACCATTTTATCTCTCAAAGACGCCATTTTCTACTATAATCGAAACGGGTACTTGATCATTTACAATAAATGGTCCTTGGTAAGTTTTGTTTCTTCAAAGCTGAATTTTGCTAATTTACGCAAGTCTTTTCTATTACATGGAGCCCTTCTCCCACCTGTCTAGGTGGGAGGATAAGCCAGATGACCTTCAGCAGTAGGTAGCTTGTGCCAGGCTGCGGAACTGAAACTTCTGTTCTGTACCCTCATTGTATTACGACAGCTACCAGTGTTTTTCTATAGTAGGCAGGTCTTTGTGGGCTCCGTAACATACATAATGTAACAATGCGTCTTAGAGTGAGTCCCTCATCAGCCATCAAAGGAGGCTGGTCAGATTGGACTTCACTGCAGTGTACTTTGTGAATAAACTAGTTTGCTTGCATTCTCTACTGCGTCAACAAATCTTCATTATTGAAAGTCTAGAGGCGGTCGAGAGTGACCCGGGTGGCCCTAATTGGGTCACTTCCTTCAAAGTACCTGGACAGCTAGTAACTGTGGCTGAAATTGCTTGTACTGATACACAACCCCCTCTATTCCGCAGTAAAGAAATGATAAAATTCCCTTTAAGGTCTCTAGGAGCATGCTTGCAAATATGTATTCATGGTTGCAATTTTATATAGCGCATTCCAAACCCAGGATGGGTAGCAAAGCGCTACACATACAAATGTACAGTAATGACAACATAAACAATGTATAACACAGAGAACATAAGAGTCAGAAAGACAGTATAGGAGTAGCACATTGTCGATAATATAGCAAGAACCGTGCTAGATCCATGCAGCTGGAATAGGTGGCTGGGTTGGGAGCACAACCTGAAAATTTAAAGCAGATCTAAATTTACAGTTAAAAGTGGCAATGCCATTCAAATAGGAGGCCCTTCATGTCTAATCTGATTGCGGCTTGGGAGGCATTAGTTTAGATAGGTTTGCTATGACCCCCAGACCTTGTGTGCTCCTTCAGAAAGCATATATGGAAGTTGTTTTTCCTTTGAAGTTGAGGTTTCAAGAAGTAGGACATTTATGTAGGCATAAAAGTGCTGATTCCTTTTGTTCTTCAGAAACACTATAGATTTGTCACATTCATTGGTGGAAGCTTGCACTCGAACATGTTAAGTAAGTGGCATCAAGGTTGTGCTGGAAAGTGGCAATGAGGGCATGAGCTCATTCCGTTCTTAATAGTGCTCAAATTTAGATGTTGGATTGACATCCAAGACAGTTTATTGTGGAGTATCTGGTCTAGGGTGGCATTGTTCTCAAGGGGAAATGACAGTCTTTTACAGCTGGGTGTCATCGCGGTAGAGATGGTATGGGATTCAGGAACCTTAGGAGTGCAACTGGTGGTTCTAAAAAGTTAAAGAGCATGAGCCATAGGATAGAGCCTCTGGGATCTCTGAGGAAGAAGAATGCGGTAGATCAATTTTTTTTCTTCCTTCAAATTATTTGGGTCTGTTCGCTTAGACTGGAGAACCACTCAAGAACTAGCCTGTCCAACGGCACTCACTCTTCCAGGGATTTTAGGACAGATTGACTGTATCAATGGCTGCTGATGCTCAGTATACCGTTCATCACTAAAAGGATTGTAGTCTCTGTGGCAGAACCTGATCAAAATCCTGAAAGAAATCATAAAGAATGTCATTGTTTGTGATGAATTGGTAAGTTATGTTTTATACATCTTTGCGAGACAAGTTGTACAAGTCTTCCTCATCGTTTGTTTTGGTTTTTTTTTTAAATTAGAAAGGTCTTACTTGACCCTTTTTGGTTAATAAGTTATGAAAGGGTGATTTTCATGAAGAATGACATTCTATTCCAGGTGAAGGGTAATTTGAACAGAATCTTTTTTGGGCTGGGAGAGGGAGCGTTCACTGTTCTTTGATTTCGATTATTAAAAAAAAAAAATCGAACGGATCACATTTTTAATGTGATGTGTTATGGGAAGTTGAGTTAATAGGGTTCATGTTCTGTTTCACAACCTCAAGCAACATTTTAGGGTTGCATTTAGCAGAATGTATTTCAGATCTGAAGTATGCTATTTCTAGATTTTTTGGGGAGAGATTTTGTCCCAAGATACCTTCAGTTTCCTTTCCTCGTTCATGTTTTTCAGTTATCATTTGTAAGATTGCTTTTCTTCGGTGAGTAGCGAAAGCCCCTTTAATGTACATCATCATAGTATCACTACTAGTTAGTGACCAAGTTCAACTCTAGCTCTCCTGGGACATATTGAAAAGGTTTGAGGAGATGCATGCTGTAAATTGCTCCTGCAGTCTCAGAGCCATTGTTGTGGTCTTAATGGTTAACCAGTGGTCACAGTTTTGGGGAAGTGAAGGTGTGATAGACAAATATGACATTATTTCCTGAGTAGGTGGAGATAGTTTGAAATTTGGTATAATTAAGTCAGAAATGATTATTTACAATGAGGAGACATTTGTGGGATGAAAACTGATCACAGTTGTGTTGAAGCATGTCACAGATGATTAACACCACACCATTCGATAATTTAACTAAATGGTCGACACGCAGTATTGAGAAAATCAGTAGTGGGTGGGCAAGGAGATCCATTGCATGCTGGCATTAAGCCAGGTTTCATTTAAGGGTAATAGGGTGAGCTTTTTACTGGTGATCAACAATTTCTATGGAGTGTGTAGCTGCCGATCAGAAGTCATGCAAGACAGTTCAAGAAAGAGTATAGTGTTTGCAGTAGGCTAACAAATAGTTAGGTTAATGTGTTTAAAGTGACAGCAATTGTTGGAGGGGCCATTTTAGGATAATCTGAAATTGATGAGGGTACCCTGTACCACTACAATGCACACATGCATCCAATACAGGCAGGACACCCTATCTCTGCACATGAGTGCCCTAAGCAATACCTTTCTTGAAACACTGTGGTAGAAAGTGTTTTTCGTTGGATAGCTGAGGATTCACTCACCAGCAAGGAGTTGCTAATGGGAACACGCCTATGGTTAAAAATCACCAAAAGAAATATTTAATCTGGGTATTACCAGTTTTCAAACTTGTGGCTAGACTCTACAGTACCTAAGAATGGGAAAGGCCACATTAGGAAATGGCAAAGAGGCTTTGGAGACATTCTGATCAAATTTTGCATTGATGCAGAAGGAAGCCTAGAGAGTGCGCAGCCCACCGAATAAGTGTTAGTCAGCCCATATAACAGTCTGGCATAGGTTTTTGGTATAACATGTTTGGTGAATGCCACTTATGCTTTCGTATCCCTGGAGAATTGTACCCAGAAGTTATGAAGAATGTAGCAAAAGTAAGATGCAGAACGTTAGAAATTCAAACAGTGGGACCTTAAATGCCACTCAGCCAACAGCATGGTCTCCAAAGGTTATGAAAAAAGGCACCAGCAAATGCATAACCCTCGTTCAGTCAAGCTAGAAGTGCATGCCTTATGTCCATATCGTGTAATGTGGCCTTAGCCAAGGAAGTACGGAATAATGGAAAATAGGTCAGTTGACATACTCTTCATTTACATGGAACTCAGACAGCACTTTTGGAATGATGGAAGAATGAGACCAGATAATTAATTATAAATGAACAAGTTACTCACCTTCAGGAATGCCTGATCTGGTATAGACTATTTAACCACAGATTCCTTACCATAGAATATTCCACAGGCATCAGACTGGATAAGGAAAATCTTGAGCAGTACCTCTGCATGCTAGTAGGTGGTGTTGATAAGCTCTGTGTCAGCACCAGATGTGGCAGTCTGATCAGAGGACCAATGCTCATGCTCAGGAGCTTGGGATACACATTCTCAGTGCGCCGTCCAGTCCATCATGTTCTTCAAAACTCAGGGCAGGAGAGGCATCAGCAGGAAGGGGCACAGGAGCCGTGAGCCCCACTCGAGGTGAAACAGGTGTCAGAGCAAGAAACGCCTTGAAAACTCCAAAGCACAGAAGTGCTGAAATTGTGCATTCTTGATGGTGGTGAATACATCTAACCAAGATTCTCTCCAGTTGTGGAAGAGATCTTGCATCACCTCCGGATGCAGATGCCAGCTGTGATCTTGGAGGTATTGGCAGCTGAGTTTACGACCATCAAAAATGTCCTGGTGTTGCAGCCATGTTCAGAGGCACAAAGTCCATGACCCACCCACTCTGTTTGTTGCAATACCACATGTCAGTGGTGTTGTCTGTAAACACATGAACTAGCCTTCCCTTGATAGAAAGCAAGAAGGCCTTCAATGCCAAACAAATCGCTCTCCACTCCAACATGTTGATGCAGAGTTGAGACTGCTCCGGAGACCAGAGTCCTCTGATCTCCACCTCTCCCAGATGGCCACCCCAACCCAAGAGTGACACATTTGTCACCACTGTGAGCACTGGATAGGGAAGTGAGAGGGGTCCATTCCAGACCCAATCGCGGCTCTTCTGCCATCACTGAAGATCTTTTACAGTTCCTTACGATTTCTGGACTAGGTAGGAGAGACACCGCTAATGCTGAGCCCATGGGCATTCTGGCCACACTGCATAACCAGCATAAGCCAACGAGCATGCTTTACCATCAAGATGCAGGAGACCATGGGTCCAGCAGCCTCAGTGTCAAAGTCACCAAAATCTAGGATAGAGGCTGAAACATTGCAATCCTAGCCAGATTACCCTAGACTCGCTGATCTGGAGGATAGGCACAGATTTGCACTGTGTTCAGAATGGCTCAGATGAAGGAAAGCGTAGAAGAGGGAGTTGGCTGTAACTTCTGCACATTTATAGTGAACCCCAGCGAATGCAGGTGGTCTGCCGTTGTCTGAAGCTGGGTGACGACTGCCCGAGGTGAGCCTACCTTTAACAGACCGTTATCAAAGAAGAGGAAGACTGGAGGCACTGACCTCCGCAGAGAGGCTGCAACCACCGCCATCACTTTTGTGAACACCTGAACGGTACCTGTAAGGCCAAAGGGAGCACAGCAAACGGAAAGTGTTTGTGGCCTGCTGTAAATCGCAGATAACGTCTTTGGGCCGGCAGGACGGGTATATGGAAATATGCGTCTTGCAAGCCCAAGGATGCAAAGCACACAGGACCAGAGTCAACATGAGCATTTTGAATTTCTCCTTTTTTCAGAAAGTTGAGAGGACATAGGTCCAGGATAGAGCGGAGGCCTCCATCCTTCTTCAGCACCAGAAAGTAGCAGGAATAGCATCTACGACCTACTTCTGATTTTGAAACCTTCTTGATGGCTCATTTGGATCACTTCTAGCTGCACACTTATTGCCTCATAAGTGTTTCACCCTAGGCACCAGTATTTGTTTGCTGGAACCTCCAGCGTGGTTTTACTTCAACAGTTCAATATACAATCGTTTTCTAGAAATATTACTCCATATTCTCGTTAAGTTCAAAATCCAAAGTTATTTTATTCACTTTTCATTCTTTTCAAAATTCAAGACAATCCGTGTTCCAATGCATTTCGGTGTTTGACCACACCTTCGTCAGGGAACATCTACAATTTAAATAAACAAAACATTTTCTCAGTGCATGTATCAATACAATCAACATTTCTTACGCGCTGTGAATAGGGACTCAAGATAAACATATGGATTAAGTTGGCGTCCTTATCTCAAATGTAACCGTTATCAGTGAATGTGTCACATTCTACATAAGTTTGTAAACACTCAGGGTTTGCTACTTAGTTGCGCGCTTGTTGCATGTTGCTGTGGGCGCTACCCCTGCTGATCCGTGAATAACGGCTAATTCTATGGTGGTAATACCCGCCATTTCTCACCTTATTCGAAAAGTGAAATCAGCTCATTCTGCTCCCGCGGAGTCGTCGCGCTCCGCTCGTAGTTCGAAAGATCTACGCTCACTACGCGCTGGTTCGCGCATGCGCTGTATGTAGGTTGAACTTTTTTAATATGTTCTAGCTTTATTGTTCGCTACGCGATCATTGCTGTGCTGTTACTACTAGATCAATTCCAGGCTCGTGCGGGCCCATCAATGCAACTTTATACAAATATAACATATATATGGTGCAACACATGTTTCTGATGATACGGTATAACAGATAATGCAAAAATTTATCACAAGTAACAAGTAAATTCCGTCCTGTTGTTCATTCCATTGGGCTTCAAGCTACAAAGGTAATAAATCCAATAGTTTTCTCTTTTTAAGAGATTCTTTTTGTTCATTGTTCCTTCTTTCTTAGGGACTATTTCCAGTACACATGCCCTTAGTTGGTTGATGTTGTGATGTTTTTCGGCAAAGTGCGTGGCCACTGTTGATTTTGATGACTGTGTTCTTATATTACTCTTGTGCTCATTGAGCCGAACTTTTAACTTTCTTTCCGTGGCCTACGTAAACACTGCCACATGGGCATTTTAGTAAGTACACTATGTTGGTTGTATCGCATGTAGCGTTCTCTTTTAGGGGTATTTTATGTCCTTTCATCGGGTGGTTGATGCTTGCACCCTTCATAATGTTGTGGCAGTTTCCACAATTTAGACACGGTTCTGTTCCTTTAAAGGTCCGTTGGCTTGGTTTTTGTGTCGGTGTTTTTAGCAGTTCTCCAATGTTTTTACCCCTGGTATGAGCAAAAAGTGGTTACTCATCGAATATGCCTTTGAAGTCTGTTTCTAGTTTCACTATCTGCCAGTTTTTATGAATTATTCTTTTGAATTGGGCACTCACGTTTGAAAATTTGCTCACACATGTTATCCGTGGTTTTTTCTCTGTATGTTTGTAAGTCAGTAATTCAGTTCTGGTTTTCTTTTGGGCTCTCTCTTTTGATTTTTTGATAATGTCCTCCGGGTATCCCCGTGATAAGAATCTGTTGCCCATTATGTTCAGTTGCTCTTGACGATCATCGTCTTCCGAGACCAATCTCATAACCCTGAGGTATTGTGAGTAGGGAAGATGTGTTTTAAGTGACTGTGGGTGATGACTTTTATATTGTAACAAGTTATTTCTATCTGTTGGTTTCCGATAGAGATTTGTTATGAAGGTGTTGTTCCTCTTGGTTATTTCTACGTCCAAAAATTGTATAGTGGTTTCATTGATGTTCCAGGTGAATTTTATTCTGTCATTCCTGTTATCCAAAATTTCTAGTTGCTGTTCTAGAGATGCTTGTGTCCCCTTCCATATTAGGAAGATGTTGTCTATGAATCTCACATAGGTGAGAAGATGAGTGGCCCATTCCTGGTTGTTATAGATATGTTCCTCTTCAAAAGATCCCATAAACAGATTGGCATACGCCGGCGCGGCGCAATTGCCCATCGCAGTTCCATTTAGTTGGATAAACCAACGATTGTTGTAGGTGAAGTAGCTATTCAACAATGTAAACTGCATCAGTTCCATCAAGAAGATTTGCAAGTCTTCTGGGTAAGAGCTATTCAATAAGGCTTTCTCAATAGCTTCTAGGCCTTCTTTGTGTGGGATGGCAGTGTACAGGGTTTTTACATCAACGGTTGCCATGATGGTGTTGTCTTCCACTTCATTTGGATCACTGCCAGACGCAGCTGGGAGAGGTAGTACTCCATCAGTTGGTCTGAGGATGGTGGCAGGGGCGGTAGGGTTTCCGTGAATGGAAGGGAATAATTCTGCTGAAAAATGTGGAACACCCATTTGTCCGAAGTTATGGACTGACAGTGGGGCAGGTTGTGCTTGTTCCTGCCGTCGACCGGTTGCCTGTGAAACTGTGAGTGCATGTTAGAGGGGTTTGCAGTGCAAGGCTGGCGGAAAAGAACATCCTCTTGCCAAAGGTTTCCAGCCTCCTGGGATCCCTAACCGGTGGGTTTGCGAAAATCTGGGTTGCATGGAGCAAAAACAGACTCAGGCTCTGCAGATGAGATAGTGGGGCCTAGATTTGTTATGTCGTTCCTGTGCCTTGTCCGATGGCTCAGACTGGCGCAGTTAACTTGAAGAATACTACGATGGCTCAGACTGGTGCAGTCAACTCGAAGAATACTATGACTTCTTGGACTTCTTTTTCTTATGAGCTTACAGGACGAGGATTTTGATCACGACACAGACTGGCAGGAATGACTCTGAGAGCGGGCCTGGAAGCATCCTCTCAACCTGGGCCTGGAGCACTGTGGAGTTGTCCAGTGCCAGGCGACCAGGAACTTCAAGGCGTGCTTTTAGACCCCCCTGGGATTCATTGTGCCGCAGTCTGGGCATGCCTTGGAGTAATTGCCCGGCTCGAGGCACCACAAGAAAACCGGGTGGGGTCTGTCACAGGTATCTGCCTGTGACAGGATCCACCAGGTTCAAACCCCACAGGTTTAATAGGGGACATCCCTAATGCACACTTAGATCTTCGCTCAAAAAGAATTTCAACAAAAAGTTGAAAAGGGTACTACAAAAACGACTAAGGAAGCACTTCTGAATCTCATTGATGCCATGGAAAGAAAAGACTGATGTCAGGATGCTGGGGTGACTCTTATATAGGCAATGTCCATGTCACATCCGACGCAGACGCCGCTCACCTGATACTGGTGCGCAGAGGTACTGGTCAAGATTTTCCAGATCCAGTCTGATGCCTGGGGAATAATCTACGGGTAATGAATCTACTGCTAGCAGACCCTATCGGATAAATATAAATGAACTTTTTGTGAAATGTTTTCAAATATTGCAAAAGTGATCAGCAAACCAAAAAATGATTTTCCTATTGTAACGTGACCCTAGATAGAACTACCCAGCGGAATCTGCCACTTGAGTAGATATATACATACATACTGTAACAATTGCTTTTACTTTGTGTTGTGTTGATTAAATAACCTGCCTAAACAGCTGACAGAAGCCATCCTACCTTCTTGCCACGCAGCCGATTAAGCGCTGTCACGGTAATTGTTTGCTGCCTGTCCACCGACCGCCATCGCAGGCGAGCTCGATAGCCACGCCCCCTTGAGGCCACGCCCCCTGCCCTACTTAAAACGCCGCGCTGAAACTGACCTTCAGAACTTGATCCCAGACCTGAGGCGGAAGCCGGGCTCTGGCGGTACGCGTCAATTTTAAAACTGTAACAATTGCTTTTACTTTGTGTTGTGTTGATTAAATAACCTGCCTAAACAGCTGACAGAAGCCATCCTACCTTCTTGCCACGCAGCCGATTAAGCGCTGTCACGGTAATTGTTTGCTGCCTGTCCACCGACCGCCATCGCAGGCGAGCTCGATAGCCACGCCCCCTTGAGGCCACGCCCCTTCCTTCCCCTGTATCATGTGCCAGGGCAGGAAGCGCAGCGGACGAGCGCAGCGGACGAGCGCAGCGGGAGCGCCGTTTGCGCGCCGAAGGCGCGCCTAAGGCAAGCCCGTCTGCGCCCGTCATCGCCAGAACATCGCCTCTCGCCAGTCCCCCTGGTTCGCCCAGGCCTTATCCACGCATTCGCTATGACGGTAAGGAACTCTCACACCTGAACCCTGACCAAAAATGCCCCACCGCCTCTGGCATTTTAGGTCTTACGCATCTCCACTGCAACCGCTGCCATTTCTCGACTCACATACCCACTAGGGTGCGGAGTGACCCCCTAAATACAACAAACCCGACATTGACGATATTTCAACTCAACTGTAGATCCCTCGTTAAACACCACCCTGAGGTGAATACGCTTCTCCAGGAGGAAAACCCTGACGTACTGTTTCTATGCGAAACATGGCTTCGAGACGGCATAACCACCATCCCCAACTTAACGCTCCCTGATGATTTCCACCTGATCACCATCAACCGTGATTCTCGCGGCGGCGGCATCGCAATTATTTATAAAAAACACCTGACTTGTTCTTTCGTAAAAGAACCCCTCCAAGACTGTGAGTGCGCCCAATTTAAAATCAGTGTGACCCCCCAATGTACGCTATCTGGCCTTTACATTTATCGCCCTCCAGGCCAGGCCACTAGATTTATCAATACCCTCCTGGAAACGACCACAGTGCTCATCACCAAATCCGCCAACTTCACCATCCTAGGCGACCTAAACTTACACTTTGATGCAACTGGCGACCATACTATCACTAACCTCCTCGCAGACCTCTCGGCACTGCAACTTAACTCCCTAGTCCTCACTTCTACCCACATAGCTGGACATATTCTAGATCCGATATTTACTAATATACATGAGGCAGCTACAGATACCCCCACCCCCCTGGGATGGACGGATCACCATCTTGTTAAACTGAGCATCCCAGCACCTCAACGGCAGATCAGAACTGAATCAAGTCAGCGTTTAAAAAGACCCTGGCACAAACTCTCCCCCCTTGCCCTACAGGAAACCCTTGGAGAGTTCCAAGATGACGCGAACCATGAAATAAACGCGTCCTATACCTCGTTTACCAACTGGATCAGCAACGGCCTCGACACTCTTATTCCAGCTAAGTTGACTAAAGGACGTAATACCCCTTCCAATCCGTGGTACGACGACACCCTTAGGGCAATGCGCAAGGAGTGTAAAAAAACCGAGCGCCTATGGAGGAAACATTACGATAACCAGGACAAGGCACTATATCTATCTAGGCTTAAGACCTACCATAAAGCTATCAGATCTGCCCGGGCTTCTTTTTATTCCAACAAAATCAACTCCAATACCAACCCATCTAAAATCATTTTTAAACTAGTGAAAGAGCTCCAAAACCCTAGGGCGCCCCTACCTAAAATTTCTTCCCACGAGCACTGTGAGCAGCTCGCTACTTATTTTGTCGATAAAGTCCAGAAAATCTATGCGTCCTTCCCACAGATTGCTCCTCTCTGTGGAGCTCCCAAGACCACAGACCTCAATTTCTTACCTCTATCCCAAATTCCTGCCATCACCGCTGCAGACCTGATCAGGCTAGGTAGGAAAGTGAAATCTGGCTCCCCAGCGGACCCCATGAGTCCCTCCCATTTCCTGGAATCGATGGACTTTTTCCTACCCCCCATGCTAAACATCCTCAACCTTTCCTTTTCTACAGGATCTGTACCCATAGCTTGGAAGCAAGCATGGGTATCTCCGATAATTAAAAAACCTACCCTCGACCCCTCCAAACCAGAAAATTTCCGGCCGATATCCCTTCTCCCCTGGATTTCCAAAATAGCCGAAACCCATGCTAACAGCATCCTTTCCAAACACGTGGAAAATCACGGAATCCTAGACCCCTCTCAAAACGGCTTCCGTGCAGGCCATAGTACGGAGTCTGCCCTACTGGCCACTACGGAGCATCTCCGGACGATTTTGGATTCCGGTCATAGTGCTGCGCTGATCCTGCTCGATCTCAGCGCAGCCTTTGACACGGTATCCCATGACATCCTTCTAAAACGTCTGGAGATGACCGGGGTGACTGGTCTTGCCCTCGCGTGGTTCCAATCCTTTCTCAAGGACAGATCCTTTAAGGTGTCGGCTCCCCCATTTCTTTCTAAATCCCACCCCATCGCTCAAGGTGTCCCCCAGGGATCAGCGCTGAGCCCCTCCCTCTTTAATCTATACGTCCAGCCACTCACTGACGTGGCTAGAGAGTGGGGGCTCACGCTGGTCTCGTACGCCGACGACACCCAGCTGGTTGTCACCCTCTCGGAAAGCCCGTCCCCTGTGGCATCCAAGTTTAAAGAGGGTATGACTGCTGTGGCCCGCTGGATGACGGATAACTACCTCCAACTCAATGCCGGTAAAACCGAGGTGCTCCTCCTAGGCCGTAACACCAGCCTATGGAACGAGCACTGGTGGCCGTCATCCCTAGGTGACACCCCACTCCCCAAAAACTGCGTCAAAAATCTGGGAGTCTGGGTGGATGCCAACCTTAGCTTCCAGGCCCACACCAAAAAGGTGGCAGCCACCTGCATAGGCCTTCTAAGGAACCTTAGGCCCATACTCGGGCTCTTCGATTCTAAGGCCCGCCAGCTTATCGTCCAGGCCACCATTCTATCGCGCCTGGACTACGCTAACGTCCTCCTTTTGGGAGCCAACAAAGCGGAAACTGCCAGGTTCCAACGCATCCAAAATGCGGCAGCCAGAATGCTGATCGGCCTCCCACGCAGATGTTCAGCCAGAGCTACTATTCGTAAACTCCACTGGCTGCCTGTGGCCCGTCGAATTCAATTCAAGGCCTTAGTCACGATCTTCAAGATCGTTAAACTAGGAAATCCTCCGCTGCTTCGTAACCTTGTTCAACCTTACGTTCCTGGCCGCGACCTGCGTTCTGCCAACCAACTCCTCCTGACTATCCCTAGGACCCGGCTCTGCCGAACTGGAGGCCGTTCCTTCAGCGTCCTTGGCCCCAAATTATGGAACGATCTCCCCCTCAGCATTCGTTCCATTGATTCTCTCCCAGCATTCCGCAAAGCAATTAAGACTCATCTCTTCCCCGCTCCCTAGTCTCCCCTTTTCCCCCTTCTCCCCTCATTCTGTGCATCTGTTCTTAGCGCCGGGACACCCCTTTGCCGGGGTAGCTGTTGCGCTTCATCAAATCCAGAAATAGAAATAGAAAATATACTAGCGGTTGCCAGTAGGTAGTTATAGCTAGGACCTAGGGTCCTTAGGAAAATCATTTTTTGCTGTGCTAATAACAATGATGCAGTTTGAGGAATCTTAACATAATTATCAAAACTAGTGCATCAGTCACTTCAGCTGCTTCAGTTTTGGGGTGATTCGTCAAGTTCGTTCCTGCATGATCAAGAAAAGGGGGGCGTCCCAAAACGTTTTTCCCCCATGCAACGACCAATAGGAATTTTAGATACCACTGCAGCCCGAACTGCTAAACCGAATTACAGCAAATTTGGTAGAAAGCTAGATCCCCCTTCAGTAGCCCCAGCTCAAATATTTAGATGTGTAGAGTTTCTGCAGAAAGAGGTTTCCATAGGCAACTGGTGAACCATCCAAGGTCAAAGATTCAGAAGAATAAACATGTCTACATGGTAAAAAGAAGGCTAAAAAATGACAGGCACAAAAGAGTATTTATAAAATACAACTAGGACTGAAATATACCCATAATGTTGGAGCACTAGGAAAAAAGGACAGGAAAATACTGAAAGGGACGATGAACTTGTTGGAAAATAGAACTTTAACTGAGCTGCAACACAGTGAACTGAAGCTTCTGCTCTTTTATACTACGCGAATAAACAGAACAAGCAAACATGTCACTGGAAAAGCGGTGTCTCTCTTGGATTGGGCTTCAACCAGTGCTTATTTTGTAAAAAAAACGTAGTGTCCTCGAAAAGAGGACACTAGAGGTTGCCCCATTCGTTGCCCCTGGCAGCACTGCCAATTACAGCACCAACACACTACTAATCATCACACTCTTCAAAGTGTGACAATACATACTATTACAGGCCCCCTAAAGCTAGAAGAATGGCTTTTGAGGCAAATACTACTACTACTAATTGGAAATTTAAATAATAAACAGAAGTTTGTGTGCTTGCACCTAAATTGGAAGACACTACTACCATGTGGCAGACAGTCATAGGCCCCGGTGCTGGCAATTAAGTGCCGGTGCTGAGCACCGGAAAGCAACTGCACAAATTAAGCACTGGACGATCTTTCCCATCTAGTCAGCAGCCATCATTAAATGGAATAGGAAAAAGTCTGGAAGTTCTAGTATGGAGATGAGGGAGCACTCAAACACAGATACCAGACCTGACTCTTTCCTCCTCTATGCTCCTTGCATCACTAACCCCTGAGAGAGTGACACAGCAGATGTACCCACCAAGAAACAGACCATACCAAAGAGATCAGGAACCACTGCCCTGCAGCCACACGAGCATGACGCACAGCATAAGCAGACGTGGAAAATGCTGGCATTTGTCAACCATCCACAGATGCAGGTAGGATACAAGTGAGGTGTTCCTTCAATGACCCCTGTTAACACCCAGTCGCACCTGTGGTACCAATATGCATCATAACCCTGTGCTTCGCATGTGTAGTCTTGTGTCTCGTAGGTGTTGCATAACATCTACATATTCCCTCTGTTATGAAGAGCGTCCTGTGGCTGCATTTGGCTAGGGTAATCATTAATACCACCCCACAAATTAAAAAAAAAATGCACTTAAGCCCTAATGATCACCCAATGATGTAAGGTCTCCAGTTCACCTACCTTGCGCACGTCTGCCTCCAGGTGGGTTGCTTTGTCGTCTTTAGAGTAATGTGTCATCAGTTTTCCCTATCAAGAATCTACCTTTTTGGCTCGATTTGAAATATCATCAAAAATATTCAGGAAACCTTCTGTCTCTGTTTTAAAGTAGAAACCAAATACAATTGTATTTTGTATATTACAAATCTTATGTATAACTAAGGCACAGTGATGCTGCATGGGTGCTAATGAGGCAGATGAGTATGTACCTGGTCTCCTTGATACCGCATCAGTTCAGATATAGGTATTCTTGAAAATTCTTTTGAAACTTACCGGAGCAAAATTCCTAAATTTTAAGTTCCCGTAATTACTGACAGTTGGGATTAGAGGTTGAATGTATTATGTTTGCCTGGAAACCGCTGGATAACCTGAATTTAGTTAACTCCAGGCTGAGCCTGTACAAGTTTGACTTTGAAACTACAGCTTTACCAGGTGAGGTACAACCCAGAAAGCCACAAAGTTGTCTTTCGCTGTGCAGAATCTTAGGTATTCAGTTTTGATAAACTGGAGCAACATTGGATTCTAATTACATACCTCTCTTGAAAGACAACCATGGACATCGAAGGAGAGCCTGGAGTCTGCGCGGCCAAACATTACAGCTCCCATTTAGAGATGTCTTTGTTACGTTGGTTCAAAAGAAGGCAAAAATGTCAATGGAACAATGGAGCACAAGAACCCAAAGCAGGGATTTGCCAAGTTACTCTTCGTAAAGTTAGTTGCACTACGCACTATATATTAAACCCACAGATTTCTACTTTCTACAACATGTAGAAAGTTAACTGAAGTAGCAGTCTTCAACAACTTCAAGAACACACCTAATCAATAAAGAAACAGACTAGTCTGAAATAATATAAATGACATTTTGTTAAACATTTTTTTCTTCAGCACAAAAAAAGACCAAAAAAATTAAAATTATTTATCAAGACACACTCGATTCAAGCAATTTTTCCCAGTTCCACTCATTTTGATAAAAAAAAAACTATTTTAACACCATTCAATGTACTTTGCAAATGTTTTACTTACGAGTCACGGCGTATCTACAACTGTGTCAGTCTATAATACACATCTTTTCACAGTAATTAAATCCATACCATAAATTAAACAAGGCACTAGGAAAACTGTTTTTCATTTTCACTTGGTTGGCAACATACACATACAGTACACATCTTTTAATCATTCTCTTTAGTGTATATTTGAAAGGTCACAGTAGTTAGCAAATGCTTTTGCATTCACTTAAAACTTTGATGTAAACATTCTGTAGCAGTTAAGTATTACAAACTTTTATTACAAATATCTTAGAAAAGACATTAAACTCATCGCTTTCGTCAAACTACACACTCTAGTTACAAAAATATCTTAGCTATGGAATATTTTAAAAATGCACTCTTTATAATAAAATAAACACTCTTTATTTATACAAATATTACAATTTCAAAATCTCACCCATCATAATTTGTTTTATAAATAATACTATACAATTTTGTTACAGTGATAGTGAAAAGGTGTAGCCAGGGTCAGGCAAACCGTTCCCTTTCAAAAGTCCATTCTGTGCACAAACTGTCCTTAAAAGAAAGTCCAGCTCAGGAGTCATCAAAAGGTATTATGTGGTGACACCACATATTTTGCTTCATAGCACTGAGCGATATTTGCACGCAAACATTATCCACACAGCACAAGCAGACTCAGGATACGTGAACACTCGAACACGAACAGCGAGTCTCATCTGATCCCCTCGACAGCAGATAATCTCATCACAGAAGGGAGACCTGGAAAGAGAAATGTAAAGTGTGTGTGAGGTATACTCTCTTACAACAGGTCTGTAGTGCGAAACTTATTTTCACAGCTCAAAAGCTAAAGCAGAGATACAAAATATCACTCCCTCTAGTTCAAAATTATAATTTGTAATGAAATGGCTGAGTTAAGTTAAAGATTAGGTCGCTCGGGCTGTTTTTAGGACTAGTAAATTGCTGGTAAGCAAATAACATGATAAAAAATAAAAATGTTGCCATCAATCTTCCTAAAAATTTGCAGAAATTCAAATATAGTTTTCTGTTATGTAAACTATTTGGCAGTGCACATGCGCTGATGATAATACATTTTACTGTGATACTTATGATACTATCAACACTGCATCATTTCAAACAGAAGGACTGCATAGCTGGCTCAAACACTGAGCATGGTTTGCAAAATATCCTACACACTGTACAGAAAAACGTCATAATAATCTAAAATATATAGAAGAGCTCTACATAATTTTCTGCCCTACTTAAAGAACGAGTTACTTACCTTCGGTAACAATGTATCTGGTAGAGACAGTCTAGCCCAGATTCCTTAACTTAGACTATCCCCAGGCGTCAGACTGGATCCGGAAAATTTTCCGCAGCAGCACCTCTGCGCGCTGGGGGGTGGTACCGCACGACACCGCCCTTATGTCGTCCACGGATATGACGTCAGCAGAGCCATATATGCCCCTCCCGGCACGCTGACGTCAGTTTCCGTAGCAGAAACTTTTCCGCGTCATAACGCAGAGCCACCACCTAAAACTGTGAGAATATGGGAACAATGTGCCAAAATGATGAAAAGAAAAAAGAAATTGAAAGGTGAAAAACAGCATCATAAAGGACAGTGCCAGGCACTGGATGTTGAAAAGTAGAAAAAGGAAGAGCAGAGCACCGCTTTGAAAGGCAACCCCACAAGAGTGAAGACCAAAGCACCTTTGGAGGGAAATAAGGATGTGTAAAAACAGCCTAGCGGACAACAGAAATCCCACATCCATAATGTAGAACCGAGAAGGACAACAAGTCCGGAACACAGGATTAAGGATAGCTCACCACAAGACATCGCCAGAAAGAGACGACGTAACTCCAATAAAAGACCCATAGAATTTGGCAGAGCCAACTAGACTTGAACCAATGGGTCGCCGGGGTGGTAAATGACCCCAAGGCGATGGAAAAGGGTAGAGCGGGGTGGAGGGAAAAAAACATGAATAGATGTCACACCGCACAATCCAGGCAGAGGGCTGGAAGAACGCATAACATATGAGCATACCGCCCAATCCCGAGAATGGGCGGAGCATCAATGAAAATAGAATGAAGCATCCTGTGTCGCAGTGTAGAGGAAAACGTTACCCTGCAGAAGAACAAGCCACCCGGAGGGAGGCGAGAATAGAAATCCCAACCTGAAAGGACCTCACAGAATGGGGAGGACGGGTGGGCGTTAAGGAATATGCGGCTAGACTATGTCTCTACCAGATACATCGTTACCGAAGGTTAAGTAGCTCGTTCATCTGATAGAGACATTTAGTTGCAGATTCCTTAACTCAGAATAGATACCAAAGCCATACCCATGCAGGAGGCGGGACTGCGACTGAACCCCACCAAGTTCCGGAGAGAACTTAGCCGTTAACAATGTGACTAAAACAGTTCAGTCACCTAGGTGACAAGACACAGTGAGGACAGCAATGTTAGCGCAGTGAACACCAGACCATGAACCTCTGAAGAGAGAGGAGAACAATGTGAGGCAAAAGTACCACATGCTGTCCAAGAACAGCAGGGAAACCCCGGCATATATACTGGGTCTGAGAAGAAAACACCCGTATACATATCGGGTCAGAGAAGAAAACACATACTAAAAAAGTAGGTGTTAAAAGGAAAGTTCATGACTTCGCAAAAAGCGGAACTGAACCCAGTACTTGTGAGATCCGCAGGATAAGGAGTGCTGACTGGAGTGCTGACTGTAAGTAAAACCCAGAGAGATGACAACTGGTATGATAGAGTCAGCGCATACCGGCCTGGTATGTACAACAGCAGCAAGAAGCACTATTGAAACCTGCAGCAGCTAAACACATGTAACAGAATTGGCAGGAAGCCAACCCATGGGCAGATGGCGCTGTTAGTACTAGAACAGAAGACACATCAGTACATAGAAGACATATAGAAGACTCTAATCCGAAGGAAAGAGCAAACAAAAAGTCCCAACACTAGGACAGAAGAAACCTAGTATGGAGCACCCCTGAGGTGTGTGGAACCTACACCACACACACAGGTGACAGGAACATTACCACATATACGTGAAGTGACAAAACCCTAAACAGGGGATCCGCTCAATAATTACAATGCAGCGATGAGCGTTATAACAGCCAACAGCACCCCAAGGGGAAGAAATCTGACCTCTCGTGATGCAGGGAAGGATAGAGACCGTAAAGGATCGACAGAATGCTATGAAAAAATTCACTGACAGTAGAGCCACTGAAAGAAGCAACCCTGGCTTTTATTAGAGAGCAACTGGTGTGGAAACCATTACCAGTGCTACAAATGTGAAAAAGAATCCACACCCCTTGAAAAATAGTGGGGTGGAGCACAGATAGAGTGGCAAAAAGTTATATACTAGAACCACTCAGTGAAGATGTAACAATAGGAATAGGGCAGTGGTCAGGAAACAGACCGTGCTTGAGCCTGAGGAAAAGACGTGAAGTACAAACTGTGTGCACCAATATGAGAGTATTTACAGAAGACAGAAGGACCTGCCCTCCCAGAGCTGCATGTCCACATGGTAGACAGGCAAGACTGCCACAGCAATGCCGTAAAAACGCACCCGGAAAATACAGGCTTGACAAACCCCCTTAGAAAAAAGGGCGGTGAAGGTGGTCCCTACAAAGGTAGGAAGGAACTACGGGCAAGCGTAGACCACCAAAGGAACACCCCGAGAGAAACCGACCTTATGGGTCTCACCAGACAGTAGGAATAGACAATTACGGCAAATCAGCCTTGTAAGGGAGTGTAGCAATCTAACTGCCAGCAAAAACCCCACATAGGGTAATGCACAACTCTACAAAAGAAGGGTCCCTCTTGAGCAAGCTCGTAGGCAGAGGCTCAAAAGAAAGGTAAACACAGCTAAACTAGCCGTAGCAGAACATAAAAATAACACGACTGAACAGTCACACACCCCAGATTATCTGCAACCCACAAGGGGTAACGGAAAAGAAAGAGGCGGTACTGCCACAAACCCAGGAATCCTTATAAGGATTAAGACCTGGGAAGACAACCAAACATAGACAGGAGGCGCCGGACTGTCGAATCAGTATGGTCGTTAAAAAGAGTGATCCCATCAAAAGGTAGATCCCGAAGTTGCTCTTGCACATGCTCTGGGAGGACGCCACCACGCATGGCAGCGTATGACCACTAATCGGGCCATAGCCCTACTCACGAAGTCCGTGGTGTCCATGGCAGCCCTAATTGAAAACTGCGCCATATCATGGCCATCACGGATTATGCGGGCCAGATCGGTACGAGAACTTTCCACCAAGGAGGGGAGGAGCAACTCTACAGCGTCCCATAGGGAAAAAATAGCCCGTACAAACACACACACAGTGTTGAGGAACCTCAGCGCGGAGCATGTGGATGCGAACACATCGCGGCCACATGACTCTAACCACCTAGACTCCTGAGTGGGAGGATGCATTGGAACTGAAGCAGTAGAGAGAGCGGCCTGAAGCACAAGACCTCCTGCCTCAGGATGGAGTGTCAAACATGCAGGGTCATTGGGAACAGGCCGATATCGATGTGCCACAGCACGCTCCACAGGGTCCCCAGAAGAGGGCCTCGCCCATGTTCCGAGAAGGATTCCAAAATAATGAGTCCCGAAACGGCAACAGTAGCTCCACGTCCCCCGCACCCTGGTGGAGAAGATCCAGCAAAGGTTCCAGAGGTCTAGACATGGAGGGCGGCTGCATTCGCAAAAGGTCGGCAGCCCTAAACAACAGCCCTGAGGAATGTGCCACTTGCGTTAGTGGCCCGGTGAGGCGATGACAGCAAGTCGTCCGTAGGTGACGGACGCAAGCTAAGCCGGCCAACTACCAGAGACTCAGCAAAAGGATGAGCAGCCCAAGGCCCCACTTGTGCCTGCTCCGGAGAGCGGTGAAATAACTGAGGAAGTGGGGAATTCAAAGTAAGCCCTTCCTCCATACATATAAGTATGGTTTTCTAGTTGAAACTTTTATAGGTTTGCATTCTCAGAAGAATTCCACCTTCTAATGGTCTTCACAGGAAGGGACCTTGCATCAGGTTGACCGTAAGCCCGTAATGCATGTTATCTTACATTTTTTTTTACAATTTTATTTTTTTCTTTCACAAACTTTCTTCAATTGAGTGGTGGGAGCGTTGCATGTGAATCTAGAAGAATTTCAAACTACAAACCCATAATTACCAGTGACTTTCTTTTGTAGCGTGGCATCGCTTTTAGATTCACATGCTTTGCACAGATTATGTAGTGGTATTAACTTTCTTGGAGAGGTGGGTAGAAGAGGGAGTGGATGCAAAGAGATTTTATTTAATAATGCTTGGTGCACTGCAACCTCTTTTCATGACTAACCCTACATAGTAATGCCTTGTGAGGTATGTGCGGAGGACCATGTGGCTCTCCTGCATATTTCTTGCACCGAATAATTGGCCATAAAGGCCACTGTAGTTCTTTTTTCCTAGTTAAATCTTTCTTTGGATTGGCGACTGAAGACTTGTTGGCTAGCGAATAATACATTTCAATGGCTTGAATCCATCTACTAACAGTATTTTTCACTACAGATGTACCCAAGGTGTGCACTGAATGTCCTAGAAAAAAACTATTTTGTTTTCAGAATGTCCTGAGTAACTTGAATGTAATACATAACAGCTCTTCTGACATCTAATGTGTGCAAGGTTCTCTGAGCTGCATTAGATGGCCTTTGGAAAAAGTGGTACGGTGATAGTTTGATTCATGTGAAAAGGTGATATGACTTTTGATAAGAATTTAGGGTTTTTCCTCATAATTACTTTATGGATGTATATGGCTTCTGTCCTGTGAGTGCCTATAACCAGGTGTACTGGAATTATGCGATTGTGGGGCCGCTGCAATTTTCTAATAATTGTAGGTTTGCGAAATTTGTCACATAACCCATCATCTGCCGCATAACCTGCAGATTTAAACAAAAAAATCTTAGTTTTTTGCTCAAAAGATTCAAAAGTTAATAAAAATGCAGCGACACGTGTTGCTGGGCAGTGGAATGTCTTTTGTAAAGGTTGACTGGTCACCTTTTTATAGCTTATTTAGGTGATAAACTGGTACTAATTAGGTGCATATAATACTCAGACAGTGTTATTAAAAATGACAAAATAATGAAGTAATGTTATCACAAAATGTGCCACATAATTCGACTTTGCTTGCTGCATAATTTACTCAAACCTGTTGCATATTTAGACCTTCCCCTGCCGCAGAATTCTAGTGGCCCTGCTTATAAAATGCCTACCCTTCTTACTAATGAGATGGCCACCAAGAAGACCATCTTTAATGTAAGGTGTCTGAGAGTTTACTTGTAAAAAGGCTTAAAGGGTGCCTAATCCAGATAGTACCAAATTGAGATTCCATTGTGGGGGAGGTACAATCAGAGCAGAAAAGAGTATTTATGCCAATTCCATGAATCGTTTCAGTACTGGGAAAGAGAAAATCTGCCTAGAATGTAGTCCTTTAAAATAAAGTGCAATACCTGACCAGCATACCATTAGCAAACCCTAAAACAGCTTACCACGTCCTGATGAAAAATGTCTTGGAGTTTGTTTTAGACCATGTTAGAGATCTCTTCCACGTGAAGGCATAGCATTTTCTATTGGACGATCTCTATACGTCTCTTTTAAAAAAAATATTTTAATTAAACATTTTTCAAAAAAGTTTTCCGCATTTTCCTGTGTATGTTACAGCACACAACAGTTTCACAAGTGATTAAACATATTACAGCATTACTCTTAGTACATTATATCCCAAGAAATCCACCAGACATGTGTACAATATGTACTAAAGATTGCAAAAGAGGAAAAAGAAAAGATGAATAAGTCAAAACAAGAGAATAAGCGTCTATAGAATTACAATAGGTATGTGAATCTTACATATTAGCCTATCCCATTTTGTAAATTTTTATTGTATCAGCCTTCTATCGTCTGTCCTGGGTTTAACCTACTATTTTTCCAACTTGTGATAGGCTGCCATATCCTTTTACCTAATAACTTAGCTCTCCTACCTTTCCTGTCATAGATTGCCTTTTCTAGGTTGTACATAGAAAGCAGGCTTGCGATCCAAGCTTGAAACTGGGGGGGTGGGGGGTGGGGGAGCCTTGTCCAACCAAGTTCTTGCTATGCATATGCAAAATACCGCAAGTGAGATAAAAATAAACTCTACTGGTAAAACGTCTGGCATATCCCCCACCCCTAGAATAATTAGTTCGTCTGTGAGCTTTATCTTAATCTTAAGTGATTTATCCAAAAAATTTTCAATAGCCTTTTTCAGGGTAAACAATTGAGGACATTGTGAAAACATATGTACAATATCTGCCTCAGTTGAGTCGCAGCGGGGGCATGTTATTCCAGTTGTGCCACCCCACTGGGCGATTCTGGCCGGGGTATGATATAATGAGAACACTGTCTTGAAGTGTTGTGATTGCAGGGTGGCTGAGCATAGCACCTTTCTGCCCAGATCCAAAGATAACTGAAAGCTTTCTATCCCTGACCCCAGTTTTTCTGTCCATTTTTGTGCATATTTCCCCCTTTCATCAGTTTTACTGTCTTTCAGTTCCGCATATAACTGTCTTATCGTGCATTTATTAGTTACTTCTATGTATTCCATGACCCTACATTGACCCAGCCCTGCCGGGCCACCCTGTTTTTGCACTAGGAAGCTTCTGGTTTGGAGATATTTGTAAAAACTACGGTGTTCTAACCCGAACTTTGTTTGTAGCGCCCCAAACTGTAACATATTTCCCTGGCTATCGAGTAAATTTCCTATTTTCACTATGCCCTTGCTATGCCAGTCCCGCATAGTAGTGTCTCTAAAAATGTCCCTCGGTAGTGAACTATTTGTGTACAGTCGTGTGTAGTTATTATACCTTCCTAGACCAAATTATTTTGAAATCCCTTTCCAGACCATGTATGCCGCCCTAAATGTCTTAAACCGTGTATGTTTAAAATAGCTAAAATCAATTGTGTTTAGAAACCCATTCTCTGCACCCTCACCCTCACCCAATAATGTAGTGTAAACGTTAGCAAATCTCTATACGTCTCTAATGATGTGTAGTGCCACTTTAGGTAATTTTCAGTGCTGGAACTCAGCTACCTCAAGAGCCATGCCCTCAACTCTAGTTCATCTAGGTTGGCTGAAAACCCCTAAAGGCTGCATGTTTGGGGGCTCCTTTGTGACAGTTGCAGTAGATGTGAGAACCATGGTCGGCAAGGCAATTGAAGAGCTATCAGGATCATAGTCATGTTGGATGCTCTGAAATTCTCCAGAATCGTTTACATAAACGGTACTGGAAGAAAAGTATATAAAAATAACCTGTACCAGCTTACTGACAGAGCATTCCCCAGGGATGGAGGATGGTAGTGCCTGGATGCAAAGGACTCACATTTGGTGGTTTCTAAGGTTGTGAAAAGGCTTACTTGCGGCATTCTCAATTGTTGGAAGAGTTTGTTTGCTATAGATTGCTTTAGTTTACAGTTGTGAATGCAGTTGTTGCCTATATAGTTCATCGGCATATGTTTTCCACCCCGGGCCATAATTTGCTATTAGCAACTTGTCACATGCAAAGGCCCATTTTCAGATAGCCTGTGCTAGTTGTGAGAGTGGATTTGGCATGCCTCCCCTCCACCGTTTCAGGCAAAACATTGCTGTTGTGTTGCCAGTTAGTATTTAGGCTGTCTTGTATAGCACTTGGCTCTGACAAGTTTTCAGTGATCGGAAGAACGTTTTCAGTTCCATATCAGTGATGTGTATGAATATTGCTCATGTTAATTTTGAGGGAGCCCATGGGTGCCACCCATGCTATGTGTGAGGTGTCTGTCATGATAGCTTAAGAAAGAGATGCTTTGAATGGTATACTTTTTAGCTCGTGGTTTGCATTCCACCACCTCATTTCCTTGCTGACCCCAGTTGTTACAACAACTAGAACTTCCAAACTTTCCTGGCTTAGCAGTTTCAGCCCAAACCGCCAAGACAGGTCATCTCCAAATGGGAACATGAGGAACCCAAGACTGGTTTTCGTCTGATCAGGCCTCTTCATTTAGGTCACGAGGACCTGGCTTGGCAGTCCAGGCTGCACTGTTCCTACTGGAGCCAAACGAAAACAGATCTGCATATGACTGGTTGTAATCTGGAATTGTAAGCAAAATAAGGAGGCTGCAATGCTACAGAGCGATTGCCAGAGGTTTGGTTTAATGCAGGCATTCCTCCTATCCCCTTTTGGGTGTTTATGGTCTTTGGACACCACGGAGGGCTTCTGAGAATGTGGCAATATAGTTTTAAGTGTTTTCTATGGTGTTCCACAACCTAAATATCCTCGATGTTGATGTTCCATGGTGCAGCTTCCTTGTCCTCAATGGAAAAACCCATCGCCCCATCAAAGGAACAGCCCTTTTATGTGCTTGTCTAGCTCTGAAAACCCCACTATGTCATAGTTGCCCGATGTGCTCAAAGAACGTTATCTCTATGCACTTCGAGTAGTGGTTCTTAACTTGTGGTCTGGGGCTGGGCAAAATTGATCCGCAAATCCTACTCCGGGGGGTTTGCGACTGCTTAGAAATTAGTGTTGATAGATGAAGGAGCAAAATGTATAACTGGATATTTTTAAATGTTCTTTAAATGTGACAGAATTTGAAGTTGGAGGCTAAATATTGAGTTAGGATTCTCAGATGAATTTTTCGGAGCAGTGCAAATGCATCAAATAAAATATAGTGTGGAAGATGAGTGACCTCAACTGAATTTTGAAAAGCTCAGGCCTTTCCATTAAACTTATTTATTTTATATTTGTTCATGAATTAAATACAATATTTCATCATTTGTGTGTTTGTATGATGAATTCTTTTTTCTGTATTTGTGTGTATTATTTTGTGGTTCAAATCATCGAAAAAGCTTAGGCTGGGGTCCATGGCTTACATTAATGATTGAGTGGTGGTCTCAGCAATCCATTGATGATTCAGTGGAGGTCCCTGGGCTCCAGTAATTATTACGTGGTGGCCCACAGAAATCAAAAGGTTAAGAATCACCGCACTACAGCTTTGGGTTTAAACAACAGCATTGGAAAACAGTCTTCTAACTTATGGGCTCTGGAGGAGGCCGAACATACAGACTGCATGTTAGTTGTTTAGTAAAACTTCATGTGGCAGTTAGGGCAAAACTTAAAAAGCGTGTTCATGTTCCAAAAGGGCGTCAAGGAACTCCGGGGATCCCACGTTGACTAAATACCATTCTTCGACTATGTCAAATCCCCCTCAAGGCAAATACTGAAAAACCTCTCTCCAGCATCAAACCGGATTACTTCTTTAAAGTGCTTACTGTTGTTTCCAAAAAACAGTTGCGAGCTCACTCAATGCACATTATTACGTAACTGGCTCAATGGACGTTAGTGCTCTCTAATGTGTATACTGGACTTTGACGGCCCACCAGGAAAGGATCAAGACTGATTTGCATATTGCTGGGTCCAAACTGGGGTGGTGTGATCAGCAAAAGAATGATGAATATAACCCAGATCTTTGTGATTGGGGGTGAATGTTTGCATTGTCCAGCATTCCGTCCATCAACTGTTTCTTTTGTATATGTTGCCCTAAGTGGGAAGGGCATGTCCCATGCTCACTACACCACTGGATTCAAGCTAGCCTGGCTGATGAAGGGTGATGCCCTGAAACCGGTCCCAGGATTTAAAAAAAAAAATCTTTTATTGATTTTGTTGAGTACAATCATGACATATGAAAGCATGCACGTTATGAAACAACCCTATGACAACATTACTGAAAATACAGTTGCATACAAGTTTGGCGGTTGAACAAGGTAAGGAATGTAAAACGGTGTCTACAGCGACGTCATTTTGTTAAGGATCACATTTCAGAGCACTAATTCACTGCTTCCAGCCTCCATTAACCATTTGTGATTGCGTTCAGCAGACTTACTGAAACCAATTAACTCTGTTTCTGGCTTTTATCTATAATATCTGAATGTGGGGTCCACATGTATAGCATCAATACACTGTTGTATTGCATTATAGCTGAATGACCACCGGCTGTGTTGGAAATAAAAGATATTATATTCTAACTACATATTCAAAATTTATCAACATTTTTAACAAAAGGAACAAATAACAAAATAATAAGAGAAGCGCCATCTAAAACTGGATGCTGTTGGGCTGGGTTTCGTGTGGCTGAGTGTGAGGAAACCAGTGTTCTACGTTACAAGCAAGGGATAAGTGTGAGGGGGTGTATCGTAATGATCTTTGCTCAGAGGGGGTACTGATGGTCAACTGTGCGATACATAGTAAGGAAAGTGAATTGCATTTTATATCATATGCAGAGGGGAGGATGTTCCTGCCGATCTGTGGCCTCATCAATGTCACTGGTTGGCTGTGAAGGGGTAAGACTTTCTGCGTTGTCCGGCTGCACCAATGCCTTAAGAATAAAGTCCCAGGACTGAGCTATTGGGTATTTGCGCATTCCCGCTGTTTCCTCCCTGTGTAACGTGGTACGTGGAAGTGTGGCTCACTGGTTAGAGGAGGCAGACCCTGATGCACAGGTCAGACCCGGGACCAGGGTTCAATTCCCGACGCGGCAGGGTCTTGAGCTCAAAATGTCCACGGACTTGATAATTCTCGCCTCGGTGCCTACTCGAATCATGGGTTCACATTCTGCAACTCTGGGCAATAGCTTGCTTAATCTCCACTACAGCCCTACAGCAATGGGATGCCTGGTCTTCACCTTGGGGATGTCCAGTAAGGGATATCTCGCAGGGAAAGCCAGGACGGGTTTCCAAAGCAAGCGCTACGAGACCTGTCGGTGATTTGGCGCTATATAAAAATCAAAATTAACATTAACATTAACTTTTGGCTTGCGCTCATGCAGCTAGGGATCGCACCCAGCTGGCCAATACTGGGCGGTCGCTATTTCATTCTCTTAGTGATAAGGCGTTTGCCGTTATCAGCCCCAGATCTGTGAATCTAGACTCTACTGTATTCTTTTTTGTGCGTGGATATAGTCCTCGTATACAGGTCTCCCATGTATGCAGCAGTTTCACCTTGGTGCATGTCGTTAGAGTGTCCGTAACTGCATACCAATAGGCTTGGAGCGAGGTACAGGACCATAGCATATGCAGAAAATCAGCATCAACTAGCTGGCAGCTTGGGCAGACAGAGGAAGTAATTTTAAAGTATTAATTTATTTTGTCCGGGGAAAGGTATGCTCTATGAAGTATATAAGTCTGGATAAGCTTAAATCTCGAGCTACGTGGTGTATACGTGGAGCCAGCAACGATTTCTTCCCACTCCTTACCCGACCATGGTTGTCCTCTGTCTTCCTGCCATCGTTCTCGAAGACTTATCAACCGCTGCAGGGTATGTGTAAGTAGAGCATTTACTAGCCAATGTGTCACGTGCGAGCCTTCGCTCATGACATGCAAGTATTGAAGAAGTAAATGTGTTTTAGGCTCAGAGGTCATGTCTCCCCAGGCTATTGTTAGAGTCCGCATTATAGCTGCATGCAGGAAGAATTGCTGAAACCGGTCTCAGGATGCTTGTTTCTGGTCCAGGGAAGACCTGGTTTGGCAATTCGGGCTGGACTGTTCGCAGAAGGAACAGGGTCAAAACTGACTTGCATATGGCTGGGTCAAAACCGGGGTGATGTGGTGAGCAAAATAACAATGGATTTAACCCAGCTTCTTGTGACTGGGGTTAAATGTTTGCATTGTCCAGCATTCCGTCCATCAACTGCTTCTTTTGCATACAGCAGAGTTAGTAAAACACAAATTCCACTGAGGAGGTGATACGGTAGAAAAAAGAATTAGAGCATGAAAGAAATTGGTTGTGCTCATGGTGCTAATAAATAAGATACTTACCTTTGTTAATGCTCTTTCTGTTAGGCATTCAAACAGCACATTCCTCACTTTAAGAGAATCCCTACGTCTCAGGCTAGATCAAGAGTTTTCTCAGTAAAGCTCCGTCACGCCAATAGGTGGTGCCAAGTGGCTCTGCAATGCCCCCATACTGCCTCAGTTGTAAAGGAGCTGAGTAGCACTAAGTGCCACCCTGTTGCGCTGATGTCAGTTTCTTATCTTTCGCCTTCTGCGCCCTCAGATGCGCAGCACTTCGAACAAACTGAAGGCGACATTGTGGCAAAACTTAACTTGGAACCTTATTATGATGTTCATAAGTCCCTCAGCAGAACTGGGAGGTGGTAGGGCAGTGGAGGAATTGGTGATTAGAAACACACTAGAAAGATCATTACCGAAGGTAAGCCACCTGCTCTTCTAATAGATACTTCTAACTCAATATTACTCACCTTAAGAAAAGATACCCTAGCAGTACCTCCTGGGGAGTGAACTCACTTCGTGAATGTGTGTACTCAAGCCGACAAACGACAAAGGACCATAGCCAGGTCAGCAGATGCTATGGGGGCCATGGCCCCAGGGCGTCCGCAGAAATTTTTCCAGGGGGGGCAAAATGTTAACATCATCACCATCCTCCGACATGATGTGTGCCAGGTGGGGCACAAGAAACACTGGGGCGCAGAACTGGGATAGACTCAATTAAATGCCAGGAATCCATGACATGTGACTGACCCTGCCACAGCCCAACAAACACCACCTGCAGGGAAAACACTAAACTTTCTGACAAGGTGCTTTATCTCTGTGTGGTAGGTGTGCAGACTTCCGGGTCCTCGATCCAACACCAATCAAGGCTGTCTTCAGCACGATTCGATTTTTATCAGAATACTTTAAAACAGCCTATGATTAAAGCACCAGATTAAATATATTGTATGCACAGTGTATGTTAGGGATTATTTGTAGCACACATATTTACCAATATTGGCTTCTTGGTGCTAGAATTCATGATAACTTTTATCCAAAGTTAAAGCACAACGTCAAAGTTAGTAATAAATAATTCAGCAATCACACACGCTAGTGATTCGCCAATGGGTGCTCCCTTTACTAGAATTCCTCGGGCATTGCTAAATTTTACACACAATCAATTAATTTATACAAAATAAAATGTATAGGTCCAAATGTTAGCTATATTTTTGAAAAGAGTCCCTCTATGTGTAGTCAATGTCAAACTGACAACGTGCCCACGTTTAGGGATACAATAATTTAATTCCTGGATTGAAGGAGGGTCGGCCGCATCTATAAAAACAGGCCGGGTCTGCAGACTGCGTACCACCCCTTCCAAACCCTGGTTCACCTCCACCCTCCGTGATCTTAAGTCGGGCTGTAAAAAACTTGAACGAACATGTAGACAAGCCTATCTCCCCGAGGCAAAAAAGAACCTAAGAATGGCGCAAAAGAAATATTATGCGGCGATCAGATCCGCAAAAAGCCAATATTTCGAAGGGCGCATAACCAAGGCCAATAATAATAGCAAAGAAATCTTTGCTATAGTGAAAAGTTTCACCTCACCCTGCGCTGCCCAACCCATACTTGCCTCCTCGGAGAAATGGTGCGAAGAACTTTCCGCTTTCTTCGTTGACAAAATCACCAAAATCCAGGATGATCTACTTACTGTATGCGACAGTTTTCCACCCACACTGGCCATCCCGTCTCCTGTACTACCTACTCCCACGGAACGGTTTCACCAGTTCACCCCAGCAGAAAACACGGATATTATTAGCATCCTCGCCTCCCTACAATCAGGATCCCCCTCTGACCCCTGCCCTGCCAGAGTGCTTGCGCGTCTCGCAGACACAATCGGCAACGAGGTAACGCATATTATCAACTGCTCCCTCCTCACTGCCACGCTCCCGGCCTGCTGGAAGCAAGCTAAACTGCTTCCACTTCTAAAGAAAAATGGATTAGATCCTGCTATCTCCGCTAACTTCCGGCCCATATCACTGCTGCCGGCCCTAGCAAAAGTGTGTGAAAAGGTCGCTTTCACTCAGCTAGACAAATTCGTCGAAAACTCCCAGGCTCTACATCCTGCGCAGTCAGGCTTCAGAGCAGCCTACAGTACGGAGACGGCGCTGGTGGAAATATCCGAGGCCATCCGGGAATGTTTGGACGGAGGTGGCAGAGCGGCTCTGATATTATTAGACCTCTCTGCCGCCTTCGATACTGTCCCTCACTCCCTTCTGCTTACCAGATTAGCGGCCATTGGCATTACGGGCTCCGCCCTCGACTGGCTTACGTCTTTTTTGTACAATAGATTCCAACAAGTCTGGATGCCGCCTTTTGCCTCTTCCCCCAAGAAACTTGCAACAGGTGTTCCCCAGGGCTCCTCCCTCAGCCCCTTGCTTTTTAATATATATCTAACCCCCCTCATTTACCTTGCTGAACAATTGGGAGCAAAAATAATGGCCTACGCTGATGATACTCAGCTCTTATTCACGTGGCCCAAAAACAACCTGGATACATCTGGAGCCCAAACTTGTTTGTCATCTGTCTTTCGTTGGCTTGCCCTTGCCCAACTAAAATGCAACGAAAGCAAATCTGAAATCTTGTTATATGGCTCTTTCCCAGACAACTTCGGCAACTCTCTCTGGCCGGCCGATCTTCCATGCCCCAAATCCATCGGAGGCCCTGCCAAAAACCTTGGAGTCTGGTTCAACAATGACCTCAGATTCGAGGATCATTTAAAAAAACTCACCGGGATCTGCTTTGCTACACTTAAAACTTTACGCAGGTTCTTTCCACTCCTCCCAAGAGCGGCCAAAGAAACAGTTATCCGTGCCCTCATCTTATCCAGACTGGATTACGCAAATGGCCTCTTTTGCGGCCTTCCTGCCTACCTGATCCATCGCCTCCAAGTCATACAAAATGCCGCTGTCCGGCTTCTGTTTAATATCCCAAAGAGTTTAAGTGTCCGTCAACCTCTCCGTTCCCTACACTGGCTCCCAGTTGCCCACAGGATTCTATTTAAAATCCTTGTCCTCGCCTACCGAGCAGTCCACCAAGCTGGACCAGCCTACCTGAGGAAAAGATTCTCTCTATATGTTCCCAACCGCCCCCTCAGATCATCTAACCTGCATCAAATGACTGTCCCAAAATTCAAATTTAGCAGGCTTGGAGGCCAATCCATCTCAGTCAGAGCGGCGAGAGCATGGAACACCCTTCCGCAGCAGCTAAGAACAGCCCCATCCATCACTCTGTTCAATAAGGGACTGAAGACCCACCTTTTCAACATCACTGTATAGAGTCCCCCTCTGCCCAGCCTCTCACCCCCTTCGCGCCAGGATACTATTTTTTTTTAGTAACAGAGCGCGCTACAAAAGCCTTTATAATAATAATAATAATAATGGCCAGCTCCCTTATGCGGAAGCCTGGCACCGTAAATGTGTGGCACATGCGGTGCCCGCAGCGGCACCACATCACAGGTCCAGGGATGCTGAGTCTTACACAGTGGTCGCAGGGGGGGGGAAAAGTAGGGGAACAGTGGGTGGAGAATGAAAGGGCAGGATACCCCAAGGATTGGATCTGTGGGTGGAGCCAGAGGTGTGGCCAGAATGCGCAGACATCCCAATTTTTTGTATTTGTTTGGCATTTCACTGCCCAGTTTAATCAACCAATGGATACACATGATTATTTAAGGTTATAATAAGTTATTGACATTAAAATATATTCATAAAGTGGGATATGCTTCTAATAACAGAATGTACCAAATATGATCAAATGTGGAAACACAAGCCATTTGTCTCCGAGCCATGGAGTTTCTGTCATCCGCACTACTCCCTTTTTCCACAACAGCAGTTCAAACATGAATGGCAAAATATCCTAGTTTGCAAATGTTTTCTCTAAAATTATGGCTCTGCCATATTTGCCTCATAATGCAAGATCTGCTGCAGGATCTGACCATTTAAACTAATACATTGTTAGTAGCTCAAACATATCAAAAGTTAATATAAAATGTGACTTGTGTTGCTGCGGAGTGGATGGCCTATTGTAAAGGTTGACTGGTCCCCTTTCTCACTGCTGCCTTTGTATGTTACACTGGTACAAATAAGGCAAAATCTTTCCAGACACTGTTAGCATGTGTACACATGTCAAAATAATAAAATATCTGAAAATATACTGCATTACGCTGCAGCCTTTTTTTAATGCATACTTTAGTCAACACTACGGCATAATGTTGTCATTCTTTGCTGCATGATTAATCCCAGTGGCCCCACAGCAGGCAGCACATGTTAAAAGTGCTTGTGAATGAAGCCAGGTGACTGTAAGTTTGCGAACTTAGTTTGGTGTGCGTGCAAATCCTGCATTGCCAATCCCTGGTGAGTTGCAGCTACTACTGCTGAAACAAAGCCAATGGAGGTACCTATGGGTGAGGCAGACTGGCCTCAAGGGTAAAGCCAGCCACAGCACTGGTGGTGTCCTCTGCATTAATGTTTGTTAGCGCCCCCCAATGACTACCTCTACCATGGATTCCCTCACTACCACCCTTTAACTGTGCCCCCCATTTTCCATAACCACGCTCTCTCAGATGCATTTAATTTGATTTACAGCGCCACTCATACCATTGTAGAGTGTCAGAGCACTTTACATCACAAACATTACACAGAGACAATCAATATGTGTGTAAATCACTGTATAGAAAATGTTACATAAGACTAAGGACTACAAGGTGTAGGAGTCACATGACAACCATACTAGTAGCCCGAATAGTTTTATAGTGATGGGTATGTAGAAACACAATACCCGGAGTAATAACATGGTGAGGGTTCTCCTTAATAATCAGAATTGATTTCTGTCCAAAAGAACACTTTTTGGGACATTAGGGTAATCAAAGACTGGGGGGAGGGAGGGGGGGGGGGGACATAACGCTCTAATTTATACCTTGCAGTTTGTATGCAGCTCTTAGATGACAGTTAATAGCACCCTAGATCTGATATGGACCACAGATCTCAGGGTGGTACTAGCTGAAATCCTCCCTTGTATGTGGTCAGACCACCACCTGATCTACTGTGACATTCCCCTGGATATCATACTCCCACGCCCAGCACCAAAAACCAGACTGACCCGCCAGTGGAAAAACGTAGACCAACACACACTGACTACATCACTCAGAGGAACTGTCCAGCCGATAATGCTTAATAAAGATGTAGATCAGGATTGTAAAGATATGATGGACTATTTGGTAAAGGCCATTGATCAGATAGCCCCTGAGAAACTTCAGACAAAAAACAGTGGGAAAAAGGGAGCCCCTTGGTTCACACCCGCCTTGAGGGACCAAAGGAAGGCCCTGCGCAATATAGAGAGAAACTGGAGGAGGAATAAGGACACAGCCACTTGTGAACAATACAAGATGGCGTTTCGTAGCTACAAAAAATCTATCCGGACAACTAAAGCCGCATACTATGAGGTCCGTATAAATAGGGCGAACAATGTTCAAAAGGAAACGTTTAAAATCCTGATGGAACTAACAAAAAGAGCCCAGGATGCAGAAAGTAGCATAGACTGTGACACTTTCCAGAAATATTTTCTGGATAAGGTTGACACTATCATGCGCGAAATAAAAAGCATGGGGTGCAGCCTAATTGAGCAACATATCGCTCTAAACCCTACTGCCAGCTGCTTATCATCATTTCCCCCTATGGACTCACTAACCCTTGAATCACTGATGAGAAAGACAAAATCTGGCTCCCCAGCAGATCCATGCCCCCCAAGTATTTTTTGCTTGGCAGGTCCAATTCTAGAGGACCATATCCTAGCTACACTGAACAAATCCCTGAGTACTGGCAGGCTCCCCACTAGCTTCAAAGAAGCTCGTGTAAGACCGCTGCTAAAAAAAGTGGGGGCAGATCCCAATGCCTTAAAAAATTATCGACCCATATCCCAGCTGCCCTTCCTGTCCAAAGTACTCGAGCAACATGTACTAAAATCTATGTCAAGCTATCTGGAGTCTAACCATCTACTCCATGAGAGGCAGGCAGGCTTCCGTGCACACCACAGCACCGAGTTGGTCATGCTCTCGGTGCTGGACGAGCTCAGAAGGATGGCTGACAGTAAAAAACCGAGCGCCCTGATTTTGTTAGACCTATCAGCGGCGTTCGATACTGTCAGCCATTCCATTCTGTTGAATAGGCTGGCAGGGTTTGGGATTCAGGGTTTAGCCCTTTGGTGGCTGGAATCATTTCTATCTGGGAGAACCCAGAGAATCCAGATGGGAGATAGTGTATCAGGAGTGGGAAGGCTGACTTGTGGCGTCCCCCAGGGCTCAGCACTGTCCCCACTCCTGTTTAACATATATCTACAGCCCCTGATTAACACACTAGCGGGGATGGGCTGTCGGGTGTTTAACTATGCTGATGACACACAGCTGCTGCTGGGCATAGATGACACAGCACAAGCCCAGTCACACGCGCAGGACATACTCCGATATACGGTCCACTGGATGTCCACAAACCAGCTTAAAATTAACCCGGAAAAGACAGAGGTGCTGATAGTACCATCCAAGTGCTCCTCCTGGAGTGACATGTACTGGCCCCAGGAGCTGGGCCCAACCCCACAGCCAGCAGCCACGGTTAAAAGTCTGGGCATTAAATTGGACAGTGCCCTCTCAATGACCAACCAGGTTTCCACCGTGGTCGGCACTTGTACAGGTCTTCTAAGACAGTTGCGCAAACTAGTCCCTCTCCTCTCCCAGTCGATGCTACGCACAGTGGTCTCGGCCACCATAGTGTCAAGACAAGACTATGGCAATGCGCTCTACTTAGGCCTGCCAAAAATGCTAACAAACAGACTTCAGGCAGTCCTAAACGACGCCGCTAGACTTATTTTCAACCTTCCGCGGAGAACGCATGCCTCTCCACTATTAAAAAGTCTACACTGGCTGCCAATTGGACAGAGGTCCGTTTTTAAAAGCCTCTGTATAGCCCATAAAGCCATCTATGGGAAGGCCCCGAACTACATAAAGGAACGGATTGAGATATATAGACCGGAAAGAAATCTCAGGTCCTCTGATGCCAAACTCCTTGTATGTCCTCGTTTTAAGCTGGCCACAATGGGAGGGAGATCCTTTTCGGTTTACTACCGAACCTTTGGAACGCCCTGCCTGAGACACTCCAAAAGGAGGGGAATCTACTCTGTTTCAGGAAAGCCTTGAAAACTAACTTGTTCAGAACAGCACTCAGCTTAGCTTAGGCACTCCACCCTTTTTCATATCCCGGATGTTATGTTTGGTGGTCAAAGCACCCGAGGACCTGTAGGTGACCCGGCGCTATATAAATCCACTATAACAATAACAATAACACTGTTTTAAGTTAGTATTTTAACTTATAAACTGCAAGTAACAAAAGGATCTCTCTGACAAAAGCAGAAGCCCACTGACCTATTTACATTATGTGCACTTTGTGATCTGCATGGCGCATGTTCTTTGCAGCCGGTACATTAACCCTCTGAGCTACCTTTCCATGAGTCAAAACTTCTACTAGACAAAATTCTGATCTTTCTCTAGGAAGAACATTAATCACCAGAGTCATCATGAAATTTTTTTTGTTGCCGAAAATTGCTGGAGGCCAGGAAGGAGGCAGCAAGCGTTTTTAAAACCATAATATACTTGTAAACATGATGCCTCCACCTAAAGTCAGCACCTGGTGCGGTCACACTGGATGCACTGCCCTAGAGCTGGCCCTTCTCAAGGGTCCTGTGACCTCCGTGACTGTTGTTCTAGGGTGCTCTGCTTCATAGGCCTGCCCGCAAGACTGGAGGAGAACTTCAGTATGGATAGTGGTGGACAAGCCTTGAAGGTTAACCTACACTTGTCATGCTAGGGTCCACCAGCTGGTGCGAAGACACCAGGACTTCTAAGGTGTTGCGAAACCTTCTAAAGTCTAGCATGTGATTGTGCTCTCGCAGGAGAGTGGTCTGGTGGATTGGTTATTAAGGCTGAACCTGGCTCCCAGTTCTAAATTAAGCAGCTCTGACCATAGTGCCACACCCTTTCCCCCACTGAACACCGTACTGCCCCACTGAGAAAAACTCCCACTGTCTTCAACTACAACCCAATTGTTGCCCGCTATAAACACCTGGATGCGGCTCAATTTAAATTACGCACTAGACAAGAGCAATATGCGGTCTACAAAAAAAAAAAGTAACATCCTGGAAAAAGCAAACACTTATAGGGAATGAAAAATGTAGCAAACCATGGGAAATGTAAGCAGGAACAACATGGTTACCGTAATACATTTACAGTCACTATTCAGAAATCAGTGAGTGCTTTTGCCTGAAAACTTAAGGACACGACTACAGGGCCCTGAATGGACCCATTTCAATGGCCATTGCTTATATCCTTACTAAACGTAAGCAGTATGGTATAAAGACCACATCCCTGGACGCAGAGCCGCAGCACACATTTTGTTTTCCTATCCACAGATTGCAGTACCTCCAGGATTGGTGCACTAGTTCCAAGTCCAGGGAAAACAGACAAGAAAACAAAAATAGCGCTTCACTGGCAAACTCTGCACTTCACTGGCAAACTCTGTAAAAGTGGCGCTACTGTGTTTCAGTGTGAATAAAATCAGTTTGGCCAGTTTGCTACCACTCTGTCTTACTTTATTTACTTATTTATCATGTTTTTAGCCTTTTATTCCCAATGCTGCACTTTGGAATTAAAATGTCAGAAAAATATGACATTTCCAGCAAAAGCGTCTTTCTTTCTTGGATCCATTTCACAGGGAAGCAAAGAAAAGAAAAGAGAGGTAAGAGAGTGAGAACCCCGTCTTGAAGTGACGGTTTTCATGGGCGTCCGCAGGAGGGTCGCTCCAGGGGGGGGGGCAAGCGCCCCTCCTTGACCCCCCTGCGGACGCCCATGGGGTCGTGGGTCTCAGTGTTGGACAGGGATTTGTGTCCCCCACAATATATTTCAATAAAAAGCACAATATGCTAAGATTGTAACGAACATGTCATACTTTTCGGTACTTTCTTGATATGTTATTATTCTACATTTACAACTATTTGTGACCATAAATGTGAAAAGTTACCTTTTAAAGCCTAGTGAGAAACACTGGATATGTTTCAGAACAATGTGTTAATTAGTATTTTTAAAGCATGTCCATGTAGTACATTTTCTGAAAACCAAGCAGAACAAAAATGCAATTATGCATAGGGTGGTGTGCTCTCCTTCATAGTACCTTTAAGGAAAAGTATGGAAATGGCCCCAAGAATTTAGAATTCCCTACCTCCTGAAATCTGAGTTAATCCTTCACTGGCTTCTTTCAAAATTCAAGTAAAATTGTTATTGATGAACAAATACTTGCTCCAGCTCACAGGACCTCGACTCATCGACTTTGACTATTTACACTGGCTATACCTGCGATAGGTCACTCGACACCATAGCTTGTTATGTATCTTTGTTTTTTTATGTGGGTCTAGAGGTAGTTCCCCACCCCTCACCCCCTTCATGTACTGTTATTTTGACTGTTATTATTGCTTTCATTGTCTGCCTCGTTAATTATTTCACCTTGTTCATATCTAAAGTGCTCTGATACCCTCATGGGTCATGTTCACGCTATATAAAACTCTAAATAAATAAAAATAAACAAAAGGCAGTGTTTCTAGGTACATTTAGCAAACAACTATTTATAATGATTGAATGGGTTTTAAGGTGGTTCTACGTTTATTTTCTGTGAAATAGAACTCAATGGAAAAGTCAGTACAATAGGCAGTCAAGATATGCCAAGGATCTTGAGGAAGCACCGGCACAGCTCAGGGAGTGGGTAGTGATAGTTCCACTACTACTAGTTAAAAACACAGGAACTTGCCAGGCAGCTGTCCTGCCATCGTTCCAGAGCTGGACTCAGTACTTAAATTGGGCAGGTTGGTGAAGTTAGTGGTCACTGGCACTCATATTTTGGGATCTGAATCTATTTTTCAGCTTCAGACTTTGACTCAGGCGAAAAGTGAGAGGCATAGAAATGGGGAAAGGATAAAGAATATAAATATAAGAAAATAATGATAGGGGGGAATCAGGGAAGAAAAATATTCTGCAAGAGTAAACAAGCATTTGCAATGCAATAGGTCTCGCATTAGGAAAGTTTGAGCTATTGGTATTGTAAATGACATTTTTTATTTGTGTTTTGTTTTTGAAAATAGCGAAATTAATAGCTTTGTCATTTACAGAGCCAATAGTTATAACTTTTGCAAATGTGACACCTATAGCATTTGTAATGCAATATGTGTTGTACTTACATGACTTACATGTATTGATATCACAAATAACAATGGCTTTTAATTTTTTCTAATAATGAATACTACATAAAAGAAATTGTAATTTATAATGGCAATAGCTTAAACTTTTGTAAATAACTTTTGTGAAGATTATGTTCAGTGTATTTTATTGTGACGAAAATTCAAGAACAGAAGTGAAATATTAGCATCTTTTTGTTACATTTGTAATAAAGCTTGAAACATTGAGAGAACATATTTGAACCAGTTGTTGTTGAATGGTTGCACAGATTGATGCTGTGGTGGCGCTGAGTGATGTTGTGATGGCGAACGAGTGATGCTGCGGCGTTCAGTGATGCTGTAGAAGCGCATACAGATGTTGTGGTGCCCCTGAGTGATGCTGTGGTGGTGCTGAGTGATGCTGTATGCTATGCTATGTTTTGTTTTGTTTTGCTATCCTATATTTTGTTTTGTTATGATATGCTAGGCTTTGCTATCCCATGCTTTGATTTGTTATGCTATGCTATGTTTTGTTATGCTATATTTTGCTATGCTATGTTTTGTTGTGTTTTGTTATGCTATGCTATGTTTTATTGTGTTTTATTATGCTATGCTTTGTTTTTCTCTGCTGTTATGCTATGCTTTATTTTGTTATGTTATGCTATGCTAAGCTTTGTTTTGTTATGCTATACTATGTTGTGTTTTGTTATGCTATGCCATGTTTTGTTGTGTTTGTTATGCTATGCTATTTTGTTATGTATGCTATGTTTTGTTGTGTTTTGTTATGCTACGTTTTGTTTTGTTATGCTATGTTTTGTTAAGCTATGTGTGTTTTGTTATGTTATGCTGTTTAGTTATCTTATGCTATGTTTTGTTCTGCTATTTTTTTGTGTTTTGTTATGCTATGCTATGTTTTGTTATACTATGCTGTTTTGTTTTGCTATGCTTTGTTATGTTTTACTATGCTTTGTTTTGTTATGCTATGTTTTGTTATGCTATGCTATGCTTTGTTGTGTTTTGTTATGCTATGCTGTGTTGTGTTTTGCTATGCTACGATTTCTTATGCTATGTTTTGTTTTGCTATCCTATCCTTTGTTTTGTTATGCTATGTTTTGCTATCCTATGCTTTTTTTGTTATGCTATGCTGTGTTTTGTTATGCTATGCTATTTTTTTATTTATGTTTTGTTTTTGAAAATAGCGAAATTAATAGCTTTGTCATTTACAATGCCAATAGTTATAACTTTTGCAAATGTGACACCTATAGCATTTGTAATGGAAAATGTGCTGTATTTACGTGACTTACATGTATTGATGTTACAAATAACAATGTCTTTTAATTTTTTTGAATAATGAATACTTAAATAAAAGTTATTGTAATTTATAATGGCAATAGCTTAAAGTTTTGTAAATAACTTTTGTGAAGATTATGTTCAGTGTATTTTATTGTGACGAAAATCCAAGAATAGAAGTGAAATATTAACATCTTTTTGTTACATTTGTAATAAAGCTTGAAACATTGAGAGAACATATTTGAACCAGCTGTTGTTGAATCGTTGCACAAACTGATGCTGTTGTAGCGCTGATTGATGTTGGGTTGGCGAACGAGTGATGCTGTGGCGTTCAGTGATCCTGTGATAGTACATAGTGATGCTGTGGTGCCCCTGAGTGATGCTGTGGTGGTGCGGAGTGATGCTGTATGCTATGCTATGTTTTGTTTTGCTATCCTAGGTTTTGTTTTGTTATGCTATGTTTTGCTATCCTATGCTTTGATTTGTTATGCTATGCTGCTTTGTTATGCTATGTTATGTTTTGTTATGCTATGCTATGTTTTGCTATGCTATTCTTTTTATGCTATGCTATGTTTTGTTATGTTATGTTTTGTTGTGTTTTATTATGCTATGCTTTGTTTTGCTATGCTATATTTTGTTATGCGATGCTATGTTTTGCTGTGTTTGGTATGCTATGTTTTGCTATGCTATGCTATTATATGTTTTGTTTTGCTATGCTTTGTTTAGTTTTGTTATGCTATGCTAGGTTTTGTTGTGTTTTGCTATGTTGTGTTATACTATGTGTTGTTGTGTGTTATGCTATGTTATGCTATTTTTTGTTAAGTTATGCTATGTTTTGTTATCTTATCCTATGCTTTGTTTTATTATGCTATCCTATGTTTAGTTTTGCTATCCTATGCTTTGTTTTGTTATGCTATGTTTTGTTGTGTTTTGTTTTGCTATGCTAGGGTTTGTTAAGCTATATTTTGTTGTATTTTATTATGCTATGCTTTGTTTTGCTATGCTATGTTTTGTTATGCTATATTTTGTTATGCTATGCTATGCTTTGTTATGCTATGTTTTGTTATGCTATGCTAAGCTTTGTTTTGTTATGCTATGTTATGTTGTGTTTTGTTATGCTATGCTTTGTTATGCTGTGCTATGTTTTGCTATGCTTTGCAATGCTATGTTTTGTTATGTGTGCTATGCTTTGTTGTGTTTTGTTATGCTATGTTGTGTTTTACTATGTTTTGTTATGCTATGATGTGTTATGCTATGCTTTGTTATGTTGTGCTATGTTTTGTTCTGCTATGTTTTGTTATTCTATGCTATGTTTTGCTATTCTTAGTTATGTTATGCTATGCTTTGTTTTGTTATGCTATTTTTTGTTATGCTATGCTGTGTTTTGTTATGCTATGCTATTTTTTTATTTATGTTTTGCTTTTGAAAATAGCGAAATTAATAGCTTTGTCATTTACAATGCCAATAGTTATAACTTTTGCAAATGTGACACCTATAGCATTTGTAATACAAAATGTGCTGTATGTACGTGACTTACATGTACTGATATTACAAATAACAATGGCTTTTAATTTTTTCAATAATGAATACTTAAATAAAAGTTATTGTGATTTATAATGGCAATAGCGTAAAGTTTTGTAAATAACGTTTGTGAAGATTATGTTCAGTGTATTTTATTGTGACGAAAATCCAAGAACAGAAGTGAATTATTAACATCTTTTTGTTACATATGTAATAAAGCTTGAAACATTGAGAGAACATATTTGAACCAGCTGTTGTTGAATCGTTGCACAAATTGATGCTGTTGTAGCGCTGATTGATGTTGGGTTGGCGAACGAGTGATGCTGTGGCGTTCAGTGATCCTGTGATAGTACATAGTGATGTTGTGGTGCCCCTGAGTGATGCTGTGGTGGTGCGGAGTGATGCTGTATGCTATGCTATGTTTTATTTTGCTATCCTATGTTTTGTTTTATTTTGTTATGCTATGTTTTGCTATCCTATGCTTTGATTTGTTATGCTATGCTGTGTTTTGTTATGCTATGCTATGTTTTGCTATGCTATTCTTTTTATGCTATGCTATGTTTTGTTATGTTATGTTTTGTTGTGTTTTATTATGCTATGCTTTGTTTTGCTATGCTATGTTTTGTTATGCTATAAATATGTTTTGCTGTGTTTGGTATGCTATGTTTTGCTATGCTATTATATGTTTTGTTTTGCTATGCTATGTTTTGTTTAGTTTTGTTATGCTATGCTATGTTTTGTTGTGTTTTGCTATGTTGTGTTATACTATGTGTTGTTATGTTATGCTATGTTTTGTTAAGTTATGCTATGTTTTGTTTAACTATCTTATCCTATGCTTTGTTTTATTATGCTATGCTATGTTTAGTTTTGCTATCCTATGCTTTGTTTTGTTATACTATGCTATGTTTTGCTATGCTATGGTTTGTTATGCTATATTTTGTTGTTTTTTATTATGCTATGGTTTGTTTTGCTATGCTATGTTTTGTTATGCTATATTTTGTTATGCTATGCTATGCTTTTTTATGCTATGCTAAGCTTTGTTTTGTTATGCTATGTTATGTTGTGTTTTGTTATGCTATGCTATGTTTTGTTGTGATTTGTTATGCTGGGCTATGTTTTGCTATGCTTAGCAATGCTATGTTTTGTTGTGTTTTACTATGTTTTGTTGTGCTATGATGTGTTATGCTATGCTTTGTTTTATGTTATGTTATGCTATGTTTTATGTTGTGCTATGTTTGGTTCTGCTATGTTTTGTTGTGTTTTGTTATGCTATGCTATGTTTTGTTATTCTATGCTATGTTTTGCTATTCCTAGTTATGTTATGCTATGCTATGCTTTGTTTTGTTATGCTTTGTTTTGTTATGCTATGCTGTGTTTTGTTATTCTATGCTATGCTATGTTTTGTTGTGTTTTGCTATACTATGTTTTGTTATGCTATGTTTTGTTTTGCTATCCTATGCTTTGTTTTGTTATGCTATGCTGTTTTGCTATCCTATGCTTTTTTGTTATGCTATGCTATGCTGTGTTGTGTTATGCTATGGTATGTTTTGTTATGCTATGCTGGTGAGGGTGTGTGGGGGTGTGTGAGGGTGTGTGAGGGAGAGAGGGAGAGAGGGTGTGAGGGAGAGAGGGTGTGAGGGAGAGAGGGTGTGAGGGGGTTTGAGGGTGAGGGGGTTTGAGGGTGAGGGGGTGTGAGGGTGAGGGGGTTTGAGGGTGTGTGAGGGTGAGGGGGAGTGAGGGAGTGTGAGGCTGTATGAGGGTGAGGGTGAGGGGGTGTGAGGGTGGGTGAGGGTGAGGGGGTGAGGGTGAGTGAGGGTGTGTGAAGGTGAGTGAGAGTGTGTGAGGGTGAGGGTCTGTGAGGGTGTGTATGGGTGTGTGGGGTGAAGGGATGTGAGGGTGTGTGAGGGTGTGCAAGGGTGTGAGGGTGTGCGTGTGAGGGTGAGGGTGAGGGGGTGTGAGGGGGAGTGAGGGTGAGGGGGAGTGAGGGTGAGTGTGTGTGAAGGTGAGGGTGTGCGTAGGTGAGGGAATGTGTGAGGGTGAGGGGTGCGAGCATGTGGGGTGCGAGGGTGTGAGGGGGTGAGGTTGAGGGTGTGTGAGGGTGAGGGGGTGTGTTAGAGTGAGGGTGTGTGAGCATGAGTGGGGGTGAGGGAGGGGAGAGGGGGGAGGGGGGTGAGGGTGAGGGGGGGTGGGGGCTGAGGGTGAGGGGGGGTGAGGGTGGGTGAGAGATTGAGGGGGTGAATGGGGGTGTGAGGGTGAGGGGGTGATATGGTTAGGGTGTGAGGGAGGGTGAGGGAATGTGAGCATGAGGGGATGTGAGGGTGAGGGGATGTGAGGATGCCAGGAGGAGCAGCTGACGAATGGTAAGCAAAGAAGCAAGAATGATTTGGGAGTCTACCAATGGTAAATAAAGGTAAGTAATGGGAGGGCTCGAAGCTCCCTTTTTAGGATAATTGTTTTAGCTGGCAGCGCATGCTCTCTTTAGGTGAAACCTAAAAAAGGGCGGGACAGCACTGAAGAAGGCTTAAGAGGATAAAGAGAAGGAAAGACAACAGAGGAGGTGCAGAGCACAACAGAGGAAAGAGAGCAGGGAATGACAATATAAAGGAGAGAGAAACAGGAAGACAACAGGGAGGGAGTAAAATAATCCCTGTTAAATTTGGTTTTCATTGTAAATGAAAATGCTTTTTATTCATGTTTAGTTTTTGAAACCTAAATAAAACAAATTGATGTTCTATGCATCAGCTACATTTCAAATGTGTAAAAAATTGAAACTTAAAACATGTTTCTTAAAATACGATTATAACCCAAAAGTGCAAAGAGCACAGCTATCTAAATACAATGTCTTGATCTGCTGGTGTACTGGGTTTAGGACACTGACCTGGTAACATTACATTTGAAGTCTGAGGGTTCATTGAAGGATAGATGGAGTAGCAGACACATCCATAAAACCTCGACTCCTAGCTCATTTATGGGAAAAAGCAACCTAGCAAAGCAGATCCATAGCTCTGCAGGCGCTCATGTAAGAAAATAGCTGCTGCGTATGAAAAGTGTGATAAAGCAGAAAGAATACAGAGCAGCGGGACAGCATGCCAGGTCCGTCATTTGGGGGAAGTGCACAGAGCAGAGCGGCCCACTGGTGAGAGGGCCATAAAAGCACAGATGCGGGGGGAAGAGCAACAGCAGGGAGACAGCTGAAACAGCCCTGCCGCTGCGCATTGGGGTTAAACTAACACAAATTAAGTCATTTTCGCGGCATTCCAACACAAAAACAAGACTAAGTAAAGCATGTGAAATGTAAGCAGAAACCGCAAGCTCTTTTCCAGGGAACCAATTTAGCTCCTTGATAGTGTAGAGCATAAAAAAATCACAAATAAAGCGATGAGGATTCTGTGTGTTCACCGCTAACAAGATGGTTGCAACACTGAAGTAGATTTAAAGGAAATAAAAAGTTTTCCAAATAGTCCAGTAACTCTGAAAGGTTTAAAAACATAAGAAAGAGTCAGTGAAAAGAAAATTCATGAGTGCAGGGGTGGAAGACTGAATAATGTGGTAGGCGATTCGTTTGCTCCTTAATTGCAGTGTTGTATTTACCATGTCCAGCCAATGACCCCTTGGTTAACTTCGCGTCCTTAAACAGACTAGCCCTGAAATGGCAGTACTCGTTACAGGCAAGGATGGCAAGTCTATTTGTCTGCTCGCCGTTTGTTTGCCTGCTGCCCCATGAGTTAAATAGCACTCATCTAAAAGGACAGCTTTGCTCAAGTCTCTCGTCTTTTCACCATGTCACGAGTCCGACACGGAGTGCCAGTTCTGGTGACACCTACAAGTTGATTCAGGAAGAATGTGAAAGTATTTCTTCGCTGCTCTGGCAGTTCACATGCTAAAGTTCACGCACTTCAATATTTTTTTACCATTAGTGACCGAGCATTTACAAACTGCAATGTGTACATACACTACTCTTTTGAAAATAGAAATGCTACAGCTGCGAAGCCTGAATGGAAATGCTTTTACACACGCTGCTTTTTAAAAATATAACTGCCGCTGCAGAGCCTTGTGGGTGCCCGCTGGACCTGTTTAGGAGGGGTGTAGGGAGTCAGGGAGGGTTGGGCAAACCAGGGAATGGAGGACGAATAAGGAAGCGCTGACACTTGATTAAGAAAGGCTCAGTTTGAGCTCCGAGGGTGGGGAGGGTTGGTAATGCGGAGCAGGAGGGGGGAAGCTAAATTACAATGCCGAAGCGGAGGTCACCATTCACCGCCATTATCTTCAGTCCTTACCGTATTGATGTGGATTACCGACCGGTTTGAGTCTCCCTTTCTCCCAATGCCTAATTAAAAAAAAAACGGTGGTACATGGGAAACAAAATAATAAATGTGCCTGTCGCAGTACGGCAAATGGATGAACTCCCGAAGGGTGAATGAAAGGGTGTGCTTCAACAAACATCAACAAAAAAGTGATCTCTGCGGGTTGGGGGTAGAGAAAACCAAAGAAAACGAGTCACGGCCTAGCGGCCGTGACGTGTGAAGCAGTGGGCGGGGAAGCAGATTCCTTTGAAGCTCTCGGAGGCAGGAGCAAACGGGTAAGGGGAGGAGAAATTCTGCTGGAAGACTCGGGCAAGCTTGTGCACGAGGACGTGCACTTCTGGAAATCCGCTGGTTTAGCTTTCTGGTCCCACCGCAATAGGTCTCTCTGCGTGACCTAAAAAAGAGACAGGAAGTGTAGAGTGGTGGAAGAAAGAGGAATGAGGTTGAATGAAGACTAAGCACCCTTGCTATTCAGCAACTTCCGCAAGCAATAGGCTTAGCTTGAAGCCCACCTACACTGTGACAGCAGAAAGCACGTGGCCTTCACCTTGCTAATAAACAAAGTTGTATTCTGTTAACTCACACTGGAAAAGGCAAAGATTGTGGTTATTTTAGGCAGGGCTGGGAGGGTTATTCCTGATAGGCTATTTAATTACCTTAAGAATAACAGTTAGGAAGTATTACTGACAATCAACATTTGCCAGCATTTTGCTCTCTTGGTTTTGAGTGCTGTTGCTATAGACTTGCTTGTTTCTATGTCCAAGGTCTCCCAACATATCTCCCCATGTTTGTATCAATTCATTAGTGCCTCTGTATCAATGACCTTGATTAAGAACCAGTGACCCTGTAGCATCACATTCCAGTGTGTGCGTTACTGAGGCAATCCCCAAATGTTAGGGTTATTTTTTCAGTATCTCCACATCAGTGTCCAAATGTCAATCTTCCGATATCAGTGATGGGGTTTCCATGCGTCATCTTGACTGTTTCAGTGTCATTGTGTCAGTGTCGTAATGACAACATCCCTATCAACGCCGCCGCGATGTGGCTCTGAAAGCCGAATACCGAGAGGCTCTCGACTAGATAACACAATTATAAAACGTCCAAGAAACCGATCCTTTATTACGGAATCGAGCCTCTCGGCCGACTTAAAAATAGACTGCCTAGAGCACTTCTATCATCTGGCCCATCCTGAGCCAGTAATCTGGTCGGACCATAAGCTTATCAGATTCTCTTGGCCTCTGCTGACTGCTGCTGTGATCCATCCCCAAACTGCCCATACACAGAAGATTAATCTAAACACCCTTTCTGAGGGTCTTGATGCTTCTCGCCCTTCGCTACCTCCTGATATCGAGGCCGCAGCCAGCGCATTTAATTCATGGGTTGAATGCGCGACCGCTGCATCAATCAATAGCAGCCGGGTCTGCAGACTCCGTTCTACCCCCTCCAAACCCTGGTTTTCTCATGCCCTCCGCGACCTCAAATCAGGCTGTAAAAAGCTAGAGAGGCTGTGGAGACAAGCCTATCTTCCCGAGGCAAAAAAGGATCTGCGGGCTGCACAAAAAAAGTATTATGCAGCCATCAGATCGGCCAAACGCAGCTATTATGCAGGACGTATTAATAAAGCGAACAACAATAGTAAGGAAATCTTTACGATTGTAAAAAGTTTTGTATCTCCCTGTGCATCACAACCTTTGTTACCTGCTTCGAAGGAATGGTGTGAAGAACTGAGTTTTTTATTGAAAAAATTGTTAAAATTCAGGAGGATCTGCAAAATGTTTGTAATGGCCCCACATCGTCTCTAACTACTCTGCTTCCTTCAATGCCTCCACGCACTGAGCAACTGGCTACATTCACCCCCCAACTAAAATCTGATATCATTTCTATTGTTGCTGCTCTAAAATCAGGATCTCCTTCTGACCCCTGCCCGGCTAGAGTATTTGCGGGTTTAGCGGAAACATTGGGAAATGAGGTTACCCAGCTCATCAACCTTTCGCTTCTTACGGCTACTGTCCCCGCTTGCTGGAAGCAAGCAAAATTGCTCCCATTGCTAAAAAAAATGGATTAGATCCGGCTACGGCGTCTAATTTCCGGCCTATATCTTTGCTCCCAGCTCTTGCAAAAATCTGTGAAAAGACTGTCTTCAAGCAGCTGGATAAATTTGTTGAATCAACAGAGGCCCTACATCCAGCTCAGTCTGGCTTTCGGGCCTCCTATAGTACCGAGACGGCCTTGGTCGAAATCTCGGAAGCTATTCGGGAGTGTCTTGACGAAGGTGGCAGAGCGGCTCTGATTTTACTAGACCTCTCTGCTGCCTTCGATACGGTGCCTCACTCCCTATTACTCGCCAGACTAGCCGATATTGGTGCTATTGGCCCTGCATTTGACTGGCTGACTTCATTTTTAAATAACCGCACTCAACAAATTTGGCTGCCTCAATTTGCCTCCACCCCATAAATTACTTTCTACAGGTGTTCCCCAGGGGTCCATTTTAAGCCCTTTACTTTTTAATATTTACCTTACCCCTTTGATTTACCTTGCTGAACAGTTGGGGGCTAAAATTATGGCGTACGCCGACGACACACAGCTTTTGTTTACCTGGTCTAAAGATAATTTAGATACGTCGGCTGCCCAACTTTGTCTGTCCTCTGTTTTTCAATGGTTAGCACACGCACAGCTAAAATGCAATGAAAGTAAATCCGAGATCCTGCTGTACGGCTCTTTTCCTGAGGATTTTAGTGAGCGTCTCTGGCCTGCTGACCTCCCCCCTCCAAAAGCCACATCTGGCCCAGTGAAAAACTTAGGAGTCTGGTTCGGTAAGAACCTTAAGTTTGAGGACCACATAAAGAAACTTACGGGGGTTTGTTTTGCTACCCTAAAAACTTAACGTAGGTTCTTTCCTTTCCTACCGAAAGAAGCTAAAGAGACTGTCATTCGTGCCTTAGTTCTCTCTAGGTTGGATTACTCGAATGGACTGTTCTGCGGATTGCCGGCATACCTGATTCACCGCCTTCAGGTCATTCAGAACGCCGCCGCCAGACTTTTGTTTAATGCTCCTAGGCGTTCCAGTGCCCGTCCCCTGCTATGTGCTCTCCACTGGCTTCCGGTTGCCCACAGGATTTTGTTCAAAATTCTAGTGCTGGCCTACCGAGCTATTCATCAAACTGGCCCTGTCTATTTGAGGAAAAGGTTCTGTTTGTATGTCCCTAATCGCCCTCTGCGATCGGCCAACTTGTGCCAGATGTCCGTTCCCAAATTTAAATATTGCAGACTTGGCGGCCAATCAATCTCAGTAAGAGCAGCAAAATCCTGGAACGCCCTTCCCCTCCACTTAAAAACTGCATCGTCTCTCAGTGCTTTTAAGAAAGGACTAAAAACTCACCTTTTTAATATTAAAGTCTAAATTTTTCTTTTTCTATTTCTGTTTCTAGATATTTGTCCTCTCCCATACTGCTCTGCCTTCATCGCGCCAGGATACTATTTTTTTAGTAATAGAGCGCGCTATAAAAGCCTTTAATAATAATAATAATAATAATAATAATAATAAAAGATTACAAGGAGTATAATATAAACAGATAGATGCCATCAGTAATAAAAGACGGTATCCTATGAACTACATACTACAAAGACAGAGCGATATCGGAACACCAATTCCAACATCGGGACGGCTACTTACAAACATTTCGGCAGACTCCTAACCACGGTTGCGAAAACTTGACTTAAACCTAGAAAACGCGACCATTAGAAAATCATAGCTATTTGAAGACCACTTGTGTTACATCCAATGTTACAATCAAGAGCTGGCGAATATAATAAATACCTATTCTAGTTTGCATATCAAGGTCTGGATACCTTTGGTTACAGCAATACACGGCCACCTGAGGAAGGCTACATTGGCCGAAACGCGCGTTGTGAACCATCTTGCCGTATTGCTAACACCATTTGTTCTATTTTCATTCACTGTCTATTTATAACTGTTTTAATAATTCATGTATGGGATTTATCAATTATTTCCTGCTATGTAATAATATGAAAAAAAGAATTTTATACGTAACAAGAACACTAACAAAAGATATAAAAAAATCTTTTTGAAAAAAACTTTATAATAAATAAATGAAATAATCTTTTTCTAAATTGGTTTGTTGGGTGACTTTTTCACTTAAACACTGGGTACTGACAAACATACATATCATAATGAACATCATACAGTTTCTATAAGTTTTGAATTTACTTGGCTATAGACCGTTCCCAACCTAACATCCCTATCAATATCAGAGTCATTTTCCTAGTGTCACCATTCCAATGTCCGTGTCTCCAAGCAAGTTTGTACCACCGGCAGTGTCTCACACGATCTGTGGCTGTGTGCCAGTGGCATTGACGGACTGCCCAATATCTATGCATGTGTTCCACTGTCAATATCGATATCCCTTGTCCCTGTGCCAAGGCATCCCTATTATCAGTGCACTTGTGCCTGTGCCCCCTTACCAGTATTCTTGTGTAAGTGTTGCTGTCCCAGTTTCTGTGTCCATGTGGCAGGTTCCCTGTGCCCCAGTTAGTGCTCTAATGCCTATGGCCAACTGTCAGTGCCTCCATATTGGTTGCTCATGCCCTTTGTGCTTGGCATTTCCTAGAGTTAATGTAGTCTGTTGTGATGTGTCAGTCTCTCAGCATTAGATTTTGTCGACTTATCAGTGTTCCTGGGTCAGTGTCCCCATGTCAGTCTTGGTGCAAGGGCTCAAGGTCCCTCTCTTTCTTTCCCACTGTTCGTGATATCATTTCAATGCTGTGTCCCTATTTCCCCACCTACCCGTGTCCCAGTATCAGTGCCCAGACTGCATTAGTGTGCCAGCGTGAACGGCTCCATATCAGTTATGAGCTCTGTTATGCACGTTAATGACAACACCTCCTAGTCAATGACTCATGTTCGTTTCAGTGTCGCGATGTCACACTGTCAGTATTTGTGCAACCAGGCAGTGTTGATGTGGCAGTAACTACTGGCAGGTTTGCAGTGCCCAATGTCCACATTCATGTTACAGTGTCAGTAGCAATACCCTTGTCCATATGTAAGTGTCTAAATGTCAGTGTCCTTGTGTCAGTGACCCTCGTCAGCAGCCACTGATCAGTAACTGAATCCATGTCATCCCACTATGTGCCCTTGTGTTGTCTGGTGTTGATTCAAGGCATAAGTATCTACGTGTCACTATCCTAAAGTCCCAGTGTCAATCTTCCAATGTCACTGGCTAATGTTATTGTCCCAGTATCAATGTGTGTGCCATTGTCTCTGACCCAAAGTCACTAGCCCCATGTTAGTGTTGATTCTATTATCTGTGTCCCTGTGGAAGTGCCCTCTATCAGCGTCACTGTGTGATTGCTGGTGCTGCTTTGTTAGTGTCATAATGGCTGTGTAGGAGCCCCAGTGTCAATGTTTGTGACACATGTCAACAGCCAATTGCCATATCCCCATCTCAACATTCCCATGCCTGTGTTCTAGAGTTTATGTCCTAGTGGCAGTATCTCTGTGTCATACATATGTACACTAGTGACGTGTCTTACCAGTAAGTGTCCCTGCCAAACGTGTTTGCAGTGTAGCATTTAAAGACCGGGGCCTTATTAACTGTTTATCAAACAGCTTGTAATTGCAAGGCTCATCTCCCTCTGGTGCACACCCTGTTGGACCAGGGAACCATTTTATGCAAAAAGCAGAAACCTCCATTTGGCAGCACTCAAAACAGACACGTTTCACTCTTCGTGAGCTTTGATGGAGCACAGAAGGTACAAAGAGCCAAAGTGTTTCACAACATTGAAATATTGGTAGAAAAGAAAAGCTATCAAGCTATGTCTCTCTGGATAAACTGCAGCTTTGCAAGAGATGGAGCACATTGACCAGAATGCACCCGGAGGGTTATGGTGTTGTGTTGAGTGCCAGGCCTGCCAGATGAAGATCAGGAAGCTGCTAGCACATTATAGACTGTCAAGCCAATCCTTCCTCCTTCAAGATGTGTCTGGCCTATTGACGGAGAGGGGGGAAGGGTGACCTCAGTGGTACTGGTGTCACTACAGCTTTTCCATTGATGAAATAAAAATGTGTGTGTCACTCACAATTAGCGGTGCTGTTGCAGTGCTTCTTTTGTTCACAATATACAACTGCTGAGCCACAATGGTCACTGAAATCACAATTGACAAAACTCAATTTTCACCTGTGCTCTAAAATGAATTCCTGGCAACACTGCTCAAATTAAGAAAAGCTAATATTGATCTCAGATGCTTTGCCATCAAACATTTGTTTGCATTCATATGACTCATAGTGCAAAACAGACTTCTTGTTCCATTCAGGAGAGAGAATGAGTCGGCCAACCCAAGTAAAGTCGTATAACACATGCTTAAAGCACAGGGTAGACACTGGTCTGGCACCATCAACAGACAATAAGTTCATGCAATTTAATTCCTCCTTAATCCAATAAACAAGCATACAAGTAAGCAGATCATGGATACCAGTGAAAGTGGACAAATGACTGCATACACCACCAGTTGGGAATAGGTTAGAGGGAGATGCATTACAGAAATTGTGAAAAATTATTTTCACTGTTAACTCACCTTAAATTGGGACTTTTTATTCCTAGGTGCAGAAAGCAAAAATAAAGGCATTTTCTGTTAAAAGAGAGACTCTAAACACAATCTGGAGTGTATGCCTGCCTGGGAGTGGGAACTGAAAAGCATGATACCGTCCCCACATCCAACACCAGAGATACACACGCTCACCCACATATATACCAATGCACACATACGCAAATATACACACACATCCTTGGACGTCGTTAACACTATATGACAGATATAATACACAGCTCTCCCACTGCCCTTGGTTCTACCTAGTGCTGGAACCAGGCCGGGCCCAGGATACTTGTTTGCGGTCCAGGGAGAACGTGGCTTGGCAATTTGGGCTTGACTGTTCCCATATGGCTGGGTCCAAACTGGGGAGGCGTGGTGAGCAAGCAAATGATGGATTAAACTCAGATCTGTGACTGGGGATGAATGTTTGATTTATTCAGCATTCAGTTCATCATTTGTTCCTTTCGCTTTTGTTGCCCTGAATGGGAAGGGTATGCCCAGACATGCGACTCTTGCTTTGTGCAACTCTGCAATCTGCGTAAGATCAGATGTTTTCTCAGCAAAGAGGCCTGTACAGAACAGAAACCCTGCCTGAATACTTCAAAAAGGTCCTCTAAGGGATCCGCAACAATTTTAAACGGGGCGACATAGACTATGTATCAGAGCCATGACATCAGGAAATCATTAAGATCAGTCCATACATTTTTTTATAAACATTTTTGTGTTTTTATTGGATCTGACATTTCATAAATACAGCACATTCAAAAGATATATACACGTGATTCTGTTTGATAAAACGGATAGAGAGAAGACCAAAATTTTCATGTAGTTATTATTTAAAAAAACTATATCATGGTCTCTTTTATACTTCTCTCCCCAGTTCCTATCCGTTACATAGGAGGCATCGACTTATAACCCCTTCGTGGAACTGACATAACTGGCGTAACTACCACTAAGGTACGGGAGATATTATCCTTAAAATATTGCTAACAAGTGCAGCGTTTAGCCCTATACCCTGGAATTATCTTAGTATTGAAATACCAGGCGCCTATTCGTTTCATCCCAGACAATAAGACTTTTTCATATACAGGAGAACGCGATATATCTTGGGCTCACGATATGTCTGCGTATTCGTATACTGATGACTTGCGATATAGCCGTGAATGCTATGCACTTTACAGTCATCCTTAAAGATCATGACACTCTTCTCCTGTTGACTAAAACTGAATAGGGCTCTAGAACCTACCTGAGTCATATAGATATACTCAAAACTCTTTTCTTCCCTTTTTTTTCTGCGATAGTGACGTGAGTAGGATAGAACCCAGGATCCTCCATTGTCCAGACAAGAGACTCCTTCAAGATCAGATAGCTGTGAACTTTTTTGAATTCCGAATCCGGCTGAGGACCTTTTGTTTACAGGTATGTTTTTCACTCGGGCATTTGAAGCATCACTCTGCCTGTAGAGGGTTCCTAGTGATCTTAATGGACCCTTGTGTCTTTTCTATTCCATTTAGAATTTGGAAGACGATAACTGCTCTTGGAAAACGTCTGACCCTATATTAAGACCCCATCCCTAATCTCTGACCTCCTGTAAGTATCCCTCAGTTAAGAGGAAGCTCATGTAGGAAGGGACATGCCAGGTAGTTTCGCTTGGTGTCTGTCAGTTATACCCTTAGCCATTTTTGAACCCGAGTGGATTTTCCATTTCCTGTACTAGACTTAAGAGTGTGTCCCCTTTGTCTGCAAAGATTGCTTAAAGGAATACCCAGAATCTTTATTAGATTCTATAAGAACTGAGTTAGGTGGCTTCCTGAACCTTCCGCCTCCCTCTGCACTAGTAGGCTGCCCTATTTTTAAACCACCAAGGAATTATCTCGATGCTTGTAAGCATTATGGACTAATTGGATATGAGTGTCTGAGTAAGTGTTGAAATGTAGAATGTGGATTCTCCAACCCGCACCTTGGTCTATTTTCCTCTTGACCTCTTGCTTCCCCATTGTGGGCAGCTTGATCCTGGGAGTGTATATATGTTGTCGGAGCCATGACATCTATTTTTAAATAAAATGATTAAACTTAAGAATTATCAATTTTTGTATATACCTTTGTAGTTGAAAGTATTTATCAAATCAAACAGTCATATGATACTAAGATCTTCTTTTTTATTCACAGACTGTGTGTCCCCCCCCCCTCCGCCCCTCCCTCCCCCCCCCGGTTGTACCCGCTCGCCCTGACGAAGGTGCTAAACAACGAAACGCGCGTTGGTGTCATTTCTAAGAATGGCAGCACTCCAGTCCATGTGGACTATATCTTTTCCATCTAATCTGCCTTCCTACTTTGCACTTACGTCCATGCACCCCAAATTCAGTGAGTGTATGTGAAAGCCCCTTCTTTTCTGCCTGGGAGTGTGTGGAACACTGGTATTTGTTGAATTTTGTATTTAGCCTTTTGAAATATCACATGAAAATGTTGGTCTTCTCTCTATCAGTTTTATCAAACAGAATCCCGTGTATACATCTATTGAATGTGCTGTATTTCTGAAATGTCAGATCCAATAAAAACACAAAAATGTTTATAAAACTAAATTTATGGACTGATCTTAATGATTTCCTGATGTCAATGGCTCTGATACATAGTCTATGTCACCCCGTTTAAAATTGTTGCGGATCAATTAGAGGACCTTTTTGAAGTATTCAGGCAGGGTTTCTGTTTTTTCTATTTGCTTTATATTATTCCCCTTTCCTCCTGCCTATATCGATAATTCCCTTGGGGAACCCCCTTCTATTTTGTAATGTTGTTGTAGCAACCTTAGCCCTTGTGAAATGAGCCCACAGGCCCTCCAAGCATTAGCACGTAGCGGATTTGATGCAGTAGGCTGTTCATCTTAACAAGACAGTTTCAGCAATGCCTTCTTCTTTGAGAGAAATCGACAAAGAGTTGATCATCCATACAATGGTAATTTGAACGATCAATGTATAAGCTCTATGCTTATTTGGGGTTGAGCTCATGGGGTCTCCCCCCCCCCCCCCTCCAAAGGGCTGAGTGCACAACTGTGACATAGTGCTAGATTGGCCGACAGATAAAGGTGTTACAAGTTTAGGTAGGATGGCTGCCCGAGTTCTCGGCACTAGCTGGTCTTGAAAGAAGGGGTTATAGGGCAGTTGCTAAAACTGCACCTATGGATCACTACAGAGTTGATGGCAATTATGAACAATATTGAGTGTCAGCACTCTCACTGAGCAGCTGAGCCTTGGCTCAAAATGCGCAACATTAGATGTCAACACTAAGGGACCGATTACGATGTTGTGCGGAAACTTTCCGCCTGACTCCTTGTCGGATTTGGCTCCAACCGACTCGTGATTGGTGGTTCCGCGTGACCAATTTCAATGCTAATCCCATTGACCTCTAGGGGAGCCTGTGTTCCGACCGACAACACAGGCTCCTACGGGGAAAAGGGGTGTCTGCAGAAAGCCTTGCACCCTGTGGCGGGCACCCCATGGTGCCTGCCACACAGTGCATAGTTTTAAAAGGGTGTCCTTTGGGTCCCCCAACGACCCCCAGCCGGAGGCCTCAGGATGAGGGGGGCCTGCTAGGGGGCCCCCAAAGTCAGTTTCCAAGAGACTTTTATTGTCTGACAGACCGAGTCGGAAAGTCTGCCAGAATCCGACATCGTAATTGGTTGGTCGTAAAAGCTGTTCGTAGAGCTGTGCAAATTGGCTCCACCCGACTTGGATCCTCGAATTGCTGGTTGGAACCGATTCGGAATAACGGAACGCTTCACCTTCCGACCGTGAGCATCGTAATCGGTCGGTCAGAATTGTTTCTGACCGAGTCGGGTGGATGGGTTCTGACACGGTCTGGGAGAATCAGACTGTCGGTCGGAGCCTTTCCGCTCTAAATAGTAATCGGTACATAAGTTGACGTCCCATTGTGGCATGACAAATGCTTGCGGCAAACATGTGGCCAAGTGGCCAGAAGGCTGTCTGCAATAGCCTCCTTGAATGACAAAGGTGGCTCAGAGAAAGCTGGACTTGGTTGAAGGAGCTCAGTTAAGTTTGCCTTGGTTTCAACAAAAGGCAACTGTAAACCCAGTGCTGTTCTACGCACAACAACTCCGAAATAAGTACTTTCATCTGTTGGTGGCCCAGGTAGCTTAGTCTCTTAGGATGTCTGCAGCCCACTGGCATGTGGCAAATCCAGGTATACCTCATCATTAGTACAGGGAGGAAGAAGCAGGTCCTGAGGAACATTTTGCATTCCTTCCACTAGGTCAGAGTTTAAGCCAAATAAGGTCACTTGTCTCTGTAAGCACTTGTTTTGAGGTAGAGGATTACAGTATTGTTGCACTTTTGTAATTTCACAGAGAAACAAACCTGGATCAAGATGGCAACAATCCAAGGTCAGAGACAAACATTCGAAACCAGATCGTGGGCTGGTGTCGACAGAATCAATGCCAGCAGAGAAAGGACCAGCATGGACCCTTGGCTAAAGGTGGAAGCATAAACCAGCATCGGAACGGGTATGGAAATGAATGCCATAGGGATAAGTCAGTGCTGAAGGAGGGCCAGCCGGCGCTAGTCTCAATGGAACCCCACACAGTTCTGTGGGGCTCGCAGGAATACTCAAGGGTGCCAGAAGCACTTGAAAGAGCTGCAGCAGGACCTGCTTTGAGGCCACAATCTACTGTGGGGTCGACAACGACCCAGGAAATTTGACGGGGATATAACCCTTCAACAGACGCTCTCAGGCCTTCTTGCTTGATTTTACGTGGTGGGAAGGAGTTCAGTTCCACTTCGCTTTCTTGCACGTCTCTGATTTCGACTTACTGGACTACGTTGAGCTTGAAGCTGGATAGAGATCAGAGTTTTGATCACAACCTCTTCTTATGTAGGGCGACTAAGAGCTTTGCCTCCCACTCTAAGATTGACTATGGGTGCTTGAGCGTGATTTTATTTCATGACTGAATCAGAACATGAAGCGGAAGCAACAGAGGCACATGTGACGCAGGTCCATGACCGACATCTGTTACCTGCAGTCAGGGCACAGTTAAAATCCTGTTGTTTTATGGGTGGACATCCTTCTTGGAATACTGTCTGAAGATCCTGTATGGATCTGTATGATCAGCAAAGATTCGAGTAATCTACAATGGACTATTTACCAATGAGGAAAAAGCAAAGTGCTCGGGAAAGAAGGCTGCAAGTAATTTAATTAAATGAAATCTAAGTTCGTGGTAGAAACAACTTATTGTTTTGAAAACTCTAATGTAGAAATGTATTGGTGGGTCCAGCCCTCTCCTTCCTCCATGTACATGACATCTGTATCCTGCGCAAAATAGGCTTAAATCTAAAGCATGGCGACTTTTGCACACAAAACACCTTCATGCCTCTTCCCTGAGCAAACCTTATGACATTCAAAGGTCTTTTTGCTCAGCCTCCCAATTCAAAGGTCTTTTTGCTCAGCCTAACAAGCTTTCAGTATTTTTGTACTGCTGCTGGTTTCTTTTTTGGTTTCAAAAGTTTGGAGAGCCATTTCGTATTGCGTTTTTTGCCTTTGACTTTGAATAGATTGATTTCAAATAGGTGAATGTTTTGTACACTTGCTGGTGCCCTTTGTGATCTAACTAGTTTGTCCTTTGGTGAAACACTGCGTTTTTCCTCAGAGTCTGTAGCCCTTGCTCACTGGGTCTTCATCAGTGGAGCCTTCTACCAGGCATTGCTCTATGTGCCCTTTGGTCTTGTTGTCAGTAGCCTTTTGATGAAAACCTCTTTCAAGAATATTTTTTCAGTAGGAAATTTCCCTCTGAGGCTTTACTGGACGGGGACCTTCTTCAGTCCATCTGACTCACTGCGACCTCTTACATCAGACCTCTTTGGAGCATCAGATTTGTCCTCCAGGACTTTCCCAGGTTCTGTAAGGCCTTTGATTTTTTTCTGAACCACTTGTGAGAGGGGATCTTTCCACGGGGGCCACCCATGGTATCATGCAGCTCCTCTGCAGCTTAGGAATCTTGTGGTGCCATGAGTTATTTACACCAAGCTTCCATTGCCAATTGTGTGCCTAAGCTTTCTGCTTGCACAGGATCAGCACGGTCGGATTGTCTCTTGGGGCTATTTTCCTCTTCCTGCATGTGCCCATTAGTACCTTGCACCAGTGTTCTCGGTGACCATCAACCACTTAAGTTTCTTGGGATCCTCACATCTCTACACGTAGTGTCTTGTACAGTGCTCATGTGAAAGACAGCAGGGATAACGGGGGACAGAAGGTGGGATCATCCCTTTTGTACTGGACAAAAATACACGGCCTGCTTGACTGAACATTCAGAGGTTGGGGGAAACAGGATTGAGGATTACCAATCCAAGAGTCACCACAATGAGTAGCACCTAAATATTCACTTGATTCTAGTGTAATGTGATAGTATATTACTATCTCAAGTTACAACGACATAGATTATATTTAAACAATAAATATTTGCCATTTAACTTAAAAACATAACTTAGCTGTTGTGAATGCATCTCCTACATTAGTGTCTTCAGGTTTGGCACATACAATTCATCCTTTTACTTATGATGCACAACCCACTGCCTTAACTTGCTCATTACAGTGTTAGCATGTCACAGCCTATTTCAAGTGCTAATCGACAATTTACTTTTTATAACTTACAACTCTCAACGTTCTCTCCCTCCTTCACCAAGGGTGTTTCCTAAACCCAGTCCCAGTAGTCATCTACCACTTCTGCTGGGTTTAGGATATAAGCGGGACTTTCAGAGTTGCTGTTACTTATTTTATCCGATCAACTGTAGATTCACAGCATAATAGAATTCAAACCAAAATGAAGTTGTGACAAGTATGGCAAATAATAATGTTATGTAAATAAGCACACGGTGACGTGTTTTATGACCCATCGAGGACCAGAAAAACTGTTAAGGCTGAAGTACCAATTAATTAGTTATAACTAAGTTTTATAGATTACCTCATACAGGTTGCAAAGGCTCTCCTTGCATTTCTATGTAGAAAGTGGATGGGGAATCCTTTAAAAGTGTGGCCATCAGGCACTGCTCTTCTGATGGCGTCTTGAAACTCCTCATTCCCCGCAGAAATGCCAGTAGTGCGTTCAATCTCATATGCCGCCAAGGCTGGCGACAAAAGATAGGACAGCTGGTCTTCCCAGACGGTAGCAAGCCCAAGGTCCTGAAGTGTAAACCAAACAAAAATTACTTAGCAACACAAATGGCTACATTTGATTTGACTGTTTCCCACGGTGGTCACAAAAACTGTGTTTTTAAAATTATGTTTTAAAATACCTGCCACAGAGGCAAATTGTCAATGATCAGAAAGCCTTTGTTCCATATTCGTGAAATCAGCAACTGATTGCTAACTCAACCTTAGAATAACATGGGCTATAGATTGCAATGTTAAAGGAAAATATAGTGCTTACCAACAGGAGCTTTAATACCAGTTAGGGTCTAAGTTCTGGCTAGGAAAGAGCATCACGGCTGTCCTATATGTGTAGCATTCAGTTTAAGTCTATTAAAACACTTTTCTTTTTTAGAACAGTAAAAAACTGATTGGACATTCAAATATTATTAAGAGGTATTGTCTTTTGCAGTGTTCCGAGTGTCTAACCCTCTTCACCTGCTTGAGTAAACACATTGGACTACTCGGCTTCAATAACATTGAGTATCAAGTGCCAGAAGTGTTAACTTTGTAATTCAATTTGGAATATTGTGGTTCCGGGACACCAGTGGTTAATAACTCTTACAGCCACAGCTGGAGCCCCTGATTGCCCTGAAACTACAGCAATCAGCTGACAAATGAAGTTATCCAACTAAAAATGGGATTCCTTTCAATAAATGTAATTGTATTTTTCCTATAATAACAGGAACTGAAATTAGGTTTTATTACAGGCCCTAGATTCGGACTTCTCTTTGCAAAGAAAAAAAAAAGAGAAATCCTAAGAATAAGTATAACTTACATGTCTCAGGGGGAGATCATGCAAAAACTCCGACTTCTTGAAGACAAACAGCAAATGCAAAATGTGGTGGCACGACACCCGCCAGAAATGTTTTTTTTTAAAGTAATCACTCAATTAAGTCACAGGAGTCAGTACTGGTTCGCCCTGTGCAATGAAGCAAGTTTAGATCAATTTACATTGTGCATGTCAAAATGCATCAGAATCTCAGAAAAATAATTCCATGAAAGAGCCAAATAAAATGGCTATCATCTATTGGACGTGCTCTTCTCAGCACTGTTCGTCCCTACAACAGAGAAAGAGCACGTCGTAGAGCTTCAATCAAGAGCAGCAACAGTGCAGCCTCAACGCCTCCAAAACCACCTCTATTGCAGAAAAACTGAAATGATTCAGAAAGGTCTTAAAACTAATCTGCTCGTAAAACACATATTTCTCATTCAATGTCAAAAACCCATGAACTTTTGGTTTAATCATGCTCGCCCAAATAGACAGCATAACACTACAGGAAATAGAGGGCTTACTGTAGCTCTCTTCTTGCTATGAAAGACTTCTATCCTATGCGCCTAACTAATGCTCCTAAAAATTAACTGGTCCTTGTAGGTTACTAATTATACTGCATTGACTCTCTCGCTCTCCTGAAGTACTTCCATTAGAGGCATCGCTCAACAAATACTCTTAGTATACAGACACACTTTTGGGTGTCTGTATGACCCAACCACCTCAAGGCTCTTTTTCTAACCATCTGTGAAGATTACTTTTGAATGAATTAGTTAATTTGTATTTGTATAGCGCATGGCTACCCTGAAGCCTACCAGCACTGCGGACAGAAACAGGTAGACAAGGCACAAGAGTTAAAGTGAGACCTTGAAGAGATAGGTTTTCAGGAGATTTCGAAACGCCAACAGATTAGGCTCCTTCCACAGACTGGAAGGAAGGGTGTTCCAGAGGTTAGTGGCATTGAAGGAGAAAGAGCCCCCACCCGATCTAGCTCTTCGTATTTTCTTCGGGGTGGCGAGATAGGAGAAGCTGGAACAAAGGTTTCTGGAAGGATGATAGGGGGTGATGAGGCCGAGAGTAATGACCGGACCATTCTTCCAAAAGGCTCTGTGAGCCAGGCACATAGCCTTGAACTGTATCCTTGCCGTGACAGGGAGCCAGTGAAGGCTCCTTAGTGCTGGTTTCGCAGATTGCCTGCGAGGAATCTGGAGAAGCTGGCGAGCTGCAAAGTTCTGAATCATCTGGAGTTTGTGAATAATGAATTGGGGAGCTCCCAAGTAAAGGGCGTTCCCATAGTCCAGGCGAGAAAGAATAAGAGCTTGGACCATGATCCTTCTTGCCTGGAAGGGGAAGATGGGGAGGATCTTACGCAACATCCTCATCAGGCCTTAGCAGGTGGCTGAAAGCTTGGTGGCTTGGTTTTTGAAACTGAGAGAACAGTCAAGCCACACTCCAACACTCTTGATCTGGGCTTTTGGATCTGGGGCAGGGAAGAGGCAGTCCGGCCAGAGGAGAGCAGGGTTGAAAGAGGGTGAGTTGCCAAGGAGCATGAGCTCAGATTTATCTTCATTGAGCTTAAGGCATAAGAGTTCCATCCACTCGGCCACCGCCTCTAGGCAAGGACCTAGGGTGCTAGATGGCCTCTCGGGGTGTTTTAATGCTACCACAAGCTGCGTGTCATCTGCTTAGGTGATGATCTTTATGCCGAATGGTTGAACAATCTCCGCCAGGGGACTCATAGAGATAATAAATAGCTTGGGGCCCAGGGAGGTACCCTGGGGGACCCCATAGCTAAGAGCCAACCAGTTGGACACAGCGTCTCCTTCAAACACCTGGAAGAAACAGTCACTGAGGAAGGACTGGAGCCAGGTTAATACCATGCCGATCACACCCAGATTCTTGAGTCGACAGGTCAAGATATCATGATTGACAGTGTCGAATACTGCACTGAGATTCAGGAGGATAATTACTGCAGTACCTCCCTGGTCCAGTATCCTCCTCGGCTCCTCCGTTACTGCCAGAAGAGCCGTCTCAGTCCCTAGCTGAGAGCGAAAACTTGTTTGGGAGTGATGGAGCAGATTGTTAAGAGTCCATATATTCTACCAGCGTGGTATTTATGTGTTTCTCAAGCAGCATACTCAGCCAGGGAAGGAGGGAGATGGGGCGGTAGTAGGTCATGTTGGATTGGTCCAGGTTGGGTTTCTTTAAAAGGGCCTCAACCAGCGCACATTTCCAGGCAGGGGGAACCGTACCGGAGGAGACGGAAGAGTTTAAAATGTCAAGAATTACGGGGCGAATGGAATTGATGACTAAGTTGAGGGACTGAGGGTGGGCAGGATCAGAAAGAGAGCCCGAGGTTACCCTGGGCATGATCAGGTCTAATGAATCAGAATCCAGGAGAGGGAATTGCCCTAGTGAGAACTGGGATTCAGATTGAGGTTCTACAATATCAGAGGCAGTGGGATCATTCTGAAAGTTTTGAAAGGACATGTAGATCTTTTGAATTTTTTGGTGGAAAAATTCTGCTAGGTTGTTACACCGAGTTAGTGCCCCCTCTAAAATCGGTGGTTTCTGTGGCAGGGTGGAGAGAGATTTGAAAATTTGGAAGATCTCTTCGGGTGAGTTTGCAGCTAGGTTGATTTTCTCCTCATAAAAGGCGATTTGGGCAGCTTTCATTCCTGACTTATATAGCCTGATTGCCTCTCTATAGTCTAATTTCCTGAGATCTGAATAGTTCTGTCTCCACCTTCTTTCCAGTCTTCTGCATGCTTGTTTTAATTCTCTTAATTTAGGGGAGAACCGCGGAGCAGTCTTTAGTCTACATTTCTTGTGGGTGGGTCTCTTGGGGAGGACAGAGTCAAGGGAGCTTAGGATTCATTGATTGAAATTATCATTAGCCAGATTGAGGTTGCCCGTTCCCTTTCTACCTGGCCAGTCTTACATCTGGAAGACTTCTTAATTCCTGTTCCATTATGCTTCTCAAATCATGGCACCAACCATTGGATATGTATTTAACTCCAAAGGAAAACCTTCTAGGAACACGAAAATGTACAGAAAACAAGATAAATGAATAAAATAAATCATGTTTTAGTCTGAGAAATGCAGTACCAAAAGAGTGGTGCTTAAAGATCATTTACATATAGAAATAAGCTGATTTGCGGCCACTGACATTTGTTTACAAATGCAAACTTGTTATATATTAAGTTGTTAGACAAGGTACGTTTAGCGATACACTAATCCAATGATTGATTCTAAATACAAAATTATCCCAAAATGCTTTGTTGTACTAAAATAAGTTCATACTTGTCAAAAACTACTCAGTTAAGGTGACTTAAATGTTTCCTTAACAAAGGAATATGAAACTGAGTCGTTAAAATGCTTGTCCACCTGTAGTGAGAGTACTAATACACTAAAAATGCATTACACATTTCTCAAAAAACAAATATTGTGCTGTATGAGGATCCTTACCTTTCTGTGCTCCGACACAAGCACTCTCAGCTGTAACTCGAGGTCATTGCTTATTGCTGCAGCATCCATCAAGGAGGCACACAAAGGTGGGAATGGAGGAAGCGAGGTAGTGGATCCTGGAGCACACACAGATCTGATCGCCTCCTCGCTCATGGGTTTCCATTTACATTCGTCATGCAGGTCAAACGCACAGAGCTCTACAGCATCTGTGGGCTGGCAATTACCCAAGAACCGCTGATGGTTGAACACGCAGCCCACAGATCGATACGGGTACAGGGGTTTCGGCTGTTCCACAAGTGGAGGATCATCTGGATTAATTGGTTTGTGGATGTACCTAAAGAACAGAACCAATGTGGTTAAAATCAGCAGACCGAAAATCTGAAAACAAGACAATCAGGATGTTCTCACGAGAATACTTTAGCACAGACATTCCCAAAATAAGCAGGGGACAACCCAACTTGGGAACTTGGAAAATAAAGCCTGCTAATGGCTAACGAGAGAGCTGATGTTTGACTATTTTGATTGCCTAGCCCCATATATCGCCCGCAGGATTGAAGCTATTCAGTCAGACATTCATGCGTACAATCACTGTTCAATGTTAACTGTCCTATGACCCAGCCAAGTTGAGAAGAGGCCACTCACCTATCAGTTAAGATCAAGACCTGGATGGTCGTTATGTATCCCTCTTACAACTGAGGTCCCACCTTTAACTTACCATCCACCCATAAGGGCCAGAACTCTGTCTGGACCAAATGCAGAGATGCTCACCAGATGATGCATGCATGTTTGGGTCACAAGCAATTTAAAACCACATGAATGCTAAAGGTAATTCTCCAGGATGCTGACTATTCTGGATTCCCATTGTTCATGACGAGTTCAGCTCGTCATGAGTGTATGGAGGTGTACATCATGACGAGCTGAGCTCGTCATGAGCGTCCAAGGAGTTAAAGTTCAAGATAAAGGCAGCACCTAACGATAAACCATAAGATAAAGCAAGGAATTCCCCCATTCAATACCTCTTTAAAGTAAACACTCAGCCACTTGATTTTACCACATTAGAAACGGATTCTCTTTCACCACAGGAAGCACTGTTTACACATTGAACTGCAATTGTCATAGTGATCACAATTGTGTTTTAATAAGATACATTTTTGGTAGGAACATTGTAATCTATGTTTTCAAATTAATTACACACAGCACAGTGTTCGCAATTAGTAAATGAACAGTAAGCAATGTGTATAACATGGATGTCCAATTTTGCACCTGTATTTCTTGTGTTGGAGTATGGTGCTTTGTTGAATTGAGTGATATACATGGCTTGGTTCCCCTTTTTTACTGTAATATATTTACATATACTCAATCAAGATGTCCTAGCAGAGGATGAAGGACAGTATGAATACACGTCTTCTCTTGAGATTTAGGGTAGCTGGAAGGGGTTGCCAAAACGTATACCTTTCTAGGGGTTACTTCCACTAATAGTATATAACAAAGAAGGGCATCCTTCCACATGAGAGCTGATGGGGGCAGGGAGAGTCTCGTTACCTCAAAGGCAGAAGTGATTCTCTGCACCACTACCCTGAATTTACCTAACTCTTCTTATTCTAATGTCAGCACAAAATGCACAGGGGTGCAACAAATGGCTGTTCCGAAAAAACAGTGGTTATGAGGTCAGTGACATGAAAAGCACAGCTTAAAGACAGAGCAGTGTAAAATAAGTTCTTAGAGCGGAAGACAGAAGACGATGCAACAAAAAAAGTCCCACAGAAATAAAGACTTAGATACCCAGCAGGGTTTACCATCTCCAGAGGTAAGAGAAGTGCTACATTTAAATCAGTGAAACCTCTGCTGGCTCAGGCAGTGGAAACCTATGACATGGTAGACCATCCAGTAAGGGTCTGCCAAGTCACAGTTAGGGTCATCCCACCCCATTGAGGGCGAGGCAACAGTCAATCGTTTCCCCTGTCGCTTGGGCACCATGCAAGGCATGGCGGACAAAGGCAGGGAAAATGGAGAATTACTCAGACATGAGTGCCTCAAGGCTATTAGTTTTGATTTGGGAGTCTGTTTTATCTAAACAAAAGGTTTGCAGAGTATGTGGTATAATCCTGGCGCCAGTTCTGCAAACTGTCAGTGCTGTAAAGGGAACCGCCGCAGAGGATGGCCTCCACAAGACCATGCCCCCAGGGTCTTATTGAGGTTCTTTGTGTTCTGTGCCTTCCGTCTCTAGCCCAGAAACTACATAACAGTGACACATTTTATATCAGGCTCTACCTCACTGGCTAACAGCCATCTACCTAACAAATTGAACAAGTTACGTATCTTTGGTAAAGCTCTTACAGGTGTATATTCTAACTGCAGATTCCTCACCTTTAGAATATTGCCAAACACCAAACTGAATCCGGAGATTTTTCAGCAAAGCTCCCAATACAACATTTGGTGGTGCTGCATAGTGCCACAGTGACTTCACACCTTCCTGGAAGTGAGGGAACACAGTTTTATATAACGTCACCCTGGTACGCTGATGTCAGTTTCCTAATCTTTCTCTGTGTGAGCCATTTAGCACAAAACACCTCAAACAAATTGCAGGTGACCATATGTCCAAATCTGACTTGGAGCCCTATGAAGATGTTAAAAAATTAACACCACAGAAAGAGGAGTTGAGAGGGCAGTGAGGAATCGGTGGTTAAATAGAACTTCCACCAGAAAGAGCATCACCAAAAGTAACTAACCTGTTCTTCTGATAGACGCTTCTAAATGCAGACACCTCACTTTTAGAAAATATATGCACACACCTCACCTTTAGAAAATATACCAGTGCAGTTGTTTTATTAAGGTCTGCGAAGTGGACTCAGATTATGTTGTTTTGCAGGATCAAGAGGACAAAATGGACTTCCACTCGGTCATGGCTGTCAAGGCAGTAATGTTTCATAAATATGTACACCGGTGCCCACCACACAGCCTATCAGATGTCCAGACCCTGCACCCCACTTGCTAGTGCAATCGATGAAGCCATGAACCTGATGGTATAAGCCAGCAGGTATTCTGGGGTTTTCCTTTTAGCCTGTCCACATCAAAATTTAATACCAAGCATTATCCACTTCAACAGAGTCCTCTTTTACACCACCTTGCCTTTCTTGGTCTGATCAAAGTCCACAAAGAGCCGATCATCAACACTATGGTCTCTCATAAGGCCAGTGTATCCAAAGATCACTTAGCGTTTAGCAAATGAAGACTATTCTCCTCTTTCAAGGTATGTGGCAAAGTGAAACATGACTGCAGGGTGAGCAATTGAGCAACTTCGAAAGGTGAAACTACCTTTGAAGTGAACCATTATGAAATAATGGGGTAACCCAATAAGCGCCACACAACGGGGTACGATATAATATGAAAAAGTTGGTCCTTGACTAGCTTGAAGGAAGCAATCAAATTAGGAAAATTATTGATTCGGGGGATTGTCAGAAGGGTCAACCACTACAAATTAATACAGTACAATTATGAATGTAAACCCTAAAAGACAATCACTTCGACCGTGTAAACTATGTATATAAACTGCACTCACACGTATTTTCGTTAAGTAAATTCATCGTTTTTATATATTTCTCATAGTTCAGTACATACATGAATCAGCAGGTAAAGATATTACCACAGGAGTTAATAAAAAGGTTGCACAAGGAAAAGGGAAAAGCAGTGCTTGTGCTTAAGAATAAGTAGTGAAGACCAGACAGTTAGAAGTTACACACTGTCCCTCATTTCAGAAAGGCACTGATCTATGCAAGAACCAGTATTGTCAAGCCTGTCCACGACATTTATTCAGCATCTATTTACATTATTCGTGAGTGCATAGATGCAACATCAAATTGTAGGGGACAACTGGTGGGACAAGCCCTTGCTGGGGTGATGCGTTGACGTTTCGACCGGGGAACAGCGTTTACAATGCAAATTTTACCATGCACTACCTTTACCACGCAACTTTTACAACACAAGTCGTTACAACGACTTGCGCTGGGGGTGCTGTAGGATAGGGAATGGTTTAATTTACTATCCAAAACCTTCCCTACTATCCACGGGGACTGGAGTTGGAATAGTAAATTAAACTATTCACTATCCAGCGCCCCCCAACGCAAGTCGTTGTAATGACTTGCGTTGTAAAAGCTGCGTGGTAACGACATACATCCATTTCGACCCATCTTGTGCGTAGAACGCGACTTGAAGCCTCTGCTTGCAGGTGTTCTTCAGGACAAGGGGGTAGGGCCAACCTAATACTGGTGCCAGTGAAGGGCGTCCCAAGTAATTAATCCAAAGTGGCCAAGTGCCAATATAGGGCAGGTCCGGTAGCTACTCCCATTAGTGAAAAAGGACTACAAAATAGCGGTTTGGTGAGCTGGGGAGAGACTACAAAAAGTGAAGTCCTCAAAGGAGAAGTTGAATCCAACTTAATAAGTAACCTGGAGAGGAGCCGAGCCAGCGACCAAGATGGCCGCTTGAGCATCGGCTCCGCCTGTCGCCACATCCTGACCGACTATCCGGCACATCATCCTGAGCCCCGTCCCTACCATCGAGTGGGGGACCAACACCTGAGTCGCTAGGTGAAATTCTGGCTCGTTTGGGGGCTGCGGCGACCGAATACCATCGTCGGGAAAATTGGGGCCTGTGGCTTCGAAGACCGGGGACCCGAGTGCGCAGTCACCCGGGGCGGAGTGCTACAACATCGGCCTCCTGGACCGGAAGTCGCCGGTCGGATCCTGTTTTGTCGCACTCGAGTGGCAGCCGAGACGACGTGGGCTTCTACACACGGACTAGAGGCTGATCATCGTAGGATCTGGAATGGACACTTGTAACTACGTGAACGTAGGTTAAATTGAATCATCCTCATAAACGCTATGTTATTTGTGAGGTGTATATCGGTTCTCCGCCCCACATACGCGTTATGGCATAGTCATTGGGTGTCCAAAAGTGCTGTATGCCTACCTCATCCTGAGGCAACCTCTGGTTGGTGTAGTAGTGTCCAGAGAGGTGGAGGACCCCCGAAAAACAGGAGTAAGTGAAGGTGATTGTTAAAACACAAAAAACCACCAACAGAGCTTTACTATAAAAAGGTGAGATTTTGTTATTAAAAATAGTGGGTATAACTTGGGATCGTGTTACTTGATCTTGTTATACTAAATCGTCAGCAACGTCATGTTTCTGCTCCTTCTGTGCCCAGCCGGGTCTACGGAGCATTCGTCAGGACAGACAAAACACACAAACATTCATTTACTTACACTACTTGTGTAGTAATCAATAGTGTTAGTCTTAACACACAGTTTCTAATTTGTTCTAGTTTCCTAATTTGCCAAGGATTCCAACTTCATCAGGGGGCAAAGGACTCACTGGTCCCGAGCTGCGTGTGGAACGGTTTCCGCGTCTGGTGCTGACTCTGCCCCTGGACACAAGTAGTAGCGTTTATGAGGGTGATTCAATTTAACCTACGTTCACGTAGTTACAAGTGTCCATTCCCAATTTTGATTGCTTGATATACTGATTCGGGGAAAAGAATGGACTCTTATTCCTCCTCCCTACCAGTTGATTATGAAATCATCGTAGGATCTGCCCACATTCGACTGAGGAGTGGTGGGTTTCCCCTGCATTGGCGGTTGAAATGGCTGCGAGAGACTCTGATAAGATACAGCAGAAGACCTCAAAAGCCACTCGACAGTTTCAGTCGAACCGCATTGACAAATATGCTATCTCCAAGGGGTCCCCAGGTGAAATGAAACGACCACCGGCTGGTGGCACAGACGGCGACACAACCGACGGGACCCCACTAGGAAAGACTTAATGGAAGCCATAACTGGGGTCCAATCCTCCTTGGGCAAGATGGACACTAAGCTGGACACCGTAACAATCGAGGTGGGCCTCATCAGGGCAGACCTCACCAAAACAACGGAGAAGGTCAAGAATCTAGAGGTCAAGACGAAAAGCCTCCTTGAAGATGTCTCTGAGCTCCAGAGAGAGGTTCAAGATCTCAAGACGGCCCGAAACCAGCTTGATTGGAAGCTTGATGAGTATGAAGGTCGGGCCCCCCGTAATAACATCCGCATTTTGGGGGTTCCAGAGAAATCCGAAGGGGCGACCCCGGACCTCTTTGTCGAAGATCTCATTCTCAAACATCTAAAGCCGAAGGGCCTCAGTAATTTTTTCATGGTGGAGAGGGCACATAGGATTCCCGGAGGCCGCCGGAAGGTTGGGGCGACTCCTCGTCCCATCATTGCCCGGGTTCTGAACTTTCGTGACCGGGATGCTATTCTGCAATTGGTGAGATCCACCGGGCCATTGGCTTATGAGAACGCTTCGCTGTTGTTTTTCCCCGACTTCACGCAGATGGTACAGAGACAGAGACAAGACTTCATGGCCGTCAAGCGGCGACTAAGAGACAAAGGCATGAAATACTCAATGTTGTATCCCGCCCGCTTGAGGATCGAACATGATGAAAAGACTTGGTTTATCGACAATCCTGAGGTGGCGTCGGACTGGTTGGATCGAGTTGAGGGCCCGGACTCGGACCCGAACGGACAATGGAGAATAGCACATCACTCAAGACTGTAATGTTGCCCTGATTCTTTTTGCTGGCGCAGGGGTTTGGTGGGGGCTGTTTCCCCCCCCCCCTCCCCTCCCCTCCCCCCCCCTCCTTTAGACTATTTTTGATTGAGACTCTTTTTTGTAATTTATTGGTTGGGGGAGAGTGGGGTCGGTTTGGGGGGGTGGGGGCGAGCGGCCTGTTGCAAGGTTCTCCTCCGTATTTTCTACTTTTAGATCACAGTTAGTGGGGGCGACAGGCACACTGCGAGTTGGGGATGTGCAATTGCTACATGCAGGGGTGCAGGGTGGGGGGTTGGGGGCCTGGTTGTTGGGTTCTTCTATGTGTTGATTTGAATGTTACATGGGGGACTTGATTGTTGAGTTGTTTGTTTTGTTTGACCAGAGCTGGCTATGGGTGCCTATGGCTATCCTGTTCTTTTTCAGAGATAGAAATTGCCTCCGATAGGTTGGGCTTGGGGTTTTCCGTCCTTAGTTGGAATGTGAATGGCTTGGGTGATAAGATTAAACGCACTATGGTGATTCAGTTGATTAGAAATCACTCGCCGGATGTGGCACTTCTACAGGAAACCCATCTCATGGGTAAGCGTTGTATGGCACTTCATAGAGGAGGCTATAAATTAGTGGCACATGCGGGCTTTACTTCTGGCTCTAGAGGAGTAGGGATCTTGGTTAAGAACTCCTTTCCCTTCACTAGTTAGTCGACGTGGTCTGACAATAGAGGCCAATATGTCGGAATCTCCGGGTTACGGGAGGGCAGAACTGTAACTTTTTTGTCTATATATGTCCCCCCAGCGTTGCAGGTGGATACTTTCCGCGATCTGGGCCGTGTGTTTTTGACTCTGCCCATGGGGACTTCAATGCGGTATTGGATGGTGAACTGGACAGGATCCCCTCCCGTGCCCTTCTGCCTTCCCGTAGATGGCTGGCGGATTTTATCGCCACAACGGGCTTGGTGGACGGTTGGCGCCTCCGGCACCCTAGCGATGTTAGTTACACTCACGCCTCGGCAGCTCATCACTCACTTTCTAGGATCGATTATGTTTTGTTACCAGCGCCTCAGCCGGCCTTTATTCAGGAAGTGACTTATTTCGCGCGGGGGGTGTCTGATCATTCACCGATATGGCTTCGACTGAGGATGGGACGGGGAGATGTGGGAAGGGTGGCACCGATTAATGCATGGCGTCTGAAAGACCCCACTGTCAGGAAGGAACTTGTACGGGTTACTGATCATTACTTTCGGGAGAATGTCGGCTCGGTTGAATCGAAGTGTTCTCTGTGGGAGGCGTATAAAACTGTCGCTAGGGGGGAGGTCCTCTCCCGTGTCTCTGGGCAGAAGAAGAAGAGCAGAGCGGAAATGGATAGGGTGGAGGCGGAGCTATTGGTTTTGGAGGCTGTTGTCTCCTCCGGGGGTGACCCTGGGGCGGAGCATCGCCTCGGGTTGCTCCGGGATGAGTACAGGACCCTGATGCGTGACAGAGCAAAGACGCAGCATGCCACCACGCAGAGTAGAATATATGAACATGGTGACAAGGCCGGAAAATTGATAGCATGGCTGGAAAAGGGTGATTGGGGTTCTCGGTTGGTGCCGGAACTGCGTATCGCGGGTGCGGCGGTCTCGTTGGACCCTCAGTTAATCGTAGACGAATTTGCCTGCTACTTCGAGCAGGTTTACACCTAGACAGGGGACTTCACGTTGGGAGAAAATGCCGACATGATCCGGGATATTCCGATGCCGGCTCTGTCGGCGGAGCACAGGGACTTCTTGGACTCTGCCCTCACGAACAATGAGGTGGCGATGGCCATCTGAGGGGTTCAGTCCGGCAAGGCTTTGGGCCCAAACGGTCTTCCCATTGAACTGTTTAAGGTCCGTGCCAACTGTCTGGCCCCGCACCTGAAAGACATGTATCTTGAGAGCAGGGACCGCCGTGAGCTACCGTATGATCAGCGAATTGCTAATATCGTGCTTATCTATAAGGATGGTAAGCCGCGCCTTGAGTGTTCATCGTACCGCCCGATCTCCTTGTTAAATGTAGAACCCAAAGTGTTGGCCAAACTGCTCGCCGCCCGCCTAGTGAAGGTTATCGCGACGCTGGTGCATCCGGACCAGTCCGGTTTTATGCCGCGTCGGTATACTGTCCTCAATCTCCGACGGCTTCATGGGGTGGTGGCCGGTGCTTCTCGCATCCATGAACCGGCAGTGTTGTTCTCCCTGGACGCCACAATGGCCTTTGACCGTGTGGAGTGGCCGTATCTCTTTGCCGTCTTGGAGAAGTTGGGGTTTGGCCCCGAATTGATTGGTTGGGTTCGCCTACTCTACTCTGCCCCCTTGTCTCGTGTGGTCGTTAACAATCATAGATCCCGTGACTTTGCACTTGGAAGGGGGACGCGTCAGGGTTGCTCTCTCTACCAATTTTTGTTCGCCCTCGCACTGGAGCCGCTCGCGGCCTGGGTGCGCTGGGACCGTTCGATTAAAGGGTTGCGCTGGACACCGGGGTGGGAGGACAAGATCTCGCTTTATACTGACGACATCCTATTGTATCTGACCTCCCCACACAGTTCACTGGCGGATTTTATGGATGTCAGCTATTTTCGGGAGATTTTCCGGCTTCGCAATTAACTGGGCGAAGTCGGTCCTTTTTGTATTAAGCGGCGATCTACCTAGAGTGCCGCTGAACTGCCCGGTTAAACTAGAATTGGTCAATTTTCGCTACCTGGGGATCCAGATATCGAAAGACCCAAAGGTGCGTTTCAATCTGAATCTGCTTTCCCCGCTGGCCAGGCTGCGAGGCGATGTTGCCAGATGGAAGGGATTGCCGATCTCTATGGCGGGCCGCGGATGATGGCCCTCCCACGCTTTCTGTACGCTCTGCAGAATTCCTTTGACCCGCTACCTCTGGCGTATTTTAATGAGATAGAATCTTTGCAGCGTGGCCTGCTTTGGGAGGGGAGACCGTGTATTGCTTTGTCAAAGTTGATGTTGCCCTGGTATGATGGAGGCATTGGTCTCCCTAATATCAGGAAATACTATTGGGCGTCTCAGCTGGCTCCAATAAACCATGCCATCTATGGTTCACCAGTTGACCCGGGTTACGCAATGGATCAGGGTCAGATGCCCGGAGGAGAGTATACCAGAGTGTTGTATGCGAGGAACGGTCGTTTCCCTTTGGTGGGTCCTCCAGCGACGGCGACGAGGGTATCAATTGGGAGGGACGTATAACGCTAGCTACACCATTGTGGAGTTCGGAGAAGTTGGGTACTCTCTGGAAATCGAAAGGGTTTGACCGATGGGATTTGATTGGCATTTCTCAGGTGCGTGATGTGTGGGGCAAAGATAGGGTGCTGACGTTTGAGGAGTTGCAAGCCAAGTATCAGCTGCGTGATGCGGAACGATTCAGATACCTTCAGGCCAGCCACGCTCTACATGCTGCGGTTCCCAGTGGTGTGTCCCTCCCGGTGGCCTCCCCGCTGGAGGACAGATTGCTGGATGGCCATCTACCCACCAAAGCAACATCGCTGACATATAGGAAACTCGTTAACCACTCTGGGGATCCCCTGGAGAGGCTAAGGGAGCAATGGGTTGCAGATGGCTTGGTTCTGGATGAAGAAGATTGGAGGGAGGCGGTTTCATCCCCTAGAGTAGTGGCTGTCCCGATGAGACTCCGTATGGTACAACTACGGATTCTGCACCGCTTCTACACCTCGGGCCCTGGACTGATGAGAATGGGGTTGGCAGCATCTGGGGATTGTCGACGAGGGTGTGGTATGCCCGGTACATATTTACATATTCTATGGAAGTGTGAAAGGGTCCGTGATTACTGGACTAGGATACACCTGAAGATGAGTGAAGTTTGGGGAGTGCGGATTGAGTTGGAGGCTCGTCGATGTTTGCTGAATGTATGGGAGCCCTCTGACCTTTCGACACACAGTAAACTCTGGGTCACATTAGCTTGTGCGATAGCTAAACGCAATATTGCACAGCTCTGGGGTGCGGCCCTAGAGCCTCGGGTTGGGAAGTGGATAGAAGACCTCGACTGGTGTATGTTCCGGGAGAGGTCCGTGTATGTCTCCAGGGGGCGACCCCGCAAGTGGGGCAAGGTCTGGGGTGCGTGGAACGCCTTCCGGGGGGACATTTGTACACCACCTGAGATAGATCCTGACAATATAGAACCGGAGGACGCCTGAGCCCGCGCTTTATAATTCTGTATTCCGATGGAGGTCTATGTTCTCATTGTATGCATTGGCAGTCACTCAAGGCGCTCTGGTCTGTTTTGTATTGTACATGTTTATTATTGTTTAATAAAAAGATGTTTAAAAAAATAAATAAATAAGTAACCTGGAGAAGGATTAAATCCATCCCTGCAAAAGTACCGGCTCACTGCGCCTCCTGGAAGATGCTGTGTCAAGTTTCCATCCCTGTGTAGCCTTTATCTATATTCTCATCTGGCGAAATGGCCCAACCTTTTCCAGACCTCCCTCACTCAAACCTCATTAAGTTAAAAGCAACTCAATGTCAACAATGGGACTGCCCAAAAGTTCACGCTGCAGATGTCTACAGGTATCATTTATTTTATCCAGACATTCTTTCCTAGGAACCACCTTAACAGTCTCCCACTCATTCCCACTGGTATCCCTTAAGTACAATTATTCTCAAAGTATCCCTGCACATCCAACCGAAAGGCCAAATTCTGCAAACTTTCCGCATGTAACCTCAAAGGGGAACACGAGGCCCAGCCCTGTCCAAGTTACATTCCACAATCAGCACAGCATGGTCCGACAGGCAAACAGTTTTCAAAGCTTTTGGACCCTCTACATACAATTTGAAAGATGAAAATCACCTGACCTTCGTATGTGGGATCATCAGTTTTCCTAACAGCCTGAAGAATCACATCCCTAGCTCGATAATTAAGATTTTAGCAAATACCATTCAGTAGGGGGTGTGAGAAGTTGGCCTGATATATAGTGTTCACTATTCTAGTGATCACTTTGTATCATTCCAAACAACCCTTATTGATGATTGGTTGTAAGTCAACCTTATAGACCAGCTATCCTAGTAGCATGGACAAGAGCAGTCTTTAGGCTAAACTCTAGAGGGCGTGTTAAGCCAGCTGTTTTACCATCACATATATCCCTTGAACACCAAGTGAAAGGACACCACACAAGTTGTTATAAAAATAAAGTATATTTATTAATAACAAGTCTACCCTGAACTCTTTATGAGTCAGGGAGCTAAGCACAATACAAAACTCTTAAGAAAATACTGCAAGTTGCACAAATAACACAAATGCCCGAGGGGCACGAAAAACCATATACTCTAAAAGTGGAATGCGAAATACTAGCAGGTAAGTAACACGATCCAGAGGCTTCAGGACCGTTAGGACTACCTTACTGGACCCTAAGGTTAGGAGCAGGAGGCCTAGGGAACTCAGGTGCAGAGTGTGAACTCTTACGCGGGATGCGGGACAAAGTCTATGGATGCTAATAATTCTAAAGTTACGGTTTCCGGAAGAATCCGACTAGGTAGACTAAAAACGAAAAAGGATCTGGACACTAGGATAGTGAACCTACGCTGGAGCACCGAAATGCTCGGGTTACCTAGCCCAGGGGCTGCGGCTGCATAGGGTTCAAATGACGTCGGGAATCCTCGTTGTAGTCTATGGAGCCTGAAAGAAGATGTTGCTGGCAGGCGACCAGTGAAGATGTTCGGTGTGATCCAAGGCTGGATCGGTGATGAAGACGACCTGAAAGCAGAGGGGACTCAGTTCTCAATCACTAGCCAGTGATTGTGTGGGCACCAGGATGGCACCGGATGAAGACTCCGCGATCAGGTGAGTGGGTGACGCTGGACTGTGCAGTCACATGGGCCAGGAGGCGTTGTCGGCGACCAGGCTGGAGGTGCGAGCTGTCCCACGATGGTGTCTGCTGTGGGCGATGCTGGGTCCAGGATTGGAGCAACAAGCCTTGGCAAAGGCAAGCCCACGCGGTGGAGTCAAAATGGCGTCTGGAGTGGACCAGGAGGGTCCAGGGCACTTCTTGTTAAACAAGGAGCAAGGGCCACTCTAGAGGACCTAGACCAGCGGTGAAAATGTCGTGGTACGTCGTCAGGAGGGCCACTAGCCAACGGACAAGTGACCGGACAACGTGGCAAGCAGCAAAGAAGCAGAAGGGCCCCACGCAGATCTCGTGGATTCTGGGGGGCTGGACTTCGGTGCTGGAGCTGCTCTGGGTTGGGGCTTCTCAAACCCCAGTGCACCTACTCGAGGATGCCTCGGCGGTCGTGCTGGTTAAGCGTCGTGCAGGTCTTGAAGATAGCCGGTCCCACAGGTCTCGTCACACCCATGAATCTCAGCTGGGCTGATGATGCAGGTAGAGGTCAGAGATGGCAGGGAATCCGGGTCTCGTCGAGCTGGTCAGTCTTGATCCGGAGGATGGACGTGCAGCAAACCGCAACCGCTTAGGTGGTGCCTGCTGGTGCAGGGTGGCTACTCCTTAGCCACAAGGGAGAGTCTTCAGAGAATGTCAAGAGTTCCTTTCGTGGAAAGTAGTTCAAGATTCAAGATTATCTAATTTGGGAAGGGGGCCCGCTCCTACCTTTATCCTAAGAAAAGGGGCTGGCACGCGACTAGGTCCTGCCCATGGGTGGGACCAGGAGGGGGGTGGTTACACCCCTCTCCTTTGTCCGGTCTTTCCCCAGCTCAGGGGCTGGGGTGCCCCTGGAACTGGTTTGAGCCAGCATATGCACAGTGAGCACCGGGGTGCCACTTGCAGTCACCTTCCTCTCAGGCCTGCCTACCTGGGATACACAAAATCCTGTCTGGGATGGTGCTGGCACCGCCCCTGACAGGAAACCCTTTGTCCGAGCCCTCCTCGCTGGAAGGACTCCCAGCAGCAGGAGGTCAGACTTGTGTCTGTGGTGGCAGCATCCATTTGGTGATGCTGAGGCTCGAGTTAACTTTAACCGGGGTTCACAGTTACATACATGTTGTGTCCCTCTAGAAGGGTGGAATGCTAACCCTGTCGCCAGAATTGGCGAGGGGTTAGTATTCCAATTCGTATGACACCTTACTCGACATGTTTTGATAATGCTATGCCAAAGTTAGCAATTGACCGCGAGGTACATAATGCACTTAAGAGTATATGGTATAGCGTTATCATGGAACAGCTATTAGGACTTGGTTCCGCAAGCTGCAAATGGGCTCAGCTCATGCCAGAGCACCATCTCACATAATTCCAAGCACTCTGCCTTCAGGATTGATAAGGCCTGCCATAGGAGTGACTGATAGGAATATATGTGTCCATTTTAGGGTTAGATATAGGAATACTATATCTAAAGCAAAGGGTGATTACACCACCTTGCCCCAGCTGTCGTGCAGCCAATTGTGTCAGATTTGGGTGGCCAGCCAGGGGTGGCATAATACATGCTGCAGCCCATGGTAGGCCCTGGGTACACTTATGCCCTGGATACCTAAGGTATGCTGTACAGGGACTGATAAAGTGGCCCAGTACCAATTGGTAAATGCACCTAAGGTACATGCGTGTCAATTTAGAGAGAGAACAGCTAGGGTGTGGGTCTGATTAGCAGGCCCACAGCCAGGAAAAGTCGTAAACCAGTGAAACAAAAAGCAAAAATCGGGGGTGACCATAGGATTGCAGACCCCACTCTCCTACAGGGGGCTCTCAGAGGTGGCTAAGGGGGCCAAGGCCCTATGTGCCTTCTTCACCACAAAAAGAGGTCAGACAGGCCTTCAAATTTCAAAACAGTTCTGATCCAATTTGAGGAAATGGTTTGGTGCTATACCCTCCACTTTCTCTGGAAATCAAACAAAACAGAGGTTACATCTTCTAGACCTACCCTCTGCATCCTCCAGTCTATTGTCTAAATGCTTAGTAAGCCCTGGGAGTGAGCTCATTGTAGATCTGAGGGTCTTTTCTTCTGTCTGCAGCCATTCCACATTTTGCTGTTTCAAGTGTTCGCTCAACAACCTTCCATAGGTCCACAAGAAGGAGGTTAACATCCAGGGAAATGGGGTCTGTTTTCACCTTCAGGGTAGATTTAGAGAGTTTTAACTAGCCACCTGGATTGGGCTTCATAGAGACCCTGGGACTCCTGCAGTTCTCTGCGTAGGCTAGTATCAATCAAGGCCCTGCCACCCCAGCCGCATATTAATTCATCTTCATTTGTTGAGTCGTTTTAGTCACCTTGTCTTCCCCCATATTCTCAATCATAGGGGGCCAAGGACACAAATGCCTCCAGTCCACAGGGAGGCTGGTTCAGGCGGCAGCAGTAGGTCAAGGGTGGGGGGTGGAAAGACCCTAAGGTGTAAATTCAATCTGTCCCTGCCAACAAACTCCTACGGTGCAACTCCACTTATAGGCAAATGTGGCCCCTAGCAGTTCCAAGATGGGAGGGGGAGGAGGGGGGGACAGGTGCCACACAACCATAGAATTCTAACACCTCAGAGGGAAAAAAAAGGGAGAGGAAAATCCCTGCACCTCAGTGTCTCAATCCTACCTCAATGTAGGCTAACGGGCAACACAGCCAACCAGTTCAGTGTCATTCTGGCATACAGTCACCTCAAGGTCTACACCACTGCTCCCAGGAGTCATGGATTACCTCCACAACGTCTCCTCCGGTGACTCCGGACTCCCAAAAATAAAGAGGGTGGGCAAGTGACCCCTCTGTGTTCGAAAGGGTAGAGGCCCTCAAAGAGGGGAGGCCATACATCCGCAGGCCAAAAGCACCCCCCTGAGCCTGGTGTCCAGTGGGCCCAATCGCCACTACAACACTACCCCTACTGAAGGATAGCGAGGGGGAGTCGCCTACCTCACCTCCTTACCAAGGACTGCAGACGGTCCAAGATAATTACTCTGGCAGGAAGGGGGCCACACACCCACCGAGTGATGCCATCACAACCCACAGCAGTCTCCCGGGCGCTTAAACGCACAAGGGAAAGCAGTGTCTCGTCACTGGCTCTGTAACAAGTGGGGCCCGGGGGGATTATCCCACCACCATGCAACCTAATCAAGAGCTTCTCCCTGTGGTGTTCATCAATGTCGACTCGGACCCAGAGGTGCACCAAGCCAGCCTCTCAGGCCCACCTCTTGCCCAGCCCCAGGTGAGGTTTAATAGCGTGCAAAAGGAAGGACAGGAGGGGCATACCACTCAGTTCCTCCACGGGCCCAGTCATAAATTCATGGCTGGAGAGACATCTGGGCCTCCCTATCGTCCGGAGCAGTCCTCCACTGCAGCCCCCTTGGCCGCACCCACCATCTTGGCATGACAGCCGAGGTGTGCAGCCACAGCACTTATTTGGCTAATGTCCAGATAGTGATGGGAGCCACCCCCTCCACTGCATTAGAGAGGCAGTTTTCAGCCCACAGGGTCCCAAGATTTATAAGGATGAAGACATCGGGCCGAAAGCACCTGTAGTTAATGCACATGGCACGCAGAACTGATGGTGATAAGAACCAATGTCTTGATTGGCTGATGCCTGTGCACAGACTCAAGTGTAGGCACACAAAAGGAATGTCCGGTCTAGTTCTAGATCCAACTGAGGCACAACAATTGGCTTTGGAAAACACATATGTCAGGCCCCATGACAAAGTATCATAACCTGTGATTTAAAGAGACAGGGTTGATCAGGTAAAAACAAAATGGCCAAAGAGCTAATAAATACACTTAATCATGCCCACTGCAAAACAAAAAAACACAAATAACAATAAATCAGTAACTTTTCAGAGGGTCGAGAAGATAGAGCGTGCACGAAGCCACAAAACTTTACCAGACCATATTTGAATTCCGTGGATGGAACACTGGCAAGAATTACATCTGTCACTTCATGAAGGAAGTCAAAAGAATAAATTGTCACTGCTCAATCTCCATGCATGGAGGTCTAAAGTTGTGGAGGTTTGATTTTTCAGATCCTTCCCTGTTGCGGAGACAGGATGCTCTCTCGAAAGGGCAGCCAGATCAGAGTGCAAATACTCAAATCCTGGAGCTCTGGGAACCATCCTCTCCTGGCCAGTCCATGGCTATAAAGATGTCTTGGGCTTTGTGTGTCTGAGGCACGAGAGGAAGCACCAGGAACATGTGCAAGATACCCATGTCCCATCTTAGGGTGAATGAGTCTCCCATTAACCTTTTTGGAGGCAACACCAATGTGCAGAAGATTATGCCACTGCATGTTCTCGATAGTGGTGTAGAGATCTAGTCCGTGCATGCCACCTCAGGATGGAGACGCCACTCGTGGTCCCACCAGCTGACTAGTGCTCAAGCTCATCTGCTTTTGCGTTTAAGGACTCCACTAGTTGGTTGTCTACCAAAACGATTTTCTCCAGAGATGTAGGACCTTCTGGTACAGGATCCAAGACCACCTCGTGGTGTACAAGCCTTCCCCTAAAGGTTGGTAGAAGGTTTCAAAGGACAGGAGGCTCCCAAAACATTGACGTTTAGCTGGGTTTCCATTGGACTCATTAGGCCCCTTAAAAACCACCTCACCAAGATGGCCTTCTCAACTATGAAATTATGCATCTGTTACTAATGTGACATCCAGGTGGGGAAGGGCAAGTGGCCAGCCAATTGTAAGACTGGTGCTTGTCTGCCACCACGTGAGGTCCCGAGCTGTCTCTAGCAAGATATGGTCAGAGTCAGAGACAAACCCGAAGTTGGGCCCAGGGAAATCTTAGATTCCATTGTAGGGTTAGCAAGTGCCATGTGGAGTATGTGATAGAGGATGCATGAGGCTAGGAGCCCAAGAATCTTCAGAATTATCTTCAACGAGACTCAGGACTGAGCTCAAAATGTTGGGATCATATCCCGAAGATCCTGGACTAGCTGAGGGGGTGAAAAGGTCTTGAACACCACAGTTCCTATGATAGATCCCATGAAGGGAATCCTCTATGTAATGCTCAGGAGTGACTTTCGCTCGTTGATGGAAACCCCAAGGAGATCAGGAGTATGGCTGTTGTCTGGAAGCGATGTGTGACTAACTTTTACAAACCCACCTAGAGTAACCAGTCATTGAGATACAGAATTATACGTACCCTGACCGCCAAAGATGAGCTGCAACAACCACCATTCATGAACACCTGAGGGGCTGAGGTAAGGACGAAGGTGAGCACAGAAAGTTGGGAGAGTTCCGACCACACAGTGAACTGCAGGTACCATATGTAGGACTGCATGAGCAGCATATGAAAATACGTGTCCTGCCAGTCCAGGGACATATATTCTTCAGGATCCAGAGCAAATAGGATCATCACCAGAATAAGCAGTTTGAACTTGTACTTTCTCAGAAAGGTGTTCAATGGCCAAAGGTTTAGTACATGCCTGAGGCCTCCATGCTTCTTCAGTATGAGGAAATAGTAAGAGTCACACCTCTCACCCGTCTCAGATTCTCAGCGTTTGGAACTTGTACAATGTCACATTTAGCCACCAGGAGGTGGATTTCTTGCATAAGATTAATGTGTAGTCTGCTGAAATTTGACCTGGGTTGGACTGATTCTGAGGTTGGGAAGAAAGGTATGGTGTAGCTCATTTGATAATTTGCAAAGTTTATTGGTCTGACATGATGAATTTCCACCCATGACAGAAATACTGTATACTGGACCCCATCAGCTGGGTGTGAGAGGACAAATCAAAGTGACTTGGGAACCACTGTAGTAGAGGAGGAAGAGTTGGAGGACTGCCATACTCAAACATTCACTCTGCTCTGAAATGGCTGAGTTTGCTGTTGAACTGGCTGGGAAGGTTGACACTGACAGTAAGCTAGGCTGTTGTAATAGTACTCAAGCTTTCTATACTGCAAGTGGAATTGTCTGGCCAGGGATAAAACCCCAAGGATCAAACTGTGGCGTGACTATCTTTTAATCGCTTGAGAGCAAAATCAGCCTTTTCTTACAAACAGCCTAGAGCCATTGAAGAGAATGTCCATAAGGGGCGCTTGGACACACCCTAAAAACACAGTTGAATGCATCCAAGCATGTCTTCTAAGTACTACACTGGTACTAATAGCAGGGTGTATAGGGTTGGTAGTGTACAGGCCTACACACATATTTTGCTGTGTCCTGTCCATCTTGGATTGCTTGGGCCAGGAGTTCCTAAGGTCCTCCGGAAGGCAAGCAAGATCTCACTGGACAGGTCCTACAAGGCATGAGTGTCTCTGTCCAGAAGGCCCACTAACAGAGAACAAAAGGATAGACTAGCAGAGGAAAACATCTGCTCAGCAAAGGCAGGAATATGTTTTGACTCTATCCTGGTGCTTCGTCGGAAAAGTGTTTTGATTGACTTTACTTGTGAATGGCTGCACACAAGGCTGTACAAAAGGGGGTGGTGGTGGACGGAGCCTCTGAACCAATCAAACACTCACACCCAGTCAACAGATCTGGGTTTATTCTATCACCGTTCTTTAGCCCACTCTGCCACCCCAGTTCAGACATGGCCATATGCAAATCAGTCTGACCCTGTGCCTCATGGGAACAGTCCAGCCCGAACTGCCAAGCCATGCCTTCCCTGGACCGGAAACAAGCTTTCGAGGACCGGTTTCTGGCATTTCAGCAGTCTTCAGTCCGGCTTGCTTGAATCCAGTGGCAAAGTGAGTAAGGGACTCACGTCTGAGCATACCCTGACAAATGATGGCGAACAAAGCGGTACAAAAGGGGGTGGTGATGGACGGAGCCTCTGAACCAATCAAACACTCACACCCAGTCAACAGATCTAGGTTTAATCCATCACCGTTCTTTAGCCCACTCTGCACCCCAGTTCAGACATGGCCATATGCAAATCAGTCTGACCCTGTGCCTCATGGGAACACAAGGCTTTCAGCTGTTGGGTGTTTATCAGGAAGTCAGGGTCACCAAGGAATTGCCTGTGTCATTTCAAACCAAATGGCCATGACAGTGTCCGTTAGGTCTTCCTTAAATGGTAGGGGCTTAAATGAAGCTACACCAAGCAAAGACATCAGTCAACTAGCTTTAGTTTCCAGGGCATGCAGTTGTAAATCTAGCACTTGTACTACACATCACTACATAAAAAGAGGCAACTTCTTCAGTTGATGGACTAGATGGCGAGTTCATGATGTATCTAGCTCACTTGCACTTTACAAGACTAAGTACAGTCTTTCATCAGTGCAATGAGGTAGGAGCAGATTGTTCGACTCCTTGTTATCACCAGGGCAGGGACCCAATGGATCGTTGGCTCTGAGTCAGAAGACACTAGACACTTTAAGTGACACCCTTGCAACTGCATACCAGACTTTGATTTGCAGAATGGAGACGAGTCCAGTATGGTATTTGCGCTTATGGCATGATTTCAACTTCAACATACTGAAAGACTCCAAGCGGGAACATCATTTTTTCCAGGACCGACCGACCTTGTGACCAAGAGCGGCCCAATAACCTGGAGCAAGAGCGGGACATATGTTTCAAACGCAACCTCCACTTATGCTCAGTGACGCAAAGCTACGCCTTCCACTCCCTGGTTGCCTTTGGGTCCATAAGTGCCCACTAACTGCACAGCTTCAAGTCATGACCACAGCCCAAGCATCATATGGACATGTTGTACAGGTCTATGACAGATATCTGCGTCCTACATACTTTGAATCCTTTTGCTTTTGGAGTAAGCATGTTCCCTGGTACAAGGTTTTCCAAATTAAGGAGTCATCCAACAAATTCGAAAGAAGAGATCCAGATCCACGTTTACAAGTGCGGAATGAAAGGAACCAATGTCGGTGCTCAGAGGTGGGGTTATATGCAGTTTCGCTCCATCATTTTTAGGCGTGTGTGAAATTCATCATGGAGACAACGCTTACAGGCACTGGAGCACTGCTGAAAAATTATCCGGATCCAGTCTGGCTCCGGGGAATATTTTAAAGGTGTGGAATCTGCGGATAGAAATAGCCATTAGAAAAGCTGCTTTACCACTGAACTGCAATAGCCAGAAATTAATTTACTCCTAAAGAGCATCTGAGAACCGCAGGAAGGCAGGAAGATGACATTGGGGAAGGTGTGGGGCTCCTTTTTTAAAAGGATTCTATCTTGTATGCTACCTTGAACGATTTTACTGACCTGTGTCCTGTTAAACTCTCCCAAAAAGTGATGGTCCCATCAGTACTGCAAGTCATCACCCACGTGTGCGGAACTCCTTTTGCCTTTGTTCCCACACACACAAAAGCATCCAAGCCAAAACCAAGTAGAAGGCTGCACAAAAGGTTAGAATGGTCTTCACAGTCACCCTGAAAAAGAAGTAGCAGAGGAGACACTCATTCAGAACATATTACAAAATATATATGTCAATTTAGGGATACTGTAGATTCTGCTGAATCTAAATATCGAACAAAACAACATGGCTCCATATTGTTCTCAAACAAACCACAGGACCAATGTCAATCTCTATTGTGGCTCCTTTAGTAAATGCCTGAGAAAAGCAGCACTGAAAATCAAGATTCAACAAGCATAGATTGTGTGGGTTATTAAATTAACCAGCATGCAGTTATCCAACTTGATCTTCAACAACAGTGGACAAGTACTAGTTTAAAGGCATGATCAATGGCAAATAGATTGTCAATGTATTTGATCCACTACCCAGTTTCTGGGTGCAACTTGACTGGTAAAACATAAGAAACACCATTTGTTCTTCATTCCAGTGGTCATCATGCAGTATGGAGGGATTGTCTCCTTGAGGAAGTCACATGTGAGGCTTTGTTTCCAAGATCTTAGTGAAGTTAGAGGCTACAAGACTTAGATATGGCAATCTCATATATTCACCACTGATGCCCTGACACACAATACAATTGGACCCCAAACTGGTCTTCCAAGTACAGCTCTCCACCACGTGTCTCTGTCAGGATAGCACAGCAGAACAGTCCAAGGTTTCCTTAAGGAGGTGATGTGAACTATACTCTTCGAACACTCAATATTCAATCAATGCCCTATTTATAAAAAGGCATTGTCAAAGCCAATAGGTCTCACCTATGTGAGAGCTATTGGCTAGGCTGCTGTTCAGCATAGCTAAAGGTTAGTGGAGTGGCGTAGAGACGCATGGAAGAAGAGTGGAGAACAGTGGCACTGAGTGGTGTAGAATGGGGTGAAGTTGCATTGAGAAGAGTGGAGTGGCATAGAGTAGAGTGGCGTAGAGCAGAGTGGCGTAGAGCAGAGTGGCGTAGAATGGCAAAGTAGAGAGGCATAGAGCAGAGCGGTATAGAGCAGAGCGGCACAGAGTAGACTAGAGTGGCATAAAGTAGACTAGAATGGCATTGAGTGGAGTGGCATTGAGTGGAGTGGCGCAGAGTGGAGTGGCGCAGATTGGAGTGGCGCAGAGTGGAGTGCCGCAGAGTGGAGTAGAGTTGCGTAGAGTAGAGCGGCATAGAGTAGACAGTCTATAGAGTCAGAAGACATACAGAGCAGATGTACATATGTCAAACCTTTTATAAATCTCATCATGACAGATGATTTAAAAAGGGACAGTTGTCCCGGTAAACGTAGAAAGGAAAATGGTCCAACAAATAACCTTAAATAGTGCCTCCTGTAAAGCCTTGCAGGACCAAAAAAACAGAATATAAATAAAAATCCCACAACTGTGCTTGTAAAGTGTCACTCTTGCGGATGTCACATCAGGCCACTAATTTGTTTTGGTACCTGCTTAAATATATTTTTTAGAAGAGTGCCTGGTGGTAGATGACATCCACCGTTTCAGACAGCATATCAAATGCAGTCAACTGCTGCTGCTCAATTTCAATGCATGGAGATGTAAACTGCACAAACTCAGGTAAAGGATATTGTCTTAATGCTGCAACAGAAGTCCACCCAAAGTGGCCAGATGCTCATGCCTAGAAGTTAAGGGTACCACACTCTCCTGCCCCAATCCGCAGTCACCAGGTTGACTTGGGCCTGGTCATTCCTGATCTTATTCAGAACAAACAGCAGATGCAGCAGTGGCGGGAAGGTGTAGAGGAATGCTGAGTTCCATTCAAGCCATAATTCATCCCTTAGCAAGCATTCTCACAGAAGCTCTAATGCGCAAAACATTTGACGCTGTGCATTCATCAGCGTGAAAAAGATCTAGCCAGGCTTTCCTCAGTCAGCAGATGCTTGTACCACCTTTCATGGTCTGACAGACACCATCTGCTGAGCTCTGGCACTGAAGGATCCTGCCGGATTGATCAGGAAAATGCCCTTATGCTCCAACCAATTCAGGAGGAACAGCACCTTCACACACAAGACCCAGGGCCACACTCTGCCCTGCTTGTTACTGTACCACATAGCGGCGGTGTTGTCTGTGGGAACCCTCACCAGCATCCCCTTGATGTATAGCAGGAAGGCATTTAAAAGGCAAGATGAATGACTATCAACTTCAACAGATTAATATGGAGCTTGGGATTTTCACCTCCCACAGATGACCTTCCAAGCCTAACAGGGATGAGTTTGTCATCACCATCAGCTCCGGCTGGACGAGGGAAAGGGGACAGCTGCTTGACCAATTTGATCAATTCAAGCAGCCACCCCTGAATATCGTAAGCCCTGTCTTAAAGATCCGAATGACATCCACAGATTTCCTTGATTCTGGCCCACTGACAATTCAGATTCCATTGCACAGCCTGCATGTGCCACCTGGCGTAATTGACAAGGAGGATCCACAAGGCTAAAAGCCAAACATCGCGAACATAGTCTGAATGCTCTGAACTCGTTGCAGCAGACTGAAGGCCCTGCACTGTAGCCAGGATTGCTACAATGAATTGGAACCTCTCTGAAGGAGTCAGCTGCAGCTTTGGCTTGTTGAATGATATCAAGAGGTTTGCCATTGTCTGGAGGTGGTCTGCGACTAATTCTGGTGAGCCTGCCTTCAGAGATCAGTCACCGAGGTAGGGAAAAGCTGATATTTCCCTGATCTAAGAAGGTGGGCACAAACCACCGCCATCACGTTTGTGAACACTGATGGGGTGCTGATGAGGCTGAAGGGAAGCATGGCAAAATGAAAACTAATCCTAGCCTACCTTCTAGAGCAGGTCTGTTGAACTGCACGGCGGGTATATGAAAATATGCATTCTACATGTTTGATGGAGCAGGATTTCGCAAAAAGAAAACTACTCAAACAAACCTCCCCATAATAAGTACTAACAGTAAGTAGAAATAGAAAACTAATGTACATTTTACACTACACAAGAGAAATATGCTTTGCATATGCACGTACTAACTCGGAAATAATAGGTAAATAACCGGAAATGTAGTAATACTGTGTTTAGAATGAAGCGAGAAAACTTGCATGGCCAGGCCGCATGTGTATTAAGTAAAAAGCATGATGTGTGTTGCTTTAAACCTAATAAATAATGCTGCTTTCCTGCTTAAGCTATGCTAGGATAACTTGTAGCACGTAATAGAGCTGAGGTGGGTGGTAAGCAGTGAAAATGCATTGTCACATAAATAATTAATGTCTGTTTTCCGTTTATTTAGTATTTGGCGCATCCTCCATTTTATTAAAGTTGTCCGTGGTGCAGGTGGGCCAAGCGAGAGAGGAGTCGTCATGGCGGACAAACTGAAAGCGCTGATCACAGCAGAAAGAGCCTAACACTGTGAAGTCCAGAATGTTGAGTGCCTGCCAAGAAGCAGTGGGAACATGAGAACCATCAAATTATGGCGGCGGATGCTCAAATTTGTATAATAAAATTGCATCACTTGTAACCCATGTGTACTTATGAGAGACAACTAAATGCCTGCTTATGTAAAAAGGTGTAGAACAATAGGGTAGTCAAAAAGTAGATGAAATCCTGATGGGGTGACATCCCACCCCATGAAATTAACCAATCTCTTAGCTAGAAAAGTGAAGACTTGCAAGGATTGGGGGATGGACATGTAATGAATGGGTGCATTTAGGGGTGTGGTTTACGCTTAGGCTGGAAGGTGTGCGAGAAGGAGATGCGTCGCTGTCTATCGGTTTGCAGAGGCCTAGCTGATCATGTCCTGTACCGTTCCTGTCCCTTTGAGTCTTTGCTCTCTGACTCTATCTCGGAGAGCCCCCACCACTAATTGGGCCCGTGGGTCGTTTTCCCTACAGATCTTTCTTATAGGTTTGTATTTCTCTGAACTGTATTGCCCAGTTAAGATGCAAATGTATTTTTGTCTTTGAAACTTTTGCCTCTCCATCTATCTTAGTCTGTATTATTGAGCATCATATCTTAACCCCTTGCATGCTGGGGTTATTCCCCTGCTGTGCTGGGGGGCGCGCACAGCGCCCCAGTGCTCATGACGAGCTCAGCTCGTCATGAGGCACAGTGCTCGCGTGCTCATGACGAGCTGAGCTCTTCATGACCACACCCGTTTTCGTGGAACGTTCAGCACAGCAGGGGAATTAGCCCAGCGGGCGAGCGTTCCACGGCTCATGACAAGCTCAGCTCGTCATGAGCACCGGAGCACCGTACCTCATGACGAGCTCAGCTCGTCATGAGCATGCAACGAGTTAACTGCTAGTTCTGTACTATTGAGCATCTTATATCTGAATCACGTATAATTGTATTCTTTTATGCTAATTCTTTTTTTCCATGTTTACTCTTGCTTCCAATGTATGACATGTAAAGCGCTCTGATACCCACAAGGGTCTTGTTCGTGCTATATAAAACCTTCAAAATAAATAAAAATCCACTCTGATATATGATTTATGCTGATATTTTGCCTGTACCTAATGTCTCTCCATCCATCCACTGTGTGCAACGTATTATTGATGTGTAGTTCCGTTATTCATTTGCAATAGGATGATGTTCTCTCTCTGTGTGGATTTCATGGTTTGACTGAAAATTCTAGATACAAAATCTCCTTATTAATCATACCAGGAATCTGTGATTGTTTATGCCAAATGTATGATTTATTATGACAGTAATACCATTGCCATCAACTCTTCAACTAATTGGTTCATTGACCAACTAGAGGAAAAGTTGAATATATAGGTTTAAATGTATTAAGTTTAGGTTGTTTAAGCATGAAAGTCGCAAAGAGATACAATAGAAGTAAATTCAAATTTGACCCCAGCGCATCAGGGATTTGGATGAATGTGTAGGGGCCAATGTATTTTGTTAAGTATTGATCCCTGATCAATTTATTGGGTTCGCTCTGGATCAATTTCTTGGTAGCAGGGGGGGGGGGCGTGGCTTAGAGCCCGAGGAGTGCGGAGGCAATGCGTGAGGCGCTCCGTGACAGCCGGCGAATTCCGCGGTTCCTGCTACCGCTTTGACGCACAGGGGACGGATTCGGCAGTCGGAAGGATGCGGGCATAATTCGATGCCCTCCACACCGTCGAAGCTGCGATTTAAGCAGACTTTTACCTCAATGTGAGTTCAGTCGCGGCTCTGCTTTTGCCACGACCGCCATTTTGTTTTTTTTATTTTCCTCTCATCTACACGCGACGCGTGTTTTTTCTTCAAATGAGCACCTGCCAGCTTTTCAACGATATTTTCTTGTGTCGCTAATGTGAAATGTGCCCAGGACTGTTTATTGCTCAGAATTTTACAGCGCACATGCTCATAGCTGGCTAATTTTCAAGTATATATTATGCGCTGAGTTATTTTTTCACTTCTTTGTGAGACAACCATTTCTCTGCTTCCTATTGCCAATATGATATTTCCTTATTTCATTTTAACATTGGTTTGACCTCTCTCCTGATGACTTTTGCTACCTCTTAGTCAATATCTCTTCATGGAAGCTATTCCACACGGGAACTTTAATGACCTTTTTATCATGCGCTGACAGGCTGCTTACTTTCTACACTGCGCCATCTGGCCTCTTCTTTTATTCCTACAGTTGGTTCTGTTTTTGAGCTTATTTTTGTGCCCTTCTGACGTATTTCTAGTCAATGTGACTCTGCAATTATTACAAGGGTACCTTATGGGCATTGCCAGACTGGCGCACTCATCTACCACTAAATCTCGGCGCGTCTTTGTTAAGAATTCGACAATTTTTTCTGAGTTCTCCAAATTTGAAGATTCCCAGACGTCTTCCGTTCTAGATTTGCAGACCACAATGGAGACCTCGGCGACGGCCTCTGGGAAAACAAATACTAAAAGGCTAAAGAAAGACCCTCCTTATCTGCCCAAACCTTTGTCCCCAATCTCCATGGAACTCTTGCTGGAGGAGATTAGAGCCTTGCGTCCCTATATGGAGGAAACCAACGCTAAGCTACAATTGATGTCCGATAACTGGTCTCAGCTAGAGACGAGAGTTTCCTCAGTGGAACAAAATGTCTCTTCTCTTAAAGAAACAAGTGCTACAATTCCCCAATTGCACTCCCAGATTTCTTCTCTTCAAAAGCAGGTTGAGGACCTGGAAAATCGTAACAGACGTAACAATCTCCGTATCTACAGCCTGGGAGAGGGCATTGAGGGGAATGACCCTATCGCCTTCTTCAAGTCATTTCTCCCTAAATTGCTGCATTTACCGGAAGGCACGCTGCTCAACATTCAGCGTGCTCATAAGTTGGGTCGGCTTCCCTCTTCTTCTTCACCTTCATCACAACCTAGAGGTGTTATTTTGTATTTCTTGGAATACACTGATCTTTTGAAGGTACTTTCAGCCGCTAAAGCTTCCTAAAAATCACATGGTCAGGCTCCTCTCTGTTTTTTGCACAGGATTATGCCAAAGCCACTGCAAATAGGCGCAAAGCCTTTTTGGACATGAGAGCTGAGCTGAGATCGATGGGAGCTCGTTATGGCCTCTTCCACCCATGCCTATTCAAAGTAACATATAATAATAAAACAACGACTTATGAAGATCCTGTCCACCTTAGAAGTTTTATCAACTCCTGCTCACCAACCAACATGGATCCATCAAGCTCTTCATCCTCATTCCACACTTGAGACTGTTTGTTTTTTCCATATATGACTCTCCTCAGCTTTGTTTTTTTCTTTTCTTCCTGTGGCAGTTATTTCATGTTCTGAAGTTCTTCGTTTTCTTGTATTATTGCTTTTATCAGGTTGCTCGTTCATAAAACTCCTGTTGCCCGTATTTATTGTTATTGATTCTTAGTAGTATTATTACCCCTTTTATTGCTCTGCTCTTTCTTAACTTTAATATCCTCTTTTTTTTCCCTTGTCTCCATAGGATATGTACCCTTGCCCATAGGGTTCCCCGGCTGCACGTCTAGACCTCTGTTGCCCTACCTACTCCAAGTGGTTCCCCCCCTCCTGTTCTCCTGCTTACGCTTTCCTGATATTTCCTTTTGTAGGTATGTCTTTTCCTTCCTTACCTGTCGTATTTTTGTTCCTCAGTGCACTCTTATCCCTCTTCTTTTCTTCCTGCTCCATTAACTTATTAGGTGTCGCTCTCTTTCTTTCGCTTATCCATGTTCCTTCTCTCTTTTTTCCTCCTTACTTTCTCATCCTTCTTTGCACAATATTACAGTCTTTTGAAATGATCTCTTTCTTCTACTTCCTTTTTTCTTTCAACTTTTTATTTATTTTGCATTTTCTACTTTCAATGGGTTTTTCTTGTAAGTTTATCCGATTTATTAATCATCTTTTGTATTTTATTGCATGTCGTTAAAAATTGTTTCATGGAATCTTAAGGGTATCAATTCTCCTATCAAAAGACAAAGAATTCTATCTAATCTAGCCAAATTAAATGTTGATTTTGCGTTTTTGCAAGAAACTCACCTCTCAGACACAGAGTCCGCTAAACTTAAGAGAGGCTGGGTGGGTGATGTTTATTCTTCTCCTGGCGATGGTAAACGCAATGGGGTGGCAATTCTATGTCGCAAATCCCTTTCCTATTCCCTAATTTTCCAGGAATCTGACACTGAAGGTAGATGGGTATATGTCAAACTATCACTAAAGGGTGTTCCAATCTCTCTCATTAATGTTTATGCCCCTACTGGAGGAAACCCCACTTTTTGGTATGTGATGTCTACACATATTACCAACTTTATAGATGACAATTTCATTTTAGCGGGAGATTGTAATCAATCTCTCGATCCCTTTCTCGATAGGAATTCCAAAATTCTTTATATTCCTAACAAACCCCACAAATTTTTTGCCCAGGCAATTTCGCAACACAAGCTCATTGATGCTTGGCGCCTTTGTAATCCCACAACGAAAGAGTTTACGTTCTACTCTCCATCTCACCATTCCCAATCGAGAATCGAATATATTTTTTTGTCCCGCAACATTGCCCAGACTCTTACCAATGCTGAAATCGGCCCCATCTTATTATCCGATCATGCCCCTGTCTCGATTAATATTGATATTTTGCCTAAAATTTCTGGACCCAAGAGATGGTGCTTTAACAATACTCTTCTCTTGGACCCTAAGTTCACTGCCTCGTTTATCTCCTTTTTTGATGAGTTTTTTTAGGTTAACGACACTCATTCCATGCCCAAGCACACTGTCTGGGATGCTTTTAAGGTGGCTGCGAGGGATTTTATTATTGGATATGTCGCAAAAAAAAAGGAAAATTGCCCACAAATTTACTGGTGATCTTCTTCAGAACATTAAGAGATTGGAGCACGCCTACTTTACTTCACATTCCCAACATGATTTGACAGCTCTGTTGCTGCTAAGATGCAATTTAACAAACAATCTACTGAAGATGCTTCCTTATATTTGTTGAGATCAAGTGCAAAATTTTATAGGGGCAAGAACAAAGCCGGGAAAATTTTAGCTAACTACCTGAAAGTTAAACATAATAAGTTAAATATCGAATCTGTTTATGATAGTAATTCTGATCTTAAACACAAGGATGCTGATATCTTAACTGCATTTTCTCATTTTTCAATAACTTCTATTCCTCTGAAACTCAACCCTCTTCCCAATCCCTTTCACATTTCTTTTCCAGCATACACAAACCCCAACACTTTCCCCTCGATCTAGCCTCCCTAGAATTAGATATAACCCAACATGAATTACTCACTGCACTTTAGCATTTGAAGAAAGACAAAGCCCCTGGACCAGATGGTTTCACTTTCGAATTTTACCTCCACTTCTCAAAACTATTGCTACCAAAATTGTACTCATTAATTGACTCATTTGTTTCCTTAGGGTGCTCTTCAGGTTCCCTCTCTGATGCTCATATTTGTCTCATTCCTAAGGAGAGGAAGGACACCAAATTTTGTAAGAATTACAGACCCATCTCTCTAGTCAATATAGACTATAAAATATTCGCTAAATCACTTGCAGCAAGATTAGACCTCTTGTTGCCTGACCTGCTGGGTGCGGAACAGTCTGGATTTGTCAAAGGGCGTTTTATCACTGACAATACCAGACTTTTATTTAATGTTCTGTCGAAATCTTCCCGGTTCCAACATCCCTTTGCAGCGATAGCATTGGATGCTGAGAAAGCATTCGATAGGGTGGAATGGACTTATCTTTTCTCTGCCCTCAATTGGTTTGGCTTTGGCCCTAAATTTATATCTTTAGTGTCCCTTCTCTACTCCAACCCACGTGCAGCAGTTTGTGCAATGGTTTGGTTTCCTCCTTCTTTAACTTGGGGAGGGGTGTCCGTCAAGGTTGTCCCCTGTCACCATTTCTCTTTAATTTAGCTTTGAAGCCCTTTCTTTCCAGGCTTCGTCAGCACCCCAACATTCATGGTTTTCAAACCCGCACTCTCATATCAAACTTGCCGCATACGCAGACGACATCTTACTCTTTATATCCAATCCCACTGAATCTATACCTGCCTTTTTGGATGAAGTAGGTGAATACTCCCTAATCTCCGGCTATAAATTGAATAATGATAAGTGTGAAATTTTGCCCCTAACGAAGTTCACTTTCAAACCTGATTTTAGTACCTCTAATTTCACTTGGAGTTCTTCTCACATTAAGTATTTAGGTTTACATATTACTCCCTCCATTTCAGACAGTATCTCTCTTTGTTTAAATAAATGTACTCAGAAAATATCAGATTTAACAGCCAGATGGCACCCTCTTTATCTGTCATGGTGGGGCCGTCCCGACACCATTAAGATGATGCTGACCCCTATAGTTCTTTACACGATTTCTAATATTCCTTTACCAATCCCCTCAAAAAATTTCCAAAAAATTAATTCATTACTATCCTCATTTCTATGGAACGGCAAAAAATCTCGGATGTCTCTCACTAGGCTAATCCACCCTAAGTCAGAAGGTGGAGTTACCTTCCCAGATTTTCCAGCTTATCACAAAGCTTTTCTTCTAAAACAAGTTTTTTTTGGCTACAAGATCCTGACACTCCTTGTCCTTTATGGGTTAATGTTGAACGTCTTTCACGTTCCCCCTTTTCTTTTGCTGAATATATCTCTTTCTCACGTAAAACTTTCTCATTATCCACTCCTTTACACAAATTCACAACCGAATTGCTGCTATCCTTCGCTCCTCCTCCCATTACTACAGTTGCCGACTTCCTCAATTCCACTATTTGGCACAATCAGAATTAATTAATTAATAATAAGCCCTTTTACTGGAAGTCTTGGAGACTAAAGGGATTACTTTGGGTTTCTCAACTATTTTCATACTCTACGTTTATACCTTTCGCAACACTTTGCCAATCTTTTGATTTACCTGCTTCCTTTGCCCGTAAATACCTTACACTCAAAGAGGCGGTAATGTCCACTCATACTCATCTCTCACAGTCCCATGTCCTTCCTTCACCACACTTACTCTTCACGGCTCCCTTCCTTTTTGCGCACTGAATCCAAAGCTTCTGCTATATACAAACATCTCCATGTTACAGAGTCCATTAGACCCAAAACTAAGGTGGAGGAACAATCGGAGGGCGATTTCGCCACATCGTGGGCAGTATCTCTATGGAATAAGGTCTAAAATTCGCAAAACATCTAGAGCAGCAACCTTGACACAATCCCTGTTCTTCATATACAATAGACTTCTTTTCACACCATATGACCGGAGCAAGAAGTTTCCTCCAGCCCCGGACCTTTGCTGAACCTGCTCTTACCTGCATGCCACTTTATTCCATATGTTATTCTCATGTACTGTTGTTCATGATTTCTGGCAATGGGTCTGGGCCCAAATTAACACAATCTTTCATACTCACATTCCACTCTCTTTCACTCACATTTTCCTAGGTAGCCTCTCTTCTTGCTGGGAGGACACTACACTCAAAGTTCAAATTATTGCCTTACTATTGGCTGTTGCATTCCAGCAGATCACAGTTAACTGGAAAAACGTTTCCAATATTTCCTTTAGAGCATGGTGGTATAATGTATGTCATAATCACAGAATGGATACTGCCTTTGTCTTTCCTATTCATATGGCGACGAAACGTAAGGAATTGTGGCTTCCTGTTACTCTGTACCTTGGGCCCCGAGCTCCTACGCCCGCTGTTAACACCCTACATCCCCCAACGCAACCTTCGTTCTATGGGGCATCACCTAGTCTTGGTTCCCCACACGAAGTTCTGCCGCATCGGAGAACGCTCATTCAGTCTGCTGGGAGCAAAGCTATGGAACTCCCTTCCCCTCCACATCCGTTGCCTTGACAACTTGTCCGCTTTTCGTAAAGCTATTAAAACTCACCTCTTCCCCCCCTGTAAGCACCCTTCTCCCCCTGTCTCAGTTGGTTATGATATGGTTCTTAGCGCCGGGACGCCCCGTCGCTGGGGCAGCTGTCGCGCTCAACAAATACATAACATAACATAACATGTATGTGCTAAACGATCTATTCATTTACAGCCTGCTCAACAAGAAGTTTCAAAACCTCCTTGATTACCCTTGATGTTCCTTGTATCTTTCTTTATTTCTGAATTGTTTCATACTTATGGCCCATTTATACCCTTGGCTTGGCTCTAAAACCCATTTTTTGTTATTATATCATCACTTTTGATGTAATGCTTCATTTAACTGTTATTGCTTCTTTCCTGAAACGTTTTTGTACTTTGTATTGACACCTAGCTTTTGACCAATAAACTACTTTCTGAACTTAAAAATTTCTGGGTAGCAGAGGATGGTTAAATTATTGATTAGTTTGGTAATGGTTATTGATTATATGTACTTAACATGAGAAGTTAGTGTCTTGTGCTATGTTGTCTAGAAGAACAGGTACAGAGCTGCCTAAGGAATCCCGGGAAGGAGGTTAGGATAGTGTGGTAAAGAAATCACACTGCAGAAGTACTTTGTCTGTTGTAATAATACTGAAAATCTACGCAGGGCTGTCAGTGTTATAATTAGGGAAATTTCGTATTTAAGTAGAGTCTTGGATTTAGCGAATGTTTCACTTTCGAAACTCTAGCAGTATCCCCGGGGGAGTAACAGGACACCTTTTATGCCAAAAAGTCTTCTTGTGAAACTTTGGCTTTATCCCTAGAGGAGTAATAGGTCTTCCTGGAGCTTGTTAGAGAAGTGAGATAACGCTGGTCGTTATTATTAATTGCAGTGTAAGGGAAAATTCTATTGGGACAAGTGAAAATGTCTATCTCTTTATTTAGCGGAACAGACAAGGTAGCATTGTCTTTATATGTTGTCACGAACTGATTTTGATTAAGACAAACTCCAAAAAATATTGCCGTAAGATTTTGTGAAGGGAGGGTCAGTAGTATGAGTAATACTGACGTCACAAAAGTCTGCGCTGGCATTGATCAGGTAGCGGGCGTGTGCTGAGCTCTGATTGGGCTTTTGGTGTGAATCGCACTAGAATTGGTAAAGACAGCAGATACGTAGAGAGCTATGATTGGACGGCTGGTGTGAGTTGCGCTGGTAAAGGGCAGAAATTTGCAAATAGGAAAAGGAGAATTACGGAGAAGTTTTGTTGTTCTGTTCATTGTGATACACTAGAATAAGGCGTTTGAGGAAATAGGATGGTTACAAATGGTAAAGAAATTCTTTAAAAAGAATAAGAAAATTGTTACTAGGGAGGGAATTCCAATTCCACCTCCAAGAACGCCCGTTGCACAAGTTACTTACCTTCGGTAACGATAAATCTGTAAGATACAGTAGTTAGTATTAGATTCCTTACCTTATAATATTCCTAGGCGTCAGACTGGATTCGGAAACCCCTCGCGCGCTGACGTCAGTTCTTATACATAGCTTTTCCGTGCCAGAAACGCAGAGCCATGATAAAAACTAACACTGGTACCATGAAACTAGGGCCCTGAAAGGGGATGACCTTAACCTTAGATATCGGTTCGCAGAACGGGGATGATGGGTGGGGCGGTAAGGAATCTAATACTAGCTACTGTTTCTTACAGATATATTGTTACTGAAGGTAAGTAACTTGTGCATCTGAAAGAAACAGGTTAGTATTAGATTCCTTACCTTAGAATAGATACCCCAGCAATACCAACCCCGGTGGTGGGTCTGCGAACCAATGAACACACCAGAAAGTCCTGGAGAACGGAACGGCCGAAAAATCCAGCTCTCCGGACTTGGCTGTCCAGGCAGTAGTGTCTTGCGAACTTGTGCAGCGAGGCCCACGTAGCTGCCTGACAGATGTCCTGCAAGGGGAATCCCCGGCCCAGGGCAGTAGTAGCCACCGTGGCCCAAGTGGAATGGGCCCTCAGCCCAACAGGAGGCTCCTTTTTAGCCAAAGAGTAGCATACCTTGATGCACAATACGACCCACCGAGAGATGGTCTGCATGTGCACCGCCCGATCTTTCTTAGCGCCCACGTAACCAACAAAGAGTTGGTCATCCACCCGAAATTGGCGTGTGCGATCCAAATAGAATGAAAGTGCGCGTTTCGGGTCCAGACGGTGGAGCCTCTCTTCCTCTTTCGAGGGATGCGGAGGCGGAAAAAGGTGGGCAAGGTGATGGACTGCCCGATGTGGAAAGCTGTGACTACTTTTGGCAGGAAAGAAGGTTGCGTCCGCAACACAACCATGTCCGGATGGAAAGAAGGTTTAGAGGAAAGAGCCTGGAGCTCACTCGCCCTCATGGCAGAGGTGATGGCAACCAGGAATGCAGTCTTCAGAGTAAGGAGACGAAGAGGACAGTTATGCAGTGGCTCGAAAGGAGCACACATCAGATAGGTCAGAATAAGGTTCAAGAACTACTGAGGCATCACGAAAGGAACAGGAGGAAACATATGAGTGATGCCCTTCAAAAAACTATTTACAACTGGGGACTTGAACAAAGAGGGCTGATCAGGGAGCCTTAAGAAGGCGGAAATGGCAGAGAGGTAGCCCTTCAGAGTGCCCAGAGCAGAGCCCTGCTGGGCAAGAGAAAGAAGAAAGAGGAGAACCTCTGAAAGAGGGGCAGAAAGGGGATCCACAGCCTTTGCTGTGCACCATGCCACAAATTTGTTCCACCTGCAGGCGTATACCGATTTTGTGAAGGGACGCCTGGCTGCCAGAATGACATTACAGACTTCAGGAGGCAAGTCAAATGGCCTCAACTGCCGCCGCTCAATCTCCACGCAAGTGGAGACTGGACAGGTTCAGGTGGAGTACCGTCCCCTGCTGCTGCGACAGAAGGTCCTCCTGAAAAGGCAGACGAATCGGGGGATCGACAAACATGCTGAGTAGCTCGGGATACCAGTATCTTCGTGCCCAGTCTGGAGCCACAAGGATGACTTGGGCCCGGTCGCGTCTGATCTTCTTCAGCACACTGGGCAGAAGTGGTCTAGGCGTAAAGGCGTACAACAGACCGCAGCTCCACTCGCGACGAAAAGCGTCTCCGAGCGAGTGCCACCTTGGAAATTCCAACGCGCAGAACTGATGACATTGCGCGTTCTCTTCTGTGGCGAATAGATCTAACCAAGGCTCTCCCCACTGCTGAAAGAGGCCTTGCGCCACGTCCGAGTTAAGACGCCATTCGTGATCCATCATGCACCGACGGCTGAGTTCATCCGCCCTGGCGTTCAGGGAACCTGCCAGGTGTTGAACCACCAGGGTCACACCCTGATGTTCCAGCCACTGCCAGAGGCGCAGAGCCTCCTGGCTTAGGGTCCACAACCCCACCCGTCCTGTTTTTTGCAATACCACATGGCGGTGGTGTTGTCCGTGAACACCTGCACTACACTCCCCCGGACAGAGGGGAGGAATGCCTTCAGTGCAAGTTGGATCGCCTGCAGCTCCAGAAGGTTGATGTGGAGCCGGGACTCCGCCGGAGACCAGAGGCCTCTGATCTCCGCCTCTCCCATGTGGCCCCCCAGCCCTGGAGGTACGCGTCCGTCACAACGACGTGCTCCGGTTGAGGTAGTGAGAGGGATCTGTTGGTGACCCAATTGCGGTCCGTGAGCCACCACTGCAACTGTCTTGCAGTGCCCTCCGAGATCAAGACATGGTCGGACAAGTTGCCCTGATGCTGGGCCCACTGAAACTTCAGGTCCCACTGCAGAGCCCACATCCGCCACCTGGCGTGATGCACCAGAAGGATGCAGGAGGCCATCAGCCCCAGAAGCCGCAGGGTCAACCTGACCAAGACTCGGGATAATGGCTGAAAGATCAGAATCAGAGCCTGAATATCCCGAACCCGCTGTTCGGGAGGATAAACCCGAAACTGCGCCGAGTCTAGAACCGCTCCAATGAAGAGGAGCTTCTGAGAGGGACAAGGTGTGACTTCGGCACATTGATGGAGAACCCCAGCAGGTGCAGGAGGTCGGCCGTAGTCTGGAGGTGGCTGCCGACTGTCTGGGGCGAGCCCGCCTTCAACAACCAGTCGTCGAGGTAGGGGAACACTGAAACCCCCAACCTGCGCAGATGAGCTGCAACCACCACCATCAACTTTCGTGAACACCGTGGGGCGCTGGTAAGGCCAAAACAGAGCACAGTAAACTGAAAGTGCTTGTGGCCTACCGTGAACTGCAGGTAGCGCCGGTGGGTCGGCAGGACGGAAATGTGGAAATAGGCGTCCTGCAAGTCCAACGCTACCATCCAGTCTCCTGGGTCTAGGGCAGCTAAGACCTGAGCCAAAGTCAGCATCTTGAACTTCTCCTTCTGGAGGAAGCCGTTACGTTCCGCAGGTCCAAGATAGGGCGTAGGCCCCCTTTGCCCTTCTTGGGAACCAGAAAGTAGTGTGAACAACAACCACACCCTACTTCTGGCCCAGGAACACGCTCGATGGCCCTTACCTGAGGACTTGGAGCTCGAGGGGTGGTGTCGATCCTCCGAGCCGGTCCCTCGACCTCCTTCCGGACCAAGACCTCGAGCGGCGTAGGGCCGACTGCCGGAGCTCGAGGCGCTTGCGGGACTGCTCCCGCCTAGCCTTCGACGTCAAAGCCCGGCAGTCGGGCACGACTTGTCATCGTGGTCGGGCCCCAGGCAATAAAGACACCGGCGATGGGGGTCGGTAACCGAAATCAGTCGGCTGCAGTCGACACAGGGTTTGAACCTGGGCCATCGTCGGAGTCATTCGACTTCGAAAACTGATCGAACAAGTCTAGTCAAAAAATGACTAAGGGTATCACTTTTTCCAGATCGGCGCTTGCTGGCGCAGTAAAAAGAAGAACTGATGTCAGCGCGCGAGGGCGGCGTCTAAGTACTCCGACGACGTCATCCCGGGGCCAACGACGCCAGACGCGGAGCCGCAGACGACGCCTACCGACGCGCAAGGGTACTGCTACGCAAAAGTTTCCGGATCCAGTCTGACACCTGGGGATATTTTAAGGTAAGGAATCTAATACTAACCTTTTTCTTTCAGATGAAAGTGAGCTGAGCACTGACAGCTGTTGGTGTGTGTGAACCTTGTGGAAACGTGCACTGATGGCTGGTGGTGTGTGTGTGTGCCTGGTGGAAGCGTGCACTGATGGCTGGTGGTGTGCGTGCTTTGTGGAAGCATGCACTGACGGCTGGTGGTGTGTGTGCCTGGTGGAAGCATGCACTGATGGCTGGTGGTGTGTGCCTGGTGGAAGCGTGCACTGACGGCTGGTGGTGTGTGTGCCTGGTGGACTGGAAGCAAGGGTCGCCCGGAGCCGGGCGGTAGCGTCTGGCCATGTTCCTATCTACAGGGTGACCTGTAGCAGGCCTGGACCAGGTGCCCAAAAGAACGTCAGACAAGGACGTTTTGCTCTTTCCCTGGATGGCGCTTTGAGTAACCATTTGTCCAGGTATGGGAATGTCTGGTGACTTTCTCACCTGCAAAAAGCGCCAACCAGAGCAAGACATTCAGTAAATATTCTCAGCCCAGATTTGAATCCAAAAGGAAGCACCTTGTACTGGTAGTGCTGGCCCGCAACTGAGAATCAAGAGTACTCTCTGTGTTTTTGATGAATAGGTATGTGGAAGTATACCTCTCGAAGGCCCAAGAACGTAAAAAAATCCCCTTCCTGCATCATCAGGAGGACTTGATGTGTGCCTTAAATCAATTTACGTACTCCCAGACTCCTGCTGTGACACATTTTCATTGTAGGACTCCTCACCGTCCACTGCTTCCTCTCCAAAATCTAATACTTATCTCACATCCAATTGAGTTGGGCTGTACGCTGTCCACGAGGCATAATCAGTAGCCTCTTTGTAGGTTTCGCCTGGCCTTAGCACTGCGAAGCAGTGCTCGCCCAGGTGAAATCTTATGATCCTACAGTATGGGGCTTTGTCCCGCCTCTGTCTTCCATTGGCTAGCTCCATAAATGGAGGCTGGCCATTGGAAGAGATTGGCTGTCAATCACTCTTTCCCCGTCGGAACGCGATTCGGGGGCGTTTCCGTGTCTTTTTTTAAGTCCCGCCCTCTCCTCTTCCCATTGGCTGGAATTTTACCTTCCAGCCAATGGGAAGGGGAGAGCACAGGCTCTTTCTGTGTGTTCGTTATTTATTATTTTACTAGGATATATATCCCAGAGGATGCGACGCTATTTGAACATAAAAGCTGCCGCCTTTGGAAGTGGACTACTAGGATTGGCTCAAAATCCAGCGTTTCTGAAAAAAATCGCCCCCCCCCCCTCCAACCCTGTGCATCAAAAAGGAATGTGACCATGAGTCATGTAAAACAGCAAAACAAATAGACGTGGTAATTTTATGTACGAAAATGCGGCAATACTGAACGATTTACCCTGTACGTAGTTTATGTTTTGAAAAGGCATATTTAAGCAAATGTCTGTACTCTTAAAGTTAACCGGACTCTAGTAGATTGGCTAACCATTTAGTTCAGACTGTGGGTAAACGTGGAAGCTCTGTGCTTGTTAACTGGACGAGGTCCCTCTCAAATATGGCCGCCATGTAAAGGAGGCTTCCTTAGTCCTCTCTCCATTATGAACATCCCGCCCTCGCTCTGCGTCCTCGGCAGCGGCAACGATCGTCCAACACTGGTTGTTGCTGTGGCGTTTGCAGGTGAGAGAAGAGGGTTGTAGGTTAATGCAAGCATGGGATGTCTGTAGCGTCGGCCTGCTATTCGTTTGAGATCGTGTTGCTGACAGAGTGGTTCTGTTTGTGTCCAAAGAGCTGCTCCGCTCCTCCTTGGCAGTTGGATGCAAGAGACCCTACTGTTAGACACTCAGAGTTCTTAGAGGATTGATAACAATAATAATATTTTTGAAGACCCCACACCTCCCCCGTTTAATATGGGAAGAGAACTCCATTGCTAGTTAACCCCACCCGCGTTATGGACGGCCGAGGATGCGGGTTTACTTCACTCCAGAAGTTAAAGTGATGCGAGCAAATGTGTTTATTTATGCGTTTTTATTTAGCGCAAACTTTACCCAAAGGTGTTAGAGCGCTTTACAATAGAATATTACATAAGGACTTCAGAGTACATGAATCACATAAAAAGAGAGTTGGTTGTGTGCAGATAAAACTCATTGTTATCCTCCTAACCTCCGTTTCTAGTCCCAAAAACCTTACATGAGAAGTGTATGCATGCATATTGAGAGCTAAGGTTTGATATTATAATTACATATATAGATATATCCCAAATGTACTTTGCAACAACTCTGAGAGGGGGAGGTCACTGCTTATTGTACACAGCTAATCCTCTGTTACAATGGATAGTGCTCTGCAGTTTCAAGATTCTATGCGTGAATGGGTAAGGTAGCCAGTTTTGAGGTCTCACCTGACAGCGCACATGCACGTTGCTGCAAGGGGTGTTGCTTACAGTAAAGGGCTTGGAGCCCGCCCATTGCTTATTATTTGTTTCCTTTTTTGTCAGTCTTATTTGCTGATTCCTAATTGCTCAGCGTGGATCTGGCATCACTTCCTTTTCAATGTGTGGAGTACAGACCAAGCACAGATTGATTCATTTTAATTAGTTTCCGACCACTGCTTGTTATAACACTCCGTTCCCATTAAGCCGCAAAAATACTAATGCAGCATGCCTCCCTTTTATGCAGCATCCATATATAATAAAAAATTAAAATTACCCGTCACAATCTATAATTTCGGCAATTTAAACAAAGAATTTAATGGCAAGTTTTTGTTGCACTCTTTATTTAATTAGTATTTATAAAACGTGTATTTATCTGTGGCCATAGTTGGGTATATAAAACATATGTAATTCTTACAGCAGTACTCATTGTGTTAACCTTAGTTGGACAACAGGCTTATTCATCCTTTTAAAATTTAAATTATTAATGTTGTCCACCACATAAGGATGAAAGGCTAGAGTTTACATAACAGGATTTGAACCTGTGATTGTAAGATGAAACACAGGCCCATATTGTCGAGGCATTACTCCACTAAGCCAGTACACTTTACGGTTGAGGGTTGTAAAAATATAACAATATGCTTTGTTGTCAAAAGTTCCATATTTGAGAATAATTTATACAAAAAACCCAATGTGAAACTTTTATACTTTCATTATACAACACAATAGCAGATTATATTTTTATTTACTTTCATGTTTTGCCTTTTGTGCTCCTTATTACTTATTATTATTATCACGTAGCCCTCTTCCGTGCGGATGTTATTCGCATGAACAAAGGATCACGTGTGAACACAGCTGTGAGGCTGCTAGTGGAATCTGTTGTTTTTATTCTGACTTTACTTGAAACTATCCCCAGTTGATTATTTTTTTTAAAAGTGCCTGCCCTTATAAGGAATACATACAATGACCAGTAATTGTTTACGGTAATATGCTCACATTTTGTTCCGTAAGTATGCAACGTTTACAGTGATAGAGCTCTTCGGCTCTATCGTTTTAGCTCATCACTATCTTTTCAGAAAGAACCAATCACTTGGGCCTTGGTTTTGTTCCTCGTCCCCCCCCATTTCTGTGTGTGTGTTTGTGCTCTGTGTGTGTGTGCAAATGCAATAGGTCTCGCATTTGTGAGAGATTAAGCTATTGGCATTGTAAATGACAATGCCATTTATTTATCTGTTTTCAAAACCAAAATTTGTCATTTACAATGCCAATAGCTCTAACTTTTACAAAGGCGAAACCGTTGCATTGTAAATGCTTGTTCTTGATCTGACTGCAATAATAGCAGTGTAGGTAAATCCGTCACCCTTAAAGATAAAAAACATTTTCTCCTATATCCTTTATCAGCTGCATGGTTCTCAATGGTGATGCCATAGACGGTGCCTTCCTCATCGACAATATGGTTGTCGTCGACAGAATGCACTGTCGTCGATGGTATGCTGGTTGTCAACTGTGTCATCATCGACGGTATCTTTGTTGTAGACGGTGGAGCTGAAGCCCTCAAGGTTTTCTTTGAACAACTCTTCTTTTTTATTACAGTTGAATCTCTGTAGCGCTTAGACTCTGCTTCGTCAGCAGAGAAGGTGCCTGCAAGTGCTATACCAAATAAATCATGCTCAGAAAACTAAACAAGTCTCCTCTTGTATGCTACCTTCATGAAAGGGCTTGGAGGGGCACGTATCACAGTATCTTCCCCTGAAGAGGAAGTCTCCTGTAGAAGGAGGAAAATTCTCTATACTCAAAAGAAATAAAGCCAGAGTCCTTTCTCTGTCCTTAAGAGTCTTAGTTGAGAAAGTCCTACAAATCTTACATTCTGCTGACTTATATTTAGGATAAAGACAATAAATGCAGAATGTGGGTCATTAGCGTAAATCTTCTTGCTGCTACAAGATAAACAGGTTTCAAAAAGATCTCTTCACTTTTTCAGCCATGGTGACAGTTGATCGTCAGACCAAAAGATCTCCCTGGTCAAGAAATTATAACAGTCTTCCCTAAAAACAACTCACATTACATTAGTGCTGAAGATAGGGCTGGTTCAATTCCAGGGCAGACCAAAAAGGAAACAATTTAAGGTTCACTGAAAAGTTAGAGCGGAGCTCTAGCAGGGTACTCACTCATATGACATGAAGAAATCTGAGCTATGGTGGACTCTAGGGGAGTAGGAGAGCTTAAGCTCACAAACTAATTGGCTGAAATGTGGGTTCTTTTAAATGAGGTAGGTGAACATACTAAGGTCATTTTACATCATATACTTTATGTTGTATATCTTACACTGTATACTGCTATTTTAATGTATTGAGGATTCCCAGGCTGATGGCGGGGAATGATTCAAGCATGTGAATATATGAACGATCCAATGTTGGAGAACGTGAAATTAAAGTCCTCTTTCATCCATTGTAGAAAGAACCACTAAAGGCAATACAGTTTGTAGTGTGTGCTACAATTATGCTGAAATACTAAAATAATTGGAATACATTTTACTCATGAAAAAGAATTAGAGATGATAAATCAACCAATACCATGTTCTTAGTACCTTATTTCTACACAAAAAGGCAAGTAGTGTGCACCACTGTTCATGTTTACCACCTCCTCCAACAACAGGGGCTCTTTCATAGCCGATGACATTAACAAAGCGTGCAGCTTGTCTAGGAGTGTCCAAGAGACGTCCTGCTCGCATGGGTCTGACAAATGAACATACAGGCCTGTTTACCCAGTTCTCATCCTGAAAAAGATTCATACAGTCAGTGTTTGATGAGCATTAGATAAGGGGAATCTTAATGATTAGATAAGCAACATGCTTTGAAGTAAAAGGCCTCCAAATAGACTAAACATCATGAACAATTACCTTCAGGTTTATTTCAGTACACCTAGCCTCCTTTACAACGATCTGGGAATTCCCTGCACTATTACTATAACACAGGACCAGAAAAGCGGTTTGTTTCAATTTAAGTAATGCAGTCAGTCACCCATAATAGTCAGAGTGAATCACAGTCGAAGAGACCCAAAGAGAGGCACTCCTACTAAGGAACTTGTCAGCATGAGTGGTTTATTTTAGAGGTTTCTGACTTAACGATTCTGCTGCTTTACATTACCTACTTCCTTTCCCTTCCCTTCTTTTAAAAAAGCCTTAAAAACCTACCTGTTCCCCAGAACAATGTAAATGGATCGGATGCTGGAAACATCATGTATGTGTCATAACAGTGTAAGCGCTAGGATGCCCGTCGGGTGACAGTTACAGCGCTATACAAGAACGCCTATACATACATACATACTTTCCACCTCATTCCTACAGAATTTGTCTGACATGCAAGGCTGTAAAACCACATATGTTTGCCTCAGAGGAGAGCAGGGAAGGTGTTGTGTAGAAAGGGTGCCAGGCCTAAGGTTACCAGAACTACCATCAAGGAAAAGTTTCTGACTGTTATTCCGCTGACCATCTTTCCTAACTGTTTTATAATCTGACCACACAGCCCCAAAGAGTTTGAAGGGAAAGACTGTAAACGCCGACCAGTGATGAAGCTGCATTTGTTCTTTCTGGTGAACTCAATGAGCAATGATCGCATAAAGCATGAAGCCGACATCACTGGCATAAAGACAATAGAAACAGGGCTGTCTTTGGAAGAAACACCAATCCTGACTTTATTAACACTTAGCCTAAGAAACCTCGATTCCTTAATCCCCATCTGACTTGGAATGTCCTCAGCCAAGGAATGCAAGGTCTATGAAAAATACTGGAAGGACTAACACTTGATAAGGTGAAACCCAGTTACAGTCCTGGCCTATAGCAAAGGTAGCTGCTTAAATTTCATTCAGGTACGTTAACAGAGAGCAGCCCCCACTCCCACGAAAGGAGCAAATCAGAGCAGAAGATTTACAAACCGTGGGGAGGGAGACAAGAATGGAAGTCCCATCCACCTCCCCGACAGAGGCATGGATAATCATGGAACACCCAGGGATTCAATGTATAGGAAGGTCAGAAATTCTGCCATACTGTCAAGTTAACCTGTTCCTTTCTTGGACTCTTTCCAGAACAAATATGCTGGTTCACCTCCAACAGCCCATCAAATAAACACATTCATGGTCTCCAAAGTGGGATAGTTACCCCATAATAGTCTAAGCTTTAGAGTTAAGGGCTACTAGGAATCTATGTGTGCCCGAAAACAAGTATGTGATGAGCATAAAAGGGGAATTCCTGTGGTCAACATATTAAATATGAGATCTCAAAGAACTGCAATGATACTAATGGATGAAACTGCTCACAATCTTAAGTACACTAGGCATAACTTACTGTGATGGTACTTTGAGAGTGTTCATTAGTTGGACTCCATGTTGTGAACATAACTGTGTGGCTTTTTATATACTATCTGCTTGAAACAACAAACATTCATTATGAGAGTCTATGTGATTTGTGACCATTACAGCACCATGGACACTAAGTCGCAACATTGTAAATTCAAGTATATATCACGATTCTACTGTTGGGTCAGTAATTATTTCACAAAAGTAATTTTTCTCCTGCTAAATATACTAAATACAATGAGTACATTTGGTACTCTTTGTCATACAAGTCTCTGACTTATATTGAAACAGATGTCCTTGCCATTATGGGACAAATGACCTGTTGCCCATTCCAGAACCGTTTTTATTTAATATTTTTATGGACAGGAATTTGGCAGCAAAAATCCACAGCGAACCTTGGAGTGTGTAATAGGTCAAGACAGTAAGGACTGGCTTGTATACCAAAAACACTTTTACAACATTGGTGACATAATTGCCACTGAGGCCCAGATGGGCCCTAAACATATTTGTAATCGACACTGGCTACCTGGGACTTATTATCATGTGGTCATCAGAAGGTTCATTGTCACATCCTACCCATCCCCCTTAATCAATAGGGGTAACCCAGACTTTCCCACATTTTTAGTGGCAGAAGAATTGCCTACCTGTGAAGCAGAAAAGCCTGCAGACATTGTAACAGCTTAAAATTGTGGCTTCTGATAGTTTATGAGGCCGACAAGTGGTCACTCAATTTACAGGGCTAGTGCGCTTTCAATACATATGCAGAATCAACACAGAATTCCTAATGTTAAATGGAGGTTGGGATGACCCGCCAGAATTTTGAGAGGTCAAATTATTTTTGACTTAGGAGGCGAATTTCCAGGATTGGGCCAAACACGGCTTCCGGGAAAGAAACCACAGCTTTCATATCCTAGCAAAATTGATACTTGTATAGCGCACCACTCACCCGCAAGGGTCTCAAGGCGCTTGTACGAATACCGCTGTGGAACCCATCCTGTTTTTACCTGTGAGGCGTCCACTCCTGGGCACCCCCAAGGTGGAGGCCAGGCATCCTTAGCGTTGTGGGGGCCGTTGTGGAGATTAAGCAAGCTATTGCCCAGAGTTGCAGAGTGGGACTCCATGACTGGAATAGGCACCGAGGCGAGAATTATCAGGTCCGGGGAATTTTGAGCCCAAGACCCGCCGAGGCGGGGAATTGAACCCTGGTCCAGGGCTAGACCTCTGCATCAGGGTCAGCCGCTCTAATCATTGAGCCACACTAGCTATCTGCTTCACAGGCCCATACATTTTCAAACTTCCATAAGGCACTTCTGAGAATCCTGTATTGAGAGAGACACAACAGACTGGGGAGGAGAACGCACAGCGAGCAGACTGACTTGGCCAAAGAACAATCTGAAATGATCAAATTAGCTGGAAAATCTGTTACGCTTTCTAAATCTTATTCAGAATACAGCCCAAGCGTTACGATCTCTACACCCTCTGGCAGTGCAGACTTACTCTGCATACCAAAATGAGACCGAGTTTCCTGCGGACTGTAACCAACAAACCCCCCATGCATTACATGCTGAAGGTGCATATTAGGCAACGATCAGTCCTGTGAGACTCACAGAATTACTTCTTATTAGTCGGTTCAAAAACTTTTTTCACCATGAATAAACACCCTAAGAATATATCTTTATAATCTTATTAAAATCAAAATCAAAATCATATCCTAGTGCGAACAATGTGTTTAGGTCTTACTTTAAAAACTAACCATATAGTGGCAACAACACTGACAAATAAACAGAATATAAGGAAACACTGCCTCTAACTAAGCTAGACTTAGCACCAAAAGGAGACTGTGCAAGTTTCTTAGACGGCCTTGCCTTCCACCCGCACACCTTAGAAGAACGGAGTTACTGTTCTGTATGAAGGTATCTGGTGTGTCTCTTTCTCTGTTCAGCTATGGTGTCCCCAGACAAGTTTATACGACCTGTCTGGCAACTCTATGTGCCTACAAAAACGGGGAATGGGGGGTCTAAGGGAATTTTTAAGACCAAGCCCAGGCTGTTATCCCCTAAAGTCAATTATAAACACACAAAAGCCTGGGGGTCTAGAATAGGAGTCAGAAAAGTACTCAGAGTTCATAAGGCTAAAAGCTACAAAAGTATGCTGAATAACCAAATAGTCTTATATCAAGTAGGTAACTTGGCGCATCAGACCACTTGCAGAAGTAGGTGAAACCCAAGGTCCAGGGATGGATTCCCATCAAAGTTATTCTATCTATCTCATAAGTAATGAGTTAGTCATAGCATGGTCCAGGGTATTTCGTCGTTCAGACCCCGGGTATCTGAGGATAATTTGAAAACCCATTTTTGTTCCCTGATAAACAGGTTCCCCCGAGACGTCAGTAATGTGAGAGGGTATGAAAGGCTTTTCCAAAACCGTCCAGGTGAAGTTAGTTTCACTGTGATTCTGTTCTATGAAGTGTTTAGTAAGTTTTGATACACTCTTTTTGCCCCTGAACGCACTTTTGTGCTCTAACATCCGCGTCCGAAACTTTCTCGTGGTCATCCCTACATATTGTGCTAGGCAGGGACAAGTGAGCAAATAGATCAGTTGTTGGCTGTTACAGTTCGAGAAACTCTTCAGAACCCAAGGGCGGTCTGTTCCTATGTCAATCTGGGTGGTCTTCGATGTTTGTGGTACCCTTTGACAGTGGAGAGGAGTAGAGCCACCCCTCTTCCTTCACAGAGAGTTTGCTTTTTCCTTACTTTTGTAGAGCGTGGCCTCCTTCACCCTGAGCTTGGTCCAGGAGAGGTGAGGTATTATGCCCTGCCACTATGGGTGAGTAAGGAATTTGCTCCTTGTATTTAATTAATCTCTTTTAACTGTTTACTAGTAGTGCGACCTGTTGCATTTACACCATTTTGCCCTTTTTTGTAGGTTAATGATACACCATTTGGCATGGAGGAATAGAAACACATATCCTTTATGTTTTTGATTTAATCACAGTTTATATGGTTATACAGTTCTGTAGTATGCACCAGCAGTAGCACAAATATTTATAAGAACAGAGGCCCTGAAGAAAGCCTTGGGAGGTTCCTTTCCCCCGTTTTGGCAGAAACGTCGGCCCCTCTAGCAGTTATTTGTTGACACTGCTTTTTTTGCGCTATTCTGTGTTTTTAATCAGAAAAAGGCTTACAGCTATTAAAGTTGCTTCGTTGTTAGATCTTTATTCCTTTTTAACTCTGACACCACTTTCACTTTGTTTGGTTTTGCACTGCACCTTATCCCATTGAGTGATCAAACGCATGGTCTACAGGCAATTGTGGGCTTTGATCCCAGTCCTACAGGTGGGTCTAGATGCAGTCTCAGTGATCAAGAGACATGCTAGCCCAACCATTGGATGACCAGATGATAAAATTTGATCACCTACAAGACTTTGATGGGAATCCATCCCTGGACCTTGGGTTTCACCTACTTCTGCAAGTGGTCTGATGCGCTGAGTTACCTACTTGATATAAGACTATTTGGTTAGTCAGCATACTTTTGTAGCTTTTAGCCTTATGAACTCAGAGTACTTTTCTGACTCCTATTCTAGACCCCCAGGCTTTTGTGTGTTTATAACTCTATTTGCCTGCCATTGAAAAGGAGAAGTTGCATACAGCTCTTGACTGTGCGACCTCTCAGCTTTCTGCTACCTGTAAGTGAAGATTCCTTTCTCCCTAACAATTGTCTAAATGCAGTTTGAATACTCCTTTCAGCTAGTTGAATGTTGTCAGAATAAGCAATCAATAGCATTTGAGCCTTTATGCACTTTCACCTACCTACACTTATGTGAAAGATAGTTGACTATTTGTATTACATATATCAAGGATTACTCATGCGCTCAAAACAAATACTGAACAATGTGAAACATTGTGGACGGTTTGAAAATAACTGTTGGCTACAACACTCAAACTATCAAAACATGACATTATATATTCCTGCAAACTGAGCTATCAGATTGTTCTGAAAGAAATACTAAATATATTCATGCAAACTTAACAAAACAAATATACAAAGAAACATGCAAGAAAACAAATAATAAACAATACTCAGCACTATGCATTTGTAATTGAAAAAATATGCATTTGAATCGATAATTATGAAACACAACAGGGGGTACTTAAATAAGAAAAGTATGAAGATTACGTCAAACTCATAGCAACCAAGCTACACCAGTGATTAAAGCAAATGGGCCCACAAAGGGAAAAACAAGCATCTTCACAAATGCTGCTGGAGGTGCAGGAGACATAGCTATAAAGTAAACAGGTTGTTTTGCTCCTAAATGGAACATACCGAGCAAATTAACTTACAAATAAGGCGGGTGCCTCATTCCTCCAGTTAGGGGTTTACTTGGGCTTCTATGCACTTCTTTAGCTTTAAGAATGATGACATCTAAACAAGATTTATCAAAATGATGCTGTGGTGGGGTGATTGATTTGTTCATAGCTGTAAACAAGCAAGCACCATAATCACCACTGGAATCATCACACTCCAAATGCATGTGTGATGATGCATGGGGAAAAAAACAAATAAGCCAAGTTACTGACAATAAATTAACCTAGTCACTTGTTGTCAGGCATGCCGCCCCAGGTCTTCTGCTTAGATATGGGGCATTATTTTCCTTCTAGACAATACAGCCTGATATTTTCATAGGGAGCCGTGCGAGCATGCACTTAACTACAATGGGGCAGGCCCCTTCTCAGCCTTACAGAATGATTTGCTTTTACACTCTGGCTATACATGAATTTATTTATTATTATTATTTATTTATTAATGACATTTATAGAGCGCGAACAAAGGCCCTTAGGCGTCTCGGCGCTAGACATATGTAGACAGATTCTCTTGTAAGAGTAAAAGTCCTTATGGTTTAGTCCAAGTCATTTTTAGTAATGGCAATATTTTTAAGCACAAACAACTCCTTGGCGGTGAGCGGTCAGAAATGCAGAATAGGACCACCAAAGACGTTCTCCAATATGTGTCAGATCACCGCTTCAGCTGGACCAAATGTTGCTCATGTGGTGGGCGACAGAAATTTGATAGGACTTTCAGTGTGTAACGGTCCATTATTAAGACAGTAAAGCAGTTAGAATTACTGAGAAAATGGTTTTCGAATCAAGGAGTACCCACCGTACCTGTGCAAAAATCTTTACCAGTCTTGTGCTATGTGATGGTCTGATCTGCAGATACTCCCTCCACCATTGTTTGGCATACACCAGAAACAAACGTTCCTTTTCTGCAGTCTTCTGGTGTTCCAATGCGAGCTGTTTGAAAAGCGAACCATTAATTTCAAAGATTTATTGATGGAGTTCACAGGCTGGAATTAAGCTCACTTACAGTCCAATAATAAAATCAACACTATGCAGAACATCTTACTCTTAGAAACTGGAAAATTGAATTTCAGAAAGAGATATCAAAAAGTGAATACAACGTATGCCACAGACCGAAAAGCAAGTACAGAAAAGTAACTGCATTAGATTTCTATTCTTAAAAATAAACTTCATCTTACTGCATGTCAAGAATCTGTCTACCAATCGGCAAACCAGCCATTTTAAAGAAATTAAAATGTATTTGCCTTTAGTACCTCCAGTGCTTCGTCCAAATATCCTTCCGTTACATTTCATGTGCTATTCACTTACCATGAAGGTAAACTGTGTCTAAGCTTTTTAAAAAGTAGCAATGCAGAAGAAACAAACTAAAAATCCCTTTACAATACTTTGAAAGAGGTGAAAATCAAGGTAGAATCAGGGTCTGTGGGCATCAATATTAAATAAAAAGCTTTAGAGCCTCAAAGAAAGGCTCAATTTGTGAATTTTTTTTTCAGAACAAATGTTATTGTTATTTTGCTGACGAGTTACATATGGGACACTGTCCCTCAACACACCAAAGGACCAGTGAGCAAATAATGAGTCATCTCATACATTCTGTCCGATCAGCATTTGGTAATAGAAAAAAAACCCAACTCCCATCTCCCTACTCCCCCTCCCGGGTCCCCCCCCCGCACCTCCACACAGCGTCTACATAGTCCAATGGCATAAGTTATCGTTTCACTAACAGTGTGTGCTCCTTTTCACCCACGGTCCACTAGTAAATGTTCTGCTCCAACGTCTTGCGGCTCGAGAGGCTCCAGCCACAGCCCTCTATAGTCCGCCCATCGCTTCCATATCTTAAAGTGCTTCCGGGGGCAGCCCCTGGCCTCAAACACTGGACGCTCCAGCCCCATACAATAGTCCAAACCCCTCCTCCACACTTCCAGCAAGGGGGCTCTGGGATCCTTCCAGGCCCGGGCTATATCGCGTTTGGCCACTACGAGGCCCAGGACTAACAGGTGACGTTTATAAATGTTGCCCCCAACTTGTTCCATGATATGTAGCAGGCCTAGCTGCGACGATCGGGGGAGGTCCCAGCCCAACACTTCAGACAAGCAATCCCAGACACCCATCCAAAACCTCGACAGCTTCTCGCACGACCATACTGTGTGGAGAAATGTACCCACCGCCCGTTCGCACCTCAAACACTCAGGGGAGGCAATCAAACCAGCCTTCCACAGTTGGTCTCTAGTATAATAGGCCCTGTGCAAGTATTTAAATTGAATGAATCGTAATCTCATGGCTATCGCCGCACCCCTCGGGGCCTCCAGGGCCTCCCTCCAGTCCTCCTCCTCGAAAGCCCCAACATCCCCCTCCCACACAGAGCGCAGTTTGTCAAGGGAAGAGGAGCAGTGCGTGACCAGGGTCTGATATATGTTAGAAATTTTCCTTTCTTCCAATTCCCCCATAAACACCTTAGCCTCAATGGGACTAAACTCGGGCAATGACTCCAGCCCTACCAGGGAGGGGGAGGGGGCATGTCGCAGCTGCAGATACTTGAAAAATTGGGTTTTGGGCATAGCATATTCCTCACTCAAAGCCTGGAACGACTTAAGGGTTGTGCCTTTCATGACGTGCCCCAGCGTGGAGATGCCGATGGCGTCCCAGCCCCGAAATCCCCGTAGGGACGCTAGTGCCGGTAGTCGCCCGTTCTGCCACAACAGAGTCTCTCTCGTTAGCTTATTCCACCACCCCATGCGGCGCAGGGCTCCACGCCACACCTGGAAGATCACTTGGGTGACCACGGGGAGTCTCTTCCTGACCGTCGCCGAATATAGAATGGTATGCAAAGTGTCCGGGTCCATCAAGAATCGTTCAAGGGCGTAGGCCGGGTCATTGCGGTCTCCATACCACCATTCATTTAGTACCAGCAGTTGGGACGCTTGGTAGTATGACAAAATGTCCGAGGTGGCCAGGCCCCCACAATAAGTGGAAAGAAAGCAGGTGCGAAGAGCCACTTTCGCCACTCCTCCGGCTCAAAGAAACTGACTCAGCGCCGAGTTCACTTGGCGGAACCACTGCGGCGCAATGGGATACGGGTAGTTTTGCGGCTGATAGAGGAGGCGCGGGAGGGCCACCATTTTGAATATCGCCGAGCGGCCGTAAATATTCAGGGGCATCCTGGACCAGATTTTCATGTCTGATCGCACTCGGTCCCATACGGGCACCACGTTTCGTGCCCAGGCCACACCCGAGACTTCAGTCAGAAAGACGCCCAGGTATTTAATTCTGCCAGCCGCCTCCTGTAACATAGATGCCCAGAGCCCCAGGCTTCCCCCCCCTCCCAGCGCCCATAGCGTGGATTTCCGTACGTTTAAGCGTAGGCCCGATACCTCCCCGAAGACGCGCATGATCTCCAATACCCTAGGCCCAGACCTATTTATGTCCGTAAGAAAGAAGAGGACATCGTCGGCGTAGAGTGCAATGCGATCTGACGGGCCCATCTCCCATTCAAGTCCCCGCAGCTGTGCATCCATCCGCACCCACGCCGCCAGCGGCTCCATGGCCAACGCAAATAGATAGGGTGAGAGAGGGCAGCCTTGCCTGGTACCCCGTCCGATAGAAAAGGGGGCTGACACCATTCCCGCCACTCTCACAGACGCCGTCAGGTCCGTATATAGCAGCCGTAGGTATGAGAGAAAGCGAGGCCCAAGATTGAGGCGGAACAGAAGCGCCTGGAGATAAACCCAACTGAGGGAAACAAACGCTCTATCAATGTCGGCTAACAGGAGCGCCGCCGGTATCCCAGCAGCCCGGGCCGTTTCAACCACTACCTGCGCGCGGCGAATATTGTGTCTCGTCGCCCTATGGGGCATGAACCCTGCCTGGTCGGGGTGGACTAAGTCAGTGATATAAGGAAGGAGGCGATTGGCCAGGGCCTTCGCTAAGATCTTCGCCTCAAAATTTAAAAGGGAAATCGGCCTAAACGATGAGTGATGTTCGGGGGGTCTCCCGGGCTTGCAGAAGACAACAATTTCAGCGTGTCGCCAGTCCGCCGGGAGGCGACCTCGCTCCCTGGCTGCCTCTAATGCCAGTCTATACCGCACCTCCAGCTGGAGATGAAAGGTCTTCATGAATTCGCACGGGAACCCGTTAGGGCCAGGGGCCTTTCCAGTGTTCAACTCCCCAAGTGCCACACCCAGCTCCTCCAATGTGAGGGGGAGCTCCAACTGATCGCGCCCCTCGTCCGAGAGCGCACGTGGCGGAAGGTCTGCCAAAAATGTATCCACGTCCTCCGCAGGGAGGACCTCCTGGGTGCATACAGGGCTGCATAGTACTGTGCGAAGCTGGCCGCTATGTCCTCCGGAGCCGACACGGGATTACCCCGCTCATCGCGAATACCCGGCAGAGTCTGAGCCTGGAAAGTGTGTTGGCAGAGTCTGTAGAGCATGGTACTGGATTTGTCCCCCCACTGATAGATTCTACTCTGCGTAGCCAGCCATAGCTGGCGCGCCTCGTTCAGCAACAGGGACGAATATGACTGCTGTGCTAATAGCAGCTGCCCGACCGCCTCAACCGTGTCGCTAGTGCTACAGTCCCTCTCGAAGTCCCCAACCCGCCTCGCCGCTTCCTCTATATCCTTTTTACGGGTCTTGCGGGCTCCTGCACACCAGGCAATGTCAACACCCCCGATTACTGGTTTCAGAGCCTCCCACTGGGCCACGGCGTCCGTTTCAGGCCCGTCGTTTTCATTCCAATAGTGAGAAATGGCCTCCCGGATATGTGTCCGGTAGTGGTCTTGTTGTAAGTGCCATGCAGATAAGCGCCACCGAAAGGGCTGTCGCCTCTTATCCAAGGAAAGATCTAGCGTCACCGGAGAGTGGTCCGAGACCCCACGAGGGAGCACAGACGTGGAGGCAACTCTCGCTATCCAGGGAGACGGAATGAACAGGTAATCCAGCCTGGAGAAGGACCCGTGAACAGCCGAGACATAGGAGTATTCGCGGCTTTGGAAATGCTGGTATCGCCACGCATCTATCCATCCCATTCCCTGAGCCAAGCCGCTAAGTCTTGTAGGGGCGTCTGACGGGAGCCCCCCACCGGGCCTATAGCGGTCCATCCGTCTATCCATCACATCATTCCAGTCACCACCCACAATCGACAATACATTCGGAATCTCGACCCACACCTCAAACAGCTTTTCAATGAGCGCCTCTTGCAGCGGGGGTGGGGCATACACACTACCAAAAACCATCGGCTCATCCCCAATCGTACCCTTAACAAACACATATCTACCATGGGCATCGACCCATTGCGTCTCATGCACATAGGAGAGCCTGCGATGCACCAAAACTGCCACCCCTCGGGACCCTTGCGCAAAGCCTGCATGAAACACTTGCTGATAGCCGTACCGCTGTAAGCTGAGGGTTTTAGAGCCTTGGAGGTGCGTCTCCTGCAGGAGAACGTCTGCCCGTTCCCTTTTCCCCAGCCTCAACACCGCCCCTCTTTTGATTTTGTCCAGCATCCCCCGGACGTTCCAACTCACCACCCGCAGCATCTCCTGCGGACGGCCCACTCCCTGGACGTCAGCCATTGTCAATGGGGAGAAAAAGCAATGACCCAGGCTTTCGGAGCCCCACACACATACATCGTTGTTGCCAATTGCGCGCAGACACTGTGTCAATCCTAGCTACCCCCCCAACAACCCTCCCTCCTCCCCCCCCACCCAACTGCCCGCACAACACCCCCCCCCCCCTCCCCGGTTCCCCTAGTCCCAACAACCCCCAAACACCCCATCCTCCCCCCACCCTATACCTCAACAACATTGAAGTACCTGTCGCGGTGTAGGCCATCGCCAGCCCCCAACGGGAGGTCCGGCGCTCCCTATCCCAATGGATCCCCAAAAAACTACCCACACAGTCCCAACCTACCCCCCACTAACAAACCCTTCTAAACTGAGGGGTCGAGTCCGCCCTCCTTATGTCATCCCCCCCGCCCGGTTCCCGAACCACAAAGTTACTTGTTCAGCCGGCATCTCAAACTGCAGTCTGCAAACGCCGTCTACGTTGAGGAGTAGCGCAGTCACCACTCCGACTCCTGTTAGACAGTTTGCCAAAACCCTCGGAGCTTATGATGTCGGAGGTTGAGAGCCTGATGTCCCATCGCGCCCGGCCGTTCCTGTTTCCGAGGGAGGATTTTTCTTGGTGTGAGATCTCCAGTTGCTCCTGCTCCGTGACCCTCGCGGGGTCCGAGGGGGCCCATTTGTAGAGGATGCATCCGAGTCTCGACCAGGGGGAGTGTGTACCCTGATCCGGACTGTCTCATCAGTCCAGGCAAAGACTTTTTCCGGGGTGTTGAAGAATTGGGTCTTGGATTGAAATACCACCCGCAGGCGAGCCGGATAGAGCAAAGCATACTGGATATTCAATCCCCGCAGTCGCGACTTGGCCTCCGCAAAGGACTGGCGTTGACGCTGAACCAGCCTTGTATAGTCCGGGAATATTAGAATTTTGTGGCTTTCGAACAGCAAAGGCTCCTTCAGACGCGCTTGCCGCAGAATCGTGTTGTGGTGGTGGTAGTTGAGCAGCCGGGCTATCACCGGTCTCGGGCGTTCCCCCACCGGTGGCTTCTGGGTCAGTGCTCGGTGCGCCCGTTCCACAATGAAACATCGCGAAAGGGATTCCGGAGGGAGCCATCCCTCCAACCAGCGGGTTAGGAAGGCCTCCATGCCGCCCTTCTCGCAGCCCTCCGGAAAGCCCACAAAGCGTAGATTGTTTCCCCGAGCACGCCCTTCCGCGTCCTCAGCCCTCAGCGCCAGGCCCTTCTGAATCCCCTCCAGGTTGGCCACCCTCTTCTTCAGGGTCGAGACATCGTCCTCCACACCAGTGATTCTCGTCTCCGCTTCCGTTATGCGAGCAACTGCGTTGCGCAAATCCTGGCGCAGTAACGTGACGTCAGCCCCAACCGCCCCAATTTTAGCGTCAAACATGTCCCTGGATTGAGTTATCGCTGCCATTAGGGCGGCATTGTCGGGGACGGGTGATGGAGGGCGCCCCGCCGCTCCGGCACCCCCAGCCGGCCCCGTAAACTTGTCAATCGTTCCTTGCTTTGAGGTATGACCACTGTTGCCACCCTGTGTCATGGCCGCCTGTTGATAGAGGCACCAGGGCCAGGACAGCACTGGAATTGCAATCCGGGTATGAGTGGCTGCCCTCAGTTGAATCCACTGGCGTTACGCCTTTTCCTTGGTGCCAGTGGCCTCGCACCCCCCTTCTGGGCTAGGCAGGCCGGGGCAGCCGCAGCCACACAGAATTGTAGGCCTCACACCAGGGGCCCCACCACCATGCCTCCCCGCCGCTGGGCCCGGCCACAGGATAACGTCAATTGTAGGGTTTGGCCGCCCCGGCCACGGGTCTTGGCTTAACGCCCCTCACTGATGCCACCGCACTGCCTGTTGGTAAATCCCCATCCCCCAGCCCCCAGAGGGCTCCGCGCCTGACTTACAGTGTCCGTGGCGCGGGGAGGGGGAGGGGGGGGGGTGGTGGGGGGGGAGGGGGAAGGAAGGCCACAGTGTCCCGCGTGGGAGGCGCTGTTTAAATTCTGCTGCCAGCCTCAGCCACTGTTCGTTGCCCCTCTCTAAGTGAATGCCGGGGGTGAATGTAGTCCCTGAGCAAGGCGGAGGGAGTCACAGGGCGGGAGATGAACCGCCGGCCTGCCGCGTCCCCCGGTCCGATCCGACCGCCGAGCGGGGCCCGCCCGGCCGCTGCCGCACTCCTCACCTCTCCGGCACCGCGCCGTCAGCCCCGAGGCTGTCCCTCGCTGAGCCGCCGGGCACACCGCGTCCGCCCAAGCTCCGAGGGCGCGGGCTGGCCCCCGCTCCTCTGCCCCGCCGGCTGTGCCGCGCTCCTGTCCGGCGGCGCCAAACTCGAGGTCCGGGCTTTATGCGCGGCAGCAGGCCGCGCCACCACGGGCCTCCGCCTTCGCTCCGCAGACAGCCTCAGCTCCCAAAACGCTGTCGGGCACCTCCGTCCGGTCCGACTGCTGGGACCGTGGTTCAGGGCTTATTCCGGGCAGAGGAATTGAGGATATGTGGCAGATAATGAAACGGCGCGACGGAGCTCGCTCAAGCCGCGTCCGCCATGATCGCCGCCTTGGCCACGCTCCCCTCAATTTGTGAAATTTTATTCATTTTCTAACAAAAAACATGAAATCAATTGCAAGTTTAAAAAGTTACTTACGTAAAGGAAGTGGTCAGAAGGATCTTTCACAAACCTCTATTAAAAGGAATAAATAGGAAAAGTAGGGCACAGTAGACAGATAGGCTACAAACCCGTAGACTGGAAAACTGACACTAGGTCTTTAAGAAATCACAGTCTTCCAGTATCCCATCATGCTCCGATTCCCATCATGCTCTGCTAATGGCACTTTGGTCAGTTAATTTTAATGGAAAAGGAAGGAGCATGGATATTATTTCACGTCAAGCAGTGTGTCCTACACAATGTCCCGATAGTGAAAGGAATGAGCTGGGACCGCAGCTCATTTCATCTGGTTGACGTGCAAGTCCAGTGGGCCAAGAATGCTTAGTGTCAATCGAAGTGTGCAGACCATCCTGTGGAGTAGAAGTTTTGATCACCCAGTCATCTACCTAGGGGTCTACGAAAATGATCTGTTTTCTGAAGCATGCAGCTACTACTGCCATCCACTTGAAGAACGTTGTTGGTGTTGACTACAGACCGAATGGTAAGATTTTGTGTGTTTCATGTATTTGTTGCCCACTAGGAACATTAGTAACTTCTGTTTTTTCACCGCAATTAGGTGGTCTTGACGGAAACAATACCTGAAAATCCAGAGATATCTATGCCATTTTCTCACAGGTACCACTATACTGCTAAATGTTGCACTATGTCTAATGCCACCCACAGCTGATCTTCACTAATGCATGTCAGATTTTTTCTCTACCATTTGCTTCACCTCCATTAGAGAAGACAAATGCAAGTTATTCACCATCAGGGCTACTGTCAATTCTAAATCTTTCTTTTTTTAGATTTAGGGGATGTTCATACCAGCAGTGAATGTGACTAATCCTCTTTTTACACACTGGGACCTAGTCAGCTTCCCCAAAGCTTGGTTTCTTTTGCCTGAGTAGGCTTAGTGACAAAATCAAGCTGTAATGCCAGTGATAAGGTTATCTTTTAAGGTGGCTCTTAAAGTGAGACGCAAGGCGGAAAAGGTAAGTTCAACTCCTCGTTTATTCTCACACAGCCTTCACGACCGATACAAAGAAAAGCAACTGTCAACAATAACTGGCACATGGAAAGCAGGTAATTCGGAAAGCTGGCACACGGCTGGGATGTAGGAAGAATCCATAAGGAGTTGGGTAAGAAGCGAAGGGGACAAGTGGGACATGGAGCAAGGGTGTACATAGGAACAAAACTTTATAACAGTGGCATACAGAACATTGTTATTAAATGGCAGGGCAAAGACCTTCTAATGAGCCTTAGGAGTCAAGTACGAGAACTGCAGCCATGGTGTCCAAATAGTTATGTTCACATTAGCTTACAGCAAGGTGAGCTGGGAATTCTAACATAACTATTAACCAACCTTATCGATGTTCTTCAACCAAATGTCTGGAGAAAGAAGTGTCAGGCAAAATATATTTTGTTACAGCAGTAACATAAGACCGAATAGGTTAGAAACAAAACATTCACATGATTCAGTGCTACGTTTAGAGATGACAGGTTCACAGTACATACAGCCTCTTTCACAATGCCCTTCTCGATCAATGACTAGAACACCATCAAGCAAAGCCCTTTTTACCAAGTTCCAGGTCAATCCATGCCAGTCTTTGATAAAGGGAGATCCTTGGTGGAGGTGCAAAGCATGTGTAGAAGGGAGTAGGACACCTTTCTGAGTTAGTCAGCTGCTGAGAGCAGTACTTAGTCCTGCTATGATGTGGCAAAAGCACCCACAAGTTTCAAATATCAGTATGTTGAATTGAAGAAAACATTTTCTGGAAACGACTGGCAAATGAAAGGAAATGCCTCCCTGAAACAATAGTGGATACAAAAAATAATCGCCTGAGACGCAACAGCAATAAGAAAGCAATTTCAGGAGTTAGCAGGAAGACAAGTGACTAAATGGGTTTAAAGGCCTCCATCTGCTATGTGTGTGGAATTACGTCACGTAAGCCTAACCAGAAGCAACACAGTTCTGTACAATAGTATGAGGGAAAGAGTGCCAGTATTGACACCAGAGGGCTGGGCTTCGGAAAAAGAGGGTGAAAGGATGAGGTGTAAAGGGAAAAGGAGGCTTGTGGGAAGGCAGCATCCTGTATTAGAAGGTGAAGTATGGTTGAGGAAGGGGTGGGGTCTTGGTTGCAGCAGGGGTACAACGGGGCACTCATACATGCAGTTTTTAACCAGGCAATGCAATATAGTACTGCTTAAAGAGCAGGGTTTGAAGTTCTTTTCCTTGACCACATGAGCGACAGTCCCAGGCAGACTTAGACTGGAATGAAGTTCTACACCTTTGGAAAAAGTTTTTCTGGCTTTGAATCCAACAAGTTGCTGGCCTGCGTTTTGAAAAGGGCTCAAAACATATTTTTTTTTGCAGACAGGTTCAAAGAGGTATGGGCTTTAATTTCCATATGGATAATACCGTTGATCTTGAAGGTAATGAGACATGGCAGAGGAAGTCACTGGAGTTGTTGAAGGGTTGGATTTATCCTGTTGAAATCCCAGAGACCATTAATGAAGCAGGCTGCTGCATGAAGGACACTCTCCATGGGTGTCAGATTGCTCTTGGAGGCTCCCACCATTGATCTACTGACACAAACAAGGCAAAACTGGACCAGTACTTGGATTTAAGCTCTGAACCTCGGGGAGCTGCGGCAATGTAAATCAATCCAGACTAATGTCCTTGAGCCAATTATGGATCTTATGTTGCTTGCTGGCATTAGTGAGGAGGGCAAGCTGCCTCCTGGCCGGGGTCACCTTCAGATATATGCCTAAATGCTTCAAAGGCTGCACCTAGCCAAACAAACATGAGGGTCACACAAGACCCCCAGGTACATCTGGGTATCACCAGTGTACTGGTGAATACCAATGTCCTTGTCAAAAATTAGGACACCTTGGGCTATGTATTCATTTAATATTTTTTGCATATTAAAACAAATGCATGGTTCTAAAATACCATACAGTAGCCATAAAAACAATTCATTAAGTCAAGAAACTGAAATAAACTGATGGTGGTAAGAGCTCAAATCTAGTAACCAACTGGGTCCTCCAAACATTTGTCATACTAGACCAATTAAACAGCACCACAGAGTTACCAAAAAGGGTTCATCAAAATCTTTTGCTGATATTCAAGTGCCACACTTAGAAAAACTGCTGAAGAAATAGCGGGACTGTCATTTCATCTGACTCTGAAGATTCATTACTAACTTGGTATTAATAAAAGCAATTAAAGATGCAGCACCCACGGGCAATTACCTGGGCATTCACAATGTCTTGAGATAATGTCTGGTTTAATCTTGGGTACAACTCAAGTTTAATATTCAAGACACCAACAGAAACCTTGCACTCAGAACCTGCAAAAAAAAACAGCAGATGTTACTCACCTAAACCAAATCCAGTATGTTAGTCAGCATGCTCAAATGCAATACCAAGTCTTAACTCTTTAGCCACCTTTTGACGTGGCTGTCAAACGTAGCCGAATTAAAACAAAATGTGCATGTAGTGTAATGTTATGTTATTGAGATTTATACAGCGAACAGCTACTCCAAAGAGTGTCCCGGTGCTAAACAGTATATTACAGTATAAATTTGCACGCATGTCACTTTTTTGCATCTTGTGCACCACATTTACGTGAGTGTATAAGCACAATATCACCACACATTACATGCATTATTACCAACAACAATTCTTAGGTAATCACTGTGGAAACAATAATTATTGGTTTCAAACGTAGATTTTTATAGCGGTTCTTAGACCACATTGGGTAACATAACATCACTTGGGTATGTGCGGAATAAATATCATATTAAGCAACTACCGTTCCCTGCGTCAATCCCCCTACTGAAGTTCCATCATAAAAAATGTAGTCTCCTGTAAATTTGACAAGACCGCCAGAACTGAGCCATGAAGAGCATATTGTTACATAGACAGGTACAATGTTAAAAAAAATGTACGATCCACACAATAATTCATCACAACCAATTGCCCAATTAGATACTTGGTATACAACGGTCTCCTTAAGTCATCTTTCATATCCGAATATTTAGAGTCGCTAAATAGTACTATGGTTGTAGCCGAGTCATTAAAAAAAGTTTAGATCACAAGAGGAAGATCTTATTTGGAGAGATCAGAGTACCACTGTTAAGTGGCATTTGATTACTCATATGAATGGCTCACTGGTATTTTCTACTTTCAAAATAATCTATGTAACAGATGTCTCCTGGAGGAAAACATCATCTGTCTCTAATACACAAACGGCAATCTGAGGAAGGTTAAAGAAAGCTGGCCTATGGGGCCTCCGGATTATAGTCTTTCACTGGTCTAAGGCTTGAGTCAGCAACGTTTACAAAAAAAAAAATCTTTATTCACATTTTAAATGTGCAAACAGTACAATACAAATAGTAAACAATAACAAAACTGTCTGGATGAACACCCTTACCTATAACAGAGAAATAATTGAACAGGTTTGCAGCATAGTAGTATCCCGTCTCTCAAGGGTTGTCCAATAGGATCATTCCACTTTCATCCATTGGGGGCAGTCCACAGGGTATTGGGGGTGCGGGGTGGTGGGACTGGGGTAGAGTAACACACGATCACACATATACAGTAGCTAGTAAATCTTTAATCAACTGTCTATTGGGGCACAGTGCCGCACCATCCAACTATCAGACTTCTTACTCACTTCTCAGACCGATTGCACCACAAGATACATCTAGCCTCCACTAGGGGCTGTGGAGGGAGCTAGCTGGGCACGCTAGAGCTTGTCTCGGTCCTCAACCACCATTTAAAGGATTGCAGCCAAAGTCCTGGGTGAACTCAGGTTGGAGTCTTCAACCACCGCTTCACCGTCCTCTCCCAAGAGGTCTATCATTAAGCTCCAAATCGCGAAGACCCTCTCCAGATAGTCATCTGTGCAAACTTTTCGGAACCGACACTCTTGAGCAGCTGCCCACTCCAGTAGATCATCTCTCTGTTTACCCTGTGGCGATGGTAGCGGGCTGTCCTAGTGAATGGCGATGCACTATTTGGCCAGTACCAGTCAAGCAAATCTGTATCTCATCTTCCTACCTTTTTTAGGGTGTGGCAATAGTCCTAATAGGCAATATTGTATTGTTAGTTCAGCTCTTACTCCTATCACCCTCTAAACCTTACGCAAACTCTCCTCCCAAAAGGGCCTCACTGCATGGTATGTCCATGTGAAGTGTGTAAAGTCAGCCGGGTTACTCCGCACCGAGCAGAACAGGTTGGGTAAACCCTGTGCAGGCACTGAGGTATCAGATAAGCTCTTTCTAAGTAGTATAATTTTGCCATCTGGCATTGCTGGTTACTTAATGCACATGCGCCCTATCACGTCCTCACTATCTTTCTGAAAGGGGGGACTCCAGGACTCCATATCCAATTATCATGAGTCTCATAGTTCTTTAGCAGTATACAACCCGGAGATGATACCTCTGGTGGACCCTGGGTTCAGCATCACCATCAGGACGTGAGTCACTGGGTTCGTCTGGGAAGATTGTCCATAGCTCACGGACTGTGCGGGACACGCTTGCATATTGCAAAAACTGCCCTGGACCTGTTCAGAAGTGTATCCCAGCCTCCTACAATGTCATGAAGGAGCTGTTTAGAAACAGATATCTTGCCCCTTGACAGCCACCCTCTACCCAGCATGAAACAGACCTGGAGTTGCGTATGCGCATGAACGGGTGCAACCACCAAATGGGGAGAAGCTTAGCGTATGGTGCTCACCTCAAAACTTGAGTGACCATTTTTTCCCATGCTTGTACAGCCTGCAAGAGTATAAAAGGGGTACCTGCTGGCATTCTGCAAATTGCCATGAGTAGCTTGGGAAGGTCGCCTGCTGTAACCGATCCCTCCAGAAGCGTCTTCTCCCAATTGGGGTTGTCTTTGCACCACAACACAGCATACTGGAGCAGACCAGCTAGCTAGTATGACTTACGGTCCGGAAGCCCCAACTTGCTGTCAGCATGGTACAATTTTAAGACCTCTAGTGAAATTCTGCTCAGTTTTTGTGACCACCCCAACGACACCAACAACCCATCAAGCTGTCGAAATAAGGAGTTCGGTAGGACACAAAACAAGTACTGCATAGCATTTAGGCACCTGGGCAGCAGAACCATTTTGCCTAGTGCCATCCTGCCCATAACCGACAGCAGTAGCGTATTCCAGAATTGTATGGAGGCTATGAGGACGTCCACCACTCCTCCCATATTTAACTCATATTGTTGGTGTTGGTTATGCGTTATCAGCTTTCTCAGATATCGGAACTGCTGCGCCTCCAAAAGCAGTCCCACCTCAGTTAGGTCGGTCGCCCTACCATCAACCAAGGACGCAGGGGAAAAAGCACTGTTTAATGAAGGTTGATGTGTAGGCCAGATACTCTCACAAAGTCAAGCATACTTCACAGCAGGCTTGACACCAATCGTCACAGGCTATTATTTCAGGGCATTAACAGCGTACACTGACACAGTATGCATTACCTTACCTACTTGCACACACCAATACTTAAGTTCGGCCCTCAGATGTATCGCCAGTGGCTCCATGGCAAGCACACGGAGGAGTGGGGATAGCGGGTAACCCTGCCTGGTTCACCTCTCTATGCTGAACGCGTTAGGCACCACCTGTCAATTGTGTTCCCCCTGCCCTGGGTTCCGTGTATAAAAGGCACACCCAGGATAAAAATCCCGGACCCAGTCCAATCTTCGGCAGCACCTCCCATAGATATTCTCAGTACAGGGTATCATATGCCTTCTCAATATCCAAGGCAACCAATGTTGCCCTTACCGATGTGCCCCAAGTTTCTAGTAGCACGCAAGAAAACTAGCCGTCATAAGTTCATAAGGACTTTCCCTGGCATGAAACCACATTGGTCCCTGTGCACTAATTGCGTGACCACTCTGCCTAGTCGCAGTTCAAGCACTTTCATGAGATGCTTAATGCCCACATTGAGCCATGGACAGTGGTTGGTATGAACTGGAATCTGTTGGGTCTTTGCCAGGCTTTAAAAGCATAACTATTAGGGCGTCTCACACATGGATTTGCAAGGCTACGTTTTTGAGTTAACAAAGTTAAAGTGATTTTAAGGGGCTCCACAATGAAAGATGATATTGAAATGGCATGCCATTAAGGCTGGAAACATACAGTTCATTAAATTGTGGTCATACAAATCTAGCCCATATTAAAGATTACTCCTAGGTCTCTAACATTACGAAAGGGTATATCAGGTGCTGGACGACATGCTTCTGAGGTAATGTTCCATTGTACAGGATTTTGTGACAAAATGATGTGTTGTAGTTTCCCAGGTGACTTGAGAGTGAGGGATCCTGGTTGCTGTGCACCCCAGGTAATGGATCCCAAGCAGTTACTTGGTACCACATTTTCAAAAACTTCATGGGGTAGGGAAACTCTTGCACATATTCAGTTCTATTTTCATTACTACATAGGTTTCTCATGTGTCAATCGAATGTGGTTTATATACTGCCTAAAACTGAACTGATCTGGAAGGTGAAAATAATGATCATTTGTGTTTGACTTGGGTGCATGCCTCAGTCTTCGGAAAAATGGGAGGGCTGTGTTCTTAGCTGAGGGTTCTTGGGATGAAGGCTATACCACTTTGTGGATAGAGGTAGAATCTGGAATACAAGTTGTCTCCTGTGGCATCAAAGTCGAAGCCCTCACCTCAGACAACACATATGCAGTGGTATTTATCTACAGGGCTCACTGGCAAATGGCATTTGTTTGAAAAAGTATCAATGTTGAAGGTGTGCAGAGAACAGTATAAATGTGTATGTTTTAAATTGTCTTACTGCCTGGGGTAGACAATGAGAGATTATCTCTATAGGTAGCTGTAAGGAAAAATGAATAATTTTAAGTGCTTGATTTAGCCCTCAGACCTTGGTCTCCTGGCTTCTTTAATTGAAAGAGCAGACATTAGTTTAAATAAAATATTCCTTAATACAATACACTTCACCTAGGAGACAAGCAACACGTTCATAGTAAACCAGTAGCCACATGTCTGAAAAGTAGCTAAGAGATTCCCATATTTGCAGTTGTGGCACACATTCATAATGATGGGCAAAGGAAATCTCTTCTTCAACAGATCCTTGTAGAAACAGCATAAGAAACAGAATTTGCACAATCATAATGGGGATCTCCTAATGGGGATCTGCAATAGTTTTAGTCCAATCAATAAAGTCAAAGATGAAAATCCAGAGCATGTTTTGCAAAAGTCTTCAATTGATGTATTAATAACTGACCTCCTGTTTACACTACGGTGTCAATTCATGTAATGCTCTTTGTAAATGAAGGGTACGAGATGAAAACAATTGGGATGAAGGTAGAGCAGGGCATAAGATGTCTAGTTTATAGGGAAATTTCAGCAATTTAGAGACGTGATACAGAAACTGGATTGTAATACTGAATCAAGATGGGTTAGCAATAGTACAATACATAATGCACCACTTGGGTTCAAGAACAGCTGGGTCTAAAAACATGAAGGACTACAATTGTTTTTCACTTTTGGGAATGGACAAATGGCAGTGACCAGGTCATACCGGGCCCTCCTTGAGTACTATAACAGCAAACCAGTAAAAACTTTCTTTCGCCGATTGCTAAAAAAGCACATGCGATATTGTACGTGTGTTAGACCCGGAATCCCTGGTCGGCTGTGGTAGGTACCTTAGGCCAAATAGGGACCGCATTTCCACGTCAGGGAAAGGAAGGTCACCTTCTGAGATAGCCCTCGTTCACCCTCTTGGTAGCTTGGCACGAGCAGCCAGGCTTATCTTCAAGGCAAACGTGCAAAGTATTTGCAACCACACTCACAGCAACCCAATGATGACACCACAAATAGACTCCACGCAAGTTTTATAAAAACGAGTATAAATTTTATATAAAAAGATATACGATAAGACCACACAATATAAATCCAACATATGAATATGTGTACTATTTCTCTTGGCCGGTTGTTAGGCCAGCCAGCCCTTGTAAGTTCTAGCGATATTAATGAGCACTTCTAAACATTTCACTGTAATCCTAATACCATGTTATGCAGTGCGTAATGCTAGAATCGGGCACTTCTGCAATGTAAAAATAATGCAATGCGTAACACAATAATCAGGCACTTTGCAATGTAAAAAGAATGCAATGCGTAACGCAACAATCAGGCCCTCTGCAATGTAAGAATAATGCAATGCGTAATACAACCACCAGGTACGTCGTTATGCAAAAATAAGACAATGCGTAATACGCTCATCAGGTAGTTCGTTATGCAGGAATAATGCAATGCGTAATACGCTAATCAGGTAGTTCGTTATGCAGAAACAATGCAATGAATCATACAACAATCAGGTAGTTCATTATGTAGAAATAATGCCATGCGTCATACACTAATCAGATAGTTCGTTATGCAAGAATAATGCAATGCGTAATACACTCATCAGGTAGTTCGTTATGCAAGAATAATGCAATGTGTAATACGACAATCAGGTACTCCGTTACCCAGAAATAAGATAAAGCATAATACACTGCAGCACTGATCATGGTGCCTTAGACGGTCTCTCCACCCCTACTTCTGACTGTCAGTCAGCCTCTGTGAACAGTACCCCCTAACACACACGGGCATGGTGTAACCAAAAGTGCAGCTCCGCACTCCGACCACGGTACTGCCACTCCCTTGGCAATACGGGTCCCGATACGAGCCAAAGTAGAGGCTCGCGCTGCCGGAAGGAGAGAGAGGCCAAGAGCGTCTCCCTCCGAGCCCGCACCCCTCCCCAGGAGTCAACACATGTTACCTGGGGGGCGCAAACTCACTCTCCTCTCCTCGTCCAGCGGCTTGGGCCTCTGATGCAACCTTTGTGAATTGGCAACGGCGGGCTCAGGCCGGCGGCTCAGCTCCTCCAGGGCTGCCGGTCTGGGCCGCTACTGCTACGAAGATCTCAGGCTGCAACAGGGCACAAGCACAAAGCGTCACTGAGACTCCCTTGAGTTTCAGGTGCACGATCACCAGGCACTCCACACGAAGGTCTCAGGCAGCAAGGAGAACACGCGAACAGCGTCGCTGAGACTCACTTTAACTACGGGTGCACGTTAACAAGGCAATCCTCACAAAGGTCTCACACTGCACAAAGCACAAGTACACAGCGTTGATGAGACTCACTTGGACTCCGGGTGCATGATAACAAGGCAATCCTCATGAAGGTCTCACACTGCACACAGCACACGCACACAGCGTCAATGAGAATCACTTGGATTCAAAGTGTGCATGATAACAAGGCAATCCTCACGAAGGTCTCACGTTGCACAACTCATACGCACACAGCGTCAATGAGACTCACTTGGATTCCGGTGCACACGATAACTGGACAATCCCCACAAATGGTTCAGGCTGCAAAAAGCACACGCACACAGCGTCGCTGTTCCTTGCTTAAACTCCAGGCACCCAGGACCACAGAGCACACTTTACGAGGGTCTCAGGCTGCAGCAAGCACACGCACACAGCGGCGATGACTCTCCTGGAAACGTTTGTGTCCTGGGTTTCTACAACAGGGAGCCAGCTCACCTCGAGCCCTTGGGGATAAGTTACTTCAGGACACAGCACAGCAAAGCCTTTTCAAGCAGTGGGACACAGCAAAGTCTCTTTAGCCTTTCCTTGGTTAAAACAGCAAGCTGCAGGCCAGCCCCAGAACTAACAGCAAGGGACAGTCCTTTCATTCAGTCTCTTCAGTTGTTTCTTCCTTGACAAAGAATCCTCTTGACCACGAAGTAGCTCCAGTCTTGTTCAATCTTGATCAGGCCATTCTTCAAAGTTCAGGGGCTTCAGATCTCATAGATATACCCCTCAATGGCTTTGAAGTCTTTTCGCTCAGGGGCACTGACCCCTGTTCAAACCAGTTCTGGGTGACTCCCTGCCAGTGACACCTTCTTCCTTTGATTAGTGGGGGTCTGGATGCTCAAACACTCAGCAGGAGATGTGACAATTGTTTTATAGCAGCAACCCAGGCCTCTTCACCTATAGGGGCTACTCCTCCCCCCACACTGCCAGATGCAGGTCAGCTTGTTGCTGTCCCACCTCCTCCCCTGGGTCAAGACATTCCCCAGATCCTTTCACTTTCAAATCCAGACAGTCAATCCACAAATAGGCAGTGACACACAGAAATGTTAGAGCACAAAAACCGAGCCACTTCTAAAAGAGTGCTTCTAAACACACAATGCAAAAACCACCTTCATAAAAAGATGTGTTATTACTTGGTGAGTTCAGGCATACTAAACTTCACCTCTCCATCTTAATTCTTTGGGAAGATAGGCTGGAAAACATATTACATGGCCTTCCCATTCTATCCTATTGGCAAGATGGCCTTTCAACAGTGAAAAACGAAATGGAGATTATTTCACTGTCGGTTTTGGCGGGACCTGTGTCTGGGCAGGGGGTTCTGTGAGCAGCATCCGATGTGGCGCCCAAGCAACTGCAGTCCTCGGGGAAGGACTAACTACACGCCAGGCCTCTAGCCTTAGTTGAAAGTGAGCAACAGGGATACAGGTCCAGGGGCTGACAAACCCAACAGAAATGTCCTGATCAATCTCAGAGGCTGCTGGCTCCGCATGGGGGGGCCAGGACGCCCTTCACCTACCCCAGTGGTGAGTCCAGACAGCCAAACCTTGGAAGGTAGCGCCCGCCCTACGGTTCACCGCTGGACTCGGGCCGGACAGGCTTCAGGGTACTCTGGTGCTTCTTTTAGTACCCCCTGCAGGGTTCCAGGGCACGGTTAGTTGGGAGGGTACAGGCAGGCCGAGTGTCCCTTAGTTCAGTTTCAGTGTGGCCCAATAACACACGAGGGGAGTCCGGGCCCGATCGACCCCCAACTCCCCTTTGGTTTTACCCAGGCCAGCAGCCAAGCTCCAACTCACAAGCAGCACCGGTGCCCCAACCAGGGAGCTGTGGGTCTCCTGCTGTAGCTGAATTAATGCCGCAGAGACGAGGGAACACGCACACCAAGCCAGCACCGGCGACAACCTTTATTCCCCTCCCTCCCGTGTGTGAGAGCTGCTCTGGTCCGAACCGGGTCCAGGTATCCACCGCAGCCTCAGGTAACCAGATCCCCGGGCGGGAGTCTAGGCCCGACAAGTCCCCGGACATCCCCCAGGTCCAGTCTGCGGATTTTCTAATATTAGAGCACACACGTGCAGCAGACACCAATTGTAGGACAGCTTAGGCCCGAAGCGGCCCTCGCAATGTCTGTCCGCGCCAGCAATCGCTTCAGGTCGCAAGTGCCCTGCAGCACTATATGTCCGTAGCTCAAGGAGAGTCTTGCCCCGACTGACCCCCGGACCACTCCCCACGCCTCCGCCAAGCTCTAGCCCCTGGGCTCACCTGTTCCGGCAGCTCCCCTACCGCGGAGTAACCGGCCTCACGGAGCAGCTTCACTCCCGTCAGCAGGGGCCTCCCCTCCGGCCGCCCGGGCGGCAGTTGGCAGTTCCGCTGACCTCAGTGATGTAGGTTCTCCTCACGCTTCACCCCTGAGTGCACCTGCCTTTAGTGGCTCTGGAAGCACCAGACTATGTACACTCTAAGAGCAGGGGGGGGGCTCAACTCCACATAGCGTCCACCGCCATTTTCTCAAAGGTGCCAGATCAGCCACGCAGCAGGCCTCACTAACAAACCGCCTCTGGTTGCGCCTCTGGCGTCGTAAACGGCTCTTAACTGGCCGCAACAGGAGTTCCTCTTTTCTGGGCAGCCCGAGGGGCAGCTAGCAGTAGGTTTGTGCTGCGATGATTAGGATGGGACCCGGAGCTCTGCTAGAGCACGTCCGCCATCTTAGGTGCTTGGCCACGCCCCCCCTTGCTGGATGTGGCCTAGCTATTGGCTAAAACAGCCATCAATATCTCATTGTAATGCCCCATTTATTTATTTATTTTGAAGCTTATAGAGCACACAGCTACCCCCAACGGGGTGTCCCGGTACTTGTGGCAGGCGGCAGATGAGGTACCAGACAGGGTCTAAGGGCTGGAAACAGTCAGGTCTTTAGTGAATGTCGGAAGAACGTCTCAGACTCGGCTGACCGCAAAGAGAGTGTTAGGCAATTCCAGGTTTTGGCCATGATCACAGCATAGGCTCTGCCGCCCATTCTAAAGCGGCGGAAGCATGGATTAGCCAGAAGGCAGAGACTGTTTGATCTGAGGACACGGCTGGACAGGGAGTGCTCGAGCTCTAAAATAGGCTGGGCCGTGACCCTGAAGCAATCTGAAGACCAGGACGAGAGACTCGAATTGGATGTGTTTGGTCACGGGAAGAAGTTTGCGCAATATAAAACTTTATAAATAAATGGAGTAGGGAGATAATTAGTGGCAGGAAGGGATTTTGTATATAAGCCTGGCAGCCGCGTTTTGAACGATCTGCAGTCGTCTGACCAGATAAGCTGGAGTTCCCACATAAAGACTGTTTGAATAGTCGAGATGTGAGGTGATCAGGGCATGGATGATGGTACGACGGGACTTCGGGGGAAGAAAGTGAAGGATTTTTCGGAGCATGTGCAGCTTTCCAAAGCAGGCCGAGGAAACCTGACTAATTTGAGATTTATATAATAGTTCATTATCAAACCGGAACCCAAGGTTCCTAGCCGAGTTCACAGATTTGGGAGGGAGATTCAGCTCAGATAGCCACCACAGCGATGTAGGAAGGGGGCTTGTTTGATTGAAAAATAGAACTTTGGTTTTGTCCGAGTTGAGTTTAAGCGTGTTCTGCGACATCCAAGTGGAGATATTACATAAACAGTGTCTGAAATTGACAAACGCTACCTCGGAGCGATCATCAAAAGAGAATACCAGTTGTGTGTCGTCGGCATAGGAGAGCACTCTTCCCCACAGGATTCAACCAGTGCTGCCAGGGGAGAGAAAAACATTGAAGAAAAGGGGGCTCAGGGCCAAGCCCTGGGGGACCCCGCAATTCAAGGGTTTCTCCTCGGAGACAAAAAGTTGGAGAGAGACTTGTTGAGTACAGCCACTCAGGAAGGATCGAATCCAGGACAGAGGGGTGCCTAGACCCCAAGGTTGTGGAGTGTCTCTAGCAGGATAGAGTGAGAGACCGTATCGAATGCCGCGGACAGGTTGAGAAGCACTAGCATGGCTGATCTGCCTGAATCCACATGTTCGGGGACGGTCTCAAAGACTTAAAGGAGGGCAGTCTCAGTACTTTAACCGGATCTAAACCCAGACTGGGAGTCGTGGAAAAGACGCCGGGATTCAAGATAAGTAGACAGATGTTCCTGAACTAGTTTCTCCAAAACTTTGGCTGGTGCTGGAAGACGGGAAATTGGACGGTAGTTTTTAAAAACAGATGGGTCAACATCAATTTTTTAGGATAGGAAGTAGGAGGGTCTGTTTAGAGATAGAGGGGAAAGTACCGGAGCCCAGGGAGGGATTCCAGATCCGGTTCAGTGGCGTATTAATAAGGGGGGCTAAGGTGTTAAAGAACTGCACCATGCAGGGATCCTTAGGCAATCCAGATTTGCAGGCGAAGAGTTTTTGAAATGAGGTGTCAGTGGGGATAGGGTGGAAGAAAGTCAGTGCATCGCCGGAGGCCGTCCCAGTGTCCAGGATAGGGGAAGGTGAAGATGGGGCAAACGAGTAAATATCCAGGATTTTATCAGAAGAAATCAGATAGCCCGTTACAGAGATCCTGGGTAGGAGGAATAGTACTCGAGATGGCAGACGGGTTGGTGAAGTCTTTTAATATTTTAAAAGAGTTTTGAAGAATTACCGGAGATGTTAATTTTTTAAATAAAATTTTTAGGAGATGTTAATTTTATTGATGATGAACTCTCCCATCGTCGCACGTTTGAGTTTATGAAAACTTTTTAAGGCGGCTTTATAGATCAACTTAGCCGCTGGATCATAGCATGATCTCCAGCTGAGTTCAGGTTTCTTACAGCAGCTTTTCTCGGCCCACAGTGCTGAAGTAAACCCGGGGGCCGATGGCTTTTGTCTAGAAGAGTTGATATGTTTAAGGGGGGCAACAGTGTCGAGAGCCGAGGAAAGCCAGCTGTTGAAGTTTAGTACATCAAGCTCAGGGTCACCCCCCAAGTGAATGGAGGGGGGGGGTAGAAGAGAGTGCAGGAGTGATGAAATTGCTGGTGATTTTAAACCATTTCCTACTGTATTCCCGGGAGGTGGAAGTTTTAGATGATCGTACGGTTAGTGCAATGCTAAACTGAATTAAGAAGTGGTCAGACCATGTAAGTGGTAAGGGGAAAGCTGTGGCTAGGTTGGGGTTGTTGGTAAAAAGTAGGTCTAGCGTATGGCTAGCCAGACGGGTGGGGCCACAGAGCAGCTGGGTCATATTAAGGCCCTCCAGTGTTTCTAGCAGCTGGCGGGCTTTAGTGCAGTGGATATCATCAACGGGCAGATTACACGTTGGAGCCACTTGGGCTCTGAAACAAAATGTGCCCGGGTCACGTTGGAGCCACGTGGGCTCTAAGACAAAGAGTGTGCCCAAGTCATGTTGGAACCTTTCAGGCTCGAAACCACAATGCACCCAGGAGCCTCTCGGGCTCTAACTAAAACAATGCCTCCAAATCAGGTGGAGACTCGTGGGCTCTAAACAAATGCCCCCTTCAGCAGAGGAGCGACCCGCCGAGAAGCCCGCACTCACTGGCTGTTGGGAGGCGGCGTCTCCGCTGGGCTTCCCTGCTCCTTCCTGCGGCGGTTCTGTGGGGCTGCAGGCGGTGTTCCGGAGAGCCTCCGGGACACTGTGGGGCTCTCCGGTCTCTACGCTTCCGCCGCGTGTCCCAGGCGGTGCAGCCTCACCTCGGAGAAGCTTCCCCTGGCTCGAGGTGCAGGCTGGCTGGGCGGCCAATCACTGCGTGGCCCTTCAGACGAGCCTCCAGGCTCTGGGGCACTTGAACCAATGGCAGTGCGGCCCGGGAGACGAGCCTCCAGGCTCTGGGGCGCGCTAGCCAATGGCAGCACAGCCCTCTCGATGAGGTCCCGGTCAGCGGCGGTGAGTCCGTTGGTAAGATACAGGGTAGGTTCCCGTTTAGATGCAAAAGTCCCTGGCGGGGTGGGCACCCGCTAGGGATTTCAAATCAACAGATGTGCGGGGGAATCCTGGTTTATCTACGATGCGGCTGGCAAAACGGGGTGGACTCCCGCGCCGTAATTAAGCTGCCAGTCACCACCCATGCGGGGTAGGCACCCGCTCGAGACACAGGAAGCGGGGTGGCACCCGCAAACAAGCACCAAGTCCCTGGCGGGGTGGCCACCCGTCAGGGGCACAAGACGGCACAAAGGCAGGGGGATCCCCATGCCGGGGACTCCCTCTGCAGGATGATCGCAGCTCCGTGCTGCAGTAAAAAGCAGAAGTGCTCCCCTGGAGGAAAACAAAGTGCTGTAAAGAAATAAAGGCCAAGCGCTCCCAGGCGCTTGAGCTGCGCAAAAGTCCAGGGCAAAGTTCAGGAAGGTAGGGGGGGCAAAGGCTGGGCCCAGGGGCCAGCTCACAGGGCCCTCCAGGCAGGGAGGCAGTTCCTCCTGGCGCCCAGGAACAGCAGGCCCCCCTCAAGGTAGGATCAGGAAGAACATTTTACATGGGGTCACAGCCCCTTTTTATACACATAAATAGTTTGTCTGAGGCTGCAGGGTGGGGGAAGATCAGTCGCAGCTGGTTTTGGAGCACTCTGTTGTGCTCAGCCCCTTTCCCCGTTCACAGGACAGGCTAGGGACATCAGATGCACCACAGGGGGCAGAGCCAGCATTGTGGAGGGAAGGCCTAGCCCTATTCAGGTCCCAGGTGCACTCCCCCCTGCCATCAACATGCAGATCTCTCCATTCACCACCGGGGCAGACCCATCCTGACTCCTGGAGCCAGGCTCGCCAGCTAGCTCCAGCCAATCACAAGCCAGATAGTCACTTCACATTTATTACACAGACATTCAAACTTCTAGAAGTGGCACTTCCACACTAGACACATTAACGCCGCACACATCATCGCGCAGCATTCAATTTCACGAGTTCGCACATACCAAACTCGACCCTGCACTCCCCACGCAACAGGAACTACCATGGACACTCACATTCCCCATACATTCCTATGGGAGGTCAGGCCAATCTCACCACACGCACGCAATTCACACTGGAACACAGTGTTAAAGTGCGCAGAAGCCAAAAACAACCAGCACTAAGTCACATATCAAAGCAAAATGTTTAGGGGTGAACCTGCTGCCAGAAGGGCCAAGTCCAACAAACGCCATTTTAAAAAATGGGTTAACGAGGGCGTGGCCAAGTAAGATGGCGGAGATGTCGTAATATCGCTCAGCTCCGCACCAGCCCGATCGTCTCTTGGGCACTTACCTGCACCCTGGGGATGGCTATCTTCGGTCCACAGGCGGCAGAGACATTCCAGACGAGTCCGGTCCGAGGGGCGATGATAGCGGAGCCCGGAGTAGGCTGGAGTGGCGCTTGAGGAGGTGCCCTGGAGGCTCTGGCGGACCCCAGCTGCCATTTTGTGAAGAGCCGCGCCGGGACCTCCAGGCGGTGAGCGGAGCATGGGCTGGTCCCAGGAGGCACCGGAGGGCTGTTGTGCAAGGCCCCTCTACGGTGCTCATGTGAGGTGGAGCAGTGTGTGCCGTTTGCAGGACCTGCCGAGCTGCGGTGAGTGGATCGGGGCGGACGGCCCGGTTTCGGCGTCCTTTCGCCCGTGAGGCGTGGGAGAGACATTGCTGGGTGCTAGCGGCGGCGGGAGTGTCGCTTGTGCCCCCTAGCTCGGCTGAGGAGGTTTGGCCTTCGCTTGCCTGTCGTTCTTTGGGAGCCGTGATGGCTTGATCTCTCCTCGTGGTCAGCGACGACTTTGCCTGATCTTAAAATGGGGGCGGTGCCCTTCCCGAGACTGCCAGGCCAGAGGGAAATAGAGGGAACTGCCAGTGCTACATTGGAAAGGCGGGAATGAGTGCCTCACAGATTGAAAGGAGCAGTGGGAGTCCATTTTGTTGCAAAGAAGGTTCCAGTCATTAGCGGATGTTCTAGACCGCTCCCGCCTGCCTGGTGGAGTGCCTTGGGCTGGTGTTGGATTTAGGGGTCTGCGCTGTGAAGTATCAGTTCCCATCCCCTCCTTGTGGTCAACTCTGGTCACCCCTCGATCCTGGTCCACCCTAAGCACTCCCTGAGCGCCGCCTGGTTCTGAGGGGAGGGGCCTTATGCCTCCCAAGAAGCAAACCAACAAGGTTTACACATACTTCAAGACCTCTGGATGGGTGGCCACCCAGGAGGATCCTGCCCCGTTGCTAGACATGGCACTCACCCACGAAGATCAAGTGGTGACGCTCCGGGATTTCAAGGTGGATCTTTGCCGTGAGTTTAAACATGACCTCAAAACTTCCATGTACCAACTGAAGGCTGACCTCACAGAGAAACTTACTACGCTGCGACAAGATGTAGATGCCATAGGCTCCCGGTTGCTGGAGGTTGAAAGTCAAACCCAAAGTTTAACGTCCACCCAGACCACGATGCACAACACCCAGCAGTTCCTCCGGACCCAGTTTCAGCAGGTCCAGCTCAAAGCGGCGGACCTGGAGAACAGAACCCGGAGGGAGAACATTAGGATTCGACATCTGGAGGAGGAGGAGGAGGGGCCGGACTTGGAGGCTTTTGTGTCGGGTCTCTTTGCTGAGGTCCTCGCCCCCTAGCAACTTAAGATTAAGATTGATCGCGTGCATCGGGTGGGAGCGTTACAGACGGGGACACGCAAACGACCCCATGACGTCCTGGTTAAGTTGCATTCATTCAAGGTTAAAGAGGCCATTCTCTTGGCATCCAGGAAAAAGGCGGAGGTATCCTTTCAGGGGTTTGGCTGCTCGCTCTATCAGGATCTGGCGGCTGCGACTCTGGCCCGCCGGCAGACGCTGCGTCCAATTACCACAAGTTGCTAGAGAATAAGGGGGGGGCGTGGCCCAGCCACCGAAGATGGCGGATCACTTTCCTTAAGGTTCCAGCTGCCGGCCCGCATCATCCGCCACCCATGTAATTCCTTCGCATCCCACAGCAGCAGCAGGGGCGTCAATCGAGACCGGAGCACAGCAGGATTACCCCGATGTGCTCAAAACCCCGGCACACAGACTGCAACGCGCAATGAGCGCCCCGCATGCAGTACCCAAGCGCGGCCCTCTAAGATGGTAGCCTTCTGATAGAGCGGCGGCGCCCACTGTGGACCGTGGGCGGCACTCCGGCAGATCGAGAACCACGAACAAAGGCGGCACGCCAGCAGAGTCTCAGGTGAGGCAGCGACGCCCCTAGATCGGTGGCCTGGCATGAGCTGAGCCCGTTTGCAGCTTGCGGAACCAAGTCCTAATAGCTGTTCCATGATAACGCATACCATATACTCTTAAATGCATTATAATCCTCGTGGTTAAATGCTATCTTTGGTATTGCTTTATCAAAACATGTCGAGTAAGGTGTCATACGAATTGGAATACTAACCCCTCGCCAATTCTGGCGACGGGGTTAGCATTCCACCCTTCTAGAGGGACACGACATGTATGTAACTGTGAACCCCGGTTAAAGTTAACTGAAGCCTCAGCTCCACAAAATGGATGCTGCCACCACAGACACGAGTCTGACCTCCTTCTGCTGGGAGTCCTTCCAGTGAGGAGAGCTTGGACAAAGGGTTTCCTGTCAGGGGCGGTGCTAGCACCATCCCAGACAGGCTTTTGTGTATCCTGGGTAGGCAGGGCTTTACAGGAAGGTGACTGCAAGTGGCACCCCGGTGCTCACTATGCATCTGCCGACTAGAACCAGTTCCAGGGGCACACCAGCCCCTGGCCTGGGGAAAGTCCGGCATGGGAGAGGGGTGTAACCACCCCCCTTCCCGGTCCCACCCCTAGGGCAGGACCTAGTCGCGTACCCACCCCTTTCTTTAGGATAAAGGCAGGAGCGGGGACCCTTCCAAATTAGATCATCTTTGAATCAAGAAACTACTTTCCACGAAAGGAACTCTCGACTCTTCTCAAGATTTCTCCCTTGTGACTAAGGAGTAGTCACCCTGCATCCGCAGGCACCATCTAAGAACTCTGCGGTTTGCTGCACGTCCTTCCTCAGGAATCCGACTGACCAGCACGACGAGACCTGGCTTCCCTGGCACCTCTGACCTCTACCTACCTCTACAGCTAAGCTGAGAACCGTAGGTGCAACGAGACCTCGAGGGACCGGCCATCATCAGAACTGCACGACTTCTATCCAGCACGACCGCCGAGGGATCCTCTGGTGAGTGCTTTGGGGTCCGAGAAGCCCCGACCCTGAGCAGCTCCAGCACCGAAGTCCAGCCTCCCAGCATCCACGAGATCTGCGTGGGGCCCTTCTGCTTTTTGCTGCTCACCGTGTTGTCTTGCTACTAGCCCGCTGGCTTGTGGCCTTCGCGACGACGCCCGACGACATCACCACAGCTGGTCTGGTTGCTCCAGACTGGCCCTTGCTCCCTTCCAAAAGAGGAGCACCCCGGACCCTCCTGGTCCACTCCAGACGACATTTTGAGTCCACCGCGTGGGCTTGAATTTGCCAAGACTTGTTGCCCCAATCCTGGGTCCAGCGACGTCGACAGCATCAACACTCGTGGGACAGCTCGCACCTCCAGCCTGGTCGCCGACAACGCCTCCTGGTCCGTGAGACTGCAGAGCCCAGCGTCGCTCACTCACCTAGTCGAGGTGACTACCACCCGGTGCCCTCCTGGTGCCATCTGATCACTGGCTAGTGGTCACAAACTTGGTCCCCTCTGCTTTCAGGTGTCATCCATCTTCGATCCAGGCTTGGATCACTCGAACAATCTTCACTGGTCGTCTGCCAGCAACTTCTTTCTTCAGGCTCCTGGTTCGTCAACGAGGATTCCCGACGTCTTTTGAGACCTATGCAGCTGCAGCCCCTGGGCTAGGTAACTTCGGCATTTCGGTGCCCCAGCATAGCCTCACTATCCAAGGGTCCAGAGTCACTGTCGTTTTCGACCTACCTTATCGGGTTCGCCCGAGAACACTAACTTTGCCTTTACTAGCTCCCATAGACTTTGTCCCGCATCCCGCGTGAGAGTGCACACTCTGCACCCGAGTCCCCTAGGCCTCCTACTAGTAATCTGAAGGTTCAGTAACGTAGTCCTAGCTATTCCAAAGCCTATTAGTATAGTACTTACCTGCTAGTAATTTCGCATTCCACTTTCAGAGTATATGGTTTTTCGTGCCCCTCGGGCATTTGTGTAAATTGTGCAACTTGAAGTATTTTCGTAAGAGTTTTGTTGTGTGCTTAGTACCCTGTCCTCATAAAGAGTACAGGGCTGTTGTGATTTAAATAAACACACTGTTTATTTTCATAACACTTGTGTGGTGTCCTTTCACTTGGTGTTCAAGGGGTATATGTGATGGTATAACAGCTGGCTTAACACGCCCTCTAGAGTTTAGCCCGAAGACTGCTCGTATCCATGCTACTAGGATAGCTGGTCTATAAGGTTGACTTACAACCAATCATCAATAAGGGTTGTTTGGACTGATGCAAAGTGCTCACTAGAATAGTGAACACTATATATCAGGCCAACTTCTCACATTGGTGAGCAGCGGTTGGGATTTGAGCTTGCTGTTGTTTTACCACACGTATCCTAAGAATATCTTGTGAAAGATCACATAAGTACTTCAGGTACATATAACTTAGCTTAGAATACTCTGAGTTCTACTGAACCAGCTGTTGTAGCTCCTCAAGGCTTAGCACACCTTGGCTACAACTCTTAGCAAGGGATCAGTAGGCAAACAAATAGTGTAGGTAGGTGCATCACTTACACCACACTAGAAACAGCATGTCAGACAAAGGAGGAAACTCTGAGTCTCCCCTTGTGTCAGTGGACCCTCCACAGGTCACTTCCAGATATGCTGCTCTTAGCTTCCAGGAGATGAGACAAGTGTGTACCTCCAGGAAGCTAAAACAGGGTTCTAACCCTACAATCCCAGTCCTGATTGGTCTCTTAGAGACTTATGATGCCAGGAGGGCTGGTAACCCAGACCCTTCTAATCCAGATGGGACAATGCCTCCCCTAGAGGGAACCGCAGGTGACCCTGACCTTATCCATCTCTCTGCAGAAGGTGAAGAGGAGGATGAGGATCTAGAGCCATCTGAGGATGAGGCAGACAAAGGTCCAGAAGTAGTTAGCCAGCTAACTAGGGCCAACTTAAGCAGGCATGAGAATGGTACTAGGAGACCCCTGGGGCCCCTCTCAGGCCAGCTTAACATTGGGAATGGACGAGTTAGGTCTCTATCCAGAGGCTCTAACAGATCCATTCGAACCAATGGCTCTCAGGCCTCTTCTCACAGAGGGATGACATCCCCTCAGAGGAGAGTGTATGAAGCCAAAGTGAGGGAAGTCAATCTTAGGATTGAAAGGGAAGAACTTGCCCTGGCCAAAGAGAGACTTGCCTTTGCTAGAGAGCAAGAATTGAGTGGGACAAACCCCACTGGTGGCAGCATTCTCCCAAGAGAAAAAGACAGGTGTTTAGACACTAGACACCTGAGTAAGATAGTGCCCCCTTTAAACAAGGGGATGATATCCACAAATGGTGACTGCTTTGGAGAGGGCCTGCACTGTACAGCGTGTCCCCCAGAGTCAGTGGGCAGCTATCTTGTGGCTCTCCTTTGAAGGCAAAGGTAGAGATAAGCTCCTCACTACTAGAGCTGAGGATTCTAACAATTACCAAGTCCTGAAGAATACACTGGTTGATGGGTTTGGTTTAACCACTGAACAGTACAGGTTGATGTTCAGAGATACCCAGAAAACTCAGTCTCAGGAATGGACTGACTTTGTTGATTGTGCCACTAAGGCTTTTGAAGGCTGGCTACTGTTCTTCTGTACATGGAGGCTGCATAAAGAGAAAACAAAGAATAAATAACAATTCTTCTCTATAGCTGTTGTGTATTGTCTTTATCTCTATTAGATATACCTTTATATATTGAGGGTCTGTTCCCTTCTGTTTCCCTTATCACTGAAGTGTATACAAAGTGCAATCTGAATATGTAGAACATTGGATCCTATAATAGAGGACAAGGAATTAGTAAAGATATGAGCGTTATTAGAAGCAGGGTATAGGTTTTGTGTTTACTCAGGCTCACCTACTTCCAGGACAAGAGATGCTCATAAATTGGGGTTCAGCCACAATAGCATACTACAGAATACTTATATTCCGTATTCACAAATAATGCGGGAAGTCTTTGCTACCAATATGGTCTGTTCAATATCACAGACACTTAATACTTCTTAAGCGTAGGATAGTTTCGAACATTCACTTCAATGCTCAGTCCAAACTAACCATGGAGCACTTACGGAATGAAGATTCAGCAGCAAACGTAAAAGCTAACTCAAGAGCTGCACAAGAACACAGAATACTAAGGCTGAAAACGCCTTGCTGATCGTAGTAAAGATCAAAATTGACAAAGAGCAAAACAATAAGAGGCTAGTACTAGCGTTAGCTCGGGGATGCGGGAAACCCACAAACACGGGCAACTAGTACTCACAGAACTACGCACGGACGCCACGCCAAACGCCGGACTCCACGGACGCCAATCACCGTGACCCGGAAACGAAATTCTGGAATCTGGCTACAACGCGAAGCGTTTCCGGAAGAATGGCGCGGGCCTAAATTCTCCTTTGTGTTCACTACGCCGGCGTCAACCTTAGCGCATGCGCGATGAGGGAATCTTCTTGACTTTGCCAACCATTTCTCGTACCCAACCGCCAACCATGGCTACAGTCATGACAGCCCCATGCTTCACCCTGATGACAAACGCGATCATCGGTGAGTGGCTGTTCAGTTGCTTTGCCACTCCAAAGATAGTGAGTTTTTTGTTTTCCTACTTGTTTGCTATTTCACTATCCCCTAGGTTGTGTTAGCTTTACGATTGGGAGGTGCGGGCCTTGTCCGTGATCCCTATTCTTCCTCCTTTTAAGTAAGGCGGAAGTCTGTGTCGAGGGTGTACAGACCCTTCGGCTTTGGGGAGTTGGGGGGGGGGGGGGTTGTGAGGGGATTCCGGTGGTGACTTCAGGGGGTTTTCTTTTGCACTTAGTTGTTTTTTTTTTGTTTGGCAGGGGTTTGTTACTCCAGAGTGGGGTTGGCCAGATGTGGGGCGGGGGAGATGGACAGGGCTATGTGTTCAGTGTAACAGGGCCTATGCACAGGGGTGGGCTCCATGGAGAGTTTGGGAGGGCCCACATGTTTAATGGTTGCCATCGCTTCATGGAACGTTAAGGGGCTAAATTCCCCACAGAAGCGCCAGAAAATATGGAAATATTTGTCTGATCATACATTTGACGTAGTTGCCTTACAGGAACTCATCTTAAGAGGGCCGAAGTCTCTCGGCTCCGCCACAGATGCTACCCGATGATTTATACCTCCTCTGCCACTTCCAAACACAATGGAGTGTCTCTACTGTTTCATGTGTCCGCAAACTTCCAATTCAAAGCTCAAACATCTGACAAAGAGGGTAGACTGCTGTTGGTTAAGGGGCGTTTGAGAGGTGTGCTCTGTACCTTTGTTTCTCTTTATGCACCAAATTCGGGCCAGGCTGCCTTCCTCTCCCAACCGCTTGATTTAATAGGAGGCTCTGCTAGAGGGGTCATTGTGTTGCTAGGGGATTTTAACCTTGTTTGGCAGGGGTCTGTAGATAGCACTAGCTCCAATAGGACAGCTACCAGCACATGCCCCCGCAGGATACAACAGATATTTGCTGACTTGGGGTGTATTGATTCCTGGCGCACATTACATCCCACCACGAAGGATTATACCCACTAGTCTCAAGTGCACAGGACCTACTCGAGGATCAACTATATCTGTGTTAGCCAGGCATTAGCGGGGATGCTTCAGGCAGCCCAGATTATGCCGATCTCGGTGTCCGACCACAGCTTGATTTCTCTGGGTATGCAATGGGCGGGGCCTTCCCCTAGAACCACTAGATGGTACTTCCCGTTAGCTTTGATCCGCGATCCAGTGGCCAAGGAAGAGTTGAAAACAGCCATCGCCGACTTCTTCTCCCATAATGACCCCCAAGATACATCCCCCCAGAACAACTGGGATGCTTTTAAAGCAGTGATTTGCGGGAAATGTATCCAACTCAACTCGAATTTAAACAAGCAGAGAGTGAATGAACGGGTGGCCTTAGATGAAGAACTAAGGGTGGTTGAGCAGGCGCACAAAACCAATCCAACCCGCGTTCTGCAGAGGCAGCTTACGGCTCTACGAGGCAAATTAAGATCCATCTATTCTAACCGGGCGGAATTCACCCTCTTAAAGATCCGTCAGTCATCTTTTCTGCAGGGCAATAAGGTGAATTCCCATTTAGCACGTCAGCTGTGTGTGCAAAGGGAAAGGGATTTTATTGGGGGGGATCCTCAACAGTCAGACACATATCATCCACTCAGACACGGCTAAGGCTGAAGTGTTTGGTGAATTCTACCAGGAGCTATATCAGGGCACTATTCCGGACACGGCGCAACAGCAGCAGTTTTTGGATGGCCTGTCCATTCCTCAATTATCACCGGCGTCAGCTCCGGATTTGGATGCCCCTATCACTCAGGAGGAGATTGGTGTGGCTATTTCGAAAATCAAGCTGCACAAGGCCCCAGGTCCCGATTGCCTTACGGCCCACTTTTATAGGTGTTTTTCCGCAGACCTTCTTCCCCATCTGGCGACCCTGTTTCAGGCTGTGGCTACAGATGAGCGGTTTTCCCAATCGATGGCGGAAGCTGTGATCTCCGTCATCCCTAAACCTGGTAAGGATCTGCACGTCTGCGGATCTTATAGGTCCATTGCGCTCCTCAATTTGGATGCCAAGATCTACTCTGTGGTTTTAGCTGCGCGGTTAGAATCGCTGATGCCTACCCTAATTCATCTCGACCAGTCGGGATTTATAAAAGGCAGATAGACCCATGATAACATCCGGCGCACGATCCATTTGATTCAAAAGGCCACGCGATTTCGGATTCCCGCAGTGCTGGTGGGTCTTGATGCGGAAAAGGCCTTCGACCGGGTCGATTGGGCTTTTCTTTTTTTAACCATGCGGAAATTCGGGTTCGGGGACCCTATTATTAATATGGTGAAGGCCAATTATTATCAGCCTACCTTTCACGTCCTGGTTAATGGCTGTTCCTCTTCCCCCTTTGCTTTGAGTAGAGGTACGCGGCAGGGGTGTCCACTTTGCCCCTCCTTTTTGCTTTGAGCATAGAGCCCCTGGCTCTTAAACTCTGCGCCAATGATGAGATCCGGGGCATCCCTTTCGGCGAGGTCGAACATACGGCTACGTTCTTCGCAAATAACATCCTCCTCTCACTTATGGACCCGGCACAGTCGCTGTGCGCGGTACAGGGAGAACTGCAAAGCTTTGAGCAGGTAGCCGATTTCGAGGTGAATTATAAACAATCTTTCATACTTAACCTTACCTTTTCCTCGGCGGAAGTGTCCCGCTTAAAGCTTACGGTGCCTTTTCAATGGGGGAAACACTCTTTGCTTTATCTGGGGGTGAGCCTTACAGCTAAATTGGGTGAGCTTTACAACGCGAACTACCCGCCTCTTCTGGCTCAGATCCAATGAGATTGCAAATGGTGGTCCCCTCTCTACATTTCCTGGCTGGGGAGGATTAACGCAGTTAAAATGACGGTGCTACCCAAGCTTTTATACTTGTTTCAGGCACTCCCCATAGCGCTAGATGGTTCGCTCTTACCGACACTCCGCTCCTTGATTACTAAATTCCTTTGGCAGGGGGGACGGGCTCGTCTCCCTCTTCATGTACTTCGTCGTTCGCGCACTCAAGGGGGACTGGCCTTACCAGACTTTGCCTTATACTACCAGGCAGCTCAGCTGCGGATAGTTACTGAGTGGTCGGCCAAGGAATCCCAGAAACATTGTCTCCACATGGATCGCGCCGTTGTGGGGAGGTATATTTGGGATGTATTATGGAAGCCTAAACAACATTTTTAAGCGTAATCAGTCCTTAGCCCTGCGAGAAGCCCACTATAAATCCCTCTATGACTGGTACCTTTACCCTACTAAACTTCAGCGTATCTTCCCAGGCACTTCAGATTTATGTTGGCGGTGGTGTGGCCTGCAGGGGGACTTCAGACATATTTGGTGGGACTGTCTTAAAATTCGGCCTTTTTGGGATGAAATTCTCTCTCACATTAAGAATATCTTGGGCTATCCCATTCCTCTATCCATAGAATTCGCCGTTCTGCGTGACCCCCTCCTGATAAGACAAACTAAGGCGGACAAAGCGATCATATGGACTTGTTTGCGGGTGGCCAAACTCACTGTGGCGGCGGCGTGGAAAAAGTCTGAGGCCCCGGCGCTTTCATTATGGCACACTCGCCTCTGGAGGATCTTATCCATGTAGCGCCTTACGGGCATTTTCCAAACTGACTCTGAAGACTTTGCACTTCGCTGGGGACCCCTGGTGGCCTACTTATTCAGGGGTTTGCCTTCTGCGGTTTGTCCGCCAACAGTGCGAGCTATGCATCTCTTTCAGCTTTAGCAGCTTCCTTCTGGAGAGGGTGAACCTCGGCTGCTACTCTGATTGTATTATGATTCAATCTGCACATAGCCTTTGCTGTCTGTATCACTGCCAACTCCTATCTTTGTTATTTATTGCTTTACTTATTTTACCTTTATTTTGTCACCACCGGACGGGGCGGGAGGGGGGTCCTATTGGTTTGGGGGGGTTATTTGTTTAGGACGTTAGCATCTTTCGCTTTGTGCGGGACGGTGACCGGCTTTGGGTTTTTGCGAAGCTGAACTCACCATGGCTAATTGTGTTGCCACCCGGGCAGTTGCCCGCCCCTTGTACTATTAAGATTGTAGTCTTTTGTATTTGGCCTTATTTGATACTTAATAAAAAGACAACTTTGAAAAAAAAATGGGTTAACCATTATGTGTGCCGCTCTTTCTAAGACTTCAAAGAGGGTCTTAAGACTGGATGGTAACTGGGTTGGCAGGTCTGGCTAGTGACATTATCTCTTAAACAGGGTGCGAGTCCCAAAAATTAAGCCTGGAACTTCCTTTGACAAGTCTATTTTCTACTTGTGAGGTAATCCCTCAACAGAAACACTGCAGCCTCTTCAACAATGTTCACAATCATAACAGTTAAACAGCTATGCCCATATACCTATGTAAAACATAAGCTTTTCCAATGTCCCTTTTTTTTTACTGCACCAGTCCTTACCATTTAAATAGCATTGATTGATGTTTATTTTTCAACCCTCCTAAAAATCATGCAATTTCACTCCACGCCCAGTGGAATCTCCCAATGGGACCACTAGTGTGTTGGCCAGGTCTGGTTCTTGCCGTGTCATAGGACAAAGAAGGTATCATAGTACATTAGAGAGTACAGTGTGCAATATGACACTTCAGGGGTCTATATCAACCAATTATGAAATGTGTCCATTGCTCTTATCAATCTTTTAAGTAATAAAGCTTAATTTGGCTAAGATAGATAAGGAAACAGACCGAAGCAGAAAAAAATGAATAAATCAATTTCTTTATTCTTAAAAGCTTAAAATACGAGCAACACTTATTCATGGGTTCAAACAAGTAAATGCGTCTTCCCGTGAAGTCTACGAGAGGGTCTGTAGGATATCTTAAAGTTGAAGCAGTGCCTGGATAAAATAATGCGAAGATTTACAAAGTGGAAAGGGACTAATTCACCTTTCCGACATATAATTTCTAGTACAACCTAGCATAAAACATGATTAACAATTGTTAACGGGGAAATACCACTTAATGTATCTTTCCCAAGCAATTGGATAAAATGGATAAATTATCGCAATATTCCCGGTGGTGGTAGATATGTTATAAATGCAGATGTGATCAAGACGATTAACATTTACCACTTAAACATTTTTAAAGGAAAAAAAACTTTGGATAAAATGGACCTCTAGTTTAAACCACAATCAAAGCAATATCATGTGTAATCCTCAGCAGGCAAGAAAAACAGCAAATTATCTCACCAACATGAAAATTCCTATTTTTTTATATTGAGGTCTCCAAAAATATTTTTTAGGCTGTGATCCAAGTTGTAGTTTAATACTGTAGCTATACAATTTCAATGAAAGCCTCAACACGCACATAAGCCATCTAAGTTAAGTTGCACGTTACATTTCTACCTTCACTCACCTCCTGTTCACTTCCTAATTGTCTTAGGTTTCACCTGCACAGCACATGCGCAGTGCTTGTGAAATCTATTAAATTTAATACATCTTAAAAGGGGCTCACATCCCACCTTTATTTCTTATTCACTCTTATTTGACCGTGGGCTAGTCACTTTAGTTTTCCATAGTTTCTATTGGTTGAGCATTTTAATTCCTTTTTTTGGGGGGTGTGTTTCTCTTATCTATATCCAGAGGCCCAATTACTCATTGTCATGCGCTTTGATGGCTGGCACTTTTTTTTATTAGGTAAAGGCAGAGATGCGACTTATTTTTACAAATGTTCACATACTTTCGCTGTTGCATTTGAAGAATTCTTTTGTGGCATCATCCACTGCTACATTTCTGTGTTTTGCCTTTACTTAACGTTCCCTGGCTGCACACATTTCTTTTCATATTTTAACTGATGGCAGTCCATTGTTGAAGCTCTGAGACCCAGACTCTTTTCCACTTTCGAAATACGCTTTGGAGCAGAGTTATGATACCCGTTTGGCTGTGTTCTGTGAGGGAAAATTCAAGGTATCGACTGGTATGTTCCGCAGACAGGAGCGGCATCGGAGTCATGTCCACAGAGTCTTGCCTATCTCACTTAGGTTTCAGAATGCCTTCTTCTGTTTTCTTTCTTTGCACCACATTATCAAGAAAGGGATGAAAGAGAGTGGAAGCGGAGAATGTAGTTTTAAGATTTTAATTGCTTCAACATTTATCAGAGAAGTCCACCTCAACCAAGATTGTGCATCACAGCAGTGAGATCGCAGGGATTGTTTCTGCCTGCAAAAACGCTGGTGCTAACAAAGTAAGGGAAATGTAAAATTGCCTACAATAACAGAATTACAGCAAATTTCCTTGTAACTAAAAATCTGGAGGCGATGCGGAGTACTAACATTATTAATATTCTAGCTTCAGCAAGCTAGTCACACAAAGCCCTAACTGTATTCTGTTGCAGGGATTCTGCTCATACACAGAACCGTGCAAAGAGACCCAGGATCTCAGTGAATTGTGGTGGACCAAAAAACTCACCTCAGTACCCTTAACCCCCAAACCGACTAGCATCAGTGTCTCATTAGCTCTTCGTCCTACAGCAAAGGTAACAATGATTAGACAACCCAGAGCATGTGACTTAGGATACACTCAGGAATGGTGGGAATCAAGAACATTCTTTCGTTATATGCTCATACCAGTCCACAACATGGGTAAAAATAGACACAATAAAGTTTCAAATGTTTATATTAACAACGTGCTCCAAGATGCAGTATTTTTGCTAACATAAGCAGGCATATGATTAAAAATAATACGATCAGCATTGTTACAATTCCATAAAACATAAAAGGAGAAATCATATTATAATGATAGTGGAAACAGGTCCTACAGTGCCTTGTATGCCACCCTCCCTAGCTAGAAGGTATGTTTTATAAAATATTAGGTCTCTTAGGCTTGAATGGGGAACCCCATACCTCCAAAATCAGTAGAGATGAATCACATCAGGATCTGCAAAAGCTCTCTCTCTCGGGAAACGGATTTTCTCCAAGTGTTCAAATCATGCATGCAGCGTAATATTAAAGGCGCCAGAATTTCAGCTAGCTGCAGCTGCGTACATGTTATGTCTAGAGCATGAGCCGATCTGCCAGAACAACACCTAACATTGTTATGATAACCTTGGAGGCTTCTGCACTCACTGTGCAGACTAAGGTCGATATATAAGTCTAGGGATATTGAAAACAAGCCATTCTCATGCGAAGAGTTTCACGCAGCCTAACTTACAACAACAGTTACATATAGTGTTGTGTACAAAAGCAGCAAAAAGGTATGGAGACGAAAATTTGACTTGGACCCCCAATGAACCGATGACATGGGGCACGGCCACGAGGCGGATGAGAGCAGACGCGTGATCACAGAGCTCCGCGCCGACCCCGTCTTTTATCCTGCACAAGGACGAGGTACGGAGCCCCCAAACCCCTGGGGTGAACAGGGCGAGTGTCTAAGGGACTCGGAAGCCCAGACGGCAAAACCTTGCAGCGGCGCGAACATGCGAAATGCCAACTGGAAGGGGAGCCAAGACCCGGACCCAAGATGGCGGCGTGAGGGATCTGTAACCCTGCTGGACGCGACGGAGGCTGGAACTGAAAAGACTGACAGGGACCGCCGGCACGGAAGGACACCATCCGCGTGGACCCAGTATGGGTTTGCTGGGGGAGACAAGGGATTTCTGACCCGTGAGCGCCTGGTGTACTACAGAACGCGGCAGCCGAAGGGACGCAAAATGGCGGCGGGAAGAGACCCCCATGGAGTCGCGGCAGTGGAGAGCCAGAATTGAGGGCGGGTTAAGGAGGTCTCCACTACTGATGAGTGATCGGAACGCTGTGCTGAGGAGTCTGGCGATGGACTGTGCCTTGGCACAGAGCGGAGCACACTTAGCGGCGGGCGCCCCCTCCCGTTCCTGCCCGGGAGAGAAATCAGCAGCCTCGAGGAGGCTTAAAGGTACGCGAGCATGCTACTGTGGGCGGGTAGCACGCGCTGATGGCCAGATTGCAGCGCTGGAAACGCTGAGGCTGCCCTGGCCGCCTGGTTGACCTGAGGTGGCCCCCGAGGAGGTGAGGAAAGCAGGACTGGTGCGCCTGATTGGAGCCGCGAGCCGGAGCGGACAGTGATCCGGGCCGCCGGAACAGTTTGCTGGGGGGGGCCTGCTTGCTGTGCAGAGGAGCGGCCCTGACATTGCAAGACACAAGGAGCGGCTGTTGTTGAGGCGCGCATTAGTAACCAGCAGGGCTGGATGGGACTTGGAGCCCTGGGGCTGCGTGCACTCTGTAAGGCGGTGGAGGATAACAGCTGAGGGGTGCTGGAGTAGTGCGACGGACCAGGAGGGGAGCTACTTGGGGGATGCCAGAATTACAGTGGGGATGTTGAAATAGCCGGTTTGCCTGGTCCTACCAATTGATTGTGGAGCAGAGGAACATCGGAGAATGGTACGACCCCAGCGGGGGGTGCCCGCACGGCTGGAGGGAACTGAAGACCTAGTGGGGATGGATGAGTATGTTGGGCGACCTCCACCACTTGAGGAGTTAACAGTCGGCGCCATTGAGCTTGGAGGACTGAGAAAGAGACGACCCATGACCAGATAGTGGGCCTGGCAGGGCGAAGAGAACGTGGGGGACTGGGAGCAGAGACGTTTGGAGACACTGGAGAGTGACTTCAGTAAGAGGGGACTGGGGCAATGATACTATGAGGTGGCGGGCTGGCGGAACTGGCATGAGGAGCGGGCTGGCTGAACTGGCAGGAGGAGCAATCACGCAGCTGGCACTAATTAGAGGCTGTGCTGCGGGCTTGGCAGGAGGGAGCACTGAAGTGGTGAGGTGCCCTAGGAAGACGAGAAGGACACCGCGGCTGGAGACTGCTGGCCTGGATTGGGTCCCTTAGATGGGAGAGAGCCTTTGATACCCTGCTAGAGAGAGGTCCTTCTGGAGGGCTGAGACCGTGTTGAGACCGCGGTGTGGTAAGGCCTGACCGCGCTTGGAAGACAACCCTGATGGGGTATGTGAGTCTGAAGGAGGGCAAAGAACAGTGCAGTGGGGGCAGCTAGACCGTTTGTGGCGCGGAAACACAGTGGAAAGCCACAGAGAGGAGGTGAATCATGGGGAGAGCCCGACGATCTAATGGTTATAGAGACTTGAGGGAACACGGGGAAGCCAAGAGGGAAGCAAGTGGGGGCACCAGCAGAACAGGAGGACGACACGGCCGCCACGGAGGGGGGAGAGGGGTCGCAACAACGCCCAGAGGGGATGCTCCAACAACAGTTCGATCAAATACTGCAAGCCATAACAGACACCAGGGAAGCCTTGCAAAAGGACATCGGGCATGTGATGCAAGGTCTAGGACTGCTCCGAGCGGATCACGCCAAATTGGCCGACAGGGTGAAACAATAGAAGTCCTGGAACCGGCTCAAAATTTGATGGCAGCGCAGATGACTGATTTTCAAAATAGGCTGCAGACCCTGGAGAGGCGAGCGGATGATGCAGAAGGGAGGATCCGAAGAAACAACATCCAGGTGGTGGGGCTACCCGAAGGGGTGGAAGGACTCAACATGGTAGAATACCTGGAAGAATGGCTAAAGGGGACCGTCGCACTAGCAGGACTGACGTGCTTCTTTACTTTGGAGAGAGACCACAGAGTGCCAGCCAAGCCATTGGCCACCGGGAGACAGCCGAGGCTGGTGGTGGCTAGGCTGCTTCACTACAAGCATAGAGATCTTCTGCTGAACCAGTCCAGGACGGCAGGTCCATACACAGTTGACAACAGCAAGGTGACATTGTTCCCGGATTACACGCTTAAGATCCAGCGCTGCAGAGTATCGTTTGTGGCAGTCAAAAGGTCACTTCGAGACAAGGGCATTCAATACTCTCTGATGTTTCCGGCACGCCTGAAGATAACAGTGGATGACAAGACGTCGTTCCACGACAGCCCTGAGGAGGCCTGGGACTGGTTGGAGATGTATAAAGCAGGAATTGGAGAAACAGGCAGTGGCGTGAATGCAGGCACGATGGGACCTCAGCCGCGCAGACTGAGGCGCAACCGGCGCCGTCACCCAGCGTCCCAGAGGCCGACAGAGACACAGAGAAGGAGCGCACGGCCGCTTTTCAGGCCATCACGGCTATTTCTCGAGAGGGAGGGGGACCATCTTCAGCGGGGACGGAATCAGAAGGGGGGTCCTTGGAAGAGGACAATGAACAATCTGATGCGGTAAGCCTGAACATACCTCATGTGACAGCGGGGACGGCAGACAAGATCGTCGATGGGTGATATAGACTCTGGCTGGGCATGAATAGAGTACTAAGTGAGGGGATGGTTGTGTAGGTGAGGCTAGCTACCGACACGGTTGGCTGGTAAATGGCTATTCAGAGATGAAGAGTAGGTGGGGGCTGTGGAACATATGTGGAGGAGGTCTCGTCGTTATAGGGCCCCGGAAGGGGCTGGATCAGTAATAAGGGGGTTGAGCACAGGAAGGCGGTCGACTAGGTGTCCGACTCTCTGAAGCTTAGGGCTTACCTCCCATAAGTTCATAAGTTTGTGTGGGAGTATCTCCTTAGGGGCTTTGTTGGAGCAATTGAGCAATAGTTTGGATGGGTTTTAATGTTGTAGCGCCTGTTCTGGGGGGAGGGAGTTGGGGAGGGGTTTGGGAGGAGGTTTGGAGAAGTTAGTGACACCGGTGTGTTCTTAGATGTGGGGTGTGTGCGCAGGAGGAAATGTTTGACCAATGGGGACGTTACATGATTTGAAATTTATTACCTTGAATGAGCCGGGGCTTAATACAATGCAAAAGCGACACAAGGTGCATGCTTACCTGGTACGACGAAGGGGCATATAGCTCTCCTTCAAGAAACACATATTAACCGAACTGTGGGAGTGGCTCTGACAAAGATGGAGGGGGCAAATATTTTACACGACCTACTCAGCGTTTGCCTGGGGTGCTTTGGTGTGGGTTAGAGCGGGTGTCCCTTTTCAGCCAACGCAGCACTTGGTTGACCCAGAGGGAAGATTCGTAGCGGTAATGGGGTGGCTCAATGGAGTGAATGTAACTTTATGCAGTGTGTATGCCCCCAATGTAGACCAACCTGCCTTTTTTGAGAGATTGTCGGGGAGCCTTGCGCCATATTTGACCACTGCAACAATAATGGGGGGAGACTTTAACTCAATAACAGATGTGGAGCGAGGCAGGTCCCACCCCCGCTATCTGGTGTCTCAGTGCATAGGATCTCCAAGGCAAGAATGGTCTGGCAAACTAATTGGGGGCTGATTGACACGTGGCGTGCCCAGCATCTGGAAGAGAGGGATTATTCTTATTACTCTGGCCCACGACTTGCATGTGCGGTTAGATGCAATATTATGCGCCCCTGATGTAAAATTCCAAGGTGACGGGTAGCGAGTATCTGGCGAGAACGATATCAGACCACAACCCGTTGCTAATGCAGATACGTTGGAGTCGAGAGAGGGTGGTCATACCGACCTGGCAGCTCAGACCGGAGGCACTGGAAGATCCGGTCTTTAGTGAGGAGCTGGAGACGGGCATTGATCATTACTTTGAGGAGAATGAGAGAACGGCGACATCAGCGGCAATTGAGTGAGATGCGTTTAAGGTTGTGACCAGGGGTATATGTATTAGCAAGATGACGGGAGTAAGGAAAACGTTCTTGACTGACCTAGGTAAAGCGGAAGGCCGGTTGCAGGATGCGGAGATCTCGGAAGCTAGAGAGGCTGTAGCCATTCAGATGGAGAGACTGCGCTCCTTTGATTATAAGAATTACAGAGTAGGATGTACGCAGAGGGGAACAAGTCGAGTGCACTGCTGCCGTGGTTGGCTAACCCGATCCCTAGGGGAGAACCGGTATTGGGCCTGATAGCTCCCTCAGGGGAGATGGTGAACACACAATCAGGGATAAACAGCTTGTTCCTAGAGTATTATACTGGGCTCTACAGTAGCCAACTGACTCAGGGTCCCGATGGCATAAGGGAGTATTTGGAGGAGGTGGCTTTGCCAAGCTTGATTAAGGAACAGGGGGACCTGCTCGGAAGTGAGATCACAGTGGGAGAGATTAGGAGTGCGATTAAGCATATGCCCCTTTTTCTCCCTCATCACCCTCGTCCACTATCCCCCCTATCTGTCAAACCACTATCCCAGTTCTCTTAGGAACGTACAGACCCCCCCCACCCTACATCACCTAGACGCCCCAACAAATGAGATCTATCCCCCCTGCCCCCCCCCACCCAACTACCCGACCCCTCTCCCCTCTTTTGCATGTTGATTAACTGCAGATCCGCCTCCCGCCATGCGACTGAGGTTGCCGAAACCATTCTCAGTGAAAACATAGACATCGCTTTCCTAACCGAAACTTGGCTCACTACCCACTCCACTCCTATCCTTTACTTGCTCAATCCCCCAGGCTACTCTATTATTAAGAATCAATCAAATAGGTGGAGGCCTTGCCCTAATCTTTAAAGAAGAACTTGACATCGCTCTTGTCCGTCTCCAAGACCCTTCATCCTTTGAATACCTCGGCACCGATCTCACTATTCCCGGCTCTCCCACCATCCGGCTGCACACCATTTACCACCCCCCTGGAAACTGTCTCTCCTTTACTTAAGAGATATCTGATCTTATTATTCAATCATTGCTCTCCCAATCCAAGAATCTCTTCCTGGGTGATTACAACATCCACTGGAACAATAATGATGACCCTGCTGTCATCCTATTTAATGACGCCATGGACATCACTGATATGACCCAACTCTGCCATGCCCCTACTCACACCAAAGATGCCACCCTCGATGCTATTTTAGCGAGCAAGGGCTTGGCCTCTCTCTCGAAGACACTTCCTGTAGACTGGTCTGATCACCACCTTATCCTCTTCAACCTGAATTGCTCCATTACCCCCCCCCTATCAGCACTTTACCTTTACTCATGAAACCTACTCGCAACCTTCACCTTATTCCACTTGACGAATTGGAATGCACAATCAAAACTCGCTTACTTCTCCCCCCTCCCTCTCACAGCACCAACGACCTAACTGACCATTACAATAATTCTATAATTGGAGCCCTTGACTTATTGCCCCAATCAAACTCAAAAAACAAAAGAACATCCCTCCCAAGTCCTGGTTCAATTCCGAACTCAACAATGAAAGACAGGCCCTCAGGCAATCAGAACGTGCCTGGAGGAGTCATCCCACGTCTGATAACCTGGCTCTCCTTAGAATTACCAGAGCCCACTACAAGAAACATATCTTTAACGAAAAGGCCTCCTTTCTCCGGTCACAACTACACCAGGCTAAAAACCGACCCAGAGAATTGCTTAACATCGTCAAAAAACAAACTTCCTCTGGCCCTCGCAAATTAGCTGCCTCTGTTGAAAGATGCGAAGAAATTGCCAGATTCTTTACAAACAAAGTCAACAAGATCGAACTATCCTTCTCTCCGCCCCTCTCTCTCTCCTACCTCCCCCCACCCAACACACCGTCCCTAACATTCCTAATCCACTTTTGTCCTCTTCTCCTCTTCATCGCGATCCCTCTCAACCCCTCCCTGCTCTCGCCCAACCTGACTTCTCCCTTTCAGATCAACTTGCTAAAAACAATGCCCCATGGAGCGAATTTAGTCCAGTATCTGAAACCACTATCATTAACATCATTTCCAAACTCAAACCGTCCTCACACTCCAACAATCCTCTTCCCGCTCATTTGGTCCAAGAACTCAAATATGCCATCGCACCAACATGGACCGTTATCATCAACTTCTCTCTCTCCACAGGCTGCGTTCCTGCCTCCCTACAGCTAGGTCAAATCTCCCCCATTCTTAAAAACACCTCTGCCGACCCAAATAACCTTAACAATCTACGCCCTATCTCCAAACTTCCCTTCCTCTCTAAAGCCCTTGAAAAATGTGTCCTGTCTCAAATAGATGATCATATCATCTCCTTCAATCTCCTTGACGTTTTCCAATCCGGTTTTAGAAAAGGATGCAGTACCGAAACTGCTATGCTCAATATCACAGATGACATTCATCGCTCTTTAGACTAAGGCGAATCCTCACTTCTAATCCTCCTTGACCTCTCAGCTGCATTTGATACTGTCCATCATCCCAACCTTCTTAAAACTCTCAAAGATCGATTTGGTTTTGAAGGCACTGTACTCAAATGGTTCTCCTCGTTCCTCATAACAGGTCACAACAAATTAATCTCAGTCAATGCCTCTCTAAACCTCAACCTATCTCACTCAGTGTCCCTCAAGGGTCTATCCTCTCCCCTACTCTATTCATTCTTTTCATGGAACCACTCACCCTCATTCTCAAACAAGCTAAAATCAGTTACCACCTCTATGCTGACGATACTCAACTATACTACAAGATGAAATCTCACAATGACATCCTTCACCTCAATGGTACCCTATTTAAAGTCCAAACCTGGTTCCATCTCAATCATCTCAAATTGAATCCTAAAAAAACTGAAATCATCCTTTTCACACCCAAAAACAATTCCCTTCCCATTCAACTCTAGATCAATGATATCAAAGCACTTAATTGCTCCCTCGCCACCTCAAACTCTGTCAAATCCCTAGGCATCAGTATTGATCACAACCTTAATCTTAACCCCTACATTAAAAACTCAGCCAAAAGTGCTATTTTCACCCTTTACTACCTCAAAAAAATCAAACCCTTCATTCCTGCTGATGATTTCAAAATCGTTGTCCAATCTCTTGTCCTTTCAAGAATTGACTATGGTAACGCCACACTTGCTGACACCCCTAAAATCCATCTTGCACCGATTAAATCTGTTCTCAACCTAGCTGCCAGACTTATCTCTGACTGTAAAAGATTTGACCACATTTCTCCCGTCCTCAAAAATCTCAACTGGCTCCCAATTGAAGGACGATCCCTCTACAAGATTGAGTGCATCACACACAAAGCTCTTCACCAAAACACCCCCTCTTACCTTTCAAACAAACTTCAGAAAGCAGGGTGCTCCAGGTCTCTGAGGAGCACTAACTCCCTTGTCCTGATCCCTCCCAAAATAAAATGTAAAAAGACCCAATCACGTGCCTTCTCTGGAAATGCTCCTACTATTTGGAATGATCTTCCCAAAGATCTTCACTGCAACCCCTCTTACCCTCTCTTCAAAAAGAGACTCAAAGTCCTCCTCCTCAACAAATATTGGGGTTCCTAATTTTACTGATTCTGACCCTGCTCACTCCTTCTCTTATCTGGTTCATACCTCTACCCAACACCTCTCCCTCTTTTCACACTCTCACTCTCCTCCCTGATACCTCTTTCTAACACTTTACTTTCTATATTCATCATCCCCTTAATTATCTCCCTGTCTCTTTGCCCCCTTCCCTCATTTAATTACATAGCTTTATCTCAAGTGAACTGTCTACACATTGTTACTTGTACTTTGTGTCTTAATTTGCTCTACTACCCTGTAAAGCGCTCTGATACTCTTGGGTCCAGCAGCGCTATATAAAACCTTTTAAATAAATAAATAAAGATGCCTGGGGTGGACGGCCTCCCTATAGAATTTTATTCCAAATACGCAGATTGCTTAGTTCCACAGTTGCAAATGATATATCGGTAGGCGCATAAAGCAGGGAGGTTGCCTAAGACCACTAGGGAGGCTATTATTATTCCCCTTCTGAAAGCTTCTGGAAGGGAAGCTACAGATATGAAGGCATATCGCCCGCTATCAATGTTGACAACGGACTACAAAATCTTGAACAGGATATGAGCGTCCCGCCTACTTCCATATATGTCGCAATTAGTACATCGAGATCAGTCGGATTTCATACCTAAGTGTAACACCTCTATTAATGTGAGACGGCTACTGCAAATTCTGGAGAACTGCCAAGACCTGGCATCGACTGCTTTGATTCTCTCGGTGGACACAGAGAAGGCATTTGATAGTCTGGAATGGCCATTTCTCTTTCAGGTTATGCGCAAAATGGGATTGGGGAGGCGTTCGTGAGATGGCCTCAAATACTATATAACTCAGCGATGGCCCGGGTGCAAATGGCGGGGGGGGGGGTCGGTGTCGACACCCTGCTCAGTGGGACGAGGGATACAACAGGGTTGTTTGCTATCTCCGCTGCTGTTCGCGCTGTCGATTGAGCCACTGGCGGTGCGAGCTAGATCGGGGAGGCACTATACTGGGCTGGAGATGCGGGGAGACATGCATTATATATCGCTCTATACAGATGATCTGCTGATGTTTCTGGCTGCCCCTGGCGAGGACTTAACGGGAGCAACAGTGCTGTTGCGGGCGTTTGGGGCGGTATCGGGGCTTTGCGTGAACTGGGAGAAGACTAGCCTGTTCCTGGTGCATCGAGCAATGGGATCCTCTGACAGACTGGATGGAATAAGATGAGAGCCCTGCTGTCTGCCGTATTTGGGAACTAACATCATGAGCAGGCGGATCTTTTGGAGGCCAATGTGAATAGAGCAGTGCGAGGGATCAAAGGGAGCATGACATTTTGGAGTACTCTGGTACTATGGTAGGGCGATTTCTGTGGGGGAGCGGCAGGAGGCGGGTGGCTTGGACCACGATGTTGAGGCCTAGAGTAGAGAACTGTACTATCTGGCGGCTCAGCTGCAGTGGCTCACGCAGGCGTTTGCTCAAGAGTACAGGGGGCCGGATGGCCCAGAGGACCGATGGTTTCCTCGACATATTCTGTCCTTTGTGATCTTAGGCCAGAGGGTGCAAGTTGATTTGTTGACCTGTGAGGAGAAAGCGCTGTGCGCGTGTTTTGGATAGAAGCAGGCGTAGGGGAGGAGGCACTCGCCTGTACGCACCGGAGATACCTCTAGGAATGTGTACGGCCTTCCCGGACGGAGGAAATTGGTCGGCACTGGCATAGTGGGAAGGACTGGGGTTGTAAATGGTCGGTGACCTGTATGAGGAGTGAGCTCTCTTGCCTTATCAGACACTGCAGGACAGATACGGTTTGCCCAGGGGTGACTTTTTGCTGCATGCCGCTCTGGTGTCAGCGATTCAGAAACCCTGGGGGGAAGGGTTGTTAGAACCACGAACATCCCTGGCATGCCAATATGTCGTAATGGCAGCAGGGACGGTAAAGGCAGTAACATGCCTGTATAGGCGGATGGTAGAGGAGGGGCTGCAGCCACTGACTCAGCTGCAAGGAAAATGGGAGGTGGACCTGGGCAAAGATATACCTAAATCGACTTGGGCTAAAATAGTGGAAAGGGCATGGAAGGGTATGCGGAATGCTAGATTCCAATGTATTCATTTCTATATCATACACAGGGCGTACTTAACCCCAGAGCAGATAAATAAATACTTTAATGTGGATTCAGCATGTTGCCCTAGGTGTCACCTGAATGCAGCAGACTTCCAGCATATGAGGTGGAGAGGTCAGTAGCTCGGAACGTACTGGGAGGAGGTGGTTGAAGTCCTATGCGGAGTGACGGATAGCCAGAAGGAACCCAACATGGGAGCATGCATACTGCACTGGTTTCCTCATACAGCGCGAACCAAGGTTAAGAGCAAATTCATTGATCTGGGGTTGCTGTTGGCTAAACAGGAACTAACGAGAACTTGGAAATCCAAGAAGGGCCCTAGCATGGATCTATGGAGGGCGGAATTCACGATCTGGGTGGCTAGTGGGAGTATGGTCAGGTTCCAACCGGCCAGAAGAGCGAATAATGAAAAGGCGATGGAAACTGCACAGGCATGGGAAGCCCTGGTGGCACTACTGAAATTGATAGAACCTGACTCGGACTCTGACTCTTTGGAGGCTTCTCAGAAAATTGTTGGAGTACGCAGAATATAGATAGGCTTGTGGTGGCTGTTGGGGAAAGGAAGCAAGGTCGGACATGGCAGGAATTGGAACGCAACCCAAACACAATAGGACACTGGCACACCCTAGCACGATGATGTTGACTGAAAATCCTGGTTTAGAATACTTAGAGCACACTGGTGAAGGGGGTTAGGCGGGAAGTGGGAGGGAGAGGCAAGTAACTGCGGGAGCACCAAGCTCGGCTCCCATTATATTGTGGGGTATATTGAATACATGTAATGGTGTTGATACTGGTAAAAGGAGAGGAGGCTGGGAAGCTTATTGGGATACTGATTTTGATATGTATACAAGCTCAACTATGGAAAATGACTTTGTGCAATGTATCCAGTTAAGAGCCCCTATCGATGATGAGCCTTGTTTGGGGGGTTATGTTTGTGTTGAAAATCGATTGAATACTTAAAAAAAAAAATTAACCCATGGCATCCTTGTACGCCTTAGAGGCGAACGCTGGACCTTGGTCCCAATGAAAGGTGCTGCATGCAAAAATTCCCACAAAGACACGCAAATCCCTGATAACAGTGCGGGCATCAGCACTTTGTTGTGGCCACACCCAAACAAAACGTGTGCACGAATCAACTGCAACTGAGATGTACTTACAAGCAGTATCTACGGTGATAGGACCCTAGTGAACCAAAAAAACACACCCAAGCGGTTTATTTGAAATGTACAACTGTGTCTGGGGCGCGCGCGCAGCAGTTGAAGGTTTAATCTGCTGGTATATATCACAATGAAGGACATAATCATGCGTCTGTTTGTACAATCCACGCCACCAGTAACGGTGTTGTAAGAGAGATACAGTAGCTGACACGCCAGCGTGAGCCGAGGCCATGCCCTCGTGAGCTGCTGTTATCAAGGTTTGCCTGCGGTCCGTGTTGGGAATCAACCTGTCACTAACGTCGTTAATTCTCACATAGGGAACTTTATCAGGACTTAAAAGATAAAAGTATTTAGATGGTAAACTTCTAGGGTAATCACCTCCCTTCTCTGTTGCGGCAATAGCTGCCAAGATGTCATCATCAATCTTACTTGTGAAACGTGTAACTGCAGCTACTACATATGTCGCAACTGCGGTCTTGGCTGCTTCGTCAGCAAGACAGTTACCAACAGCGTATACCCCCACGCGTTGGTGACCAAGAGTATGAATTACAAACACGAGAGGCAGACCTTGTTTAAGTTTTGCGACTCGAACCCATAGCATTTTGTGTTTAATCGTGCTACCTTTGGAATCACGATAGTCAGTCTGAGTCCAAAAAAGTAAATTGTCATTGTAAGACTGAACACAGTAGTATGAGTCGCTCACAATAAGAGTAGTCAAACAAGAGTCAGCGTACTCCAGTGCAAGCACCAGAGCACATAGCTCTGCCAATTGGGCGGTACAGTCCCCTAATGACTGTGCATGCACGATATCGGACTTTAATTTTCCATTCACTATAGTACCAACCACTATTGCGCAGGCCGCTGAATACGCATGCTTTGACCCTGTCATCGGTTGCACCGATCCTTCAGTGTAGATGATACAATGGAAATCCACAAGCGGGTGCATGGCCAGAGGAGCCGGATGAATGAATACTGAGTTTGCAAAGAGGAATCTAAGACAAACATGTCATCTGGAGACGTCAAGGATGTGGCCCATTGTGTCCAAGGCAGATGCAAAGCATTTGAATTTGGTACACTGGCTTTCGTCACTGCCTCCAAGGCAGGATACGGTGTAAAAACCAACATGCGTTTCCCCTGCGCCAGCACTCCTTCCTTTAGAATCGCCATCTGCACTGCAGTAAAAACTTTTTCCACAGAAGAAAATCGCATTTCAGCCGAAGTGTACAAGTGTGACTTGTAAGCAATAGGGACTGTGTCACCCTCATTAAAAGTCAGGTACGTGAAACCCACCGCCCCAGGCACAATTCTTATTACCATGTTGGTGTGGTTGTCACGAGTCAGTAAGTATTTAGATTCAAGAAGATCAGCCTGCAAAGATTGCAAGATGGCTGAATGTTCAGGCAGCCAGCAATATTTGGTGAAAGTAGGTTGTAACAAGGCACACCAGGGCATAAAGAGGCTTGATACAATGAGTATAATCGGGAATGTAAGTACCCCCGAAATGTTAAAAAAACAGTAAAGATTGTAGTTTTTCAGAGTTGTTGGAACGGGCAGCTCTGCGCATTTCTCCAGGAAGTGAGGTGCTAAACCTCGACCTTAATTGTTGCGCTCATAGCCTAGGATCAACACTGTGTACTCTGCAATGTGTGACTTTGCAAACTTAAATTTGTACACGAAGTCCGCAAACATACAAATGATGCGATCAACGCGACACAGATGCAGCCATAATTCGTCATCAGGGAGATGAATGTCCTCAACATACAAGCATGTATCAGGGTCGAGTCTCTGTGAAAGAGAGACTATGCGGGTGGCAAAGACGCCTGGACTGTTCTTATAGTCCATAGCTAATCTACAGAACTGTTTTTGTTTGCCACCACAGGTGAAAGCTGTCCCATGACTAGTTATAGGGGACAGATTATGGCCAAAAAAGCCATTGGATATGTCAAGTGTCGTTTTAAAATGTTTACGCACAAGACTATCAACAAAGGCTGAACTGTAAGTATTCTGAACCGCGCAGGTCCGACAATGAGAGTTGAAATGCCGGTAATCCAATACCAAACGGTACGAGCCATCAGGCTTGGTCACAGTAAAAAGAGGATTGTTCATCGGAGACACACATGTTTCAGTCACACCTTGATATCCCAATTGGCCAAGGATTTCCGCCACGGGAGCTTTCGCTTCACGTCGCTTGGGATATTGGGGTGGAGGCTGTGTCATAGACCGCAATGGTATCTCATGTCTGGGGGAAAATGTGTCCCATCCACACTGAGTACGGTACAACGCGGGTGCAATCACCTTAGCCCACTCTTCTGCAAAATTCAGGGCCTGTTCTTTCAGCACAGTGTGTGCGAAACTAGGGAGGATGACCTCCTTCCCTCTCGGAGAGGCCAGAACGAAGGGTGGGGGCCAATCAACCTCCGCTAACAAAATGTCTTTGGTAGAAGTCAGGGTTTCCCAAAATACCCCTTTTAAAGTACGTCGTATGTCTCCTTCAATTACATGGGCTATTTCATAAAGTCTTTCAGGGGGAGCCATTCCAGTGTCAGCTGTCTCAACAGCAATGAACGTGTCAGTTGCTGTCACCTTCAGAAATGGACGCAATGCTTCCCGCACTACTGTAATTTTTGCCGCGCTGTCTAACCGCGCCAGCGCCCATGTCAGGTACGAAGCTGTATTCTCACTATCCATGGCATACCACGCTGTTAAAGCGTCAACTTTCTTCTTCTGAAATGGAGGTCTTTGACACGAAAAGTCATCTTGCTTGCCTTTACCTTCGGTCTTACGGGGCTGCTCACAGCATTGTTGGGCACCCCGACCTCTGCCGCTGTCTCCTCCACCGGTTGGTGAGACCGATGTATCCTGCAAAGAGCAAGGAGAACGTTGATCAGGAACCTGAAAACGATCAGGTGACCTAACATTAGTGCTGTCACACAAGTCATACATGCGCTCAGTAGAAACAGGTATCGGCGACGCAGGACGTGACCCCCGCTTCTGTTGATTTTTTCCTTCTTTCTTAGATTTCTAGGTATTTTTAGGAAAATTGTCACGGTCGTCTTTATCGGACTTCGCCGTCTCAGTTTGCGGCTGATCCGTCAATTTAGCAAAAGGCTCAACACCCAATCTATTGGGGCCAATGGTCTTATAAGCCTCCGCAATAATCTTCGGTAACTGTTGCGGCTTATCAGCATCGGGGACTTCGCGCAAAGCATTAGACACTTAAAAGTTTACTGCATCGGAAACTACGTCAAACACTCCGACTAGCCTCATTCCCAATTCAACAGTCGCATCCGGACCGTGGTTATCTTGGACACACTTAATCATGGAGGGTAGGACAGCCATGGACGGTGTGCCGAAGCACTTAGCATAGACTGCCGCAAATATCTTACCCCAGGTATCACAATCAGTCACTTCTGGCACTAAGTCTTTCTGCAAACTAATGGTCAGAATCCTGTGTTTCTCAACAGGAGTAGTATTGGGAAATACTGCTTCCAGCTGGTCAAATTTCTCGGCTAGCCAAAAAGGCATGTCATCCTTATCTTGGGAGCGCTGGCCCATAACCGCATTAACCATGACGGGACTAAGTTTCATCCCGCCCGGTCCAACTGGATGCACCGCAGCACCAGGTGCCCCACCTGGATGTTGTGTGATGCGTATTGCACTAAAGCCCTAATAACCCCTACAGCAGAGGTACAAAGGACTCTCAATTCCCCGACGGGAACTGCCAAGTAACCAGGTGCGGAGTAAACCCGGCCAAAACAGGCCAAGTGGCCCCAGGGATGGGCAAAGGACCTAACCGAACCGCCGTTACGGAGTGGGGAAAGGTGCCATTAAACCAAACTCGGTGCTGCCAAGCAGAAATTGGAATCTCTTGTGTCCTATACTGAGTATACTCCAAAGGCACGGCAGTGGGAATGTAACTCATGAGTAGAAAAGCTCAAACAGGTAAGCGGGTTCAGCACTCCCCATAAAAAGTACCGCCATGCCCTCCAAGGGGACGGCATACGTCTGCAAATGATTGCGGACCGCCATCCGACTATGCTGGGGTATTTCAAAGTCAGCCATAAGGACACAGTAGAGAAAAAAGGCACAACAGCAATGAAATGTAGCACTAATGGGTAGTAATTCAAAAGAAGAACCGTTTTGAAATTTGAAGCTTGAATAGACCTATACTTAAACCATACAGGTAGGTTTAATCCATCACCACTGTCAACCGGAAACAATAGTGAGGGTGTCGTGGACTGTTATAAGCACTACTCGAGAGTCTCAAATATAAGACCACATCGTTAGGTGTGCCATGTTGCAGGGATTCTGCTCATATGCAGACAGAATGACCCAGGACCTCAGTGGATTGTGTGGACCAAAAAACTCACCTCAGTACCTAGAACCCCCTACCTGACTAGCATCAGTGTCTCATTAGCTTTTCGTTCAATAGCAAAGGTACCAATGATTAGACAACCCAGAAAATCCGACTTAGGATACACTCAGGAATGGTGGGAATCAAGAACACTCTTTCGTTATATGCTCATACCAGTCCACAACATGGGTATTATGAGACACAAAGTTTAAAATGTTTATTTTAACAACGTGCTCTAAGATGCAGTATTTTTGCTAACATAAGCAGGCATATGATTAAAAATATTACGGTCAGCATTGTTACAATTCCATTAAAAACAACAGGAGAAATCCTATTATAATGATAGTGGTAACAGGTCCTATAGTGCCTTGTATGCCACCCTCCCTAGCTAGGAGCTATGTTTAATAACAATATTAGAAGGTCTCTTAGGCTTGAATGGGGAACCCCATACCTCCAAGATCAGTAGAGATGAATCACTTCAGGATCTACAAAAGCTCTCTCTCTCTGAAAACAGATTTTCTCTAAGTGTTCAAATCATACATGCAGTGTAATATTAAAGGCGCCAGAATTTCAGCTAGCTGCAGCTGCGTGCATATTATGTCTAGAGCATGAGCCGATCAGCCCAAACAACACCTAACATTGTTATGATAACCTTGGAGGCTTCAGCACTCACTGTGCAGACTAAGGTCGATATGTAAGTCTATGGATATTGAAAAGAAGCCATTCTCATGTGAAGAGTATCACGCAGCCTAACTTACAACAACAGTTACATATAGTGTTGTGTGCAAAAGCAGCAAAAAGGTAAAATGGTGTTTAAACTTCTAATAAGCATATGCTAACATAGCAATGAGTGCAAGCAGGGCCCTGCCTTCACTACAATTCATTGCGTTAGTTTGTTAACGCTTCGCCAGCTCCTGCCATTCAGTCACAACACGTGCCATTACTTTTCCATATATTACCAGAGTTTGTCCCTACAAAGCTTCTCCCAATGGCACCACTAACATCCAGAAAACATGCTGGAAAAGTTGCTCATTAGCATTCATGCTATGTACTTGTGCGACCTTGTTCACTGTACTTTATTCCTCTAACACATTAAGTACAACTAAGTAGTATAATTGTTGTACACTGCATAGCCACTTCCAACAGGCCTGTCATTCTGTGCTAGCTTATCCGTTTAAATTTTGTTAAGAGCCTTTAGACCTTGAATTTAACTAAACCACAAAAAAAGTCCTAACTTTGGTTAAAAAAATTAAAAGAATGAAGCACAAAATTTTCTTTTAAAAAAAGCGAAAAATGTGCATGACCACGTACTTAGCGCATATCTGACACTGCCAGATCCCCTTGATATCAGGATACAATTACAACTGCCTGCACGTACAGGTCATTTCAAATGCACTAGATTCAAGGCATGCAAACTCACAGTTGAAGGCCCTTCCTTCACCCACCAAGGACGTACATTCAACTCTCTCACTTTACCAACTGTAACATCAACAACGTAATCTATGTTGTCCAATGTCCGTTTGACAAACTCTACATCGGGAAGACTACACAAAAAATCAAGAGCAGAATTCTACAACATTGTAGTAGACTTTGCTGCAAGTCCTAGGGAGCACCCATGGTAGAATATTTACCGAAAAAAAAAAAATCAAGCAGAAAACCTTAGGGGGTGGGTACTGGAATGAGTCTTCCCTTACCCAAGGGGTGGTGACCTAACCTCATCACTTAACTTCAAAGAATGTAGATGGACCCACCTACTTGATACTGTGAACAATGGACTGAACGAACTGAAGGAAACTAATAGACAACTTGGTCTCCTTGGTAGAAGATAACCACACATGGGGAATACAATATGTTCCGCATGTACCACATAGCTCAACTGGCAACACCACCTAATGCCAGGACCGGGGACAGCCTTACAGTGTCACCTATACACAGCAAAATGTAAAAAAAAACAACATAAAAGGTTTTTTTCTCTTGCAATATATCCCATGATTGATTCATGCTTTGTGTGTTCCTCGTTTCTTTTCTCTACCAATTGTGATTGCTACACGTATTGGAATACGTTGCATTTTCTGTATTAATTGTTCTGTATTCAATTACTGAGAAAGTAATTCTTATCTCGACAGATCCAACATTATCCCTAAAAATTCATATCCAGGTTCTGAGGTGCACTGGGTCACCCCATTATACCAGACTAACATCTTTGTAAAGGCTGCTCTTGATGTCGACAAACGTCAGCGTTCTAGTGTTCTTGGTTCCAGTGTGCACCTCGGCCGCATGGAACTTCCTGTTTTTTCAGCCCTCGTAATCTCCCTGCAGCTTCACTACAGTAAAAGCCTCAGTGAAACCATGAGCAACACATAACCCTCGCATGTGCCTATTCAGTGGGTCACCAATACATACTTACTTGCCGGTCTGCATTCTGCATACATTCTCTGTCACTACTAGGAAATAATGTCAGCCAACAATAGCAGTTCTTAGTGGTGGTCATTGTTGGCCGCAGATTTATTAATATCAATAAAATTATTAATAACAATATTAATAACATACTGGTTGTGCAATCTTCATTTGCGAACTCTAGTCATCAATCATGCACATCACATTACAGATTATGACACCTTCATCTGGTACAGGTGTCTGTCTTTTGTGCACTCCTCAGTTCGTAAATGGCACTTGTGCACAACCAGTTCTTAGTCAGTTTATTGGTGTTCCAGTGGTTGGTTGGCCACACCCTTTTGGGTGTCATGGAGGGGAGCTTCTCTGCCTGGAGTTAGGTCCCCAGCTCGCTACCATTTGCGCCCTGCCGTCCGGCCGGGTCTGGGCCGCGAGTGCCGTCTCCATCTGTTCCTCCCCTCCTTTGTGCGGCCACGTCACCCTGCCGTGCGGCATTCAAAAGTGAGTGACCCTCCTCCTACACACCGCCCACCGGTGTGTTTGGTTAGCCAACCATTGTAGGATTTCCGCCAAACGCCTTCCCCACTGTCCAGCACTGCGACTCTGCTGTTCCTCAGGTGTGGGTGGGAGGGCTTCAAACGATGTCGTTGTCGCGCCGCTCTCCCAGCTCCTTGAAGACGTTGTGCTTCTGCTGGGGAGCGGCGGTGCTTAAATCCTCTTGAGCCCCCTAGAGGGTCTCAGGTGAACCCTCTTGATTGGGGGGTTCAAAGGTAGCAAGGTTGACCATTGGTCGCCCCCTGTGGGCGCCCGGGTCACGAGGTCACTTCCTGTCGGGGTGGCTGGTGCGCACCTCGCTTCCGCTGGTTCTCGGCCGCTTCGGGCGCCCAGAACCAGTTCGCCCCCACTGTTGGCACCGCGTGGGTTATGGCGCCGGCCCTCGAGCCCCCCCCCCCCCCCCCTACGGGAGGGTGCGGCGGCCTCTGCAATAACCCTCGCATGTGCCTATTCAGTGGGTCACCAATACATACTTACTTGCCGGTCTGCATTCTGCATACATTCTCTGTCACTACTAGGAAATAATGTCAGCCAACAATAGCAGTTCTTAGTGGTGGTCATTGTTGGCCGCAGATTTATTAATATCAATAAAATTATTAATAACAATATTAATAACATACTGGTTGTGCAATCTTCATTTGCGAACTCTAGTCATCAATCATGCACATCACATTACAGATTATGACACCTTCATCTGGTACAGGTGTCTGTCTTTTGTGCACTCCTCAGTTCGTAAATGGCACTTGTGCACAACCAGTTCTTAGTCAGTTTATTGGTGTTCCAGTGGTTGGTTGGCCACACCCTTTTGGGTGTCATGGAGGGGAGCTTCTCTGCCTGGAGTTAGGTCCCCAGCTCGCTACCATTTGCGCCCTGCCGTCCGGCCGGGTCTGGGCCGCGAGTGCCGTCTCCATCTGTTCCTCCCCTCCTTTGTGCGGCCACGTCACCCTGCCGTGCGGCATTCAAAAGTGAGTGGCCCTCCTCCTACACACCGCCCACCGGTGTGTTTGGTTAGCCAACCATTGTAGGATTTCCGCCACGCCGCAGGGAGGCTCACGTCTTTCTGCGGCTCCCCCCCTTGCCCTTGGTTCGTGGCTACCCACCTCTTTTTTTTTTTTTTTTTTTAAAGACAACCAGCGAGCGCCATTGCGCCCCACAAGTTATCCCAGAACACCTCCATTCCTTTGTCGGACAGATGCACCCCATCTAGTCCATAGAGCTCTGGGCGGCCTGGGTGGATGAGGCCGTGCCGGACTGATTCCAGGCCATTGGTCGAGCAAAACTTGTGCATGGCGATATTTAACTTGCGCCTTGCATTATCTACCGCCTTGTTGGAGTCAGCACCCCTCCAGTGCCTCCTGCTGATCATCTCTGACCAGACCACTGTCGTGGGACCCAGCCATGCCGCCGCTTTGGTGAGGTCCTTTTGAATGGCCTGACCCACCGCCTTGCGGCCCAAACGTGTTAGGTCGTTCCCCCCGAGATGTACGATCAGTACATCTGGCAGCCACGCTGAGTCTGCCATAAGGCCGTCCAGGGTCGGTGGCAACCGCTCCCATCTCATGCCGGGCCGTCCTATCCAGCAGATGTATGTCGCCTTGGGTCTGCTTTCTTTGTGCCCCACTCGCCGCCACCAGGACTCCATTCTGGACACGAATGAATGTCCCACCACCCAGACAAGCCGCGGACGTCCCCCTGTCAAGAGAAAATGTTCCATTAAGGTGGCTTGCTGCGCACCGGGTGTGGTCGAGGGAGGGCAAGAACCCTGCCGTGCGGCATCCCAAGGCGGCTGCCCCCCCCCCACTTCCCCTCGTTCTCCTTTCTCACCCCCTCTTTTTTTTTTTTTTTTATATGAGATGTGGGCGTATGTAGGACTTGTAGGCCTTGGAACGCCATCTGCCCACGGCCTGGATCCTGTCCTCTGGCATGCCATGCTGCGATGCCGAGGTCGCTGCACCGATCCTGAAGGAATGCGGAGCAAATGATGTTGCCTGGAAACCGGCCTTACCAAGGCCCTGACGCATTACAGCTGTGAATTGGAACCTGCTCAAGTTCCTTCCATCCTGATGTATGAAGAGGGGACCCTCACCCGCCGGGCGGGCCGCCATGTACTTAAACAGCCAGCACACTGCGCAGAGCCCAGCCTCTGGGATGCAGTGTAGGCGTATCGCCGTCCCCTTTCGTGCCCTGTCCGTTTTGGACTGCCTAAGCGTGAGCTCAACGGCCCTTACCATTGGCTTGATGTCCCTCGCTTGCAGGCAACGCTGTGCCGGGCCTGATTTGTTGGGAGCTACTATCTCGCTTACCCGAAATGCCCCAAAGAATGCCGTGGTGAAGGCCGCCCTGAAAAGTAGCAGCTCATATTTGTCTGAAATGATGCTGGTTAGGGCACTCAGCAGCTGCCCCAGCTTGTCGAAGTCAATGGGGCGCCTGCCGTCCTTCTTGGTCCCCTCAACCCTTCGCCAGCCTTTCAAAGCTGCTTTTAGATAGGCAGATGCCGTGGGGTCCTCACCTGTGTAGAGCCTGGCAAAGTGAGCAATGGCGGCCAAGTGTGCCTGGGCCCAAGATCTCGTTTTCTTGGCGTCGAATGCCCATTGCACGAATTTCTCCACCGCTGTGCGCGCCTTGGCCTTGTCCTCCAGTGACTTTATGCCCCCAATTCTCATGACTGTGCCTGCGTATTTCTTGTATCTTCTGCGCGCCTCAGCGGTGAGCGAGTGCCCTATTAATCTGGACAGGTCAACCCCCCCAGGTCCCACAGGTATGGTGGAAAGGGGGTCATCTCCTTGTCCGCCCCGGGTACCAGTTGTCCGAACCGCTTCATTTGGGACCGGGATAGCGCGTCTGCAACTGTGTTCTCTGTCCCTGGCACGTGTCGAGCCTTCAGCTCCAGGTTCCCCTCCAGCTGCAATTTAACCAACTGCCGCATTAGCCTCAACATGTCAGGGCATCTTGCTGCGCCTCTGTTAATGGCCTGCACCACCCCCTTGTTATCAGACCATAAGGTGAGTTTCAGGTTTCTTATCTCCTCTTTCCAGACGGTCAGAGCCACTATTATTGGGAATAGCTCGAGGAAAGTGATGTTTTTTGTGAGCCCCTGCGCATGCCACCTGTCTGGCCACTGGCTGGCACACCATCTGTTCCCCAGGACCGCCCCAAAACCCAGGCTCCCAGCCGCGTCCGTGTAGAGGGATAGTTGCTCAGCGGTCACCCAACCTTTTCTCCAGATCAGAACACCATTAAACTCCCGCAGGAAGTCGTCCCATACTTGCAGATCCTGCCTTACACCCGCACTCAGCCGGATGTGATGGTGTTTGTGGGTAACGCCAGCTGTCAGCGCGGTTAGGCGCCTGGAAAAGACCCTCGCGGGCGGGATGACCCTAGCCGCAAAATTCAGTCTACCTATGTATGTAAATGTATGTAAATATATAGGCATTTATATAGCGCACTACTTACCCGTAGGGTCCCAAGGCGCTTCGACCGCTGCGAAACCCTTCCTGGCTTCCCTGAGAGATGGTCCTTATTGGGTATCTCCAGGGTGAGACCAGGCATCCCCGGCGGTCTGGTGGGGCCGTTAGTGAAGATGAGGCAAGCTAATGCCCAGAGTTGCCGAGTGTGATCGCTGATCAGAGTGGGCACCGAGGCGAGAGAATTATCGAGTCCGCTGACCCTGGTCCAGAAACCTGCCGCGCCGGGAATCGAACCCTGGTCCCGGGCCGTCCTCTGCTATCCCTGAGGGTGGCCTTGCTCCGGCCCCGTAGTTTGGCAATTTCTTCCCTGAATTCCTGCACTTTGTCTGGGGGGAGCCTGGCGGTCCCTGCCATGGAGCCCAGTTCTATGCCCAGGAACGTAAGTCTTGTGGTTGGGCCTGTCGTTTTCTCTTTTGCTAGGGGGACCCCAAGTGCTTCTGTCAGGGCTTCAAATGCTGCCAGTGTACTAGCACACATCGTAGATCCTGCTGGGCCTGTGAACAGGAAATCATCCAGGTAGTGCAGCTTTCCGCCTCCTTGGTGTATGTCATGGAGGGCCCATTCCAAGAAGGTAGCGAATTGCTCAAAATAGGCGCAAGATATGGCACAGCCCATGGGCATGGCCTTGTCGACATACATGTCTCCCTCCCATTGGAAACCCAGGAGGTGGAAGCTGGCCGGATGAACCGGCAGTAAGCGAAAAGCGGATTCAATGTCCGCCTTGGCCATGAGGGATCCCTTTCCTGACGCCTTGACTAGTGCGATCGCATCATCCACTGACGCATAACCAACCGAGCATGCTTCCGGATCAATTCCATTGTTTACGGACGCCCCTTCGGGATATGACAAGTGGTGTATTAGCCTAAATTGACCCTTCTCTTTCTTGGGAACCACTCCCAGTGGAGAGACGACTATACCTGCGTGTAGTTCTTTAGGAAGGGGGCCCTCGATTCTAACCAAGTTCTTCTCCTTCTCTATTTTTGCGCCTACCACCCGGGGGTGTTGCCTCGCTGATTGCAAGTTATTCGCTCCCTCTAGTGGTAACGGGCCTTGAAATGGGATAATGAAACCTTCCTCAAAACCTTCCACTAGTACTCTGGCGTCCGCCTTGTTTGGGTATTTGTTTGCTAGTCTGCACAGCTGTTGCGTATTAATGGGGGACCTAGCCAGCTGGCAATGTTGAATGTCTACTAGAGCCCCGCCCCCACTAGCCTCTGGGCTAGTGCTTCTTGTGTTTCTCTTTCTTGTCACCTTTTGATTCACGCTTGGAGCCTTTGCATGCCACCGCGGCGTGCCTCCCCCCGCAGCTTGAGCATGCGTGTTGGAATTTGCACGAGGAGTCCCATGAACAGTCCCCCGCATCATATCTCCAGCATATTGGTTGCGGGGGGGGAGTTGGATCTCCCCGAGGAATGCTTTTGGTAAGTTTTGTTCTTCCCCTTATGGGAAGAGCTCCGAAAGGACTGGTCATATTTGCCTGTCCAGGCTCTCACTTCTTTGGCCGCGAGCATCTTATGAATGAAACCTGATACGTCTTCCTCATTCCACTCCATCTCTGGGTGCCTCTGCATCTTTAATCTGAACCCTTTATCGTATTCCAACCAGGCGTCCCCAGGGAATTGCCTCTGCGCTAAGTGTATGTTAGCCTTCTATAACCATAGGTCAGCTGCGCAATGGGGGATTCTCTCAACTATGATACATGCCATGATTCTGAATGCGTCTAGCCAATTCTCGAAATTCCGCTCCTTTCTGGCCCCACGCCTTTCTCTTTTGTCATCCTCCTTCCTGTCACATGTGGTCAGGTCGAGGCCCTCTAGCTGTATTTCCAGCAGTGAGAATATATCTATGAACTCCTTGCGCCATATCCTCTCCTTCACTGCGAGAGGAATAAGACACGCGAGCCCAGTGGCTTTCGTCGTCAAGGAGGCCGGGCCGGGAGATGGCCTAGCGTACAGGTCAGTGCCTAGCCCGCCCAACCCTGGGCTCCCGGATGCAGTAGTGTACCCCCAACCGGGTAGCGGGGAAACCTGTTCACCTTGCGTGGACAGGCCCACCTGCTCCTGTACCCTTGTCTGTCGTGCCCACCCTGGATCAACCATATGCCATGTCATACCCCCTGCTTCCTCCGCGCGCTGTTCCCTAGGCCCTGCAGCCCCCTGCCCTGAGCCATTAAGAAAGGCTGGCGCCAGCGATTTCAAGCATTCTTTTACAATGGTACTAATATGCTCACCATTAACTGCTCTGCTGGTCATCTCGCCCTGCTTGGCGTCGTCTAGCCTCGGCGGTGGGTGCTTCTGGCGCACCTTTTTCGGGGGGTTTCTCTTGGAAGTCTTCTTCCCTGGCGTGGTTTTGGGCTTCTTGGGTGCTGAAGGGGCCGCTTCCTCCTCTGCCTGGCCGTCCGGCCTATTCTCCTTCCCTTTGGCCAAATGAGGTTGGAGCCAGTCGTCGCCGTGTACTGCCGATATTTCGCGGATCCTCTTCAACACCTCCGCCATTTCTTCTGGCTGATCCTCCGCCATGTTGCCCTCCTCCCCCTGCGTCGGCGTCAGGCCGTATGTAATGGCACCGCGTGATGCGTGTGCCTTCAGCGGGCTCTGAGCACGCTGTGCCCTTTTCCGGGTCGGCTCCGCCTGATGCGTGAGGTTTCGAGGGGGGAGGCCGAGCGGGCGCGTCCGCGCTGTGCGGCGCGCTCTCCCACGTGGTCAGCGGGGAGGTGTGGCTCACCCCGGCTGCGAGATGTTTTCTTTAGCGGGCTGCTTTCTGCGCCGCTGGGTCGTGTCGCTGGGCCCCGGCCTGGTCTCTGCGGGCTGATTTCTGCGCCGCTGGGTCGGAAAGAAATTCCGGTCTCGCCTTCAAGCTTCCCTGACCGTGGGTCCCGTTCGTGCGGCGTAGCGGCTCAATGCGCGCTCTGCACGGGGAGGGCAGGAAGGCGAGAGAACGTCGAGTCGCTTACCGCGGTGGAGCTTGGCTAGGCCGCCGAGCTCGTCCTCCGTCTCTGTCGCTTCCAATCACCGGCGTTGGAGTCTCCAGGCGCTGGGCGGGAAGCCGGAGCGGCGCGCTGCTCTGTGGAGCCGTCCAGGGTGAATCCCGCCGACCGGGAGGGGGGGGTAGGTTCGCCTTCCTTCTGCTTTGGCTGTCCCTCGTCGTCCCTTGCAGCAGTCGGTCCTCCTCAAACGATGTCCTTCAAACGATGTCGTTGTCGCGCCGCTCTCCCAGCTCCTTGAAGACGTTGTGCTTCTGCTGGGGAGCGGCGGTGCTTAAATCCTCTTGAGCCCCCTAGAGGGTCTCAGGTGAACCCCCTTGATTGGGGGGTTCAAAGGTAGCAAGGTTGACCATTGGTCGCCCCCTGTGGGCGCCCTGGTTCACGAGGTCACTTCCTGTCGGGGTGGCTGGTGCGCACCCCGCTTCCGCTGGTTCTCGGCCGCTTCGGGGCGCCCAGAACCAGTTCGCCCCCACTGTTGGCACCGCGTGGGTTATGGCGCCGGCCCTCGAGCCTCCCCCCCCCTACGGGAGGGTGCGGCGGCCTCTGCAACTCCGATCGCAACTGCACTCACCAGCCCCCAGGGGCAACGCACACTCACCAGTTCCCTCAGGGCTAATTCAGGGAGCCACTCTAGTGCTAAAGCTGCATCCGAGGCTGACGCTTAATTTAAGAGGAAAACATCAGCATGTGCGGCTGTGAACCTTAAGCCATTTAGTGGTTAGTGCTTCATTTGTATGTGTTAGTTGCATGGCTCATGGCAGACTGTCTGCATGCATTGTGCTTGTTTATGGTTGTTTGTCTTTTCCTGTTTGCATGAATTTCTAATGTGCTTGTTTTGTGGTTTGTCTGCAAGCATTTCTAATGTGTTTGTTTTTTGTTGTTTGTCTCATCCTTTGGGGACGTTTTTCAGACTCTTCAGGGCCCCAGGTGGTGCATTTTGTTTGTTAGCAGCTACCCAGGGTCAGCGTCTATTTTTGTTGAGCAGCTGCCCAAATGCTGCTTAGTGACTGTAAGAGCGGCTTACTCTTAAAGGACTGCCTGCGTGCCATGCTCCAGACTCTTTACAGCCCAGGGTGCTGCATTTTGTTTGTAAGGGGCTATCTGGGGTCTGCATCCTCTTTGTTGTGCAGCATTTTTCTGTTTAGGGCTCCTCTGGGATCACATACTTTCTAATTGCAGTTGCTTAGAGCACTGCATGGCTGAAGGGCAACCTAGGTGCTGCATTCTTCTGATAGTGGCTGCCAGGGCGAAATGCTGCTTTTTTAGGTCTCGCAGACCTAGAGCAGGAGCGCGCATGCATTCCTCGCTCTGCTAGACATAGTGTGGTAGAGGGAATTTTAGAAGTACACTTTAAGCCCCGCCCATCGTTATAATTGGCTAGCGTCATCATTTCAGTTAAACGCTGCCTTTTCATTGATACTTAGGCTTTTTTTGTTACTGCCCTGTCTCCTTTTAGCTCCAGCCATCCGGATTTGATCGTGTACTGGCGGAAATTAAACGATGGCTTTATGTTCTGGGTGCGCACTATTTTATTTCCCTAGGTTTTGGGAAAAACAGCAGCATGTTTAATTTTGCAGCGTGCTGCCATTTAAAATGAAAGTGCGAGCCAAATATAAACAAGCTGCTGTTGGCGTAATGGCCACAGCTTTTTTTTGTTTTAATGTAAGGATATTGTTAGTAGTTAATGTATATAGCTGTAAATTTAGGCTAAAACTGATTTTTTTTATTAAATATAGGGACTCTGGTGCAGTTAGCACATACGGGACCAGCCACACCAGATGTCGTTACAAGCCTCATGCTGGTAATGGGATCGCTTCCCTTGGTGTTATAAAGTCTCTTGTCGTTTCAGTCCCCTCACTGCAACCCTTTCCCCAACCCCCTCAATGCAAGCCCTCTTCCCCAAATCCGTCCACGGCTCTCCGTGCAGCTTTTGACACACACTGTATCGAGCGCCTCGTGGTATCTTGTAGTCTGGGATTAGGCACAGTTCAGTGCGCTGCCTGTTACCAGGACCCCCTCCATTCTAACTCCACCTCCCTGCCCCCCTGTGGACCCCACAAACCCTCAGAGCAGAGACCACAGTCACTGATAAACTTCAGAGGCCTGTGGATGCCCAGAAGCTGCGGGGAAGCCAGCCAGGGACAGCTGCAATCACAGGGCTGCTTGGTCCTCCTCCCACCTCCACTTCAGCCCACCCCCTCTTTCTCATGGCCCGCTCTTCCTCCCCCTGAGGCAGGTTCCCTCAGCTCTGCCCACCGCCACCCAGACCCTCCATTAAGACTCCTCCCTGGAGGCCCTCACATCCCCTAGGCACGGCAGCTGTCTGCAGCTCCCTGGGAGAGGCTAGGGTAAGCAACGGCAGGGCTCAGAGGGCAGGGGCACGTTCAGTGAAAAGGCAGGCACAGGGAGCAGACCATGGCAAGGGGTGGGGGCACACGGGGCTGGAGGAGTGCCAGGGGACAATGTAAAATATTGGGGCACTGGGGCTAAATGGGTGAGGTCAGCGCATTGAATGGGAGCTGACCCCGGGGGGAATGAAGACACACGGTGGGGCAGGGTGAGTGGTAATACCGGACAATGTAAAGAATAAAGGAGTAAACGGAGAAGAAGAGTCACAGGTCACGGAAGTTAGCAGGGACCGGAAGGTCAGAACTGGCCATAAGTAAAGAATGGAGAGGGAGGAAGCACGTGGTAGATGTAAACAGTGGGTAGATGAGGGCGGATGGAGGGCAGTTTTCAGCAGTGGCACAGCACAAACAAGAATAACAAATATGTAATGGAGGTGCCGGCCGGGAGGATGGTCATGGGAACTTAAAACCGAATGGGGCACAGGCAGCAGGTGGGCCCACAGTGTTTGGGGACAGCCCGTGATTTGTGTAAACCTGGCGTTGCTAGTTTCTAAAGCGGGCTGAGCTGATCTAGACTTTCACGACTCCTAGGTCAATAATATAAGCATAATGGAGCCAAGTAAGGGTAACACCTGTTGTTTTCACAGCTACTAAACAGCAATCACCAGTCACATTTGTGGGCCCGGTTAACACAATGCTTTATTTTCGCGTCCATCTTTAGGTTTCGCCTGGCGTCCACTGCGCAGCAGTGTTCGCGCAGGCGAAATCTTTTGATTTTCAGTAAGGGCCTTTCACCCGCCTCTCTCTTCCATTGGCTAGCTCCATAAATGGAGGCTAGGCATTGGAAGAGAGATCTGTCCGTAATTCTCGGAGCAGATTCGTGGGCGTTCCAGTGATTTTTTCTCATTCCGCCCCTTTTACAACGTCATGCGGCGGTGGCCGGTTGTTTATTTTTTTTTTCTTCAAAGGTTTTTTTTGTCATACCTCCAGGCCGACCGCTGCCGGAAGAAGTCCAGGTGAGTGCTTTGTTTTCTTTTTTGGCCTTCTGCCTTTTGTTTTTTTGGCCTTCTGCCTTTTGATTGTGCCCGTTCCCGCCCCCCTCCCGCTGTCCGTGTGCCCGTTCCCGCCCCCCCTCCCGCTGTCCGTGTCTCCGGCCCCACTTGTAAATGCTTGTCTCAAGCTTGCTGGTACCTTTGGTAGATTGTAATGTGTAGGGTCTCTAGTGCTCTGATGTGGGTAAAAGTGACTGCTCTCACCCCAGCAAGAGCCTCTGCCGCTCTGGCCTGTTTATGCTCTGCGGCCTCAGAAGCCGCGGACTCGCCTACTTATTGTTCCCCAGGTGGCCTGCAGCTCCGCGGGAAGCCCCCCGCCCCCCAGGCAGGCAGACAATAATACACTTCCACAGGTCAGTTCATCACGAGGAGTCCGGAAATCACCAGATGACCCATAACCCACAGAGGCACTAAAAGCGCTCACGAAACAAGCATTTCCATATATGTATAAACAGGTATTGGAATGCCGGCCTTCCCACCCACTCATCAGGCGTGTTCCATGGGCCCCAGCTGTTCGGTTAAGATCTCTGTAGGAGTTTATTGTGAGAGTGTGAGGGTGGGGTTGTATCTGGATCGAATATTGTTTCTTATGTGTAGGCAAGTTTGTTTTAAATATCTGTGTGATGTTACATGTCAGTGACAATGTACCATTGGTTGGTGTGTATGTGCACTTGTGTGTTTTATGTGTTAGTTTATGCAGGCGTGTTGTGTGTGTGTGCACAAGTACGTCATATGTCTGTATACATCAGTACATTTGTGTGTGCACTACTGTGGTTTGTGTATATCTGTCCTTATTTCCCTGAACATGAAGCAATGCACAACTGTAGTGCAGCAGAGTACGGGTGTTATTAGTTCACACTGTGGCACACCTACGTTCTGATGCACAGTCTGCATACATTGTGTTTGCTACCACCCTTTTCTCAAGCTTGTTGGTACCTTTGGTAGATTGTAGTGTGTAGGGTCTCTAGTGCTCTAGTTTTTTACTGTACACATCACTAATAATAACTCTATTAATAACTTTAGTACTATATATCTAAATATAATACTATAACGCACTCTACTCCTCTAGTATGCGCACTCGCGAACAATAACAAAAACTACTCACTATTACTTACTCACTTTCTCATACTCTTGTCACACTATACAAATCACTCTCTACAACTATAATAACTCTATAATACTCACTCTACTACTCATCACCAGCACTCCCTACTATTGTACGACTCATTCTATAATACTCACTCTCTACTACTCTACCATCAAATACCTATAATACTCACTCTGTATTACTAATCCTACTACAACTCTTCACAATTAAAAACATTAAGTTATTGTCATTATCAATTACATGCATTTTACTCACTAGATTTCTATAACAACATATATAAGAAAATTTGTCAAAAGCAATAACAAAAGCTCTAAATTTTACAAAAGCGAAACCGTTGCATTGTAAATGCTTGTTTCCCTCGCCTCCTGGACTCTTGTTGTATTTGTTTTTTCAAGGAGCGTGTACAAGCCTTGCAGCAGTTAGCATGCTCATCACCAAGGCGTAGGCGGGTCCGGCCTCTGGGTCCTTTGTGCTCCACGCGGAGCGAGCAGGCACGCTTTAATTTTAGCGGCTGTGCACCTTCAGCTTCTTTTTTCTCAGCATTACAGCTTGCTCCTCATTGTGTCCCGTGTCAGTCTGCTCCAGCGTCCATGCTTGTGGTTCCCTGATTTTTTGTGTGTCTCACTGTTTCTTGGGCCACTTTGTATCACTGTCCCAGCATTGGTGCTCTCTCCCACCCCCCCCCCATCTCTCTCTGTGTTGGTGTCTCTCTGTCTTAGACTTGGTGCTTCCTTGATTGTGTTTGTCTGCGTCTTAATGTATGTTTCTCCCTGTGTCAATGTCTCCCTGTCTCACTGTTGGTGGCTCAGTATTAGTGTCTCCTACTCCATGTTGATGTCGCCTACTCTGTGTCTTCCTATCTCAGTGTGTCCCTATCTTCGTGTCAGTGTCTCCCTCTGTTATTACAGTTGGTGTCTCCCTATCTTAGTGTGTTCCTGTCTTCCTGTCTCAGTGTCCATATGTCTGTGTCTGTGTGTCCCTGCTCCACTGTCCGTATCTCCCGCTCTGTCTTGTTTTCTCCCTGCCTGCATTTCGGTATCTCATCGTCTCAGAGTCCGTATCTTCCTCTCTCTTTGCCAGTGCCTCCTTATCTCAATTTTTCCCTGTCTCAGTGTTGTTTTCTCGGTCTCTATGTTTTCTCCCTCTCACAATGTTGGTGTTTCCCTCTCTGTGACGTTATTTCTCTGTCTCAGTGTCCGTATCTTCCTGTCTCAATGTTGGTGTCTCCCCCTCTGTGTCAATGTCACCCTCAGTGTCTGTCAGTGTCCGTTTCTCTGTTTTTCGGTTGTGTTATTTTCTCCCTCTCTTTCTCAATGTCTCCCTGTTTCAGTGTTTGTGTCTGAGTGTCTGTGTCTCCCTGGCTGGCTCAATGTTGGTGTCTCCCTCTCTGTGTCAGTGTCTCCCTCTCTGTGTCAGTGTCTCTCTCTCTCTCTCTCTGTCCGTTTTCCCTCTGTATATGTAATTTGCTCCCTCTCTGTCTCAAAGTCTCCCTGTTTCTGTGTTGGTGTCTCCCTGCCTCATTCTGTATGCCTCTCTGTCTGTGTTAGTGACTTCCGCTCAGTGTCTTACTCTCTAGTGTTGTTGTTTCCAATCTTGGTATCTCCCTCTCTCAGTGTTGCTGTTCACTGTTTCAATGTCTCATTCTCTCGGTGTCTCACTCTCTCGGAGTCTCACGATCTCGGTGCCTCCTTGTCTCTACCAAGTAGTGTTGCAGCCTTTATTGGTGTTGCCTTTTGGCTGCTATCCTCATACGTTTCCTATATTTCCTAATATAATTGGCCAGCCCTGTTGCATTAATAACGCACAGAGACCTGCAAGCTTGAACTGATGGGGTTGGCAATTTGACCAGTTGTTCATTTTTATAGGCCAAATTATATGCACAAAATTGCTCTCACCTTACCTCTGTTAACAGACCTCAACAAAGATAAAAACGATTAACCCTTTCCATGCTCATGACGAGCTCAGCTTGTCATGAGGCACAGTGGAGCTGTGCTGATGACGAGCTGAGCTTGTCATGAATCATGTACTAAAGCATTTTCCAGCACAGGAGGGGAAAATGCACAGCAGCGATGTGGTTAAAGAAACACACAGAGCTGCAGTCTAAATAGGCCACAGTGTTTGACATTAACTTTAACAAAGATTCAAGGAAAGGGAAAATAAAAGATTTTCTCTTCTGGAACACAGGTGGTAATAGTATTCTCTGCCATCTTCGACCTCAGCCCAAGTTGAGAACAGTCCATGAGATTGAGCAGGACATGGCATAGAATGGTGGGTAGTGTGTGCAACTGTGTGCGCAAACAAATTATTCCTTTCCTCAACCTAGGCATAAGGAAATGTACCTTCCGTAAAACAGTTAAAGTTGAACAGGATTGGGGTTGGTGAATTAGTAACATGCTTATCCCTCAATGTGTTCTACGCTTTTCTGTTCCTTGCTGACATCATTTACTTATTTACTCTTTCTGTCTGTAAAGTTTGTAATAAGTCTGGATCCTAAGATATACAAATTAAATTTAAATGCTGCAGCAAGTTACAAAAAAACCATCCGTTGGGTCAACCGAACAAACTGATGCTTTTCTTGTAAAAGCGCCCCATGCCGCGGTTTCACTTTATTGTCAGGCAAGGCCCTTTCTTTAGATGCGGCTTGTCTAAAGAAAGGGGCGCAGCCTCCATGAATGTGAAAGTGCCACATGGGCGCTAGTAATTTGCAATGCAATAGGTCTTGCATTTGCAAGAATTTAAGCTATTACATTGCCAATAGCTCAAACTCCAGTAAGTGCGACTCGAGAAGGCCCTAAATTGCAATAGGTCTCGCATTTGCGAGAGTTAAAGCTATTACTATTGTAAATGACAATGCCTTTTATTTATGTTTTAGAACCCTAAGCATAAATGTTAGGAATTTTCATTTGCAATGTCAATAGCCCAAACTCGGATGAATGAGAGACCTTTTGCATTGCTAATGCTTGTTGAGTGCAGCTGCTTGTTTTTACTTTCCTGCATTCCCCTCTCTTTCACATTCAGGTGCACTCTAGAAGAACACATGTTTCTGCTGTCTGTCTCCCCCACTCTTTGTTGCTTGTTACATTTGCTCTACATTCAAAACAAAAGGTCAGATGTCAGGACATGCTTTCTGACAAATTCTTGCTTACTCATTGAACACGGAGAGTGGTGTGTACATTTCTGACTGCTCCTTATTTTTGGGTTACATCAAAGGCGTCCTCAACTTCGTGATTCCTAATCCAAAGCATTTCTTTGTTAAAAAAGGTGTTTTAGTTTTAAACAATATGTACCCCCTTGAAAGTGTTTTATTTTAAGGACTTTCACAGCCTCACTTTCACTGAGTGTGCGTTAAGAAAACAGATGAGGTTCTCTCCGACACTGAAGTCTCACAGCATGGTATCTGCTTTGCAGGTTTCCAACATTGAAATACTTGGTCTGTTTTTTTAGGGCTCGCCTATAATATCCCGCAGGGATTAATAGGCGATATTATAGGGGCTAAACTAAGAGCTAAACTAAGCTCCCAAAAAAGCGGATTTCCAGAAGTGCATGTGGTCTCGTGAACGCACTTCTATCCGCCTGCCTGCCTCGCATCACCACATCAAAGCCAGCCCTCTGTTGCTTCACTTCAAAGGGATCCACTCCGCCCCCTGCTGCATCAGAGGCTTTCATTTCGCAGCCGCGATCTTCACACTTTTCACGGCTGCCAGGCCGTGTCTCGCATTTCTCCCTCCCCTCCCACCCCTGCTGTTGCTGCCCACGGCCTCCCCATGTCACACTTTCATTTTAATGGCAGCTTTGCTTTTCTTTATATCGGCTTTCCTTTCCATTTATCACTGCTGCCTTACTTTGAACGTTTCTCAGCTTGTTTAAAATGTTTACATCAACAGGTCTCTCTCGCTGTGTGCTGCTTCCTCTGTCGAGCAACCCCTCTCCCGTGCTCTGTGTTGTTCCCTCATCTCCCCCTTTTCCAAGCTCTAATTTGCTTTTCCCGTCTCTCCCAGCTGGTTTGTATATATTTGCCTCCTAGTGGCTTAGCCTTAAGCGCCTTTATTTGTGACTTCCATGTTAGCACACTCCAAGTTGATTTGTCCCACCCCTTGCAGTCAGTAACCTTCTTTTTTCATTTTTTATTTTTCCGGTGGGCTTAGCAACTGCAATTTGTTGCCAGGCCGCTCTACTGTGTAGAAAGTGCTTTTGTGCAACTAAAATTAAACTCGTTTTTTCCCCCGATCCAAATTGCCATTTTATTTTTATTGGTAAACAAAAAAGATAAAGATAGAGCCCGCTTCATTTCCAGAAACAGTCGCTTGATCACATACGTTTTTCCCCCCTATTTTATTACACAGCATCGGTCAAAATGCTTGTTACATTGCAAAAATTATGGATAAAGAGAATTTCGTCTTATTGGTCCTACTAAATTTAAACTTTTTGCTTAAAATTTTATTTTTTTTGTGTCATGACCGAGAACAGAATCATCAACTTAAATTGTTTTAAAAGCAAACGAAGGAAGCTTGTCCTCTTTGCGTTCCAACTGACATGTCTCCTCTCCATGCTCCTCCATTCTTCCCTTCAAAGGCTCCGCTCCCCGCCCCCCGCCTGCACCACTCTCCTACTTCTCCTCCCACGGCGGCCGTCCTTCCCGCCCTCTTATCGCCGCAGCACATGGCACTGCTTGCATTTAGAACCGTCTAGTTTCATTTTTGTATCCCTACCTCCTGTCTGTTCCCTCTTCGCCTACTGCTTCATCCCAGCTTCCTGTTTCTTCCCTTCTTCAGCGAACGGTTTCCAGCTGCAGGGAACCCTGCACTCACCCTCATGTTCTCTCCAACTCCACGCGTCCTACCTGCCCAGCTCCTGCTGTGCGCCCAGCTCCCTCATATTTGTCATTAAGGGCATCGCTTGCACTTGTTTACGGTCCAATATTTGTGTCCACCTTCTTAGAAAATCGCCCACATCCTTAATAAATGCACCCATGCAGGCCAGTACATTTTAACGGAGAGTTTGAGTTGTTTCAGCGTTTCATTGCCGGAGGACTCTCCCACCTACAACAGGCTGAGAACTAATAAGCACATAACCCTTTAAGATGGTTAGTGTTAGCTATTACTAGCACAACACCAAAGTATTTCACTATATAAAGCGGTCATCTTTTGCTTTGTATTAGCAATACATGTGTGAAGTTGCTTTGTAACGGTTTATTTTGCATAGATTTAGTTTGCAGAGCTGATCTGCATTATTGGGCAACGTCTTATACCTACACTGCAGTGAAACATTTGGATGTATTACTCAGAGTGGTTTCAAGAGGAGTAAATTATAGAGGGCGCCTGCTGGATGTTTTTGCCATCTGTTCAATAGTTGCCGGAGGCAGCGCTTTATGTTTCCCCTTCAGACATCTGCTGCTTTCTATTTCTTATTTCAGTTGATTTTTCTTCAGTTTCTAGTAGGTGAATGTTTTTTAAGCCGCCAGGTGATTGAACTATGGAGGTTTAAATCTATATGTGGTGGCCATATTTTATTAATATTGAAGATCTCTTTTGGTCTCCATTGATGCATATCGAAGCTTAATATTGGTAAACGTGTGTGTTTTGGCCGTGGTTTAACATTCACTTTTTTTGAAAGCAGATACGTTTTTTATTGGCTGTATTACAGATTTGTACTTGTTTTCTTGTCTTGCCTTCTGCTTCCCCGATTGCACACGTTTTTTCGTGCCTTTGGCTCCCCCACTCCATTCATCCATCCATCCATCCATCCCCCCACTCCATCCATCCATCCATCCATCCATCCCACTCCATCCATCCATCCATCCCACTCCATCCATCCATCCATCCCACTCCATCCATTCATCCCACTCCATCCATCCATCCATCCATCCATCCCACTCCATCCCTCCCCCGCCCCACACTCCATCCCTCCCCCGCCCCACACTCCATCCCTCCCCCGCCCCACACTCCATCCCTCCCCCGCCCCACACTCCATCCCTCGCCCACACTCCATCCCTCGCCCTCTTGCCGTGCCTCTATCTCTCACCCTGCCTCTATCTCTTGCTCTCCCTCTATCTATCTTTTGCCCTCCCTCTATCTATCTATCGCCCGCACTATCCATTGCATCACCACAGCATCACTCAGGGGCACCACAACATCACTATGCGCTACCACAGCATCACTGAACGCCACAGCATCACTCGTCGCCGCCACAACATCATTCAGAGCCACCACAGCATTAATCTGTGCAACCATTCAACAACAACTGATTCAAATATGTTCTCTCAATGTTTCAAACTTTATTACAAATGTCACCAAAAAAAATGTTAATATTTCACTTCTGTTCTTGTATTTTCATCAAAATAAAATACACTAAACATAATCTTCCAAAAAGTTATTTGCAAAAGTTTAAGCTATTGCCATTATAAATTACAATACCTTTTATTTAAGTATTAAATATTGAAAAAAATACAACCCATTCTTATTTTTAATATTAATACATCTAAGTCATGTAAATACAACACATATTGCAGTATAAATGCTATAGGTGTCACGTTTGCAAAAGTTAACACTATTGGCATTGTAAATGACAAAGTTATTAATTTCGCTATTTTCAAAACAAAAACATAAATTAAAAAATTGTCATTTACAATACTAATACCTCTAACTTTACTAATGCGAGCCCTATTACATTGCAAATGCTTGTTTCATTTTTTAGGTTTCGCCTGAACAGCGCTTGAGCTGTGCTTGTGAAATCTATTGTATTTAATATAAATCTTAAAAGGAGCTTCAGTAACTTATATTCCACAAATACTTACTAAGCTAAAATTCGTACCAAAAAAACAAGCATTGGCATAGCCAATAGGTCTCGCCTTTGGGACCTTATAAGTATTTAGTTATGCAGCACAATATCCTTGGTGCAACAACATCAACTGTTACACGGGTAAACACTTATAAAGTCCCAAAGGCGAAACCTATTGGCTATGCGAATGCTTGTTTTATTATAAGCCCTGGTAATTATAAAAGAAAGACAGACCAAAACAACTATTTGTTATTATGTCAGCATACTGATCCCCTTACGGTCCTGAATAAGGCCTCCAGTCAGATGTGAGGGCTGATACACTGTGACAGCCGTTAAGGCCCACACCCTTAAATATCTCAAAATGTATCCACCACTAGGAGATAGAACACATTCATTCATAAATCCTCCACACTTCAATTGGAAACCATGCAGGGGCCTGTGTGAGCAGCTCTAAAAGGACATTATATTTGCTGTGAAGCTCACTTTGTGTCATCTATCATAAACTCAACAAGCTAACAAATCTTTATGCACAGAGAAAAGCACTGCCTTGAACATGAATGATGTGGTACGCGCGGAATTTCTCTGCATGTATTTTTGTCTGCATTTGCCCATGTCCTGAAGCATTTTTTTTTTATTTCACACGTTTTATTAGCTTTTCAACACAAAAACTGGTAAGCACAATAACAGGGTGTATAGACAACCATTGATAATTTCAATCTGATGAATAAGTACTGTTACACAAATGAAAAAAATGATACAGTACTCAACAATGTATGGATGATACTGGTTGGCTGACAGCTAAGGTGGGTACTAAAAGAAAAGAGGGAACGAGGTAAGGAGGAGAGAAGAGAGAGAGAAGTTGCCACAATGATACATTACAACCCTTGCCATTGAGGAAAGTATAAGTATGGTCGGGTGAATGGCCAATCAGTAAGCATCATCCTGATGATACCCGCCAAACAATCATGTATTGTCTTAAATTATTGATGTAACATGTCAACGGTGGGGGCTTTTTTCATGCACACTAATAATAAATCTGCCAGAGCTTGTTGAAAGCCTCTTTCTGTCAGATGAGTGGTACGATTGCACTATGAAGTATGTGGAAAACTAACCAGGAATAGGTGAAAATGTCCTGACAGTAAAATGGTTTCATTTCTGTGTCTCCTAATCTAGTTAATTATACTCACCAGGGCAGTTTACTATTGCAGGGCACTATGGAAGCTTGACTCAAGAGCACCTCTTATGGGGCATGGTAAGTGCAGCACCTCCATGCGGAGCCCTTTTAATGTCTGGAGTGACACCGCAGCTGTCTGTAGGACATATATTTACCAGTTCTTAAAATATACACAGAGTTGTCTTTGACTCCAACCAAAAGAGTACACCTTTTCACCGTCTTCTGTTTGGGGTATAATTCCTCTTTCCAGTAAGAGCTTCCATAGGACTATATGAGTAACTATTTTCCGCCTAGAATGTACACTCAGTCATCACGCTGTCACAAGGAATTCTCCTATATACATTTATACAGGAAGCATTCATTCCTTTCTTCTTTTGACCCTGATAAAGCCAATTGGGAAGGCTTTAATATGATAAAGAGCATTTCCGCATGCAACGCTTGTACACAACATTGCAGAATGTCTGTTTTTACATGCATTGACACATTAAAGCCGGTGACATTGGCTTTGTCAGTGCCTGTTTGTCATAAAACTGAACTATCCTCCTGGGTGATGGCGCCCTGAACTATTTGAGTTGTGCTGTTACAGTTGTGTGGCTCTAAAAAACGTATCCGTCCTTATAAGGAAAAGGTTCTGTCAAGAAAACAAATATGAAACAAAATGAACAGTTTCCAGACTGACAACAAAACTTAATGTCATCAACACCGCATGTTGGTAACCTTGTAACAAAATAAACCTCTGCTACAGAGGCCCGTCACCCTACTGAGAACGGTGCAAGGGAGCACAGATCCTGCGTGAGGTTCAGCGTGCAGCTCAAAATGCTTGCTTATTTTCGAAGAAGTAATGTGATCTTTTGCATTCGGATACCGCTCGTAGATCACAACACCTGAGGAAAGACCCAGCCAAATCTCTTGCGGGTAATTCTACGTGCAAACCACACACGTTAAACGAATATGCTACTTACCAGTATGCATCTGTTCTTGGCATGTAAGGCTGCTGACATTCATATCTGTGCATAGATCGCCGCCTAGTGTTGGGTCCGGATGATTGCACATTGTTGTCCTGGAAGAGTCTTCGAAGTATCACGAGATAGGTGGCTCCTCCCCTGGACTACATTGAGCATGGGCATCCTCTCCATCCACAGATTGTTTTTCGCCATTGTGGCAGAGATGGAGTGTAGTACTGCAAGTGATGACCATGCTAAGAGTAATTCCGAGTGCTGCAGCCGCTACAGGCGCCGGGGAGGAGGGTGGGCGATATGAATGTCAGCAGCCCTACATGCCAAGAACAGATGCATACTGGTAAGTAGCATATTCGGTGCGAGGCATGTGGGCTGCTGAATTCATATCTGTGCATAGAATACATAGCAGTCCCTCCATTAGCGGCGGCTGCCTGTGCCAGCTGCAGCAGTCTGAAAAAGTGTTTTTAGAACAGCCTGTCCTACAGCTGCCTGCTGTTTGGAGTGCACATCTACGTAGTAGTGTTTGGTAAATGTGTGTATGGTAGACCATGTGGCTGCTTTACAGATTTCCTCTAAGGGAATGTTTCCCAGGAAAGCCATGGATGCCCCTAACTTTCGTGTTGAGTGGGCTCTAGGGGGAATAGTTAATGTGCGCCTAGCCTTTTGATAGCAAATCTGTATGCACTTAACGATCCATCTGGCTATACCTGCTTTTGAAATGGGGTTGCCTTTGTGTTGTGGTGAAAAGGCAACAAACAGTTGTTTTGTCTTTCTGAATTCTTTAGTCCTATCAATGTAGTACATGAGAGCTCTTTTGACATCTAGTGTGTGGAGCATTCTCTCTGCCACTGAATCTGGGTTCTGGAAGAATACAGGTAGTTTTATAGTTTGATTCATATGGAACTGTGAAACCACCTTAGGCAGAAATTAAGGGTTAGTGCGTAGTACCACCCCGTTGGAGTGAATTTGTATGAATGGCTCTTGGATAGTTAGTGCTTGAAGTTCACCAACGAGTCGTAGCGATGTGATCGCTATAAGGAAAGCAACTTTCCACGTTAAGAATTGTATCTCGCATGAGTGGAGAGGCTCAAAAGGTGGACCCATCAGTCTGGTAAGGACCAGATTTAGGTTCCATACAGGTGCTGGTGGGTGCCTGGGAGGAATAACTCGTTTGAGTCCTTCCAGAAAAGCCTTGATGGCAGGCACTCTGAAAAGTGAGAGATGCAGATTATTTTGAAGATAAGCTGCTATTGCGGATAAATCTATACGAATGGAAGCATAGGCCAGATTGCATTTGTATAGATGTAATAGATAACAGATGATGTTTTGAGTAGATGCATCTAGCGGATTAATGTCATTATTGGCACAATAAATGACGAAACACTTCCATTCGGCTGCATAGCATGCTCTAGTCGTGGCCCTCCTTGCCTCCTTTATGATATCCATACAGTCAGGAGGCTGGTTGAGGTAGCCAAATTCTAAGACCTCAGGAGCCAGATCGCCAGGTTGAGCTGTTGCGGATCTGGATGCTGAATGTCGCCATGGTTCTGCGTCAAGAGTCTGGGTGTGAGGTGCAGTCTTTGATGCGGTACCACGGAGAGTTCTAGAAACGTGGTGTACCATGGTTGGCGTGCCCACGTTGGAGCAACCAGGATGAGAGTCATCGAGTGTTGCCTCAGTTTGCGTGCCACTAGCGGTATTAGCTGTGCTGGTGGAAAAGCGTACGCAAATTTGCCTGACCAGTTCATCCATATCGCATTTCCCTGCGACTGTGGGTGTGGGAACCTGGCAGCAAAGCTTTGGCATTTTGCGTTTTCCTTTGTGGCGAATAGGTCTATCTCTGGATGACCCCACTGCTGGAAGTACGGGTGGAGTATTGATGGATGTATCTCCCACTCGTGCATTTGGTGGCTGTGCCTGCTGAGCAGGTCCGCCATCTGATTGTCCTTGCCTGGGAGGTGTTCTGCCATGAGGAAGAGGTTTCTCTGAATGGCCCACTTCCACATGCTCTGAGCCAGATGAGACAACTGCGGAGAGTGTGTACCTCCCTGCTTCTGTATGTAGTACATGGCAGTCATGTTGTCCGTCCGGATCAACACCACTTTGTTGCACAAATGTACCTTGAATGCTTTCATCGCCATGAAGATTGCCATCAGTCCCAGAAGGATGATGTGTATCTTTCTTTGCTGTATTGTCCATAGTCCCTGCACTGTGTAGTGGAGCACATGAGCTACGCATCTCAGGAGAGATGCGTTCTTTGTCAGTATTATCTGTGGTACAGGCTCTTGGAACGGTCGGCCCCTGCAAAGGTTTTCTGGATTCCACCAATGCAGAGAGTTGTATGCGCGACCGGTCACCAACACTAGGTCTTTTAACTGTCCTTGAGCCCGATTCCACTGACGTGCTAAGCACTCCTGAAGCGGACGCATGTGTAGTCTCGCGTGCGGGATTTTGAAGATGCAGGAGGCCATCATGCCTATCAACTGCATGAACACTCGTGCTGGAAGCGAGTGTTGTGGTCTGAATTTTTGTATCAGCAATTGAATGCTGTTGATCCTCACTGAATTTGGCTGTGCTTTGGCTGCCAGAGTGTCTATTGTCTCGCCCAAGTACTGCCGTACGTGGGCGGGCTGAAGGTGGGACTTTGGATAATTCAGTGAAAATCCCAGGCTGTGAAGTAGGTGAATGGTGTGGGACATGTGGGTGGCACATTGCTGGGCCGACTTTGCTTGGACAAGCCAGTCGTCCAGATAAGGGTAGACGTGAATATTCTGTCTCCGTAGGTGTGCAGCCACTGTCGCTAGGCACTTGGTAAACACCCTGGGTGCTGTTGTTACTCCGAAGGGGAGAACTTTGAACTGATATTGTTGATTCTGAATGGTAAATCTGAGATATTTTCTGTGTGACGGGTGTACCGGTATATGGAAATATGCATCCTTTAGATCTAGTGTTGCGAGGAAATCTCCCTGACTGAGCAACGGTAGAACCTGCTGTAATGTGAGCATTTGAAAGTGTTCTGACAGGATGTACTCGTTTAGGGGCCTGAGGTCCAGTAGGAGTCTGAGGGACCCGTCCTTTTTTGGGATCAAGAAGTACAGCGAGTACACCCCTGTACCTCTTTGTTCCACAGGCACGAGCTCTATGGCTCCTTTTTGCCGCATGCTGACTACCTCCTGCTGTAATAACTGTATATGCTCTGCAGACATAGGACGGTGCCTTGGGGGTATGTTGGGTTGAGTGGATGGTTACTCCAGACAATACCCGTGCTGGATAAGCTGTCTCACCCACCTGTCTGTGGTGATGGATTTCCAGACTGGCAGGAACTGTTGTAGTCTCCCCCCGACCGGTGTTATATGGTCGGTGGGCAGTGACAAGACGTCACTGTTTGTTGGTGGCGGAGGATCGGGAGTTTTTGTTTCCACGACCTCTGCCCTTGGTGCTGTTTCCACGATAGCCACCCCTATTGGTCTTGTTGTAGGTGGTCTGCGTGCCTCCCTTACTATATTGTGCCTGCTGGGACACTTGGCCTCTGGAAGCTCCTCTATTGTTGGAGCGACGAAAAGAACGACCCCATAACTGCTGGGACTGAAGAGCTCTCATAGACTTTGCAGTCTCTGTGTCCTTTTTAATTTCTTCCAAGGTGGTGTCGACTTCTGGGTCAAATAAGTGATCAGGGTTAACTGGTTGATTGAGTATGGTGGTTTGTATTTCAGGCTTGAAGCCGGAGATTCTCAGCCAGGCGTGTCTACGTAACATAACACTTGTATTAATCGCCCTGGCCGCAGTGTCTGCTGCGTCTAGCGCACATTTAATAGACGCATTGGAAATAAGTTTTCCTTCCTGAATTAGCATTTCTGCTGCCTCTTTGTACTCATTTGGCAAGTGTTGTAACAGGGTTTCAAGTGTATCATAATGAGCTCTGTCGTATCTGGCTAAGAGTGCCTGTGTGTTGGAGATTCGCCAGACATTGGCCGCTTGAGCCGCCACCCTCTTCCCTGAGGTTTCTAGCACTTTGGATTCCTTGTCAGGGGGAGGAGCATCACCCGTGGTTTGCGAGTTCGCTCTCTTACGAGCATTGGAAACAACTAGCGAGTCCAATGGCAACTGTCCCCTGATATATGTAGGGTCCCCAGCTGCTGGGTTGCATTTCTTTTCAATCCTGGGGTTCACCACTCTGGCCCTTGTGGTCTCCTTAAAGATGTCGCCAGCGTGTTTCAGGACACCTTTTAGCATGGGTAGAATCTTGACAGTTCTCTCAGAGGTTGAGAAGGTGTCAAATAAAAAATCCTCCTCAATAGGGTCAGTATGGAGTTGGACATCGTGATTTTTTGCTGCCCTCTCAATAAGTGCGTTGAACGCAGCCGTGTCTTCTGTTGGTGATGTCTTAACAGCATAGACATTGCTGTCAGGGGCAGTTCGTGGCTCCCCTGGGTCAACAGCGTCTGTCCAGGGTTCAGTGTGGTCTTCTGGATCAGTGTCGATAGGATAATTGTATTCCTTATTGTAAGCATCTTCAACATCCGCATCTGAATGTGTGGGTGAAGAAAAGCAGGCTCTCGTCCATATGGCTGCAGAGACAGAAGAGGTGACGTTGCTGAATCCCTTTTTTTCTTTAATGGAATCTTATACGACTCCATTGGCTGTTCTGGGACGATCTTTCTCTTGTGAATGGAAAGTCTACCAGTTTCAGCGTCAATGAATTGCCTTGGTTGGTCCTCCTGGAGAGGCTGTTGATGCTTTGTGGCCTCTTCAGTAGTTGTAGGCCTTTTCCCCATGGACACCTTCTTGGCCGGGTCGACGCCCGTGTGTGGGGCGAATGCCTTATGAGTTACCGGTGGCGGCAGTATAAACTTTGTTGGTGCTGACGCCTTCGGAGTCTTGCTGACTGTTTTTGGGGGTGGATCGGCCTTCGATCCGACAGCTATAGCTTTTTCCTTTATGCGCTGCAGCGAGTCAGACACTTGCTTTGAAAAAGAGGCAGATGGTTGTTTCGACTTGACGGGATCTTTAGAGCCACGGTGTGTTTTGTGCTCAATGTCCTTGCTGACTTTCGCTTTGTCGAGTCGACGCTTAGGATCGGTAGCGTCCTGCGCTTTGAGTCCTTTATTTGTGTCAACGGTCTTCGGCGCCTTTGGGTCGATGTCTATGATCTTTTTCTTCGGTGCCCCGGATTTCGGCTCGACACTCTTTAGCGACCTCTCCGGGTCGATAGCACTCTTTTGTTGCGTCAAAGCCGACGGTCCAGAAGCCTTCGATCCGATCAAAGTAACTTGCACTTTCGGTTTCGATTCGGTTTCCGGTGCTTTCAGTTTTGTGGTCACCGATGTTGTTGGTTTCGATTTAGATCGATCAACCGATGGCTCTTTGGAATTGTCTGTAGCCGGGCCTTGAAGCGAGACTGTAGAACTACTTGTTTGATCTTGGGTAAGGCCTTGTGGCGATCACTCGACCTGAGCCTTATCGAGTGTTTTAGTGTCAGCCCCCAAACCAGCGGGCGGGCCTAGCTCCTCGCTCGAGCTATCTTTTACGGCCCCAAAGGCCTCATCGTCGTCTGCTATCTCGTCGACGACTTCGTTATTTTCAACCCTCTCCTCATCTTCTGCGTCATAACTGGAGTCAACCTCTGACGCAGGATCCGACTGGATCTCTTGAACTTCCTGCTCGACCCCGTCATCGTCTTCAGCATCGAAGATGTTCACCGGGTCAGGTGCTGTCTGCTGGGCTTCCTTCCACGCCGCGCGTCGAAGGCGAATAGTTTTCTTGGACCGGAACCAAGAACAAGCCATACAGTTGGCTTCATCGTGATCCGGAGACAGGCACTTGTTGCACACCGGGTGGACGTCGATGTGAGGATACTCGAAGTTGCAAACGGGACATCTCTTGAATGGGCTCCGTTCCATTTTGATCGTCGATAAGGCCTGTGGCGTCGACCGGGCCCTTGGAGCTGAATAGCCACGCGGCTATTCCTTGACGCCCGGCTCGAGAATTGAGCTGGAACGAGTACTCTGCACCGATCGCAAAGACAATACCGACGATACCTATTGGCCTTTTGGCCAAAAAGAAAGTTTTCTATTGATTCCGAACTTGAGTTTGCAAATATTCATCCGAACCCAATGGTGGAAAAAAACAATCTGGGGATGGAGAGGATGCCCATGCGCACTGTAGTTCAGGGGAGGAGCCACCTATCTCGTGATACTTCGAAGACTCTTCCAGGACAACAATGTACAATCATCCGGACCCAACACTAGGCGGCGATCTATGCACAGATATGAATTCAGCAGCCCACATGCCTCGAACACAAGCATTTGCAATGCAATAGGTCTTGCATTAGAAAAGCTATTGGTCTTGTAAATGACAATTTTTTTTATTTCTGTTGGTTTTGAAAATAGCTAAATTAATAGCTTTGTCATTTACAATGCCAATAGTTAAAACTTTCGCGAATGTGACACCTATAGCATTTGTAATGCAACATGTATTGTATTTACGTGACTTAGATGTATTGATATTACAAATAACAATGGCTTTTAATTTTTTAAAATAATTAATACTTAAATAAAAGTGATTGTAATTCATAATGGCAATAGCTTAAACTTTTGTAAATAACTTTTGTGAAGATTATGTTCAGTGTATTTTATTGTGACGAAAATCCAAGAACAGAAGTGAAATATTAACATCTTTTTGTGACATTTGTAATAAAGCTTGAAACATTGAGAGAACATATTTGAACCAGTTGTTGTTGAATGGTTGCACAGATTGATGCTGTGATGGCGCGAAGTGATGTTGTGGTGGCGACGAGTGATGCTGTGGCGTTCAGTGATGCTGTGGTAGCGCATAGTGATGTTGTGGTGGCCCTGAGTGATGCTGTGGAGGCCCTGAGTGATGCTGTGGAGGCCCTGAGTGATGCTGTGGAGGCCCTGAGTGATGCTGTGGAGGCCCTGAGTGATGCTGTGGAGGCCCTGAGTGATGCTGTGGAGGCCCTGAGTGATGCTGTGGAGGCCCTGAGTGATGCTGTGGAGGCCCTGAGTGATGCTGTGGAGTCCCAGAGGGATGCTGTGGAGTCCCAGAGTGATGCTGTGGAGTCCCAGAGTGATGCAGTGGAGTGATGCTGTGGTGGCGCAGAATGATGCTGTGGTGGCGCAGAATGATGCTGTGGTGGTGCTGAGTGGTGCTGTGGTGGCGCTGAGTGGTGCTGTGGTGGCGCTGAGTGGTGCTGTGGTGTCGCTGAGTGATTCTGTGGTGGTGCTGAGTGATCCTGTGGTGGTGCTGAGTGATCCTGTGGTGGTGCTGAGTGATGCTGGGGTGGCGCTGAGTGGTGCTGTGGTGGCGCTGAGTGGTGCTGAGTGATAATGTGGTGGTGCTGAGTGATAATGTGGTGGTGCTGAGTGATAATGTGGTGGTGCTGAGTGATAATGTGGTGGTGCTGAGTGATGCTGGGGTGGCGCTGAGTGAGGCTGAGGTGGTGCCGAGTGGTGCTGTGGTGGTGTTGAGTGGTGCTGTGGTGATGCTGAGTGATGCTGGGGTTGCGCTGAGTGATGCTGTGGTGGTGCTGTGGTGGTGCTGACTGATGCTGTGGTGGTGCTGACTGATAATGTGGTGGTGCTGAGTGATAATGTGGTGGTGCTGAGTGATAATGTGGTGGTGCTGAGTGATAATGTGGTGGCGCTGAGTGATGCTGTGGTGGCACTGAGTGATGATGGGGTGGCGCAGAGTGATGCTGTGGTGGCGCAGAGTGATGCTGTGGTGGTGCTGAGTGATGCTGTGGTGGTGCGGAGTGATAATGTGGTGGTGCGGAGTGATAATGTGGTGGTGCGGAGTGATAATGTGGTGGTGCGGAGTGATAATGTGGTGGTGCGGAGTGATAATGTGGTGGTGCGGAGTGATAATGTGGTGGTGCTGAGTGATAATGTGGTGGTGCTGAGTGATAATGTGGTGGTGCTGAGTGATAATGTGGTGGTGCTGAGTGATAATGTGGTGGTGCTGAGTGATAATGTGGTGGCGCTGAGTGAATCTGGGGTGGCGCTGAGTGAATCTGGGGTGGCCCTGAGTGAATCTGGGGTGGCGCTGAGTGAATCTGGGGTGGCGCTGAGTGAATCTGGGGTGGCGCTGAGTGAATCTGGGGTGGCGCTGAGTGAATCTGGGGTGGCGCTGAGTGAATCTGGGGTGGCGCTGAGTGAATCTGGGGTGGCGCTGAGTGATGCTATCACCCTAATTTAGATCCTGGCCCAAGTCCACTAGAACACCCTCTGCTAAAACAACAATGTTACTGGGGTGGAGGCGCTGGCAGGCATGCTAGCTGCTGGGCCTCCTGCAGTGCCTGTAATGTGCCCCATCTTGTTGGAGCAGTTGTTTGCCGCCTTTTCAGCACAATTACATACAGAACCACAGGACGCATATACTGAAATTATACAACAAACCAAAGCACACAGCAGCAGACCAAGGTTTAGCACATCAACTTCTTCTGTTTCCAAATTTCTAATGGTGCAACCACTCTCACCATCCGCCGCCAAAGATGTCCTTCAAGATAATTTTACAAGAAAATTGAGAGGTGCACTCGGTAAAGTCAATAATACAAAGAGTTCATAGATTTTGTAAATCTTCTGTTCTTTCTTTAATGGGTTCTTTATTTTCTTTTAAAATACACAGGCACAGCCAACGCGTTTCATTCCCTTTAGAGCCTTGGGAATTTCGTCAGGGCATGCAAAGAAGGATCATTCAAATCCGATGGTCCAAAGCGTGATCGCACCTTCAAGGTTGGTGCTGAAGGATTATTATCGGTAATATGGTTCCAATGTTCCTGGATAGTATAGAAGTAACGTTCCAGGAGAGGTTTCTGGTCGTAGTACCACAAATTGGCCGCAGTGGTGCGTGGAAAGGAAAACGAATATATATCCTGGCCCCCTTAGAGATTCAGTGTAGAGGAGATGGGGGGGTGGCATACGCTGGTTGACGGGTAGCATCCAAACGGGTTGCAAAATCGTTCTTAGGGTGCGGGACCTGTGATAGGGTCTCTGCAGTCTCCTGCTCCTCCCCCTGGAATTCTGGAATCCTTCAGCACCAACCTTGAAGGTACGATCACGCTTTGGACCATCGGATTTGAATGATCCTTCTTTGCATGCCCTGACGAAATTCCCAAGGCACTAAAGGGAATGAAACGCGTTGGCTGTGCCTGTGTATTTTAAAAGAAAATAAAGAACCCATTAAAGAAAGAACAGAAGATTTACAAAATCTATGAACTCTTTGTATTATTGACTTTACCGAGTGCATATACTGGAATAATATTACAGATAACAGTTAAAGATGGCATTGGCTCCGTTGTACACACCTGTCTGCCCATTCCTGCATGGGTGGTCTGAAATTGTGTAGAGCAAAGCCAACTCCATAGTCCTTGAAGGGTTTATTTTTTATTAATTATACTGAGCCGTAAAAAGAATGCGTTCTTGGGAAAGGAAAATGTCTTAGTAAAATAGGGATGGTTTGCTTAAGGTCAATAAAGTCAGCATTACATCAGATTTTCATTTAATTCTTTAGATATGTAATCATGTAGAGATGGTTTTAGTAGGTGCAAGTTGTATGTTACACTTACGGTATTCAGTAACAAACACTGGATTAATAAACAGGATGCATTAGAGGGAAAAGTTGCTGATTTGGTGCTTTAGAGCACGACAGTTAGGGGGAGGATTTCACATTTCTTTATTTCATTACACACAGGAGTTGATCAGGGGAGTAAAGCAGAGGGTGGGTCAGGCTAATGATTTCATTATTATGATTTTTTCTTGATGAGGGTCATTTAAATTTGGATTATAATTTGAGCTTCAGTCTGATTGTTTATACAGCACTTTTCTGATTCATTACAGTGCCCCTGAGGAAGAACTTAAAAGAGTTCGAAATGCATTGGGCTTTCACTGTGCTGACTCGATGGAATGTTAAAAGCACGTATCATTGTTTAAGCACGTTTGGCGACACATGATATTTGAAAATGCAGAATAAACATTCTACTATCATCAGTCTGTCTCCGGAGTGACTTGATAAACTGGGACTATTTGGATCATTACACTGGTTTACTATGGAGTAGAATTGATTACTAGAAGATGTATGGTTTACGCTGGAAAGAGTATCCTCATTATCGCTGTGCAGCAGCGGGACACCAAAGTTGCCCCTTTTGGAAATAACACTTACGGTATTGTCATATTATTATTTCTGTAGTATTTATTTATAAAGTTTTATAAGTATGAGGTTGGTTCAAATTCATGTGACCTCGGGTAACCTTGTGCGTTATGGTAGTGTTCAATATGCATTTCCCTGCTCACACTAACATACAACTTTTGCTCTTCATTTGGTTTATTCTCCATAATGCAAGCAGTAATCTAACGACTTCGCCTCTTGTTTTGGCTCATTACTTAGTTGCATTTTAAACGGTTCTGTAGCGACCTGATCATGATCTGGCTAAGTTGATAACCCTTGAACATGGAGACCTGGGTCTGTCCCGCTGCGTGCCCTTGGTTGAAATCTCTCTGTGCCTGCTATGCTCTTAATGTAATATCCCTGTGCCTGAATTTATAGTATGAAAACGAAGACTACTTTTATTTAGGGTCAGCAAATTTAGTGATAAAGTTCTTAATGAAAGATTAAAAGCAGCTGCAAAATGAAATGAAAAGTGGCCGGGAAATGCTCTCTGGATTGCGGTGGCACGGGGCGCATTCCTTTAAAGTGTGAAGCAGGGGGCAGGGGAGCGGATCCCTTTGAAGTCTGGAGCAGGGCTGGGGGGGCGGGGGAGCCAGCGAGTGGGAGGGAGGAAAGGAGCATATGGGGATGGGGTGTGAGTGAGGGGGAGCAGAAGCCTTTGATGGTGGTGTGCGAAGCCAAGCGCGCGCCTGGGAAAGCTTCATGCTCGAGTGCACAACATGCATTGTAGGAAATCTGCTGGTTCAAGAGATTTTGGTTCAGATGTAATAGGTTAGAGTATAAATACTCGACCTAAACAAGCATTAGCCGCAAAATTGAAACTGATGAATGCCGCAAAAGTGAAACAGAGAGAGGCACGCAAGGGGGGGAGGGAATTGAAGCGCTGAGAGAGGCACGCAAAGCGTGCGCCCGCGTACATGCACTCAAGCTCTAGGCCGGCCATGGCAGCATCTGGTAGCACTTTTTTAAAAGTCGCGCAACAGTGCATGAGCTGCTCTAGGCTCGACCTAAAAACGGCTTATTAGTATTCACAGAGGAGAAACCTTATGCATTTGCCAATGCTTGTTTTCTTTCTAACCGGTGCCTTTTCACACCCTTTTTTCATGTATCCTTCATTTTTATAAACATAAAAATGTATAACAATGTGAAACATGTACATCAGGATTACTGAAGTTCTGATGCATGTTCTTCATTAAAACACTTGTCCTAAACATAAAACAACAACTCAGGAGACAGCAATTTTACGTTTTAAGCCATCTGTTCTCATATGGCACAAAATGTTATTAGCGGCTGTGATGCCAGCTTCCTCATGCGTATTTATGAGTGGGGAGAAGAAGGTTGTTCGCTTAGGGAGGAGGAAGGGGTGTGACACTATTGGGTTATTATACATATTCTTTTCTAAAATTACACTTTACTTTAGTCTTAGGATGGCCTGTCATTCTTTTCAGCTTCCTTCAGAAGTATAGTGTCTCAACTGGTGTTCTTTTTTTCCTTTGTTGGCTAGCTATAACTGAATTCTCTGATGCCGCCCATTTTTTTAGTTCTTGTATCCACTGCACTATTGTTGGTGGAGTATTTGACTTTTATATTCGGGCCACATGTCTTTTAGCCAGAATGGGTGCCAGATTCCCAAATTTACATTTAGTCTTGTTTTTCGACGTATACATTCTAATCCCCAGTAAGTGGGCCATTAGGGTGTGCTTTATTTTAATATAGGAGTATGAGGTCCTGATCTTTGCTAAGAAACACGCTTATTATAAGTCTAACTAGGCCTTTACGATTAGCACCCTGCAGGATAACAATATGATAAAATTCCGGAAGTTAGTCCACAGGGGGTGTAGAAATCCAAACCTTCCCTTAAGGTGCACGATCCCCGAAAACGCTTAGCATTACCTATTTAAGTAATATTTACAAGGCTGGGGTGGAGGGGGGTAACTTTGAGAGCTAATTGGCCGAAATTGGGAGAAGTGTCATTTGATTCTTTTTCTGTACAATCTATGATTAACCTGAAATCTTCCATAAAAATAACAAAGGCAGCCGAGCCAGATAACCTTCCTACAATTGTATCAAAGTCAAACCTAATATAGTGGGAAATCTTCCTGTCTAAAGTCTTTGTTTCTATATCAAAGTCTGGTATATTTCCGCCACGCTGGAAAAGTGCAATTATACAGCCAATTCACAAAAAAATGGGAGACGGATGTCCTTGGTAATTTTTGCTTGATAAGCCTGCTTGACGTTGGTGTGACATTGTATTCTCAAGTAATTCTGATCTCCCTTGAGAAGTGGATGGAGTGCAATGATAGAATCCCAATGGAACATGGTGGCTTTAAGCAAGGGCATTCAGTGGTTGATCACTGTCTCAGTGTATGGGCCATGGGGTAAAAGGTGATGGAATTTTGGAAAATAAACCAAATGAAGAGCAAAAGTTGTATGTTTGTGTGAGCAGGGAAATGCATATTTGACACTACCATAACGCACAAGGTTACCTGAGGTCACATGAATTTGAACCAACGTGGAATGTTGGAAGCTCCATTGAAAACAATGGAGTGCTACATGCTTCTAAGGCAGCTAGAAGCCCGGAACTCCCAGCATTCCAGTGTTGTCATTCAAAGCTGTTGCTTTCAGTCCCCTCGGGCTCAGTGAGGCTGGTGTTTAATTTGTTAGAACATTCTGCCCTCTAGAGGTGGAATGTTCTTATAGCCTTATGGCCCTCCGTAGCATGGATATACCAGCATTAAAGTCCTGCTCCCTTGTTAAACGCTGGAGCGGGCCTTGGCTATAATAGACTGTTTACATTTTTATAGGATTTGTTGTTTGGTCCCATACAAACTGGTATCCAGAGCTGCTGCCCAGCATGCAGCGGTCTCTATGCCACAGGCTGGTGATGCTGTGATTAAGATGCTAACCTTTTGGAAGAGGTTCCTGTGCTATAGTGACAAGCATTACGCATTTTAAAAGCAAATTGAAACCACATAGACCTTCATAGGCATTTTCCTAGACAATTATAATAATTCTCCGTTCGTCATTCGTTTTTCAAGTATTTGGGGGCATTTAGCTTACTATGGAACACCATACAACTTTGTTTTATGTGCTACACGGAAGACTATTATTGTGGATTACAGTAGGCCTAACTCACAAAATAACAAAAAGGAATCACAAAATGAAACTAGAATATTTACACAAAGATGATCTCCAGTAATTAATGTACATGAAGCGTTGAAAGCTTTAAGAGTACAAGTACCCAACATTGTTGAGCTCATTGACTGAGCAGAATAGGTGCACTTTAGTTTTACAGTTATTGTGTTTTCGGAAGCTGGCCTGACTAAACTAAAGATAAACTCGATAAAATCCAAAGTCAGAAAAGGAGAGTTAATTCAAAAGAAATTTTAAATAATACAGGCTAAGAGGGGGACATGGCCAGAGAGACATGTGAAGGAGGTAAATCTGTGAGTTAACCAATGGCAGTCCACATCCTCCAGGGTTCTGAAAGACTAACTACTGGCCGGGGGCACAAGGAAAGGGGAACAGCAGCAGACAAGTAGAAGACTGCTGTCTGCAAGCATTCATTGGGAAAAATCTCTGAAACATTGTCTTTAGCTTCTTATGGAATGCAAGAAGTGAGGAGGAGTCCCTAATGTGTAGAGGGAGGTCATTTCAGGTTTTGGTTGCGATGTGTGAGAAAGCTAGACATCTGCTTTTGCGGATATAGAGGTGTGTGCGCCGTGAGGCTAAGCGCAGATGTATTGTGGATTGGTGGAAGTGAAGGCTGCTGTTAAGGTATGCTGGCCCTTTGTTGTGCATAGTCCTGTATGCAGGAGAGAAGAGTCTGAATTGGCAGTGTTTATGTATAGGCAGTCTGTGGAGCTCTCCGAGGTTTAGGGTGATGTGGGTGCGCCATGGGAAGTCTAGGGGGAGTCTTTCTACGGCTCTCTGAAAGGTCTGAAGTTAGTGAAGGAGGTGTTTGGAGAGTTCAGCGTATAGTATGCTGCTGCAGTCTAGTCTGCTGGTGATGAGGGCGGGTGTGACGGTACGTCTGGAGTTCCTGGAAATCCATTTAAAGATTTTTTGAAGCATGCAGAGGATATGGAAGCAGGAGGAGCTGACTGACTTACCTGCGTCTAAGATGATTCCAAGGTTTCTTGCATGATTGGTTGGTGTGGAACAAAGCTCTGAAGGCCAAGTGGAGTCCCAGGGGGGAGTTCCTATTTCCGAAGATCAACACTTCAATCTTGTCAGAGTTAAGTTTCAGGTAGTTGGTTTTCATACACTTTGCTACGGTGATCATGCATTCCGTAAAGGTGGTTCTGGTGATGGTGGACTTGTCGGACGTTGATAAGATGTTATGTTATGTTATGTTATGTTATACTGTATTTCTAAAGCGCACAGCTACTCAAAGTGTCCCGGCGCTGCTACACTGAATCCCCCACCGCCCGCCTAAGAATTTGCGTGTCATCGGCATAGGAAATGATGGAGATGCTGCGTGCTCGGATTAGATCAGCGTGTGGTGTCATGTAAATGTTGAACAGGGTTGGGCTGAGTGATGAACCGTGGAGGATTTCACAGTTCAAGTTCTTGGATTCTGATGTTTAGGGTGGAATTCTGACTCACTGTGTTCTTCCTCTGAGGGAGGAGCATACCCAGTGGAGGGTCGGTTATTGGATGCCTTTGTCGTGCAGTCTTCTGATGAGGCTGGAGTGTGATATGGTATAGATTGCAGCTGAGAGGTCAAGCAGTATAAGGGCGTCGGTTCCTCCACGGTCCAGTATGGTATGGATCTCATCTAAGGCAACAACGAGTGCTGTTTCCTTGCTATGGTTGTTTCAAAAACCAGACTGGGCGTGGTTGAGTAGGTTATGGAGGTCAAGGTTGCTGGTGAGTTGTTGGTTGATTGTCTTCTCTATCAGTTTGGCTGGGTATGGAAGCAGGGAGATGGGATGGAAGTTGTTCATCTCGCTGGGGTCTGTGGGAAAGTTTTGGAGGAGGGTATGCTGCATCTTTCCAGACTTCAAGGTGGCGGATATGATGGAGGAGTTAAAGTGGGTGAGGATGATGCAAATCAGTGGTCATCCCACATTGTAAATGTGATGGGGTAAGGATATGTTGGGGACCCGGAGTAGACAGTTTTCTTGATTGCAGTGGTGTCTTCCTCGTGAGTGTTCTCCAGTTGGTTAGGAGAGTGTTTTAGCTGCAAATGGTCAGGTTAGCGATGATGTTCTTGAGGTTGGGTTGTTGTTTGAAAGTTACTGTAGATCTTTTCGATTTTTCTGTAAAAGACGTTGGAAAGGTTGTTGCAGAGTTCCTGAGAAGCAATGATGGAGTTGGCTGTGGCCTCTGTTGTGGTGAACTCCATGATAATAGAGAAAATCTCTATGAGGTTGTTGGAGCTATCCTCAATTTGTTCAATAACGGTTCTTCTCTTGGTATCTCTCAGGAGATTGTGGTAGTTCCCTAGTGCGGCCTTGTAGGTACATCTTGTGTCGACTTTATTTTTGGATCTCCATTTTCTATCCAGCTGCTTGCAGTATCTTTTAAAAGCCCGGAGCTTGTCTGTGTACCAGGTGGCCTGTCTGTTGGTTCTGCAATGTGCATGAATTTTGAAGGGTACAAATGAGTCTACACAGGGCTTGATCCACTAGTTGAAGTTGGTGAAATACTTGGCAATGCTGTCTGTGGTGTTGGGATGGACCTTTCAAGGGCGGTGTACCAGTCAGCTTCTGTTTCTTAGCTCCAGTTTTGCCTGGGTATGTCAATGATGGTCGATGCTTTGGCTTGCGCTGTGCAGATTTGAAAGTGCATAACGGAGTGGTCAATCCATGTGAACAGTGAGGCGGAAGTGTATCTAAGGTTGTTGCCGGAGATGAAAATAGGATCTGGGTGTGTCTTGCGATGTGTGTTTGGTCTGTGACGAGCTAAGAAAGTCCAATGTTGTTCAGGCTTTTGAAGAAGTCGGCGAAAAATGGATCCCTGGATTCTCTCAAGTGAAAATTAAAGTCGCTGAGTAGTATCAAGTCCTTGGAGTTGATGGTGAGAGGAGTGATGACATCTGAGATGAGGTTGCTGAAGTTTGTTTCTGGTCCTGGTGGTCTGTATGGCTTTCAGGGTGTAGCTGCAGTTTGTTTGGAGACTGAAGTGCATATTTTTCATAAAGGGGAAGTCAGAGTCCGTGGTTGTGGCACATTTGATTGTGTCTTTATAGGGAATTACGATTCCATTTCCCGGTTTAGGAGACTGCATTTAAATGCGATATTGTATTCTGATGGGATGGCCATGACTATAATAGGAGATGACAATGGGTTCAACCAGGTTTCCGTCAGGAAGAGGTCAGGAGTGCTGTTGCTTAGGAGGTCCCAGATTTTGAGGGAGTGTTTGCCGAGAGAGCAGGTGTCAAGAAGCATCCACGTGAGTGTCTGTTGAGAGTCAAGTATGGCGTATTGTGGGGTGCTGGTGTGGGTGGGCAGTATAGGTTTTTATGAGTGCGGGTGCGTGTGTAGGAGGGATGCTGCAAGCAAAGCTGCAGTGGAAACAGGAAAAAGTTCCTACTGTGCTTTGTGGAGCAGTGGGCCAGGTGTGGGCTGTTGGGCGCTCTGGGTTGAGCGAGCAGAGGGTATCTGCTGTGAAGTGTCGGGGCTTCACAAACCAGGGGTCAAAGCACTGGGCGCAGTCCAGGGACGGAAGGGCGCAGACAGGCTTGCCGTTAGTGCACCTTCAGCGTGCCCAGCAGCCATTAAGTAGGGTCTGGCATGGAGAGAAGTGCAGGGGGTGGGGCTAGAGTGGGGTGAAAGACACAGGAAAAATTAAGAAGATGCAGGAAAGGTAAGGAGCGGAGGAAGGATGAAACTGCACGAGAGGGGTGGGGAAGGCTGTGGAGGCTGGAAGGGTCATGCAGGGCAAGCGAGGAGCAGGGAAGCAGAACGAGAGGAGACCATGGCAGAAAGGAGAAATGCACACAAGGGGTTTAAGAGGCCCAGAGAGAGAGAGAGATGTGTGGAAAAAAAGGAAAAGCAGTGCATAAAGTGTGGGGGAAAAAGTGAGTAGGTAGAGCCCAGGTGAGGAAAAAAAGAGCACAAGTGTGGAAACACAATAGAAGAGAGCAGTGTAGAAAAACAGAGCACAGATGTGGAAAAGCAATGGAGGAGAACACAGGTATGGAAATGATAGCAAGAGCAGAGAGCTTGAGAAAGAGGGCTAGGGGCCCAGAAAGAGGTGAGTGAAACGGAGAGGGAGAAGGCTCAAGTAGAATTCCATTGCTCTTTGGTAGTTCTCTGGAATACATTTCAGGTAAACAGAAGGTGTTGATAGTTTTGAGTCAAGTTCCTTCAAAAACTGATTCTCTCCCGTGTTAACCAGTGCCTTATATGCCTGTGTATTGCCCTCTTTGGCAGCAATCCTCAGGAAGACTCCTCTGTTAATGGGTAGCCACCTACATCCCTTTTCATTTCACTTGTAACCCCAGTCTGTAAATACCTACAATCATTTTTCATCATGACAACTGTACAGAGATATAGATCAACTATCAAGCTATTTCATACTCTCTTCCACATGTTTAGTTTTGTGACTAAAATAGCACTCTGATCCCGGTGCATTAATGTATTTCTTCAAAAGGTTTCTTGACTGCACAGAACAAAACAACCTTCTATAATAGCCTCAGCACAGAGTGCTACACTACAGATGTCAACTTACCTACACCCAGAAGTTCCACAGCAATAGTGGCAATTCCATTTTCTGAGCCAAGAACAGAGCGCCACGGCAGAAAATGAGACGATACCAATGTTGTCTCGCCAGAAGGGTCTATTTTTATTAGAACCAAATGCACTGGATCACAAATTGACAACATAGTGGTTGCATCTGCCATCTTACTTCCATCACCTGCCAAAGAGGAAATGTACACAAGTTACATGATAGGAATACATATGAGAAGAATATGTGAGACTAGAGTAATTTAATTAACAAAAATTAAGTGTATAAAATCCTAATTGACAAGTTTCTGCCCTAAAAGGCCTTGGCTTCATTGCTCTGATGCCCTGATTGACTACTATATTGTTGTACACCTGGGAATCCCAGCAGTAGCATGCTATGCACATATATTATTATTATTACTAAATTAAATTTGTAGGGCGCACAGCTACCCAGAGGTTTCCCGACGCCAAGGACAAATGCAGCAGAAAGACAAGATTTACTGATTAAATAGCTAGGTCTTAAGGTTTTTGTGATTAGTTTCATGCTGAAGCAAAAGAGGGAGTGAATTCCACAACATGGGGGACAGATAAGAAAAGGAACGTCCACCCATGCGTGCTACTTTGAATCTTGGGACTGAGAATTTAGCTTGGGAAGAGGATTTAAGCAGACGTGCTGGGTGATATGTCTGGGTCAAGGAGCATAGATAACGGGGAGCTGTACCTGATTTAATTTTATGCATGTAGCATAAGACCTTGAATTTAGTCCGGCTCTCAATTCTTAGCCAATGGAGGTCCTGGAGAGAGCCTGAAATGGGGGATATTTTGGGTACATGACAAAGCAACCTCGCCGCCGAGTTCTGCACTACCTGCAGTCTGCGTATCACCTCCTTATTGGCTCCTAGACACAGGATGTTGCCATTGTCCAATCTCGACATTATTAAAGCCTGAATTACAGTTCTTTGAGTAGGTCCAAGCAACATCCATAGTATCTTACGGGGCCACCTCAGAATGGTAAAGCAGATAGAGGAAGTCTTGGTTACTTGCAGCTTCATGGACAGTTGATCATCGATCACTATACCCAAGTTGCGAGCAGTTTGGACTGGCTGAGGAAGTGTACCCAATTCCAGAGGCCAGTGACGTGGAACCCAAAGATCTTTATCTTTCCCCATGATCAGGACCTCCGTTTTTCCACCGTTTAATTTTAGCTAGTTGGTATGCATCCAACTGGCTATTTTATTCAGCCCAGTCGGTAAGGAAGATGGTTTAGAGGCATCATTGGAAGATAAAGAAAAAAGAAGCTGGGTGTCATCAGCATATGAAAAGATAGACAACCCAGCTTCTTCCGCAATGGTGGCTAGCTGGCTTACGTAAAGATTGATCATGAGGCTCAAAATCGAGCCCTGTGGTACTCCATAGGGGATCCATAGGTCTTTGAATTCGCCAAAGACGAAAAGACATGAAAAGTTCTTCCCGTGAGGAAGTCTATGATCCAATCCAGGGCTGCGCCCCCAATTCCTAGTAACTGAAGGACTTTTATAAGAGTAAGGTGAGACACCTTATCAAAGGTGGCGCTTAAGTCTAACGAAATAAGCGCCGCTGTTTCTCCTTTATCAAGGAGCTGGCGAAGTGTTTTGGTAACTCCCAGAAGAGTGGTTTCTGTGGAGTACCCGGCTCTGAATCCTGATTGCGATACGTGCAGGATTTTATTGGTTTCCACAAACTGCACGAGCTGTTGATTCACATGTTTTTCCAATATCTTTGAAAAAACAGGAATGAGCGAAATCGGTCGGAAATTGGAGGGTTCTGATGGGTCTGTGTTAGGATTCTTCAAGAGAGGAAGAACCATTACGTGTTTCCACTCTGGAGGTAGCATGGCATCTTTCAAAGAAGCATTAAGCAACTCCATAATGGGCTGCAGTTTAAGGCTTTTTAAAATACCATTAAAGGACTGAGAGTCCAGTGGTTGCCAGCTAATGATTTTATGAGAAGGTACAGATAGAGGGGTCTCCTCTGACTTGTTACAGTCTAGACTGAGGTACGGTGTTGTTTTGCTGCTCCGCTTTGGTGGTTATCATCTCAAGTTCTGTATAGATCTTTTCAATCTTCTCGATAAAACATTTAGTCAAGCACCATGGGCATCGGTTGACAGGATGCTCCTGAGAGCTTGCCATCTAATTTAAACAATACTTTTGCATTATTCTGTGCTGATAGAATGGTGCTATTTACATATTCGGCACAGGCGATTTTGCAAAGGGAGTTGTAATTTCTCTTGGCCAGTTTATAGTTATATTTGGATTTTAAAGCGTAGTCTTTTCTCCAGTGTCTTTCCAAAGCTTTACACCTCGTTTTTTCAACCTTTAGTTTTTCAGTGAACCAAGGGGCAGGGGGGCGGTGATTGTTAAGTTTCTTGAAGAATAAAGCGAGACAAGCTTTCAAAGAATTCATAATCCAAGTGTGGATGGAGTTGGCTTCTGATATTTCAATGGAAGGGATAGCTGGCATGTTAGTCGCTAAATGATGGTTAAAAGAGTCGATATTCAACTTCCTCCAATTTCTGCACTTACGTTTAGATAAGGGGATGAAGGAATTATTGGGCCGTGGGTCTTGTGATATCTTAAACCTTACCAGAAAATGATCCAACCAGGTTAATGGAAGGGCTGTTTGACATAGAACATTAGGTAAATTTGAGAAAACAGGGTCAAGCAAGTGGCCCGCCCTATGGGTTGGACCTGAATTACAAAGAAACATATTCATGGCTTCTAAATCGGAAGTAAGAGTAGAGCCAGTCTTACATGCAGGGTCATTAAAATGTACATTGAGGTCACTAACAATAGTAACATTAGCAGCATTGAGCAGGAAAGGGGTCATGAATTCAGAAAAGCTTGTGCCCAAAACCCCACTGGGCCCGGTGGTCGGTACAGTAGAAAACCTGTGAGCGTAAACTGAGGAGAAAGGAAGAGCCTGAAAAAACCGGCATCACACCCTTCGAGTTCTACAGCTTCCGATTTACAAGAATATTCGTTTATTAAAGGTTATTGCGATACCGCCTCCAAGTTTGTCTACTGTATCCTTCCTAACAATTGAATAATTGGACGGAAGGGCCGCCGCAATGTCAGGCCCGAGCTTTCATATAGCCAGGTTTCCGTAAGGAATATTGCGTCTGGTTGCGACTGAGAATTATGTAGGTCAAAGATTATCTTCTTTGTGCTTTGCTAGGGATCTGTAATTTAAATTATAAAATGTAAACTCTATAAGGTGATCTCCTATGAGTCTTCCCCCCGCTGATGATGATTTAATAGGGTTCATGTTACTGACATTATTAGCCAACTGTATCCTATTTTGTAAAGAGGTGCACGTAAAATTACAGCTGGGGCAAGGACGGATGGGGCTGCCTGATTTAAGGGCGATGCAGTCAGTGTTAGATCTCTTCTGCATACCTCGTAAAAATCCAGGAGAATATTTTCTGCTGTCTTTATCAAACGGGGCAGGGGTTGTGGCCCCTGGCCCCGGATGGGAGCGAACGGGCGCAGATAGGCTTGCCTTAGGCACGCCCGCTGCGCGCGTCTGCTGCGCGGAGTGATGGGCATGGAATATAAAGCCTGGCAATCAGCTGGCTGCTGACGTCGGCGCTCCACCTCCCCCGCCTCCTCCCGGAACCAGCAAAGACCGCTGCTCCCTCCACAACAAGCAGGCGAACCAGTGATGGACCGGGGAGCAGACGGCAACAGATTAAAAGGTGAAGAAATTTAATAGCAAATAGCAGCAGTTCACCTAATGATTAAAAAGAAAGCAGCTAGCGTCAATGCCACTGCTATTGCGCGTATATATAATGAAAGTTCTTTTTCCACTACTGTTTACCCCCTTGGTCATGTTCGCGCTATACAAAACTTAATAAATAAAAATAAATAAAATAAAAAAATATGTTGGAAAGAGCAGTAACTACAGTCCATATGGTGGTGATGCGCCATCTACCTTCTGTTTTTTCTACATTAAAACATATCAATGCTGTGTGGAAATGGGGCCTATTATATTTTTTAAATAAAGTTTTATATAGCGCCAACATGAACCAAGAGGTTATCAGAGCGCTTTACATGAGGGGGAGGTAAGAGATAGATGTGAGATCAAGAACCAGTCACACATGGGATCGAGGTACAAACATGCGGATTAACAAATTAATAAGCTTGACCTCCACAGGAAGTCAGCAATGTAGTAGTCAAAATCAGCAAATGTATAACAGACGGGTATAAAATCAATAAACAAAAAGGTGTGATCTTAGGGCAAAAACGTGCTCAACAGAACTGTTTTCACTCTTTTTTGTACAGGCATGCACCTTTACCATGTAATACACTTAACTACCCCTTTAGGGCCCTTAGGTTGCATTTGTCAAACCTTCAGATGAACACTGGGTAGCCATGGCTCTGAGCAGGAAGGCTTACACAAAGGAACAAGTCTACAGTATTTAACCCCTTCGCTGCGGCGGCTATTCTGCCGCAGCGCTAAGGGGGCGGAGGGGGCCGCACGGTGCGCCCATGCTGGTGACGGAATCGCTCCGTCACCAGCCGCTGCGCGCGTCTGCTGCGCGGAATGATGGGCATGGAATATAAAGCCTGGCAGTCAGCTGGCTGCTGACGTCGGCGCTCCACCTCCCCCGCCTCCTCCCGGAACCAGCAAAGACCGCTGCTCCCTCCACAACAAGCAGGCGAACCAGTGATGGACCGGGGAGCAGACGGCAACAGATTAAAAGGTGAAGAAATTTAATAGCAAAATAGCAGCAGTTCACCTAATGATTAAAAAGAAAGCAGCTAGCGTCAATGCCACTGCTATTGCGCGTATATATAATGAAAATTCTTTTTCCACTACTGTTTACCCCCCTTGGTCATGTTCGCGCTATACAAAACTTCATAAATAAAAATAAATAAAATAAAAAAATATGTTGGAAAGAGCAGTAACTACAGTCCATATGGTGGTGATGCGCCATCTACCTTCTGTTTTTTCTACATTAAAACATATCAATGCTGTGTGGAAATGGGGCCTATTATATTTTTTAAATAAAGTTTTATATAGCGCCAACATGAACCAAGAGGTTATCAGAGCGCTTTACATGAGGGGGAGGTAAGAGATAGATGTGAGATCAAGAACCAGTCACACATGGGATCGAGGTACAAACATGCGGATTAACAAATTAATAAGCTTGACCTCCACAGGAAGTCAGCAATGTAGTAGTCAAAATCAGCAAATGTATAACAGACGGGTATAAAATCAATAAACAAAAAGGTGTGATCTTAGGGCAAAAACGTGCTCAACAGAACTGTTTTCACTTCTTTTTTTACAGGCATGCAACTTTACCATGTAATACACTTAACTACCCCTTTAGGGCCCTTAGGTTGCATTTGTCAAACCTTCAGATGAACACTGGGTAGCCATGGCTCTGAGCAGGAAGGCTTACACAAAGGAACAAGTCTACAGTATTTAACCCCTTCGCTGCGGCGGCTATTCTGCCGCAGCGCTAAGGGGGCGGAGGGGGCCGCACTGCGCGCCCATGCTGGTGACGGAATTGCTCCGTCACCAGCCGCGGTCGCGCTGTGCTCATGACGGAGCGGTTCCGTCACGGCCCTGCCCGATCAATGGAACTTTCAGCGCAGGCGCGGAATCCGCGCCGCGCAGGTGTGCCGAGCGGGCCGTGATGGAACTGCTCCGTCATCAGCACAGCGCGACCGCGGCTGATGACGGAGAGGTTCCGTTGTAGTGTAGTTCCTAGTTTCCCACTAGGCCCTGCGCATTGGAATAACATAAACAGTAGTATCGACGTAGAAGTGCGGATCTTCCAGGACTCTACTGACTATGCTAAACTTAATTGGGTTTGTTACCAACTAGCTCAGAGGTCACTGGAAACTTTCTTCTCTGCATAGGAAGTGATCAGCTTCCTTGGCACAGACAAGAACGGATTCAGTTTTCCAACAACCGTGCAACATGACAACTTTGCTCCTCAGATCAAGAGTCAATCTCTAGGGTCGTGTGAAACAATAGACAGTTATTTTACTCAGTCAGGTTAGTGCAGTTTACTTTCACGATATGTAGAGAATAGAGAGACGGGGCGTTTGTCAATAAAGGGTTAACATTTATTGAACAGTCTTTCTTCTCGTACAAGAGAAATGTATTGCCACAATTGCAAGACTTGTTATGATAAAAAGTACGTACAGTAAGATAAGTATTGCAAGATAATACTGTAAAAGCATTGATATGGTTTCTTAGCCATACAATGGTTTAAAAGTAATAAAACATATATACAGTCATATATACATTAGGCTAAAATACTCAACTGCTTCTAACTACGCCTACCCCAGTGTACCTGACCTAAGCTTAATACTTGGGAGGGGAGTAAGTAAGTAGCTTTAAGTTAAGTTGGTTTTGCCAAGGTTTGCTTCAAGAATTCTCACTAAGGGTTTAGTCAACACCATACCTCTGAATAGAATGATGGAGGTCTGGTATCTCCTTCAGGGGGAACTCGGTATCCCAGTCACCCGCGAGGGCAGACTAGAAACGCTGGAGCTGGATTTCTCTGCAGGAGAAAGGCAGCGTCTCTCTTCAGCGCGTCGAGGAGGAGGAGGGGGGACAGCGTCCGCGGGTAGCTGGCATCTGCTGGGCTTCTTCGCAGAGGGACGGCTGTTCAGCTCCTAAGCTCACCACACCATCGTTCGCGCTTTAGCGGCGATAATGGTATCAGTAGCTTCACCAACAGCAGCGGGGCAGCAGCAGCATTAGCGTACTGCATACAGCATACAACAGCAATGGGACACCAGCAATTGCTTAAGGCAACGTTGGTTATATTTATACCTGACAGGTGCCTGGTTTGACGTAAGTTTGCTGGACATAAGACGTCAATTAAAGATGTCACTAGGAAGTGATAGCTATCAGTTGCTCATTAGAGTTCCATTACTAATCAAAACACAGCAAGCGGGGATTTCCAGGTTTGCTGAGTTTTTATCTTGTTGAAGAACTCGGAGTGTTAATCTAGGAATATCAGATAGTGACTTCTGCTCTGTCATTGCACTAATTGGTTGCAAAGGAAGTGGCAGAGAAAACTATTCTGGAATGTGGCTCTGTTCGTGTGAGGCCAGAGATGACTTTCTGAATATCGCACTTGAACGGTTATGCCAATATAGGGAATAAATGGATTTATAGCCGAATAGGGGCATAAGGTCACAGTATCGATCAGGATCCTAGATAAGCACGCAACACCGTCACCAGCAGGGGAGGGGTTAAACAGCCCCAAAACAATTGAAGAAGAAATCAACAAGACACTAAAGAAATCTGACATCAATTTATAAAAATAGATGGTCATTTTATTAATTTTTACAACAAAAAAGATATGCTGGAGGGTTCCGGAGACATAGGATGGGGATGTATGACGTTACAACGCACACTTTTACAACGCCTACCTTTACGCATTTTTTACACCGCAACATCCATTACAACGCATATCATTACAAGGAATACTTTGAAACTACCTTTACAACGCATTCCACTACAACGCATGCTACATTTACAACGCATACCATTACAACGCATAACATTACATTGCATATAAGGTAAGTATTGGATAGTGTAGGGGTAAAAATTACTATTCTAACTCCAGTGGGTGCAACAGTAGGGTAAGTGTTGGATAGTGTAGGGGTTAAAATTACTATTCTAACTCCAGGGGATGCAACAGTAGGGTAAGTGTTGGATAGTGTAGGGGTAAAAATTACTATTCTAACTCCAGGGGGTGCAACAGTAGGGTAAGTGTTGGATAGTGTAAGGGTACTATGTGTTGTAATGCTACGCGTTGTAATGGTATGCGTTGTAATGACTACGTTGTAATGGCATGCGTTGTAGTGGTGTGCGTTGTAGTGTCATGCGTTGTAATGGTTGCGTTGTAAATGCATGCGTTGCAATGGATGTTGCGTTGTAAAAGTTTCGTTGTAATGGTAGTGCGTTGTAAAAGTTGCGTTGTAAAGGTTGTTTCCCATAGAAGGCACAAGGTATAGTAAATCAAAGCATTTCACTCCACTGCGAACAAGCACTGGCAAATTCAGGGAATCTGACACTTGGAAGCTTTTTTAGGGTAGTCGTAACGCATCCGCTTAGAGTCACTTTAGATGACCAACTTTGGAAGGATGTAGTCAGGTGGACCTGCAGGAAACAGTTTCCTCAGCCCGTGAAGCAGTCTTCAGTCAATTCCAGGTACTTTTATCCTTTGAAGGGCTTTCGTGTAGAAGTTGTCCTGATGCAAGGGATGAAGGATGCTGAAGATGGTCAAGGATGCTGTGGATGCAATCCGGTCAACTGGGGTCATGCTGCAACTATTCCTCAGTCCACAAAGGGGCTAAAGTGGTCCTGGTCACAGGGTCAACATCCTTCAAAGTCCTCTCTGTGCAGGCAGAAGTCCAGTCAATACTGGACTACCTGTTGCCCAATATCGTGGTCACAAGCAATCCTTCCTGGTAACTGGAGGTCGCAGCTGCTCTCCGACGATATTCCCTGACTCAGCGAACTCGGGAGCAACTTGGTGTGACAGATCCAGGTTCCTGGTGCTGCACGGCAGTGGGTTGAAGACTTCTATCAAATTGCCATAGTAGGCTTCTTCAGCTGTTGTGCCCCTCTGCTGCGAACAGGAGGCAAGTCAGCTGGCCCTTGGAGTCTCTTGGCTATACTCTGGAGAAAACTTCTCCTCAAGCTGGACATGGCACAATCCCTCTCCTTTGCTAGCCATCAGATGCACTCCACAATGGTGCAGCCTCACTTTGCCTGTTCCAAGGTGCAGCAGGGCAGTCTTTTCTCGGTCCGTCTTCCAATCCAGTCGAGATCGGAGTTCAGGGTGCCAGGGGTCACCTACTTATGCTCAGAAAATGCCCTTAGGGCAGGATGCGGTTGGTAGCTCATGGCTAACAGGTTCGCACCCATCTGATGATCACTTCCTGTGAAGTGTGGAATCTGAGCATCTCAGGAGGCACCATTCTGCCCACTTCCAATATGACAGGACATCTCCCAGCATGTGGAGCTCCCTAGCCCAACCCAGAGGTGCAACTACCAAGGGGCTAAACGCCCCTGGAAAACCACTTTGGCAACTTGTTTCCCTTCTCCTGACCCTAGTGCCAACCTGTCTGCCTAAACAATGGAGCAACCCGTCTCCAAGTGTAAACCCATGTGCCCTTCAAAGGTTGCTTCTCTTTGAAGCTCGTCTTTTGGGGAAAACAGCAGTGTGGCTTCCTGCAGGAGGGAGGTGACACCTCCTTCCAGGGCTGACCCCCTTGTATCCTTTCCTGGAAGTTTTTAGCATGTCTTCCCAAGGGGGAAGAACGGGTTCTCTGACAGGGCCCTGTGTGCCACTGGTCTGGGCATAGAGGACTAAAGGCAACAAAGTGGCAACTTTGTTAAAGTTTCAACTTGAGAATCAAATCCGGCTTTATGTAACAAGTTGTTTGATAGCTTGGATGACCCACTTTAGTCGCACCATTCCAGAGTTAGCACACCTGAGGGGTCAGCATGAAACTCTGTACTCACCAATGGGCTGACCACGCCTTCCCACAGTAAAAATGACAGTTTCACATTTTTATTATCTGAACGTGTATAAATCATGTTCTCACCATGAGATATGTTCACCCTGTCGTTGGACTCGATAGGCCTGCCTTAGGGGTGACTTACACATATGCCAGGGTGAAGTCTAGCTTTATGATTACTTTAAATGGCAAAGTTGGACTAGCAGTGTAAACTTCTCTTCCAGCTTGCAAATGGCAGGCTGGGAGTCTTGTTTTACAAGTATCACACCAAGGGTGGCACAACTAGTGCTGAAATCCCTGCGGTCTCTCTTACTTACATGCCCTAGTACCGTTTACTAGGGACTTACAGGTATGTTAGATTAGCCAAATGGGTATGAGCCAAATCGAAAAACCAGCAGCATCAGTCCAAAAACTTGGGGGTGACCATACAAGAAGAGGCATTTTCTTACAAATGCTTACTGCTGCTGCAAGAGATAGTCTGTTTCCAACAGAGCATGTAATATTTTTAACAGAGAAACTGAACCTGATTGGAAACAAATGGTGTTAGATCACAAGGAATAGACAGAAACCCTGTGTAACGCTGTAGCAAAGGCAATTACTTTAATTTACCTTTAGCTCAAGTAGGCCACTGATACTAATTGTGTACACAAAATCTGGAGTCCCTTATAAAATCCACAACTGTGCCAGCATAATGATCAGCATAACAGCCAGCAGGATGTAAGTTTTTTTTTGTTTAAGATTTGAAAACCTTTATTTAAGGTAGAGAAGATGGTACCAAAACAAATTTCGCTGCCTACATCCTTATTCAGGTCGGCAATGTGATTCAGCGAATAAAAAAAATAAAATAAAAAAAGAGCATACTGTACTGGTGGGAAATTACACAGCAAGCCGCCTAAAACCACGGCGGGCCGGCCGCGTTAGGTGGGGTAATGCATTTGAGGGGTAGTCAGCTCAGCTATATTTTATCATATGATGTCGAATAAGGCCTGTAGAGGAAAAACTGAAGTTAACATTTCTATCAGCACAACATATGCAGTGAGTGTATGGCTGAGGTGAAGATGCATCCTGCTCCTGTAGTGTGGTGGGTGGTGTCTCCTGGTGTCCCGTGGGGTCTAGTAGCTGGTATGTGTGGGTGGGGGGTCATGTTGCGGCAAAGCATGTTTCAGTTAGGGTGGGGTTGCATCTGTATCTGTGGTGTGTTCCAGCAGGTACATCTGTAGGGGCCCCCAGATAACTCTTGGGCGGGAGGAAGGAGGCTGGAGCTCAGCGTAGGTATGTAGTTGCTCTTGGCAATAGATAAGGTCCTTAAGCCAATCCTTAAATTTTGGCGCCCTCCCTCTTCCCCACCGACAGGCTATTCGTCTCTTTGCTAGGTGAAGCGCAAGGTAAGTGTAGCATCGCACTTTAGCAGCAATGGGTGCAGTGTAGCCCAACAGCGCCGTTAGGGGATCTCTTGGTATGTGTAATCCCGTCATATTGTCTAGTGCGTTCAATATCTCCAACCAGAAGTGTTGGATGGACGGGCAGTCCCAGGCCACGTGTTTAAAATCCGCTCCCTCCCCTCCGCAGCCGTCGCAGCTATCTTTATCTCAGAGCCGCAGTCGGTGTAGCTGCGCTGGGGTGTAATAGAGGCGGTGTACATATTTATAGTGTATGATTCTAAATCTGCTGCTGGCAGATATCTCTCCGGTCTGCCCACAGCAGAATATCCACTGCTCGTCGGTAAGGGGGTGCCCCAATTCCTCCTCCCACCTATTTCGGGCCGGAGGGGGGGTTGTACTCCCTGTTGGATTGGACCGTGCGGTACAGTAGCGAAAGCACATGTGCAGGGCCCGGCTGTTGTAGAAGTGCATGCAGTGGGAACATAATGAGGGGCTCTAGCGGAAATTCAGGTGTGATGACTTTGACGTCCTGGCGCAGTCTAATATAGTAAAATCGTTCCAGTGGGGTGTGATTAGTGTCGCCGAAGAAATCTTCACTTGTACGAAATGTGCCGCCTGAGTAGAGTTGCCCCTATGTCTGTGCAAAGGAGCCGCCGGCATCCTCCTTCTTGCGTGACTGGGACATCAACTCTCTCGGGAGTTGTAGAAGCGGAGAGTACATTAACGTGCATTGTGTGGCCGTGGTTAAGTTGGCCAGGCACTAGTGATGCATTGAACTGTAGTCGAGGCAAGGCAGTGCGGGACAGCGGGGGTACAGAGGTAGGCAGTGCAGGGGACAGGGGCCATGCAGCCATTTTCTATTGCAAGGTGGGGCATGTAAGTGGGGGTTTTCATAAAGTATGTGGCAAAGTGGGCTTGTGCGCAGGTAAAGAATAATTCTATTTCTGGTATTCCGAACCCTTCTTCGCAGAAAGGGCGTGTGAGAGTGTCCCATCGTAATCTGGCCTGTTTTCCTCCCCAGGCAAGTCGTATGAGCTGTGTTTTAAGGGACGAGAAGAACTAGTGACTAGCGGCGTAGGGAATTTTTACAAATAGATATAAAAGTTTGGGCAATGTGACCATTTTTATCAAGGCAGCCCTGCCAGCCATGGACAGAGGCATTGCAATCCACCTCGCTATTTTCTCAGTTATGGAGTCTAACGCGTGACCATAGTTGGCCCTCATCAGTTCCTCACAATTGTGGGATATAGTTATGCCAAGATAAGTTAGCGTGTCGTCGCACCAATTGAGGGGATAATCATGTGTGAATTTGGGGGTGGAGTCAGTGAGTGGGAATATCAGGGACTTGTTCCATGTTTATGTTAACTCCTGAAAGCTGGCCAAAGAGGATAAACAGTCGGAATATGGGGTTCAGACTGACATTTGGTTGTCGCAGATAGAGGATGAGGTCATCTGCATATAGTGAAATAAGCATTTGTCTGCTGAGGTAGATGATAGCATGTTTGCGGTGGTGTTGCCAGATCTTGGCGGCAAGTGGCTCACTGGCCAGGACAAAAAGGAGGGGGGACAACGGGCATCCCTGTCTTGTGCCTCTGGCCAGTGGAAAAGCGGAGGAGCGCCTGCCATTAATCATCACCGTGGCCCGAAGTCCGGTGTACAGTAACTGTATCAAGACTAAAAATAGGAGAGGGAAGCCCATACGCGCGAGTATAAAGGATAAATAATCCCACTCCAGGGAGTCAAAGGCCTTAGTGGCGTCGAGGAAGATAGCTGCGTCTTACTCGGGGTCAATATTGTGCAGTAGCGCAAAAAGTGTACGTAAATTATGGGACGTGCTTCTAGATGGGACAAATCCTGACTGATCTGGAAGGACCAGTACTGGCATAAGGGGGCTAATTTGATTTGCGATTAACTTAGCCAAGATTTCAGCGTCTACATTTATGAGGGATAGGGGCCTATACGAGTCTACTTAAGTGGTTGGTTTTCCAGGTTTGGGAAGGGAGCTGTGAGTGTTTCGCGCATTGCCTGGGGCAAGATTCCTGACTCCCGGGCCTCCTCGAACACATGCCGTAAGATCGGAATTAGAAGGTGGGGAAAAGCTTAATAGAACTCAGCTGGGAGGCCTTCTGGGCCCGGGGCCCTGCCTGATTGTAACTGCATGAAAGCAGAGATGACCTCTTCATCCTCATGATACTGCAAGAGAAACTCTCTTTGACCATTCCCCAGCCAAGCTATTGCTGTGTCTTCGAAGAATGATGTAAAGTCTACTGGGGTTTGTCGCTGGGTTGAATACAGTTTTTTATAAAATCTCTTAAACGCTTCCAAGATGTCTAAGGTGTTCGTCTTCAAGGACCGCCGTCTCCTGATAAGTCAGTAAGTAGGGCGCGCAGATGCGTTTGCAATGCAGGGGAGGGTGCAGCTTATATGGATTTCTCAGTTTGCTTGATGTCTAACTCTAGTTTCCGGAGTGTGTTGTGAATATCCTTCAAGACACCACCACTCTTGGCTATGCATATTCCCCGCATAGTGACCTTGAAAGTCTCCCATATCGTGGAGTATTGCGGAGTGAAGCCGTTATTGCGAAGAAAGAAATCCGAAATCTCCTGCTCCAGCTCGTCTTTGAAGACGGGGTCTAAGAGTGTCTGTGGGTTGAGTCGCCAGGAGAGAAAGGGGGGCTCTTCATGTGGTGGTGTCAAAGTGAGAAGTACCGGGGAATGGTCAGAGTATGTCCGAGGGAGGTGTAGTGCATGTGGCGACCAAGTTGCCAGGCCCCTGTCAGTGAACCAGGCATCTATGCACAACCAGGAAGAGTGAACGGAGGAGTGGCAGGTTCCCACCCGCTTTTGTGGGTGGAGATACCTCTAGGGGTCCACAAGGTCATGGCATTTGACAATGTCTTTCAGGGTGCGTTAGTGTAGTGATGAGGCTGTGGGTGCGATCTGTCCTGGTTTAATGGTAACGTAGAAGTCCCCCCCCATACCAAGTGGGTGGATCCTATGTCTTGTATCTTTCCCCACAATATCCGGAAACATTCCGGATCATCAGTGTTGGGCCCATACCAGGACACTAATGTAATGGTCTGTGAGGATAGTCTCCCCCACAGGATGCTGTTATTGACCTTGTGGGTTACCTTAAGATTCAATGGGGGTGTAAGGGAGCGTGCGTTTCACCAGGATGAAAGTTCCCAGTGCGTATGAAGAGTAGGAGGAAAAGCATCTGTTGTTTGCCCACCGGGTAGCAAAGATGGGGGACAGGGTGGGGGCGAGGTGCATTTCCGGGAGCATATCGCATTGTATATTGTGATGGTCTAGATATGCCGATATATGGCACCGCTTACGGGGATTCCCCAACCCACGGACGTTCCACATCAGAAAGTTATATTGGAGAGTTTTAGATCGGGACTCCATGGAGCAGTAGAATGCAGGGTGCATATTTATGCCGGGATGCATGTTCAGATAGGTACAAATTGGTAGTGTGCATAACAGTGTGTGAAAAACGATTCCCATCTCTCCCCCCCTTCCCCAACCATGTTCCCATGGCATGCGGAGGTGTAACTGTCTGAAATATGAAGTGTAAACCTTCCCTGATCCCTCCCTCCTTCCACAGCGTGAGCCAATTTCACTGTGTCCCTTAACGCCCCCCTCCCCATAACATCTTCCGTCCATCGCCCCAACAGGGGGCATTGAGATCAACAAATTACCTAAAAGTAGTGAAAAGTTCTGAGGGTGGCTTCTAGAAGGCGACCAGTCTTTCCTCGCTCGGGCGAGGGTGCTCGGCGGTAGCTTGTCGTTTCATCTCCAGGTTACTAAAAAAGGAACTCTTTAATGCCGGTTGCAAGTTGGGCAGTGCCTATCATTCCCAATTTATATCAAGTGCAGTTATATCGGTCGTGAAATGACTGTTCAGTGAGCAGCGAGAAATTATTTTCCTGATGTACTGCCCCATATCGTACATGGTGGGGTGGCGGCAAACTGACCAGCATATTATAGTCAGCTTTGTCGGGCAGTGGGCCCTCCTCCGTCGCAGTCCAGATAATTTCCTCCTGCATGTTACGCTATCATTGACCATAACACAATAATGAGTTGTCTGTCCTGGTTCATTCTGCACAATGAGGGCTGGGAGGTCATGTTCGTTCAGTAGTTTTCTGATGTCTAAGGTATTACAGGTGCAACCGTCGGGGTCCGGGACATCGCATGTCTAGGCGGAGCGGCGACTATTCTTATGTTATTCCACGTCTGACGTGCCTTGCCCGTCCTCGGGCGGCAGGCAGGGGACTGTCCTCCCACAGCGGCCCTGGGTAGAGATTTGAGGAAGTCCTGAACGTGTTGTGGGTTGAAGAAGGAATGGTGCTTCCCTGAATGTGTAACCTTAAGGCAGGCCGGGAATTGCATGGCATAAGGGATATTTAGCTGTTACCGTTTTTTCTTCAACTGCAGGAATTTCCGACGGTGAAATCAGGATAGATCGAGCTCTCCATTCCCTCATGTCGCAGTTGTCCTTTTTCCCTAGAGAGTCAGAGAGCAGTGTCCCGGTCTCGATAGTTTAGCAGTTTGGCTATTATGGGCCTAGGGGGGCCCCCGGAGCCGGCCGACTCGCCAGCGAGCGATGTGCCCGCTCAACCACCAGGACCTGCGAGAAGGCTTCTCTCCCGAAAAGTGTGAGTAGCCGCTCTACATACTCCTCCATCTTCCCCATGGCTGTGGACTTCGAAACGCCGAGAATTCTCTGGTTATTCCTTCTCAAGCGGGATTCCAAATCCTCGTTCTTAGCGGCTATCACCTTGAGGACCGTCTCCATTTCTAGGGTGCGATTCGTGGTGGCTGTGTCTTCCAGATCAGAGATGCAGAGCTCAGCATCCACAATACGATCATCATGCTTCTCCACCCTATGCGTCAGGCCGTCCAGTCTGGCCTTCATGGAGTCCATTTTAGATTCTATGGAGGTTAGGCTCGACTGCATCACTAGAAGTATTTCCTTGAGGTCTGCAGTGGAGGTGGTTGATGTCCCTTGTTGTTCATCATCCAGCTCCGTCTGGGAGCGGGTTGATTGCGAGCATCGAAGGTAAGTTTTGCTGTCTATTGTCTGGTTTCCCCATACCTGCCATGTGAAGGAAGAGGGTGGTGCAGCAGGCGGTTAGGCATGAAGCATTGGCGGCGGTGACTCAGGGGGGGCAGGTCCCAGTGGGCAGGCAGCAAGCCGTGTCCGCAGGGCCCGTGCCGGAGGTTTCGGGTTCTCCGGACAAGTTCAAGTTCAAGTTCAGTAATTTGTATAGCGCACTACTCACCCAGAGGGTCTCAAGGCGCTTGGGGGAGGGTGGGTGCATTACTTATCAAATAGCCAGGTTTTTAGTTGCTTTCTAAAAGAGAGGTGGTTCTGTGTAAGGCGGAGGTGAGTGGGGAGAGAATTCCAGGTTTTGGCCGCTAAGTAGGAGAAAGATCATCCTCCCTTGGTGGATTTATTGATGCGCGGAATTGCGGCGAGGGCTTGATTGGATGAACGTAGTTGGCGGGTGGGTGTGTAGAAGGACAGTCGTTTGTTGAGACATTCGGGTCCTAGCTCGTAGAGGGCCTTGTGTGCGTGGGTGAGGAGACGGAACGTTACTATCTTGTTGACGGGAAGCCAGTGGAGATCTTTCAGGTGACCGGAAATGTGGGCTTGACGGGGGATGTCCAGTATGAGTCTGGCTGAGGCGTTTTGGATGCGTTGGAGTTTTTTCTGTAGTTTGACTGTGGTTCCGGCGTAAAGGGTGTTTCCATAATCTAGTCGGCTAGTGACTAGTGCGTGGGTGACTGTTTTTCTTGTATCGGTGGGGATCCAACTGAAGATTTTTTTGAGCATGCGTAGAATGTTGAAGCATGATGATGAAACGGCGAGGACTTGTCTGGTCATCGAGAGGAAGGAGTCTAGGATGAAGCCCAGGTTCCGTGCATGATCTGTAGGTATGGGTGCTGTGCCCAGAGCCGGTGGCCACCACGAGTCGTCCAATGCGGAGGGGGACGATCCTAAGATGTGGACTTCCGTTTTGTCCGAGTTTAGTGTCAAACGGCTGTTCTTCATCCATTCGGCTACTTCTTTCATTCCTTCGTGTAAATTGGTTTTGGCTGTGTTGGGGTCTTTGGTGAGGGAAAGGATTAGCTGGGTGTCGTCAGCGTAGGAGATGATGTTGAGGTTGTGTTGTCGCGCGATGGTTGCGAGAGGACTCATGTACACGTTGAAGAGGGTGGGACTGAGTGATGATCCTTGTGGTACGCCGCAGATGACTTCGGTGGCCTCTGATTTGAATGGGGGGAGGCGGACTCTCTGTGTTCTTCCGGCGAGGAATGAGATGATCCAGTCCATCGCTTTTCCTTGTATTCCGACGTTGCTGAGGCGTTGTATGAGGGTGTTGTGACGGACTGTGTGGAAGGCGGCGGAGAGGTCCAGTAGGAAGAGGGCAACTGTTTCTCCGTTGTCCAGTAGCGTTCGGATGTCGTCTGTAGCAGCGATGAGGGCGGTTTCGGTGCTGTGTTTGGCTCGAAAGCCGGACTGTGATGGGTCGAGTGAATTGTTGGATTCAAGGAAGGCGGCGAGCTGGTTATTGACGGCTTTCTCGATGACTTTGGCCGGGAAGGGGAGGAGTGAGATGGGGCGGTAGTTCTTAAGTTCAGAGGGGTCCGCTGTGGGTTTGATCAGAAGGGCGCTGAGTTTGGCATGTTTCCAGCTTTCTGGGAAGGTAGCGGAGTTGAGGGAGCAGTTGATGACATCGCGGAGGTGGGGTGCGATGATGGAGTCAGCTTTGTTAAAGATGTGGTGGGGGCATGGGTCAGTTGGTGAACCTGAGTGGATGGAGTTCATCAGACGGATGGTGTCTTCTGTAGTGATTGGGTTCCAGGCGCAAATGTTGTGAGTATGCTGTTTTGGTTCGGAGGTGGGGGGAGTGGGTTGTTCATCGGACAGGATTTCAAAGCTGTTATGAATGTCGGCGATTTTGTTGTGGAAGAAAGATGATAGAGAGTCGCAGAGGTCTTGGGAGGGAGTGATGTCGTTGGTGCCGGCGGTGGGGTTGGTAAATTCTTTGACGATGTTGAATAGTTCTTTGCTGTTTTGGGCGTTGTTGTCGAGGCGATCCTTGATTGCTGATTTATTGGTAGATCGGATCAGTTGGTGGTGTTTGCGGGTGGCGTCCTTGAAGGTGGTCAGGTTGTTGGTGGTTGGGTTTTTTCTCCAGGTTTTCTCGAGGGTACGACATAGCTTCTTGGATTTCTTAAGGTCATCGTTGAACCAGGGGGCTTTTTTGCTACCTGGTTTGATTTGGTGGTTTTTCAAGGGTGCTAATTCGTCAGCGCTGTGGGTGATCCATTGTGTGAGTTTGGTGGCAGCTTGGTGTGGGTCCGATGCTATGGCCGGGGGGTTTTGGTTAAGCGATGTGAAGAGTTGGTCGGTGGTTATTTTGTTCCAGTTTCTTCGAGGGATAGGTTGTGGTGGGATGTGAGTTGTGGTCTTTTTGTAGCTGAAGTGAACGCAGCTGTGGTCCGTCCAATGGAGAGCTGTGGTGTGATCGAAGGAGATGTGTTTGTTGGAGGTGAAGATGGGGTCGAGCGTGTGTCCGGCAAGGTGGGTGGGGGTGTCAACAAGTTGTTTGAGTCCGAGATTTGCCAGGTTGTCCAGAAGGGTGGTGGTGTTGCTGTCGTTATTCTTTTCCATGTGGAAGTTGAGGTCTCCCAGTAGAATGTAGTTCTCGGAGATGAGGGCATGTGGGCTGATGAAGTCAGTGATGTCTTCATTGAATTGTGTGCGGTTTCCTGGTGGTCTGTAGATGAGGGTGCCTCTAAGTGTGGTCCTGGGGTCGGTGTGGATTTGGAAGTGAATGTGTTCGGCGGTCGCAAGGTTATCGTCGGAGCTGGTCGTGATTCGGATGGTGTTCTTATGGGCGATGGCGATGCCGCCTCCTGTTTGGTTGGTGCGGTCTTTTCGGATAATCTTGTAGGTGTCCGGGATGGATATGGCGATGTTGGGTGCTGATGAGGCGTTCATCCAGGTTTCTGTAAGGAAGGCGACGTCCGGTGATGTAGTGTCGAGTAGGTCCCAGAGTTCAGTTGCATGTTTGTGGATCGATCGGGTGTTCAGCAGGATACACTTCAGGTGGTTGGAGTCTGAGTTGTGTTTGGAGGGGGAGGGTTTGGCATGGGTCCTGATGCAGGCGAACTTGCAGAAGTGGCAGGCGAATGGTCCATGGGTGTGTCCTGGGGAAGTTACGCAGCATTGCGGGGTGCGTCCGGGGTTAAGGCCAAGGAGAGTAGCGGCGTCATACGTAAAGCGAGTGGAGTGGGTAAAGCGAGGACCAGGGGGTCTGGCGCTGGGCGCGGTCCAGGCGCGGACGGACGTAGACGGGCTTACCTTTGGCGCACCTTCGGCGCGCAAGGGGCGCGACCGCTGCGCGTGAACGCTGCGCGCGAAGGCATCGGTCATATGTGGATATTAGAGGGGGAGGGGCGAGGGAGGGGCAGCTGGGAGGCAGGATCGTGGTGGAGGGGACGGGCTCCGATGCACAGCAACAACAAAATGGCTGGCAAAACGAAACCGGAACAGGCCGGGGCACAGACAGGGCTACGCTGTCGGCAGGGGCACTGGCACAATTAGGCTACACACTTTTGCAGGCAAAGCGGGCAATCTCTACAGCCCTAGGAAATCAATACGGAGGCAATGCGATTTAAATATGGCCAAACAAAGCGAGCAGCCCACTAAAACAAAACAGCTGAATAATGAGCGCTATAATGGCGGAAGCAGCTGGGGAGGCAATGCGAGCAGCGCAATCACTTCTAAGATGCAGAGCAATACAGCGGGCGGTACAATGCAGTAGAGTAACGATACCCAGGTGGACCAGGGGTCGTGGGGAGCGTCCGCTTCCGAAGCAATCAGGGCGGACAGGGTTTTCAGTGGGGTGGCGTGGGGGGGGGGGGCAGGGGTGGGGTGGGTGGCTGCGCCAGCTCCTACGAGGTTTGTCTCCCAGCTCAGGATGTCTGTTTCCCCCGTTCCAGCAGTGGGGTGTATTCCGGTGGTGCGGGGGCCCCCAGGGTCAGCGTTGGTAGTGTCGCCAGGCGGTGGGGATGCAGGGGAGCCGTAAGCACAACAGGCAGTCTTGGGTTAGTCGTGTACGCTTACTGGAGTGTCCCACATGTGTGGAGTCCCGTCTGGGGGCCATTCTGTCTCAGCAATGGTGATCCCCAAATAGGTGAGGGGGTATATGGAGCAGTGTTATACTCCCACCGTCTTGTGTTAGCTGCGTATATTTTCCTCCCCTCAGCGCGTTATCCAGGGGGGGTCTGTAGGGCCCCGCCCCAGTGATCTTGTCCACAAGTGCAAAGGGGACGGGTTGTCGGGTCTGCTTTAATCCAGGGGGGGGGGCCGGCCCAGCAGCTTCGGGCATGCAGCCCCCCCCCCCCTCTCCCGAGTCACTGGGATGGGGTCACACAGGCCTGAATGTTATGTTATAGTGGATTTGTAACGCGCACTAATACTCTTGAGTGTCCTGGCGCTGAGGTTGGTTATTTCAGCCGGCCCCAGTCAAGACCTGGGGTCAGGCCAGAGCCGCCGCACTCTCCAGTCCCGTCTTGTGCCGAGCAGTGCGGAGCTTATGCAACGATAATTTCCGGGGGGGCACCAAACTCGCGCCTGCCCCAGCAGGAACGTTTATGGAGCCTTCTCCTACCTGCGGGACGTCTACTTTTTTGTAGGGCAGGCGCCCGAGGTCCTTCACTGCGCTCAGAGGCCCCCGCAGGTTGGGGGGCAGCACGCCGGAGCCACGTCAGCCCCCAGGCACTCCCACAGGCAGCACCAGGGTCAGGCGGCTGTCCCGCTGTCCGCCCCCGCCTCAGAGCCGTACAGGTGCTGCACGGGCCTCCGGAAATCTCCGCCGGCCTTCCTCCCTCCCGTAGGCCGGGCAGATGTCTCCAGGTCCGCCTCTCACCAGGGGCGAGAGCAGATCCAGCAGTCCACCGCGGGCCAGTCAGGAGGCCAGCGGCGATGAAGTCCAGGTCTCAGGGGCTCGCCAGGGGCAGCGCAGTCCTCAGGAGCGGTGTCTGCAGTCCCGCCCAGGTCTCTGGACGGCCGCGGAAAGGCTGGCCCCCATTTTAGCCCTGCCGCAGGGTGTGCAGCACTCTCGGATTTTGTTGTCTGCAGAGGGGTCAGGACGGATCAAATCAGCACAGCAGGTTCTCCGGGGCATGAGCAGTAATCCGCAGTAAGTAGAAAGCGGTTGTCTCACGGGATGAAGAGATTATAGGCCGGATAAGAGACCGAGCTACAAGAGCCTCAGCTTGCTTGGCGCCCTCTAGCGCCCCCCAGCAGGATGTAAGTTTTTATACTTCCTGCAACAATATGAGCCAGCATACTACAGAAAAACCAGGCTAACAGTAAATATGCTTCTTGTCATGTCAGTCTTGGAAAACTAGTCGGGTTCAACAAGCAAGTGGTGCATGCGGACCCAAAAAGGTATACATCTGATAATAGTTGGGGTGTTGGACGGATTTGAGACCTGCCTGGAGCAAACACCTATGCACCAAATAATGACAATGGTTCTTTCTTTCTGGAGGTGTTACGTAAAATAGCACCATATATGGGATGCAAATTATTTGAGCAGGCGACTAAATGTGTACAAAATTGGTGAAATCCCAAATCCCCACTCATGCAGGGCCTTAAGCGCCGCACGGAACAGACATTAGCAGAGGAAAAAACAGACCTGCGCCTCTTGAATATTTGGAGACATCACCACCCAGGTGACAGGGCATACTTCTATCACTCATGCTACACGTGGCTACAGTCACTGTTACTAAGAGAGATAAACCTGTAGCTCAGCGTAGAGGATTCAGAATGAGGAATTACCAATGGTACTAAACAAGTAGTTGGTGCATTGTGTAATGACTTAGAATGAGTAATCAGTGATGAGAGCAGAGAAGCAGGTATCAGCATTGTGTAGAGGGTTTCGAATGTGGAATTCTTGATGAGATAAAAGCATAAGCAGCAGTGTATAGAGCGGTTATAATGAGGTATTAGCGATTAGTTCAGAGAGTAGTAGTGCTAGCAACACTGTGTAGATGCATTAGAATGATGAATTACCAATGTGAGCAAAGAAGCAGTTAGCTGCAATGTGTAGAGGATTAAGAAGCGATTGCTACAAAAGTAAATAATTGAAAAACAAATGCGGCATGCCTTTTTTTCTATTGATTTACTTTTGAAGCAATTGCAGCACACCGCGCTTTAGCTTTGAACGTGTGAAGCTAAAGCGCAGCCTGCTGAATGCAAGGATGACTGAAAGACTATTTCCAATCAAATATGTTAACTTTTGTATAGCGTTAAAATGCAGTCCGACATTAGGATGTATTGCATAAGTAACAGAATTTGTGCTGCTGGCTGATACATTTATTTACTTTTGTAGCAATCACAACACACCGCTCTTTCGCTTGAAATGTTTAAAGCTAAAGCGCAACTGCTCCAACAGAAATTAAATGGCAGCTGCACAACTTTTTTTCTATTGATGTACTTTTGAATTAATCGTGGCTCGCCGCACTTCAGCTTTAAACATGTGAAGCTAAAGCGCAGCGTGCTGTTTATGCTAATTAAGTAAATAAGTAATTTAAAAACCAAACCTTTGCAAATTTCACAAAAGCGCACTCTTTAAACAAATTACATCCTCTGCCGCATCACGGGTTGAACATGTACAGCAACCACAAAACAGGGCAGGTTGCAAAAGCCAGACAGCATGTCGTGACTGCTTCAGCACAACATTAATTAACTAACTGTTTTCACTAACTGTTAATTAAACCTAGAGAGTAAGGACACATGTAAGGGGAGGTAACAACAGAAAAGACAGAGTTAGTAAGGAGGGACTACTAAGCCTATTCACAAATCAAAAGCCACCATTTACAAAGGACATTAATAGGAGCCAATTGAAAAGATGGATAGAAAATGGTAGGAGCTTAAAGTCCATACCTGAATACAACAGGTCTCGAAGAGGCAGCGCAAACGCTGCCTAGGCGAGACCTAAAAATGGAGACTACAATAGAGGTAGACCATGAGATAGGCAACAGGATGTAAAATAAACTGCTAAAAACATTAGTCAATAAGGGTGCCCAGAAATCTGTATTACATTTCATTAGGTCAATAGGGACAGAATCAGGTCCTGGCGCCTTGACACCAATGCTTTGGCTAATTGCACAGTCTACTTCCTATAGATTTATTTGAAAGCCTCTTAAATTGTGAAGGTCAGTTATAAATTCTATGCTTTCTGCATAGTTGTCAGTAAAATGTGACTCCCAATTTTCACTAGTGATATGGCAAATGATCGAGAATAGGTGCTGGTTTATGCGCCTCATATCACCGAGGACCAAAAGGATTTACTATCCTTCAAAATGGCTGCCTGTCCTGACTGGTCCCAATGCTGCGTTGTTTCTTAACAGTGATCTCTTTGTAGTGTTTCTGCGTACGGGATGTTGCAGGTAACAATTTGCCACAGAGCAAACATTATTGAACCATTTGGGGGAGGTTACTAAAGGGCAGAAAGGCATTAAGTGGAGTCGGATCACGCAATCTCCAGACCACCTGCAGATGGTCTGTCGATGGCACCAATGTCCACCCTAAAGTGCTCCTTCGTAGCTATGGTGATAGAAGAATATCTACAAGATTACTTGTGATGAAAGTGTAGTCTATTGTGGAGAGGCTGCCTCTACCTCTGTAAGTGGGGGGGAGGGGCAGAGTCACTTGTACCTGCTACTTCCATTACATGTATTAAATCACGAGCGGAGAGGCAGGCCACAAAATCTTGACTCCAAGGATCAGTATTGACAATGGTTCTTGTATCGGCATAAGGCATAAGGCATATTATATTTACTGGGTAGTTTCACATTAAAAAAGCCTAGCAGATGGGGGGCGGAGCTAGCCGGCGTTCATGGCGGACGCTTGAGCGCGAAGCTCCGCGCTAGCGCCGCTAACAATCCATCAAATATCCTCATAGAGCGGCGATCACCGTGAAATTCCGGCGGGGGCTGTCACTTCTCCCCCCCGTTGACCTCCGACGCAGCTTTGGGAGGGCTGCTCCTGCGGGTTCCCCCGGTGACGCCGCAGACCGGAGAGCGGCGGACCGGGCCGGGATCCCCGAGCTGCCTTGAGACGCGGGGCCGGGCTGCGTCACCTGACGTGCGGCCCCTGAGGGGAGACGTCCCGCGGGCACCGAGGCCGGCGGCTATCACGACCCCTACTGTGCCCCAAGCCCACACAGCGGACTCCTGCTACAGCGACTGCACACCCTGGAAGCCCCTGGGGTCTAGGGCGAGCGCCGGCGGTGAGGCGGACCCGCCGGGAGGTCACACGTGGTGCAGTCGGGACTCTGCATCGCCGTGGGCGCCATTTCCCACAACCGGAGTGGACTGACTGGCAGCTTGAGGAGGCCCTGAGGAGCGGCGGGCGGACCTGTGATAGCGCGCCCTCTGCACGAGCCCTGCACCCCTAATCTGGCTGAGGGTCCCCTGACACTGAGGCACCCAGTGGGGGAGTGAAAGCGACGGGCACCTGTCTTGGCCGGTTGCGTTGCTAGCCAGGCAGACCTGCACACGATTGGGACCTGGACTGTCCCATTGGGGGACCTCCGGCGCAATAAGGACTGGGGCGCTGGCCTCACTATCCGCCGCAGTGATGGGCAAGGGCGACAGGACTCAAACTAAGCTGTCTTTTGACCAGAGAAGGCAGAAGGTGCCGGACCCACCGACGGACCAGACCCCGGGTGCAGCTGCAGACCCGAGCTCCGCACTGTGCGCAGAAATCAAGGGTATGCTCAACACGATGGAGAAGGGCCTACAGGAGGGTATGGCGGCCATAGGCACCAAGATAGACGCCCTGGCATACCGGATGGATCGAATGACGGAGAGGGTGGATAAGCATGCAGAGAGGCTGGACATGGCGGAGCGCAGACTAACGGAGGCGGAGGAGGCGCAAACGACGTGGGACGCTGACCGTAAGCAGTTGGGAAGGCTGCTCCAGGTGATACAGGATAAATCCGAAGATTTAGAGGCCCGCTCCAGGCGCTCCAACATCCGCGTCACGGGTGTGGCGGAGTCGACCCAGACGGGGAAAATGGAGCTATTTGTCGAGAAACTTCTTAAATCTCTGCTGGGGGACGATACCTTCTCCCCTATGTTTATAGTGGAACGTGCTCACCGCACCCTGGGACCGAGGCCTCCACCGGGTGCGAACCCTAGGCCCATAATAGCAAAACTCCTGAACTACAGGGACAGGGACGCCGCCCTCCGTGCTGCTAGAGAGAAGGGAGACCTGCAGTACGAGGGGATGAACATTTCGTTATACCCTGACTTCACCTCAAAGGTACAGGAAGAGAGGCGGCGATTTGTCCCCTACAAGCAGCAGCTCAGGGACTTGGGCTTGGACTATGCTATGTTGTACCCAGCGCGGCTGCGCATCAACAGGCAGGGCCACTCGCATTTTTTCACTGACCCCAAGGAACTGCAGAAGTCCCTGAAGCAATGGATCAAGGAATGCCGAGACGACCGATCTGCGCCGGCGGAGGAGCGGGCTGGCACTGGAAACCTGGATGAGCAGGACTAGCGGGGAGAGGGGGAGCAACGGCATCCTCTGACGGATCGAGTACGCTAGCCTCTGCGCTAATCCCTGCAGGTGGACTCGAGGGAAGCCCACTCGGGGCGCACCGCTGCGGTGTACGGACTTCTGGACATGTCGCTGCGGGTGAGATCTGCACATGCCACACGGGTCAGGGTGGGGGGCGGCGATTACCATGACATTGTTGGATTGCCCTGGGGTGGCGTTGCTGGGGCCCTGCCACATGGGATTGTCGACAAGGGCCGGGGGGGGGGGGGGGGGGGGGGGACGCCCGTTAAGGCGGGTACTATACTGTTCTCATATCTTACAGCCGCACTTGCGATTGGGAGCGCTGGCGTGGGGGCTGCCTATATACACTGTGCAGGAGGGACGACCGGTCTGAGGTCGATTTGGACATTGTGTGCGCTACCTCTGCCCTGGCGCTTACAGTGCTTGCGGCTTTTCTTGAGACTGCTTGGGGAAGTTTGAAGATGGGTGGGGGGGGGTGGGTGCAGGGATCTCGGTCACACCAGGTTGGGGTTGGTTGACTGTGGGCGGAGGGGGGTAATGGGGGTTCTGAATTTGAAGTTGTTTGGGATGTTTGGGGTAAGGTCCGACATGTGCTCTAACAGATTAAGAACTGCGAGGTGGGTGGGTGGCTGCCGCTACCGGGAGGGGGTGGCCCCTGTCACCACGCTACGATTGATGTCCCCTTTTAATGTTAATGGCTGACACGGCTCGGGCAGACTCGCTGCGGGATTCGGAATCCCTACGGGCTGTCACCTGGAATGTAAGGGGATTAAATGACTACAGGAAACTCCGCAAGGTGCTGCACTACCTACAGAGACACCACATAGACTTGGCACTGCTGCAGGAGACACATCTCCCTAACACCAGCAAGATGCTAACTTACAGGGGGCTCCAGGGACACTCCACTTCTGCAGGTTTCACTACACACGCCAGAGGGGTCCTGACCTGGGTTAACCCGAAATCTAAGCTATCCCTCGCCCTGGTGAAGGCGGACCCGGAGGGGAGGTTTGTGTTAAGCGAGTGCACGGGCAAGGGACACAACCTATTGATCATGAATGTCTATGGTCCGAACTATGACTCCCCTGACTTTTATGCAGCAGTTGCGGATCATTGTACTGAATGGTCCGCTGGGAATATGGTTTGGGGAGGGGATTTCAACTTCACCTTCAACCCTGATCTAGATAGGTCCACGGGCCCTACCAGGCGCCCTGCTGCGGCGGCGCAGCGCATGCAGGCAGAAATGTTGAGGCTGGGCCTAGTGGATGTATGGAGAGAAAGACATAGCGACAAGGGGGGGTACACGCACTACTCAGCATACCACGACATACATACCAGGATCGACTACTGGCTGGCATCACACTCCCTGTTTTCCATGGTCAGGGGCTGCAGTGTACTTCCCCGCACCCTGTCGGACCACTCCCCGGTGCTCCTGGAGTTGCGCACTCCCCTGCAGAGAATCCCGCCATTTACGTGGCGATTCCCACCTTACTCGTTGCTGGACGAGGCGTTCAGGGCTGACCTGGGAGAGGGTTGAGAGGACGCCTACCGCTACTGCTCTACCGTTACACTCTCGAACGGGGAGTCAGGACCATGCTCACCTAAGGGGGCTGGATTCCGTTTTTATCTTTCCTTCATCACTGGTATGAGAGGCAAAACTAGAAGCAGGCACCCAAGCCTCAGTGTCTCTTGCAGTGGCATTCAAAATATTTTGCCCTGAAGAAATTGCCTGATAGAAACCAAGGCAATGAAACATGTTGGCTGTGAGTAGAGAGTAAATCGATAGGTAGTATTTACTCTCTTCCTTTTTAGTATATGTGTGTTCATTGGTTTGCAACAGAGAAGGGAATGAAAGTAAAGTTTATGGTCCCAGTTGCACAGTGATTTATATGTTAAATGTTGTTAGTTTTGTCACATATAAGTTGTGTCCACTGCACCATTCACTGTCTTTTTACTTTTGAGGTTCGAGACACGGTTTTTTTGGTTTTAGCTTGATGGCACCAATGATGAGAACAGGGCCAGCCTGGTGAGTACCAATCAGGGGCCCCACTGGTGGTGCGCCCGTGAGGTGCCATCTCGCTTCTTCACACATTTTCTGTTTGTGCTGTCCTGCTTGTTTCAATCAGAGAGGTTGTTGTTTTAAAAGGCAATATTTTGAAGCATCTCAGGATTTTTCTTAAGAGTAAAGAAACCCCTTTGGACTTGGCACGTGGGCCAGAGATGTTTTACAATGTTACAATGGAAAATTGCCATGAGAACTAGGACTGTTGTTGTTGACTAGCTTTCTGAGTGGAGGGCGTCCTAGTTCGGTTTGTCTTTCCCTCTAGACTCCCATTTTGTGTAGTACTGACCTGGGAGAGGACATAGACAATTTCTTTACCACTAATCTGGGCTCGGTGGACACCTTCGGGACAATCTGGGAGACATTCAAGGTGTATGTACGGGGGGTGGTCATGGCGAAGCACTCAGGGGTTCTCAAGGCGATTAGAAACAGACTGAAATTCTTGGAGGGGCAGATAGCAGACTACGAACGCCGCCAGCTCCTTGACCCGAGCCTGCCTGGGGATGACACCCTGCAGGGCCTTTTGAAAGAATTCCACGAGGAGGCGGACAGGGAGGTACGACATTTAGGAAAATATGCGACGGCGCGCGCGTATGGGGAGGGCGACCGCCCGGGTGCACTGCTTGCCAGGATTATGAAAGGCGCTAGACGCAAACAGTCTGTCACGGAACTGCGCACCGCTGGAGGGGTGACACTCACGGAGGAGGCGCGTATACTGGCGGAATTCAGGAGCTTCTATGAGGAGCTATACACCACTAAAATCTCGGGGGTGGAGGACCAAATTGACAATTACCTTAGCTACATTAAGATGCCATTCCTGGAAAATTGGCAGAGGGAATTCCTCATGGCCCCTATCCACTGTGAGGAGATATCTGACGTGTTGGCCACCATGAGAGCTGACAGTGCCCCCGGGATAGATGGTCTGACGGTGGCCTTTTACAAGGCGTATAAGGATAAGCTGCTCCCCCATCTCTCCACTCTCTTTGACGAAATTTGCGAAAATGGCGCTATGCCCCCCACTATGCGGGAGGCGCTCATTGTCACCATCCTTAAGCCTGGTAAGCCCAGCGACCTGCCGGGCTCGTACCGCCCTTTGTCCCTTCTCAATGTGGACGCTAAACTCTACGCAAAGGTGCTGGCGACCAGGCTGGCCCTGGTGGCGCCCGAGTTGGTGGCCCCGGAGCAGGCTGGGTTCATCCCGGCTAGGAACCTCACTTACAATATTCGCACGGTCCTGGGAGCCATGCAACACACCAGGCATGATACCAAAGCTATCGCGGTCTTTCTAGACATGGAGAAGGCCTTTGACTCTGTGGAGTGGCCCTTCATGCGCAAAGTACTGCGGAAGCTGGGGCTGGGAGAGGTCTTTCTCCAACTACTGGGCGCACTTTATCACCAGCCCACGGCCAGAGTCAGACTGGGAGATGCAGTCTCGGAGCCGATCTCCATCAGCAGAGGCACGAGACAGGGGTGCCCTCTTTCCCCGCTACTATACGCCCTGGTGGCGGAGCCGCTGGCGTGTGCGATTCGAGAATACCACTCGTACGAAGCCATCAACTACCCCACCTACAAGTTAGGTATCTCCACGTATGCGGACGATACCCTTCTTTATGTCAGGGACCCGGCCAACAACGTTGCGTCGGTACTGAGGGAGGTTGTGAGGTTTGGCGCGCTATCCGGGCTGAAGGTTAACTGGGCAAAGTCAGTCGCCTTCCCACTGACCCCGATTACCGTCCCCTTCGAGATGGACTACCCGCTCCAATGGTCCTCTGAGCCGATAAGGTATCTGGGCATTATGCTGCACACGGACCCGGACGTCATGCTAAGGGAGAACTACGGGGTTGCCTACAGTAAACTCGTGGATGATGTTGAGCTCTGGATTAAGCTCCCGCTGTCCCTGGTAGGACGGATTGCCTTAATGAAAATGGTCATCCTCCCGAGGTTCTTATTCCTATTCAATAATCTCCCGATTGTCCTCTCGAAAGCCTTCTTTGCAACTCTAAACAAACTCCTGGTGAGATTGGCGTGGGCTGGGAAACAACCTAGGGTGCAATGGCAGGTGCTGCAATTACCGTACGAGCAGGGGGGATTGGCGGCCCCAGATCTGGAGCGCTACTACAGGATTGCACAGGCCTCCCACCTCCACACTTGGATCCATGGCAACCAAGACATTCCGCACGTGATCCTGGAACGATTGTTCGCAGACCCTACCCCACTTCCGGCTACCATATGCGGCCCCAAAGACCGCAGGGTTGGCGTTCTGGACTCCTTGCTATCCACCAACCATGCGTGGCATTCCATTGTGCAGAGGCAGAACAAGGAGCTGATGTACGCTCCCAACATGCCTATACAATGGGCGCTCTGGCTGCCGACCTTGGCGGAACCGGGTGTCCATAGGGCCCTCCACGAACTGGGTGCACACACTCTGGGGGACCTATTTGTGAATGGCAAGGCGAAGACGTGGGCGCAGATCTCGCATCGAGGGGAGAGCTCCACGTTACTCCAACGCTTCCAATACCATCGAGTCCGTAGTTCCCTTTTGGAACTACTGGGCCCGGATATGGAGGAGCCCCCCGCAGTCCCGGAACTGGTGTATGTTATAGACAGCGACTCCCCAAAGAAGCTGCTCACTAGGCTGTACAGGATAGGGCACGAACACACGGCACTGCTCTACACTAGGGCGCGGTTAGCCTGGCAGACTGACCTGGGCACCCACGTCGATGATGACATGTGGGCATACTGCTCTGCGGCCACAAGGCGCATCTCCCTGAACGGGAGGCACCGTTTGGTCCACTTTAAATTTTTACAAAGGGTATACCATACACCGGAACGGCTCCACAGGTACGGCCTCCGCGACTCCCCACACTGCGAGAGGTGCCGGGCACAGGTTGCGGACTTCTTGCACTTAGCCTGGAACTGCCCGGGGGTCCAGAGATACTGGGCAGGCGTATTCGCTGAAATGAGCACTATAGTTGAGGTGGACCTGGCAATGGACCCAGCCCTTGCCCTAATGGGCTATACGAAATCGATACCCGTCTCGATTAGGAAGCTGGTGGGCATGGGGATGCTCCTTGCGAAGCGGGTAGTTGCATTGTGCTGGATGAGGGGGCCATTACCCACACTCAAGCGGTGGGCTCGCGATATGAAGTACTGTAACACTCAAGCGGATACATACAGTGAGCTCCTTCCGCCCACGAGTCGCCCCAAGAACTTTTGGGGGCTATACCAGACCCACTTGTCCTCCAGGCCGGTCGGGGATGCCTCGGGGGAGGGAGATGGGGAGGAACCGGAGAGTGTCCTGCAAGAGCCACCTGATTCACCTGCCCGGTGTGTTTCCCCGCACACTTAGCGCTCCATAGGCGTTAGGAAAACACCCCATCCGTAGAAGCGTGGGATGGGAGGGCAACACATTAGATGGAGGAAGGGTGGTAGGATACACCAGCCACAACAGGAATTAGTGACACCTAAGGACTTACTCGGGGAGCACAACTGAGGGACCAGTTATGGGGTGGGGGGATGTTTACGGGGTTAGGGATTGGTTGGGAGAAAAAGTAAAAATGTACTGCTTTGTTCATTTCTTCCAAATGCACGCTGCTCAGCAGATGGTACAAGCCTACAGAGGGGAGTTTCCATCCATTGACCTCCGGCGAGCTCTTATACTGGACTCTATGATGATAATGTATAATGACATGTGTGATTGTTGTTGCACGGAGACCTATTGCCGGCCCGAGATGGGTTGTAGGCGAGCGCATTATGTACTTTGTGAGGTGCTTTTTCCTAATAAAATAAATTAATAAAAAAAAAAAAAAAGCCTAGCAGACATAGATGAGCTGACTGCCCAGTCTCTGTAATTTTATCTAGTAGTATGTTAATGTAATCAAACAGCACTGGGAATTTGGGGTTCGGGATATTGGTAAAATCATTGTTGTAAAAATTCACTGAATAAAGGAGTTTCTCATTCTTCTGAACATGTCTATTTTGCACCTCAAGTGTACAAACACTATGTGATCCCACTTTTCTTGTTGAAACAAAGAAGCAAGTTGGATGGTGGAACCTTTCTTTAACAGAGCACCTGACCACGATAGCCAAATTAGTATTATCCCTCTAAATGTCACTAAGGGAGTAGTGTGCACACTGACAACCACCCACCATCACAATGGCAGTTCTATATAGAACTTGTTACAAAACGTAATTTTAAGCAAAGGTGCACCACAACGAAAACTTGTGTAAACTACAGTATTCTAAACATGTTTTTTCATATGAAACAAACAAGAAAGACGTTTTTTTTCTCAAAAACAGATTTTCTCTTTATTCACTCCAAAAGTTAAAGGACACAGCCGACGCGTTTCGTCCCTTCGGGGACTTCTTCAGGGCAAGATAGATAGTAGAACTCCTTAGGCGCGACGATGTATTGCTGGTGAAGTAAGGTGGTGACAAGGCGACCGGGTCATGTATGGTCTCAGGAACACCGGTTCAAGAGCATCAGGTATATAGTTCGATTTGAAAGTTATTCTATTACAGTTGGTTGGGGGACCCAAAATTCATAAGACTGGTATTCATAGGTTGATTAAGAGATCCAGATGCGTGTTTAATAATTGAGCATCCAGGGGAAAAAACAATTCCTACACGAGTTGCGGCAAGTCAATAGATGTGCTTGGCCCTCTATTCAGTGGCTCCTATCGGCAGTACTTCTGTTAGTTGTATTATATGTATTTACTGCTTCTTGTTATGTAGAACGGCAGTCCGTATTTGCTCGAAAAAGGCGGCCGACTCGTAAAGCACGAGATGTTCAGACCGCGTCCGTGGTCCCCTTCCCGTCGTGTCCAGTTCGTATAGAGCCTGGTGGGGCTCTTGAACCGGTGTTTTTGAGAAAAAAAACTTCTTTCTTGTTTGTTTCATATGAAAAAACATGTTTAGAATACTGTAGTTTACACAAGTTTTCGTTGTGGTGCACCTTTGCTTAAAACCACTTTTCTTGTTGCTCTGGTCTGAGAGGGAAGGCACCCCAGCCAGGATTAGGCTATATGGGCAGGAAGCAGGTGGTAAAATCAGTATATCCTCAGATGGAGTATTACCTTGCCCATGGAATCCTTTGGTTGCTGGGTTTTGCTCTTTTTGCCTGGTACCTACTGTCATAGCCTTATCTGTGAGGTTCAACTCCATTGGTTGGGTGCGGGATTAAACTAGTCACGTAGGGCTTCATCACACACTTAGCTTTGACCTGAGAATTACTGGTCCCGGACTGACATAAAATTGTTTGGACCTGCAGCAGAGGGGAGTTCCTATCACTAATTACACCTTGTTTGTCAACCATGCCGCTTATCAGTTTCTCAATGTGATCGAGACAGTTTAATATTGGCAGAACTTCTCTACCAAAAATGAGCTAAGTTTCTCACCCAAATCAGTGCAGCACATAGGGTCATGAGGCAGGTGATCCAGTGTTGGAGTTGACTTGGGAAGGGTTTGCAGCTGGACCCATGGCCAGAGCTGGCTTTGATTGCCTGCAGGTGGCTAGTTTGTCGTGTTGGTTGCTTACGCCTAGAGATCGTTTCCTTCCCAGCAAGCCTTTTTCTCTTTGTTGCCGGGCCTCGGCGTGTCTGAGTAACGGTCTGAGCAAAGGGTGGACTGGACATCTCGGATTCCTTATCTGCTCTTCAAGGTCACTACTTCATTGTGTTGTGTCAGCTTTTGGTACAAGAGGCCCCAGCTAATAGTTGAGTTTAGACAGCCACCAACATTGCTTATGGAGGGGCAATTCTCCAAAGAAATTCTGCGCTCCTCAAGGGTGATTTCATTTGAGATTATCCCAGCTGCCTTTTCCAGCATGCTGTCAATGGTCACCGGGGGTCGGGGCACAGCAGCACTACCAGAAAATGTACGCTTGTCCATAGCTTCAGTCAGTAGGTGAATATAAAGTCTCTCCCCTCATATCCCAGGTAGATTTTTCCTCAAGAACCAACGGTGTCAGACCCTTAGAGAGTGGGCCCAGCCTCGTCCCACCGCAGTTGGGCCGCTCTTCGCTCGTGCGCGTCCTGCGTTGTGGGACTCTGTTGGCGCTCTTAAGCACGTATCTCCCGGCCCCCCTGAGGTCTGGGAGACACAGGCCCACCCCAGACTAGCGCCAAAAACAAGTCTACATGTGTTGGCAGTTAAGTGCTTTTTACATGCACCTCGCTGTGGGACTCCACTGGTGCTCTTAAGCACGTACCTCCCACCCTTGTCTAACCACACTAAGTCTGGGGGTCATAGTCCCACCCCAGACTACTGCCAAAAACAAAGTTCATGGGTGTAGGCAGGAAAACCCCTTTTCACACGCAGTGAGGAGTGATTTCGAGACAAACTGGAGAAAAGAAAGCTTCAGCAAAGTCGGTACATTCCTGGAGAAGATCTACAACAGTGACTTTTCTCCCAGGTTCATGATTACTCGTGCTGCTGGTCACCTAGGCGTTCTAAATACAAAAGAACAGGTTATAAACTGGTGACGGTTTAAATCAGATTAACCACATAGACAGAACCTTCAGGGTTTGTAATTTATGGAGAACCCAAGTTGCCATCTTAGGTTCTAGAGTCAGTAAAGAACAGTGTCTATGTGATGGAGGGAGTATTATATTTCAGAAAGATCATGGGGACAAACATCATTGCACATGCCCCTAGACGGCTAAAGGAGGTCCATTAAAGATGCCTAAACAAGCCTTCAAGAGCTTATCTTGGATTGGGGGGCAGGGGAGGAGAGTGTTCGGGCGGCTGGGGGGAGGGGGGCAGAGGGTGCTAAAAGGATTCACTCTCCATCACATCAGAACCCATTTTTTTTTTTTAATACATCCTTTATTTGGTTCACAGGATAAAGCAAACATGTATTGTACAGTATTTCGTTACATTAAGGCTCAGAAAAAGAAGAAAGTGTATACATGGATCACGGAGCGAAACATATGGTACATTGTTTTTTTGCACAATGAAATACAATGGCTGAATTATCGCTCAATCATGCTGCACACGTTGCCTTGTCGTGATGGATAGGTGAGGATAATAAGAACGGGGTGATATAGGGTTACCAAACTTGGAGGTGTATGGCGTGTGGTGAGATGGTCATCGGATCGTGCAGTGGGGGGGGGGGGGAGGGGGGGGGGGGTTCCAGTGGTGGTGTCGTGGTTGGTTCGTGCCCATTTCCATGGGACAGAGAGGGCGGTGCGGGGCTAGCGGTGGGCGTGTTGAGCGGGTGAAGCGGGGGGGGGGGCGCGCGGGGGCAGCGCCCGTCCCAACTATGCATCGGGTGTGCCGGCAACCTGGCCAACATCAGCGGTGCCTGGTGTTGTGCACCTATCTCCGTGCTCTCCGCCTGGGGAGGCATGTCCTGCGGGTTCTTCTAGTGTCTGGAATCCGTTGTGGAAGGAGTGTAGCATTTCGTCCCAAAGCGCCGCAATGGGGAATTTATGCAGCCCTGCTGTCTCCTCATTGTGGAGGGATATGCTTTCTGCCTTTGCCCAGTTGTCCAGTGAGGTGCGCCAGTGCTCTGCCCTGGGTGGGTCTGCGCGCTTCCAGTGTTTAGTAATTAGCCTTTTTGCAGTGATGAGGCCAAGGTCCCAGAAACGGGAGGGCACCCTATTGTGTTTAGTTCTGTGGAAGAGGCCCAATAGGCACGCTTCCCACGTGTGTGGGATCGGCATCGCCGTGCTACGCTCCAGTAGCGTCAACACCGACTGCCAGTACGTTTGGATCCGTGGACATTGCCACAGCACGTGTAGGAGGTCCGCTCTTTCTGTATTGCATCTCGGGCACCCAGCTGTTGCGCCTGGAAAGTATAAATTTATCCTGTCTGGGGAGAGGTATGCTCGGTGTAGGATATAAAACTGGATCTGTTTAAAGCGTGCGTTGCAGGGAATGTTTTTGGCGCCTGCCAGTATCACCGCCCATTCCTTGTCCGTCCAGGCCTTCCCTCTGTCCACCGCCCATTTATCCCGTAGTGGCTGTAAGGTGGAGAAGTGTGGCTCACTGGTTAGAGCAGGCAGAACCTGAAGCAGAGGTCAGACCCGGGACCAGGGTTCGATTCCCGACGCGGCAGGGTGTTGAGCTCAAATGTCCACGGACTCGATAATTCTCGCTTCAGTGCCTGACCTAATCATGGGTTCACACTCTGCAACTCTGGGCATTAAGCTTGCTTAATCTCCACAACGGCCCCCCGCGGCGGGATGCCTGGCTTTCACCTTGGGGATGCCCTGTAGGGGCTATCTCACAGGGAAAAACCAGGACGGGTTCCCAAGGCAAGCGCAGAGATACCCCTTCGGGGGTCGATTCTGGCGCTATATAAGAAACATAATAATAATAATAATAAAGGTGCATTGCGTGTGGGAGAGCAGTGCTTGGGTTAGCCAGTGTACCACATGTGTGCCATTTCCCATGACGTGCATCCACTGGATCAATTGGTGTATGGGAGGCTCGTCAGTGATGTTTCCCCATTTCTGTGTGAGCGCCCTGATTATGGAAGCGTGTTGTAAAAACTGTCCCGCAGGTAACCCCGTATCGGCGGCCAGTGTCTCGAAGGGGAGCAGGGCACCATCAGCGTACAGGTCTGCCATGGTTTCTATACCCGAGCGTGTCCACTGCTCCAGGGCCGCTTCTGTTACAATGGTCGTGGCCTTGGGAGTGCCCAAGAGTGGGAGCGCCGGAGCATACGGTGTAGTGGTTCTGGTGAGCCGTAGGCATCGAGAGTAGCATTTCGCAACTACTGCTACGTGTAGCTCTGAGTGTTTCCTGGTGCTCGCCAGCGGGTGGAATAATGAGTGTATCTGCAGCGGGGAGAGTGTGTCCGCAGCTGTGGCCGTGTCTTCATGGTTCCTGTCCGGGAGCCAAGCCACCACCCATTGCAGCTGCGCTGCTAAGTAGTAGAGTTCCAGGTTTGGTACCGCTAGGCCACCATCGCTAACTGGAATGTACAGTTTCGTTAGTGCCACTCTTGGCCTGCCCATGTTCCAAATCAAGTCTCTAAGCATGGTTTCCAACTCCCTGAAGATGCGGGCCGGGACTTATAGTGGAATGTTAGCAAAGTAGTACAAGAGTCTGGGCAGGACGATCATTTTCGTTAAGGTCACCCTGCTCAGCACATTGATGGGGAGGGTTTTCCAAAAGGCGATCTGCGCCCTGATGGATGTTATGGCTCGTGTCAAATTGCCATCTAAAATGTCTGGGGGGGTCCTATAAATGTGGAATCCCAGGTATTTGAACGTGGTTTGGTGCCATGGCAACCTCTCACCACTGATCCTGAGCTCAGGGTCTGGGGTGTTGGGAGCAAATGGGTATGCCCCCGACTTGGCCCAGTTGACCTTTAGGCCCGACATCAGTTCGAACGTTCGGAAGATGTCCGATAGTTCCGGTGGTAGGTGTTCGAGGTCTCTGACGTACAGAAGTAAGTCGTCCGCGTATAGCGATATAATGTGCGTAGCATCCGCCAGTGGAATACCCCACTGTGTGCCGCTATTATGCATTCGTTCGGCTAAAGGCTCGATCGCCAGTGAGAAGAGTAGTGGGGAGAGCGGGCAGCCTTGCCTGGTGCCCCTCCTGACTCGGATAGCCTCGGATAGCAGTCTGCCTGTGCGTACTCTCACCTCAGGCCTCCTGTACAGTAATCCTACCAGCTCAACGAAGTAGTCTCCCAGATCAAACTTACGTAGCACCGCTAGTAAATAAGGCCATTCTACGGAGTCGAACGCTTTTTCAAGGTCTAGAATTAAGCAGCCCGATCTCGGCCAGTTCCGGACCGCGTACTCCTGCACTCGGAACAGCCTCCTTATGTTCTGGGAGGTGCATCTCGTTGGGACAAACCCGTTTTGATCCTTGTGCACCAAGGCGGGCACCAGGGCCGCCAGCCTGCGGGCCAGGGTCGACGCCAGGATCTTGTAGTCCGTGTTCAACAGAGCCAGAAGTCTGTATGAGCCGAGGAGCGTACCGTCCCTGCCCGGTTTGAGGAGAGACACCAATGTTGCTTCATTCATGGATTTGGGTAAGGATGAGTCCTCTAACGCCGCGGAGTATGTTCTGAGCAGTTCAGGGATGAGAATGTCCGAGTAGGCCTTATAGTATTCAGCAGCCCGTCTGGGTCTGGGGCTTTGCCATTGGAGAGGGCGAAGATGGCGTCACGCAGCTCATCTGCCGCCACCGGTGATCCAAGATCGTCTCGTTGGCTGTCAGTCGGAGTGGGGAGCGTGACTTCGTCTAGGTACGCTGTTATATCTGGCTGTGGATTTCGCAGTTGCGACCGGTACAGCGCCTCGTAGTGTGTCACAAAAGCCGCATGTATGTCCCCCTGGGTATACACCATTGTGTCGGCGGCAGGGCTTATCGCCGTCACCGGGTAAGATCGGTCTTCCCGTCGTATCAACCAGGCTAACAATTTGCCTGGCTTGTCGCTATAGCGGTGTGTGCGGGCCGAGTGAGCAGCGTAGTTGACATGTTTTAGTCTGCCCACTAATCTGTCATGTTCCGCCCTCGCTTCCAGTTGCTCAGCGTTGGCGCCCTCGGATGCTTCCCGTTCTGCACGTAGCAGGTCTGTTTCTAGATGTTTCAAGTCTGTCTCTATCTGTCGCCTAGCGTGTGCCTGCGTGCCTAGACACAATCCCCTGAGGACTACTTTGAATGCGTCCCATTCCAACTGAGGTGTGGAAGCAGTCCCATTGTTCTCCTCAAAGTATTGTGCCGACTGCGCACCTATCGAGGTCCTTAATGGGCCATCTAGCAACAGGTCGGGTTGCAGCCTCCAGGTGGGTACCGGCGGTCTCGGCTGTTCCCAGGCCAGGTCTATGAGGTGGGGGTTATGGTCCGAGTGTGTGCGGCCCATGTAGTGTGCATCCCTGACTACTGGCAGTAGTTCCCTGGTGACCATGTATCTATCGAGGCGTACATGTAAGTCGTGCGCCCCGAGTAATATGAGTAGATCTTAGTGTCGGGGTTATGGCTGCGCCACGATCACATCAGAACCCATGACTTCTGATGACGTGTAGGGAGAGAATTACCACCAAAACCCTGTAGGTGGAGTGTTAGAACTGTAGCAGGGCAGGGTAGAACTGGAGAATGGACCTGTTAAGGCTGGGGTTCAGATCAAGGATGGAACCCAGCAAACGCAGGTCAAGGAGGAGTTCGTGCGGAAAAGGTTCTGGGCTATAGAGGCAGAATCAGACTAGGCCAGCAAGTTTTTTGTGTTGTAAGGTTGCCACTTGTAATAGCTTGCACTCATCTATACTCCCACACCTTAATTTTCCCTTTTCCTTTTTGTACTATACTGTCCCACACCGCTTCTCCTGTGTTTGAAGAAAGAACCCCAATCACCATTGGGTTTGTCAACGCCTTACTTTTTGGACACGCATTATACACCCTGCAGCAGTTACCTCATTCCAGTCTGTCAGACAGTATGATAGCTTGAGTTTCATTGAGCTGCCTTCTTTCTAGCAGTGCTCATGGTCTCGGCAAAAGAGCGCAAGCACGTCGTACACCAATAGAAAACAAGATCAAACTGTCTTTCTACTTTGTGCAATTCTCTTTCACTTGCAGGGGTCACGAAAGTTTATTTAAAGTGTTCCCCTTTTGGACACAGACTTTAACGAAGCTAAAACTCCAACAGCAGTAGAACGTAAGGTGTGCTGGAGAAATGCTTCAAGGAAATAAGAAAAGGTCTTTGCAGCAGGTAAAATAAACAGGAGTAAGAAAACAAAACATTCAGTCTGCACGCATCACTTACAGAGAAAACTTGCTAAAATATTGCTATTAGTTAACAACTAACACAGTATAAATGTATTACATTCTTAAACTAATGGAAATTGCAGAAGTACATCATGCTTACCTCATGCTTAAAAAACAGAGTGGAGCTCTGGAAAAAGAACACAATATGATGGGAAATGTGGATGTGGGGATAACAGAAAGTGCAGGAAGGAATAGCGGTGGAGGAGACGGGTTTGTTGTAACGGATAGAGCCAGGAATGTAGGAAATGGTAGTAGTGGATAAAGCCAAGAGAAGTATGGGATAGTAGGAGACGTACAACTAGGAAGGAAGGACAGTATATGGAGGTGGAGGTAGGTGGGAAAAGCATGCAGCAAGGTGGGGATGGCAAAAGGTGAAACAATTTGGAATGGAGAAGAATTAATGGCACAAGAGTCCAAACGTAATATGTGGAGATTTGGAGGAGATACAAGATGACAGTGAAAAGACAACGAATAATTGGCGGATGGACGAATGAGAAAAAGTCAAGGAGGGTTCTGGAGATCCGACAAGTATAATGGGTGAGAGGTAAGAATATAACATAGAAAACATAAAGCCAGGGTAGAAATAAGCAATTGAAAATAAAACACTAGAGATGAGTATCATAGAGGAGGAAAACCGAGAAGGTTATAGTGGAAACTTCTCGCTTACTGCCTCTACGATGAACCATTTCAGATGACATCAGTGATGTTATAATGAGATGTGACTGCATGTCTGCCTCTGGAGATTGTGAAGTCTGCTACAACCAAACCATGTGTACAAAGATAGGATGAGTTTAAAATCAGGTGGAGAAACAATACTCACTTGCATAATAAATCATTTTATAGCTTAGATGAACACATCCTTGGATGCCCAGAGGACCTTCACTGTCGCACACAGCATGAAAGAAATAGCTGAAACAATAATCCCAACTATCCATCATACCTCCGTGGCTGTGAAGTTCCTAATCTGTCCCTAGTCAAGATGAGTACAGATCTGCACACCAAGGTGCCACCTCTCTCCCCCATAGAAACGGGTTTCCATTTACCTTTCCGAACTGTATCGGAGTTTCAGTTTGGGAATAACATTAAAACCCGGCTGTGCAAACCCCCTAATCTTGACTTGCCACTGCGACCGTAATGGACCCACAGACTGCATTTCCTACTCTTGTCTGTTCTCACATAATGTTTTCGGGGTTGAAGGAGCAGCATATGTTAGACTATTCTTACAAGATGTTAAAAGTAAGATATTGGAATGAGACCTTGATAGAGATGTGCCATAGGTTAAACAACTATTGTAAAGCAAAATGTATGGAAAAGGTTGTGTGCTTGTTGGCGTTTAGCTATTGAGAAATGGGTCAATCAAGCCATGTTTCCTGCCTCTCGCAACACATTCTTGTAAATGGGGACTGAGCAATTGTTGGCTAACTGGAAAAAAGACAATAGGCTTTTAATGAAGAGAAAGAAAAGTTACTCATGCGTAACCTCCGTTTTTTAAGGTACAAACATTCTCTACAGTCGCAGTCACTTCACTACCAAAAATCACTTGAATTAGTCTTTCAACCACATTGGACCGATTTAAGAGATTTTGCTAATACTTACACTTGTAACACTCCTGGCTTACCCTGGAACTCAAAAGTAATCCAGACATACTGCTGGCTTACTCATGGAATAAAAGAGCACGCAGTCTCAGTAGTAGGAAGTGTCTGTATTGCATCAATTAAAAAGTTTTGCAGAAACATTAAATGAAGGCCATTACGGAATTTCAGTCATATCTGATAACTTCACCCCTAGTAAACAAGACATGACAGTCATATTTCCAAATTGCAGTTATTTAAGCTCAGAAGGTTCCTTACCTAGAATCTCTCTGTGTATTTCAAGCAAGAATCCATCATGGAAGTCTGGCTCACAGGCACATGGGACAGGTTTTGATCGGAAACGCTGATTACGAAAATGCAAACACAGTGTGAAGCTGGAGCTAACTTGGCCAGGTAAAGGTTGTGGCTCTTGCAGGTGTTCTAGGAAGGCTTTTCCACCCAAGACTTGAAGGTACAGATATCTTCTTGTAGGATCAATATTAGCTGAAAAAGTTAAAAACATCACCTAAAACCAGTACTCATTTTAAAATTGATATATTAAGCAGACTGTTTTTGATACAATGACAAATACAAAACGTAACCCATTAGTTACCACAAAGTAATTATTCCTTCCAACAGATAGCAGCAAATCCATTGCATGGATGGACATGAGAAAGCAATTATAATAGATTGCATTTTGTATCTATCACTTTTGCCATAGTTCCCAGCATAATCTCTTGAGGCGACAGTATTGCTGGGACGTTCGAATTTACAACACAGGAAATTCTACCACTCTACCATCAACATACCACTAGTAGATTACAAACCATCAGCGGAGACCTTAATACCTAGTTTTTAGTTTTGAACCACTGGGTAAGGTTCCCTGAAGACCGCCTTGCTTATTCAATAAAGAAAAAAATCATATCACCTTAGAACATGAAATACACCGAGTTAAGTTTGTATCAATAATACTACACTTATGATTTGAAATGTGAGAAACCAATACCTTTGCCAAAAGTGTGACTCCAACTTGCAAATTTCCTGTTTTTGATAATATTTCTTTATACCAATTCATGTACTCCTCGGATAACGTTCTACATCTCTATACTGTATTCAAATATAAGCACACCATGCAGAGCACTGCAGGCAAAGTCATGAAAATAGATGAAATACTGTTTAATTCAGAATTTCATTTCTGTTTAAATTAAATTCATCCGTAGTAATGCAGGCTCATCTGTGTATTCTATTAAAGTTACACTTCTGTAAATTCTTGCATCTGGGTAGTCCAGCATTTCAGCCCTCTGCTTTCCTAAGCAAAAATGTAGCTGTTGTGTTGCATCTATCAGTGGCCTGCACAACCATGGACCAACAGGGACTGTAAAGAAAGGTTTGGTTTGGAGTAGGAAGAAATCCTGGGCACCCCAAAAAATCTATAACCACCAATTTTTTTAGCCCCTTCATCTCTTCGGCCATTGTCCATTAAAGTCGATGGTTTCATATGTGGAGATGAGGGATGGACTATATGGTTGAAACCTCCACCCTCTCACATATTGTTCTGCACTGAGGATGCTTTGTACTGGATAGAATGTGAGTTAAGTACCAAAATCAAGAAATATTCCAGATGATGTTTGACATTGTTAGTGACTGCTGCATCCTTGGAGTTATTTTCTGGACACATGAAACTGAAGTATGCTGCCATAAGTCTGGAACCTAAATAAAGAGGTGGCTTCAGAGAGCAGAGGAGGCCAGCACTGATTCACTGGAAAAGTAAATGTAGCCAAGTTTGGAGCTCAAATGTGCATCTAGGCTTCGGTGATGCAGATTCTGAAGCATATGTACACTGCGGAAGTATTACTAAAACTTGGATCCAGAGATTAGAATAGTTGGAGGAATATGAGATGTTGACTGCATTCATAGTGGCAAGGGAGTGTAGAGGTTGTCTCATCCAAACCAGTGACTGGGCTAAAAGAGGATTAGCTTTATTTGAATACTTCTGGTACTTTAGGATACCAAACATTACCCACAAAAGATGCTGTTATTCCTTTCCAAATAGATCATGTTGTAAGAAGCAGCAACAATACTGTGAGGGCCTTTAAAAACACCTATCTTGAATACAAATAGCCTCTTGCACCGCTTTCAGTAGCGTTTCAGATCAAAGTATTTTATTTTACTGGTGTACTGAGATTAGATTAGTCATTACTTCCTTACTTCTTGCAAAGTCTAAGGCTTCATGGGAAGTTGAGTAAGTGGCACTATCTCTAGCAAACCTGTGAAGCACTCAGATATGCACCAGGTTTCTGTGTCCCATCAGAGTAGGTGGTTGAAAGGGCTTTGGGTACAGCTTGTACTATGTAGGATATGCTGTGAATAGTATAAGCTTGGTGTATAGAAAATCAAAGCGCAAATGAAGGGGTTGTGTTGAGTTTAAGTCCCTACAGATCCCATGGCTGGCGTATGTGGCACATAGCTTGCGGGCCACAAACATAACTCGTGCTGATGAAAAATGGGTTGAAACCGCTCTTATGGATGAGCTGAGATCAGAACGAGAGGATGTTGCTTTAACAAAATACTCTATGCGACACGCGCTATTGGTGTAAACAGTTAGTAACTTTGAACCTTATCAGACTTGGGATATACCTCGCCGCTGATTGATGAGAAGTGTGGCTCAATGGTTAGAGTGGCAGACCTTGATGCAGAGCGCTGGCCAGGGACCAGGGTTTGATTCCCGCCTCGGCGGGATCGGGCTTAAATTCCTCTGACCAGATATTCTCGCCTCAGTGCCGAATCTAAGCATGGGCCCCACGCTGCAACTCTGGGCAATAGCTTGCTTAATCTCCACAACGGCCCCCGATACACAAGGGATGCCTGGTTTCACCATGGGATGCCCAGGAGTGGACACCTCACAAGGAAAAGCCAGGAGGGGTTTCCTTGTGGTAGGAGTACAAGCGCCGGGATGCTTACGGGTTACTGTTCGCGCTATACAAATACAACACATTTACACACATTTACATTTACATGACCTATTTTAGATTACATTTATTTCACCAACTGGTCCCTTTAAGCGTGGTGGTTTTATTTACTCAGATTTGCACCCCTGCAACTGTGATAACAAATTTATCTATGACACAGTACACATGGTTATGTTTTGCCCAAAATATAGTAACCTGCGACACAAACTCATACACCCAATGTTATTATCAGCTGAATTTTAACCAAATTAGGCCAGCCTTACTTTTTTTAACAGCTGTTGAACTCACCTTTTACCTGCTTTCTTCTTGTATGTTTTCTGGTGGGAGTTCTAAAATATGAATGATTAGGACACTGATATTTTTTATGTTGTTTTTAATGACCTGTATTTTGTGATTTTACCTATAAAATCAAATAAAGATTATGAATCTACTGGAGGCTCTGTTAAGCCAAAGGGAGTATTATATGGATCCTACCAGGATTGACAGAGCACTGATCCTACTGGAGGATGCACATTTAAGTTACCGGGGAGAATTGTGTGAATTTCATTCATGAGCGACAGAGGACCGATTTCTTTCGGGAACTAGAGGGATTAACTCGAGGCCTGATCTGGAACACTGGGCGACCCAGGATAGCAAGGCATAAATTATACTCTCCACCAGAGTGTGGAGGCTTGACAGTTCCTCATCTGGAGTTATACAACTTAGCCGCACAGCTGCAATGGGTTGCGAAGTGGCTAAGTGGGAAAAATCTGACAGACACGGCAACCAAGACATCGCTGTGGACACAGACACATGTTTACAGTTTGTTTCACCCCCTGGCGTAACTTCCCCGCCCGACAGTTACACATTGAGGTGGCCCACAGATTGTGAGAAGTTGGCCTGCTATATAGTGCTCACTATTCTAGTGATCACTGTGTATCATACCAAACAACCCTTATTGATGATTGGTTGTAAGTCAACCTTATAGACCAGCTATCCTAGTAGCGTGGACAAAAGCAGTCTTTAGGCTAAACTCTAGAGGGCGTGTTAAGCCAGCTGTTTTACCATCACATATACCCCTTGAACACCAAGTGAAAGGACACCACACAAGTTGTTATGAAAAATAAAGTATATTTATTTATAACAAGTCTACCCTGAACTCTTTATGAGTCAGGGAGCTAAGCACAATACAAAACTCTTACGAAAATACTTCAAGTTGCACAATTTACACAAATGCCCGAGGGGCACGAAAAACCATATACTCTAAAAGTGGAATGCGAAATACTAGCAGGTGAGTAACTCGATCCAGAGGCTTCAGGATCGCTAGGACTACACTACTGAACTCTAAGGTTAGGAGCAGGAGGCCTAGGGAGATCGGGTGCAGAGTGTGCACTCTCACGCGGGATGCGGGACAAAGTCTATGGAGGCTAGTATTTCTAAAGTTACTGTTGCCGGACGAATCCGACTAGGTAGACTTGAAACGAAAAAGGATCTGGACACTTGGATAGTGAATCTGCGTTGGAACACCGAAATGCTCGGGTTACCTAGCCCAGGGGCTGCGGCTGCATAGGGTTCAAAAGACGTCGGGAATCCTCGTTGTAGTCTATGGAGCCTGAAAGAAGAAGTTGCTGGCAGGCGACCAGTGAAGATGTTCGGTGTGATCCAAGCCTGGATCGGTGATGGAGACTACCTGAAAGCAGAGGGGACTCAGTTCTTAATCACTAGCCAGTGATTATGTGGGCACCAGGGTGGCACCGGATGAGGTCACCGCGATCAGGTGAGTGGGCGACGCTGGACTCTGCAGTCACACGGGCCAGGAGGCGTTGCCGGCGACCAGGCTGGAGGTGCGAGCTGTCCCACGAGGGTGTCTGCTGTCGGCGATGCTGGAACCAGGATTGGAGCAACAAGCCTTGGTAAAGGCAAGCCCACGCGGTGGAGTCAAGATGGCGTCTGGAGTGGAGCAGGAGGGTCCGGGGTGCTCCTCTTTTGGAAGGGAGCAAGGGCCAGTCTGGAGCAACCAGACCAGCGGTGAAAACGTCGTGGTACGTCGTCAGGAGGGCCACTAGCCAACGGGCAAGTGACTGGACAACGCGGTAAGCAGCAAAGAGCAGAAGGGCCCCACGCAGATCTCGTGGATGCTGGGGGGCTGGACTTCGGTGCTGGAGCTGCTCTGGGTTGGGGCTTCTCAAACCCCAGTGCACTCACTCGAGGATCCCTCGGCAGTCGTGCTGGTTAAGCATCGTGCAGGTTTTGAAGATGGCTGGTCCCTCAGGTCTCGTCACACCCACGAATCTCAGCTGGGCTGATGATGCAGGTAGAGGTCAGAGATGCCAGGGAATCCGGGTCTCGTCGAGCTGGTCAGTCTTGATCCGGAGGATGGACGTGCAGCAAACCGCGATGCTTAGGTGGTGCCTGCGAGTGCAGGGTGGCTACTCCTTAGCCACAAGGGAGAGTCTTCAGAGAATGTCAAGAGTTCCTTTCGTGGAAAGTAGTTCAAGATTCAAGATTATCTAATTTGGGAAGGGGGCCCGCTCCTACCTTTATCCTAAGAAAAGGGGCTGGCACGCGACTAGGTCCTGCCCATGGGTGGGACCAGGAGGGGGGTGGTTACACCCCTCTCCTTTGTCCGGACTTTCCCCAGCTCAGGGGCTGGGGTGCCCCTGGAACTGGTTTGAGCCGGCATATGCACAGTGAGCACCGGGGTGCCACTTGCAGTCACCTTCCTCTCAGCCCTGCCTACCTGGGATACACAAAACCCTGTCTGGGATGGTGCTAGCACCGCCCCTGACAGGAAACCCTTTGTCCGAGCTCTCCTCGCTGGAAGGACTCCCAGCAGCAGGAGGTCAGACTTGTGTCTGTGGTGGCAGCATCCATTTTGTGATGCTGAGGCTCGAGTTAACTTTAACCGGGGTTCACAGTTACATACATGTCGTGTCCCTCTAGAAGGGTGGAATGCTAACCCCGTCGCCAGAATTGGCGAGGGGTTAGTATTCCAATTCGTATGACAACTTACTCGACATGTTTCGATAAAGCGATACCAAAGTTAGCAAATAATCGCGAGGATTATAAGGCACTTAAGAGTATATGGTACGCGTTATCATGGAACAGCTATTAGGACTTGGTTCCGCAAGCTGCAAATGGGCTCAGCTCATGCCAGAGCACCATCTCACATAATTCCAAGCACTCTGCCTTCAGGATTGATAAGGCCTGCCATAGGAGTGACTGATAGGAATACATGTGTCCATTTTAGGGTTAGATATAGGAATACTATATCTAAAGCAAAGGGTGATTACACCACCTTGCCCCAGCTGTCGTGCAGCCAGTTGTATCAGATTTGGGTGGCCAGCCGAGGGGTGGCATAATACAAGCTGCAGCCCCTGGTAGGCCCTGGGTACACCTATGACCTGGATACCTAAGGTATGCTGTACAGGGACTGATAAGGTGACTCAGTATCCAATTAGATATGTACCTAAGATACATGGAATCCATTTTACAGAGAGAGCAGTGGGCCTGGGGTCCTGAATAGCAGGGTCCCAGGTCAACTAAGTCGAAAAACCAGCAAAACACCAGGCAAAAAGTTGGGGGCAACCATAGTCAGATATCCACCTTCCTACACAGATGTTACAAGAGGAGCCTTCAACTCACAAAAGATACGATCCCAATATTGCCACTTGTTGGAACGCCCAGAGGCAGAGACTCCATAACCGACGCAGAGCTAATGCCCGGGACAGACTCGGGAGTGGAGACGCTGGGGAACTTGTATGCGGACAGCACCCTCCTACCTTTCGTGACCCTGTCGGCCGATAATGATTTACCAGTAGGCTAATTTCTTCTGCATGCAGCTATCATTCCGACACTGACGCAAGTATGGGGAGACCTGACAAATAAGTCGCCGGCGCATCAGCTATTGCAATATTTACATGTAATGGGGGAGGGGTCACATGTGGTCAATTGGTTAGTACAGGCTCTGCTTATACATGTACTGAAACCACTACAAAGACTCCGTACAAGTTGGACAGAGGCCGCCCCTGGACCGATAAGGAATGGGAACGTGTCCTAGCCAGCGCCACACACATACCACGCAACTCACGATTTAAACTCATGCAAACATATATTTTACATAGAGCGTATCTCTCACCAGATAAGATCAATAAAGATTTCAACATCAATACCTCTGAATGCCCGAGATGCCGTCTCCTAAGCGCTGACCTACTACATATGCTATGGTCCTGCCCCCTGCAGGAAACACAACTAACATCCAGTACAAATCTGGAAACTATCAATTCTGTTAGAAAACTATATGAGTGGCTACAGGAAGCTTTTGACATCCTGATACCACTAAAAACCACACAACAGAGCAAAAGAAAAAAAAAGCGCCTTGGAGAAACATAGAAATAAAAGACATAAAACAACAAATTAGAAAGCTGCAACGTACCTGGCTCAAAACACATGCCCAACAAGACAAACTTCACGTACAGAAAATTAACAGATTATACAAGTCGGCTATCAAAAAAGCTAAGAAAAGGTACTATTCGGACAGAATTCAAAACGCTAAATGTGTAAATAAAGAATTCTATCAAATACTCAATGAATTTCGCAAACCAAATTGCCTAGAAGGAACTCATCCTGTTACTCAAGATTTCACAGACAAACTGGCAAATCATTACACGGACAAAGCAGACACGTTGGAATCGTGCTTAAAACAGAAACAAAGTACCAGCACTAACCCTGGTAAAAAACAACAACCCAAGAATGCTCTAATCAAGCCTCTCCGTTCCTTCCAACACATCTCACACGAGGAATTTATGGACCTGGTCAAAGCAAGCAGGCCTGCCGGCAGCCCTTCTGACCCCTGTCCGCCACAAACTTTCAAGACAATTCTTTTAACAACCTCTGCTGCCACTCCAGTAAGAAGAATCATCAACGATTCCTTAACTACTGGAATATTTCCAGAAGAACTCAAAAAGTCATACATACGCCTTTACTGATGAAAACAAACTTGGACCCGCTGAACCCTGACAACTACAGACCCATTACAATTAGACAGTTTCTGGGCAAACGGATAGAAAGAGCAGCGTTTGCCCAGATGTCACAATTCATTGAAGAGAATGACATACTTTCAAACTTCCAAACAGGATTCCGTCTGGGAAGAGGCACTGAATCTGCCCTCCTTGCCATCTAGGATGACCTAAAAAATACAGTTGACCGCAACGAGGTTGCTGCGCTACTCCTCTTGGACCGCTCAGCTGCCTTTGACATGGTTGGCCATGACACTCTGAAACAAAAACTCAATGAAGCCGGCATAGAGGGAACTGCTCTAGACTGCATCGCATCCTACCTTCGAAACAGAACTAATGTCATCCATACCCCACCTTTCTCGTCCAAACCGTACTCCACAAAAGCAGGGGTCCTTCAAGGTACTATCATCTCGCCCATGCTTTTCAACATCTACATGAAGTCATTACCAGTACTGATCAATAAATTTCACCTCACATGCTATAACTATGCAGATGACATGCAAATACCCCTTCAACTGGAATGCCCCAAAGACATTAGAAAATCACCAATTTTCAGCTGTCTCGGAGCCGTGGATCAGTGGATGACCTGGAGCCATCTCAAATTGAATGCTTCAAAAACTGAAATGTGGCGATTAGAAACATTACAACCCGCTTGCCGAATGGCCTGATGAACTGGGATTACTGCCTAAAGTATCAAAGGAAGTAAGAAATCTCGGAATGACCATGGACTCCAAGCTCTCAATAAATGCCCAAGTGGATAAACTAGCAAGATCAAGCTTTGCTACTATAAAAAAACTCTGCGACAAATTTTCCCTCATTTGGGATTTCCACACAAAGTCCAAGCTACCATCTCCCTTGTTCTGTCCAAACTCGATTACGCCAATAGCCTCTACCACGGATCACCTTTAACGACCATGAAAAGACTACAAAGGATTCAGAACTCGGCTGCCAGACTACTCTTGCATATAAAACCGCGAGACCACATCTCCCCTCTCTTGAAAGCCCTGCATTGGTTACAGGTTGCCAGAAGATCCAGTTTCAAGCTGCTTTGTATCACCCACAAAGCAATACATGGAATGGGACCACTCTTCATCTGGAATAAAATCACCAAACACATTCAACAAAGGAACCTCTGCTCTAAAGGAGCATCTCGCCTCAAAATCCCACCATGCAAGAAAAACCATAGGTGGCACATCCTTTTCTGTTCAAGCAGCCAAACTATGTAGCTCTTTACCCCCAAACATAAGATCCACCGACAACCACCTTATCTTCAGAAAACTATTCAAGATTTGGCTCTTCCCCACATAAGCACCATACGCAAACAGAAATTTACAGCATATCCCTCTGTATACAAGCATTTGTTTTCACTATAGATATGTACCTATCTTTGTTTATTACTTTGTATAAATATGTAAAATAATTATGTTGTTGAGAGAAAAAAAAATAATAATAATAATTTAATAAAAATCATCTTTGGTCTACATGTACATACTTCCATTGTGCATCTATGTACCTTCCATGTACTTGGATCTGTGTGTCTGTTACTTTTCTTCTGAAACAGCATATCCAATGCACTACCCTATTTCTCCTCCGGTGCCTCTATCAATATCTTTAATCTACATATACTTACCTCTTTTATGTATCTATATACTTTCAATGTAATTATGGATCTATATATTTATCACTCTCTTCTAATTTAGCATTTCCAATGCACTACCCATTTCTCAGCCTATACTTCGCTCAATATATCTTCTAGCCCAACTTTCTGACTAATTTCAAACTTCTACTGCTCCTTCCAATGCACTACCCTATCTCTCATCCTATACATCTATCAATATATCCTTTACATCCACTCTCTCATTTATTCCAAACCCCATACCACTACTATGATTGCCAAAATAACCCTTTCTAGACTCTCTCCTACTCTACTCCTCCTGGCATCATCTGACACCTCTTTTACTATACCGATCCCCTAAAAGAAACCTTTATAAACTCTTCCCTCTGAGTCCTCCCCTCCAAAACTCCTTTTTACTGATCCAAAAGCCTCCTCCTACTGCTAAGATCTAAAAATAAAATAAAAAAATCCTTCACTCTTTTAACCCTCCACTATCCTTTTCCATCAAAATTAACAGACTAACATATTCACTTCTCAAATTCCATATTAAACTATATTAATATACTACCCAAATAACTGAATAACATATCCACTACTCAAATTACGTCATATTTTTTACTATACTAATTTTCAACAGTAATCCTTTATGGGTTCCGGAGTGGCGTGCTACTCGCCAGAAAAGCGCTTCAACACCCATCAGGGGTAACAAGTGCTATATGAATGCAAATCTTTCTTCCCCTTTTATCCCTCCGCTATCCTTCTCATTCCAAGTAACTGACTAATATTCACCACTGAAATTACTTCATATTTCACCATATTAATTCACCACTAATCCTTTGAAGGCTTCCTGAATAGCGTGCGTCAACAAGCGATATATAAATACAAACTTTTGTCCTCCTCAATCCTTCTGCAATCATTCCAAATCCAAATAACTGACTAACCAATCCACCACTTAAAATGTACTTGCATGTTTCACTATACTAATTCAACACTAATCCTCTATGGGTCCCGGTGTAGCGTGCTACTCGCGAAAAAGCGCTTTGACGCCTCGTCAGGAGTAGTAAGAACTATATAAATGCAATTACAATACAATACAATACCGATTATCGCTATTTTCACAGGGAGCCAGCTCCAGAATTCGTATGTTCATGGAACTGCAGGTTTTGGAGACATCGGAAATGGAAAGTTCTCAGAAAAAGGTGCAGCCTTTTAACCAGCACGGCTAACCCTTAGCCAACTTAATTTTTTATTGTGATCCTAAAGACCTCAATGAACAAAACAATGTATAAGTGGAGTCAGCTTTTCGTTGTTGCAAGACAAATAGCTTAGGAGCTCCCTCAGTATCAGGAAATGCCCTTATAAAGTCAAGAGTATTGTTCTCAGTCAGCTAAGTGTGAGACTATAGCATTGGATGGAGTCCAAAATTTGGAGACCTGGACCTAAAGAACCAGGTAAAACAAAGGAGTGATGTACTTGTCAGCCTCTTTTTCTAATGAACTGTCAGGTTTTGGTTAATAAAATACCTGGTACATTTCACACTACACCTACATGATTTTTAGGGTCTGGTTTGACAGTGCAGCTATCTTGAAGACATATACACACAGTGGATGAGGGTGTGGCCAGCAAGATGGTGGGCAACATGTAAAACAAGAGTGCTCCGAATGGCTGGACATCAATCCAAAAACTTTTCTGACCCTGGTAATTCACTGAAACAGATGCCACTCTAACAATAATTCTGAAAAAGTGGGTTCTGAATACCGAGATCAACATCAATGTGCATGCATGGAGAAAAGATGTAAATGAAATCATAACAAGGCGTCTGCATGAACGAAGATCAGGAAAAGCGAAGGAAACTAAGGCCCAAGCGGCGCCCAGCAGAGTAGTGACAGCAACTGCAGATAATGCCCTGCAGAAAGAGAAGCTCCAGAATTAAGGTGAGCAGTGAAACTTTGGACTGCCACAGAAGTGCCATTCATATTAGCCTGTCAGTCACAGTAGAAATGGAGTGAGACATCACCCAAAAATGTGTAGGTTCTGAGGGAGCAGAGAGAATAAGCGCCAGACTCGTCAGACAGCAGCCCCCTGAAAGGGCCGAGATTACAAAAAAGGTTGCCTGCTGAGGGGCATAACTTGTCGACAGAACAATATCCGGGCCCCAGACCTGAGGCAGTGAGGAGCTCGCTGACAAATCACAAGGAGGTCTGAATCAAAAATCAAACCAACACAAAGTTAAATGTAAACACATTAAGTGTTAAGCCAGAGAGTGACAAAAGTGGACATTGTACTTAAACTTCAAAATGATTAAAGTTAGTAAAACTCTTACAACACACAACAACAAAATATACAGCAGGCTTTGCCCAACACCCAAATGGAAAATACTGATGCATGTTGGGAACAGCACCTGCAAGATAAAGTATTCTCATTTTATTCACACTCACATAATTCCTGTACTAGGAGACACTACATACTTATGTCCAGGATTCTTTAATAGGAACTGGAACACAGCTTCTATCAGATCAACAGAGTTAAAAGCACTTAAAACACTATGAGAGGTGCTAGTAGAGGGAAAATGTACGGATTAACAAAATAAATACAGGGGGAAATAGTTACGCTTGAGAAGAAGGTGGTCCTCCAACGGCAGTAAGTGATGAAAAGGCAGGCGGTGATGGGGCGACTGGAGGCTAAAATGCCTGAACAAAGAGGACACTATGACAGACTTGCTAAATACTTTCATCTCATTTAGCCCAAAGGTGTACTAAGAAGAGGAAAGGTCAGGCAGGTTACTAGCATGGCTAGTAAAAAGGGAGCACAAAAAGACAACCTACCTTGACAAAACAAGATAACACTGGGCATATACGCAACTGTAAAGAGTGTATAAATAAAACATTCCAGATCTACGCGTAACAACTATATATGCAAACTGACATGATAGACCCTCAACATGTTAAAGATTATCTGACATATATAAACTTATCTTGGTGAACAACAGAAAAACATACACCACTAGATGCACCGCTAACTACAGAACAATTGCAATTAGAGTAAAAGAAATGAAAAAGTGGAAAATTCACCTGATTTCAAGTCAGAAATTTAGTCAAGTCAGAAATTTATATAGCGCGCTACATACCCAGAGGGTCTCAAGGCGCTTGAGGAGGGGAGGGGAGTTACTTGTCGAATATCCAGGTTTTAAGTTGCTTTCTGAACGCTAGGTGGTTCTGTGTGAGACGTAGGTGAGTGGGGAGTGGGTTCCAGGTTTTAGCTGCGAGGTAGGAGAAGGATCTACCTTCCATGGTGGTTTTATTGATGCGAGGAATGGTAGCAAGGGCTTGGTTGGAAGATCGTAGCTGGCGAGGGGGGGTGTAGAAGGAAAGTCGTGTGTTGAGGCATTCGGGTCCCAGTTCGTAGAGTGCTTTGTGAGCGTGGGTTAGGAGGCGGAAAGTAATCCTCTTATTGACAGGGAGCCAGTGGAGGTTTTTCAGGTGGCTGGAGATATGGTCTTTGCATGGGATGTCTAGTATGAGTCTGGCTGATGCGTTCTGGATGCGTTGGAGTTTTTTCTGGAGTTTTGCGGTGATACCGGCGTATAGGGTGTTTCCGTAGTCCAGGCGACTTGTAACCAGTGCATGGGTGACTGTCTTTCTGGTTTCGGTGGGGATCCAGCAAAATGTTTTTTTGAGCATGCGGAGGATGTTGAAGCATGAAGATGAGACTGCGTTGACTTGTCTATTCATCAAGAGAGAGGAGTCCAGGATGACGCCCAGGTTTCGTGCGTGGTCCGTCGGGATGGGTGCTTTTCCAAGGGCCTCTGGCCACCAAGAGTCGTCCCAAGCGGAGGGGGAGGTGCCTAAGATAAGGACTTCTGTTTTGTCGGAGTTCAGTTTCAGACGGCTGTGCTTCATCCACTCTGCTACTTCTTTCATACCTTCATGTAGGTTGGTTTTGGCGGTGTTGGGGTCTTTGGTGAGTGATAGGATCAGTTGGGTGTCATCTGCGTAGGAGATGATGTTGAGGTTGTGTTGGCGAGCGATGGTCGCGAGGGGGCTCATGTATACGTTGAAGAGGGTGGGGCTGAGTGAGGAACCATTGGGGTACGCCGCAGATGACTTCAGTGGCCACGGACTTGAATGGTGGGAGGCGGACTCTCTGGGTTCTTCCGGTGAGGAACGAGGTGATCCATTCCAGTGCTTTTCCTTGGATCCCGATGTTTTTGAGGCGCTGTAGAAGAGTGCTATGGCAGACTGTGTCGAAGGCTGCGGAGAGGTCAAGGAGGATGAGGGCGACTGTGTCTCCGTTGTCTAGTAGAGTTCGAATGTCGTCTGTTGCTGCGATGAGAGCGGTCTCCGTGCTGTGTTTGGCACGGAAGCCGGACTGTGAGGAGTCGAGGGATTTGTTGCTTTCGAGGAAGGCGGCGAGCTGGTTATTGACGGCTTTCTCGATGACTTTGGCCGGGAATGGAAGGAGCGAGATGGGGCGGTAGTTTTTGAGTTCGGTGGGGTCCGCTGTGGGTTTTTTCAGAAGGGCGCTGAGTTCGGCGTGTTTCCAGCTTTCCGGGAAGGTGGCGGAGTTGAGGGAGCAGTTGATGACGTCTCGGAGGTGTGGTGCTATGATGGAGTCTGCTTTGTTGAAAATGTGGTGAGGACATGGGTCTGTGGGGGATCCTGAGTGGATGGAGTTCATCAGGCGGATGGTGTCCTCGGTGGAGATTGGGTTCCAGTCGTTAAGGATGTTCGAGGGGGGTGCAGATACGGCAGAGGATTGGGTGGGATGGTCTCCGGGTTGGATGTCGAAGCTGTTGTGGATGTCTGCAATTTTGTTGTGGAAGAACGAGGCTAGGGAGTCGCAGAGGGCTTGAGAGGGGGTGATGTCGTTGGAGTTGGCTGAGGGGTTGGTGAATTCTTTGACGATGTTGAATAGTTCCTTGCTGTTGTGGACGTTGTTGTCTAGTCGGTCTTTGAATGCGGCTTTCTTGGCAGTCCGGATCAGTTGGTGGTGCATGCGGGTGGCGTTTTTGAAGGCGTCCCTGGTGCTGGTGTTTGGGTCTTTTTTCCAGGCCTTCTCGAGGGAGCGGCAGAGTTTCTTCGATTTCTTAAGATCATCATTGAACCAGGAGGCGTTTTTGCTGCCAAGTTTGATTTGACGTTTTTTCGGCGGTGCTAGGATGTCGGCGCTGTTGGATAGCCATTGGGTGAGGTTAAACGCTGCTTGGTCGGGGTTTGAGGAGTGGGCAGGTGGGTTTTGAAGAAGCGATGAGGAGATCTGGTCGATGGTGATTTTGTTCCAGTTTCTTCGTAGAGTAGGTTGAGGTCGGTTGTGAGTGGTGGTTTTATTGTAGAAAAAGTGTACGCAGCTGTGGTCCGTCCACTGGAGGGTAGTGGTGTGACTGAAGGAGACATGTTTGCTGGAGGTGAAGATGGGGTCGAGTGTGTGACCTGCGATGTGGGTGGGCGTAGAGACAAGTTGTTTGAGTCCAAGGTTGGCGAGATTGTCCCGAAGGGAGGTGGTGTTGCTGTCGTTGCTCTTTTCCAGGTGAAAGTTGAGGTCTCCCAGTAAGATGTATTCCTCGGAGGGGAGGGCGTGTGGGGTGATGAAGTCAGTGATAGCATCGCTGAATTTTGCACGGGGTCCTGGAGGCCTGTAGAGGAGAGTGCCTCTGAGTGTGGTCTTGGGGTCGATGTGGATCTGGAAGTGAAGGTGTTCAGTGTTGGCGAGATTGACGTCTGAGTTGGTTGAGATGCGGATGGATTTCTTATGGACGATAGCGATGCCTCCTCCTGTTTGGTCGGTGCGATCCTTACGGATGATCTTGTATCCTTCCGGGATGGCAATGGTGATGTCAGGGGCTGATGAGGCGTTCATCCATGTTTCTGTCAGGAAGGCGACGTCGGGAGAGATGGTGTCTAGTAGATTCCAAAGTTCGATGGCGTGTCTGTGGACTGAGCGGGTGTTGAGCAGGATGCATTTTAGGTAGATGGAGTCAGATATCTGGTTTGTGTCCGTGGGTGAAGAGTTGATCTCGCTGCCGTCGAACTTGCAGGATTTGCAGGAGAAGGGACCATGGGTGTGTCCAGGAGTGGCTTGGATGCAGTGGGGGAGTCGGCCGGGGTTAAGGGCTAGGAGGGTGGTGGCATCGTAAGTAATGCGGGGGAGGTGGGAGGTACGAGGACCAGGGGGACTGGCGCTGGGCGCGGTCCAGGCGCGGACGGGCGTAGACGGGCTTACCTTTGGCGCACCTTCGGCGCGGCTGGGGCGCGGTCGCTGCGCGTGAACGCTGCGCGCAAGACAACTGTCATATGTGGATAGTGGGGGGGAGGGGCGAGGGAAAGTGAGCTGGGAAGGCGGGAGCGGGGCGGAGACTCGGGCAGGGTCGACAACAATAATATCAACAACAAAATGGCCGGCGGGACGGAGCAAACAGGCAAAATAATGCAAAGTGCAGAAGTCAGTCAAGCCAACACAGCGAGGGCACAAATATCTCTGCAACTACTTAGCAGGCGAGGTGAAGCAGCGTTCTAAAGGCACATTAAATTACAGAGATAACAATCTTGCAATGTGAGTAGGTTACGTGATTCAAATCGATGTGTGCAATTAAAGCGTGCAGTGAAAGATGAATGACAAATTAGCAGCGCTGTATGCAAACAAATGGAGCGCTCCTACAATGCGAGCTAATTAAATAAACAAATGAGTGAATAGCAGCGCTGTAAGCAAACAAATAAGGCGCTCCTACAATGCGAGCTAATTAAATGAATAAATGATTAGCAGCGCTGTATGCAAATAAGCGGTCCTGCAAAGCGAGATGAAATCGTGGTAGCGACGAGTGCAAGCAGCTGGGGAGAACAACGATACCAGTCAGTTAGGGGAGGCAGGTCGGGAGCAGCGTGGAGGAGCGGCCGTGTCTGTGGTAAGCAGGACGGTCACATTTGGATGGTCCTTCAACAGAGTTTTGAAGAAGAGGTTCAATATTGCTAGATTAACCCTTAGAAGTCTCTAATGAAGCACTAAGGAGTAGCACCATCCCAGATATAAGGAGAGAAGCATCATTCTCATTAGCTCTGAATACAGAAAAGGACTCATAAGATTGAAGGTCCTACAGACCCTTTTACATGACCCCAGGAGATACAAAAATACTCACTGGTACACTAGACTAACACATTCTAGCAATAACCCTGTATTTAGAACTTTCAGTCAAATAGAATTTCTCTCAAAACACAGGTACTATACATAACCTAAATAGACTGGCACACAAACAATTCAGTGCAATCTTTAGCCTGCACATCAATGTAAAAAAGTCCAGATTAATCCCACTAGCACAATGGGAACAAGTGGCCAGCACTAATAGCTTAAGCTTGAGGATACAATGGCAAGACACAGATATTAAGTATTCAGGAGTAATGGTGACACATGACCAAGGCAGAAGCATAAAGGTAAATATAGACAAAACACTCCCAAGCACAAGTAAACAGATATAATTATGGATGAAACTGCCACTATCTACCATGGGTAAAGAGGTGTTAATAAAATGGACCATAGTTCAACAGTTCCTATATGTATTCCAGAGGGTGTTTACCCCACCTACCCAAAAGAGTTTTCCAGGAATTAACAGTTTATTCCCAGTTATAATATGGGCAGGTAAGCTATAAATATTGCAACTACCATACAAGGGAGGAATGGCAGTGTGGGATACGGAAGCCTACTGCTTAGGATCACAACTTCAAAACATGCCATACCAGTTGTCTAAAAAAGACAACAGACAGCAAGCTCTGTTGAAGTAATGCCACAGAAATATATAAAGCTTTGCCAAAGCCTCACAACCAGACAGCACTTCCCACTGAATTACCTTCATGATATAAATATGAGAATGGCGCACCAGAAGATTGTTAAAAAACACAGTTTGCTGAGCAAGCCCCATTATAGGGACTCAGGGAGTTTAGGCAACTACTCCCCGATGCCAAAGCAGCATGCGGGATAGATAAATGCATTTTCCTAATGGGAGACCTATACAATGGTAAAACCTTGCACATATTTGATGAGGCTTGGCAGTACTACTCATTACATAGGAGACACTTTCTGCTATATGCTACAATGGCCAGGGTGGCATTTAACACATGGGAGGGTCCCCCCAGCGGATTGCCAGATTCATGCACTTTACAGGCACTAATTACATTAATTCAAGTATGTTTAATGATGATGATACATATTAAAATTATAGCAATGTGCCCAGGCAGCAGCAACCCATGCAGGTAAGAGGGGTGTGGCCTGTGGGGGGAGGGGATTTCGCCAGACGCCGGCAAGGGAGAATTATTTATTTAATATTCCCTTATGGTCATCTGTCAAATTACCCCACTCCCCCCCCCCCCCCAACACAACCCCCCGCTCTTACCTGCCCCGGCAGTGGCTGCGTCCAGGCCAAGACCTAACAATATAAGAAAGATGGAAGACTGCTGAATCCTGGACCACAACCCCCAACAAACACTGAATGTAAAAATATCCTAGAATACATATGTAAAGTGTTAGAACTGGGGGTCTCTTGTTGGCAGAGGTGGGTACCACTGTCCAAATAGGGACCCTTGCTTCTAGTCAGGGTAAGGAGGAAACCCTCTGAGATAACCCCTGCTCACCCCCTTGGTAGCTTGGCACGAGTAGTCAAGGCTTATCAAAGGCAATGTGTAAAGTATTTGTACCAACACTCAAAGTAACACAGTGAAAACACCACAAACTGACTCCACAACAGTTTAGAAAAATAAAGGTATTTCATCTAAACTACACAAGACCAAAACGACAAAAATCCAACATACAAAGTCCAAGGATATGTTTCAAAAGAGTTCTTAAAGTTGCGATAAAATAATCAACAGTTGCGTGAAAAGTACACAGTTGCGTCATGTTTAGCCAACAGTACCTTTAAAACAAAGTTCCAAAACAGAAGCTGGTGCGGTGGAAAACAAGCGATGCGTCACTCCTGACACCTTGGCAAGGCGATGCGACAACCCCGCTCGATGTAGCGGGCGTGTTGCGGTGACTCCGGTCTGTACGGGGAGGGATGAGATACCTGGTATGGATTCCAGTGCGAAGGTTCCGTAGTGAAGAAGCTCGCAAAGGCACGATGCGATGATCTTTTGGGGCTGCGGCGATCTCCGGGGCTTCTTCTCGCAGCTCCTCGATGCGATGGCTCTGCGACGATACTCGCAGCGACATTATGTGGTCCGCAAGCAAGCGGCGCGACGATCTCACCCAGTGACGACAGGCTCTGCGACTCGCAGCAATGGTAATCTTTCCGCTCCGGACTGGTGCGTCCCGCAAACGAAGGATGCGATGACTCTGGCAGCGGCAACAGGCGCTGCGACGATCTTGGCCTTCGTAGCGGCGGGAATTTCCTCGCACTGACGGGAATGCGCTCCGCAAGCGAGCGATGCGACAAAACTTGCAGAAAGTCTTTAAAATCTTGGTTTCCAGCTTTCCAACACACGTACAACTCCCAGAGGCACCACAACTGGTCCAAGCACTCTAAGAAGGACAGAACTCTCTCAGCAGAGTTCAGGGAAGCTGGGGGTGAAGTCCTTTTGTTCCTGGGACTTCTTAACAGGGAGCCAGCTCTTCTCAGGCCCTTGGATATTCCTTCAAGCAAGGGGACACAGCACAAACCAAAGTCCTTCCCCTCTCCTTGGCAGGAAAGCAACAGCAGGTCAGTCCAGCAGAGCAACAGCAGGCCAGTCTTCCTTCTTCAGTTTCAGCTTTCTCCTTGGCAGAGGTTCCTTCTTGATTCCAGGATGATCTAATTTTCTGTATTCAGGGGTCCTGTACTTATACCCCTAAAAGTATTTGATCCCTTTGTGCAGGAGGGCTCTGAGCCCGGTCTGAACCAGTTCTGGGTGTTCCTTGAGCATTTTGTTTTCCTGGCTTCTCCTTTCCTTTCAGGGAGAGGGGCAGGGTTGTCAGCCACCCAGCAGGCGGTGGAGCCAGCATTGTGGAAGGCAGGCACAGCCCTATTCAGGCCCAGGTGCTATCCTCTCCCTCCACTCAAGATGCAGATGCAGTCATTCAGCCTAGGGCTGACTTAGCCAGCCTCCTGGGGGCTCCAAGCCCCGGTCACTCTCAAACCAGACAGTCAATTCACAAATAGGCCAAGGCACACAGAAAGGTCAGACAAGAGAACAGCAACTTTCTAAAAGGGCTGTTCTCAAACACAGGATTTAAAAACAACCTTTCCTAAAAGATGTGTTATTAAAATCCTGAGTTCAAGGATACCACACTTTTATGTCCTATCTTGCTCCTATGGGAAGATATGCTGGTAGCTACTGTAGCCAGCATTCCCCATGATAGCCTATGGGGCAAGAAAGCCTTACAATAGTGAAATACGAAAATGGCTGTAATTCACTACCAGAGTAGGTCACCTGCACAAGGACATGCTCTGCCTTTCACATACACTGCACCCTGACCAAGGGGGTAACTTGGGCCTTCCATAGGGGTGACCAATGTGTACAGAAAGGGAAGGGTTAGGCCTGGTCAGTGGGGACACTGGCCAGGAGGACATGGCAGTTCACAGACTGCACACAGACACTGCGGTGGAAGGCCCGAGACACCATTTTAGGGCTACTCATGTGGTGGCACAATCAGTGCTGCAGGCCCACTAGTATCACCAGCCCTGGCACACTTAGTGCACTTTACTAGGGACTTCTTGGTGACACAAATATGCCAATCATGGACAACCAATCACAATAACAATTTACACAGGGAGCACTTGCACTTTGACACTGAACAGCAGTGGAAAAGTGCCCAAAGCATCTAAACCAGCAAGGACGAAATCCAGCACAGCATCAAAAATACAGAAGGTAGAGGCAAAAAGATAGGGGGAAACCACGCCAAAGAGGCCAGGTCTAACATAAAGCAACTAGCAATTCATGATTTAAAGTGATCCAACTGAAGTACTTACACATGGTATATTTAACTCTAATAATAATTAGCAAGCTATATCAGGGACTTAATCCCAGTTTAACCCCAGATGCACTACTGAGAAACCCAATTTTATGCATATGATATGGACGTACCCAGTGGTTGTTGACTAATGGAAAACTATTTTAAGCAAACTACACTAGGAGACATGGTAGAGTTCAAACCTGAACAATGTATAATTGGCTTACACTGACACCCATAAGGAAAACGGATGCAATGTACATTTGCTGTAAAAACTCATTGTCAATAAAAAATAATCCTGAATTGTCACTCATAGAAGAATAGAGAATGAGGGGTGTATGTATAGATCGGAAACTTTATGAGGACTTAGCATCATGGAAACAATGACTAGATTCTTTAGATCCACAGAAGCAGATAACATGACAAAAGGCTCAAGTCGACGTCATTGAGAATCACAAAACTACAAGATAGTGGATGACATGGGAAAGATAACAAAATAGGCATATGGTCAAGATTGTTTGATGTAGAAAAAGGCAGTTTATATTGCAGAACATTAATATAATTAAATATGTATAACCCTTTTGCTCTCCTGTAACTACACTTTGTCATAACGATTCACTACCGAGTATATAAATGTTTGATTTTATTACATAGGAAGAATGACAAAGTTACAAATGAACAACCTATTCATAGAGTTGGCTTCGGCTCCACCCAAAAAAGTATTCCCCTCTCACTTCATGCTATTGATGGTTTGATGTATCATTATGCCTCCTATGAAGTGAGTGAACTACAACGCATGAGGAAATGTTTTATGATTCAAAAACAGACTGAATCATCTTGTGTTAAATGCTTGAGCTCATACATATATTGTATGAAAGAAACAATACTTGTTATTTTGTTTTTTCACTGCGCAGCCCAAAACAAATCACAATACGGTTCGCTATCAGCTTTCCTTCCCCTCTGGACCTCAAACGGGCACCAGACTTTAGTCTCGCTACCCAGATCGCCCTGTTGTACGGAATACAACATCAGCTCCCTGCTCAGATTAGGATTACTGCCACCCCATAAACCATGTACAAAAGAATTTCAAGACTTTAACTGGACCAAACGGCGCTGACCAGCCCTGAAAAAACCACATGCCTGGACCAACATGGGGTGAAACACGCGTTGCCTGTGAATCATCCAGCATAATTTTGAAAATATTCACCTGTTAACAGGATACTGGAACAAGAAAACATCAATAATAAACTTGTAACATGTCAATGAACTCAGGAGATGGCAGGTGTTCGCAACATGTAAAGTCGAAATAGGTTATATGTTTTGAAGTAACTGTGTTTTGCAACAAGCAACAAAACCTCTCAAGCTAGAAAATAACTCTACTAAGTAGCAGACAAACGAAGTGGAACAGTTAATGTTTTGCCGTAGTCTCCAGTGGTCAAAAGAAATTTGTCTTCTTCAAGAACTTGCTATAACAGGATAACCCTTCTTGAAAAGCCCATTTTGGATAGGCATCAATCCAGTTCCCAAACACTTTGGCTAAATTTAAATTGGAGTAAAAAAAGGTTATTTATAGAGTCAACAGGTCACAAAAAAGGCACTAGAAGTGTAATTGACACAAAATTGACATGCGATCCATTGTTTTCTTGCAGACGGTTATAATGCAGATACGTTAATCAAAAGCCCTTTGAAAGAACACAAGTTAATTTCTTAATTACAGTGAAAGGTTTTAATGTCCTGTCCCAATCTCTCCTTTTAAATAATTATTGTTAAGGTAGTGTATGCATTTATTATATGAAACGGTAAATGTTTGTATGAGTACAAAATATAACTTACTTTTCTTGAGTACTCTTGTTTCTTTGTCAATGAAATGTGTGGAAGGCTTTGGAGTAGAAGTCATTTCTCTCTCTGGCATTTCCTAAAAGAGAAGATGGCAATAAATTACTAACAGTAAAAGGCTGTAAATCTATTCCTCCTTCATAAGCTTAATGGTAATAATTATAAAAAAGACTGACTCCAAAACGTTCAACTAATAAAATGGCTCTGGTAAACTGATGAACGCACTGAAAGGCAGAGCCTACTCAAGTCCATCCAACAAAGCATTGCACCTCCAGATACCATTCCTGAGGCTAAGACTGACCACAAATAATTCACCTTTGCACCAGATCTTGTTCACAAAACACACTTTTGCTGTCAATCAACTAAGTAGGGAATCAGAAGAATTGCTTACAAGAATGTTAGTCGTTAGCACCTTCCGGAATCCTTTGAGAGCTTGTTAAGCAGAAACTACTAGACTAACTATCAAGATAACAAAATAACTGTTCTACAAACTGCTTCTGTCCACACTGTCCGTTTGGCAGTTATAATAAAGGTGCAATTCACTCAAAGGAAAGCGTTACAGCAAATGTCGTCATATCTTCAACCTGCGACCACTGACCACTAAGTACTTCGTTTCATAACATAGTCAGCAGTGCCCCATCTGGAACTTGTCTCACTTGGTAATTTTACACTAATGCCAGAGACCAAGATCCCTTGGGAGTCTCACAGTGGGGTGAAGCAATGAAGCCAGTCGGCTAAAGCACATATCTGACCTACTGTTGAGTCCTGGTCAATATTTTCTGCTCTTCCAAGGTGGGAGCGCTGCACAGACAAAAAGGGACTATGTTGTTTGTGGGCAACACTCTCTATATAGGTAAATTTTGCTGAAAGGCACTATTGGATCCACAAAATCACACAGTATTCTGACCCTGTATACTGAAGGATAGATCTATTATCCTGGAAGCAATGACAAGGTAGGTTTGCAGAGCGTAGAAGTGTTTAAAATAAGTAACTGGCATTCCTCACAAGTGGTGTTAATCTATAGCAAAGAACAAGTGAATGGTTTTGTGAGTGTTAAATTAACAAAGTCTCAAATGAAATGTTAAACCGGTCGGCTGCACCACGTAAGATGTTGTATGAAAAACACTACAACTAAGAAAGCACTGCAACTAAGTTGCTGAAACTGTTGTTTCACTGAATTACTTCGCTGTAATTTGGTTCTGAAGAACATATTTTGACCCATGATGGTCTTTTCCGGGAGATGGAGCAACATTCTTGTAGATCACACCTCTCAGAACTACAACTCTAATGTTCTTTCAAGGGTCCTAGGATTATCCACATCTGTAACAAAATGGCAGCCATATGCGAGAGCAGAATCACCAGAGCGGCATAAAGGATGGAATTGGGCTGCAGAGGTACTACACACTGAAATCACCTAAAGAAGGCTTACTAGGTCAGAAAATAGATTGTCTGCGACACAAACCAGACATCTAGGAGGATATAAGGGTTCAAACCCCTAATATGCTCCTCATCCTTCTAGCAGAACCTTTCAGTCTAAAGTCCTTTGATGAATAGGATGTTGCGTCATATAATGGCCCACTTGTCCCTCAATTATTTAAGAGAATCACATTTCAAGTTTTCTGTACGACTACCTTTCTCTCAGTCAGCAGGTACACTAATCACAGTCAGTGTGTGTCGGAAATCTGAGGTTCGAACATCAAAGTGATGGACCATCTCCAATCATCTGCAATAAACACTGCCCTACCTGTAAGTCATCAGGACAATGCTAAGCGTCTGACTAGGGGACAAGGTCTTGCCTCAACTACAGGATTCACAATATCAAAGATCCCTTTACCATGGGATGAGAGATCTGAAATGGCTACAATGTGGTGTTTCAACCACATACATAAAATAAAAGATACAGAGTATACATTAAAAGGGAAGATCTAGCACTGACAAACAGGGCTGTTATGCAGACAAAAGAGCATGGTGAGAGTGAACAAAAATATTAGTTTATAAAACAAGGAAGAAGCTATTGAATTGTATCTATATCCAATCATTATGACGTTGAGCAGTAAAAACGCCAACTCCTGTTGACATAATTACCCTTTGGATTAACAATGGAAACCCAGTGAGGGTACGAAAATGAACCACAGAGAGAAAAGATTCTTATAAAAGTTATAGTTGGAAAAAAATACAACAAAAAATGAAAAGTATGAGGAAAGAGAGCCAAATAAAAAATAGCCAACTTCACCAAAACAGGTGGCATTCATTGCCTATACCCCAGAACATTGACTTGCTAAGTCTAATCTTTAGTTGACTCAGGTCAAAGACTCAGTTGTGCAAAACACTGCTGCACGACTAGTTTTAAACGTCCCGCCTCGTACTCCCTCAAAACCATTGTTGGCCAAACTGCACTGGCTCCCGGTAAGGCAGAGGGTGATGTTTAAGATCTGCTGTGTCATCCATAAATGCCTTATGGGAAAGGGTCCTGGCTACCTCACTGAAAAATTCATCCCTTATGTCCCATCTAGTTCCTTGAGATCAGGAGATCAGGAATTGTTATGTGTTCCTAGGGCCATGAAGGCTAGAAAGGGGGGTAGGGCCCTATCTGTAGCCGGCCCTAAGTTGTGGAACCAACTCCCGAAGGAAATCAGAGTATGCAGGGAACATTTCCCTTTTAGGAAGAAACTCAAAACGTTCCTTTTTAATTACTAGCTGGTTTAGGGCTTTGAATTAAATCTTGACGAGTTGCTGTTCTTTAGTTGCTGCCAAAGGCGCGGAGATACTCCTCCGGGAGTCGTTTCGCAGCGCCATACAAACATGCAAATAAATAAATAAAATAAAGGTCTGGTGTTAGCCCAAAAGAGACACCCCCCAGCAGTGAAGGAACACTAATACCTGCCTGACCCTCACACATGCATACTCACCCACTTTTAACGGGCAGCTACAAGGAATGAAGGAAAAAATACATTTCTGGAAAAACCCGATTTGTAATGGATGGAAATGTCCTCAGAAATATAATAAAATTGGGGAGTCAGGGCAAAAGCACTTCAAATGCCAACCCATAAACTGACATTGTTCTTCCACAGAAAGTGTAGGCAAGGAAAGGTGTATGCACAGAGGGTTGAATACGCTCATGTTTATATCCAATGATGAATCCCAATGTTCTTAGTCTACTACTCTATAGGTACTCAATACTTGGTATATCTGGTACTGGTTGTACTGCTCTACATTGTCTGTTTGGAAATGGCAATACAAAGCATAATAAAAAAATGGAAAAAATGGCCAAAAGGAAATAGAATATTGGCGGACAGTAGGAACAGACTTTATATCCTTCTGAAACAGAGATGCTGGAACATATGGGGCAAGAAAATGACATTCATGGCCACAGATTAATATTTTATTTTTAACCATAAAGAATACAACATGATCCTATGAACTGAGTTTCCATTAAATCCAGTTAGCTCCTTAATCATGACTATTTAATATAGTTGGCACTTTTGAATATGTTCATTGAGAGTGCAGCTACTTTCTTCTGAGTTTAAAAAAAATCTCCTCCTTTGCCCCCACCCACTCTCCAGTCTTGAGAGAATTCCTAAATTCCGACGTGCTCTCCCTCACGCCACCAGGACCATTTGAACAAATCATGCTATGTTTGCACACCACCACTCAGGCATCAGCAACTTGTGCACCTGCAGAAACAGTAGGTACACACCCTTCCTCTACACAGGATCCGGTCACATATCTGACAGAACTGTGGGTACTCGCACATCCGCCATCTTGGTGGGTGCAAAAAAGAGGCAGGCAGGTGGGAGAAGAGACAGAGAAAAAAAGATTCCAAACAAGCGAATCTACACTATGTATCTATTTTCCAGTAAATAAACAACAAAGCACATCATGGTGTTGCGGCAAAATAGGTTATTTACTTTAACAAAACTAAGCTCTTTGAGAACATCGTCAATAATCCCGCGTCTACGCAATGCCTTCATCAAATCCTCTTCTGATAAATGATGGCTCTCTGTCTTTAGCTCTTCGCTGATTGTCTCTGCCAGAACTTCACGGATTTTGCCATGGACGTCCATCTGAAAAATAGCAAACAATTATTATAGTCTTATTAAAGTATTCACACAATCAGCAGCCTTCAATGTTCCAAAATAGCCACTCAAGAGCCCAAAACTTCAAGTCACAGTTTACGCCTAAAATAGGTATTTTCACTTTAAATCTTCCATGACACTGTGGTTACTCAAATACTGTGTGGGGCTACAAGCTTTGGTGTGGGGTGTGAGGGCAAACTTTGGATGTCATCACACCCCCGAGCAAAGACTTAAAAGTACACTATACCATACAACAAATATTACAGTTTTAAAATTTCACAACACACGTTGTGCAGTAAAATAAACACTAACACGAAAAACAATTGAAAGTGACTCTTGCTTTTGGTATCACACAACTTGGCATTACTTATGTAGCGGACGTACAGAAGGGGAAGTGCTGCAGACAGCAGCAGCTGTAATTAAGAATACTCAGACTCCTAAAGTAGGATGCAAAATCCTAAAGCAGATTAGACTACTATACTCATTGGAGATATGAAAAGTCTTTGCTTATTCCAAGAAACCTGTGACAATCTGGCAACCAGGTATACAATCTATGTACAGAAACAGATTTTGCTTTGCAGGTGCGTTCTAGACTGCCAAATACTTTTAAAAAATTGTTGTAAAAGATCACTTTAAATTGACTTTCATATGTAAGGAGAGAAAAAGGACAGTAAGGGCAGTAACAGATGTGCCAGTAAGACATGCTATGGTTTGCTAACAATTAATGGCCTCATTTTTCTATTTCTGAAACACCCCACGAACTCCATAAGAGAACGGATACAAGTGAAGGGAATCCTACTACATCAAACAACATGATTTACAGGTGACTGTTCGTTGAACCTGAGATTACAAAAACCATAATTCAGATTAAGACAAATGATAACCTATCGGAAATGGCAAAAGCCCTTATCACACGTATACAGGAAATCCTGATGTAAACGAGCTAAAAGATGTAACTTGAGGTTTTCCAAACACCTTTTGTGAGTGAAAATCTACCATAACATATCTGCAGTTGCGTGCACGAAATTCGGAAAAAAATCATAGCAAACACACAAATCCCTACTGACTATTCCACATTCTATTGTGACAACTTGCACTACAGCCCACGTTATTACTAATTCTAGGTGCATTCTTAGCACATCAGTTTTCCTAAGTGATGTCCTACAGAGGTAAAGTTGTCACTGCTTCATAATCATATCTATATAGCATTCATGCCTCAACCAATTTGGGGAAACTCGGTAATATAGCATACAGAAAAAAATATTTCAAGGAAAAAATACGGAACTCAGCATTCACCTTTATACATTTTTGGAAATTAACAGAGTTTTCCGATATTAAAACCAAAAGCCCTGCATAACCGTTTAGACCACAAAGGCTAGCTTCACTCTGACTGAGGGTTACATAAAGTGAGGATAGACTGCATAGAGATGCGAGAGATCAGGATTTCCCTGCCGACAGACTGACCCGAGATGCTGAGGTTCCTGCATGCAGATAGTCCAGCTCGCAGTGGTCTAACACCCCTTGCGGGGTGTTCAACTCGAGACCAAGACGGGGTCCCACAGTCTGTCACTCCAGGTAAAGGGGTGGACTTTATCCTAGAGGGATTCTTGGCTTAACACCTACATACATTCTCAGTACACCTGGGTACATCTAGTTAGAGTAGCATCGTAGAAGTACACATTTTATTGTCATGTATTTTATATACTTGGGGAGGGTAGAGTAGTGAGGTACAGTGAAGCAGCATAAAGTTAAGTGGTGTAGAGAAGAGTGGCATAGAATGCAGTGGGGCAGAGTGGAGTGGAGCAAGGTGCAGAGTAGAGTGGTGCAGAGTAGAGAGGATTAGAGTAGCGAGGATTAGAGTAAGTATTGTGATGTAGAGTGCAGTGACGTACAGTGGTGCAGAGTAAAGTGCCACGGAATGAAATGGTGTAAGGTAGAGTGGCGTAGAGTATAGTGGTGCAGAGTAGATTGGCACAGAGTGTATTGGTTTTGAGTAAAGTGGTGTAAAGTGCTGTGGCACAGAAAAGGGTTGAGTGGATATGGGTAGATTGCAGGGGAACATAGAGGAAATGGCGCAGAGTGGAACAGAGTGGCGTAGAGTGCAGTGTCAGAGTAATTGTTTCACACTAGAGTGCAGAGTTGTTGAGTGCAGTGGTACAGAGTAGATTAGAGTGGCTTAGAATGGATTGGCATAGAGTGCAGTGGCATAGAGTGGAGGGATGTAGAATAGTGTACTGCCATACAGTGCATTTGGCATACACTGCTGTAAAGTAGCACAGAGAAGTACAGAGTAGAGTGCAGTGGCGCAGAGAAGAGTAGAGTTCAGTGGTGGAGAGTAGAGTGGTGTAGAGAGCAGTAGTGCATAGAATAGAGGGGCATAGAGTGCAGTGACCTAGGATACAATGGCGTAAAGTGCAGTGGTGCAAAGTACTGCAGAGTATAGTGACGTAGAGTGCAATGGTGCAGAGTAGATTGGAGTAGAGTACAGTGTCAGAGTGCTTTTGTTTTGAGTAAAGTGCTGTAGAGTGCTTTGGCGTAGAGTGCAGAGATGTGGAGTGGAGTGAAGTGGCGGAGAGTAGATTGTTTCAGAGTGGAATATTGCATAGTAGAGTACAGTGGCATAGAGTGGACTGGCAGAGTGCGCTGGTGTAGAGTGGAGTGGAACAGAGAAGAGTGCAGTGGCATACAGTGCAGTGTTGCAGAGTAGAATGGCATAGAGTGGAGTGGTGCAGAGTGCAGTGGTGCACAGTAGAGTATTGTGGGATAAAGTGTATTGGCATAGAGTAGAGAAGTACAGAGTGAAGTGGTGTAGAGTAGAGTGCAGTGACGCAGTGTAGAGTAACGTGGAATGGCGTAGTGTGGAGTGGTGTAGAGAGGAGTGTGGTAAAGTGGAGTATGCATGGTGTGGTAGCGCAAAGCCATTACAGGCAACACATCTTCAATTGAAATGACCCCTACATTTGCATAGAGAAACGGTTTAACTGAGAAAAGATAACAATGCACAACCGATAATATGTAGAAGTGCCATCACCTAGTGTATTGAATTGTTTTGATCGTAATAAAATATTTGTTTATACCACACTTAAAAATTACCAGAAAATTGTACTTAATCTAAATTTGAAATATTCCAAAATATCTGCACAACTCATTTATAGACATTTAAATTTTGTTGAGTGCTGGAAAAAGAATTAGCATTGCACATCCTTTCTTAAGCACACCCGCAGTAGCCAGCATGATGGTTACATAAATCCTCTCACTTTGAAGTCAGTTAAAGAAAATGAAACACCAAGCTCCCTGGACAACAGAGCCTAACATTTGACCTCTGCCATTGAATGCACAACAAATATGACCTGTTTACAGAAATCCAGGACTGGTGGTAGATTACAGTAAATAGGGTTTGGATAACGGAAAGGACGAACACAAGCTGGACAATCTAAAACAAGTACAGCAAGCAAATACAAAGCAAGCAAATCTAAATTACAAACCACAAAAACAGTGGTAACCAATGGGTGGAATGTATTCCCATGAAAGCTTTCTGAATGTCACCAAGATATCTTTAGTAAACTAAACAGCTGTGCTGTCTGGTAGGCTTCGACCTAAAATGTGTAGCAGTAAGCACCACAGGTTTAGAAGAATGATCGATACTAGCCAAGGGTAATGGGAACCCACTTTTACCACAATTCCCCTTAGAAACTCAATGATGCTTACATAGTGTCTGTTAGACCTGGCACCTTGGCGTGAGTTTCCCTTCCACTTTTTGCTGATGTGCCTCAAATGTTTTTGCTGGTGTCCGCCGCTCAGGGCACTGCACCACGGCCAATCCGTGCCGCAGTGCAAGTGCTACCAATTTAAAGTGTATATGTAATTGATTTCCATGATTGGCTCATTGGATTTACTATCAGTCCCCAGTAAAGAGCACCAGGAGTGCCAGGGCTTGTAAATGCCAATACTGCTAGTGGGCCTGCAGCGCTGGTTGCGCCACCCACAGAAGCAGCCCTTTAAAATGTGTCTAGGGTCTGCCATTGCAGAAATTGCGTGCAGTCTGGTACTGTCATGCTGGCTGGGCAAGTGCACACACTTGCCAGCCTCAAAACCTTCCCTTTGCTTCATATTAGTCACCCCTATGGTAGGCCCTAGGGCAGGGTGCATTGTAAGTGTAAGGTAGGACAAGCCCTGATGTGTGTGGCATGTCCTAATAGTGAATTACAGCCAATTTCGTTTTTCACTATTGTAAGGCTACCTGTTCTCTAAGGCCAAGATGGGCTGCTGGAATTATTACACCCTATAATCCCAGCAGGCTCAGGGAACATGGTAGAAAGTCAAGTTTAGTATGCCTGAACTCAGAATAATAAAATATTTATTTTAGTAAAGTTTATTTGAATATCCTGTGTTTGCAAATGCTACTTTTAGAAAGTTAGCATTTGCTTGCCTAACCAATTCAGCCCGCCTCTGCTAGGATGTGTATCTGCTGTCTGGGTTGTGTGAGTGGCAGGGCTGGGAGATGACAGGTGGTGAATGCAAGGATTACACCTTAGTGGGAGGTGGGAGTGCCCCTGGACTCTGAATAGGGCTGTGCTCTGCCACCACAATGCTGGCTCCACCTCCTGGGGAGCGACTGATGGCTCAGCCCGACACCTGGCCCAGGAAGAGGGAGGACTGTCAACAAGATACTCCTGGCTGTACTTGTCATCTGAATGCTGGCTCCACCTCCTGCGGAGCGTCTGATGTGCCTGCCCCTCACACTGAAAGGAGAAGCCAGGAACAGCACAGCAGTGTGCTCCAAAACTGAATTAGGCTATGCAAAGGCCCCCCTGGCCTGAGAAGACAAAAGAAATGCTGTATAAAAGAAGGAGCCCTGCTCCTGGCAAATTAGATCCTGTTGACGCCAAGAAGAAACTCTGCCCGAAGAGAAGGACCTAGGAAAGCTGCATGGAGAAGTACTGTCTCTAAGCCTGAGAGACTGGCCTGTGGTGGGTGCCTTGCTGCTGGAAGGAGAGAAAAGAAAGACTAGAAGAGACTTTGCTTTATTTTCTACTTGACCAACTTGCTTGCATCTGAACTTGCCCCCTGACCTGCACCGCAGGAACAGTGGGCGCTACCCCCTCCCCTGGAAAGAGAAGCTGCTGTGAGATCTGCATCTGCCTGGTAACCCTCCGGAGGAAAAGTTGAGTGCGCTGTGAAGGAATCACTGCGCTCCCTGAGAGGCCCTGGGCACCCCCGTCCCGCCGAGCAAACACATCTGCTACCTGGCAGGCCCCAGCTGACAGCGCCAGGACCAGCCTTGCTGGCCCCAGCACAGTGACTGCCGCCTGCCTAACTGCGGACTGCACCGCACGACCGGACATTGCCTTTTGCCCTCCTGCTCCAAAGGAGAAGTTGCCTGAAAGCCCCAGCCGCCGCCGTTCGTGTACAGCAGCGGCGTGGGGAAAGAAGGAGCACCCCCTGTGCTCATCAAGGCTTTGCTTGTGCCTCACTCTGCTGCCTGGGGCCCCGGCCCCCTCTTTCCAGGACCCGAGGTGCTTTGCCAGACTGACCCGACCCGCGCCGCAACGCCGACCTTCTGACCCGACCCGAGCCGTCGCTCGCATCAGCCAAGGACGACACCGCGACGCGGGACTTCGGGCCGACCCCTACATTGCCGCCTCGACCTTCTCCAAGGATCTCTAAGGTACTGTGTGCGTGTGCGGTGTGAGCCGTTCTGCCATTGAAGCTTGCACCGCTCTTTGTCCCTCTGCAGCCCCGGGAGCCCTGCAGCATGCAACTCGAGCCACGGTACGAGCCGCTCTTTGTCCCCCGAGGCACCCCTGGTACGCTCCGTGGCCTGCGCACCCTCCTGTACGAGTCGCACACAGCAGTACGACTCGTACTCAGTGTTAGACCCGGCCGTGCCGTATGCATCTCACGCGAGAAGCGTGAGCTTTGGCAGACCGGGCCAGCATCACCAGCCAGAAGCGTACAGAGGCGCTAGGAAGCGCACAGACCCCCAAAGAACTACAAAAGCGAACTGAATTTGACACCAAGAACTGTGGCACCCCTTTTTTTTTTTAAGTATTGACACTAACAAGTAACTGGAATCGTTTTTATTTACAAAGACTGTATTTACAAGACTGCTTAAAATATACATAAAAGAGATATATTTTAGTCTGGTGTCATTGTGTGGTGGGTTGGTGATTGCTGTGTGTGATACTGCAAATGTTTAACCCTATGTGCTCTAGAGATTAGCTTTGACTGCTTGCGCCACACTACCTAGAGGGTAAGCAGGGGTTATTTCTGTGAGTAATCCTTTGCCCTGACTTAGAGGAGAGGGTCCCTGCTTGTCGCCAGTGCTGCACTGCGCCAACCAGAGACCCCCAATTCTAACAGTGTCAACATACTGTCAAAATCAATTTCGAATGCCCAAGCACATGGTCGAACTGCATAGAAATGGATTGGGAATCACAGAGACCCCAAGGCTCAGGAAGGCTCTCTTACAGTGAAATCACAAAGCCATGTGAAAAGCATGGAGCTGTCGTCCAAAAGTAGGTCTGAGAAAACGAAGCAAACTGCAACACAATCTGGACTGAGTGACAAAATAACCGTTACCAGATTATTGAAAAAATGTACTTAAACACTAAAAGCAGCTGTGAACACTACTGAAAAGCAGTCACTGAATTGTAGACTTCTCTTGAAGTAAAGATTTCCTTGATAGAAATTCAAGTGCCATTTTTCACAGCATTATTTGAAGAAGACAAGCATAAGTGTGATTTGAAATGGAAGTAAGAGTCTCCGCAAACTGAAGGTGTGGTCTCAGCATAAAATAAAAGCTGCAGGGGGCAGCCATATTAGGAGCAGGCTAAAAATAAACGGTGGTCCAGACAAGTAACAGCCAACTCGAAGAAGAAAACCTTGGATGAGAAATTATGGAAATGTTCTTTTTCTTGCCCTGGATGCACAATAAGATGACAAATTGACCAAGAAAGTAAACTAAAATGTCTGAAAACTGCGGACACCAAATGGGACAGTGCGCAATGTATATGGGCAGGTAAATACCAAAAAACGCAAACTGCTAATATGGAGAGATTAACACAAATGTAGTAAGAGTATTTATTACATGTTTTGAATTTTTAAATGTAATAATTAAATACCTGATGTAAATAGAGATCTGTTGCTGCTTTTATTTTAATAACATGTTTAGGTAGCCTGGTTAATCACATGAGCATGGATACATGTCAATAATTATCTCTGTAACAGGGGAAGTTCTAGTGCTGCTGGCACCTGTGCTGTATTTAGTCTGTGTGTTAGGTAAATACACATTGCTGTACCCCAGGCTTCTGTAAGCTGCTCTCCTATATGCATCACTACCTACTAAATTAGAACCTTTTTCTTTGTTGGGTTAATGTATAAATGCCAGATCTGTGTATTCAAGACAAAAATGTGTGTATTTTCAGAACTCACAAGCTGATGTTTGGAGACAAATGACTGCATTTCCAAAATATATTTAAAGCTGATTTTTGAATGATTAACATGTGGGCAGACAGATTACTAATATTCTTACTTTTGTGCAAGGGGCATTGCAGCTGTCACTGTTTTGTATTGCCCATGTAGAGGCATTCCAAATTGACAAAGCCTTTTCAGGTCGAGCCTAAACAGGGCATTAGCTGTCTGCAAGCATGCTGTATTTAGTCTATGGGCTTTCAAGACCCCCAAGGCTTTTGGTTGGTTGTATAGCCTGCCTTTCGAAATACCTTTGCTCTGGTTGGTGACTAGTGTACATCTGTCCTGCCTTTGGTTGCTTGATTCCCTCCCAGCAGAAATCACTGATTGTTCCTTTTTGTTGGCCACCTGTTGCCTCCTTGCTTGTTGTTGTCCTTGTGCAGTTGCTTGTTTTGAAAGGGAGTTTCCTTGCACTGCTTTTAGTATTAAGTCCTCATTCTAATGCCTCTAGTCCGTGCTGCTACTCTGGTCCCGTTAGTAATTTCTCATTCTAAGTCTTCCAGATAGTGCTGCCAGCTACTACTCTGGGCCCACCAGAAATTCCTCATTTAAAGTCCTCTAGGCAGTGCTGCAGCTATGTCCCTGGTCACAATGGTAATTCCTCATTCTTAGTCCTCAGTGCTGCTAGCTGCTTCTAGGTTCCAAGAGGCAATTCCTCATTCTCAGTACTCTAAGCAGTGCTGCTAGCTGCTTCTCTGGTCGAGTCGGTAATTCTTACAGTTTAAGTCCTTATTCTTAGTCCTGTAGGGAGTGCTGTTAGCTGCTTCTCTGGTCTCGTCGGTGATCCCTCATTCTAAAACCTCTAGGTAGTCCTGCTAGCTGCTTCTCTGGTACCAGTGGTCAATCCTCATTCTAACGCCTCTAGACCACGGGTACTCATAGTACGGCCCACGGGCCACCTGCGGCCGGGCAAGCCTTCCTTGACGGCCCGTGGACCTTGCAGACATCGTACCCGTGTTATAACTATTTTTTTTTTAAAGAGTCTCTGAAGCTGCGTGACTGAGAGACTCTGCTGCACTGTGGGGGCAGGGCGATTCTAGCGATAGCCAGAGTGGAGCTGCAGGGGCCTAAGAAGAGGTGAAATACAACAAAGCCTCATTACCATGCAAATGGTCTTTTAAAGACCTGTGAAGTGCTCAGGGTGCGGCGGTGTGTGTGTGTGTGCCTGGGAAGCTGCCTTAGCCCAGGCTGACACACAGGCAGGGTCAGATGACAGAGGGTGACGAGGGAGGTAGGGAAAGAGAGGGAGGGAGGTAGGGAAAGAGAGGGAGGGAAGGAGGGAGGGAAGGAGGGAGGGAAAGGGAGAGGGAGGGAGGAAAAGAGGGAGGGAGGGAGGAAAAGGGAGAGGGAGGGAGGAAAAGGGAGAGGGAGGGAGGAAGAGGGAGGGAGGGAAAGGGAGAGGGAGGGAGGGAAAGGGAGAGGGAGGGAGGGAAAGGGAGAGGGAGGGAGGGAAAGGGAGAAGGAGGGAGAGGGAGGGAGGGAAAGGGAGAGGGAGGGAGGGAAAGGGACAGGGAGGGAGGGAAAGGGAGGGAGACAGAGAGAGGGAGACAGACAGTGACAGACATAGGGAGGGTGACAGACATAGGGAGGGTGACAGACAGAGGCAGGGTGACAGACAGAGGGAGGGAGACAGACAGAGGGAGGGAGACAGACAGAGGGAGGGAGACAGACAGAGGGAGGGAGACAGACAGAGGGAGGGAGACAGACAGAGGGAGGGAGACAGACAGAGGGAGGGAGACAGACAGAGGGAGGGAGACAGACAGAGGGAGGGGGACGGAGGGAGTCAGAAGGAGGGAGACAGAGGGGGGAGACAGAGGGAGGGGGGAGACAGAGGGAGGGGGGAGACAGAGGGAGGGGGGAGACAGAGGGAGGGGGGAGACAGAGGGAGGGGGGAGGGGGAGACAGAGTGGGGGAAGACAGAGGGTGGGGGAAGACAGAGGGTGGGGGAAGACAGAGGGTGGGGGAAGACAGAGGGTGGGGGAAGACAGAGGGTGGGGGAAGACAGAGGGTGGGGGAAGACAGAGGGTGGGGGGGAGAGACAGAGGGTGGGGGGGAGAGACAGAGGGTGGGGGGAGACAGAGGGTGGGGGGAGACAGAGGGTGGGGGGAGACAGAGGGTGGGGGGAGACAGAGGGTGGGGGGAGACAGAGGGTGGGGGGAGACAGAGGGTGGGGGGAGACAGAGGGTGGGGGGAGACAGAGGGTGGGGGGAGACAGAGGGTGGGGGAGGAGGGAGACAGACAGAGCGAGGGAGACAGAGGGTGGGGGGAGACAGAGGGAGGGGGAGGAGGGAGGCAGACAGAGAGGGAGGCAGACAGAGAGAGGGAGGCAGACAGAGAGAGGGAGGGGGAGGCAGACAGAGAGAGGGAGGGGGAGGCAGACAGAGAGAGGGAGGGAGACAGAGGGAGGGAGACAGAGAGAGGGGGGAGGCAGACAGAGAGAGGGAGGGAGACAGAGAGGGAGGGGGGGGGCAGAGGGAGGGGGAGGGAGGGGTGGCAGAGGGAGGGGGAGGGGAGACAGAGGGAGGGGAAGACAGAGGGAGGGGGGAGGCAGAGGGGGGGGAGGCAGAGGGAGGGGGGAGACAGAGGGAGGGGGGAGACAGAGGGAGGGGGGAGACAGAGAGAGGGAGGGGGAGGCAGACAGAGAGAGGGAGGGGGAGGCAGACAGAGAGAGGGAGGGAGACAGAGGGAGGGAGACAGAGAGAGGGGGGAGGCAGACAGAGAGGGAGGGAGACAGAGAGAGGGAGGGGGAGGCAGAGGGAGGGGGAGGGAGGGGGAGGGGGAGGGGAGACAGAGGGAGGGGAAGACAGAGGGAGGGGGAGGCAGAGGGGGGGGAGGCAGAGGGAGGGGGGAGACAGAGGGAGGGGGGAGACAGAGGGAGGGGGGAGACAGAGGGAGGGGGGAGACAGAGGGAGGGGGGAGACAGAGGGAGGGGGGAGACAGAGGGAGGGGGGAGACAGAGGGTGGGGGAAGACAGAGGGTGGGGGAAGACAGAGGGTGGGGGAAGACAGAGGGTGGGGGAAGACAGAGGGTGGGGGGAGAGACAGAGGGTGGGGGGAGAGACAGAGGGTGGGGGGAGACAGACAGAGCGAGGGAGACAGAGGGTGGGGGGGAGACAGAGGGAGGGGGGGAGACAGACAGAGGGAGGGAGGGAGACAGACAGAGGGAGGGGGGAGACAGAGGGGGGAGACAGAGGGAGGGGGGAGACAGAGGGAGGGGGGAGACAGAGGGAGGGGGGAGACAGAGGGAGGGGGAAGACAGAGGGTGGGGGAAGACAGAGGGTGGGGGAAGACAGAGGGTGGGGGAAGACAGAGGGTGGGGGAAGACAGAGGGTGGGGGAAGACAGAGGGTGGGGGAAGACAGAGGGTGGGGGAAGACAGAGGGTGGGGGGAAGACAGAGGGTGGGGGGAGAGACAGAGGGTGGGGGGAGAGACAGAGGGTGGGGGGAGACAGAGGGTGGGGGGAGACAGAGGGTGGGGGGAGACAGAGGGTGGGGGGAGACAGAGGGTGGGGGGAGACAGAGGGTGGGGGGAGACAGAGGGTGGGGGAGACAGAGGGTGGGGGGAGACAGAGGGTGGGGGGAGACAGAGGGTGGGGGGAGACAGAGGGTGGGGGAGGAGGGAGACAGACAGAGCGAGGGAGACAGAGGGTGGGGGGAGACAGAGGGTGGGGGGAGACAGAGGGTGGGGGAGGAGGGAGACAGACAGAGCGAGGGAGACAGAGGGTGGGGGGAGACAGAGGGAGGGGGAGGAGGGAGGCAGACAGAGAGGGAGGCAGACAGAGAGAGGGAGGCAGACAGAGGGAGGGAGACAGACAGAGGGAGGGAGGGAGACAGACAGAGGGAGGGAGGGAGACAGACAGAGGGAGGGAGGGAGACCGACAGAGGGAGGGAGGGAGACAGACAGAGGGAGGGGGGAGACAGAGGGAGGGGGGAGACAGGGGGAGGGGGGAGACAGGGGGAGGGGGGAGACAGAGGGAGGGGGGGGAGACAGAGGGAGGGGGGAGACAGAGGGAGGGGGGAGACAGAGGGAGGGGGGGAGACAGAGGGAGGGGGGGAGACAGAGGGAGGGGGGGAGACAGAGGGAGGGGGAGGCAGACAGAGAGAGGGAGGGAGGCAGAGGGAGGGGGAGGGGGAGGCAGAGGGAGGGGGAGGGGAGACAGAGGGAGGGGAAGACAGAGGGAGGGGGGAGGCAGAGGGGGGGGAGACAGAGGGAGGGGGGAGACAGAGGGAGGGGGGAGACAGAGGGAGGGGGGAGACAGAGGGAGGGGGGAGACAGAGGGAGGGGGGAGACAGAGGGAGGGGGGAGACAGAGGGAGGGGGGGAGACAGAGGGAGGGGGGGAGACAGAGGGAGGGGGGGAGACAGAGGGAGGGGGGGAGACAGAGGGAGGGGGGGGAGACAGAGGGAGGGGGGGAGACAGAGGGAGGGGGGGAGACAGAGGGAGGGGGGGAGACAGAGGGAGGGGGAGACAGAGGGAGGGGGAGACAGAGGGTGGGGGAGACAGAGGGTGGGGGAGACAGAGGGTGGGGGAGACAGAGGGTGGAGGAGACAGAGGGTGGGGGAGGAGGGAGACAGACAGAGCAAGGGAGACAGAGGGAGGGAGACAGACAGAGGGAGGGAGACAGAGGGAGGGAGGGAGACCGACAGAGGGAGGGAGGGAGACAGACAGAGGGAGGGAGGGAGACAGACAGAGGGAGGGAGGGAGACAGACAGAGGGAGGGAGGGAGACAGACAGAGGGAGGGAGGGAGACAGACAGAGGGAGGGAGGGAGGGAGACAGACAGAGGGAGGGAGACCGACAGAGGGAGGGAGGGAGACCGACAGAGGGAGGGAGGGAGACAGACAGAGGGAGGGAGGGAGACAGACAGAGGGAGGGAGGGAGACAGACAGAGGGAGGGAGGGAGAGAGGGAGACAGACAGAGGGAGGGAGGGAGGGAGACAGACAGAGGGAGGGAGGGAGACAGACAGGAGGGAGGGAAACAGACAGGAGGGAGGGAGACAGACAGGAGGGAGGGAAACAGACAGGAGGGAGGGAGACAGAGAGAGGGAGACAGAGAGAGGGAGACAGAGAGAGGGAGACAGAGACAGAGAGACAGAGACAGAGAGAGGGAGACAGAGAGAGGGAGACAGAGAGAGGGAGACAGAGAGAGGGAGACAGAGAGAGGGAGACAGAGACAGAGAGACAGAGAGAGGGAGACAGAGAGAGGGAGACAGAGAGAGGGAGACAGAGAGAGGGAGACAGAGAGAGGGAGACAGAGACAGAGAGACAGAGACAGAGAGAGGGAGACAGAGAGAGGGAGACAGAGAGAGGGAGACAGAGAGAGGGAGACAGAGAGAGGGAGACAGAGAGAGGGAGACAGAGAGAGGGAGGAGGGAGACAGAGAGAGGGAGGAGGGAGACAGAGAAAGGAGGGAGACAGAGAAAGGAGGGAGACAGAGAAAGGAGGGAGACAGAGAAAGGAGGGAGACAGAGAAAGGAGGGAGACAGAGAAAGGAGGGAGACAGAGAAAGGAGGGAGACAGAGAAAGGAGGGAGACAGAGAAAGGAGGGAGACAGAGAAAGGAGGGAGACAGAGAAAGGAGGGAGACAGAGAAAGGAGGGAGACAGAGAAAGGAGGGAGACAGAGAGAGGAGGGAGACAGAGAGAGGAGGGAGACAGAGAGAGGAGGGAGACAGAGAGAGGAGGGAGACAGAGAGGGGAGGGAGACAGAGAGGGGAGGGAGACAGAGAGGGGAGGGAGACAGAGAGGGGAGGGAGACAGAGAGGGGAGGGAGACAGAGAGGGGAGGGAGACAGAGAGGGGAGGGAAACAGAGAGAGGAGGGAGACAGAAGATGTTGCTAGCTGCTACTCTGGTCCAGACAGTTATTCCTCATTATAAGTCCTCTAGACAGTGCTGCTAGCTGCTTCTCTGGTCCAGTCTGTCATTCCCACATTTTAAGTCCTCTAGGCAGTGCTGCAGCTGTATCTCAGTTCCCAGTAGTAATTCCTCATTCTTAGTACTCTAGACACTGCTGCTAGCTGCTTCCCTGGTCCCGTTGGAAATTCCTCATTCTTAGTCCTCTAGACAGTGCTGCTAGCCGATTCTCTGGACCCAGTGGCAATTCCTCATTCTTAGTCCTCTAAGCAGTGCTGTAGCTGTGTCTCTGGTCACAGTGGTAATTCCTCATTCCCAGTTCTGTGGGCAGTGCTGCTAGCTGCTTTTCTTATCCCATTGGTAATTCCTCATTCTAAATTCTCTAGGCAGTGCTGCTGGCTGCTTCGCTGATGCCAATGGTAATTCCTCATTCTTAGTCCTCTAGACAGTGCTGCTAGCTGCTACTCTAGTCCCGTCCGCAATGTCTCATTCTAAGTCTTCCAGACAGTGCTGCTAGCTGCTGCTCTAGTTCCGTTGGGAATTCCTCATTCTAAGTCTTCCAGAGGGTGCTACTAGCTGCTTCTCTGGTCTAGTCGGAAATTCCTCATTCTAAATCCTCTAGGTCATGCTGCTAGCTTCTCTGATCCCAATGATAATTCCTCATTCTTAATTTTTCTAGACAGTGCTGCAGCTGCTTCTCTGGTCACAGTGGTAATTCCTCAGTCTAAGTCCTCTAGACAATGCTGCTAACTGCTACTCTAGTCCAGTAGGCAATTCCTCATTCTAAGTCTTCCAAACAGTGCTACTAGCTGCCTCTCTCATTCTAAGCCCTCTAGACAGTGTCGATGCCCCTACCCCGATAAAAAAATGGGCATAGTCTTTCTTCCCCCCCCCCTCCTCCCGCCAACCCCCGGGGGCTCGGTAGGCATTAAGGGAAACCTACCAAACCCAAGCTGTTATGAAAATTAAACACACAGTGGTGTCCAGGGAGGTGTGGCTTGTGTGGAGTGATGACACCCTACCATACAAAGATACTAGCAGTCATTGGTAAATACAATTCTCTCCATATGTATAACATTTGGGACTATTTTAGGTGTATGTATACCTGCGCGCAAACAAATTCAACCACTCAATGTGAAGGTATCCAAAGACTGAAGTAGGCTGACTCAGTGTCTTATACTGTGCATTTAGGAGGGAGAGAGCATAATCTGAGTGACAAATGAGCAGCCCAATAGTTTAAAAGGATTGACTACAAGCCATCTAAATGTATGTATTTTTATTATGATTTTGGGAAAACTTGAGGCTGGCATATCAGCAAAAGGTGCCTTTAGGCTACACCTAAAAAGATTCCTGAGGCTAGTTATGTGCCAAGTGTCTACCAGGGTGCAAATTAATTGCCAATCAGGCAGTGCCTTTACGAGATTCAGGCAGCGAAGAATGAAACCCATCTCAAGCTACATTCCCCAACTTGCTCTAGTCACCCCTCCCACACAACCCTAAACACCAATAGCAGGTGTGTAAACTCCAGTAGGTGGTCGGAGAGGGAGTTGTAAAAGTTTGCCTGATCAACATTGGAGCATATATAACTATATCAAGAACGCCAACCACCCGTACATAGGCTGAATGTGTAGTGCAATATACAACTCCACCAAAGCTTTATAGGTTTGACGCTTGTCCCTAGTTAAATGGTTCTCTAGTAACATGGCTAAGTTCACGCTTCAAATGTTTCAGTCTTCTCTTCATTTGGTACTAGTCCATCTGTAGGCCAGAATTGATGTATCCGGAAAAACAAAAACAGACAATTAATATGTTCCTCAAGAAACAGCAGTTTTTTGTTGTTTGTGGAATACAGCTTCATTAATCTGAATTGAAAGTAACACATTCTTTTTAGGGTTCATGCAGTAAAGCTTCAAAATGATTGAAGTTTCTGGCAGGGGAGAACTTGGGTCCCCAACCACACGTCTCCCTGCAGTGAGATCCCAATTAGGTCCCAAATCCCGAAACACTGCAGTGATGCCACCTCCCTCAACCATGTCCCATGCCAAAGAGGCCTTTGCTGTGTGAGTTTGGCATCCTAGTGTATGTGTCGTAAGGCAACTCTCCAGACCTGTATGACCAGCTTGGTCCTTAAGGGCATGGAGTTAGGAACGGGAGAACCGTACAACATAGATAGGATGCGATGGAACCCCAGAAGGGCAAGTTCCAAGCGATAGGCCAGATCCGACCAGCCCCCATTGAACCAGTCATGGATGACCAACAGGTGTGACGCTAAGTAATATAGGTACAAATTCTACATACCAAGTCCACCGTCATAGGGTCCCTGTTGGCAGTGAACGAATGCTAAGCGTGCCCTCGACCCATGCCACAGAGAGGCTGCTGCTTACGTGTTGGTGAGATGCCAACCAATAACGTTATTTCTCATTTTTGTCCTCCCACCCATAAATCCTAACCATTGTGGCCCGCCACAGATGCTTGCCGCCTTCAGGGAGAGGAGGCGAATGTCTTCGCAGATCAGGGCCCAATGTCGGGAGGAACCATCACTAGGCTCTAACTCCCTCTGGGACTCCAGGCAGAGGGCACGCGCCTCTAACTGGGTGATGCGCAGGGAGCGTGCCCAGTCCTGCACACATATTCATCTTTTCCCAAACTGCGCAACGTAGCTTCGCTAGCTCCCCTCAGTCCCTACTGTGGCAATTGACCCCTCATTGTTTCAGAAGTAAGCTTGTAGTTCTTCTCTTAGGGCCCATAAAACCCTTAAACCTGCAAATACCAGGCATATAGACGCAACAGAGGCCGCACTACCTCCCCGGCGGAGTCCAGATGAGGAAGACCGGGGCGTGGTAGGAAATACCACGGGCCAGTATCTGAACATGTCTAATATTACGACAGTCAGGTGCTGGTAAGAAAATGAGGTCTATGCATGAGTGAGTGTGGTGTGCGGAAGAGATGTGTGTGCATTTTCATACTCTTGGGTGCCATGTCCTCCACGCATCTCAGAGACCCAGGGCCAAAACCCAGTCAGACTCTATGGGCACAAGTGCGCTGCGACCCATAGGAGGGGTCCAGTTGCGTTGTACGCAGGGACCGAGACCTCCCCCTGTTACAGTTAATCCCTGCGGTAGGTCTAGGAGAGTCTTAGTTAGGTCATGAAGGAACACAACGTGAGCTGCAGGAGGGGCGTAAACACTCACTATATTAACTGTGTGGGCCTCAAGTGTTCCAGGGATAGCGAGGAAGCGGCCCTGTGGGTCACGTGTTTCGAGGGGAAAGGAATGCCACAACACAACCCCCATGCCCTAGAGTAGCCCGCATGGAAGACCCTGCCGTAACCTGGGGAGAGGAGTAGGCCTAACGGCTAGGACGGTCGACCTCGAATCTCAGGAACTGGGTTTGTGTCTCGGCAATGACGCTGAAAATCCTGTGATTCTGGGCAAATCACTTAATCTCTCCGTGCCTAACAAAAATGAATGTGTCCTCATGTAATGCAACTGGTGTTACGTAAAGCACTCTGATACCCGATTCGGGTCAAGTTTGCGCTATATAAAACTGTAAAATAAAAATTTTAATAAACTCTACGCACCAGGAAGGGGCAGTGGTTAGCCATGAGATGAGTCTCCTGGAGCAAAAGGACCGCTGGGTGAAAGCGATGCGCATAGGACAAGACCACAGTACGCTTCACCAGATCTACGAAGCCATTAACATTCCAAGATATTAAGTGGAAGGAGGTCATCTTGGGGAGGGAAGATGCAAGTGTTACTAGGCATGGTAGGCCTGTAGCCATTGGAACAGGGAGGGGCCACTAGACCATCTATGAGGAACTGTTACTGATCCGAGTGCATAGTGCTATATAAGACGTGCGTGTGTGTCAGTGTCCAGGAAAAAACAACAGAAAAGGCAACCATATGGCAGGTCAAGAAAATAGTAGCACAATTAAAGAACCACAGCCCCCCAACTCCCACCCCACACTTCTACCTCAGAAACATCTGTCGCTGTAACGAGGAAACTAGAGAATAGAATGAATGATATTCAACAGGGGGGGGTTGTATTCATCTGGATCCTTTCTTCAAGAACCGATATCTACTTGAAATCAAACAGTAAGGTTGCATTCAAAAGGAACATGGCCGAGCACATCAGACCCCATTACATTAATATCACAGTGCAGGAGTCAATGAACGGTTAAGATCTTGTGGTGTTGCATCTAGCAGTTTAGAGCCTGTAACCAAGAGTGCCTCTGTACTGCTTTGTGTGCTCCATCTCCAGAAACCAGGTTGCAGCTCGACGGCACAGGGGACACCTCCTGCACCAAAGGAGAACAAGAGGGCGACCCGGATCAACCGGCAAGGTGGTTTCTTTTGCTGAGTGGATTCGGTTTCTGCGCTAGCATGTGTCCAGGTGGTCTCCCAGCTCACGCTCCACAAGATGAGGTCTTCACTGTATTCCGAAGGGGTCGGTCCTCTGTGATCCACGTCCATGTGGACTTTTGAGTCTTGAAGAAATAGGATTTGTTGGCATGGATCACTCTGAGCTGTGCTGGAAACAGAAGACTATATTGGAGGCCCAACACCCTGAGCTTTTGTTTGACCTCTGTGTAGGAACGGCACCACTGCTCCACCTCCAGTGTGTAAATTGGGTTCAATTAGAACCTTAGCATCTACACAACGAAGTTCTGGCTTGGCAAGTACCGCTCGCAAAACCGCATCTCTATACCTGAAATTCAGGATCCGGGTGATCAACAGCCCGGGAGATGCCTCTGGGGGAGGTTTTGGTGTCAAAGCGCGTGAGCCCTCTCTATCGCGAACCAGGGGGAGAGACTGTCAGCTGGCATCAAGGATTTAATCCACGCATCCAGAAAATCTGCGATTTGCTGGGGTGCACACATTATTGCATTGAGAGCGGTTTTCTGCAACCTCTGCCTGCATGTGAAGTTCTGATGTGCGCGAGAGAAGACTGTGGACCTGGGCTTTAAGGGATGTGATCTCATCTTAAACGCCAGAGATTCATGTTTCTGCCTCCGTGATTCGCACAGTAGCATTTCTGAGGTCCTGGACACGTCCATGAGCACTTCATCAATTTTGTTTTTGACAGCTGCTTGAGATGTTTGAATAGCTTGCAGAATTGTGGCTAGGTCCTGGTAGGGGAGCTACCGACCGCCCGCCTCCAACCCGGAGTTTCCTTGTTTACTGATCGCCGACCCGGTAGTGAACTGTTTTATGCGGGTCTGTGAGGCAGCTGGTCTCAACGATCTATCCTTGCCCATGACGACGATAAGGCTGCAGTCTGGTCAGATTCTCTGTGTGTGGAAGAGACAAACTTCCTGCTCCAGCCACGCTTCAGCCCAAGCAGCCATCTGCATGTTGGGCATAGAGCTTCACTGCGACTGGACTTGGCAGCCAACTCAATGTCTCCAGCAGGCAGTCAGAAGCATCCCAGGTCCATCCGCAGGGCCCCTCCCCATGCAGGGCGAATGCACGTAGGCAGAGGCACCAATGCAGTAGGGGTTTCTGCACCGGTGGAGGGTGGTGGGGGGAGGCACCCCCGGGCCCACAGAAAGATAAAGGTGTTGAGGGAGGAACCACTGCAGGCCCAGCAACACAGATCCGCTGCTTCCAACCACTGTCTCTCTTTCATAGCGAGCAGATGACAGCAGTATTTACCACAACGCGCCGTCTCTACACTCAAATAATTGATACAGTCAACCCGTGATTTGAAGAGCTCCCCATGACTTATGCCGGATTGCTAACCTGAAATAATTATTAGTGATATCAAGAATCCTAAAGATGATACAATACCGGGTTTTTTCTTTTCAGACAGATCCCTGCAGTGATTCACATCTATCTATCTATTAGCCAATAGACTTAAACAACCTTATCAACATTGCTAAGGGGCTTCCTCTGCAAAATATAATAGTCCTGATGATGGTCTTATAGACACCTGCAACAAAGACCGAAACGTGAATGAATGAATGAATGAATGAAATCCATCTTATATTGCGCTACTTAGCCCAAAGGGCGTCAAGGCGCCTAATCCAAAAGATATCCACATAGCAAGCTTATTGGTAAGCCTTAATAAAGCACCATGTTTTTAATGATTTCCTAAGAGGCACCGAAGGTTGCATCTTTATGTCGGAGGGGAGGGCATTCCACAGGCGGGGGGCTACGGTGGCAAAGGCCCTGCCTCCCCATCTGACTTTCTTACTACGCGGGATACACAAAAGATTCATGTTGGAAGAACGAAAGGTCCTGCTAGGAGAGTAGGAGGTTAACAGAGAGCCTAGGGCATCTGAGGGTCCTGCCAGAAGCGCTCCAAAAACCAGACAAAGAATTTTGAACACAATTCTTTGCTGGATCGGGAGCCAATGGAGGTTCTTCCTGGCTAGAGTAGCAGAGAAAGACTTGGGGGCGTCCAGTACAAATCTCACCGCAGCATTCTGCACGCTCTGAAGGCGTTGAATATGGCCCTTATTAATATTGCCATACAGAGCGTTGCAGTAATCTAATCGAGAAGACACTAATGCGACTACAGTCTGTTTACGTGCCTGAGGGGAGAGATAGTGGACGATTCTCCTCAGAATCCTGATGACTCCCCAACAGGTAGCCACCGTTCGATTTACCTGCAGGTTCATAGCCAGCGAGGTATCAAAGATGACTCCTAGGTTCCTGGCAGAAGGCGATGGTGTAGGACAAGCTCCCAATGATGGAGGCCACCACTCACTGGACCAGAGATCCTGGTCCTTACCAAAGATCAGCACCTCAGTTTTATCGCCATTCAGCTTCAGGGAATTACAGATCATCCATTCTGCAACTACTTGCATGCAGTTCCTGAAGCTGGACGCGGTGGTGCTGACCGAGTGGGTCAGGGACATCATAATCTGTGTATCATCTGCATATGATACAACCTCCATCCCCTGTGATTTAACTAACCTAGCAAGGGGGGCCACATAGATATTAATCAGGGTCGGACTTAACGCCGACCCTTGAGGGGCCCCACATTGCAACGGTTTAGCAGGGGAGAGGAACTCTCCAAGCTTAACCCTCTGCTCCCTGAGTTCTAAAAAGGAAGACAGCAAGCTCAACGCTGGACCCTGCAGCCCTACTTCCCTCAGACGAGTTGTTAAAGTCGAGGGGGACAGGGTATCGAATGCTGCCGTCAGATCTAAAAGGACTAGCAGGGTGGTCTGTCCTTGATCCACCTTAGTTCGGATATTATTCATCACCACAGTAAGTGCAGATTCCGTGCTGTGTGATTTCCTGAACCCATGTTGGGATTAGTCCAGATAGCCAGAGGAATCAAGAAAAGTGGTGAGATGAGAATTAAGGTGAGATTCCAACATCTTAGCAGGGGCAGGGAGCAGGGAGATGGGCCTAAGATTTTTAAGATTTTCTGGGTCCAGGGTAGGCTTTTTAGGTCTCGGGACCGTTAAGCTGCGAAGCAGCTTCCGGTCAGGAGAATTAATGTCTCTCAGTAGCTCAGTAGATCCCGCCTCCTTGCCCCGTCTCTTCTCCATTGGCTGGCTTCCTAAAAGGAGGCCAGCCATTGGAGGAGAGATCAGTCACTCCGATGTAGCCCCTTCCTTTTCGGATTTGGGGGCGTAATTTTTGCTGTTCTTTAGACAGTGACGTCGTCCGTCACTCAGCACAGCAAAACACGCCCCCGAATCCGAAAATGGTCGTGCGTTTCTCCGAGGCATTGTCTCCTTGCCTCGGAGAAACATGGTGGTGTTTTCGGAGCTGCTCGCCTCCCTTCCCTGCTGCTTTTAGGAGCTGCTCGGCTCCGCTCGCCTCCCCCCTCCCTCTGCCCTCCTCCGTTGCACCGGATAATAGCAACATGAGTTTAGAGTTCACTTTGTTGGTGTCCCCATAAAACTTATTTTGTAAAGTGATCAGGAGCTGCAGGCGCAGGCTTTGAAGAGCTAACAACTGAAACCGTATAATACTGAAATATGTGCTACATTGCAGTGGCGCAGCGATCAGCCATTATGTCAGCTAGGTTCATCCTGAGCGTAGAAGTCGCTTGCAATGTTTGTTGTGTTGGAGGTCCTGTAACGCGATTTCTGGCGGATGTATTTTGTGGGTATATCATGTTGACGGGGCACCTAAATCCAGTTTAGGTTGCCCGCCATTAGCATTTTACACACTTGGGGAGAGGCGCTCTCTGCGAGGCCCGGCCTTTCAGCGGTGTGCGTAGTTTGAATCAGGTTTTTATTGGCGGTGCTTTCAAATCCTATGAACCCATATGTGAGATGGCGTGCGTTTATTTTGATAGTGGTGCATTTGGGTGCATTGGGTGGTGCTTTTGGGGGGGGGGCAAGACTTCCTCAGGGTGTTCACAAGGGGATTAGAGGTGGTGCTGAATGCTTGGGCGGAGAGGCAGCAATAGTCTCGCCATAAGCACCGCCATGGCCGTCCTCCCAGGGCGGTACCCACAGTCCATGGGATGCGTAGTGGGCAAGCGATTTAAATGGAGGTGCCCTCATGGTCTTGGGGGCGGTGCGTGCTCACCATGCAAACCACAGGGGTGCACGTGGCACCCGCGGTAACAAGTGCCTGAGGCCTGGGTGTCCTGCAAGTGAATAGTGCATTCCTGCTGCACTTTCCATTATAAAGATGCAGTGTTTCTGCAGGGCGCCGTGATGATTCCTTGCCACAGCAGGTAGCGCTGCTGTATCCCCACAGGGGCGGCTGGTGACATTTGACAGTGGTGGGGCGTAAGCTAATTTGCATATTGCACCGCAGCAAGCGAGCGTAGCAAGCGAGCCCGAACCTCTTTAAGGGGGTTACAATGCGGTCGTTACAACAACCGCGTTGTTACATCGCAATACATTACAATGCAAGTTCATGGTGGACTGGTCCAAGAATTCCATCTGTAGCTCAATGATATGAAGGCCCTAGTCGACCCTTTATAATCATGGCCCCTTGTCTAACAAGAGTTGGCAAAGCCAATAGGCCTTGGCAATCTGGTGCAATGTTTAATTTTGTTTTATTTACAAGCATATGCCTCAAAATAAAAAGGGAAAAAAGAAAATATGCTGCCTCCTAAATATTGCTCTTTATGCTTGACATAAAAAATCGCATTTTAAAAAACATTCACAGATGCAGCTGCTTTACCACTGATGATTTTTAAGCAACAAGCCATTCCCGTTGTACCTACCTGAGGAAGTCTGGAGACTCATGCTTACTTTTTCAAAGTAAATGTGTCCATGACACTCAGTCGGGAGTGTCAAAGCGGAGCAGCATAACAAAGACAGTATTACATGGTCACTACCTGTGGCTGGTTACTGCCCTGACACCAGTTTTTTTAAAAAGCCTTATTTTAACACTAGGAGCAGTTCAGTTTGTGGTATGTGCTATAGAAATGATCCTTCCAACCACCACCACTACTACAATTACTACTGGGTTGCAAATCGAAGGACCACGTGCATGAAAGAGCAGGGATGCATTCGCTTCTCACATCTGATATAAGATAACTAGAAAGCTCTGGTTGGTGTTTTTGTCTCTGGTGTCCTTCAGAAGCAAAAATACAGTTGGATGATGTAATGCTCATTAAACTTCCTTTGCTAAAGCCCCATAATGGTCTCTGTTTGGGTCACATCTCCAAAAGAAACACGGTTGGGAGGTTTCATTTCTTTTTGAGACTACATGAGGTCCCAACCAGACCCTTTGGTGTGTCAGAACCCCATAGAGGGTTGAGTATGAAATAAGAGAGATGATGAATTGGCTTTTTTATGGTGTGGTGCAGCGCCTATACACACCAGACAATGATGTCAGAAGCAAATGTAGTTGGAGCACGCACCATCAAACCACGCAGCATAGGAATGCAGAGGCTTTCAGCCCAAAGCCAGGGTGGGAGGTAGGAAGCCCAGAACAATCAGATATGACAGAAAGAGTGACGTATCCCAGCCTCACTAAGGAAGACAGCAGCAAGTAGAGATTTAAGCAGTGCAGAGGGATAAAAGTTAACAGAATCCCTGTGCTTGAGAGAGCGGTGGCTGCGTAAAGCATTAAAAAGTGAGCACAGCAATCACATCAAACATTATACAATATTTGATGCAACCTCGCTGCCACCACCCAGGCCCTCATCTTTCGACCTCTCGAGTACTGCAAGTCACTGTATGTAGGAATAGTAAAACAGATCTGAGGCGCAAGATGACCACAATGCAGAGGCCATTTTAGTGCACAGTACATTGTAAGTACATTTAAAAATAATGTCGATGTTGCCTTGTTTTCTAAGCAGCATGGCCGTGCTTTAAATGCAGCCCCCAAAAATTTTCAGCCACTTTAAAATATATGTATGCAAAGGGAACTTTCTTTTTTAAACATTTTATTTGAGGGGCTAACTACCTTCATTGACATTGTGGATTATATCAAGCCAAACTCATTTTTAGTTACCTGGAAAGGCACTAAGCAAACCACACCTTTCAAAAGAAGTTTACATTTGATCCACACACACATGTTGGCACTGACAACACCAGCTCTTATTACGATTTTTAACTCCGACCTCAGAGGTAATTTGCAAATCAAGTTAAATAAAAAAAATATATAATGTCATACATGAGGTCACGTTGAGAGTGCAAAACCTTAATAATGGCAGCTGCTTTCCCCCTGGGATAAAATCGACTTGAAGCCAGGCCTCAAATCTAAAACACACAACATCAGATTGCTTATAAACTGCAAAAAACACATATTTACTCCACCCCAGATGGGACTCGAAAACTGCAACAACAACAAAATTCTCCACCCCAGATGGGACTCGAACCCACAATCCCTGGCTTAGGAGGCCAGTGCCTTATCCATTAGGCCACTGGGTCTGCTTACAGCACAATCCAACTGGGGCGGTTTAAGGCAGAATCCATTCATTTACACGTACTTCCTCCTCGAACTGAATGTTCTACACACTCGTCTCGATGAAACAAGAATATACAAAGTAGCTATTGGGGTTACTTCTCCGAGAGCCCTGTCAGGGCGAGGGGACATTCTGGAAAACTGGTGCAGTGTCAGACACGTAAACTCGTAGGAAAAGGCACTAATTGGGTAAACTAGCAATTTGACACTAGTAACTCGTGAAAGGGGGGTGTTCTCTACAAAGTATCAGTTTCACATTTGTATCCTACGTGAGAGCTGGACTTCGAGCAAGGGACAGCATCACGCACGCATTTACCACGACCTTCGGGGCAGATGAAGGAGCATTGTAAACTAGCACTGTTCATGGGGTTTCTGCACCAGCTCAGTGTCCCACCTGTAATCTACGTGGAAGGAGGCATTTTGCGCACACTAGTAGTTCCACTCCTGTTACTCTGACGAGAGGGCAAGTCTTTGAAACTCGCATTGTTTAAGACCGGTAACCCGTGAGAAAGGGGACTTCTCTGTAAACTAGCCATTTCACACCAGGAAATCAGCGCCAGGATTGGCTGGGGGGGCACCATGACTGCTCGCCCAGTCGCCATGTGCAACCCTGGGGGCTGCGGCCCGCCCCCTGGTCCTCTCTCTACGAGGAAATTGCCAGGGAATCAATCTGCGCATGCGCGGGCATGTTTGTGCCCAAAAATCCACTTGCGCAGCTGCAGCAGGCCCATCCTCCCCCCCCTACACCCCCCCCCCCCCCCCCGCACTCCGGAAAAGTCAGGTGTCTCCCGGATTCCCGGCCGGCAGGTAGCGAGCGCGATTATTTCAATATTTGTTGTATTTGTATTTTCATGACGACGCGGTGGGTCCATGGGGCTTAGTGGGGCTACGCCCCTACGCCCCAATGGACGCACCGCGCCGCCTGGAGCTCGATGCCCACGCTCGTGTCTTCCTCTGCCTCCGGTGCTGGTGCAGCTCCCCCAGCTGCATGCAAAGTTTTCCTTGAGCAGCTCCCTTCCTAGGGATTGTTTATGAAGGAGTTTGTGAGGACTATTGGGTCCCTTCGTCCATTTGGGTGCGGTGGCTGCATCCTCCGGAGTGTTGCCGACCAGCCCACCTGCTGATGTATCCAACATCTGAACCTTTCCACGCTGAGAGTAGGGTGCATGGGAGCTGAGGCGCTCATGCAACCAAGTGGATTCCATTGCGTCATGGTTCGTTCGGACGGACATCTCCCTGTGCCTCTCAGCAGGGGACTTGAGCAGTGTAGCATGTTTTCTTGTGTCACGGGCTACTCGTTCGGTATGGCCTCCAATGGATTTTTTTCCACTGCCTTGGGATGGACACGCTGGTGGATGGTCCCTATGTGTCATGGCATCAGCCATCAGGTGGATGGTCTGTGATGGTGATGCGTGCGTTGCACGAGCACATGCGCACACTGAGCCAGAGCCTGGTTGATCATGCGGTGGGTTGGAGATTTCCTGCATAGGCGGTTCCCGTACTTGCACTGGGAACTCCGGCTTCCGCGTATGCATGTACGGCATCCTCGGCGTGCTTCGGGTACAGGATAGCTGTTCCTCTTGACACTGTTGCCGGCGCCACATGGTGACTTTTTGCGCCCGTAGTTGCAGTTAGGGACATTCACCCACCGGTGCGGGTATTGTGTAGGTGAGGCGGACATGGGTTACTCGGTGCCCCCCCCCCCCAAAAAAAAAAATTTGAGAAAACAGCAGAAGTTGGTGGCACACAGGAGTGCCTGTGGGACAGACTCAGAGCGGGCGATGAAGTGGCCTGTCGGTGGGTCCAGGGTATGGTCACCTTTGAGAGAAGTGGTGTGGCGCTCACCAGTGCAAGGCGGTGGGCTACATCGCTTGCGGGTTTAGTGGAGGCACTCGACTCATGAATTAGTCATTGGCAGGGGACAGTGGGGAACAACATGGTGTGTGGGGCAGCAGATGGGGTGGTCACTATTGAATTAGGACATCGCCGCCCGCATCCGCAAAGAGTGTTTGCATTGGAAGTGCAACTCTGCCCCTCTTAAATTCGTTAAATCTATCTGTGCGTAAGTCCTGGTATAATGTAAGGGGTGCTCATGTAAGGCGCTCCGATACCTTCAGCTCGAGTATGTGCTAGATCGAACTGTGAAGAATCAACCAATAGCACTTTGCACTTTGGAATAAAAAGGGAATTTTAAACAAGCGGACTTGTGAAGATTTACTAGTGTCACTGAAATGTTTTTAGGGTGCCGGACGCAGTGCGTTGTGTGGGGCAAAACACTATGGGGGTGAATATGTAACATGTTAAACCAAATTGTTGTGCCATGAGGTGTTAAGGCCACTTGGTGTCAGTGTTACTCACTTTGACTGAGCATGGATGATTCATTTCTATTTTAATTGCTAATAACGATCAGTGGGAATTGCTCCTTCCTTTTCAACAAGTTAAGTAAAGCAGTTCGGTATGTTCTTTCATTTTGAGCTGATGTACATTTAGCCCTCAGTAGTAGTAGTAGTAGTGCTTTATTGTGCAGTTAATAAAAACAATTACAAATAGCCATCGGCAATAAAAGAAAGCAGATTATAAAAAAAACTGTTAAAAACAGTTAGTAAAAAAAAGAAAAGTCAAATATAAAAGTAATTGAATTGAAGTGAATTTAGCCCACAGGTAAACTGCAACGGCTTCTCTTTGGCTTGAATCGGAACTGGGGCAGACGAATGCTCGGGCTCAAACTCTTCTTGTGGAATGCCATGGAGGGATACTGCCAGTAGAGGGTGAGTGTAGATAGATCTCGAGCACATTTAATTTGAATAGGTCTTTGGGTTCCTCCACTGGTCTGAGGGGTCAAGAAATATAAACCTATGCTTATACAAACCAAGCAGTATTTTCCTCCTGTGGAGTTCTGGCCACCTGGGGGACACACCTCGAACTTCAATTATAGCAGACTGGTTACTCAGCAGCAGTTGCGTCGCTATGCAGTTTAGTTCCAAACACTGTTCATGCTAGGAGCATGGAGGTGTGTTAGTGTCAGTTGGTGTAGGACAATTAGGGCTGGAGGTGTGTAGTTTCAATGCAAGTGTTTTAGGTGGTCAAGGGGTGGTGTTGACTTTTGCAATATCAGAAGAGTAGCTTAGGACGCCAAAGCTGCCCTTGTGTTCCTCCGTCAAAGCTCAACTATATATATACAATGCCATTTATTTATGATTAAAAAAAAAATGTCATGAGCAATGCCAATAGCTCTACCTTTAATGATGCCGAGACCATTGCATTGTAAATGCTTGTTTAGGAGGGGCTTAACAATCGCCTTTTTCCAGGCTGCCGGAAAGTACCCTGAAGGATAGCGCCATTCATCACCTCCAGTAATGGTGCTAACAAGGTTTCCTTACAATCCCTCAGGACTTTTAAAGGGCAGGGGTCCAGAGGAGAACCCAACTTTGTTTTATTCAACAAGGAGTCAAGGTCTTCAAAGGTAAGGAGGGGAAAGACCGTAAGGGTCTTAGCCGAGTCCCTAGACCAGGGCTCTATACTATCTTGGGTAAGACTAAAGTTGTCGTCAAGGATCTTTCTCTGTGCTTCTAACATGGTGTAAATATCCACAATTTTAGAGTGGAAGAAATCAGAGATCCTGTCGCAGAGATCTTGGGAAGCTACGGCTGGATCCGGTTCCTGTAAGGAGCACAGGGAATTGACAATCTTAAATAGCTCCCTGGGTGAAGTAAGGGACATCGTGCGTTTTGAAAAGAACTCCTGTTTTCCCTTGATAATCGTGGCCTTATATTCTCTCAGTAACCGCTTATGGCAGTCTCTATCGGTAGACTCCCAGGATTTCTGCCATTTCCTCTCCTGCCTCTGCACTTCTGCCTCAGGAGTCTCAAGGACTCTGTGAACCAGAGGGCAGAGGATTTAGCCCTTGCTGAATAGCAAAGCAAAGCTGGGGCTAGCACATCAACAGCTCTCGCGATGGAAGTGTCAAGTTCGTGTGCAGCAGCACCGGCGTCTCTGGAAGCCAGATCGGCCACGGATCCTATTAAAGGGGCAAGTACCTCATTGGTAATGTTCCTAAGGCATCTCTTGGGGATTCTGTTGGCGAAAGCCTGAGAAATCAGGGGTCCTAGAGGGGAAATCAACTCCAAAGGCACAGCCAGATGATCAGACCAGACCATTGGTACGGGGGGGCCGGAAGACAGCCTAGGGTCGTTTGAAAACACCCCGTCCAGGATGTGCCCTGCCAAATGGGTGGGGCTGGACACCAACTGAGGAAAACCACATGCCGTGAGAGGGTCCGTTAAGGAGAGTGTGTCTTTAGAACTCAGATTGTCAAGATGAAAATTTAGATCCCCTAGAATAGTAAAGCAAGGTTTACCGAAATAGGGTTCCATAATTCTAAATAAATCATGACAAATTGGATCTAGGACCCGGGGGTCTATAGATAAGAAGGCCCGTAAAGGATATCAAAGGAGAAGAAGAAATAACGAAGTATATAGCCTGGAAGGTATCGGAGGGCTCAAAAAGAACCTTTATGCGACATGAAAGAGAGGATTTATAGAGAATCGCCAATCCCCCTCCCCTACGTTTCACTCTATCCAATCTATGTAACGCATAACCTTCCGGGATGGCATTCAGAAGGTCCGGACCCGACGAATCCGAGGCCCAGGTTTGAAAACCCAGGACGGATTCCTGGCCGTGACAAAGTCATGGAAAGCGATATTGTTTTTGATGGGCGATCGAGCATTGATTAAGAAACCCCTTTCCGAATGAAGGGGAACCCCATCCATGGAGGGAACTGATAAACCTCCTGAAGCAGTGATAGGAGGGGGGTCACTATAACAGGAGCGGCAAAAGAAGGAGCTTACCAGGCTCTCAGGAGTAGATTTATGGTGGCATGGTAAGGGAGAGGGTTTCAAAGCAGTCAGATCCCCAAGGGCGTAAAAGCGAACTACCTGACTGACTACCGAAGGAACTTCAGCAATACCACAGGGCTCGTCCTGCAGCGCGTCCTCAGCGCGGACGGGCGCAGACGGGCAGAACTCTGGCATAACTCCGGCAAAAATCCGGCAAAAATCCGGCGACCCCGCTGCGCGATTCCGCTGCGGGTCAGAATGACCTGCTTAAGTACCCACCTAGCGTCCTGGTGACCACTAGACCGTCACTGCGTCTGGAAGTCGCCGCCGGGCGTACCTTTACCCCCCCAAAATGGCCACCAAAAAGCAACTACCTCGGGAGTACCGGGAAAGGGACCAGCCAAACAGCGGTGCTTTATCCTATTATGCTGCGGGTGAGTGGGCAGTACAAATTGCAGTACGAGTTGATAACAATTAAAAGGGGGCGAAGGCAAAGGAAAATACAAAAATATTTAAAACTGGAATATTAAAAGCCTACGATCGGCAGCTATGCAAATGTCATCAGCGCAGCGCACTCAACTAACGCAAATAGGGCTTCACCCTCAAACGTCCACCTCGTCATCATCTCCAAAGCAATTTATTTTCTTAAAGAGGAACTTTTGTACATGAAACTTAGTTATTCATTGCTATTCCAAGGAGTTGATGTTTAGTTATGAACCGATTTGTGGATCTGTACATACATCTGTTCGTGACCTTTTGCGTACATTGATTTGTTGACTGTATCCCAGTGAATTGATTTTCTTCAGATTGATGAAATACAATATATATTTTTTTATATAAATAGACCTTTCTGTGTGCTTCTTCTTCTTTTCTCATTCAATGTGACTAATGTCAATAATTATTTGGGTTATCCTATGGATACATTTGGGTTAGTTTGTTGACAACTAACCCCTAAGATTTATGCTAACAAATCAACTTAAGTATTGTATAAATAAAATCCCTTGTAGCCATTCTCAACTCTATATTGCTTCCAACCACCGCCTCTCACCTACAAGCAAATGCGACCGCAGGGCTCTCTGCACCTCAAAGGAACCTGTATTCACCAGCCGGCTCTGCCCTGCAATCTTGTCTGGATTACAGACCTGGGGGTGTGTCCCAAGGGCAGGAAGGCGACATCCTCCACCCTTCCGGCCCCACGGGGAAGGGACAGGGGAAGATCCAGGCCAAGGACGCAGCACAGTCAGGCCAGAGATGAAGCACCAGGCCCACTCCTCAAATAGAGTGTGCACAGTCACCAGAGTCCAGAGCAGCACAGACTTGCAGCTCCACAGGCTATAAGAGCATGTGGGACCCCCTGACTCGTCCATCCAGGGTTCAGGGGGTCCCACCTCCATTTTCCTCACAGTTCTCTGGAGAGGTGGGGGGGGGAGGGGACGCCCCAAGTAGGCCTTAAATTTGCCACTTACTGCCACGGACTCACAGCCAGCCCTCAAGAGTCTTCCAGTAGGCCACCACCACAGTCCTTCTTCGGGGCCCGGGCATGCCTCCTCATCGCCGCAGGCTTCACTTGCTTGTATTTTCGCCATGGCGGCCTCTGCAGCCCTCTGGTGTCACCTTTGGTGCAGTGGGTCAATAACGGGCTTCACGCCCGGGGACTCCTCGGCTGCCATACGCCGCCTTGGAGGCTGACAGCGACTCAGGGGCAGCTTTGATGGCAAGCTTAGATGCGGATGGCTGACGGAAAGGAGAGGATCGATGTGGAGCTCTGCTAAAGAGCGACTGCCATGATGGCTCTCCAACCCACGCCCCCCGGGATTGGTAGTTTTAGTACTTTCCATGTGGGCTGCCATTCCATTACGTGTCCAACAGCGCTTCTTTATTGTTACGTAAATCTCACCCAAAAGCAAACTCCTTCACTTAGTCTTTCAACCCACAAAATGCTGCCCCAATCAGCCAACTGAAGCCCGCTGAAATCTCGCCGTGGTGCACTCCACGGTCGGGCCAGCTGTATTAATTAAACCCAAGGAGTTGCCCCCCAGACGAAGTGCACTCTTTGAAATAAACATTCCATAGGAGCCACTTCAGGAAAGTTGCACAACAAGACATCGCCGGAAAACCTTCCTCCATCAAAGGCTGCACGCAACAAAAATGTGCACAATTAGCCACCAATAAATACCCTTGTAAAACATCATAGACCTCCAGTGAGTATCAAATCAGTGTAGTGTTTTATGGGATTGGTAGTTTTTAGTACTATGATGTTTTCCATGGGTATTTTTTGGTGGCTTATTGCGTACATTTGTAGCGTACAGCCTTTGAAGAAGGTAGTTTTTCTGAAACGTGTCAGACGATTGCATGTTGGGCAACTTACCAAAGTGGCTCCTATGGAATAAATGTTTGTTTCAAAGAGTGCAATGTTCTGCACGATCTTCAAGTGGCTTCCCATCATTACCAGAAAAATAGTAACCCAGGCCCTCATCACCAGCCACCTGGACTACGGCAACGCACACTATGCCGGCATCGCCACTGACCTCATGCATACTACGTTTGAAGATTTGAGTGTGGACCTCTTGGACGAATGGGAAAACAACCTTGAGGGCCCATCTTGTACTATGATGCATATTTTGAACAAGGACGCAAGTGAGAAAGGATTGAAATTACAGGCGGCGATTGATGAACTTGAAAAACAAATTGAGGCTATGGATTGTAAGGACCTGATTGAAAGAAATTACACTTTTCCATACAAAGTGATAGAGGAACATCAACAGTATTTAAGGGATAAGAAAATGTGCAAAATAAGGAGGGATGACGGGGTCTATAGGGATGGCAGGATTTACACCTTCGCCAGGAAATATGATAATCCCAGCAATAGCGAGGACAACAACAAAAGAGCCAGAGAAGAAAGTTTTGAGAACAAATCTGGTAGTAGTATATCACTGGCCTCTACCCAGAGCACTACTTCCAACCAGTCAACTCAGGGAGTCCCTTTAGGGGAAGGAGCAACCAGCTTCCAGAAGGAACTGGAAAGATTGAGAATAGGGGAGATTCAACCAAAAAAGGGTGCAAGAAAACAAGGAGGGGTGGGCGGTCAAGGAGGAAAGGGAGATACCCACCCTATGGCACTACGCCCCAAGAAAAATTGAGTCAGACCACCAGTGTGAGGACATCCAGGGCACCTACCACGGGGGTATCACTGGTTTTGTTGGCCAACAGGTAACACAGCAGGAGTTACATATCGTCAACTTATCTGAAAGAGAATTAGACACAGATGAGTGCTCCGTCCTAAAGAAGCGATTAGGCTTCTGCCCTACTCAATTTGGGGATTTGACCAATGTACACATTGATCTGTTTAAATTTCTCTGTGTGTTGAAATTAAAAGAATTCTTTGCATCGCAAATTCCGCCTGTTGTGTGTAATGTGCCTAATGTTATGGAACTCGATACGCCTGTTGCGTCTAATGTGCCTAATGTTGCATCAAATGTGCCTAATGTTATGGGACCTGATAGAACTATAGAGTATATAAGACAGGTACAAACACTCCTTTCTATTCAAAATGATGATGCTATAGACATGCGCACCTTGCTCCTTGAATTGGATATCACTGAAAGCACTACTATTGATAGTGGTCTCAGATGTAAATCAAAATTCACTCCCCAGGTGGGATACCACCCAAACATTGACAAGTTTGGAACATTACTAACGGAGGAATTATACAAACTTGATAACCAATCCAAATACACTCTCCATCCATGACACAACCTCTCTAAACCAGAAAAAGATGCCCTTATCAGACTACAGAATGACACTAGTATAGTGATAAGGGAAGCTGATAAGGGGGGAATGTGATGGTAATGGCCACCAAAGATTATATGGGTGAAATTTTATTACAACTTGATGACTATGTATGTTATACACAAATTCGCAACAACCCCATGCCAGAATTTCAAACTACCATCAATGGGAGACTCACTGAATGGAGGGATGAATGCCTAATCACTGATGATGAGTATAGATTCCTCTATGTCGAAAATGTAAGATATCCATGCATCTACATATTGCCCAAGGTGCATAAGGGAGGTAGGTTTCCACCAAGAAGACCAATAATTTCAGGGGTAGATTCACCCACGAGGACTCTCAGAATTTGTTGACCTTACCCTGCAGAAACATGTCATCAACCTCCCTGCATACATAAGAGACAGCAAGGACATCCTCACCAAGTTCGATTGGTACCCTTGGTCCAATGAACTGAGATTTGTCACATTGGACGTAGTAGGGCTCTATACCTGTATTAAAAAGGAGTATGGCATGATGGCAACCCAATACTATCTTGATAAGGAGGGGGTAGACAAGTATTCCCATACTAGCATGAATCTGGATATGATCAATCATATCCTGAGCAACAATTTCTTCAAGCATGACGAAATGTGGTTCCACCAATTATAGGGGACAGCTATTGGTTCCAGGTTTGCTCCTTCTTATGCTGGCCTTTTCATGGGCTGGTATGAGAAGGAGCATGCCTGGAACCAATGTGCCTCCCCCCTGGACCAAACACATCGCGTTCTGGGGGAGGTACATTGACTACATTATTTGTCTGTGGACAGGATCAGTGGAGGAATTGCAGACATATCTAGTGTACCTTAATGACAAACCTTATAATGCAAGGTTAACAATGTCACACCATCAAGAGTGTATTGATTTTTTGGATATTCACTTCTTTGTTAATGAGGGACAGGTACATAGCACTCTGTTTAGCAAAATCCACCTCATGTAACAGTACATTACATGCAACAAGCACACATGCACGCTCTGTGATCACCAATATCCCTTACGGAGAGATGGTGAGAAGACTTCGCAATTGCAGTAGGTACAATGAGTTCAGTGATAACATCAATGACATTAAACAACGCTTCATCAATAGGGGTCATGACCGTCGCACACTGAATTTAGCTGAACAAAGAATACAGAACCTCCCTAGAGCAGACACCCTCAAACCATCCACCATGGGAAAGAGGAGGGGGAACAAGGCTACAGGCGCATACAAAGATAAGATCTCATTCTATACCAACTACACAGCACACAGTAGCAAGATATTTCAGGCCTTTAAGAAACACTGGCACTTACTTTGGAATATTCCCAAATTACGTCCGTTCATTAGCCAGAATCCCTCGCTTGTGTACAGAAGGGGCCGTAAATTGAGGAGAACACTCTGTCCTAGTTATGTCACCACTAAGCCCCCTGACATGTGGCTACCCACTGCACTTGATGGGTTTTACACCTGCACAACCTGCAATGTCTGCCCATATGGTATTAACAAAGCAAGGACTTTTGTTATAACACCACCAAAACATACGCAATCAAACACTTCATTAACTGTAATACCCAGTATGCAATGTATATCCTAGAATGTCCATGTGGAATTATCTATGTGGGTAGCACAGCGCGTAACCTTAAGAAAATGATACAGGAACATCGCAGCGCGCTCATTAATGATGACACAAGATACCCCATGACTGAACACTACCGTAATGTACACATGGGGAACAACACATTCAGATTCAGTGGCATTGATCACGTGCCACCGAACAACCGAGGTGGTAACAGGGAGCTTAGACTGCGTCAAATGGAATCGAAATGGATTTGTAGACTCCAAGCGGTGGCAAGAGGTCACAACTCTGACCACCAGTTTCACTATTTTTTAAACTAGACACACTGACAATCGTAGGCGTCCATTGGTCACATCCCTAACACGAGACATTAGGTCCCGACCTCTACGCACTGTAGCCTAAGGGTATACCTTTTTGAATTTCACACAATATATACAAATAATCACTTGTGATTCATAACATTCTGTACATTTATTTCGACACCAGAATGTACTCTTTTGAAATTAAACTAACTCTCATCACAGAAAACAATAAATTACATTTGCATTTCTCACACATTTAAACTACAAGAAATTAATTTCCACAAATTCTTCTGTGTTTCCATTTCAGACGCTCAATGCATTTCGGGCCATACTTGACCCTTCATCAGGAGCATGTGTTTTCTAAAAAATAATGCAATACATCCATCAGTAAGCTCTCCTAGCTGGAGAATTCCAGACATATTTTACATTTACTGTAAACATGAATGCATAATACCATGCGTTGACCCGACACGCCGATCCCCACAACTGCCGGTAACTCACAGGACTCACAATGACTCTCTCGGAATCTACCACAGAACAATTTCATGGCAAATTAGAGATGCGAGGTAACACTATAAGCGACGTAGATCTGAGAAGACATTGGAACTTTAACTAAGGTGGCGAGTGAAAGTTTAGTGAAGATTTGCATCAGCGAAGGTAAACAGAAGGGTGGTGAGGGTTCAGTATATGTGAGAGGAGGTTTGAATTGCAAACTGACATTGGTCATTGTTTTGTGGTAGATTCCGAGAGAGTCATTGTGAGTCCTGTGAGTTATCGGCAGTTGTGGGGATCGGCGTGTCGGGTCAACGCAGCACGCAGCATTGGTAAGAGCACAATTAACCAGTGGTATTTTTTAAGCGGCAGAGTTTTTTGTATAGAGTAGGTTAAATAGGTTGGTTTTTTTGGGATTTTTTTTGCAGATGGTAAAGATCATCCAGTGGCAGGATTTATGTAAGCATAAGAATGGACATTAGTATTTGTCTTTTTCTTTCTCGAGCACACGGTGTGGTCGTAGTTTTTCACACAGTTGGAATACATTCAAGTACTTCCCACATGGTATTTAAAACATGATATTATGCATTCATGTTTACAGCAAATGTAAAATATGTCTGGAATTCTCCAGCTAGGAGAGGTTACTGATGGATGTATTGCATTGTTTTTTAGAAAACACAAGCTCCTGATGAAGGGTCAAGTATGGCCCGAAATGCATTGAGCATCTGAAATGGAAACAGAGAAGAATATGTAGAAATTAATTTCTTGTAGTTTAAATGTATGAGAAATGCAAATGTAAATTATTGTTTTCCGTGATGAGAATTAGTTTAATTTCAAAAGAGTACATTCTGGTGTCGAAATAAATGTACAGAATGTTATGAATCAAAAGTGATTATTTGTATATATTGTGTGAAATTCAAAAAGGTATACCCTTAGGCTACAGTGCGTAAAGGTCGGGACCTAAGGTCTCGAGCTAGGGAGGTTTCAAGTAGAGGCACAGGGAAAACAACTGTGCTACCTCTGCAGCACGCTGATAAAATTTTGATTTATAGATTGAAGAATGATTGAAAAATTCTGAAAAATTATAAAGAAAGGGAGTGCATCTTCGTTCATTTTTCAAGTTCTTGTCCATTGGTCATATACCATACTTTGGCATAGCTGTGCCTTGACGGGGGTGTATTTGTTAGCTTGACACTCCGCTATGACCCCATTCTCATTGGGATTAATCCTTTGCATTCCATAGGCACTTATGCCTTTGACCTTCTCTTTATGGATTATATACTGCGTAACCAATGGTATATATATTTTATCCATTGCCCATTCATATCTTGAAGGGGGGCTTGTTCATTTTTATTTCATTTTATTCTAATATAACTGTTCCTAGGCGGCGGCTTACCTATGAGCCGCGCACCCAATAAGATGGGTGGCCACTATGATCTCTTGTGCCTTGGTACTGCCAGTCTTATTTACTATGTCACTCCATGCGCGGTTTCCCATAATTTGCATTGGACTGATATTAAGTTATCCTACCCGCACATTATTCTTTATACCCACTGAACAACCTGGGTATATTCCACATATGTACTGTGTACGAAGTTGGCCCCTGTTGGCGTTTTTACATCTTAAACGGGGCCCTTTGTACACATTCGGTTTCTTTCTAAGTAGCGAGAGAATGTCACATGCAAGGAGCAAACCAACTAGGGCCACATATTCATATATTATTTAATACTTAGGACCCGGCGTTGGCTTCGTCTTCCCATATTTTACTAAGCCCCTTGTACATATTCGGTTTGTTTCTAAATAGCGAGACAATGTCACATGCAAGGAGCAAACCAAATAGGGCCTCATATTCATATATTATTCAACATTTAGGACCCGGCGTTGGCTTCGTCTTCTCATATTTTACTAGGCCCCTTGTACATATTCGGTTTGTTTCTAAATAGCGAGAGAATGTCACATGCAAAGAGCAAACCAACTAGGGCCTCATATTCATATATTATTCAACATTTAGGACCCGGCGTTGGCTTTGTCTTTCCATCCGATCTGGGCTATATGCACTCCCGTATTTAACCTGTACGTCACGCACCATTTGTTCAAGGCCGTGCACGAAGACGATGTATTTTTCGGGTACTTTTCAGGTATTGTTTGCATGCTGCACTATGACTCGTAGTACCACTTTCTTTTCTTGCCTTTTTTACAATTTTTCTTTCTTTTTCTCATTATGTTTATTAACTGGTTGCTTGGATACCTTGCGTGTGAGCACCTTACGTCTCCCCCCAGCTGGCCGTAGAACGCAGGTCATATCTGCTCGGCGATCGTGCCTGCTCTTGGCTGTTAGCCAATGCAGTCTTTTCTTCATTGCCCTAGTCAATTAAGGCTTTCGCGCGCTCGAGCTGCTGGATATAAGGAGCTTGAGTTCTTATTTTTTCCCTTCGCTTCGAGGAGTGTGTTTACGCTCAGACCGCCCGTCAAAGGTAAGCCCAATTTGTGCGGTCCCACCCTTTTCTCATATTCCAGAGGGGTGCAGAGTTTAGTTTGTTCCCTCCTAATTCCGCCATCACTATGCCTGCCTATCTTGCATTTTTACATTCCTGAACGGGGGCCTTTTGATTTTCTCTTCAGTCCGCCTTGACTGTGCTTGCCTTTCGCCTCGCCATTCTTACACTAGAAGTGAAGTTGTTTAAGCTAAGACTTTTTTACTCCTATCCTTTCCTAGGCATTGTGACTGGGATCTGTTAACGTACATCTCGGACTTCCTTAACTAATTTATCTTGCACTTTGGGACACATGGGCACCTAGCATACCGTTCTTGCATCCTTACATTACATTTGTATTTCACTTTTTAATATTTTATTTCTATTTGTATTCGACTCATATTGTTTGTCTTTTCTCTCCAACGTCTGTCCCTGTGCTTTTTCATTATAGCCATGTCACTGTCTTACGTCTGTAGGAAAGTGGATACGCGACTATGGTTACCCCAGATTTTTTGCCTAGTGTTTAGCTGGTTTTCGACTTAGTTGGCCTGGGATCCTGCTAATCAGGGCCCCAGGTTATCTGCTCTCTCTTTAAAATGGACTCCATGTACCCTGGGTACATCTCCAATTGGAAACTGGGTCACCTAATGAGCCCCTGTACAGTGTACTATAGGTACCCAGGGCATAGGTGCATCCAAGGCCTACCAGGGGCTGCAGCATGTACTATGCCACCCCTGGCTGGCCACCCAAATTGACACAACTGGCTGATCACTCAGCTGGGGCAAGGTGGTGTAATCACCCTTTGCTTTAGATATAGTATACCTATATCTAACCTTATATCTAGACACATATACACCTATAAGTCACTCCTATGGCAGGCCTTAACAATCCTGAAGGCAGAGTGCTTGGTTTTATGTGAGATGGTGCTCTAGCATGAGCTGAGCCTGTCTGCAGCTTTCGGAACCATGTCCTTTAGCTGTTCTGGGATATTGCCATACCATATACTCTTAAGTGCATTATAATCCTCGCGGTTAGATGCTAACTATGGTTTGGCTTTATCGAAACATGTTGAGTAAGGTGTCATACGATTTGGAATACTACCCCTTGCCAGTCCTGGCGACAGGGGTAGCATTCCACCCTTCTAGAGGGAGAAGACATGTTGTTCTAACTATTCCCGGTTAAAGTTAACCAGAGCCACAGCATCACAAAATGGATGCTGCTGCCACAGACACAAGTCTGACCTCCTGCTGCTGGGAGTCCTTCCAGCGAGGGAGGCTTGGACAATAGGTTTCCTGCCTTGGGAGGTGCTAGCACCACCCCAGACAGGACTTTGTGAATTGGGACAGAGAGGGCTGAAAGGATTGAGACACTGCCTGGGGCACACAAGGTGTCCCATGCATAGTCCAGTTCAAACCGGTGCTGGGGCTTCCGTGCCCCAGCTCAGGCGCGATACTGGACAAAGGGAAAGGGGTGTAACCACCCCCTTCCCTGGTCCCACCCATAGGAGGGACCTAGCAGGTAATCCAGCCCCTAAGATTCGTATATAGGTAGGAGCGGAGTCTCAAGACTTTAGATTATCCTGCCAAACACTGAAACGGAACTCTGGACCTTCATCACTCTACTTTGGAAGAAGACGACTGAAGAATCTCCCTTGTGGTCAAGGAGTGACCACCCTGCACAAGCAGGCACCACCCAGCGATCGACGACTTGCTTTGCCGCCGCCTCCCGCCAGAGCCAGAGCCCAGAGCCTTACAAGAACTGGATTCCCAGACATCCAACAGCCCGATCCACAGTTCCTGCAAAGCTGAGACCCGTGGAGGCGACGAGAGACGTGGGACCGGCCATCTTGAAAAGTCTATGACCTGCTAACTGTGCAGTCCCCGAGGCCTCCTCGAAGCTGTGCATTGGGGAATGAGAAGCCCCAGCCCCGAGCAGCATCTGCACCGAAGATCAGCCCTGCACATTCCACGAGTTCTGCGTGGGGTCCTTTTGCCTTTTCCTGCTCGACGCGTCTGCCCGGTCACTTGCCAGTTGGCTAGTGGCCATCTTGGCGACGATCCCGTGAAACTACACCGCTGGTATGGTTGCTCCAGACTGGCCCTTGCTTCCCTGAAAAGAAGCAGCCCCTCAGACCTTGCTGGTCTGAGTAAGAAGCCTACATCGATTCCTGCGTGGGTTGCCTTTGCCAAGGCTTGTTGCCAACAATCTTGAAGCCGACACCGCCGACAGCGAGAGCCTTCGTGGGACAGCTCGTGCCTTCATCCTGGTCGTGGTCGATGACTCCTGGTCCACGTGGCTGCAGAGACAAGCTTCCCATCAGCACCTGATCGCATCCTGACATCGCCTGGTTCCGTCCTGGTTCCATCCTGGTCACTGGCTAGTGACCCAGACTCTGTCCCCTCTACTTTCAGGTCCTCTACAAATTCGATCCACCCTTGAATCCAACCGAACTCTTCTCTTCTGGCCGCCTGCAGCATCTTTACTCCGAAGCTCCATAGAACTCCACGACGAAACCCGACACACTTTTGGACCTATGCACCCGCTTCCTGTGGGTTAGGTAACGCGCTAGTACTACGGTGCTCCTGTAGAGGTTTACATCCCTAGTTTCAAGTGGTTAAGTTCTATTCCAGTCGGAAGGTTACTAATTCTTTAACTATATAACTTTTACGCACCCATTGACTTCGATGTGTACACGTGTGTTCTTTTAGACACTGCACACGCATCCCGTAGGCCTCCTGCTCCCTAAACATTGTTAGTCCAGTGTAGCCCCAGCGATTCCCAAGGCCCTAGGCATTACCATTGTTCGTGTTGTGGTACTTATACCACTTTTTTGATATATGGTTTGACGGGCCACCCCGCCCTATCCATAATTGTGCAACTTTTGTCTATTCTATTAAGTTACTTGTTTTGCGCTTGTGCTTCTGTGCTCATAAAGAGTTCAGGGGTTTGTTTAGAAATAAATACATATATATTTTCAATATATATCTTGTGTGGTGTCCTTTCATTTCGTATTAAAGGGATTTCATATGGTAAAACAGCTGGCTTCACATGCCCTCTTGAGTTTAGCCTAAGACTGCTTTGTCCATGCTACCCCTAGGATAGCTGGTCTATAAGGTTGACTTTACAACCATCACCATAAGGGTTGTTTGGACTGGTGCAAGGTGCTCACTAGAATAGTGAACATCGTATACCAGGCCAACTTCTCAAAACGTCATCCCTCTTTTTGACGTTTTTCACCTCTGTGACCAGGTGCCTAGCATAATTCACAGCCCCGCCCACGGGCCTACGCAGAATGGGAGAATGTTGCCAGGATCCCTTACATAGCCAGTGACCGCCTGTGCTTAGTTCTTAACGCCTTTCCATAATATAGGGATCTGTCAGACTGTATAGGTCCTTGGCAATCTGGTTTAGTTTATTTTACTTTATTTTATTGATTATCCAATGATGGAGTCCATTTGCGCCGGCATTAGCATGTGTCCTTCCTAGACAGTATAACTCCTGCCACGTGTGCACCCCCCTGAGTTCACAGCATTACAATGTTCCTGTATCTCTCTCTCTGTAGCACAAATTCGATGATCCTCGCCCATTTTACATGATATTTTTTCCACGTTTCTCAGGCTTCTCGTGGTTGGCCCTTATCATGGAGGTCTACGATATTATTATTGCACCGACGACTACATATTAAGGCTGATTGGACCTTACTTGTCCCCACTTAAAAAAGGCTTTCGACATACAAATTGGTATGTATATGACTACCATATCTTGGTCCTATTTGATACGTATTGTAAGAGGCTGTATGGCTTCTGTGAACTAGACGCTTCTCTTGTACTCATTATTAATTGGTTGCTTAGTGTTCCAGTATTACTGTCTGTTTGATGTCTCACCATTCGGGGGATATCAACTATTTAGGCTTAACCATCCCTGGTCCTGCGCCCTCATTTACATATCATGTGGTCCACAATTTCCCACAATATGCACCATCACAGATCCTCTTTTCCCTAGCCTTAGAGGCATCACCACTGCATCCATGAATCACTTTATCCGCTTTTAAGCTTGATGGGTCATGATGGAGACTCAACATCATTTTAGATGGAGCACACACAGTTCTACACTTAGTCATTTGATACTTTGCCTAATTACCACATTCCACCAGGTATATTTAGAGGGTCCTTAGGCAGCCACAAATGTTTAGGTATGTTGTTGCACTACATAGATCTATTAAGCACCTGGGACCGTGACTCGCCTATTTGGTGACTTATATAAAAAAAAATGTGTGTTGTTCATGTCCTTTGTTACTGAATGTTGTATATATGCAACCTTGTCCCACTTTTTATAAATAGCACCCTTTGTCATTTATGTCTTAGTCATGTCTATGTTAGTATTGCCATGTGGATCTTCAATGTAAGTTTTACGTAGTATTTATGTCTTTTATATATGCTCTCTTTCTAGCCCTGACGAAGTTCATTCTCTTGGACGAAACGCATTGGCTGACGTCTGTTTTCTGTTGATTTGGATCTATTTAAATAAAGAGAACACCAACGAAGTAACTGATCGTGCTTCATTATTGGAGACCATTAGACCTGGGTAGTGCACCGCTCCAATTCTTCACATACTACAGATGATCCACAACACGGCGGCCAAACTTATCCTCTACCTGCCCAAAAGAACCCACATTACAAAACACCGCAAGGACCTCCACTGGCTCCCTATTCACAAGAGATGCCTGTTCAAGCTCCTGCCCCATGCCTATAAAGCCCTTCATAACCAAGGGCCTGCCTAAACTTGAACCACCGTCTACACAGCCACACAGGAACCCAGGCCCGGTTCTAGAGGGTGGGCCGGGTGGGCCAGGCCCACCCAAACATGAGCCTGGCCCACCCAAACATGAACCTTGGCCCTCGCAGTGACGTCAGGAAAGCCAACAGAAAATGGCCACTGCAAATTAAAACGTTCCTCTTAACATTATTTTTCTAGGAGTTGCGTGATTGGGCCTGGGCTCTCTCTCACAGGCACCTGCAATCACGCATCTTCTTCTAGAAAGGTGGGTTGTATCGCTGCCCACTCGTGCAGGTACAGGGGCAAGACACAGGGGCATGGCAAAGGGGAGAAATCCTCTTTGGCACCGTGTAGTCTGTGTGTACCATCCTACTGCGTAGATATATCCTTATTTTCAGTGCTGAGAAAAGGAGTTTGTTGATCCTGATTCTCCTTTCCTGACCCCTTCAGCTGTTTATCCTATCGGGCTGTGACACACAGTTTGAATGGAGCAGGTAAGAGAATGTGTGGCTATTACATTTTTTTAAATCTGCAAAGGCCTAGCTAGATACATACTTCGTGTATGCTTCGAGGATGTGCGTATTATAGTTAATATTTTAAAAGTCTGTGAGGGCCCAGCAAGACAATTACTTTTTGTATGCTGTATATAGTTAATTCATTTTGTTTTATCGTTATAATGATGGATGCAAGACACAACTACTAAGTGTCCTGATAACTCTGGTGATTAATGATCTTTCTGGAGAGCAATATTTTGTCTGTAAAAAACTGTATTTTATGTGGGTAGCTCAGTGGGTTACTTGAAGTACAGAAGTAACATTCCTAACATTCCTAAATTAGGACAGTGACCTGTGAACTGACATCAAAGAGCTGCATACAAACCTGAATAGTATAATTTGAACTTATTTTTTGTGTTGCAATATAGTTAGAATTTCCACAGTCTTTCATTACTCTAATGCTGCTATAAAGAGTTTGTTTTGGCAGATATACATTTTAATCAGTAAAGCCAACGCCGCAAAACACTGGGGTATGCTTTAAATCCAGAGTTTGTGCTTCTCCAGACCAAACCCTCCTAAAACATACTGCCCACCATTATGGAGGACATGTGATTCCTACACCCTGTAATCCTCATTGGCTTATGTGACATTCCCTATAGGCTGATTCACATAATTATATGATTCATTGTCTCTGCATAATGTGGGCATGATGTACAGTACTGTGACACCCTACACTGATATGAGCAGTGCTATACTACAAATTAAATTGAATAGGATAGAGAGGGTCTACGGCGAGATGAGGGGCACTGGTGGAGGGTGGCAATTAGGGAATCCGAGGAGGTCAATAGAGGGAGAGGCTATTGAGCGATGAGGGGCACTGTTGGAGGGTGGTAGTGAGGAAGTCTGAGGAGGAGGTAATGAGGGAGAGAGGCTACGGAGCGGTGAGGGGCACTGTTGGAGGGTGGTAATGAGGGAGTCTGAGGAGGAGGTCATGCCGGAGGGTGGGAGATACAGAGAGATGAGGGGCACTAGTGGAGGGTGATAGTGAGGGAGTCTGAGGAGGAGGTCATGAGGGGGAGGGGCTTTGGTGCGATGAGGGGCACTGTTGAAGGGTGGCAGTGAGGGAATCTGAGAAGGAGGTCATTGGGGGAGAGGCTACAGAGGGATGAGGGGCACTGGTGGAGGGTGGCAATGAGGGAATCTAAGGAGGAGGTCATGAGGATAAGAGCCTTTGAAGGTAGGAGGGGCGCTGTTGGAGGTGGTAGTGAGGGAATCGAAGGATGATGTCATGAGGGGTAGGGGCTTTGGAGAGATGATGGGCACAGTTGGAGGGTGGCAGTGAGGGAATCGGAGGAGAAGGTCATGGGGGAGGGTGGGAGATACGGAGAGATGCGGGGCACTGGTGGAGGGAGGTAGTGAGGGAGTCTGAGTAGGAGGTCATGAAGGGGAGGGGCTACGGAGAGATGGAGTGCACTGTTGGAGGGTTGTAGTAAAGATATCTACAGAGAAAGAGGTCAGTGGTGGGGTGCCAATAAATAGCGCTCCACATTCTCTGTATACACACAGAAGCAATCCTTGTATCATAGTGACTGTTTGCAAGTAGATATGATGTAAACTATGGCTCGCAGACTACCTCCAGAAGCGACAAATTGGGCCGGTAGTGGCTCACCCGAATGCACCCTTGGCCCACCCAACTAAAAGTTCCTGGAGCCGGGCCTGCAGGAACCTACGGTCAGCACACATCACTCTCGCAAAGATTCTGCACATTCGTCGCAACCACACCAGACGCTCCTTCCCACCTCGCTGGCAAAACATGGAACCCCCTGCCCCATCACCTCCGCTCTGCACTATTGCGGACCGAGTTCAGGAAGGGACTCAAGACCTGGCTGTTCAACTGAGACCAGCAGCAGGACCCTGGAGATCCTCCGGGGTGACAAGCAGCGCTTTACAAATACGACCTGACTGATTGATTGAGCGATCTAGAATTGACCAGTTATCCCACGACAGGTTGGAGTACTTGAGTCAGTCATTTCTTTATCTGTGGCATTCTAGTACTTGTTGCTCTAATGAGTTATTTATTAACTAAAAAAAAACAGTTTAACTGCATGTCACCCATGAAAGATCTTAACGTCAAGCATAGGCACACTGTATGAAAAGTGTCCTAGCTATGCATGCAGAAAACTTAGCATAGAAGGTCCAGGTGTCAGCTTATGAAGCATTTCTTTTGGGTAAAACTTTAGACAGACGAACTGAGATTGACAACAATCTCCCACCCTTATCCCTAAGAGACCACTGGCCTTGTGCAGCTGGCTGTGTATGATCTGCCGCAGTTCCGACGCTTTCTCCGGGTGCAGCGCCATCCTCCCTGAGTTATTCCGCGGCTGCGAAAACTTTGCAGCAAACGGGATGGACTGTCAGTAACTGCTTTCAAACACTGGCGGAAAGAGCGGCGCGAGGCTGCCCATTGGATCGCCTGAGTTTAAGACTTACAGGGAAATTGCGGAGTCACGTTTTGCGCAGCAAGCAAGGCATTCCCACTCTTCCAAACTGGCACCGGCGAAAGTCGGACATTGCCATAATTAATTATCAAATGGTCAGTCTTATACCAACAGAGCAGGGCATCAAAAGAATAGTCCAGCGCATATATGACGTCGACATGCGTCGCAGTACAAAGAAGGACCCCCTTTTTTTTTTTTTTTTTTTTGCTGGTTGAGTCCAATAAATATAAACCGTGACCTAACAGAAGTAAGGGAGTTCTTCCACCTTAGAACAGACAGGGCCAGCTGCCTTTGCCAATGTGCTTTTTAGTCGTTAAACCGCGTGTGCGGCCGTAACTAAGGTGAAGAGCAAACGAGCACAGACGCGAAGGAATGGACTATACCAACATGGCCGCCAGAGTGTACTCGTATCACCCTTTCTATGTCTACTGTACAGACTGCCAGTAGTCTGATAAGCTCCGAAGACTTTCGCTGTGCTTGTGCTGTCGCTTCACTCAGCTGGAACTTCGCTTTAGTCAACACGATGTTTGTTCCTTGTGCTGGCGTATCTTCACCGCATTTTCGCGATTGCATTTTAATACTGGTAATTCAAGTACATTATCCTTTATGTTATGTTGTTAGTTTTAGGCATTGCAAAAGTAATATAGATTAATAATTAAGGTATGATTTCATGTATACGTTTTTGCATATTTGATGGTGTTGCTTGCCAGTAGGTATACGGTGCTTATTTCTTTTCAGAGGACGATTACAATAGTACGTTTATTCTTCAGCTTCGCGGATGTAGTTATCTATTTATACAGACGGGCTTCAACGTGATCAGACGTGCTTAAAAAAACTAATTAATATAACAGTGGCAGCAGATGGCATTAATAACAGATCCGTTTAAGGGATTTATATATTTGCAAGGTAAAGCGTAAAGGTCCAATATTTGCTAGGCCTTACTTAACCTTAAGGAAGGTTTAGAGTTATTGAATAAAGAGTTTGCTTGAATTAACTTTTGGAAATTAATTCCAGTAAAATGGCTGTACAAGAAAGAAGCAAAAAACACCCAAATGATGAAAGGAATGCAGACCAATCAAAGATTACCCCGAAAGTAGTCCCGGGATTCTTGTTTCTGGTCCAGGGAGGACTTAGCCTGGCAGTTCTGGCTGGACTGTTCCCATGGAGAGCAGACTCAAGACTGACCGCTGGGTCCAAACAGGGGTGGCGCAGTGAGCAAAAATAAATAAATGGATTAAACCCAAATCTGTGACTGAGGTTGAATGTTTGTTTTGTTCAGCGTTCCGTCCATCATTTGTTCTTGTTGTAGAAGAAAGAAGGGCCATAATTGTGAACATAACGGGCTAAAGTATTTCAAAGGCAAGATAGTCTTTAAACGCTGTTTGAAAGTGGGGGAGTCTTGTGGGAACGGAACCCCTGTACCCCAACCTTGACAACCCCAAATTTTAAAATCATAACTGGTTCAAAGCTTTATTTCGATATAATGATATCTTAAAAGCACATAACATTTAAAATACAATGCATGGTATTAAAATACACTCAATAAATAGTTTAAAAAAACAGTTTAAGAACGTATTAAACAATATACAGCTTTGAGATTAAAAGAAATAAGGGACCTGGAGGTGGGTTCGTCACATAGCTTTGCATCTTATCACCCACGCCCAACTAAGAAATTTGGCTACCCCGCACGCCAGTACTGTGTTAGGATCAGATTGCAGATTTCTTAGTGCTGGGGCATAGCCTCTGGTCTCAAGGAGGAGACAGACAGGTTTTAACCATTTGGATCTTGGCTTCTTGTAGGCACTGCAGACAAAGAGAACATGTGGGATTGTTTCCAGTTGGGTGCTGCAGTGCGGACAGAAGGCAGGGGTCTGGTAGGGGGGTTTCCATTTAGATGTGCGTTCGCGGACTGGTAGAGTTCCTAATCGAAACTGTACATATAAGGCCCTATCTTTGGGTTTTCTGATAAAGTCCATGTAGGGTTCAAGTAGGGAGACTGTTTTGTGTAGGCGAAACTCGTCGGTGAGCCTGCCCAAGTTATCCGCTCTAGATTCCTGGGCATCGACCCACCGCCAGTAAGTCCGCTTGACTTCTAGTTTGGACAATGTAGCCCCGGACTCCCATGCCATCCAAAGGCCAGTGGCCAACAACAGTTCCTTTATTTTGGAAAGCTAAACTATTTTGTATGACCCCTGCAAGCTCATGATTTCTTTGAGGCCGTCTGCGTAGCTCTCTAGCTCTGGTGTACGCCACAGGCGAGCCCAATAAAGAAGCGGATGCAGAATTATAAGATCTTTAATAGATCTGCGTCCAAGATCATATTGGATGGGCTTGCTAGGGGAACTCCTGGGGATGGACAACAAGTCCTTGTAGAATTGGTTTTCAGCCATTGCTAGCAGGTCAACATTGCTAAAACCCCAGAGCTCTGCCCCGTACAGTGCGCTGCCTACTGCTTTTGCTGAGTATACCTCTAGAGCAGGGGCTATGGGTCTAGAGGCTGAGGGTCTATGCTCCCTGCTTATGGCACCCACTACCCGTTTGTGGTTTAGGGCCATTTTTTCAATGTGGGGTTTCCACTTGAGTTGATCAGATATCCTGATCCCAAGATAGTCGAACGTTTTGACCCTCTCTAGCGGCTCTTCGTTGAGGGTAAGCGTGGGATTAGCTTTTCTACTGGGATTGAAGTAGAGGAGCTTTGTTTTGGATGTATTGATAACCAAGCCCCTTAAGTTGCAGAACACACAAAACCGATCCAGTAGTTTTTGGAGCCCCATGGGCGTTTTGGAAACTAGTAATGTGTTGTCGGCAAAAAGCATGGTGGGGACCTTCACGCCAGCCAGACTAGGGGCGTCAGCATCAATGTCAGTTAGAAAAGAAACCACCCCATTGACAAATAGTGAAAAGAGGGTCGGCGCCAGGACACATCCTTGGCGGACACCTCTGTTCACAGGAATTTTTTCTGTTAACTGCTCCTTCGTGCCCCACCGAATGCGTGTGTATGATCCGTCATGCATGCGGGCCAGCAGGTGCAGGATGGGCGGGGGGAACCCCATCTCGTGAAGAACCACCCACAACCGCCCTCGGGGGACCAGATCGAACGCGGTCTTCAAATCGATGAAGGCCAGGTACAGACCACCCTTGCTATCGAGACTGTCTTCCAATACAGTAATAACAGCCTGAAAGCCTGGTCTACGGTACTTGTACAGGCCTTAAACCCCGCCTGGAAGGGGGAGATGATGTTATTCTCCTCTGCCCAGGAAAGGATCCTTTCAAGGAGCACTCTGCCAACCACCTTCTGACCAGCATAGATCAGGCTAATCGGACGATAGTTGGCAGGGTCGCCCCTTGACCCCTTCTTATATATAGGGATCACTTCTGCTCCCTTCCAGGAGTTTGGGACTGGAGACCCCAAGAGAAGGGCATTGGTCAAAATGGAGAAGAATATGTACCATTGCTTGGGGCTGGCACGGAACAGATCGGCAGGGATGCCATCCTTGCCCGGTGCCTTGCCTTGGACAATTTTACTGATTGCAGATTCAACCTTCCTCTGCCCTATACGATCCATGAATGGGGGTATATCATGGTGGAGTACTGTGCATTCGGCTGTTGATTCAGGGTTCTCGGGAGCCCCCACCCCTGCGTACAGTTTCCTGAAGTGGTCAAACCATTCCCCATCCGTAATGTGGTTTGGTGGTTGGTCTATTCCATCATCATTTTTGTTTCTCACTAGGGCCCAGAAATGTTCCCCATTCCTATTCTGGCTGGCCAATTTTAACTCCTCCCAGTGGGAATCATCCCAGGCCCTCTTAGCCACTAATAGTGCACGCCTGTACACGGCACGGGCTAGGCGGACCTCATTTGGATCTCAGGTTTTAATAGCACAGATCAGATTTGACTTAGCCTCCCTGCAATCGTAAATATACCACCTGGCTGTCGGCTGCCTACATTTCGGCCGGCTTGTCCCACCTCCATCTTGGAAGAGGGCGGACATCCTATCTATTGTCTCCTCGTATACCATATTTGCCTGGACGGAGCCAGGGTCATCGGCACAGAGTGTGGAAAGCTTCTCCGTCTTATCTTTGACGATTTCCCCCAGGGCGTTGATCTTATGCTCATTAATGGCAAATTTATGCCATTTGATGAACCTTTTACAGTTCGAAGGTGCTATTTCTCTTGTCGCCATTTTTAGTCTGTTGCTGGGCAGGGGGTTCCCCTCAATTATCAGATTGCACATGCTAAGAGAAAGGGGGTTGTGGTCACTGTGGATAGAAGGGATAACCACCATATCCAGCACATGTTTCCACAATCTCCTATCTACCAGAATGTAGTCAATTCTACTGGGGCAACTGACTCTATTGTAGGTACATGCTCCGGAGAAGTCAGATGGAGTGCGTCCGTTCACTGCTACCAAAGCATGTTCCAGCATCAAGGCATTTATTTGGATAGTTGTAGATGTCCACTTTTTGATCGGCGCGATCGACAATTGTGGGATTCCCCATCTCGCATCTTCCTCCAGTAGACCTGCCGCACCATCGACAGCCAACGGCTCAAATGTGCAGTTGAAGTCGCCTGCTATTAGCGGCAGTGTTTCCAGGGAGCAGTTACAAAGTGATTCTGCAAGTAAGGCTATAGTTGGAGATTTGCCCCCCTCCCCCCCCCCGGTATGCCTCTAGCATATATGTTAAAGACTTCCAGAGTCTCAGGGGCTTGGGGAATCCGAATTGTTAGCCTCATCATGTCATGGGAGATGTTAGGAGAAACCGTGATCTTACAGTTAAGTGAGATTTTAACCTAGACAAGCAGACCTCCAGAGGGGCGACCCCTTCTAGAGGGAGTTGCAGGGACATGGAAGGTTGAGTAGCCGGGCTTATATACTGGTTCCAAGCACCATGTCTCTTGGAAAATACACAGGTCGTGCCTTTCTGTCAGTTCGTTCCAATCGGGGAGAGCTATTTTATTCCTGAGACCTGCGACATTCCAAGAAAGAAGGCTCAAGTTTCTGTTTTTTCCATTGATGGATGTTGTGGCAGGTTCCATCCCAAGTCCGACGGCGGAGATTGGGGTGTTGGGACAAGCGGAAGCTATGGGCTCCTCGATCCCAACATTCAGTGTCCAGCGGTAAAATACTATCTACCTCTGTGGTTCTCTCGCATATGGAGCTATCAATGCCCTGTACTTTGTGGTTGTCATCCCCGGTTACCAAAAAGGTGGGCATTGGGTTACCACAGTCTAGATTTAAACTCTGTAAGTTACTAGTTTGGTTAGCTGTAGATTCAGTTGAGGTTATTGGTGGGCAAGGAGTTCCCGGGGGTTCCATAAGTCAATCAACAGCCTCCAGTGCACTGTACCTGTTATAACAGGGGATGGGCGGTTGGATAAACTGGCGGCCATACCATTCCCTGCTACGCAAACTGCCTCCATGGGTCGGCCACCCGCCTCTACACTGTGACAAATTCCATCCTTCATCTACCCCCCCACCTGGGATGAACCTGTTCCAGTCCCTACGCTCCTCATGTCTCCTCCCTCCCAGGGTGTAATTATTATCTCTCAGCCAGCTCCAGCCGTTGTCTAACTGCTCCCCGGGCATATAAAAATAGGACAGCGGTCTAGCCACGATCGCGGTGCCGTGGATTCCGGGTTTCCCCTTGCATATGTGCTCGACAGTGCGGGGGTCCTCGAAAGTCACAGCAACACAATAACCCTGGAGTGCTTTTCTATTGGGACCCACCCAGGGTGCTCTCTCAACCATCAAGATGTTGCTGTGGGTATTCGGTGGTAGTGGGTGTGTATTAGCTAACCAGTGGCACACCTTGTTTTTAAGCGCCCAAAAAGGCTCTGAGGATCTCGGGGCCAATTCTGGTACACCTGTCAAAACGATTACAAAACGACAGGCTTCAGGAGGTAAGTTGATGTTTCTGGCTCTTAGCGGGATGGGAGGAATCTGATTTTGGGGTGGGGGCAGCGTGATTGTTTGTTTTTGTTAGGTTAGTGTGCTCGGCTAAAGAATGGGACCGGGCACCACCTTTAGTGGGTTCGGGGTTAGAAGTGGTCGGCCGTGGGGTCTTTGGTGTATTATTTTTTGCTACCACTGGGCGTTAATTGGCTGATTGTGGATTGCTTACTGGGGCAGTAGCGTTATTGGCTTTGGTTACCCTATTACCACGGAGTGGGGCCTGGTGTCTTGGGTCCTTTTGTAGTTCTAGTAACAATTTTTCAATACCTAGGAGCCTAGTCTCTAAGGGAGCAAGTAAGGATTTAATGACAATGGTCAGGGCGTGGATTACAGGCTCATCCCCACCTGCTGAGCCTCCTGGTCTGTCAGCTCCAGGCTCATCAGCTATAGAGCTGTCTTCAAGGATGACAGCCAAGGTGTTGTCTAAAATGGTGTCATCTATTATATTAGTTGGTAAGCAAAGAGCCTCGTTTTGTGGCTCTACATTCCCCGTAAGGTTACCGCTGGGTACTCCAACTACTTCTCTCTCCTCTTCTATTCTGCCTCTCTCATTGTTAGAGAGGTCAGCACTTCTGGTATTTGTTCCACTGACTATCATAGTGTTGGGGTTGTTGGGCTTGGCCTTGGGTTGCCTACATTTCGGGATAGCCCCCTCCCGCTTCCCCCTCTTGCGGGTAGATGGATTATCGTGTTTGGGGTCAGCCGAACTCGCTGGTGGACTAGAGTCTGGTTGAGTTTGGGACGGGGACAGGGACAGGGATTGCGCACCCGAGGGTATGATGTCTGATGCCGCTGACTGGCTATTGATATCTTTATGAATCTCAGCGTGGATCAGTAAGGAGTTACTAGTGCTTGTAGAGGTGTTGGGAGTACGCACGGAGCCAATGTGGCCCAAAGATGTGACCTTTTGGTGGCTATAAGTTCTTGGGAGACTCTTCTTTCCATCAATATGATTCCTTGATCTATTAGGGAGTTGGTGCGGACGATAAAGTCGTCAAGAGTCCCAGTCAGTTTTTTCCTCAGCCGCAGCCATACTTCTAGTTTCCCGGCTTTCCATAAGCTACGACGGGTTCTGGCAGTGTAATAGCTGTAAATATATATTTAACGGCAAAGGGGGTCCCGCATTCTAATCCAATCAGGTGTGTGCTAGTCCCTGCTCAAGCACTAGCAGAGAATACCATCAGAGGCTAGGTATAACAAACAGGTGCTTATTGTTCTGTTGGATTTGGGTCTCTCATCGGCCAGGGGATCTGGCCCAGTCTAGTCTCTTCAGGCCTCTGAGGGCCACAGAGGGCCCGCCCTTTGCCCGAGCTTCGCCCGGCTCATCCCGCGCGCGTCCCGCGATGCGCGGGTCAGGTGGGTTTAAATACGCCTCCTGGGGGCGTTGCAGTATGGTGTGCCTTAGCCCCAATGCCTTCTGGGCAAGGTAGTGTCCTTTCCAGCACCGATATTCACCCTGATGCGAGCGTTTCCCGCGAAGCGGGAAACGCGAGAGGTGGCAGTGAGTCCGATGAAAGGGTGCATGGCTCACCCTAATCCGTAGGCCCCAACAGCAGTGCTTCACAAAGGGACCGGCAATCCGTGTTCTCCCGCGATGCGCGGGTCAGGTGTGTTTAAATACGCCTTTCCAAAACAAAAGAGGAAGCATAGAGGCAATGATAGAATCACCCTCCTAAAAAATCTTATGTAAACAAAGAGATTCTATCAACGTGTGATGGTGATATTTTTATTTTGATTTTGATGTATTACAGTGAAAAAAGCTCTCTCTTATACAATGGAAAGATGAGAGCATTTGTGTGCTTTTTAAAATACCCCTCACACACTAAAAAAATCCAGTAGTGTCATGCTTCATCATGGGGGTCTTCCCATCCCTCTACGGGGCGGGGCGTGCTGCGACCTACGGAATACGCGGGAGCACTAGGTATTCGTGACAAAGGCTATGTGATTGTGCAGAAGTGTCAGTGAAGTGTAGGGAACTAACTAGTGAAAGTGAAAAAAATAAAAACAATGTAAAAAAATTAAAGGTTCCCTGGCTAGTAGAAAAAATAATTTATTCACTTCTCTGGCTGGGAATATTAAGAAGGGGGTTTTGTGGTAGAGCAATTAGCTTGCTACCTGGTCAACATGTTTCGTAGGCAGTCCCCTACTGCCTACTCATCAGGACCTTCTACTGGTCCCTACTAGGAGATGCTCGGTTTGTAAGATGGTAAGCCTATTGTCCTACAAACTGACAGCAAAAATAGGCTGCTAGTTTCGACTACGGGGCATGAGCTGGCCCCATTAAAACATAGTAATATCTCAATATTTTTGTCAAAAATGTTGACCTATTGCGGTCTCTGTAAAAGAAAATGGAAAAAGAGACAAAGCACAATGAATATATTCGTATTGGATACTTATGCACATAATTTAGTATCCACAATGCCACTGATTGTAGGCAAGATCACATACATGAAGCACACACTACAGGCTTCATATGTGAGGGGGTGGAATAGTGTCACTCCCCTGATTATTCAGTTTGTTAGCCTCATTATTGTGTGGGCTATGTCATCTCTGAATACACACACACACACTCGTCACTCAATGCAGACAAACAGCACTTCTAAAAAGGAAAGGTTCATAGGAGACCGAATACACTCTCGATAAAAAACAATGCACATCTTAGCTTTGTGCGTAAAGTCACCCGGGCAAAATAAAGATGTTAATACATACTCGTTGAACACAAGTTTCATGCCCCATGAGCCGGCAGACGAAGGGTTTTCCGTTCGGTAGACTGTAAAAGAAAACCGCACCCTTTTGTGAATCACGGAACCCTCCGTAAATAGTTTGTTGCCTCCAAGACCAAAATTGTTAGAGACTCGTGGTCAGAGTCTATTACTTACATATACCGCCTGAGTTCAATGCCTCGTTCCTACCCCTGTGCCGCTCCGTGGATTACTGGTGTCTCGCTCTTCGCGGCTTTAAAAACAAACAGGTTGCATTGTCATCCAGTGTGTCTCGTGTGATTCAGACGCTAGACTGCTAACCCAAGATGGCCAACGGGCGAAAGAGGAAGTGGGGTTCCCGGTAGTCCTTCTTCTGAATTAATAACCTGTAAAATAAGTTCTTATTCCAAAAACCAAATGAGAGGCTAATGTTGTTTACCAAGTTTTGAAAAACGGGGTTTTTTTGTAAATAAACGCGTTGTGTTGCAAAAGTCTGTGAATGCACATAATTCGTATTTCGTGTTTCGAAAAGAAGAAACATTTGTATACTCATGCCAGCAGGTGACCTTGCACCCATGTATATCGAAAAATGTGGGTTGATTAGAAAAAAACCCCGGGAGAATCTTAGCGTCAGAGAGTGAGATAATGCTGCACTGTGATTCAATTTGGGGCATTGGTGGTGACACACGTGTCCTACACGTGACGGTATTTTTGTAAAGAGACCTAGAGATATCGCTTACACACCACTTTGGTTATCTGTAAAGTCGGTATTGTGATATCGCCTCTACATCGGAATTGGAGGTGTTTAAATACGCCTCCTCGGGGCGTTGCAGTATGGTGTACCTTAGCCCCAATGCCTTCTGGGCAAGGTAGTGTCCTTTCCAGCGCCGATATTCACCCTGATGCGAGCGTTTCCCGCGAAGCGGGAAACGCGAGAGGTGGCAGTGAGTCCGATGAAAGGGTGCGTGGCTCACCCTAATCCGTAAGCCCCAACAGCAGTGCTTCACAAAGGGACCGGCAATCCGTGTTCTCCCTTACCAATTACCTCAGGAGGATCCACTTCCGAACTGATCTTGCATAAGAGAACATGTCACCACCAACAGTTTTTCCCCCCCTGTTATTCTTTTTATTTTGGCGAGTGGAGGGGTGATGGGGAACTTCAGTAGGAACAAGATAAGCAGTAGGTATTTGATATTGGCAGGAGGGTCAGACAAGGATGCCTGTTGGCCTCCCTGCTTTTCATCATATACATCAATGGGCTCGATACCTCTCTGAAATCGGTTACTCAAGATGTCCCATATATTAATAAAGAGGCCATCCCTGTGCTGCTTTACGCAGACGATGCGGTTCTTATAGGCCGTACTCCAAATTCATTGCATCTTCTTGTCCAAAATTTTTATAATTATATGAAAAAGCTAGACCTGCGGGTAAATTTTAAGAAATCCTTTTTGATGAGTAGTGGTCCGGGGAAGCGTGATATAGGCCCAATTACAATAGATGGCCAAAAATTGACTTCAGTAAGATCTTTTGTGTATTTAGGATTGGCCTTTGCTGCAAACGGCTCCTGGAGTGAGCATTTAGCTCACGCCAGGAGCAAGTTCTCAAAGGCCACCAATTCAATTTTAAGTTTACCTCGTCCTAAGACCACGGGCGCTCTTTTAGCTGTACAGAAAATATATAAACTTCAGTGCACCCCGGTGGCCACATACGGCGCCGAGATCTGGGGAACGGTCAACTGCTCAGTAATCCAGCAGGAAGAAAACAGGTTTTGCAGAAAATTACTGAGCATCCCAATTTCTACCTCCAATACATATGTCACAAAGAGCTCAATATTAATTTTATAACTGATTTTATCCGGGCACGTCCGGCACTTATGTGGGTATCAGTGTGGAAGAACGAAGCGGCATCCTTGACACAGCTGATTATTAAGGACTGTTTACATTGTGACAAGGGCCTAGAAATCCCATGGCTAAGCGGTGTGCTGAGTAGCTTGTGCAGTATAAATAGAGAAAACGTCTTCCGGGATCATATTTTAGCAGCCTCAGTTGCAAAAAAGGAACTGCAGAATGATTTTTACTCCCTATATAATAATGAGCGGGAGTTGGTAGAGTCCAGGAAATCAACAGTGCGTAACTACATGGCTATTGAACAGTATTGTTATCCGCTCCACTTGTATCTGACTTTACCGATGAGCCGCTGGGAATCGAGCCTATTGTTTCGTCTAAGAGCTGGTACATTTCGATTTGCAATTTGCTTTCCACTTAGTTATAGCCCAAATTTCAATTTTAACTTGTGTTCTTGTGATGGGAGGAGTGAGCAAACTATTATGCACTTTATATTTTTCTGTAAATATTACATCAAATTCTCTAAGCAGTTTTTATATTCATATTTTAACAAAAGAAGACCAATCACCCTGGACGTAGCATACTGATCAATACTAGATTTAGATTATGTTGAACTAATCTTCCGCACTGGCACTTTTCTCAAAACCGCAACAAGGGCGCGGAGATCTATGATGGACCCCTGACACTGTATGATATAATTTGTGGATTGTTTTTAATAATTGTATATATCAGCATGATGGTTAGTTTTGCACAAGGCACTTTGGATATCTCCATATTGAATTTTAAATTTGTTGTATTAACTAATGTGATGAATTTGTGTTTCATGTGCTTTTATGGGTAGTATTGTATCCGAATAAAGTTTAACTGAACTGACAAGATTTAACACTGAATATATAGTGCCAAGACTTGAAATAAAGGGAATTATATTTTCCTGGACAGCGGAGTACACAAATGGTACTAGATGTTGCAACTCATTTTGAGGGGCATGTGTTAAAATCTAAAATAAGCAAGACCGTCTTGAGTCAATTCACTTTTTACATTTTCTGCCATTTCAGCCAGCTGTGTCTGTGGGGAATGTTGGCCAGCTTGCAGTGGACCTCATTATATCTACAATGAAGATGGTGAAAGTTGGTTATTTCTACACAGACTGCCTGGTACCGATGGCAGGAAGTGATCCATACTCTGATCCAGGAGCAAATTCAAAGCTGAGTATAAATGCTGAAGGTACGTTCCTGAGGTTTAAAAGACAAGTTTGATAATTGTGCTTTCAGTTATCCTTTAAAGCATTATAAGTCACTAGGGTACCGATAATATTGTCTTTGATCTGCATGAAACATTGAATCATAACGTTATGTGGAAACCAAAGGTTTATTGGAAAACGTTATATTATAAACATTTAAGGTGGAGATGCAGCTAGCCTAGCTATTTTTGTTATACTACAAGCATATGTGTTTGTTGTATTATACTTATCCAGATCTAACATATGTAAGCCTGATAATGACTGGAAAGTGTCCCCAGATAACCATAAGTCCCAACAAGTTTGACCTGAGATTGGTACAAGTACCACATCCCAACCTACCTTCACACCCTACAACATACATTTACTCTTGGTGTTATTTCATAATACGTGCCCCTGAGTTTTATTAGATTGCGCAGAGGAACATTGGCTGCCTTTTTTTGTAAAAATAAAATACCCTTACATTATTACTAATAGCATAATTTACAATGTAAATGTCAGTGTGTTGACTTTTGAACCCTGAGTGTTTTCATTATTTTTTCACTCTCTTGCTCTCCTGCTTTATATTCCCAAACCTGTCTAAGGTGCAGATGTATCATCATTGCAGTTTGCGAGTCCTTATTAGGAAATGTTACTGATTCGCTATTAAAGACTCGCAAAATGCAATATATGTAGGTTTCGCAATAATAATTGCGATTCCTGCATATTCCTTAATTGCGAATCGCAAATTGGGATTTACAATTAAGGAATACCTTCCCATTCATTCCTATGGGCCTAGAGGCCCATATGAATTAATGGGAAGACATTCGCAATTTGTGAGTACCCAGTAGGTACTCGCAAATTGCGAATGCAATTTCAAGGGTGCAAGGTGCCAAAAGGACACCATGTTGCACCCTTGAAATATGCATGTGTGCACATGTGGCGCACATACTTGCCCTAGGAGCATGTATGTGCGCCACATAGCACTTTAAAAAATGCAAAAAGTGCATTTTTCTAGGAAATCGCAAATTACCACCAACTTGAAGTTAGTGGTAATTTGCGATTTCTTAAGGCCAAATCGCACATTTTGGCTGCTTCCAGAATTGCATTTAAGGAATAGCAATTTGCGATTCCTTAAATGCATTTTCAAAATAGGGAATGATTCCTTATTTTGCAATGGCCTTTTAAAAGGCTTTTTCCCGTTCGCAAACGGGAAAACCCTTCATACATCAGGCCCTAAATTCCTTATTCAGCCCTTCTAAGATTTGTTTGTGGTTTATGGCCTCAAGCTGATCTATATATAGTCTACAGTCTTCCCAGAATGTGGCTTCTCAAGGTGAGAGCTGTAGTCCAAATACAATGTTGTATAAAATTCAGCTAGTAAATTCGGTATCACTAAACTTCACTCTTAAGTAACTCACAAGCATACTTAGTTGCTCCCTGCAGGCAGGAGTAATTCTGGTTCCCATTGCGTTCTGGGAGCTGACTAAGGCCGCAGGGGCTTTGGGGCTCCACCCCGAGCCCCCAACAAGCCTATGGTGGGTGGTCACCCACCTTTAAGTAATGCGGGCTCAGGGGATGATGTCCCTGGGAGGCTAACGGCTCAAGGAGGGGGGATTCCCCCCCCCCCATCACCTTTATGTGAAGTAGTAGCGCTGTGGGATGGGTCCTCAGGGCCCAATAAGGCTTGGGGAGAGGGACCGCGTGAGTCCCCATACCTTTAAAAAAAACAAACCTTGGTATAGCCAATAGGTATCGCCTTTGGGGCCTTATAAGTGTATAGGCAGAGCTATTAACATTTTTAATAAAAAAGTGCCACTTGAGTGATGCTGTGCTGGCCCTGAGTGATGCTGTGCTGGCCCTGAGTGATGCTGTGCTGGCCCTGACTGATGCGGTGGTGGCGCTGACTGATGCGGTGGTGGCCTTGAGTGATGCTGTGGTGGTGCCGAGTGATGCTGCTGTTGCGCCGAGTGATGCTGCTGTTGCGCCGAGTGATGCTGCTGTTGCGCCGAGTGATGCTGCTGTTGCGCCGAATGATGCTGCTGTTGCGCCGAATGATGCTGCTGTTGCGCCGAGTGACACTGCTGTTGCGTCGAGTGATGCTGTGGTGGTGCAGAGTGATACTGTGGTGGTGCCGAGTGATGCTGCTGTTGCGCCGAGTGATACTGCTGTTGCGTCGAGTGATGCTGTGGTGGTGCCGAGTGATGCTGCTGTTGCGCCGAGTGATGCTGCTGTTGCGCCGAGTGATACTGCTGTTGCGCCGAGTGATACTGCTGTTGCGTCGAGTGATGCTGTGGTGGTGCAGAGTGATGCTGTGGTGGTGCAGAGTGAGGCTGCCGTGACAGTGTCTTTGCTTGTTACAGTCGGTAGAAGAGGGGGTAGAAGAGGGGCAGAGGAGGGGCAGAAGGGGGATAGAAGAGGAGTAGAAGGGTAGAAGGGGTAGTAGGGTAGAGGGGTAGGAGACGGGTAGAGGGGTTGAGGGGTAGTATAGGGGTTGAGGGGTAGTTGAGGGGTAGAAGAGGTGTAGACGGGTAGAAGAGGGGTAGAGGTGTAGATGGGTTGAGGGATAGAGGAGGAGTAGAAGAGGGGTAGTAGAGGGCTAGAAGAGGGGTAGAGGGCTAGAAGAGGGGTAGAGAGGTATAGGGGTTGAAGAGTGATAGAAGGGTAGAAGGGGATAGAAGAGTGGTAGAAAAAGGGGATAGGGGTACAAGAGGGGTACAAGAGGCGTAGAAGAGGGATAGAAGTAGAAGAGGGATAGAAGTGTAGAAGTGTAGAAAAGGGTTAAATGGGTATTACAGTAGAAGAGGGGTAGAAGAGGGATAGAAGGGGTAGAGGGGTGGGTTAGAGGGGTAGAAGAGGGGTAAAATAGGGGTAGAAGAGGGGTGGAGGGGTAGAAGAGGGGTAGAGGTGTAGATGGGGTAGAAGGGTAGAAGAGGGATAGAAGGGGTAGAGGGGTGGGTTAGGGGGTAGAAGAGGGGTAAAATAGGGGTAGAAGAGGGGTGGAGAGGTAGAAGAGGGGTTGAAGGGTAGAAGAGGGGTGGAGGGGTAGAAGAGGGGTTGAAGGGTAGAAGAGGGGGAGAAGAAGGGTTGAAGGGTAGAAGAGTGGTAGAGGGGTAAAAGAGTACAAGAGGGGTAGAGGGGTACAAGAGGGGTAGAAGCGTGATAGAGGGGTAGAATGAAAAAAACATTCCTCCAATCAGTGCACAATGTGTGCAAGAGACGCTGTGAAGTAAATAAATGTAGGACTGCGGACTATACAATACATTCAGTAGAGGGGTAGAAGATAGAGGGGTAGTCGAGGGGTTGAGAGGTAGTAGAGGGGTAGTAGAGAGGCTGAGGGGTAGAAGAGGGGTAGAGGTGTAGATGGGTAGGGGGTAGAAGAGGCGCAGAGGGGTAAAAGAGGCGCCGAGGGGTAAAAGAGGTGCCGAGGGGTAGAAGAGGTGCCGAGGGGTAGAAGAGGCGCCGAGGGGTAGAAGAGGGGCAGAGGGGTAGAAGAGGCGTAGTAGAGTGGTCGTTGAGAGGCTGAGGGGTAGTAGAGGGGTAGAGGTGTAATTAGGTAGGGGTAGAAGAGGCGTAGAGGGGTAGAAGAGGCATAGAGGGGTAGAAGAAGCATAGAGGGATAGAAGAAGCATAGAGGGATAGAAGAAGCATAGAGGGATAGAAGAGGCATAGAGGGGTAGAAGAGGGGTAGAGGCGTAGAAGAGGGGTAAAGGGTAGAAGAGGGGTAGAGGGGTAGAAGAGTGGTGGAGGGTTAGAAGAAGCATAGAGAAGTAGAAGAGGGGTAGAGGGCTAGAAGGGGGTAGAGGGGTAAAAGAGTAGAAGAGGGGTAGAGTGGTACAAGAGGGGTAGAAGGGTAGAAGAGGGGTAGAGGGGTAAAATGAAAAAAACATTTCTCCAATCAGTGCACAATGTGTGCAAGAGACGCTGTGAAATAAAAAAATGTAGGACTGCGGACTATATAATACATTCAGCATGCATGAAAGGTGACTACTGAATTCATCGGCATGCATGGGTTAACCAATAAGGCTGATTAAAAAAAAGAAATACTACTTACTACAATCACAATATTCTATTGCAATATGTTCTGTCTCACTGAAAGCTTCTTGAGCACATAAAAACATGGAAGCTATCGGCTTCAGGAATGTGAAAGGAAGCTCTCTTATCTTGAAAGCTGATGACCCATGATGAGAGAGGAAAACCATATGGCGCCTCTGCTTGTGAGCCTTGACAGGAACCCACATGGCAGCTGCGCGCGTTAAGGCACGCGTGAACGCAAGCTTGAGGCCAGCAAAAGCCTCTGGTAGCACTTTGAAAATCCCCTTAGTCGAGGTGTAGAAGAGGGGTAGAGGTGTAGAAGAGGGGTAGAGGTGTAGAAGAGGGGTAGAGGTGTAGAAGAGGGGTAGAGGTGAAGTAGAGGGGTAGAAGAGGGGTGGTAGAGGGGTAGTAGAGTGTTAGAAGAGGGGTAGTAGAGGGGTAGTGGGGTAATAGAGAGGTAGAGGGTTAGAGGGATAGGGGGGTAGAAGAGGGATGAAGGGGTAGAGGGGTAAAAGAGTAGAAGAGGGGTAGATGGATAGAAGAGTAGTTGAGGGATAGAAGAGGGGTACAAGAAGGTTCGAGGGGTAGAAGGGTAGAAGAGGGGTAGAATGAAAAAAACATTCCTCCAATCAGTGCACAATGTGTGCAAGAGACGCTGTGAAGTAAATAAATGTAGGGCTGCGGACTATATAATACATTCAGCATGCATGAAAGGTGACTACTAAATTCATCAGCATGCATGGGTTAACTAATAAGGCTGATAAAAAAAAGAATTACGACTTACTACAATCACAATAATCTATTGCAATATTTTCTGTCTCACTGAAAGCTTCTTGAGCACATAAAAAACAAGGAAGCTGCCGGCTTCAGGAATGTGAAAGAAAGCTCACTTATCTTGAAAGCTGATGACCCATGATGAGAGAGGAAAACCATATGGCGCCTCTGCTTGTGAGCCTTGACAGAAACCCACATGGCAGCTGCGCGCGTGCACGCACGCGTGAACGCAAGCTTGAGGCCAGCAAAGCCTCTGGTAGCACTTTGGAAATCCCCTTAGTCGAGGTGTAGAAGGGGGGTAGAGGTGTAGAAGAGGGGTGGTAGTGGGGTAGTAGAGGGTTAGAAGAGGGGTAGAGGTGTAGATGGGTAGAGGGGTAGAAGAGCAGTAAAGGGTTAGAAGAGGAGTAGAGGGGTAGTGGGGTAGAAGAGGGGTAGAGGGATAGAGGAATAGAGGGGTAGAAGGGGCAGAGGGGTAAAAGAGTAGCAGAGGGGTAAAAGAGTAGCAGAGGGGTAAAAGAGTAGCAGAGGGGTAGATGAGTAGAAGAGTAGTTGAGGATAGAAGAGGGTAGAGGGGTACAAGAGGGGTAGTAGGGTAGAAGAGGGATAGAGGGGTAGAATGAAAAAAACATTCCTCCAATCAGTGCACAATGTGTGCAAGAGACGCTGTGAAGTAAATAAATGTAGGGCTGCGGACTATATAATACATTCAGCATGCATGAAAGGTGACTACTGAATTCATCAGCATGCATGGGTTAACTAATAAGGCTGATAAAAAAAAGAATTACGACTTACTACGATCACAATAATCTATTGCAATATTTTCTGTCTCACTGAAAGCTTCTTGAGCACATAGAAAACAAGGAAGCTACCGGCTTCAGGAATGTGAAAGAAAGCTCTCTTATCTTGAAAGCTGATGACCCATGACGAGAGAGGAAAACCATATGGCTCCTCTGCTCGTGGGCCTTGACAGAAACCCACATGGCGGCTGCGAGCGTGCACGCGCGCGTGTACGCAAGCTTGAGGCCAGCACAAGCCTCTGGTAGGACTTTGGAAATCCCCTTACTAAATTTCTCGCAGAGCATCGCATGCGCTGACTCAGTGAGACCTAAAAATATGTGGAAGGGGTCTGCAGATCCTAATAAGGCTCGGGGGGGGACGGGGCAAATGGCCCCCTCCTCTTCAAGATAAATAAGGTCCTGGGGAATGGGGTCCCTAGGACTTAATAAAGCTTTGGTGGGGGAGGGACATGGGCCCCCTCCTCTTTAAAATATAGGTGGCCCTAAGGGCAAATGACCCCCCTTCTCAGGGAGGGGGGCCGCGTGACCTCCCCCCCCCCCCCCCTTTAAAATAAACCTTAAAATAAATAAGGCACTGGGTGGTGATGTGGTTGGTACCTAGGGCCTGATGAGCCTCTGCAAGTGAGATTGTGTGGTCCTCCTCTCCTTAAAAAATCAAAGAAAGGTCCCCCCCAGGGCCGAATAAGGCTCGGGAAGGAGAGCCGCGCAGCCCCCCTCTAAAATAAATATGGCCCTGGGGTATGGGGTCCCCAGGGCCTGATGAGGCTCGGGGAGGGGGACCATGCAGCCCATTTCCCCTTTAAAAAAATCAAAATACAACCCTGGAAGATGTGGTCCCAATGGCCCAAATAGGCTTGGGGAGGGGGTGCCCCCTCTATTTAAAAAAGTACGTCCCAGGGGATGCAGTACCCGGGGCCTAATAAGGGTCAAGGTGTGGGGCTGCGAAGCCCACTTTCCTTTTAATTATATTTTGGCTCCAGAGGATGGGATCCCTGGGTCATAATTAGGTTCAGGGAGGGGGCACTGCCCCTCCCTTTATTCATTTTTTAGCTACATAGGATGGGGTCTCTGGGGCCTAATAAGTTGGGGGGGGGTCACATGGCCGGCGGCCAGTCCCCCTGCTACACAATGCCAAAGACCCTGCGCAGCGTGGGATTGGCTGCCTTGGGAGAGGAAGGGGGGGGGGGGTTGTTTACAGGGCCTGGCCAACTGCCCACCCCGCACGGCCATGGTGAGGTTTGCTCGATGTGGGGGGTTGGTCACAGGGCCTAGCAAGAGAGCAGGCCTTGTGACCAGCCTTCAACCCCCCACCATGCACGAACAAAGGCCTTGCACAACATGGAGTTGCTGCCTTTGGGGGGGGGGGGCGGGGGTTGGCCACAGTGCCTGGCCACAGACCAGGCCTTGTGTCTAAGCTCCCTCTGTGCAAGACCAAGGCCTAGGGGGACCTAGGCTGCAGCCAAAACTCCCACTTCTTAGCCGTGCGGCAGGGGTTGGATTTACAAATGGTAATAAAATATTACTTTACAGTAAAAACCCTAGAAATTCAATGAAAAAAACATAGGTTAAGGTAACGGTATAGTTAGGTAAAATGTTCAGTAACTATAACTCGTGCCCCAGGGTAACTATAACTCGCGCCCTCGCCATGCAGTGCTAATTAACCTCATGCGCGCTAGCGGAATTCCGCTCCTGCGCTGAGATTTTTTTATATCGCACTTTACGTGACGAGCTGGGCTCGTCATCAGCGTGCGAGGAGGCTACGCCATGACGAGCCCAGCTCGTCATCAGCCTGGAAGGGGTTATTACATCACTCATGACATCTTCTATGACATCATTGATAATATCACTCCAAACTTTTGCAAATTATTTATGTGAAAACTGTGCATGGTGGGGCGCAAGGTATAGCTACCTTATAGCACAAGTTATAGTCACATGAGAGAACTATAACTGGTGAATTTTCTGTGTTTTTTTTAAGAGTTTAAAACATTATGTTGTTACTGAACATTTATTGCAATTAGCAACCTACTTGTGGTACTGGCTCAAACATGCAAAACCACTGAATTTTGCCAGTTAGGTTATGCAATGCACACAACATACACTATAACTGATATCGTCTGACATGTTTAACTCTTGCTACACTGCCTTTTTTCACAGTGCTATTTGATATGCATGAGAGGCGGCATCACTCATGGCGTGTTTTGTGCTTTGCATGCCATAACCAGGCCCACAGGAATTGTGCATCAGGAGAGGGCCAAATCATGCGGCTGGGTTGATTGAATTATTCGGCAAGAAAAGTCGAATTAATCTGCATAATTCAGCATTTTCTAATGGATTTTGCTTTTATTATTTTGAAATATTTACACTTGTTAACACTGTCTGGGCTTAGGTTACACCTTAGATTAACATCCAAACATAGCAATAAGCAACAAAAAAGTGACCAGTCAGTCTTTGCAAAGGACCTTCCACCGCGTGGCAAAACATGTCGATGTGATTTTAGTAACTTGTGAATCGCTTGAGTTAAAACCAATTTTTTTTGTTAAAAGTTGCAAATTATGAGGCAGCAACCTATCTTATTATTCCAGTGGCCCGACCATGACTTGCAAATTACATTGGCTCAGCATGTTCGAGCCAGGAACATAACTCAGTTTCTAGCTTTAGGGTTCTCATTGAATTTAATGTGGTTTTATAATTATATATATTTTTTATATGATTCCTTTCTTTTCCATCCCTCATTAAACATAACTCTCCACGGTCATCTTCTATTGACAACCAACCCCCCTTTTATCCGTGGGTGTTTGCCACAGATCCAGTCCTCCCCTTAACCCCCCCATTTTTAAGTAAATGTTAGGCGAATTTCAGGGCTGGATTGGTGTCCCCTGCATGCTGCAGGAGTTCCATGAACCCAGAGCAGTCTTCATGTACCACAAACTAAGGAAAGGTTTTCTGACTTGTGTCTTGCTTTCTGGGGTCCACAGTTCCGACTGCAAAACCCCAAGTGGTGAGGCATGGGTTGTCGAAGCTTGCCCTCTTTTCAAATGGAACTCTGGATCCATGATATTGGTGCACATACCACACCCCTGGTGCCATTTTAGGTGTCAGTGTACTGTGAATCAAGAAAAGGATCTCTGGATACTGCTACTCACTTTGTGTTTTTTATTTAAACCATGGGAGGGCCCGGTCAGTAAATCCTGGAGGTAAGGATGTGCTCACCATGTCCCAATTTATTGCTTTTGCTAGTTCTTTTTAAGAAGCGGGCACTGTTGCCATCGTACTGAAAAGGCAGATTCAAGAGAGGAACTTAAAAAAAAAAACAGATTTTGTTCAGCTAGCAAGTTACTTGAAAATAATTTGCAACCCAGAATTATGTAATGGAATAAAGAAAAAGAGAGGCACAAAAAGCAGAAAGACACAATTCATGACCGCAAAAGCACAATAGTCTTGTTGAACGCTATGAATGCAGCATTTCCTACACCGATTTTGGCCACTCTACAATTTTCAGGAAAAGAACCAAAACATGGTGTTTACATTTTTCTGTATTAGCAATATACTTTTAAATATCCTGCAGTTATTTGTACATTATTGAGAATAAAGTTGCTACATGGTTAATTAATTATTGCTCTTATATTTTTTTTGTAGTATATTTACTTCCTGATAAGAAGCTTGCTGTACTTCAAATCAGATCACTGATAATAAAGGTATGCAGATTTCAGTTTTTCAAAAAGATGCATTTTCTAATGTCCTAAACACTGTTTAAAAATACCTCAAGAAAAATATTAAAAAGTCACAAGCAAAGCAATGGGACATGTCCAATACAATCTTTGTGTAATCAAAATCTTTGTGTTCTTCTTAATTTGTACATTTCAGAATAAACAAATATATCAACATGTTTATGCCAAGATATGTGATACATAGCTAGGTCTTTCCGTATACTTTACAATATTCTAATACTCATCTGAGGGCCCAGCACCATCTACAACTGTCAGTACCTTCGTTTGGGTAAAAATGCGAATTGGTCAACATACCCTAGCCCCAAACCTCTGCACTCGTGCTTAGTATGTGGTGGGCAAACAGCCTAGTTTGCTTGGGAGGCGTGGCCAGCAGCCTGAAATGGGGTTGAATAAGCGACAAGCTCAGGGCCCAGGAAAAGTAATTTGCTACAAATACCTGCATGTAACCGGTCTAGCGGCATCCAAGGTCCCAGTGCCATTGCCAAAACATAGTGGCACTGCAGGCCGGAGCACACCCGGATTTGAGGCAAACTGCGAGCTCTGCATGCCCCCGGACAGACTGCGGCGCTGGAGCTGGTGGTGGCTTGAGCTCCAATGGTGTTCCATGCTGCGGCCATCTTGCCTTATCCGGGGTCCGCCCTCGTCGGTGCGGCGGATCCGGTGGGGAGGACGTGTGAACCTGCGGCCTATTGAGGCCTTGTCTGTCGGTGCGGCTGTGGTGGCCAGGGAACGGTGGCGGCGCCCTTGGCTGGCCGTCACGGGGCAACGGCGGTTGCGGGGTCAGATCCTTGCCTCCGAACTTCTGCCCCCGCATAATAGTTTCTCTATTGAATATTGTCCCTCAATGGCATGAGTGGTTAAACCGTACAATCTCATCACTCGGAATATAGGGGGTATGGGCTCAATCCAACATCAGCATAAAATACTGACCCAATTTCACAGATGCCGGGTTCAAATAGTATACCTTTAGGAAACTCATCTAGTGCCTACTGAAACCTTCAAAGTGCAAAAAAGGTGGCGGGTCAATTGTATGCGACTACTTATTCTGCATTCTCACGTGGGGCAGCAGTGTAGATACGTTCAGGTGTGCCATTTTCTCTAATAAGTAGCAACATTGATGACCAAAACAGATATGTACTACTACACGTCTCCTTAGACAGGAACTAGATAGTACTAGGGTCCATATATGCACCTAACACTGATCAGGTAGCAATTGTATCCCGTTTGTCAATTGCCGCAGCGGAATGGTCACAATAACCTTGACGTTTGGGAGGAGATTTTAATGCGGTCCTTGATGTTGGTCTGGACCGATCGCACCTCCTGCTACCGGGAGCCATACCGATCCAACAAGCTAAGATCCTATGGCAATGGATGTTGGGGTGGGGCTTGGAGGACGTCTGGCGTTTCCACAACAGAAACCTTCGTGAATATTCCTTTTTCTCACCTCCCCACTGCTTGCACTCCCGCCTAGATAGATTTCTTCATACGCCAACCCTTCTCCCGATTGTACCACACATTACCTACTTAGGCAAGACCCTATCGGACCACAACCCGCTTGAGTTGATCCTTAACTGGGGCTGTGTGCTTTCTCCAATCCGAACGTTGCGCCTACAGCCTTTACTTTTAGAATATCCAGTTCCTCGGTACTTAGAAATACTATAGCAACATCAATCAGTTCCTACTTTACCACTAACAAAGGCACAGCCACAACAAGATCAATGGAATGGGAGGCCTTTAAGGTAACAATCCGGGGGTACCCATGGGCGCGGTATTTGGAACCAGGCGTGAGATTTTCCTGGGACATCACAGAATTGGAGTCGACATTGCAAAAACTAGAAGTAGTGGCCCAGACAGACACACTAGGAAGGAAGAGGCTTCAAAAAGCCTGGGTAAAATATGCAATACTACTAGAGCATCTGCGACTACTTGACTTGCACGCATACAGTGCCTGCATGCATGTAGAGGCGGATAGGTCTGGCCCGAATGATACAGCCCCAAGCTTCCCCTACGCCCATACTGGCTGTGCACACTAACAGTTATGAACTAGTAAGCACGCAGATCTGGGTAAATATGGTGTTCCATGATCACTATACACAACTCTACGCGGCCCCCTCCAGAAGATATAGATGACTGCCTGGCGACTGTTTCTCTCCCGGTTATTTCGCATGCAAACAGTGACATTTTAGCAGCTCAAATTACCCTAGTAGAGATTTGTGTGGCCACCAGGGACCTTGCCTGCAATAAAGCACCATGCTCTGATGGGCTCCCAATTGAATTTTCTCCACATTTGGGTCACAGTTAGTCCCCAAATTACTACAATTATATAAATTATCCCTAGAAGAGGAAACTTTGCCCCCCACATCAAAGGAGGCAACAGTAACCTCCTTATTAACACCTTGGCTGCTATGGCTCTTCCCGTCCTGTGCTGAAAAACCTTGGAAAGCAGCATTTCATGACGAGCTGAGCTCGTCATGAGCACAGCTCCAGTGTGCCTCATGACGAGCTGAGCTCGTCATGAGCACGGAAGAGGTTAAAGCCTGACAAAACCACCTATGGACCTCTCCTCATATAGACCTCTGTCCATTCTCAATTCCGAATATAAGATACTTAGCAAGATATTGGCATTGCGTCTCCTTCCGCTCCTTCCTAGCTTGATACACACCGACCAAAGTGGCTTTATTCCCCCGAAGTACCTCCCTCAATATACGTCATCTCTTCAGCTTGCTCCACATGACCTAAGCCCAACATCCGCTTGCAGGATGTCTGTCGTTGGATATTAAGCAAGCCTTTGATTCTCTGAGTTGGCAATATATGCTAGCGGCCTTGCGGAAGTTTGAGATCCCCCACACATATTGCCGCTGGATACAGTTGCTTTATACCGCACCAAAAGCACGCGCAAAAACAGGTCACCACATTTCCCCCGCATACCACATATTCCAGGGGACAAGTCAGGGTTGCCCCCTGTCACCACTTCTATTGAAATGGCATTCGAACCCCTTGCCCAACACTTGCGCCAAGCAATGAAAACATATGAGATACCGATCGGCCCAAATACACACTCCGTCTCTTTATATGCTGATGACATGTTGTTATATTTTAAAGATATTCTGATAGACTTGCATCTGCTGGCGACTCTCCTGGATTACTTCAGGACTACATTTGAACACCTCAAAATCAATAGTAATTTTCGTTTTATGACACATATACCCTACCCACTCTGCAATTGGTGAGGAGCAACTCAGGGTCGAACCAATCACTTATAAGTACCTGGGCATCCATATCTATAGAAATACCTGCGACACGTTGGGATGAAACCTTATCCTTATGGTGAACTCCCTAAAATCACAGGTGTCCTTCTGGATTAAACTGCCACTGTCTACGGCGGGGCGCCTTGCAATTTGTAAAATGGTGATGCTACCGAGGCTCCTATATCACTTTATCAACCTCCCGGTGGTGGTTCCAGCATGGGTATTCAAGATGTTAAATACCTTTTTGATAAACTTGGTATGGGGATTGGGACGATGTCGGATCGGCCTTACTAAACTACAACTACCTACGACTAGGGGGGTATGGGAGCCCCAGACTTTAAGGTGTATTGTATATTTGCTCAGTTACAATGGCTAGCATATTGTCTTGCTGGCCATTATTTATTCGAAATTGGGTATACACCTGCCCAATTACAACTTAGAACACTACAGGCTCTACTTTCCCCAGAACCCGGGAGACAAACGGAAATCCCCTTGCTGCTGCATGTAGCGCTCCACTATAGGAAAGTTTCCCTGAAATACACTAATACACCCATCCCATATGCCCGAACATTCCTCTCTGCGGTCTCCCAACGCTGCAAGGAATTTTATCATCCCACAGTTTGGCGCCTTGGGAAGATGTTGGAATCACAACCGTAGGATCGCTATTTAATGATAAAGCTATAATGCCTCATGCCGAGTTAGTGCTCACTTATAACGCATTGAATACATTGTTTTTGACCCATGCCAGCATCCTCCACTTTGTCCTCCAGGATTGGCTCGTTGAACAACGTGAGCCCCCTACATTCCAACTGTTACAAGCGCTACACATAATGGGCCATGGGAGCCACTTAGTTAGATGGCTACATACCAATCCTCCCCTCACTCCACAACCCTAAAAGCCTGTCTCACGGAAGTGGTAAATTGGATGGGGTCCTCCCACCTGAAATTAAATGGGGGAAAGACCGAGGTCATGACCCTGGGCAACTTTGATAATACGGCACTCAGAACCATCTGGCCAGTATGCATGGGTCCAGTCCCAATCCCTAAGCCAGAAATATAGAGCCTGGGCATCTGGCTAGACAATAAACTGACCTTTCAAGTACAAGTCAGCAAGACATTGGCAACCTGCTTCGGCCTCATCAGAACAGCAAGGAAAGTCCTCCCCTTGCTCCTCCCCAAGCCAAGAAAACCATGGTCCAGTCCATCCCGCTCTCCAGACTGGACTATGGTAACGCGCTTTATTTGGGAGCCCCCAATTCGGTCATTAACCGATTTACAAGTCATCCAGAACTATGCAGCCAGACTGCTGATGGGGACCCCCAAACTCTCTTCTGCAAAACTCGCCCTGCGCCTCCTTCACTGGCTGCCGGTGAAGGAGAAAATCAGTTTCAAGTCACTCTTCATCGTCCATAAATCTCTTCAGGGTAAGGGTCCGCCCCTGCTCTCAGCCATAATTCAACTTTACAAAGCCAGGAAAAAACTGCATTTGGATGATCTTCACCTCATCGCCACTCCTAGAATCAAACAATCCAGGAACGGTGGCAGACTTTTTTCCATGAACGCAGGCAGACACTGGAACGCCCTTTCTCTCCATCTCCGAAACGAACCTAGTCACGGTGCCTTCAGGAAACAGCTTAAAACCCTCCTATTCTCGTAATATACCATCCTGCTCTGTCCACTAACTGAGTAGTTTTGCCTAGCGCTGGGAGGACTCCGGGTAGACACACGCTCTACAAATGCCCCTTCATTCCTTCATTCATTCACATAGAAGCTTAAGACAGCACTTTGAAATTATGCTACTACTCCTTAGGGAGAAACGGGAGACGGATATAGCACGCGCCCTTACGGACAAAGAATGGGCAAAACACTTGGACACCCCAAACGAGTATCTCACAGTGTTCGATTCAAGTTCATACAGCTTTCATTGTTACATAGGGCATACCTGACCCCATATAGGATCCTTACAATGTATCCATCGGCCTTCTCGGATAGCCCCCGCTGGCTTCTGCCTGAAGCTGAATTGATCCACATGCTATGGTCCTGCCCTTCCCTGCAGGGGTATTGGCAGAAAGTTACTAAAGGTTTGTCGCAATTATCGGAAAGACCCTCATGGTCTACTATAGATGTGTGTCTCTTGGTGTTATTCCCTCTACTACGGAAAGCTGCAGTGCTGCGCCGTTTCACTGATCTCTCCTTAATATTGGCTAAAAGAATGCTCTCACAGCATTGGAAATCCCACTCAGCACCGAAAAAGGGAGCTTGTGGGGACAAAGTAATACGTTAGGCCACGACAGAAAGAGAAGCCCTTTAAAGGCAGGAGTATAGAGGGCTACGAAAAAAGTCCATTTCAGTGGAGTGGGCCCATCTGTTAGAAAACTTCAAAGCTAACATTACTACTGATTAGTGCAAAAATGAAACTAACCCCTGTATGTACTAAAATACTACAATTCATTGTATTGGTGATAATACAACACTGTTATACATCTATTGACCCTTTCTCTCTACCCCCACCCACCCCACCCCCCAGCATTATGGCACTCCTTCAAGTTTACTGCATGTGTCACACTATCTGGACCATCCAAGCGAGTTCTAGGTGGGAGGGGGGTGGGGTAGAGCGTGTTGCTCTGACAGCATTAAGTGTTACAATCCTTCTGCTTTGTGAATCCTGTCAGGTGACTTCTGGGCGAGCAGGCAATGGTCCATGGTACCCCTGCCTGCTCCTCCCAATGCATTCCCAAATGGAGAAGGGATGAGAGGGGAAGGGGGGTGTGTGTGTGTGTGTGTGATCTATATATATATATATGGATGCAATCGTAGGGTTGGAAGTGTGGGATACAAAGACTCTGATTGCCCAGCACAGTGCTACAACTTTCGACAGGGTCATCCTCTGAACCGGCTTCCTACCATAGGAACGAAAAGAAAATACCGGCACAACGGAACCACACACCGGCGCGAATAACAAACTGCATTCTGGGCATTGCAGTCTGCAAGCAACGAACTGCCAGTAGTGATTCCGCGCGACATGACCCAGGTGCGCCCCATTCTACTTCAGGCACTGGGGTGGTATAATAAACTGACCAAGGGACTGTTAGCACCAGAGGCACTTTCAAAATAGATGGTATTTGAGAAAGGTGAAATACCGAGACACGTCATGCCGAAATTGAATAAATGAACTTTGTAAGCCCCGCCGTGTCAACTTCGATAGAAGGTGGTGGTCCTTGGAAATATATATATATATATATATATATATATATATATATATATATATATATATATATATATATATATATATTCGTGATACAAATGCTCTTGAGCTTACAGAGGGCTCACTGCGCTCACCTCACCATCCGGCACTCGAGCCTCGCGCTGCTTGCCTTTCAAGTCCCCAACTGTTTTGCACCATGCCCGACGCGTTTCGAGGCTATTGACGCCCCGTAATCCTGGGTTGCTGTAGGTAAACACAGAAGGCTTTCCGTTTCATTCCCAATACTTTTATTTATTGAAAAAACGCCCCCAGTGGGCGTGGCTCACAGATAATGCCCTGAAGCATGATGGTCCTTGTGGTCCTGGAAACGGCATTCAAGTCATTCTCTTAAATAGAGTCCGTGTTTTTCCAACATTCGGTTAAGCAATTTCATCAATGTCCTTGAGTAGGATAGGTTCACCTGTCAGGCAGCAGAGTTCTTTGCAGGTCAGCACTGCTTCTCACGAGTGAAAACGTTTCACTCCAAAGCCTTTCCCTGCCCTCAAAGCTTTCTGGAAATGGAGCTCCTCTGCCACGGCCAGAGCTGCCGCGTCTATGTGTTCGTGATACAAATGCTCTTGAGCTTACAGAGGGCTCACTGCGCTCACCTCACCATCCGGCACTCGAGCCTCGCGCTGCTTGCCTTTCAAGTCCCCAACTGTTTTGCACCATGCCCGACGCGTTTTGAGGCTATTGATGGTCCTTGTGGTCCTGGAAACGGCATTCAGCCTTCTGCGTTTACCTACAGCAACCCATGATTACGGGGCGTCAAGGACATTGATGAAATTGCTTAACCGAATGTTGGAAAAACACGGACTCTATTTAAGAGAATGACTTGAATGCCGTTTCCAGGATCACAAGGACCATCATGCTTCAGGGCATTATCTGTGAGCCACGCCCACTGGGGGCGTTTTTTCAATAAATAAAAGTATTGGGAATGAAACGGAAAGCCTTCTGTGTTTACCTACAGCAACCCATGATTACGGGGCGTCAATAGCCTCGAAACGCGTTGGGCATGGTGCAAAACAGTTGGGGACTTGAAAGGCAAGCAGCGCGAGGCTCGAGTGCCGGATGGTGAGGTGAGCGCAGTGAGCCCTCTGTAAGCTCAAGAGCATTTGTATCACGAATATATATATATATATCTCACAGGAAAACCACTTCATTAGAAAGCAGTAGGAGGACACAACAGGGGATTTTTCGGAAGCCACTTTATTACCAGCTTTGGCATGATGCGTTTCGGCAAAAAATGCCTTCTTCTGATGCCGCGAGTACCAGCATGATGTGCCTCCGCCCTCTTTTAAGCATGCTGCAGTGCTCCCATTGGTGGGAGTACAGCTGACCTCAGTCCGTTTTGCTGTAGTTCTGGATGAGGAAATACAGCTCCCAGCAGGCAACACAGCCGGATGCTTGACATCCACGGTGTGAGAAGTTGGCCTGGCATATGCTGTCCACTATTCTAGTGGGCACCTTGCACCAGTCCAAATGACCCATATTGATGGTAGGTTTAAAGACAACCTTTATAGAAAGTTATCCTAGTGGTAGCTGTGGAGAGCAGCCTTCAGGCTAAATCTTGAAGGAATGTAAAGCAGCTTGTTTTACCAGTCTATAATCTCATGAATGACCAAATTAAAGGAGAACCACACCAGGTATATATAAAAATATATGTATTTATTCTAAACACATGCCTTTAGTCTCTTTATGAGGCTAGAGGCTAAAGTACAAACAGTAAACTTAATTAGCACACAGTAAATTAGCACAGTATATGTTTTGCCCTAGGGGCCTCACAAGCCACATACTAAAAGTGGTATAAGAACCACGAGGGACATAGAGACAAGGCCTAGAGCCTGTAGAACCGCTGGGGCAACCAGGAACCACCCAAGGTATGGAGGCAGGAGACTCACGGGGGACGCGTGCAGTGTCTAAACACAGCCGCAAATCACCATTGACTTCTATGGAGAAAGTTGCGGTTAGAATTTTAAAGATTAGGGACACTTAAGAGTGGACTAGGAACAAAACCCTTCAGTACTGGACAGTTCGAGAGTCAAGACCCACGAGAGCACCAAAGTACTCCCAGGGAAGCCGGGTGCATAGGTGTCTTTTCGTGTTGGGTTTCGTCGTCGTTTCCTTTGGAGAGCTGCAAAGAAGTGCTGCAGGAGACCAGATGAAAAGTGTCCAGATGGATCCAAGGGTGGATCGAAGATCTGAAGAACCTGAAAGCAGAGGGGACAGAGTCTGGGTCACTAGCCAGTGACCAGGGAGGCAACAAGAAGATGCTCACGATGTCGGGTGATTTCAGGTGCAGGAGGTGAAGCTTGACTCTTCAGCCACGAGGACCAGGAGGTGTCGACGACAACCATGAGCTGGATTCGAGCTGTCCCACAGCAACCCACCAGCAAGGTCTGAGGGACTCACCCGTTGGAGGGGAGTCAGGGCACGTTTGGAGCAACCTGGGAAGCCCAAGAAACAAGAGTTACCTTCGTGGGGACCCACCAGTCAACGGACCAGGGATCGCAAAGGGGCCTCTAGCAGAAATGCTAGAAGCAGGTCCACAGAACACTCGTGGAGTGTAGGGCCACAATCTTCGGTGCAGATGGTGCTCAGGGCTTGGACTACAAGTAGCCCAATGCACAACTCCTGAAAGCTCGGGAAGTAGGTGCACTTGCAAATATGCACAGTGTCCAGGAGTTCCGGTTCCACGTCACTCGTGATGGCTGCGGGTCTCAGCTTTGCTGTGATCTCGTGTCGGCCTCTGAGATGTCTGGAAGTCCGTGTCCTATGTCGCAAATCCTTCAGGATCCGGCGGGAGCCTTGAAAATGCCAACCAGCATGATGCTTCTTCAGTGCCTGTTTGAAGAGGGGAGTCACTCCTTGACCCCAAGGGAGATTCTTCAGTCTTCTAGTCAGAATAGAATGTCGAAGGTTCCAAGATATATGTTGCAGAGTTTTGTCCAGGATAATCTAAAGTCCGAGGGACTGGGTTCCTATACTGATATTAAGTTTAGGGGAAGGACTAACTCTAAGGTCCCACCTATGGGAGGATCTGGGGATGGGGTGGTTACACCCCTTCCCCTGTGTCCAGTTTTGCACCAGAGCAGGGGCTGAGCGCCCCTCCAACCAGTTTGAACTGGGGTATGCACAGGGACATCTTGTGTGCCCCAGGCACTGGCTGAAAAGCATTCACTGAAGGCACCCACCCTGCCCAATACAGTAAAGCCTGTCTGGGGAGGTGGTTACACCTCCCTGTGACAGGAAACCTATTGTCGAGGCCTCCCCTGTCGGAGTTTCGTCCAGCAGCAGGAGGTCAGACTTGTGTCTGTGGCAGCAGCAACCATTTTGTGATGCTGGGGCTCTTTTAAACTATTACCGTTTAGGTAAGTGTGTACATGGCTTCTCCCTCTAGAAGGGTGGAATTCTACCCCCGCTGCCAGGACTGGCAGGGGGGGGGGGGGGGGGGATGTAGGATTCCAAAGTGTTTGACACCAAACACAACATTTTTTGATGCAGCCATTCCAAAGTTAGCATTTACCGCGAGGTTATAATGCACTTAAGAGTATATGGTATGGCTGTATCACAGAACCGCTACAGAGAAGTGATTCCGAAAGCTGCAGAGGGACTCAGCTCCTACTTGGGCACCCTCTCACACAAAACCAAGCACTCTGCTTCCAGGATTGTCAAGGCCTGCCATAGGAGTGACTTCTAGGTTTATATGTGTCTGTATTTAAAGGTAGATATAGGTATACTATATCTTAGTAAGGGGTGCCTACACCACCTTACCCAGGCTGCAAGAGCAGACATGTGGTGCCATTTTGGAAGGCTTCCCAGGGGTGGCATAATACATGCTTCAGCCCCTGGTAGGCCTCTGGGGTACCTATGCCCTTGGTACCTAAGGTACCATATACTAGGGACTCACAGGGGTAACCAATCTGGAGTGTACCTAAAGTACATGCAATCAGTTTAGAGAGGAAGCATCTAGGCTGGGGTCCTGGTTAGCAGGGCCCCAGCCAGACTAAAGTCGATAAATCAGTGAAACACCAGCAAAAAGTGGGGGTAACCATAGTAAGCAGATCCTACTCTCCTACACACAGAGACCAAATATTCCCATTATTGGTGCTGGTATTCTGGTAAAAGAGGGCAGTGTGAAGATGGTAAGTCCCAGTTTGGGATAATGTCCAACACTTCCTTAAGTCCCCAAACGCCCTAGCCCCAACAGCAGGAGTCTGCCGGGTTGTGGGGCGCCGATACAATGATCGCTCCCACCCTGTGAAGTCACGGACCGCACCTGGCAGCAGCCCTAAAATATATAAATATATATCACTAAAAATAACTAAGGTTACAGGTACGTTTTAGTTAGGAAATAGATTAAAAAAACTCAGAAATTCATTGAAAAAAACAAAGGTTACAGAGACGTTCTAGTTCGGCACGTGTTTCACTCATGCAAAACCAGAGAAATTCAGCAGTTAATGGTAGCTGAGCTAACTATAACTCGTGCCTCTGCTATGCACTGCTTATAATCTCTCACATTACATCACTCATGACATGGTCAGTGACATCACTCATGACAACTTAAATGGCATCACTGATGACCTCATCCAGTGAGTGTGAGTGTTTTAAAGTGTTAACTATATATACCAAGGTATATTGGTGAATTAGTGGGTGTATGAGTGCCTGTATGGATGATTCAGTGGGTGCGTGACTGACTAAGTGAGTGATTAGGTGTCCCAGTGAATGTATGGGAGAGTGACTGGTTGTGTGACTGTCTGTATCAGTGTGTCATTGGGTGTCTAAGTGGCTGTATGGGTGTGTGAGTGGGTACCTGAGTGGCTGTATGGGTGAATGATAGGTTGTCTCAGTACCTGTATGGGTGTATGAGTGTCTGTGTGAGACACTCATACACCCAATCCCCCCTATCATTGGAGAGAACCCCGACTCTCTTCACAATTCCGAGTGGGGAGGACTCCCAACACCACCAACAACAGGGGTCTGAGGGAGGGAGCAATACCGAAGAAAAGAAAAGGGAAAAAGAATATGCCCCAAAAAACCAACTCTCGAGTCCAGCCACAATCCCCGACTCAACCCAGTTTACAAACTTCATGCTCTAAACAAAGTATCAGCCAATCTGCTTTACCCCAGCAAGAGGCTAATTCCATAGCACCAGATATTATTAATCTCTCATCCACCATGCCTAACCTCAGTCCTAGTAGTAATGTGGGAAGAGGGCGTGACCCTTGCACCTTAGATATCCACTTATTGGATAGACTAGAGGCACTAATTAAGTTGTATGTGCAACCCATCGAGCTTTCCCTGGCCAAAGTTGAAAAGATGTTGGAAACGCTAACTCTAGAACTTAAATCCAAGAAGAGTTCAGTTTCTACTCTTCCTGTGGCCCAAAAACCCAAACCTAAACCTACCAAAGTAGGGGCAACAGCGACACAACAAGTACCCAAACAGTTGTTCACCAAAAACCATCAACCGCAGCCGTGCAACAAATAACACTATCCACAGCTGCGAAGAAGGGCCCTGCTATACCATCAGTCCCAGCCTCAGCCCCCACTCATACTCGGGCTCCCACTCTAGCAAAAACTCCAGGAATCCAAAATGCCGCCTATAATACGAGACGGAAAGGTGGTCGCTCCTTCCACCTTCCCCCAAAAGCTACCGCGTTCGTTGTCATCATGACTGGGGTCCCCGAGTTAAATCCAAACTCAGAGGAACCAGGCTGGTCCCTAAAAAATAAAGTGTTACACTGGCTATCTGCCAATAGGCCCCTCCCTCCTTACTCTAATAATAGTCACAACGGTCCGTAGGGTCCCTTGGGTAGGTAAAGAGCCAAAAACAATTCACGGGGATTGTGTTATCATTAACTTCGAAGATCCCCATACAGTCGAGCATATTTGCTCCTGGGGTTCCCACCTCACACCCGATGGAATAGGCACCAAAAGATTGTCATACTTCTATCCTCCTCTTAATCACTATGCCTCAGGTCCAGAATGGAACTGGACCCAGGTAGGAAACTGGAACAGAAGACCTGATTGGCTAGATTGGGCGGGTCAAGGGGGTAGAGATCCCGCACCAACCTTTGGCTGGAGGGGCGTCCCCTTGTTTAATAGATATGATTGCCTGGAGATGGTGGATTGACCACCATCTGTTAACACCCAGGATATCATGAATCCCCTTTCCCCAGGGTTAAAATTATCTAATTCACCTAAACCTCCATTACCTCCAAATTTATCTCCCAGTTCCTTGCCACCACCCCATATTGAAGGCACCCCTGCACCAGTAGTAATGCCCCCTTATTCATCCTTAGATGCACAACTCGCCTCTGTCACTGAAGACAACCATACTATATCCTATATTCCACCTCGATTAGGAAGCCCAGCTGTTAACATCTTAACTCCTTCTACTCTGTCATTATCTGTACTATATTGGAACATAGCAGGTCTTCGTTCAAGGATCAATCTTAAATCATGGTTGGACTTTGTATACACCCATCAGATAATTTGTCTACAGGAGACCTGGGCAATAGACCCAATACATTTACAGGGTTATAAAACATACCCTACCCCAGCCAGCACTACCACCCATGGCAGATCTAAGGGAGGCCTAGCCGTGTACATCTCAAACAATTTGGCAGTAAAGAAAATCACTGTTCTCCATACCACTTTGAATTTTCAAATTATAATGGTTATTTTTAACAAATGTACGTCATACTGTTTTATTAATTTTTATAATAACCTATCCCCTGTAGACTGTGTGAAAACTGTATCTGATATTTCCCATCTCACAAACGAGCAACGATCCAGGCAACCATCATCTGCCTGTAATGTAATATGGGGGGGAGATTTTAATGCCCCTTTGTGCATTAATTATAAGAAAGGCATCTGTGGGCTTCTAGATTAAGAGGATTGTCCATTGACCCATTTTTCGCACTCCCATTTAGGTGATTCCCTCAATGACAGTCTCATCTCATTAGAACTGATGTACGCAAATGATCTTGTTGACCCCCCCCCCGTAGATTTCAGACCCACATTCCACGGTAGGGGCTTGTCAAGCACTATAGACTTTATTTTATGTTCTTATATTTTAAAGGGCAAACTCCATAAGTTCACTACAGGCTCAGACATCTCAAGCGACCACTTCCCAAACAGATTTACCCTCTCGATTACCATGGATGACTTTCATCCTAATAGGATGAGTTTACTGACTCAGCAATCTTTGGCCATGGATAGAACCAATGGTTTTTCTGTGAAATGGTCTAAGATTGATCCCACAATAATTACCAGTAAGATCATATCCAAGGCTCTTCCTTGGATAAATACCTGTTTGGCAGACGAATCCCCACCTGAGTTGATTTTATCTAGTTTCCAGGAGATTCTAAAAGTTATGAAGGCCGAACTATTCCGTCACCACAAACCTGGTAAACAGATTTTTCCAAGATGGTTTAACTCGGCCTGCCGTAAAGCACTGTCTGCCTTAAAAAAGGCATTACGTAATCCAGTTAGAGACAAAACTGAAATAGCCAAACTTAGAATAGAGTATAAAAAGGCTCAAAATAATTGTAAAAAGGATCGAAAGAAAAATCTATGGGCCCAACTACACGCGAGTTGCCGAAGCAAAGACAGCTCTCAGTTTTGGCGTGTAGTCAAATCTCCCTTCCTGGCTGATGTAAATTCACCCCAGCACTTGGATGTGGCTGTGACTGCAGACGAGTGGGTGACCCATTTTTCAAAGATCTTTGGTGGTTCCCCCGTGGGCAGCACAACCCAGGCCACGCTGACAGCCGACCTTTCTAAGACGCAGGCATACCCAATAGACCTCCACTTCAGCCTAAGCGAGGTCATACAAGCTTTATCGTCCTCAAAAACCGGAAAGACCCCTGGCCCTGATGGAGTCCCTCTTGACATCTTCGTCACCAACATAGATCTGTGGTCCCCCATCGTCACCCAGGTGATGGCGGCGGTCTCAAAAGATGGTCTATTAGACTCCTGGTCCTCTTCTATACTCCTCCCGATTTTTAAAAAGGGCGATCGAAACAACCCAGCCTGTTACAGGCCCATCTCCCTCCTGGACTCCATGGGGAAGGTCGCGGGACATCTGATCCTGGAACGTCTCCAGGACTGGGCGTCGGAGAACAACGTTGTGACCGACCTCCAGTATGGTTTCCAGGAGGGACTTGGTACTGTTGAACAGGCTTTAAATATAACCCTCCTAATAGGCAAGTATGTGGGGGCAAAAGGGGGTAACCTGTACCTGGTATATGTCGACCTCAGTGCAGCGTTCGACTGCGTGATACATTCCAGGCTGTGGTCCATCCTAGAAGAATTGGGTGTTGATCCTTCACTCATCAAGTTTTTACGTGAGCTCTATTCCGATGCCACGGCCTGTGTAAGACACGGGATAGGTGGCGAACTCTCGCCCTCCTTTCCAGTAACAAGAGGAGTTAGGCAGGGTTGCGTCCTGGCTCCCTTCCTGTTTAACTTATACACCAACGGGCTGGAAACAGCCATGTTAGCAAGGAACCAGGACCAACCAACTATTGATCACCGCCCCATCCCTGCACTACTCTACGCAGACGACTCCGTCATATTAGCCAGAACGCTAGTCCAGCTACAAAAACAACTGGATAAATACTGCCAGTTTATGCTCTCTCTGGGGTTAAAAGTGAACAATAGCAAAACCTTTGTTATGTATACAGGGCCCAAAGTAAAGAATCCCAAACCTCTCTATATTGAGCAAGTTAGATTAGAACGAGCCAGGGAATACCCATACTTAGGTATTTTAATTGACGACCAATTATCTTGGAAAAGAGCTATGGCAAGCAGGAAGCTGCTTTATCAGAGAGCAACTTCGGCGCTTGTTTCTTTTTCCAAGAAATTGGGCAAACCTGCCCCATCTGAGTTGCTTAAAATTTACCATGCCAAATGCCACAGCATAGCAACCTATGGCGCAGGCGTCTGGGGCTATGTACCTACAGACGAGTTGCAAAAAGCCCAAAATGGCTTTTTAAAATACCTACTGGCACTTCCACAAAGTGCTCCAATTTACGGTTGCCATATCGAGCTTGGCATCGACTATCTATCAGATAACATCAAATGTCAGCCAATCCTCCTTTGGCACCGTATCTGGAACAAGCCACAATGTCATTTAACACGCTCTTTTGATTTCCGATTGTTTAACTATGGTGTGCTGGAAAAAAATTCCATGGTTAACGTATGTTTCTAACTTTTTAAAGGACCTGAACCGCACATCATACTTCACTGAGCCTTCCTCATTGGTTGATATCAGCAGAGGTGCTTTGAAAAACCTCTGTCTAAATCACCTAAGGGAACTACATCTCTCTTGTGAAGTAACCAAGCAAACTAATGTGCAAGCACTGATGGTCCAAGTTTCCCCTGGTATCCAGCCTTACCTTACCTTTTACCTCTCCAATCACGAAAAATGTTTACTAACTAGGTTTCGTTTTAATTTATTTTTTCGTCTTGTCACTTCCCCACTGTGTCAAACTGGTCCCATGACTTGATTAAATGTCCGTGTGACAGAGTCTCTCCCCAATCGACCATCCATCTTATTTTGTTCTGTCGATACTATGAGCAAGCACGTAAGCCTTGGATTATTCCACTTTTACGCCAAATGGGGTTGAGGACCTGTCGACCAGCATTCTTGGCACTCCAGCTGTTAGATTCACAATTTGTAGCAAAAAATCATGTTTGACGACTCGTAGCAAAATGGGGCTACCGTCTCTTTGATCTTATGCTTAACTGAATCAACTTGTAAATAGATTTTATGTAAAGTCTTTTAAATGCCACCTTGTATTGTAATAATGTGTTTTTATGTAACTGTATTCAAATTGTATGATGTACTTTTCATGATTATCCAAGCATTAATCGAATAAAAGTTTTGAACTGAACTGAACTGAGTGGGTGAGGGTGAGGGTGTGTGTGACTGCCAGTATGGATGAGTGAGTGTGTCAGTCAGTAGCTCTATGGGTTAGTGAGTGCATGTGTGAAGGGCTGTATAGGTGAGTGAGTGAGTGTGTGTATGGCTGTGCCAGTGAATGAGTGGATGTGTCAGTAGTATATGGCTGATTAACTGAGTATGTGAAAGGCAGTATAGGTGAGTGTTGGGATATATGAGTGACTATATGGGTGTGTGATTGTGAGTGGCTGTATCGGTGACTGTGTGCTTATGTTAGTGACTGTTAAGGTGAGTGAGAACGTGTTAGTATCTGCATGTGTGTGTGTGTGTGTGTAATGGTATGGGTGAGTAAGTGTCTGTGATTGACTGTATGGGTGAGTGAATAGGTGTGTGAGTAGCTCCATGGGTGACTGACTCAGTGTGTGAGTGGCTGTACAGATGTATAAGTGGATGTCAGTGGCTGTATTAGTGAGTGAGTGGATGTATGAGAGTCTGTATGGGTGAGTGAGTGGATGTGTGTGTAGTCCTAGGAATCAGGGAGTGGCTGTGTAACTACTGGTATTGGGTGTGTGAATGGTTTTGAGAAGGATAGTGTGGAGGTTGGAGTGAGTGTATAAAAGGTTATATGGGGGTGTGAGTGGGTGCGTCAGACTGTGGATGATGTAATCAGTGATGTTATTGGAGATGTCATGAGTGATGTCACTGACTGTCATGAGTGATGTCATATGTGAGGTTAAAAGCAGTGCATTGTGGGGGTGCGAGTTATAGTTAGCTCAGCTAACTAGAACTGCTGAATTTCTCTGGTTTTGTATGAGTGAAACCTGAGTTTAACTATAACGTTTCTGTAACCTTTTTTTTTTCAGGGAATTTCTAAACTTGTTTTTATAATCCATTTCCTAACTAAAACCTACTTGTGACCTTTGGTTTTTTCTCAGTGAATTTCTAGTTTTTTTTAAATTATTAGTCTTGTTTGCAGAGTAGCGGAGAAAGGGGGCTGGGCCTCCGACCAGCTCTCAGGAATCTCACTGTGTAGACTTACTGGATAGAACAGGAGGGGTAGTTGGCTTTCCAGTCCCAAGGACGTTCTTGGGGGCCAACTACCCCTCCTGTTACTTCCAGTAAGTCCCACACAGCGGGATTGCTGAGACCTCATAGGGGGCCACACCCCCTTTCCCCACCACTCTGCAAACGTTCCTCCTGGTGCACTACTAGTTGGGGGGTGAAGTCCCCTTGGCTCTTGAGAGTCCTTGGAGGCAAACTAGCCCTCCTGTTACCCTCAGTAAGACCCTAACAGCTAGTTGCTGAGAGGTTGTCAGAGGCCATGTCCCCTTTCTCCACCACTCTGCAAATGCGCCTCTTGGTGCACTGCTGCTAGGGGTAAGAAGTCGCCTTTAGTCCTTTGGCCCTCAGGGGGCAAGGGGACAACCCCCCCCCCCCCCCCCCCCCACCTGCGGTCCCTGCTCTCTTCTCTCCTCTCCTCTTGCGGGAGCCGGCATTGCTTTGAGACTCAGGGAACTGCTAACATGCAGCTCTCTGGATCTCAAAGCAATTTGTCTGTTTTCCTGCTCGCTTGACAGCAGGCAGGGAAACGGACATGCTCCGCTTTCAGCAAACGAGAGCATTTTCTGCTCTTGCTTTCTGAATGTGGAGTGTTTGCTATGGCACTGCTCGCGCCAAGCCATAGCAAACTGCTATGTCCAAGGGATGGGCACCCCGGGTCATTGCTGGAGCCGGCCCTGCGGGGTAGCTGTCCACAGGGCCATCTAGGGCTCCAGGAGGGGACTGTGCCCTTTCTTTGTTTTAGCCCCAGGGAAGGGACCCAACCAAACATTTTTTTGCGCCTGCAGGTTTCCAGTGGGACCCCCCCCCCTCCCTCCCCAAGAGGCCTAGGGGGTCAGGGTGTTTCTAGTCCCCCCCCCCCCCCCCCCCGCCGAACCCCTCACCCCCCCACCAACCCCTACTTTTAAAAAAAATCTTTTTTTGTGGGGCTCGGTTCAACCGAGTCCCAAGCTGGCTACCAACATTTCTTGGTTGAAGTGTTGGCAGTGAATCAAATTTCAGTAGGGTCTCAGTAGGCTGTTGGGCTCCCTGATATCTATATTTTAAAAACTTTAATTTCTATGAAACTAATAAACGGATTTACGCCATATCCCAAAAGGCACACTTTCTGGCCTAACCTCCTAGCTTTCTACCAAATTTGGTGTAATTCCGTTCAGCAGTTTCTGCTGTAGTCGTGTTAAAAAAAACAAAAAATTCCTACCATGGGGAAAACTTGTTTTGGGAACATTTTTTCTCAGCCCCCGCTTGACAGATCACCCCGAACCTTTCAACACAGCAGCTGAACCAAAAAGGAGAAGATTTTTGAAAATTTCTTGAGTATTCGTCAAAACAACAAATCGAAAAAACGCTATCTGACTCTGAATGAAAGCAAAATCAGCACTCCGTAGCTACTTTCCAAGTTAGGAATTGCAATTCACATATATGTAACGGTTCAAAGGGGGGGGTCCCATTAACCATGTGAGAACAATGTTTAAGTTCCACACTGGTGAAGGTGGTGTTCTGGCAGGGATTATTCTTTTGAGTCCTTCCATAAAAGCCTTTATGGCAGGTACGCTGAAAAGAGATAGATGTTGTTTATTTTGTAAGTATGCTGCAAATTACACCCTTGAAGGTGTAATAGGTATCCTATGATGTGTTGAATAGACACATCTAAAGGATTGATGTGGTTGTTTTGACATTATTATGAACCGTTTCCACTTAGCTGCATAACATGCTCTAGTGGTGAGACGTCTAGCTTCTTTAATAACGTTCATACAGTCTGGAGGGAGGTTATGGTAACCAAACTCTATGACTTCAGGAGCCAGATCGCAAGGTTGAGCTGCACTGGGTCCGGGTGTCTGATCTCTCCATGGTTCTGTGTTAATAGGCGTGGAGATAGACTTAGTTTCTGGTGCGGTACCACAGAAAGTTGCAGCAGCGTGGTGTACCACAGTTGTCTTGCCCAAGTTGGAGCAACTAGAATAAGTGTTCGGAAATGTTGCTGTAGTTTGAGTACCACTAATGCACAGCTTTCCAAACTTTTTATGTTGGTGACACCTTTTAGAGAATTTTCAACTAGGGACACGGTAATGCGAGCGAGCCCAAACCACCAAATAGTGGGCAAATGGTGCATTTCCAAGAAAATTTGAGAAAGCAGGAAGGTTAATAAAGCAATTGTGAATCTGTTCTAACAAAGACAGTGACTGGCAAAACTGGGTGTAAGCAAGGTTAGGTTTTTGCCTCACATAAGCACTACAGTTAGCTCATAGAGGGGCTGCACTGATTAGATGAGGCAGAGCACAAACAAAAGGGTGGCAGGCCTTTGAGTTAAACAGGCTGGGCTAGGCAGTTACACACAGGAGATTTGGGGGTGGAGGGGCTCGGAGGGCTGGCAGAGGAGAGATAGGTACAACAGAGAGGCTGCAGTGGGGAAAGGGGCACATATACAAACTTCAGTAGGGTGTAAGGCAGAAAAAGCTGATACTGCCTAAAGGTCCCTCTTGCTCACCGTTAGACTCAGCACCAGCCTCCGAAGTGCACAGATCCCGTCTGACTGGTTGAATACGCGGGACAAACAGCAGCTATTGCAGAGGAATCACAGATGAATTTGGAAGGGCCTTGAACGCCCGCCTTGGATTGGCCAGACCAGGGCCAGACAGCAGGCTACCGCGAGCGCCGCTCTCACATATGCTCTGTCTGCCTGAACCTACATTAGCAGCATGCCCGGTCTCCACTCTTTGAGCTACATTCAGGGTCCTATGCTATTTTTTTATAAGTAGGTAGAACAGCTTTGAACTAAAATCTGCATCATTTATAAAGCACACTCATAAACTGTCCGCTTTAGCAAGAGCTGTAAACAACATTAAGCGCAGAAGAGCCATAGATTCGTATGCACCCCTGAATGTATTCCTTCTTCAAAAAACTTTGGTATTGCTTATTTAGCTGCTGCACGCTTTGTACTGGGATGTTACATAGAATTAAATGCATGCAATGAACATTTTCTGAGCAGTGCGCTGATTACAACATGCATTTTGCCATAATGGATAGTATCTTTCAAGAACGAGGCATGTCTGACCTCAGACAGGCTGTGCATAGTGTGTGCTATTGCGCACCTAGCAGGCATGTCTGACCTCAGACAGGCTGTGCATAGTGTGTGCTATTGTGCACCTAGCAGGCATGTCTGACCTCAGACAGGCTGTGCATAGTGTGTGCTATTGTGCACCTAGCAGGCATGTCTGACCTCCGTCAGGCTGTGCATAGTGTGTGCTATTGTGCACCTAGCAGGCATGTCTGACCTCAGACAGGCAGTGTATAGTGTGCACTATTGCGCACCTAGCAGGCATGTCTGACCTCAGACAAGCTGTGCATCGGGCGTGCTATTGAGCACATAGCAGGCATGGGTGGCCTCAGACAGGCCGTGGTTATGCTCAGAGCAAGCATGGCTGATCAATGACAGCTCAAGGATAGAGTGTGTGGCACAGCTGATCACCCCTCTCTGTAACCCTCTTCCTTCTTTCATCAAGCTGGTGTTTCACTACAACCCACACCGCCTGCCCCGCCCCCCACACGTACACTGTCTGCAGCTGGAGCAGGGAGCTGCACTTGCTGCCTATTGTACACCAAGGGTATCCCATTCACACGGCACACTGCAGCTCCCCTCCCACAACATTACAGCAGACTCCCTGGTTTAAGTGCATTACTATTCATAAGATACTCCTTCGTGGCTAAAAATGGGTACCTCTTCCGCGTGCACTGGTTTGTCAGAGGAGCTAAGCTTGGTCAATGACCGAACAAAATGGCAAAATTATATGTCCTTACAACCGCACAAGGCTGTAGATTAGAAGCTACGAGGTACGAAAAAGACAAAATGTACCCGCAATATGCAAGTACTAAACGCATCGCTGTATCTTGGAGGAATGTACTTGCAAAAAAAAAAAACACAATCACCCATAACAATGAACCCACCCCGACCCGTCCTCATCAAAACAGATCCGATGAAGACTTGATGGAGAGGGACAGGCACACAACCCGGCCAAGGGTCGCCTGGGAAACCAGATCCAACCACGCCTCGGTGCCGATTGTTTCGATGTCGGCATGGCGGCCAATGATATCTTTTCCGTGTCGGTAGGTGTGCGTCGGCACTGTGGGCAGACAGACTCGAGCCCAAGTCGCCAGAAGGCTTAGTAAGCTTCTTTGCCGTGCCCGAGGGCGGGGCAGTGGAAGCAGTGTCCCGGTGTGCACCTGAGGGTGAGGGTGTGACCAAAGCCTTTTTTGAATGTGTCGAGGAAGGGTTGGGGTCGACTGTCTTACTTACGACCCGCTGTGTTGTAGTGATGTCTTCGACTTCGGAATCTTCGGCCTCAGAATTGCTGTAGACGCCATGATGTTCTGGAACGTCGACGCCTTCTTGGAAGATGTCGTCTGGAATCGGAGCTGATGAACGAGCCATTGTTCTCCTAGTTCTCCGGTCCCGGATCGTCGTTTTGGAGCGGAAGGAGGCACAAGCTGAACAGTCTCTGGCCTGGTGCTCCGGAGAGAGGCAAAGGTTACACACCTCATGTAGGTCGGTGTGGGGAAACTTCGACCCACATTGAGGACACTTTTTACATGGAGTCCTTTCCATGAGCTGGAAGTTGAGGCCTAGGTGGGCCCGAAGGCCTTCGTCGACGACCAGAATCGAAGACTTCGAAATTGAAGAGTAGCGTCGACTGGAAACGCGTTTCGAAACTATATCGGAGAAGCTGGTGAGGATTGCGCGCCAAAGGAAATCGGTTCCAACACGGAGCGCTGGAAACACATCCGAGCCCGGTGGCGGAAAAAAACTATCTGGGGATGGAGCCGATGCCCATGCGCAGTATGATCCAAAGGAGGAGTCACCTATCCTGTGACTTCCAGAAACTTTTCTACAACAAAAACAAACTGCAAACATCCGGGCCCAACACTAGGTGGCCATCTATGCACAGTGTGTGATTTGCAGCTCATATGCCTCGAACAGTTCATTTTAAATACAAAAGAACAGCAGTATATGGGCATCGACATTGACAAAGGACAATCGCATTTCACAACAATGTATGATCCAGGTTTACATCGCAAACATGGTGACCATTTTAGAGCATATTATTCTCAGTGCTTCTTAATGCAATTTCGGTTGAAAAAACGGACAGTTCCTAATCAATTACAACCTACTTCCACGCTTTAGTATATTACACATAATTTCTTATTGTACCTTTTTATTTAAATTGCGTTATATGTATATATATATATATATATATATGTGTGTTTGTATATATATGTGTGTGTGTGTATATATTAATTCCTTTAAGGAAAACCAGCTGCTTTTTAATTTGCAAACACAGGTTTGATGGTCTGCTGTTCCGTGCAGGCCTCCATCCATATATTTGTAGTCAATCACAGGGGGTCACAAACTGCGACCTACCTATGTTGGTATTAATTAGGCAGGCTGTTTGGCGATCCCCTAAAACTATAGATTTTGCAATGCAACCTATTAGTATATAGGTTGTATTGCAAAATCGGAGTCCTCTTGGAAAAAGTCATTGCTTAATTTGTGACCTGTTTCTTACTACCCTTATTGCACTCAAAAGTGTATTATTGGAGCCAAAATTAGCTTATCTTAAAAGATGTGCAAGTCCAACACTATTCCTTACACTTAATGTTCTTTTCTTCAATTAGAAGTTCCTTCTAGACTTGAAACTGAACGAGTAGTTGAACAAGTCGGCGGGACAATGGAGAGAGAACTGGCACTGATCGCATCTTTTAAAAAAAAATATAAACCATGAATCTTTCCTAGGACTAACAGGTTTTTTTATATTTAGTATTGGATTGGAAGGCAATATTGGGTGATCAAGTAGGGTACTGGTCTGCCTTTATACCCTACATAGACAGGGCCTTCCAAAGGTCTCACCACCTAACCACAAGGTATTTTCCTAACAGTCGAAGAGAACCCAGTTGAGGCATCACCTGGAATAAAACTCCACTTCTACTAACCCCTGCTTGGACTGTTCTATCCTTGCTAAAGGGTGGGGGGCGGGGGGAACACTCCAGATCATAAGTGAAAATTTGGGAAGAGTCCGATTCACAAACAAAAAGCTGTATGAATTGGGGCTGGAGGAGGGGGGGACAGATAGAGTGAGGATTAAGGCATGTCTGAGTAGTTAGAGAAATGTGTAAATTAGGAATAGAATGTGTGTTTAGATTGTTTTGCCTGAGTGATGAAGAATCAACAGTATTAGGTGTGCTGCACACTTCTGATTTGTTGTTTAACTTGTGTTTGCTTTTTAATGCTTCTTTAAAGAATAAAGCAAAATCATTCCGTAAAACGCTGATTTCCTGGATCAAAAGGAGCGAATTTGCACAAGTGATTCTTCTGTCCAGCAGCCATGCATATCAACGCAATGATCAGCAACTTCTTGGGTATGTTAAGTGGTTCAATTAAGTTGTTAGCAAGGTTTTGAGGCATACCGTTGATGAGTAAAAGATCAATTACTTTGAGAATATGGATCCGCTAAAAATTACTTAGGTTTTGTGTAAAATATTACTAGTGGTTTATAAAAGCTATCTTGAGCATTTCCATAACACTTTTTGTTCTGCACCCTAGTATCAAAAACATTAACACATACATGAAATTAAATGAAAAACAATTTTATAAAGCACGAATATACCACGTGGCATCAAGGCACTAGTACATGGTTTGGTAACAAGGGAGTTGGCTTCAACGAGAAAACCTGATCAGAAAGGCAAGCTTGTTTTGTAAGAGTTGATCCCCAAAAGAAATGTAGAAGAGGGGTGTTGTGTCCAAGATCTCTTATGGCGTATAGGGAAAGGAAACCAATAGATTGCTTCTGTGTGCGGGGAGATTTTTGTTTCTGACTTGGGCTATGGCGGGTGGGCCGCATACACAGCGGTGTCCTTGTGGTAGCAATATCTATAAACCAGTTTGATGAAGGGTGTTTCAAAAGAAATGTATCGAATGATTCAGTACAGCAAAATGTGTTTTAGACAATTAACATGTTAGTATTTTATTGTGGTTGTTCCATTGTGTTTTGCTTAGATGTCACTGCTAAATAAATGTTATCTTTTTGCATTCAAAGCACTCCTTTTCGTTACTTGTTGACTCCAGCCATGCAGAGTTCTGCAGAGGATGCAATTCATGGGCTGCACTGGAAGGAGATGGAGAAGGTTGCAGCCTACCCCGGAGTAAATGAGACTGAGAAACGGATCATTATCCCTGGTGGAGGGATCACAAAGTCACTATACAGTGAGAGGTAAATGTCCCCATAGTTCATGCTCCATAGAGCATTAATTCTTCTTTGAGTGCTAAAGCTTCTTTTTTTGTTTAGCTGAAAACATGAAGAAACTAATAGGAAAAGAAAGTAAAGTTGCAGATATTTTTATTCCACTATAACAGGTCTGCCAACATGTGGTCTATCTTTTGTTCCAAATTGTTTTCCTCTTTTTGTTGATGTTAGGAGATGAAAATGTTTTATTCTGTATTAGTTCAGTTTTGGCCTCCTAAGGAGCTAATGTAGTATAAGTGCACTCCATTCAAGTCGTATGCAGTCTGAATTTCCCACTTGACCAGTCGTACTGAAAGATGTATTTTTTTAGGGGTTTTTCATCTTCATTGTTTCCCCTTCTCTCCTGCATTGAGATTGTATATTTTGGGAAAGCATGATTGTTCTGTATAGTGGATGCAGTTTCATATAAGCACTAACAGTAACAAGGCTAATGTAAGTAGAAACTAGCTAGGGTGGCTCTAGGGCAACCGGTGTCCCCAGTAGATGTGCCAGAGGAATATAATTCAAGTCTGGCCATCTTACATTATCAGAGCAGGAATGATCTGGACTGGAGACTCAAGGAAACTGAAAGCTATCCATGTTCCAGAATAGGAGCCTGCAAAGGAGTGTATTTTAATAGTTTGATGGGTAGGAATTCCACCCGAGACCCAAAAAATTAAGCTGATAGATGACAAAGAACAGCTGTGCTCTGTCTCCTTTCCAGGTTTAGTGAGCTGGCTGGAAATGAAATCCTCTGCATTCATATCACATTAAAGTGTGCATAAAATGGCTATTACTATATGCATATTCTCAGTTTTTCTAGCTGTGTTAATTTAGGGACTGGTCCCATCTTTCCTGCTGCTTTATCAGCATTCTTTAGTAATTCATTATTTGTTTTAAGTTTGTATAAAATGTATGTTTGTGGCATGTGTAGCTGTAGATACATATACTCTGCATACGCGTGCCATCTAGTGTCGGGCTCGGATGTGTACAGCTTGTTTTTCTTCGAAATAGTCTTTCGAGTCACAAGGTACATTGACTCCTCCTATGACTGGTAATGCCTATGGACATTGGCTCTATTGTTTTCTTCCACCGTCAAGTTTGAGTGTACATCGCCACATTCTGATTTGATGCGCATGGCGCTCTTCGACAGAGCCTCTCTAGTCCTCTGCTCCTGATAACTTCGTACAATTGTTTCTGCATTGCGTTTTCTGTTCATCTACATCCTGGCCCTTCATTCGGATCCATGTCTTGGGTTTGTCAATGCTGCTCTCAGGCCTGTTCCCTCCGGTTTCGCCTTCTACAATGCAAGTACCATGATGGAAACTCTACCTTTCCGCTCCTGTCCACAGTGCCATTCCAAGTACTCGTGGACAGATCAGCACGAAGTTTGCAACCTCTTCTTATCCCTGGACCATAACAAGGACTCATGCTCCGCTTGCCTGGCCTTCCAGTCCAAAAAGGCCTTCCAGAACCATTTAGATAATCCGCTTGCTCAACGTGCCATGAAACAGCCAGCTGAGGATACCCCCGACCTATTCGGGAGAATATCATAGATGAGGTGGAAGTAGAGGCGGAGTTGAAACAGGCCGCAGCCTTCAGTCTGATACCCAATTCATCCTTGACCTCCTAGGGTACAGTCCTGCATCCCTCTCCGCGTCAACATCAGAAAATAGCAACAGTGAGTATCTGCTCCCATCATCCGGTCACTCACCGCCCCTACGTGGATTAGGCGTCCAATCCCACATTCAGGGACACAGCCTTCCAGTCTTTCAATGAATCCCAGCCATGTCTGGCGCCGCCCTAAGACTTCAGAGCCAACTCTGATTCCATCCCTGGTGCCGAGCCACCCACTCAAAACCCAGCCCACTTCCGCCTGACCATGCCCTCAACAGCCTTTGAGGCCCCACCACCGACTGGCTCTTCGGAACCGCAACAACGGTCCACATCAAAACCAGCTTCTAAGCCAAAACAGACTGTGGCGCCCAGTCAGCCTTCCACATCAAACTCTGAGGATCAGAAACTGCAAATTCTACAACATCTCCGACAGCAGTTGGACACCTTGCAAAAGATACATTTTATTCACCCCCTCATGGGTAAAATTACAGCTAAACCATTACATAAGATGCAGGAGACGCTTCCCCACAAGCAAAGCCTTGCATTTGAGGAGCAGCTGGCATTAAAGCCCCCTCTACCTCCCAAACTGAAGTGGCATCAAGAAAAAAGGCACCAGTCCATTGCCCCCTCAACCTGCTTTACCTCCTATTCCTGCTCCTCCTCCTCACTCTCCTCGTCCCCTCCCCTCCTCCTCCTTCATCACATTTACCTTCTCTATCACTTCCACCTCCTGCTCCTCCTCTCGCATCACATGGGCCTCCTTCGCTGGAAAGCTCAACCCATTCATCATATATGGAGAGGAGTCTGAAAACATTGACCCTTATGATGCCCCATGTGACGTAGCACTCTGGGATGATTATCAGGCCGTTCCCCATGGTGACAGCAACCCAGATCCGCACAAGTTCAAGCTTCTGCTGCATGTTTTCCAGGCAGATCGCCAGCTAACTGTCAGGACAGTAATGCACCTCTTCGGCATGATGGTCTTTTGCATCGCCATTGTTCCCCACGCCCGATTACACATGCATTCGCTCCAAGAGTGCCTCTAACAGTGGTCAACACCTCTTCAACAGGCAGACCTTCCACATCAACTTTCTGGAGTTATTGGCAGTCCAATTGGCTCGGTCGGCTTTCTTCCACCATGTACATTACAAAACGGTCCTGGGCAAAACAGACATGATGACTGCTGTGCATTACCTGCAAAAACAGGGAGAGGCACGCACTCTTCCCAACTCTTGGCATTAGCACAAAGCATTTGGCATTGGACGTTCCACCACAGAGTACATCTGCTAGCCAAGTACCTTCTGTGAGTGGACAACTACTTTGAAGACAAGCTCAACAGAATGCAACAAGAAGGCCACAGGTGGGAACTCCACCTCCAAGCACTGTTCCCATACTTACAGCATTGGAGATTTCCCAACATAGATCCGTTTTTAACAGCTGAAAGCGCCAAATGCTCAAGCTTTGCCTCCAGGCTTTCCACACCCACACCCACAGTCCAAGGTCAATTTACTATGGATGAACTGGTCAGGGATATTCGCCCACACTTTTCCTACTCTCCCACTCCTTCCAGTTGTGTTTCGGAAGCTATGGCAAACCTCCCGCACCCTTGTCCTGGTGGCTTCCACGTGGACCAGGCAGCCGTGGTTCACAACCCTTTTTGAGTTGTCCATAGTCCCTCTCGAGAAGCTCCCCAACAGGCCGGACCATCTCACTCAACACCAGGGCACAGTCAGACAGCTCAACCTGGCGATCTGGCTCCTGAGGACCCAGAGTTGCAGTATCTCAATTTACCAGCTGAGTGCATGTCCATACTCTGAGGCTTGCTCTGTAGCAAAGTGGAAACTATTGCCCACTAGTCCCTTTTCAACCCCATAGATCCACTCAAGCCTGCAGTCCAAGACATACAGCCAGATTCATGAAAAACGAAATCTGCGAATTCTAAATAGCGATTAATACCGAATTGCAATTTAGAATTCGCAGAATGGTATTCATGAAAAACTGCGAGAAAATAAAGCGAATCGCAACCGGCCACAAAAGGCAATAGCAATTGTTCAAAATCGCAGAAAAATCGCTAAATCCGTCCATTTCTGTGTAGGAATAGCGATCTCGCAATTAGCGAGATCCCAAATTGCGATCTCGCAAATAGCGAGATCGCAAAAACGGGAAGTCGCATTTCGAGCACAGTGATGACATCACAACCAGGAAGCAGGCAGTTCCCTCCCCCATTGAGAACACTGAGGCAGAGATTGAAACAGCACCACTCAGAGCTCCTCACAAAACACCTCCAGACTTGGATATTTTGGATATTGCAGACTGCAGCTATGCCACAGGAAGCAGCAGCAGGGCCCAGTGACACTGGGCGCAAGCGCAAGATAAAATTCTCAGAGCAGGAGCTGGAGCATCTAATCGATGGAGCTCGCAAAGACCACGACAAACTTTTCGGCAAGGACTCCAGGAGGGTGCCTGAGGCCGAGAAACGGCGACTGTGGCTGCGCATCCGCGCCAGAGTGAACGCAGTAGGAGTAACACAGAGGTCCATAGACGACCTCAAAAAGAGGTGGTACAACCTCCGAGGACGTGCCAAGGAGAGGGTGGCTGAGAGGCTGGGTGAGAGCCTTGCAACTGGAGGGGGAGGGCCAACAGTCCCTCCCAACACCCCCTTGGAGGATCATGTGGAGGACACACTGCAGCGTGAGGCATGTGTTGGGGTTATCCCTCTGGACTCATCCCGACCCACCCAAGAGAGCCAAGGTAAGTGACATGCGACTGCGACCCTGTCCCCTAACAATGGCCATGACCCTATAGCCTCCCATAATCAAGCCAAGTCATGCAGCCCATGCACATCAGAACATGCCCTATTGCATTGTGGGACATGTAGTATGCCCACAATGTACAAAATCTCCAATGCAAACAGAAATGTCCCAATGTACGCAATGCAACAGCCAGTCAGGGAATGGTAGCCAGCATGCATGTAGCAACTGCACATGTCAAAGATACATGCAATTAATCTACGTCCACTTTCCATCACAGGTGGTGCAGATAACACCAGCAGTGACAGCAAGAGGCTGCAGATAGATGACGCACCAGAGGAGCCTGAGGGTGAGGAAGAGCAAACATCCACACAACCAGCTCCATCTGGCCAAGCACCAGTGCCACCATGCATACCACCACCAGCAACGCCAGCTACATCAGGCACAGCACCATTGCCAGCTGCAAGACCCATACCAGTGGCACCATCAACATCAGGTGCTGCTAGACCTGCGACACACCGCACACCCACTGTGCCCAGCCAGCACAGCAGGCATGTCAGGGAGCGGCAGCAGAGTACACCACGCACCGGCAGGAGGGGGATGGCTGTGCGTGTGCCAGGGTTCAGTATTGAGCGCCGCATGCTGCGCGTGCACCAATTGCAGGCACGACGCCAAGGTGCTATACGACTGCAGCTGCACAACATAGGCAGGAATGTTGCCAATGTGTCTGATCGAATTGACCGGATGACCACTGCCATGGAGGCAAACACTGCGGCCATCATCAGCCAGCGCAACATCACCCGCCGCCGCCACCGCCAGCTACTCACACGCCTCTCGGCCTACACGCATTCCAATTACGTGATAGGAAATGCCACATCCCAGCTGTCCCGTAGGTCTCTGGCAATGCAGCTGCAGATGGTACAATGCTGCGAGGACGTGGCACGTGTACTCGAGCAGCTGACCAGTGCTGTCCAGGCTCTACAACCAACTGGCCTAGCCAATGCTAGAGGGGATGGCACAAGCGAGGGGACATCGAGTATCAGCAGCCTGTCTGCGACACAGGTCGGTGTTGTACGCCGCAGCAGCAGGCCCAGTGCGGGATCACGTGCCCTGCCGGAGAAGGAGCCTGAGAGGCGACTGGGTGCCGCGCGCCGGAGGCGCCAATGACATTTCAATCCATGGGCAGGGACATGCTGCTGACATAAGCATGTTGTGTTTAAAACATTGAGCAGTATGGCGCAATACTCCTCACATGTAATTCATAACAATTATTCCTTATTATTGTGCAATCAACAATAATATTTATTCAAGCATTGAACATCGGACTCATGTCATTATTTCCATTGTCATGCATTAGCGAAGTGTTGGGTGAGGGGAGTGGGTGCACTAGAAACAGTTTATTGTGATGTGGTTGCGCCGTCTGTGTCCTTCTGCATGATGTTCCCCGCGTGCATGACGCGCATGTGCAGGTGGCCGGTCGTCCCCTTCCGACTCACTGCCAAATATCTCTACAGGAATCCGGCGCTTGGTAGCAATGTTGTGTAGTATTGCGCACACACAGCCACAATGCGGCAGCAGACATCAGGAGTGTAGTACATGGCCTCACCAGTCTTGTGAAGTATGCAGAATCTGCTCTTCAGTAGCCCAAATGTCCTCTCAATGCAATTCCTTGTGCGTATGTGTGCTACATTGTAACGCCGTTACTGTGGTGTTGCAGGGTTGAGGTATGGGGTGAGGAGGTATTCACGGAGAGCGTAGCCACTGTCACCTGAATGAGAGGAGCAGAGGGTGAGTGCCTGTGCAGCGCAGCTACTTCATCACAGTGTAACATTGTGGGGCAAGTGTACTTACCAAGTAGGTGTCCTTCACCAAAGTCTCCCCTGGCCAGTCGTGTGTGGAGGCCGCAGTGCCGGAATATGAAGGAGTCATGTGTGCTCCCCTGGTACTGTGCCACTATGCCTGTGATGTTTGTCTTAGCATTGCACATCATCTGCATGTTGAGGGAGTGGTAGGACTTGCGGTTGCGGTACATGTATTCCCTTTGTGCTGGTGGGCAGATGTGGATGTGGGTACAGTCAATGCATCCTATTACATGTGGAAATTGCGCAACATTGTAGAATTGATGCTTGGTCTCATCCAAGTCCTGTTGGCTGGTGGGGAATGTTATGTAGTGGTGTAGCTGGGTCAGAATTGCATCTAGGAAACTCCTTAGGCAGCGGGACATGGTGGGCTGGGATATCCCCTCAGCAGTGGAAACTATCCCCTGGAAGCTTCCGGAGGCCAGAAGATGCAGGCTGCACAATACCTGGACATGTGTGGGCACGGCATTGGTCCGCCTTGTTGGGTGCTGCATCAGGGGGTCCAGGTCCTGGATTAGCTTGATGATCATTGCCCCATTCAGGCGGTACTTTGCGTATATTTGCTCTCTGGTTTGGCCCAGCAGGGTGACCCGCTGGCAGAATATCCTCTCCTGGATCTTACGTCTGTTCCGTGCAGCTCGCTGTAGCCTTCGCCGCCTGACCACCATGTAGAGTCCTGGCATTGTGAGAGTCCTAATGCTGCAGCTGCATCTCCTTAAGTGTGTTTGGTCAGGTCAGCACCTGTTGCTTGATGGGAAACGGTTTTTCAAAAAAACATTTTTTTACTTTGATGGTTACCACCTGGTTTGGGTTCTCCTTAAATTGCGCCTCGCAAAAAGCGATTTTCGGGTTATTCGCAAATTGCGATATTTCTTGAATAGCGATTGCGATTATTTTGCGATTTCGCATATTAATTCGCAGATTCCGTGGTTTCTCGCATTTCCTGATTCACTATTGGACTACTACCGGGATTCTGCGATTTCTATTGCGATTTCGCAATTATATCTTAGCGAACTCGCTAATTTTTTTATTGAATACCTTTTTATCAAATTGCAATCGCAATTGCTTTTTCGCAGCTATTGCGATCGCAATTTAGCTTCATGAATCTGCCTGAAAGTCTGCTAGCTACTCCATTTAAAATGCTCAGGCCTGGCTTACACTTCCTTTCACTTATGTTTGGCTGCAGTTACAGCATACCTGCAGAACATAGAACACTATTATGCAAAGTCCCAGTCATTTAAAGCATTTGTGGAACAACTTAAGAGGTTTATTCCCCCTCCTTCCCCCCACCTTCTCCTGTTCTCACTAGGCTCATGAGACCCAATTTTGAGCCCCTTCACACTTGCCCTTTCCAGTTTTTGTCCTGGAAGGTCGTGCTTTTAATTGCAAATACTTCCCTCAGTTAGGTGAGCGAGATTCAAGCTCTCATGCCATGAAGAACCTTTTCATGGCATGACCGGGTAGTACTTGGAACTAACCCAAAGTTTCTACCTAAGGTGATCTTTCCTTTAAGCCTCAACCAAACAATTAAACTCCCTGTGTTCTTTTCACATCCAAATTCAGTAGCAGAAAGAGCCCTCATGTACTATATTGATAGGACAAACGTTTTTCATTAAACTCCATAACATATTGTGGCCTACACTAAACCACACACAAGGACTCCCATTTCCAAAGCAGGGATAGCTTTCTGGCTAGTCAAGTGTGTTCAAACTTGCTATGCCAAGGCCAAAAGACATAACTCTGCTCCCCAGGCTGCATTTTACCCATAGAAAGCAGCCTTCATGACCTTTCTGGGTAATATCCCAGTGGCTGACATCTGTAAGGCAGCTTCCTAGTCCACACCACACACATTCACCAAACTCTACTGTGTAGATGTGCTAGCATGCCAGCCAGCTCAAGTGAGACAGGCTGTGCTTGGTCTACTTTTTCAATATTCTACATCCTCTGGATAGACCACCGAAAATGTTCCTTTCTCTGTTAGCATCTATAAGTGGCATGTAGCGCTGTAGATTCACATACACCCACTCTCCTCCCCGAAGCCTTTGGTTGTTGCAGATTCTTTTTTCTATGACTTTCTTTTTCCACTTTTCTTTCATGGTCATCTTTCTGCAGTTTGTGTGCTCCACATCTATCTGCACCCCATAAGGGAAAACAATCTAACAATTAAGCCGATGCCCATACGCATTACCAATCATAAGAGGAGTCCATGTACCTTGTGACTCAAAAGACGTCTTCGTACAAAAACAAGTTTTACACGTCTTAGCCCTACACTAGTTGGCAGGAGTATGCAGAGCATGTGTATCTATATGTTATACATGCCATGAACAGATGCTTACAGGGTAAGTTACATTTTCCTTTCTGATGCACTGAAGGCAAATGGATAAAGTGAGTTCTAATTCAATTGAAACTTGAACCGTTGCCTAGCAATTCAAAACAAACCTATTGCTTTCTTGTTTTTAGCTGTGCAGAAGACATCCACATGGCCATTCTCCTAAAATTCTGTTCGGAAGGAGACAACATTCCTGATGCCTTTGGCCTTGTGAATTATCTCAATGAATGGCTGCAGCTGGTTGATCAATCTGTGAGTATTCTCTTTTTTGATATGTTGCAGGACAACCCCTGTTTCTGTGATGGGATAGTTCTGTTTCATTTGTGAATTTTCACTTGGAATCCACTACTCAAAAGATGCAAGATTACAGACATTTATTGATTAGAAAACCACATACAACGACCAACTCCGATCACCAATAAACTTTTTGATTTTCTAAACCCTTCATTAAATTATCATGCCTATTTCAAATCCATTCCATTGTGTTCCTTGCTAGGTTCAACATCTTTGTCCTGTCAAATTTCACAATCAAGTACAACCCACCTTCCTTGGGTCCCCAGAAGGCCCGTAACTGGCAACACCAGTCAGCCACCCTGTCACTCCCATCCGGTCATTGCTAGACTTCCATCTCCTAGTATTATGTTTCCCCCATCTCTGGCAGCTTACCCTCAATAATACCTTCCACTGGTATCTTGGCAGTCGTCCACCTCCTTCCTTCACCTCACTCAGTACCTTCATGGGCTTTCATACCCCGTCCACTCTCATAAGTGTCTCTCAGCTGATCCTCACCCCATTTACTTTAGGACTCCTTTAATCCCCTAGTTCCTTTTTGGTACCAGGTAGCATCAAAGTGATTGCCTCCACCCTCTGGTCTCCCAATAAAACTTCAGGCACCCCTTCAGGCCGCTCTGTTTAGCCCAGCTATATTCTAGCCCCAATTCCAACTTCCAAACACTTGTTTATATCCCACATACTTCTTGTTCTCCCAGTACCTGCAGTACTCCCCCATCACTTTCCACAGTGCTGCGCATGACCTCTCAGGTTCTGCCTAAGTCACTAGGCCTTCAACTTTACTCCACCCATCTCCAGGTCCACTCTAATCTTCATCATGCCCATTGATACCCCTACCTAAACTGTGGTCTCCTAAGGCCATATTAAGTCCCCCAATACACCCAACTCCATTTTCCTGTCAGCCAGACCTCTCCTTCTTCCTGGGAGGCCCCACCATGATCCTGGTATCCCCATTCTACCCTGATCATCAGGTATACTCTCCTTACCTTTTACATTTCAGAGGTCAACCATCCGATACTACATGTCCAAGTCCACATGTGGCAGTTGATAACTTCTGCAATGATTTTTAGACCTGCTGTACAACTACAAAAGGTCTGCGACCCCTAGAGGCTGCCCACCCTTTGTGAGTTGCAGCTGGTCTGTAGGGCAATCGCTTTGTTTCTCTACAGGCTAACTCACCTGATACACCATAGTAGAAGTTAGCTACTGCCTCAAGTGAACTTGGATATGAAGTACTGTATGGTTGACCTCTGAAATGAAAAGGTAAGGAGAAGAGGCCACAGCAGGATCTAGTCCACATCCAGTTGCCACTGGTCAACTGGGCAGCTGCAGGAAAAGGTGTCTTGTATCTTGTTGTGTCCCTGTAGCTTAAACAAGCTGTCAGCCACATGACCCTCAGAGTCCACTTCTTTATCCTGAATACAAAAGGGAGAGCAAGATGTAGCCTTCTAGGCTCTTAGGTCTCAGAGAGCACGTGGAGAAGTGTGGCTCACTGGTTAGAGGAGGCAGACCTGGAAGCAGAGGTCAGCCCAGGACCAGGGTTCAATTCCTGGCTCGGCGGGGTCTTGAGTCCTAAAATGTCCATGGACTCGACAATTCTCGCTCCGGTGCCTACTCGATTCACGGGTTCACACTCTGCTACTCTGGGCAATAGCTTGCTTAATCTCCACAACGGCCCCTCGCGGCGGGATGCCTGGCTTTCACCTTGCGGATACCCTGCCGGGGTTATCTCACAGGGGAATACCAGGACGGGTTCCCTAAGCAAGCGCTTAGAAACCTCTCGGTGATTTGCGCTATATAAATTCCTGTACATTTACATTTACATTCCTCTTCTGATCTTCCACAGGTCCAGGAATGGTCTGGAGATGCCACATATATGTATACTTGCACTAGCTAGTGGGTGTGAATGACCCCTGGGGACACCCTAACCAATGTGGTAAGGGTTCCTGGCCTACCCTACCCATTTTGGGCATTTTCCACATGGCCAAAGTCTTCAGCCACGCTAAACTTGGACTCTGAGGGCTAGGGGAATGCCTGGGGCTGTACTATGGTAATCCTAGTGTCATCCTACATCTTACACTAAAGTCCAGGTTTGGGGAGTCATTGTACTCCCAACAGACTCAGCAACCAGACATTAAATACACACAAAGCGTTTTGGTATTCTGTTCCCTCCCTTGAAGTTTGGGCCAAATGTTAGATCTATATCCCTAGCAGGCCTGTCGAGCATGTTTTGATACTCCAGCAGGACTGATACTGATGTCAAAAAGAGACTTACTGTCATGGGGGCTAGTCTGACTGGAGGGGGGGGGTAAAAGAAGGGTGCAGGCCTAGGTGTTAGCTAACAATTACCTATGACAGAAGAAGCCTCATTGGAGTGCACCAAGGGGCTGGGCACAACCCGCTAGGCCATTTTGTCAAGGGTAGGACAAAACCTCCCCACACCCAGGGCCCAGTGTCCCTGCCCTGGGAGCCGTTCACATCTTCCAGTGGAAGAGCTGTCAGCAGCCAGATGATAGCTGGAAGTCACAGAAAGCATTAGATGCTTTGGACAGCCAGGAGGTAACTTCTAATGTACCTTTTCCTGACTAGTTAACCAAAATCCAATTTAATGCTAAAGTTGAATTTGGTCTATCTATTGAAGAGTCCATGAATTTATTTTCTAGCTGATACCAAACCAAAATTATCATTATAAGGTGTACTAGTGTAATGCAGTACTTTTCTATGCAAGTAGCCAGATAGTCTAAAATAGCTTTTAGACTTTTTCACTGTAAGGACATGTGGAACATTCAATTTTTTCATGCCTTACTTTTAAATAACATGCACCCTGCTTTAAAGGCAATAAGGCCTACTTAGGGGTGACTTATTCATATTTAAAAGGAAGGTTTTTTTGACAGGTTGAATTTGCAGTTTAAAACTGCACAGCCAGGGTCTTAGGCCGAGTGACCTGCTTTAAAGTACCGCTGCAGTGGAAGACACAATGGGTGCTGCAGACCACTGGTAGTATTTAATTTACAGTCCCTGTGTACACGTAGACTATATGCTAGGGACTTATAGGATCAGATGGATACCAATTTTACCATGTTGAGAGGAGGAGCACAAGCATGTAACCTCTGGTCAGCAGGGGTAAAGTGCACAAGGTTCAGCAAAAAGGCAAAAACAAATCCGGCGTGACCCAGAAAAGTCAAATTTTAGGTTTAAAGTATTTTATTTAGAAAGGTACAGCTGCATAGTAAAACAAACCCATAGATATGCAATGTCAGTGGCAGGAAGTGTTCCAGGATTGGAGTTCTTATGTCCCAGCCCTGTGGGCTGTCTCGGTATCCTGCTTCTTGCATGGAAACATGCAAACGAGGAGAAGGAGCATCTACGTACCATCCTGTACCTCTCCGTAAATAAACAATATTCCCCAACAACCCTCCCCTCCCCACCACCCGCCCTGCCCAGTGCTGCGTATTGTGGAAATAAACCTTTTACTTTGTAATCCATCCTGGTCACAGTCTCACCCTTGGGGTCGTGCCCCCTCCCCTCCAGCGGAACAGTGCTTCACAACGGCGGCGTAAGCCTCAGTAGTCTTAGGTATCTAGGGCATGTAATTTCCTTGAACTCTGTGGCCAACAGCGAGTGAAAGGGCTGCCACAGCTCCTCAAAACCAGTAACATCTCCCGCTAACATGAGTGACAGCTTTTCCATCCCCAGAACATGCCACAACCTATGAAGCCAACCTGTGTGAGATGGAATGGTAGGTGTGCGCCAGTGTATCAGTATGTTTTGTACAGCCGAGCCCAGCATAATAGCAATCTGCCGTCCCCTCTTAGATTTCAGCGGGTACATTAAGCCATTAGGGAGACCCAGCAGAGTGTACGCTGGAAATCGAGGCAGTTCAATCTCAAAGCATGCATCAATGTCATCTATCACTTCCGACCAGTAGGTTTGCAGTACGGGGCAGTCCCAGAGGATGTGTGTTAGTGTACCAATCTGCCCACACTCGCGCCAGCACGTATCACTAAGGAGCCTGTTCATTTCACGCAATCGTTCCGGGGTGTAATACCAGTAGGTGGAAACCTTGGTAAAGGTTTCCGTGAGGCCCACGTGGTAAGCCGAATGCCTCGCTCTGTATGAAATTTGGTCCCACTCCTTATGGCTAAGTGTTCTCCCCAGTTCCTTATTCCAACGTTCCCGGCCAGGAATGTGGAAGTGGGAGGACGGGAGCTGGAGCATCTTATATAGGTCCGATATGAGCTTGGCGTCTGAGGTGCGGGTAATTAGCCACCTTTCATATGGCAGTAACTTCCTATCTGCTGAGTCTCTAACACTCGGCTGTAAGGCCCAGTGTCGAACCTGCCAGTACCTCATGCGTTCTGTTTCGGCCATCTGGTACTCCTCTCTAAAGTCCTGGAAGGAAATCACCCCCTCCGCAGCATACATGTGGAAAAGTGCCCTGCAGCCCCTATCCCTCCAGTGTGAGAAGGCCCCTTGTTCCGTTCCTGGTGTGAAATCCGGATTGCCTATGATCGGTGTGAACGGCGAGGGAAACGAGGTGAGTTCAAAAGCGCGATTGGTAGTGTCCCACACTCTTAGCGGCACTCGTGTGATATAAGAAGCATAGAGATTCGGGGGGCGATGTGGCCTGCGAAGGAATGGAATTTCCTGTAAGGGGCGTCCGGCTATTGCTTGGTCTTGGAAGAGCCAGTGTTTATCGGATTCCCACCTACTCCACTCTACCAAGTAACGCAGTTGTGATGCTTGGAAGTATTTGCGGAGATCAGGGATTCCTAGTCCTCCGGCTTCTGGTGCTAAGGTTGTGAGGGCGCGACGCATTCGGGGCTTACGGCCCTGCCACACAAAGCGGGACACTTCGGTTTGCATCTGTTGAATCCAACCCTTGGGGGGCTGCAGAGGTAGTGCTCGGAATAGGTATAAGAGTTGGGGTAAAACGGTCATTTTGACCGCTGCTACCCTACCAAGCATGGAGATCATCCCTTTGTTCCATCTCCCAAGTTCCTCCCTCACCTTCAGACCCATCGCTTCATAGTTAACGGAAACCATGGCCTGCAATGTTGGGGCTAACGCAATCCCCAGGTATTGTACCCGATCACGTGACCAACGTAGGGGAAAGAGCCCCTGTAGGTCGCTTTTTACCGCCGACGACAGGGAAATGTCCAAGGCTGTGGACTTTTCAACATTCATTCGAAAGCTCGCCACTTTCTCGAAAGCTTTAAGTTCAGCCATACATGCAGGTAGGGCCTGTCCCGGGTTCTCCAATGTAAAGAGTACATCGTCCGCATAAAGGCTTATGGCATGGGTGTAACCGCCCATTCGCACCCCAGTCACTGCCACATTCTGCCGAACCCGTTGGGCGAAGGGCTCCATATAGAGCGCGAAGAGAAGGGGAGAAAGAGGACAGCCTTGTCTCGTTCCACGCTCGATATCAAATCGCCGGGAACCACAGCCATTCACTCGCACGGTTGCAGAGGGGAATTTATAGCAGTTAAACACCATGGTCCGGAAGTTCTCCCCCATTCCCAACCGCGCCATCACCCGTTCGAGGTAGGGCCAGTGCACCCGGTCAAACGCTTTCTCTGCGTCGACTGAGAGCAACATCCTCTCCCCCGGAATACGCGAAGCTTTTTCTAAGATGTGTATTATTCTCTTAGTGTTGTCCACAGTTTGGCGGCCCGGCACGAAGCCGGCCTGATCCGGTTCAATCAGGCCGGGAAGGTACTGAGCTAGTCTTGTTGCTAGGATCCCCGTGTAGATTTTCAAATCCACGTTTAGTAAGGAGATCGGCCTATATGAGCCGCATTGTTTCCTGTCTTTCCCAGGTTTAGGAATTACCGATACTGTTGCCTGTAGGAGGTCTGGAGAGATGGCTCCTGGATCAGAAAAGGAGTTAAACAGTTTGGTCAGGATCGGAGCCAGTGTCGTGCTGAACGTTTTATAGAAGAGGGCGGTGTAACCGTCCGGGCCCGGGGCTTTCCCTAATTTGAGCTTAGAAATCGCTGCTACCACCTCCTCAATCCTAATTTCTCTCTCAAGATAGCTTGCCTGTTCGGGGGTCAAGGACGATAGGGTCACCGAATCAAGGTAATCATCTGGGTCTTCCATGTGTGCGGTCTCCGCCGCATACAGGTCAGTGTAAAATCGACGGAAGGTCTCAGCAATTTCTTCGTCGCCTGAAATCTCCTGACCCGCGTTTCCCGCCAATTCTTTCACCTGGCGACTCTGATGTGCTACTCTCAGTTTAGCTGCTAGGAGGCGGCCACAGCGATCCCCTCCCGTGTAATAGGCGTGTTTTAGGCGTAGCGCAGCATATTCAGCCCTATCCAAGTCCAATGAGGACAAGAGTTTCCTAGCCACTTTCAACTGCTTCCAAACTCTCGGAGCCCCAGTGCGACGGTGTACGTGTTCCAGCTCCCTGACCTTCTGTGTGAGCTCATCGCGTTTTATTTTCCTCTCGCGATTGTCCGCAGCGGAAATTGCTATGAACTCTCCCCGTATTACCGCCTTGAGGGCCCCCCATTGAGTCGATAGTGAAGTATCTGTGTTAGAGTTATGTAGTTGGAAATCTTTCACTGAGTCCATAATACTCTGCACTACTGCTTTTTTATGTAGGAGTGTATCTCGGAGTCGCCAGACTCCCCTGCGGGCATAGCCCTGCGGGAGAAGAAAGGTCCCTGATACCGGTGCATGGTCCGAAAGAGAAATGACACCCATTTCTGAGGCGGTGGCCAAGTTACGGACCGGTCCAGAGACCAGTAGGTGATCTAGCCTGGCGTATGTCTTGTGTGCGTGTGAGTAATAGGAAAAGTCCCTGTCGGTGGGGTGGAGTTCGCGCCAGAGGTCGTGTAGGTCGGAATCAATTAGCTGCGCCTTCACCGCCTGCGAGAGTTCCCCAGTCTGCGGGTGTCGCTGCATTGATCTATCCTTTGAAGAGTCAAAGACCAGGTTAATGTCCCCTCCCAATATAATATGTATATCTGGTGATGCTGTGATATCCTCTAGTGCTTGGCGTAAAAATCTATCTTGTCGTTCATTCGGGCCATAAACCGTGCCTACCGTGAATACCAGGGTTCCCAGTTTAAATCTGTAGGCCAAGAGCCTCCCCTTTTGTTCTACAAATTTGTGCAGGGCTTCCCCCTTGAATGCTTTGGACAAAAGAATGGCAACTCCAGCCGTTTTGGTTGTGTTGGAGGAAAAGAACTGCGTAGGGAAATGGCGGGACCTTAACCTGTGACAGTCGCTTGCCAATAAGTGAGTTTCCTGAAGTAAACAGATGTCTGCTTGGGAGTGTTCCAATAGTGAAAGTACAGCCCTCCTCTTCGTGGGATTGTTCAGCCCCTTAACATTCAGGGTGACTATCTTTAACTCTGCCATGGAGGGTCGGGACTACTTTGGCTATGTGTGTAGATTAGACTGCGTGGCATCTCAATGACTACCAAGTGGACATGTGTGTCTGGACCACTACTCGCAGATACTGTAAAAGCACTGGACAGGGAAGCCCCCAACTCTCCCCCTTCAACATGTCCCCTCTCCCCCCCCAGTCCCCAACTCCACAACTCCCCCCCCTCCTCTCTCCAAACTTGGTCCCCGAACTCCCCCTCCCCACCCATCCACAACAACCCCCCCCAAAACCTAGGATCAATAGTCCCAGTCCTGCCCATAACGGACAAGCCCGTGGTAAAGCACCTCAGTGGACGTTCTGCCACCAGTATCCTCCCCTCCGCCCCCCCACCCCCACCTTACCCCAAGCCAGCTTCAACAGTGATGCAGTGTCAGTCTCCCCCCGGAGCCAGGTTACGCGGTCAGTGCAACTCCACCTTCTGCTGCCGTGTCCCTGGAAATCGTCTGAATGGCATCTGCCATCCCAGCTCTGATGGTGGGCGAGCCCGGTCTCCGTGATGCAGTCGATGTCCTGCGCCTCGAGACTCTCCGCCATCCCTCCTCGGTAGTGCGTCGCCTCCGTGGCGTGGAAGATTCCTCCTCTTCCGCGGTGATTCCCAACACTTCGCAGGTGTCCTGAAGGGACCTCAATTGGTGCGTTTCCCCATTCCATCTGAAAATGAGGCGGAAAGGGTGCCCCCAGGAGTAGGGCGTGTCGTGCTGCCGCAGGAAGTCCGTCGCTATCTTAAATGACTTGCGCTTTTGAAGGGTAATCGTGGAGAGGTCCTGATATAGGGCCACAGGGTGACCCCTGAATGTTATCGATTGCTTTCTCCTCGCTTCGGCCATGATCCGTTCTTTCACCGGGAATTCGGGTAGGAAGGCCAGGATGTCTGGCGGGGGCCCCGTTGCTCGTCTCGGCGGACCCACCCTGTGAGCCCTGTCGATTCTAATAAGGAAGTCCTCTGATTCGCCTAGGATGTCCCGGAATAGCTCCTGCAGGTACTCGACTATGCCAGCATTCTCCTCTGAGGACGGCACCCCCCGTACCCGTATGTTGTTCCTCCGCGACCTATTCTCCAAATCCTCATTGTGCAGTTGAAGATCCAGGTGTTGATCTCTGAGGCGCAACACCTCCTGCTGCAAGTGCGAGATCTCCTCGTCCTGTCTCTGCGTGGAGCTTTCAACCGAGGCCACTATTTCACCCAGGCCATCCACTTCTCGGCGTATTTCACGTACCTCCCCTGCTACTTCCTGCTTCAAGGTTTGAAAGTCTTCCCTCAGCGTCCCAAAAAGGGTCTCTAGAAAGGACCTGGTGACCGGGGGTTCTCCATTGTTCACCACTTGGGAGCTGCCGGACGCCCCTGGCGATGTCTGGTTCCTGTCGCCCCTGCCTTGGGACTTGCCTAGCATCTCAGGGAGAGTGCGGTCCCCCTTTTTATTGCCTTTCTGTCCGGCCATCTCGCCTGCTGGCCCGCTGTACGTGCTTGACTCGCCTCAATACCCAGCACCTCCTTCACAGGACCAGTCACTATGCCCCAGTACGCAGCACCGGGGCCACCAGCCCCCACCTCAGCCCCTCCGCACCGAGCGCGCGTCTCCACAGGGGCCCAAGCTGCAAACGGGCCGGGGAAGTCCCCAATACAGCTCCACTACTGTGCCCCCAGGTTGCAGTGGTGCAACAGTACTGTCTGCTCTCCACCGGGTAGGCCTCTCCGTGACCAGGCCAATGCTGCCGCTCCTCGGTCACCCCAAGCCTGCAACGTGGATCGGCGATCTTCGCCGTTACCCCAACATCCGTTTGCTCATGGAAGGCCCCAAATGGCCAAGGTCCGGGGCGCGGGTTCCCAGCAAGGCCCCTCTACTGGACTGGGTGCCACCCTGGGCTCCAGCTGCCTCCAGCGTGCCTCACTTCGCCCCCATGCAGTCCGCGGGGTCAATTGCTGCCACACCTGGGCCCCCAGCACGTCTCCGCACCCCACCTGATGCCTCCTCACCTTTTCCGAGTAGCCTGGGGGGGGGGGGGCGCTCCGTCTCCGTCTCCTCCTGATCTGCAGCTATCCTGGCCTCCCTGGGACCGTGCGCGCTGCTATGGGCACTGTAGCTGGGGGTCACAGGCGCAGCTCGGTGGGCTGCGGGCACCGCCGCTGCGCTGGGTTCTTCCCTGCCACCGGAGCTGCTCCTCCAATGGTCCGTCCACTGCCGCCTTCCGTCTAGGCCGCGGCCTCAATTGGTCGAGGGGCGGGCTCAGGGGCAGGCAGGCACCAGGGTTGGCGCCGTCCTCGGGGCTCCGCTCCTCCCACACCGGGTTCCGGCGCTCGCCTCCGCCGGGTCACCGACCCCACTTGTACCGGTTCCCAGCCCGGACCTCAGGACCGCCAGGCGCCCCGACAACAGCAGCTGTGCCTCGGCTCCGGCCCGCTCCACTGCAGCACCTCGGGGCTCCGGGGCCGCTCGCACCGCTCACGGCCGTCTCAGCAACGGCAAGTCCGGACCCCAGACCAGCGGTGACCGGAAGCACCCCCAGGCAGCTCCGCTTCCCCAGGTAGGCAAGGGGGGAGAAAATGCTCAGTGCAAGGGGCTTCGGGCCTGGCCGGGAGCGGGAGCTCGGGAAGGACACGTCCTTCTACTCCTCCATCTTGGCCACGCCCCCTCAAAGTCAAATTTTAAACCGAATTGTTACAAGGATGCATTGGGGCATTCCAGGAAAGTAAAATGTATATATACTGGGACATTTTAAATAACAGAGTATGTGGGCATACTAGATCATTATGGAAATAGGCATGCTGAAATATGAAATGAAGAAACTGGAATGTAGGATTAATAGTGCAGTATGAACACTTTTTGCCGGCACATTGGCAGACAATGACCTCTCTGGAAGTGATTCATGGTGGGGAGGGAGATAAGGTCAATTGAGGGGCCTGCTGCAAAGGGCAAATTATGAAATATATATAGCGAAATACTGCGTCTCAATGTCAGCAATCAGCCTTTCCCGCTCTGCCACAAAGATTCTTCGGACACAGACCAATTTAGTGCAATTTCTGTTTATTGAAGCAGAGTATGCGGCATGACGTTTCGGCTCCGCAGAGCCTTGCTCACATGACAACGCCCTCCATACTTTTGCTCATTTTAAAAGTGCCAGTGTTCAATTACATCACCACGTGACTGATAAAATCAGTAGACAGGGTAAAAAGACTTCTTCCGTCATAAAAATACATCAATTCATCAACATTTCATTTAAATTATTGTAAAATGCGGTCCACTTTTTGATATGGTAAATAGAAATAATTACTGTGTGCAGTATATATATATATATATATATATATATATATATATATATATATATATATATATATATATATATCAACAAACCCCTCCTTCACCGAGCAGAGAAGCAACACTCCAGCAACTTCAGTCCTTGTGTGTTATTTTATTCCAATGCGGCAGTCCTAATATATTTCGGTCACCATTGACCTTCTTCAGAGGTGCGCCGATGGGGACATCCGTGCCGGGTAAGAGAACCAATCAAGTGAGTTATGACAAACATTGTCTTTTATTCGCCCCCTAATGGGCGTCCGCTTAATTTCGCAATGCATTCTGGTGCTTGTGGTTCTCTGACCGACATCCTTTTCTAGCTTCCAATAGCTTTTCAAGCCTCCAATGGCTGTTGTCCCCATTTAATTAATTTGCATTGTTTTTATCAAAAGGTCCGTTGCGTCTCATAGTCAGCCCGCTTTTGAAGCTGACAAAGAACCATGCCGAGGTTAGTCTTCGGCAGTGCCGCCGCCCTTCGTTTCCACATTCATCACACAGGTTCGCTTTCGGGCGGGGACCGGCACACTCACTGGCGGTGCATGCTTTCGGCAGAACCACGCCGTAATTACATCAACAAACCCCTCCTTCACCGAGGAGAGAAGCAACACTCCAGCAACTTCAGTCCTTGTGTGTTATTTTATTCCAATGCGGCAGTCCTAATATATTTCGGTCACCATTGACCTTCTTCAGAGGTGCGCCGATGGGGACATCCGTGCCGGGTAAGAGAACCAATCAAGTGAGTTATGACAAACATTGTCTTTTATTCGCCCCCTAATGGGCGTCCGCTTAATTTCGGAATGCATTCTGGTGCTTGTGGTTCTCTGACCGACATCCTTTTCTAGCTTCCAATAGCTTTTCAAGCCTCCAATGGCTGTTGTCCCCATTTAATTAATTTGCATTGTTTTTATCAAAAGGTCCGTTGCGTCTCATAGTCAGCCCGCTTTTGAAGCTGACAAAGAACCATGCCGAGGTTAGTCTTCGGCAGTGCCGCCGCCCTTCGTTTCCACATTCATCACACAGGTTCGCTTTCGGGCGGGGACCGGCACACTCACTGGCGGTGCATGCTTTCGGCAGAACCACGCCGTAATTACATCAACAAACCCCTCCTTCACCGAGGAGAGAAGCAACACTCCAGCAACTTCAGTCCTTGTGTGTTATTTTATTCCAATGCGGCAGTCCTAATATATTTCGGTCACCATTGACCTTCTTCAGAGGTGCGCCGATGGGGACATCCGTGCCGGGTAAGAGAACCAATCAAGTGAGTTATGACAAACATTGTCTTTTATTCGCCCCCTAATGGGCGTCCGCTTAATTTCGGAATGCATTCTGGTGCTTGTGGTTCTCTGACCGACATCCTTTTCTAGCTTCCAATAGCTTTTCAAGCCTCCAATGGCTGTTGTCCCCATTTAATTAATTTGCATTGTTTTTATCAAAAGGTCCGTTGCGTCTCATAGTCAGCCCGCTTTTGAAGCTGACAAAGAACCATGCCGAGGTTAGTCTTCGGCAGTGCCGCCGCCCTTCGTTTCCACATTCATCACACAGGTTCGCTTTCGGGCGGGGACCGGCACACTCACTGGCGGTGCATGCTTTCGGCAGAACCACGCCGTAATTACATCAACAAACCCCTCCTTCACCGAGGAGAGAAGCAACACTCCAGCAACTTCAGTCCTTGTGTGTTATTTTATTCCAATGCGGCAGTCCTAATATATTTCGGTCACCATTGACCTTCTTCAGAGGTGCGCCGATGGGGACATCCGTGCCGGGTAAGAGAACCAATCAAGTGAGTTATGACAAACATTGTCTTTTATTCGCCCCCTAATAACTATATATATATAGTCGCTCCAGGTTGTCCACCTCTTGAGTAGCACACGAGCAGCAGCTTAATTTATGTGTAGGTGAGGACGGGGATACGCTTGTAGATGCCGCTCCGTAATGGATCTGCCCGACGCGTTTCGAAGCTCCATCTGCTTCTCTTCAGGGGCTTTAACGGAAGCGGTGTGCGCACCCGCTGACACATTTCTCCAATTTCTTTATGACGCACCCGCCGATGGGAGGCTCCGATGAGACTGTGCATTATGGGAAGTGTGGTGCGGAAAGCACACAATCAAGTCCTGTATGGACCCCACAAGTGGGCCCGTCCTCGATCCCATGTACGGCTGCTGTTTCACTTCCGTGACACCCAAGGGTAACGGGGTGGTGCATACTCCGCGGCTGGACTGCCGCGTGTAAATTGTCGCTCCAGGTTGTCCACCTCTTGAGTAGCACACGAGCAGCAGCTTAATTTATGTGTAGGTGAGGACGGGGATCCGCTTGTAGATGCCGCTCCGTAATGGATCTGCCCAACGCGTTTCGAAGCTCCATCTGCTTCTCTTCAGGGGCTTTAACGGAAGCGGTGTGCGCACCCGCTGACACATTTCTCCAATTTCCATATGACACACCCGCCAACGGAGCGGCATCTACAAGCGGATCCCCGCCCTCACCTACACATAAATTGTTTGGTAAGTTGTGGCGTTTGTGTCTTTTTTTTTTGTGTGTTTTGAAAGTGACATTTAACATCTTCGTTTCGGCAGTGGGGGGGCAGGGCGAATGTAGCTGGGGCATAGCACCCTCCCCCCTAGAGACACCAGTGCTGGCAGATTATGGAAATTGGAAGTGCGGTCAAACTGGAAGTATGGATACTGATTACGCGGGCATCTTGAGCATTAATTAACCTGGTTATGTGGGATCATCAAGACTTCTGGAACCTGCATCACATCCAAGTATCCCAATATTATTAACAGTTTGGAATTGTGGGCATATTGGCAATGTGCCAACTATTTTGGAACATAAACTGATTAGGTGGACATTCCTGAAATTTGTGGAAACTGGTAATGTGGTTATGCAGAAACAACATCAAAACTGACATTGTGGTCGTATTGGGGCATTAAGAAACCTAATGTGGGCATAGTCTGGTAATATTGAAACAAACAATGTGGGCATAATGGGACATAATGAAATCTGGTACGTATGGGCTCAGTGAACCATTATGGCGTCTTGTGATGTGTACCTATTGGACGTACTATGTGTACCCTTCAGAACATTAAACACTGACAGTAGAAACAGACTGCAAGTTGTTTGGTCTTTCTGAATGGTGCACTAAAGTAAATGGGTGCTGGTTGGGTTTGCTCATACAAATGACTTACCTAGAGCACAGCCAGAGCCAAAAAGGGTGCATGAATTGGGAGCCATGTGGAGCAGATGCATTATATTTTGTATTGATGATGTCGTTTGGCAAAGTACAAATATGCTAATGTCATTTTATTTTAAATCAATAGAGTGGAGATTCTACAGCAACTTCTACAAAATGGAAAATACCAAATTCCTGGCGATTACTGTTCGGAAGTGGACTTCCTCCAGCACTTTTCTGATCAGATTACCACTGTAAAGTCATTTAAAAATGTCTATAACCAAATAAAACAATGGGCCAACTTCTCTTAAAAAGTATGTTTCCTTTTCTTCATTTGAAGGATTACTACATTTAAATACTGCTGAGACCCAACAATAAATTATTTTCATAAATATGTGCGGTCCCAGGAGTTGTGATTTGTTACATGGTTCTCCAGAAGTAAATGACAAATCTGCTAAATCGCTGAGGCTGTCCCATTTGCGAGGCTGTCCCATTTGCTTTTCAGTCTGCCAGCGAATATATAATGCAACATGGTTAACATTTACTGTCAAACATTCCAATATTTTATGGTTCACAGATGCTCTGTGGTTCATTTGTAGTTTATGCTGTGATACTATTGCCAACAGACAAGCTGATTGTCAGTCAACTCCAGAACAGTCTCAATGTGACATGAAGAGTCCATTATTAAATGTATCGGGTGGGGTTATTATGGTGTCAATCATGCTCATTTTTTTCCAAACATTATTTATCATATTGGGTTGTTTACTTGGAGACAGATATTTTTTAACTGCCACGCTTGTGAAGTAAAATGCATGTGATTGCCATTAGCAAGCAACTTTTTTTCCTGCCTCAGAAACTCCTTCAGTAGATACATCTGTGTACCGTTTTTGCCACTGAACATCAGTGCTGAGGGTCCCTCAAGATATGGCAGGTGCATGACTTGAGCATACCGCCAACAACATGCTCAATCACATGGCATGAAATCTCCTGCACTTTCACTTGAATATGGTTGCTACTTTATCATTTTACCTGTAGAAGCTCCTTGTTGGCCAACATTTGAAGGAAAACTGATTCCACATCTCTCCCGTCTGTGATTTGTCCCACATTGTGCAGCTCAAGGTCTTGTGTGACTTTCCCCTTAATTACTCTGGGATTTGCAAGTAATATTGATTCTTGTCCCAAGACAATTTAAAGATCTAGTTTTTGACAACCCTTCTAAACTCAGTCAGTCAGTCAAAAGTACTTTATTCGGTTAGTTTAAAACCATAAAAGCATACTATACAATACATACATATTTGATAATAAAACCATGAGTCTCAATAAAAAGATTTTTTAGACCTGGAGTGCATATCAAAACTGGTACATAATTCATTTGGATACTTTCTTTAAGCCCGCTAATCCATTTAAAACCATAATTAAATTTAGGTAATGCAAACTAGATCACGAAAATGAGTTGCCTTTTTCTTAATATTCTTCCTCAATCTAACTGCTGCAGTAAGAAAGCTGGCTATACTAAAGGCCTCCCACACATTAGATAGCAGCTGTAAATAGAGAAGATCTGACTTAACTTGCAAAAAGCCTTTATCTTGTAAAATAGGGAGAATAAAACACTTCCGTAAGTATAAAAAAAAAAGTACATTGTATCCTGGTTAGAAAAATCATAACCGGAACATGCCCCCAGGTCCTCCACCCTTTTCCAACCCGGGATATCGGCGAGGAGTAAATGGAGCTGGTTCAACCTGAATCTGACCAAAAGAAAACGATGGTTAGGATTTGTGACAGTGTTCAGGTATGGTTTAATTGCACAAGATGTTATTAACAATTGGTGAGCTCTTACGGTTGATTTTACCAGCTCCCTTTCTTCCCTGCCCACAGCGGCCATTAACAAGTATGAATCCTTCACCCATTTCAAATCCCCTTTTACCAATTTATCAGGCGAGTTAAATAACTCTGGTCGACCCAGTTTCGCTGTCAGCCTGTGGACATAACTCAGCCAGGGGATACGGTTCGCTTGATCAAGAGACAAACAGTCTCTTAATACTTCGCGATTCGAATCTAATTCGGGGCTTAACCATGTAGAAATCCACTTTAGGAGAGGTGCAATAGCAATTAAATCCTCCAAAAAGCCAGCTCCAAACACTCCTGATGGACAATATATCCAGACGAGGATTGCGGCACAGATAGAAGGTTTTTAAAAAACTTGTTCTCAACAACTTGAATTTCCTTTGTATTCCTAATACCCTAAATGTCTGCACCATACATTGCAAAGGAAATACATTCCGCATCATATATTTTTAGAAGGGCTTGCATTGGTCTGGCCCCTAGTCTACGCGCAAAGCCCAAAACAGCTGATGTAGATCTGGCCAGAATGTTTCTTTTGTTGTATATTTGAGCGGTCCATGTACCTTGATCGTCAAAAATCATTCCCAGCTAGGGAAAGGTAGGGACTCTCGTAAGCACATTGCCCTCACAATGTAAAGTTTTAACCTGGTTTGTGACCAGTTATCATGACATGGGATTTAGTAAAATTGACGCTAAGGTCTAAGGATTTCATAAAAACTGCAAAGGAATTCAAAAGAAGTTGTAGCCCTACAGCCGTTCGTGCTAGGGGGGCGGCATCATCCGCATAGAGGAGTGCCGGAATCAGGCGCTCTCCTACACGTGGGATGTCTTTGCAAGCTTCACCTAGGACTTGGTCCAGGTTGTTAATATAAAGGGAGAAGAGTAAAGGGGCCAAGATGCGCCCCTGCCTAACACCATTTACAGTACGTATTCCCCCGGTGCAATTACCCCTATGATCATATCTCACAGTGGCAGTTAAATCCCTATGCAGATCGGCTAGGAAGTGCACAGTATTTCTGTCAACACCTAATTTCAGGAGCATAACCCAACGTTTGGACCTATTCACTCGGTCAAAGGCCGAGGAAAGGTCCATAAGTGCCAGATAAAGTGTACCCTTCTTGGTGACTGTATACTTCCCGATTAAAAGATTTAAATTGAGGCATTGATCAATTGTGCCCCTGCCTTTCCTGAATCCATATTGCAGATCTGATAGGGTTTTGGTTTCGGATAGCCAACCCGTGAGTTTACTGAGTACCACCCTACCGAGCACCTTTACGGCTGAATCAATGAGTGAAATGGGGCGATAACAACTAGGGTCCCCTCTATTGCCCTTTTTAAAGATGGGCACTAGACCACGAACTGGGCAGACCTGATTTACAGGGGAAACAACTGTTACAACGCAACTATTACAACGCACACTGTTACAACGCACACCATTACAACGCAGGATCCTTTACAACGCATGCCTTTAAAACGCATGATATTACATAGCAGATGCTATTACAACGCATGCCTTTACAATGTAAGTATAGGTAAGTATATCATTTTATTTAATCTTTTTTTAATTTAAAAAATATTAAAAATTATTAAAATAAATTAAAGTAATTTTATATATATATAGTTTGGGTTTTGGGGTGCAGGGGTATTTTTAGGGTTCAGGGTTGGGTTTGGGTTTTGGGGTACAGGGGTATTTTTAGGGTTCAGGGCTTGGTTTGGGTTTTGGGGTACAGGGGTATTTTTAGGTTTCAGGGCTGGGTTTGGGTTATGGGGTACAGGGGTATTTTTAGGTTTCAGGGTTGGGTTTGGGTTTTGGGGTACAGGGGTATTTTTAGGTTTCAGGGCTGGGTTTGGGTTATGGGGTACAGGGGTATTTTTAGGTTTCAGGGTTGGGTTTGGATTTTGGGGTACAGGGGTATTTTTAGGGTTTTGGGGAACTGGGGTATTTTTAGGGTTCAGTTTTAAAATAAATAATTTAAATTAATTTAAAAAATTAATTTTAATAATTTTATTATTTATTAATAATAGTTCTTTATTAATAATAGTTCTTTTAAAAATAAACTTAAAGTAATTTTATAGCCTACACTATCCAGCACTTACCCTACTATTACACTCCCCTGGCGTTAGATTTTTTATTTTTAAATACCTAAACTATTTTTTTAAATATATATATATATATATATGTACAAAATAATTATTTAAACATAATTTAATTTATTAAATTAATTAAATTTTAATCAATTACATTTTTTAATAAAATAATATACTTACCTATACTTACGTTGTAATGGCATGCGTTGTAATAGCATCTGCTATGTAATGTCATGCGTTGTAAAGGCATTTGTTGTAAATGCATCTGCGTTGTAAAAAATGCGTTGTAACGGTGTGCGTTGTAAAAGTTTGCGATGTAACGTCATACATCCGATTTACAGGCCTTTTTAAAAACATTCACCAGTATTTTAGACCATGTCTTTATATCAGATTTAAAAAGATCGGCTGGGACACTGTCAGGTCCCGGACCCTATTGCCTGTCATTTGGGATATGGCCTCTGCTACATCTGGTTCTGTAAAATTCATGGTATAAGCCTCAATCTCAACAAGCATTGGAAATGCAATAGGTCTCGCAATAGGAAAGTTAGAGCTATTTGTGTTATAAATTTTTTTATTTTTTATTTATGTGTTGTTTTTTAAAATAGCTAAATTAATAGCTTTCTTATTTACAATGCCAATAGTTATAACTTTTGCAAACGTGACACCTCTAGCATTTGTAATGCAACATGTTTTGTATTTACGTGACTTAGATGTATTGATATAACAAATAACAATGGCTTTTAACTTTTTTAAATAATTATTACGTAAATAAAATTTATTTTATTTTATATTGCCAATAGCTTAAACTTTAGTAAATATCTTTAGTGAAGATTATGTTTTGTGTATTTTATTGGGACGAAAATTCAAGAACAGAAGTAAAATTTTGAGATTTTTTTTGACATTTGGAATAAATCTTGAAACATTGAGAAAACATATTTGAACCAGTGATGCTGTGGTGATGCTGAGTGATGCTGTTGTTGAGCTGAGTGATGCAGTGGTTTGCGCTGAGTGATTTTTTTGTTACGCTGAGTGATGCTGTGGTTGTGCTGAGTGATGCTGTGGTTTTGCTGAGTGATGCTGTGGTTTTGCTGAGTGATGCAGTGGTTGCGCTGAGTGATGCTGTGGTTGCGCTGAGTGATGCAGTGTTGGTGCTGAGTTATGCAGTGGTGGTGCTGAGTGATGCTGTGGTGGTGCGTAGTGATGCTGTCGTGGTGCTGAGTGATGCTGTGGTGGTGCTGAGTGATGATGTGGTGCTGCTGAGTGATGCTGTGCTGTTGAGTGATGCAGTGGCGTATATTGATGCTGTGTTGTGGAGTAATGCTATTGCGTTGAGGGATGATGTGGCGTTGATTGTTTTTGTGTCATTGAGTGATGCTGTGGCATTCTTTTATGCTGTGGCGTTGAGGGATGCTGTGCACCGAGTGGTGCAGTGGCGTTGTGTGTTGATTTGGCTTTGAGTGATGCTGTGGCGTTGAGTGATGTTGTGTAGTTGAGTGTTATTGTGGCATTGAGTGGTGTTTTGGCGTTGAGGGGTGTTGATTGAATCAGTGACGTTGACTGATGCTTTTGCGCTGAGTGATGCTGTGGTGCTGAGTGATGCTGTGGTGCTGAGTGATGCTGTTGCGCTGAGTGATGCTGTGGCGCTGAGTGATGCTGTGGCGCTGAGTGATGCTGTGGCGCTGAGTGACGCTGTGACGCTGAGTGACGCTGTGACGCTGAGTGTTGATGTGGTATTGAGTGGTGCTGTGGTATTGAATTGTTTTGTGGTGTTGACTGTTGCTGTGGCATTGAGCGGTGCTGAGTGATGCTGTGCTATTGAGTGTTGCTGTGGTATTGAGTGATGCTGTTGCATTAAGTGATGCTGTGGCATTGAGTGATGTTTTAGCATTGAGTAATGCTGTGGCATTGAGTGGTGCAGTGGCATTTAGTGCTGCTGTGGCATTTAGAGGTGCTGTGGCATTGAGTGGTGCTGTGGCGTTGGGGTGTTGTGTTTGAGGGTGGAGTTGGTGGGTGGATTTGGAGGGATGATGTGGAGGGTGGATTTTGATTTTGAGGGTGGAGTTGGAGGGTGTATTTGGGGGTGGAGTTGGTGGGTGGCGTTGGATAGTGGAGGGTGTATTTGGTGGCTGAATTTTGAGGGTGGATTTTGATTGTGAATTTGGAGGGTGTATTTGGAGGGTGTATTTGTAGGGTGTAGTTTGAGCGTGGATTTGGAGGATGGAGTTGGAGTGTTGAGTTGAAGGTAGGAGTTGTTTTTTGAGGGTGGAGTTGTATTTGGAGGGTGGAGTTGGATTTGTATGATGTAGTTGTAGTTGTAGGGTGGATTTGTAGGGTGGAGTAGTATTTGGACTTGGATGTTTGAGTTGGAGGGTGTAGTTGCAGTGTGGTTTTGGAGTTTGAGGGTGTGAGGGTGAGTGGATGTAAGTTTTAGGGGGTGTGAGGGTGATGGGGTGTTATGGTGTGTATGGGTGATTGGGGGTTAAGGTTTGAGGCTAAGGGGGTGTGCGGGTGTGTGATGTGTGAGGGTGAGTGAGGGTGAGAGTGTTAGGGTGTGTGAGGCTTTGAGTGTTGTGAGGTTGAGGTGTGTGCGGGTGTGAGAGTGAGTGAGGTTGTGTGCGGATTAGGGTGTGATGGTGAGAGTTTGATGGTGAGTGATGGTGTGTGAGGGTGAGTGGGTGGGTGTGAGTGAGGGTGTGTGTGTGTGTGAGTGTGTGTGAGAGTGTTAGGGAGGGAGAGTGTGTGAGGGTGTGTGGGAGTTATTTGGTGTGAGGGGGTTAGATTTTTTGTGATGGTGTGTGATGGTGATTGAGGGTGAGGGTGTTAGGGTGAGTGAGGGTGTGAGTGTTGTGAGGGTGTGGGGGGGGAGTGTCTATGGTGAGTGAGGGTGTGTGAGGATGAGGTGTTGAGGGTGTGAGGGTGTGAATGTGAGTGAGGGTGTGTGATGGTAGGTGAGTGTGAGTGTCTGAGTGAGGATTTGAGGAAATGAGTGTGTGTTGTTTAGGATGTGTGAGGGTGAGTGTGCTAGAGGGTATTTAGTGTGTGAGGGTGAGTGAGGATGTATGAGGGTGAGGGTGAGTGAGAATGGGTGAGGGTGTAAGGCTGAGGTGTTGTGAGGGTGTGAGGGTGAGGTGTGTGAGTGTTTGATGGTGTGTGAGTGATTGATGGTGTGTGAGGGTGAGTGGTGTGTGAGGGTGAGTGGTGTGTGAGGGGGATGGTGTGAGAGGGTGATGGGGTGTGAGGCCGATGGGGTGATGGTGAGTGATGTTGTGTGAGGGTGAATGGTTGAGGCTAAGTGAGTGTGTGTGAGGGTGATTGGTTGAGGGTGTGGGGGTAATTGAGTGTGTGTGAGAGTGAGGGTGTGTGAGGCGTTGAGGGTGAGTGACGGTGTGAGGGTGATTGAGTGGGGGTGACTGTAAGTGTGTGTGTTGTTGTGAGATTGTGTGTGTGTGGCTGTGTGAGTTTGTATGTGTGTGCGTTCTGAGTAAGGATCCTGTCCTAGTTGTCAAATTAGTCCCGTTGTTTTTTTTTTTTGTGTTAGTGCGTAAAAATGGCGGACGCTACCGTGTGCCATAATGCTACCTATGATTTTTAGGTTAGCGTTCTAGTTTTTTTCCCTTATTGACCTTGCATTTTGATTGACGTGTATTCCGTCCAATCAAATTGCAACGTTGTCCTACGTAGCGTTGCAATTGCGTCACGTTAATTGGGGAACTTCCAGATCTTCACGGACTGGCGTTTGTGGAAGGCGTGTCGTGCTTCCTGCGTTGTAGCTGCGTCGTTTGACAGGTAAGTTGAGAATGTACATTTTTTTTGTTGTTTAACTAGTGTTTCTCTACTATATATATATTTAGTAAGTTTTGTAATGTTTACTAATGTTTTTTTAACTTTTTTTGTTTGCGATCGTACTCGGCTGTGTATGTACCTATTGTACTTTTATGGAATGTTTCAAATTTTCTGTATTTAATGTTTTTTTGTTAACTTTTATGTAATGTATGTTATAAAGAAAATGTATTAGGATGTACTCTTCCTACGTTTCTATATTATTTTCGTTGACAATGTGTTATTTAGACGGTACTTTTTTGTATTCTTCCTTGTGTTTTTGTGTTGCTTAAATCGTATTTGGTTTTTTTTGTTATCCGTAGACTTTGTGATTGTTGACTACTTTTAAATATTAGTATTGATTGTAATGGTACGTAGAAGCTATATTTGCTGTATAGTTTGAAACTTACATGTTTTGATGCGTAAGATTAATGGCAAAGTATACGTATGAAGCCACCTTTATTAATTGTTTATATTTTTTTTGTTAGTGTGAGCGAAATACTCTATTGTAGTTCTTGAAGATTTGCAATTAGGCTATGAAGTTTCGTGCTCTTGTGATTACGCACTTTCTTTGTTTTGTGGATTATTCCCGCCATTGTTTAATGGTTTTATTTTTGCTTACTTTAGTAACTGCTTTATCTTGTGAATTAGTGTCCTTTCGATGGCTTTGTCCCCTTTCAAATTGTTCTATTACTCGCTGTGTATTCAGATAATTCAATATTTTGTTTGCATTGGTTTTTTCGAGAAAAATCCTTTCTGCATTTTATGTAATAATTGCTGCAATGTCCTCGCGATGCATTAAGTTTTTATTTTAGAATACCTACAAGTGTGTAATTAGATGTTTAGTTACTGAAATAAATGTTACCTAACGCTATTTATGTGTGGAGTTGGAGGGTGGATTAGTAGTTGGAGGGTGGAGTTTTAGGGTGATATTGTAGTTGTAGGGATGAGTTGGAGGGTGGACTTGGACAGTGTGAGGGTGAGTGGATGTAAATGTAAATGTAAATGTGTTGTATTTGTATAGCGCGAACAGTAACCCGTAAGCATCCCAGCGCTTGTACTCCTACCACAAGGGAACCCCTCCTGGCTTTTCCTTGTGAGGTGTCCACTCCTGGGCATCTCATGGTGAAACCAGGCATCCCTTGTGCATCGGGGGCCGTTGTGGAGACTAAGCAAGCTATTGCCCAGAGTTGCAGCGTGGGGTCCATGCTTAGATTCGGCACTGAGGCGAGAATATCCGGTCAGAGGAATTTAAGCCCGATCCCGCCGAGGCGGGAATCGAACCCTGGTCCCTGGCCAGTGTTCTGCATCAAGGTCTGCCGCTCTAACCATTGAGCCACACTTCTCCACTAGATGTGAGGGTTAGGGGGTGTGAGGGTGTGTGATGTTGTGTGAGTGAGGGTGACGTTGTGAGTATGAGTGAGGGTGTGAGGGTTGTGAGGGTGAGGGGGTGAGGGTGTGTGAGGACGAGGGAGTGAGGGTAAGGGGGTGTGAGTGTGATGATAGGTGTGGGTGAGTGAGGGTTAGAGTTTGAGGGTGAGTGAGGGTGAGTGTTGTGAGGGTGTGAAGGTTATTGAGGGTGTGCTATTTTGAAGGCTGAGTGTGTGGGTGAGGGTGGGTGAGGGTGGGTGAGGGTGTGTGATGGGGTGTGAGGGTGAGGGGGTGATGGTGAGTGATGGGGTGTGAGTGTGATTGGGTGAGGGTGAGTGTTTGAGAGTGAAGGTGTGTGAGGGTGTTTGATGGTGTGTGAGGGTGTGAGGAAGGGTGACGGTGAGTGAGGGTGTGTGAGGCAGAGGGTGAGGGTGGGTGAGGGTGTGATTGGTTGCGAGTGTGAGGTGTTGTGATGATGCCTATAAGTGATTATTTTTTCTCCGTGAATATTGTACACTTTAAATGTATTAATGTTGTGAACGTTGTTTCATAAGGTATTTGCGCTGAATTAATAAAGAAAACATCATTATTTTTTTGAATATTATGCATTTTAAAATTGATCAATTTTTTAGTAAGGTACACATTAAATTGCACTCCAAAAGCTTCGCTTGCATAAAGATAGATGAGCAGTAATTTTGTTTGTGTTTGCTTATTAGAGATAATGTTGACCTCCTTTTAAAATTTTTACCACAGATGCGTATTAATTGATATGTTTGAATTTGTTTATTTTTTGGTATTTTTTTTGGTTGCGCAATTTTATAATGAAATGTAACTGTATATGTTTGCTAATTAGTATAAGTTAGCTATTTTGTGATGGTGTTGTGGTTCTGACTAGTGTTATGGTGCTTTTGTGTACTGCTGTGGTTGTGCTGAGTGGTGCTGTGTTGTTGTCTAGTGATAATGTTGTGGTGATGGGTGACAACATAGTTGTGGTGAAAGGTGATTTGGTGGTGCTGAGTTGTCCTGTGTTGGTGCTGACTGATAATGTGGTGGTGCTGTATGATAATGTTGTTGTGATGAGTGATGCTGTAGTAGCGTTGAGTGATGATGTTGTGATGGTGAGTGATGCTGGTGTGTTGCTGAGTGATGCTAGTGTGTCGCTGAGTAATGCTAGTGTGGTGCTGAGTAGTGCTGTGTTGGTGTTCACTGATCACCACCCCAGCATTACGCATCACCACAACAGCACCATTTATCACGACCACTGCATCACTGAGCACCACCAAAGCACCTCTCAGCAGCACAACCACAGTATCACTCAGCACCCCTACAGTCCCACTTTGCTTTTCCACAGCATCACTCTGCAGCACCACAGCAGCAGTTTGCACAACATTATTAAACTGCACCACCACCTGAGCTATTGGCATAGTAAATGGCAATGCCTTTTATCTATGTGTTTTTGTTTGGAGTGGATTGGATATATGTGGTTTAGAGTGGAATTATGCGTGTTGAATTCGGTGGGGAATTGTGTGGTATGCAGTGTATTTGTATGGTGTATTAAAATTAGGTGTTTTAGTGTGCATTGGAATTTTGTGGATAGTAATTATGTGGTTGTTAGTGTACTAGAATTATTTGGATTGGGATTGTGTCATGAAGTGTAATTATGTGATATGATTGTGTTGTGGATTTGTATGTAGTGTAGTTTAATTATGTGTTGTGCTGTTGATTTTTGTGGAATTGTGTGTTGTGGATTGAATTGATGTGGTGTCTTACATATTTATAATTCATGGTAGCCCTGTCTGTCTATTTTTAGTAGAAAACATGCTGTATTATACCACTGTCTCTTGTTGGTGTTGAAAAACTCACCTTAGTAAAACATTATTTGTTGTATGTGCTATAGTAAGACAATTAAAAAAGAAAGAATGGAAAAAAGCATTTTTTATGTTTGACTACGTACAAGTGTGTAATCTGATGTTTAGTTATTGAAATAAATGTTGCCTAACGCTATTTACGTGTGGAGTAGGAGGGTGGATTAGTAGTTGGAGGGTGGAGTTGTAGTTGGAGGGTGGAGTTGTAGGGTAGTATTGTAGTTGTAGGGTGGAGTTTGAGTGTGGACTTGGACGGTGTGAGTGTGAGTGTGAGACTTCCGAGACATGGGGCATAGGAACACTGGATAATGGATGCTAGAAACGTAGAGCAACGGGTAGCACATGCAGAAAAGTTAGGAAAAATCACCCTAGTGAGGGGAATGCCAGGACAAGGGGGCATGAAGGCAGCTGCAAGGATACATAGGCACGTAAACAGGGAAGTTATTCTACCTATACAAGGACACGGGTTACAGGAGACACAGCAACATGGAGACAAGTGTAGAGGAGAAAGAAAGAGGGAAGATGGGGACAGAAAACCATGGTCACAGAGACATACAGGCATTAGAACAGCAAAGCACAGGGACAAGGAAGCAAATGCAGCATGAGAACAGGAAAGGAAAGTGAAAGAGAGATAGGGACAGGAAAGTAAGACAGTGAATGTGAAACACGGGTGACAAAAAACACGAAGATGAGGTAGATAATAAGTGTATCCAGCAGGTCTTTGGGACAATTAGACCTTGGAAAGAGCACAGTTGTTAGGGAAATAATTGGCATGGGGTGTTGAAAATTAGAACAGATTGAGTAGTAATATACAGGACTCTTGCTTTATTTCTGAAAACTTTTTTTGTTTTTGACTGTGTTTTCAACTCTGAGTACTATGCTTAATGTTGCCATCTGGCATTAGCGTTGCTGACATGACTTCTATGCAGGCGACATATGGGTTATAATGTTAGTGTTATTGGCCTGCTTGACGTCTCTGGACCATGTTGGACAATGTTCCAATTGATTATACATAAAAACATTTCTAGGATTTGCTAATTTATGCAAATAGTGATGCCCATAATGATTATAGCAATACATTTCTTCATAATTTGATGAACCTTGTAAATAATCATGTTCTGTATATTTAGCTGACATTTCAAAATCTGACATCATATTGTTAATATTTTCAAAGTCCCAATCATCAGAGAAAGTACTAGATGATACAAAGTCACTTAAAGAAATCTTGAACTGATGTGGATATTTCAAGAGTTCAACCGGACCATAGATGTCGTAATCAGTAGTGTCCCACGCTACACCACCAGATATAGGAATGGCTGTGATGTTCACTGATGATAGATCTCTTTTTTCAATGTGAGAGGATCAGTGAGGTTTTAGAACCAAGTTGATGTTCTGACTTGCTGTGTCCATTGTACTGCATTTTCCATCAATCATTCTTCCAAGCTTAGAATTAAAATGAGCCAGAGTAGGAGAAAAAGTACACCTAACACAATCCACGGTGAAATCGGATATGTTTCCCCAAGTGGATGAAAGAGTTCTGTAATTTTGTCTTTGAAAGTTTTGTTTGCTGGCTTGTCTTTATGTTCACTTGGATCATCAGACAAGTCATCGAAATTGATTAAGTAGCCAGATGCAGTTCTGTCAATTGTTTGAATGGCATCAGGATTGTTATTAATCTTTGTAGTTGCTTCTTCCTTTTTCATATTGTATAGCCCGAGGCTACATCATTGTAGACAGGTGTTTCTTGACGAACTGTTGTAATTTGGGTTTCAAGAGGCACAAGTTCCATGGCTTTGCTGCATAGTCCTTTTTTATTTACTGCAGGTTTATCAAATGTGATTAGTCTCTCAGTTTGAACCTCTTCGATTGTAGCAAGGTTTGGTCTTCTGCTACTTCTTGGGAGTCCACTGGGCCTACTACTTATTATTGGCCACATGGTTGTGGTTTTACCAGGTCGATTGATACAACTCTGTTCTCCTTTTTAGCAGAAAGGGGCGGTAGTTTGACTGATCTTGTTCCGCTGATAGCTAAGACAGGTACTGCTTTTCTGTAAGAAGGCCCAAATTCCTTCTTTACCGCGATTTTTTCTCTGACCAGATCCCCAAGCTTTGGAATCCGGACAGGTGGTTTCTCTTCAGTGGCCGTTGGCTTTAGCTTTGTGTTACTTAGACTTCTTCTTGTTTCATTCAAGTCCTGTAAAACAGCCAAACGATCTTTGATATCAAACGCTTTTTGTTCCACCACTGAAGTTTGACAATCGAGATCTTCGATTACCATTCTTGTACCAAACAAAAGTTCATACGGAGTGATTCCACCCAGAGAATTTCTTGGCAGATTATTAAGACTACGTTGGACATTTATTAGATGTTTGACCCACCCATCACCCGAACCTAATACCCTCGCTGTTATAGATTGCTTTATGTCACAGTTTTTCTTTCCACTACCGCATTTCCCTCAGGATGGAATGGACTAGAGTACCGCAATGCAATGCCCAAGCTGGTCATGGCCTCCTTGTAAGCTCAAGAGCTAAACGCAGGACCCTGGTCAGAATGTAGCATGCCAATTGCGTATGTGCCGATAAAGACTTGCAAATCTTTTATAACAGTTCTGGCGTCAGCCGAGCTTTGGGGCTACATCCAAATGAATCTCGTCTTAATATTTATGGGATCGCATTTGTCCGATCGGAAGCCTGCATGTAGATAGTCTAATGCTGTCTAATAGTGGTGTCTGGGCTGGTCTTACTGTGCTAGAATCAGATATCTGGTCCGGTTCATAACTGCGATCTCTATTGCAGTCCTGACAATCCATTGCAAAGTTATAAACTTACACGCTCATTCCCGGCCACTAGTATCTTGATTGTAATTCTATTAGAGATTTCAGGATCTCTTGGTGCCTCAGACCCATTCCCATGTGTGCTTCTTGAATCAAGAAGACTCTCCGGTTCGTGATTGGAATTACTCTATCCCCCACTCCAGGGATTTGAGCAAAAGGAACGGAGTTTGCATCAATTTTGTATGAGTACTTTACAGGAAAGCCTTTCGGGAGTGTCTTATTACTGTTTTTTACTGAAGCACTGACAGCTTGTATTATTTCGCTGTCTATTTTTGTTTTTGCCCGGGTGATTGCAGCTACGGAAGCCGTTTGCACAGCCGCCTTCGCGGCCTCATCAGTCAATGAATTCCCTACAACGTGAACGCCATCACGCTAATGACTCAGTGTATGTATCACATGAGTCTTTTGTAGTTCTTTCTGTAAAAGAACTACCTGTTCCCATAGTTTTTTATGTTTTATTGTGCAACCTCTTTCATCTTTGTAACCATTTTCAATCCAGGTCTGCATGGAATTATTGTAAGATTCGACGCAGTAATGCGAAACGCACACTATTAGTGTGCGGAATTCGCGATCTGCATTTTCAAGCGCCATCTTAAAAGCATGTAGTTCAGCTCGCTGAGCTGTACAGTTTCTGAACGATTCAGTTTTAGTGATTAACAGTCTAAATTTACCTATGCGCCAGCGACCGTTTACAATCGCGCACGCAGCATTGTAAACTTTTTTATCCACAACATAGTGTTGTGCAAATCTGTGTGTGTAGATTACACGGGTGTACTGTTCCAGAGGTAGAATTTCAGTTGGCAGAGAACATTCGTATTCGTATTGGAGAAATTCTTGCATTTTTAAGTTAGGATGAAATTCGTATACTAAGTCTGATGCAGCAAGAGAATTAACCCATTGTATCCATCTCGGATGTAAGGCTTTAGCATTCGGAATGCTTGCTCTTGTTACTGCTTCTAGGCCAGGTATTGGTGTAACGATTATTATGCGTTTACCTTGTGCCAGGGCTCTTTCTTTTGCTACAGCAGTTTGTACCGCAGTTAGAATCTTTTCAGTGGAACTGAATTTCATTTCAGCTTGTGTGTACAAGTGTGATTTGTAAGCTATTGGTACCTTTCTCCCTCATTAGGGGTTAGGTATGTAAATCCGCATTTTCCTGGAATGACTCGGATTACAAGGTTGCGTTCGTTCGCGCGTGTTTGCAGTTTTGTTTTAGTTAACATGTCTATTTGTAATGATCATAAAATTTCTGTGTGTTTCTGGAGTCCACTTAATTGCTTTGAAATCAGGTTTTATTAGTTCGTAGAGCTGTTTAACCCTCTCTGCATAATTTAGAATGTAAGTTCTTCCAAAATTCAGGAAACCTAGAATTGATTGTAAGTTTTTCAGCGTTTTTGGAGCTTGTAGTACTGCACACTTCTCTAAGAAGTTGTCTGCTAGGCTTTTGCCTTCACTTGATAACTCATATCCTAAAAATAGGACAGTGAGGTGGGCAATTCGTGACTTTTTAAAGTTGAATTTGTACCCTTCTGATGCGAACCCAAGTATTATGGTGTTCACTCTTTTCAAGTGTGTCTCCAGGTCATCGTCTGTTAGATAGATATCGTCGACATAAGACTCATCATCATACATTTGTAGTAACTCTGTTACTCTGGCTGAAAATAATCCTGGGCTATTCTTGAATCCCTGTTGCTTTTGGGCCCCCATACTAGAGAAAGCGGTCAAATACCTGCTTTCTGGTGCAATGTTTTGACAGAAGAAACCATTTGAAATATCTAATGTTGTTTTATATTTTTTGCGCACGATGTTATTCATCAGTGCTGCACTGTGTGAATTTTGTACTGCAAATGTTTTGCAACAGGAGTTTAAGTGTCTGTAGTCCAATACTAGACAATATGAATTGTCTGGTTTGGATACAGGAAACAAAGGATTGTTCATTTGTGAGGTGCATGTTTCAATCACCCCCTGGTACTCAAGTTGATCTAAGATCTCCCTGACTTGTTTTTTAGCTTCTTGCTTAACAGGATACTGTCTCTGTGCAGTAGGTTGATTTTTTTACTGGATTTTATGGTGAGGAGAATCCTCATCCCATCCTACATGATTTTTATATAATGAGGAGCTTGGGCCACTGCCCATTTTCTAGCATATGTGTATTTTTTATGAATTGGAATGTGATTTGAGAAGGCAGGCATAATCATTTCTTCGCCATGTGGGCACTCCCTGGCAAACTCTGGTGGCCAGTCCTTTTCTGCTAGAAGGATATCATAACCTTTAGATAGGTTCTCCTAGAAGAGACCTCGTATTTTCCTAGTTTTGTCCTCCTCTATACGTAATGTTATTTCATATAATTTATGGGGCACACTGACTCTGGTGTCTCCAGTTTCCACATGAATGTATTAATTCGTGTCCACTGTCTCCGGAAGATTCATCAGGATCTTGCGAGCTATGGTCACTTCTGCTGCGCTGTCTAGCATTGTCTGGGCCCATTCTCCGTTCTTGAGTTGTGTCCTCAGAATCCTCGGCATGTGTTACTGGCTACCTTCTTTTTGGGAACTGTAATTTTTTACTTTGATGAGCAGGTTCTTTGTCTTTGGACTTGACGCGCTCTTCTTTATGTTCTGACTGTCCTCTTCTTTCTGATTTCTGTGAGGAAGTCTGAAAAGATCGAGAGGGACGGGTATCAATATCTTGATATCTGTCAGGTATTCTCAAATTTTCCCTATTTCTAAGGTTATATCTTTTTTCAGAGGGCTCCGTTGGGAAGACCTACCCCCCCGTTCTGGAGATCTATCTCTCCGTTGGGGAGACCTTCCTCTGGTCTGAAACTGTTTTTCTCTGGGAGAGGTCTGTTTATTACCTTCCCACTTCTTCTTTTGAGTTATTAAATTATTTTTAATGAAAGTCTTTTCAGGATTTTCTGTTAGTTGTGGTTTTAGTGGTTTCCCACCGAATTCTTCATAGGATTTTTCAATTATTCTGGCAAGTTCAAAAGGTTGGTCTGCTATTTCTGTTTCTTTTAATTTTTGGCGGGTCACCACAGATGCTGCTTCTGCTTTTATGTTGGCTGGTAGTATAGCCGAGACTTGCTTAAAGTCTTTCAGTAATTTCATACCTAGATTTAAAGCAGGCTCTGGACCGTATTCATTTTGAATCTGTCTTAGTACATCTGGTATAACCGCCATAGACGGAACACCATGTGTTTTGTGTAGATTGAAGCAAAGACTGTTCCCCAAGTGTCACAGTCCTCCACATGTGGTGCAATCCCCATTGGTATGCAGATTGTCAGAATTCGGTGTTTTTCGTGAGGGGTAGTATCAGGAAATACTGCCTCTATTTGAGTAATTTTTTGAGCTAACCAGAACGGAATTTGTTCCCGTTTTGTGGTTAACTTGCCAATGACTGATTGTATAGTCTGTGGTGTCATTTTGATTCTATGACTAAACAACTACTGCCTGAACTACGACTCCCTAATCCACGAAAGCTAAACAACGAATAATGCTTAACAACTACTTTTTTTACAACAAATTCCTTAAACACGAAAATACTTTAAATTGCCCATTACTAATTGACGCCAGTATGTTCTTTTAAATAAACATGTTCAAGCTGTGCCGATCAGCGAGCACCATCAAGCACAGTGAGATGAAAGGCTGTGCTTATCTGATTAAAGTGTGCACCTCTGCTCAAGCACAATCAAGGACAGTAGACTTTTTAAGGCTGATAGAAATTTAGCTTGTGCTTGTTTTTTTAAAAAAAATGTATGAATAGATATTTATTTTATATATATTTTTTGTGAATATTCCTTATATTAACATGTTTCAAAGGAAATACATACTTTTAAACTCAGAACTAATTGAAAAGTCAATAATTCACACATAGATTCACAATATTAAAATTCCATTATCTATTTTTACACAGCTGTCTGCAAGGATCACTAAAAGGCCCTTTGCATAACGAACTGAAATGAGAAAAGAAAAGCACTTTTTAAATCGATGACATTAATCACATTCACACATAAGTAAACCATTTTTTTTAAAGGATTGCAGAAATATTTTCATTCTCAAAATAATTCATCAACAATAAAGCTTATAAAAAACGGACAAACTCCACTTTGATTCCATTTTCAACTGTGACAGCCATAGCGTTGAGAAGAGAAAGGCTTCAGCAGAGTGGAAATACAAACCAACAGTGCCATCCACTGGCATAAAAAGGTAAATACATTCTGCACCTTTTTTAACAACATAAATTAAGATAACGTGCCACTTCGTTGTTCCGAAAAGTCGTGGTTCTGGACTTCGTGGTATGAGATTCTTCGTTGTTCAGACTTCGTTGTTCAGGTAAGTCGTTGTTTGATGTTCGTTGTTTAGGATCTTTCCCGTAATTTTATTAGTGTTCCCCTGGTGAGGGGTGTGCTTTGGAATTTTTATTGCTGGTTGGACTGTTAAAGTTCGCATGACATATTGTACCAATTGTCTATGTATTTTAATTAGTTGTTTTAGCTGAACTAAAAGTTCTCCGCTTGACATGGTTTCAATGTCAGGATGTGGTGTATAGCTGGCTAGAATCGGCCATGTGGCTCCTGGTCTACCTAGTGGACCGAGCCTGGTTATGTAATTTTGAGGTTTTAGGGCGCCATTGAACCAGAGCTCATGCTCTTGGTAAGTTAGTGGAATTTCAACGTCCTCGAAAGGGGTTTATTCTTCTGGAGGTTCCCCTGCTTTGTAGTAGTGGAACTCTCGTGTTACAGCATTTGCTGCTGGAAAATGCATCCAAGAATAGAATACCTCTGTCTGCCGACATTCATGTGCCTCTACCACAAATATGACTGTACCACCTCTATAAGTTTTATAGTTACACTTTTCCTTACATTTACCGGGATGATTTTCGCATCCGGTTCATTTTGTTGGAGACTTGCGACTTCCGCCAAAAGTTGAGTCGCTAGTCTAGCTCTCTCCCTTTCGTCGTCACTTTCCGTCATTTTGCTGACAGAAAGTTTGCAGATGCGAGGCCTTTGGGTGGTTATGCGCTATATAAATGGAATTTTCAATTCAATTTCAGATCAAGATTCAAGGAAACAAAGATTAGGTGCTCAATATTTTGGAACACTGTATCCTTCAACGTTGACTAAACCAAAAACTAATACATAGGAATCTCTTCCTACTAAGTTCTGGCGGATAGTAACCTTTTACCCACTCCAGACGTCTATCTGAGTTTTTAAGTAAAAAGGGGTCTGTGTGAAAAGCACGACTGAGTTACTTTATTATCTAGCGTTAAATTATCGCCTTAACAAATGTTTGGCGCCATGTAGTGTAGTTCCTATATTCCCAATAGACCCTGCGCATTGGAATAACATAAACGACAGTTTAGACGTAGGACTGAGGTCGACTAGGTCTATATTGAATATGTTAGACTTAATTAAGAAATGCCAGCTAGCTCAGAGGTCACTAGAAATGTTCTCAAGTAAACAAGAAGGTGTTAACTTTCTAGAATATACAAGAAGGGATTAGTTTCTGACAACTGCATAAACACGACAACTTTGCTCCCCCAGAATAAGGAGTATATCTCCAGAGTCGCGGAAACAATAGATAGCTATTTCACTCAGTTAATCGTGCATGTTTAGTTTCACCAGAAGTGCAGAGAAATAGAGAGACAGGCGTTTTCAATCAAAAGGTTATTTATTGAGCAGTCTACTTTCTCATGCAAGAGAAGTGAATTGCCACAATTGCAATACTTGTCATAAAGTAAAGTGCGTACAGTAAAATGAGTATTATGAAATAATACTGTAAAAGCATTTGTATGGTTTCTAAGCCATAAGATACTTAAAATGGATAAAATACATACAGCGATAAAATAATGACTAAACGTACTCAACTGGTGTTTCTAAGATATGCCTACCCCAGTGTACCTAACCTAAGCCTAGTACAGGGAAGGAGTAGATGAGTTACAGATTTTGCCAAGAATCTGAATCAAGAATTCTCTGTGGGTCTAATCAGCTCCGTACCTTGGTTATAGAATGAAGGAGGTCTTGTATCTCTTTCTCAGGACTCGATCTCCCAGGAACCCCCAAGGGTGACAGGGAAACACTGGAGCTGGATTTCTCGGCAGGAGAAAAGACAGCGTCTCTCTTAGTGCATCAGCGGGGAGGGTTGGTGTAGCCAGGACGAGGGGCCCCCGGCCCCGGTGGCTAGGAGTGAACCAGTAATGTGTGACCCCCCCCTCTTGTCTCCCCAGGCAGCGGAGGTCCCGACATGGCACCGAGTGGAAGAGACCTACAGCTGCGATGAGGAGGAATGGGAACACGGACCCTTTAACTGGCCAGGTATGCTTGACGAGGAGGCGGAGCCTACACCTACCTTAAAGGAAGCCCATCCCCAAGACCAGGTGTGTCTTTACACCGGAGGAGCGGTCAGAGAGGATTGGAGTGGCGGTGAGGCGTGGAGCAGAGGAGTGGCGTGGAGCGGTAAAGCAGAGGCGGAGAGTCAACAGGAAGAAGGAGGAGAGGAGAGTCGACGGACGGAGGCGACGGCAGGTCCAGGCAAGGGAAAAGCAACATCGGAGGACGGAGCGGGAGCCGACGAGGAAGGTTTCCAGGAGACGAGAGCCGCGTCCGGACTAGGCGCAACACCGGGGGTGATTCCTACGGAGAGAGAGCAGCCGACGCCGGGAAGTCGACGTCTGAGGTTTCTAAGGCGACCAGCGGGACCATCAGAGCCAGGAGACCAACGGATCCACGCATCGCCCAGCCACTCCCCCGGAGGGGCGTGGCTAACAGAGGTGCGTGACAGATTTGCGGCGTGGATGCGTAACAAACGAAGCGTAGCCCCCGACCCCTAGAGTAACCCCTGCGACACGTCCCTCACTGTCACGCTAGATAACTGTGCACTGTGTGTTCCCTCACCCCCTGCCCTGATACTGATTGCTGGGTAAACCCCTATACTGATACACCCTCTGTTTTTACTTCTCTCCTTCGGCGGAGTCGGGGCCACGACGGAGACCGACGGGAGTGGAAGAAGGGGCACAAACCGAAGGCGAGAGGAAGGAGTGATCGGCAAGAGTAGGAGAGAAAGAAGCAGGTCACCGCGACGGCTTACCTCCAGACCTACTTGTACCGATAGACTGTATCGCTCAATAAAGCCCAGTTTAAACCCTACCAAGACTCTCCTCCTACCTATCCCCGTCCAGCCAATTACAGTTGGCTTCCTTCGGCACTCGCATCAGTAGGGCTTTGGGCAAGTAGATAGCCGATCTGCTCCAAACCACTGTGTGTTGCTTAAGGCAGATGCTGGTATATTTATACCTGGAAGGTGCCGAGTTGGACATAAAGTTGGACATAAGATGTTACTAAGAACTCGCAGTTCGTTCAGGACTCCAGGAGTTCTAGGACAAATCAATACAGAAGCAGGGGGAATTCCCGGGCTGCTGGAGGCTTGGTTTATTTTAGAACGCGTTGTGCTTTCTAGGAGTCTATGGGAGTAGCCTTGCCGTATTTGGACTGCATTGGCTATGTCTTAATATGGGTATGATTCTTATGCCTGTATAAGGGTATGATTTGATATAACCACATAAGGGCATGAAATCGGGAATATTTACTAGAGTCCTAGAATCATCTACAACACACTACTTGAACCAACTTTCACAACTGCATGACCAGCATTGCCGAATGGATGAAGACCAACTGCCTGAAGTTCAACACGAACAAGACGGAAGTGCTGATCTTCGGAAAAACACCTCCCTGTGGAACAACACCTGGTGGACCCCAAACTCGGCCCCACGCTCACACCGTCCGACCACACCCGTAAGCTTAGGCAGTAAACTCACCATGAATCACCGGATCAACGCAGTCACCTTCGCCTTCTTCCTCACCCATCGCATGCTCCAGAAGGTCTTCAGATGGCTCCCAGTCCACACCAGGAAAATCGTCATCCGAGCCCTAATCACCAGCAGGCTCAAATACGGCAACACGCTCTTCTCAGGAACCACCAACCAACTCCTGAAGAGACTCTAGGTTATACAGAATTTGGGTGCCAGGCTCCTCCTCAACCTCCCCAGATGGACCAACATTACCCCCCCCCCCCCCCCCCCACATCAGAAGCCTCCACTAGCTTCATGTCCAGAAAAGATGCCAGTTCAAAATGATGACATACCTATAAGGACCTCCATGACCTAGGACCAGCTTGCATCACCCACTGCCTGCAGACACCTGCATTCCACCTTCCCCGCTTACACTCACCTTTCTGTGTCATACTTCCTTTTCCCTTGCTGTCCCACCAATGTATTCCCTTACTTCCTCCTATCTCCTAATTCAAACTTCCTCTCTGTGTACTAGGACCAATGAAAGGATTTTTACTACCCTGGAAAAAGTACCTGTTTTCTCGACCACCCCTACGCCCCAAGCACTGGAGCCAAATTTTCTCCTGGTACTGGTAATATGAAATTCACCGCATCTGAGGCATTCATTTAGTATTCCTTCTTCAAAACTCACTCAATCCTATCCTCTCCACATCCTTTCTCTTCTATTTTCTAATGTAATTTTTATTAAAATTTCTCAGACATGCCAAACATTCACCTAAATTGAAATTCCGCCTCCCGCCTTTCACACAGAATAGGATTATTTACATAGTTAAAATATGAGTGACCAGCTCACAACATGGGTTGCATAAAAGTTTTCGCAAACAGGAATATCGGGCACCCCCAGATTCCCGCTAACCCCATCACCCCCTCAACAATCCTCTACAATCAGTCCAGATCTTGGCATGTTTATTCAGGCAGCCAGTAGATTTCCGCCTTCCTTTTCTTAACCATGCGCTTCTCCCATCTTCTTCTTTCTCATCCCTCACTTCACTTTCTCTTTCTCGCATACCTTCCTCTCTTACACTTCTTTATAAGCATTTGATCTCTACTGATGACGAATAAAATCCGGAAACACATGTGTCCAGAGATGTACAGCACTAACCTGCACCAATTTTGGTGGAACACTCCCGCAAAATACCAAGTAAGCGTGCACTACAAACTGCATTTACCAGAATGTTAAGGGGCGAACTCTGCTGGGAGGTTGGCAGTGTGCTCCCACCCCTTCCTGTTCTTTATATGCATGCCCTATCGCTCTCCATCTCAACACCCTACTCTCTCCCTTCTCCATTCATTTTCTTGTAACTCACTTCACATCCACGTAACCTGCTCTCTTCCAGACCATCACCTTATCATCCTCTATCACAACTTCTTTTCAAATATATTATTGTCTCATCATATTCTTTTTTTAACAAGACTTTTTGAGGATTTTTGATAACTATAAACAAATTAAAAGCATTAACAGAGGAATTACATAAAGAAAAACATTACCCAGAATGTATGTCATCCAGACAACTATATAATGCATAAATATCATCTAATTGGAACGGATATGATCTGTTCTGAGATACCAGTGCAGTAGGTTACATTGTAACCAGGTGCAAGTAGTTCCACCGTGACCCCACATGTTTCTGTGTTTGGTGGGGCATTCTCAAGCCATATGAAAGGGCTCTTCCTCAATCTACCCACCTCAGCTGCGCATCTAATGGTGGTGACGTCTCCACTCACTGTTGTTTAGTGATGTCCCTTTTAGCTAAAAGTATGCAAAGCCCCACCAGTGTGCTCTCTCCTCGAGAACCGCCCACCTTCTCCAAACTACCTGCTAAACACGCGTTGAGAAAGAGTCCACCGGCCTTTCAAGCTCCTTGGATAATATTCTCATGACTCTTACCCAGAAGGGTTTAATTAGTGCTTAAGAGCAGGTCATGTGTATCAAGCCATCTAGTTCATTATGTCACCTAGTGCAGGCCAGGGAGAATTTACGTATCTTAGATGTTCAGCAGTGTATCACATTCTATATCAGTAACATAGTTGTATAAAGTGAAGTTTTGGAAAAATGGCTATTTCCCTAAGGGCAAAAAGAGGGCTAACTCCTAGCAGCGTGTAGGATCAATCGCCAGTGTATCCTAAGATATTTAAATTCTGATTCAGTAGCGATGCACATGTCACCCCACTGGTGCGCAGCTGGTTCCCTCCTACAGTGGGACCGGGGTGGATTTATCTCAGTTCACGCAGAGTCCCAATCCTTGCCCATATAAATTCAGCATTTGCACGAGTCTGACTCATCCACCTGGGATACCGCCAAAAAAATAGTAGGTGATCTGCGTACAGAGAAATATGGTCTTAATAATCCCGCTACAATTATTATACCAGCCCATCATCCCATTCCTAGTTGCCAAAGATTTGAAGGCTAGGAAGAGTAAAAAAGAAAAAAAGGAGTCATCCCTGTCTTGTTCCTTTCTTGATATCAAATGCGGAGGACAAAATTCCATTGATTCTAACTCTAGACACTGGATGATCATATAATACATTTATGTATGAGAGAAAGTATAGCCCGAAATTCAATCAAGTAAGAACATGCAGCACTGGGGCCACTCCAGAGAATCAAAGGCCTTTATAAAATCAGTGGGCCTTAGTGCACAGGGGGAAGAAGTCCTGCATTCGCGTGAGTGCAGTCTGAACTCTACAGATGCAATGACTAGAGCCCCTGTTTGGCATGAAGCTATTTTGGTCTCTTCAAATCAAGGAGCCAATTATGCTCATCAACCTGTTGGCCAATGCCTTGGCAAGGACCTTCACTTAATTAATGAGATAGGCCTATACAATTGACAATTGCCAGGCGGTTTGTCCAGTAGAACTGTTATTGTAGCTGATTGGCGCTCTCCAGGCGTGTTCAACCTGACTTCCTCCAACGTGCAGCAGGTGAGAGGACGTATTCGATGCAATCTGCAGAAAGAACTCCATAGGGATTCGATTTGGGCCGGCGTCTTACTGGTCTGCATCCCAACCAAGGTGCTGGCAAGCTCATCTTCAGTGAGTGGAGATTCAAGTCGGTTCTAAAAATCATTGGATAGACCTTGAAGGGGAAGGTCACCTATCACGGGAGACAGATGCTCTATCTTGGGAATGGGCCGGGAGAGATTCAAGTCTGTGAATACTTCGGTTTATCTCAAGGGTCTCTGTACTCAATATTCTGGAAGTGTCTCGGATACACGGGACTAGTCTAGAGGTGATCTTTCTGTGGCAACTAGTACAACAGTTTACACGATTTGTCCCCATCTCATATTCTCTCTATAGAGATGCTATCCATGTTAATCTAGCTGTGACTAATGTCTTTTGTAGGAGAGATTCTCCAGCGAGCTCAATTTTGCGTAGCAGTGAGGTCTCCGTAGTAGATTTTGAATATGTTTGTTTTAAGACTGCTAACTTCTGCAACTTTTAATCAACTTTTATAGGCTAGATAGGATTTGGTGTTCTCCCTAATCACCGTTTTAAGGGCTTTCCATATGGTGTTACAGCCTGACGCATCAAATAATCAATGATGGTGGGTCTCTGCTGATCCAAACATTAATTGAGACACATCAAGCACAGGAAGTAATCACTGACTGTTGGTTTCAGCTGATCCAAGCATTAATTGAGACACATCAAGCACAGGAAGTAATCACTGACTGTTTGTTTCAGCTGATCCAAGCATTAATTGAGACACATCAAGCACAGGAAGTAATAAATGACTGTGGATCTCAGCTGTTTTACCCAGGACCCATCAAGGAGAGGAAAAAATCACTGACAATGCATCTCAGTTCTTCTAAACCCAACAAGAACATGAACTAATCACTGACGCAGGACCTAAGCTGGTCCAACATTTCTCCGAAACCCATTGATAACTTTTATTTTTCTTGTTTAGAAATGATTTGAGAATTACATCTCTTACCCAAGGAAATAAAATTGACATCGCTTAGAAAATCCTAAAACTGACCCGGCACCTTCACAAGGCTTTGGGACATAATCTATACCCACAAAGGTCAACAGGCACAAGCGTCAACAACAAAAGGCCACCAATTCAATACGGACTACAATAACACATTCCCCTCATCACGCTCAGTACACCACTTATTCACCGGCATGTAAAAAAAAGACAATATTCTGTGGCAAGCCAATAGTATGCACACTTCATCAGTAATGTAGTCACGATTCTGGAATCCAGAAATGTTCTAGTGGACATTTTGGAATTCCGATTATGACAGCAAAACAAAAGTGCAAAGACACACAGAAAAATACATACACACATTCATACTCAGGTGCATATATGCATGTCGAAACGTACTGACAGATCATTCCAAACACATTCATACACAAACCCAGTGACACACACTCATACGGATGCACAAATTGACCCAGTAGGCCACATACTCACAAATTCTTCCACACTCAAACATACACAAACCTATAGACAGATATGTTTAAACAGACACAGGTAAGTGCACGCTCACAAAGAGAAGATGCAAAACACATCCCCACATGCAAACACACACACAGACGCATGCACTCCCGCAAATGATTGTTCCCATGCACACACTAAACACACCAACAGACATGGCACACAGACAGACTAATGTCTGCATGGACACACCAGATGAATACGATCTATAAATACTTGCTCCAACACAGGCCACATGACCATGTGATTACAGCTTAAAGGTTGGGATAGTAATTCTTGTTTTTGCTTCTTTCAGGAAGACCCTTGGAAAGATCTGGGCCCTAAACCACCGCAGACCGTGGCTTTCCCGCCAATACATTTACCTGGTGGAGGCACGACCCAGGCTGGAGGGTGAACCATTGGCCTCTCTGCATCTCTTACCTACACAGGTGCATACACAGAGCAGCACACACACAATATCAGATCTTTAACTGCACAGGACTCACAGCTGCCACTCACCCTCATAGTAGTATACTGTTCCTCTTCCCTAAGTTTAGACTCCAGAATGTACCCCATCTCTTTCCTCAGAGGACACAGCCAGTCCTGGAGCTTCACCTGCAGAGAGGAAACAGGTGACAACTGTAGATCTGTAAAGTGGAATTGATTATTTGATAATAAACAATACATAATGATCCACACATATGCAGATTGTAAGTACCAGCCAAACATTTCCATGTTAATTACCAGTCACACATATCTTGATTTGTACGTTTTAACCACCGTTTTTCAAGTTAGATGCATAGGCCACACTTACCCGAAGTGCAAGTACCACACCACACATACAAATTTTAAGTTTGTGTATATTAAAAAAGAATTGTTGGCCCAAACATAATAGATTTTCTCTGTATTGTTTAGCTTCTGTAAGGTCTGTTCCTTTCCCAGATTTGATGTGATTTGTTGTATACATTTCCCTCAATAGTTTGACACTTGTTTTAGTGTATACTGTATACATTCTATGTTTTCAATAGTATATAAAAAATGTTTTTTGTAATTGCAGTACTGGTGGAGCTTGTGATACAACAGCGGAATGTACTGGCTGTTTTGCTGAGCCTTAAGCTGTTTACTGGAAAAATAATAAAGAATTAATCTATAAAAGAAGTCTGGGCTTCTTTGTTTATTTGGAGTCAAAGACTTATCTTTTGGTTGTCGTTGCCTCTCCGTTTGCGTATGAATTCAGAAGTTTTGATTTTGCGCAGCTGAGCCAGGTAGGTGGGTGTTGGACTTGGCCCTTATGGCAGGTTCACCCCTAGACTTTTTGCTTGTAATGGTGACCTGGTGATGGTGATTTTTGGGTTCTGCGCACTTTCACTGTGTCCCAGTGGAAAGTGCGTGCGCACTCTGAGTGCATGTGATGAGATAGGCCTGCCCTCCCATAGGAATGCATGGGGAATGTATGTGTCCCTGGTAGTTCCTGATGCGTGAGGTGTGCATGTTCGAATTTGATATGTGCGAACTCGTGAGAGTGAATGCTTCGCAATGGTGTGTGTTGCATGAGTGTGTCATATGTAGAAATGCCATTTCCAGGAGTTGGCATATTAATATAAAATATGCCTGGCGTGTGATTGGCTGGAGCTGGCTGGTGAGCCTGGCTCCAGGAAGGCTGGATGGGTCTGCCCGGTGGTGAGTGGGAGATTAGCATGCTGATGGCTGGGGAGGAGTGTACCTGTGGCCTGAATGAGGCTGGGTTTTCCCCAGACAATGCTGGCTCCGCCCCCCTGTGGTGTGACTGATGACCCTAGCCCTGCCAGTGAAAGGAAGGGGTGGTTGGGCCATCAAGGGTACTCAAGGACCAGCTGCGACTGGGTCTGCCCCCACCCTGCGCCAGAACAAAGGATTTGGTGTATAAAAATGGGGCTGTGTCCCCACTGAAATTGTTCTCTTCCAGGATCCTGAGGGGGCTGTTGCTGCTGTCGCTGGGCCAGAGGACCGCCACTTGGACTGTCTCCCTGCCTGGAGACCCAGTGTGCTGGCTCTGGGCCCAGCCTTGCCCCCTGCCTGCCCTGAAGGACTTTGCTGGAACTCTGCCCTGCTGAGGGCATCTGGGAGCGCTGTGCTTGTGCTCCCAGCACCTGGGAGCGCTTTTGGACTTTCCCTGGAGCCTGGAAGCGCTTTATTTGTCTTTAGCGCTTGAGAGCGCTTTATTTTAGGTCCTAGCGCGGGGGAGCACTTTTGTGCACAGCCGGTGCCCACCCGGCATTTGCCCGCTCTAATTTGCCAATTTGGAAGCCCCTGGCGAGTGCCCACCTCACCAGGGACTGTGCCGCTATTGTCGTGGCCATAGCGAGAGCCCACCTCGCCTTCTATCTAAATTTGAGGGTTCACCGCCGCTGCCCGGAGTTTGCCTCGAGGGCCCGCCTTCCGACCGAGGGCCGCGCTGCCATTGGCGGCCCCCAGTCACAGGAAGTCAGGCAGGTTGTAGCGGGACAACCGGAAGTCCCGTCCTGCCCCCGGGCCCCAGGAGGAGAGAGACCCAGCGAGGAGCAGCGCGAGAAGAAGAAGCCGGCACATGTCCCCCCCGAGGCTCCAAGAAAGTGAGGAGAACCCCGGGGAGAGGGGAAGCGCCGGCGGAGCAGAGACGCCGCCGAGACCCAGCGCGACGGCAGGAACCCGGTGAGTGCATCCAAAGGAGAGGGGGGCGTCGGGGCACATTGCCGGTGCCCGCCCCGCCCCTCCCGTGCAGGCCTTGGTGCTGAGAGGCCCGTGGGGCCTCCCTTGATCCCGAGTCCCCCGGGAGGGTCTCCAACGAGTGGGAGCCCTTCCTATGAGCCACGAGGTGCCCCGGGGGCATCAGCGATCTTAGAGCCTGCGAGGCTCTTGGCAGCCAGTTGTTGCTTAAAGCCCTAAGAGAGGCTTGAGGCACTCCCAGTGTTCCGGGTCCCCCGTGAGGGACCCCCACAGCCCGGTGAGGCTGCATCTGTGTATTCCGAGCCCAGAGGGGCTGCCTTGATTCATTGAGAGCCCGGAGAGGCTCTAGGGGGACACATCTTTGTCCTGGGGCAGCGAGCCTGCGAGGCTCCCATGTGTGTTGGCCCCATCATCGTTCTACCCAGTTGCCCAGCACTTTGTGGGCAACTGCCACGTTTAGGCCCTGACATTGGGACACAGGGACTGCCACAGGTGGTGGCTAATGTGGATTTGGTGCTATTGTGGTTGCTGTTCTTGCACCTCTGAATGTGTTGGTAATACGTCATGTGCTTTGCTTTTACACCTCTGAATGTATTGTTGATGCATCATGTGTTTTCCTCCTTACACCTCTGAATGAATGTTATGCATTGCATCATGTGTTTCCTTCCTTAGACCCCTACAGGTATATCGATACTTAAGTGGTTTCCTTCTTGCTAGTACAGGTGGTGCTAGCAGAGCCCAGGTTCCCTAGTGTAATCTCCTAAGATAGTGAGGGTTGCATAGGTGGTGCTCACCTGGTACCAGTAGTGACTGGTTGTATGTTATTTTTGCGCTACAGTGATAATTCTATGATCTAAAAAGTGCTATTTCTGAAAGTGTTACTTCTGATTCCTGACAGTGGTCCAGGTGGCCCTGTCTTGTAAATATCCCCTGTAAATTCTGCCCGTGCCCCTGGCACATTGTAAAGTGTGTGTTTTTATCTAATGTGTTTTGTTGTAATACAAAGGCTATTTTTATATATAACCTTGTGTGGAGTTTCCTTTGTGGTGGGCCTTGGGTGTTGTTGCTGGGGTGCGTGCGCAAATACTTAACTCATATCGCCTCCAAGTTTAGCCTTGCTGCTCGCGCCACGTTACCTAGAGGGTGAGTAGGGGTTATCTTGGCGTGTAACTCCCTTGCCCTGACTTAGGAGTGTGGTCTCTGACTGACTTTGGCGAAAGCCCTGGCCAGCCAGGGATCCCATTTCTAACAGTGGGCAACACAACTTAAATAGAAGGTTTACAGGACCAGCCTGTGGGTGCGAAGAGGTGCCTTTAGCAGACCATATTTTTGCAAAATGTACTGAGAGGGGCTGGTGAAAGGTGAGTAGAATGAAAGGAGCAGGGCCTTCAGAAGGCATATGCTGAGAGAGGCAAAACATGGGTGCGTAGAGGAAGAGGAGTATAGTGAAAAGTAGATGTCAGACCTGGCATCCTTGGCATGGTTTCCCCCTAACGTTTTGCCTTCAACCCTCCTGTTTGCTAACTTTATATTGCTGGTTTTAGGACTCCGAGCACTTTACGACTGATAAACAGTGTTAAAGTGCTTGTGTTCTCTACTTAAAACATGGTAAGATTGGCTTATAGCCAGTTGGCAAAATAATTTACTTGTAAGTCCCTGGTAAAGTGGACCTACCTGGGCCCAGGGTCTGTAAATTAAATGCTACAAGTAGTTCTACAGCACTGATTGTGCCAGCCACTTAGGTAGCACTGTAAACATACCTTAGGTCTCCCACAGCAGCCTGTGTGTTCAGTTTTAAACTGCCATTTCGACCTGACAAAATAAATATTCAGCTAGGGCCAACCCTTTATTTTTAATACAAATATGTCACCCCCATGGTAGGCCCTGGACAGTCCAGAGTGCAATGTATTACAAAAAGTTGGGCATGTACGTTTAAGTTTTACATGTACTAACTAAAGTTATTTTTCACTACTGCAAGGCATACCTCTCCAATAGGATACCTTTTGGTGTTACCTTATTACATTTTATAAGCATAATTTCCATAAGGGAACAGGTAGCAGATCATATTTGGTGTCTTTTGGAATAGTAAAGAAAAATCCTAACTGTTGGTAAAGTTAGATTTAAAATTGCAGTTTTGAAAATGCCACTTTTAGAAAGATACCGTTTTTCTGCCTTAGCCATTTGGTGCTTGTAGCCTATCTCTGGGTCACATGACAGAGTGTGGTTGACAATTGTATATCAAACATCACTCATGACAGGTGTGTCTGGAAAGGCCATCACTGGAAGGATGGGAGGGAGGAGCTGGACTGCACTTGAATACTTCCACTTTATTAGGCTATGTTCTGTCCCCACACAAAGTCCTGCATTACCCTTGACGTTAGTCTGGAGCCAGGGCAGGAAAGGCAGGACATCTGTGCATGTCAAAGGCCTGCCTCTAGAAGTTTCTTCCCACTTTATAGGCCGACTGGGTATGTATACTGGACCTCAGAAACCACCAATTAATTTCACTTCTGGTCTATGGATACTCTGCTAAAAAGAAGGACTACTTGGGGGATGAGAATGCTTTCAAGACTATACATGCCATGAGTGCTGCCATTGACCTTTGATGTGTGTTAAGCATCTGCAAGTTTAATAAAAATATATTTAAGAAGAAAGAAAATAGAAGGAATACTATGCTGCTGAAAGGACTGCCACTCGGCTGCTCTGAAGGACTGCTGCCCTGCTCTGCTGATTGGCTGCCTGCTGCCTTCTTGCCTGGTGAGAAGGATTATACCTGTATCTCTGGAACCCGGAACCTCAGAGTGACTCCAAGGGTAAGTTTCCTGAAATCCGGGTCTGAAGCCTCAGGGACACAACAGGCTACCAACAAGCTTACACCTGATGATAAAGGCACAGCAGATGAGGACACCATGATGTGAGCACCCCGGGTAAAGCCAGAAGGCAACAGTTACGAGCACGTAACCCACATCAAGGTGAGTTAAGACCAATTTCAATTTGGCAGCAGGTGCAATAAGCTTGTCCATAATCTTTGTTTTTACAGCATTTTTGGCAAAATCGAAATCTTCTGCCATGAAGATTTTTTGGGATGGGTATTTGCTGCTTCGGCTCAAATGAGAACAGAGAAAGAGAGAGCTCAGTGAGGGTCATCCGGGCCTATACACCTCCTGTCTCTTACTGCCAAAAACCACCCCCCTGGTTATGCACAGGGGGTCCAGGCCACTCCTCCCTCCTTCTGAAGAATCCCTTTATATCAGACACTCTACAGTCAATCCAACTAGCAGAAGAGAGTAGATTCTGGAGGGAACATGCCCTAACAGAGGAAAACCTCTGAGACCATCTTCTCCTGGGTGCAATGAAAACTATGGGCAAGTGTGTTCAAACCCTTGATGCGACTAAGGCCTTCCTTCCCCTCACTAATCGCTGGTATGGGTTACATTCCTGGCAGGGTTCTTCGTTCGCTCCTCTAGAATGTTGTGAGTAATCCCAGCTCGTCAACTCCCTAGTCTAGGGGCTCAAGTGTGCGACCTGTAAGCCCAGGGCTGTAACAGATCAACCATGTACTCTTCTGTAGCCTCTTCCCTGGAGCTCACTTGTCCAAAGTGTGATTCGAAGGCTGTGACACACACACCGTGTGCTCCGCTGCAGTCACTTCTCTGGGACTGGGACATTCAGTTTGTGACTAGTGATCCCTGAGCTGCAACAGTCATACCTTGTGCTTTTCTGCACATTGGGATGACGGGTTGAGATCTGAGATCCCGGGACAGACATAAGTTATTTATAGAGTCCACAGAACTGCCTGAGACCCCGGAACAGATTTAGGGCCTAATTTAGAACGTGGTAGATGGGTTAAGCGTGACTCTGTGAGCAAACAAGCACTTTGAAGCATAACTCAATGTGTCTCTGAGTCTGCAGCTCCCAATTATTACGAGCTACATTAACTGTCCAATTGTTGTGCGCAGTGTGTGTGAGTGAGAGAGTGTGAGAGAGAGTGTGTGTGTGTGTGTGTGTGAGAGAGAAAGAGTGTCTGTGACAGAGAAAGAATGTGTGTGAGAGAGAGTGTGTGTGTGTGTGAGAGCGAGAGAGAGAGTGTGTGAGAGAGAGTGTGTGAGAGAGAGTGTGTGAGAGAGAGTGTGAGAGAGAGTGTGAGAGAGAGAATGTGTGTGAGAGAGAGAGTGTGTGTGAGAGAGAGCGTGAGAGAGAGAATGTGAGAGGGAGAGTGTATGTGAGGAGTGTGTATGAGAGAGAGTGTGTGTGAGAGAGAGAGTGTGTGAGAGAGTGTGTGTGAGAGAGAGAGTGTGTGTGTGTGAGAGAGAGTGTGTGTGAGAGAGAGAGTGTGTGTGTGTGAGAGAGAGTGTGTGTGAGAGAGAGAGTGTGTGTGTGTGAGAGAGAGTGTGTGAGAGAGTGCGTGTGTGTGTGTGTGTGTGTGAGAGAGAGTGTGAGAGAGAGAGAGAGTGTGTGAGAGAGAGGGTATGTGAGAGAGAGAGTGTGTTTGAGTGTGAGAGAGTGTGTGTGTGAGAGAGAGTGTGTGTGAGAGAGTGTGAGAGAGAGAGTGTGAGAGAGAGTGTGAGAGAGAGTGTGTGAGAGAGAGTGTGTGTGTGAGATAGTGTGTGTGTGTGAGAGAGAGAGAGTGTGTGAGAGAGTGTGAGAGAGAGAGTGTGAGATAGAGAGTGTGAGAGAGAGAGAGTGTGTGTGAGAGAGAGTGTGTGTGTGAGAGAGAGTGTGTGTGTGTGGGATATCCCGTCTGCCTTATTACGAATACCATAGGATATAATGGTCCTTAATACAGCAGACACGATATCAGTCACATTTGTGACTGAGTAACTCCATCCGCCAAACTCTAAATCAGGCCCTATGTGTACACCTGGGGCATCTTTTGCTATGGAGCCCAGGATGCTTGAGATCCCTGAACACTCGCAGACATACTGTGTACTCTTGGGGCATCTTTCACTATAGAGCCCACGGTGCTTGAGACGCTTGAACACTCACAGACATACCGTGCACTTCTGCATCTCCTGCACTACAGAGCAAGAGCCCACAGCGCCCTTCAAAGTCCCAGAACACACAGACGCGCGCTGTTCTCTTGGACCTCCTTCTCTATGGAGCACAGAGCACTGCTTGAGCTACACATATGTGTAGAGCAGGCAGAACGGCTTTAAACCTCTAAGCACTCACAGTCCTTGAAATCCTCAGACACGCACACTGAACTCACCTGGTCAGTCCCATATAGAAGGCTGCAAAGGACGACACTTTTAGTGCTTAGATGACTAGAAATGCAAGACACTCATAAGATTCCGCAGAGAGGGGTGGCAAAGATCACAAGGTAGGTGTGCGGGTGCTCAGGATTCATACATGAAGAGACACTGGGAGTTCATAAGGAGGCTGCAGCAGAACATATTGTGTGTCTGCAGGAGTTCGGTGATGATCACTCATTGAATTCTTAGGACTACAGAAAACAAGCATTTGCAATGCAATAGGTCTTGCATTAGGACATTTTGAGCTATTGGTATTGTAAATGACAAATATTTTATTTATGTGTTGGTTTTGAAAATAGCGAAATTAATAGCTTTGTCATTTACAATGCCAAAAGTTTTAACTTTTGAAAACGTGACACCTATAGCATTTGTAATGCAATATGTGTTGTATTTACATGACTTAGATGTATTAATATTACAAATAACAATGGCTTTTATTTTTTTTGATAATTAATACTTAAATAAAAGTTATTGTAATTTATAATGCCAATAGCTTAAACTTTTGTAAATAACCTGGGAAAATTATGTTCAGTGTATTTTATTGTGAAGAAAATCCAAGAACAGCAGTGAAATATTAACATATTTTGTGACATTTGTAATAAAGCTTGAAACATTGAGAGAACATATTAGAACCAGTTGTTGTTGAATGGTTGCACAGAGTGATGCTGTTGCGTTCAGTGGTGCTGAGCGATGCTGTGGCCTTCAGTGGTGCTGAGTGATGCTGTGGCCTTCAGTGGTGCTGAGTGATGCTGTGGCCTTCAGTGGTGCTGAGTGATGCTGTGGCGTTCAGTGGTGCTGAGTGATGCTGTGGCATTCAGTGGTGCTGTGGCGTTGAGCGGTGCTGAGTGATGCTGTGGTGTTTAGTGATGCTGTGGCCTTGATTGATGCTGTGGCCTTGATTGATGCTGTGGCCTTGAGTGATGCTGTGGCGTTGAGTGCTGCTGTGGCGGTGAGTGGTGCTGTGGCGGTGAGTGGTGCTGTGGCATTGAGTGGTGCTGTGGCATTGAGTGGTGCTGTGGCGTTGAGTGGTGCTGAGTGATGCTGTGGCGTTGAGTGATGCTGTGGCATTGAGTGATGCTGTTGTGTTGAGTGATGCTGTGGCGTTGAGTGGTGCTGTGGTGTTGAGTGGTGCTGTGGCGTTGAGTGGTGCTGTGGCGTTGAGTGGTGCTGTGGCGTTGAGTGGTGCTGTGGCGTTGAGTGGTGCTGAGTGATACTGTGGCGTTGAGTGGTGCTGTGGCATTGAGTGATGCTGTTGTGTTGAGTGATGCTGTGGCGTTGAGTGGTGCTGTGGCGTTGAGTGGTGCTGTGGTATTGAGTGGTGCTGTGGTGTTGAGTGGTGCTGTGGTGTTGAGTGGTGCTGTGGCGTTGAGTGGTGCTGTGGCGTTGAGTGGTGCTGTGGCGTTGAGTGGTGCTGAGTGATGCTGTGGTGCTGAGTGATGCTGTGGCGTTGAATGGTGCTGTGGTGTTGAGTGGTGCTGTGGTGTTGAGTGGTGCTGTGGCGTTGAGTGGTTCTGTGGCGTTGAGTGATGCTGTGGCGTTGAGTGATGCTGTGGCGTTGAGTGATGCTGTGGCGTTGAGTGGTGCTGTGGTGTTGAGTGGTGCTGTGGTGTTGAGTGGTGCTGTCGCGTTGTGTGGTGCTGAGTGATGCTGTGGTGTTAAGTGATGCTGTGGGAAGGTAATAAGGAGGATAGATAGAGGGTAGGAAAGAGAAAGGAGAGAAGAGGGGTGAAAGAAGGGTTGGCGTGGAGATGCAGAATGATGAGTGAAAGATCACTAAAGAGGTGTTGGACAGCACACATACCATCTGATGTACATATACATTGCTCTAAAACGTTGTGCCGATTGCTTTACTAGGATGGCTTAGCATATGGGCACTTGACCCAAGAGAGGGGCGCTCATTAAAATCACCTATTATAAGTTATTGGGTAGACCAGCATGCCATTCACTATACATAAGTTATTTTGAATATCTGGGTGCTACGATACTGCCAAGGTCACAGGTTAACGTAGCCAGAAATATGTTTGTTTAGACAGCACAACTTTGCCATGCACTGTCAGCATTGTTTAGCACTGGGCAACTGCCCATGAAGAACATGAAATTACATCAAGTCAAGGTAAACTATAGTGCGTGCTCAGAGTGATTAAAAACGTGTTGCCAAATCTTATATTCGTGCCATGAGTGAGATCAAGCATGACTCTGTGAGCAAACAAGCACTTTGAAGCATAACTCAATGTGTGTCTGAGTCTGCAGCTCCCAATTATTACGAGCTACATTAACTGTCCAATTGTTGTGCGAGTGTGTGTGAGAGAGAGAGAGAGAGTGTGTGTGAGAGAGAGAGAGAGAGTGTGTGTGAGAGAGAGAGAGAGAGTGTGTGTGTGTGTGTGAGAGAGAGAGGGTGTGTGTGAGAGAGAGAGAGTGTGTCTGTGCGAGAGAGTGTGAGAGAGAGAGTGTGAGAGAGAGTGTGTGTGAGTCAGATAGTGTGTGTGTGAGAGAGAAAGAGTGTGTGAGAGAGACTGAGAGAGAGAGTGTGTGTGTGAGAGAGAGAGTGTGTGTGTGTGAGAGAGAGAGTGTGTGAGAGAGAGTGTGTGTGAGAGAGAGAGTGTGTGAGAGAGAGAGTGTGTGTGAGAGAGAGAGTGTGTGTGTGAGAGAGAGAGTGTGTGTCTGTGTGAGAGAGAGAGAGTGTGTGTCTCTGTGAGAGAGAGTGTGTGTGTGTGTGTGAGAGAGAGTGTGTGTGTGTGTGTGAGAGAGAGAGTGTGTGTGAGTGAGAGAGTGCGAGAGAGAAAGAGTGTGTGTGAGAGAAAGAGTGTGTGTGTGAGAGTGTGTGTGTGTGTGAGAGAGAGAGTGTGTGTGTGTGTGTGAGAGAGAGAGAGTGTGTGTGAGAGAGAGTGTGTGTGAAAGAGAGGGCTTTGCACACAAATGGTGTAGAGCAGGATGGGGGCAAGAAAGAGCACAGCAGGAGTTGTAAATGTTGTTTTCTACCATCTTGTGACAGGTTCTTGAGTAGTGTGTGTGTGTGAGAGAGAGAGAGTGTGTGTGTGAGAGAGTGTGTGTGAGAGTGTGTGTGTGTGTGAGAGAGTATGAGAGAGTGTGTGTGTGAGAATGTGTGTGACAGAGTGTGTGTGAGAGTGTATGTGTGAGAGAAAATGACATCTAGAATTTCCCGGCTGTAGCATATTTTACTTTGACAAAACCGCAGCCTGCCTGACTTCCGGGTCGCGGCTGCGGCCAATCGCAGCGCGGCCCTGGAATCTGGAGGCGGGACAGCGCTTCACTGGGGATCGGGCCGGCGGCGGTGATTACACAGGGCAATGCCGGGTGGGCACCGGCTTTAAATCCAAATATTTAGCGAGGTGGGCACTCGCTCGGGGTCCCAACACAGCGGCAAGGTCCCTGGCAGGGTGGGCACCTGCCCGGGGCAAAACAATCCCAAATCAGCAAGGTGGACACTCGCTCGGGGCAGGCAATGCCGGGTGGGCACCGGCCTCTGTAATTAAAGCGCTCACAAGCGCAATAAGTGAAATAAAGCGCTCCCAGCGCTATAAATCAGGAAAGGGTCCAGAGAAAGCGCTCCCCAGCACTAGTTGACCCAAAAGTCCAGCAAAAGGTCCTCAGGGCAGGCAGGGGGCAAGGCTGGGCCCAGAGCCAGCACACTGGGTCTCCAGGCAGGGAGACACCCCAAGTGGCGGTCCTCTGGCCCAGCGACAGCAGCAGCAGCCCCCTCAGGATCCTGGAAGAGAACAAATTCTGTGGGGACTCAGCCCCATTTTTATACACCTAAATCCTTTGTTTGGAGGTGCAGGGTGGGGGAGAAACCAGTCGCAGCTGGTTTGGGAGTACCCTTGATGGCCCAATCACCCCTTTCTTTCACTGGCAGGGCTAGGGTCATCAGTCACACCACAGGGGGGCGGAGCCAGCATTGTGTGGGGAAAACCCAGCCCATCCAGGACACAGGTACACTCCTCCCACACATCACTCATGCTAATCTCCAACTCACCACCGGGCAGACCCATCCAGCCTTCCTGGAGCCAGGCTCACCAGCCAGCTCCAGCCAATCACACGCCAGGCATATTTTACATTAATATGCCAAGTCCTAGAAGTGGCACTTCTACATATGGCACACTCATGCAACACACACCATTGCGAAGCATTCACTCTCACGAGTTCGCACATATCAGATTCGAACCTGTACACCCCATGCATCAGGAACTACCAGGGACACATACATTCCCCATGCATTCCTATGGGAGGGCAGGCCTATCTCATCACATGCACTCAGAGTGCGCACACACTTTCCACTGGGACACAGTGAAAGTGCGCAGAACCCAAAAATCACCATCACCAGGTCACCATTACAAGCAAAAAGTCTAGGGGTGAACCTGCCATAAGGGCCAAGTCCAACACACACATACCGTGTACTCCTCTGCAGCCTTCACTTCTGATCCCATAACACCAGCACACATACCGTGTACTCCTCTGCAGCCTTCAGTTCTGATCCCATAACACCGGCACACATACCGCGTACTCCTCTGCAGCCTTCAGTTCTGATCCCATAACACCTTCACACATACCGTGTACACCTCTGCAGCCTTCAGTCCTGATCCCATAACACCCACACACATACCGTGTACTCCTCTACAGCCTTCAGTTCTGATCCCATAACACCTGCACATATACCGTGTACTCCTCTGCAGCCTTCCCTATAATCCTCAAGAAGTAACTTCAGTTCTGTTCCCATAACACCGGCACACATACCGCGTACTCCTCTGCAGCCTTCAGTTCTGATCCCATAACACCTTCACACATACCGTGTACTCCTCTGCAGCCTTCAGTCCTGATCCCATAACACCCACACACATACCGTGTACTCCTCTACAGCCTTCAGTTCTGATCCCATAACACCTGCACACATACTGTGTACTCCTCTGCAGCCTTCAGTTCTAATCCCATAACACCTGCACACATACCGTGTACTCCTCTGCAGCCTTCAGTCCTGATCCCATAACACCTGCACACATACCGTGTACTCCTCTGCAGCCTTCAGTTCTGATCCCATAACACCAGCACACATACCGTGTACTCCTCTGCAGCCTTCAGTTCTGATCCCATAACACCAGCACACATACCGTGTACTCCTCTGCAGCCTTCAGTTCTGATCCCATAACACCGGCACACATACCGCGTACTCCTCTGCAGCCTTCAGTTCTGATCCCATAACACCTTCACACATACCGTGTACTCCTCTGCAGCCTTCAGTCCTGATCCCATAACACCCGCACACATACCGTGTACTCCTCTACAGCCTTCAGTTCTGATCCCTTAACACCTGCACACATACCGTGTACTCCTCTGCAGCCTTCAGTTCTGATCCCATAACACCTGCACACATACCGTGTACTCCTCTGCAGCCTTCAGTCCTGATCCCATAACACCTGCACACATACCGTGTACTCCTCTGCAGCCTTCAGTTCTGATCCCATAACACCTGCACACATACCGTGTACTCCTCTGCAGCCTTCAGTCCTGATCCCAAAACACCTGCACACATACCGTGTACTCCTCTGCAGCCTTCAGTTCTGATCCCAAAACACCTGCACACATACCGTGTACTCCTCTGCAGCCTTCAGTCCTGATCCCAAAACACCTGCACACATACCGTGTACTCCTCTGCAGCCTTCAGTCCTGATCCCATAACACCGACACACATACCGTGTACTCCTCTGCAGCCTTCAGTTCTGATCCCATAACACCTTCACACATACCGTGTACTCCTCTGCAGCCTTCAATCCTGATCCCATAACACCTGCACACATACCGTGTACTCCTCTGCAGCCTTCAGTTCTGATTCCATAACACCTGCACACATACCGTGAACTCCTCTGCAGCCTTCAGTTCTGATCCCATAACACCTGCACACATACCGTGTACTCCTCTGCAGCCTTCAGTCCTGATCCCATAACACCTGCACACATACCGTGTACTCCTCTGCAGCCTTCAGTCCTGATCCCATAACACCTGCACACATACCGTGTACTCCTCTGCAGCCTTCAGTCACATACCGTGTACTCCTCTGCAGCCTTCAGTCCTGATCCCATAACACCTGCACACATACCGTGTACTCCTCTGCAGCCTTCAGTTCTGATCCCATAACACCTGCACACATACCGTGTACTCCTCTGCAGCCTTCACTATAATCCTCAAGAAGTAACTTCAGTTCTGATCCCATAACACCTGCACCATACCGTGTACTCCTCTGCAGCCTTCAGTTCTGATCCCATAACACCTGCACACATACCGTGTACTCCTCTGCAGCCTTCAGTCCTGATCCCATAACACCTGCACACATACCGTGTACTCCTCTGCAGCCTTCAGTTCTGATCCATAACACCTGCACACATACCGTGTACTCCTCTGCAGCCTTCACTATAATCCTCAAGAAGTAACTTCAGTTCTGATCCCATAACACCTGCACACATACTGTGTACTCCTCTGCAGCCTTCCCTATAATCCTCAAGAAGTAACTTCAGTTCTGATCCCATAACACCTGCACATACCGTGTACTCCTCTGCAGCCTTCAGTTCTGATCCCATAACACCTGCACACATACCGTGCACTCCTCTGCAGCCTTTAGTTCTGATCCCATAACACCTGCACACATACCGTGCACTCCTCTGCAGCCTTCACTATAATCCTCAAGAAGTAACTTCAGTTCTGATCCCATAACACCTGCACACATACCGTGTACTCCTCTGCAGCCTTCAGTCCTGATCCCATAACACCTGCACACATACCGTGTACTCCTCTGCAGTCTTCAGTTCTGATCCCATAACACCGGCACACATACCGTGTACTCCTCTGCAGCCTTCAGTTCTGATCCCATAACACCTGCACACATACCGTGTACTCCTCTGCAGCCTTCAGTTCTGATCCCATAACACCAGCACACATACCGTGTACTCCTCTGCAGCCTTCAGTTCTGATCCCATAACACCTGCACACATACCATGTACTCCTCTGCAGCCTTCAGTTCTGATCCCATAACACCCGCACACATACCGCGTACTCCTCTGCAGCCTTCAGTTCTGATCCCATAACACCTTCACACATACCGCGTACTCCTCTGCAGCCTTCAGTTCTGATCCCATAACACCTTCACACATACCGTGTACTCCTCTGCAGCCTTCAGTTCTGATCCCATAACACCTTCACACATACCGTGTACTCCTCTGCAGCCTTCAGTTCTGATCCCATAACACCTGCACACATACCGTGTACTCCTCTGCAGCCTTCAGTTCTGATCCCATAACACCTGCACACATACCGTGTACTCCTCTGCAACCTTCACTATAATCCTCAAGAAGTAACTTCACTTCTGATCCCATAACACCTGCACACATACTGTGTACTCATCTGCAGCCTTCAGTTCTGATCCCATAACACCTGCACACATACCGTGTACTCCTCTGCAGCCTTCAGTCCTGATCCCATAACACCTGCACACATACCGTGTACTCCTCTGCAGCCTTCAGTCACATACCGTGTACTCCTCTGCAGCCTTCAGTCCTGATCCCATAACACCTGCACACATACCGTGTACTCCTCTGCAGCCTTCAGTTCTGATCCCATAACACCTGCACACATACCGTGTACTCCTCTGCAGCCTTCACTATAATCCTCAAGAAGTAACTTCAGTTCTGATCCCATAACACCTGCACCATACCGTGTACTCCTCTGCAGCCTTCAGTTCTGATCCCATAACACCTGCACACATACCGTGTACTCCTCTGCAGCCTTCAGTCCTGATCCCATAACACCTGCACACATACCGTGTACTCCTCTGCAGCCTTCAGTTCTGATCCATAACACCTGCACACATACCGTGTACTCCTCTGCAGCCTTCACTATAATCCTCAAGAAGTAACTTCAGTTCTGATCCCATAACACCTGCACACATACTGTGTACTCCTCTGCAGCCTTCCCTATAATCCTCAAGAAGTAACTTCAGTTCTGATCCCATAACACCTGCACATACCGTGTACTCCTCTGCAGCCTTCAGTTCTGATCCCATAACACCTGCACACATACCGTGCACTCCTCTGCAGCCTTTAGTTCTGATCCCATAACACCTGCACACATACCGTGCACTCCTCTGCAGCCTTCACTATAATCCTCAAGAAGTAACTTCAGTTCTGATCCCATAACACCTGCACACATACCGTGTACTCCTCTGCAGCCTTCAGTCCTGATCCCATAACACCTGCACACATACCGTGTACTCCTCTGCAGCCTTCAGTTCTGATCCCATAACACCTTCACACATACCGTGTACTCCTCTGCAGCCTTCAGTTCTGATCCCATAACACCTTCACACATACCGCGTACTCCTCTGCAGCCTTCAGTTCTGATCCCATAACACCAGCACACATACCGTGTACTCCTCTGCAGCCTTCAGTTCTGATCCCATAACACCTGCACACATACCGCGTACTCCTCTGCAGCCTTCAGTTCTGATCCCATAACACCTTCACACATACCGTGTACTCCTCTGCAGCCTTCAGTTCTGATCCCATAACACCTGCACACATACCGTGTACTCCTCTGCAGCCTTCACTATAATCCTCAAGAAGTAACTTCAGTTCTGATCCCATAACACCTGCACACATACCGTGTACTCATCTGCAGCCTTCAGTTCTGATCCCATAACACCTGCACACATACCGTGTACTCCTCTGCAGCCTTCAGTTCTGATCCCATAACACCTGCACACATACCGTGTACTCCTCTGCAACCTTCACTATAATCCTCAAGAAGTAACTTCACTTCTGATCCCATAACACCTGCACACATACCGTGTACTCCTCTGCAGCCTTCAGTTCTGATCCTATAACACCTGCACACATACCGCGTACTCCTCTGCAGCCTTCAGTTCTGATCCCATAACACCTTCACACATACCGTGTACTCCTCTGCAGCCTTCAGTTCTGATCCCATAACACCTTCACACATACCGTGTACTCCTCTGCAGCCTTCAGTTCTGATCCCATAACACCTGCACACATACCGTGTACTCCTCTGCAGCCTTCACTATAATCCTCAAGAAGTAACTTCAGTTCTGATCCCATAACACCTGCACACATACCGTGTACTCATCTGCAGCCTTCAGTTCTGATCCCATAACACCTGCACACATACCGTGTACTCCTCTGCAGCCTTCAGTTCTGATCCCATAACACCTGCACACATACCGTGTACTCCTCTGCAACCTTCACTATAATCCTCAAGAAGTAACTTCACTTCTGATCCCATAACACCTGCACACATACCGTGTACTCCTCTGCAGCCTTCAGTTCTGATCCCATAACACCGGCACACATACCGTGTACTCCTCTGCAGCCTTCAGTTCTGATCCCATAACACTGGCACACATACCGTGTACTCCTCTGCAGCCTTCACTTCTGATCCCATAACACCTGCACACATACCGTGTACTCCTCTGCAGCCTTCACTTCTGATCCCATAACACCTGCACATATACCGTATACTCCTCTGCAGCCTTCAGTTCTGATCCCATAACACCTGCACACATACCGTGTACTCCTCTGCAGCCTTCAGTTCTGATCCCATAACACCTTCACACATACCGTGTACTCCTCTGCAGCCTTCAGTTCTGATCCCATAACACTTGCACATATACCGTATACTCCTCTGCAGCCTTCAGTTCTGATCCCATAACACTTGCACACATACCGTGTACTCCTCTGCAGCCTTCAGTTCTGATCCCATAACACCTGCACACATACCGTGTACTCCTCTGCAGCCTTCAGTTCTGATCCCATAACACCCGCACACATACCGTGTACTCCTCTGCAGCCTTCAGTTCTGATCCCATAACACCCGCACACATACCGTGTACTCCTCTGCAGCCTTCAGTTCTGATCCCATAACACCTGCACACATACCGTGTACTCCTCTGCAGCCTTCAGTTCTGATCCCATAACACTTGCACACATACCTTGTACTCTTGAGCCGCTTCTTCTATGGGAGTCACTGAGTGAAACATGTGTTCCACGGATCTCTCACACAGCACAGATGAGTGTCTGATCCTCGTCACAGAACAGTCTCAGTTTCTCCCCGTGTTTCTCGCACAGATTCCGCTGCGGGGGTTCCACTGGGGGCAGGTGAAGCTGTTTTAACATTTCCACCATGTTTCCCAGTTGCCTGTTGGGTCGGAGGCTTCTCCCAGGAGATATATCTCTGGATTGGGGACAGGGGAAGTTTCCACGATTCCTTCCCACCCAATTCTGAGTGATGCAGGCGCGCAGCAGTTGTGTCCACAGGATCAACAAAATATTCCAAACAGATGGAGCAAATGGCCTCATCTTTGAGGTTGGTGAGCTGAGCTGCTGCAGCCATGATCCCAGAAATGCAGGAAGGTAAGGATAAGTTTCGTTTCTCTGTGTCTCTTTCTGTATGTGCTGGGGCTTCTGGTTCGCTGTTTGTGTAAAGTGTGCGTGTCTGCGCGTCTTCTCCTGTGTGTCCCGGGCTCCCTGGGAGGTTCAGGTTGCACTGAGTGTTTTTTACCCTAAACTGAGCCTTGCTCGCTCCTAAAAAGGTGAACAGCCTCAAACACGCCTGTCGCTCTTCTTTCGGTCCACTAAATAAAGCCTCGCTAATTGTATTGTAATTTCGAGGATATAGCGTTTATTACATAAACAGAGAAGGTTTGCACAAAAGAATTCGCAGAGCCCGGAGGCAGGAGCGCAGTATTCCGGAAAGAGAGCTGCCCTTTCCGCTCCCTCAAAGAGAAACCTAGGATCGCAACTCCTTGAAAGTGATCTAGATGCCTGGAAGTCCCAGCAGATCTTTGAGGTTATGGCCTCTCCCCCTCTCTTGCCCTTTCTAAACACGATCCGCAGCTCAAAGGTTGAATGTGCCAAAATGAGTTTTCGAGTTACCCCGGAATGACACCCCCTGAAAGAGTCTGCGCACGTGTACTTAGTGTGGATGTGTGTGTGCAAGCAAGTTGTGCAATTAGGTCCGCGCCTTCCCAGCAGCAGCAGAATCCTGTTAGTGGAACCCTATGACGTCACGTGCAAGGCCCTCCACTGTGATGTCACGAGTTCCGCGCGAGAACCAGCAGCAGCAGCATCCTGTGAATGGAACCCCTGTGACGTCACGTGCAAGGCCCTCCACTGTGATGTCATGAGGTCCGCGCGAGAACCAGCAGCCGCATCCTGTGAATGGAACCCCTGTGACGTCACGTGCAAGGCCCTCCACTGTGATGTCACGAGTTCCGCGCGAGAACCAGTAGCCGCATCCTGTGCATGGAACCCCTGTGACCGGCCAGGCCAGTACGGGCCCTTCACTGTGATGTCACGAGGTCCGCGCTAAGTGCAGAGGGGAGGCCTCCGCCGGAGCAGAGACAAGCAGAGGCCACTGGTGGGGAAGAATGTCGGGTTGGATGGGATCGTCTTTGAGGTTCATCCAGGATCATTTTTGTGACTAAATAGATTTTATTTTCCCTACGAAAAAGTGAATTAAAACCGTGTCTCGCTTGCTCCGCCCCCCCTTACACTGAAACACCTGTCATAGCCCATAAACCAGTGATGTATGATGATGACACGGTGAACGTCTCTATTGTGACGTCTCCTTGGTGTAAAAGGCTGGTAACCAGGCAGCCGCAGCATTGCACCCATGGGCACCGGACGGAGAGGACCGCTGCTGGCGGCTGGAGCTGAGGCCCGCGAGAGGCGGAAGCAGCGGGGGCCTGCAAGGCTCCAAAAAGAAGTGGGTGGGGATGGGTCTAAAGGAACAAGGTGAGTATATAAACCAAACGAAAACTGAACTGAAAACCGAACTTGAAACCAAACTTGAAACTGACTTGAAACTGACTTGAAACTGGCTTGATACTCAATTTCCCTTCCCTTCTCTTCCGATCAACTTTCCTTCCATCTCGCTTCCCTTCCCTCTCGCTTCCCTTCCCTCCCTGATCTTCTCCCCTGTCCTTGTTCCCCTCACCCCGTCCTCCCCTCTGTCCCCCTCTCCCTTCTCATTCCTCACCCTTCCCCTCACCTTCTCCCTTCCCCTCATCCCTTCCACTTTCCCTCCCCCTTCCCTTCTCTCTTCTTCTCTCTTCACCCACACCCTTTTCCTCACCCACACCATCTCCCTTCCCCTAACCCTCTCCCCTACACTCACCCTTTCACCCTCACCTTTTTCTCTCCATCTCCAATTCCACTGCCCCTCTGCCTTCCTCTCTCCCTTTGCCTCGCCGTCTACCCTCAACCTCCACCTTCCCCTCTATCTCCCCTCCTCCCTCACATCTCCCTTCCCCTCATTCATCCCCTCACCCTCACCCTTCCCCTCTCCCTCACCCTTCCCTCCTCCCCCTCCCCTTCCCCTCATTCTTCCCCACCCCCTATCCCTCCCCCTTCCCCCTTCCCTCCTCCACCCCCTCTCCCTTCCCCTAATTCTTCCCCTCACCCTTCCCCTCCCCTCCTTCCTCCTTTCCCCTCACCCTTCTCCTCTCCCTTCCCTCCTTCCTCCCCTCCCCTCTCCATTCCCCTCACCCTTCCTCTCCCCTTCCCCCCTCCCCCCACCCCTCTCCTCCCTTCCCTCATTCTTCCCTCTCCTTTCCCTCCTCCCTCCCCCCTCACCCTCTCCCTCCCCTCATTCTTCCCCTCACCCATCCCCCCCCCTCCCTCCTCCCTCCCCTCTCCATTCCCCTAATTCAACCCCTCACCCTTCCCCTCTCCCTTCCCTCCCCCCTCCCCCACCCCTCACCCTTCCCTCATTTTCCCCTCACCCTTCCCTCTCCCTTCCCTCCTATCTCCCCCCCTCTCCCCACCCCTCATTCTTCCCCACCCCCTTCCTTCCTCTCTTCCCCTCAACCATCCCCTCTCCCTTCCCTCCACCCTCCCCCTCCCCTCTCCCGTCCCCACCTTCCCCTCACCCCTTCCCCTCCTTCCCCTCCCCCTCTCCCTCACCCTTCCCTCCTCTCTCCCCTCCCACTCCCTTCCCCTAATTCTACCCTCATTCTTCCCCTCCCCACCCCACTCCCTTCCCCTCACCCTTCCCCCCTCTCTTCCCTCCTCCCTCACCTCTCCCTTCCCTCATTCATCCCCTCACCCTTCCTTTCTCCCTTCCCACCTCCCTTCCCATCCCCTTCCCCTCATTCTTCCCCTCCCCCTTCCCTCCTCCATCCCCCTCTCCCTTCCCCTCATTCTTCCCCTCACCCTTCCCCACTCCCTCCCCTCCTCCCTCCACCTCCTCTCTCCCTTCCCTCCTTACCCTCACCCTTCCCCTCCCCCTCTCCCTTCCCCTCACCCTTCCTCCTCCCTCCCCTCCCACTCCCTTCCCCTCATTCTTCCCCTCACGCTTCCCCTCTCCCTTTCCTCCTCTCTCCCCTCCCTCCCCTCACCCTCACCCTTCCCCTCTCTCTTCCATCCTCCCTCCCCCTCACCTCTCCCTTCCCCTCATTCAACCCCTCCCCCTTCCCCTCTCCCTTTCCTCCTCCCTCCCCTCCCCTTCCCCTCATTCTTCCCCTCACCCTTCCCCTCTCCCTCCCCTCCTCCCTCCACCTCCTCTCCCTTCCCCTCCTTACCTCACCCTTTCCCTCCCCCTCTCCCTTCCCCTCACCCTTCCCTCCTCCCTCCCCCCCTCCCCCTCATTCTTCCCCTCACCCTTCCCCTAACCCTTCCCCTCTCCCTTCCCTCCTCCATCCCCCTCCCTTCCCATCATTCTTCCCCTCACCCTTCCCCTCTCCGTCCCCTCCCCCTCCACCTCCTCTCTCCCTTCCCCTCCTTCCCGTCACCCTTCCCCTCCCCCTCTCCCTCCGCTCATCCTTCCCTCCTCCCTCCCCTCCCCCTCCCTCCCCCTAATTCTTCCCCTCACCCTTCCCCTCTCCCTTTCCTCCTCCCACCTCCCCTTTCCTTCCCCTCATTCTTCCCCTCACCCTTCCCCTCTCCCTTCCCTCCTCCCTTCCCTCCCATCTCCCTTCATTCTTCCCCTCACCCTTCCCCTCATTTTTCCCCTCACCCTTCCCCTCTCCCTTCCCCCCTCCCCCTCCCCTTCCCCTCATTCATCCCCTCACCCTTCCTCTCTCCCTTCCCTCCTTCCTCCTCCCTCCCCCTCATTCTTCCCCTCCCCTTCCCTCCTCCATCCCCCCTTTCCCTTCCCCTCACCCTTCCCCTCTCCCTTCCCTGCTCCCTCCCACTCCCCTCTCCCTTCCCCTCACCCCCCCTTTCCCTTCCCCTCATTCTTCCCCTTACTCCTCCCTCCACTTCCTCTCCCTTCCCCTCATTCTTCCTCTCACCCCTCCCCATCCCTTCCCTCCTCCATCCCCCTCATCCTCCCGTCCCCTCACTCTTCCCCACTCCCTTCCTCTCACCCCTCCCTCTTCCTTCCCCTTTCCCTCCCCCTACCCTTTCCTCACCCTTCCCCTCACCTTCTCCCTTCCCCTCATCCCTTCCACTTTCCCTCCCCCTTCCCTTCTCTCTTCTTCTCTCTTCACCCACACCCTTTTCCTCACCCACACCATCTCCCTTCCCCTAACCCTCTCCCCTACACTCACCCTTTCACCCTCACCTTTTTCTCTCCATCTCCAATTCCACTGCCCCTCTGCCTTCCTCTCTCCCTTTGCCTCGCCCTCTACCCTCAACCTCCACCTTCCCCTCTATCTCCCCTCCTCCCTCACATCTCCCTTCCCCTCATTCATCCCCTCACCCTCACCCTTCCCCTCTCCCTCACCCTTCCCTCCCCCCCTCCCCTTCCCCTCATTCTTCCCCACCCCCTTTCCCTCCCCCTTCCCCCTTCCCTCCTCCATCCCCCTCTCCCTTCCCCTCATTCTTCCCCTCACCCTTCCCCTCCCCTCCTTCCTCCTTTCCCCTCACCCTTCTCCTCTCCCTTCCCTCCTCCCTCCCTCCCCTCTCCATTCCCCTCACCCTTCCTCTCTCCCTTCCCCCTCCCCCTCCCCTCTCCCTTCCCTCATTCTTCCCTCTCCTTTCCCTCCTCCCTCCCCCTCACCCTCTCCCTTCCCCTCATCCTTCCCCTCACCCTTCCCCTCCCCCTCCCTCCTCCCTCCCCTCTCCATTCCCCTAATTCATCCCCTCACCCTTCCCCTCTCCCTTCCCTCATTGTTCCCCTCACCCTTCCCTCTCCCTTCCCTCCTATCTCCCCCCCTCTCCCCACCCCTCATTCTTCCCCTCACCCTTCCCCTCCCCCTTCCATCCTCCCTTCCCCTCAACCATCCCCTCTCCCTTCCCTCCACCCTCCCCCTCCCCTCTCCCTTCCCCTCCTTCCCCTCACCCTTTCCCTCTCCCTTCCCCTCCCCCTCTCCCTCTCCCTTCCCCTCCCCCTCTCCCTCACCCTTCCCTCCTCCCTCCCCTCCCACTCCCTTCCCCTAATTCTTCCCCTCATTCTTCCCCACACCCTTCCCCTCTCCCTTCCCTCCTCCCTCCCCTCTCACTTCCCCTCATTCTTCCCCTCAACCCTCCCCCTTCCCCACTGCCATCACTCCTCCCTCCCCCTCATTCTTCCCCTTACCCTTCCCCTCTCCTTTTCCCCCTCCCCTCCTCCTCTCCCTTCCCCTCTCCCTTCCCTCTCCCTTCCCCACTCTCTTCCCCTCATTGTTCCCCTCACCCTTACCTCTCCCTTCCATCCTCCCTCCCGCTCCCCCTCTCCCTTCCCCTCATTCTTCCCCTCACCCTTCCCCTCACCCTTCCCTCCTCTCTCCTCCCTCCCCCACCCCTTCCCCTCATTCTTCCCCTCTCCTTCCCCTCTCCTTCCCCCTTCCCTCCTCCATCCCCCTTCCCCTCATTCTTCCCCTCACCCTTCCCTTCTCCCTTTCCTCCTCCCTCCACCTCTCTCCCTTCCCCTCCTTCTTCCCCTCACCCTTCCCCTCTCCCTCTCCCTACCCTCCCCATCTCCCTCCCCTCCCCTTACCCCAATTCTTCCCCTCACACTTCCCCTTTCCCTTCCCTCCTCCCTCCCCTCCCCCTTCCCCTCTCTCTCCCCCTCCCCCTCACCTCTCCCTTCCCCTCATTCATCCCCTCACCCTTCCTCTCTCCCTTTCCTCCTCCCTCCCCCTCTACCTTCCCCTCATTCATCCCCTCACCTCCTCGCTCCACCTCCTCTCTCCCTTCCCCTCCTTCCCCTCACCCTTCCCCTCTCCTTTCCCTCCTCCCCCTCCCCTCTCCCTTCCCCTCATTCTTCCCCTCCCCCTTCCTTCCTCCCTCCCCTCCTCCTTCCCCTCATTCTTCCCCTGACCCTTCCCCTCTCCCTTCCCTCCTCCCTCCCTCTCCCCTCTCTTTTCCCCTCATTCTTCCCCTCACTCCGCCCCCTCTCCCTTCCCTCCTCCCTCCCC